>NC_058108.1:7240000-12040000 GCF_914725855.1 Thunnus albacares | reverse complement strand
CTTGTATTAAATATTTAAAACTGGGTCACAGGGTCTGAGAATGTAAACCTAAAGGAGCTCTGAGTTCTTAAATAGCTAGCTGTTGGTTACAGAGTGCTGTTCAGAATAAAGCCATAGGCAGTATCAAGGATTTACACACTGTCATTTGAATTTATATCGATGAGTCATTTTGTGCTGTTACAAAATATTTCTTATAGTCCAATCACATAGGACATATTCAAATAATATTACCAATAATTAACCAGATTAAAATGATTAAAAATATAGAATCCTAGAATAAATTTCTAGAAATGTGCACACTATCTTGAAACATTGTTGTGGCAGCTAACTTAACAGTTAAATGGTTAATTAACAAAATAACTTTTATGTGCAATTTATGTTGGATACAGCAACTAAGCAAAAAAAAAGAGAGATCTGTAAATTAATTGTACTATATACTGTGCTGTAGCTTTGACTGGTGAAGAAAATGTACTCATCTTGCCACAAGCCATTATGATAATTTTTTAAAGGACTCCAGAAACAAACTGACCGGCATGTCAACAGGAACCTCAGAGGGGAAAACTGCCTCCGTCCCACACATCAGAAGAAAAGGGGAGTGTTTTGTGGTGGTGTGGACCTTTGATCTTAATGAAAACAACATAGCATCCAAGAAGACATCCCAGTTGTTCTGCTTCTCATTAACCAATTTTGTGAGAGCTCTAAGATGTAAAATAAGAAACGCAAGATAAACAAACAAAATTAAGCCTCTCTCAGAAATAGTTCCAAATTTCTTGCCCCAACCATGCGCTGCATAACATATTGATATTAATCAAATGAAATACATATCAATAGTGAATAAATAGTAATAGATTGAATATGTGGATAATATCAATTATCCATGGTTATCCACAGTTCCTTTCCCAGGAACGAGAGTGGAATGTTAAAAGTAATTTAATGAGACAAGCCTGTCACAAAGCTCTGCTACAGCTTGAAAAAATCTTGCTGCTTTATATTGTCATTTTTTCTCATCCAGGCCATTGGTTTGGGATGATAGTCAGCTGTGACACTTCAATACCCGAAATATTACAAAGGATGTTGTTGAACTGAGACAAAAAACAGTTACAGTAAAAAAAGGAAAGGAATCATTCCTGAATTGTATTTACTACAATGGTATTTAGAAAATACACATTCTTCGTTTACAAATTCTTCCCTCATCAGAGAGGACTCTTTTGGGACAACCATGTCTATAAATAATAGAGCAGATATGGTGTCCAACTTCAGCTGCTGACTTTGTCTTTAATGGGAAAGCCACAACCTGTTTTGAAAAGTAATCTGTGGCTGTTAGAATATACTGGAAGCCATTCACAGTTTTTGAGAGAGGTCTTGTCAGATCAATGCCAATGAGCTCCCAGACAGCAGACACCTATCAAGGTACAACAAATATATTTCCTTTTACATTTTCAATACTTCTTTATTAATAGCTGTTGTATAATATCAGGATACTACTGTACACATTTACCTTTATATACTGTGCAGCAGTCAGTGGTTTTCCAACTTTCTGGCATTTATCACATTCCAAGACCTTTAATAAACTAGCTGTTAATAAAACCCAAAAACATGAAACTCAAAAATAACTCAAACACAAACCCATTTTTTAATATCAATGGATATGCCAAGCCAGTAAAATCTGGAGCACATTGCAGTGTGTGTTTTCAGGATGCCCGAATATCCCACAATTGGAGAGGAGTGAAATTCCTTGAAGAGCTTTCTTGCATCCTCTTTGGATTTAATGGCTCTTCTGCTTCCAAAGAAGACCTCTCCTTCTGCAGTGAACATTCATTAAAGAACTGTAATCATTAAAGAGCTATCTTACCAAAATGCTAGCTACATTTGAATGTATTTAGATACTCACCTTTTAGTGTGACTTTGGAAGCATACCTCCTAAGGTTTCATTTCTAGGATTTATACCCAGATGGGTATGTTCTCAGAGAGAGGAAGTCAAATGTTTCTCGCCACCTTTTCTCCATAGCTATACAGACAAGGGATAACACACGTATTTAGTATTGTTATAATATGATACATATCTCATTATAACAAGAAAATAACTTTTTGGTAAACATTTTGGTGGACATGTACTGTATTTTTTTCTTTTTGATGTCATCTTTCTTACTGAAAATAAAAGATAAAGGCGCACATTAGCTGATGTTTACTTTTGATGCTGCCATCTTAAAAGTAGTCAATAGCATCAAATTGACTTTTATGATAACACTGGCAGACAAATATATGTGCTCATTATGTCAGTAAGGTAAAACAATACAAAGAAAATTCTGTGAACAATCAACTTAAGTCATTCACGCTGAAGTGGGCTTAACTTAAGTTATTCTCATGTCAAATTGGCTCAAGCAGTGTGCTTCTTTTCACACTGTACCAAGTAAGCCCACCTGAGAAAAATTCAAATTTTTATAAATATAGACTTACATGGAATCAATAGGTAGACTTACCCAATGACAGCATGTCACGGAATTCTTAAATAAAGGGGAGAGCAGTCGAAGTAGTCTTTCTTCGTTCTTTAATATTGTCATATGAATCAGTCTACACTAAAAACTTTGATAATCGCTTGCTCGTTATGACATATGCACATTATAATAAGCTAGCTACATTTGTTTAAAGATAACACGCTGCACGCCATTATCATCTAACTTCTACATTCTGCAGCAAAGCCAGTATGTACATGCAAATATTTACATGCTTACAGATCAAAAAGCGCATTGAAAAGATTATTTTTAAGATACTGTTCACCATCAGCCAAAGTCTCGACAGCATGCCTGACAGCAAGTTTGCATAGATTTTTGGGCGCGACAACAGAGCTGTCAATACAATACAGAGCACATATCAACAGAACACCAGCAACAGTAATGAAAAATAGTGTAGCACCCCATAAAAGATCATAACAGCACATAAAATGGATAATCTGAACAGTACTTATGTGGTGGTCATAAATTTGTTTTTGTTCTCCTTTAAGACAAGCAGAAAAAAACTTAGTTGTATATGAATTATTTAACTCATAAATACCCTTTGTTTTTGTGAGTGTCACATAGACTACTGATACAGTAGGCTAGTTTATCAGGTGTATGTGTTTCAAACTAAATACTTGCTGTAGAGGTTCTGCAATAACGAATGAATGCTTAAAATATAAATTATTGCAGTTAAACGCTCTCCAAACGAAATTGGCACAGAAAATAATGTTTAATGTGATTAAAGCATGAAAGTTAGTAAATCAATCTGCATTGATCTATAAATGAATGTGGGTGATTCTTACAATATCTGTTGTCCACAGCTGCTTGGTACTGTATGAAAAGCTTCTCCTTCAGTTCATTAAATCTCTGAAACATCTGAAGGCAGTAGGACTGATAGGTTGGTAAATCTGTAGCCTCTGATAAGTGCTGCACCAGAGCACAGTGCTGTTGATGACACCAGGCTGCTACAAAATAACCACACACACTTCCTACTCATATCAGACTGGTGGGTTATATGTTCTGCTTTTCCATGAAGGAGATGTCAGGTTTGCAGGGCTCATCCAATTTTCCATTTAGCAAAAGTTGTTTCTCATGTTTTCCACACACAACAAGACTTATGAACAGTGTGTGTATGTGTGTGTGGGTGTGAAGTGAAAGACAGATTGGGCAAGCCATTTGCTGCAGCAATAACGTGTTGCTGTTTTTTTAACAATATATTAAAGACATAAATCATTTAAAAAATACTTTGTTTATATGATTGCATCAATATAATGCTTTTTCGTCTTAATTCTATGTGTTCATGTTGTAAATTATCCCATTATATTGCAAAATGTGATGCAACAGTATTAGCACTGTAAGGCATTTCAACAATAAAATATGAACTGCTGAAAAACTGCCAACAACGAAGTTTCATGACACACAGGATTGAAGAGCTTGGGTAATCCGTGGTCTCCCACATAACAGGCAGAATGTCAAATTCTAACCGACCAGTCTGAAGTGTATAGAGCATAGACTGTAAAAAATATGGATGTAGCCACCATGACGTCACCCATTGGTTTCTGAAGAGCAGTTTTGAAGCTTAAAGTGGGAAGCCCCAGCCATCAACATCTTGGCAGTGCCTGACTCCACCTAACTCCCGGCTAATCCAAAATGAGGAAAGAATTGAAGCTGAGGCAGGCTAAATGAAGCCTGGTTCCTGAAACATGCCCACCTAGCTCGAAGCTGTCAAGCTAGCTAAGGCAAAAAAGCTTGGCTAACAAAGCTAGGCTATGTGGCTAACCCTGTGGTCTTCTTGCTCCCAGTTGGTACCATTACCGTCGCAGCTTATGTTACTTGAGGTAAGTTAACCTGAAACTATAAAACAAAACTTGAAATAATGATTTATGTTATTGAGATTATACTACACAAGTTTAAAATGCTTCAGAGCTTTTTAAATATATAACTGTGGTAATTTTGTGGCAAATTCAAAAATCTGCAGATCGATTCTCAGTGTGCATAATGGCTTACATTAAAGATTATAGTTCCCACACCGCTATTGCAAACAGTGCACATATTTATGGTTTTGACACTGATAGAAGTCAGCAGGGGACTGAAACTTGTGTGCACTGCTATCGACAGTGCTGTGCGAGATTATTATCTAGATATGATTGTTGAGAAAGTAATGCACTTTTGTATTTGTTACAAGATGTTCATTTCTTTCAGTACATCACCTTGTTGAGGTCATGGCTCCACCACATCTGCTACACACAGCATAAACTGAACATACCAGTCTTGGCTACTTGACTTTAGACAGCTGATATGAAACTGTCTGTCTTCAAAGGACAAAAAAATATATTCAGGGACTGTCATCTATATTTCGAGGTGTTGCGCACTTGTTCCATTTTATCCTACAGATGTGACATAATTGTATTGTCAACATAAAAAACTGAGCCACCCTTTATAGTTGACTTTATATTTTTCATTACGTAAAGCATTTATTACCCTTATTTATTTTCCTCTCATATTCACAGTATGGATCATTGGTGACAGCTATGTCCGGTGTGGTGCCCAGAGAGACGCAGACTATGGGAAGCAACCTCAGCGTGCCAGATGTCCCTCACATTAGAGATGACCGTCCTGGGCTATTTTTGAAAGATGGAGTTCATTTCACACGAGGGAAATGATATGTTTTTAAGAACATTTGCTAAAAGCCTTAAAAACCACCTTCAAATGCAGTGAACTGCTTACAGTTGGCAGTGTCACTGCTTTTTGAATTTGGCCTTTAGGACCTATTTTGTTAGGCCTTAACGTAGCCCCGACTGTCATCACAAATGTTGAGTTTATTTTTTATTTTTAAGTATTGTCCATCTTTTTGTATTTTATTTAAAATGTATTTGAGTGTTAATCTATGATAACTTCTAGTTCATATTTCAATAAATTCTATTTATATTTGCACTCCTTTTGTCTTAATACTGACTGAAAATGTTAGATTTCACATTCAAATCTGAGTATCAATTGACCAAATCATACAACACAGATATAATCATACAATACAGATAAAACATTAAGCATTAATGCTCAACGACAAAATCTAGTTTAAGTAGAAAGTGAAAATACTCCCACACAATGTTTCAGACTCCTGACCTTTCTCAAGACATTGTCTCAAAATGTTTTGAGAAAGGTCAGAAGACCGAAACGTTGACAAATAATTATGCAGAGTCCATTTCTGTGTGTGCAGGAGTATTTTCACTCTCTATTTGACTATAATTAAGGGGGCTTACACCCAGCAGCAGAGCCTAACAAGGTTTTGGAGAGTGCCTTGACAGTCCGTCACAGACTTCTTTAAATGCAAACACTACAACTTAAATTACTTCAGTGTTTAACAGGTCATAATCAATTTATTTAAGCTAAAAAAAAAAGGTGGTGGACATCACAGTCCTCATATTCTGTCTGTTGCATTGTCTATTCTTGTGTAGTTATGGGTCTATCTCCTACACTTATTATTGAAAATTTTTCATCTGACAGTCAAATGCATAGTTTTTTTTATGCCATAATCACTTATATAACACACAATTGACATACATTTCGTAACCTCTGTAAGTGTTAAGGACAACAATATTAAAAAAAATGGAATTCAACGGACAAGCCTAGTTTTCACTGAAGTCACGCACAGTATGTGTCCTGCTGCCGTCAGATGGCTGCAAGATTTGATGACCTGAAGGAGAAGCTTTGGACAACAGATACTGTCAGAATCAATCATATTAATTCATAAATCAATGCTGACTACTTTACTGCTTTAACCACAAACTTTAAACTTTGTATTTTTTATGCTGATTTAAACATCTTTTGACTGGGGAGTGTTTGATTAAATATACTTTATTTATATTTTAATTATTATTCCATTATTTATGTGCATTAGCTTAAAGGATGTAGTTTGCTGTTGTTGATAAAATCACTGAAGTGCCAGCGGAGCGACATCACTTAAGAAACAGACTTGAGAAATCTATTCTCAGCACATCAACACCAACAGGCTTTCAGGCTGATTTTTTGGGAAAGTGTGTCTAAAATGATGTGCAAGACATCGAAAATATTTCCATTTGATGGAATGGTGTAACCATGAAAACATAGAGTAGGCATATTTTGTTTGAGTGAGAGGGACAGAGCTTCTGCCAGTTCAAGGCTGATACACAGTGAAAAAGTAACTGTGTGCGCAACGGTGACTTTATCTGCTGTTAAGAAGGCATCTACTGTAACTAGGCTACTTTTGCCGAATTTACAAGAAGATCCTAACTCAACAACTGACAAAACTGTCTGGTGACTTTCTTTAAATGATCTGACTCAATTTGCCTGTTATTTCTCACATTCCCAAACACATCATTAGCATTTGACTGTACCTTTTTGTTTGCACTTAAAGGTTCAATAAATGGCACTGAGCCTCACCAGATATCAGCAAATAACTATTAGCTATGTAAAGATATAGTGGAGTAATGGTGACCTGAGCAGTGAATGAAGTCACGCTCCCTCTGTGTGTGTTGTCGTTCAAGCTTCTCTGTTCTTTGTTTTGGTGGCTGCACTGGCAAGATGTTGGTGCAATAGTGCAACATCTAGTAGCTGAATGTCATGTATTGCAACTTTAACAAGCCATTGTTATGCTAACAGGTCTCCCAGCCCCCACAACTCTTAGCCCAAACAGATGCAAACACAAACCCATTTAAAAATTAAAGCTGCAAGCAGCGATGATCGGGCCCTCGCACCTTTGTTGACATTGGAGTGCACTGCAGTCATGCAGTTATGTGTGCAGTACGTGGCGCTGGGGATGACATGTTGGAAATTGTGTATACATTTGATGAACTATCTGTCATTTAGGCTTCACTTCCTGTTGCAAGTAGGCAATTCTACATGAATGAAATATTAATGCAGCAATACATTAACAAGAGGACAACTGACATGGGTATACATTTTCATGAATATTTGACATTGCATGTAGTCAATAACTATCACTTCCTGTGTTGACTATGTAGTGCCAGAGAGCACCCACTAATTATGCCTCATGTTGCTGTATATCATGTGTAGACCACATCATCTAAATTTCACGTAAATCAGATGATGTTTGTCACATGAGGATGACTTCCCATTGTCAGTAGGTGGTGCTACACAAGTAGATCTTTAATGCTGCAATACATTTAATGGAGGTTATACATTTTCATGAATATCAGTCATTGCACAAAGAAGCCCCCACCTTTACATTTGACATAGATGTACGAAATTTGATAGGCATATGTAACATCTCTAGACTTTAAAAAAAGCTTCTTGGCGCCAGACCCTAAATTCAACAGGAAGTCAGCCATTTTGAATCTACTTGCATTTTTTTTGCAAAGTGAAGCCATTTACAGGTGTTGTACTTTAACAAACTCCTCCTAGATATTTAACCCGAGCGACACTTTTTAGTTTCCATGGAACATCCTTGGCGTGCCAGTCAATTTTTCCAAAACATTAGGGCATTAAACAGAAAGTTATTGTAACTCCACTTTACATTTTCCAGTCTGCCCCAAATTTCTCATGCTTGATTGGAATCCAGGCCTGAACACATCTACATGTCAATATTGAGTCATAGGACTATGACTCAATGTTTCCTGTTTAATGCTATGTTTGGGGCATTAAACAGGAAGTTGTTGTAACTCCTCTTTACATTGTCCAAGTACAATAGTATAAACTTGCTATGACATGTCATGTCATGTCATGCAGAGTTGCTGTATACCAACACAGGTGTTTTTCATTTATATGGTTTGATTAGACCTCCTCTCAGCTTGGAGGCCATGTGCAGACGGTGATTGCTCAACATCTCACTGAGTAAAGCAGACTAAATGCAGGGCCACTGATGCCTCCCACAATCATGATTTTATCGATTCAAATGCTGCCTCCATGATTTTGCAGTTGATCAGGCTAAGATGAATATATTAGTGCAGGAGCTGCATCTGAATTGAATTTTATTTCAGCTCTCACTACCTAAGGACATCTTGCTCTTAAAACAAACTATACCACTGTTAAGCTTCTGTGTTTAAGAGTTGTGCTGTACCTGCATGGCTACATACTTAGTTCTCCATAGCTACACCATAGCTGACATGCACCTTCTCTGAGATGCCATGTGGGGACCGCAAGACATGTTTGGTCAGCTTTTGCTTTGCTTTGCTTGTACCCTTTTTTCCTCCTTGCCTTTGTTAATGCATTGCTTGGTACATTACTGCCAGTATTTGTTGATCAATAGAATAGCGTGAAGCCATCTGCAAGAGTGTTTATTCCGTCACCTTTGTGCGTGCCCATGCACAAGATACTAACAACTAAGAAAACAGTTCTCCATTGTACTTCCTAGTGATGAAAATCTCCATTGTGTACATTTAACAGATGAGAGACCAGTGGCCAGTCCTGTTTTTAACTCAAAGAGTAGTCCTATTGTTCAAACGCCCTCTGAAGGCATCACCCTTCATAAAAACACGCTCTTTGAGTGTCATTCAAGCAAGTCTACTTCCAGTACTCCACTCCGTCATACTTTCTCTCCGTTCCACTTCCAACCCACCATGGGCCAAGTGACTATACTGGACCTTCCATCCAACCAACACACCACAGCTCCAGAGGCATGTGCAAGTGTTGACCAAGGCTCCATGTTGTAGTGCTTTCAGATATTTTTAGAAGACTATTTCAATATATCAGCCTTATTATATCGTCATTTTGGTCAAAATTCTCCCTTTTACTTCCAGTTTAAGTTCCCTGAGTCACAGTTTTACTCTTGTGTTGTCTTTTGTCTTTGATCATTGTGTTTTAGTTGTAGCTTGATCACATTTCTGTCACCAAACCTAAGATCTATCTGTGTAGTGTGACAAATTGTGATGTTCAGTTATTCTGCAATTTTTAATTATGATTACCTATGTTACTATTAAGAAGTCATAGTTGCCACTAGGAGGGCTTTGTGTTACTATAGAGACTGCCATAGGAGTCACTATATCATTCATCTGATCATCCTCATATTCCCTACAAATCATACTCATAGATTAAAGTTCCAGACATGGTTGTCGACTTTGTCACTGCAGGGTGGTGACGAAACCCAGCCAACATTTTTTTATGAACATTTAACTAGAGCGCATCTGGAACTCGATGGGAACCAGTTCTGTCTGTGAGTATGAGGGCTTGAAGTCAGAAAGGGAAAGAGACACGCCAGAAAATACGTAAAGAAATAAATGTAAAGTAATAAATCAACAGCAAGAGAGACACACAGAGAACAAGCAAAGAACATTGAAGCCTGAAAGCTTGCAAGACAGTACAGCAGAGAACTAACAAACTGTATAGCGTGTGCATGGGCACACACTCACAGATACACACTCAAAGCAGAGCTTTTCTTGGTACAGGAAGAGGACTCTTAAAGGGACAGCACTGCCTGAGCCCTGCACAGCTCGTCTCGTTGTTGATTCAAGCTGAGGAAAGAGGGCAGACGAGAAAAACAAGCTGCTATATGATTGTAAATGAGGGAAGATGAGGGTGGTTGCAGAAAGGAGATGAGGTTGACGGTCGGTATTGAAATTCTCTGTGGTATTCAATTGTGACAAGTTTTTCTTTCTCAATGAAGAAGAAGTGGTCAGGATCTTTTTTCTTTCTAATTTCATCGTCTGTTTAAAAAAAAAAAAAAACAGGATGGTGGTTTTTGATCTCATGATGTGGACTCGGTGTGGATGTTTTCAGTCACTACGGTTATCATTTTAACAACTTTTAATGTATGTCATGGTGGTTTGTACATTATATGTTTGTGTCTGTTGAAATCTTGCGGCTAAATGATGAGTTGGCATGAGAATGTTGAAGCAATAAACTTGCAAATCCTAGTTGCTCTGCAACTAGAAAGAAGCAAAAATTCACACGTCAGTTTTGTTGAATGTGAAATGGTTATGTGTTTCCCCACCAGAGTGAGAATGTGTGAAATTTGTCTGAAAATATTTGGCTTTGAGGCTGCGTGTGACATGCTGAGAGATGACTTCAAATGGACCATACAAAGACTCTTTTGCAGAAATAGGCATTCAGATCAAGGGAGACTTGATCTCTGTATATGAAATATACACAGTTGATTCCTTTTAAATTGATGAGCACAGCACTTTTTCTACCAAACTCATGGCTATTTTTCACTGCAACTTCTGCCTCCCTGTAGTTTCTGTCCTGCTTTCCCCATGTGATTTACTAAATGCTTGATACACTAAACCATATGGACAGAACAAGCAAAGCTTTGTGGAAGTCCTGGGCAAGGAGGCAGTTGTGCGCACCCACACACACACACATGAGCACACACCAATAAAAGTGAAGACACGGCAGAAAGCTGGGGCAGCCTGGAGGAGGAGATGTTTTTCTCGACATATTGCGGGCGTGTGAGGATCCTGGTGGCATCTGTCACGCTGGCTGTACAGTCATTGTGAAACACAGCAGGTAGGTGAGATATAGAGAGGAGTAGTGAGTCATTTCTGATTACGTCTTAGTCATCATGGGAATAAAGAAAGAGATTTTTTAAATGTTTCTATAAAGAAAAAGGACACAAATTGAAGATAGTAGAAAGGGGTGTTAAAGAGAGATAAAAGGGGGGAAAGAATGAGATAAACAAGCAAGAGATGTTTCAGTAGAGAGAAGCAGAGTTAGACAGAGAAAGGGGGGGTTGTTAATGAGCTGATCATGAGCAGATGGAGGTGCCAGTGCTGTCTTACAGCCAAAGTCATCCTCATGTGGTCTGAAGCAAAACAGGGGCTTGGTCTGCCCTGCATTCTGAACACAGCTAATTGGCTGCAGACAGGAGGTCTGATGCAGTCACCAATCAGGCGGTAGAAATGGCAGCTTCCCTTTCTTCTGTGTACTGTCTGACCCCTCCCACTCTGTGAGGTTTAAAACCAGGGGAAGTCTGAGCGCTGATTCTAGAGAGTTCCATTCTTCATTGAACCTGCCTCATGAGCTCTGAACATCTACTCTGACTCCTCTCCCTTTATGCTGCAGAACACTTTGTTAAAAACTTTTAAAAACAGTTTTAAAATAGACTTTTACCTTTTTTCAATTCCCTCTTAATTGAATTTAAGAGACTGAAGATCACCCGTTGTTCCTTTGTGTTGCCCTCCATCTCTTGTCACTCCCCAACACTGTGGATGACTGTCGCATGAACCTCTCTCGTCCTGGACTGAATTTATCATCTGGCCTTGTTCTCTGTCCTGTGAGAATAGCCTCTGTTCCCTCTTCACATCATCACTAAGAACTGACAAGTACTGTTAAACCTAGGTATGTATCCAACCATTGAATGTGCTCACTTCACATCTCCTGTGTAAGATTTTTCTTTGTTTTCATGGTGTTACTTTATGTATATCTCTTTGATTTTGCATAGATGCTTAGCTACATCTTTAAAAGTCCAGAGGCACAAGCGTTTTGTGTGTATGTGTGTGAGTGTGTGTGTGTGTGTTTTCCAAGTTTGTGATGTTTGCGCAGGCAAATTGAGGGTGCATACCTATCCTAGAAATAGCCCTGAGGGGCACTACTGCGAAGCCAAAGCAGGTTTTTCGTCTGTGACAACAGCTGCTATCTTTGTTTTCTGTATTCTCTCTATCAATGGTTTTGATAAGCTGTAATTTTCCACTGCACTTGGTCTGAGAATAGAGAAGTAGCGCAGGCTGAGACCATGGCCAGACTACGGTGTGTGTATATATGCATTAACCGGTATCAGATTGTCTTGGACTAATTAAAATGCTTTGAATTAAATTTAATGATAATATCCTGGTATGAAGTTATAATATATACTGTAAATAATACTGTATTTAGAAATCCATTTTATTGGCTTGTATGGAGACATGTATAAGTGAATTATATTTTTGAGTGACTGTATAGGATGCTGAGACTGTCATTTATTTTGAATCATAACCCAAAAGGGTTTTGTATGTATGTCACTATAGATGAAAAGTTTTTGTTTGTTTTGTTTTTTACAATTTTAATTTAAAATTTGCTGGTTCTCGGCGATGTTTTTTTCCATGGTGGTGTTTCCTGGCAGTCCTCACCACGTGGACTTTTTTTTTTTTTAATCTGACTTCCTCACTGGTCACCCTACCTTTTCTCATTCATGCCATTCCAGCCTTGGCCCCTGAGAGCTGACTCACTTCCTAGTTGATGTTCTTGTTAGTTCAGTGCTTTCCAAAAACCACGAAACAGCAGAAATTAATGTGATGTTTACGGTGACTGCTTCATCTTTGCAGTTGTCTTGGTTTGATTTCCCAGAAAAGTTCTAATTCAAGGCTGCATCTGTTCCAGAGAACTTATCTCTGAAGTGCTGTGGGCCGTACAAATGAAATTGTCCATATTAAGACTGTAGAAAAGTGAAAGGAGAGAGATAGTAAACAGTTTTTTTTCTTTTTTTCCATGATCTCTCTGTTGGTCCTCTCTCTGTCTTCCTCTCTCTCTCCTCTCTGTGAAAGATAATACGTTTGTATCTGGAGCATGGCGAGATCACATTTCACTGGCACTTAACATCAACCTGAACTCTTAAAGCTTTATAGCATGTGTAAAAGTGCATGTGCACAAACGTGTAGACTTGGAGTGAAAGTTACTAGTTGCACTCAGTTCAACACTACCCGCTTATGGCAGACAGCAATGTCAGTGAACACTCAAGATTGCAAAGATTGCAGGGGGTGGAGATGGAGAGGAGGCAGGCAACAAACACACAGTTCGCAGAAGAGTCTGTCTGAACGGAAAAGTACTGAGAGGCAGGGAGATGGGGAGGTGTGTGGGTGGGAGGGTAGGTATTCATAGAAATAGAGTTGCAGCTGATTCTGTGCCAAGACACACTTGTGCACCTGTATGAAAGAGAATACCACATAGAGTATTTAGACAGAGAAAGTACTCATGTCTGGAGATACTTTAGGCACAGAGACAATCAATCCTGTGCCTGCTTTCTGTCATCCAAACACAGCCAAAGGTTATATTCAGCCTCCAGCACAAAGACTTCAAACGTCATTAGGCGGAGTCAAACCTGCAGCTTATAGCTACTGTCAACATTCAATCGTTGTTGCTTTGTAGGAGAAAAGTCACTAAATATACAAGTCCTCACACATCAGGGTTTTCTTCTTACCCTGGTGACATAAGACATTTGACAGTCAAATCAGTTTCGTACGCTGAGAGTTGCATTTTGTTAATGGGAACCAAAAACTAAGACTGTTCTTTAAGCATTATTTTTTTAACAAGTTATTTCTGTAGTTTATTTTAACATTTATTCTGAATTCTTAATTGAGTGAGGAACATAGAAGAGTCTGAAACTTTTGTGACAGGAAAGTGTGGATCATCAACAACAGAAACCAGTTCAAATACAATATTGCGTGAGAAGCAACTACCAGAAAACCAGTAAATACATCAAAGTATAGTTTGGTGATGCATGTTGTTGATTTTTGTTGGCTTTTTTGCTTGATTTTCAGCTTGTAAGGAACTCTCATGAATGAAAGTTGAAAACTAAAGGGACTTTTGGTGGCTTAAATTATGAATTGAATCTGAATTTTTTTTTTTTTTTTTTTTTTTTTCTTGTGTGCGGTCTGCATGTGGAAGGGATTTTCTACCGGGGTTTATTTCTGGTTTTCACCACAACGTCAGAAAAACAAAACTAAAACTATATCTTTAAAACTACACTCACCTGACACGAGGAGTACATTTCTTATCAAACTGATTTATCACCTTAAAGACCAATTATGAAACTGATTATACTTGGTGATGGCACAACATGCAAAATAAATATTTACAGTATATGTGAAGATACACTCAGAGAGACAGGCCCTACAGCTTCCTGTATCTGTTAATGTGCTTGCATTGTATTCATTCTTGAGCTGTGTAGGCAGAGTTATGTAAAGTTAACCTGGTGATGAGTAAGTAAATTATGTAAGCGACAGGAAAATGACTTGACGATCATACATTGATGGAGCGTTTATGAACAGTGTTGGGTAGTAACACATTTCAGTAACATGATTTTTTTTAACATAACATGAAATTTGACGTTCAATAACTACATTACAGTTACTAATCCCAGGAACGCTCTATTACATCGACAACTTGGGGGTCGACTTGTTAGCCATCTTATCAGTTTGATCTGGACAGACTGGTCGGCTTAGTGCCACGCTGGAGGCAGTTAGCCGCCACCAAAAGAGGAGTGATGTGACTCTAAATAACTCCAAAATATTATTTACATTCTTAGCTGGTTTGCTAACATTAGCCGCTGATAAGGCTACATTCAGGAATCAGCTGGTGTAGGTCGGAGTTGGGGAATGTGAGGAAAAATACAACTTTACTGTGAAGATGGGTCTTCATGCAGTCACTGGGGTTAATGTTAAGATAGCTCTTGATGGTCAGTAAATACCTCCAAACTGTTGGATCACTACTTGTTAAACCTGAATATCTCCTCTCACTTGTTAAGCCCAGAAGATGTAATATGGTTGTGGAGGCTTTTTAATTGTTTAACGGCCCATTTTTACAGAACCCACAGCTGAGTAACGAAAGTAAAGTAATGAGTAATGTAACCAATTGCTTTTTCTGTTGAGTAATGAGTAAAGTAATGGTATTGCTCAATGAGTAATGTATAATGTTTAAAGTTTTACACCTTCCAAGTAACTTTCCCAACACTGTTTATGATGTGGAAGTTTGGAAGAGGTTATTCAAGTTTCATGTGTGTGCTTGATAAAGCAGGGAAATTATAGGTTTCTTTAAAACGTTATTGCTGTGTGTGGTCGCAAGTCAAACAGAGATAAACATGTGTTTAGTCAACTGATAGTGTTGGGACAGGATGTGAGACCAATGCTTCTAGTTCCACACACGCTCGAAGGGGGAAGAAATGTTTGTATTTGACCTTAAGTGGAAAAACAAAGAAAAGTTTCAGTTTACACATATCCTTCATACAACACCTTGTTGAGTCATACGTTGAGTGTGTTGTGTTCTGTGTCAAACTGAATTCACCTCAGGTATGAAAATGAATTTATCAGGCCAACATTTAACGTGAACTTTGATATGAATGATATTCATAGCAAAAGGTGTTAGTTGATCTCTCACTTAGCCTCTGGCTTTTTAAAGCTGATGTGTTTATTAGCTTTATGGGTAACACCTTTATCCTCCACTTTCTGAATTTTGCTTATTGATTATGGTGCTATTCTTTTGCTACAGCTCAAACTCAGAGCCACACTGAGCCCTGACGTGTAACCTCTGACTCCAAAGTTTATTCTCAGGCAAGAGGAAAGCCATCTAACCATCTTTACCATAGTAATAGGAGGCACAAAACTTTTGCTCCACCACATTTACCTTTCTTTTTTACCAAATTACACCATTATCATCCTTATTAATCCATGGAGTCCAGTGATTTCATGTGATTCCAACATAGCTCCACTCTGCATCAACCTGAGCAGAGGTCTAATCAGCGAGTGTGAAGTGAGAACATCTGTGTAGGTGTGCAGGGCCTTTTAAGGTCAGAGGGCACAGCTCCTTAAATATGAACGTAGGTATTATTCTGACAAAGAATCCTTACTTTACTCTGAATATCAGTGCTTTACTAGACCGTCAGAAGTGTTTCAAAAGGAAAACCCATCAGGTTTTATTGACTCTTTCTATACTGTAGCACTGTTGCAGTGAGAGTTGTGGCCTGACTGGGAGTTGCCTACAGCACATATGACTTAAATATTAACTTGGCATCCTTTTGGTAGAACATTTTTCTTGATTTGGCTGATTGCAAATATGGGAGAAATTCAACTTGTATTGAATCCAGACCTTGAATAACTACAAAAAACATAAGGAGCATTTAGTGTGTGGCAAATTAAGTGTGACTGAATCAGTTTAAATATTTGACATAGTGCCTTTTTCCTATTTTGTGTTTCAAGCAGAGGTCAGTAACATAAGTATATCCAGCCTCACTGAGGAAATGCAGATGATCCACAATCACTGGCGAGGTCCAAATTCAATATACTGCAAGGAAAGCGTGTCTGTGTGTGTGTGTGTGTGTGTGTGTGTGTGTGTGTGTGTGTAGTGAGGGAGGCAGACATATAACAGGACTTTTTTTCCCCCCACTCAAAAATAGGTCAATAAGTATCGTGCATATCCCTACAGAGGGACTGTAGGCCTCTCTCCACTTTGTGAAATATCTGGCATACTGTTACAAAGAACAGAGGGGGCTCACTAAAATAGTTTGGACTGTGAAACTCCTGCCTAGCTGAAAAGATTTATACAGAGAGTAAAGCATTTTAAGGAGACTGAAATTCACCAGTATTATAAAGCTCCACTAATCAATTTTTTACCCTGAATCAAATGACTACATATACCAAAAAACCCAGAGAGAACTATCGCCACCTCAGTAGTGCTACAGAGCATTTTAGCCTCTTTTAGCTCATAGTTTTGGTTTTACAGTTTCACTGTTCATCACTTTAATTTCTGGCAGCAACAGGCATCTGTGTTCAACCAGAAATCACTACATAGACTACCTGTCCAGCAACAAACAGCAGACAGACAACATTAGCAGGAGCAGGTGAAGAGAGCAGCAAACTAAAGTTTAGCTAGCAAACTAAAGTTATTTTTGTCAAGATGTTTAGTGTGGACTAAAAACTAAAAGAAGTGTGAATATTGGACTTACGTTGATCTGGTGTACAAGATACAACTTGCTCCATAGTTGCTGAATGAGTAAATAAACTATTGTTTACTGGCATGTGGCCAAAACAACTTTATTAGGCAATAATATGTCGGGGATGCCTTTTTTTCCCCCCACCCGCATTCCACAAAGACCCGCCCTACTCTGCCTCTGATTGGCTAGTACCTGTTCTCTTTGTTGGTTGGGTTGGTCAGGTTTAGGTATAGGGAGTGAAACTGGTTGGGTTAGGGTAATAATATCAGGGTCAGAGCCAGTCAGAGGCAGAATAGTATTTGCAGAGTGCGCGTGGAGGAAAAAAATAATACGTCAGGGATTTGTGCCTGTTAGCATAAATTGGAGTTCTTCTTCTCTCAAGTGGCTAAAAAATCGATTAATGAAACTTGAAGAAAACAACGATGTTTACAAAAGGGCAAATATCACAGGAGGAAATGTCTCAGAATTCACAGGACTGGGACACAGTGTCCTCTACAATTCCCTGTTGAATGTTCTTTTGTTTTACAAGCGGACAAGAAAAAACAGCAGCCCACAGGGAATTCAGCCACCCCTGTGGTTGCATAAGCCCCCATAAACATTTTACGAGTCCCTGGAACAATTCCAAACGTTAATTGTTCTCTCAGAGGTTAATGCTGGTGATTTCAGTGGTGGTTAGCCACCAAAAATGAACTGTACCACCAGTTGTGTATCATACAGTGCTGTGTTTCTGAGTATTGCTGGATGTTCCCGCCCTGTCTGGCAGTGGAAGTCAGTAGAGCAAGCGTTGGTGGGATATCAGACTCCATGTTTGTTTGTTGGTTTGTTTGTTTGTAGTGTGAAAGGGTTGTACCGCCAGTTCCACTGAAACTTGATTTTTTATGGCTTTCAATACTGCTGTAAACAGCTTTGAAGCCAACAAGTTCACGTCTGTCACATTAACTCTAATAACCCAGCCTATTTGATGTGCTCATTACATGTTTTCCTGCAAAATGGCTGATAACTGCAGCTGCTAGATCAATGTGGTGGAGTAGAAAGTTTGCTCTGAAATGTTGCAACTTCTTTGGTTTTTTTCCCCCTTGTACTGTGCATACACTGCATTTGAGTTACCTATAACTTCTTACAGGGCCCGATATAGTACTTTTAGTAGTTTTTTTGAAGTCTGTATGGGCAGAAAATATCAGCGCTATAATCAAACATAAAGATGCAGTTTGAACTCTGCAATGCCTGGTATGTTAAAGGCTGCAACAGAGTGCACAAACACACATACACACACCTACAGAACACAGAAAAACACATGGGCCATGTGAGTGAGCTTTTCAGGCTTTTGTTGACTTTGGCGCAGAGCCGTCTCCACCCCAGCCCTGCATCCATTCCCTCACATAAACACACACACACATTCATACAACCCCGTATTTTACAGTCCATTCCTTTCACAAACATTTCCTTTTTTTCCTCTCCCTATTATCCCAAGTGGATATGCATGCATTCTTTCTTCCTCAAGTTTTATGAGTCGAGCCAAAACTTTCTGTATGACAAATGTGTTTTTCACTGCGTTGGCCGGGAGCCAAGTCTTGTTTTTCTCTATGAAAATGATGGCTGTGTTTATGATAATTGAGTTCATCAATAATAAAGAAAACGTTTTTCTATTAAACTGCCCTACTGTGATAATTTAGATAGTAACCTTGTCTTGAGTCCTTTGGTTTTCCTGGGCTGCATTAACACAGTTTAGTATGGTCAACATAAGCCATGTCAATGTGCAAGTGGCAGCAAGTAGGTGCCAACAAGCAGTTAAAAGATTATCGCTTTTTTTATATAAGCAAAGGCTTTTCTCATCTTTTAATCCTTTGTTAGAAACCATCTGTCGAATACACAGTCGCAGTAACCACACACACACATAGACACACACACATGTATGCACTAATATGGCTCTGAGTTGTGTTCACTTCCCGATGTTTGGGGTCGAAACTCGGGCCGTCCAACCACTGAAGAGGGGGGACAACAACTGTCCGCCATCTTGTCAGTGCTGCCGAGCATATGGTGAGACCCCTTTCGCCTCTCTCTTTTTTCATCCTTCCATCCCTCACACCCTTTTGCCTCTTTTTTTTTTTTCGACCTCCACTCCACCTTTACTTCTTGTCCTCCTCACCCAATCCTCCCATCTGCCAAGCAAGTAGAGCCTGGTCATCCGAGATGCTGCTGCTCTTCTTTCCCCCCCTCCCCCCTGCAGCCTACTCTCTGTTCACTTTCTATCTCCAAGAAGACATACAGAGTTTATCTTCCACCTCGCTCACCCTCCCCTCTTCATTGATTTGAATATACGCTACTGTTATCTCTTCATTGTTTATCATCCGCGCTTTATAGCTTTCTGCACATGATGAATGTACCTTTTGTTTGTCAGAATGATCGTAGAACTTGCCTACCCTGCCAGCTTGCCCTCCAGTCCTACAAATATTTTTTTACACAAAAAGTAAATGACAGCAAATACCTATTGTTATGTTTTTTTGCATTTTGTACTGTAGCATTGAAACAGCATTTCCATATTGTTACCTTTTTTCTATCTGTAAGCACTTCAGATCTTCATGTTTCTTTATTCTCTCTTTCTATCCAACAGGAGACACACACAGAAGTAGTTCAGTATGGCTCTGAATGTACCGGGTCTGGTGGTGATGGCGGTGTTCTACCTGCTGATCCTGGGCACGGGCATCTGGGCATCCATGCGCTCCAAGAGGGAGGAGAAGAAGTGCACGGGAGACGGCATGGAGATAACGCTACTGGCCGGACGCAACATCAACTTACTAGTCGGCATCTTTACTCTTACAGGTAAAGCAGTCTTGGGGATCGGGGGTTCAGTTCTGACACTAGCTTTTCATTTTAAGTCTCTCCCATTTGTTTATCATTATAAATACTGGAATATGTTCTGTTGTTGAGAGAAAAAAAGTTGCAAGTGATAACTGACGTCAAGTAGTGGTGTGTCTAAAAAGAGTGGTTGTTTGGTATGCATGAAGAAGTCAGTGGATTGCACAAGCTAGTGTGGAGTCTGTGTCATATTTCTCCTTTTAAGATGTGTTTGTCTCTCTGCAGCTACATGGGTGGGTGGAGGCTTCATCCTGGGTATAGCTGAAGCAACATACAACCCAACATTAGGCGCAGTGTGGGCTCTCATGCCTGTACCTTATGTCCTGACCTTCTTCTTAGGTGAGTAACACCACTGACCACAAGCCTCAACCATGAACCATAAATCCTGGCACCGCCGACACTTTCTTTTTCTTCTTATTCTTCTTCTACTTCTTCGAATGATGTAACTTGATTCCAATCTGGATCAAATTAAATCGGATACAACTGTGCTTATGAAGCCAAACATAGAGCGTGTACACAAGGTGTAATGGTCTCATATGCAGGGTCTGAAATGAATACTGCCAGGCAGCAGTAAATGCCAGTAGAATTAGATGTTGACAGGCAGGTATCCGGACACATATTAAATAGCATTCCCACACTGGAAAACATCACTTAAATGCAAACTTTGGTCCTGCGAGATCTTTTTCACGTCTCTAAGCTAAATGTCGGTGAGGTCAGGAAAGATTGTTGTCAACATTTTATTTTCAATGCTTCCTGTGTTTACACTGAGTAGCTAATGAAAGTCATGTGGGATAATGACACTTGAGTGCATTACAAATCCACACTACTTGTTTGGTAGCAATGTTATTTGCAGTGTAAGTGTTTTAGCAACCAACACAACCTGCTATGCAGGACCAATTCCAGACAACTGAAAAATTAAGCCATTCAGTGTTTCCACATACATTAAAGGCAATAGATAACATCAAAATGAACTTCACAGTCTGTTCCGAGCTGAGGTGTTGTTGACCACTAATGCAACATCAACCCCCCCCAACCCCCATCTGACTCCACACACCAATAAAAGTGTCGCTCACGTTAAAAATAGGTCCATGAGAAATCAGTTTTGGATGGTAACTCGAGGCAACAGGTGCAAAGGGATGAGTTCACCGAGAGACTTGAACTGAAGAGACCTGCATTCACTGAACTGACATGCTGAGTTATTCATCTGTAAACATTTGCAGCAGGTGATATCATCAGTGCTCAGGTCCAGTGTCACAATGGCCTGCGTGGTGTGAGAGTTATGGGAAATGGAAAGTCCAAAGTCCCAAAGGAAATATAAGATTCCCTGTTCTGTTTGCATCCATTGTTGGGCAAGTGGACCCATGAGTTCAGCTGAAGGTGTTTATTGTGTTATCTGGAAGGAACACTTGTTTTTCTTATTGTTCACGCGCAGTGTTCCCTCACTATCCCGCTCCCCCTCTTCCCCTTCTTCCTTTCTCTCTCATTTGGGTTTTCAAATGATTGAAATATGGGCATGTTTTAAACGAAATGACCACATCATTTCCAGAAGAGTGACTGATTTCTCGCTAATCCCTTCCTTTTCACTCCAGGTGGCTTTTTCTTTGCCAAGCCCATGAGAGAGAACAACTATGTGACAATGATGGACCCTTTCCAACAGAAGTATGGGAACTTCCTGAGCAGTGCGCTGATCTTTCCTGCACTGGTGGCCGATGTGCTGTGGGTGGCACGCACACTCGTCAGCCTGGGTAAGTTACTTCACACTCTAACAGTCTTTGGCACTGTAATGTGTGCACACACTATGCAATCGTGCAGGCACCCACAAATCTGGGTACACAATGTGCATGAACACTAGAGAAGGAAAACAGGTGCACGTTGATGATTGGTGCATTTTGGCACCAACAGAATCATGTCAGTGATGTACTGGAAGTGACCAGATGAGAAAAAAATAAAAGGAACACTTGACAATATAATACTAACATCCCCACCACAGCTACAGCTATAAACATCAATAACAACGTTCTTTTGACACAGTCAATATCATTTTCATCAACTATTTATTGCTTAGCCATTGTAAATGATTACATTATATTGTCAAGTGTTTCTGTTATTTTGACCACACCATTGATTTAGCTTCTTTAGTTCAGTAGATAACAGTTTATATTACAAGAGTATATATATATATTACCAAAAGTTTTATGAATGCTTGTAAACTGCAAATGTTAGCATGCATGGTTAACTAGCTGCAGAACTAACCAAACTTCCAAACCCAAGGAGCACATTATTAACATGTTAGTTTTTGGGGGGTTAAGGGTTAGCTTAGAAAACCCTGTTCTCAACTAGCACACACACACACTGTGTTAAGGATAAATGTTAGTAGCTCTGTCCTGCACTTTATCTGATCTTGGGAAGTTCAACTGAAATAGCGTTAGGTCTGCTAGACACATCAGGTAGTCCTGAGCTGATGTATGTTTTTTTTTTCTTGTAATGTTAAAAGTGCAAACGTGGTGTTTGAAAAAAAATGAACAAGCATGTAAGCAGCCAAACAGGGTTATGTTAGAACGAAATACTACTCTGATCTTACATTTGTCCTTATCATACTTGTATGCTGTTTCTTTATTTCCATATCCATGTATTTCAACATCGATTACCAACGAGTGAGTATGTACGAGAATGTAAAACCTGACAGCAACTAAGTGGGGCGGGGCTTAGCAAACTATCAATTAACAACAATGATGGGTTGCAAGAAAAAAATGCATTCTTTTTTATTTCATATCTTTAATCACAGGTATTCCACATCAATTTAGACATAATTAGTTTAATTTA
This sequence comes from Thunnus albacares, assembly GCF_914725855.1. NCBI lineage: Eukaryota > Metazoa > Chordata > Actinopteri > Scombriformes > Scombridae > Thunnus > Thunnus albacares. The sequence goes on along the minus strand of NC_058108.1, from coordinate 12,017,215 downwards.
TTTCTATTTATTTTTCTACTGTACCCATAAAACATAATATGGATAAAGCCACCCAGATGCTGTCAACGCTTGTCTTTGCTCCTCTGCTTAAATGAAAAACACAAATGTTGACCCTTAGTATAAAAGCACAATGAGGGTCAGTCACTAAAAATAACTAATTGTTGCAGTTGATTATTATCACTATAATCATTGAGAACAACAAGATAACTTATTTAAAGATTAAAGTGTGTCCTTGTGATACAAGTAGTACTCTAGTTGTTTCTATATAAGCTACTAAATTTGGTGCCATTGTATCTACTGTTCTTTCTATAATCTGTAAGTGATCATTTAATTCTGTGTGTGTGTGTGTGTGTGTGTGTGTCTGTGTCTGTGTCTGTGTGTGTGTGTGAGATGGGGGCCTTTGAAAGTGAATGCAAGTGTGTATGTGCTCTGCAGTGTGAATGTGCATGGATGTTTGTGTCAGAGAGAAAGTGTGTGTGTATGTATGTGTGCGCGCGTGTTTACATAATGTTTTCTTGTGTGTGTTTTAACGCTGTTTTCTTTTCCAGTGTTATTTGAAAAAGGGGGTTAAACATCGAGCAGCCTGTTGATTGTGAAAGGTGATCAATTATTCAAACCAGATTGCTGTGTCATTAGAGACGTTTCCATTGTCTGTGCCAAGGGTCTGACTGATTGACAAGGTTACATGCTTAATTATAATAATAATAATAATAATAATAATAATAATATATGTGTGTAAAATTATGTTCAAAAAGACTTGAGGGGAAACAGTGTTTGAGTCACCAAGGTAGCACTGCAAGCTGTGCTGACGCTCCACAAAAGGACTGGTAGGGAGGCAGGAATGTTTCTGAGACAGTTTTGTCCAAACATATTAAACCAATATAGAATCGGGGGACCCCTCACTCCTCAGTAAAACCTCCTGTCGTTGTTTCTGGGACAGTAATGCATCCCCTGCGTGTGCTTGGCATCACATGCACACACAAAACACACACACACACACAGAAACACTTGACACTCCAGAGAGTGCGCTGAGCATTTGACCCGCAGGGGCGTTGTTGCTGGGAGACTGTTTATGTGTGTGTGTGTGTGTGTGTGTGTGTGTGTGTGTGTGTGTGTGTGTGTGTGTGGAGTATAAACTAAACTTCATGGCCTGCTTGTGCAAGTGTGTGTGTGTGTGTGTGTGTGTGGTGGTTCAGTGCCAGAAAGGATTTAACTTTCAAAAACACACTCTCCATGTGCTGTCAGTCAGCCATATAGTATCAACAGTACACAGTCATGGTCACATTTCTGCCGGGAAGGAATCGGGGACAGTGCAGAGAGGTTGAAAAGGGATGTGTTTGTGTGTGTGTATATATGTGTGTGTATATGTGTGTGTGCACACGCACATGCATGAGTTTTGAAAGTGGGATGAGGATCTAAAAACAACACGGGGGGATATTTAGGCAGCTCTTTCCCTCTGTCCATCCGTGGTGCTGCCTATTAAGCCCCAGTGGCCCCTGAATCTCATTTCACCTTTCCTCTTCCTAAATTTAGCACAGTGGGGAACAGCACAGCTCAGCACAGAACAGATAAGAGATCTGGCACTAAATCTGGAAAGCAGACCACCCAGGAATGATTTACGATACAGTGATTATGTTGCGTTATGTCCCGCCATAAAAAGTTATAGGACAAACAACAACACTAAGGCTCTGTTGGATCTTACAGGTCCAGTTCACACCTGGTATCAGAATGCATCTCGACTGAGCTAAAACTGTGTCAAGACTGATTTCAGGATACATTTGAAGACATTTTGGAGGGAGACTGTGACTGCTGGTCTAAAAAATGTATTTGTATACTACAAAAAACAGCAAAGCTACAAAACTTCAAAACTATAAAAAGTTCAAAATAAAAGTGATAAAAGGTCTGAAGAGTGACATTTTAGAGGTCTGTCATACAAAGTTAATTTGTTATTGTGGTCATGTTTACATTGCATCACTTACTACCTCTAAATGTGGAGTTCTGAGTGTGTTTGCAGTGCATTCACACCTTATTTAGAGCTTTTCTAACTAGATGCATTTTAGTGCCAAGTGTGAACAGGCAATCAGTAATTATAGTAACTGTATTAACTGTTACGTGATAGGTTAGTCTGTCTGTAGAATTGTAGAAAAGGTACAAAAACTATTTTAGATAATATGACCAATTAGATGTATCAAATAGGGTGACAAAAACCTTTCAGTGTAACAGATCAGATATCAAAAATGTCAAACAGGATGAAAGATCAAACTGAAACAGTCAGGAAAGCATCATCTCAACACAAGAGGATAGAAAGTTGAGGACAGGGTGGTTAAGGGGGTGGCAGGATCAGTAGGTGGATGACAGGTCAGCGGGGTGGGGAGTGGCGATCGATGGTGCCGATCTGACGCTTCTCTGTTTAAGGGCATTGTTGTGGTGTGGCTGCAGGCTGCGGCTGGGGGGACCCTGGCAATGTGGGAGAAGAGACGGTGAAGGTAGTGACGTTTTGCTTGCCTTGTTTGAGTAACAAGATTTTTTTTTAATTCACTTGTTTACATTTACTTATTATTTTTTTAATATAAAATTTCAATTGTTTCACTACTAGAAGACACTTCTCTCTACCTTTTTCTTGATTTTTTATTTTTTATTTTTTTATTAATTAATTTAGAATTATCAGTATCTGTTATTACAAAGGTGATACTGTAATTCACCCAAGAGGCTGAAAAAAGGAATGTTTTGGAGTCAATCAGTCACAATCAATAGGCTGCTTCTGTTACGTGTTTTTGTACAGTTCTGTTTGTTATAAGTTTTAGCATTATCACTTTTACGTTGGCTTGTTGCATTATCTTAGCTCTTGGATGCTTTTTAAAGGTTTAAGCCAAAAACACACATGCTTAAGTGTAACTTTATTGACTTAAATGACTAGCAATGTTTGCTCTTTGTTGGTTAAAGTGTCATTTGTTTGTCAATGTTTTTGGGAAATACTGCTTAAGGCATATGAACAGTATAACACAACAATGTCATTGACTAGCTTCTAAGTAAAGTAAAGTATAAGTGCATAAGAGTGGATGCATGTATATGTGTGTGTCTGTGTGAGAGAGAAATGATTTTAAAAACAACAGAGACTAAGAACCTAATAAAACATGTAATTAAACTCACCACATAGGCAGTTGCATGTATCTGTAGCAACAAACATCTGTGAATTAGACAACTTGCTTGAGGACTTGGCTCTTTCAGTCCTCCGGTGTTCATCACTCTGCTGTGTTGTTCTAGGCGGAACTATGAGTGTGATCCTGGACCTGTCCTACGTCTACTCCATCATCATCTCCTCAGTGGTGGCCATAATCTACACACTGCTGGGGGGGCTCTATTCAGTGGCTTACACGGATGTCATCCAGCTCATCCTCATCTTTGTCAGCCTGGTGCGTAACATTTATCAACCCCTTCACACAGCGGCCATTTTGAACAATTAGGTCAGGGAACCTTAGAGCTCCAGCTCTACTCATTGAATGATGAACATCATTCAAGTATGTGTCCGATCAGATTACTCACTCAACTACATACTAGAAAAAAATGGATGAAGGAATAGAGGGATCAAATTTATTACAGGTCTATTACAGGTACTTGCTAGCTAATTAATTATGCTAGCTGATTAAATTACCTGCTAAATTAAAGCATATACTGATTTCACTAGCTTATTTGAAAACAGTAAAGTCTATTTGAAGTTCCCTCAGTTTTCAAATCTTTGACATGCTAATAAAGCTTTTGTTGCTCAAAGACCACAAAGTGGCACCACAACATTCCTAGTATGTGGCACTAGAAACTTAGTGACCTGCTAACTACTTTAGCTGACAAGCTAACCGCTAACACTGCAGCCAGCCAGGAACAGCTGTCACAATAGCTCTCTGAGGATTGTACCTTTTATTAAATTCAATAAAGAGTTATTTAAGAGGGGGATAAAAGTTCAGCAAGCTAACAAGCTTGCTAACTGACTGTTGGCAAGTTCCTTTCATGAAATTTCCATTTTCTTCTGTGCGCTTTGAAGATTTCTTGTCTATTTCAACTGAAAAGTTGAGTTTCAGAGTCCATGAAATTCCATGAAAACTGAGCCAAACTACATTAGTTGATGAAGATCATGGGATATGATTTAAAAAGCTCCAGGATAGCTACTAAATGGATCTTGTGATTACATTATTTTGACAATAAAATACTGATAATGCACAACCAATGAAAGCTATGTAGATCTAACCATAATGTGACATAAGAGAGCTGCACACCAACAACACAGAAATTGCAGTTTCAACTCCAACTCTAGTTTCAGATTCCTAATTTCCAGTTCCCCCACTGGGCCCATAATCAGATTAGATGTCTTTGTGTTTGTGTATGCAGTGGGTGTGTGTTCCTTTCCTGTTGACCAACCCTCACTCTCTGGACATCTCACTGACGGCCTACAACGAGACCTTCCAGGCTCCCTGGGTAGGCACGGTGAAGCTTGATGAGGCCGGCAAGTGGTTCGACGACTTCATGCTGTTGGTGAGTGGGAGAGGACATTATACACTTACACAGAGAGTACAAAATGTCATCTGATATACAAATTATGCAGTATTTACATAACTCCTGCCTCGCAGCAGTTAAATTAAATTTAACCCAGCAGCTAAATTATCAGGCTTATTTCAAAACAGCCAAGCATAACAACAGCAGAAATAAAAGTCATGAGAGGGTTATTCTTTCTGGTCCTGCATTGCTGTGTAAAACTGACTCCTGTCATCATGTCTGAACCGTGTGTTTGTACCAGGCTCTGGGCGGATTGGCCTACCAGGCATTCTACCAAAGAATCCTGTCTGCCTCGTCTTACACCCAGGCTCAGGTGACCTGCTTTGCTTCTTCAGCCTTCTGCCTGGTGCTGGGTATCCCCTCTGTGCTAGTTGGAGCTGTGGCTGCGTCTACAGGTACCCACTCTTAACTTACAGATTTGGAAAATTGTTACGCTAAATTTTATTTGGCTTAGTGTCTGTGTTGGCCATAGATCTCTATATTTGAAATGGTAAAAAATCATTTCAAATAAATTTCCCCACAGTCAAGGTTCCTTTGCTCTTAATCAAATTTGTTCATCTATCCATCCTCCTAGACTGGAACTCAACCCTCTATGGATTGCCCACCCCATATGATCGTGACCAGGCAGGCTCCATCCTCCCCATTGCCCTGCAATTTCTCACACCCCCCTACATCTCCGTCATTGGTATTGGAGCTGTAGCTGCTGCTGTCATGTCCTCCATGGATTCAGCCCTGCTGTCCTCTGCCTCATTGTTCTCCTCAAATATCTACAAGAACATCATCAGGAAGCAGGTGAGAATTTTAGAGAAGAAAGATGCCAGTATGTATGTTCTTAACCAAATATTACTGTACTGCCTTACAATGGCAGAGAGCAGTAACTACAGAAACAGAGAGGTTGAGACGGTTGAGATACTATGTAATAAAGTTGTAAAACCTTAATTTTATGATGTTTTATAGCTGATTATTACAGTCATTACACAAACTATGAAAAAACGTTTAGATACTGCACTCTGGACTATCCAGAGGATGTGTTGGGGGTGGGGGGAAATAGTATCTGCAGACATCAAACATCACATGCTCTTGTTTTTTCATCAGCTTTCTTGTCCATTTGAACTATTGAGCTACGTAATACATTTGAATATGTAAATTTAAATGTAGCTCAGCCACATCAAATCATGTGAACTCCATTAAAGTCAGAGGCTGCAAAGACGGCAGTTACTGCTGCTCTGCAAAGCTAGTTAGTGTATAGCAGGTCTAGTTTATGCAATGTCTTTACTTTCTTTCCATTATAATTAAATTTTGTTATAACCTTATTTATGTGATATTACAAATTCTAGTTGTAAAATATGCTACATCAACACATATTTTCAGTTGAAGCAGGTAGCGGATAAATTAGCTATAGCTAAGGCTATCTCATCAATTAACTTTAATCATCTGCAGCCACTGCAGTTTAGCTTTTACCTCTGTTTGGTAGTTCTTGCACATTTTAGATGCTGTTTTTAATTAATTAATTAATTTATTTTTAACCTTGCATTTCTTCAGTATACTATTTTTTATATGCTAAAACAGATGTCAAACAGTCAGATTCTGGTCTTAACTTTGACCAAATCTAAGTACGTTTTAGCTTTGTAGGGCAGTGTAATCCTGTGTTAAACCTTAAATATTTAAAGACAGAACTGTAGCAAATGGGCTCTATCAGGTGAAGTTGAAGGGACACTGTATGTGAAATCAGTTGTATAATGTTTCTTGTGTTTTGGAGGAAGCTTTCTATAATCAGAGAATAACTGGTATAGACAGCCAAAGCTGTCCAGGCATGGTAGTCAGGATTTGCCAGTCCTTGAAGCATACGTGATAAAACTGCTGCTTTTCTGGAGAACTGTCACATATCAATGCCACCATCATGTGTGTTGCCCTAAAAGTTAGGATATCTTGGCCTCTGCTGCTTTGATTTTCTAATTCCCCCAAATTTATGAAAGTGCAATACACAATCAATACAAAGTCACCAGTATAACCATTTGATGACCATTATGCAATGTCATTATCTTCCTTTAAGCATCATAAATCTGCCTTCTTTTACAGTAATAATCCACTGAGAATAAAATGCCTTTCATGGCCATCATGAAGGATCTTGTGTTGGTAACACCAAGACATTTACAGACTGTATCATTATATTGTACTCTGACAACACAAGCTGGAGGCTGCAACAAAGCAGCTATTGACTCTACAATACTGTACATACTGTACAATATGCCCACTGTCTCAGATTGAGTCTTGTTTATGATGTTTGCCCTCTCATAACAATGATCTATTTCATTATTTCACCCCCAAGGAATGTTCCATATAATGGGCCAGTTCACACTCAGTCTGTTATAGTGATGTAGCCTTTGTGAGAGGGTCTCTTGGCTGAAGAGGCCTCAAGAAGAGATGATCCTCACATTGTATAAAAAGGTGTGATGTGAAACTTAAGTGTTTGTCTTCTGTTTCTTGGTTCAGGCGTCAGACCGTGAGATGCAGTGGGTGATCCGTATCTCAGTGGTGGTGGTGGGTCTGGCTGGCACTGCCCTCACCTTCCTGGACAGCAGTGTCCTGGTCTTCTGGCTGGTGGGTGTGGACATGTCCTACACCATCATGTTCCCTCAGTTGGTCTGCATCCTCTTCTTCAAGGTATCCAACGGCTACGGAGCCACTGTGGGCTACTTGATGGGAATCATCATGAGGGTCCTGAGTGGCGAGCCCCTCATCGGCCTCCCGCCCGCCATCCGCTTCCCCGGCTGCCGGTTGGACGCAGAGGGAAAGCTGACCCAGTTCTTCCCCTTCCGCACTGCAATCATGATCATCTCACTCGTCTCCATTCTGCTCTTCTCCTGGCTTGCATCCATCGTTTTCAACAAGGGCCTGCTGTCTGAGAGGTGGGATGTGTACAAGATCAAACGCAAGCAGAAACCAACAGCCAAAGCCACAGAGGACAAGAGGACCAACTCTGATAACGAAGAACCCTCCGTGTCCAAGCAGCTACTGGACACCACTACTAGCTGCTGAGGAGGCTCACGAAGAAGGAGAGAAGATGGGCTCTGGCTGGAGGCGGACATGTTCGCCTGCCAAGCAGGAGTTCACAGAGGGGGAACAACAGCAAAGGCTGGACATTGAGTACAGATTCTGTACAGTATCACAGTGAATTTGTGGCAATAATATAAAACCTTTATTAACAAAGTGTGATCTGAGCTCTCTGGCACACTACTTCATCATTGTCTTCTATAGAGAATACAGTAAAAACAGGCTACTTGGCTAGTTTATGTTAACAAACAAACCATTAGTCAGCATAGCATACAGTGAAGATACTTACATACATATAGGCCCAACTTATACAACAATCTAACTGAGAATGAATAGGAGATTGTGTTGCTTTATACTGTATATCTTCATACATCACTGAAATGGAGGCAATCCACAGAGAGAACCCAGAGGCAAGTTCAACACTCGAGCCATTTAAATTCACTTCCATTTAGAAAAAACAACAGGACTAGTCAAATAAGTGATGAAGTTTAACAAAGTTAAATTTTAAGTAATACAACAAATAAACAGACTTGTACATTTGTATAGATTTAGATACTACCCAAATACAGAGGACGGATGCGTCTGCTCCTTGTTGTTCCTAAAGACCAACAACACTTTAAAGCAAAAACACATTTGCACAAGAAATGGACTTCATCCCAAAGGAACAATCAGTCCAACAGAGTGATGATAAAATAGTTTACAATTCACTTTTAACAAAATGTGTAATTATTTATAAGCTTTTGCTGTTCATAAAAGAGAGCATCAGACTGTGTCACTCTCAGAAACAGGAATGCAACAAGCCATCTGACTCATCCTTTACTAGATAATTATTAATCAGCTCGGCCCAGGTGTTGCTGGCAGGAAACGTGTCTCACAACACTGTACTGTACTGCTGCAAGTGTGTCTAGCTTCTCTTTCAGTTTGAACCTCTGCAAACAATTTGCAACCATGTGCAGCATGGCCGGGCTCTCTTTCACACCAGAATAAAAAATGCCACCCAAAGAACAAAAAACAAGCGCACGTTCTGCACTGTTCCACGGCGCATTTGTTAAAGACATTTTATCAACAATCTGTTTGAATGTGATCTGATCTCTTCCTTTCTCAGATGATCGGCTGCCTCCAGCTCTTCTATGTAGCGTGTCTTGCTAGATGATAATATAGTTTTTAACTTGTGAAATATCACACTTATACAAAGAATCATTGCTTACACACCAATCATGATTTTATTTTAAAATGACAGATAGTAGTGCTTTCTGATCACCAAATTTCTTAATTGTGTATCATCCTAAATGTATGTTTTGCAAAAGTCCACACTCCTAAAACAAAAGGATCTCAATTTTGTAAAAATGAATATGTATGAAACGAGAAGATAATCAGAGTTAAGTGAACATATCGAAGATGTGAAGGTTTACAGTTACATGTAACTGTAAACCTTCACCACTCAAATACTGCTCAACAGACACCAGCAAGTTTAAGACTTTTTTTCTTGTTACAACACTGTGACAAAGTGTGAAACCCACCCAGGTACGGATGAGTGTCCCACCCTGTCTGACTGCTCCAAGTTGGGTTGCAGTGCGATTGTTGGTGGCTTTGCTGTCCAAGCAATACTAAAAATCACAAATGGCAACCAACGACACTTGGACAAAAGTGAAACAAACACTATGTCAGGCTTTTTAATCGCTCAATAATTTTTGATCTAATGTCTATTTAATTTTACCCGTTTTTGTGAACAGCGGCAGGGAGAGGCAAGGCTGCAGAACTCGATCTCCCAGCATGCCACAGTTACTGTAGGCCCATTCCCCTCCGTTGCAATTTTTACTAAGATGATATAACTGAATGTAGCGGTTTTCCACAACTGCATGGAGAGAAAGAACGCCAGACATCTCCCTCGTTTTCCTCCTCCTCACCCATTCCTCCTCCTTTTCACTCTGTCTCTTCTCAGCCTGGAAAGGCTCGAGAGAGAGAGAGGTGTTTTTCAGCATGTCTGTACTGTATAGTTTTTTGTTTTTTTTTCTGTAATATACTATATGCAAAGTTGTAGTTTACAGTGGGATCATTTTTTTTTCTCTGGGGTGGTAGAAAGGTTTGCAGCTAAGAGAATAATCTGAGAATTATCACGAAAGATTCACAACAGTACAAATTTTACTCCTCTTTATTAATCAGATTTTACACAGATAACTGACTGTTCAATGACCCTTGTGTTTTTTTTAATTTATCTTGTGTTGTACTGAGCCTGCAATTTGTTATGCAAAGAGATTCTCACTAATGAGTGACAGTCAGAAAGCCTTCCTCTATCATACTGTAGCCTTAAATATCACTGGAAACTGGTTTCACCCCGCTATTGGCGGTTATTTGCTGGACATCATAAAATGGATGTATACTCTAGTCACTGTTCAAATACCTCATGGAGTTGTAATGTTGGCTTTAAGTATACAAAACTTTGACCTATGATTCTGACTTTTATCCAAAACATATTGTATGAATGTCATTTTCCAAAGACTGATCGCACAGAACAAACTGTCTCAAAACAGTACCCATGCAGGACACGATGCATGCATCTTTTTTATGTGCGATTGTGATTTCTACCAATATTATACTCTTGTACTGTACAGCCTAATCATGATTTGTATATTTACACTTTTTATTTTTTATCTAAGTCGATTTCTATGCGTTGTGAGTTTCAGAGGGGAAATTTTATCTCAAGTTGGCAACGTTTTAAGTTAAATAAATACCTTCAGTTTTGCAGATGTAAATGTAGAACATCACCTTCATGTTCAGATCACTGGATGACAACTCGCATGTTTGTTCAGTGATTCTGAACAGATGTGCCTCCTGCACACGTCACAGGAAAAAAATGTTACATGCTATTATGTGAAAGTAAAATCAGAGTGAACACTTTTGTCCAAAAAATTACATACTGTCTCCAGACATGATATGTTGGAACACTCAGTCCTCAGCAAGCCGTCCACACTATAGCAAAGGATGGCAACGCCTTCATAATGGACTGTATATACATGTATTGTCATCCGCGCGTTTCACTTTTATCACTTTTGAGCAGATTTGTTTTATTTTCCATGCTAAGTTAGTCAGATGTCATCTATAAAAGTACTGGACAGTTGTTAGTTTTATAATATAAATAGGTAGTGAATTATATATTTTATTTCCCCCTAATATGTATTTGGTTTTATACTATTATGCATGTTGATTGTCATTAACTGCGTTTGTATACTGAACTTTCGTGAAGGCTGTTCTTTCTTGCCACTTGGCAAGGTCCTACTTTGTAATCGATTAATGTAAATCCCCATGGGGTGATGTTCTGTCGGAATAAATGCTGAAACCAAATGACTGTTTCTTTGTGGTCTAAATCATCTATATGAGTTAAGCAACACACATGCCTGCCGGGAAAAGTTGTAAATATAAATTGTTTTTCCAAACATTTAGCCAACTTTACAAATGGTGGGCAAGCTGCTAGAACTATGCAGGTAGTAAAAACTATACAATGGTTGTACTAAGAGGAAAAAAAATGAATTATGCAAAAAGAACATAATACATTAAGTATTAGTCTAGCATAAGTATAGTGTGTGCAGTGAAATATTGACTGTATTACAGACTGTTACAGACGGTTAAAGAAATCAGTCTTACTATGCACTTTGTGCTCAAAACTAAAAAGGATAAGTGATCTGGTGATAAGAGAAGAAATGAAAGGTGCCCCACTTCATCCTGGTGTTCATAAAACCACTCTATGAAGCTATAATTCACATGAGATGGTTGCCTGTACAATGACATATCCACCAAAACATGCAGCTGATGACACACTGTCCCAGTGTTGGAAATAAATTAATGTCACTCAGAGTCTATTTTATCTAGTACTGAATTATTATTTAATTTATCTCTATGAATAAGCTTCAAAGCTGTTGTCAGTACTGTTGCAAGCAAGTTTTAATAGTCATTGTATACAATTTAACTGTTTGAGAGCCAAGCACATGCAGTAACGATTACTGTTGACTCATGTTACCCTGAAAACTCTCAAGTGATAATGTGTCAGTCCCCCAAAGTGACATGTAAGGGATTATCCACTTATACCATTTGCAACTCTATATGTAAGTGTTTATTGATATGTTCAGGCTCTATACTGTTTAAAATGAAAACTGTGTTGTAACTTTGTCCGTGTTAGAATAAACTTTACTAGCCCTTAAGTGAAACAAGCTGAAGCTTAATCACTAATTAGTTCCCTACAATTTTGAGGATATGAACATTGTGGCCATATGTTATATGAGACCATGATTAATACCTTCCTACCTTTGACTTGAATTGCCAGTGTAACTTCCTTTGTAACTGTTTCCTCTTATGTACTGCTATAATCATTTTGTTTACCTTAATCTGAGGATGTAACAGTAAAAACGGAGGTCTGAATTAGGAAAAGACATTAAATTAAATCATAAATTGGATTTTGTTTTGCACTCATTATAGCATAATATTCAAGGACCAGCTACATTCATGCAACCATGCTCATGGTTTTGCTTGGTTATATTCTGTAAATCCACTGTTTCTAAAAAAAACAGTTGAAAACTAATTTTCAAACATCATTATTTTCTGAGCTTAGCCAATCATAATCAAGTCTGCAAGTCTTTAGAAAAGTGATTCTGCAGCATCCTGTAAAGAGGGACATCCGGTGCACCTACTCAAACTCTCAAACTTGTTTGAACATCAGTTTCCTTTCTTGATTCCCAGGCATTTTTAAAAGTCAACAAAGTATGAAATTATCAGCACTTAAAGAATCTACAACCATACAGCGGTTTAAAATTGACATTAGTGCCAAGCTCAGACTCTTGCAATATCATAATCTCTTTTTCTGCCACACTGGTGACTGAGACAGCACATGAGGGGGACGTGTTTCCCCAGGAGTACTCCTAGAAAAGTGTTGCATTTTATTTTATTTATTTTTTGGGAATAGAATTTTGTTGTGGCACTTTTAAATGTAAAATGTATATATGTATATATGTATGTATATGTATGTGTGTGTGTGTGTGTGTGTGTGTGTGTGTATTGTTACACATACACATTGTTACAATGTCAGGTGGATGTTCATATTAAACGTGGCCAAAGTGTAAAATAATGTGGTAAACGTATGTAGAAGCAATCCCTGTGAGCAAAAAGACTGTTCTGAATGCTCGGTTTCCAATGGTTTTTTCTACTTTCAGCCTGAGCTGATGTTGGCTCAAGACAGATTTCTTTATATGGTCATCGGCTCCAAGCACAGTGCGCCCGTTCACTGCCCCCGCTCAGCTAACATTATGGCATTTTTCCATTGTTTTGAGGTAGTCACGCCAGCCATGACTTGAGTAAAGCTGGCACACTGTGAGTGTTTTTCCATTACACAGCAGGGCAAAGTAAAATAAGTTGTTTACCCCTTGGAGGTGTGCTGGTCATCTGCAGCTCTTCATCAAACATTATCATCACTGTGGCTGTTTCTGCTTGTACTATTCCTCCCTGCATTATTTCTAACTGATCAACTGAGGAAAGTTCAGTTTCAGTAATGAATTTAACAATTTCATTACATTTATGATTATGATTTACAGATTACAACATCTTAGTTATTAATTTTATAATTAGTAAATAAATTGTGTATTATTAGCAATTTCACACTTTTAAATGTTGTAGATTTAGGCCCAATCATTTTTTAAATAATTGTGGTTACATGACCATGGGACATTTATGATTTGTGAGTACACATGGTCTAAGGAAGAACATATTGATGAATCCCAGATTTGTGCTTAAAACGGTCATACGCACAGTTTAAGCACAGATATGTACGAGAATGTACCAGTGTCTGAGTTTTTGTCCATAGTTCTTCTGTGATAGCTACTCCTAAATTGTTTCCCCAGGCTGTTTTTAGATAATCTAAGGAGGTGGTCAATCTTAAAAGCGTGTCATAAATAATGGAAGTGCCTCTTTTAATCAAAGTATTTGACAAAAATATGGATTCCATTGGTGAACTATTTAATGTTTGGGAAGGATGTAGTGTTTTGTTTGACAAAGTTGTGTAACTGTAAATATCTGAAGAAATGTGTGTGGAGCAGATCAAATTTAATTTGTAACTGTTTAAATGATGGAAATATACCATCAATAAAAAGATCTTTGAAGGAGTGAATGCCTTTTCTGTGCCACATCTGAAACATTGCATTAGAGAGATGTAGTAAATGAATAATTTGCAACTAAAGGAGCCTGAAGAGAGACAGAATGCCACCCAAAATGTTTTATTTTATTTGAATTTTAAGTGAGTGTGAAACTATTGGACTGTTTGTAGAATACAAGTGTGTGGTTCCGAAAAGAGTAAACTTGATAAAGAAGATGAGGAACAACATTTTTTTCAATGTAGAGCCAAGCAGGCATCAGACCTTGTAGGCAAAAGGAGAGTGCGCATAAACTGCATGTTCAGTAGTACATTTAGAAATGAGGTAGTCCGACTTGGGTCTCTGTAAAAAGTCTTTCCTTATATGGGGGGTCTTATTATTCCAAATACAATTGAAAATTATTATTGTCTTATTATTATCTAGGTTCTTGAAGAAAGTATTATTAATAAAAATTGAAATACATTGAAATAAGAATAAAAATTTAGAAAGGGTGTTCATTTTAATTGCATTGAGATTTGACAACTTAACAAAATCTTGTTTTGTACATTCAAAAGTTTTACAAAGTTCTGTTTGAATCAATCAGAGAAAATTTTGGTGAAAGTGAGTATCACCAAGTATCAAAATTGACTTAAAACGTTTAAAGGGAGAGAACGAGTTTGTTGTTGGGCAATGAGAAATAAAACACTTTTGAAAAGGTTGAGCTTATACCCTGATACCTTGCCAAAACTCATAAAATGGACATAATTTTGGGAATGGATGTTGAAGGGTTGGAAATGTACAGTAATAGATCATCAGCATATAATGGCACTTTATGTTCCTTCTCTCCACTGATGATTCCAGTGTAAGTATCTGAAGCACACAAAGAAACCACAAGCAGCTCGATAGTGTGAAAAGGAGTGGAGAGAGAAGGCAACATTGTTTGGTGGAGCGCCTTAAAGGTAAATAATCAGATCTGAACCCATTCATATGAACGGAAGCTAAAGGTGAGACATATGAAAGTCTCATGTGATCCTATCGAAAGCCCTCTCTGCATTGAGAGATATTAGCACTTTGGGATTGTGAGGGTTTGTGCTGGGTGAATAAATAATATTTAATAATCACCGAAGATTGAAAAATAAATGTCTATTTTTAATAAAATCTGTTTGATCCCAAGATATTACTGTTGGGAGCACTCTCTCCAGACATGTAGCTAAAATCTTGGCTAGCAATTTTGCATCTACATCGAGAAAACTCAATGGTCTATATGAGCATGTGTTGAGCAGATCTTTGTCCTTTTTAAGGAGCACAGAAATACATTCCTGATATAATGTTGGTAGGAGGTGATCAGTATTAAGGAAACCATTAAATACTTCGAGTAACAAGGGGGATATATGTTCTATGAATGTTTTGAAGAATTCTGCCATATACCCATCTGGGCTTGAGGCTTTCGAGCATTGCATGTTGTGTATAGCTTGATGTATTTCTTCTATGGTAATGTCTCCCTCAGGTTGCTCTTATCTCCCTGACTTATGGAAGGTATATTGAATTTATAGAAAAAACTATCAATTCATTTTGGACCTCCAGCTGATTCTTTAGAATACAAATTGGAATAAAAATGCTTGAATTCATCATTAATTTCTTCTTCTTGACTTACTTGTCCAGAGCTAGTATGAATCTTTGTGATTAATCTAGAAGTGGCTGATTCCCTGATTTGGTGTGCAAGGACATTGCCTGCCTTTTCACCATGTTCATAGAGTTTATGATTAGCCTGTGTCATCATATTAGTCATCTCTGAAGTAGAAAGGAGATTGAACTCAGTTTGGAGGGAGAGCCTTTCTTTGTACAATTCAGATGAGGGAGAAATTAGATGTTGCTGATTGCGTTTGAGAATTTGATCTGTCAGAGTTTTACGGTGCTCATTTCTCACTCGTGTGGCTAATGCCTTTTGAGAAATAATCTGCCCATGACTATATGCTTTAAATGCTTCCCAGATCGTGCTTTTAGAAACATCTGGTGTGTTATTTGTTGAGAGATAGAACTGTATTTGAGATTTTATGTCCTCAACAAAAGGTTTGCTAGGTAATAATGTATTATGAAATTTCCAGGTCCTGGACATATGTTTGTGATGAAAGGGGGCTATGATCAGATATTAAAATTGCTGCATAGTCTCTAAAGAAAGAAACTCATAGTTGATCAAGAGATAGTCTATCCTTGAGTAGGTGTGATGTCAGGTGAAAAAAAAATATTTACACTGATTTGAGTACATAAATTACCATGGATCTATTGGGACATTTTTAAGTAGAAACCACATTTCAAGTAATCATTTTAACCCAAACCATGATCTTTCCCCAACCCTAACCCTAAGTGGTTTTGTGTCTAGACCTAACCAGACCATAACCACAGTGTTGGTAAACATAAACAACATAATTATTTTTTAAGAGTGATTTTGGAAAGTGGCATATTGCACTCCTATTTTGGAAAGCGGCATTTTACGCTCCTATGGGTTGTTCTGGAGTGCAGGTACAATTGACCTATATGTGGTCATTTGATTATGAAGATGTGTTGTCTAAATTATAAATACAAAGCCCCTCTTTATAGATATCATTATGAACCTGTTAAAGGGTGATTATAAATGTTCACATTGTACTTAACCCTTTTTATACAGACCCAATTTGTGAATAGTGATAGAATTCATTCCCATTGTTCACCTCTGGATGCAAGTCATGTTACGCTCATAATCGGTTTCATTTAATATCCAGTGTGCTGGAGTAAAAGTCAACACAACAAAATATAATGTCTAATCACTATAACCATCATCCTTATTATTTAATAAATATAATGTGCAAAAGACATTTTTCCATTTAAAGACAGATTCCAAGTAGCTCTTTAAGCTCATACTTCATTCAAACTTGAGTCAGTCCTTTCACTTGGAAAGATAAAATGTTTTTGGTGGATCTAAGCCAAAACAGTCATGCAGTTTCAATGAAGACCTCCATGTACTTGAAACACATGAATGAGTGTTTTTGCTGGGCAGTATGACTTTATTCTTTTGTGTCAACCAGCCAAGCAAGAGCATGTGGTTAGAGGAAACAACCTGCAGGGTTTCAAATGAGCCGTTCAAATAACAATTATGATCAGGGGAGAGGGGTGCTTGGTCTACTTTTGTTTTATTGAGTAAAAGGGATGAACTTTATGTTGAACAGTCAAAGCTGAGACACGATAGAGACAATACCTCTGGGCAAGGAGGCCAGTGTGGACTACTCCTGCTTTTCCTGTTCAATAGTTCACCAAACATGTTGAGTCCCAGGTCAAGGAAAAAAATACCATTGACAGGTGTCATCAATTTTTAGATAATTTTTTTTGTGAGGTGCCACTACTGTTTTTGCCAGGTGATACAACAAAGCTTAACATGCTTGGACAGAGCCTGGGATCTGGTCTTTTTCCCCATATAGGTCTATTATACTGCTAAACTGGGAGAAGATGAGGCTTGAAAAATGCTGTTGGCTTGTTGCTGTAAGTCTGAATAGTAACTTGGGTATATGGCCTGAGGTATTGTTTCAATAGGTCTCCAAATATCCAGCTACTACAACATCAAGGCTCTAGCAGTTAAGTCAGTAGCTTAGCTGTGGTTTAATGCTTCAGTTTAATTAAGTTTTCAGAGGTGATTGCCCTGTTAAAACAAACTCAGGTTCAGCAGAACTGCAACTAAACTACACTGATGATACACAGCTGATCCAAGTAAGACCACAAAATATTGATCTGTGTTATTTTGTTCACTCATTCAGCAAATGATAAAACTGAAAATTGGCTGTTTTAGCTTATTAAACAGATTTTTGCATTTTACTTTTTTCCAATTTCTATGAAATTTCACTACTTAACACAATATTCATTGAAAATTGTTATATGGACAGACATTTATATACAATTTGCGTATTCTCACAAATCAATTACTAAATCATATTACTATTAAATAATTTGCTTTTACAATAAAATAAATACAAGCTATTCCATCTCACAATATACTCTTAGATCACTACAATACAACAATCAATCAATCAATCAATCAATCTTTATTTATATAGCGCCATATCACAACAGAAGTCATCTCAAGGCACTTTTCACATAGAGCAGGTCAAGACCGTACTCTTTAATTTACAGAGACCCAACAGTTCCCCCATGAGCAAGCACTTGGCGACAGCGGTAAGGAAAAACTCCCCTTTAACGGGTAGAAACCTCAAGCAGACCCCGGCTCTTGGTGGGCGGCCATCTGCTTTGACCGGTTGGGTTGAGAGAGAGAAAGAGAGAGGGAAAGGGGGAGGGGGGACAGAAGAAAAACAATGACAACAACAAACAACAACAAGCACAAGCAGCAACAGCCAGGGAAGGATGCCATCAGGACTGTGAAGGACCGCGAAGGTTCGGCCCGGGAGTCAGGTTTTTCTGTGAGACGAGAAAGCACAAAAAACTCCGGGGAAGAAGCAAAGTTAGTGACATGCATTGATGTTACATGAATGCATACAGATGGAGAGGAGGAGGAGGAGAGAGGAGCTCAGTGCATCATGGGAAGTCCCCCAGTAGTCTAGGCCTATAGCAGCATAACTAAGGGCTGATCCAAGGCGAGCCTGGTCGGCCCTAACTATAAGCTTTATCAAAAAGGAAAGTTTTAAGCCTACTCTTAAACATAGAGAGGGTGTCTGCACCCCGGACTGAATCCGGTAGATGGTTCCATAGAAGAGGAGCCTGATAGCTGAAGGCTCTGCCTCCCATTCTACTTTTAAAGACTGTAGGGACCACCAGTAAGCCTGCATACTGGGAGCGCAGTGTTCTAGTGGGATAATACGGTATTATGAGCTCTTCAAGATATGATGGTGCCTGACCATTAAGGGCTTTGTAAGTTAGGAGAAGGATTTTAAATTCTATTCTAGATTTTACAGGAAGCCAATGTAGTGAAGCTAAAATGGGAGAAATGTGGTCTCTTTTTCTAGTTTTAGTCAATACACGTGCAGCTGCATTCTGGACCAGCTGGAGAGTCTTTAGAGACTTGTTAGGGCAGCCTGATAATAAGGAATTGCAATAATCCAGCCTAGAAGTAACAAATGCGTGAACTAGTTTTTCTGCATCGTTTAGGAACAGGATGTGCCTGATTTTTGTGATATTACGTAAGTGAAAAAAGGCAGTAGGCAACAGTAGGCTACTATTGATGTTTTTGGGTTTAATTGTTATTTACAGCTTCATGTAACTAAATTATTAATTAATCTGCCCACTACTGAGAAACATAAATCATATATGTACTTTTTTATGTTGCAATAGCTAATTTATGGTTCTGGTGATGACCAGTTCCCAACTGAACATGCTGGTCCATTCAGATGTAGGGACCTCTAGTGGCAGTTATGGCATTTCTATAAGATCCAGTAAATACAGTCTATACAGTTAATAATATAGCACAGCTGTATATGAAACTGGAGGCATTGAGAAAAGAGCAGTTTGGTTTAAGAGACAGGCGACATACTCGTATTAAAAAAAACACTAGGAACCACTTGTAAATACATGTATTAACCCTGCTGCCACAAAGACCAGCACTTTGACTGGTGGCCATCAACACCCAAACAGAACTATTAATACAGACTGCTTAAGTGCAAATGATCTTGTGTGACTAAGTTTCGTTTTATCATTTCTGATCCAGGAGTTTGCCACTTAGACGACATTTGAGCTTAGGGCTAAACAACCAGCTATGTTGAGTGGCTTCTACATGCATAGTCTACTTGACTTTGTCACGGACTGGAAAGTTTAGGAGAATACTGCTGAACGAATATCGCCAACTGAATTGGTGCTTGCTCTTTTTGGTGTCAGTCTTCCTCAGCTTAGGCCTCTCAAATCGAGATTTCACTTATATTTAGCTTATTGGAAATTCTTCAACACACAATTCTCAAGCAGGCAGAACATTAAGCTTATATGGTTTTCTGATAAATATTTGCAGGGGGGGTAAAATAAGTGAGAGGATCTTTTTTAGGGCTTCTTAAACAGAATAATGATAAATGCTGAAAGTGACATAAAACAACCAGCAGCTTTGTTCTTTAATGCTCAAGAAATCGATGGTCTTCCGAGCCTGCAATGCCGATGATGATGTTTAAGTTTGGTACTAAAGACAGTAATTTAGTGACTTTAACCAGCCAGTGTGAGAGGAAAAATACTCTGCTCTTACTTCCCTTTCACTTTATTCATAACAGGTCATCTATATAGGAGGGAGACGGTCATGTTTCAAAACAAAGGACAGCCTACTGCTGCTTTTAATTATAGCTGTTCCCCAGCTAATAGGTATCACTGCAGATAGTTTCCCTTGAAAACCAATGTCACACAACTTTCACATATTCTTTTTAGGTACAGTGGAGGTTAGAGTTTGAATATCATTTAAATTAAACTTTAAAACTAAACAGAATGAAAAGATTGACTGGACTGGACAGGAAAATAATTACAAGAAGTTTTAGAAAGGTGTAGCAACAAATACTTCTGTTGCCCTGGAAGTAAAACAAAAGTTATTAATGTTGTTAATCTGACAGCCATAGTATTTGTGTGAAAGCAGAATGGTGAAATGCTCAGTGTCAAATTCGCTACATAACTAGCCATGTTATAGTTAAATCTAAAAGCTAACATTAGCCAGTTATTTAGCTAACTAAACATGTAGAAATATCATGTTAGCATGCTAGCATGCATGAAAAACATTCTTCTGCATGGGCACCATGCCATTTTGAATCAGCTTCATGTAGTTAATGTGTATTCAGGCTGAATTACATCCACTTTATTACTCGGCTATATTTACTTCTCATTCAGCAAAGGTTAGACAATGTCCTCTTTATGGGCCAAACAGCTATGAGTCAATGCTATCACCAATTTGTGTTTTCTGTCATTCACTTTTTCAGTTTTACTCCAATCTCCCCTTGTTTTACTCCAATCTCCCCTTTTCTCTCCGAAAAAACATTACCCTCATTTCTCTAGGGTCCTGTCCCAGTGATGCCCCGGTAGGCTATCTCTGTCTACTGCTGTTCAGCAGCTGGTCTGAAATGTCACCCACCCTGGTCATTTGAGACCTGACATCCCAGTCATCATGCCAGCTAGGACTTCATCTGGGAGAAGAGAGAAACACACTCATGCCATCTCTCCTTTTGGGAGAAAGTCCTTTTTGAAACCTGTCCCAAACCAGCCCTTATTAGTCCAATTAGCTGGACCTTCTGTCTTGACTTGAAATGCTGTCATGTTCACTCACAGACAATCTGGGTATTCACATGATGGGTGATACCATGAGTAATAAGTGTGAATCACTTAAGTGCTGGGAAGTTTTAGTTGATTATACAAATTACTAATGCCCTATATATTGACTGTTATCCAAAGTTAAACTGCGAAGTGTTAAAATGCTCTTTGTGTTTTATTTGTTCATTTATTGGTGGAAGTGCCATTATCAGGTGGAGATGCAGGTGGAAACTAACTTAAAAAGTTGTGTTACCATGCAAAATTATGTAACTTCTTCAAAATCAAGGAAGACATGATGCATACTGTATACTGTGGAAATCAATGGAAATGAGTGGCAGCATGGAAGAAAGGAAAAACACATCCCAAACCCCAATTTCAGTCAGTAATGCAAAGTACAGCATAGGATAGAGGTCTTGCCCACATGCACCCAACTGTTTAGCAAGATTTCTGGTAATTGCCTCCTGATCCTGTAGATGCCATCCCACCCCAACTTTTTAAAATCTAAATAAGTTCCTTTAAAAGTAACAGCTTCTGCTTAAGACAGAGGAACTAAATGTAACAAAATACAGTATTATAGATTAAATATATATTTATTATATATACTATATGATTTATTATAGACTTAATGTATTCAAACAAGTATTACAACTATAAACTATTAACAATGGACAATAATTTATTTGAAATTTGTTCTATTTAAAATTCATTTTTACGTTTTGTAAATGGGGAAAGCTTAATATTGGTACAAGTTACCATACACACGTACTCCCTACACACACAGAAAAAGGGTGTAAATTATGAAAGCAAAAGCAAAAGAAAACAAAGATAGTGTGGTCAGTTCACTAGACTGATTAATAATTTCACAACATGCACACATAACTACTATTTACAATATCAGAGATATGCATCTATGCACCACAGCAGTGAAACTCTTCTCAGGGAAAGGAAAACCAAAAAAAAAATCAAAATTGCCACATCAAGGAAATGCTATACTAAAAACCTAAGCAAAATATACACAAAACAAAATAAAGCAAGGTAATCAAGCAAACAAACTTAACTAAGTAACTTAAACAAATCAAATTAGCCTAAACATAGCAAAAGATGTATGCACTGACACTGAACATTGGCTTTTTGCAGAGGTCATTAGGTGTAAAATAGTCCAATGTAAACATTATAAATATAATCCAAGTATAATGGGCATGCAAAACCCTTGAATGATCTTTTAAACTGCAGGTATTTACATGCACACTAAAAACACATTACTGTTAACAATCAGGTTAGAGCACAAAGTCAAGTGAGGCATTTACATTTATCTGGCTGCTCTAAAACTCCAGGTTAAGTCAGAAATCACATAACCACACTTCCCTCTGCAAAAATGATGTGACATTAGTTAATCCACAGTTAATGGAAATATCACAGTCAGCTGTTTCAGCTTATTTTATTACATTTTTCATCAGGTTTAACACAATTAGTAATGGATTGCTCCTGAAACGCTGTCTTTTGCCCATACTGTTGTGTTCTCAACATGCTAAATGTTAGGATTTCCTGTGCTTGATTATGCCATTTTTGTATCTTTTTACATGCTGCATCGGGTACACATGAGCCAGGCCTCCCCAGTATAAAACTAGCTGTGTTAACCCCTTTCAGCATGCAAACACACTGTAATGACTGTTAAAGCTGTACTAGTGTCACTGATTATGCATTCAGTGGTCAAATAACGAGTTTGATCTCACACAATGTCCTTGTGTGTAATTCAATACACTGAGGAGGCAGCCATTGCTTTGTGTGTCAGAGCATTGATGGCAGTGATGAGGGTTGGTGCGCAGTCACAGTTTCAGCTTTGTCCAGTACTTTTCCACTGACTGAGCTACCGGCATTCACGTGTGTGTGTGTGTGAGTGCCTTGAGTGCCTGTGTGAAGAAAATGCAGCTGCACTAGCTGTACCTTATCAGGAAGCCAGAAGAGACGACCAAAAAAAAAACACCAAACCTTTGATGAAGTCCTGAATTTAGGGGAGAGAACAGGAGGAGAGGGATTTGGAGACATTACACAGCCACACAGCACTTTGTGAAGACAAATTAGGTAGTGTTACATATCAGTAAGTCATGTGTAGTCGTTAAGAGGAGACAGCCATGCCAACATTGCCACCTTAAAGTGTGCCTGATATGACTGGAACAAAATCTGAGGCAACGGTGGTGTGGCTGAGAGAGTTTATTCTGCTCTCTCAGTGCCATTTCCTGAGGCATCATAACAAGTTCTGATCTGAGTACGACTCTGAAACATGTGCACGCGCCAGAGCTCTGACCTAGAAATGCATGCACAAACGATGACACATTGATGATAAATCAGACTGATGATTAACACAGAAGCTGCTTCCCTCTCTTGATTAAAGCGACGCAATGCACATGCAGACATATTTTGGGTGGTGTGCATCAGTTGTAATGATCAGTATCAAATATCTTAGAGTTTCAATGACATCTACAGTTGACTCACTTGCTTCAAAGGTGAGACACGATTAGCTCAATTGATTTTACTGTTTGTGCTGCTGTGATTGTGTATTCGCTCCACCTGTAAGCAAATAGGACTCAAGTTTTTTAAGACTTTAGACCATTCCACACTAAAGAAAACTGTGATGCCACTCCTCCTCTACACACAGCCAGATATTTCACATACATATTTACGTAACACACTGACACACCTCTGTGTATAAGACTTGCCCTGGTAGAGTTTAGATGTTTGTTGATGATACATTCATTTGATAAAAGTCTGTTTAGACGGGACAAGAAAACCACCCAGGCTTATGTGTATATCTTGCTGTATAGGGTGTGTTTTCCAGTCAGTGTGTGTGTGTGTGTGTGTGTGTGTGTGTATGTGTGTATAACATGACAATGTTTAAGATTGCACAACCCTAGGAGATTTCATGTCATGTTTTGTATGTTTATTTTAAATGCGTCACCCAAGAAAATGGTATGCAAACTTTGCAGGCTGAGTCAGAAGTGATTCAAAACTCTTTGAGCCACCCTTGAAGAGTGATGATTATCTCTCCTCTGAGAAAATGCAGACTAGTTTCACAAACTGATCCTGATGCTTCAAAGCTCACTTAAAAATCTGCTCTATGGTGTCTGGATACACTGTGAGACAAAAGTCTGTCATCATGCCATAGTGAATATTTGTGTAACTAATCGATGTTGAAATAAATGTCTTTTGTGGTCTCTTTTTTTGTCTTCGGATTATTTTGTCTCACTCTCTCTAAACTCCACTTCTGATCTGGTTGTGCCATTACAGGAGCGTGCACGTGTCTCCAGTGTCTACCCAGGAGATGTTTTGATCCCAAGTATGGACATGCCTGTGAAACAACTAAATCCTCAGTCTTAGCCACCTTCAGACAGGCAGTAGACTCTAAAGTAAAATTTGGTTTTGTGTGCAAGGCTAAAATGGCAGGTTTATGACCACAAAGAGGAACCACAGCTGGTTTTAATCACCACAGTGTGCAAAGTCCGGATAGCTGAATTGTTAACATTTTTGCACGGCCACGTTCCTGCAATAACCTGCAACTGGTCAACATTGTCATGTTATGGGCTGACAATACAAGACCATACAGGTGTATTTGCTTTATTTTATGTCATTTGTTCCTTGTTGTGAATAAATTTACATGTTGCATTTGCTCCAATTGGAACTGACAAGCTCCTTCATCTGATAGGGACACATCTACTTAAACAGAACTGATTTACTGTCACTGATTTATTAGTGCTGTATTCAATAATAATCTGAGAAGATGCCACATTCACTTATACTGCCAGCTCAAATCAAGCCTGAATTCCATTATTTGATTTTGGGTCACATTCATTCTTGAATATTCTTAGTCCCTACCTGAATGCATTATTTCTGGTCTGTGTCTCTCTTTTCCTTGCTTTAGATTGGTTTCCTCCATAAAGGTTAGCTCTCTAGATGTAGTAACCAGCTTTTATTGGTTCTTTTGGCTTTGATCCTGTGTTCCTTGTGTAATTTGCAAGGAAGACAGCATGTGATTCAGCCTGCTTTGACTACAGGAGTCATCTGTCACAGACTCAGATGAATAACCCTGTTACCTGTGTGGGGAAAAAACAACAAGCTAAAAGAGGCCAAAAATATTTGTATTTGTATCATTTGATTCAATGTTTATATCAACAAGATACAGCCACACTTAGCAGCTAACTTAGGCACAGCAGTGCCTTGAGCTAAATGCTAGTCAGCAGGCTAACATGTTCACAGTGACAATGTAAACATGCTGATGTTTAGCAGGTATAATATTTACATGTTTAATCTTATTTTTAGTGTGTTAGCATGCTAACATTAGTTGATAGCACTAAACACAAAGTACAGCTGAGGCTGGAATGTCATTAGCTTTTACAGTATTTTGGTCAGTATTATACGAAGGGTGACAAGTCCCCCTATTTACCATTTATATGCAGTATGTACATTTAATAAATGGTTTATAGCACACTATAATGTTGTTATAAGCAGATATAAGTGTTTTTTAATGCATTTGTCAACAACATTAGCTTGTCCTGGGGGCATCTAAAAGTGGAGGCTGGTGTAAAAACAGGTAATGATAGCATATATAAATTAGTACTACAGATGTCAGTTTAGGTTAATTTTGCTTTCGATAGACCAACACCAATTAACCAGTAACTAACGGGTTCATTTTTAAGAAAAGTTGTGATGTAGCTACCGTTTGAGAACTGTCCAGTTTGTCTGCCCTGGTTAGCTTGACTTTTAGCTCATCCTTCTTCACCTCAAAGTGTTTTTAATGCATTTAGTCACAGTAACAGACGGCTACACACAGCAGGGCATAGCTATGTTAACAATGCCAGCCATGGTAACTAGCTGCTAGCTGCCGTGCATGTTGGTAAAAAGGATCCATCACGTCTCTTTGTATCTATGGGTTGGTGCTCCTGTCAATGTGTGTTTTTTAAAATTATTTCAGGGCTGCACTCACTCTCGTCCCGAGTTCAGTAGCCAACCCTATAGTACGCCAATTACCTATAGATCGATGTAACCGGTCAAAAATATTCTTGGCGGTTAACCAATTAACAGTTAACCGTTGACATCCCTAGTTAGTATGTATACTGACAACAACATAGTAGAACACAGATGTGTTAATATAAAGTATGTCTTCATAGGAAGAGTTATGATTGTTGACAAATACTGTACATTAATACACTTGAAAATGTCCTTATATCTGCTTATAACTACATTATAGTGTGTTATAAATCATTTATTAAATATTTAGTGCTACTGTACAAAGTAACATTTTAACCTGATGATGGCACCAGATGAAAAGGTAAGGGATCGCAAAAAATTACTACAATTCATCATTAGGGGGACAAGAATGGGACATGAACTTTTCATGGCAATCCATCCAATAGTTGTTGAGATATTTCAGTCTGGACACAAAGTGATGAACCGACATTACCAATCCTTGAAATACTGATTGATGCAAGTCTGAGTCTGACAAAACTAAACAAATAGATCAATGAAAATGGTTTAGGGATGGGCACTTTGACTTACCCCAAACTGATCAAACATTGGAAAGCACTTGCCATTTGTTTCCTGTTGTACGTTGAATTCTGCTGCATATGGTACATATGTGTGTATCTTAGTACTCTTATAGCATTTATGGCTTTTACTTGTTTACTTGTATTAACTAAATCGTCAGACAAATACTTTTTTCTTGTTCATAGCCTATTGTGTCTTTGCTTCTATGCAACCTGTAAAGTAGAAAAAGATACATTAGGGAAGTATGTACTGTATTCTTTGTTTTTGAAAACAAAATGTAAAAAAATAAAGTTGTTTCATTTGATTTGAAGTAAAACACTATGGTTTCCAGGGAAAATATGAAGATAGCTTTCCTGATTTTGGCGACATGAAACCTTGCACATCTATGACATGTCAAGCTGGTGATCATGAGGTGAGCCATGGATTCCATTACCATTAGTTGTGCTGTGAGTTATGTAGTAATGTGCCTGGGTTTTTTCCATCCACCTGTTGAACCATACATCATTTAGAACATCATAACTTTCAATATCATATCAATAATATTTCGATCTCACCCCACAGGAGCACCATTGCAGTTGACAGGCAGTATTGCACCTGGATTGTTGAAATATCCATTGCGATAAAGAAGAAGATTGTATCTTCATGCATGTTAACATAGATCCCCATACCAGCTTTCACAGAACAGGGTGGGGATTTAATTGAGCAAGATCTTGTTCTAATGAATCATCTTGTGCTTGGGGCCAGGTACAAAATATCAATCCAAAGAAGGAACACCTTCTATCAACTGTGAGAAGTCAAGTTTAGACACACCTTCCCATTCACTTGAATAAGAAAATGTCCAAACTTTTGACTGGTGCTGTATGTGGCTTGACACCTGGGACAGAAATATGTCCTTGCTCCTTGACCTCCCTCAGCTTCTTAGTAAGTGTGGCTGAAGGAGAAGAAGGTGAGTGATCCTCTACAACAGAGTGAAGGCTACAATTTTGCCATCTTTGTGCCACCGATATTAAAACTTCTTTTCAAATCCCATCCCCCCTATATGAAGACCCATGCCATCATACTGTTTCATGTGTAAACATGCCAGACCATGAGGAAGCCCGTTCATGGCATCCTTTAAGGACAAAATAGGAATTAAATCATGTGGACAGAAGTCTTAGGTGCCACCTCTCTGAACAACCCCTACCAGGTGTTATTGGTATCAGGAATGTTTCTTGGAATTATTCGATTTCCCTTATATACGTACTGACCATGTGTCACTTAAGGTGATCCTACATCTTGTTTGATCACTTCATGCCAGTGGGTCTCAAAGTGGGGTCCAGGGACCCACAGGGGTCCTTGAGGGGGCTCTAGGTGCTCCCCAGTAAAAAGGGGAATAATTTATTTTTACTATAACTTCATCCGTCAGTAACACAATGACAGAATGTATGACTATTTTGGTCATGGGTTTCATATACTTTCTGTAATAAAACATCTGAAAGCAAAAATTTTATCAGATGGGGGTCTATGTTCTAATTTATGTCAGTTTATGGGTCCTCAATGTGAAAAAGTTTGAGAACCACTGCTTTATGAAACCTACAATGTCACTTTATTGGTGATGAGCCCGTGAATGAGCACCCTCACAAGTCTCTTACATGCTTGTGATGCCAGAAGTAATCACTCTAAAACAAGTTACACAATCTTACCTCTCTGAAATGTTCTTTGTGCAAATGATGAAACACTCAGAAAAGTGAACAAGCACATTTCTCAGCCACGTCTCAGTCACTTTTCACCTATATTCCTGGCTTTGGCCAGTGGCCTTTGCAGCGTTGCCTTGAAAACACATATTTTTGTATTAAGAAAGGGTAGGAACCATAAAAACCTTGTCTTTTCTTCCACCGTCACGCTGTATCCCAATCATCGTTTTGTGGTATTACTATGGAAGTTTACTGTAATGGTAAAATCTATAAACTACTCTAATGCACATAATTCCAACCTTAGAGGATAAGCTTTCTCACCATATATGGTAAGATAGCAATTCCCTACAATGAAATGATGAAGAATGAGAGTAAATAAAGGACAAAAAAATCTGTCAAAATGAAAAGATTGAAAGTATCATCATGTACAGCTGTAGAGCCAAAGCTTGTGATTACTTCTGTCTTTACAACACAGTGTCATAAACTATAACTGCCTTTTCCCTGTACACCCTAACAAATCACTGTGTGGTTAGTTTAATCTGTAGTGGCTACATGGTATTGTTCCTTTTTCTAGGAAAATATGTAAGCGCTCCTTTGGGAATGTGACTGGTACACTATGTACTAACTGTTCACAAGGACAGAAATCACAGCATTACATACCTGAGTAAACACTGGTACATTGCATTTCAACTCAAGCTGTTTGTATGCCTCTTGTAAAGTGTGTTTCATTGTGTAATGTGGATTTAGATAAAAAAACAAAAAAAAACATGAGGTGTAGGTGTTTGTAAGTATCACATTAGATTCTGGACCCATTTTAAGACATTGCAAGTGATTAAGTAAGTAGTTCGCTTTCTTGGTTATAGGCATCTGTATTTCTTATATCAGTTACATCTGTAGTTAGAGTTAGAAATTCAGTCTACAATCTCTTTCTAAACCAAAAACAAATTATCTGAAAGACATTCCATATCTCTTCAGATTAGAAACAGCTAACATCAAGCACATTACTTATAGTAGTACTACTGAAAACACAGAGTGAAAATATAAAACAATAAAACAATTCAAGAAAATGCAATTTCAAAAGAATGCATTGTCATCTTCATCTGTCAGCAAGACATCTGAACAAAGAATGCTGGTTTACGTGATCTCCTCAGGTCTTTACAAAGACCTTTAAACTGCTGAAATATATTTTAAGTAACATAATCTAACTTAGAATTATCCTTTGGTTTGTCTTTCTTAATGTTTCTGGGTTGTTTACTGATTCAGTTCTGTTTTAATCAAATTTATTTTGTCATATTTTTTTCCAGTAACACTTTAGGCTATTTGGGGTCCTCCTAGCATTTGTAATGAGTATAAAACTGCAAATAAATGGTTTGTAACACATGTAGTTGTAAGCAGATATCAGCCAAATGTTTATTCATTGCTAATATTATTTGTCAACAAGTCATGGGCACCCAAGTAGAGGCTGGTGTATAAATAGATAATGAATCACAATATAGTAAAATATATATAGGGTATGTTTTTTCAAAATGTTGTCAGAATATGGAATATTATGTCATTCAAAAAGTTGTACCTGAAAACTCAAAGAACACAAGAAAACACTGGCTATTAAAAATGCAGCTATAACACTTACTGCCTGCAGGTAGCATATAAAAATTGAAAAAATAAAGCATCTTTATTTTTTGCCTGTAGCTGCTACCTAGAAGATCCTACTGGACCACACACAACCAGGTAAAATTACCTCTTCAAAATCTACTGTATTCATTGTATCCATATAAACCCCAGACTGAATGAATTAAATGTGGACAGAATAAAGAATAAAGATTATACTGACAACATAATGTTAGTGATGTTAGCATTAGCTTACCAGCAGAGAGTGAGGTAACAAACACATAAAGATTGCTCAATACAGAAAAAAATGATTGAGAAAAGAATGATCAACAAATTGGATTCTCTGTGGTGGCTCTAACAAGGCTGATTAGGCAAGACTTTAAGGTCCCATCCCTCCTTCTCACAAAGCTCATTGTACAGAAGATGACTGCAAAATATACAACACGCAGTTAACATGTCAAAGTCTGTATGCGTGTGCACACACTCCCGTGCAAGTGTTTTTGCCTCACAGGTCGTGAATACAGGCTTGCAGGCCTGTGACTGAATGCACAACCTTGCAGCCTAACAGGGTTAGCAGGCAGACACCAAAATGTTCAGCCTGCAAGTATATATATGCAAGCTTGCAGCACAGAATTTTGCAGTTACAAACATAATGTTTACAAAACTACTGTTACAGATACAAAACCCTGTTTTCAAGTACACCTTTTTGAATGATACAGTATTCCATATCAGAATTGTTGACAAATACTGTACGTTAATAAACACTTTGAACTGTCGTTACGCTGCTTACAGCGACATTGTAGTGTGTTATAAAAATTGTAGTGTGTTATGAGTGTATGTTTATTGTACCATTCTTTCAGCAATGTTAGATTTTGCCCAATATCACATGGACTCCAGCATAGCATCAGTGGCATCAGTGGAAAGTAATCAGGATCCCAGAAACGGTTAACGTTCGACTGATAAAATTGTGGGTCAAGAATTGTGATTTAGCCTTAAATTTCCATTTTATCAATAAGTTGTCCGTTTTTCCAAAGTAGTCAGTGTGAAGGAAAAGGAAACAGCTTGTGGAATTCACCAATTTACATGTGCAGTAGTTTTGTACACAGTTATTGTACCATTACTCTCATATGAAATGACTTTAGTCATTTTAATAGGATGGATATATTGATAGGCTATAAATACTAAATTCAAGCGAGAAACTCGTGGCCGGTTAGCTCAGTTGGTTAGAGCGTGGTGCTAATAACGCCAAGGTCGCGGGTTCGATCCCCGTACGGGCCACTTGAGTTTTTCTTTCTTGTACTAGCTCATTAGCGCCGTTAGCACGAGATTCCGTCATTTTTACTTTAATGGACGTAGCCACCGTCACGTCACCGATTGGTTTGTGGACTACTGTTTTGAAGCCTCCAGTTCAGAATTCAGAGCGTCGCCATCTTGGACTTTTGGAGCCAGGAGTGACCATATTTGGACCAGAGGGTGGCGCTAACCTTTACACTAGCTGCTAGCTGGGTTGGTTAAAGTTTAAAACGCGTATTTGCTCTCCATGGTTAACTGTAATAACGCTAATGCTAATTTTGGCTGGTGAAAACAGATTTAAAACAAAATGTACTTGCTGGAAAAAACTGAACAGCTGACTCCTTAGAGGGTCTTTTAGTACAACTGAACACTGAAGAAGAGTTTTTCGCGACTAAAATGTTACACTTAACTTTCATGGGCTGGAAACACACTAAAATAGCGACAGCTACGCCTGTCCTCCTATTCCAATCTGGGGTTACCATACATAATATACGTAATTTATCCAATGCTTCCGCCTTGGTAGCGACTTGTCAATCACAAGGTAGTCACGCCCTAAAGCATTCATTAATGAATTTAGGTCATGGATGATGCAGGCACTTCCGCATTGGCTTCACTGTTCAGACCTGGAGCTTGCTGCTTGGCTATCAGGCTAACGTTATTTTGTGGGGGGAAAAATAAGACGTTAACTAACTTGAGTTACGTTAACGTCTGTGGAAACAGTAATTATTGATCAAAAAGAATATGAAATGCCCAATTAGTGATTGTAACCACATACGATATCATTAGCTGTTGACCGTAGTTGATTTGATAAGTCATATAAGTAAACTGGGGGAGCAGAAATGGTTCCATGGTGTAATGGTTAGCACTCTGGACTCTGAATCCAGCGATCCGAGTTCAAATCTCGGTGGAACCTGAATTTTTAACCACATGTTTATATGCGCTCTACTGCAAGAGAGAGAGCCAAACATTGCTTCACATCACAGTGACACACTTACATTTTCTACTAGGTAATATTATGTCTTCATAAGTTTACATTTTAATGATACTGAATTTGATGGCAATCAGATAATCTTGTTTTTTAATATGCAGTGGTGTAGATCAACAATTATAATCATAATCTGAGGTATTTAGAGTAATCTCTCTGATTTCATATTGCATTTTACAAATCCCAAACATTGTTATTCAAACCAGATAATGTACAAAAAAATATTTTATTTACCTTTTTCAGATTGATTCACAATCAGCACTTTTTCTTACAAAATATACCACTTTGCAAACCTAACTGAAATATGAAAGTCTGATAAACACTCAACAGTGGTTGAGAATGTTGTCTTTAAATCATACTTATCCAAAGATGTGACCTTTTACATGCTTTCACTGCTAAAATATATCACCCATCAAAGCATTTTCTGTATATTTTTAAGCAGAATCCATAAACTGATCCAAATGGCTACGATGAAGAAGTAAACTCTGTGTTCTTGCAATAAGAATCAAATACTTTGAAGCACTTCAGCAACATCAATGTGATCCCAATTCTCAGCTTATAGCAGGTAGGAATCATATTAAGTCAGGTCAGGAGTCTTCATCATGAAGTGTGGCACGGCTGCAGATAAACAGATTGTCTACGAGGTCTCTGGCTGTAGTGAGCTTCTTTCATTTTTTCTGTCTTTTCTTGGATGTTGCTGCCCCCTTCTGGTCAACAGTGGATCCAGCATTTCTAAGAGCAAGAAAAAAAAAACATTAACCAAATAAAATAATAATCTTTGTGCCAAGTGTGCATATCTCATCTGTTGCTGCCTATAATCCTCCATAATCACTATAACACAGAAAAGACATCCGGGGCACTTACTTGGGCCCTCTGTGTGGTGTCTCCGGTTGCAGTATGATCACTTCCTCCTCCTCACTGTCAGATATCTCAACCACATCTCCTTTAATGGAAACACAAAGGCTCAATTATCATTTTTTATTTAAGACATCTTCAGAGCCAGAGAAACTAAGATAACTTTAAATAACATAAATTAAATTAAAAATTAAATAACCTCCGCTACTCTGCTCCTTTCCGTGTTGCTCCTCTTCCATCTTTGCCACTTCCTCCTCCTGTTCCTCATCACCGTCGTCATCCTCATCCTCTTCATCCTCGTCTTCCTCCAGTCCCCAGGTGTTCTGCAGCCCCTGCCCTACCTGACCCACGCCTGGGACGGGCACCACTGGGGACGGCACCCTAGTATATGTGGTTAAGGGTTCTGCAGTGGCAAAGTGACACAAATGGAAAGGAGAAAACAGATTGTACATTATGTCAGAGGGACAGAGCTGTTGCTAAAGGATACGTCTGAGGCGGGGCCTCGGCTTTCTGGACGATGTCGTTGGCTGTTTCTGTCACATCCGTCATCTCCACTGGAGTCTCGTCCATTTTCAGAGCTGTGATTCGCTCCTGAGGCATAGACTCTGCAAAACCACACCTACCACCAGCCTTCCTGGAAAATTTTAAAAACACAGAGCTCTTATCTATTTTCTAATGACAACAGCAGGACAGTTAAATAAGTGAAGTGTGGTCATGTGATGTTACTACTCACCTGGCTTTCTTGTCATTCACCAGGGCTTTGTTGATGAGTTCTGTGATTTCAGACACTTTGACGCTGGCTATTTTACTGCATCTCATAACCTGCAACACCACAGACAACCACTTCAATCAGTCGAACAACTCTGTCATTTCTGTTTTCACCCTTGTTATTAACGCCACTCAAGTTAATTCTTTTCTTACAGGATAATGACCCTGATAATAGCACTACTGTACAATATTAATATTTACCTGCTCTTTAAGCAACATGATGCCTCCGCTGGACTGGATGGAGCAGATTTCTCTGTGTTTGTTCATGGCGATCATCAGCAAGCCATCCATCACCCGCTCTTCCCGCTCACAGGGGTCCACCAGCAGATAGGTCCTGCAGAATGAACAGGGCGCGCAGAGAGAAGACGACTGGGAGTTCATAACGAGACAACTGAGCTACAAAAAAGTCCACTAGATGATCAAACTGACAATTTATTTCACTTGTCACGTAGAACTGAATGTGTTGTTTTTGCTTGTGTTACAGTGTGTAACTCATCTCTGTTATAATGACGGCAGACGATCTATTTTGTTATTCAATATCTAATATTCACCACATACTCTGGTGATTCAACTGACAGCTTCATGTGAATTTTTACATTTGCTGTCCCTCCCTCCTTAGAAAAATCCTTTTGCATTTTTTTAAGGAAAAATGCCAAAAATGTGCTGGTTGCAGCTTCTGGAATGTGAAGATTTGAAACTTAATATCTTGGGTTCAGACTGTTGATCGGACAAAACAAGACATCCAAAGACGTCACCTTGGACTTGGATTGTAAACGGGCAGTTTTGGGGGGTTTTTTTCACAATTTTCTGACACTTTATAGACAAAGTAATTAATTTAAAAAATAATGGGAAGTTTAATAAATAAGGAAAATAATCATTAGTTGCAGCCCTATAAATGATATTATAGTGTTTGAATTATGCTTACACCAACTGTAAAATGATGAAGTGAGCAGTTAGCACCATGGGTGTCATCAAAATCAAGAAAAAAATCTCTGATTATTACTAAAGCTGAGCCTGTTTTTTCAATGTGTGTCATGAGTGGAGAGAAGACAAGAGACATATATATAAAACTGCAAGTAAGCATGATTTTTTTTGCTGTTTGCTGCCTGATACTGTTGCACTGATACACAGTGGATAAAAAGAAAAAAATATATAAATATTAATTATAATAATTATTTGAATTCCCTTAAAAATGGGAGATATGTGCAGCAGGTTCAGAAGTCTGGACAGATATTAATACTCAGTATATTCTTGATACTACTGGTGAACATAGTGGATTCAAACTGTCTGAAGAAAAGAAATCTCAACATATATGTACACATGCACATGATTGTCTTGTGTTTAAATGTAGTTCCTCACCCTTGCTGGAAGAAGGAGAAGCTGACACTGATGGGCATGTGGTAGATACTCAGAGGAATAGGGTCTCTCTCCTCTGGACTGTACTACAGGAGCACAGGAATAAATACACAGTTACAACATGAGCGTAGTACATCAGAACATGGCTGTTATGGGAGGTATCTGTGGTGCAATATAACAGTAAAGCGATTTAGTGTTGATAATAAAAAGATGTTTTGGCGCCCAGATAAAACAGCGCACAGACATTTCCCAGTAGATTCAGTGAAGCAGAGACACCACCTGCTGCCTCGTTGCAGACTCACCACAGTGACTTCATCTCCCTGGATGCCAACATCTGGGCGTCTGAAGTGGTACAGAGCGGTGATAGCAGCAATGCTGGCTGCATCCATCAGGTTCCCATCATGATTCAACATGTGAACATCCACTCTGATCTGCCACACCTGATCACACACACACATGATAATCATCTTCATCATCACAGTGGATAAGGCTCCTTTCTCTCTTTTTTGTGTGTGTGTGTGTGTGTGCGAGTGTGTGTGTTTTACCTTTTCTCCAGACACCACACACAGGGACTCTGTATCAATGCACTTGGAGTTCCTCAAGCATCTCTCCAGCTGTCTGTTTAGCTTCACTGACAGTTCAGACTGTCTGGAGAGGCAGAAAACCCACAGCTGATTTAAACTCTCTGCACAAACTAAATGAACCAAGTTTCAGACACAGTTCTAGTCTAATATGTCCCTCAACTCCATCAAAAAAAAGCTTAAAATGATCAAATGTGAAGAGACATAATATAAGCGAACAAGAGGGAATAAGTTACATCTAATGTGTCTGAGGCATTAGCAGAAAATCTCTTTAGTTTTATCTCACCTGCCCTGTTCAAATGCTGGTGAGGCCATGGGCGACAGCTCTATGTTGAAGAACATGATTCCCTCATTTGGTCGATTCTCTTTAGGAGCCACGAGCTCACATGACACCTGAGCCATGACCCTGTACAGTACAGCACATTCATCTTACAAATCACAACATATATAACTTGATAGTTTCAATGGATACAAAACTTGCTGATGTATTTAGGTGCATTGTGCTCATTCTGAAGGTCATGGAAGATTTTCTCTTGCATGCAGCATGTCCAAAATTCTACACAGCATCAGTGTCTTGTATGAAAGGCTTTATGCTCTTTAATCTCCTCAACTCAACTAACCCAGCATTACAAAATCATGTTGAGTAGACAAGCATAGTTCAAACCCTCCAAAAAGTATTTTAAATTATTGTCAAGATACTCCAAAGATTCTAAATATTTCACAATAAGGAATCTTCTATCCATCTGATATAGAATGAACCACCATACAAATTACATATTGTATATAAATAGTTACTGAAAACACAGTATATAAACCTCTTCAACAGTGCAAAATGTGTTTTTATCTAACCTTGGTTAGTTTGGGTAAATTTAAGGGAAAGCATAAAAAATATTTTAAAACATTTGACCACAGGTTCACCTGGTTTTCCCCAGATCCACAAAGCAGCATCCATAGTCAGTCCCAAACGTGATCTTTATCTTTCTGTAGTCATAGGTCTGCCGTCCATCCAGACGCTGCAGACAGAGGACAAAACAAAACAGCACTTTATGTAGATACTAATATAGATAATATAGAACTGGTTAATATCTAATAATAACAAACTAATATCTGCACTGGAGTCCCTCGAGTTGGTTGTGAAGAGAAAGATGTTGCACAAGTTGCTCAACATAATGGACAACACTACACACCCCCTACACAACTGACTGGTCAGACAACAGAGTGTCTTCTGCTCTGCTGCAATAAGGACTGTTACAGGAGGTCATTCCTGCCCAACTCAATAGCATCTACAATGAGACTCCTCCACTAAGTGGCAATGCACAATGGACATTTTACATTTAATCTGCACATTAATAGCAATATCTTGCCTTAAAGTTTAAAAATCTATTTTTTTATTCTACTTATTTTTTATTTAATATAGGACTTTTTGTGTGTGTCTGTGTATGTGTATAAAGTATTTTCCCCCCCTCTCTCTCTGTCTCTCTAAAAACAGGAATTCATGAACTAAAATCATCCAGTCCACTGACAACATTATGAAGTCAGTGGACTCTGACGTTGAACAGTCCATCATTGAGTCGTTGAGTTTCTTACAAATACAGTGTAAAGTGCAGTTAGGACTGAGGTGAGCATCAGTGTTGTTAGTACACAACAGCAGAAACAAGCGACATGTTCAGAAAGCTGCTCTCACCTTTTTCTCTTCGATGGCTTTGAGCAAGAAATCCCGCTCACAGTTAGACAGCGGTGTGTCCTTCATACTGCAGGTTTTGTATCTCTTAAGCAGTATTTCAACTATTTCATTCACTACCGCACTGCCACAAGCATGTGGCCGCCATCAATATTTTGTGAACTCTACCCCGGAAACGAATAACGTGTCATAGTAAAAGGAGCGAAAGATTTCTTTATTTGTCTTATTTATAATTATTGTAAAAAAATGTCTGTTATAGGAACCTACTAGTGTTTATGTATTTTGAGCCAGACCGTCGTTCGTCATGTGTCAGTACTTTTCAATATAATTTACTGAAAATGCTTCTACTCTGAAATCCTACGAGTTTCTGATGCTTTAAAGTGCTCATTATAAGCTCGTAATTCGGGACTTTTAACGCTTAAAATATTGACTGTTTATTTATTGTATTTTATATGTGAACGCATGTCACTGCCAACCATTTATGTGAACTGTAAACAGGATGTAAATAGTGCAAATAAGTGAAGAGTGCTGAGATAAATATCAAAATTAAATTAGTGACATGTTACTTTATGTACATGTAGTAGGTGGTTATGTACAGTATATACCGCCTGTTGAAATCTACAGTAATGAATACAATGTATTGCACATTTACTTACTCAAGTGAAATGCTCGAAAAGTGTGCTAATGTTGTGGGTACAGTATATCTGACACCTCTGTATTTCGCGTCGCTCTGGCTTTTCGCTCACATTTCCTGCTGTATCGGTAAGCACGTGAAGGCACCATTCATGCCTCGCATCTGCTCGCAGTGCGCATGTACGCTTCAGGACTCTCTCTGGCTCTCATCAGCCGCGCTCCGTTATCCCGGGCCGAGCTGTCATCCACCATCCACCATCTCCAACTGTCAACCGCGTTTTTTTTCCAATTGCAACAACAGGCCTCGGAGATACTCTTAGTGGGTCAAACGCAAGAAAAACCCTCTGTGTTTTTTTTTCACTGCGGAGAAGGAGCTTCTATCGAGGATTTTCTCTGCGCAAGGTGTGTTTGTACTTGCGCTCATTCATCCTCCACCACCGCGAATGCAGCGAGCTAACCGTTGCTATGCAGTCGAGACATTTTCGGTCACCCTGTGTTTTAAAATTAATAGCTGCAGTTTGTATTTCAATGCCAGGACGTGTTTAATTAGCAGGTCCCTTGTATAAGCCCATTAGTTTACTAGCTAAGCTTATGTTATTGCTCACGTTGGCTGTTTGTGATTGGTTCAGCAGCCAGCTAACGGTTAGCTTAGCGGAGCATATTCATCTGCAGGGTCCAGAGGCAGCCATGTTAGTTCCACAGCCCTGTCCTGGGACCCTCTTCTTTGTATTCTCCAGCTCTTTGGACTGCTGAGCGTTTCAGGCAGACAGATGAAAATGAAATAAGAGCTTGTTGGCACTGCTAAATGTTAACCAGAGGCTGGTCAGGGCTGCTATCTCAGTACACCTGGACCATAACTGTGTCAGTGTTAAAAAGCTCTGGATGCACTCTGCTGCTGGGAGAACATGACAATTATATTTACCATTAAGAAGTTAAGCTCAACGGGAAATGGTACTGGCTATGGCATCCACAAAACATAGATACGATGTGAAATTGTGTTTTAAAGAAACTGCAGTCACCTTTTACCTACACTAGGCTGATAATGATGATGGGTTGAGATGTGTAGTTAAAGCCAGTGGCAACTGAAACCTGGTTGAACATCAGTCACAACTAGCTTAATTCATCAAAGGGAGACTTTACCTTTATTTATTGACAACAGGAAAATATTATTAAGATGCCACTGCAGTTCTTTTTAGTTTACTCAGGTTTTTATCTAGTTGCTGAGAGTACTGCTCCACATTTCTATTGTTGATTTGCTGTCTTTGTATAGTCAGATGCCAGGCTAAGCTGTGATGTCGGTTTCATGAAGGAATAGCCTAAAGCTGACTCACAGAAAGGCCAACCTCCTAATAATTATGTCAGAGCGATATTGATTTTTAGCTCCAGTTTATCTGAAATGGATGAATTAACCTTTTTCCGCCTCCATCCCCTCTACAGAGTTGTAACCCTTGACTCATTCACCATCTCTCGAAGGCTTTATAGACATGAAATTGTACAGTAGAACAGGAAGGCTGCTGGGTATGATGTGCTCAGCTGAGACAGTGTGCACCTCAAACAGTTCATTCTTCTGTTGAGGCTGTCATGATGGGCACACTGCATAAGGCAACGGCCTTTTCTCTGAAGTTAAAGTAAAGGTTAAAGGCTGATCACGTCAGAGTGGTTTAAACATTTGTCAAGAGTTAGTTCTTTTATGGACACAAATAAAGAACACTCTGTTCGGCTTCGACTCCTGATGTGGATGGTTGAGAATCAGCTCTGACTCATTCTTTTTAATGTCAAGAAGCCAATTCATTGAAGGCCCTCGATGCTTCTGCCGCTGTGAATGTGACCACATAATGTCTTGACTGCATTCTGTTCGGCCAAAAGATGCTGCTCAGTCGAATTACGGAGTGTGTTGTTCCCACTTCTGAGACACTCTATGTTGATTTGAACAACTGCATCAAGCTTCTGAGTTTTTTTATTATATACATGTTTTGTATATTCTCATAACAGAATCCATTTTCTTCTTGCATGCTACATAGCTCATATTTCTTACAAATTGTTGCATTCAGACCAAAGATGCAAACAAATTAATACAAATAAATAGAGCAACAACATCTTAAAGCTAACACGGCTCTTAATCTCTCCCTTATGTTCATCATGAATCCTTTTGATCCTCCTGCACGCTGATGTTAGCAAATAGAAGAGCAGCACTATGGGAGTTAAAGTTGATTAGGAATTAAGGGAAGCGTGCCGCTGTGCCGTCTCCAGTCGTGCTTTTCATTTCCTGCTGCTTTGAAGAAGAGTGAGCTGATGTGGCCTGATCAATAGGAGGTCATTGAGGCTGTTGTTTGGTGTAACCGATCTCTGAATTGTACCGTTATCCAGCTGATTATCTTTTTAGGGTTTCAAAAGCATATTAGGACACGCACCAAGATTGTAATCCTGTGCATGTACTGCTATAAATTAGGATTAATAAAGATGTTTGACAAAAAAAGGCTCTAAAGCGGCTAGTTGTATGCTTTAGATTTTGGAGGCATGATGCTTCTGGCATCAGAGGGAGTCTGTCTCAGTGTGTTTATCTGGTGGGAATGCTTTATAGCAAAGAGGGGGCAGACTTTTTTTTTTTATATAAGGAAATAGTGTGAAAAATGTGAGATAAGGATGTGATTTGATAACGCAGGTCCCATCTCAAGTAGCACTCTGTACTAATGTGACCTTCATCTCTTCTGTTTTTTTTCTGTTACCCTCAATCTCTCGTCCCTTTTATGCACTTGTGTATCTATTTATATCATTAACGCCCCCCCACCACCACACACACACACACGTTGCTTTCCATAAATAACATCTATCTCACTCACACCTGCCTCTTGTTCCCATCCCCCTCCCCTCCCTCGTCCTCCCACACCACACCCTCGTCCTCTGCTCTGCTCACACCACGCTCATCCCTGACTCTCTTATCTCACACACCATTCACCCTCCTGCTTTCGCCTCCCCCTCTACAGATGAAGTTGGACAGGGGTTGGGTGTGGCGCGTGCTGCTCCTGTCCCTGGCTGTGGCAGCGGTAGCTGCCCAGGAGAAGCAGTCGGAGGTGGACGTGTCAGATCTGGATGAAGATATGGGCTTAGACGAGGAGGAAATGAAGGTTCTGATGGCAGAAGAGGAGGAGGAGGAGGAGGAGGATGCAACAGTGATGGATGAAGAGCATTCTGATGAGACAGACGGCACGGGCACGGCCAGCGGAAATGCTGGAACTGATGCAAATGTGTCCTTCCAGGTCAGGAATGAGTCATAGGTCAAGTAAAGGTCAAAAGTGGGATTTGAATATAATATGTAGATTTAAATGCATCTCATGTTTTCATTCCCCAGGTAACATACAAGACTCCTGTTCCCACCGGAGATGTCTACTTTTCAGAGACGTTTGATGATGGATCGCTGGACAGGTACGATGATGAGGTGCTTGCTGAGATACATGACTCTCCAACAGTATCGAGTGAGCAGGATAAACTTACAGAATCAGTGGCTGTGATGTGATTGTTTGTGTGCAACTTTTGTCATGTGGAAGCTGAGCGTTCTGTCATGTTGATCTCCACAGATGGCAGCTGTCCAAGACAGTGAAGGGGGACGCAGATGATGAAATCGCCAAATATGATGGTTTGTAGCTTTTCCCCCACATCTGCTGATACAGATGTGTGTGAGGAACTTATCTCTTACATGATGCCCATAAGCTCAAAGCAAGATATTTACAACCTGGCTTTTATTTGTGCATTCTTTATTTGGCCACCAGTGTCATTAGTTATGACAACACTTTACTTGGCAGTATGATCACTGAGATATGCAGTCACAGCGCTTCAGCTTGAGACACGTTGACAGTGTTTGTGATGCCTATTTGATTATACTAAAGCTGTTTCAAGCTAACTATTCAGCTGCTAGGTAAAATATTATCATAAACCATAGGAATGATAGCTCTGACCATGAAAATATGACTTCATGGCTGTTATTTGTGTGTTTAATCGCAGGGAAGTGGGCTGTGGAGCAGCTGAAGGAGAACAAGGTTCCAGGAGACCAGGGCCTGGTGCTCAAGTCCCGGGCCAAACACCACGCCATCGCCGCCCTGCTGGACAAACCTTTTGTCTTCCAGGATGAACCTCTGGTTGTACAGTAAGTTCACATACACACTATCTCTCCTGTAAGTGTTCATACAAATTGATTTTTTTTTTCCAACAGCTGCTCTGGTTAGTGGATGTATGTTTTCTTTTATTATACAGGCAACAAAACTGTTGAAAATAATATGATCAACAGTTGCTTCTTCATGTTTGTGTTGTATTTCCATTCTAGGTATGAGGTCAATTTCCAGGATGGTATCGACTGTGGTGGAGCTTATATCAAACTGCTTTCAGACACTGATGATCTCACTCTGGTGGGTATACATGTTGCCCTCCTACTGTCAATTATCATGTGCAAAATGGAATCTTACTTGTGCATAGCTTACATCAGAGCAAGTGCATACAGTGCATTATCTGAATTAGTATCGATGTAAACAGAACCCACGACTACTCATCCATCTACACAGAGACTACCTGTGTTTGTCTGGTAGAAATGTAAACAGCTTGTGTGGATTAGAGCTAAACAAACGTCAGATTTACTCGGAATTGTTCTGCCCTGTAGGAACAATTCCACGACCGTACACCCTACACCATCATGTTTGGACCTGACAAGTGTGGCGAGGACTATAAGCTGCACTTCATCTTCCGCCACCTGAATCCTCTGAACAAAGATACGGAAGAGAAACATGCGAAGAGGGCCGACGTGGACCTCAAGAAGTTCTACACCGACAAAAAGACTCACCTTTATACTTTGGGTACAGAGACAGTTTAGAAAGAGAGAATGTTGTGTGTGTTTGTGTCTAATAGTGATTGTTTTTACTCAAAACATGCCTCATTGAAGTGTGATAAATTTTAATTTCAATCTTCAGTGCTGAACCCAGACAACAGCTACGAGATGTTCATCGACCAGTCCAGCGTGAGCCGTGGCAGCCTTCTGCATGA
Source organism: Thunnus albacares (assembly GCF_914725855.1). Lineage (NCBI taxonomy): Eukaryota > Metazoa > Chordata > Actinopteri > Scombriformes > Scombridae > Thunnus > Thunnus albacares. The sequence goes on along the minus strand of NC_058108.1, from coordinate 11,974,259 downwards.
CATGGTGCCACCAGTCAACCCGCCCAAAGAGATAGATGACCCAAATGACTCCAAGCCGGAGGACTGGGACGAGAGGGCCAAGATTCCTGACCCTGAGGCTGTCAAGCCTGACGACTGGTGACTCCAAACTTCATACTTTTTTAGATTTTGTTGCAAGTGTGATTTAGATTTGACCTAGACATTAATAAGACACCTGAATGTGTGTGTCTCAGGGATGAAGATGCATCTGCAAAGATCGAGGATCCCGATGCGTTGAAGCCAGACGGCTGGCTGGATGACGAAGCAGAGTTTGTGCCCGACCCAAACGCAGAGAAACCAGAAGACTGGTAAACAAATACACAAGCAGTCTTTGAATTGTTATTTATACCAAGGAATGATCCAGCCTGACAGCTCTCCTCTGTGTGCAGGGACGAGGAGATGGACGGAGAATGGGAGGCCCCGCAGATTCCTAACCCAGCCTGTGAGACGGCCCCTGGCTGTGGGGAGTGGAAACGACCCATGATCAACAACCCTCAGTACAAGGGCAAGTGGAAAGCTCCTCTGGTGGACAACCCCAACTACCAGGTAACAGCTGCTCAAAGGTTTTACTTTACCACAAGGATCCAGGAAAAAAACAAATAGAAAAATATCCTTATTAATAGCAAACCTGCAGTAGTAGTATTGGACTTGAGGGTTTCTGTTTTTCTCTATTTCACTTTGTGGTTATTTTGAGCTGTGGTGTCTGTTTTGACACACTTTGATATTTGATGTATCTGTAACTCTTAGATTCTTGTTTTTTGGTATAAAAGATCATGTGCACACTACATGACTCAGCCAAAACACTGCTTACTCACTGTGTGACACGCTGTGTGACGTGTCCTGTTGAAGACGTTTTCTGCTTGTGCTGCAGCTGAAACTCTCTCGTGATTTCTTCCCTCTAATCACTTTGCCCCCACATTCTTTGTCTTCTCCCAAGGGAGTCTGGAAGCCGCGTAAGATCGATAATCCTGACTATTTTGAGGACCTGCAGCCGTTCAGGATGACCCCGTTCAAGGCCGTGGGCTTGGAATTGTGGTCCATGACCTCAGATATCTACTTCGACAACTTCATTATCACCTCTCACAAGGAGGTGGCCGACCGCTGGGCCTCTGACAGCTGGGGGCTGAAGAAACTGGTGGCCAGCGCCAACGAGGTCAGTGATGTCGTGTGAGGGCAAAAAGAACATAAAACAACACCTTCACACACATTTACATGAACACTATGTGCATAATTTACCACAGGGCTGTCAGTTGTTAGACAATGCTCACTGCGTCTCTTGTCCTTCACTCCACCAGCCGGGGATTTTTGCTCAGCTGATGTTGGCAGCAGAGGAACGACCGTGGCTCTGGGTGATCTACATACTGACAGTAGGCCTGCCCGTAGGACTGGCTGTGCTTTTCTGCTGGCCAAAGGTACCACAAACCTCCTTTTTTTTTGTATGTTTCTGACCACGTCCCAGCAACCCCTCTAAACCCCATCTCCCCATTTGTGCCCCAGAAATCCGATGACTACGTTTACAAGAAGGTGGATCTGCCTCGGGCCGATGTAGAAGAGGAGGAAGAGGAGGAGGAGGAGGAGGAAGAAGAGGAGGCAGCAGCAGATAAGGAAGACAAAGCAGCTGAGGCTACAGAAGGCGCACCAGCTGCAGGTGAGAAGGTCATACGCAGGACAATACACACTTCTGTTGTACTTTTTAGTATTGCGCTGTCTCTGATACTCTCCCTCTCTAAAAAGCAACAGAGGAAGCTGAGGAGGAGGAGGAGGACGACAATGGTGTTGATGCAGGAGGAGACAATCTAGGGGGAGATGATGACGATGAAGAAGAAGACGAGGAAGAGGAGGAGGAAGAAGAGGAGGAGAGCAAAGCTCCTGAGAGAACATTAGAAGATGAGGTTGGTGGCACTTAATCTGCACAGCAGCATGAGCTGATGGTGTCTGGAGATATGTGAGGCTCCTGCTCACTCTGGGATTTAATACCTGGAACCAGATCCTCAGATTTCACCACCCACTTTCTCCTCGCTTCACTTTACCTTAATCTTTACACAGTTCCACTGTTTAGACACATTGTAGTTTCATTGTTAAATCAAATAACATTAATAGAATCTTTTTATTGAAGGCAGAAACTCTGATTCTGTTTCCATTTTTTGTTCATGCCATAGTTCATAGATACAAACTGGATTATAAAATAAGACAACTGATATGTTTACTGAAACTAAAGTGAAAATAAAAATCTTTATACCTGATTAAGAAAGGAAAAAGTCAGCCACACCTGTTTTAAATTGCATGGTAGGGTTGCAGTTTGTTCTCATGCTGAGGTCTTAGCTTCTAAGCTCTGGGTTTAAATTGAATGTTTTTGTATTTAGTTTCCCAACGTTTATCATGATTTATGTGTTTGCGTCATACTGTCTTGTTAGAAGGAACTTAAAAGTACTGTTTGCCTCATGTAACCTAATGACAGGGTCTCTGCAGGCTCTTAAAATATATTCAGATTATTTAAATGCAAGACTTTAAAGCTGCACACAATGGATCAAATGACAAACCCACAGAAAATGATCACCCGACTATGCAGTTCCTCTCAGCTCTACATATCGTTTTAGCCTCATTAAATGGTTTCGGTTTTTCCGGCCCGCACTATCACTGCTCTCATCAACATCATTTCCAGCAAAAAAAATCTCTTGATAAACCCCCTGTACCCGACCTGCCCAGCAACAAACAGCAGACAAAGTTAGCGACTAGCTGGTGAACACAGTGGAGCATTTAGCAGCTAAAAAGCCTGATATTTCCCTCAGGGGTTTGGTGGAGAATTTTTGACGTACATTCATCAGGTGGACATAAACACGACTCCAAATGGATGCTAATGCTGCTTTTCTGCTGGTTGTGTAAATAAGCAACTGCCTGCTAACGAGGAAGGTAGGTCAATGTTGTGTTTACAGCTTGTTTCCGCTGCCCCCAAGTGGCCAAAATATCAGTTGATGCAGGTTTAATGAATACATTCTGTTCATTAAGAGCTGTTTACATGCTGCTGTTTGGTGTACTGTTTTAAGCAACTCATGTATTTATAAATAACATACCAACTGTACATTGTACATTCATTTTTATTCAAACATTCAAGTTTAGCCCGTCTCTTGCGGCCTGCAGACTGCCTTCTGTTTAGACTACTTGATGTCTCTGACACTGTGTCCTTGTACTAGTGAGAAATGCACCTCTTCTTCTTCTTCTTGTTTTCATTTTCAGTCCTTACACTTTCAAGAATGGTGAAAAAGTATTTTAAAAAATAAAATTTGATTTGATGAAATTTGCGGACACCCTCCAACCTGGGGTTGACTTGTTGACACTTTTGTAAACATGTTGGTGATGGTGTTAAACGCAAGAGTGATGTTTTATGTTTCCACCGTTAAATTTCACTCTTCTTCTCTTGTGTTCCGCTTTGCAGCCGAAGGAGGGAGGAGACGTCGCCGAAGAGAGCCACAAACAAGCCGTGAGAAAGAGGAGGGTACGGAAAGACTGAAGAGGTGATCCCCCACGCCTACTGTCTCCATTCTCCCCTGACGGGGAGGAGGTGGAAGGGCCGTCTCTGCTGCTCCCCCCTCTCTCTCTCTGAGCAGAACAGCATGTGTTTCCTCCAAACCACCTGGTGGCCTGCAGTCACCCCGGCTGCCCCACCACACGTCTCCCTCCATCTCTCGGCTACACCCATCACAGGTCCGCAGTCTTCCCCCCGACCACTTCCTGTATCATTCCTTTCTCCCTCATCTCGTCTCTGTTCATTCACCCGTCAGATGAATCCCCTGGAGATTTTGTGCATTTAGCTGTTTTCCCTCCTTTATCCTCAGCTTTCAAGCATCCTTCTTTCCCCTCTCTTATCCATTGCTGTCAAAATACCTGTCAGCCTGAAAAGCCCCGCCTCTTCCACCTCTGTTCCTGTTCGCCCCGTCTGTGCTGTCAAGTCTTCTCTCTGAATATACGCCATCGTAGATCTACCAGTCAGTCTGTCTCCCGAGAGCGAAGGCAGCAGAGAGTGTCTGCGCTGCTGTCGACTCCGCTCGTTCGTACCACTTCAGCATATCATAGGGGCTCCATCTCAGAAGTTAGACTTTATTCTTGTGTCCTTTGTTTTAAAGAACATGTTCGAGGACACGGTTTGACAAAGTTCCTTCCTTGTTTGAAGTTGTTGGGGTTTCAAGAACAGGCCAGGAGGAGAGGATGCCAGGCTGTGAGGAAAGGCTGTGTGAGATGTTACTGCCGTGTCGGGACATTTCAGCGGGAAAAGTCGCCTCAGCTTAGGTTTAAAAGATTACCTCTTTAAAAAAAAATGGATGTTCTGTTTAGATTTTAGGTAGTTTGTAAGGAGTATTAGTTACTTTTCTGTGTGTTTTTTACTAAGTTATAGCAATTTAAGGATTGAGGATTAGCACTGATAACCATATTTATTGGTTTTGTTTCAAATCTGTTTTATGCCAGTATGAATTAAGATTTAATAATGCAGTGTTTTGGGTGACTTGAAGCAGTTTTCTCAAATATGATATGCTTACTCTGAGCCTAGGTCCGTTTTGAAATGTTTTACCTGAGTAAAGTTTATGATCAAAGCACTGACTTTGAACGCCTTGGCCATCATTTTTCAGTTAGACACAATAAACGTGGGTTTCTGCAGCAAAACAGCTGGACATGTCTCAGTCAGTACACAGCAGTGCTTTCCCAAAATATCTAGACTAGCTGGAGTTCTGACCCTAGATTGTTGCCTGGGGAAAATGTTGATGCTAATTTATTTGTTTTTTGTTTTTTTTTTTAATTATTATTATTGTCTCAAGCTTTTGTAGTTCACGTTCTTGCCAGATGCTGGCAGATATCCCTGTTTACATTTGTTTGCAAATTGTACATTGCTCTTGAAAATAAAACTATTTAATACAAAAACTGTTGTCAGACATCTGGTCAAAGGCACATTTTTCTCATTTTGTGAAGAATCTCCATGCAGATATGCTCATGTTTAGGTTGTATAGGTGAAAAATGACCCAGAGAAAAGAGTGATATTAGGTTTTTATTAAAACAAAAACATTTAAAAGCAAAGGTGCAGGGTGTCTACACACAGGACAAGATGGTACCAGGGTGTGTGTAGGTTGGGCATAGACAGCATGCCAGAAATTAATGAAATACTGTACAACTGTTAAAAATATCAAAATAACGCCATTAAATTACAGCATATACAGTGTTTATAGCCTCCTGTAATATAAGCAATTCCTCCCTTTTTAAACAGCACCAAAGTCACTCAATGTTTATACATGAATTACTACTTTCCAGACATCAACTGGATACTTTAAAGGGAATAAAACCGTTTTCCAAATTTAAATTTTCTTGTTTTCTTTTTCCCTCTCTCTGAGGCAGCAGCGGTCTTAGAGGACACACCCTCCGTTCTGCTGTAGAGCACATTTTACGGTCATACCATCCTCTGGCAGGCGATATAGTGAAGGCCTGGCAGAGTGGATCAATAGCACTCAAGGCCTCTTAACTGCTTTTGTTCTTGCAGTTAAAGGGGAGAGCGTCTTATTCTTCCCTCGTCTGTCTTCTTTAGCCCGCTCAGCCCCCTCCCCCCCTCATGGTTGTTACAGGATGAGGACACCAAAAGCAATATGCAGTGTTTGTCTGTCGTCCTGCAATTCAACCAGGAAAGACCTGAGCTGCGTTTATGACCCCACCGTTTCCTCTGTCGTTGTGTTCAATTATGCTTTGGGCCACAACACTCATTTGTGACTTCATACATTTAAATGATTACAAATACTTTTAAGTACAGAAAGAAAATTTTGTGTCAGTGTGTCAGCAATAAAAACATCACTGATGTTAATTAAGATCTAAACTTCTAGTCGACACAACTCGTAGTTTCTCTGTGCTTTTACTTCTATAGTTGCTGAGCTCTCAATGGTACTTGAATGCATCTAGTATCCACCTACTGTTGTTAAAAAGTTCTCAGCAGCTTTATACAGTATTATTGATTTAATAACATTTCATTAGATATGCAAACCTGTCCAACAAAAAGACACCCATACATGCCATTCAAATACATTTTTTTTCCATTTTCAGTAATACTGTTTGCCAGCTTTAAAGGTGAAGGGATACAGTCATGCTGTTTGACACATGATGACATCCAAGACCAAAAAACTCAGATCCAGCTGACGTACAAAATACTTTACAAAAAATAAATAATAAACCAGTGTTGAAAATGAGGTTCACAGTTAAACAGTATTTGAAATATTACATAATATATATATTATGGTTTGTTTTGGCCCACTTGCATGTCAGGTGGTTGGAGTTCGAGTCGGGAACACTGAGTCAGGAGGTCGGGAGAACCACAGAAAATCTGAACTGTCCTCAAACAGAAAACCAAGCAGGTAAAACAATAGCTAAGAAGTTATTTTACAGATTCTATTTTGACCGAGCGTTAAGAAGAGACTCAAGGTACAAATGACCCCTAACCACTTCATTTACATATTCTGGTTATGTTTTAGTGTGAGTGGTTAAAGGGTGATGTCTACCTCGTCTGTAGTGTGGAGAGGAAACTGCTGTAAAACAGACCTGGGGGCCAGACTAACGTTACATTAATCAGCTATTTCTGAGTGTCAAAGTCAGTTTATGCTTTTGATTAAATTGTTAGTTTTGACTCAGATATGTGAGTGCAAATGGTTACAGAAAACACCCCAAGTCTGCTGAGAAAACAAACCCCTCTCCACGTCTGTGCGCTGCATCTCCCCTCCCAGCTGCTGGCCTGGGACTACAGGCTTCTCCTGAAGGAACCTCACTTCCTTTTGCTCTTGGTGTCGGTGGTCTGGAAGACGCTGGAAGCTGACATGAGGTTCTCGATGTACTGGCCGAGGACCTGGTTCTCCGACTTTAACTTCAGGTTCTCCTCTTTGACTGCATCCACCCGCGCTGACAGATCTGGAGCAAAAAAAAAAAAAAGAGAGAAAGGAAAGCTAAAACACAGCTGAATAAACCAATGATATCCACTCGTCATGTCTTAGGTTTAATCCTCCACCACTGGCTTTTATTTAACAATGTGACTGCTAAATCTTTGAGACACTGAAGACTAGGTGATAAAAGACTTGAAGTTTCTAAATAACGACATAAGCTCTGCAGAAGGAAAACAGCAGAAAATTAGCAAGTGAGCAGCCACTTGTGAAGTTCAGTCTGTTTTCTTCTCACACTGCTAAATGTGACTGAAAATATTTACCCAATAAACAACTAAATGCTTCACACAAGTTTATTACATCATTAAGATAGAGTGAGTTTATCATGAGGAGATTTTGACCACTAGTAGCACTACTGAGCAATGTTGTGATCAGCAGGCTCCTTTTTTGTCTCTTGTGCAATATTCCACTGGCTGACTGAAACCTGCATTGTTTACATCTGTGTTTCAAACTCTTAAAGAAATGTGTTTAGTAAAAGGTTTTTTAAAGTATAAAAGACAATCAACATGATAGTTAGGCCTTAAATGTAACTAAATGTAACTCATAGCACCTTTTACACATACAAATCTGACTTCACTCACCGGTTTTAGTGATTTTTTTTTTTTCCATCTAAAAAATATGTGGGACTTTTTCATGCTTTAAATTATTATCACATGTAATGCCCAAAATCTGCCAGCCACAGCCTAAAACAAAGCCTTGGGTTTATGTGCGGATATTGGAGTGTGTGAAGGAGAGACGGAGAGAGAAATGAGCCTTGAGTATTCAATATATACTTTTCATTATTTCATTCACTTTGTGATGGAGTGATGATGGAAAGGTTTGCGCTGCTTCACCATCCAGATCACAAAATACACGTGTAGCTGATAGAAATGACACGTGAAAAGAAAATGTCTTATTTAACTTATTTCACCAACAGTAAAGAAGATGAGTTGTGTGTGAGAGTGTTGTATGTGTTACCTTCCAGGGTGTGCTGGAGTTCCAAGACCTGATTTATTAACCTCGTCTTCTCCTCCATCTCCACCTGGTTCTCCATGTCTCCTGAAATTGACAAAAACAGCGACTCTATTTACACACAACTGCAACACATTGTGTAATTATTATTTCGCGATGCAACACAAATTCTTTGACAGTGTCACACATGAGCAGACGTACCGTCTATGTCGCAGTTCATGATGAAGAGCTCGTTCTCCTGTTTAGTATACAGGGCTGCAGATCCACCGTCCACTGAAAAAGAACGAGAGACACTGCTGACATCTGCCAGTATCGTGTTATAACATGACAGTGACCCTGATTCCTGGTATTATATATGATTCTGATCATAAACAGAAGAGCAGATACTAGAGCTCTATGTGTGCAGTGTGCAGCATATAATGAATCCAAACGTGTTCATTAATTTCAACAGAATGACCAAACATTACTGTCTTCCTGGTATTTATTACATAAAGATGTTGTAAATAAAATGTTGCAAAACATGCCAGGTGAACAAGGTGGCCTTTAGTTCAGATTTAAATTGTTTTTAGTGATCTTATTTCTCACTCTTAAGACACTATCCTCATGTCAGTGTAACTAGGTCTGGACGATATGGACAAAATCAAATATCACAATATTTTTTGACCAAATACCTTACAAGAAATATTTACACAATGATATTTTTGATAAATAATCATCAGTAATGTGGATATGAGTGGATAAAGGCAAATAATAGAGCAGCTAGAACAGTCTGGTAAGTTCAGAAAATGACATCACTTTACTGTAATGCAGCCTTTACAACCAGGAAAAAGCAACACTTATGCTAAATGATATTAAGATATCCAAAATCTAAGATGATATTTAGTCTCATATCACGATTTTGATATATTATCGATATATTGCGCAGCCCTAAGTGTATATGTAATGTATAGTGCCAGTCAATGTCAGATAATGTTTTATCTGCTAGGAGGTTCAGGTGTGTTGTCCCTTCGTTATGATGGTGATTAACTTGACTGAGCTGGGTGGGAGCAGACACCGCACCCTGGCTGCTGCTGCTGCTGCTGACCCGCAACAGCTCTTTACATTCTTTAAATAAGAAACTTTATTGGGTCTGTCTACTTTCAAAGAATCTCGTGATTTTTGCCAACACAGCCACAAATACACAACAGCAGCGTACAGTAAAAAAAAAAAAAAAAAAAAAAAATCGGACTGATGTGCTAAGTCAGCGCACCAAATCCCACAGTTAGAGCATCGGTTGTATTATCGGACAAGACACCTTGTTTGCGGGTGTTTAAGGTCCAACTATTTTTATTCTGGCCCATCATTGTTCGTCATTTCGTCTTTCGCATATAGGACATCTTGCATTTCTGTCTTCAACACCAGGAAACCAAACCATTGCAGCTACTTTACTAGCATGGCTAAGCAGAGCTGTGTCTCAAATGTCCGTAAACAGAGATCATGTCCACTTCATAACTGAGTCCGAAAACTTGTATGTGTCGCTACTGAACATCCAAATAATTGTTACACCCACTATAATGCAGCAGGTTGCTTAATGTGAAGGCTGTCAGAGAAGTTTACCGGTAAAATCGGCGCAAGCAGACCACTCGGGGACGTGTCCGATAATGGACGCGTTAGCTATGTTAGCCACAAAGCTAGTTCGCTAACTACGCCAACGGAGCTGCAACATACATGTTAACGCGAACTGCTTCAACAGCAACTGGGAGGTTAACAGCTGGTCTCTCCACAAAAGCAACTGAAACTCAATAGTCCGGTTAGCTGGTCTCATTTTCAGCATTAATGAATTTTAAAGTGTGTCGCCGGACAGACTGAGTGCTGCTAATATTACAGGCTAACTGCTGCTGCTCGCTAGCTTGAGCTTCCAACTGAATTGTAAAGGCTGCCGAACATCTAGCGACTCTGATTCTTCACGATAACACAACAGCCCACATGTGTCAGTGCTCAAACTCACCCAAAGCAAGAAAATGTGTCCTCCGTTAAGCGGAGAGTCTCACTGTAAACACACACAGAGGCTCTGTGATGATGATGATGATGATGATGAAGAAGGTGGTGGTGGCTGTACTTCACCCATCAACGTCATCACGAGCTCACTGTGTGTACGTGACCACGCCGACCGACAGGGGGAGCACAAGCACACAGACACACACACACACACACACACACAGTCGTGTTTCCATCATTTCAGAGGACATTACATTGATTTACGTTCATTTCCTGGAGACTTATCCTAACCTTAACATAACCCTAAACTAACGTTAACTTTAAACCAAGTTTTCACCTTAAAATGAATGATTTACGTTAATGGGACTTGCTTTTTGTCCCCATAAGGGAGGCAAGTCCCCACAACATGATGAAGACCTGGTACACACACACACATACACACACACACACACTTGCTGCAGTACTAACAGATGCTCAGGCGTTCAGTCGTTCCCCCTGGTAGCAAATCACACACATAAGCAGACCGTCATAGCACAGTTGGCAATGAAAACCTGACCAGCAATGTCGTTCCCACCAGACCTTTGTGTGTGTTTGTTTTTGTGCATCTAGCTCTCTGTCTGTCCATCTGTGTTTATGCATGCATGGAGAGGTCTCCGGCCGGTGTGAACATTAATATACTGCATATACATGTCTGTGTGTGGTATCCTTGCAGCCCATATGCTGCTGCTTGTTGGCCAAACCAAACCCCGGGGACGCTGCTGCTTCAGCCAATAGCCTTCTATGACCAGTCTACTCTCCCTCCATCTTTTTCTCACTCTCATCTCTCGTTTGTTTTCTTGCTGGGTGTGTGTGTGTGTGTGTTTCCCAAACCCTGTGAGTTATCACTGACTGAAAGTGCCCAGACATTGAACCCCCAATCTGTCGCATCCAGTCATCCATTTCTAAGGATGTACTTTCTGACTTTTATGAATGACAATTTATCAATGACAAAGCTATGATTGAACACATGATAAATCCAAGCTGTAATCAATCTCCAAGTCAAGATTTGTGAGGCTAGGAAAAAAGGATTTGAGCACTCAGTCCTGGGTTTGTATAGTGTCCAGACTACGTCTCACCAGCTCAGTTTTCACCATTTAGTTTAGAGAAGCATCATGACAATCGTTGGAACCAGAGCCGCTAGAAGTCAGACTAATCAGAGAGCCGTTGCTTGTAAACAGTTTGACAAAATAATCTTTACGTTAACTTTCAACCGTCCATTAATAAAGTTACCATTGTGACATTGTCAATTTAGAATTGATGAAGACCATGAGAAGCAATTGAAAGCGCTGGAAAATGCTAGCAGTTGGACTTGAGTTAAGATTATTTTACTATGTCCAAAGTCAAGAATCAACTTCCACACTCAGTTGTGAACAGTTATTTAAAGCGTCACTGTGTAAGTTTTCACAATTAATGGGAATCAACACATTATGGGTTTATGATAAAGGCTGAAAATACTGTAGAGAGTCAGGGAGGTGAAACATTAAGGTGAGTTACACAACAATATCTATCTAAAGCTTGCCAAACATTAGCCGCCATAAGCTACTGGTCATACCAGAACAAGTACGGCTGCAGAGGCAAAACTCCTAAATGTATAAAATTGTTGTTTTTTTTATTGCTTATGAAATTCACTGTAATGTATTTTTTCTTCTTTAAAAAGTTACATAGTCTCACTTTAAATTGAACGTTACTAATATTAAAATACTTGCAATGCAGCAACTCTGTGGCACTTTTTTTTTTTTTTTGCCTCAGATGTACTCAATATGTAATTTTGATGGATAGTTTGAGAGATAACTTGACATTTCCACAACAACAACAACAACCACACTTATTCTTTGAAAATTGGAAGCAAAGTGAAATAATGACCCAGTCAGTGTGTGGATGTCCAGTGTTGGTGTACGAAGGGTTAGCTTTTGATGAACGAAGGACAGAGCTCTCATCATGTCTTGCATAGTGTTCTGAGCAAATGCCTATTAAGCCTTTGCAAGACTAATTTTCTAGGTTTTTGTGTGTTTTCAGCTTAAAACTCCTCTCCTGATACTCTCCAGTGTTTCTAACAGCTTCTAGGCTCTCAAGGACGCAAAAGATCACTTATCAACAACAGACTTCCACATGTTCGGGTCATCATCTGACCAGCGTTAACACTTGAATTATCTTAGTTTATGTTGCGCTCACATGGTGTATACATTTGTGTATAATCAAATGAAACGACAAACTAACTGACACGCAGAAAACCTGGCAGTATTCTTCCACCATTTGTTTCTGGATCTTCAGGCATATGATTTAACTGTCATGTGTAATCTGCTGTGTGCTCTGGTCTTAATGGGAACGTGGAGGCGACAGCCTACATACACAAGACAGCAGGAGGTGGGGGTTCAACAGGGGCCCAAAAGCACATTTTTCTTTCCGGCCTCCCAACAGATTTATGTAGACTGATACATGTGTTACTGTTAAAGTCTTTTAGACAAAGAAAAATGCTGTTGGACCACGCAGCGAAGTAGCTTGATATGTCTTTGACGGCACAGTGGTGGGATTACACTTAAACTCCAGGTCAAATCTGACAGATTTTGCTATTTTTTCCTATACAAACTGATAAAACTGAAGGTGCACAACTTTGACTATAGAAAGGAAAGGAAGTCTAGATGCACAATTCCTCCTGCAAATGTTGATTACGCTCATGATTCTGGTCTTTCTTGGTCTGAAAACTTCTTCAATGCTTACAAATGTTTCTCTGGGCATCCTCAGTTAATAGCTTGCAGATTGATTATCATTACGTCTACTTTATATACTGCAACTGTGAGAAAAAGCTGGAGAGTATATGTTTTCTTAGGAAGAGGTATAAATGCAGCTTAATTGCAGATATAGTAAATAAGTCACACATGTCTTTGTGTAGTATAGATCAAAACAAAGCAATGCAGCTTTGTAGGGAGCCACACCTCAGTCATGTCCCAGCCGCTCTGGTTTTACAAGCTGTTACTTTCTGCCTCATTGCCCTTTGTTCAGTCACTTTAACGGTCTGCCACATGCACTGACATTTCCTGCAAAAAATAATGCAGTGATAAGTTTGAACTTTGAACAGTGTATACATGTGTTCAGGTCTGATTTAGACTTACATATTGAGAAGAATTTAAGAAAAGGAACTCTTAATTTTAAGCTCCAGATCATATGAAACTCTGCTGCCTTTTGTTGGGTTCACATAAAAAAAGAAATCAAAGGGCTGAAGTGTCCCTTGAGGCTTTACCTGTGTCGTCTGTCAGAGAGATGTTAGTGAACGTCCCATCATCCTCGTCCACCTCGGCCTCCATGGCCTGACTTTCCTTTTCTTCCTCCAGCCTGCTTTCTTTTTTTTTTTTGTTTTTATCTCACAGAGTCAATCATTAGTGTCTGAGCCGTCCAGCGTTTGTCTCTTTCTTTCTTCAACTTTGCTCTTATTTCTTCACTCTTTCTCTCTTCTTGTCCTTTGGCCCTGCCTCCACACACACCTGCTGCTTGAATCATTCACATCGTCACGGTTACCTGCTCAACCTGACTGGCGGCTCAGGTTACAGGGTTGTCATGGGAATGGGTCACCATGGCAACAACTGGACCAAAACATGACACAGACAGCCCTCGCAGGAAAACGATCGTGGGTCAAACTTTGAGGTCCAATAACCTCATGTGAAAGGGAGCCATAAAGACCACATGCGCACACACACACACACATACACACATGTGGTCACACATTAACCTGAAAAGTAAGTGTGTGTTGTTAATGAGGGCACACGAGTACACTCAAATGTTCCTGCATTTTTCTTACATCTTTTCTCATAAATTTGCAAATTTGTAACCCAGAACAACATGGATCTGAGTAATTTGTCATGAGAATTGGTGTATTTTAACCAGTTTAAACCAAAGCCTTGTATACAGTGGTGACCTAAAATGCCTGAAGAGGACATGAATGGGAGACTAGCTTCTTTAGATTCAATTCAGTTTGATTCAAAGTGGCTTTATTGGCATGGGAAACATACATTTACATTAGCATTAGCATGTCACATTATAACATTGTAGTCAAATATACAAATAAGAAAAGGTCAAATTAACTCAAGGTTACAAACAGAAGAATTGTTTATATAAGTAGAGATAACTTGAAATAAAATAGAAAAATGTAGAGCACAGTGCAAATGGTCTGTGGGTGCAGCCTGCACTCTGGTGGTTAATGTTGAACACTGCAGATCAGTGCAGCAACAGAGACTCCATCAAGATCCGGCTTCTAGCAGCCTGCAGTGACACACACACACACACACACACACACACACACACACACACACACACACACACACACACACACACACACACACACACACACTGTATGCTGAAATTAAACCACTGACGCTGGCAGCTTGATTATGAAAAAAAAAGATTTAGTAATTAAGATGTAGTCTTACTTAGACTTAGACCTATTTTAGAGGTTCTTCCTTGGTTATCTTCATTATATCATGCAGCAACTGTCTTGTAGTTGTACCATAGAATAAAGAAGAAATAGGTCCCATCACAAAGCACAAAAATAGCTCATGAATTGACCATGAAAGTTCAGTGTCAACTTTGGAAGCAGTAATAGTAAATCCAGCCCTTTCTACTGGAAATTATATTTTTATATATATTATATATTTATATTTTAAATTTGTCCAATACTTTGGTTTATGAATAAATACTTGAAAAACTTTTTCTAGCTATAACCAAAGTGCTTTTGTTTCCTTAAACTAACCACATGTAAGAGTCAGGATGTGAAATCCAGTCTCCAGTGTCCGAGTCCTGCATTGTATACGCCCAGCAACCTACTAATGAAATGCTGCTTTAGCATTATGTGCTAATAATATTGGGAAGGGTTCAAAATAATATGTAATAATATAACATAATAATACAAAGAACAAAACAACACTCTAGCAGCCAAGTCAAGTCAGGTATAAGTCTAGCCAGCTGAAAATAACTACTTACTTACTGTGCAGATAGTATGAATTACAGCAGTGTGTGGTTTTGTTTTGTTGCCTGTAAGACAATGTGTTTTCTGTGTGTGTGTGTGTGTGTGTGTGTGTGTGTGTTTGAGTGTCTGTATTCATGTGTTTGTGTGTATATCTGTTCATGCTCAAATTTGTTGATTTAGTGAGTCATTTTACCATTTAGACAATCATATTTGAGTGTGTTTTTACTTATATTTCTTTGTGCATGTCTGTGTGTGTTCACATGATGTGTGGGTGACTCACCTTCCCCATGAAGCTGGGAGGAAACTGACATTTATGGGAACAATTTCAGGGGGAAGGGATAGCCATTAACACGCAACAGTTTGCTGATAATCCAAACCTTACCTTCAGACTGCTGCCAGATCAGCTCCCTCTGAGCCTTGCAGCTGATCACAGATCAGCTTTATCACTCAGACAGTATAAAAATGACACGGCCAAAAAAACATGGCTGGTGACACTAGAACTGTGGTTCCACCCAAAACACTCGATTATCACTCAGAGGCGAGTAGAGAGCAAAGGTTTAGGGTCCAAAGTTCACAGGCTTGTAGAGGATGATGTTTCATCATTTAGAGTTTCACTCCACTAAATTTCAGAGGGAAATATTGTACTTTCTACTCCACTACATTTATTTTACAGCTTTAGTTACTTTCAGATGAAGATTTGACACAATGGATAATATAACAAGCTTTTAAAATAAACACATTGTTAAAGATGAAACCAGTGGTTTCCAACCTTTTTGGCTTTTGACGTCTTACAAAAAGCAGCGTGTAGTCGGGGTCACATTTCAGATGTCTATGAGTTGTTAACAGCCCATTAATCATCCCCCGACCCCTCAGATTTATCTGGTGACCCTTTGGAGGGCCCCGACCCCTATGTTGGGAACCACTGGACTAAACTAGCTAACTGTATATAAAGTAGTTGAAACTAGCTCCACCTCCAGCAGCTACAACAGTAACATGCTGCTCTAACACTGATGCTTTATTATTAATAATCTAATGATATCATATATAATAATATATCACTCAGAGGGACGAAATGAGTACTTAATACTGATACTTAAAGTACATTTTGCTGCTAATACTTACATATGTAAGTAGGATTTTTCATGTGGGACTTTTACTTGTGATAGAGTATTTTTACATTTCTGTATTGTACTTTTACTTTAGTAAAGGATCTGAATACTTCTTACACAGGTGATGTGTGGCGATGTGTGTGTGTATGTAATGTTTAGTGGCGTGCTCATGGCCATTGTGAGACTCTAACACCTGCGGTACTTCAGGTGTCACAGTTTGACCCCTACACAACCTGGAAGCAGTCCACTGAAATACACACCACACACACACACACACACACACTCACACTCACACACACACACATACACACACAAACACACCACAGCTTGTTTCTGGCAAAAAATGAAGCCACTGAGAGACGAAGTGTGTGTGACCTTTATTCTGGCCCCAGTGTGTGTGTGTGTGTGTGTGTGTGTGTCTTCTGTCTGCTTTCCTTTCTATTTGTATATTAAATGCACAACTGTTTATTTGGTCAAAATGTACAAACAGTGTGTTCTTTCTCTTCTTTTTTGTTTTTTATTAAATTGTTCCTGCGGTGCGACATAGTAGAAACAGAGTGTGATCTGTGTTGTGTGTCATCTTTAGCCTCCACAGCTTTAGAGAGAGAGAGAGAGAGAGAGAGAGAGAGAGAGACAGAGAGAGAGAGGAGGGTGTGTGTATTGGTGTGACTGTTCTCTCCGCTCCTCTCTCTCTCTCCCCTGTGATAGTCCACAGACCAGATGCCCACTTTGGCACCAATGCTCTGCCAGTGTTATGCATACCACATACACACAAACACACACACACACACATGCATGCATACACACTCGCACACAGGGAGGAGAAGAGGCTGTAAAAGAGCGCTCGTCCATCTGTCCATCTCCCGGATACTACGGTAGTGAGCACATCAGCATGTTTGTGTCCCCCTATGCGGCGTCCTCAGTGTGTGTGTGCGTGTGTGTGTGTGAGCATGTCTATGAATGAGTCCTACAGTGAATATCTGCAGTGTGGAAGCTAAATTCAGCAGCACTGTTGTCATCCAATATTCTCTAAACACAATCAAGTTGCAATGCAGTTACCCCCATCCTCCCTCCCCCAACCACACACACACGTTGTGTAAATTGAACCACCAGTTGGAGATGTAGATGTTTTAATGTAAATGTATATAATCTTTCACTCATGCACAATTCCATCTCTACCCAAAAATTGAGATATTGATTTCAAGTTTTGCAGTGTGCACATAACGGCAACATGGTTAGAAAGAGAAAATCCACTGGTTGATTTTGAGATTTTAGTTTTTTAAGTTGAGAACAGCTGTAAAAAGATGGGTGGTTGTTGAAAATAATCATATTCTTTAAAATATATTCTAGTTGTTTTTATTCTGGGAATAAGCAAAAAAATGTAATGAAAAAAGACAAGTTTGCTGCATTAATCTTTCAAGAGAAAATGTCCAAAATCCTGGCAGGACTGATGAATGAGCAGGAAAACAAATCCTGTGAGTTTAGACAGTTTGATAAGAAGAATCTTAACTTGTGTGATTGAAGTTAAAGTAAATGTCTCAAATGGTCTTCTGACTTGAACATCTCATCATTCACTTACATTCATCTCTACTCCTCACTAGATTTGCTCTTTTGATCTCGATGGCAACATGAACATAACCCCCAATCCCAAACTACATACCAACACTGTACTTTATACTGATATTTATAGTATTCATACAAGATGTGTGTACACTGACATCAATCAAACTGCAGCTTTACAAAGCCAGTTAAACTTAGCAAGGAGCAGTTGTCAGAATGAAGTTAATTTAGTCTGCATGCTGCTTTTGTCCCGTTCCAAGAGTCAACACACTTCATACTCCAAACCAACTTAGAATAACTCTGCAGTGTGAATTGGGACACAGTGTCAGTAAAGAACTAAACGGGCTGTTTCACCCGTGTCGTGACCTCTGATCTCTACAATGAAAAGTATGAACGTCTCTTTAAGGGTCCTAAAAGTATAACTAATACATTTTTTGGTCCTCCATTCATTCATTTGTTGAGTCAGTTGTTCACCTACTTTTCATGCTTATGACATTTTCAAAACAAACTGCTGTGTACTCATATTTTTATAGTAATTAGGAAAATCTTTTGAGGATAGAACAAGAAAAGTCATCAATTTTCATTTACACGTAACACATATTTTACACACACACTTACATGGTGTAAATAAACCTCGAGGTGCAGAAGGTGTACAAGTTAGAAGTTTTAATTGTGTGTAATTTTAGCCTGCAGAATCACAGTTCAACGTAAACATTGAGATCTGACCTTTAACCCCTTTTTGCTTACAAGCAGTATGGCTTGAAAGAGAAAATCCATTGGCTGATTTTGACATTTTACCTGTAAAGTTGATATTTAATACAATTGTGAGATGGATGGAAAGTCCAAGACATTTACATTTTGGATATTATGTCACGTTATGTCTCATTTGTTTAATCCATAAATGCCAAAGTGTAAAATGACAAATCGCCATTTTACAGGGGTCATGTGCTAATTTCTTTGCCAGGCACAGTAACTTCCTGAAGTCTCTGCTGGTTGCTCAGAAACTGCTCACAAAAAACGGCAAATTGTTTTTGTTGGGATTGAACAAACGAGATACGACATATTAATCAGTGAGCTATAGAGGTGCTGGGAGGCAGATTTTGTTATCTTTGGACAGAGCCTGGCTAGCTGTTTCCCCCTGTTTCCAGTCTTTATGCTAAGCTAAGCTTACCGGCTGCTGGCTCCTGCTACATACTTTCTGTATGAGTGGTATCAATCTTCTCATCTAACTCTAGAAATGATAAGAAAATGTAGAAGCAGATTTCCCAAAAATGCTGAACTTTTCCTTTTAACTTTGTTAATAAATAAAGCCATAATCATTCCCCTCTATCTGACAAAAAAACAAGTTGGGAAAATTTTTCATCAAAGATAGAAACGTCAACAAAGACTAAGAATCAGTTGTAAGACTTTCAACAACAGAAATTAATTCTGACTTTATTCCCATTAAGATATAACACCCTGAACTGTGGTCTTATTCCAGACTCGACTGCAACAGGTGGAGACGAAGATGATAGGTGTGTGTGAAGGTTACTGTCACACACACACACACACAATGTCACTATGTGTCCGTAAACTATGCAACTCTACAAACGGGGTCACCAGCCTCCAACTAATAGAACTAATCAGCTTTCCCATTCAATGTGCCTGTGAGTGTGTGTGTGTGTACAAGTCATTATAAATGGTGTCCATTTGTGATGCTAAATGTGTGTGCTTGTGTGTTTGCCTCTGTGTGTGTGTGTGTGTGTGTGTGTGTGTGTGTGTGTTTGTCCCGCCTTGTAGCTTTATCCATTGACTAATTGAATTGCTCTAAAATATTCAGCAGCTCGCCAGCAAACAAGGCATTTGAATGATTATCAGTGTTTTGTCTCATCCTCTCTCTCTTCTTTAGTGTTTCACTGAAGGAATGAGCAAAAACCTTCCAGGAAATACTTGAGTTTTTTTATGTACTTACATGACACAGATTCAGTGAATTTTTGAGTAAAATCTGTCTGTCCTGCTCCAGTAGAAGTCCACTCCAGGGTTTGCAAGCAGCCATGAAAGGCTACAGTGTTAGTTTACGATCTCCACCATACATGTTTCCCCCACTGCTCCTCCCCTCCTCTCCTCTCCCCCTTCTCCCTCTCTCTTTTCTTCCTGCCTCAATCTCATCCCACTCACACATGCTCTGCGGGGGGAACACACACACACACACACACACACACACACACACACACACACACACACACACACACACACACACACACTAAGAATACTTGAGCGAGTGGAGTAGTTGTCTGCACTCTGAACTGCCATTTCTTTTGACTTGCTGCCTGCCAGAAACCACAGGACAGAGATTCATCAGCGGCGAAGGATTGCAGCTGCTATCAGCCTCACCTGCTCCAGAGTCTGCCAGACCAGGACCCACTCTTTAGCATGAATGATTATTTTGTTGTTACATGATAAAATACATAGAACATGAAGTAATATATATGTATATATTCCCATCATATCTCTTGTGCTTAACATCAAATTATGATCACAGCGTCAGTACAAT
This sequence comes from Thunnus albacares, assembly GCF_914725855.1. NCBI lineage: Eukaryota > Metazoa > Chordata > Actinopteri > Scombriformes > Scombridae > Thunnus > Thunnus albacares. Next base: position 11,954,159 of record NC_058108.1, on the reverse strand, counting down.
GTGTCTGTATTTAGCAGATGTTTGGCATGATTTATGAAACTGTTACTCCTAATAAACAATTTCGCAGTTTTCTGACCACTGCACCTGCAAAATGTCTCATGTTACTTTGAAAAATAATATGTCAAAATTTGACTGCCAGTGTTTGCAAATGTAATTGCATGAATTCAGAGTTATAATAAAGGGGTACTCCAGCAATTTAGTGTTGGGAGACTTGGAACAGACAAAGCAAAATCCAGCCAAAATCCATGCTACAGTGTCCTGGATGTCCTGACTTTACACACAATCATTGTAGTTAATTGCATAAAATGGAAGAAAATAGACTTAGCAAAAAAAAAACGCCTCAGGTTGCAGTTACACGTGCAAAAAACACGAGCCAGTGCATGGCTGTATTGATTAAAATAGAAACATATCAACATGTTCCATCAGATGAATGTGACACAGATGAGTGAAAAATGCTTCTGAAACACTTTCGGTGTAGACATCGTGTTAATCTCGACCTCTAATAATCCTGGATCCTACACGTGCCATAATGCAATTTGATAGTGAGATTTTGCTAGACCTTCCCTGCCTGGTAAATGCCGATATCCTTCAAACTCCACCTCCCCAGTTTGTATCAAGGTTTTGTGTTATAAATTTGTAGTCTCCAAGCCTGAAATGAAATGACCCTGATGACATCATCAGGGTAATTTTCTCAGACTTTAGAAAGCTTCCTTCAGAGCCACAGAAGCTATTATACAACAGCTACTACTCCCCATGACAGGTAAACTTATTGTAATGTGTAAAGTGGGGTTCCCCTTCTATTTTATCTATAACATCCAGTACTTTAAATGTAAGTTCAGATGTGAAAGAATTCACAAAACTTCTATATGCACATTTGTTTTTAATGTAAGTACAAGTGAGACACACGCAACACAGTGCAAAATCCTGAATGCTTGATAGCAAACCTTGTACAGAATAACCAACATCTCTCCGTCCACTGTAACATCACTCACTGTATTTCTCATGTTAAACCTTAATCTGACTTTAATTTACATATTTTTACTTTGATAGAAGGATCAAACCAATTTAATAATATCTTGGCTCATTGAACTCCCTCTGAAACCATGGAGTAAACTTAATAAGACATGGTTGTTGAGCTCATAAACAGGGCTGTTCATCTCACAACTTGAAAAACTGGCATTTTGAATGTACAAAGGTTTTTTTTTTTTAAACACAGCACATAGACAACGGATGCATTTAGGGTCCTCTGTGAGTCAGGGGCCCGAGGCTTTATCCACCCACCCTCATTAGCTGCGTGGTGTAGAATGACTTCAACCAAATAGTAGTTTACCTCCTAGGGTGACTGAACTGATACTCATCTGTCTATAAACTTATCTAAAAGAGCTTTGAGTTTTAGGGGATACACATCCTGTTCTTTAAGAAAATATGTGCTCAGACACACAAACTGACACACATGAATGTTCACTCAGATACAAACAAACAAACAAATGCACACCTACAACATATGTACACAGAAATACATGCACACTCTGGAAGAATCCTTAAGTGACATTTCCTGCATCTCTGACAGAGATCGCTATTACAAGAAACAGCGTATATACACATACAACAAAAAATATCCTATTTTTCAAAGCGAGGCAATGGCAGTACACAGCAGCCAACTAAATTATAATCTAAGATCTTGAGTGAACTGGCCTGCGTTTTTAAACATGAAGGGGCTTTATTTATAGTTTTGCATATTGAAAATCATCAAATCCAGCCATGGAGTTAGAGGTTTTAAGGGACATGGTGAAGCCATTTCAAATATCTTGTTAGTGGTTCACTTCACGATTTAAAGCTCTATGTATAGGACTTCAAAACTCTTGAGTGTCCCCTGGATTTGAACCAGGGACACTCATGCAACCTATGCCATAATTTGAAGAATGCTATAATCACATCAAAATTATACACATAGAGGCTTTATACCTGCAATTACTACTTTCTTTGGCCACTTGGGGGCAGTGGAAACAAGTTGCGAACACAACACAGATATATCACATTTTACATTGATTTGGCGAACTTGTTAGCTAGTTAGCTAGAGTAAGACTGGGCAACGTTAGCATTCATGTGGAATGAAATATTCAGCTCTTTAGCTGCTAAATGCGCCACTATAATCATTAGCTAGTTGCTAACTTTGTCTGTCGACTGTTGGGTGTTGAGCATGTAGTGTACAGTGGGGTTTTACAGCTTTTTTTCTTTCTTTTTTTTAAAGCTGAAAAAGCTAAAAACTGGAAACTGGAAAACCAAAAAAAATGAGTGGAAAGATGCTTTGAGGGGGCAGAGTAGGGCGACCTTTCACACAAAGTCATTTGATCCATTGTTATTATAAGATTATTGATTATAGCTGCTTTAAGTTTTTTGCAGGTAGCAATTTACTCCCTTTGCTACATTTTGATCTCACTGTCTTTTCTATCAACCCACTTTCCATATTTCACAGTGAAGCACACAAGAACACAAAAATAATCTTTCAAACCTCAGTGGCTCAAAGATCTCTAAATCTTTGTGACGACCTTCCTAAACATTTTACAGTCCCCTGTGTACATCAATTAGTTTTATACCGTGCTGATGAAGGTAAGCTACAAGACTGTTAAAATTAGTCTTTCAAATCAAGGAATTTAGATTAAAAAATCTTGATAAATGAGTGATCTGATTTTCATCAGAGCTGCAGGTGGGCCACCTTCCTGTTTTTCTGTTTTTGCACAGACAAAACAGTTGAATTTAATGTTTCTCTTTGCCTTGCGTCACCATGACATGGCAAGAAAGTGTCAAATAACAACCATTAAGGGATATTTGGTGAATCAGCGTGTGTGTGTGTGTGTGTGTGTGTGTGTGTGTGTGTGTGTGTGTGTGTGTGGTCATGGTTGTGGTATTGACATCAGTCAGTGGGTGAGCTTTTCAGCTGACCTATGTGGACACGGAATGTCTCGATGGTGTCACGAAGACATAAACGCACCCATGAAGTCATAAACACATATTATATTCTAAATTTAGACGACTGTCACATTGTTATTTGTCAGTGTGTGTGTACAAGTATGTTAGTGTATCCTAAATCCTTGCTGTTTTTGATACTGACATGAATAATTAGATTAAAACACACTTGGTTTGATAAACCTCAACTTTACCTTCTCATTTTTAAGGTCCGTCCCTCATATGTGTGTTTGTTGGTCTTGTACAGTAGCTGTACTTCCAGTATGAGCCTCTGTGTAGATTTGTGAGGTATGTGTGCATGTGTGTGTGTTTGTTTGTTTTATGTAAAATCTGATGTCATAGCCATGTAAAACCTATCATTTCCACAGGTCCGTCAGTATATCAATCTCATATGCAAATAGTGCCTTGTGTTATATCAGTGTCTGTGTGTGTTTGTGTGTGTGTAAGGTTAAAGATGTAGTCAACTGTAGGCACAGGAGTGATGTCAGTCATAATTGTGCATGTGTGTGTACCTCTGTGTGTGTTTCCTTGTATGTCTCAGCAGTGAGTACATGGTACTTAAGAAATTAACATATTTTGAAAGGAAAGAAGATGTCGTTCCTTAATGAGAGAGGGCATATGCATTTCATTATAACGTCATTAGCATAATTACCCAGCATCCTTTGTGATCGTGACACGCACATGTGAGTGTGCGTCTATGTGTGTGTGTGCTTGTGTGTTTGTATTGTTTACAGGGGAGATTATTTTTCTCTGCCTTTTTACTGTCATTAACAGTCCACCCCCACATTCTGTGTGTGTCTTCCTTTCTCGCACTCGTTTTTTTCCTTCATTAGTACCTTCTTTCTTGAAAATTAAGTCTGTCTCTTAAAAAAAACCAAAAAAAAACAACAGTTGCAATTTTAAAAATATCTTGGTTTATTTCTTAAATCTTTCAGTCTGGTTTCAAACTGTTTTCATAAATCCTCTCTGCATGTGTTGCTTTTTACTTGAACGGCTGTTCCAGCAGAAAACAATATGATTCTTCTCCCCAGCCTTCACGGCGAGTGTGGTCACCACTTCTTGTTTCCCAGCCAGAGGTTTAGGCCGTCACGGGCACCATGCACTGGGAGTAAACACTGTGGTAATGTGTGTTTATGTGTGAGTAACAATAGCATTCCTGTATGAACAGCAGCAGTTATTGCAGCACATCAGAGTCTAATGTCAGGCTATGGAAGCACTGCAGGGACTGTATTCACACGTACAGAATGCTCCTATCATGTGCATTGGACATATTTTCTGCTAAGATACTTTGGAACTCAGCTTTTTAAAGTTTGACATGAAAAGCTCACAGAATTGTAGCCCCATTGATTTCTGAGGGATTTCTTTTTCTTTTTCCTCAGAATGTTTCTCCATTTCCCACGAGACTGTGTGCAACATGAAGTGAGACATCAAACGTAAAATGAGACCTGCTAGCTTGTCATAACGGTACATACAGACAAAGAATAGTCTCGTCTGATTGGGTTGTGCAGATCATCTTCAGTTTCGACAGCTACATGATGGTTGAAAGGAATGAGAGAGAAATAATCCAATTCATTCCACAAAAACTGTAGACTAGCTTCACACCCTAATTGTTAAGATTCAGGATATTCAAATGCTCACTCCAGTGCAAAGAGTGGGTGGTAAATACCATATAGAGTTGCAATAACATTTGTCAAATCATTCACGTCTTTAACTAATTAAGATAAGATTTGAGAGCAAATAAGTTCAATTGCACATTTATCGGCTCTGGTTTTATCATTTAATTTCTGAGTTCCTCTTCTCACAGGAAAAATAGTTCAACCACTATGACTCTCTAATTTTGATTCAAAGTCTTGCAGCAGTACAGATGTCATATAGTTCCCTTTCTGGTCAACAGTCTGGATAAAAGGTTTGTTTGGGTCTGGTAGTCCTAAAGTAGGTGTGGACGTGAGAGTCTGCTTCAGTCATGTGAATGCTGTCTCTGAGTCTGGGGTCCAAGTCAGTCAGTCGGTTTGAGGCCATGTGTTGTGGTTGGGAGTGGAGCTTCGAGCGAGGATCACTGTCTGCAGTAGCCTGTCATGCCTAAAATTTACATCAATTGACATTTAGTTTTTGGGCTTGGAATTTTAAGGATGGCCTCCACTCTTTTAGGGCTCAGGAATTTGCCCTTCTCTGAGATCTCATGACCAGGGAGAGTCACTGTGGGTGATACAAACTGCAATTTAGATAGGCTAGCCTTGTGACCATGTTCTGCTAAATATTTCAGCAGTGTCACTGTGTCAGTTTTGCATGTTTCCTCTGTAGGTGAACAGATCATTATGTCGTCTACATATTGTACGAAAACACTACCTGCAGGTAAACCCAAATCTTCTGAGTTCTGATGTAACACTTGTGAGTATACAGTTGGAGAGTCGATAAAACCTTGAGGAATGCAAGACCTTGTATAGGTTTTACATTGCCATGTGAATGCAAACCAGTGCTGTGAGTCTGGATGTACTGGAACGCTGAAAAATGCATTAGACAGATCTACTACCGAAAACCACTTGCTATCAGCAGGAACCTGTGACAGTATGGGCTGAGGATTAGGAACAACAGAGGCACGCACATGAACTGCTGCATTCAAGGCTTGTAAATCTTGCACAAACCGCCATTCAATAGACTGACCCTCCGGTTGTATCTTTTTGACAGGAAAAATAGGGGTTCTGACACTCCTGCTGATAGCAAGCTATTGAACACTGGTGATCCCCTCAACGGCCCCCGGTTTTAGTGGGTATTGTGGCTAACACAGTCTGTAACTGCTTTTAGGTGTCACTTGGAGGGGCAATGCCCACTTCACTAACCCCACATCATATTTACCGTTAGCCCACAGACTGTTTGGTACATCTTTTAACTCAGGTGAATTTATTATCAGCCGAGGAAACAGATTCAAATTTGAGGTTATTTCTCTGATGTACAGATCTCACCCCAGTGAACAAACTCACAAATGGGTGTCTGTATGTTTTTAGCAAGGGGGAGTATTGCACTCCTCCTGTCTTTTTATAAATTTGAGTGCTGATGAGCACTTTAACATCCATGGGCCTAAATCCTTCCATGTCCTGTGAGGAAATTTGGCCAGTGACACGTGTGGGTGTGACGAGTGGACGTGGGAGAATTTACTGACTGCAGTGGTCATGTTTACTGGCAATGCACACATTTCATCATTCCAATATAACATACTACTGCTTAACAAATCACTTTCCTGCGCCTTTCTGAACTAAGTCTTTTCAAAATCTGTTTCCCCCGTTTCGCTCACCCTGGCCGTGCAACGTAGGTCTGCTGTTTCATAAACATGTGGGAGTCAGACATCACTGTTTGTGCTGTTGGTAATAGTTCTGAGGCAATAGACCGCGGACAAGTTGATATCAGGTCCCATTAGTAGATGTATAGGGGCTGGCTTTGTGCCATTTGCATAAATTGGCCTATGTTTGGTTGTTGCCTGGTTACCTTTTTGCTCTATTCGGTGCAATACAAAATTAACCCTAGAGCACACATTAAATCCAGCATTTGGAGAATAGAAAAGTGTTTGAGTGTATCTCTGTCACTTGTGGTGGTAGTATATCTCTCACTGCAGTGACTGGTGTTCCTACAGTATAAAAACATCTACCGCTCAATTTAGGAGGAGTTATAAACTCACTTTGTTTTATTACTGACACTGTTGCCCCAGAATCTACCAGAAACGGGATATCTTTGTCACGTATTTTCAAAGTTATGTGTGGCATTACCTCAGAACTAGGCAATTTTGAAATGTTTGTTATATGAATGTGTTTGTCTATCCCAAATGATTGTGTGTGGTGTTAGGAGTGCGTTCACCAGAAGCGATGGCCTCCTCTTGCTCCACCGCCCATCATGCCTCATCATTGTAGTACCAGTCCCCCTGCGGGTGGCTCACCGTCACCTGTCTGGGACATTGTCTGCCTCTGTGTCTCTGTCGATTTTGTCGATTCTTGTGGACAGTTTCTGACCCAGTGATCTAGGCTTCCACAATTCCAGCAAGTCTCTTCATTTCTGCCATGAGGCCCTATGGAGAGTGCGTGGACCCTGGAAGATCCCCACCCCATCCCTGCTGTGTTGGGTGGATGGCCTATAACTGAGCTATTTGGAGTCTCTCAGTTAATCTTGCTTTGCTCTGAGAGACTCTTGCTGCTGCTTATGTCTGGATTTTTTTGGCATGGATAGCATGGTCTTGTATTGTGTTTAAGTGACCTCTCTCCCACCCAGTGCAGTGTTTCTGTACTCGATGGCTGATATCTGCATTCATGCCATCTCGGAAACAAGTCTTCAGTTGTTGTTCCCAGGGTGTATCCTGCTGTGGGTTATCTGGTTTCTGCATGCCACTGTTGTCTGTGAAAGCCTTAGTCAGAATTACAAGGTAATCAGCGACGGACTCTGTTTGTTGTTGTTTACATGCCTTCATAGCATCCCAGTACGTGGTCTTTTGGAAAGTGTCTCTCACACAATCCATCAACAGCTGTTCTGTATTCGGCACCAACCCTCATGTCATAACGATAATCCTCATCAGGGAAGTCTCCCTGAACTCTCCCCCATTTTAGTTTCAAGTTCTGCTGTAACATAGATCTGTTTTCATTGTCTGTCTCTATATTCTGCCTCATTTTTCCACAGGAAAAATGCCTTCCAATCCACCCTTGCTCTCTTTTTCTTTTTTTCCCGTTCCCATTCTTCAAGTCATTTCTGTAATTTCTCAATTTGACTCAAACCAAAACTGCCATTTTTAGGGAACCCACAGTGTTTAATCCACAGCTACAAGTCTCTGGTCCATGTTTATCACTCCTTATTATCACACATCCTGAGAACTTAGGAATTTCTTAACTTTGACCTTAACCCATTCATCATACATGACCCAAGCTATCTCACCTTTTCATTTCACTCAGTTAGACATTCAATTGACATTATTCATTCATTCCTTTGTCAATGGGTCGTCACTGCTAATGGAATGTTTTTAACTCTCAGATGTCTTTCGTGGTCTTCAACACTGTATCCTTATTTAAGATGCTGTGTCATTCAATCCGTTGTGTATAATCATCACAGGCAGTCTATTCTCAGGGGAGGTTGACTTCCTGGGTCTTAGGCAACTTGCAGTCTCTTCACCAGCTGTGCAGATTTGGCCTGTTTGGAGAATAGTCAAAGGAGTGAAAGGAGACTGGCGTCCCAGACGAGCCCATTTATTGTGCAATTCACCTTTTGCACTTGACTTAAATGAGGAAAGACAAAACTCTTGATATAGTATTGTCACACTTTCTTTAATGCTCAGAGCATGGCCCACTCACACTCAATACAGACATACGAGCTGCTGTAGAGGAGTGAGCCTCCATCAGTGGGGTGCATACTTCTTAATCTGTTTCACACCAACCTCTAGGAGTTGTTGTGACTACTCTACCCAAACTGACATGGCAGAATATGTTTCAAAATAAACAGATGTTCTTTGTTTCTCTTTCACACAGTAACATACTGTTCAGATGCACAAATTTGATTTTTTATGACGATCACTAAGCATTTTAACCTTTCACAAGTTCACTCAAGCATTTATACATATTCATATAATCATTTCCCCCACACACCTCAGATCCAACATGCTCGGACAACTCGTCTCTAATTAGTTGGCAATTAACTTCACAACATAAATGAGCAAATATAGCAAATACAGTAAAAATGGAAATATGTACATGGATAGAAACAGACTTTATATACAGGTCAGTATTATAGTCAGCTCAGACCCAGCGCGCTACAAAAGATAAACTAGTAATTTTGACACACTGGTTAGCTAGCTAACCAGCTAGCTTGCCAAGTGCACTATTTCATGTTGTACAATCAATTTAGCACTATAAAAATGGATTGGAGGCCCAATTGATACACTTCTAAGTTATATTTCAACAAGTCACAATGCTAACATGTTCAAAGTACTCACCTTATGTATGTTGAAAGAGATATTGGTCACTGTGATCATTCAGTGGTATATTTGTCTGGGCCTGAGTGCATGGGTTTATTGCTGCTGTTGTGTCCCGGCAACAACCTACATACAATGACCAGGATGTATCCCTTCGCCTCAGTTTACCAAGGAAACGGTGTCCAGGGAAACAAATGTAAATGATGGGGGACAAAATGCCTCGTTCTGTTTAAAAATGAATTCTACAGTTCAGCTGAAGCTAACATGTGGCAGTCTGTGTTAGACAAATCAAGTGGGCATCAGCCCAAGTTACAGTTTTTTTAGTACGATATTCCCCCTTCATTGCTATCCCTCCACCACAGCTCAGCAAGGAAACACAAAGAGAGTATTTCATCTTAAAAAGACGGTACTTTTGGAACATACCAACTTGATTTGGGTCACTCAGACTGCTGAGGCCACATATTACTCACTATTTTTAGTCATGCAAGCCGCATTGCACTTGGGATGAGTGTTGTTGGCTAGAATATTCTGCCAAATATTGCATGGATTGATTCAACATTTGTGTTGATGGCCACATTCATGGCCCCCATAGGATCCATTGGATAACCTTGGTGATCTGCTCACACAGGTCAACATTTTAAATTGCCCAAATTGCCCAACTTTGGTTAATCACCAAATACCTGCACAACTAATGACATTCCTCAGCTGTATTTTGTGTTTACATGCTTACATGATGAAGTGCTCATGAACTGGCATGTTTGAGTCTGGACTGTGAGGTTTTAGAAAACAATGTGGAAACACAGTATTGGAATATTTGATCAGGATTAATTAGTGTGGACTAGTTAAGAGGTTCCTGTGAACAGGATGGAAAAATCTAGGTATGGACAGCAAACAAGCAACTCTCTACTTCCTCACTAACTACCGTCAGTGTGCCCTTAAGCAAGGTTGTCTCTCAAATCCTTCTGTCCTCCCTCCTTCTTTTATTCCTCCATTTCTCATCCTTCCTCCATACCTCCATCCAATCTTCTACCCTCACTGTGGCTCATCAATATATCAACCACCCTGATTCTCCCTTTATCTCACTCTTAGAGGCAGTCCTGTGCGCATTAAATATTTAGAGACAGACGGTCTAGTGCAACAGCCCGGCAACCTCTCCGCTGAGAGAGAGAGAGAGAAAGCCAGAGTAAGTAGGATCCTCTCTCTCTCTTTCTTTTTCTCTCTGTCACTCCAAGCAGGGGAGTCTCCGGAAGAGCCCGAAGGGTAGGAGAGCCCCTTTCTCCCCATGGGTATCACTGAGCGTGTGTCGGGGGTCATCACAGGGTGAACAGCATGGTCTGAATGTCAAAACGCTGTGGAAGTCGATGTGGTGAGCGCAGAGGAAGACAGAAAGGCCACATGGAAAAATATGAGGAGGAGGAGGAGGAGGAGGGGAGAAAGAGAGAGCAGAGGAGATGTGTGGTGTCAGTGTGGGAGGAAATCTTCAAATTAGATTGAACACATTTCCCTTATTTTCTTTGCGGATGTTTGTGTTTGGTCTGAATCTGTTTGATTGGTTTATGATGTAACAAAGAGAGAAACACGCAGCCAGACAGACACACAGACATCTTTGTTTGCCCTGTTGATTTTCACAGCCTTCCGTACTTCCTTCAAGTTCTCCATTCTCAAACCTGAGTGTGACTCTGTGTGCGCGTGCGTCCGTACCTTTTGTGTAAACTCATTCTTTACCTCCCACACGTGAAGTCGTGAGCAGACAAACCGGCATGACAGTGAGAAAAGAAAAGAAAGAGCTAACAACAAATGATCTTTTGTGCTTTTGTGTAAGTGCACAACGCAGAGGCAGATCCAGTGAAAACAGTTATTAACATCTCTTAATAATCACTTTACCTTCTCAAAAACAACTCTCTCCTTTAATAGGGATGACTGGCTAACTGCAAGTGTTAAAAGCCATCTGCAGCACTATTATACCTTTGCACAGCGTAGTATATATATCTACTTTGTGATGGCAGATACTAAAGTATACAGGATCCTAGCGCATCACAAAGAGCTCTGGCTGTAGCTTTTTTCTGGTGGGAAACCTGCATTTTAACTTAACAATGGCTGTTTCTGAGTCAAAATGAAGTTGGACACTCCCCCGCTCCGAAATCGTGCAAACATCCACAACCACCCACTCCCATAATGTCAGTGCTGACAACCAAAATGGGCGGAAAATGAAACCATCTAATGTTAAAACATAAAACAAAAAAGAAAATCTGTCACTATTATGGCAGCAGGGAAGGAGAGAGAGAAACAGAGAAGACAGAGTAAAAATAGGTAAAAGCAAGTAATTGAGAATGTGGTTCATTTGTGCTGTGTGTGTGTGTGTGTGTGTGTGTGTGTGTGTGTGTGTGTGTGTGTGTGTGTGTGTGTGTGTGTGTGTGTAAAACAACATTCCATTCATTCCTAAAGCGCTAAGCTGACCAGACTGGGCAGCAGCACCAGAGCAGCAGTTACAGCCACACACTCAAACACACAAAAACACACATACACGACCACCACACATCCATGCACACACAGCTGAGTCTCTTTATCAAACCTGTGCTTGGGGATCTGGTCAGTGTGATGTGAAGAAGTAGTCATGGTTTGTGGCGCACAGGGAAGTAGAAGAGGAAGTTACAATGATTTTGGTCAAAGAATGGAAGTAAGACTAAGGTCAGGTCAAATATTTGCAAACCAGATTTTGATTTTGTCTTAAATCTGAACTGAGCAAAAAGTGAACAAGGTCAATTTAATAGTGGAAAATAAGTTATAACATTAACTTTAAACTACCTTTCTGTTGTTGTTCAAACCAGTTGAACATGATTCACATATGTTTGGTTTCATTGCCGACAGTTATTCTCATTATGAAAGTGCAAATCCCATTGATTTGGAAGCTACTTGGGAAAACATGATGTTTGTCGCTGAAAAAGCTAAGCCATGGCAGTTCCCTCTTTTATGTGGGCATTGCCTAAAGCTGATTAGATCACAAAGAAATCTGAATAATGCTGCACAACCACTGCAAATAGAAATTGTAAACCAATTAGTACACCTAACAGCTGCAATGTTCATTTTTGGCCATGCTAGCATCATGGCTCAAGGGATGGCAATCTCAGTTGGTCGGTTGGTCGGTCATTCGGAAAATTCTCAACAACTATAGGGTGGATTACCATAAAATTTGGTAAATATATCCACGGTACCCAGAGGATGAATCCTAACAACTTTGGTGATCCTCTGATTTTTCTCTACTAACGCCACCAACAGGTCATATTCTCTGAAGACCTTTAGTCTTGTTCTTACATAATCTATAGATTATACCAAATATTATCTGTCTGTGGTTGTATTCAAAATCCTTCACTTATTTACTACTCCCTATATCAATGGTTCTCAAACTTTTTCACATCAAGGACTCCTAAACTGACACAAATTAGACCACAGACCCCCATTGGATAAGATTTTGTCCCAGGGTCTCCAATATGGTAAGATTTTTGCTTTTAGATGTTTTATTACAGAGGGTGTATGAAACCTATCACCACAACAGTCATTCATTCTGTCATTGTGTTACTTATCGATGGAATTATAGTGAAAATAAATTATTCCCCTTTTTGCTAGGGACCCCCTGGAACCCCCTCAAGGACGCCTGGGTGTCTCTGCACCCCACTTTGAGAACCACTGGTCTACATTGTAGGTGGGGAGATAACAGTGAAGAGTGTGAAACCTATGAACAGAATAGTCAATCTTATACGTTCACCAGGCTAACTTCTAGTCAATGAAATAAAAGTGAAATTAAAATATTACCCATTTTTCTAGGGACCCCCTGGAAGTCCCTCAAGGACCCCCTATATAATAGACACTAAGCAATTTAATCTATAGTGAGCAGTGAATTGAGATTTTCTGATACTTATCATCATCATTTTACATCATCACTGGCGGCTGAATGCTAATATTCACATCTATCCTTGCATTGCATTGACTTGTGGGTTGTGTACATGCCATGGACACCACCTTTCATTCCATTGTGGAAGTATTTGAGGGCACTATATGAATGAATGAATGAATGAATGAATGAATGAATATTTTTATATTAAGTGTCATACACCCAAAAGGTGTCCAGCCTACATGGACTTACAAGACATCACTGACATACTACAGCTATGTCAAACATGTACTGTAATCATTCATCTGTCACGTCAAACAGATGGATGTCCAGCACACATTTTCAGGAAAAGCTTAAAATCCCACTCCACTCAAAAATACTTGCTCCTACAGATAGATGTTTGAGCTTGACTGTGCAGAATGATGTATGTGCAGAGTTTGACACTAGAAGACTGTTTTCACATTCAGCTGCTGAAAGTGGAAAGTTTCTCTGTGCTCTCTGAAAATCAGATTTTTAGGGATGGGCCTACAAGCAGGATCTGATGCCTTCAGTGCACAAACACTGAGAAGTGACTTTTCAATGAAGTAGGAGACATCTTGTGTCCAGCAGTTAAACTTTTCAAATGAAATATATTTACATATTTATAGACTTTGGGATGTTTAATGAGGGAGAAGGAGTAGAAGTCATTTTAAGGATTTTTAAGTGGTAATTATTTTTGTGGAAAAACACATCAGACACACATTATTATTGTTCCAAGCAGAGTATTTACATGTCTGGGGAGGATTTTTACTCTAAGATTGTGATAAAATGGACAGTAGACAATAAAATGCATTTAATTCTCAACCTCATCCAAATCACACAGGTGACACTCTTTGTCTCTGGGTGAATTTTCACATTCGGAATTCAGACAAATAAAATGGCGGAGGGTGAATATAGTGCGCTATATATTAAACTAGAACATACAGTGCATTTTAATTAGGATATAACACAATATTAAAAATGTCTTAACAAGCTGCAAGAAGTGAAAGAATTATTTTGCAACTGTCGCTCCTGCTGTAATGACAACTGTCACTGTCAGATTTACACAGCTGGAGTTAATTAACATTAAATGAGTCAAAACCAAACCCTTACTGTTGTCTGGTTGTCTGCATGCGCTGGTGTCAGTACTATTTTGCACTTGGCCAAAGATGGTTTCATTGAGAAGTAAGCACCACTCTGTGTCAAGTCTGTACAAATGAATAATGGATTGTGTCTTTTTAATGAAACAGAGTGATGAGAGTAACTAATTGCCTTTTAATTTTCAGACAGCTAACGCTAGCAGCAACCTAGTTAGTAACCAAATGACTCACAGCTGGTGGATAATAACAGATAATTGGAATCTCCCACTTTAACTTTTAATTGCAATATCTTTTGTTTTAAGCTTAACACCTTAAGAGCTCTGAATCTGGTCCTCCAGGATTCAGAGCTGTTCAACCTGCTTGTCCGTCATTAGCTTCAGCTGCTACAGTGCAGTGCTGTATAACTAGTGGTTGTAAGCCAGATATCAAAACTTTTACTTATGTTGCCAGATGTAACTTACCAGCAGTTTATAAATATTATCATAAGTGGACAACTATGTAGTTTGCGGGGTTACCATACTAATTTATTTGACATTTTATAGATTTATACATAATGAAAGAAATGTCCAATTAGTTGCTCTCACTTACTGGTGAAAGAGCCAGTCATCCAGTGTGATAGTTATATACCAAAGATGAAAATCATTGGTTTGCTGTGGAAGAATCAACTGTTGAATTTCAATTCCTCAGTCACTTACTGAAATCTAAAAGGTACTTTCTCAGTCAAGGGATCACTCTCTCGTAGGTGTAGTGCACTAAGCACGTCAAAAGAAGCACCAGCAAGAGTCATTTGAGCCAATATTTTGCCCAGGGCCAGTGGAGACATCTCCTTGCTCAACCCAGAACAACAACAAGCGAACCAAAGCCTTTGCTCCGTCTACAAAGCAAAGAGAAAGCCAAGATGTTCCCAGAAAATCCTCATGGCTTCAGGTCTGGCAGATGGGGAATGATGAAACAGTCAGAAACAGTGTAGGAATAACTTGCTTCTGCCACTGTTATTCTTTCCATGCCACTGTCATGTCACGATCAAAAGAGAATGTGAGGTCCCTTATTTTAACATTTTGTTGATATCTTAAGCAGTTGTTGCTGCTGTTGTGATTTAGTTTACTTGGTAATCAGACAAATAGTACAAATTTAGTACAATGAATCATTTTTCCTGGAATGTTCAAATGATGAAGTTTAATTTTCTGTAAGTCATTTATTTTTGTCCATTCAGCTCTTGGTAACCAATCATAGTAGTTTCTTCTATTTATCTCTATTCTATTTCTTCTATTTACTCTAAACAAACCACTGTTGCTGCTGAGCCCTTCCTGCACTCGTCAAGGGACTTTCAGTGCTCAGCCACTGAATGACTAATGTGTTATAGTCACCAAGAGAAATCTGCAGATGAGACATTTATATAAAAATCTAAAAAGCACATTATTGGAAGAGAGGCTCACTTCACTTAACATTTCACCTGTGTACCTCAAAATGTTGTTCATAGCTTGATTGTTTGAGCAGTGGTTATGGAAGTTGGAGAACATACATTATTAGTCTGTGACAGTTTTTCCTAAAAAACATATTTCTGATACACACAATGATGTATATTTTTTGTCCAATCTTTGCTTTATTTCTTGTGAAATATTGTAGTTTTACCCTTTTAGGCCTCTAAAATGATTCAAATTAAACAACCAATGGGGGTAAATCAGTCTGACGAAGGGTTGCAAGCAAAAAAGGTTGGAAACAACTGCTCAATGACATCAAAGTAAGAGATTTCTAACTGGATTATCTTGACATGACATTAATGATTTCTGGCTTTAAAACACATAGACAGGGTGTAAAAATGTCTTTGAATGCAGACGCAGCATTTGTGGATCATCCAGATTGTCAAATGGGAGAAACTTGGTGCAGAAGTTCTGAAGCACTTAAACAAAAAGGAGAAAGTTGTAAGTGAACCATCAAGTGAACACTCATCATTATCACAGACACATATTTGTGTTTGACAAGTAATCTTGATCACTGGTGCAAGAAAAGCATCTTTCTAATATTAAAACTAGAAACATAAGTGAAAAACACCCAATGGAGCGATAGCAGACACACATGCTGTTCATGTTTTAATTGCCATGCAGACTGTGTGCATGTGTGTGTGTAACTATGTCTCTGTTGGTCCAAAGTACATGTGGGGCTGAATGACTGCGTGTGCGAGGACATGTGTGTGCATGTGTGTGTTGGAGGGATAGTTCGAAAGGGACAGGGGAGCACATATGGCCTGAACAGTCGGGGGTGGAACTCCCACATGACATGGCAGATAAAAATAAAAATGGGAGGGAGAGAGAGAGACACAGAAACATAGAGAGCTGAAGAGAGAGAGAGAACTGGCCCAGACTATGATACAACATTGAAATGAATCACATGCGTTTGTGAGAGACCCTCCTCCCAAGAGAAATGACAGCATCAGTCATTTCAGCAAATGCCCTAAAACGACATTTGTTTATGTTCAAGTGACAAAGTCTTCTAGCGGCCGTAGGAATTATGACTCTTCTCTGGGAAAGCAGAGGAGGAAGTCAGGTGACATTATTACAGAGCCAGAAAGACCACAGCGGGAGGAGGTCAGGGTGGATGGACAACATGAAAGATTGCTGTTAGTTTCCCGTATCCTACTGACAGTCAACGTTGGTCTCTTTGAACCATGACTACGACACTTCCCTGAACTTATAGAGGAATTCTACACATCAAAGGCTGTTTACAGGTGTTGGGGAGTACCACTGCATATGTGAAAAGAGTTGTATAAAGCTGTTTGTGACTCCAGAGGGAGCTGCCCAAAGTCTGATCATTATTTCAACCGTGTAACAGATTTGGAAATCACTGATAAATGATGATGTCCTGTCGATAGGGGCATCAGATCAGAAAACGCTTACATATGTTGCTCTGAAGGTATCAACAAACAATGTATTTTGTCATTTTAATTTGAAGGAGCTGATGGCTGTGAGGATATGATTCACAGTGTTGTCTATTTGTGTGCATGTGAAAGTGTGTGTGTGTGCATGCCTGTGATCATTCATTGGTGCTGACTTTGTAATTGGGAAGAGGAGTGTCACTTAATATTGTGTAATCACTGTGTAATGTAGCAGTGCCTGTGATTCACGATGTTACAAGCTATCAGCAGCCACGTGTTCGCTGCATTGCAGATTGTTATTCCATGGAAAACTATTATCTAAATGTCAGATCCTGGAAGAAGAGGATAAAAAGGTGAATCACATGGTTGTCATAGAAGAACGAGCAGAAACTAACATCACCGTCCCAAACCAAATGCTTCTCCATAATCTTCTCTCTCCACCTGCTCTTAAGTGCTCTCATCTGAAATAAACATAAAAATCATATCTCTCATTTTCTTTCCTAGTACATCTCTGTGGCAAGTATATTTCTAACAGCTATTATTAAAGCACAGTGGTTCTGTACTTCTCCTTATTGTTGAGGTCTAATGGTAGCGACCTAGGAATTGAAACTACTTTTTCTACTGTTGCACCTTTTGTCAGTCATGCTTGATAGAAAAAAAAAAACACCTAAATGCAATAAACTTCTTCTCACTTGCCCCAGACCTTTTAAAAATAAAGCCTTGAGACTAAATGTACACCCAAGTAACTGTACCTTTGCTATGAGGCAGACAAAAATGTCCATCTTCAGTGATAAAATGCTAAAAAATGCAAAAAAATGTTTATGTAGCATCTCTCCTCATATGCTCATATTGACTTCTATATGAACACTTGGCGATGATTTATTACCATGAAACTATGAAAGCTGACATCACAGGGAGGCTACTTAAAAACTGTAATATGTCATTACTATCAGTTCCTGGTTAAATTGTTTCAGCTATGATTCATCCGCCACAAAAAAATTCAAACCTTGCATTCTCTGATTAATTTCTTGCATCTTTTTTGAGTCATCTTTTTCACAATTCTGGGAAAATTATCTACAATCTGGAGAAATGATCAATGTTCATGTTATGCAACAAATTTTAGTTGTCACGTTAACTTCTCATGAGCTGACTAAATGCTAAAGAAATCCTCTAAGTTTGTGTGTGAAGGGTGCATTAGTGTGTCATGTACAAGTAGTATGCTTGTACGCTTCACTGCTAAACCTATAAATATAATAGCCTTCAATCATAGTAATAACATGGTAATAATATCCTGCAATCAGTTTTTAATTTAATTTTATTGTATTACTATAATATCCTTATAGCTTAACCACTAAAACTTTATTAAAATTAAAATATTAAACAGGGTATTTGTGCTTCAGTGTCATGGCAGACATGCAGATGATGGTGTCATTTCATAGGGTTACTATAGTCAGTTTACTATATAATCAGTTCATGTGATGTGCAGTTGTGTAACACAGTTTATCCAGTGATTTAAGATAGCTTCATGAGGTCACCGACACTATCTTCTGTAGCAGTTATTGAAACATGTTCATCCCTGCCTACATCACTGCCCTACTTCCTGTCCTGACCTCTTGCATGTGCTGCCTGTTATTCCATCTGTACTATTATTAGTGATGTATTATTGTGATTGTGTTGTCCATCCGTTGTAAATACATCTCTGTACATCACTATCTTTATGTTAAATGCAGTAGTGGAAAGCAACCAAGTACATGTACTCAAGCACTGCACTTAAGTACAATTATGAGGCACTTGTTATTTAGTAGAATATTTACATTTTCTGCCACTTTATACTTAAACTCAACTACAATTCAGAAGCAAATATACTTTTTACTCCACTACATGTATTTAATAACTTTATTCACTAGTTACTTTGCAGATCAATAATACAAAGAATAATCAATAATCTCTTCACATAAGACTTTATTGATCCCTGGGAGGAAAATAACAAGCTACCCAGCAGTAAATAAAGTAATTAAAATGAACAACACCTTTAAAATATGCAACATCAAAAGTGTACTTGTAGCAGATTACTTCTGCAGTGTGGTATTGCTACTTTTACTTCAGTAAAATATCGGAGTACTTCTTCCACCACTGGTTAAATGTAATAAGAAACATGTTCACATTAAATAAAAACATTTTAAAAACAACTTTTCCTTCCGTGGTTATTGTAGAAACATGAGCAGCTTGTCGCGGAGCTAGATGGGACAAATAACCCGCGCTGACCCATTTACACCAATAGCAAACAGATTATTTTGTCCTCGTTTGCTGATTTGGTGTAAAATGAGTCTAACCTATTTACGTTACTAAAGCCAGGTCGAAGGTGGGACTAGACTGGTCCTCTCCGGGATACTCCACATTACTCCGCTCCGGGTTTTCCTGCCGTCCATTAGCGGGCTCCTCACAGCCTCTAGCAGGTTTTTACTCACCTCCTGTCCTGATATCACTCCGCTGGCATGGTGGAGAAGAGGACCTGATTGTTGTGATGGTGGCAGGCGGCAGCCAGTGACTACAGACTTCCACCACTGCTTCCCATATCCGCGTTTTACGCCGTCTGGGTGACTCTAGTTGCCTCACAACCGGACTACCGAGGGCGCTTGTGCTCTTCCCCCAACTCAGCAACATCTTCACCGGGATTTCTTTCAAACCAAAACCATATGAGATGCAAGTTCACTGGGAAACTCCGGAGCCCGTTCGGTTCAGGCAGCAAAACTTTTTCTCAAAGGACAACACCGTAAAACGGCGAGTGGACTGTTGCTGCTGCCGCCGCTGCTCCTCCGCGGGACGGTTGGTGTGTATATGACCGTTGAGTGCCTGCTAACGTTCATACCTTCACGGTGTTGTTGTTTTTTCCAGCGGAGTTGTTGTTAGCAGCGTGGCAGCGGCTTTATTGTTGAATTCAGTTTGGGGTTTGCTCGAGTCTTACTCTGGCCGGGTGTTATTTGTGTTTTCGGGAGCGGTTTGTTTTGAAACAGTACCGAGGAGGGAAGAAGCAACGGTCACAAGCGAGCCACTAACTAACCGTATGACTGCTAGGCTCGCTGCCCTTTAAACCTCCCTGGTTGTCGCTCACTTCAGCGGCTTCTGCCCGGTCGTACCTCCCGTCCGCTGCCCGGCAGCTTGGGACCCTTCACCGAGGAGGACAGAGAGGGAGAGGACACTAGGTAGTGGAGGTGGAGGAGGAGGTGGCCGGAGGAGGAGGAGGTGGTGGCGGTGGAGACGAGCTTGACGGGGAGAAAAGTTCCTCCAAAATAGCAGCCACTCGGCCCAGTGATGGGGGACTTCGCCTCCCCCGCTGCCGGACCCAACGGCAGTATCTGCATCAACAACAGCATGAACCCGGCCGCCGGGAGCGTGGTGCCCGCCGGGGCGGTGGGCATACCTAAGCACAGCACCGTGGTGGAGAGGCTGAGGCAGCGGATAGAGGGCTGCCGGAGACACCACGTTAACTGTGAGAGCAGGTACCAGCAAGCCCACGCCGAGCAGCTGGAGATAGAGCGGAGGGACACGGTCAGCCTGTACCAGCGGAGTCTGGAGCAGAGGGCCAAGAAGTCAGCCGGCGGAAGCGGCAGCAGCAAGCAGCCGCAGAGCAAGCAACCGGACCCGGACTCTGCCTCCTCCACGGAACAGAGGAATAACACGCTCATAGCGGTAAGGACGAGCTCTCAATCACGGCCAAAACAGTCCCGAGACAACCCTCCCACTCACACACTTAGATGCAGCACACACTTCAGTATACTCTCTTTCATCCCCCTTGCATTTCTCTGTCCCCAGTATTCTTGGACACCCAACAAGCTGCAAACTGTGTCACTACTACTTGTTCACCACTATGAAAACTTGTTGAAAACACGTTCACTGAGCGCTGGAAATTGCTTCAGAAACACACACTTCACTTTTTCAAACCAGGGTGCCAAGTAGTGCTTTTGTTTACAAAGAAATCCAGCCCCTTGTTGTAGAAAACAGGCTGCTAGAGCTTAAATGCTGCAGTGTTTGGAAATGACAGGCCTGACAGCTGATATTTGATCTTTTGCAAGATCGGTGCTGGAAGTTTTGAAGGCGCCTCTAATTGTCAAGTTTTGATTTTCAGCGCAGAAACTTCTTACTAACTTCTGGAGGATGGCGTTTTTTGTTTTTTTTTTTGCATGCAAACAACTTCTCCTTTCTTGTTCTTTGTTTTTGGGTGCACATTGTTCTGCAAGACACCATTAATGTTGCAATATTGCTTCCTTGCTCTCAGCAGCAGCAGTGTACGGTCCAGCCTTAATCTGTAACCTTTGTAACATACTGTCAAAATCAACATCCAGTCCCCACAGTGTTGCAAAAACCTAATCACAGTCACCTCCTCACTGAAAGTAACCCGCCACCAGGCCTGAACTTTACTTCAGATTGCTGCCACAGTAGTTACTGAATGTTTTTATGCTCTGAGAAACTTTTTTTTAATTAACTGTGAAGCTTAACACAAAATAATACATTGATCACATGATAAAGCTTACAATGATGCTCCTTTAATATGACCAAACACTGTATGTCCCTTCAAAATTGATGCAATGATACCGTAGGAAATTCAAATGCTATATTTCTAATTGAGTCTCTGTAAACTCTGTAGAATTTATAGGAATGCTACAGTGATTTCCTGTTGGTAGGGGGCAGTGGTATCATATGGAGGATTGTTGGGTTTCTGATGCCTGTCCTATGAGGATCTTGGTTTGAGTTGTTTCTTAAATCGATGAGCAGGTCTACAGATCAGCTCTTACAATGATATGATTTTGTCATTTTCAAAGAAAATATCCTGATGTTTGGCTGTCATTGTTTGCATGAGAGAGAACGAATCAGACAGCGGCAAACTGTGAAGAGTCCCCTGTTCACACCACATCTCCTGTGGGCAAGCTCCGGTTTCCTTTAGAAAAGACCAAAGGATACATGTCGGGAATGTCAACATTGTTATCCCTTTTGTTGCTGCAATGAGCCCAGTTCCTCCCCTTTTGAAATGCAAAATCGGAATGTCTTTAATTTCTGAGGCAGTCTCAGTCGTTATTTAAGAGCCACGAAAGCCCGACCAGCTACAGCTTGAGAGAGCAGCAGTGATTTTAATAGTGCAGGACCTCCCAGCGGCCCTTGTGGACATTAAACTGAACCGCCCATTAGATGGCCGGCAACAAATGCTCCGAGAATGGAGGGATTACTGCTTAAAGACACAGTGGCATCCCTCTGCTCCTCTCCCAGTCACTGATGGTGACACCTCCTATGCAAACACACAGCATTCAGTGGCTGAAATACACAGAGCTGGGTGTTAATACCTTTTTTATGCTACATTTCAAGTGCTTGGTATTGTTGAAACATGAATTGTAAAGGAGATGAAAGGAAATGAGAGTCTAGCATCCCTCTCCTGTTCCTTCCCCTCTGAAGAACAGAGCTGCAGCTAGATGGCTGTATGTAGTCACTGCAGAAGCAGGGTTTCTAGGAAAGCCAAGTATGCTGTTGATGTAACTACACACACCATATGCACACACGCATACACAAATACCCAGAGGGCCTTAATCTGTAGGGGTTATGTTACAGACTGTACTTAGTAGTATGCTGTGTGAAGACGGTGTGTTTGAATGCAGTTTCACAGATGAGTGCAGTGGCAAACATGCTCATGTCATTAGGGTTGCCCCCTGAAACCCGGTCCTGAATCGGAACCGATTCTAAAATGTTAAGAACCCTGGGTATTTTTAATGTCAGTGCTTTTATTCATACTTTTATACGTTTTGCTGTAACTTATGGTCGCGCTGCAGGCAGCTTCTCCTCTCTGTCCTCTCCTCTGCTCTCTGTGTTAGTGTTTGACCGAGGGCGGGGCTGTGCTCCTACACACACACACACACAGAGCGGACAGCAGAGCAGAGAGGCCGTGGTGGACACAGTGAACCAGGTGAAGTGAAAGATAACGTTTCTCTTGAGTTGACAACAGCTACGTTCATTACTGTGAAAGCTTTGCGAGTACAAATCTATTATGTATTTTATCAAACCACCTGTTCAACAGGCGTGAACATGTAGGAAAGTGATATTTTCATCTGTTTTGCCCGCAGTGTCCACCGCTGGTATGTTTTTCACAACTACAGCATGCTGGTTAAGATAATAGCGAAGTGTTACGAACAAGCTAAAACCAAAGCTGTCTGTATGTAGCAGAACTGTTTATCTTAGTTTGTAACATATATTCAAATTTGGCAAATTCTTGTACATGACCGGCTGAGATGGCAGCCCCCGCTCCAAACCAGCCCCTCCTCTGTACCAGCGGTAAACTCCACTCACAAGAGCCGGACCTATAAGGAGTATCAATAGGAGTAGTAGTATCGATGAGATCCTAACGATACCATCCCTACATGTCATGATTTAGTTGTAGATGAAGAGGTTAAGGGTTATGAGGCTGAAATGAAACACGTTGCATGATGTGACTTTGAAATTTGCGCACTGTAGTACTTGGTGTCAATATGGTAGCTGTTGATTTGAGAGTCTCAAGAACACCTTCAACTAACAAAAAATAAATATATGGAAAATGTGAAAATCTTTCTGTTTTTAGGAGGTAGAACCAGTAATACAGTGTTCAACCAAATGACAAGAAAATAGTACTCCAATTATGACATATTATACCTGTAATTTGCAAATAATATATTTCCAATTTCATGGACCAAAATATAATATTCTTGAACATTTTGTATTGTCATCATATGCATCCCAGCACACTGTGCCATGGTCTAATGTTTCTCAGACACACCCACATCGGGACGGGGGCAAGCCTATAATTATGGAAAGTGTGTGTTTGTGTTTATAGCCTAACTATTATTGAGAAAGGAAAAGATACTGGGAGCCCATTCTGTCTTTCCCACTGTTTTTTGAACAGTGATGTTCTCATCAAGTAGGAGTATGTTAGGGAACTTCAAAACACTGAAAGCTTTACATACAGGCCAGAAAGTAAGTTTGGAGGCAGGCATTGGTGTTATGTCTTGTCGATTGATATTCACTCACACAAGATGAACACTTGCAAACTCTGTCTGATAATGAGTGGGCTGCTCAGGAAACACCAGGCCACCTTCTTGCTTTCTACCAATAGCCGTGTATCCTGTTGCACTGACACCACCAGGATAGTAAAGGATTCATGTCCATATTAAAAACTCCTGGAACAGACTAGCATGTTGCATAACTTCCAACATTTGTCCCCCAAATGTTGCAAGAAAGGTGATATAATAGTTTTGAAGCAAACAGACGGTGTCCAACTTACAGGCACATTGTAAAAGCCAATAATTATAGTTCCTTGAGGGAAATTGAAGGTGTGTTGTTAACTCCCTGTCCATTACCCATTACTGCACGGTGTTTAAAACTAGACTGATATTTGTGTATTGATAAGTCTGTTGGACTCTATTTGAACAGGGGACATCAGCATGAAATGGATGTGGTGTTGGATCAAGGTTTAGACAGTTCTGCCTAAAGGTTTTAATAGTTCTCTTTTTGAAAAGCAGTGCAACAGCTCAGCCTGAGTTTGAATCTCAACTCTAATGGCTAACAAGTGAATTGGACCACTCAGCCATTGGAGCACCAATCATAAAGAAATAGAAAAATCATTCTTCAATAATCTTATACTGCTAGCTTCATTACAAAGGTTATTTGATGATGCTGCTCTCTAATTGACTTTTTTGGTGCGCTCATCTTCCCAGAATGACATTTGACAACCCACAGGGAGCAGGTGTGAACTTGTTCATTACATGTGTTGGTGGAGAGAGAATGAGTGATTGCAGTAACAGTGTTTCACCACAAAACAAAACACATATCCTCAGGCTGTGTTGCATTCTGACCTGTTGAGGTTACGGCTGGTGGAGAAATAAGTACATATTCTTGTTTTTTCCTCATTTAATTGTTGAATGATACTGAGAGAGTGACACAAGAGTTCTGCTCAGACTTGAATGAGGCTGTGCTCAGTATCCTAACATGATGCGATGTTGTCTACTTTTCGCTACGTATCTAGGGGCATAGACAAACAACCAAACATGTTCACCAGTAGTTGTGTTGTTTTAACAGCATTTTATAAGCAGGCAGATTTGTATGTTAGGATACAGATGGAAGCACATGGGCTGTAGCGAAGCTCAAACCTGTGACCTTTTAGTTTCTGGCACGTGTCTCTGAACCAACAAGCCACGATGTTGCTTAAAAGCAGAATCGTGACCCGTACTTTTCGACAAAACATCCAGTCAGATCTGATTACCTAATCGCTAACAAGTTTACAGCTGCGAGGCCAACGTGCACAGTGAGGGGCTCGTTAGTTCCACTAAAACACAGTAGCTCAGGACAGTCTGTCTTCGGCTCTGCTCGCTCCTTGGCATCCACCTCGCCAAGGAATGTCTCTCTCACACACACACACGTACACACACACACACACACACACACACACACTCACTCACTGTTGTCCTGCTCAACTCTTGGCAGCAGAGGCCGGAGTGTGGGCGGCTGAGTTTTCATGAATCCGAGGCCTTCCCTCTTCCCTCATTTCTCTCCCCTCCCCACCACCACCACCACCACCACCACCACCACCACTTCTCTGGTTTCAGCTTTAGTAAAGCGCTAATGTAGCGTAGATGGTCTTGGTGGCTATAGCATTGTTAATGTCAGCTGGGACGGCTGCCCAAGTACTATATTTAAACTACTGAGCTGGCATGGAGCTGACACTCACCAGTACGCACTCGCACACACGCAGAGTGTGACGTCGACATACACCGGTGACATCACAGACATGCTGTTTTCAACTCATTACACATTTGTTTAACTGTCTCCGTCTGTTTTTTATTGACTGTGTCTTGCGAACTGTTCCCTTTATCTTCACTCTTTTGTTGTG
This sequence comes from Thunnus albacares, assembly GCF_914725855.1. Classification (NCBI taxonomy): domain Eukaryota; kingdom Metazoa; phylum Chordata; class Actinopteri; order Scombriformes; family Scombridae; genus Thunnus; species Thunnus albacares. The sequence goes on along the minus strand of NC_058108.1, from coordinate 11,928,473 downwards.
TCCTTTTTTATGTGCCATTTTCTATCACTCTTATGTCTTCATTTCTTCTCACCCTTGTTCCTCAGTCCCTGCACACACGCACACACTGGATGTTTTTGATTTGGGGCGGCTGTGACCACATTCCCTTCCACCCACGCTTGTTCACATGTTCTACAGGAACACACACACGTTCAGCGCAGACCCTTGAATAAGCGAGGGAGCCGTTTTCCCTCCGTTTAGCCTGTTGGAGCAACAACCAACTTCTGTGCAATTTATACATTTTTACTTACTTCTAAATAAAGCTCAAAGCTAATCACACTAGTATTAAATAATAGTAGCAATACTTCTCTCATGCACACACGTATACTTACACCCTACATGTTAAGACAGTTGTACTTACATAATCAGCCATGGGTTAACAGGGTATGGCAGAAAGCCTTGTTCATGTGTCAGTGCTCAAATATTTGCTCAACTAGTTTTTTAGTCTTCTCATCTCTTGGCAACTTCTTGCATTGTATTTGCCTGCTAACACTTGATTGTCAAAGCTCCTGAGTGGGAGCGTGTATCCATTAATGATTGGCTGTAGCAATCAAGGACTGTTTTGTTACAGCTTGTGTTTCTCTGTGTTTCATGATTATACATACGTTACACATGTTCACACTCTGCAGCTGCCTGGTAAAGCCACTGTCTTACTCCTTTGATCAACTTGCTTGTAGTTCATTTTGTTGTAAGTTCTTAAGTTCTTCTTTTGTTGTGCATGAAGGTAGCACAATCATACCGTGGCCAACTGGTAATATTATATGAATGAGCCACAATGACCATAGTTCATCACAATTATGATATAAAATATATCCTCAGTAATTACAAGAAAATGCCATTTGCTAATCCTTGACAGAATTTAGTGCCTGGAAAAAAAAAGGTTCTTAAGTAAACAGACAACCACTGGAAGGACTGTTGTGTCTTATTTTGTCTTATCTTTGATGCCAGTGTGCTAGTGCTGCCCTTTTTGTTTGGATTTTTTTTTTATAAGGCCGCTAGCGTGCTCTTTTGAGTACAATAGGTAGCTCACCATTAGAGACTCATCTGAATGGCAGTTTACACTTTACATTATTGATACTGGCATGGTGGGAAGCCATCTTTGTTCCTTATTTCCTTTCACCCCTCATGTACTCACACACGCACACAAACACCAAAATGGTAAAATATGGATGAGGTTGTTATCAGAGATGCCAAGGTTCACTGTGATCCAGCACAAGAGTGTGTGTGTGTGTGTGTGTGTGTGTGTGTGTGTGTGTGTGTGTGTGTGTGTGTGTGCTGATAATATTGTTGTTGGGGGGGGTGTCTTATTGGCTACTCCTGTAAAGGTACTATAAATTTTATATACTTTCTTTTACACTTTTTATATGTATGTATGTTGGATATTAATTACTATTTCTATTTTTTGCACATTTGAGCCCATTCACAGCCCATCCTCACCTACTCACCTGCTCTTTGCTTACTTTTCCTCCCTATAGCCTCTGCTTAAGCTACTTCATTAAGCAGATCACCTGGTGATAAAAATATTTTAAAGACTAGTAGACCTGCACAATAGGAGGAAAATCTTTGATGTGCAATAACATTCTTCAGTGCGATGACTTTCGATAAATAAATAGCTAAATATTGAAGTGTGCATATTAGCTGTACAGTTCCTATGTCCTTCTGCTTGAACAGGTACACTGCTAACATAGATCCCAAAAACTGAATAGAATGAGATACAAAGAAATGAAATAAATGATTTCAAACATGCTTTTATTAAACAAATTACACATGAATACCCAACCAATTAAACAGAATATTAAATTTAATAAGGCATTATAACTACAAGAGATTAAAGTTTAATTTCCCCTGCTCCCTTTAAAATATTTTCTTCTAAACTAAAAAAAAAACATCTCTTACCATACAGTGTTGAAATAAAAAAATATCTGAGGGAAAACAACTTAAACAATTAAATAAAGGAAATTAAATAACCGTAATGTCTCCCATTACAATCGTTAAACTCAGGTCAAACTAGGCAGTGCTGATCAAATATGACTCAAGTTTCTGTTACTGCATTGCCTATTTCCTGCCTCAGATGTTTTCAGACATATTTTAGTGTTCTGTTAAGCTTTAATATGAGAAAGTTTCAGACCCAGACGTCATGTTGAAAACAGACGAGCCAAAACCAAGCACTGCCTGACTTGCAGTACGTCACAACATTTAGTGGCCTGGTGCGTCCTTGCCGGAGGTGGTCTGTCTGTACCTTAAACCGATGATCAAATATTCACATGCTGAGTGAGAATGCATGGCACATTTAAATAAAATGATTTTTCTTATTCATCTTGTTTCTAGCAGTCTTTCGCCATGTGTTTGTCACACATGTTCACATCACGATGGTGATGAAAATATGATTTATCGGTCAGCCCTAAATACTAGTCATAGTGATGTAACTGCAGAATACCAGTGAATTAAAAGAACAAAAAACGATTAGTCGATTAATCCATTAGCCAATTTTCAGAAAATACTATTTTGATCGTAATAGTAATCGCTTTTGTCTTTTTTTTAAGCAAAAAGGCAAAAAATGTGCTAATGAATTTGCAGATTGACAAATGTGAGGATTTTAAGCTTGTCTTTGTCATACATGGTAGTATATTGAATATTTTTAGATTTTAGACTGTTGATCAGACAAAACAAGACATTTGATGACGTCACCATGAGCTCTAAGAAATCATAAAGGCATATTTCACTATTTTCTGACATTTTATAGACAAAATGATCAATCAAGAAATTAATCTATGAAAATAATCGGTAGTTGCAGCCCTAGTGACCAACAATAAGGAAACAATATTACAACTAAGAAGGGTTTCTCAAAAACAAATTTTCCGCACCACCATTGTCTGTATTTGTATAATAAGTGTATATAGTACAACAATTGAAGAGGACAAAAAAGAAAATGAATCATGCCTTTATGGATGTGTGCACACACATGCACACACTATGAAATACAAGAAGGAAGATGCAAAGAGATCCCCTGAGTTGGATACATGGAGACTACACACTGTTTGTTTTGTTTAACATCTGGCTTGACATGAACATGTGTGTCTGCAGCAAATGTGAACACTGTATGTGGGTATTAAGCATGTTTGTTCAAAGTTGCAGTCAAGTGGTAGCACCATACTTTGAAGTAGTAGTTAGCAGACATTAGTTCACAGCATCGTCCACTGTGAGATGTCAGAAATTGCCACCAGCAAGCTGCTGAGCTGTGGCAGTGACTGCTAGATTCAGCTGTTTAGCTCTATCTGACTAATTTTGCTGTTAAATGAATTAAAGAGTCCAGTGTATTGGTGAATTTAATGAGAAATGTTGCCAAATGACATAAAATCTTTAGTATCCTTGCTTGTCAAGAACATTATTATTGCAACTTTATTTATCCCCTTAAAAGGCCTCGCTCCACACAACTGATGACCCTCTAAGTGAGGCCTTGGTTTAATAATTTTGGTTGAGACAAAAAAAATGAATGAAATTAATAATATAAAACTAATACTAAAGTCACAATAACATGTTTTATTTATCCTCATGATTCCCTTATTCCCTACTTTGTTTTTTCAGCTCTAATGCATGTATAGTACGTCAGTAGTGGTGGAGAAATAACACCTCTTTACTGCGTGTTTTTCAGTTTCCTGTTGGTGTCAGGCAACAACCTCATGACCTTCCTGTTACCAGTTTGTCTGTTTAAACTCAGATTCAGTAAAAAAAAAAAATCATTTTCTAGCACTAAATCTATCAGTTTTCCTTCACCCTTCACACATCAGCCTTTTCTAATTTCCAGCCAGGACCCTTCTCTTGTTTTCCTCTCCAGTTCATCTTCTCTCCCCACCTCACCCTTCCATTCCTACCTCCATTTGACCTTTAATTTTCCCTCTTTATAATCTGCCCTCCCTTCTTTCCTCTAGATCACTCAGACCCACCCTTGCTTTTCTTCTGCTCTCCCTCTCCATCCCTCCCTCCATCTCTTGCTCCTTGTCTCCGGTGATCCCTGGTTCAGTCTCAGCTAGCAGGCTTAGTGCTCTAAAGCTCTCTCAGCGCAGGTCGGTGGCAGGGAGAAATCCTGTGCTAAGAGGGAATTACCTACCTCACAGACTCCAGCAACACACACAGACTGTTACTGTATACCCACAGATCTGCACACGTACCTACGGATCTGTTCTGTCGCAGGTATCAGGTCAATATTAAGATTACCTAATGATTCTCCATGTTGGCATACAGATCTGTGTGTATTTCTGTGTGTATGTGTCATACTGCATGCTATGTCGAGACCTGTATCATCTGCCTCGTTCCTCCTTTGTTAAATGACATTTGTTGTTCTTTCTAGGGCTGGCCAGACCCCCCACACCTTCCTACTGAGCCAGTGTCATGAATTTTTTATGAATGTTTGCGTGAGCAAGTGTGTGTGTGTGTGTGTGTGTGTGTGTGGCCCTCAGCTGCATCAATAGCCATTAGTGCAGCAGCCAGGGTAATTGTGCCACAGTGGCTGCAGTGCAGGGGGGGGAAAAACACATTATCTGATAATACTGCAGTGGGCAACATGGAGGAAAAAGATGGAGCGAGGACACAGTGGGGCCGAGCAGACCAGTGTGAGAGAGGATATTAACTGTGTTCAGACAGTTAGCGACATGGTTGCTATGCTACTGTCTGATAACTGATTTACATCAGGTGATTGCATGCTGGAAGTTCTATGGTACTTCAGCAGCCATTGTCAGCTGATTTTTTTTTTTTGCCTAATACGAAGCCTAAATGAATCGTCTAGTGGCGATCATTGCACCACTGCTTTTGAAACACTGCCCCCTTTTTGTCCCTGTAAGAAGGTTGCGCATGGTTCAGTCGTGGCCTTGGAAACAGTAGTTTGACCAAAAAGATCCTAACTCAGAGACCACTTAATAGCTTTTTTCCAAATCTTTCAACTATAGTCTTGAGATGAGCAACCAACTGAGCAAACTCCATCCATTGAGACCGTGAGATTCAGTTAAAGTAGACCTTGAGTTAAAATGTTTTTTGTTTTTTTTGTCAAACTTTAATAATGTTGGATGGTTCACTTTGGGTCATGATGTGGACACAAGACCCTGCCCTCAAAGCACATCCTTAATTCTGTTTTAGCCTTCCTGGGCAGAGATGTGCTTTGTTAGCATGTGGGTATCTCGAATCTATCATAGAAGGTATAAGGTGTTGTGATCCTGTGGGTGGTTTCCATCAAGACCTTTTTATTGTTGAACTTTGTGCATCCCCCAGTTTCCTCCAGGATTGAGAATGGGCTGTCAAACAACATGGAGTGATCGAACAGGAAGGCTCAAAAGTTCAGAAATGACTTTCAGAAGGACTTCATAAAAACTGGCTGCTGGACTTTGACACATATCAAAAGTAGCAGCAGGGAAACTGACAGTTACAGTTGTTACTGTTACTTTCACAGGATCAAATACAATGTGTCTTCAATGTTGGTACCTCTTGTGATAAGCAGCTACAGTGCTGCCTTGCTCAAATAACTGCACCAAAGTAAACTCAAGAAAGTTGTGTAATAGAAAAAGCAAATAGAGATGTATATCCATAAAGACTCCTTCACTCCTTTTTCTTCCAGCCTATGGGCACCTTCGCTCTAGTATAACATTCAGCTCTACTTGTTTTGTTTCGTGATGAGTTGAGCTGTGTTTGCTTGTGCTGAATACTCTGTCAGCAGCCCGCCTGTACATCACTTCCTGAATGTTCCTAAAATAGCAGCAACAACGATCACAACCAAGGAAACACACCAGCTGGTCTTTTCAAAGCCACACTCACTTTCTGCCCTCTCTTCCTATGGTTGGGTATTATCAAGGTTTTACCAATAGCTATACTACTATTGAGTAATTAAATTAGAACATTTAGGTAACAGGTATAAGTGGACTGAGAAAGTCTGTGAATATTTTATTGGAAGTAAAAATACTGTACAATATACTGTATTTGCCTTACAGGTGATGCCACATTTTAAACATAAATCACATTTGTCTGTTCTGTTTTTTATACATTTTTCACCTGCTTGAATAGACTTTACCCAGACCTTTTAATGCTTTGAACTGCCTTGTCATGATTGTGATGCAGAGAATGTAAACAGACAACGTTGACTGCTGCGTCACTGCATTCCTTCTAGAAATAGTGACCATGCTGAACCATAGTGGAGATTCCCAAGATGTTTTTGTGAGGTTCAATAATCATGAATATGATGAATATGAACTTCTAGTAATATAGTTTATCATGATTTTTTTTAATTTAAGTTCAGACTTAGTAAGAATTGCTCTTGAAACCCAAACCTACTGAACACCCTCCACCTCAATGTTTTTTTTCTCTCTCTTTGTGTCCTTCACTGTTATCTCCTATATTCTCCGTTGCCCTCACTTTACACTACCTCTTGTTTTTTCTCCAGTGCCTCATCTTTTCCTGTTTTTTTTCATTCACCTTTTACTCTTACTTTTTCACCTTCCTCTTCAGCTTGTCAGTCTTTACACTGTCTTCTCACCCCCTACTCTCTGTTCCCCTCTTTCTCTTGTTCTGACTCTCTCCACCTTCCGGTCTCCTCTGGCAGAGACTGTGGACTCTACTGAGGAGACAAAATGGGCAGATGTTTACCCCGATCTTTGCTGTCACAAGCTGTTCACGTCAGTTGTTCCACGCAAAGCACTGGAACTCACAAGATGAGTGTGGTGTAGCAAAAATAGCCAAGGAAAACTACATCTCCCTGAAGAATTTGAGCAGATTTGGGTCAGACGTGGTATGAATTTTGTCATGCGAGCTTTGTGGAGTTAGCAGCTTAAAGCTCAGCTGAAACTCTTCAGTGATAATGCCCTTTAGTCTGTAAAAAGTTGTAACAGTTTCAAAATGCAGCACTTCCACTGAACACAGGCAAGAGCAATGATTATGCCGTTTTCAAGCTTTGTAATTGTCACTTTTCCCTTTTCAAGAAAACAGCAGGATTTTAGTTTTATTTTTGGCTTGTTGACAGTTAAGGAGCCAATGAGTTTTTTAATGGATACTTAATGACTGCTGCACAAAACATAACAAAGAAAGCCCCTGAGGACCCTAACTGTCAGCCAGCGGAGGTCCCTCTTTGTTGTGCACATACACTAAATATTTTGGAACATTAACAGTATATTTTCCACACCATTGCCTTTCCGGTTCATTACACCTGTGTGCTAAGCAAACGGGTTTGGAAAAACCCAATGTGGTCCCTGCAAATGTAAGCTGCTTTCAGTATGCAGACAGACACAGGCAAAAAGAGATGCTCTTATTTTAAATGTCTAAAGCTTTGCTGGAAGCAGACTCTGGGAATGGACCCTTTTCCTGAGATGACAGGACTGTTCAACACCTACCCAGTGAGGGCAGCTCAGACCAAACGCTAAATACTTGCTGTGGTTTGAGACACAGTAAAGACAAGGTGTCAGTGTTCAGATGTATACTCTGTATACTTTGGATCACAGCTGATGAAGGGGAAGATTTGCTTCTTGTCCTCAGTGTTTAAAAGTGGATAATGTTATGTTACCAAAATATTTCTGCTGACATGCTGGCTACCAAGTGATTAGCTCTGATATAGGACATGGTGGGAATAATCATCACCGCTGATCGTATTGGTAGTTATTCTGTTCATAGTGGATGTTTTCTTCCAAAGCTTATGTAATCTCCCAATCAGTTTACATCACAATAACACAAAAATTAAGATCAAGCTTTTGAGTTAGCTGACTAGCCAACGTTAGACAGACAACTTGTATTACCTTTTGATGAGTTGTGGTTTGGTACCAACAGTGTTGGCCTGCTGACAACAGAACCACCTATTTACTTAAGTGACTATCTGCCGGACAGACTGATGTTCAGTCTGCAGACTCATTTGCCTCACTGTCATCCAGAAACACCGCCACCATATTTCTGTTTGAATTACCAAGAGTGGATGTTGGTGTAGATGTGTGTTGTTCAGTGGGATTGGTCGGGAGATTCTTAGTCAAATTGTCTTCATGAACCTTTGCCACTGTTATGGGTCAGAACATACCCAGGTGGCTATACTTGCCCAAAATGTATTTGTAGTCAACAGGATGGATTATTAAAAGTATAGTGGTGCTAGTAATGGCACACTGGCATTTTATAGTTATGGATGTGACATTTTTCTTCTTTTAGATATTAGAATTGTATTATAAGTTGTTAAGAGTGGTGCGAGTTGATAATCTCTGCTGAGGTTAGGGTTGGGCGATATGACAATATATTGTGGTGATGTTAATTTGTCAACTGTTACAAATGTATTTGCCATACATGTTATACTGTAACATGTTATAGTCTTTATGAGTAGTAATATAGTGTCATGATTACAGACAGTACCAAAGGAAAGTAAGGCTCCTGCCGTCCGCTAGCCTTCAGATCACCCTTGGGCAAGGTGTAGTACTTGTCAGCCCTCCAATCAGTATTATGTGAATCCATGGAATGCAGGCAGTGAATGACTTTACAGGCAACTTGAGGAAGTTTCAATTCATGGCTGTGTGGTTATAGACACTAGGCAGTAGATTCTTCAAAAAGAAGAACAATGGCTGGGGTCAGCTGTCTTAAATTAGACGCTGTATGCAGAGGTAGTTCTTGCGGCCTTCCTCTGTTATCAAGCAGCTTGGTATAAAACATGGTGAAAGTTCAACAAAGTTTTTCAGATCTTGGCAAACGGGGTAGGGTGGACACCATCCATACTAATCCAGGCTGGTGGAACAGTTGTGAGTAAACAGGCGGCTCTGCACCGCCATCAGGTGATTGTTTGAAACCTGGAACATGAAATGTACAAGGATTAGCAATGTCTACAGGCAAATTGCCAAACATATTGCAAGAAATGGACAGAATGGAAGTTGACATCCTTGGAGTCACAGAGACACAGTTGAAAGGAGACAGAGTCTACTTGACAGACATACCAACAGTTGAAGGCAGTGAAGTAGCAGTTATCATGAATAACAAAGCAAGAAATACAGTAATGGAATGGGACAACATCAGTGATAGAAATATGTGCATAAAAATAAAATCAACACCAGTAAACCATAATATGTTCAAAACATATGCTCCAACAGCTGATAAAGAATCAGCTGTAAAAGAAGCTATGAACAACTAACAGAAGACATTAAAAGCAAAAAGACCTTCAGTGAAAATTTCATAGTAATGGGAAGGCTGAGAGGGAAAGATCGTGGGACCTTTTGGTCTGGATGACAGAAACGAAAGTCTGAAATTTAATATCCTTTTGTAAAGAGCAAAAATTGATCATTACCAACATCATGGAAGAGCAAAAAATCAAACAGACTTTGTATTAGTCAGTGAAAGATACAGATATTCATTAAGCAATGCAAAAGCAAGGCCTGGAGCAGACCATAACCCAGTCATAGTAACTCTGAAGTTAAAAAAAAGTCAATGATAACCAACCTGAATGGAAAGACAGTGAAATGCACAAAAGAAATGGCAGATGAGATATGTGGTAATAAAAAGACAGAATGCAAACAAAAATGAATGAAAGTTATTATCTTGAAAAAAGAAAGAAAGCAAAAAATAAATGTAGAAAAGAAAGTATCAAAACCTAAAGGAGATACAACATATGTGCAGAAAAGCAAAAAAAGAACATTTCAACAACCTGTGTAAAGAAATGGAAGAATTTCATAGACAGCTCATTGAGAAAAACGTGTGTAAAAGATGGGCTGAGTATATAAGGGAACTATATGTAGATCAAAGGACAGAAACACTGACAAATCGAGAAACAGATTACACAACCGGCATAGAAATAAATGAAATCACAGAGGAAGAAATTCAGGAAGTGATAAAGAAGCTACCCAAAAGAAAAGCATGGGGAGCAGATGGTATCCCAGTGGAACTACTTCAAAGTCTAGGACCAGAAGGAATAAGAAACATCAAAAATGTCATAAACAAGATCTACAAATCAGGAAAAATACCAGAAGAATTTCTGAAGAGCAATCTCATTCCTCTGCAGAAAGTGAAAAATACTTATGTGTGTGAAGAGCACAGGCTGATAGGTATTATAAGTCATGGGTCAACGATACTGTTGCATATAATCAAGAGCAGAATCACCAATGTCATTGAAAGCAGGATTTCAGAATGCCAGCTGGGCTATAGAAAAGGAAAAGGAACAAGAGATCTTCATATTAAAAACAATTGGAGAGAGGATGATATAAAAGAACAAAAAACTTAACATGGTGTTCATAGACTATCAAAAGGCTTTTGATCGGGTAAACCATGAGCGACTAATTGAGATACTGAAAGAAGAAGGGATTCCAGCACATGAAATAAGAATAATAGAAAATCTATATTGGAACCAGAAAGCAGCCGTCTTTACAGGAAATGGAGAGACAGAAGAAGTAGACATCTTAAGAGGTGTAAGACAAGGAAGTATCTTATCTCCAATTCTCATTAATTTGTACATGGAAAGGATGATCGAAGAAGCACTACAAGAGAAGAGAATTATGCAGAAAAAATGGGGAGAGCTTGGGGCGGCTGTGGCTCAGGAGGTAGAGCGGGTCGTCCACTAATCAGAGGGTCAGCGGTTCAATCCCTGGCTCCTCCAGGCCGCATGTCAAAGTGTCCTTGGGCAAGATACTGAACCCCAAATTGTTCACTCGATGTGTGAGTATATGTGTGAATGGGTGAGTGAGTATTAAAAACATTGTAAAGTGCCTTGGATAAAAAGTGCTATATGGTGCCTAATGAGCAGGCACCTTGCATGGCAGCCTCTGCCATCAGTGTATGAATGTGTGTGTGAATGGGTGAATGTTGGCATGTGTTGTAAAGTGCTTTGATTGATTGGTAGAAAAGCTATATAAATGTAGTCCATGCAGTCTATTTGAGAAATATCAGGTATGCTGACGATACAGTTCTTCTGGAAGAAGATGAGCAGGAACTCTAAGAAATGTTAGAGGCTGTAAATCAGGTTTTTATCAAGAGATACAGAATGGTAATGAACAGCAAAAAGACCAAATCAATGATTATGGGAAAAGGTGAAATTGAGAAGATCAAAATTAAATTGGAGGATTCAGAATTAGAGCAAATGCACAAATACAGATACCTGGGAAGTTGGATCTACCAAGATGTCTGGAGGAAATTAAATGCAGAATTTGACAAGTAAAAATGGCTTTTTTGGAAAATAAAGAACTTCTGTGAAGCACAACATCAGTATCATAGTAAAGAAAAAGATCATTGAAACTGATATCCTTTCTGTTCTTACATATGGATCAGAGATCTGGACATTGACAGAGGAAGCAAAAAGAAGGATAAATGCATTTGAGATACTGCTACAGGAGAATGCTTGATCAGCTAGGGAATGCTTATGTGAAGTAATAAGATTCTGCACCTGGTGGGAGAAGAAAAGTGTTTTATGAAGAAGATTGCAGAGAGAAAGTTTGAGTTTGCGGGGCACATTCTGAGAGGGTCCAGTAGGAGGCTGATGACGAGGGTTTTGGAAGGGATGATTGAAGGGAAATGAGGAGTGGGAAGAGAATGCATAACGTGGCTTGATGACATAAAGAGATGGAGTGGAGAAAGAAGATATGAACGACTCAAGAGGAAAGGCTGAGAAGAGAAACAGTTGGAGGACAATGAAAGCCAACCTTCGGATCAAAGACAGCACAAATGATTGATTGGTTATACTGTGAACTATACAGGATTGCTTTATAGCATTATTGGATTATTGGATTTTTATATGATTTTGCACCTATGTGTTGAAGTATGATGATTTTTCTTCGCTACCGTTTTTCCTCAAATAGTGACCTCAACTGCAGAGGGTACCAGGCCTTTATTGGAAGCAGGCTTATATTAGAGAGAGGCCTTTATTTCTCATTCCCTCTGTTTGATAAGTATATTTGCTCATATTTTAGTACAAAGCCTCCTTGTATTCCAATCTGCTTCCGTTTGCTCTGTTAAATTTTTGTGACTGCATTACTGGTAATCTACTTACTATGACGTGCGGAACAATAATTCTGGTGCTTGAGTTCCACCTGGAACGTTTTAGCAGTGCACCATTTAGCTGTAGCATATAGGTAGCATGCTCATGGATGCGTGCCGGCTGGCTTAGCCCAGTTACCCTGGTTACCCATACTCATGTAGTGTTGCTGCTGTCATTATTAAAATATGTGCCGTTATCCTCATATTTAAAAGATATTGCATCTCCTCCATCCCCCTCCCATCTCCATGATGGTCAGCCAGAGGGCTACGCATAGACTCATAGAACTGGAGTTACAGCCAGGTAACTACTATTAATGCTTAATTGGCATGCACATTATGTAACAGGCACCAGGAGTTTATCCACCCTTGTGTTTTTCCCTGGCCTGTTTTTGGGGCTGGCCTTTATTTGTTTGTGTCGCCCACACCCACAGACTCGTCTTTTGTTTGATGAAATACGGTATTTAATTTGCCACATTAGCCCAAATCAAACGTTCCTGGTTGGTGATTTTATCTACAGTTTCTCAGTTGATTTTTCCAAATAATCTAGTAGATCAATATTGTAGCTCATTTTTAGTTCTGCATAAGCTTTACAGTTGTCTGTCACAGCATCACTGCAAAACTAGCTTACCTGTGTTGTACATTCATCTGGTAAGTGAATTATCACATTTACATTCACTCTGTGATGTGGAGCAAAAATGCTGGCAGTGGGATTGCAATGGAAGTGGAGAAGATGATGCTGGAAGAAAAAAGTAACTGAACGTGCAGAGATGAATTTCTGAAGAAGTGCATGTACAGTAAACTACAGTATAGCCCTTTATGTGGCCACACTACCCCACAGTGTAGGTGCTGTATTGTGACTCTTTGGCTTTATCTCCTGCAGTGATATCATACATTTGAAAATGTCTCCATGGGCTTTGACTGCTTTGGACCTGAGTAGTCAAGACGGCCACAATAATCTCTGGTCTGGAGTCTTTTCATTCTGCAGCCTAATCTGCACTGATTATCAGATGTGAATGCCCCGAGCATCAAAATGATCCAGAAGTGTTGGAAGAAAGGAAGAAAAGTCATGAGTATGATTTTTTTTTTTTCCTCTGACCATGTTTATCTATGACTCGCACTTAGACAAAGTCACAAAGGAAGGGAAAAAGAAATGTGACTCTGCTGTTTGTGAGATTTTTTTCTTTCCTGAAGAGGGCAGGTAAAGGAAACAGACTTAGGAATCTAGCAAAGAAATGGCATGGAGCCCGAGCTGGTACAGCTGCACGTACACATGAGCTTTCCATTAGCCCCTCCCCACCCCTCCCACCCCCCACTCTCTGTCTTTGTCTGTCTGTCTGTCTCTCTCTCTGTCTCCCCCCTCCCGAGTGGCTGTTTTTGTGGATTGTTCTCCTGCCGTTGTCATAGCGACTGTGATGCAGACAGCCCGAACAGGCTGCCTGTCTGCTTGGATATGTCAAGTGTGTGTGTGAGTGTGTGTGTGTGTGTGTGTGTGTGTGTGTGTCTGATAAAACGCCAGAGTGCTCTCGGCTTAGAGAGGAAGTGTTTGGAGAATTATGTAATGTCCTCTTTTTTTAAAGGGGGAAAAAAGTCAAGAAGAAGAAGAACAAATCCTATCTGTCCATCTCTGTCTGTATGTTTCTCAGTTTACCAGGGGAGAGTGGAAGAAAGTGTTTATGAATGCCATGCAATTTGGAGGAGTAATTATTTTAGTATGTGCAAAATTAAGTGGAGAATATTTTATCTTAACTGAATCTTTACTGTCCCCTTTTGTAAGTAGGATGCAGTTTTTAAACACACACTCTCTGGCAGGCTGTGGGGGATTGACGCAAGGCTCTTTCCTGTGTGTAAAGTTTCCACTGAAGCTGTGGGCTCAGTGCCAGCAGCCACCCTGTATAGATGGAGGGGGAGAGGAGGGAGGGGAACAGGGGCAGAAAGGAGGAGGAGGAGGAGGAGAACAGAGGGATGGGATGGGAGGGGAAAGCAAAAGAGTAGAGGGAGAGGGTGGGATGAACCTGACGGGGGAGAGGGAGGGAGGTTGGGCCCGATGCCAAGTGGGAGGTGTGTGAATCCTTGTGACGCTGCCATTCTCCTGCAGAGAGCCCTCTTATTGGACAACATAAGGGGGGCTATAAATAGACCCCTAATCTGCAAAAGAGAGAGCTAAAAATAGAGATAGAGAGATGCAAGAGGGGGATCAAGAGAGGTAGTGATGAGCAGTTTCATGATATAGAGTTGCAAAGAAAGTGAAAAAGTTTTGAAAAGTCTGGCAAAAATGTGCAAAAAATGTCTAGAAGAACTGCATCAAGACTCTGGAAAGTTAGATCAGAAAACAATAAAAGTTGTTTGGTCTTGATGACCCACTGTCACCATGAGAGACCAGTTTAACCCATATGTTTTAAAGTGAATACTGAATACTGTACTACCTGCCATTTTTTAAAACATCCCATACGTCTTCAAAATAATTGGCGTACCATGCTATGGCAGTAACAAAATCATTATGTGAGTATTTAGTGTCCTTTATTTTTTGGTTAAAGTTACATGATTGTCATGTGAGTATGCAGTTGCAAACAGACTGTTTGAAAACTCTTGCTTGGTGGTGCATTCAAGGAAGCTCCGCTTTCTGATTGAGAGTCAGATGCATTCTCAGTAGGGGAGTAAAAATGAATTCTTTTGATTTAGATTGGAAGAAAGATGACACATCCCATTGTTCCCACAAACACAATTTGATTCAATGATTGTATTTGCTTCTTCCTACAGACTGTAAGAAGCAACTAATCAGTTGAACATTAAGTAATAATTAAGCACATGTGAAGTTTACACTAAGGCACCAGTTCGTGTTAATGATTTAATAATTAGTAATAATAATCAAAAGCAGCAAAAACCTCCTGGTACAATATCATGCAAGATGTTTATCGAAATGAGATATGTGTCTTCAAAGTTTTGTTAATCCATCTAAACAATAGGGCTGTAGTCTCCAGGTCGACTGGTCGATTAGTTGGTCGATATGCTCTCGTCCGACCAAATTCTCATGTGTCGAATAATCTCCGTGTTACTTTCATAAGGAGAGAAGTGCTACATCAATAGCTTTCCAGGATTAATCCATTATTTCCTGCAGCGGGAGGGACAGACTAACAAATTACCTGTGAAAACGTGTATTCAAAACACCCTCGTTGTTTTCACAACTTTGAACTCGTCCAACCTAATGGAGACTGCTGGGTCTAACTGCACTCAACGTTTACTGAGCGTTTACTGAATCAGTGTTTCTCCTATAATTATAACAAGAGGCCAAAAATATTTTTTAATGCCAAAAATAATGCTAAATATCCATTCATTCGGAAATCAATAGCGTTTGGGAGCCTCAGTGCGTTTGCCCCCCCGCAATTAATTGTAGATTACGATTTCAGTCGACCAGAGTCTGTTGACGAGTAAAGCAACTTTCTTCCTCCTTAGAATTTAACTCCATATGGCACCAGTTGAGATATGTTTGCGTATCGTTATATTACCTCCATATGTTTCTTTGCACAGCTGTAGTCAACAAGCTTTAGTTCATGTTTTGATTCATGTGTCTAATCCAAAATTGCACCACAACTTGAATTTAAACTCAGCAGGTGTTGCCTGAAGTTGAATCCGCTGATGTTTGTGTATCATTGTGCTCCATGTTGCTGTGTGTGTGTGTGTGTGTGTGTGTGTGTGTGTGTGTGTGTGTGTGTGTGTGCGCGCTCACAAATAAAGGAAGTGAATGCGTTGCTTGAGCTCTGCACTTTAAGCTTTGTTTCACCTGTTTGTAACACAGTCAAAACAGCAATTACAGGCCTCAAAAATGAACAGTGTTGCAGTCATGATGATAAGTGAATCATTTTTCCCATCTTTGATAAACAAGCATGGGTGTTGTGAAACAGATAGTGTCAGTTTAGTGATTACTTTCATTAGAAGGTTGCTAATCGGTTGCTGTCACACAAGGAAGAGTTACCAAGAGTCATTTGAAACTGTTTCCATGCAATGATAACATATCTTTGACAACAATAAAGGCAATTGAATGTTTATTGTGATAATTAGTTGTGTCAAGCAAGTTTCATGTCTCTACAAGCCGTGTCGCACTGATATAATGGGAAAGCTGGTCGGAAGGGGGAGAATGGTTGGCAGTAATGTGAAGTAAAAAATCATATCTAACATCCTCCAGTAAAGAAACAGCAGTCTAGAAGTGAAAAGTGTGCAGGAACTTCCATCCTGATCTTCAACAAGATAAACTTTTTCATGTCTTCTAATCTCCTCTCCACCAACCCGCTCTTCTCCCCACTCATTCATAGCTTCCTCAAGTCTCTAATTATGTTCGCTTGCTGAGTGAGTTGGGAGGGTGGGAGTGTGCATGTATGTGTGTGTGTGTGTGTACTCTACATTTGCCCGCATGTTTAAGCCTGTAATTAGTGCTCTTTAAGATGACAAAAATTCTGAGAAAATGTTAAAAAGAGCAGGCCTAGGCGTGTGTGTGATCGTGCACACTGGCCGGCGGAGAGAAAACTAGGGGAGGGGAGAGGAGGGGAGGAAGGGGGGCTCTGCATGACACTTCTCTTTATTAAAATAATCTGTTTCTTTGCTCTCAGAGCTCTGGGAGAAAGGTCATGGAAATGTTGTAAAAAAAAAAAAAAAAAAAAAAAGTTGTTTAAAAAAAGGTAATAATTTGTCATGAATTAGCACATGTATATGTGCTGGTTAGGACTTAAAAGGGACTGGTTGACTAGTTACAGAGAGAGTGGTGGACTTGCTGTGAATTTGAGTATAATGAGTCTATATTTACAGTTGTGTGTGCGTGCTTGTGCCTGTGTGTTTTAGAAAGTGACTCATCATTTGTATTGGTGCGCGTAGAGTAACCCAACACCCAACCCAGCCCAGCAAAGGACCAGAGCAACACTCACTATTCCATCTACCTCTCACTGGGCCTGCCTGTCTTTTTCTTTCTTACTTATGAGTCTTCATTTCTTGTTTTTTGCCTTTTTTGGAAGGGAAGTCTCACCTCCTTGCTGTCTTTATTTGTCTTTCTTTTAATCCCTTTCTGTAAGCGTTTTCTGCTCATTTAGCCCCTCTTTGCAGCCTTGCTTGCAGTATGCATGTGCCGTGCATATGCTCTTAATACCAAGTGGATTGTGTCTCAGTTTCGTTACAGGCGGAGTGAAACCAGCTCGTCACTTCCCTCTAAGCTCCAGGTCGTGTGAGGTCACCTCAGCCTCCATTGTTGCTCAAACACTGTGTATATAGTTGCACTGAATGTGAGGTCGTAGTCCACACTCAGCCTGCACCTAGCTGCACTCTTTAGTTAAATGATTGTGTCTGTGTGTGTGTGTGAAGAGAATAAGGTGAAGAGAATGATTTTTGATTTCCACACATTTGAATTGTAGGTTGTTCAAATGATAACTATTTGTAGTTTCCATATCAGCAGAGAGAAGTGTAGTGAGTGGATATTAAACTTTACCAAGAGGGCTGCAGCAGTGACTTCTGTGCCTTTACCAGATGACTGTATAAGTCATACTGT
The DNA here is from genome assembly GCF_914725855.1 of Thunnus albacares. Taxonomy (NCBI): domain Eukaryota; kingdom Metazoa; phylum Chordata; class Actinopteri; order Scombriformes; family Scombridae; genus Thunnus; species Thunnus albacares. Next base: position 11,910,973 of record NC_058108.1, on the reverse strand, counting down.
AGTTCTGATAAATAAAGTAAAGTGAGACTGCTCTGTCATCTTCCATCCTCAAATTACTCAGTTATTACTGTGTAAGAAGAGGAGGCGGAGAAGGATAACTCAAGAGTTGTTTATTAGTTAAGTTTAGTTTATTTGCACAATAATGAGGACACAAAATACATTCAATCGAAAAGACAGTAATTACAATGCACGAAAGGCTTATTCAGAGTCCTCACCTTATTTAAACACATAAAAAATGACATTGTCACTCATCAAAAATGAAACAAAACAACACATAGCACAAACAATATCTATATACACAAAACACACAAGCACGCATAAAGAGTAGTAAAAGAAAATGAAAAAACAAACAAAAACCTAGAATAAGTAGATATGTAAAACCAACTAACTATAAGGTTAAAGATGAAATAAGACATTTTTTTAACTGTATCCTAAAAGTTGGCCAAGATAATGACTTCAGTATCATATTCAATGAATTTCATGACTATGGACCTAAATTTTATAATTTTTTTCACCTATTTGAATGTGAGTGAATGCCTGATGATAAAATATAAAAATTGTGAAAAGTATCTGGAAGGTCTTGCTTGCAATTGTAATGTATTTAAAGAGAAACAAACATGTTTGAAAAACATTTACCTTATCTGTTGACAGCAGTGAATATTTTCTAAAAAGAGGTGCAGATGGCTCTCGTCTGTTAGAACATGAAATCATTCTCAAAAACCTCGTATGAATTACAAGTAGTTTGGTAAGATATGATGGATATGAAGCAGCCCAAACAAAAAAGAGTTAAATGAGAAGAAGGATGGACCAAAGAACAAACTTTTCTCAATATACCAAATATCTTCATGGACTTCTTGCATACATGTTCAATATGGTTTTTCCAATTCAGTCTTTCACCCACAATAATTCCTAAGAATTTTGTATGGCACAACAGAGAATTTCCGTTCCATTTCTAAATATTTTAGATTCATTTTTGGAGCAGGACTTGTTTTTGTTACAAAAGATCATGAAGTTACATTTTTTAATATTGAGAGTGAGCTTATTCAGATGAAACCACTTAAAACAGCAGACGTTTCATCATTTGCACACTCTAATAGTGTTTTCAAGTCATCGTGTGAGGCTATGAGATTAGTGTCATCTACAAATAATATAGGGAGAAGATTTTTACAGCTCATAGCCAAGTCATTAATGTATATCAAAAATAATAAAGGGCCGAGGATAGAACCCTGGAGTACCCCAAAAAGTATTTTTAACTTCTTAGATATGCCAATCATTAATGGATACAAATTGTTCTCTATCATTTAAATAGTTAATAAGCCACTTGAGAGCAACATCCTGCACACCATATTTATTAAGTCTGGAAATAAGAGTTTTATGATTTACAGTATCAAATGCTTTGGTCAAATCTAAAAAAACACCAAACACAATTCTTTATAAAGCAGAAAAACTATTGTTGACAAGCTGCAACAGTGCGTGAGTATTTCTTCCAAAAACCATATTGATGGTTGTAAAGGATGTCGCTTTCAACTAAGTGCTTTGAGATTCTTGTATAAACAAGTTTCCCCAGAATTTTAAAAAACAGGGTTATATAGATATTGGATGATGATTGCCAAAATAATTGGGATCACCTGATTTATAAAGTGGTATAACTTTGGCAATTTTAAATTCATGCGGGATAACACCAGATTAAGATTAAACGAGAAATATGAGTCAGAGGATCAATAATATAATCAATCATTTCCATAATGAAACTGCTTCTAACTCCATCATGTCCTTTAGTAGAATTTTTTAAATTCATAATTATACCATGCACTTCTTTAGCACTGGGTGGCTCAAAACTGCAGAATGAAGGAATTATAACCATCAGCTATCTCTCGGGTTAACGATTGATTAACGATTGATGACAATTGTTGGGGCACCAGTACCTTTATTTTTTGCCAGACGCTGTCGGAAAAGTCTTCATCGATTAAGAAGTTAGTACCCTTCAGATACTTTGCTCACTTCAGAGTTTCTTCCTTTGAATCAGAGTAGCTTCAGCACTATTGATCTTGGATCTCCCATGGGATCATATTTTCCTACGTGGTGTGCTCTCTCAATTTTAGTGAGTTGAGGTGGTCAGTAAACAGTTATTTTGCCTTGATCTCTGTGTCAGACCATGATTCAGTTTTAGCATCAGGTATACCATCAATAAACACACTGCTTCTCCTTAACCATGTTACAAAGTTATCCACATCAGCAATGGTAGAATCAACAAAAACTTGTAGATATGACTTAACGTTGTGATTATTCATTCAGTTATTTTCTGTTGATGCTCCAATACAAGTGATGGAAAACAAATATGAAAATCAAACAGCAAATGAGTATTTTTGTCAGTGGTATTAAGCAACAACCTTGCCAGTCTCCCGTCACTTTTGTGCACTTAAACAGCTTGCAGGTTGAATACATCAGTAAGGGTCCATTTTCCCAGACCTTTTAAGCTTTATTTGATCATTTGTAGTATGTGTCATGATATTTGAATAAAGATTTGGCCACTTATAGGTAGAGCTTGGTATCAGATCTCAATACAATTATGGTCCCAACTTAATTGTGTAATTTTATCAAAAGCTGTCGAGTACGGAAAGATGGTCAAATTTGCTATTATCTTGAGATTTAAATCAAAATGTTTCCATTTTAGAGTGTATTTTATTTAGACAAAAAATTGGCTTTTTTATTAAATAAAACAAAAAGGAAAGAACATCTTTATATTTTTAAAATTAAGGAGTTGAAGAAGTATTGTTTGGTATTGCATTGGTGTTGAAAATGATACCGAGCACTATCAGAGAAGAATAGGTTGGTGATTAGAAAGATGGTAGAAGGTAAGATCTTAATAGTACAAAGATGGCCGGCCCTGCTTTTATTCATTTAGCTGAGAGAGAGCATCTGGAAATCTTTATGTCTTGGTCAGCCTCGTCCTTCACCTTCTTCCCATCCTTCTGTTTCCCCCTCTGCTCTATCTTTATCTCCATCTCTTTCCCTGTCTCACTCCCCCTGCTTCCTCTCTCTTACTGTCATTCCACATTCATGACCGGCCTGTGATGTGTACCCAAGACCGATGGGTCATGGCAAGATGGCCGCTGTTGCCCTGGCAACAGAATGGAGTGCGGGAGGAGAGAGTGAGAGGTTTTTTTTTTTTGTTTTTTTTTTTCTTTCATTTTGGTTGGATGTTCAGGTTATCGGGTAATACAGAGAATATGAGAAGAGGGCCGCAGGGACACACAAAGACAGAGTGTCAGAGCTTCAGTGTCTCTGCAGCTTCACTGTGGACATCAGTACTAAAAGCTAACAGCAGTGTTGATAATGTCTTTTTGTACAGTGGATATCTACTTCTGGTATTTAGAGTGCAAATAGTCTGTTTGTTCATCAGTGGTTTGACACAGACTTTGACATGAAGCACACAGTGACATTGTGTGTCTTTGGGATTCTAGGAGCAAGTGTGTGTGTGTGCATGCGTGTGTGTGTGTGTGTGTGTGTGTGTAAGAAAGCACGGGTTGTGGTCTTTTGCTGTCTGTCTTGATGCGGTGCTGGATTAGAGGGGTTACATAATGCGCTCTGACCTTCAAGCAGCATACGCCAAGAGGATTACTACAAGTCTACTAAAGATACTGGTCCACAGACACATATGCACACGCACACACACACACACACAGTGCTACAGTGTGTAACTCTCCACTAAAATATAGTGTCCACCTGCATGTACAGTACGTGTGCAAGCACACACACACGCATGCGTGGAAGTCTTGTACACAACCTGAGTCATTTGTTTGGGTGCACATGGACACACCATTAACAGATACAAATAGAGACACATACACATACAGAATACCTCTGACTGGTGTTATGTAATACTGGGCCTCTCATCTCGCTCATCTGTTCTTCAGAGGGCAACAAATATCCACCAGCCGCAACGACCAATGATTTTCAAAAAACATGAAAAACCATAACTTTGCCTTGTAAGAGATAAACTAACCAGCCACACTGAAACTGACTAGCATGTGGCTACTACTACATGCTAAAGGTTCCCTGTGTGGTTTTCACTCTAAACACACGTGGTGCTGTTTACTTTCAGTGTTCCTCTCTAAAATGCACTGAATGTAACCTTCCCATTTAAGAACATGTTAAATGCATTTCCTTATTCATAGAACATCAGAAAAGCCCTTATTTAAAAAATAGTTTAATTTCCATTGTTGACATCTACATGCAGTCTTCATCTCCTCTATTATTGGCATATTATGTTACTGTTATTGCCCTCTGCAGTCGGCAGAGATGTCATCCTGCACCACCTCATCCTGCTGGAGAGCAGAACACCAGATACAAACAATATGGACCTGCTCATCAAAACATTGCTCTACAGCGCCACTAGGGGTCAAAAACTTCACAAAGAATCTTAACATTTCCACTGCTAGTTTCTCTGCCTCTGTGCTGATTTTTCTTATGGCTTGTCTGTATTGTCCCTCTCTCTTCCTCTAAATGCCCTCGCCTCCACAAACACACACAACCCAGCATTGTTTCACGTGTCTGAGCCGCTTGCGTATACTAATACGATCAGATATTTTGCTCCTTTGCACACACTGACATTTGCACACATACATGTATGCACACCCACATGCATGTAGACCGGTGTAAGTACTGAAGGTCTCACTGTCGCTGCAGTTGTTGCCAGACCTCTGAACTTGTTTAATTGGAGAGATGCATGTGTAGCACCTTTGACATCAAGATTAGTGTGTGATCTTGTTGTGAGTGCACATGAGTGTGTGTGTGTGTCTGTTGGTTGGCGTCCATTTGCCTTGCACAGAGCCATTATTGTCAGTTCAATCACTCAATGTGATCTCTCCTCAGGTTTTTATACAAATATTAAGTCAATTAGATTGTAATGAAGGCCGTGTATGTCATGTTCTATTGCTGCTGTGAAATGTTTTCCACTTGCATATTGTTTCCCCACCGCACCAGTCCAATTGTTTATGCCTTTCTTGCTGAGGAACTGAAAGTAAGCATGTCTCCCATGCCGTGTGTGTCTTGGGGCGGGGGTGGAGGAGTTGGGTGGGTTGGAGGGGGGGGCTGCTTGTAGCTTTTGACTATTGGTGTACTGTAAATTCACTTGCAGTTTGCGGATGTGAATTTGTCCAGCTTCTGTGGGTGCAGAAGCACATAGCGGACTGGGTCAGAGGTTAGTAGGAGTACATGAACCAGACTAATAAAAGCTCATTCATAAATGTGTGTGTGTGTGTGTGTGTGTGTGTGTGTGTGTGTGTGTGTGTGTGTGTGTGTGTGTGTGTGTGTGTGGTTGGAGGGATTGGAAAAGGTAGCTCGGGGGTGGGACAGAGAATCACTAAAAGAGGGGAAGTAGCAGGGAGGGGGGCCTTGGAGCAGCTCAGGCATTTTATAGATGCGTAAAAAAGGACCCTCAAGGAAGGAAGTAATGACAGACCCAACCCTCCCCCACCTCTACGTACATACACACTCGCTCTCCATTTTCTGCAGTAATTGACCCATCCCTCTCCTCTGTCCTTTATCCCCTCAATTAGACCATCTTTACCCCCTTCTCTCACACGCACACACACACACACACACACACACATATATACAATCGATGAGCATCCTTTGACCTGTCACCAGATACGAACAAGAGAGGGAGGGGGGTGAGTGGAAGAGGAGAGAAAAAAGAGAAATGATGATGTAAGGCTGAGGTGAATCTGCAGACTCGAGCAGGTGGGAACCTTCACATTATTGGAAAAGTGACACACACCAAGATTCATCAAAACTGTCCGACTTGAAGCAGTCCTGGTGATATATGTTGCAAGTTTTCTAATATGGACAATTTTTTAAAAAAGTTGAACATTGAAAAAAACGCTTAAATAGCTGGAAAACTACAAAATGGTGCATTGCTGCCACCACCTGTTAAGGAACTTTGCTCAATGATAAACTCTGCTTCTTCTGCTATTATCACAAATTTGGTGTTTTAACATAAGACACTATCAGCTACAGGTGTCGTCATTAAGATGTTTGTCAAATCCCTATTTTATACATGTGTTTGCCTGTATAAGTGTTAACTAGGGATGTGACTGGCAGTCCTTAATGCTATATGCTAAAAGGCTAACAGAGTCCTGGCCCATTAGAATTGCAGTGTGATCACATGAATATGTTGGTGACAGTTCCTGTTGTCCATGTTTATGAAAGGTTTATCACATACAAGTGATACATGACTTATGTGAATGTGCCATCTTTCCCATCTGAACTGTAGGAGTGTAACTCTGTAAACTTGTAGCTCTGACAGCAGCAGCTCTGTTTGGCAGGCCCACTGATCAAAGCTTCATGTCACCTCACATCACTTCTCCCCTTCAAAGCAGTTTTCCTGAGCACTGAGGGATTAATACCAACATTTCAGGTGCGCTCACTTTAATTTCTACCTCTAAACAAAGTGGTTTATATAATCTGGCTAAACTGTTAGCTTGTTTACAACCTGTCTAATCGACAGACTGCTCATGTGGCTTGCTTTTTCTAACTTTTTTGGAGAGATTTGCTGTGTTTCCAGATCTCAGCAAGTACTTTGGTGAGCACAGTTATATCATAACTGACAGAAATGATGGCCAAAACTACGGAAATAAGACCCAAGTTGTAATAAACTGAAATTTTCCTTTAATGGGTTCGAACAGCCATTTAGACAGCTCTTTCACACAGACTGTGTCTGATGATTCAACATGCTGACTCAGCTAAACAGCCGCTGATAAAAGCTTACTAGAGCCAACAGTGCGGGACACACTGTGAAAATAACTGTGTGGTCAATGGCCACGGACGCTCTGTGACAACCAGTGGCACCCTTGGTCTGCTTAGGCCTGCTTTGACAGATGGTTTCGTACAAAGGAAACATCGCTGATACAGTTTGGAAAGTCTTTGGTAAAGAATTTGAATATTTCTGGTTTGAGAGGTATGAGAATAGCACATTGCAAAGATTGGTTTACATACAAATATAACTCTGCATTTATGATGTGAAATACCCTGTTGTCACTCCACATGTTGCAAAGACTTTGTAAAGCAGACCGTAGTCCTCAGCAGGGGAGTGATAAACTCTGGAACAAACATTGACCACGATCTTCACATCCAACCAACACACATCTAGAAATAGCATAGGTTTAAGGGCTTACACACATGTTTAGAGTCACTAGGGAACACCCTTGATAGCATCTTCATAGCATACTTTGGCCTTTTGTGTTAAATATTTTCTGTGGCACCTCCTACAGCTGGGAAGCACCACATCTGTGATGCAGCAGAGATTAGCAAATAATAGCTCTCAACAGAAGAACCAGTAAAAAAAAATGTTATACTTGACTTTTAATTGTCTAATGTCTGGATGTTACAAAATATGCAGCTAAAACTTTGTAACTTATTTGATTGTGTTGTTGGTCTCAACTTGTCTGTAACAGAAAAGGTTTTCCATAGTTTTATACACGAGACTAAAAAAGAAGAAAATGGGCTTCAACTTCTTCTCCTAATTGGCCGTGTTGACAGAATTCATAAATCTTTCCTCTCTGGGTTTCCATTCCTTCTCATGGTGTCTTTTTTTTTTTTTTTCAGTCTCTACTCTGAGCTCTGCGTAGTCTGTACAACACAGAAGTATGTTTTTCTCTCTCGCGCACACTCAGTTATGAATCCAGTTGCTCGTATCATGAATTTATTTCAGTGACTTTGAATGTGACAAAACTTTTACCTCTCCTCATGCGAGGCTTTGTGTTTTCTTTTTATTTCTTGGCTGCCTGACTGGAGGACTCAGGTTTCCTTCAGTGACTACACAAAAACATAAAAGAGGAGGAGGGTGGGAAGGAGGGGTTGAACTTAAGTAGCAGGTAACGTTTGGTACTTAGTGAACTTTTGCTGAGGCTTTTCTTTCTACAAAACATTTTCTCTCTCGCTTTCTTTCTTTCTTTCTTTCTGTCGCTAGTTGATCCCCTGCTTTCCTTGTCTTTTTTATTTCCTCTGCTCTTCTCGCACTGCTTCTCTCTCTATTTCTCAATCTCTCTTGGTCTCACCCTCGGTATCTCTCTCACTCTCTCTCTCTCTCTCTCTCTCTGTCTCTCTCTCTCACTATCTCTCTGTGTCTCTCTCTCACTCTGCGCCCAGCCAGCCACAGGAATGTATCTCGAGGAACGCCTGGCGAGACGAACTGGATCAAACGAGTTCAGAGCAGCGCTGGAGCCCGGCTGTCTCTTGCTCTCTCCTCGCTTCCATCTCTTCGCCCGCTCTCTCCTCGTCTTCCTCTGCGCTCCCCCTCCCGTTCCTCTGTCTCCTGTTCCATGTTTTCTCTCTGCTCCCCCCCCCCCCCTTCAGGTCTCCCTCTTTCCTCCTCACTTTCCTGCAAACCCTTTCCCTTTTGCTCTTTTTGTTCTCTTTGCTCTCTCTTTTTTCCCCCTCTCCAGTCCTCCTCACTTTGCTTCTCCCTCTCTCTCGTCTTTCTCCTCTATTTCTCTGGCACGATAGAGAGACAAAGAAATCTTTTGAATGCCTTCGCGTGTAGGAGGTGGACCTCAAGGGAGGGGATTGTGTGGATGTCTGCCCTGTGTGTGTGTGTTTGTGTGCACGTTAGAGCCCTTTAGCCCAAAGCTTTAGCTATAAGAGAGGGGAATGCAATTTGATACAAAGACACACACATACACCTTCTCCACATCAGACAGCGAGCCGTGTTGTGCTCTCCACCCCGTCTGTCAGTCACTCAGGCGGCACTCCTAATTGGCTTATAATACCCTTGTTACCATAGAGGGACCCTTTTGCCCCACCCCCCACTTCTGTCTGCTAGCCTGTTTGTTACTCTTCAAAATAGGCCGTCAAGCATGGGGGTGGGTTAATATCTGCGTGTGTTTGTGTGCGTGTGCATTCATGTGGGAGTTGAGGGGTGGGTGCAGAATCAGGTCTCCCCCCTGGGCACCGGGGCACAGGGATGCACTCCCTTCTCTGTCTGGGGGACAATAGAGAGCTGTGTGTGTGCGTGTGTGGGCGTACGTGCGTATTCATACATATACAATCATGTGTGCATGGTTTTTGATCTCTGTTTGCATGCTTCAGCTCGTGTCTGCGTGCGTTTACAAATCATATGTGTGTACACAGATAATTAGTGTCTCATTTGTGTATTAAACTGGTGACTCCTAACAGATTCCAAGGTCAAAGATCTTCCTGTTTTGACTTGAGTCTGCTGACTGCTTATTAGAGAGTAGCTTATTTGCTAGCCAGATGCTAGCAGACCTTATGTGATTCTATAGACTACACAGGATTGTTGTCTTAGTGTCATTAAAAGTGGTCACTGCGAACTTGTTTTCACACTGGAGATACAAAATGACATGACATGATCCCACATACACCATCCTGCTGCCTTAAATACTCACCAGCACACAAAATGTGTATTAATCCACTACAGAAAATAGTCCCCTACAAATGCACTATTAACCCTGGTAGCCTTTTTAATACTAATGAAACAATATATTTGTGACCTGTTTTTAAGGTGTTAGTCTTCAGTAGGAATGAATGGGGCTGCTGAAAATGAAGTTGATGAGAGGGCCGAGACTGAACCAAAACAGTACATTTGTGCTGTACTGTTTTGGGTCGCTAATGTACCAAAACAATAAATTGAAAGACACTACAATGCTTTAAGCTGAGTGGGGAACTGCATGGTTCATCACCATGAATGACCCTTGTCACATTACATGTAGTAATTTCATCCATTGTTAATATGAAGATATGAATGAGTGCAGTTTCAACACGATAAATGTGACTACTCATCATGAAAGAGATTTTTATATTATGTCATACAACTCTACTGGCAATGTGTGTAAACAAACTGATGCAACAGTCACCTTATGAAAAGTTCATGCAGCAAATGACACTCTTTAGATAATAGGGACTAATAATAGGTGATAGTATACTGTTGGTGTCCTGTAGTAACCTGTGTTTACTTTTTGTAGATTCATACCTTAGTTAAAGGGGGCAGGGCTGCAGAGCCAGGTTGAATTAACCCATGTTGACCCATTCATTCCAACAGCAAACTGGATTTTCCCGGGTTGCTGCTTTGTAGTGAAAGCTCTGTCTATAAACTGGGAACTCCTCTTTTTTTTTTTCTCTCTCTGTCTCCGTCTGTCTATTTTCCTCTCTGTGTGTAATTGTCCAATGCCTCTTTAAACCACATAAGGTTTGAAATAAGGAAGTGGCCTGCTGTCTTCTCATTGGCTGCTTTAGTTGGCTGTGGGCGGGTTATAGTCATTGCGACTGAGCACGGGATAAAAAGCCGAGGCGGCTTCTGAGCTGAGGCAGCCTGTGAGTTTCCAGATGATCTCCCAGTGGCGCACACACACACATACACACACATAAGAAAAACAGTGTGACAGTTCAACAGAGATGAGTGAGCTGTGTCTGTGTGGGTGAACGACAGGAAAGACAGCAGAGATGAAGAAAATGTGGAATAGAAATGGAGGGGAAGGGGTGGGATAGCTGGCTCGAAAGAAGAGCTCGAGGTAGGACGGGGATCATAGCAGAAAGGAGGAGGCAAAAAATGATGAGGCACAGAACAAGACAGGAGCGAGGGAAATTGGAGATGTAAAGGAGCGCGGCAGAGATGGGGAAATTAGAGTGAAAAGGTTGAGACGGAGGACATGTGGTGCTGGAGGAAAAGCAAAAAAAAAAAAAAAGAAAAAAAAGAAGAAGAAAACGAGGGAGGTAGGAGGAGAGATGTGCATGTCACAGCCGGAATGAACGAGAGGGAGGAAGGAGAGAGGACGGAGGGAGGGAGGGAGGGAGGGAGGAGGAGAGGAAAGGTACATGTGACAGGGAGAGAGGGATAGACGAGGTGGGAGGGGAGGAGGAGAAGAGCAGCGTATGTCAGCTAGAGAACAATAAGAGGCGTTCATGACACGTCTCCAGGGGTATCGACTCGACGTGTTCCTCCTAATAGGAGCTAAAATAATTAATAACTTCCTCTGTCGTTTTCTTTCTCTGCCTTCTTTTTCAGTTTCTCTGTCACTCACTCATACAGGGACCCATTCAGACACTGCACATATGTGTACACACACACACACACACACACACACATATCGGTGAATAAACGACAAGTAAAGGGCAAACTGATTGTCTGGCCGATTCCTCTGTTGATGTAAACCACCTAAACTCACACCACACACACTCTACGGAATAACCTATAGCTGTAATCGTGCACTGCTTACACCCCTCTTCTTAAAAACACACACACACACACACACACACACAGCTGTAGTGAGATGGAGAGACAGATACAAAGAGGGAGAGTCCTGTTCTAATGTTCACTCACATGAATAAGTGATGGTGTTAAGAAGCGACAGTCTGGGTGGGAGGGCGGTCGGGCAGTGGGGGGTTAAGGGTGTGTGTGTGTGTGTGTGTGTGTGTGTCTGTGCGCGCACGCACTTATTTTTTGCATGAACGGTTCCTCAGGACCCCAGAACCAGCGCTCTGGAACAAAGCTTACCGCTGGTGTTCCTCAGTGTTGGTGGTGGTGTGTGTGTGTGTGTGTGTGTGTGTGTGTGTGTGTTCATTGTATTTCATGGCATGTGTGTGACATGCGGATGTTTATGGCCTGAGGGCATGAGGGGAGAGAGAGAGAGTAGGAGGACTACAGATAGGGAGGGAGGGAGGGAGGGAGGACCAGTGAGGAGAACAGGGTGAAAAAGAGAGAGAGAGAGGGAGATGTTGAAAGCGAGCCGCAGGCAGTCTGTGTGCTCTCTCTCTCTTTACCACTCACCCCCCACCCCCCCCACCCCCCCCACCACCACCACCACCACTCTCTTTTCTCTCCCTCTCCACTTTGTGAACCTGGAGAGCAGATAAAAGCCGTCCTAGTCTTGAGGACAATAACGGCCATCATGGCTGTGCTGCAGTCAGCGTCACCTACCTGCCTCCCACTGCCTACCTCTCCTCATCTTTGTAGCATGAGAAAGTATCTCATGCTATGACGGTCTGTATAGGTGCTGTGGTGCTTCCATCTGAGCAGTTTGCCCTCCCACCCCTTCGTACTAATCACATAAGCTCCTTTCACACGTGCAGCTACAACACTGAGTTCGGTATGTGGGTATGGTAGCACTTTTCTTTGTTCACACGTACTGTAGATCTCCTAGATGGAAAGAAATTCTTGCCCGTTACAGTACTGCTCTGGACAGATGAGGTGTTTTTTTGTCTGTTCACCATGGGGGGCAGCACAGCTGGAGAACAGCAGCAAGTCAAAAAAATAACAACACCACAGAAGGAGAGGGGTAATGAATTCTCACATATGTATAATACAGACAAAAGAGAGCATTGCTGTATTGTATCTATATATGAGGATATGAATTAAGTTAATATTTCTGTTGCCTAAAGATTCCTTTAGAAAATAGAAAGCTTCCCTGTAATAGAGTCAGAACTTGAAAAATGATTAAGAATCATGTGAGCTGTCTATTTGAATAAATAAATTATACAAAAATAAACAACAAAAACTTCCACATGGTCAGTGTTTATCCTTTCATGAATTAAAATACCTCATTTTTGAGGTATGTCATGACATGTTTTTTGCCTGGGAATGTTACTGCTTTTGTTCTCTCTAAAGCAGTACAAGACTTACATAAATGTTAAACTACATGCTGAATGTAAGCAAACTCACAGAGAATATAGATAGAATTCTCCCAGGAGTGAGCCATCATGTCGTTCATACAGCGGTTTGCAATATGTAGGCTAATGGTTGTAGTAATAACTGCAGCGGAGGAAGAAAAAAGCTACAGCTAGATAGCTAAATAGAAAACAACACAGCAAAAATAACCATGACAAACACTAGCTCTGCAGCTCGAAGAAGGTATTAAGGTAAGAAGGTGTTTCACTTGTAGTAGCCATTAGTAAAAATGAACTGTATGTTATTCTGAGGAGCTCAGAGGTGTGAATGTGTTTACAATAAATGTATGACGCAGGGCAGCACAGTTAAAGAGCATGTACTTTCACTCAGCCTCCTCAGCATAAATAAAGGTTTCTACGCATCATTAGGCATTAGAACAAGCAACACTAATTATTTGAAGTGGTTATGCGGTGTAACTTGATTTGGCTTTAGCCTCACCTCTGAATCAACTAACAGTGTTGTTTGTGTATGCTATAGGCTGTTTGTAAGTGCCCATAGCTCAAGGTTGCCCATCCTGCGAGCATTAAACTCCATCAGTGTGTGTCTATTTTTAAATTGTAAGGTGTGTGATGTGTGAGGTTAGGTTTTTGTGTTGAGCGTACACAATATGTGAAAGTCTGCTTCACTAAAATTATGTGTAACCCATATCATATTTGTTTTGTGTGTGTGTGTGTGTGTGTGTATGTGTGTAGCTACATTAGCAGATGTGTTTGGCAGGAAGTCATTTATATGGTAATGATGTCATTTACCTCTGAAATGCATCTTCTTCAACACTGCCAAATAGGGCTTATCCATACTGGCAAAGCTGTGTGTGTGTGTGTGTCTGTGTGTGTCTGTGTGTGTGTGTGTGTGTCTGTGTGTGTCCGTGTGTGTGTGTGTGTGTGTGTGTGAGAGAGAGAGAATATGGATTTGCCTTTGGAAGGATAGTGTGGGGGTGCGACACCTGTATCCTCTATATATCAAGATGAATTGTATCTGCATGTGTGTGTTTATGAATGTATGAAGGCACGTGTGTGTGTGTGTGTGTGTGGGTGCAGTGGTTAAGGTACCTTGTGTTGAAAAGAATGTGAAATTGCAATTTTTTGGAGAAAGTCATCTGTCCAGAGCCAGTCAAAGCCTGCAGCTACACAGCCTCACTTCCCTTTCCCTGATGGGCAGCAGAGTGTGCCCAGACACACACACATGCACATCCATACCACACATCACTTAGTTATCTTTATATCAATGCAAAAAAAGAAGAGATAAAAGAGAAAAAGATCTAAACAGGCAGGATCAAGCGATCTCAGACTCTCCTGCAGGTGTTTTAATATCTTTATAGTCACAGTGCTTATGGGCACAGATGACGTCACCATTCTCATATATGGCAGCCATCAAGTATACCAGTTTGGTATACACATACACAGGCACACACACATTTACCTACGGCGGTCTCGAGGAGATAATAAAAATGTGTGTAAGCTATGAACCCTCATTTTTATGACGGACAGACAGCAGACTTGACCCAACGAACCCCAGAGCAGCACTCACCCTCATTAGAAGACCAGCACGTCTTCATCCACCCTTGTAATGTGTGTGTGTGTATATATGTGTGTGTTTATTTATCAGTGTATGTGTGTGTTCAGGCTGCCAGGCTCTTCACTGCTATCCACAGGCCTGGAATAACCACACAGAGCTTGTTGCTTTGGCGATAACTATCATTAACACGCTGATTACAGGTCTGAGCATCTTAAAATAACACATACACACTGGGGCAGTGGATCAATACTTGCATGCTGAGGTAATGATGGGTCTGCCTGCTCTGCACAGATGAAAGACATGATGCTTTAACGCAGGAACAGGATAGACGGAAAAGGATGTAGCGAGAGAAAGAGAGAGGAGGGGATAGATACTGAAAAAGGAGAGGGGTGGGGGTGAAGAGAGATGATCGGAGGAAGATGAGTATAGATGTAGAGGGCGGGTAAAAGACTGCTGGATTTGCTATGAAGAGTACAGCTGACATGAGGGGATTGAGAGTGACCACACACATATTAACACAGTGAACACAGAAATAAAAACCACAGCACATGGTTGCATTAAACAGAGATCACTCTGCCATGAGATGGGATCAATGGGACGGATGAGTGAGAGAGAAGAAGAGGGAGGGATAGACAGAGGTGTATAGTTGACTTCTTGATAGATTAGTCTTTCCGTCTTCTGGCTTCTGTCATGATTTCCGCCCAGAGGCAGAGTGGGAAACAAACACACACTTACGCACACGCCAGCCACGAGCACAGAGATCCATTTACAGTGTATACCGGCAATACAATTAGTGAGACCCTTTTACTAGGTGAAAGCAATTCCATAAGGGAAAAACAATAGCTGAAAAGAAAAAGTTGCTGCATTCAGAATAATTCTTCATTGAAAGTATAGAATGTATATAGAGAGTGTAAAGTGTAAGGTTATTAACAGTAAAACGTACTTCGTTATTGAAAGTAGAGGTGCTTATTCCTCCAGGGTGTTGAAGCTCCCGCACACCCACACAGGTGTCTTCATTGACTCTGGCTGATTAGACTGGTGCTCAGGTTGAGGGTTGGAGGAGCTATGCTGGGAAACTACATGATGTCACCAAACTGCATAAGAATGAGTGTCGGTCAGAGCAGGAAGTAGCACATCAAAATTCTGCTAGAAGCTTGATGACAAAGTCTGTGTCTGAAATCACTCTCCGTTTACTCTACTTTGCAATACATTCACCCTCCATAACTTTATTTGAGTTAGGGCTGCAACTAATGATTGTTTGTATCATCGATTAATCTGTTGATTATTTTCTTGATTAATAGATTAGTTGTTTGGTCTATAAAATAGTGGTGAAAACTGTTGATCAGTTTTTCACAAAGCCCAAGATGACGTCCTCAAATGTCTTGTTTTGTCACAACCAAAACGACCTAAAGACAATTAGTTTACCATCATAGAAGGTTAAATAAACCAGAAAATATAGTATAATGAGCTGGAATCAGAACAGAACTTTTTTATTGTTGAAAATGACTCGAAACTATTAATCCATTATCAGCTCTAATTTTAGTGTCAAATTTATGCCCTATATAGTGGCCTCAGAAATTCCCACAATGCAACAAAGCAGTGTTGATGTAGACTACTCTGCTATTTGCATTTATAGATGCGAAAACAGAAAACAGTCGTAAAACATTACATCTATCAGTAAAGATACAAAACTTTAATGATTCCTAAGTGTCTGAAATCTCATTTTACTGTTTACTATTGAATAAATCAAGCAGTGTCTATTATATAAGGAGTAGTGAATGAATGAGTGATATCGGGCACAGCTATAGTGACTACTTGTAGAGGTAGCTGCTGTAAGGTAGCTGGTGAGCTAACATGCTAGCCACACTGACCTGCCAAGCTAAGAAACTACAAACAAACAGCTCGCTTTCTCAGTCAGTAACAGGTCACAAGTTAACAAGTATAACCGCTTATAAATGAACAAAGTTTATCCAAGATATGTATTTATACCATTGAGTCATGTTTCACTACTGCCGAGCATGCTGCTTCTCTGTTATGGAGCAGTTTATACTTAGCTAACATGACAGCTTCCCATTTTGTACTCTGTGGTTTGCCATTCCCTCAAAGGTCAGCACAGGCATGACAGTTCTGTTATATTTACATGTCAAACTTCACAATAAGTTGAACCAAAGCTTTGTTGTGAAGCTCCATGTGGATTTACCACCGGCGGGAAAGAGTCCACTGCAACTCCATGGAAATGGATCCATTTAATTCCAAAATCCATTCCATAAATGCAGGTCTAATCAAGACCTGATAAAAGTGGAAGTTGTCCCATTCCAACAGGTGTACGCACGTCTAGATCTGTGTGTGGGTGCATCAAGGATGTGTATTGACTTTAAAATATCAATGCATTAAACTGTAAGAAACATTTAACATTTAACAACATTTAACAGTTGTATATGGACTACTCTGTACAGTTAAACTACTCTAAATTCTCCATATCTAAGTGTTTCACAAGCAAAGTACAATGTAAAAAGTCTGAAATTTAATGCAAATTCCCAAACAAAGTGTCAGTACTTCATGTTTGTACTCTAATACAGTACCAGAATGTGAGCAAAGTCTCAAACACACTCAAAAGTACAGCACAGACACACCAGCTTACAGGTATACTACCTCCCCCACATGGCAGCCCCTTATAAAGGATCTGTGTGTGTGTGTGTGTGTGTGTGTGTGTGTGTGTGCGCATACTTGGATCTTGCATTTGTTTCCTGAATGCACGCATACCGGGTTGGACTTTGTTCTTTCCAGGTCTGGTTGAAATGTGTGTTCAGGCTGTGTAAACACATGCACACACACACATTCAAAGAAACGCACAGCGGCAAGGCAACAACAGTCTACTACTGCATGACCTAGTTATGCACACAGAAAAATTAAAAGATAGAGAGAGAGAGGAGAGGAGAGAGTGAAGACAGCTGGGAAGAGAGCACTGGAACAACATCATTTTATTCAGACAACATGCTGCCGGTGTGTCATCAGCAGGGCTGAAATGAAAAGGCTAGATGATCAGCTGATCGGTCAATCCGCAGGAAAACATCTTAAACAGAGGAGGTGGAAGAGTCCTGCAGCCTGGATATACATGAGACGAAGAGGAGAATAAGAGAAGGATGTCGTGACTCAAGTTGGTGGGATGTGCTCTCGTGTGGCCATCGATCTGCACGACTAAGGACATCTGGAGCACACACACACACATACACATAAGCTCAATGGGTTCATTCCCTCCCAGAAAAAGCTCAAACACACGCGCACACTTCCCCATTCAGTATGTCTTCTGGTCAGCACACACTTAACACACACTCATTCACATTGACGTGTGTGTGCAGCCAGTGAGACTCTGGTGTTGCTGCCAAGTAGCCATCAGGGCCCCCCCACTCGCTGCCACAGTGATCCGTTACCATAGTAGCCTCTCTCTCCCTCACTGTAGCTCTCTTGCTCTCTTCCCCCTCAGCTCAGAGGCAACAGTGTAGAGAGGGAAAACTGGTGAAAAAGAGGGAGAAAAAAAAACTGTCACTCCTGCTACTAGAGCATCCATAAATCTCTGTGTGTGTGTGTGTGTGTGTGTGTGTGCGCGCGCACCGGTCTGCCCTCACGACAGGCTCTGGCAGAGGCAGAAGCCGACTGGGTTTCGACGCAGCCAATCGTATGCTCGCCTTCTGTGGCACATTGCGTGACCTGGCCAATCAGAGACGCCCCTATGAAACACACACAGATGTACAAGTACACTCAAACACACACACACAAGTACAGACTAATGTTAACATTACACACACACACACACACACACATTCTTTGTTTTTGGCTGCAGATGTCATCCTCAGCATGTGTGATAATAGCAATGAAGTAACAGGGGTGAAAATCCTCCCACTTGTTTTCTACCTGTGTCTCATCTTTTTCATTCTTTCTCTCGCTCTCTGTTGTCGTTTTTCTTTTTCACTCTCTCTTTACCTCCCTCTCTCTCCTTCTTTCTGTGTCTCGCTCTGTGTGTTTGATGTTGCCCATGTTGAGTTTAGAGGGCCTTTCTTGTTCTCTCTTTTGTTGCTGTGTCCTGGGAGGACAGGTGTTGGACACAATCTGTCCCTATCTCTCTCTCTCTCTCTCTCTCTCTCTCTCTCTCCTGTGCACACTCTCACATAGAAACCCACACACACACACACACACACACACAGCTGTCAGGCCCCTCCTGGTGACCATCTGGCCATGAAGCCAGGAGTCTCTCCTTCACTCTTTCTTTTCTTCTCTTTCCTCTCTTGTTGTACTATTACCTTTTCACATCTACCTTCAGCAGCTAATAAATTAAGTATTTAATTTGTTTCTTGTCATATTTACAGTATAATAGACCTTTTAAGCAAAGACTGGACACCTTACAAAGTGACGGACTGGTCAGGGAAAATCACCAGCAGAAAAAGGCAAAATTATCAAGATTGCGGGCACCATCCCATTCTGACTCATTTAATGTTGACTGTGTGCTGATATAGAGTCTCCATCTGATATTTAATTTTTTCTACCCAAACACAACACAGCTGCACACTTGGCCTGGAGTAGGCCCACATTAATACCAGTAAAGCCAGTTAAGTTTTTGGTTTTTGTGGTAAAAAGGTTTGGACAGCCTGTCTTCATTCCCAGCATGAACAAAATACCAGACAGCAGACACAACAAAGCTGCGTTTAGCATTTAGCCAGAGCTGCACTAATTATTTGATTAATCGATTATTTAATCGGCAGACAATTAATCTTCATCCACATTTGACAGTTCTAGCTTCTCAAATGGCTGAATCGACTGCTTTTACTTATTTCATAGTAAACTCAGTATCTTCAGGTTTTGGACTGTTGCTCAGACAAAACATTTGATGACATCGTGGCTCTAGAAATTGTTCACTAGCATTTTTTATGGTTTTCTGATGTTTTACCAAACGATGTATCCAGAAAATAATGGGCAGATTAATCAAAAATGAAAATAATTGTTAGTTGCAGCTCTACTTCCCACCCGTTTGTGTTCTGCAAAGCACCTTTGGCTGAGACCTGGACAAAGAACCTCAGATCTTGTGGTCTGTGTAGACTTTCTTTTTTTCATAACGTTGCCATGTTTTTTTTTTTTTTTTTTTTCAACACAATTTTATGTATGTGATTCATTCCCCAGTTGATTGAGTTGAGTATAAATTGATTTGGCTCCTTGGTCTTAGCTGACAAACATGAGAGTTGCCATTCTTTTACATCTACTGTCATCTGATCGAATTATCACTTAACATGAATCAGGAGGATTTATTTGACTGGAGTGCAGCTGTTAGCCTATTTAGTATACCAAAGACACCTGCAGTGATACATTTTATTTGGCTTCAAAAAAGTAGTGCAATAAGCTAATCTTTTCCCCTGCACGCTCTCCGAAGCCCCTCCAAACTCTATCAAACTCATGTCAGGCTCAACATCATATTTTTTAGCAGGATTATACTTAATGGACATCATGAAAATACAAATAGTTTCTCCTTCAGGGTTTGTAGGGTAAGTTATCCATCACAAAATCATTACATTAACATCCTTTTTGAATATACTGCATCAAATTCAAATATTATTTTATAAACATTAACAAATTCTGCTTTTTTTGTATAACAAACTCTGATCATGGCATGTAGTATAGGGTGGTTAGAGGCTATAGAGGATTACTGATCTCACCTACTGTATGAAGGAGTCATTCTCTGTTTTCTTTTTCCAAACTCAGCTTCCCAGTTTGTCTTGCTCTTAAACTACCATCCCGAGAACATTAGAGGGGTTTCATTCACACAGATATCCAGAGCTTTCCATAAATGCCGGCTGCTGGCCAAACAGCCAACTACTCATTTAAGCCCAGCTGGCTACTTTATTATATTAATGTTTGTTTAATAAAATAATTTTGATTAACAAGTTGCGATTCACTATGTGTGTAAAATATTAACTTTTTACAGACTGTGTGGGCTAAAACGTGCAAGAAGCCTTTAGATTAATTCACTACATGTTTACAGTCGGGTAGGCAAACTCATTAAAATATGCAATAATTAAGATCAGTGTACATGATGGCATAGTGGCATTAGAATGTGCCAGATGCCACCAAATTTGGACTTTTACAGTCAAAACTTTTCTCCAGGGGGTTATGGCCCCGGACCCCCCCTAGCTGGCTACATTGTCCCACTGGCTGGCTGCTCTATATCCCTGTGGAAGCCCTGAGATAGCGCATGATTTGAAAAAGATATCAGGTCAATCTTTGCTGCCGTTAGCTTAGCGGTTTAATCTCTCTCTTTTTTTTTAAAATCACCAGTGTCCCCACTGTGCAACACAACTCTGTAATTTCACCATCAGATACAAAAATATCCCACTAATCATCCTTTAGCACTGTTTATTTTTTTCTGTTTCTTTCCCCTGGTTCTCCTTCTTTGGTGTGTAGTTTTTTTTTTTTTCGTAGCTGCTGGCTGAGCCCATGTTGGTGAGTAAGAGAGGGAGGGGGAGGAAGAAGGGATGGGTTGGGAGGGGGAGAAACAGAGAGAGAGAGAGAGAGAGAGAGAGAGAGAGAGAGAAAGAAAGAGAGGGGGTGGATCTGTTGATTTACTAAAGACTCAAATACGACCAGTCTCCCCTCCCACACACCCACTCACACTTCCTCCCTCTCCTCATCTCTCCCTTTCTCTCTCTCTCTCTCTCTCTCTCCCTCTCTCACCCCCCACCCCCTCCTGGCGTGATGGTACAGCTCCAGAAACAGGAAGGAGCCGCAGCTCTATAAATAGAGAGGAGCTGCTCAGCCAGGAACCACACACACACACACACACACTCACTCACACACACACACACACAGTTTCCCCTCTCTTGTCCCCTCATTTTCTCTCTCTCTGTGTTGCTTCTCCGCTCTCTCTGCTCGCCCTCTTTCTTACTTGCACTTTACCTTGAAAATGTAAACACACACACATACTAAGATGCACACGAACACACTGATCAGCACAGAGCTGCACACACAATACACACGGATCTTGACTCGGATGATAATTAGTTGTGCGCCGTTTAACGTTAATGGTGTGTAAATGTGTCTGTTAACACACACTACTACTTAGCCCACTCTTTTTTCCTTTTTTCTTACTCTTTTTCTTGCTCACACACACACACACACACACACACACAAAGGTCTCTGTTATTGAGTGGGGGGGGTGGGGGGGTTGGGAATGGAGGGGAATAGATGAGGAAGGAAAAAAAGTGATGATTTTCTGTGGCCACTAGGTTTTTATGTCAGGTCAGCAGGTTTAAACTGCTGATGACACACGTACATGTGCATGCTCACACTCTTTATTTCCTACACGTGCACACACACACACACACACACAAACGTATAAGAAAGAGCTGCAATAAAGAAGAGCTGCAATAAACCACACCACAATAGTGTTTATACTGCGTGTGCACGTCACAAATCTGTGTGTGGATGTGTGTGTTAGTCTTCTACCTGCCACTTTAGGTTCTCACATACAGTTACAGACTGATAGCAGTTGGCCAACGGCACTCTGACAGCTTTTTAAATACTTTGCTAATTTTTGTGTTTCCATCCAAATTTTCTTCAAATAAATATATCTTTTACAGGCAGTAATATATCCCAGAGTTTTCCCTATTGTTAAAATTTTTTTGGACATTTGTGGAGGAAACGCTCAAAATTCCAGCTCTGCCCCAACTCCAAGCCTCGGCATGAATAAGAATACAAGTATGTCCTCTCATGTAGTTTTTATTTTGGCAGAAGGATAAAGAAGTAGTACTGTCCAACAAATATAAGACTCAGTGGTGGAAAAACCGCAGTTCATTTGCAGAGCTGCGAAAGGTAAAATTTAAGGCATTGTTTAGAAGATTAGAAGTGTGTGCATATTCAAATCAGGGGTGTATAGGCCCCCTGTGTACAGGAGGCAGACTGGCAGGCGCTTTCTTACACACACACACACACACACACACACACACACACACCCTTCTCTGGGATTGTGGCCAAATGGTTCTTTTGTTTGTACCTTCCTCTTGTCACTTGGAGTTTTCTGTCCTTCACTCCCACAGACTCTTTGTTTTTGTGTTCTGTCCATCTATTGCCCAACGTTCAGGGATCTGGTCAGGGACTTAAGACTGTGTGTCTGAGGAGGTTCAGAAACAAATCTTACAGTAATCACAACAGTGTGATGGTGTCAGAGCACTGTAGGGGGCAGTAATGTTGGTCCTAGTCAGAAGCCCAAAGCCAATGTTTTATACTTGAAGCAGATTCACCTCTTTGCCTCACCAGTTTTTAAATTCAAGATCAAAACCAGACCCAAACCTTCAGTATGCTCAGAACCTCGTTTCAGATCTCTTGCTAGGTCCTTTGGAGCTGTGGCCAAGTTGCAGACCCTTGATGCCAAATTCATTCACAGATAGGCTCTTTCAGTGACCTGCTCAAGGACACTTCAGCAGAATGGATGCCTGCTGACGTGTGCCTGGACCACCATCCTTGAGTTGAAGGACAGACTGTCTGACGATCCCGCTTGTTTTCCTTCTTGATCTACCCTCATAATCCTCCCAGTTCTTTACACTGAAATGACCTGAGTAGTAGTGACATTAGAAAACACTGTACCAAGGGCGCGCCCCAGTAGTTCCTGGTTAAGACACATGCCACATAACCGCAACGTCCCTGGTTTGATTCCGGCAGTGGACCTTTTGTTGCATGTCACCCCCATTTCTCTCCCCTTTATTTCCTGTCGACTCTCTCCGCTGTTGCTATAATACAGGCACAAAAATAAAACCGAATCATTAAAAGCAGCTGACGGAGAGCGTTTTTAATAGTCATGTATTTTCTGCCCTAAGATATGATCCATACCTACCTTATTCACCTCTGGTCACATGTCTTCACATGTCATTGCATGCACACCTGGCTTCAAGAAGTGTACTTCCCCCACCCGAGAAAATAATCCCTCAAAAAAAAAAAAAATCCAAATAAATGATCCAAGTAAGTTTTTACCAAATGTTTTCTCATGATGCTTGAGCTACATTTTGAAAACTCAGACCTGCAGGTGTTTTCTGAACACAGCCTTGAAAACGTGTCAGTCGTTAAAGACAATTTTCTGTCACATGTTAGACGCAGGCAGGTTATGGTTGAAAATATGAGGATACATGCCAGAGCTTTTTGCCATTGCCAGTCAGTCAGCACACACACTTACATATTAAAGACCTGTTTGATTTAATTGACTCATTTCACAGTCTAGTGGGCCAGACCAGGAACAATCATACACGCACACACTCACAAGCAAGGTACATACTGGCCTGCAGAAGGAAATCCAATTGAAATTTGGACAATTATGACACATCTTTGTGTGTCCGGGTATGGGTGTGAGTGCTTTTGTGACTATATTCACTCCACATAATTCTAAAGCTGCAATGATTAGTCAAAGAAAAATAATCTGCAACTATTTTGATAATCCAATAATTGTTTGTCATTTTTCAAGCAAAAATGCCAAAAACATGTTAAGTCCAGATTCTCAAATGTGAAGATTTTGTTTTTTTCTGTTTCATATAATTGTAAATTGAATACCTTTGGATGTTTTACTTACAAAACAAGACATTTGAATAAGTTACCTTGGACTCGGGGAAACTACGGTTGATGTTTTTTTACTGCTTTTTGATATATCATAGACTAAACAATTAAGTATTTTTGTTAATAATAAATGTTAATTATCAGTTGCATCACCTACATTACTCTCTTTGTTACTTCAGTTTACATAACTTCAACCCAAGTGCCAAACAAACACTTGAATATTCTCAGATTTGTTTTAGA
This sequence comes from Thunnus albacares, assembly GCF_914725855.1. Taxonomy (NCBI): domain Eukaryota; kingdom Metazoa; phylum Chordata; class Actinopteri; order Scombriformes; family Scombridae; genus Thunnus; species Thunnus albacares. The sequence goes on along the minus strand of NC_058108.1, from coordinate 11,886,954 downwards.
AATGCAGACACTGATTTATTCTCTTCTCTTTTGCATAGCGGTCGGGTCCTAGAGTTCCAGCACTGTGCTTATATTGTGTAGCACGTGAGCTCAGTTTGCTCCTTAACAATGCTGGGATCAGGATCTGTACACATCTGCTGCTCTGTGCTGAGTTCTCTGCAAGAATCTTATGGATCAGATAAACCGATACTTAAACAATTAAATGTGATTTCTAATGAGAGCGGCTTTGAGTTGAAGTACTCTTTTGTTTTTTCTTCAAAACCTATCAGAAGAATGCTAAAAATAGTACATCTGTATGCCTGATATGTGCGTCTGTATAACTCTCTTTGGTTAACTAGTTCCTCTTGTACAGTGGTCATCATTGTGTGTTTGTGTGTGCCGTATGCTGCCTGTCAGCAGGACTGTGCCCTGCAGTCAGAGCAGAGAAAAGACTGAGGTGATGATGCAGAGGTGAGGAGAGCAGGAGTGAAAGAAAAAATGATAGAAAGGGGTAAAACAGATGGAGGGTGAGAGGAGTGACTACACCTTCAGTGATGAATATTAGGAGGAATATGCTTTTCTTGCTGGAGACAAGAGGTTTCCACTGTTGACCTCATATTGAATGTAATCTTTAGTTTTGAGAGGCATGTCTGCTAGATACCTCCGCATTTTGTTTGTTTGTTTCACACTAAAAGAATGACCATATTGTATTGTAGTCCCTTTAATTTTGAGACTTTGGTTGGAATTTGATGCTCAACCTTCAAAGAGAGGGAGGCAAAGGAAAGAGAGGAGGCAGAGAGGTAGATGAGGAAGGAAGAGAGAGGGAGAGCAGGCAGGGTGGCGGAGAGTGAGTAAGTGAGCGAGAGGAGGAGGAGGAGGAGGAGGAGGAGGAGGAGGAAGAGGAAGAAGGAGGATGTAGTGCACAAAGCACCAGAGCAGCAGGTTGCTATAACAACAGCACCTTAGTGGTTCCATCTCTGTCTCTCTTCTCTCCCTCCCTCTCCCTCTCTGATCACCCTCTCATCGTTTGCTCCCCGCTGTCATTTGGCGTGCTATGCCTTTCCATCAAGCCACCTATCTCCTCCTCCTCCTCACCAAACCCCCCCCCCCTCTTTCCCCCCCACCTCTTCTCTCCTTCACCATCTCTCCTCCCTCATGTTCATATTCTGGTAGCTCCTCCACTCAAAGGAAAAAGACCATCTGCCTGACAAATAAATCCGTTCTTCCTCCTTCTGTGTGTGTGTGTGTGTGTGTGTGTCTTACCTTTGTCTCTCTGTATCTTTGTCAATCTCTCTCTCTGTGTGTTGTGGGAGCAGACAGAGGAGCAGTCAGCAGGTGTTTATGTCAAAGAATACAGAGAGACGCGGGAGGGGAAACAAGCAGCGCTCTCCTCCTTTCTCTCTCTCCTGCCTTTGCTCTTTTACATCCTCTCGTCCTTTTATTCCGATGCTCTTTTCCTCTACGCTCGCTAAGCACTCCAGCTTGATTAAACTACTTCAAAATTCTTTGTCTCCGATTTTCGATATCTTTGTCTCTCCTCCCCTGCCTCTGATTCCTTCTCTCACACGTGCAAACACTTATCACACGACTCAGTTTGGTATTTTATTTCACTGATTGTCAAATGAATAAAAATATTGTCAGCTCCGTTTACAGTGCATGGCAGGTATATTGCTGTAATTCAGAAGTGTAATTAGGTCGCTAATTGTGTTAAAAGAAACAAATGATTAATTAACAACAGTTAATATAAAGCATTTTGTACTGGCTCACAGTTTTGTCATTCATCCTGTCACGTTCCCTCAGGCTATATGGCATGCTGACTCATACAGTACTGAACAGACAAAACCACAGTCCATCTTTCTCTTTCTGCCTGCCTGTATTTTTCTATTTCTTTGTTTCTGTCTCTATGTTCAGCATTTTATCCAGGACGTTAAACTGGTAATGTTTTTTTAAAAGTGGGTGTGTATGCAAAACCCCTGTGTGTGTGTGTGTGTGTGTGTGTGTGTGTGTGTGTGTGTGTGTGTGTGAGAGTGTGTGTGTGTGTACATGCATGTGTGGGTGGGTGCTACAGTTCACACCACCTGGATAATTATGGGAGTTTTTATAGGTGGGCTTTGAAAGGCGAGTCTGTTATTATCAACATGAGTCACTGGCATTTAGGGAAAGCCTGTAACACACACATGCACGCATGTACACACACACAAACACCACTATACGCACACAAAACCAAACCAGTATGCAGGAGACCTGAATTATTTAAACCCATTGATTGCAGGACCACACACACATGCACACACAGAGTTGATGAAGCTGTGTCGTGACAGTGGAGACGTGTGTTTTCCTGTGTTTTTCTCAGTTGTTCCTCTAATGGCTACACCGGCATAAGAGTTCAAGCCACACATGCAAACACACACGCACACACTGTACAGTAGTTTTGGCTGTCAATACTAATAGTGTTTATTATGCCATAAAGATAATTAGGCTGACTGTCAGTCACAGCAGAGAAGAGAGGGAAAGCCAACCTGACAGCCCCACCCCACACATATTCTTACACACATTCACACACCAGCAAACCCAGAAAGTCAAGAAAGGATAATTTTTGTATTCTGTCTCTCGTGGTGTGTGTGTGTGTGCGTGTGTGTGTCTGCCAGCTTGAGTGGGTCCACCTCAGGGTCAGAATACAATCTGAATATATTTTGTCTGTTGTTCCATCTGAATAACAAAGAGCTAGATGTGCATTTGCACACATATATGTATCGGTGGTGTGTGTGTGTGTGTGTTTGACTCTTTCACATGTGACAGCTGAGAGCATAAATTTCACAAAATATTTGACTGCATCTCAGCTCTTGTACAGAAGACTGTTTGAAGTGTAGATGTGCAGGATAGACCTACTGTATGTAACTTGTAAATTGATTTTTTTTTTGTCAGTACGTTATCTTTTTTATTTTTCTCTACTTGTTTTTACATTGTACGTTTTTCTTAAATGCTCTTTATGAGAGAATTTGACCTAATCTTTTTGCAATTTTTGAACTGTTTTATTTAACTTTGTTTCATTTAGAAAGTTTGAAAATATTGAAAGATGGTGTTCTTTGACAAATGATATTATAGAATAAGTTAATCAATTTAGCTGTTACTGAGCTATGACATATTCTTCTTTGAGGGCCTCTAAGGAATTTAAGAAGAAAAGTTATAAAAAAGAAAGACTTCATCCATCATTTATGCATGTAAAAGAAAAAGTTCAAATAATACCTTTATACTTTTACCACAGATTTTATAGCAAAGATCATTTTTGTATAGATCTTGAACTTTGGGTCTCTCTGGGTCGGAGCACAACATTTGTGCCGTGGTAGCCTTTCATAAATGAGGTCGCTGCTTCCCATCCCTCATTTTAATAGCATCTGCTGTTTCTCTGCCAACTTCATTAGGGTTTAAAATTAACAAGTTAGGAGTAAAACTGAGATTGAGTTTATTAAATTGCACAGAAACTTCAAATTGTATGTGTTTTCCCCCCATTTCGTCCCAATTTGGTTGTTGCCAATACCCGGTGTTTACTTGAGTCTGTTGCTGCCAACTCCCTTGCTATCATAAACAGATCAGTAGGGACTACCATGTGCCCCCTCTACATGAAGTCACCAGCTACGTCTATTCACCTGAATAGAGAAGAGTGTAATGCATGTTCATTACATAGGTATGTTACAGAATGGAAAAAAGATTTTAGGCCATGTCCTAGCTGGTAGTATTTGCACTGGCAAAGTGATATTTCGGAAGAATTCATGCCACCTTTCCTCAGTGTAATTTACACCAATTGACAACAGAACAACTGGTGCTGTGGAAGATAAGTTGACTGCTCTTTTTAGTAACATGGCAATCCCTGACCCAATGTCACCTTCATTAAGTTTGGGAAAAAGTGAATACTTGTATCAGATCTGTACTCATTATCAGCAGATATCCTGACTTCAGGTATCGGAATCAGTATCTGGAGGGAGTTGGATCCCCATCCTGTGGGCATGGATGATCTTATTCTGCTCCTTGCTCAGTTTCTGCTTGCTGTCCCTCCATACCTCCTCTCCCTTCCTCTCCCACCCAGGTCTATGATAGTGATTACCTTAACTGCCAGCCAGTGTTTGTTAGCACCCTGTCGTTATCTCGTCTGTGCCATAGCAGAGGCAGTGAGACTATTAACATAAGCGGACTGTGCGGTGGCTGCCTTCAGTAAGGCTAAGAATGAGGTGGGGATTTGGATGGAGCAGCTTATCTGGCCATTGGTTAATGCTAATGATGGAGAGAATACTACAGATGGAACGAGCTGTTCTTTTGCTTCCCTGCTCAGGAAAAAAAACCCAGAGTTCAGCCTGCTGGGAACGTTCTTGGAGAGGGCTGCTAGTCTTCCCGTTGCTTTGGCCCATCTTTTACCTTACGTGTAGGAGAATGTGTGCTTCTGTGCACACACATGTGCGCACAGTGTACAGGATATACTCCATGTGAGAAATCAGTAGTGTGATCATTATTTCAGCTAGATTGAATCCGTACTAAAAGAAGAATTGATTTGTTTCTGTGATATTGTGAATTTCAGCACACGTCTTGCCTTTTCATGACAGTTCTTGATGTGTATTAAAAGGAAGCAGCCTGCTGCCTTATTGATTTTGGTATCCCATTGTTGCGCCCTGAAGACTACAGAAAAGTTTTTCAATTGCTAACGTGTCCCATCTCTGGTGCCCCTCCAGGCCTAATCCATTTTCTTTTTCCTTACTGTTACAGCTCCAGGAGACTGTGAAGAGGAAACTGGACAGCGCACGGTCGCCCCTCAATGGTGACCAGAACGGTATCTGTGATAAAGGCAGCTACTCACCGACCACCAAACGGGTACGGAAGGAGGGCTCTGGTGGTTTGGACTCACTAACAGGTCTCCCTAACAACAACAATAACAACAATGTTCCGCCCATCTCTCCACTGCATCACCAAATGGACATTAAGCCTTTACTTGGTGGGCCCAACACTTCCACCGGAAACAACACTACAAACAGCAATGGCAACCATGTAGGCCGGGCATCAGATGAGCTGGGGAAAAACGGTGGCAGCCATCTTCCAGACATAAAGTTGAACGGCTCGCTGGACTTGGAGGACAGCTTCGGCCTCCTCAAAGACCTAAAACAGGAGCCACTAGATGATGGAGGTGGGATGGAGTCGTCTGATCCCCAGTCTCTGTCCAATCAGAACAAGCTGTTCTCCGACATCAACCTCAATGACCAAGAGTGGCAGGAGCTGATTGATGAGTTGGCCAACACTGTGCCAGAGGATGATATGCACGACCTCTTCAATGAGGACTTTGAGGACAAAAAAGAGGCAGAGTTTGGCAGGCCGGCAAACAATCAGACACCAGGCCCGCAGGAAGCAGCTGGGAATACGACAACACCTGGAGGGGGGGCGGCGCCAGCAGCAGCAGCCCTGCCTCCTCCTCCTCAGCCTCCACAGAGTGGCCCACAGGTTCCCATGGGTTCACCACAGGTCAGTAGCCCAAGGGTTGACATGAAGTCCTATGGCAGGGGTTTAACCTGTGTCATTCAGTCACTTGTTGATATATTTGTCTCTCTGTTTTCTCCAATGTATAATTACACTACATTTGATTGAATGTACATTTAAGAGTACCGTGTTTGTTATCAGACAGACACACAATAGATTGACATGTAGCAGCAACCATTGATGAACAATGTATAAACTGCATGCACAGCACAATTCATGATCCCTTCCTCATTAAAGGTTTTCATGTTATGAGTAGAAGATGGCCATTGAATAGATTTTATCAATTCATTTTTATTATTGATTCTGCTTTTTGATTCCTTTTCTTCAAGAATCAGACAGTTTGAATATAAGAATACGAACTGATTCTTGATTCCCATTCCTAGTAATAAAATCACACAGGTGTGTCCTTCAGTTTACAGTTTATAAGGTACTGAAACATGAGTGCAACTACAAATTATATCTGCAGAAATAAGAAACATAATGCTTACAGGTTGTGTTTGGGTTATAACAGAGTCTTGTAAGCTAGCTGTGAGGTATTTCAATCTGAGACAGATGACATCCAGCTAAACTAAAAAACAGTCCCTCAACTCATGAACAGAGCTTCATTAACATGATAAGTGTTTTGAATAATGCAGGTTATTTTTTAGCAATATGTTGTAAAAGACTTTTTAGTCTGTGTGAAATGTGAAGTCACATTGGTAGCCATTTGTAGGCAAATAAGCCCATTTCCCAAAATGCTGAACTATCTCTGAAAGAGGTAATATTACATGAATCTTACAGGATTTTCTGTGTTTGGACCCCTCTCCTCAGGTCCGACCATCATCGTCAGGCCCTCAGTTTGCCACCACTGCCAATGGAACGCCTCCTCAGCAACCTTTGCAGCAGTCTCCAGCCGTTGCCATGGCATCAGGTTCCCCATTACACAATTGTGTGGCTCGCTCTCCTCAGACCCCAACCCAGGCTCAGACACAAGCAGTCTCCAGACCTGGGAATGGATACATGATGAACCCAGGCCCAGGTGTTAGTCAAGCGGGTACAGGACCCGCAGCGGCTGGGGTTGCTCCTGGAGGTCAGCCGGTGGGGCCAGTAACGCCTGAACTTTCTCCAGCAGAGCAACTAAAAGCAATGGCTGCTCAGCAACGTGCTAAACTGCTGCAGCAGAAGCAGCAGCAGCAGCAACAAGCAGCTAACTGGTCCCCAGCAGGCCCTCCAACCAGTCCCTATAACTCTGGTCCCTTTAACCAGGAGAAACCCAACAGCCCCATGATGTACCCACCGCAAGCCTTTAACACACCACAGGGCCCTCTTGTGGCTGGGATGGCCCCCAACAATGGGCCCAAAGCCCCCATGAACAACTACCTCCCTCACAACCACATGGGCATGATGGGCCAGCAGCAGCCGAACAGCATCAGCCAGAATGCCCTGTCCAAACAACAGCAGCAGCAGCAGCAGCAAACGGCAGCCATGTTGTCCTATAACAACACCAAACCGCTGAGTCACTTCAGCGGCAGCGGGGTTGATCACATAGGCCAGAGGATGACGCCACCCATGGTAGGGAACAGTCAGGTCAAGAACCCCATGATGCCTCCCTACATTGGTGGTGGGGGAGGTGGGGGCCAGGGGGCAGGGCCAGGGCAGACCCAGGGGCCGATCCCGGGGCAGACAGCCCACCTGAGTGAGGAGCAGAAGAGGATGTTGCTGATGAAGCAAAAAGTATTGAACCAGAACATGCCCTACAGCGCCATGCAGCCTCACGGACAGGTAAGAGAACTGTTTAATGCTCTCCGTTACAAATTTTAATCAGGTTGGCTTGGCAGTTGTTAGCAATGAATTGGTGCTGAAGTGTAATCAGCACTCATGCCAGACCTTCAGTGCTGGTCCAGGAGGAAGGTTTCCCTCTCCGTTGTTAGTCCTTTAGCTTAGATTCCAGAGTCATTCCTACACTGAGCAGCTTCTGTGGAGATGAGTGCCATGTTTAAGGGTGCTGTTGTTATAGAGCACTCAACTCATGACCTTGGGAGGAGAACAAAACCCCCACACTTTTTGCTTTTCAATCCTTGAGGAGCTATATTCATGTGCTGGCTGTGCACTGGAAGACTTTTATAAAATTTACAGATAAAATTGCCCAATGGCAATGGTTCAGAAATAAAAATATCAGCTAAGGTTATTTAAACAGTTGACCGGGAGAGATAACAGAGCATGAATTGCTGTTTTATAAAATCTTCCAGAGGTGCAGTCAGGGAAGGTAAAATGGCGGTAGTTGCCCCAGCAACAAGCCAGGGCTGGGAATAGGCATAGGAAAATGGCCTGTCGAGAGTGTATTGATGCCTCTGCAACACTAGCAGCACTGATAGCCCCCTCCCCTCCTCCCCCAGACACACAAGCGCATGCACTCCCACACCACGCCAAACACCAAAGCTAAACGGCTCCTTAGCTCATATCCCCAATCTGTCACAGCTGACTGATGGCTGAGATTGGACCACTAAACCAAGCTAGCTGCTGTCATTACCGCAAGCCCACCCCAGGCAGTTTGTTTCCTCAGCCCGGCTACCAGCGCGGCCCACTCTGAACGCTCCAGTGGTTCAGCCAGGTGTCAGGTGTCCTTAATAATCCACCGGACGGGAGGATGTTAAGGAAGTGTGGGTGACCTATACCTTAACAAAAACCTACACAAGTGACGGCTCACACCCGGATGGTTCTTCTCATGGTGTTGCTCATTATCTCAGCAGCATTGTACTATCACCAGTAGAAAGTGTGTGTGTTGGTGTGTGCATGCGTCTTTATGATGCACTTGTCAATGTTGCCTTTTTCTGTCTTTATCTCTCTGTCTCTCTCTCTGCCTCCCTTGTGTTGATGATATGGCCTCAGTCAGTCAGTCACCTCCTCCTCCTCCCCTCTGGTGATCTCTGCATCTCCTGTCCTGCTCCTCCCCCTTCCTCCCTCTCTCTCCCTCTCTCTGTCTTTCTCTCCCTGCCAGAGACACTCAGCACCAATAAAGGAGCAGATTTATTAATATGGGGCCTTTGTGGCTGCTGCCTGGAGGGCTGTGTGTTTGTGTGCGCGAGTGAGCGCGGGTATGTGCACATATATGTTTGTGTGTGTTTCATAGATTTACAGGGGTGTGGAGGGGTGGTGGGGCTGGAGAGATTTATTTGAATGAGTAGAGGAGAATTGGAGACCAGGAAAGAGAGAGGAGAGCGATGTGCAGAGAAGAAAAAGAACAACTTACAGGAGAAAGGCAAATGCAGAAAGAAAGATTTATTGTAGAGTGAAGATGGAGCATATTAAAAAAAGAGTCAAGGGCTTGGAAAGAGAGAAATAAGTGAGCAGTGCAGAATGGAATGTCTGAAATGCAAAATACTCACTATTCTACTTGCATCTAGCACATTAATGACTCTCTAATTATTTAGTAAGTAAATTTATTTGTAGTGAATAGTCACACAGGTCCCAAATAACATTAGCAGATAAACAATAAAGCATATTAAAAATACAACAATGATAATGATACACTGCTCTTTGTTAGAATAATTTGTCATCACTACTGGCTTTGTTTTTATAGTGATCATAAATTAGGGTGTAAGTGGGTGCGGATGAGCTTTACATGAACAATTACAGGATGTAGACTACTAAGTAGTAACACTTAGGGATAAGTTCACCAATTTTACACATCAGGATCAGTTTACAGGTCATGTGCAGTCACTACTCAGTCAGTTGTATAATGACAGCGGTGGCTATGGAGGAGCTTTGTCAAGCCTGACACCGTGTCCTAACAGCAAGCGAGTGTCAAACTGTTGCGTCGCATCGTGTAGCATCTGACGCTCTCTGTCCACACTGAATCCGTTAAATATGCACCTCTGTTACATCACGTAAGCAAACGTCGGCATTATGGGAAGTGTAGGATCCAGTGTTTTTGGAGATTGACCATACAAGAGACAAGAAGTCAGGACATTTAAGCTTCAGTTGCATTAATATAGGCAACTTATTTTAAATTTAAGTCTCCTAAATCCCCAAACTTTATTGAGGTGCAATACAAAATTATTGAATTACTCTTACATGAAAACAGATTTAACGCTGAAGTAATTTAATTACATTCACTGTTACAGAGGTGGGTCATATTAGATTGAATGCCAATTGACAATATTTTTCAGCCGTAAAAGAGGTCTGGCAATCAGCTCTTTAATATTTTTCTGACCATCTGTGCCCAAATTGTAGACGCATTGGACAAAAAGCTTCAATATTCTTCAGTATGTTAAGGTGAGAAATATTAAAAATAATGACAACATGCCAAATGTAACAAACAAGGAGGTGCTGCAGTCACAAGCTGAAATGAACCAACGTGCATCTCAGGAAAAGAGTGATGAGGAAGAGGGTCCCCCCCTCCACATTGCATCTGTTATCACTTGATTCAAATGGGTTTCAAACAGACATGCTCCTTAAAGATAGATTGTAAGCAGTGTTTATTATAACTAGTGCTTTTAGATGCATTCAACAGTGTTCCTGCTGCACAGCTAGCATCAGCTTAACAAAGATAGTATTGGTTACACCTTCAACACTGCCCATTGTTTGTGTGTCACCTAACACAACAGGCAACAAACAGATTTCTAATGGTTCGACATTTCATTCCTGCCGTGGTTGGACTGCAAAGTAGCTAGAGGACTTGTCAGTGGTGCAAACAGGATGCTAAAACCAATATCAGCTAAATCTGACCCCCAAAGCTCAGCTTATATACGTGTAGGTTTATGTACGTGTGTGTGTGTGTCTAGTTGTGATGGAGTCATTTTTGCTTGCCTGAGACATCATTGGTAATGGTGTTTGTTTGTGTTTGGTTGAAGTAACACTAGCTGTGCTTAGATTCCATTTTTTGTCTGCATTAGCGTATGTGTACATTAGCCTTTGGCTTTGTGTTTGTGTGTGTCGTCTCACAGGTGGTGCTTAAACATCACTTTCTCTCTGCTCCGTCCTCTCTCCCTCTCTCTGTTTCTGTGTGTTTGTGTGTGTGTGTGTGTGTGTGTGTGTGTGTAGGCTAATCCAGTTAGTAGCTGCTCGGGGAAACTTCAGCCTCGCTCCTCAAAAGCTCGTTAGTCAAGCTTTAATTGTTGCTCCCTTGCTTTGCATATCGCCATGACGCTAATTTATGCCCGTTGTCGCGGTTACTGTCGCCACAGTGGTGGATGTCTCAGTGGAAGCAGCAAGTGGGGGAGCAAAGGAGCATGCATGAGTCTGTGGAAGATGTTTGTGTGATTGTCTGTGTGTGACGGATGATGCGGTGGCCTCAGTATGTGTGTGTGTGTGTGTGTTTTTTGAGACAGAATGATTGTGAGACGGATGTGGCTTGTTGCACAATGTACGTGCAGCTGTATGAAGCTAGCAGCGCGGGGGTGGGTCTCTGTGGTTATCTGAGTGATGATTGGAGTAGAATGGATTGACAGGTGTTGGCCTCAGAGGAGAGCTTCTGGTGTCATCCTGATAAATTGGACCGGGAGGTTTGAACGTTTGTACGTGTGAATGAGGTGAATGAGTGTGTGTGTGAGAGCACATGTGTGTGCTTGTGCATGTAGGAGATCACAGTGTCACACACTGACTGCAGTGCACGAAGGAGCCGGCGCCGGTGCTAATAGTCCTGTGAGTCACAATCCGCCCCCTCACACATGTACACACACTCTCACACACACACACACACACACAAACACACACAATCACTGAACAAATAAACAGGATCTGAAAAACACCCACAGGCTTGCACACTCTGCTGAAGCCCTTCCTGCTCTCTACCTTCTCCAGCCCTCTTTCCAGAGGTAAAGCCTCTGATCATTCTCTTTGTCCTCTTTTTCATCTCTCTCTCCATCCTCTTCTGCTGAGAACCCTGACCTGCACAAGGTCTCAGGGCTGTCAGACACACACGCACACACCTTTCTCACATGTGCTGAACTAGGACCCGACCAATGCAACAGCTGGGCCAATATTATTGGTGGATTTTAGTTTATAATAGGTATATTAGTATTGTATATAATGGATTTTTCCTGAAGCTTGTGTCACAGAAACTGATTCCTTTTAAAGATTCAAACCAGTGTTCAAACATGGGAAACAATGCAATGTTCAATATGATTCAATATGATCTGTCTGCATTTACAATGTAAAAGCACAACACGCCATGCCTTGTACTCTAGCAGTGATGCTAGTAAAATTACCTTTTTATTACATTGCGTTCCCTGTTGCCTGAACAGTAAACCAAGCAATTGCTTTTCACCTTATTAATGTAATGTAGAGGCAACTAGCAACCTGTGTTGATCGTGGCACCAAATCAACCTCCACTAAAGCAAAATAACGTGTGGAAGTGTTTTGGATTCAGCACACCAACTTGTTGATAAAGGTGAGGCTGTTTGCTGCGTGCCTAAGGCTGGAGATATACTTGCTTTTTAACCACACATTCGTGTAGTCAACCCGCTGCCTCATAACCATAGTTGATCACATACTTGTCTGTGCACTTTGCATGTTACTGGACAACTTCTGAATTTGCATGACACCCGCCAAAAAATGTGAGAAGAGAAGAAGAAGCACGATATAAAAAATAAACATGGCAACACTCCAGGAGGTTACTACTGTGTGCAGCAGCAACGACGCATCGTACAGATGCGGGTAATTGCGGACTTGGTCTATTAACTTGTCTTCAAAACTGTCCCCCGTCATTGTTGTCACTGCTTTCGTGCCCACTGACCCTTGACCCTGTCACATCCCCCATACTGCCCCAACAATTCATGCGCGTATTGCATCTTGTGGACGCGTTGTGTTAATTTCTGAGGACGTGCACAACCAACGCTCCAAACGGACGCAGGATACACGAGACAGCCATCATGCACATGCGAAGGTGTAGTTAAAAGCAAGTATATCTCCGGCCTTACAGTTACATTACTAGACAACAAGTCTTGTTGGTTTGTCCGTTCTCATTTGAACATTGACAGGATGTAGATTTCGTTTGAACTTGAATTTTTAATAACTGCCCTATTGAATGAAGGATAAATTAATACATTGACAACTGGTGACAGGTCATTTTAACTGGAAAAAAAACACTCTACTTAATTTGATGTTTATGATAGTTCGTTTTTATATTATTTTTATATTTGCATATTGTTTTTCTTATCCAAACTTAGATATATTTTTATTTTCTTTCACTCAGTTGTTATTCACATCTCTCATCTTATCTCACATTTAATTTTCAATGAAGTTTAATGCAGTTTAAAATGTACTGTTATATTTGCTATCAGTATTATATTTTTGGCAGTTTGGGAATCAAAAGAGCAATTTATTTGCTCTTTTTATGGTATTTGGTAAAAATAAGAAAATTGTAGAATAACACAAGCCTTATCAACTGTGAGGAAAAAATTAATTTAATATGTTGGTGTTAAAAATCAGCCAATTTGAGATGCAGATATCTTAAATATCGATATCTGTATTGTCTTCAAAAATCCGATATCTCTATTACAAACCACATAGTGAAGGATGGAGGGAAGGGGCAAACGGGGGAGTGAGAGAGGAAGAAAAAGAGAGAACAACTGGGGACAGCACAGCCCCAGACCAAGTAATTTCTCTCTCTCTTCTCCCTCCATCTATCCCCAGGAGCAGGAGATATTACCCTCACTCACGTACACACATTTCATCTCTCTCTCTCTGTCTGAGTCACACACATGTACACAAGTGAATACTGCTCACTCTCTCACTCCCCTATCTCTCTCTCTCTGGCACCTGTGTCGGGGGGGGGGAGCAGGTTGTGAAGGGATGTTCAGGTGAAGTAGGGAGGTGCAGGGTGGAGACTGCATGTATGTATTTGCTCTCTCTCTGTCTTCCTGTAAAGACAAATACAAGACAAAACAGCTCTCTCTGTGCTCCTGCTGTCCATTTTTCTCCCCATATCTGCTCTCCTCTCTCATCCATTCTCCTTTTCCTCCTCCTCCTCCTCCTCCTCCTCCTCCTCCTTAACCACTCTGCCTCTCCTGTGCTTAGAGGGAGCTGTGAGTGCTGAGCTCCACTTCACTACTCAATAATCAATATGTGTGTATGTCGTTGCTTCTGCATGTCTCCGATTCAGCAGTGTGTACATATTTATGTGATTTACGACTGTGTGAGTTTAATGTAAGTTTAATGTAAGATTGTGTGTGTGACGCTATAAGCATGTATGATAATGAGTGTGTCATGCAAATGCTTCTACGTTTAAGATAAGAGTGGGGACATGTGTGTGTTTACGTATATGTGTGTGTGTGTGTGGGTGTGTGTGAGCAGCAGCAGGAGAGAAAACGATTCCCAGGCTCCCCTGAGCCACCCCCCCCCCCACACCCTACATCACAACACACACACACACACCCCACCACCACCACCACCACCACCAAGGCTGTTTGGTTCGCTCCGACAGTGCCAGAGAAGACACACTGAGGCAGACCATCTCCACCCATTCGACACGCCCGGGGGTGTGAATACACAGCCCGCCCTCACCAGAAAAATGACAGTATAGGTCTAAAAGTCAGGCTGGCAGAACGACCTATAGTCATGTTTATGCCATCTAGCGGCTATAGTAATTATGACCCGGGGAAGTGACGTGGTTCAGATGACGTCAGTATAAGGTGACTTAATAAGATGATTTTTGCCTCATGAGGAGGTGGGTTGGGTAGATGGTTAGATGGCAAAGAATGGACTTTGCCTCCTGCTTCCCACCTCCAACAGTGAGTGTCATGCTTCCAACCGTGAGTTGGGACGTTTTTTAAAACAAAAAACTTAACGTCATGTTTACTGTTGCCATGACAATGAAGATTGTAACTTTAAGAAAGTATATAGTAAATGACAAGTGATCATTTTAACTCAAACCTTGATCTTTCCCTAACCAAGTGGATTTTTTGCTTGAACTTAACCAGACCTTAACCACAGCGTTATCAACCATAAAACATCATTATATTTTAATAGTGATTTGTAACAGTTTTGGAAAGTGGCACATTACCATCCTTTGGGTCGTTCTGGAGGTCCTCTGGTCGTTCTTACTACAGCTGCTTGATGGCGTAAACGTAACTCTAGGCCGTTTTTTGCCCGCTGAATTTTAGACCTATACTGTCGTTTAATTATGAGGATGTGGTTGAACAGAAGGCTGGAGAGGAAATATCAGTACTTACCTCCACCAACGGGCCGCTTATTTCAGAGGAATGTCACTGTATTGTTGTGTGTTCATTACCTGCGTGTTTGTGTGTGTGTGTGTGTGTGTGTGTGTGTGTGTGTGTCGTGTCTCTGACATTTTGTAAAGTAATCAAGCCCTCTTCAATATGAACCTAATGTGTAATATTGACCTGCAGGCCTCACTGTGGAAGAAACCAGTCATGACACAATGTGTCTTCAGGCACATGGTGTCTGAGTGTATGTGTACGTGATTGTATGTGCATATGTAGAAGAGTAACCACAGCCAAGTGTGTGTGTGTGTGTGTGTGTGTGCGTGTGTGTGTGCGCGCATGTCTGTGCGTGTGCACTGGGAGGGTGGGTGGGTGGGGGGTCGTG
This sequence comes from Thunnus albacares, assembly GCF_914725855.1. Taxonomy (NCBI): domain Eukaryota; kingdom Metazoa; phylum Chordata; class Actinopteri; order Scombriformes; family Scombridae; genus Thunnus; species Thunnus albacares. Next base: position 11,871,930 of record NC_058108.1, on the reverse strand, counting down.
TGTGTGTAGATCATTCTTATGCTGTGTCTGTGGGCCAAAGGGAGGGAGGGAGATGCAGTCAGAAGGCTGCATACTAAACAGACTGCTGTCACCCCGCCAGCACATTGCACACGCACACACACACACACACACACACACTCTCACACAGAAACATAAATGCATGCTTGGTTGCTCTACCTCTTATATACACACTCACAAACAGTCCACACACACACACACACACAGACAACATACACACATGCACACACTCTGCCCATGCCAGCTCAAACTTTGGCTGCCTTACTCGGCTGCCGGTTGCCATGGAAACCATTGCCCACAGCACCTTGCAGCCCAAATCAATGGCAACTCCAAGACGAGGGTAGGCAGGGGTAGCTTGTGTGTGCGTGTGTGTGTGTGTGTGTGTGTGTATACACGCGACAGCCTGTCTCTGTTTAAATGTTCAGCCTATAAGCAGGTTGTACTTGTGTATAGTTTAGTGATAAATATGGCATAAGGCTCAGCCACAGATTGCATTAATACCGCACTATCAATGTTTTACAAATTGGATATGAGCCTGGAATAAACAGAATATAATTTATGTGGACATGTTGAAGGAGACGGAGAGGAAAACTGATGGCTATTAGAAAGTGTGTGAGGTCAGTCCTTTTAATTTAGACTAATAATGTGTTTGTCCCAACTCGCTAATCACCTTGTTTGTGTTGATGGCTCTAAATGTGACCACCATGCCAAGTGACACACACACACAAAGACAAACGGGAGGGACAACACAGATGTGACCCCGCCCTTGTCCCCAAAATGCACTCCATCCTCCCCATCTGCTCAGTCAGATGCTAACACACACACACACACACACACACACACACGCTGCCACTTACCATTAACACCACTCACCGCTGTTTAGCGACACGCTCCAGCAGGTATACACACACACACACACACACACACTCACACACATAAAAGCAGACAGTCTTGTAAAGTCGTACAGTTCACCCACGTGTGTCTGTCAGAGCGTCTGCATTCGTATGCCAGCCCTTCCTCTCAACCCCACCCCACCTCACCCTACCCATCCTGCACGTCTATCACTCCTCACTCCTCTGTGTGGGCTGAAGGAAGGAGGGAGAGAATGGAGGAGGAAAAACTGAAACAGAGAGAGAGAGAGTGAAAGGAGAAGGCAGACAGAGGGGGTGCAGTAAGGCTCTTTGAGGATTAGATTGAGAATTTTGACTCTGTCTTACAGAGGAGGATGGAGGAGGAGGAGGAGGAGGAGGTGGTGGTGGTGGAGGGTAGATCGACTCCTTGGAGCAATTTACCTCAAACGGCTCCGACACAGCTAATCCGCTCTTAAAGGAGCCTAATCCAACAGTCTTGTACCTGATACTGAGAAAAGAGAGAAAGGAGAGTGGCAGAAGGAAGACAGGAAAACTGAGAGAAAGGGGAAGGAGGGAGACGCATGAGTACAGGGAGAGTGTGTGTGTGTGTGTGTGTGTGTGTGTGTGTGTGTGTGTGTGTGTTAGACTGAGCATATACTCCAACTAAATCTAATATGCCGTGTTCACACAGGCAAAATAGTAAATTTACAATCAAAAAGAAATGCTGGACAAGCTGGACAGCCAGACTTCATGAAAAAACTCTCACCCCACAATACACACAGTTGTCTGCAATTCAGCAGTCAGTAGTAGTATTTTTAAATTATTCTATTTTACTTCTTGTTTTGAAGAGCTTGCAAGTCATACCTGCCACAGAACATAAGATCTTCTGTCTGGCATGAAGTTCATTAAACAGACTTGAGGTTGTAGTGAGTACACTGGTGTTTGCTCGCAGCACTGCACACAAGAACTGTTTGATTATCCTGAAGAACTCAACCAATTTGATTTTTTTTTAAATATTCTGTTCTGTTCTTGTGTACTGTCTATTCTGGAGCAGGAGTTGACAGATGCAGTGTTTTACACAGTCGTGAATATAAGATGATTGATCCAGTACCAAGTAAACCTTTGTCTATACTCGTGCAAAAGACACAGTGGTGCAGGACTCCGCGGATGGCACGCGAGCTATGAGCGTGCACAGAGGCGTTTATGCTCAAAGCGTTGTTCGTTCGTTCATAAACAGCGTATTCCATTTGGATATTCCGAATTAGGCCTTATTCTGAATGTAGCATTTTCTGATTAGGACATGTGGGATACGCCGGTAAACATCATGAGACAACCTCGGTACTGGATGTGCCTGTAACTATGAATTTATAATATCAGTCATATCAATATCACTTATAAATATCAGGCAGCAGCTCACTAATGTTTTTCACCTCGCTGTTTACTTCACTGCCTGCGGAGATCTTGTGATTCCCGTTCCCACTGGAGCAACCCTGAAAAACCTCTGCATGGGAATATTATTTTTCGGAATAGGGGCAAAAACCGGAATATTTTGTGCATGTAAGCGTAGTCAGTGATACCATTCCTTTCCATTGAAGAACTTCACTGTTGAAAAAAGAAAACTGTAAAGCTACAACAAAAGGCTGCACACATGGCAAGGCAACTTTGTTTGTATAGCTCCTTTCAAACATGGAGGCATATCAGAATGTTTTACTTAAGGCCAAGAACAATATTTAAAAACTATAATGTAATAAAATAACATGGCATAGATTAGCATCTGAATCGGACTCTGAGTCACCAGTTTGAGCCAAATATTCAACGTCTGGTACTTCCACATTGATTTCAGCCTCAAATTGTGGAACTTGCTGCTTGTGAAAGACATGTAATAATAAGATAATAAGAGCATAGCACACTGTGGCAAGTCATACATACAAGGCTACAGAAAGCACTTTCAGCTGAAGTGTTGATCACACTGAACGGTAGTACGCAGTGCTAACATCTGGTTTGCAGTTTTAGCCAACTTTGCTAGCATTAAATACCTAACAGTAGGCTTGCAAATGTTTACAGCCCGCCATGCTGTTATTCACTGTTCTGTGTGCAGTGATGCAGCTAAAAAAAATTTGACTGGTAAAACGAGGTTCAAATGGGGATTTGATACATTGCTGAAAATAATATAATGTAACATGATACCATACAATGAAAGTAAAAAGTGCTGTTAAATTGGATTTGAAAACTCAAACAGAGAGAGATAGAGAGATAGCGTGGGGGAAAAAGAGAAAAAGAGAGCTAGACGATAAAATGATAAAACTGAGGGAATGAATGAGCTGAATGGCAAGAAGGAACTGTGAGTCATATGTTAGTAGGGCAATATGGGATGGAGAAGTGGGCTGCACTGGAAAAAGGGAACCGGATGAGAACAAGACAGGCACATGGATTGTAGGCAGAGAAGGTGCACGGCTGAGAGATGGAAATTGATCTCAACACGAGAAAGATCAGATCATACGAGAGAGAGAGAGAGGGGAAAAAGAAAAACGCAGAGAAAGTGAGAGTAACCTACATACAGATGTCCAAATTGTTATGAAGAGCGACAGCAGCACAGGCGGAGAGCAGGAGGGACGGAGTAGTGATTGAGGAGATGGAGACGGAGGGAGTTCTGGTCTCTCATTAGAGCTCTGAGACAGGCTGCGGACCCAGAGGCACACACACTCGGAGAAAACACACATTGATTCTTGCGCTTTGCTTATGGCTCTTCTCTCTCTCTCTTTCTCTTTCTCTTTCCATCAGGCTCTTGTTGTCGGGGCTGAAACACGTTACGACAAAGATAAACACAAATGTAGGTGTAGCGTGCACAGCAGCTGACGCGCATATCTCAGAAATCTCAATCTAGGAATGAGTGTCTGTGTCTAGTGTTGGTTTATGTTTCCTGTATAATCTGGTCTGCTAAATGCAACACTAGTGCGCCCTAGTGCACACATTAACATCGCGTGCCGATGTTTATACGAACGTCTGTGCACAATCTCCGTACATATTTGCAGAGTCGTAGATGCAGAGGTTTTATTCTCCCTTTTTCCTACCCTCCCCACACACACATCTTCTCCCTCTCCCTCTTTCTTTCCCGACTTCTCTGCCCTCTCCCCTCATCTGTCTCACTGCCTCCCTCCTCATCCTCTCTCACTCCCAGGTAGTCCCCCCCCCACCCCCGCCCCCTTGCCATATATTCCTCTCCACCTCCTTTCCCCTCCCCATGCTGTTTTCTCCCTCCGTCTTCCTCTCTTTCTCTGTCCCCCGGCTCCTCTCCCTCTCTTGTGTGCTGTGTATTTCAAAGAAAAATGAAGCCAAATAAACTTGAACCCCAAGAAGGTGATTGATGGTTGCGCAAAGCTCCTTCTCTCCATCTCTTTCCTTTTCTCCCTGTCTTTATTCCCACACTCCCTACCTCCCTCTCCTCTTTCCCACTGGCACTGTGGCTCCCTCTCACACATACACACAACACACACCGAAGCAAACACACTCAGTTTGTATAGTTTGATTAATTATTTGGGTCTACAGCATACAGCTATGCTCATGTAAGTCATTTTTATATACTGGATTGTTTGCCACAAGATGCCTCTGATAATAAAATCCATGCTTTGTTGGTTAAAGTAATGATCTGCAACATTCGCACGTACATAAATGTTGTTTTTGCTTCTCTGTGTCGCCCGCCGACTTGACGCAGTAGTCATTCAGTCTATATCCAGTTCATAAAAGTGACAATAACCAACTGAACAGACAAGAGCGCCACCTACAGAAGGCTCATCAGCAGAAAATTCAAAAAACAAAAGACACCACAGGACTGGACACATCATGATTACTAAGTGATCTATGACATCAAAAAATGAGCTCTTTCAATAATAACTCACTACATCAGTCATTGTTTGTCAGAAAAATATTGCAAAGGCAAAAAAGAAAGTTGTTCTTGCTCCAAATTTCTTCAGCTTCATACCCAAGATGTGAAATTGCCTGCACCCTCTGTATGGATAAATTGTAGCCATAACTGCAGTATTTCTCTATAAGCAATTTTATGAGACGTTCAAACACCGCTCACTGGCCTGTAAACTGATTCTCTTCTGAGAGTGTCTGGTGAAATTTGGGATTCATTATCAAGGCTGTAACCTGAAGACAGAAAGTCTGTTTCCTTGTTTGCGGCCATTATCGCTTTATGCACCACCAGCAGCTTGAGGATCAGACTTACCTGCTCTCAGCATGACCTCAGCTTTCTTATCTGAACAGTTCATGAGATAAGATGAACTTTATGTATCCCTTAGGGGGAAATAATATTATTACAATAGCAAAAAAATGGAATTGGGGATCAGTTTATGTTTATAGATAGGTAAGATGTGTACATGTGATTTTCACTCAAAACGCTTTAGATTTACACATTTACAGAAGTAAATGAGCTGATATTCCTATCAGACAGGACTCATGTTTCCTGTCTGCATCTATACTGTCAACTATCAAACATAGGCCAAAATGCAAACACATCATCATTAAATAAAACAAAAAAAAAACAACTAGGGCCAGTGACATATGTTGTTTTAAAAAATATATATTGACAGAATTATCAATGTTTTTATAAATGTTAAAAATTATAAGCTATATCTTCTGCGTCTGTTCGAACTGACATCATACAGTTAAAGGCTAGTAACACCCATCGTACGTCCACACAGGTGTTTCCACTTGTGGCTGATTAGAGCTCTCCTCAGGGCTGTGTGGTCATGTACAGACTGTGCATGATTGACATCCTCCTCACACTCTTGTTAGCGTTGTTGCACCTGTTAGAGCGGGATGACATGCACATTTAACATACATATTGATGTATGTTGTTCGGGGACCTCACATAATTCCCAGTATAGCTCTGCTGAAGCCAACGTGGACAGAAGTCTAACCAGCCACAATAAGTAACAACACCTGCCTCTGACTTCACAGCCAAACATCATCCATGACGATTAAAGCTGGATTTACAGTCAACGCAGGACATTAATTGGAGTCCCAGCACAGATATTGTACATGATCAGGCTGTAACATGCTGCTATCATATTCCCAACAGTAACTGTGTTTGTATTCTTTCATTCTCTGTGATACAGAGGTACACACTTACTTAGAACTGGTATTCAAAGATATCAAAGTGATAAGCTAAAAATATTGACACTGATATAGCTAAAAGTTTAACTAGGAGATTTTGACTAAAGCTACTGAGTTAACAGTCCTGTTAGGCTACCAAACTATCTTACTTGCTGTTACCTTTCAGACACAAATGACAAACAACAGCTTAATTTTGCAGTTTGGCCTATTTACAGGGTTCACATTTATAGGCAGCATTGTCGTTTCACTGACTGAAAGTGAGGCTAACGTTGGCTTCTTACAGTACGAGCGGCAAAAATAAGCCTCCATTTAGGTTTAATCGTGGATTTGATTTAATCTTTTATTCAATTTCACAGTGTCAGGTTAGTGTGCAGATTTTTCATGCACAAATCTACAAGTCATTGTAGTTATGAAATTTGCTGAATTATTAATGATTACTTGTAGTTAATAATGAGTATCAGCCTCAATAGCAACTAATGACAAATCAAATATATAGCGTGATATTTTTTCTCTTCGTGGTCAGTAAACACATCTTGTTTCTGTGTGTGCACCGTACCTGTCCATGGGTTTGTATGTGTGTGTGAGACCGCATCAGGTCCATCCATCAGCCTGCGTGACAGCTGCAGCGGAGGGAGGCAGTGTTATCAGGCATGGCACAGGACACCTATCAGGGGTCCTATTGTCTCATCCGCCATGATAAGACACAGGAAAAGAGAGAGAGAGAGAGAAAGATGGAAAGATGGAAGAGGGGAGGGGTTGTCATGGGCAAACAGTGTGACGTTGAGGACTCCTATTTTGACATAGTCGAGTACACGCATGCGCACATAGTACACATATTTCACGGTATTAGAGAAACAGGGAAGCAGGAAATAAGAAAAGAATGCGTACCATATAAAGATGGTATTAAATTGTGAGATATTCATGTTATTTGGTCCGCTCCCTTGTAAATGGGTGCACTGTAATGCTCAACCTATATATTCATAGGCCCCTGTAAAAGAAACCTCCTGAGGTGTGTGTTTGATTTAACTCCCCACATCTGTTGTTTCACAACCTTATTTCATTATTTCTCAAGCTTCCCGAACATCCCATCCAGACAAACAAATAAACACACACACCCTTACCAGGAAAGATACACCGTCACACTAATTCTGGGACACATTCATACACACCCAAGCATTACTTAAGGGGCTGACACATAAACACACACACACACATACACACAGAGCACTGAGGCAGCCCCAACGAGCCAAAGATAATTCACTTTAGACACAGAGTTTCAATTTGACTGCACTGAGCGTCAGTCTCACATGCTTCATGTCACTCTGTGCTGCATTTTTCAGCAGCAAAATCCAATTGCCTGGTATATGACTGTGTGACTGTGTGTTAAATGCGGTTGCAGATGCTATTTTTGTCTTGTGTTCTGCATATTTCGATGTGCTTGTTTCAAGTTTGTCGGCTATATGTACTCCATGTCTTTATAACTGTCTGCTATAGATATTGGGTGGTGGGATAATGTGTGGATGGCGGCATCTTTATCAACAGCTCCTCTGTAATAGCTCTGGTTTCCTGGTTTTTTTTCATAAACATCAGCATACAGTTACACAACCTCAAATTTCCACCAAAGCCTCTGACGTTTGTGAACCTTCATAAGGATGAATTTCTATCACAACTTATTTTTGTGGCCTGTGAACAACATATGACTGGATAAAAGTGAGGAAAAGGAGACATATCCTTCATATTTACAACATCATGTCATAAAACCAGCATTCTGTGGCTTGAACAGGACAAGCAGCGTAACGTTAAAGTCACTGACGTGAAGTTCTCTTGGTCAGGCACAGAATTACACATCTATGTAATGATCACTTTGACTGATGAAGCTACAAGTGGATATGATTTCATGTTGAGTCTTATTTTGAACATTTAGAAGCTTTAAGGTATCATTAATGATATTATGTAACTTTTTCCCTTTTTTTAAGATTTTTTTTTTTGCCTTTATTGGATAGTGGGACAAGCAGAGAGAGATGGATATGACATGCAACAAGGGTCACTGGCTGGAATTGAAACAGGGACGTTGTGGTTCTCAACTGATCCCCTGTAACCCACTAAGCACCTAATTTAGGCCACATACTGAGTGTTATTACATTTTGTAGACAAGCCTGTGTTTTAGTAACTTTTTGTAGGGCAGCAACTAACAATTACTTTCATTATTGATTAATCTGCTGATTATTTTCTTGATTAATCGGTTTGTCTGTAAAATGTTAGAAAATAGTGTCTATAATTTCCCAGAATCAAAGATGACGTCTTCATATGTCTTGTTTTGTTTGACCAACAGTCCAAAACCCAAAGATCAGATTACCTTCATGTTTGAATTAATCAACTAATCATTGCAGCTCTACTTTTTTGTGTTCAGATATGCAAAATCAATATTTAGTGTTTTCTCACTTCCCTCAACTAAATAGGTTTATTAGATACAACAGAGTAGAAGTTGTGTTAAGATGTGTAAACAGCTTTGTCCTGATGTAGGTGTGCTGTCACATGATTTAGGTCTACCTGTGAGTAGTATAAAGTATGTGTCCTATGCTGCTGCCATTCCTGAGACACTGAGACAGTAAGGAAAGAGATCTCACCTTCCCCATATATTTTCTGACCTTCTCTTGTCTACCATCATTTTGTTGAAGGTAAGCACTAAAACATATTGTCATTCTCTTTACTCCTCTCTCTCTCCCTTTGCCCTCCCTTTCCTTCTCTCTCCCTCTCTCACTCCCTCCCTTATTGTAGTTTTTGCGCAAGAAGGCAGAAAATATGCTTACCCTACACACAGGGATATTTGCCAGTCTCACACAAAGTTCAAACTGCTTGGGAAAGCACAGCTTTACCTGCACCATCAACAGCAAACCTGTGTGTGTGTGCGTGTGTGTGTGTGTGTGTATATGTGTGTGTGTGTGTGTGTACAGTAAACAATACCTGTACATATTTGTGTGTTTATGTGTGGACAGGTTCCTTCTGCCTCGAGGGCATACACCTTCATGTGGGAACAAGATGATAGACTATTAGTACCTTTTACTGAAGATTAGATTTCTTAATTGACAGTTCAGTGCAGTTGATTTCCTTTTTAGAACACAAAACAGAGCATGCCATCGCATAAAGTGATGCTAAGTCATCCGACACGCTTCTTTTATTGTGTATTGGTGAGTACAATAGTGAACACATCTAGCAATCATTCTGAGACATAATGCAAAAAAATCTGAAGCCCAGTATGAAATACGTTAAAACTAGAAAGGGCATATTGAGACATCATTTTACTTTGTTTCACATGCTTCGCATCGTCGTCTTTTGGTCCAAATGCTACATCAGGCAGCAAATTTAAATGGGAACATGTTGGTGACAGCACCGGAGTCTGATATCAGCACAGGGATGAACAAGAGGAATAGAAAGTACCACAGTGTTGCCCAGAAATGGCACTATAAACAAACAACAGCAGAATTGCCTGCCAAACTCCCCAAAAATATATCAATATTTAAGACAGCAAAACCTCTCCGCAGTGAAGATTGTATTCTGTCATTGTTAGCAGTGGGAGTCCTGCCAGTCAGCACGCCGAGTACCCCGGACAGCTCCCACATCCCTGGTGGTCCCTGGATGAGCACCTCGGACAGCAGCTGTGACATACGGAACATTATTAACGATCCACCTGTACTAAAACTAACGACCAAAGAAACTTAAAAACAGGGCGAACCAGGGAGAGATAGGGATACCAGATCTATTGCTCTGTATAAATAAATGATCCACCTGAGCTGAGCAGGAGGATGTTATGGACTGTAGGTTGATCTATTGTTACTCCTGATCTGTAAAGTTTCCAGTTTGCTGTTTCAGACAAGTAAAGTCACATTACCCTGAGCTTCTGCTCATGACTCTGCTGGAAAATAAAATCACAAGGGAAAAAATAGTGCCATACTTAAAAAATATAGATACACTTAGCTCATTAGCAGTGTTTTGCTTCCATAGTGCTCTGTTGAACAACGTTTTTAGTTGTGATGTTGATAATTAACTCTGCTGTTCAACTGTATAGTTGTGGTGTGAAAGCGGCTAGCAAGTGATGCAACATAATCATGTAGTGGATTCCTGCTCAGTTAGCAAAACAGCAATTAGGATCATATTGTAGACTGTCCTGGTACATTAATGTGTGTGTGTGTGTGTGTGTGTGTGTGTGTGTGTTTGTGTGTGTGTGTGTGGTGGGAAATGATGAGCAGAATATGGAAAAAAGGTGGTATAGGCAAGGCAAGCTGCAGGGATAGGGCTATGTGGAGTCGTGTTAAAGGACAAGGTTGGCAATTTTCTATATTTTTTTTATTCTCAACAGATCTTGTGCAGAGCCAAACCAACAATCAACTTCTCGTACTTACAAGTATTGTGTATGTATCCAAATCCTGATATATCATATTCTTCTGTTAAACTATTAAAAACATGTCAATGAGTCACACTGCTGCACTAGGTGACATGTTTCTTTGCCCTGAAGAGAGTGGTTACTGTAGGTTGTTTAGAAACGGCTCCAAAGAGTAATAACAGAGATCACATTTTCAATCTCAGGAGAGAAGTTCTTTGTAAAGCAGACACCACTGAGCATGCGCAGGAATACGGTTCTGTTTACAGAGCTTTGCTAGCTTGTTGTGCTACATATCACAACCTTTTGACTTTGTTCTTTGAGAAATTTATAATGGAGCACAAAGTCAAGAACCACGTTCCCATGCATGCGCAGTGGTGTTTGCCGTATAAGGAACTTCTCTCCTGAGACTAAAACTGTTATCGCTGTTTTTACACTTTGGAGTCGTTTGAAAACAAACTACAGTAACCACTCTCTTCGGGGCCAAGGAACATGTCACCCAGTGCAACGGTTTGGCTCATTGACGTGTTTTTAATAGTTTTTAGACAACAACAGGGGTCTATGGCACAGAGGAATAAGATATATCAGGCTTTGGGTGATGATTTGGATGAAAGAACCAACCATATCCTTTAAGATACAGTAATTCTATCATGGTGGATGTATTGCCTGCATGATGGGGAAATGTAAGTAGGTATTTTAATATTCTGTAGTTCAGCAACTATCCAGACATCATTTAGAAATTCCCTCCCAGTTCCATTTTCAGTTTTGATGGTAAAACAGTGATGATGTCTTGTGAATTTTAGAATCCTGTGGGAGCAAAAATGTGTGCTCCCCCTCTGTTTGACAGGAGAGAAGCAGTAGTGGTAGGAAAGTCATATCTACTGAAAACCAGAAATGCTAAACACCTGTTTAACATTCTTTAATGTATTTAACCTACAATAAGTACAGTTATGTAGGTTAACTCACAATAGCACAGTCTGCTGTTGTAGAGCCTGGTTCTGCTCAGTTGGCTGGAAGGTAATAGACTACAAATCCTGCTGACAGTATCATTCAGAGGACTATTTCTGGGCATTAGAGGTTACATGTTTCTGTTTTGAGACAGACAACACACACACACACACACACACACACACACACACACTTACCCACCCGTAGACAGAAGCACGAATGAGCCACCATCAGTCTTCAGTAAGTGTTTGACACCTGGGCTCTTGGCTGACTGCTATTTTGCGTCACACACAAGGGCATTTGGGTCTCTCTTGTCCCGTTTTGGACACTGTAGCATCACAGAAATATAGATACACACACATCACACACACACACACAAGGTCACAAGGTCATCCTCAAAGACCAGAAATAGAAATGTAGCAGTAGCAACTGCTGACCAGGTGTCTCATGGTTGGAGAAAACACACACAATGGGATAGATAGAAGTAGACTCCAAATGTGATCTCACATCATTTATCTTCTCATCTCTTTAAGTATGTATGGATATGTAACCATAATATATTGCAAAATGAAGGAACCTTAACCATATTTCCTGCTGCTGTAGCCATTAATCAACACACAGCAGCATTAGGTTGTTTCATGTGGTTAAGATACATACCTGCCTGCCACAGTGATTTAAATTTGCTTTTTTTCACTGCAGGAATTCCTCCCAGAATTCCTGAACTTTTCTCAAGAATTAAGGAACTTTCGTTTGCCACAGCTCTTACCCCTAAATAGATACTAGGCCGTGGGGCAGTGGTAGTAGTTTTTGATTGGTCTCAGTCCAAAGAAGTGGTGTAAACACTACTAAACATCACAAGATTTATGGGTTATACAACAGAAATTATAGGCAGCAACATGAAAACATAGCAGTAGCAAGAGAAGTAAGACATTAAAATGCAAGGAGAGAGTTCAAGATGGCAACCAAATTATAGTCTGTCATTTCTACACTCTGTGACTTGCTTAGGTCATGTGCAATCTGCAAACCTGCACAACTCTACATCCTCATTGCTCCACTGATTGCTGGATGTAGACGGGAAAAAAAATAAATCATTGGAGTATGTGTGTCCGACAGGTATTCCAGAGTCACTGCTCACCGGACCAGTGGTTTGCTACTAGCACATCTATTTGTTTTCCTACTCCATTTCACCTTGACATGGACGGCAGGCATGGGTTTATGACATTGTGTGTGTGCGTGTGTGTGTGTCTTTCAAAAGGCAGGCTGGTATATGTTTCTCCCTCTCTTGTGAAAAGCAATCTCCCAGGTTGAGCTCATAAATCAAGGTGGGGGATGGAAATGGGGATGAAGACTGTGTAAGTGTGTGTGTGTGTGTGTGACTCTTTCACCGTGCTCATACCTGTCTTTAGTGGGGCGTGTGTGCATCTCCTCAGATGTTGTATTTGCTTAGCTTGACGTCAATATGGTGTCAGCCTCTTTGTCCATGACATGACCGATCTCTCTCATTCACTCCTGTATGGCCTCCCATTTCCTCCTCACGGTGGGATTAGACCACAGGGCGCCCCACTCAAAATGAATAGCGATTTAGGAAACTAATGAGCTGTAATGGACAATGTGCCCTCAGAGCAACGGTAATGCAGTCACTCATAAGGCAAACTCCTCCCATTCCCCTCCTAAGTGTGAGATGAGAGAGACCTGTGCTGTGTGTGTGCGAAGGAGAGACTACCATGTCTGGTTTTGCTGATGACGAGCTCAAAGAGGTGACCTGCCTGCTTCATCTTTCCTCTCTTTCTCTTTCTGTTTCTTTCTCTCTTGTCCTGTTGACTCAGTTATAAAATCATCTCACAGTCTGCACAGAGCACACCCTCTGATGAATGCACAAGTCAGTGTGACTTGATTCATATCAAACTGCACACAAAAAAACACAAAGGTGTGGTGAACAGGCTCACAGATCATCTGAAACATGGGAATCGTCCTACTGTGAGAACAACAGCTAAATATAAACTGAAACATTAAAACTTTTGAACGTAGTTTGCAAATATATGTTCTGTTTTTTTGGTCTACCGTATGCTAGCATGTGTACGTTCACACACATACAGTCTATCCCTGAAATGTTCAGGAACATTTCCTGCATGGGGTCATGTGTGAATGAGAGCAGGGATCGATATTCCAGGAAATCTGTACCGCCAACTTCCCACCTCAAGACCTAGTAACATTTCAGGGAAAATGCCAGTACAACTGTGTTGTGAATGAATCAGTAACATTGCAGAGACAAACACGTAAAGGGTTACTTCCATCTGAAGAAAGACGCTTCCATGTGGAGCGTGCAAACCAGTCACAAGACTCCACTGATGAGGTATTTGAATATGCAACTTCTTTATAGTTGCCTTGCCAATGCTTTCACAGGCGATTTAACTCGCAAACTTGTTGAATATTAAATAGATTACGAGAACATCAGCACCGGATAAAAACAGCTCCTCGCCTACCATGTTCCTGAAAATAATAAGAGACCTCTTCCACCACATGCATGTACATCCGGCCTTACCCCATCTTCTTCTTCTTCTTGTGCTTTATGGCAGTTGGCATCCATAAGTGTTGCATGACCACCATCTGCTGAACTGTCTCTTACTCATCTATTCCGGCATTACCATGCCATGTGTGATTGTAGCTGCATGTGCGAATACTGAAAATCACTAGCGGTGCCTGAAAGGTTATCCCAGTAATTTCCCAGAAACTTCACCAGTGACACTAAACTGAGGTTGAACCATAGAAGCAGTTTACAGCCTTCCACTGGTTGATTCTGCTGCCAATCAAACAGTCTGCGCTCCTATTGGCTAGTTTTACTGCCTACAACTCTGTTTTTTTTCTCCTGTGTATGATCATTCTTCTTCGCATAACAGCCACCAAACTTAATGTGCTACCTCAGGCAATGCCATCAATCACTCACTTCACTCACAGGCCTTTTTTTCTGGAGGTCAGTGACATGTATGCATATACCATATGTTGATCTTGTGACTCAAGACAACAGTTACTGTAGCTAGCTATCATCTGCATTAATATTTGATATTGTAAGAACTTTTTCTTAGATATTTTATGCATCATACCAGAGAAGTGATCTTGCTGTGTCACAGCAACCTCGCTTCCTGAAGTCTCCCATTTGAACGGTCGTTCATATTTCAGTACTTGAGCGTATTAACTTAAAAGTTCTGCATTTAGACCTCTGGTATTTGGATCAAGTAGCTTGGATGAACAATTTTGTTTTATGTCTTTTGGTATCAGGAAAAAAAACAAAACAAAACAAAATATTTCTGTTGCGAGTGCTTCATAAAACATTGTGATCTAACCTGGCTTTACTTAATGGAAAACTACGCTCTTTGTTGTTTTGATGGCCTGTACCCCTGTTGGGTTTTCTGTTTTCTGTGCTGGTGTGTTATTCAGGCAGCACGTTAGGAATAGTGCTTAGCTTGAAGGATGCTTGTGTACGGTTTGTCTGGTTTAATACAATGTAAGCTCTCCTGTCTCACAATTGTCAAGGAGTCTTAGGAGTGCTTCTTATCCAAATGCTACACCACTGAGCTGATTAGGGAGGAAGTCTGTATGTGTACGAGTGTGTGTATGCGTGTGTGTTTGTATGTTTGTGTGCCGTTTGTGTAAATGTGTATTTGTCTATCTGCTTTTACATCATGTTAGCTTAGTGTGTGTGTGTGTGTGTGTGTGTGTGTGTGTGTGTATGTGTGTGTGGGTGTTTGTATGTGAAAAGCTTCATTCCTGTAACACCTCAAACCCTGTGTCTCAGTGAGCGTGTGTGTGTGTCTTTTGAGGCTCCTCAAAAGCTGCCTTTTTCTCTCTCATGTGGCTTCTCTGGTATGTTTGGTATTTCACAAAGCCTCAGATCCTCCTCTCCTCAAAGGCTGGGGGAGGTGTGTGTGTGTGTGTGTGTGTGTGTGTGTGTGTGTGTGTGTGTGTGTGTGTGTGTGAGGGAGAGAGAGAGAGAGGGAGAGAGAGAGAGAGAGAGCGCGCGCAAGATGCTGGCTAACACACATACACAGACACGCGTGGATCTTAAGTGTCATTTCTCTGCCTCGTATTCTTGTATTGAGGGGGGTAGGGTTGTAAGGGAGTGTGCATGACACTGTGATTAACACACACACACACAAACATACTGTATATACACACACATGCTGTGGCTCTGTCGCTCCAAGTTCCTTTCCTTGTTAGCGTGCATGGTAGGGATTTCTTGGTTGGCTGGAGAGGCAGCCATTATGTGTTTATATGCACATATGCTGTGTGTGTGTGTGTGTGTGTGTGTGTGTGTGTGTGTGTGTGTGTGTGTGTGTGTGTGTATGTGTGGGTGTGGGGGTGTGAGTGTGTGTCTAAGGAGACCAGGATGTAATTAGACACAATGGCAGTAGCTAATGGAACAGCTGCCTCTTTGTAAATGTTGCTTGCTGCTGCCATGTGGACGCACGAACACACACACACACACACACACACACACACACTTTCTGTGACCCACCAGTCGCTCAGGGCACCTCACCGTGCCTTGTCCTTCATTTTTCTTTCTTTCTTTCCTTCTTTTTCCTTCTTTCTTGCTTTCTTTTTTCTTTCCTTCTTTCCATCTCCTCTGCCCCTTTTTTCCCCTCGCTTGTTTTTTAACTTTTCGCCTTGCTTTTGCACTCTCTGATCTTGTGTACAAAGAACTCTCTCTTTCAAGCTCCCTGCCTTTTTTTTCACTTTCTGCTGCTCTCTCTTTCCCTTGCCCTCTTTTTCCTCTGCCTGTCTCTCTTTCTTTGTGTCTGCTCTGTTCCTTTGTGTGGCACTATGTCTCTATCTCTGCTCTCTCTGCCTCACTTTTCCTTTTCTCCCTCCCTCCCTCCTTTCCTCCCTCCCTCCCTTTTTCTTGGCTATCAGACCATTTTTCCAGCAATGAGACTCGTCACCCCTCCCCCTTTCTGTCCTCTCTCTCCCTCCTCCTCTTCCTCCTCTTGTGGCAGAGCTCCTATCAGAGAAATGATAACACTACGTCACTCTGTAATCTGGCAGAGGGGGCTGCAGCAGCACACACACTGAGCTCTCTTCTCTCTCCATCGCTGCCGTAGCAAAGACTAAATCTGTCTCGTTTTCCATCTATCACTCTCTCCCTCTTTTATTTTTTTTTGTTTCACTCCCTGAACTAGAGACCTTGACGTGTGCGTCTGTGTTAGATAGTCACAACAGTCGCCTTGGACGTCACGCCGCCGTAAAATCTCCATAGTAACGTGACCTTGCCCATCGCAGCCCTCCATCTCATCCATGTTTCCATCTTTCATCTATCTATCTTTCTGTCTCACTCTTCTCTGACGGGCAGCTGTCTGCTCCAATTGATAAGGAAGTAAATCTCTCTTTGACCTCTTTGTGGGCGGGCCATGCCGTCGCTCTGTCCCTGAAAGGAAGCGAGAGAGAGAGAGAGAGAGAGAGGAGATAGCAGGGGTGGGGTTGTTTGTGTACATGTAACAAGAGGTCACTAATACAGACACACACTCCCTCACACACATTTTTGGCCCATTCTCCTGTCATACCTTCAGCGAACCTTCAATCATCTCTCTGTCTTTGCCATTACTATCACTATCAGGGACACTCCCCGAGTGAGCTGAGAAATGACTTTAATTGAGCCCCGGTTTGATCGTGATGTTCCAGCGCCGCTGATCGTTTGTTAATGCCTGCCACTGCCATGTCACCCCCGTCTGGAACGGCACAAACAGTTCTTGCTGAAATTGCACAAACTTGCCCTCCCCTTTCCTCCTTCTCTCTCTCTCTCTCTCTCTCTTTCTCTCTCTCTCTCACACACACAGTTTCTTTCTTTCCTCGTCTTACCCTCTCACACACTCTGCTCTGTAGTTGAGTTAAAACTAGTCTGCTTGATCTTTCTGTCACCCTACCTCTCCAGCTCAGTTTAGGTGTTTTAATACTATGAATGTTGAAAGCTAGCTCTTTAATAATTCCAGTTTATTCCAACTTAGAACAATTTTTTCGTAGTTTTTGCCACCACTCCCTTTGGTAATAAAACCATTATATTCACCAAGTTTATTTCTGAGATCTGAGAATGCTGTGACATCAGTAAAAAGATGTATGGAGCATGAAATAACAGTGATCATGCAGGTTTGAAAGGAGCTGTTGTTGTATTCGCTTTCTTTCCAAGAGTGAGATGAGAAGATTGATACCACTCTCACTCTGATGCTGGAGCCAAGAGAGGATTAGCTTAGCATAAAAACTGTAAGCAGGGGGAAACAGCTAAAATTGGGTTCAAATATCTACCTCTAAAATTGTGTGTGGATTAAACAAGATACAAAATGTTATTGAATGAGCTTTAGAGGTGTTTGGTAAATGTCTTTTTTTACATTTTGCAACAAGCCAGGCTAGCTGTTTCCCCCTGCTTAGTGTTTATGCTAAGCTAGACTAACTGCTCCAGCTCCATACTTGACATACAGTAACGCAAGTGGAATCGGATCTTATCTACTAACTTTTGGAATGACCATATTTCCCAAACAACGGCATACAGCCTGAATCTCTACTTTGACCTTGCCCCAGTTGTGCGAACACACAAGTTTCTTGTCCAACAAGGGATTATTACTGACATTTTGGGTGCTCACTTTCAGATTTACTTCCAGATAAAGTCTTGGCTAATCTGATCATCTGACTGCTCGTATTTCTTTCCCTCCCTTTTGGACTTTGTCGTAGCAATGTTGCTGTGCTCCCAGATCTCAGCAGTTACAGTGTCATCATAATGGCTAGAAAAGGTGTCCAAAGCTTTGAAAATAGGATCCAAGTTGTAATAAACAGGAATCATCCTTAAAACAAAAATATGTTTGCAGACAGCCCATTTCAGTGCACATGTTTCAGTTGTTAGAGAACAGACACAGTTTTGAATCTAAAGTGATTCTTTTAAAAATGATCTCTGGGGGGACAATGCACTTTGATCAACATCACTGTAAATGTACCAGTGCTGGACTAAATCTTCAACCATTGTTCTTCAGCCAGATGTTAAATTATCCAATAAAATAAGAATAAGGCAAACAGCAATCTGAAGAACACACCACACTCATGCACAATAACGCAACACTGTGGGAACCACGCCATCAACAAATTTCTTGTGTGTGTGTGTGTGTGTGTGTGTGTGTGTGTGTTTGCACCCATGTGAGCATGCAATAAGGGGTGGGGGTATGTTTTCATTCCTGTTACCTTGTGTTTTTTCTTCCTTATCATCCCCTCTACTCCCTCCCTCTCATCTTTCCCTCCCTGCTTCTTTACTTCCACTAGCTCTACTCCCTCTCTCTCTTTCAACATTCCTCCTCCCCTATCCTCCCCCCACCTCTCTCTCTCTCTCTCTCCCTCTCTCTCTCTCCCTCCCTCCCTCTGCAGAAGGTCAGGGATATGAGGACGAGCAGAGAATCACATGGTAGTTTTCCTGAGTACTCAGGCTCTGAAATCTTCCACATTCACCAGCATGTCAATGAGTGGAAACTTTTATACACCGCAGCATTGATTCCTTTAAACCATAGTGAAACCCTCATTGGTAGCCTGTTGTCTTGAGTTTAGTACTTTTTGGTGTTTTTAGGGCTTGTAGAAAATTTGGGATCATCATTTCTGCATATCTCTGTTTCCCACCTCTGTCTGTCTCTGTCTTCCTCCAGTAGCAGCAGCAGGAGGAAACAGTATTATTCTTCTCTGGAATGTCGCATCGGGCTAAATTTAGAGCCTTAGTTTCCGTTCTTCCTTCTCCTCCCCTCCCGCTGCTCCTTTTCTCCCTCCTTGCAGATGAGACTGAAATAGCCAACGTTGTGTCTTGAGACTTACCTGGGAATATGGGCCCCAAAGGCTCCCGTCAGTCTCCATCTCCCTCCAGCCTGCTGACTTCTGTATCAGAGCACTGGGCACTGATACTGACCTTGCAGCATTGTCATAAGCATGTGTCCGTTTGTCACGTGACTTCGGCTACATCAACTGAATCAAGTCTGGTTTGAGCTCGACAAACCATATCCGTGTTCTCCTCCACGCTAACTGTCAGTTTCCAATTTTGCTTGGGGAGATTTGCATGAGCACACATGGGAATACAGTGTTTAAGTGGTTAAAAAGTCTACACAGTGGGCCTTCAGTTGAAGATTTCCATCCAACTTACGTACCCTGTAGACATTCATGTTTATTGTTTCATTGCCTGCCAGGATGTCAGCGATGTCATCTTTTGAGCAAAGGCTGGTCACCTCTTGTCTTGTAAATTTGCATGAATTTGGATTGGCAACATGTGTGTAACTACCCTCAAAATGACAAGTTTTCCTTTTTACATTTCTGTTCACACACAAGTTAATAAAGAAGATACAGCATATAAATAAGACAGCTTTAGAGTTATTGGCAGGCGTATTTCTTCTCAACCCAACCGGTCAAAGCAGATGGCCGCCCACCAAGAGCCGGGTTCTGCTTGAGGTTTCTACCCGTTAAAGGGGAGTTTTTCCTTACCGCTGTCGCCAAGTGCTTGCTCATGGGGCAATTGTTGGGTCTCTGTAAATTAAAGAGTACAGTCTTGACCTGCTCTATGTGAAAAGTGCCTTGAGATGACTTTTGTTGTGATTTGGCGCTATATAAATAAAAAATTGATTGATTGATTGATTGACTGTGGACAGAGCCAGGCTAGCTGTTCTAAAACCAGAAATTCTCAACACCTAGCAATGCAATCCTTGAGTTTTAATCAACATTGCTCTTAAACTTCAATGAGGCGTCAACACAGCAGAGGAACCTACGCTTCAGCAATGAGGTGTAGGGTATAGTCCAGCAAAAGCCTGGCTCACCTTTTGCCTCAACACAATGCAACATTATCACACAAGTTGCCAGGAGCTTATTTTGCAACATGTCACTCTTTACCTCATGATTGTCAAGACAGAGGATAAAATGACCGTAAGATGTAAAACTCTGTCTCATAGCATTATAAACCTCTGTACATTGTTTTTGTGTCTGAAAAGCCCTTAAACCCATGGATCTGTTTCTCAAATCGGCTTTCCTGGATCGAATTTCATCGCCTCACAAATACCTGTAACAGCACAACCCCCTTTTTTTTTTTTTTTTACACAGTGCCATTTTCAGCCTGATGCCCAGTAAGAGCTATAAAGACAAATAAGAAAGGAAGTAGCATGGAACTTTCTACAATACCTGTACGCTGATTGGTTCTGAATATAAATGGTTTAATCATGGAATGATAGTCTTTGTTTCCTCCATCATGTTGTAGGCAGATATACAACCCTTGAACACGTTCTGGGTTTTTGTAGATGTATGGCTCTAATAGTGTTTTGCTCCATGCTATGTTGTGTGTATGTGTGCGTGTCAATGTACGTGCTTGTAAACGCGTAACAATTTATCAATACAGCCCCTCTCTCGTAGCCATTACCACTGATTCATGCCTTGCTCCTAATGGTCAAATCATTAACATTATTTAGACCACAGGCTGTTTGTGGATGTGAGTGTGTGCATTTCTCTCCCTCCATGTTTGCCCATAGAGGAATGTCTGTGTGCTCACGTTGTGTAAGCGTGTGCGCGTTCACATTCAAGCTTTGCTGTGCTGTGTGTGTGTGTGTATGACTGTCCTCAGGCCGCTCTAAGTATTGATCTCCATATGGTCAATGAGCAAGGCTAACGACGCTACAATATGCCGCTCTCGCCCACCCCCAATCAATCTCAGCAGCCGCCACACAAATGGCCCTCTCCGGTCTCTGAGAGGACTTGACGCATTAGCCCACCTCAGCCGCCATTAGCCTGCACTATTGAACACCTCCAGGTTTGAAAGACATTGTCGCTAGAAAGAATTAGCGAATAGGTAAGCATACTTTATCTCTGTAGCGATGAATCATCTTGTTATGCCTCTGTGTTGCAGGGATGGAGAGGATGTACAAATATCCACTAACAAGCTCCCATAAACATTCATAGACTTAGAATGTGCACACTGACACGCACATGTGTTGCTAACCTCCCCATCGCTGGTTTTCTAAGGTGGTAGGGTTGTGTTGTCATTGATTTCTCTGCAGTAGAAACTGGAGGCATAACATTAGTCTCTCAGGACAAACACACACGCATGCACACAGAGAAAAGTGGAACTTATCAATACACTGGGTCAATAATCTGGGATATCTCATCTGTTTGGAGGAGCATCCGTTTGTGCCACAGGATGGAAGGAAAGATAGAAAGGTGGAGGCAGGGAGAGGAGAAATGAGATGCAGGGATATCCCTTCTTCCTTCCACAGTGTGTTCTTCTCTTCCTACGTCTCTTGAGGCTCATAAAGAAGCAAAAAAGCAGAAACGGAGTAAGAAATCAAGACAGAGAAAAGTTACTGGTGCGCTGGTAGCATTAGCTTCACCGTAGCTCCCTGTAGATTTCCCTATCACTCACTAACACCAGTACGGCACAGTTAAACACTTACACGCTCAGTGAGTCATTCGCTGCTCTCTTTTACTCCCCCCGCCCCCTCTTCCTCTCTCTCTCCTCTTTTCCTCCAACTGTTTGAGGTCTAAATCCCTCCATACTCAGCGACTTAACCCCTCTCTTTCATTTTGCCCCCTTCACTCGTGCTTGGATCTACCAGTAACCATTAGCTGCAGCATGTGTGTGTATGTGATCAGTAAACTAATGCTTTGTCGAGTGCCACGTTCCTGGCACGTGGCGTACCTCACTGCCAGAGTAAAACTGCAGGAACTGCAAATGAGCTCTCAGCATAGGCAGAAGCACACACACGCACACACACATACACACACTCACTTACTTCCTCTTTTACATATGTCTTTCTCTCTCACATACAAACTTAAAGTGGTATGTACGTTATATGTACCTGTAAGCAGACACATACAACAGTCCATTAGTGCACAAACATACGTTATTCACGATGGTTGAATACCATGAACTGAGATCATAGTAAGAGTATTTTCTGGGAATTCTTGCCTCCTTTCCTTTTCACAGGAAAAATACCTGCAGGGACCCAGTTTTAGCATGTGTGTGCTTGCGTACTGAAACTATCATATGCACCGAAACAAAGATGTCCTCTCGAAACCTCATTCACAACCTCAGGTTAGCTTTGCATGCTCCCAGATAACCACTCTGATGTATGAAAATATAATCTGAAAAACAGAGAATCAAACCGTTGGCCATATGGTTGGCATTGTGTTCTTTCAACCTCATAGATACTTTCAAGAGGAATTTGCAGTTTGATAAACCCCTCCCCAAACAGCCACCTTCTCCAATCATAGCTTAGCAACCATAACAAGGCACAGCAGGCCTGTCAATCTTTGGATTTCTCCACATGCTGCAACAGTGTTCATGGATCTGTAGTAAGAGAGATACTTGGTTTCCTAAAGAGTTTGGAGGGTCATGCCTTTTTTTTTTAAACTCCTTACCAAAACAAAAAATACAGGAGTAAAGGTGTGTGAACAAAGCATGCCGAACTAAGTAGTTACTGAATGTAGTAATCTAGGTTAGCATTACTTCCAAAGCCAAGATATAACAATATTTTATCTGTAAATATAAGGTTTACAGATGACTTGGGGGGGAAAAAAGCCCTGTTCAGGAGTGACCCATCCACTGTGTGAGAGCCAGTGTGACACCAGTCCTGGAGGCCACTAATATCACAGATATATAGATAAGCAGATCAGAGTTTAGGCAAACATTAGTGGCTCTGTCCTGGCTGCCAACACAGCACAAATTTGATGGGTTGAGGTGGTGCTTCATTTGATTGTCCAAGCAACCTATTATGTATTTCAAAATTTAATGTATGAACTGTGTTATGTTACAAAGAAGCAGTCTGATCTTACTATAATTATCATACATGGGTCCATCAAATGGATATTCAGTATCCTTTTAAAGGGTAAATCTGGAATTAAAAAGTGAGCTTGTGAAGAACCAACTTACAGAGTTGGTTAGCTAACGTTAGCCAGCTAAAGCTAAGAAATCTGACAGCAACTGTTGTCATTTCAGCCAGCAAAATTGTCAGACACTGACTAGAAACAATAAAAAGTCAGCTGGTGAAGATGTTTTCAACCACCTTTCATTTTAGTTAGCTAATGTTAGCCAGCTAAAGCTAATAAATCTGAAAGCAACAGTTGTCATTTCAGCTGGCAAAATTATCAGAGGCTGACTAGAAATGAGAAGCTGCTTTTGTCTTCTTCAGTCTAGAGTTAAGAACCCATTGTTTAAAAAAATTAACATGCATTTTGAGTAGTATATCTTCCACTGTGATCATACTAAACTTCATATTTGCCAAGCGAGAACGGAAAGCTTGACAGGCAGAAAATATATCACCACATTACCTAACATAGGCAATACAAAAGAATAACGTAAGAAAATTGGATTCACTGTAATTTATGATTAATTATCCGCAGTTCAGTGGTTAAAATCAAACTTCATTTATAGTGAGAAATCCCAGGCACAGAGTGACATGTTCACAGGAGACCCTTCATCCATACCACCCACATACACCCACTGCTCCTGTCTTTTATAAGTAGCAGTTATTAGAAGACAGTCAATGTTTAAAGATGACTTCCCCTCATTGACATGCCAGCATGTGCATTATCTGCATTGGTAAGAGCCTAAATGAGGCTTTTTAATTGTTAGTTTATGTAAAAGCTGTTCAATGCATGGGTAAACAGACATCACAAGTTTGTCTCCTGGGGTTTTGCTCTTCTTTCTCTCTCTCTCTCTCTCACTTGATGGAGTGGTTTCAGATAACTTCAGACCCGCATCACAGCCACCTCCTCACCCCTCCCTTCCTCCTCCTCTTTCTGCTTCCATCCATCTCTGTGCATCCGCCCCCCTCTCCCGCCCCCCCGCCCCCACCTACCTCCATCACTCCCTCTCTTGTCTTTTCCTTCCCTCCATCTTTCCCTCTCTCCTCCGGTCCCTCCCACCCGAGCCATCAGGGTAGTGTGAATCCTTTGGTAAACGTCTGGTGCCTTGCAGAGCTTGTCAGTAAAGCCAGAGCTAATTAGTGGAATCACAGAATAATTAGTTTTTCTTCTTGTCGTTTTAATTCCCACCACCCCCCATCACCCCATCCCTCTCCTCCCGCCTCGCCTTAGTTTTTCTGCTGTCAACAGTCAACACTGTCACAGGGCTTTAGCATCCCTTTACCTTCTATCACTCTCGAAATATCTCACTTCCTCTGTGTCTTTTGCTCGTTATCTATCACTCTCATCTCTCCGATCACTCGATAAGTCTCTTTCCTTCTCCTCTTTTTCTCTTTCTACATGTCACAGTGCCTGTTTCCCTTCTACATCTGTCTCCTCTCTCCCCGTGGAGTGTTTTCCCGCCCACACCCTTTTCTCTATTGAGGTTTCTCTTGCCGCTGTTGACTTAAACACATGGTCGAGCTTGTTTTCTCACTCCGTGCCTTCCTCCCACTCTGCTCCCATCTTCCCCTCCCTCTTTTCTCTCTCTCTCTCTCTCTCTCTCTCTCGCTCTCTCTGGCTCACTCTTGTTTGTCCCTATAGCCAGTGTTTGTTTACACATCTATTTCTCCCTCTAGGTTGGCCGACAGTCCAATCCTTCAAAAACGATTTCCCCTATATATCCCTCCCTCCCTCCTCCCGCAGTTTCTCTTCATCTCCTCAGGGTGACTGTTTGCTCCCTTCCTTTATCAACAGCTTTCCTTCCATCCCTCCCCATGTCATTCCTCCACCCACCCTTCACTCGGCTCCCTCCTTCCCTCTTAACCACTCCTCGATTGCTCTTGTTTTGTAGAAATGATAAGGCGGAGGGAAAAAGGGTCTCTGGTCACAACCAAGGTAATTGGCTCTTCACGGCTCAGTTTTGTGTGGAGAGCGCTCCAGTTTAGTCTGGCTTAGAAGCCTCACTACCAGAGCCCCACGACGTCACGTCAGCCAAACCACAGTGAAGGTCTGCTGTTATCTATACAGGTTGACTTTCAAAGAAGCAAAATGTGAGCATAAATGAACAGATGGATGCTCTTTGATGAGCATTTCTACAACACAGTCTGTTCATTTGTGCTTTCCTCCTACCACAATAGTGAAGTCATCATAGGCACACATTCTGTGCCCTGTATGTGATATATGCCACAGCTTTTAATATTGTAATACTATTTTTGAGGCTTTATATATATTTTTAAAGCTACATGAATCAATGCTAGATGATGTGGTATTTGTGTTATTTGCAGCTTGTGATTCAAAATTGGGATTAGCATTACCGTTAGCATCAATATATGCATTGTAAATGTCAGTAGAAAAAGGTTTACGTCTGTGTCCTTTATCTAAATGCTGTTTCAGAGGCCTTTTCACATTTCTACATAGATGCATGTGGTTCCTAGTAACTGAGGCCCAACCTAGAAACCAAATTTGGCCAAGTCCAAATTATATCTCAATATTTGTGTAGGTTTTCCACAGGTATGTTTCAGACCTCTATTTTTCACCCTACCTTGAATAAAATCCTGAAGTAGATGATGAACATTTTTTGTCCTTTCCAGTGGCGAGAGGTGCTGTCATTGAAATCATTTTTGAACTGCAGCAAATGGGCTCATGCAGTTTGGTGGAAGCCTGCTATTTATTTGAAATCTTGATTTCAGTGCTGCAGGACAATACAAACATGAAAATACCTTACCTCCAGCACTCTGGCTCTGTTTTGAACAGACTTGTCAACCAGGACAGGTGTCCCAGGCTGGTGTTTAAAGATACATCACTATACTGATGAACAAGAAACACTACGGATTCCATTGCGTTAAAGATGATTAAAACAATATTTTAGCTCCCAGCATCTTCCATCTGCACACACTACATGCATTTGCACACCTACAGACACACACATACGATCACATAGCCCTTTTGTTCCGTCTACCACTGTACACCTCTCTTTCTCTGTCCATCTGTTCTGCTGAGTCGTGCGATCAGGAGAGGGTCCATACATCACCTCTCCACCTCCCCTGGGACAACGTGGTGGAGGAGGGGAGAAAGGAATGGGGGAGAGTGGCCTGGTACTTTCTCTCTTTCTCTCACACACTCACACACTCTCTCAAACCCCCACAACACCACACCACCACCAGCAGCAGCTGTTAGCAATGACGGCAAATTGTTTTTCCTGCCTATTTGTGGTACACTACTGATTGGAAGGTCCTTTCTCTCTTGTGTTTGTTGCACAGTCACATCCACGCAGGTCCGTGTGTGTGTGTTGCCAGTTGGATTAGCGTTTTAGCTGCATTAGGAGTGGACTGAGACCAACACTTAGTTTAATGGAATATTTCCATTGTCTCCTTTTTTGAGAACAGGGTGTTATCTGACGATGTATCGACGCACTCATCGAGAGTCACATAGAAGAAGAGAGAGCGATAAAGAGGGAGAGAGAGAGAAAGTGAGACGTGAGGAAAGCAATCCAAAGGAACAGAGTGTGTGATTGATGAAGGGAGGGGTATCACCAAACAAGCAGAGAGAAAGAGACAAGCAGAGTGAAATAGAGAGAATTTAGAGAAAGACACAGTAATGCACCGAATATGAGAGGGAGGGAGGCAGACGGAGAGAGAGATGAGTAGAATGCAATAATGTGATAAAGCAGCTGAGGAATGGAGGTTTTTCTACACTCTGACGCTTTTAGTCCCATTTCTACTTTTTACGGCAGATTTCATCATATTACCAAAGGCCATTTTGGCTCTATTGTGGATAATAGGCTGCTGTGGAATTATTGGAGATGCTGGCTTAGATAATGGTCATTCTCTCTCTCTCTCTCCATATCTCTCCCTCACTCTGTCTCCCCTGCATTAGAGAAGGAAAGGTAAGGCAGAGGAGGTAAAGGAGAAAGAGAAAGATTAATGGCATACAAAGATGGGCAGAGTCGGGGGCGATGGAGATAGCTGAAGGTGCAGCGCATAAAAAGGCAGCTAAATGTGTAAGACAAAAGGAAATAAGGATAGGTTGTGCTCTGTAGATAGCTTTTGTGTGCGCACTCAGACTGATTTGTGAATGTTTGCTTCTAATACAATAAGTGGATAAGAAAATTGGATTTATTCGTCATTATATCCCTTCTCCAGAGCAAATAAACCACCAGGATTCTACAGCAAATGTGTTCCTAGAGGCTTACAGTATGTTTAAAAAATGCCCACAGGTCACTGGATAAATGTCTGTTTCTTGTGCTGAGCTTATTCAAACTTCTGGATAAAGCTACAATCGTTATTCCATTAAACAAATTTTAAGTCAGGAAAAAATGCCAAATGTTTGATGGTTCTAGGTTTTCCAAGTACTCTTTCATTATGATAAATTGAATATTTTTCCTGTTTTGGTCTGTTGGTCTATCAAAACAAGACATTTGATGACATCACCATCTGCTCTGGGAACTTGAGATGGGCATTTTTCTCTATTTTCTAATGTTTTTTAGACCAAACAAGTGATTGATTATTCAAGAAAATAAGCGTCAGATTAATCTATAATGAAAATATTTGTTATCTGCAGCCTTAATACATTGCTATACGTGGGAATATATTTTAAAATAACTGGTTCAAATCCACAGATTGGTTATGAAACATATTGCTAAAAAGATTAGTTGATTGACAGAAAAAGAACCTGCAACAATTGTGATAATTATCTCTGCCAGGCATAAGCCTGGAGGGGATCATGCGTTTGGTTGTGTGTGTGCATGTGTCTGAGTGTATATCTGTCCACAGCTAATCTCGCATTCTACTGGACCTATCAGCCTAATATTTTTTATTCACATTTATGACTGTATGCTCAAGGACCTCTCATGGTTGCGGTGATTCACAATTTTTGAAAAAGCCTTTTTATAAAAACCATTGACTGCTCTGCTCTGTCTCTGTCTAAGTCTTCATCAGGGTCAGACTTAAGAGTCGATACACGTTGGTCTGCTTGATTGCCTATGCTCGAAGAATAAATTCATAACATTATTTCACCTGAAGACGGAGGGCCTTCGTTTTTTTTCCCATGGTTGTCTGCACCTCTTAAGGACAAATATCAAGCAAGACTTCCTGGATTCAGTTTTTTTTCTACTTTCCTCTTCCCCACCAAAGAGCACCTGTCATATGAGCTATCAGAACCATGCAGCGTTTCCTCCTCCCGTATTAAAGTGAATATCTTTTGGTTGAGGACTGTTTGTTGAACAAAACCAGCAATTTGAAATAATCACATTGGCCTCTGGGAAATTTTGATGGACATCTTTCACTATTTTCTGACCTTTTATACACTAAACAATGAATCCATTCATTGAGAAAATAATAGGCACATTAAACAATAATGAAAATAATTGTTAGTTGCAGCCCTAATCCATTGTCTTTAAGTTAGGTAGTCAAAGTTACAATATATTGTAGTGCAAATACATTTCTGCATGGATTTGTATCCCTCTTAGGGAGTGTAATAGAGCCGTAGACATATATATATATATATATATACACAGTATAGAGTGGACCCCACATATACACAAGTCTATCTCACTGGAGTATGGCAGCATAGAGGGAAAGGTGGGGGTAGTTGGAGGGGTGGAGAAATCAAGATGGAGGGAGGGCGCAGAGGATGGAAGCAGAAGGGAGTCGGATGATGTGAAGACTCGAGGACGGGGGGAGGGAAAAGGAGGAGAGAAAAGAGCGCCTGAAGAAACACAGGAAGAGAGAGACGGAGAGACTGAGGAGGAATGGCAGAGGGAAGGAGGGAAGGGAAGGGGGAGCCTATTGCCCTGAGACTACAGCACAGAGAGAAAAAGAGACGGAGAGAGCAAAAGAGTGATAGCCTTACAGCAGCACCTAATGGCTTCTCTGGAGAGAGAGAGAGGGAGGGAGGGAGCGGAGAGGAGAGGTGGAGAAGGCATAATGAGGGGGCTATGACAGAGGCAGAGATAGATTTAGAGAGGTAGATACAGGGAGAGACAAAGAGAGGTAGAGGTTATACGGCCGTTCGGTAAAGATGGAGTAAAAGAAAACTAGAGGTGAAGAAAAGGAATTGGTTAGAGGGAGGGGGAGGAAGATGAGGGAGCAGAGTGATAGCCGCTGAGGCAGGGACGGATCCAGACGTTAAATGAGCAACAGCAAGAATAAAGATGGATGAGCGCGGATGTAGAAAAACAAATGTGAAACAGGTAGAAAAACAAATGAAAGCTTGGGGGGGGGTTGAAGTAAGACGAGAGAGAAGCGCTGCTGGCGAATGAAGAGGAAGGATCAGCCCTCAGGGTGAACAAAGGAGGAAGGAATGAAGGGAAGATGGATGGAGTCGCAGGGTGGACAGAGAACGAGGGAGGAAGGGCGGAGGAGTGGCTAGATGGAGGGATCTTAAAAGAGATAGAAAATAAGGGAGGGATTAGAGAAAAATGGAGATGAATGAGAGAAAAAGATAGAATGAGGTGAGGAAAAGAAGGAGGGACAGATTGAGTGTTGGAGAGAGACAGGCAGGCAGCCGGCGAAAAGAAAGAGCGTGTGATGAGACGATAAAGGACGAAATTGAAGAGGAGGTTGTTGAGAGGGATGGAGGATGGTTTGATGGATAAAAAGGCAGTTTACTGTCATAACGAGAGGGAGAGAGGTAAACAGAGATGGGAGGATGGACGGATGTGTATCTTCACCTCCGTTAACAGCCGTGTAATAGCACTGATCGCAGCTGTGAATAATTCAAACCCTCTAGTTGGGAATTCTCTCCGGGAAGAGCCCGAATACTCGCCAGGGCCATGTGATAACCACACACACACACACACACACACACACACACACATCATATACACAGGCCCTTCACTAGAGAGTGATCGAGAGAAAAAAGATAGAGACAGAGAGAAAAGAAGAGAAAGAGCAGTCCACCTGCTGTGGCTCCGAGTTGTCACTCAGACGTACCATTCTCAGCCGCCATGATTAGATTACATAGAAACACATCAATCTCTCTCCCACCCACACACACACACACTCACACTCACTATTCTCCCGTTTTAAATACATACACACACACACACACTCCCAGACACGGCCTCTTTCCGGCCCTTTCCTGTGCGAGGGTCTGCACGTGTGTCTTTAAGGTTTCCATGGTGACCGTTTCCAGGGTGATTTACTGTAGCACCTGGTCCCTCTCAGGGTGGTACGCTCGTCTGCTCGCCACAATCACTCCCCGGCCACCAATGATCTCATCCCTTTGCTCCACTCACACTCCCTCCTCCTCTTCCTCCTCGCTTGTTGTCATGAACATGAGTTAGTCCTGTCTGCCGTCCTCTCACCGCTCGTCATATTCCGCTGTCTGTCTCAGGTTATCCATTTATAACAGGAAATAACAGCAAAGCAACTGTTAAGAAACTGCTTCTCAAGATCCATCAAACATTAGCCAATAGTAGTGCTGAAACACTAAGTTGTTTAATTGATTAGTTGATCAGCATAAAATTAATTAATAACAGTTTAGATAACTGATTAATCATTTATTATATTTTAATCAAAAATGTCAAACATTAGCTGGTTCCAGCTTCTCAAAAATGAGGATTTGCTGCTTTTCTCTGTTCTATATGACTGAAAATTAAATATTTCTGTTGTTTTGTTGTTTTTGTCGGTTGGTCAAAACAAGCTATATGAAGACATCGCTTTGGGAAAAAGTGATGACCATTTTTTAATATTTTTTGATATTTTATCGAATAAACAAGTAAGGGGTATTATAGTAGGAAACAAAAATAGTTACATAAAATAAAATACATCAACACAACTCAGATGATAACATCAGGATATGCTATCATCCGCCGAGCTTCAATATGCACCAACTCTTCTGAAGACAGTCGTCTTGGCAGAAAATGAAAACAACTGTTTGGTGTGGCGACTGTATTTTTTTATTTAAATACTTTGAGTAGTTACAATAAAGTATGATAACAGACAGCTTATCTATTGTTGGGTTTTAGTGCCAGTACAAGGACTTCTTCCAGACTCTCCATTGGTATACTATACAATAGCAAATCATTATAGCCTTTTAACTAACAGTAGCCTTAAAAGGCTGAATTTGAAGCAGCACAAGACATTTTTTGAGTACAGGCTATAGAGCAAGACTAAGCTCTACAGCCAAGCTAGTGGCTGCTAATGTTCTCAATAACAATGCTAACATGCTGATGGTTTAATATTTACACTGTGCACCATCTCAGTTTAGAGTGCTGCTAATTAACTTTCACAGCTGAGGTTGATGGGAATGTCATCAGGTATTTGGTCAGAAAAGTATTTAAGTAGATTGAAATCAACACCTGATGATGGCATTAGACTAAAAGTTAAGGAATCAAAACTTCATCAGTAGGGGAAAATGAATGTCTGTCCCAAATTATGTGACAATCCATCCAATAGTTGTTGAGATATTTCAGTTTGAACCAAAAGTGGTGTACAACACATGAAAATCCATAGATGACAACGTGGACAAAGGGTCTGTGAAATGACCTGTAGATTTACAAGCAAATGTTTTGAGGCCTGTTTACCTCACAAAATGTAGAAAATCTACATTTTTACTGCGTGGTGGAGCCTGGGTGGAGCTGTGGTGAACGCAGCGTGTAGAAATCAACATAACTGAGTGTGTAGGCTGAGAAACCTGTCAGTCAAGGCAGTCAAACCCCCAAATATACCCCTCTTCCAACCATAATATCATATTCATGCATCAGTGAATTACAGTGGGGGTAGACTTTTGTTGACATTTATGTGTATGTTAACATTCCTGCATGCACAAAGTAATAAGTCATTTAGGAACTGTTAAGGGACAAGCGTTGCAAATTAGTTTTGGCTACGCCATGTGGCATTAGTCTATGGTATGAATATACTATATCTAGCTATAAAAATAAACATCAATGAATCAATAAAGTTTTTTTGTTGAGTAGACTTTGATTTAAAACATTTCATCCTACATGATTGCAAACAAGCGTGGACTGAAATTCCAGGCTCTGTGCTGTTTGTGGGTGGTTTCCTATATGTGTGTGTGTGTGTGTGTGTGTGTGTGTGTGTGTGTGTGTGTGTGTGTGTGTGTGTGTGTGTGTGTGTTGCAGAGAAATCCCTTGGTTAAGCACAGCGCCTCCAAAGAGCATTCATGCTGCAGGGATTCATTTACTTAAATTGATCCACTCCTGCATGCCCACATGCATTTCACAGCATCACTGCATGGCATCAGGTTGGTTCAGTTATGGTTAAAGGATGATCCCAAGAAACCCTGTTAACC
This sequence comes from Thunnus albacares, assembly GCF_914725855.1. Lineage (NCBI taxonomy): Eukaryota > Metazoa > Chordata > Actinopteri > Scombriformes > Scombridae > Thunnus > Thunnus albacares. The sequence continues at coordinate 11,839,473 of NC_058108.1, read as the reverse complement.
CAGTCTATTGTTTTTGAATCTGTGAGTGGGATTTAGCAAAGCATGAGGGTTGTGTGTGTTTTTCACTTTGACTTTGCCCCATAAATTCAATGTTTTCATGGTTATATACAAGTGTGTGTGTGTGTCCGTGCGTGTGTGTATGTGTGTGGAGATTCAGAAATAGGCCAGTTAGGGTTTAGAGCAGAGAGATGTTAGAGATTAAACAGACCTCTGTGGGGAGCAAGACTCCTCTCCAGCAGTTTAAATATAACTCTCTTCAGGGAGAAACAGAGTATGTGTGTGTGTGTGTGTGTGTGTGTATGTGCGCGCGTGCGTGTGTGTATGTATGTGTGTTTGAAGGGGTGGGGTTAGGGTGGGTGGATATGTTCTCACATGAGGGAGTGGTGGCTCAGAATCAAACGACTGGTTTCATAGTTCCACCTATCCTTGTTACACTGTGTGTGTGTGTGTGTGAGTGTGTATGTGTGGCCCAGGTATTCCTCATGTTGTGGGGACATAAATCTGTTAACACAGTCATGTTGTAGGGACTCGTCTCCCATATGTGGTCAAAAAGTAAGTCCCCTTAATGTAAATCATTAATTTTAGGGTGAATACTTGGTTTAAAGTTAGGGTTAGTTTATGGTTATGTTAAGGTTAGGATAAGTCTCCAGGAAATTAATGTTAGTCAATGAAATGTCCTCTGAAGTGATGGAAACGTGTGTGTGTGTGTGTGTGTGTGTGTGTGTGTGTGTGTGTGTGTGTGTGTGTGTGTGTGTGTGTGTGTGTGTGTGTGTGTGTGTGTGTGTGTGTGTGTGTGTGTGTGTGTCAGTCGATGTGATATCTTCTTTACCTTGGGCACCGTAGGGATAGTTTAATATTGTGAGGCCTGGCTCCAGCATCTGCTCAGGGTTAGTGTGTATGTATCTTTATGGATCAGTCAGCAGATGCAGTATCATACTTATGTTGCAACTGTGAACATTAATACACCTCACATGTTTGTTTTTACTTCAGTACAAATACGTTATTCCTCAACTTCACATCCACCAAGTTAAGCAGAGAAACTGAAAACATACAGTATTTTCACATATACAACAGGTTGTTCTTGACCATGAAGACTGTATTATCTACTGCCTTTTTCAGATTAGAGATGCAGATTTGTGCGGATAAAAAAAGATATATGACATAATTCTAATCTGTGGCTCATTTGGAATGCAACATAATGATATCCTTGATACACCTCAGGACAAAAGCTGCTGACTGTCCATGGTTACCTGCAGCAGACTAATGCACAATTATTTTTCATGACCAGTTTGAGGTTATAATCTCACTTTAAATCATGGTCACAGGTTTAGTCTTGTGAGCTACAGCACCAATAAGCTTGTTTTTGTCATACACTTTGCTACACAAAGACTGCAAGCAGAGTGTCCTGATCTTCTGTGTTGGGGCTTCAAATAGTGGATCAGTAAGCTCTACCAGTGACACATCTCTTGCATGTCTGTTATTTCAGTGACTCTGAACCAAGGCAACATACAGTGAATGTGGTTATTGATGGTGCATACACACGAAATCCAGTCTGTGGCTATCTGGAATTTCATTTTTCTTCATGTGCCTGGACTAGAGTGTAGAAACTGGTGTTGATACAGAAGATGAATAACGCTAAATAAATACCCATATAAAGAGTCAATGTGGAAAGAAATAATAGTAGTTATGGTATGTGTTGTATATGGTGACTGCTTCATGTTGAGTATGTACAATAGATTTTGTATACATCATCTACAATGAATACTGTATTTGGTCTATAAACATTTTATTTGTGGCCTAGAACAAAGAGGTATGTTTTTAAATGAACTGCATGCATTGACAGAAAGAAATATGACAGCTGTCAATCAATCTGTACTCGCTCTCTATACATCCATCTATTCAGACTGGAGCTCTTGAAAATACAAAGTGCAGAAACTCTACTTCATCAACCAGCCTCTTTTTGTGAGGGATCCAGTCAGCATATTACAACCAGTCAAGTCTTCCATTCCCACACCTCTCAGACATCACCAGAGGGGTCAGAGTGCAAGGTCAACCACTGTGAAGCTCAAGGACATTCTGACATTGATAAGCTCTTGCTGCGAAAAAGATCACACCTGTGACCTTCAGGCTGGTTGCGCTGACACCAGAGACACGGCTTTAACACACCTTGCATCTGTATCACAAGCCGTCAAGTGCTGCAGCATCCATCACATCTGAACACAGAACCAAAAACCGAATGTGGGCAGATGTACTCTCTGCTCAGTTTCTCAGTCTGACTGCAGCCGTAGTCTACATAAGAGTCTAATGAAGCATCTCCACATCTATACATCTATCCCTCACTCTCTGTTTCTGCTCTCCTCCTCTTCACACTCACTCTCTTCCTTCTCTTACACAAGTGGGTGACAGATGTGAGCCACTCTTGGAGAGAGCAGACACCCAGCACTCTGCTGCCAGGCGCCGCTGCTCTTATAGGCTTTGTGTGTGTGTGTGTGTGTTTATGCATGATGTTCAGTTGTGTTTCACTTAATGCCCTCATGCGCAAACTGTAATGCATCTTGTAGTGCTGTAGTAGGTGTGTATGTGTATGTGTGTTATGTGTGTTACACAGTGTTGTGTGTGTGCAAACAGCAAGTGCAGCCTTTAATCTTTGTGCTGTGTGGTCACCATGGGAGCAGGTGATTTCATCCTGACTGGAGAGTGTATGCAGATACACCTTTACACACACACACACATATACAGTGAATACAGTAGACACATATTTCTGCTCCATGAGACACAGGAATGAAATGGACAACCTCTCTCACCATCTCACTCTCTCACTTACACACACACACACACACATTTCCGCTCACTCCACATGTAATGTAATCACGTGGGCTCTCCATGCCTCCTAACCCAATAAAGCTGACAGCTTCCACCACACACACATGCACACACAAACAAACACACACACACGCACACATTCTCCAGAATCAACCTGTGATACCTCTCCTTTCATTTCATCTTCTGTTCTCTTTTCCGTCTTATCTTTCCTGCTACAAACTCATCCATTGGCAGCTTCCAGTAGATTTTGCAGTTTTCCAGCTTCTGACTGAGCTCCTCTGTTCCTGCTGTAGTTAGCAGCTAACCATCGAGTCTCATTAGGCGCTGACCCATTTCTGGTGAGCAGAACAGAATTTGGGGACTGACTCGAGCTGATCCAAGATGCCAGAATAAAGCGTCTGGGGAGGGACAGAGAAACAGAGGCTAAGACAGAGAGAGTTAGATCGACAGGGCTAAAACAGACAGACTGTGGATGCTCTTTGTTACATTATTCAACGACAGTCTTGAGTTAGGACAGAGAGGACAGAGAAAGGAAGAAGCATTGATAAATAGAGAAAGGAGAGGTCAAAGAAAGCCAAAGTAAAATTTCAGGATTATAACCGAGTGTGTTTGTGTGTGTATGTGTGAGTCGTTCGGGTCTGCCCAGCGTTGTGGAGGGTGACCAGGCGCGGCGGCCATAACCGCTCCTCCGAGCGCCATCTGCTCCTCGCCGCAGCAACTGTTGCCAGGGTACCTGCTCTCCTCTCCTCCCCTCTATCCCACCTTTTACTCCTCCTCTTTTGGCTCGTCACCTCCTCGCTTCCTCTTGATTTTTTTTTACTTCTTTTCTTTTTCTTTTGGCTCCCATGCCTTCCCTCTTTCATCACACAGACTCTTCTCTCTTTCTTTCAATTAATTCAGCTTTCTATTTTTTTCTTTCTTTCATACTTTAGAAGATACCTGCAGTCTATTCAATAAGCTTTATTGGCGTGACATTCAATTAATTGTATGTTAGCAACGCTTCAGCAAAGTGCCAATAACACTGAAATACTACTGATACTACTGTTAAATCTCTTCCCTCGTGTGCCTTTTGCATGTCTTTATTTAACTATATACAATGTACATACTGTACTTTTCTGTCATTTCTTCAGCTACCTGCTACCACACTACTACCACCACTTCTCCCCTCCCCAACACACATACACACACCACCTCCACCAAACTCTTTAATTCCCTGAGACTTTTCCTCTCCTCTTTCCTTTGTAATCTATCCTTCCTCCGTTCCTTCGTTCCCTTGCAGTTGTGTGGACATGACTCAGGGCTCCCTGTCTACAGAGAGAGAGAGAGACCGAACAAGAGAAAGAGTGGAGCGAGGAGTTTGATGGTGGGGTGTTTAGTGAGAAGGGAAGAAAAGAGGTAGAGTGAGTGGGGGAGAGGGAGAGATCGTAGATCAGAACCGTCATGATTGAGCCATCTGCTGAGAGGAGGCCAGTGAGACACACACACACACACACACACACACACACACACACACACATACACACATACACACGGACGCTTAAAGATCTCCACTGCCACCCGTTGGTCATTTCCTGACACTACGCCTCTCCTTCCTGTCTCCGCTCCTCTCTTGCATCGTCTGATTGCCCTGCTGCCATCCAGCAGGAACATGCCAACCAGAGATGAGACACGTAGCTCTGAACATCGATCAGTCTGGTCTGGTTGTCTGGTGAGCCCAGTCTTAAGCAGCCGATTCTGTTTACTCCACAGGGTTTTTTTGTGCTCTAATATATGAGGTTTATCTCCACCTAACTCCTCTCTAAGAAGAGCCGAGCCTCAATATGGATTATAAGGCTTTGGCTCTTTCAAAACATATTGAGTATAGCGGTATGTTACAGACTCTAGCCACTGCTACTATTCACTACTGTAATCCTGCTTTTGCTGTTTCATTCTTGCCCTGCAGTTAAAAGTGCTTTGTTGTACACCGTCTGTTCTTTTGTGTGGCTGTGGGTGGCTGTGTGTTATTGCATTTTTATATGTGCAAACACCGTCAGCTCGAAATCGTTCTTTCTTCTCCTCCCGGGGCCTTTTCCTCTGTTCTTGCCGGCAGGCCTAAACGATGTCCACCCTCGTTCAACTGTCTAACCTTTAATAGATTCATAAACACTCCCTTCCCATTGGCCAGAGCAGGCTATTTCATCCTATTAGAGATTAGCATACGGCTGAGTGGAGGAGGAAGTGCTCTTTATATGCTAATGAGGAGATAATGTATGCAGCAAGGACCAACCAATGCACCGTCGGGAGGATTCAGGGTGGCCTGACGAGCAGAATCTTGAAGCAGTCCTTTCTTTATCTTGCCTTTCACTCTCTTTCACAGACACCTGGACTGTGTCTGTGAGATATAATGCAACATAATGGCTGACTGCAGTGTTACACCTAAAACAGACTTCTGTGTAAAGGTGTCACTGTAGATGCCTATAACGCTGGGAGTGTATTGAATATGCATTCTTTCTATAGCTGATGTAATGTTGTGGACACTTGTGATAAAGAGCAGTAATAATGGCACTGAAGAGGAGGTTTGCATAGTTTGAAATGGCTCTCTTAGACCAGGAATAGCTCATTTAACCAAATCCACCTCTAAAGCTCACTTACTAACATGTTATCTCTTGTTTGTTTAATCAAAAAAAAGTGTAAAAACGTCAATTTGGTGTCTTGGGGGGTTATGTGCTGGACTATTTCTTCTACAGTTGCCGGGCAACCAGCAGAGATTCCAGGAAGTTACAGATATAACAAGCTATAACATGTTAATTAGGGAGCTTTAGAGGTGCTGGAAGGATGCAGATTTTTCCTACATTTGGACAGAGCCTGGCTAGCTGTTCCCAATCTTAATGCTAAGCTAAGCCTGCCGGCTGCTTGTTGGTAGCCTTATATTTGACAGATAGATATGAAAGTGGTTTTGATCTTCTCATCAAAGTCTCAGCAAGAAAGCAAATAAGCTTATTTCTCAAAATGTGAAACTATTCCTTTAACTGGCTTGATTGATAACGTGATTGCTCAACAGTCCCTCTGACCAGCTACCCTTTCCTCTCTCTCTATCCAGGAGCAAGGTGTGGTGGGAATGTCACGACCACCTGGCGCCATCCCACCTCCACACCCTGCGAGTGGCGTGGCCTCAGGGGTGGGGCCCAACCAGGGTTCAGGTCCACCTCCAGGCTACGTGGGTAACCAGCAGCAGGCAGCCATGATGAAACAGATGATGGCGATGGAGCAGGAGAAGAGGGTGCAGATGCACATGATGGAGCAGCAGAAGCAGCAGCAGCAGCTCTTCAGAGAGCAGAGACAGCAGCAGCAACTACTGGCTGAACAGGTGAGGTTTCTATGAAGGCACAAGATTAGTGTGTTGGTGTGGTGATTAAAAAGCAGGGAGGCCCGTATGATTCATCTATCATACATTTAATTATAATTGGTGTGTGCACATTGTTTGTTCATACATCCCTGTATATTTGTCTGTCTGCAGCTCTAACAAGACTAGCTCATCCCCTCCTCTTCCTTACTGTTGTCTGGTTGCATGTATAATTACCCTCAACCAGCCCCCTCTTCACTTCTTCCTTTTCATCTCTGCAACGTGTGTGTGTGCGCATGTACATGTGTGTGTTTTGCCACATGCCACCTGCTGTGATAATGTGGTGTTTTCTTTTTATTTCTCTCTCTGTGAAGGAATCAAGTGTTAAAGAGTTCTGAACTCTGAAGTCACCACCCACTATGTTGGTTTTAATTGGATCTGCAAAAACATACACAGACACACAAATATAGGTGTCTGAAAGAAACACATCCTGCTGGGGTTTAGTGTATGTTGTTAACTGGATATCATACCTCCATTTTAATGAGCAACACCTTCTCCTGTCCAGACACACACATTCAGTAACTGCTGGGAAGAACCCAGACAGCTTATTAATGATTAAACCGTTATCCATTGAATTTTCTGTACTTGTGCTTTAATATCAGGGCTGCCTCCTGATTGAACACTGATCAGTTATTATTTCTGTAAGATCATGCATTATGCAGAGACTGTACACATAGCTCATCCGTACCGGATGTCTCTACTAAACCAAACATCTGTCTCTATTGTACTAAACATCTGTCTCTACTGTACTAAACATCTGTCTCTACCAAACACCTGTCTCTACTGTACTAAACATCTGTCTCTACCAAACACCTGTCTCTACTGTACTAAACATCTGCCTCTACTGTACTAAACATCTGTCTCACCTGTACTGTACCAAACTCTGTTCCAAACATTTCTTTCAATCCTGCTACACCAAAATATTTCTCACCTCTAATTTACCCAAAGTCTCACTTCTGCTGTACCAAAGTATGTATTGTTTACAGTCGCTGCATGATTCTCACTCAGAATGCCATGAAAGTTGTGACAGCTGACAGTTTGCATCTTATATATGTGACACAATGCTTAAGTCCAAAAAAAATCGAATATGGAGAAAAGAACACTCTACACACATGAGGTCAATGTAAAATTTAATGATAACAAACAAATACTTTTACCCCAGTGAAGCTCTAATGACCGAAAGTTTGGATTTATCAATATAAACCAACTTTGGGACTGAATGCGCAGAGCGTCCTTTTCTTTAGTGTGCATTCTGTAACAATATTTAATTCTGTTCTGTTGAACTGTTCTTTCTGTGTGACCCTGTTTGTGTCTGTAATGACACCAAATCTCAAATTTATGAAATAGATATGAATGTATGTAACACATTTATAACCCACACTCTTTGTGTATGCGTGTGTGTGTAGCTCCAACAACAGCAGCATCTCCCGAGACAGATGGGCCAGGGCCAGAGGAATCCCTACCCCCAAGTCAATCAGTACCAAGGTAAGACATGAACATACAAACACGTGCATTCATCAGTGCAACAATACACACAGTGATGCAAAAACACAAGAGTGGCAGCACCCCAATAGATTTTCTGATAGACAAGACAGGACCTGACCTAAATTCTATTGATGACCACATTAGTAAATTGATTTTTTGGTAAATCAGTTCTCTGTAGAGCCCTCTTTGTGTACCAGATGGTTACACAAAATGGGCGCTTTTGGTTCTGTATGTAAGCAAATTCATATTGCTGTCTATCTTGGTCTGCAACAAGCATGATATACATGGTGGACTGCCAAGACATTTAGACATTTAACAGATTTTACAGTTCACTCATTTCCATATTCACAGACAGATACACACACAAACTCATAAAAATATGTATGCAAACAGCACCACTGACTGAACATCACCCTGAAAACCAAACCTCGTCCTCTCTGTCTGTCTCTGTCAGATATATCAGTTGGTGCTCAGATGCTCTTCAGCCTCTCTCTCTCTCTCTCTCTCTCTCTCTCTCTCTCTCTCTCTCTCTCTCTCTCTCTCACTGTCTTGTTCTCTCCAAAAAAAAAAAAAAAGAATTTTCCTGCTCTGCCTGTTACCACGGCAACTTGTCTGTCCTGGATCCCCCAGAGTTCCGGTGAAGTCAGAGAGATGGATGAGAGGAGGGAAGTGGGAGAGAGGAGGGGGGGGAGTGAGGGGGGAGCTGGCAACAAGAGGAATAGGTAGATGGTCTGGTAGGTAGAAGGAGAGGTTGGGAAGAAAGAGAGAGAGGGACGAGTGGGTGAGAGGATGATGGAGAGATGAAGAAAATGCAGAGAGGGAGGAGGAGAGTCAAGTCGAAAGCCATTTATAGCCATCAGTCTGTCTGAAAGTCTAAGAGATAATGTGGAAAGGAAGCATGAAACTAATACACCTATTACTTCAGCTATCCTGCAGTGTATCAGTGATTTAAAAACAATGATGGCATTAGTACCACCTGCAATCAGAACTTAATCACACTTACTGTATTCATTTATAATAGTTCAGTGCCCATCCTAAACATGCCTGTTCGGACCATGCCAATTACTTATTTCTCAAGAACCGCATATGTATGTATCAACTGACAAACATATCAAAATGATAAGGATTTAATAAAGTACATGGTTTAAATCCACACAGAAACTTCACCAGTGAGACTAAATTGGAGTTGAAGCATAGAAACAGTTTACGGCCTTCCATTGGTTGATTCTACTGCCCATCAAACGTGTTTACACTCCTATTGGCTAGTTTTACTGCCTCCACCTCTGTTTTTTTCTCCTGTGTATGCTCATTCTTCTCTCTCAGGCAGTTTAACTGACCAGGGCGGGTGCCTTTGTCCCGCTCATCAAGTCAGAGCCCAGAAGCTCCACCCCGCTGTGATGTGATGGTGTTACTATCAAACAGCCCTCACTGCACTCAGACACGGAGCAGAGTGGCTCATTGTTCACTTGTTTATCCAAAGTTTATTAATATTAAAAGTGTCGGGTGTCCAAATTGCACCAACACTGCACACCCTTGGGTCCCCAGCAATACACCCAACAAGTGTGAAGTCGATCGGATGAACAATTGTCGAGATATGGGAAGGACACACATACAGAGATTCCTTCCCTTATAGTCAGAGAAATACAAAGGATACGCGTAATAGATGTGGCTGTTTTGTGGTGTTACATTACCTCCAACTCCACTCACTCTACTCTTACTTAAAGGGGACCTATTATGCATTTCCAGCTCCATATCTTTATTCTATGGTAGCTTTGCATGATTCACAGTTCAAAAAAACTCCTTATTTATCGTATACTGGCCCTGTATGCAGCCCCTCAGTTCTAGTGTTGGGAATTCCGGCTCTTTTTAGTGTGCCAGATCATTTGGCTCTGCTCAGCAATAAGAGCCGGCTCTTTCGGCTCCCAAACTGCTCTTCATTTAGTACCACGTCTGGCTTTTCAGCCAAATTTAGCATTGTTTTGACCTATGATTGGTATGTGTGCACATATGTCACTTAAATTATTCAATGTAATTATACTAAACCTTAGGTTGTCTAGTGCCTCGTGGCTAGACATGCACAATTGCGCACTTGAGGGTTGCTGGCGCATCATATATAAGTCTCACCATGCTTGGCTCTTAATGTCAGACCCAGACTGGCCATCGGGAGCACCGGGAGACTTCCAGCAAGCTGATCGGCCTGAAGTGTCAGGCCAGTGTTAAAAATGCTAAATGAATGAGAAAACAACACAGAGCAGCTACAGTCCCTCAGAACTGTAGACCATAAGCCTCCCACCTGCTCTTAACCTGATGGTATGATCTCTGTTATCTCTTATGATCACACATAAGGCTGGGTATTGTTCAAAAAGTTACGATTTTGGTACCAATACCAGTACCTTTAAAGTGATACAGATATCAATAGAGTACTTCATTTGATTCCTTTTTTTTCTACCTCATTCGATACCCATCATGTGCAAAACTGTACAATGAAGTATTATCACCACAGACTGCATTAAATCAAAGAACGCTTGCAGTGATTGCCTGTGAGCAAAACCATACAGTCATTTTTTTCTAGATCTGGATACAAAAAGGATCAAATGCAGGTATCATTTGACTGGAGAAGTTTCAACACTACTTGGTACTAGGTTATTTCGTGTCGATACCTTAAAGGTATCAAGTACCGATACCCAGTCGTAATCACACATGGTCGCACACACATACACAACATTCAGTCAGTGCATGTAGTGCGCATGCTCATAGTGCTGACTCATTTGCAACTGACACATAACTACCAGTTCAACCCCTGTCTATAACAGGGAGTTTTAGCTCCTGTCTCTTTAAGGCCCCCCTTCCGATGAGCCCACTATGTTCTGATTGGCCAGCTCTCTGGAAGCCTGCAGTGGGGCAGCTGTATCACAGTCGTGTTAAGTTACTGCCGATGCAAACCCCACATTTCCTGCTTTACTGCTTCATATTAAAAGCTTTTAATTGACTAAATAATGGGAGACTTTTATTGTGAAGAATTTGCAGGAAATTAAACGTGTTCCTCGCAAAAATTAGAAGAGCTTTGTTAGTGGCACTAAAAACTGGGTGACACAACAAGATATGGAGATATTTGGAGCTCAGGGGATCAGTTAGAAATAATGATGATAATGTTTGATGAAGCGCTACAGGCGACCACAGCACACCTCCAACAGGTAAGCAACTTATTTTACTTGCTCTGCTGTGTAATGGAAAAACACTCACAGCGTGCCAGCTCAACTCGAGTCATGGCTCGGCCCAAAACAATGGAAAAATGGCATAATGTTAGTGGAGCAGAGCAGTGAACTCAGGCAGTGTGTGTGGAGCAGATGACCATATAAAGAAATCCGTCAAGAGTTGACCTCAGCTCTGGCTGAAAGTAGAAAAAACTGTTGGAAACTGAGTGTTCAGAGCAGTCTGCAGCTGGTGCTTTTTGCTCACAGGGATTACTCCTACATGTTTACCTCATTATTTGACACGTTGGCCATGTTTAATATGAACAATGCGACAATGTAACATCATATATATATGAAAATAAGGAAAAGCATAATAGGTCCCTTTTTTAAGAGTCTGGAGTGTGTGATCCTCTTCTTTCTTACTCCTCTGTTACAGTTTCAGTCCGAGCTTTGAGGTGAGGGATTAGTGGAATGATGTCAGAAGTGGGTTTATTAGAGGATTTAGAGCCATTTCCACGCTAGCAGACCTCCTCAGCTCTGCCACTACTGAGCGTCTAATAGGAAACAGTGGGGAAGTGAGGTGTTGGTGTGCAAGTGTAGGTTTTTGGTTTTTGTTTGTTTTTTTTGTTTGGTTTTTTTGCCGTGGTAGGATTTGAACTAAATTGAGAGGGAAGCATTCGTTTCCAGAGTAAACAGGTTGTCACAGAACATAAATCTTTCCCTCAGCGCTGACTTATTAGATCAGTCTTGTGTGCGATTTGGTGATTAAAGTGGATCTAGTATACAGGCTCCAAAGCTCTCTCACAAAAGTCCAGCTCCTTGGTGATTTCTCTCTCCATATGCCTCTCTAATTCTTTCCCATCTCCATTGTCTCTCTCTGTTGCTCTAACTCGTTCTCGTTCTTCTCCTCTAGGTACTCCTCAGGATCTGGCATCCAGGAGCCAGGCTCTCCAGAACATTCGGGCCGCCCGTCTTCTACAACAGCAGCAGCAGAACCAGCAGCAGATGGTCCAGATGAGTTCTGTTCAGGGTCAGGGGGGCTCTGTGGGACCCCAAACTGACATGGGCCTACCCTACGGCAACCAGGGGTCCAACCAGGGTTCCCTGTACGGGCTCAACCCCTCCATGAGCCAAATGATCCACCAGCAGCAGCACCAGAGCCAAAGCGTCCAAGCCTCCATGGGTCTTCCACCGCAGCACAACCCTGCCGGAGGGCCACCCCGGCAGGCAGGTGCAGGGCCTGGGGTCGGAGGTATGCCTGGAGGCCCTGGAGGTGGTGGAGCTGGAGGGTATGGAGGACAGGGGATGTTAATGAACTCCATGACCCAGCAACCCCTCAAAGGCCCTCCTAATGCCAAAGCCCAGGCACAGAGACTGCAAAGCATGCTGGGAGCAGGAGGAGGTGGCGGGGGAATGGCAGGAGGCGGCTGGCCGCAGCAGCAAGGACAGAGTCTGCAGGCCATGGCAGGAGGAGTTGGAAGGACTACAGGCGGAGGTGGAGGGGACATGGTGGGGTTCAGCTCCGCCCAGGGTTATGGGATGCAGCCAGGTCAGCCCCCACGAATGGCCAAGCAACATTTTCAGGGTCCGGGCCAGGGGATGAGCCAGGGGATGGACCCCAGGGTGGGCAACCCAGCGGCAGGTATGGGTGGCCCAATGATGGGCCCTCACATGGGCGGGCAGCCCAGGACCAACCAGCCCCGGCCCATGGTCATGAACCAGGGGATGAACCAAGGGGTGATGGGACAGGGGATGACTGGGATGGGGGGTTTCGGGCCAGCCCCTGGGGGGCCAGGAATAGGGGCAGGGGGAGGAGGAGGGGGACCTTACGGACCAGGGGGAGTTGGGGTTGGAGGTCAGCCGCAAGGCTACCAGAGGACAGCCAATCAGGATATGTCATCCTATGGATATGGGGGCGGGCCCTCAGGTGGAGGAGCCTTCGGATTGGGCGATGGCTCAGGGGCGGAGCTGGACTCAAGTGATGGTTGGATGGAGGAGTTTTTCCCGAGCCAATAGCCAACGGGGGAAACTGGAGATGAGTTTTTACTGGATGAACTAAACATTAAAGTAGGACAAATGTTAATACCCGAGAAAGTCAAAACAAAAAGGATGATATGATGTGGACTTATGACCGGCATGTTTTTGTTTTGTAAAACATGAGCAAGGTTATAAATTAGTTCATGTGTTATGTTTTGTGTGTGTATGTGTGTGTGTGTGTGTGTGTGTGTGTGATAGAGAGAGAGATCATTATGTCTCGTGCATATTAATGAAAAACCAATATAGAGATTAAGAGGTGTGTTTCCATTAGTTCCCCCTTTTTCTCCATGGAATGAAATTTTCTTGTGTTCCAGTGTTTGAAAGCGAGCCCCATTTATACAGTGCTTTGAGCCAGAGCTTCAGCAGGGGCTGATTGAACACCGCAGACTGATGAAGGGGGAGGAAGACTTGTTCTCAAGACAGCAATTTATTTGTGTTTGTGTGTTTGTGCCACCCAGCTCAGTGCTTCAGATCTCTCAACTATGTGAGGAGCTGAAGGGAGTAGAAAGCACTCTCAACACTTCCATTTCCTATCTTAGATACACACTCGCACACACAAATCTGTCTCCCTCTCACACTCTCACTGTTCTCTTCACTTGATCTCTCTTTCTCTCATCCTCCTTCCCTCTCTCCTCCCGTCTTTCCCACCCTCTCTCCAGAGACTCGTTCCTCGCTCTCAACACTCCTTTCTCTGTTTAAATTGTGAACATCACAACAGAACAAATGATGTTCCTCTCTTGCGCCACACGAGCACACTCTGCCCTCTAGTGCTTTTGCTTGGCAACTGACGTGGGTGGCATTTTTCGAGGGGGTTTCATTTCCTGTGCGTGGCTGTGGATGATGGGCATGTACAGTAGAGTCAGACAAAGAGAGTTAAATGCAGAGAAAGAGGGAGACAAGAGGCAGCTAAAGCAAGCACATGGACTCAAAAGCTTACATACACATAGACAAACCAACACAGATAAACAAGCATCAGCCCGGGAGGATGAGCGGATGTGTGAGAGGCAGCTAACAGAGCTAATATTACATTAAATCCTCTGCCTGCATGACACAAACTACATCACATGCATCAGGCTGACACAAAGCTAAATGATCGCTGGGCACTGAATGTATTCAAGCACCACAAGTGACTTCTTCTTTTTAAGGAAAAAAAAAAAAAAAAAACGCTCATTGAAAGCCCACCCACGTTGTTTTGTTTGTTGCTGTGTTTTATCTCTAACAATGATGCTGGTTGTGTCTGTCGATTAAAAGAAAAAAAGTTTAAATTAGCCTTCTTTTAGTTTGTGTTGTCTTTTGAAAATCTGTTTGTCCTCCCATTACAGCACAGCCTTCCCTTCTGGTTGTCAATCACCGTTGCCCTGCTTTACATCGTGGCTTTTCTTGTACCGCAGCTATGAAAACGCCCTCGCTCCAACTAGAACGTAACTGTGCTATACTGTAACACTACTGTGAAGAAATGCGAGTTGTCCCCTTCCAGCGCTTTACTAGGAAAATGAACCACTGCTAAGCCTTGAGTTTGTTTTATAGACTCTGTGATTCCTGGTTTTAACAGTAGAGAAACTTCACACAGCGGACAGGCTTAACGGGTGACAACGATTAGCGCCAGTTAGCATCAGAACACTCAGTGCTTCCACTGAAGTCTCCCCTTCTCTGAGCTTACTTCAGTAAACTGTAGGCTTTACTCCAGACCGTATGGTTTTGATCATCAACAAGCTGTCCACTCTTTTGCCCTAATGGTTGAGTAATAAATATGTGTCAAATAGGTTTTAATACAGTAGTTGTTGGTAAGATACCACCTTACTTCTCTAACTATTTTGTAATCTTGGTTTAAAGATGAATGAAAAAGTGTCTGTACATGCATAACTTTGTATTTAGTTCATCAGAGTGAAAGTTTTGAGGATGATGCTGTAATCAACAAACCAAAAAGCCTTCTTCTCTGTAAACTAACTCCTTGCCATCAACGCATTTGTTCTCATGGTTGTTGGTGTTGTATAATCCAACCCTTTAAATACAAACTTTAACCACCACACCCATCATCCTGTAAACGTCGCTGCATTTAGTAGCACCCACGAATGAGGTTCTGTACTTTGATTTTGTCATGTCTGGGGAGTCGAAGTCCTCTGTCTTACTGTGTGGAGTTTGAAGGTCGAGGGCATGACGGATGTTTAGGGTTGGACCGTTCCCCAGTTTTATCAGGGCAAGATGGTCAAAACAAACCCTGCATCAGTGTCTGGATAAACTCTTGGACTGTTTGAGCCTTCGTTGTGCAGGAAAAGCAGTGGAACTCCACTGTTCATGCTTCCAAAACTAACTGGATACCAATCCAGTAGTCCAGGCAGGCTCAAATAAAAATCAAGTGAACACTGTTGGTGAAATGGAGACGAGACGGTGTGTAGGAAAACACCTTGAGGTTTATCACTCTAAACTGTAGGCGTGAAGGTAGAGAAACACTTCTGGGGCAGTGTTCAGGTCACAGAAGGTTGTGACTTTTTTTGTCTTCTTTAAAGTGAAGGTTCGTGATATGGTTTGATATCCCTTCAGGAAGAGAAAGGAAGCTTCCTCCAAATATCATTATGTACCGGGACCAAGTCTGTAGACAACATTTTAACAAAAATTGTTGTTGTTGATGTTCTTTGTTTTTATTTTATTTGTTTTTTACTGGTGCTGACATATATGTGATTATGAGAAAAAGTATATAAAAGATAATGGCTATTTGTAAATATGTTTTTACAGGTTTAAATACATCAGATAATACAGTCTCTACTCTGTAAAGAATTTACTGTTTGTTGGAAAATAGAGAAGTATTTTTATTTTTAAGTTTTTTGGTTTCACTTTTAACCCATCTGAGCTATGCCATTGCACTTCAGACAATGTCTTACTACTAATTTGTATTGTAAACCTCCTCTCTTTTTTGGATTTTTTTTCATTTGTTTTTTCTAGTTTGAGATTTGACTCTGTTCTTAAGCAGTGCTTATTTCTTTTTATCCTGTACAGAATTCTGAAATGTTAACAAAAGAGAATTACAAAAACTTTTTTTTTTTTTTGTTTTTCAAAAAGATACAATAAAGAGAGAATGTTCTCGCTGATCATATTAAATGAAAGTTTCTGTTGTTCATTTGTGAGCAATCACAACATCTGTGGAGCCTGAAACTGATTAATATAGTAAAAGGTTATCAGACAATCAAAGGAAAAACTGAATACACAAAAAATATAATGGAATTATTTCAGAAAGTAAACGTTAGCATTAGCTAGCTAACGTGACTTGGAAGGTTTCTGGTTTTACATTATCGGAAAAGATATTTAATCACACACATCTACAAAATGCCAAGGATGACAATAAAGTTAATGAAGACAAGATGCGCACTTGAAAGATGAAAATGATAAAAGCAGAGTTTACTTCCAGTTATTGCTAGCTAGCTAACTTTGTTAGCTTGCCAGCTAAAATGCCTTAGCTACTGTTCCAAATGCTTCTACGGTGATGCTACAGCAGTGTGCAGTACAGTTTATGATGATTAACGTTATGTGCACTAGTGTAGATTTATCATGGATGTATAAAGAGAACTGGATACAGTGTCGGAGGCAGGGCCCTGTTCATTCCTATGAAAGTTGCTCAGTGGCGCATGAAGCAAAAAAAAATTGACTTCCCGGTATGAAAGTACCCGTATCTTCCACATTGTGTGACCCATAGAGCATGCGCACTAGTGACTTTTTCTGGCTGAGTCGGCAACTTCCAGTTTAGCCCTCCGGCTAACTTGAATGGGGATAAAACAATTCAATCATGCGGCTCTTCTAGGCTTTTGGAATGTGATAGGACCGAACGGATTTAATCCTGATAGTGAGACAAGTCATTTGGGGTTGTGACGCTCAGAAAAATTTATCTGCTGATTTACAGACGTCTCTTTCACAATGTAAGTCTATTGGAAAAAGTCTTTTTGGGCCAGTGTGCATCATGTGACATTGTAATTACACGGTTTGGGCGCTATGTCAAATTTGCTTCAAAGCCTGGCACTCTTCCTGTGTCCAGTTCTCTTTATACATCCATGAGGTTTATGAAGAAAGTTGGCTTCAGCGAGGTAGCTAGCTGAAAAGTATGATTCACACACAAACTCTGGACCAATCAGTGCTCTGGACACGTATAGACACACCCATCTCATTAACACATATGTATAAACAAATCTGGAAATGTGGTGAGGAAAAAAAGTAAGTTTTGATTAAGTTAACCACTGGTTGAGGCAGTTGTGGCTCAGGAGGCAGACCAGGTCATCCACTAATCAGAAGATCGGCAGTTCGGTCCCCAGCTCCTCCAGTCCACATGTTGAAGTGTCTTTGGGCAAGATACTGAACCCCAAATTTCTTCGGAAGGCTGTGCCATCAGTGTGTGAGAGTTTGTGTAAGTGATTAGAAACTTCTCCTGATGAGCAGGTTGGCATCTTGCATGGCAGCCTCTGCCATCAGTGTATGAATGTGTGTGAATGGGTGAATGTTGGCATGCAGTGTAAAGTACTTCGAGCAATCGGAAGACTAGAAAGGCGCTATATAAATGCAGTCCATTTACCATTTAGTGGTTAATGTCCATTTCATACACAACAATACTGTGTGTGTGTGTGTGTGTGTGTGCATACACAACATCTATACTTACCCACATTAGCTGACAAGCAGTCATTTCATTTCAGGATCGCAACGCTGACGGAGACAAATGCACACACATTCATGTAGCGCCAAAAACCAGACTGACTAACTGCTGCAGTAATGTTTTGTCTAACAGACCTCATTTGCATAATTAGACTTGCATATGCTAAAGAGCAGAGCCTTAATTCTGTCTGGCGGTAATAACAACGATGAATCATGGGCTCCCTGTTGCTGTCAGCAGACAGACAGACAGACAGAGACCACACACAGGGCCAGGACCTTTTTGTTGTAATTCATCTTTTCACAGCCCGCCCCTTTCAAACTCACTCCTCCTCGCCCTCTGTCAGCCCCGCCCCTTTCCCTCACCTCTCTTCTTCACTGTGGCCACCTTCCTCTACCTCGTCTCCTCACATCCCTGCTACGTCTTTCGTCTCCTCGTCTCTCCTAAGGCTGCCATGTTTCTCTTCAATGCTCTACCCCCCACCCACTAGCACCACACACACACACACACACACACACACACGTATCCACCACACTCCTGTTCTCCCATCTGACATTGATAAATGGAGACTTACAGAGATGACAACATCATTACTCATGTTCAGTAGCAACACCACCTAGGACAGAGAAAAACGAGAGGAAGAGGGAGGATGAAGGACAGGACAGGAGGAAGATAGGGAAGATGTGGAGTGCAGGGGGAGAGGGGGCGCTGCAGTCGGAGGTGTTTGCTACAATCCACCCCCAAGCACATACCTTAACATCTCCAGAGAGCACAATGGTGAGGTGTTCATTACTGGTGTGAAAAAGTGGAACGACTGTTGATAGTAATGGCAGACTGGAAGATTGAAACTCATCGGTTTCCTACACAAATCCAATCAGACTGGAATGGCTGCAGGGCTGCAAGAAACAACAATTTTCTTTAAATCTGCTGCTCTGTTCAATTAATCATTTATTGTGTAAAAAATCACACATCACACACACAAGAGCTTCAAGGAAGGTCTTCACACTGAAAAAACAACCAAAATATTCAATTTGTAATGAAAATCAAGCACCTTTTCACATTTTAGAGGCTAGAACCTGCATGTTTATTTGGTACTTTACTTGATAAGTTGTTAAAATGATTAGTTTCTCAAAATTAATTAGTTAGGACCTGCCTTTCTGTCAAGCTAGAGCACTAAAGACAAGAAACAAAATATAGCCATGCTAGCAGTTCTGTGAGGCTGTACATGGGCACGGTGGTGCTTTGAGATAAATGCTAAAATGCTAACGTTTAGCCAGTAATGTTGTTCCCTACCTTAATTTAGCATGTAAGCATATTAATATTTGATAATTAGCACTAAACACAATGTACAGCTGAGGTTGGTGAGACTAGTCCAATTGTGTAAGAAGTATTCAGATCCTTTACTTAAGTAATATTACCAATACTGCAATGTAGAAATACTCCATTACAAGTAAAAATCCTACTTCAGTCAAAGTACATAAGTATTATGAGCTTGATGTAGTTAAAGTATTGCAGTAAAAATAGTGGTTTAGTCCCTCTGACTGGTATATTATTATATATGACATCATTAGATTATTAATACTGAAGCATCAGTGTTAGAGCAGCATGTTACTGTTGTAGCTGCTGGAGGTGGAGCTAGTTTCAACTACTTTATATACAATTAACTAGTTTAGTCCAGTGGTTCTGAGATGATCAATGGGAGAGGAAAGAAGAAAAAACAAAATTCTGATTCACAAATCTGTTTTCAGTTTTCTGACTTTTTCTCTAATCTTTGATTTTTGGTGAAATATTGGATCATTTGAACATTTATTGAAATAAAACCATGTGAGAAGTTTAGAGGGAAAAATCACTATTTGATGGAGATGTTAACAACTCATAGACATCTGAAATGTGACCCCGACTACACACTGCTTTTTGTAAGACGCCAAAAGCCAAAAAGGTTGGAAACCACTGGTTTCATCTTTAACAATGTGTTGTATTTTAAAAGCTTGTTATATTATCCATTGTGTCAAATCTTCATCTGAAAAGTAACTAAAGCTGTCAAATAAATGTAGTGGAGTGGAAAGTATAATATTTCCCTCTGAAATTAAGTGGAATGGAAGTATAAAGTGGCATCAAATGGAAATACTCAAATAAACTCAAAATTGTACTTAAATACAGTACTTGAGTAAATGTACTTAGTTACTTTCCACCACAGGACTAGTCACTAGTTATGCTAGGTATTTGATTAGAAATCAAAGTATTGGAGAACAAATTTTGACCTCATGATGGCAATGAAAATGTCAAGGAATCACTGAAAAGAAAACAATCTAGTAATCGAAGCACTGGATCAACTGACTGACAATCGCCAGTGTGGATAAAATGCTATTACAGGTTTACAGTGCAAAAGTTATGTCTCTGATGTCCAGCCAATCCACTCAAGATCTGCTTTTCTTTTAGGGGCTGCTGCAGCAAAAAACCCATCATCTTTAGAGAGAAGTGGCAGGTAAAAGACCTCATAAACACACAGAACAGTCTCTCCTGCTCCTCAGCGCTCAGCAGATCATCAGCAGAGCAGACAACCAGCCAGCCACAAGTCCGAGTTAATGACAGCCAGTTTCCTCCTGTAGCCAAACGCTTACAGACACACACCATCAGCCTCGCACACACTCCAGAGGCACTGTTATGGGCTCTAATCAGAGCGACAAATGATGTGTCACAAAGAGTGGGAGATGAGTTGGAAGAATCATTCACTCTCTCTCCCTCTCTGAGAGTAATAAGGTGAAGAAATGTAGCTGGAGAAATGTGGAGTGGAAAGACATATGGGGGGCAGGGGATGGGATAGTGCGGAGTGTGTGTGTGTGGTGTCAAGTTGATGAATGTGGTAGCAGGAGCCATTGTGGTGGTGGAGGAGTAGGAGGCCACCAGATAACAGCAGAGCAAGGCCTAAGCTGTCTCACACCATGAATAAAACACCATGAAAATCTCTCTTTAGCTCCAACTCTCTCTCTCACACACACACACACACACACACTTAGATTATTCTAATTACCTTCAGATGACTTTATCTTTCAGTTTAAATGGTGAGTATCAGACTGTGGGATAAGTGCTCTGTATGCTGCCCCGGCTTGTTTAAGATAACCTGCACATGTATATATGTACTGTATGCTTAGCGGGCTGTCCACGTTCCCTCACAACCTTCAAGTAGTGCAAAGTCTGCTTGTTGGCAGGTGATCAGCATCAAATTGTGTCATATTGTGAGCAGTGATGTGGTTTCAACTTTTCTATCGATGTGGTGCCCTCTAGTGGCTGCTGGATGGAACTGGGAGAAACTTCATCCTGCTTTTTGTGCTGCTACGTTTATTTTCCCACTTCACACTAAAACAGCAGCTTTCAGTGTGAAGCAGTTATGTTGATCAAAATGTTACATCACACTTCAACACATGATGTCTCCAGATGTTAGATCATAACGTTTATATTCGTTTAGATAGTTTGTGTAGGTTATTATTATTATTATTATTATTATTATTATTATTATTATTATTATTATACCACGTCACCAAATTGTTTTAAAAAAGAGCTAAAAAGTGATTTAATAAATGAGTGAAACCAAAAAAATTACTTATAGACGGACAAATCTGTTTCTCTTCCCTATTTTCCAACACAAGTGTTTCAATGCCAATGTTTCTTTTTTTAGGTTCAGGTTTCATTTTCAATGCCAAATTTTATTTTCGATGCCAAAATTTAACTGCTACTGTTCTGGTCCCATATTCCTAATAGCACATTGTGCAGTAAAGCATATGTGTGTTTCTAATTTATGACAATATGACAACATGATACCAATAAGACATTAAGATAAAAAAGGACCAAAGGACAGATATTCTGTCTGTTACTGCATCTGAAGGGCTGCTACCAAGTTTGCACATCACAATCATTTCACTCATCCTGTAAAAACAGTTGTTTAAGGTCCTCTGCGGCTCTGGAGGAGCTTTGTGAATCTGACAAGATAACCCTGATGATGTCACAATGATGTCATCAGGGTTATCTTGGCTTGGACTGGAGACTAAACATTTATAACAGCCTGCCATGTGTTGCAAACTCAGAGAATGGAGTTTGAATGTCATGGCTTTGACTGTAAGGAGGGTCTAACAAAAAAGAGGCCATCAGCACTACATCGCCAACCCAGGAACCTTTACCAAAGACTAGAAAAATAAATTGCTGCTGACAAACAAGCACCAGTAAATCTGTCAAGCAGAGTGGTCTGCATATTAAGGCTGCATGTAACATAAATTGGACTAAAAGACAACTGCAGCTCTAAATAACGTAACTAGTGTTTCAGTTCACTTGAGCACTTAGTTCCAATGAGAGTCAATGTAGAAAGCAACAGTATCTCAAGTGGTCCTTGAATATAATCTGGACCTTATCAGTCCTTCTCCCACTCAGTCCAGTTCAACAAACAGAGAAAAAGTCTGAGGGCATCTGGTGGACTAGTGGAGGGACACAGAGCCAGATTGGGACATAACAAGCTGGTTAACATAACAATGGTTAATAATCTCATGTGATAAATGAGGAATTTTGATTATGGGGTTTGGGGCTTGTTTCCGCTGTACATCGTGTTGCTTCTTTTATTTCCACATGGGGTAGATGGACCATGTCCAAAATACTGGAGCCAAAATGAGGCTTCAAACAGGGAGCCAGACCGACAGAGAGAGAGAGCAAGTCAGACCAAAAATTTAAGGATGCGTACAGTTTGAACTATTCATCACAGTAAACAATACTTATCCTTGAGCTACTATATTATATTCTCACAAGTGTATGTAATTCACAGAGCTTGCAAAAACCCAAGTGTAAAAAGTGTAAATTTGTTTTATTGAGGGTTGTGTGCTGGACTATTTCTTGGCCGGACACAGTGACAACCAGGAGTCTCCACTGGTTGCCAGGCAACCTCACTACGACAACAAGACTCCAGGAAGTCACTGTGCTTGCCTAAGAACTAGTCACATGACCCCCTTTAAAACCACACCTTGCTATGTTTACACTTTTTTGTACAGATTAAACGCATGAGATGTAACTGTGAGCTCGTGGGCACATTTAAAGGTACCCTTATGATCACTTGTAGTGCTCTGGAGCAATGATTTTATAAAATGCATATGCATAAAAACGTGCGGGCAATGCAGTACAAAATCTTGTCAATGCTTTAATGTTATGTGACTGATTTATGGGTGGAGGTAACGCAATAAAACATAACAATAAGCCCATAAAGGCAATGAAGAAGAAGACTAGAAACCAAACATGTAAACAATGCAGGATTTAAAATATTTTTATAAACAGCATTATTAATGTTCTATGACAAAGAAAATGCATTTGACACTTATGTTAGACCTTAGGGATATACACAATGCTTTTTGGTGGGTAACACTGAACATAAACGTAGCTTTTTTTTGTTTACAAGAAAACTCCACAGGGTACCTTTAAGTTTTACAAACTGGTAAAACCATTTCCTTTTGGCTTTGAATATGTTGGCATTGTCATGGTGAAAAAGGGACCTTCTTCAAACTGCTGCCACAAAGTTGGAAGAGTTACTGTCTAAAATATTATTGTAAGCTGTAAAATGTGTTTGTTTTGTTTGTTTTTTGTAGGCCTGTTACTGTGTTGTGTGTAAGACAAGCTGCTCCAAACAAAGTGGAATTAATAAAATTATTTGTTTGTATTGTATAATGCATTGTAAAATTAGAATGCCCCTCCACTGAAAAATCTTCTTGTTCCTTCAGTTGAATGTTTGAGCTTCACTGTGCAGAATGACTGTTTTCATTTTTATCTGCTGAAGGAGGAAAGTTTCTCTGTGCTCACCTTAGATATCAGTTTAACTTGTGTATGTACTAAATGATTTTGTGACATCACAACTAGTTTACAACTGCAAGTGTGAAACAAGTGGAAACTTGGATCCTCCAGTGTACATACACTGACAATTAACTTTTCAGTAAAGTAGGAGACATTATAATAGTACGTTTTTGTATTTTTTATGTTTTCAAGCATGGTTATGTGTTTAAGATGTCCATAATTGGAAAAACAGGACCTATAGCCCAAACCATACCCACCCCTTTATTTTTGACCCTAACTTGCTGTTGAAAAGAAAGACAGCACTCAACATGTTGCATGTTTCATAGATATCTTATGAAAATCAGAATTATTTTAGAGCATAGATTAATTAAAGGTGTTAATTGTGCTTGCTTTTTTGATGATCACAGACATGCTGCCACATCTATTTGCAGTTTTAATTGAGTTTGTTTGGGGTTACGTTTGGGATACAACACATTATTCAAATTGTGACACATTAACTGGATTTTTCAATGAGGGGGAGGAGAGGGAGTAGATGTCATTTTAAGGGTTTTTAATTAATTAACTGAACTTTTTTTGTGCAAAAACCAGACTGTCAGACACAAATTATTAGTCAAAGACGAGTATTTTTATGTTTTAAACTATGCCTGCAGGGGATCTTTAAAATTACATATGCGTTCTCCCTCACTGAAAAAGCCAGAACTGCCTATAAATATGCAAATATTGTTCATTTCAAAAATTTAACTACTTGGCACAAGATGTCTCCTACTTAACTGAAAAGTCTGTTCTCAGTCTATGTGTGCTGGAGGCTGCAAGTTTTCACTTCAAACTTCTGTAGGTTGTATATTGAACCACCACTGGCTCCATACTAGTTATGATGTCACAATTCCTGCTCACAGGTAGGCTACACGTGAGTAAACTGAGATAATAATAATAATAATAATAATAATAATAATAATAATAATAATAATAATAATAATAATAATGCATTTAATTTGTACTGCACTTTTCATTCACAGTGAATCTCAAAGTGCTACAGCATTAAAAACATACAACATAAAGAAAATAATGAGTTAAGATGAAAAAGCCTTCCTGAATAAAAAGGTTTTTAAGGCTGTTATAAGGCAAGCACCCAGCGGATGAAAAAAACTCTACACATGTATCATTCTGCACAGTGAAGCTCAAACATTCAACAGAGTATTAGGGTTCATCTGAGTGACGGTGAGGAGGAAGAAACCGTTTCTGTGTCTGGTGGTTTTGGTGTACAGCGCCAACCAGAGGAGAGAAGTTGGAACAGATTATGTCCAGGGTGTGAGGGGGGGGGGGGGGGGGGGTTGCGGTGATTTTCCCTGCCTGTTTCCTGACTCTGGAGGTGTACAGATCCTGGATGGTGGGCAGGTTGGCACCACTAATCTTTTCTGCAGACCTGATTGTCCGTTGTAGTCTGTTACTGTCCTGTTTGGTGGCCGACCCAAACCAGACAGTGATGGAAGTGCAGAGAACAGACTGGATGACTGCAGTGTAGAACTGGATCAGCAGCTCCTGAGACAGGTTGAATGTCCTGAGCCGGCGCAGGAAGTAGATCCTCTCCTTGGCCTTTTTGATGACTGTGTTGATGTTGGATTCCCACTTCAGGTCCTGGGAGATTGTAGATCCCAGAAACCTCAAGGATTCCACAACTGACAGTGCTTTTAAGTACGGTGAGAGGAGGGCAGTGATGGGGGCTCCTCCTGAAATCCACTGTCATCTCCACAGGGTCCGCTATTTGACCTCCCATCTGTTTGCAGACTCCTTTCCGTCTCGGATAAGGCTGATGACTGTTGTGTCATCTGCAAATTTCAGAAGTTGAACAGACGCGTCTCCTGAGGTGCAGTTGTTGGGGTAGAGGGAGAAGAGCAGTGAGCACACATCCCTGAGGGCATCAGTGCTGACTGTTCAGGTGCTGGATGTGATTTCTCTCAGCCTCACCTGCTGCTTCCTGTCTGTCAGGAAGTTTGTGATCCACTGACAGGTGGAGGTGGGTGAGTTTAGTGAGGGGGACTTCTGGGATGATGGTGTTGAACGCTGAACTGAAGTCCACAAACAGGATCCTTGCGTACGTCCCTGGGGAGTCAGGGTGTTGCAGAATGTGGTGCAGCCACATATTGGCTGTGTCATCCACTGATCTGTTTGCCCAGTAGGCAAACTGCAGGGGGCCTGTGATGCCCTTCAGGTTGGTCAACACCAGTCTCTGGAAGGACTTCATGATCACAGACATCAGGGTTATGGGCCTGTAGTCGTTCAATCCAATGATGGAGGGTCTCTGAGGGACCAAAATGATAGTGGAGCGTTTGAAGCAGAAGGAGACTTCACACAGCTGCAGTGATCTGTTGAAGATCTGTGCGAAGATGGGGGCCAGCTGGTCAGCACAGACTTTCAGACAGGAGGGTGATGTGCTGTCTGGGCCTGGTGCCTTCCTGATATTCTGTCTCTGAAAGAGCTGACACACATCCTCTTCACAGACCATCAGTGCAGGTGGGGAGTCGGGGGGAGGAGGGAGGTTATAGCAGAGGGTGCAGTTGGTTGTGTGATGTCTGAGTTGGAACAGGTGAGGGGTGTGAAAGTGAGCTGATCAAACCTGCAGTGAAACACATTCAGGTCGTTGCCTAGTTGAAGGTTCTCTGCAGTGTGGGGGGATTATTTCCTGTAGTTGGTGATGTCCTGCAGGCCTCTCCAAACTGACGCAGGATTGTTGCAGCAATTCGGTGTGGCTCCTTTTTGCTACTCTGATCTCTTTTGTCAGAGTGTTTCTGGCCTGGTTGTACAAGATCCTGTCCTCACTCATGTAGGCCTCCTTGCCCTGACAAAGCTACCTGAGCTTTGCTGTGAACCTGGGCTTATTGTTATTGAAGGTGTAAAATTTTGGTGGGCACAAGGATGTCCTCACAGAAGCTGATGTAAGATGTGATAGTGTCAGTAAGTCCATCCAGGTCTGTAGATGCAGCCTCAACAACACTCCAATCAGAGCATTCAAAGCAGACCTGTAGCTCCAGTATAGGCTTTAGTGTATGTTTCACAAATAACTAAATACTTTATCTTTTGGCACATCAGTACTAGATTATTATGAGTATCAGGACTTTAAAACGATTATGTGTCTATTCTGAAGAAAGAACCACCCGGACTTGGAAGAAATTGCCTCTTTTTGTGGAAAGAGGAAATGGCTGGAAGTGGTCGATGACAAGGCTTAGTGAGGCAGCTAAGTGCAAAATCTTTCAGATGGTGATACAAGCATGAAATTTTGCATGTGGTTCACCTTTAAGCTGTTTATTGAGAAATTAACGTTAGCCAAACTAAAATCCAATATGGCCACCGTTTTTCAAGATAGCCACCAAATGGATGCAATTATCTTCACATAATCAAAACAAACTGTCCAAAATTAATGTTTGAGGGATCAGTTCCTATGTTTTGAAACACAGAGAATCTATTAGTGCATGATGCTCACTCATAATTATCATTACAGGTTGATATTCAAGTGCCTAATGTTATTTTATTGATGAATCCCTGTGCAAAATTTGATGCTTGTATCACAAAGTGAACGATTCCAACAAAATTTGACTTTAGCTGCCCCACTATGGAGGTTACATCTGATAATACGACCTTTTCTCGTAGAGTTACGACTTTATTCTCGTAATCTCAAAAAAAAAAAAAAAAAAAAAAAAAAAAGAATTTCTCAGTGTGTATAGTAATACTCCCTTGTAGGAGAAAAACACATGAATGATCAACATGGGAATGGGAAGAAAAAACGTATTATAGAATCAGACACAAATTATTGATCAAAGATGAAATATTCTATCTGTCTCGGGACGTATCCTTATTTGTCACAAAACAATTAATGTATGGCTCTATCATGTCAAACTAATCCGCCGCCATTTGGAAAGGTTTTCGCCGCTTCCGCCAGAAACGCGAGGAGAGAAAACGGAGCAATCGAGCGGAGCGGCGGAGCGGCTGCAGCGGGCGATCCGGGGCCGTCACTCCGCTCGACTCGTCTCGACTGCCCGGGCTAACTTTAGCTACATGTGCTGAGGTCGAGGGGGAAACTGATCCCAGCTGCAACAATGCCGACAGTTACTTTACCGCCGAAAGAGAACGCGCTCTTCAAGAGGATTTTGGTGAGTTGATAGTTTAGGAAGCGGGTCAACTTAAGCTGCCGTTAACACCGACACCGGGCGAGTTTAACGATCCGTCGGTGTATAGGTATAGCTCTGTTAGCATTAGCAAAATGGCATCACTGAATGTGTTAGCTGTTAGCTTGCCTGGCCCTGATGTGCGCTGTCACTGTAACGTGAAGCCCAAATGTTTGTTCATGACTGCTGTGATTCTGACAGACGTTTTCACTGTGATTAAAATTCAATAATACTAAAAAACACTTTGGCGTTGGTTCAAATAGCCAACTTTGGCGGTTAGTGGCGTAAGGCCTCTAACTTACCGCCAGGCTCCACGACGGCTAAGCTAACGAAAGTAACGGTCGGGTGAGCTGTTAATTAGGTTCTCGAGCTACTTTATAATCCTTTGGGCCGTTTCATTTGTTGATTTGTCGTTGTCTTCAGCGGAATATACCTGCAAGTGTGTTTTGTATCAGACGTGGCCCAAGCTAACCTGTTAACTGATCATTTGACGTTAGCTAATACCAGGCTAGATATCTGAGGTTTAGCAGACTTCAAAGGTAATGCCAGTTTTATTCTGTGTGTGGGGAATCTCGGCCTGCACAAATAAACACCACCGGCCGACGGCAGGTTCAGTCAAACTGGTAGTGCATGCATGAAAACGAGGGAAAGACCGGTGTGTCTGTGTCAGCAAATCTGTAGCTGCTTCAGGCCTGCTGTGCTCCGGCAGCCACCCATCCGACCACCCATCCCTCTCTGTAATGTTTGAGTCCTGGTGTCGCCCCACTGTTTACTATCTGCACACAGTTTTATGTAGGTCAGAGGTCTTTTTCTATTTTTCCTATATGTGCTGGTTAGTTTGCTGCAGGTTGAGCAGTTGTTCCTCTGCCGTGCTCTTCGGTTGTCAGTGTGTGTTGTGTTGTTGAACATCTCTGCGTGGACAGAGATGCATGTACTGCTTTCTAGGAACTGTCACTAACTGATTCAGATAAACATCATTGTTTTGAAAGTGCTGGGGGCTCTGCAGAGAGTTAGTGAATGTTTATCAGCACATAAGCAGTGGGCTGGCATTCAGTCGCTCTACCTCTGGCAAGGAAAAGAGACCTGTGACCTGCACCTGATCTTGAGAAGTTGGAGCCTGCATTTGCTGCATACCTCAGAGGGGGTATTGCTTTTCCCTGAACTGTTGTCACTGTTAATGGATTTAAATGGTGTTTTTCAGATTGCATGTATAATAACCATAGAATTCCACAAAAAAAAATTGTCATGGTAATTTCCCTGTAGAGCAGTGCAGGATAAATGCAAAGATTCAGTCAGTGAATAATAATTGATTTAAAGTAATGCATAATACACATTGATCAGAAAATTAAAAACAAGCCTCTGCCACCACACTTAATATCAAATAATTTGCATTTGTGCACCTCACTACTAGTGTGATGTACTGCAGGTTTTCCTCCTGTTTCTTGACTTTCAGTGTGGGTTGTTGTCAAACATCTGTGCACATTACCTCTGCTTTTATCCGAGTTTACTGTCAAAAACTGATCCCAGCCAGACATTGTTGAACACTAATAATGTGAGGTGACCTTTATGTCTTGTTCCCAGTTAAAGAGAGGTCTGGAAGCGTTTGGTGGTAATTGTTGTTGTATGACTGAGGAAACCCTGAATAAAATTACTGTTATTAACCTTTCTGCAGTGGGGTTGTGATTTGAGATTCGAAACAGTTTTCTCTCTGGCTGGCTGTATTCAGAAGAGGACCACACCCCTCTTTATTTTTGCTTTCCCAGACTGGCAGCCTAAATGCATTATTATAAGTTGGCAGGTCTCCAACTTCTGGATGGTAGCGGAGATGGATGAATTTCCATTGAGTTCTTTCGGGGTAAGGGGAGATCCTTTTCCATACTGCAGCCTAACCTAAAGTAGGACTGCACGATTAATCTCCTCAAAAAATTGCAGTTTTTCGTCAGTACCCCTATGCAGAGGTAATGTGCAAAGATCCTGTTCCTACATGAAAACTATTCTTCTGTTTGAGCTTTCAGGGAGATTCATCGAATCCAACCAAGCGCTTCTAATTTCTCCCTAAGCTGTATCAACAAGTGACAAGACTGTGTTACACAGACAGAGGAGGCAAAGAAACAAATACAAATCTAACAGCAGTGCATAGGGGACTGGCAAAAAAGTGTGTCCATTGCCAATCAAATAGTGTGCAAGCACAGTCCAGGTAGACATTTATGTCGTATGACCAGTGAAGCAGCTCTAAATGTTTCCCTCGCAGCCAGAGACACATCAGAGAAAACCACTGCTGTCGGGATAACTTCTCAGAATTGTAAAATCCTGACTCAAAGGAGTAGAAACTATAGACTTCCAGATTTTTTATTTACTTTCACTGATACCTGTAGCAACATGCCCACTCCAAACATATGTGGGTTTTAGGGTTTTTTTTGTCCTTTTTCGGACAGGTTCAGAAGACTATAACAGACCTGAGTCTGACTGAAAACATGATGTGGTGCTCTGTGCACAACTATGAAAATATAGAGTTTGGTTTATAGGTGCCAGGACCTCTACAATATCATACATACTACTCTTTAGTATGAAAAGAAAATCCTTCTTTTTCTGATGGCTTAGAGAAATCTGCGAACAGTGTATAACTCCACTGAAACTGAAACTAAGTCTTTTATCTTCAGAGGTAATAATTTAGCTTCACTCCGACAGTACAGAGTGAAATTAGACCCACGAAAAGACAAGTAAAACGTTGCACTGTCACTATTTTGAGTTGCCAACCGACACGAACACTTGTCACTACCTTCTTTCGAACATTATGTGAATGCTGCATGTTTTTGGGAAGAAGTTTTGAAATGTTTTTCTCCTAAATCTAACGTGTGCACCTCCAGCTCCTTGCAGCGAGCCCTGCAGCTTAGAGCCACCGCTCTGACAGACTCCGTAACTCAGGGGGGGAGAGTTATTTTGGGTGAGGTACAGAACATGCTGGATAAGCACAGCTGGTGGTGTTAATGCTGCTGAGTTTACATTAAATATACAGCCTGTGTACTAGCATCTGTATACTTGCATAATGCATGTGTGACTTTTTGAACTATTACTTTTCGTAGACATTGCTGACAGGACATTGGCTCTTGTTGCAGGCGGTTTAAATGTAAAGGCTGTTACAATGACTTTGTTTTGGCCATATAATGCTACTGTCTATTACAACAGATGTCTGAAGTGTACTTTTTTTGTCAACTATTTCCAATGTACTTCATTTTTTCCACTGAAACTTCTTCTGATATTGAAAAGGAACAGAACGCGCAGAACCAGACTTCATCTTAAAAGTGTGAATCTTAAAACTTTGGGAACAGAGACTACAGATTATGTAACCGAGTCTTTCAAACTTAAAAAGTTGCTGATCAGTGGTTCGACTGTTAAGCCACTTCAGGCTGGCATGGGTTGGGGGAGGCCTCATACATTCTTGGCATTATTTCTCTGAATTTTAATGAAGGCAAAACCACATATCACGTACTTGAAACATTGTGAAATTCACTCGGGCTCATGTTACATGCCATCGTTTTTCTCCAGTCTCCAGTGAAGAAGAAGTTGCAATCCGATCTAGTTTCATTTGTGTGGCAAGTTCTCTGTTTGTGTTTTGCACAAAGTAAGAGCTCAGTGTTTTGTTAGCTTTTCTGCAAACCTAGAGAGCAAATGCATTGTTCTGTCTTGTTATAGTTCCTTGTTTTGATTCAGCATGTGAAGACAAACTGGTGTCACTCAAAGCTGCGGGCGTGTGTGTGTGTACACCTCTGTTTGTGTCAAGATTACTCTCCATTCGTCCTTTACACCCCTGGACAGAAGGTCCTTTCATACACATGCAACTGTTTTGCACCAGTATGCACAAGTTCGTTTCACATTGTCCTTTATGCAGCTCAGTTAGAGCTCAGAGTGTGTAGATTAAGCAGCACAATCCAGTGTCTGACAGGACATGAGCCTGTTTCTTGTGTCCTCTGGCCCCAGCTCTCTAATGGTGTAATCCTCCTCTTAGTTCAACAGTGAATTACTTTTAATTTCATAACTGACCTTGGCACCCGTTTGTGAGGTTGACATCATTTTTTTTTTTTTTTTTTTTTTCCCCATCATTAGGGAAGTCAATGCCATCTGCCAGCTAAACTCTTCTATATCTCCCTCTTGCTCGCTCACTCTCTCTCACACACACACACACACACACACATACAATCTCCCCAGATAGTTGGTGATCAGCTTAAAAAGAGAGCTGGTGTACTGATGATGGTGAAACTGCATATTTAAATATAACATTCGGGCTGAGAGCGGGTCATTTCTTTAAGGTGCTTTTAATACTTAGTGTTTGAAGAGTGATCTCGGCTGTGTGGATGTTTCTTATTCAGGTCATTCAGATATGCAGAACATTGTCTGATAATGTTATGTTGTCAATTCAGAGCTTGTCTGCTTCCAAACAGTAAACCAGAACTATAAAAATGCAGATTCACCAAGAATTTGTTGCTCCTTGTTCTTATATGTTCGATGTGCAGTACATGCAAAATTTAGAATTTGGAAGATACTGTAACATAAAAGTCAGCAGTGGTTTATAACCCGCTTCCTTGTACTGTCTTCTAGTTCCCCATTGTGGATCACAAAAAATAAAAGACGGTCCTTTATTTTAATTGCTTTACCTCACCGAATAGTTTCAGATGGGTCTTGTTAAGTTGAGCCTATATGAGTCAAAGCTGTGAACTACAGGATGAGCTTTGCACTCTTTCTCTTACTGAAGTTTCACTCCTGTTGTCTTGGCCTAATGTGATTTCTCTCTCCTTCCTTTGACAGCGATGTTACGAACACAAACAGTACAGAAATGGGCTCAAGTTCTGCAAACAAATCCTGTCCAACCCCAAGTTTGCAGAGCACGGAGGTAAGCAGCAGCAGCAGCAGAAGTATTATATAGAGGTAAAGATGCGTGTGTGGTAAAGGTCTCTGTGCATGGGTGATATGTATTCCTCAATGTCTGCTACCTTTCAGAGACCCTGGCGATGAAGGGCTTGACCCTGAACTGTCTGGGGAAGAAGGAAGAGGCCTACGAACTGGTGAGAAGAGGCCTGCGCAATGACCTCAGGAGCCACGTCTGTATCCTTAAATATGTGCCTGCTTGTAGTCGGGAGCAGGTTATTTCAGACATGGAGATAATGTTTAGATGAAGCTGTTGGCACTTATGACTTTCTGCAGTGTGTTTTGTAAAATGTGTGTGTGCTAAGCCACAGGACCTTGAGATGCCACACATTGTGTAGAAGAGCTCTTGTCTCTGTGGAGTACAGTCAGCACATCCTCTCTCTTCAGCTCTCTCTCTCTGTCTCTCCCTCTCTGTGACTCCCAGGCCAGAGTGAAATCTGCGCACATTTCCAGCAGATAAGTGCTGTCTCAGCCTAAGCCCTGCCTAAAGTCAACATATCTCTGAGCAGACAACACACAGCTTTCTTTTTAGCTTCACTAGTCATTCCTTATCTTGAATGTCTGTTGCAAAAACCCATCTCGTTTAGCCTATGTAGTGCGTATTTTTGAAGGATGTATGCTGATATTTAAATATAAAGACACTATCATTTTAAGTCATAGTTTTAGTAAGGCTCAAATAATTAGTTGAATTTTGATTTTTAAAAATTGTAATTTGTCAGTTAAAAAAACTAGTTATTATTATTATTATTATTATTATAGTTAAAGGCTAGTTATCTTTCTGTCCATAAATGTTAATAGATTTTTGTTTTCTGCATGACTGTAACATCTGAAAGTACACATTTGGGGGTGTAGTCTCACACCCTGATCCCTGATTTGTGATTTTTTTTTTTTTTTTAAAGTCATCAGCCGCAGCGAGAAAGTTGAACCAGAATCAACTTTTGGAGAAACACAACCTATAACGCTGCGGCCGATCACAGCCGGCGATCAGGCTGATCAGAGCTGTAACCCTGCCACGAGGGAGGACAAAACATTACTAGGAAGAGGGGAGGACATTTCTCTTTGTTTGATAACGTTAAAAGTAAAGTGAAGCTTCACTGTCGTCTTCCCGACTCATTTTTAAAAAGACGAGAGAGAGAAGCAGTGGTCGAGTGAGCTAGAGAGTGAATGAGGAGAGTGAGCAGCGGTAGTGACAAAGCTGGTGAATGAGAGGAATAAATCGTTATTTTCTGATTGTTTCACGGCGGTTACAAATTAACACCCACAACCTGCACCTCCACGTAAACCTACGGAGGTGCGCCGCAACGCCTGATAGCCGTTAATTACACATCATACGTGTATTATGTGAATAAGGTAAAAAGAAAAAAATAGACTTACTGTAGTTTTACATTTTTTGTTTTCATGTATGAAAAGACCCAAAATGAACACTGTAAGCAGACTACTTGATTACGATAAGCGAGTTATTTAAACAGTATTTGTATAGGAATGATTCTGTCCTGCTTTTTGATCCGGTTTAAGCGGTTTCCACTGTATTAGTTTGATATTCATATAGAGGACAGTGTTTCTTTGTTCCTTAACTTCTTGCGCATCTTAGGTTGGCATGTGTACGGCTTACTGCAGCGCTCGGATAAGAAGTACGATGAGGCCATCAAGTGTTACCGCAACGCTCTGAAGTGGGACAAGGACAACCTGCAGATCCTCCGGGACCTGTCCCTGCTGCAGATCCAGATGAGAGACCTGGAGGGCTACAGGGTGAGGACTGACAGAGGGACTGAGGGTGGATGAGTCTGAGCTAGTTGAATAATAATTCTGAGATATGTTTTGAATTGCCGTGAAGAAAACCATAAAAACCTGGCCGGTTACAGCACAGGTGCAGCCACAGGAGAGCACCACTAGAGCCAGGGACCTTGTTGTGAGAAACAGATTTTAGAGATACAGGGACTTTTCTTTTCAACACAAAAGCAAAGCAAAACAAACAATTGGCTGTGAAAGAACTTTCCAGAATACCCACACTCCCATCTGTTGCTCCCCCTCGTCCAGGATGCAGTATGGCACTGATTTGGAGAGGTTGCAGCGAATAAGCAGGCTGATATCAGGTTGCAATCAGTCTTCACAATGTAGAACAGTTCTCCTGGGACACAGCCAGGGATTTAGATGCTTATTTAGCAAGAGGTATGAAAAGACAAGATAAAAGTCTGTTTGAAATGATTAAAAATATGGATGAGAGAGAAAGTGTGTGTGTGTGTGTGTGTGTGTGTGTGTGACTGTTTTTTCTCTCTGAGCCAGCTAGCAACAGTGTGGTAACAATACCATGAATCAGCAAAATTGCTCTTCTCCAACTTTCGCTGCCAACTGTCCCCTCATTTACTCCTACTTTATCTCTGTAGCTGCACATCACATTTTGAATCCTCTGGGCTGCACATGGGAGAGTGGTCATACAGGGGACATCAGCTAGGCTCAGTCTTTTTCCACACTGTTGGTTCAGATGTTAAGCATGGCTAAATATACCTGTGTTCGCATGTTGATCTTGTAGGAGACACGGTACCAGCTGTTGCAGCTGCGCCCAGCACAGCGGGCCTCCTGGATCGGCTACGCCATCGCCTATCATCTCCTGGAAGACTACGAGATGGCTGCAAAGATTATCGAGGAGTTCAGGAAAACACAACAGGTTCGACACATTGACAGCTTATCATGTTGTCTTATTTAAAGTCTAGGGGAGATTTCATGTGGTGTTGTAGGTGTCTGACTGATGCATCTTACAGTTTACGTACTTTGTAGACCTTCAACAGAGTTTTCAGTATTGGTGTTGTCTCTGCCTGTCTGGTAAGAACTACAATAGAGCTCAGTCTCACTGGCTCGCTCCTGATAAGACCAGTCTCCTTCCTGTCTTTGTGCCATCTGTGTAATACAAAAAGCTAATGTGAGAAGGAAAATGCACATATACTTGGAGAATGATGCAGAGTTTCCTGAACAGCGTAAACTGAAGTCCACCCAGCAGCTCCAGTAATGTTTCACTGCTGCTTGTACAAAATAATAATGGCACTAACACCTTTCCTGCTTTTGTTTCCATGTCTGTCATACACGGGTGTGTGTGTGTGTGTGTGTGTGTGTGTGTGTGTGTGTGTGTGTGTGTGTGTGTGTGTGTGTGTGTGTGTGTGTGTGTGTGTGTGTGTGTCCAGACATCTCCAGACAAAGTGGACTACGAGTACAGCGAGCTGCTGCTGTACCAGAACCAGGTGCTGAGGGAAGCAGGCCTGTACAAGGAGGCTCTGGAGCATCTGTCCAACTACGAAAAGCAGATCTGTGACAAACTGGCAGTGGAAGAGACACGAGGTCAGGCTCATTCTCTCAAAATCACACTGAAGCCACAACCTGCACATTTAGTCTTAATTTCACATTGAAATTCTCAGCTGAACAAGAATCATTCTGGACATGAACTGATGTTTATACATGATATCAGATATTTTAATGCTCAACAGAGCAGGTGACCCTTTGTCCTCTAGTTGCTCTGTACTTGTTGCTTTCCATCCAGAGAAAATGAACACTGAGATGACGAGTTGTATTTCTAATAGGATGTGTTTTGCAAGAGTCCAACATTTATATGACATTTTTCTTTTGAATTTTCTGTGTATTTTGACACCGGAGCTCTTCCCCTTGTGTTTCTGTAGGAGAGTTGCTGTTGAAGTTGGAGCGTCTGGACGAGGCTACAGAAGTCTACCAACGCCTGCAGGAGAGGAACCCAGAGAACTGGTCCTATTACCACGGGCTGGAGAATGCCCTAAAACCAAGTATGACACATTATCCTTTCTATGAGAAACAATAGCAGCATCACTGACCACTAAAATATTTACTTTGATTAAAGAAGCCACAGTTGTCCACACTGTACTGAAAATCTTTTGCTTTTTTAGGCAGCGTAGAAGAGAGACACAAGATCTATGAGGAAACCTGGGAGAAGTTTCCTAAAGGCCTGGTTCCTCGTCGGCTGCCACTCAACTTCCTTTCTGGTGTGACCAATAATACGTCTCCTTTCACCTAAAACAGTAACTTGAGTTAAAATTTCCATCAATGTAATCATAATAAAAGAACAAGCTAGCAGCTGTATTCAGTTAATTCTAGTTTAGTTTTTAAATATGTTCATGCTATTCTGGTTCTTTTATTTTTAGACTCCACTTTTATTTTTTAAAATCATCAATTAAACATGAAGGAAGTAAGTTCAGTGTGTAAAAGAAGCGGAGTTAAAGCTGACGGATCCTCTCCACTCATCCTGTTTGTCTGCAGGCGAGAAGTTCAGAGAGGTTCTGGACAGGTACCTGAGGATGAACTTCAGTAAAGGCTGTCCGCCCGTCTTCACCACCCTCAAATCTCTGTACAACGACAAAGAAAAGGTGACAGCACTGCTACCAGCGATGTCAGATGACTGATCTAAATCTAAATCACAGTGACGCCTTTTCCTCACTTCACTGTGACGCAGCTTACATAACGCACTGAAGGAAGGGAGGTCAAACTGAGAGAAAGATTTATCTCTACTGAATAGGACTAAATCTGGATGAAGTCAAGAATTAGATAACAATTATCAGGGTTTATATGGGTGCTGGAAATCCTTGAACACTTGAATTTTAATACTTGAATTTTAATTTGGTGTATGTATGTATGTTTATGTGTATGTATGTATATATATATTTACTACACCCACCCCTACTTACACACACAAAATGATTTTTTTTTTTTTTTTTACTTGAAATGTGTAGGGGTACTTATTGAAAATGCTTGAAAAGTGCTTGAATTTGATTTAAGAAAAGGTGTAGGAACCCTGAATTATTCATAATACAAGTCCATACTTCACACTGTAGCTGAGCTCATGTACTTTCTCTTCTTTTTCTCTGCAGGTGGCAATAATAGAGGAGTTGGTGGTCAGCTATGAAACCTCATTAAAAAGCTGTAGAATGTTCAGCCAGAACGGTGAGGAGAAACTTAAACAAGATTGTAATATCTGGATGGCAATAATAAGTTTGAGGTCTTTCTAACAGTGCACAGTGTGCAATGTAGACTCATTTTCATTTATAACTTAATGTATCTGTTGCAGTCTTTTGTTTACAATCTTAAGACGCAAACTCACAGACTCTGCTTGCTCTGTCACAGATGACGGTAAGGAGGAGCCGCCGACCACGTTGCTCTGGGTGCAGTACTTCCTGGCACAGCACTACGACATGGTTGACCAACAGACACTGGCTCTAGAATACATCAACACAGCCATTGAGAGTACGCCCACGCTCATCGAACTCTTCCTTATCAAAGCCAAGATTTACAAGGTAACACACACTGCATGTTTTTGTTTTACACTTGTGTATATTTCGGGAGCACAGTGTCGCTGTGCTGTGTCATAGCTGTTGTATTGACCTTTTATCTTCCTGCAGCATGCTGGGAACATCAAAGAGGCGGCTCAGTGGATGGATGAAGCGCAGGCTCTGGACACCGCTGACAGATTCATCAACTCCAAATGTGCCAAGTACATGCTGAAGGCTGGCATGGTCAAAGAGGCCGAGGAAATGTGCTCCAAGTTCACACGGGTGAGAAAAACTGACACACTTGAGAGTTGACGAGCTGAGAAAACAGTTTTAAATGACAAAAACAAAAATCATGGATGTGTTTTCTGTCCACAAAGGACTAGTACAACCTTGAGATCCCATAGCCCTTATGTACAGTATTTCTATCCTTCATCCCTAAATAACTGAGGGTGAATATTTCCTTTACAGATTATTCACTTAGGGTAGATTCACACAGTATGATTTCTGCATTAACAGAGCAACTCCATACTTCATTCATAATATATAATATTATTTTCAGGAGATAATCATGTAAAAGTAAACAGGATTTAAGTTTTCACATGGTGTTTGTGTTTACTGTGTGGGTGTTTGTGTGTGTATAAGAGCAGGAACTGGAGGTGGAGATGAATAAACTGAAACATACATCAAAATAAATAATTGTGCAGTAATAGTTTTCGGAGTTAAGGCATTTATCTGTAAGACAAATGACAGCAGACATAAAAGCTATTATAAGTCTTCAAATCTTATTAATGGAGTAATAATTTCCTAAATGACCACCAGCACTTTTATTAGAGGACCTGAATTTAGCGATTGAGACCATAATGACTCATTGAAAACATTTAGTGACTCAGTATTTCATGAGAGAAGTTCATGCTTTTCGAATGGGAGTCTATTGGAACCAGGGATTTTTTTGGAGTCATGAACCTAGCAGCCATCAGTGGTATTGAACTTTAAGGGACTTCCACATTGGCTTCAATTTTAAGCCGTGGTTGTTGCCACATGGATTCACCTAAACAAGTGCAGTCAGGATCCAGATAAGTTTGATGCACCTGTGATGACACAAAATAACTAAATTGTGAACTAGTCATCAAGCTGTTGAGTGTGAGAGATAGTCTTACATATGGACCCACTCATGGAAGATCCATCCTCTACAACTTGTGTATTTCACTGTGTTTGCAGCCTTTGACATCATTAGATAATTGACGATATCCATATCCTTTTCATTTGCTTTCCTCATGCATGCGTCTGTTTGGTCTTTTGTCTTTACTCAGGAGGGAGCTTCAGCAGTGGAGAACCTGAACGAGATGCAGTGTATGTGGTTCCAGACAGAGTGTGCACTCGCCTACAAGTCCATGAACAAGTTTGGGGAGGCTCTCAAGAAGTGCCATGAGATCGAAAGGGTGAGACTTTCTTCTCAGAGATCATACTTGCATGCATTATTATATGCCACTTGAATGAGACTCTTCAGCTTTTTGCAAGTCTGTTCATGTTTCATTTGTCAGATCCTCTATTTTTCACATCACGTATTCTTCCCCTGCTTTCACAAATCAGCATTTTGTGGAGATCACGGACGACCAGTTTGATTTCCACACCTACTGCATGAGGAAGATGACGCTACGCTCCTACGTGGACTTGCTGAAGCTGGAGGATGTGCTCAGGATGCATCCTTTCTACTACAAGGCCGCTGTCACCGCCATCCAGATCTACCTGAGCCTGCACGACAATCCCCTGACTGACGACAGCAAGGAGCTGCAGGCCGACACTGGTGAGGGGCAGGGAGTGATGATGAGTGTAGATTCACATTCGCTGACGTGTCTTATCAGTGGTTTAAAAGCTGTCTTGGACAAAGAAACGGAATGTAGGAGTACATTTTGTCCATCATTAACACCGCTCTTCTCACCTGTCATCTGTAGCTAACCTTTCGGACAAAGAGCTGAAGAAGCTCAGGAACAAGCAGCGGAGAGCCCAGAAGAAGGCTCAGCTGGAGGAGGAGAAGAAGAATGCAGAGAAAGAGAAGCAGCTTAAAAACCAGAAGAAGAAGAAGGAGGATGATGACGAGGAGATCGGAGGGCCCAAGGAGGAGCTCATTCCCGACAAACTGGTTAAGGTTAGTGTGAGAAACATGGATCGAGTGATGGAGTGAGCCAAAATCGGTCAAGGTGATGTTGACGGTTCCTCTCCCTTTAACTTCCTGTTTACAGGTAGAAAATCCACTGGAAGAAGCCGTCAAGTTCCTGATGCCTCTCAAACACCTGGTGAAAGACAAAATTGACACACACCTAATGGCCTTTGAGATCTACTTCAGGAAAGGTTGGCAGCCTTATTTTAATTCACTAACCTCACATAGGAGCTGTTTGTTTTATTTTATCCTTCACACATTTAAAATCTGTTTTCTCTTGTCAGA
Source organism: Thunnus albacares (assembly GCF_914725855.1). Taxonomy (NCBI): domain Eukaryota; kingdom Metazoa; phylum Chordata; class Actinopteri; order Scombriformes; family Scombridae; genus Thunnus; species Thunnus albacares. Next base: position 11,799,294 of record NC_058108.1, on the reverse strand, counting down.
AAAATACCTGTTGATGCTTCAATCAGTGAAGAGGGCATTGGCCATTGATTCAGACCACCCATGGCTACACCAGTGTCTAGTACGCTTCTTTAAAGGAGGTAAAGGAAGTTTCTTCTTCTCTTGGATGTGAATTTTCTGTCCAGCTGTTGTATATCCTTTCTTTTTCTAACTTAATTCCCAACAACCTGTTCTTGTCTTCCCACAATGCTTCCTTTCATCTCAATCTTCTATATCTTCTGTTCCTCCTTCTCCTCGTCACCTCACGGGTTCCTTCCTTAACCGAATACATCTCTCCAACCTTCCTTTCTTCCCTCGATCCAGTCTCGGAGAGCAAAGAACTGCCGGAGGTGGTTCGGACAGTCCTGAAGCAGGAGATCACCCGGCTGTTTGGAGACAGCAACGCTAAGAGCTTCAACCAGGCCTACCTCACCAAACACTCCGACTCCATACCACACCGACTGGCTGGTAGGCCTCTTTCACACACACACACACACACACATATTCTTATAGAAAGTTATTAATACAGGTACACTTACACTCTTCTCTCCCTTCTCCAGCTGCTAAGATGATGGTGTATTTGGACTCATCGACGGAAACAAAGGCAGCAGAGTTGGCCACTGCGCTAGATGAGTCACTCAACAACAGAACCATCAAGGTTTGTGTTTCTTTTTTTCTTTTTTTTTTTTATTCTGCAGTTTCTGCTGTTTGGTAAAATGTTTGATGTTTGTTTCATTTCTATCTTTTCCTTCCCTCGGTCAGATCTGCACAGAGGTCCTGGAGGGTCTCCGGAGCGGCATCTTCGGCGACTGTAAAGAGCGCACGGAATCATACCGCGCTGAGTGTCACAAGCTTTACCCCTACACGTTAGCTTTCATGCCCCCTGGATACGAGGAGAACACCAAGATCGCCAACGGAGACATCTCCACAGAAACGGAGGAGCTAGCCAATGAGATGTGAGCGCCACAGAACAACAAACAGCGGATGAGAAAAAGGAATTGGGCCTAGCACGGAGCCTTGTGGTACGCCTGGCAGCCATTTTGTAGAGCCAGACAGGGAAGCGAAATAGGTGTTTCGTTCTTTGGCTCAGCTTAATTGGGTCTGACCTGGTATGGCTTGGCTCCCTCCCACATGGTGAAAATCAGGACTGTGTGTGTGTGCGTGCATCGAGGGTGTGTGTGTATGAGTGTGTGTGGGCATGTGTGCGGTTGTGTATATTTGTGGTAAAGAGGGGGAAAAAGAGGAAGCTAACAGAATGGCCATTTTACTTTTTTAATAGAGCTACCAACCACACTGAATATGAAAAATAAACAACAGTTATTGGCAAACTGTTGGGAGAAACTGTGACGGACGGACATGGACTGTCGGGTTTCCTCTGAGATGATGAAAAACGGTGACGGCAACCACTTGAGTTTGACTCAAGTGCTGCTGCGATACGCCTATTGCATACTGTGTTCTCTTTATTTTAAAAGAAAAGCTCATTTAAATGAAAATAGGACACAACTGTCACTGGGGAACGGGAGACTGAGCTGAGTGGATCTGATCTCTGACAGATCTGTAGGAAGCTGAGCAGGAAGAGTTACTGAGGACCCAAAGTAGATGCTGAGGACATCCAGCGAGCACAGGTGTATCTCTATCTGCTGTAACACTCGTCTGTGCTCCAGTAAACCGCCAATCTACACGTGGCATTGCAGTGGAGTGTGTGATAAAGGCCTGATATCTGCAGGAACACAGCTCGGAGAAGGCTGCCTCACATGTGAACAGATTTTTGGTCCAAATGTGCTTCCCTCATGGTTCCTAGTTCAGCTTGGGAATATGTAATCCTCTGTTTGTCGTTAAGGAGCACTTTGTAGCACAGAATAAAAACTGTAAAGTTTGTGTGTTGTGCTCCGTTCCAAATACACTCTTAATGTTTTTACATAGCTCTGAGAAAGCCGGATAGATCTAAGCAATACCATAGACACCTTTCTGTCCATAATGGATCAATGAAGCTCTTATTATTGATAATAATCGGATCTAGATCTGGTTCAAATGGTTACAGCAAGCCTCCTGGCAGAGTCACTTGTGTCGTCGCTGATGGCACTGTTAAAAATGGTTTTATTTGCATGCACACAGGGACTCTAACAGGCAATCAGAGGGCTCTTCCATGCAAATGAAAACTGCTCCTCAAAAGGTCAGAGTTCAGCATCGAAGCCCGTTGCCCGTGGTGACAAGTGAAAATGTTACAAGTTTAAAAGTATGAGCACCTGGAATTTGTTTTACTTTTTCTGTTTCCCCCTATTTTTTCCCCCCCAATAATCTCTTTTCTTCCCCTTTTTCCTCTAATTTGGGTTCTAATGTGAAAGATGAAATCTGAGATGATGATGTATGATATCTCTGGATTTTTGTATTAAAACCAAACAAAAAAAACAAGTGACTTTTTGGCATCTGTATGTTTGTGTGTAGTCGGATTAACCTCACAGAGTTGCTGGTCATCTTACTTTCGCTGTTTTAGGGTCGGACTGACTTCACACTCATGGTCCTTAGATGTGGCCACTGTATATAAAATACATACTTTTTTTCGGTTAAAATTAGGATTTTGTATTTACAACCAATTCCAAGCCAGAGTGATTTCAAGGCAAACCAAGCAGATTATTTTTCTCCAGTTTTCTAATATATGAGAAGTTGAAGGCGATTCTTCAGTCACCCAACATGTAAATTATGTAGATCAACTTTTCTTTTCATCGTCTTTGAAATTTTTTTCTGACATTCTAAGATTAGGTGAGTTTTGTAATTGAGGCCTCACAGAACCAGCGCAGCACAAAGATTCATGGTTTCATCCGCTGACATTTGTCCAATTGTAAAGCCTATTTTCTGTCACATATGGCCTGAAAACATCAAGTTTGTTTAGTAATTTGCTCTTTTTAGTCTGAATGACATCATCTTTCAAGTTTAACAGAATTGTATCAAACCTTTCCTTTTCTGTGTCCAACTGAGTGTGAGGGCTCAAGTATAGAGATGTAAAAAGTTGCCGTTTTATTAAATTTGACCAGATACATCAAAATACAGGCAACATGACATCACTGCACACATTTTATATATCACAGATTGAATCTGTGCTATATACAAAATCCCACTATGAAATATTGTTACAACCCTGTTTAACTGTTCAGGCGTTTGTGAGCACATGATATAACTCAAGAAAATAGATAAAAATGATCTTTACAGTGTGTTCTTTGTTCTGCTGCTTTATAAATATGTTTGTTTTGTGAGCTGGATAAGAGGGAATAGTTCATGTTCTTCCCCCAAATCAATTTCATTTTTTTTAAAGTTGTCACAATACCTGCCCTTATCAAGACACAGGTAAACAAATGCATATGCAATAAAGTTCCAATGTAGCTGCATGCTGTGGTCCACTCAGTAGCCCTTATTGCTGGATTAATGTGAGTTCTTTCTGTGTGTGTGTGTGTGTGTGTGTGTGTGTGTGTGTGTGTGTGTGTGTGTGTGTGTGTTGTTGTTGTTGTGTGTTGTTGTTGTTTGTCAAAGGTCACCACTTCACCTCACAACAAATCCTGATGCAGTGCCTGTTGGGGTCAGTGGGACAGCATACACTCATATACAGATGTACTATAATGTGGGAACAAATCGTCCAGCAGAGGGCAGCAGCAGCACAGCCGTCTCTGTCAGGACAGGTCAGCGGACAGAGGAACTGCAGACTTCCAAAAACATTATCTAAAATTATGTGTTGACATCTCTTTCACTACCTGTGTGGAGCAGCTGATTGTGAACAGGAATTGAAGCTGTCTGTTAGAAAAGCGCTTTCACACAGACATAAGCAGCTGAGGGGAAACACAGGCTGACAGTCTGGGAAAATACCTGAAAATTTTTCAGGAAATAGTATTAGGTTAAGGTCAGATGTGGTGCTGTTACTAACAGAAGACTTATTTTAACTTGAATTGAAAGTAAAATGCTCAGATGTATTGAATTCATACTGCAGCAGGATGAGGACCATGAAGTATTTACCGCTGGTGTAAAGGGGCCTTTTCTCAGCCCCCAAGTGTGTTTTATTTAGATGTATTATTACTAGCCATGTGCTATCTGAGCTGCACATATGCTGCGGTCTCTTGTACAGGTGCTACTTCAATTAAAGATTCTTTTTTGCCTTCTAATAAATTAAAATATAGGGAACATGTAACACAAAACATATATTAATAACATTTGTAGAGAAATGCTTTTTCTGTATGGGCCATGTGCTGATTTAACATCAGCTCAATAATACTTAAAAGATCCCTTCCAGACATGTTTTAAGATGTATATTAAATACTAGATGTCTCCTACTTCACTGTAAAGTCCATTCTCAGTGTTTTTACACTGGATGCTTCACGTTCCCACATCACACTTGTGTAAATTGAATATCGGACCACGATTGGCTCCCAACTAGTTGTGATGTCACTAATCATGCTAGTAGGCCCACCACTTAAACTCAGATCATCAGTGCACACACAGAAACTTCAACAGCTGACTGTGAAAACAGACTTCTAGTGTCAAACTCTGCGCAGTGAAGCTCAAACATCCAACTGAAGGAACAAGAAGAAAAACAATGAAGGGAGACTTTGATTTTTTAAACATCTCCTGCTGCTCATTTAATCAACTCTCCACCTTCACAGTCATCCTCACGCCAGCCTCTCTCTCCTCCTCCTCCTCTGCACACTCAGGTCAACTCTGTGGAAAGTGTGTGAGGAGCTTTTAAGCGGAAAAGTTGCACTGAATCATCAGAAGGAAGCGTGTTTCTCCGCAAGTCCTGCCACTTTTGTTCATACTGGCCCTGCACGGATTTTCACTTTGCTGTCGACTGAATTGACTGTGAACGACTGGTAAATGGAGTCATCTCTTGAGCTTTCCAACTCTCTGGGCAGCGTGTCCTCACTGCTGACCCGCTGCCGGATCTTTAAGGTGCTTGTGATTGGAGACTCCGGGGTGGGGAAGACCTGCCTCACGCATCGGCTCTGCGCCGGAGCCTTCCCCAGCAGAGTAGAGGCCACCATCGGGGTGGACTTCCGCGAGAGACTGCTTGATATTGATGGAGAGAAGATTAAGGTAACTGTTGAAATGGATGCCTCACTTAAAACAAAATAATGAATCTAACAACCTTTATTAAATTCAGGCTGCGAAGGGCTGCGCTGAACAGCCCTTTTTACGCACAGTGGTGGTCTTTCAACCGGCTGTTTTGTTGTAAAATATTAAAATGAGCCACACAATGTTGGTTCTTTTAGCTCATATATTATTAGTTTTCACAGTCAATTCAATGCTCGTTAATAGGTTCAACTAAAGAATCAGCCTGGACAGAAACCATCATCAGAGGTCATAATAATCCTGTTCCAGGTTATGTTTTAATCAGTGATATTATCATGTTTTATATTGCATTTTTATCTCCTATGTTAGCTATAATATTTTCACAGGCTCTAGTATTACAGGCCTGTACTGCAATGTGACTACTGATATAACACTGAGTTATTTGTCTCACAGTGAGAATTCTCTGGATGGCAGAAAATCAGCAGAGCTGCTTGTGTTTGCTGGTTGGAGTCACAACAGGCTGAACTAAAAGCCTGTAAATCGCTGTGAGGGTTACATGCTTGGGTTTTTGTGGCATGTCAGCTGTTAGTATCAACAGCCTCATGAATGAATCCAATTCAGCTCTGATTATTAATCCTGCTGCTGTAACGTTTATTAAGATTTATTTGAACTGCATCTTGTAAACACAAGCAGGGACTCTGTTTATTTGAGTGACTATATTAAAACTGTGGATGTTAGTTGATCTTTCTGGTTTCCTGAGTGTTTTGAAACACAACCACGTGACAGAGGAAGTATCTGTCAGTGGTGACTGAAGGTTTGTTTATAACCTCAGGGTTTCTGCTTTGTTTCCACTACTTTAAATTAACACAGGAAATGGACAATCCTGTGTGTCTTTGGTGTGAATGTATCATGTAAGAAACATATCTGCTTCCTTCACTGTAGACACTGATCCAAAAGTCCAAGTTTAATTCAAGTATCAAGACAATTCTCAAGTCAGTCAGGATAAGTCTTAAGTCAAGGCTTGAGTGAATCAAGACAAGTCAATCATTAACATTTACGTTTGGTCATTTGGCAGTTGCTTTTATCCAGAGTGACTTACAAGGAAGGCAAGACAATCAAGTGTTAGAGGACTCTGAAAGATCAAAACAAGTCTGGAGTCAAACAAAACATGTTGCACTTTTAGGTTTCAGTCAGTCAAGACAAATTTTGAATCAGTCAACTGTCAGTTTTGCTGGCTTCAGGTCTCTGACAGCTGTTGATTAAATTGATGCAACATTTGAACATCTTACATTAAAAGCTGTGTTCACAGAGTTTTATACAGCTGAGACTAAGTCTTTTTAGAGCAGAGGCCTAATAATGAAATATATGAAGTGTGTGGACATGCAAGGCCTGTATGTTAATGACTATTTTTTTTTAATGTTCAACGGTTTTTCCAGATGAAAACTTAAGACTTGAATGTTTTTGCTTTGAAGTATCAAGTCTTTAGGAAGTGAAGTCTCAGAACAGTCAAGTCCATCATTTTTATGTCTTAAGTCTGACTTGAATCTCAAGTCTACAGCTCTACGTTTTACCGTACATGAGGTTGGATGTGTAGCATGAATTTGTCATCAGTGTTCATATCACATGCATTGATTACTTTAGAGAAAGCATTTAGTGTTTGATACTTTTTATTCAAGGAAACTACAAGAAAGCTCAGCTTAGAGATTTTACTTTCTAAAGATCAAATCTATTCCTTTTCTTAGTTCCCCTCAGTGGTGACTCATTGTGTGTCTTTCTTCATGTTAATGTGTCTTTATGTTCCTGGTGGTGGGAATTTCAACACAGGACTTTTTTTTTGTCTCTGTGCCTTCCTTCTCATTTATTTCGTCTTTCCTATGTTTTTACTTCCTCGTCAGTGGCATCAGTTGAGAAGAACCTGTATGTTGACCTCTCATGTTCTCCTTTCATTTCCCCCTCAACACCAGCTCCAGCTGTGGGACACAGCAGGACAGGAGCGCTTCCGTAAGTCCATGGTGCAGCACTACTACCGTAACGTCCACGCGGTGCTCTTCATATATGATGTCACCTGCCCTACCAGCTTCAACGACCTCGCTGCCTGGGTTGAAGAGTGCAGGCAGAACTCCATCGGCCAGGAAATCCCCAGGTAACTGCATCAGTTGTATGTTCTGCTACTCCCTGAAAGGATGGGAGATTTAAATATGATTAAACATTTTGTACATGTTCGAGAGTACATGAGATGTCCAGTTGTCTTTACTTTCGAGAACTTTTCTAGATCAGTTAACATGACCATATTTTATTGTGAATCATCTTCCTTCATCATCTGTCTGTTCTGCTCCTCAGGTTCCTGGTGGGGAATAAGAGTGACCTCCGTGACCGTAACAGGGCTGATGGCCAGGTGAGCCAAGAGCGGGCGATGAGCTTTGCCAAGACCCACAGCATGATGTTTTTTGAGACGTCTGCCAAGAACCCGCCAAACAAACATGTAAACGGACGACGAGGCGATGGGCAGGCGCTGTATCAGCAGGATAATGTTGAGGACATAGTCATTGCTGTTGGTGCCAAACTGAAGAGACAGAAGAAAGTCTTGGCAGCAAACGCCCCGGCGTACAGCGGTTCTTTTAAAGTCCCGAACAAAAAAAGACCAGAGAAAGAGCTGTGGACCTGCTGCTGAGAGAGACAGAGGGGCCTGTTGGCCTGTTCACTTGGAAGAATGAGACTTTTTAGCTCCTTATATGAGAGTGTGATTGTGTGACAGAATATATTTGCATAATGTTCAACTTTGACCAAAGATGAGGATCAGGAATGCAAAAATTTTACATCTGAAATACAGGTGCCACACAGAACTTTAATATTCATACTCTTGAATATTGGACATGTTCATCTTAGAAATCTTGTGTATAACTGTGATCCTATTGTTTACAATAGCTGCAAAATAAAAGACTGTGAACGTAGACATTATTTGAGGCTCTGATCCAAGTGACCTTTTGGTGCAGTGACAGTGTTTATTTTCAGCATATGTGGCATTGGTGGGAAGTAACTGGCTAGAAACTGCAGTATTTAGGTGTGACTACAGTTAGATAACCGTGTAATTTGCCACAACAAATATAACTGCAGCATAAATCACCTGACTGGGTTTTCTCACAGCATCTAAACTCTATCGAACATCTCAAGACAAATGTATGAGAGCAGAGTTGGTCACATGATGGTTAAAAATACTGTGCACCAGCATTGTAGCTCTATAGCCATTGTGGGTTTAATTACCTCAGGCTGACGTGTTTCGTTTTCGGGCACGTCTGTATTATTTAGTGCCAAGTCAGATATATTGGAATTGTGGAACTGGAAACTACATTAACTCCATTTTGATTTGGCAAGAGCCTGCACAGTCTGCATGGTCTTTACTTTGTGAACCACAATTGATCCTGCATCATATGGTCACTGCCATGATGGAAAAGGGGCTTTACACCAATGCATGTTTGGGGCCACTATGTGTTGAATTTGATAGTTTGACTTGACATAATGACATTCATTCAGAGATTAATCCCTCTGAAGTTAGTTATCCCCTGACTTTTCCTCTAGTTCATGAAGTTGACATTTTTGGTTTTAGTGAAATATCACAACAACAATCAGGTGGATTTCTATAAAACTTGGTAGAGACATTCATATTCTCCTCAGGATGAATTGTAATAACTTTGGTCATCGCACCATCATCAGGTCAAAATTTAGAAGTGTACAATACCTTGTTTTATGACCAAATATATACATCTTGAGTTTAAGTAGTTTTGGCAAAACATTGTGATCTTTCTCCAACTGAGCTGACTATAACTTCACATTTCAGGCAAAAGTTATCCTCTACATTAATAACCCAATAAAGTTTCAGCCAGCAACTGGAAATGTACACTAAAGCAGATGTAACAGTGGTGTGACGTCATATAATTTGGGAGGTCAGCCTGTCATTCTCATGTTATCTGTACTAATCCCTAATAATAAAATAATAATAATAAAAATAATGAAAAATGTACTAATCCTGTCTCCCTCTACAGCACCATGTCCAGATGGACAAAACATCACAGCAGTCATGCACCGGTCTTGTGCATGAGCAGTGTGGGTGATGGAAAATGTATCACATGTGTTGTGATTGTGTGTCTAATCGATGATTCAGAGGTCGTCACATGATGAGGGGAAACCTCTCTGCTCAACAACTGTAGATCCTGAAACAACAGAGACACGGGCAGCAAAGTGTGTGTGTGTGTGTGTGTGTGTGTGTGTGTGCGTGTGTGCGCGCACGCACATGCAAGTGTCAGGCCTCAGTGTCACGTTGGTGCAACATTCACTACCCAAATGGTAAATATCTAGCACTATCCTACTTAAGCAGACCTACTGTTACTTTACTGATAATTTACTTGAATACAAGTTAAATGCTTGTATATAAATTCATATAATAAATGGAAACAACAACAGAAAGTGTAGAAAATAAACTTGTCTATTTTGCTGGCTGTTTCCTGTGAACAGCTCCACAATGTCTGAGACTTATATTTGGACATCTGACAAGATTATCACTCTGTAACAGATGTGGCTTCCACTGTAGCAAAATATACTACTTCAGAGAAAGTCTATTTAAAGGGGCATTGCAAGGATTTTACACATTTAGATCAATTTACTAACCAGAGATAGCATTTCTCAGCCTGTGAAGACAGCTGTATAATTTCAACTGTGCCTCTGCAGGAGCTTTAAATGAGAGGATAATCCCTGATGATGTCATAGTGATGTCATCATAGTTATTGCAGTTTACAAACTTTGAATTGAAAGCCTTTAGTTACAAAGTTGATGTGGACAAAGATAAAAACTGGGGTGTGTGGAGATTGAAAGACATGGGAATTTACAGGCAGGAAGGTACTACTGAATAAACACTTGTGAGTTGTATTATGGGAAATGTAGGATTCAATGTGTGTGGAGTTTAATCCATACTAGCGACTAAAAATTAGAATATCTCAGCAGCTGCTGCTTTGATTTTGAACATTCTTTTTTTTTTTAATCTGCCTTTTGTGAGTCCGTTTACATTATGGAAGCACAATAGTAAATCTCTGGAGTAAACTTTAAATAAGCATAAAAGACTTTTAAAATTAAAAAACTATAAGGACATAATAAAATCTTCCTCTTACAAATTAAATGTTGAAATCATAAGCAATAAAACACACCCTTGCCCAAATATGACTAGCAGGTTATGATGGTTATACTTTAGATAGATATTGCTGTATAACTGACATTACTGAGTCAGTTTGCAGAATTTTTGACTTTTCTACTTGTGCTACTCTAGAGCTGCTATTCTACTAGTTATCATTATAATGTAACTACCATTTGTGGCCACAATATACCAAAAGTTACATAGTCTCTAATATAAGTTAACCACTTACATTTACAGTAGCAAAGTAATTAGTTACTTCTGGCCTTGAAATTCAACACACAGAGAGAAACAGACAGTCCTAAGGTAAATTCACTCAAACCAAGTTATGTTTGATGTTGATACTTATCATGGGTAACGTGTTTTTACGTCTGCTTAGTGTCCTGACAGCTGTTTAACCACAGGAGGGCACCAGATACACTAAACATCAATATCTGGCTATAGTCCATAGTGACCAATCTTTGATTCTGGTTCAACTATTATCTTCCAAACAAGTTCCAAGTTTAATAGACATGGTGCTCACACATACAGAAGACACAGAGTTTTTCTCTTATTCATGTACAGTAGTTTTGGCTCTGGCATTCACAACAGTGCACATGGATGCAGGCTCACAGTAGCACTCTGAGACAGTGCACATTATGTAACCACAGTTAGTTGTCTCTTTCCAATTAGGACTGTAATCCACTTGAAACTAGTGTGGGGGATGGCTGATCCTCTGCTCAGCTACAGCAGAGTCTTTATGATTTCCTCTCATTTGATTTCCAAGAATGATGTCAAGTGGAAAATATCAATATATCAATATATTATATATATAATATATATATAATATCAACAGGTGGAAACCTGCCTCAGAAAACTCATCAGATACGCACCAGTAAAGACCACAATGTCATTAGATCTGTTTTACATCTGCCAAAGAGGAAAGTTTCTCTGTGCTCAGAGATCTAAATCTGAGATTAAGACGTTGTACCTGCGAGCGTGATTTGTGACATCACAACTAGCTTGGAAGCAAGTCGTGGTCCAGTATACAATTTAGACAAGTGTTGAAGCCCCCAATGCACAAACACTGAGAACTGATTTTTCAGTGAGGGAGGAAACATCTTGTGTCCAGCAGTTCAGCTTTTGAAAGGAAAAATATTTGCATTTTAGATTCAGGATTTTTAATGAGGGAAGAGTAGATGTCATATTGAAAATCCAGATAACTGAACTTTTAAAATATATATTAATTATATGTTTTAAACCATGTCCGGAGGGGATCTTTACAGATTACATGTCCTGTATTCTACACATTCACCTGTAGGGGGCGCAGGAGTGAAATAACCTTTTTTGGGGGGAGGGGTGTCCTCTTAATCAGTATTGGACAGCAGCTGAGCTCTCCTCCTCATTTATCTTTAAAAACCTGCTGGAAGCACACAGACACACACGCACGCACACCTGCTGCTGATAACCGAGCAAAGATGTTCTGCAGACGGGCATGGCAGAGAGTCGGGCCGCTGGCACGGAGGGCTTTCCAGCCAACATCCAGAAACGGTGAGTCAGATCGTTATTGGAGACTTTTCAATGGTTTTATATGATTGGTTGTGACGTTAATTAGAGCAATTAAACAACCGCTGTCTCGTGCGTTTACCAGCTGGGATTGCGTTCACATTAATCGACTTATTCCGTTTTCTAAATGCTCGGAATGTCTCACAGATTGGAAAAACCGTCCAAAAGCTGCTTTTCGTAAAAAAAACAGTAATTTGTTTGAAAAAGTGCATTTGTGCTGCAGAGAATTCATCAAATCTTTACTTTTTATCGGTCGTGTGAAGTTGGTATGAACATGGATAAAAGGCCGAGTATTGATGCGTTTGATGAGCAGAGTGGAGCTGCAGGCAGAGGGAGGTGTGTCCTGCTTTGGGAACACTCAGTTCTGCACAGTGGTTATGAAAGAGCGCATCTCACTCTCGACTAAAACCCGATTTGATTTTGAGTTTTATAACTAAGTTGCATAAATTGCACATAATTTCTAATGCAAATATTCAAGTCCCAAGCAAAAAAGTCGAGTATTTGTAAAGAAATAAGTTTTCAGGTGATTCTTTGTCATGGTAACACGTTGTCCCAGTTCAGCCTTTTATGAGCAAGACCACATGGAGCGCAGTTATTCTGAACAGACGCTCCAGTCAGTGAAAGAATTTCAAAAGTCACTTAAAGAAAAAAAAATGAACAAATTTTAAAAGCATCTTTCATATGAATAAAACAAATTCTTTAAAAAAATGTGTTAAGCAGAAACATTTGCATTTTCACTTTTCTTTGCATATAAGCTGAAGGGCATTTGAGACATGATGACTTGAAATATGGAGGACGCTCTCTCTCTTTTCACGCGTCCTTGCCTGGATCATCCTTCACTTTGGGACCTGAGCATGTGGAATTCCGCCTGAGGGGGGAAAACCGCCTCTGCTGCTTTAATTTCCTGTTAGAAGAATTCCTGGTAAAGCCCTGACTGATTGTGCAAAAAAAACAAAACAGAAAATGACCTGCAAGACCAAAGTTTGATTCTTTTTAAAATGTAGCCAAAAAACCTACAAATGCATGCAGTTGGTAAAGGACAGAAAGCAGAGGTGGATGCTGTAGGCTGCTGCTGCTCTAATTACACAACTCACACAAACACAGCACACTATAGCCTACAGGCGGCAAGGCCACCAGTCCTGTCCTGCAGGTCAGCATGTTCTCCTTCATCCTGCGTCTCAGTGAGCACATGGCAGCTGACAGACAGTGGCAGGAGAGCACATGTATCACTGCTACCACAGCAGCCATCTTGTCTGTTTTTGCCTGACATGCGTGTCCATTTGCACAGGCTTGAACCTGGCTGCAGGGATTAACTGATTACTTGTATAAATAACCTGTACTTGGCCTTGTCCCTGCGTGGTGCTGCTGTGTCATGGGCATTAAGAGGAGGAGGGAGGACTTACTGCTACATTGGCTCAGCATCCACAACAGGACAATGTCCAGCTCTGTTTGTGTCTTCATGTACTTTATTAATACATCACTTGTAATTTAGTGGTAAGGCCCTGAAAAATAGAACAAAATTTTCATCCAAAGTTTGAATAGTTTTGGTTTTCATATGAGAGATTTCTGTTTTTGTGTCTGCTCACTGGTTTCAAGTGGTTGGGGCTCAGATATAAAAAGTTGACGTGATTTTCCAGCGCCAGCACAATTCGGTATTTCTCAAAATTCAAATCAGAATCTGTTGACAGGGTTGTTTGATCAGATTGCCAGCACTGTCAATCAAACCTGTTCAAACCACACCCACGCTGATCTAATGAAGCAGGTTAGCTGAGTTTTTAGCTGTTAAACTCTTATGAAGGAATAGTTCAACATTTTGGTAAAGACACTTTTTTCGCTTTCGACTTGCCACTGTCGCTATAAGCAAAGTGTACAAATGAAACGTTTTGACTTTTAGGACGACTATGAGTTAAATTATTTCTTGGCAGTGAGCAGTTGTCAAGCAACCAACGGAGATTTCAGGAAGTCTCTGCTCGCGACCAAGAAATAGTTTGGCATATAACCCTCAGGAAAATTGTTCTTTTTTTTTTTTTTTTTTTTTTTTTTTTTACACTTTGGTTTTTGTAGGGATTAAACAGTCAAGAAAAATGTGTTAATTAATGAGCTGGTAGGCAGATTTTCTTACCTTTGGACAGAGTTGGGCTTCCAGTCTTCTGCTAAGCTAACTGGCTGCTGACGCCAGCTACAAATTTTCCACACAGTTGTGAGAGCGCTATCGAACTTGAAAGTGAATAAGTGTACTTCCCAATATGTCAAACTATGCCTTTCCTTTTTTTCTACCTGAATTTTAACTCAAAAAAATTTAATCTTGTAGAGAAACTACTTATAAATTGGGACCAAGTTTTCAGGCGTTTTAACCTCTTATTGTAGGGAAAAGTCTTAAATGTGCAATCAAGGAGACACTGACCTTTGGCCTCATGTAAGACCTGCTTCTGCACACTTTTTGATCTCAGATTTTGAACGTTAAAACATTAAATCCTGTCAGTCACCTATAAAACCTTAATTGATTAAACCACTCAGTATTTTTAAAATCAGTGACTAGTAAAACAATTGCAACAGGTGATTAGTCTTCTATCTCTCTATATACAAGAGGTCGTTTGCAAAGTCATAGGATGAGTTATGATTTGACAGAACACACATGATGACATGACAGGGTGAGAAGGGGCGGTGTGAGCTGTACATTGTGTTCCTTTGCTGCTTCAGATGGCCTATTCAGTCTGCTGAGTAAACAAGTCACATGCATGTGCACACACAAGGCGTAAATCATGCTAAAGATATCATGTAGCTGTGTTAACACACCCTTGGTGTGTGTATGAGAATGCATGCTTGTATGCAGGAAGAAGCATGTTTGTGTGTGAGCTCTAGAACAGATTAAACTGAGCCAGCGTTTGGGATGAGCCAGATTTGGGTGGTTTTATTTATGGCCTCCTCTGAATGCACCACTGGCAATCCTCTAAACACCAGCAAATCTTTTCAGAGCGAACAAGCTGCAGACAGACACACTCACCTACCCAACACAACAATAGCCTATTAAGAAGCTTTTGACTGCGCCTCTATCAGTCCTGATCTATGTGAAGGACTAATTGGCATCATTGTATAAATTCAAACCCAGCAGAGAATTTAAAGATGTTTGTTTTTGATGCAAATTAAAGGTCATGAAGCCGGAAGTGTGTGTGTGGGCGGCTGGTTAGGGGACAATTTGATGTTTCGCTTGGCTCCTGCTAAATCTTTCCATCTCCTCTGCTACAAATGACCAAGGCTGTATTGTGTAACTGGATTAAGGGATGGAGACACATTGACGTTATCAGAATGTGCTGGTCTCTGTACCCAGCTGTACTTCTGATGGGACCGTTTCATGAACGAAATACCCAGAAATTATTGAGTTTAACAGTTTCTCTCATCCTCACTTGATAATGGTGCTGATTCATGACACACAAAGCAAATGTCCATATGTTCAATCATTGTTTAAATGAAGCTGCAAATAACTCAAACCTGATCTAATATAATATGCTGTTTGTTTGGGGGTTTTTTTTGTTTGTTTTTAAAAAAAAAAAAAAAAAAAAAGTCTAATTATAGAAACATGTCTCTCAGCAGCTCCAGTGCGACACATGGCCTTTGGGGTTCCTGGTGGCTCCACCAACTTGACATACTTTGTTCTGTGCGGAGGAGGCCTCACTGCTGCAGTGGTCTATGTGAGTATTTGTGTGATATTTCTCTGTTCCATTATTACTCCTCTTGTCCCACTGCTTTGACTTTAAAGTGAAGAGAGTTATCACTTGGTCCTCTCCTTTTATTCTATGTAGTAAATGACATTAAAAAGTGTGAATGTAATTCCTGAAGGAACTTAAACAGATTTTGTTATTCCTTTCTGTGTATGTTAAACTGTGGAGATCCAGGGCTGCCAGTATAAAATAAAATCATTTTAATTAAATTGAAATGTTCCAGAAATAATACATTTTATACAACTTGTGCATAGAGAATTTCTGTTAAATGAAATTATTTCAATTTAATTTTGGCAGCCATAACTTCCATACAATGGTGTTTGTGTCAACTGTTGAGAGGATCAAAATCAGTTTTCTTGTTAGCAAATGTAGGTAGAAAAAAAATATTGGGTGACATGTACATGTAGTGAAAGATCCATTCAAGTTAAACAATTGAAGCAAACTTCTGCCTTCTGTCTTTATTTGTATATAACTTTATTGCTGCAGCTTTTAGATCACAGGTCAGTCATTGGTCAAGATGAAGCTTTCTTACCTTGAAGGTTTTTTTTTTTTTTTTTTTTTTTTTCCTCTCTCTCTTCTGGACAATCCAGGAATATTGCAGGTCACTTGACTTTCCTGCTGCACCGAAATGCAAAATTTATGTTTACATGTTTTGTTATATTTAAACAGTGGAGTTTTTGCTGGTGTAAGCTGGGAGTTAGTTAACATGCAGTCTCAGAGCAGAATAGACTGTCCTGTGTGTAAAAGACATCACCACAACCACACTGGAAGGCACATAGTAGGTTCTTTGTGCTTTCTGACCGACTGTCAGTAGTTTCTACACACGTCTATTGTCTGGGTAGATTTGTTCCATGTTTACTGTCGGGCTCCTGGAAAAGCACAAGTGTATATCAGCTGTGTTTGTTCATGTTAGACAAAATATCAGTGTAAGTTGCCATTTTGCAATACTGTTAACCATTTTATACTGTTATCATTAGTTGTGTGCTGGAATGTAATAAGTGTATATCTGCTCTCCTTCTCCCAGGCCTACAAGACGGTCAGTGGTGATAGTGAGCGCTATGAGGACAGACTCGCCAACATGGGCTCCACAGCAAAGGGTCAGTTACCCGACTACTGAAACACACACAACAGCTCAAATTAATATAATCCACATGCAAAATGCAACATAATATCTCTCCAAATAATACTGCAGAAAGATGAAGACCTCAATTAACAGTTGCTAAACCCCACCTCACTTACTGTGAGGTGGGGGTTCACATATGAGGTTTATGATGACAACAGTAGCAGATTTTTTTAGTAAAGTTCCAAACAATTAGTTTGTGATTTCAGACAAAACATTCATTCATTTTTAACCGTCGATCTTTGCCAGCTGAAATGACAACTGTCACCATCACTGTCAGGTTTGATCAGCTCTCGGTATCCAACACTGGCTCCATGAATCGATTGAAAACACCACCTCAGGCTGACTTTTAAATATTTATAGCTGACTCATTTTAAAACAGGAACTTTGTATAAAAGGGTCACAAGTATGTGCACGTGATGGCTACATACATGTTCCCTGCAAAAAGCAGCAGCATCCTTACTAGTTGATGATCGGAGGAAATAAAGAAACTGAATTCTTTTATTGCAGTGTAGTGCTAGTTAGCTCAAGTATGATAAGGGAAAAAGAAAATGAGGTACAGCCAATGTGTTTGGCGAATGTGGCGCTGTGCCAAATACCAAGTTTGCCTAAATCCAATAGAGCTGCTAATGTTAGCCTAAACTTTTCATAGCATCCAGGATTGGTCTCCACACAGGAAAAATAACACAGTGGATGTGATAGTTGTTAGCAGGAATTTTGGAAACATTAACCTGTAATCTCATGAAACGTAGTGAATGAAATGCTAATTAGCCTTGGAAGTAATGCTGCGTTACTACTGTAGCTTAGCTTCCTTCCGTGTTTTAAAAAAAAATAAATTAATAAAAAGACATGACCCTTCAAACAGGCAGTATCTCTCTAACAATTAATAAACAAAATCACCTAATCCAAATGATTCAGAACTGTGAAATGTGGTAATAAACAGCCTCAGTAGCTCCATCAGAGAGAGGAGAGATCTTAACGCATTTCTGAGTCGGTTCTGGCTACACCACCCAAATATCAAACATGGTAGAATGATTTTTCTCAATAGCTTTATCTTGCCTGTCTGTTTTGATTTCTGTCTGCAAATTATTTGTCTATTCAGCCAGTTTAAGCCCGGACAGATCATGGCTCTGTGCCCAGAGCAGCTAACTAGTCTGTAATGGGGGATAAGCAAGCTGCCGTCACCGGTTCAGTGGTGTACATGCAGCCTGGAAGTGTTGTTTTTGGTCAGAAATAGAGCTCAAAGCTCTGCTCTCTATAGTGCTGGAGAGCCTACTGCTTCTGAATCATGTGATCAAGCAAAAATGTCCAAGAAACAGTCACAGAAACATCTTGATATGCAAATAGTGATTGATCAAGGATCCTGACATGTTAATCTGAGTAAACGGTTGGTTACAGTGAAAATTAGTGTTCTTGACACTTGGCACAATCGGGTCATTTTGATTTGTTTGGCTGCTTGTTAACAGTCACTATGATATTCTGATGTGGGAACTTATAACTAACCTTTTTGTTTTCATATACTAAATAAAACATGTTTTCACAATGACTGTAAATGGATAGTGTTGTAGTTTTGTATTTTAGCCTGGTATTGAAGCTCACACAAGTGTTAAATCAAATGTGTTTTTTAAAAAAAAAAAAAAAAAAAAAGTTTCCAGAAATATCAAAATCATATCCATTGCTACTAAAGCTATTGATGTTTAGTATTTTTATGGCTTTTCAATTTAAGGGAACAGGCACTCTGGTTGGTTTATCCTTGGATCACTTTCACCATTATGTTCTTTTTAAGAGATACATTTTTATTGAATTTATTTAGGTATGTGTGCTTCCCCTCCGATGCACACAGGGACTACATGTTTGGTTAACTGTTGATACAACACTTTCACACCAAAAGCACGACTCTGGTGGGACTCGAACCCACAACCTTTGAATCACTTCTCCTGTGCTTTACTAGAAGTCCAATGCGCTATCCATTGCGCCACAGAGCCATATGTTAGCCAGATGTGCAGGAGGCTCTTGACGATGTACACTGAGGCGGAGGAGAATTAGTAATGGCCATTCTGGATATTTAAAATTTTTATCTATCTTGTTTCACCATTTCACTTTTTTCTTTTATTTTTAATTTTTTTTTTAAACACTCATTTCTAAACCAATTTTGTAACAAACTTTAAGGTGATGGAAGAGCTTAGGAAAATATTAGATGTTAATTCTAATAAGTTGACACATTGAAACAAACATCACCCGTCGACTTCATAGAGATGTACCCTTAAATAAAATTGTTATTTCTGTGATTGTACTTCATTAGTGATTTAGGGGCATTTCTATTGTTCAGTGTTGTTAGTGTAGCATCTGTATGGCCACTGATAGTCATCAGCAGAAGTTTATTTTTCAGATACGAGCTGTTAGTTTTAATGACAAGGTAAACTAATTAACACCTTCCAGGAGAAGGTGTTTTTGTGCACTATAGCTTGTAGGATAGTCTCTTGTATGACTAATGAAATCGATGCATACATTCACTTTGTTAAATCTCATGTCCTCCAGAGAACAGCACAAAGAACTCATTGAATACTGAAATCTAGCATCACTCTAGGTTCTTTAGAAATGGCTTCTTAACCTCAATTGCTAAAATGTTAACACTAGAGCTGCAACTAACAATCATGTCCGAAAATTGTGAAAAATTTCCATCACACAATTTCTCAGACAGCAAGAGTTGTCTCAAATTGCTTGTTTTGGATGATGTAAAAACGGAGAAAAGCAGCAAACTCTAACATTTTGAAAACCAGGAAAAAGCTTAAATGATTTGACATTAATTTTCTGTCCATCAACTAATCAGTTAATTGTTTCAGCTTTGGTTATTTCCTTGTTTAGGAAAGTTTCTATTTTCTGCCCATTTTAAAATGAAACTTAACAGACAGTATTATATTTAGAGTTTTTGCACACCTTTAGACATCAAACAGCTCTTTTTAAAACATTATACACTGTTAATTTTGTAAGTCGTATTTAGTAATGGCACATTTCAACTAAACCTGTAAAGCTGTTTTTTTTTTTTTTGTTTTTTTTTTTGTTTTTTTTGTTTTGTTTTTTAAATGGTACATATGTATTGAATGATTGCAATTTTCTCACCACTACCTCAAATATAATACCGAATGCTATTGTCCACCTCTTGTTCTCTGTTCACATGAACCTAAATTGAGTCTCCTTTAGTTAATGAAACCAGCCGTCTAGTAACGGCAACGTCAGTGAGGTCAACAGTTATATTTCTGTCCTTCTGACATGTTCGGATTAAGGATTATCCTTCTCGTTACTCATTATGTTGACAGTTTTAACAGCAGCTGCTTTGCCTTTTAGATCTTTAAGACCCGAGCTGCTGACCTTTAACTCTACGTTACCTCTCAACAGAAGTTTGGGATCAAATAATTTAAATCTTGCCTATTTTTTTTTGCCCATCTGGATTGTGGGAGGTAGCTGGTGGCCATACTTTCAGATTTTGGCACTTTCTTTGAATGTATAATTCCGTGAAGGATTATTAGAGGTAATCAGAAGTAGTTGAGGGGTCTTAAAGAACAGTATGACCTCCTGATCACTTGAGCCCATTAGTGCACCACAGCTGACATGTTAATTACATTGTGTCAATCACCTTTCCAGGGAAAGTTCATTTGGTCCTTTTGGTTATTGAACATTATGTGCATTTAAAAAAAAAAAATAAAAAAATAAAATTACCTTCACAACTGATATCTGTAGCTGCAAATATGACCAGAGTTTGTGCCACTGATCGACAGGGATGATTAAAATACTTCCAAATAGCCAAAACGAATCTAGATATCTAAGGTACATTGCTAGCTGGTTGTCAAAAGTGTTCTGGTTTAACTTTTCCTAGTGCACAAAACAAGTCATGGGGAGAATTCGGTCAACGAAGGGTGCATTCATGCATTTCTGTTCTCCACCTTTCAATCTGCAGCTCCTGCAGCTGAGGCAGCACCAGAGGTAGCAGCTCCTGCAGCAGAACCCGCCCCAGTGGAGGAGGCAGCACCAGCCGCAGAAGTCGTCGTCGAGTCTGTCTCCGCTCCTGCAGAACCGGCCGCAGAGACCGCTGCTGAGCCCGTTGTCGAGGCTGTGTCTGAAGAAGTGGTCGCTGTGTCTGAAGAACCAGCTGCAGTGGCCCCCGAGGTGGTCGTTACTGAGGCTGCAGCTGAGCCAGCAGTCGCAGAAGAAGCTGCTCCACCTGCGGCGGTAGAGGCAGTCCCTGAAGCTGCTCCTGTGGCCGTGGAAGTCGTTGCCATTGAAGAGGCGCCAGCAGAGGCCCCCGCAGCAGAGAGTGCTGGTACGGCAGCAGTAGATGAAGTCCCTCCCGCTCCCCCTGCTGAGGCAGAGACTGTCTCTGCAGCTCCTGAGGCTGAGGCCACCCCTGCTGCAGAGGTGGCTGCATAAAGCTTCAGTGGTGCGATGGTTTGCCCAGAAAGGAGGGCGATGAGTTAGATGTGCTGTGTCCCACCATTGTGGGCCCAGGAAAAAAGGACTCATGAACCCCTGTTGCATTTTTTTTTTTTTTTTTTTTTTTAATTCCTAAATATAAGGGACAAAGAGCTTTTCACTTCCAGTTGGTTAATGAATACAACACTCAGGGGTCCATCAGTCCAGTTTTCAGGTGCCTTCCCTCCCTTCCCTTACCCCAACCCAACCTTCAGACTCAAACCATAATATTTGACATTTGGCTGTCTGGTTAGATTGCATATACTGCACTTCAATTCAGTTCAGAAAATTCAGTTTCTATAGTAGTCACCAGAGCAGAGCGAATTCAAATTATGGTTTGGGTGTTAAACAGTTACGGAGTGTTGAACTAGGTGATATAAGGGATAGAACCGAGTTGATGACTATTACTAATGATGATCTCTGCAAAATATTTTAAGTGCCCTTAAAAACAGGACAGTCCTGCATCATCTTGTTCCTTTACTTGTCTAAAAATGTCAGCATGGTGAACGAATGCAGCCAATACGTTCTTCAGTCTCGTTTCTTTTGACAACATTTTGCACTTGGTCTCTTCCTGCTCAGCAAATGCTTGATTTCAACTATATCTCATTAATCCTGGCTTAGGTTAGGATTATTATGCAAATAGTAAAGATGGAGCATGAAGTCAGTGTGCTTCCTTTTAGTTTAAACTCTCACTGTGAAGTGTGACCAAAAAAACCCAGTTGCTCTTCTTTTCCCTGCTGCAGCTCTCGTCTAGTTTCTTGACTCCTGTAAAATCCCTTTTGCACGTCCAGTCAGTGAGACAAGTTTAAAACGTGCTTTTCTCTTTTTATTTACCCCACATAGGTCATTTTTTTTGTTTTTTTTCCCTTACACATCCAGATACCTTTTTTATTTCCATCTTTACCTAACCTTTTTGTTTCTACATCATTATAATGAAACCAGCATGTACAATACTTATAAATCAGAGGTTATGCACAGCAACTCCTATGGTGTGGTTCTTTTCCAGTCTTTTCTTAGAAATTGAAATCAAAGCCATTTTTCCTCTAGTTTTTTGTTTAGTGTTAAAGACACTTCTGCTGTGTCCTTTCTCTTAACCTGTGAAACTAATATTTCAGGGAACACTACACAAAATGCATTCACCTCTATGTCTGGGCATTGAAATGATTGATACAGTTAAATGTTCAAAGAATAAAAACATCACTGGATGATAAGGAAGTTGTTTCAATAAAGACAATGTTTCTCTTTATGTTCTATATTGTATTTTTTCTTAAGTATGAAGGGTGGTTGTGAGGTGACTGTATCATTTGAATTTTCTGGTATTTCCATTAATATTGTCTGCATTTGTTCAGGCCTTCACTTGTCATCACAGTTCTTTCAGAGCTTCTCTTAGATGCTTGTTGCTTTAATCTAAACTGTGACATAAATGTTAACTTGTATTGTAGTTGTAGAAACACCCACTTCCTGTAGAAAAGCTCCTTCTCTTGAAGAGTCTCTGTGCCGCTGCCATGTCATGCTCCTATGCACTCAAGTTGAAGCTTTGTTGACAATATTAAGAATATTTCTACTCTTAATACTGTGTTCTCTAGGACATTGCTTATATTTTATGAGCTCATTATCACTCTTAACTCATGGTCAAGTTAACTGATTTTACGCAGGCATTTCTCAAAGGATCTTACACTGAAAGACAGACACAGAATAACATGATGAAGATACAAAATCTTGCCTAACCTCATCTAGTTGTCTCTTATGTTTTTAATCAATATGAATATAGTTATAAAATTATACAACAAGCAGAGACAGGTTAAAAAAAGAGAGCTGTAGGCGATATTCCATGTAAAACTGTCACATGAGTGAGACCTGCTCGACAACTTGAGATTAAAATAATTTTACAAGCATTCAAACGGAGTTACAAACCCATGCAGCTGTAGCAGGTTTTGTTTGAAGCATTTTATTTGCAGTCTTTAGTGTGACAAGAGCTGTTTACAGCTGTCCCACAGACTGGTTGAGACTAATCCTGGATTACAATGCTCATATCAGAGTGTCCTTGTGGCTCAAGGGGTGATAGACAGGCTCATCGTATGGTTTTTGACACTTTAAGTATCTAACAAAATGTTAATGCCATGGAACTAAAATTTTGAATGTATTTTGGTGATCACCATTATAAAAACATCCGTGATTCAAGAGTGCTCTGTTGATTTATCAAAATCATTTTCTCAAAAGTGGAGTACTCACTGAACACTGTGTTTAAGGTCTATGCTAAAGCCATGAGTTACACTTTTTCTAAAAGGTTACACCAGCAGAAGGAGCATGAACTGGGCAGGTAGTCTCCTGTAGAGTACTTCCTCAACCCTCCTGTGATAGACACCTGGTCAAGGTAAGTGGAATTTATACAAAACAGCATGGTATAAAGAGAATAATGTACTGTATAATCCTCTTCATAGCAAGGTCAATTAGAAAGTTTACTCAAGATTTGTCTTGAAAGATACAACATCCAACAGCATGTTAATGTAAAAATGCAAGTCTACATCAGTTTACAGCTGTTAAAATTTTGGTACTGAGTTAAAGTCTTTGAAATTAAAGCTAGCTCAACTGTATCTTTAAACTTTCTCAACTTCCTGTCTCCCTTCTGTCCTTCAGAGTCTATGCCAGATCTTCTTACAGCTGTGAAGATCTTGGCCGGCTCTACAGTTGAGATTGCAGCAGCATCTGTTGGTGAGACAAGTCTGGTGAAAGCTGTACGACAAATAGAAGAAGATGGAAAGAGTTTGGAATCCCCGCTGGAGGTGTTAGAACCAGAAGTCCTGGAGGCGACCGCTGAGGTGATAGCTAAAGAAGGATCTGAAGAGGCTGCTGTTGAGGTGAATGAGGAGGAGCTGAAGTCTGCAGAGGTGCCTACTGTTGAGGAAGTGGCTGACACAGAAGATGCAGGAACTCCAGTTGTTGAGGAGGTGATTAAAGAGGAGACATCTGCTCCTGCTGCATCAGAGGAGGAGGAGGTGGCAGCTGCACCTCTTCCTGAGGAACCTGCAACTCCAGCACCTACAGTGGAGGAGGTGGAAGAAGTTCAGGCTGAGGATCAGGCTCTGGTCCCTGAAGCTGCCCCTGAGGAGGCTGTGACCTCTACAGAGGCCTCACCTGAAGATGCTACTGCCGCTGAGGAGGCTTCACCAGCTGAGGAGGCTTCACTCGCTGAGGAGGCTTCACCAGCTGAGGAGGCTTCACCCACTGAGGAGGCTTCACCTGCTGAGGAGGTCACCACCACTGCTGAAGATACTCCAGTGGAAGAAGAAACACCGGCTGTTGAGACATCAGTGGAGGAGGCAGCAGCTGAAGCTCCAGCAGAGGAGACACTTGAAGTTGTGTCAACACAGACAGAAGCTGCAGTTGTGTACTCAGCTCAGCTGGCAGCAGCCTCAGCCGGGTCAGACCTGGAGGTTCTTTCAGCTGCTGAACCAGAATCTGCATCAGAGGCTCCAGTGCAAGAGACCGAGCACTGCCACTCTTGTCACTCTGCTCCATCAGCAGGAGAGGAGGTGGCGCCACCTGCTGCTGTAGAAGGGCAGCTGGAGGTCCAGCTGGTCAGTGCAGAAGCTGTGGATATAACACATGAAGCCAAGGAGGAGGTGTCACTGGAGGAAGGACAAAGTAAGAACATACTGTATGAACTGCCAGTCAAACGTTTTTGAACACCCCTTACTTATTTTAGCATTATCAATAATCCTACATAATAGCTTCACCAATTGCTTTGTTTTGTTTAATGTACAATCAGGAAATAGTACTATAGTATAAAAGTCCACTGAGAATTATTTGGGACTTTGTATAAAAGTGGAAACCTTAGATCCGATCAGAAATGGCCTGATTAGCCTTAAATCTTAAACTTAGATTCATCAGTCCATAATGGTTTTACTTTTTTGCAGCAGTTCACTTCATGTGTTTCTTAGCTTGAACTGACTTGTTAGACTGAAATGTAGATGATTTAGATCTAACCACAATATAGTAATGTCAAAAAGCTCCATGTTAATAACATACTTTTAACCTTGTTTTCATGACTTATTATTGAAGATGAGTTTATTATTAAAAAATAATTGACTAAGGTAAGTGGGGCAGGGTGAGGAAGGTTTGTCCTAGGATCACACTTTCATCTTTTTTTGCGAGGAAGACAAAATAGACATTATAAATCCTGGTTTAGGATATCAGATGCTAGATACAGCACAAATAACCTTTTGTTTGCTTTCCATTGCAGTGTGCCAGTGTCAGGCTTTTGGTATTGTGCATGCTTTGGCAAGGCTTAGTGATACGCTTGAATGCAGCTGAAGCAACGTTAACATTATTAGTTCCACCTGTGCTTTTCCTGCTGTCAGAAAAGACAATGAGGCTTTTTACCATTTTTTTCCTGCTATGATATTAATAAACAACTGAAGTAATGGCAGGATTAATCTGTTTCGATATATAAGTATTGATGATCTAGAATGTAATTACTCTTCAATAAAGATTTCAAAGTTGCTCCCTCAAAATGTCTTTGGAGGTGGACATTTCCATGGATTGAGTGCTCCAGCAAACACTGAAATTTTTGTATTAAAGGACCTCTTACATAGAAAGCTCTTATATCCTAAGGACTTTTTATTAAGGGAAGGTGCACTGGAGAGACCAGCTCATTAAACCTAATAAGAAACATGTTTACTGTACTTTCATCAAACTTAAAAATGTTACATGTTACAAAAAGAAAAATGTTGTCATTACAGGGCCACTAGATTTCTAGATTCAGAGTCTTCCCTGTATTTGGCTCTCACCAGATGTATTTCTGCCTACATCCACAGAGCCAAAGGTGTCTAACTGGACTGTAAAACGCTGCTCAGTGATGTAATAGAACAGTTAAGAAGGTAAAACGCAGCACAGCTTTAAACACAGCTGTCTGTGTAGAGCTAGAGATAGTAGAATGGACATCTTCAGGATAAGCATTGTTCTCAGATAGACACATTTTAGATGCTCAGAGGTGATGAGGTCAGTGTAACTCATATATACCCCTGCACTACTCTTCACATTTTTTAAAATCCTGCTGCCCCTGAAACTGATTGAACAGTATGTTTGACAGTACAAGTTGCACAGATGTGTAACAAATGTCCATTCTACTCTACTCTACTACTACTTAAATTCTAGGATAAGTACTGTGTGTATACTGTATTGTTTGCAAAATCAAATAGTCATGGGTAGTAAATGTATGCATTTCTACTATACAAACTAGTGTTGTGCTTGTTTGTTGCAGCCACAGAGACAATGGTGGTGGTCACCGCCCAGTCATGACATGACAGACAGTGTGCCTTCCACAACACTCGCCTATCTGTCAATCAAGCCTGGACGACCAATGAAAGCAAGATGAAGACAACTAGCGTTAACAGGTTTAACTAACTAATGTGTCCTTTCTAAAATGTTATCACAGAATTTTGTGAATGTTCTCTTTCTGTATCTGACCAATCTGTATATTAAGGAAAGAGGTGTTTATCTCCATATTAGTGTTTATGATATGATTCCCTTTATGTCTCACTTCCTCTAGGTGCCAGTGTTGCAAAGCTTTTCATGAGTTGACTGGAACATAAGTTACTTTCAAAGTGTTTTAATGTAGGCAATGTGAATGTGGTGTACAGATGATGTAGAATGCTTTTCATTATAAGGTAGATATTTGCTTAATTATGTCATTTAGACTGTATCAATTTTTAGATTTTCACATATAGTTATGGCTTCTTTAAGATGATACCAGTATCCAACATTACCTTACAGATATGCATTTTTGACACTTTGTTATAGTACAAATGTAGGTGCAGACTAAGGTATTGAAATGTTAATATCCTATTTTTATTGTGTTGCTAATTTGAAAGTTGTACAAAGTGATGCACTTCAAGAAGAAAAGATCACAAAGTGAAAAAAATATGGCACCAATGCTGATATTTTCTTTTTAAAGCAGATACAAGTGATACCAATAGTATGCCCATATTTTGGTATATGTCTGTTTTTCAAAATATGTTTACTCTCTTATTGTTACATTATACATTCTACCACAAAAGATATATATACATATATATATTACAAATGTTCAAACTAATACAAATTGATTTGTACCTTTTCAGTTGGATGATTATATTGAACAGTAACATGCCTCCAATTCTTTAAGTGTAGTAGATGTCTAATTTGTTTTTAAAACATTTGCTGGTCCATTACATAAATTATAATATATACCAGTTTTTATCTAGTTAATCCATTGTAAAAGGCGTCCATGTTGTCATGATAATGTGCTCACACTGTTTAAATAAAGTGCTGGATGAACAATTTAAATCAGTTTTGTCATGCATGAAATTATTCTTTTCAACCAGTCTCACTTATTAACATGGTACTATGCTGCAGTGAATGTCAGCTCACTGACCACTTGGTGGAGACAGAGAACTGTTATTTGATCAATTATCTAAGAGTTTAGATATCAGCTTTTTAGGATTTTTGGGGAAATTACGTTTGACAGTTGTGATTATTATCACTATTGCCTTAAAGCACCCCCCACCACCACCACCAAAAAAAAAAAAAAAAAAAAGACACATAGTCTATTTATTCTCTGCTCATAGCTGGTGGAACAGAATATTATTTATTTATTTGCAAAAAATGATGAAAAAAAACTTTTAACTCCACAAAAAAAGCTGAAATTGACTGTGTTTATTTTGACACGCTTTGATTGTTTATTGTACGGCGTGACGTCACGAGTGTAATTGGCCTGAACCAGCAGTAAACTGACAAACCGACTCAGTCTCCATTAGCAGAGGGGAGAGACGGCCGCGTCTCTGCTCATCTGCCGTCCCGCATTCAACACCAGGAGCTCTGCGGTCCTTACACTCCGCTATTTGGAGGCTCCGGGGCTCCTTCCGCCATGAAAACAAGCAGCTAACGGTAACGTTTGGGTTAGCTCCAGCGTTACCGTTAGCGGCGAGACTCCTCAGCCGGACAGGCGGCAGCGGCAGCAGCGGGAGCAGAGCGGAGCCGGAGTCCGGAGAGGAGGAGAGGTTACTGGATGTCACACTGACTCAGAGCAAACTCTCATTAGCTGAGCAGTCAACGCCTTGTTGCTGCCTGTAAACTTAAGTTATTTATAAAGCAAGAAGCGAAAAGAAACACTTCACGGTGAGTGAGCTGACCTGACATTAGCCAGCATTAGCCACATGATTTGTTGTATATCTTTGCTGACAGCTTGGTTTTTTGTTAAGAATGCTAACTTAGCCAGCTAACATTAGCCAAGTTAATGTCAATATTCAGTTTCTGTTTCTGTTCAGCTGCTTCTCATATATTGGTTCTAAAAAATGGTGGTTCTTGTTTCTGATGTTGGTCTTTTAGTACAGTTTCATTGTACAGCTGGACTTACTCATGTGAAATTGCAGCATGTAAATGATGGAGGAGCTGGCTAATAATTCATTGATCAGGTTAGCGACACTGAGGAGCAAAGGTATCATGCATCAGTGAGTTCCTCCTGTGACTCACTGTATATGCCTGACATAATCCTCCTGTTGTCTTTCCATGGCTCCTAATTTGTAAGCAATGCAAACAGACGGCCTCCCAACTGTGTCAGTGAAGAGTGGGGGTTATCTTCATCACCTTTGATCTCGGATCTAACCTCATTGCCTTTTTATATGTCAAGTTATTACCCTAAGCAACCAAGATGAATGAAAACTTTTACTGGCTGTGCAGAATAACAAAGTGTGTGCATAGTACATTATGACGTAGTAACAGGTGGTGATGAGTAGGCTATTGATGCTGTTGACATGTGTTAATATGAGACTTAGTAGCTTTTTCCATTTTCTCATTGCTTGTTGGAAATTGTGTATATATAAGTACATAACAGATGACGTACTGGCTCCTCATACTGATTTTTTACCTGCATATATGTTTGTTTATTTGTAAAATGTAATTTGGACTATTAGGGAAAGTGTTGATGATGATGATGATGAGGATGAGAATGATGATGTGTTTTAACTATTACTCATTTAGTACACAAAATGTCAATTACCAGAGACCAAAGTGTCTGTAAGTGGGGCCAGCAGGACATCATTCAATCATATGAAATGATATATAATAATTTTTATTTTTTGTGGAGCTGTAGTCATAAAATTTGGGGCATTTTAACTGATAAAGGACCAAAATGGTTTATCAATTCTTAAAAATACA
Organism: Thunnus albacares; assembly: GCF_914725855.1. Classification (NCBI taxonomy): domain Eukaryota; kingdom Metazoa; phylum Chordata; class Actinopteri; order Scombriformes; family Scombridae; genus Thunnus; species Thunnus albacares. The sequence goes on along the minus strand of NC_058108.1, from coordinate 11,770,019 downwards.
TTGATATAAAAATTACATTCTGTCAATTAGCTAATCATATAATCAAGTATTTTTTACAGCTCAAGATTACAATTTTAAATTTTATTTGATGGATAAAAAAATCCATTGAATCTCCCAATCATTTCCTCACTGCTGACCTCTGTAGACTATCTTTGAAGACACTGTAAATGTCCTAGTCCTACTACAGTATTCAGTTTTAAGTATTCAGTCTAAGTTACACTTTTGATTGTGTGTTTGGTAAAGAAGTGGTGTTTGGTGTACAGAGGCCAGAGGCCTGAACTCCAGTGAGATCTGCTCTGCTCTGAAGTGTCTGCTTTGTACAAGTAAATGATTGACAAACCTGCCTTTTGCTCAGCCGGTGTATCCTGCAATCTAAGCTAACAGTTGAATGGTACTCTGAAGGTTTCTGCTCAGCAGCTCGAGCCCTTCCTGAATGTTCTGTGTTGGGAGGCCTGTGGAGAAAACACACACACCACTGAGTGCAAGGATTGGGATAGATGGTGGGTAACAGGAAAGGTGGGGGAGTGCTGATAAAAACAACAAGGTAATCTCCACAAGTCATACCATGTATTGTGGTTTTTGAAACACACAGGCACCTTTTGTATAAATAGTGCAAAAAAAAAAAAGTAGTAGTGCCAAACATTCTCATTTTCTGATTCAGCTGCAGCTACCTGAGTGACTATTGACCTGCAAAAACTTGTGGAGTAATCTTGTAAAGACAAGAGTTTGTAATATAAGAACATAGTTCATCATGTGGATTTTGTTTCAGATAATTTATCAAAATATGTTTTATTCGTGTTTGACTGCTCAGTTTGTTGCTGTTCTGTCTGCATGATGGGCTCATCATATGCAAGCAGAGCTTTAAGGTCATGAGTAAGACATGGAAGTTGATGTTAGTTCAGCTTAAAGGTATCATCGCTCCCATACGATGTAATGTTTCAAAAGCATTACAGTTTTGTAGGTACTGTTGTTGGACACATTGTGAATGGCTTATTTTAAACATAGAACCTACTTTGCATAAACTAAAAGTCAAGCTGAAATCACAATTAGTCATCGCTTTTTGTAGTCAAAAATACTGTCAATGCTTTTTTTTACTTTATTGTCAATAGTATAATTTTATCAATAGTTTTTTTTTGTTAAAAAGGGAGAAAAGAAGGTCTGTAGTGAAATATCAGAAATGCTCTTGCTCTCAGCGGCTGGAGGGGGCGTGTCGGTGTCTGTGTTTGATTGATGTTAATTGGCAGGCTGAGGCCTAGCAGAAGAATGAGAGACAAAGTAAACAAACTTACACTGTAGCTTACAAGCCATGGGCAGACAGTGTTTTGTTAGCAGTGGTACAGAAGAGTAACCACATTAGCATCTAAACAGGTATGTTTACATGCTGTTTAATGTGCTGCAGCTTAGCAGCTAATTAGCTATCTAGCCTGACGAAAGGACACTTTTCCCTGATGAATGTTTGTTTGTTGGCTTGTTCAACAAGCTAAGGTGCAGGACAAGATGTGTGTTCACGTGTGTTAGTTGGATATGAAGGAGACTTCAGCAGGAATGTGACCATCTGCCTGTGAAACGGTGATGTTACTAGTTTATGCAAATATGCTTTAAAGTGAAGTGATTTGATTTGCTGTATGGAAACAAGTTCTCTATCTTTGTAGATGGGGCACTAATGGTATTCCTGTGGATTGAAAGCACATATAGGGGGCGCTATCATGAAACAAAACCAAAAAAATTAAATATAAATGTCTTTCTTTTGGTTTCTTTGGCTCTCAAAGGACAATGCAGGACATGTGATTTACAGAGAAGATATGTATCCTGTAGAAGAAGGAAAACATAAAATTAAATTTCAGTTTTAGACTTAAAAAAAAAACACTGGAATTTACCAACTACTGATCATTGAATGACAAGAGCTTAAACGTGTCTCTGTAAAACTATAATCAGAAAATGTATAACACAGCTTGATGATGACATTACAGCAACAGAGTTACAGTGGAATGTATATATATGTGTGTTGGGGGGGGGGGGGGTGGATGTCAAGTAAATCCTGAGGTCATACTCGCCTTGTATTAGCCTGTTGTGTCATCACTGTGTGTCTGTGTGTGTGTGTTAGCGGAGGGCAGGGCAGGGCACAAGGCAGGGCGTTGTATCTTTACCAGCAGCCCCAGTTACTTGGAACAAAAGCTCTGTTGTTGAAGGATCATGTGACCGTGTGTGTGTGCATGTGCGCGCGCGTGTGTGTGTGTTCGTTCGTTCCACCCTTGTCATGTGATCTGAGCTCAGGGCAGGGTCTGAGAAGTGCTGAGTCGCTCTGAGAGGTTCCTTCCAGCCAGGGAACAGGCAGACAGCGAGCGTACAGGCAGATAGGGGAGATGGATGGATGGATGGATGTCAAAGAGCGAAGAGGTGTGGGAGAAAGTCAGAGACAGACTGGGAAAGAGAGAGAGAGAAAGCCCTGTTGCTTTCTCTTGCCATGTGAAGAAAGCATCGCTGTTTCATTCTCCTCTTCATCTCTTTGTGGATTTTTAAACGGCAGTCGAGTAAAGATGAAAGCCTGCGTTATGAATCTCATCGACTTTTGGACTTTTTCCTTTTCGTTGGGATTTTGTGGTGGGAAACTTGGCTTGTCAGGATGACTCTGCTGCATCCCATGAAGTCTTCAGACTGCTACTGACTCACCATGAACCAGAGCAACATTTCTAATGAAATCAAGATACTCATCTGCTCTCTACCTGGTAATACAACATTAAAACTAAATGTTTTAGCAACTAAAATTGACACCCTTTTACTGATGAGACATGTAGCTGTTTCTGTTATCCAGTGTGACTTTCATTGCAGCAGAAATATTTTCAATTCCTAGAATACCAGCATGATTAGCAGCTAACTATAAGGAGAGCAAAGGTTCCTCTGACTGTCTTTTGACCTTTAAGATAATTAATGTCTTTGCTTGTAATGTGCTAAGTAAAATGTATTGAAATACTCGGGTGCCTGCTGGTAGTGCCTGAATGAAATACTTTGTTGAAATGGTAATGTGGCCTCCCGACTCATTTATGTTTAAACTGAGAAGCGACACAACAGCCACGTGTTCGCAGTCGTCCAGCAGGTCCTGAAATACTTGTTTGAATCAATTCAACCTGCAGGTCAGGCTTGAGAGACTCATCTCTTCACAGGTCTTGTGTGTGTTTGCTTTGTGTGTGTGTGCATGCATGTGATTGACCCATTTTAAAAAGCTCCCTGCCGTGTGCATGTTGTATATTCCATACGCACATTATGCAATTGTTGGACAGTAGCAGGAAGGCTGATCCATACTCCTCTATCGATACTGTCATTTCAGTGCCAGATCATGCTGTTGACTGAGTGAATATATATAGACTCTGCACTTTGACACTTCCTTTCTCTCAATCTTTTTATGACTGGCTTTCTGAGACACCAGATAGGCTGAATAGATTAGAGAAACCCAGTTTGTCACAATCTCCACCTCTTCATGCACTTACATAACTTCTGTCAGTTTAACAGCAAAGTAACGGCACACAGTGTTGCACACAACACACAAGCCTTTCTTTGCTCAGCTTGTCTGTGCCAGACAGAAGACATGAAACAACAGGTCAAATGTGAAATATTCAAACAAAGTAGTTTTTTCCTCTGGTCTCTATAGTTATGTAATTTGACTTCAGAAAATAAACCTTGTATATTAAAGTGTCTGCCTGTTCTGTCCTGATTTCCCAGGACTCAAGACGCCTTTCTGTGAGACCTGTGGATAATGTCACATGGTTGTTGAACAATACGCCTGCATGCATACTGCAAATCTGAATTACCTTCATCACACCAAAACAGTATGTGCAGCTCTATCAATGAGTGTCAGCTAAATGCTGTTGAATCATTGATTAGAAGATTTCCATCTGAGCTGATAGCATGTTGGTCTCGATAGCAGAGAGAACACCAGCGCAGCATGGCTCATCCATTATACAACAGTTAGACTAACTGAGCAAGTGCACACCATGCTACAGGATGCTGTCATTTTTTTTTAGTGTTTTTGTAATAGTTTAGTTTTTTAAGGATATTGGGTTCTGGATATTTTTAAATGCATCATGACTTTTGTTCTCGAAAATGTTGAGAAATTGAATTGTCAGTGGGAAACTGTTATTCCTACTCTTAGAGTGCACAGAGGAATTTGAAGAATTTTGTGTAGGATTATCTTCAAGCAGAAGGTGGACACCATTGGCTTACAAGAGGGGAGATGGACTATAGTTGATGAGGAGAATAGTGTTTGTTCTTGTGGGAACTTGTTGACACTGAAAATTAAAGGTTCAGCCTCAAACAAACCTGTTTGTATAAAGCATCATCCAAACATGCCTGAAAGGGCCAATCACTATGTGAAGTAGGTTACAAAAACTGTCTGACGCAGCCACCTCCATTGCAGCATCAGACACTGTTTTACAATCTGACAAGCACTTTGTATGAAGCATACTGACACTGACTGACACATACTTAAAGATAGCCTGTTGAGTTTTCTTGTACAAACAAACAAAAGTTATGTTTACATTTGGTGTCACTACCCAAATTGTATCTTGTGTATTCTTGAGGTGATAAATGCATTGTCTTCCTCATAAAACACTTGTGAAGCTAATTTTCTCAATTAAGTCCTGCATTGTTTACATCCATTTTTACTAGCTTGCGGTCTTCTTCTTCTCTGTCTTTGTTGGCACATTGCTGTGTTTCTTGCCATGTTACTGCCACCTGTAGATCTGTGAAATAGTGTGAAACCATTGGCAGGACTGTATCGCAACACACATGCACATATCATGAGATAAAGAAAACGGAGACCCACTCATAAAAATCTGCTCTGTAGTGCTACTATAGGTCAGAAACTCCACAGGAGTACCTTTTTAAATTGCATTTTATTCTTTTTCATAATATTTGAGATCTGCACTGCTTATTACTTGCACTCACTGGTGCAAGAATGCATCAAATCTCAGCAGGTCTATGACCAAATCAGCTCTTTAAAAACTGAGCAATGTAAGAGTAGGTGCAGCATCAGTTTAAACAGCATCATGCAGTGTGTGTGTGTGTGTATCTGTCAGCCTCTCTATGCTCCGGCTCTCCCTTTGTCTTATTGTCACCCCACAGAGCAGCACAGAACAGGAACTGAGGCCCTGTGGTTCTTAACAACTGTTACCATGGCTCCAGTCCACTCTGCCTCGATCACTGGACACTGTGCACGTGTTTGAGGGAATGACTTGGCTTCCTGTCAGTGCATTTCTTCCTGTAATAGCAGACAGGCACTTCCTGCAAGCCAAAGTTAAAAGGAAGAGATGGAAGAGATCTGAGCCTTTAATGAGACGCTGGACTACAGTCGGGGCAAATAGAAGAAGATGTAGTTACATTTCAGCCAGATGATTTTTATTTTGTAAAGAATTGCTCGGGTTGTTGAGCGGGAACAGTCAAGATTTGCCAATGCTTCTGCAAAACCTTTATTTTTTTTCAGTGAAGCATCTGGACTTCATGGGACTTTAAAGGAATAGTTCGACATTTTGGGAAATACGCTTTCTCACCGAGAGTTAGATGAGAAGATCAATACGACTCTCATGTCTGTACGGTAAATGAAGTGAAGCTAGCTGCTTATTAGCTTAGTTTAGCATAAAGACTGGAAACGGGTTAGCCTGGCTTTGTCCAAAGGTAACAAAATCTGCCTACCAGCAGTTCTAAAGCTCACCAAACACTGGAAAGAAAACAAATAAGCATGTTTTACAAAATTTTTAACTATTTCTTTAAGGATCACCACAGGGAAATTTCCTGCACAAGAGGATTAAAGCACAGGGTCGGCTAGCAACTCTGGAGCTGGTGGACATTTATTGTTACGATCAAGGATAAAGCACACGGCTGAGACAGGCAACAGGCCGGCTTCAAGGATGATCAAACTCACCTTTTACAAAATCTGGTGATATAGTATGGGTATTTAGTTTTGTTTATCAGTTGTGTCTTCTCTTTCCAGGGGCTGCTGTTCACCACACTGGCGGCATGAGTCATGACGTCAGTGGTGCTGGTCGACACTGGTGGGACGGTAGTGGAGTATGTCACAGCTGTGGAGGACCCCCAGCAGGTGGGTTGGACACAGTCGTAAGCAAGAGTGTCATTGAAACTGCTGTTCACAACAACAGCTTGCCTTCTTACTCTCTTATTGTAAACTTTTTTAACTGTCTTGCTCTCTTCTCTGTCCCAGCAGGAGGGTGAGTGCGAAGTGGACCTGGAGCTGGAAGGAGAGGTGGAAGGCGAGTGTGAAGCTGAGGAAGCCTATGAGGAGGTACAGGACAGAGAGGAGGCTGAGGACTACCCAGCAGTCATTGTGGAGGAGGTGCCTGGCGCCAGTCTGGCCGAGGAGCAAAGTTACTCAGCACAGGTGTTGGTGTATGATGACGAGGCGTATCTGATGCAGGAAGTGGGCGATGAGCAGGAGGTGGAGACAGAAAGTGAGGCAGGTGAGACATGATTACTCCTGTATTAATCACAAGTTGTATTTAAAGCTGGAGTGTGGGACTTTTGTCGCCCCCTTCTGGCAGTGACAGTAATTACAAAAACACTCTTGACATATACTTGCGTTATAGGCTCCGCTGTAGCTTACTCTGTCACTACCGTTGCGCCTGTAAAACAGATAAATTGCTGTGAGCATCATAAAACCCCTGCGAAATGACTCATTTTATCTCATCAAAATTTGGTCCATTAGGTCCGATATCATTTGGAAGGTCTAGGAGAGCCGCACAATTCAATTATTTTATCCCCATTCAAGTTAGCAGAGGGCTCACCAGAAATCAGCCAGCTCGGCTGGCAGAAGTCTCTGGGTGTGCATTCAAACAGCCAGCACAGGAATGTCCTTCCAGACATGAGTTTTTAAAACTCTGTATACCATGAAATACAGAGAGATTTATCTGGCAGTGATAGGCTTAATCAGCATTGTGTGAACTCTTTTGGTAAGGGCTTGAATGTAACGGATGTTCATTTATATGCATGTTCTTCTGGTATTTATCATTACTGGATATCTAACTTGATCTCCCCTTTTTGAGGTGCTGAGATGTGTTTCTTTTCTGTATTCTGTCGCTATTGCTGATGCACTGTTCCTATTTCTCCACTGGGATTATCAAAGTCTCACATTATCTGGCAAAACGAGGAATTTTGCCCTCATCTAGCTGATGTAACTACAGTTATGTGCTGCATGTCTGACGAACCAAACATCGGTTCTGCATTTATGAGACATTTGTGACCCTTCATTTTCTTCAACCAACAAGCCGATCATTTGACCTCACTATGAATAGTCCTGCCATGGCTTATATTCACACATTTACATATTTTTAGCTGGTGCAGCTGCCAGAGCTGATGCTCAAACATAGTTGTGTGTCTGATGTCTCCTTCTGAGCATCTGTGGTACACTTTTAACATGTTGATCTGCTCTGTTCTTTGTGCTTTGTCTTTTCCTGTATTTATTGTACAGCTTTTATTTCTACCCCTGGCTTTACTGGTTCTTATGTTTGGTTAAGTGCTTATAAGTTACAAAACAAGTTTTCTTGTATATTGTAGACTTTAGATAATTAGTTCACAAGAATCTAGATCCAAGGTTAAAACATTGATTAAAGCTTGGAAAAGCATAGAACGTGTTTCTTTTGTTTATTATGGTTGGGCTGCACTGGGGCGTATTTGTCATACAGTGTGATTCTGCTGCCAGCACCCCTGGCACTGTCTGTGAGGGCGGCAGCCCCCTGTGTCCACACACTGCCACCTTGTGGATATTTTTGGACAGTTGCTACTTCATAAACAGTGACAGTGTCTAGTATTAACTCACTGATCTTCCATTGATCCCTTTATTAATGGTGATGTGTCCAGTGATGTCTTTCAGTCTGAAACAGACTGAAAGACAGAGGCAAAATAATTGTGTACTTATGAAAGTTGAAATCATTCACACTGTCCCAAGAAATATCAGCAATTTGCCCACTCAGTCGGACAATACATCTGGAAGTCTACATTTTGAGAAAATTGGGAATTACTTGTGTAGTTTAGTATAACTTCAAGTCTGGTCCCAAATGAGAAATGTGCTGCCTACAGCTGGAGCTTTGAAACTGAACACGTGATTGTATTTCATCATCAGTACCTACCTGGCTACCTGTGACCCAAGCTGAGGAAATAAGAACCTTTAGATTGGACCACTTGATAAACCAAAAAAAATCATATGCATCATGTTGTGACTGTTTAATCTCATAGAGGAAAAAAGACATTGACATCTTATAAAAGAATAGACTCTAAAAATGATTGTTGAAAAAAATCATGTTAACCATTTAGGCCACTCTTCTATAATCAACATTTCTGCACTACGACACAACTGCTGCATGTGCTTTATTTGTAACACTTAAACTGAACTTGAAGAGCTTGTGTTGAACCTACTGATTCTGTTTAGGAAACTCAAATGTTGCTTCAGAGCTTAAATTATATCTAATATAAAATTTGAGCAAACTTTCATAATATTTCATTCTGAACTCTAAATTATTAACGAGTGTTTGCACATTATTTTAAATGTAGTTAGTGTTGACAGATGTGAGATATTTGTGGTGGCTACAAACAATAACTATGGAAAAATAAGCATCTTAAATATGGAATTGATAATGACCAGTACAGTCAGTGATAAATGGGTTTACTGATTAAGTTGTGGGAGTGCATTTGGCCTATACAGAAATTTTTGTGAAATCAGGTAAAAAGCAAAAAAAAATCGTGCCATAAAACACCTACAAACATGTAACCACTATCTTAAAAAAAGCATTGTTTTGAACTGAGCTGGCGTAGGTCATTGTCTTGTTCAAGTTTATATTTCTTAGCGGTGAATCTGCGGTGCACAATTCACCTTTGTTCTTTAATAATTAGATTTTTTGTGCAGTGGGGTTTTTAAATCAGAGTTGTAACACTACAGCTTTATTTGACGTACTCACTACGCAAGAGGGAGGGCAGAGGAAGGATTTCCTGTGTCGGCGGCGGACGGATACCTTTCTGCCGCTGTTCTGTGTCTCGTTGAAATCGAGGAGATTTTCCCATTAGCGGCGGAGTGATCTGAGGTAGTAGCTTCCCATACAATTCAGTGAGAAGTCAATGTGAATCTGCAGCAAGAGGGAAAAACATGGCGACTTCGCAGCATGAGGGGCACGCAAATCAGCTCGATCTACTCATCAGAGCCGGTAACGTATCAATATGTACTCATAACCTCGATCCGGGAGTCAACGTGAACGCGGGGCTTGTGTTTTTAAGCTGGGCCGCTGAGCAGTGTGCTGTTAGTTAATGGAGGCAGTCAGGAAGTGATCACCTTGGTAGCCCTGCATGGCGTTTTATCAAACCCGCTTTTAGAGGAGAAAAACTTTCGCAGAGCTCGCCAGTCTGCACGGATTGATAGCTACCTGCACCAGGTGTGTTTTGCATGTTAGGGCGGATTGTTCCCCTCAGCAGTGGGATGTAGAGTTAACGGTTTTGCAGAGCGGCTCTGCAAAACCAGGAAGTGTAACGATGTTGTCTTTCCTACGTCTTTGCCACGCTGTCTGAGTCGGAAGGACATGTGGGTTTATTTTTACTCGTATGAATTTGGCACACACTAATGGATATCTTCCTCTGTTATTATGATAATAGACGTGTGTTTTAGTATTTCACCGCGGATGGCTTTAGTTAGTTCTGTTTGTGGGAACAATGTGCAGAAATAGTCCCTGAAGAACAGTCTGCTGGCCCTGTAAATACATGACTCTGCTGTGGTATTTGTCTGAATTTCGGGTGTTTTTTGTGCAAATTTTACACATTTACAACGTCAAATCCTCTGATATTGTTTGTGGATAGTTTCCGTCGCCTTGTGGAGTCTCTGGTTGAAGCGTGGGGCGGCCTGCACTCGCTTTCTTCCCTGTTTCAAGTGCGGCTTCAGCCTCCGACCACACCGACCTGCACACACATACACACATTTTCTGTTATTTCACTCGCGTGTTAACCGTTTCTGTTCACGAGTGATATGTTGTGAAGGACACCGCGTCGTTTCCATGTCTCTTTAATCACAATTTTCAAAGTATTTTTTGTACCATTTCTATGGCGGAAGCATTGTTTATCTGAGAAGGCGGGGTGTGTGTTTGATTGATGTGCCCTTTAGTCAAATGGCGTGCGTGCTGCGTTAGAACGTCAGCAAGACGTCCAATCACAGTTCACCGGGGGCGGGATCATAATCTGAGAATTGGCCAATAGCGGGTGAGGCGGGTGTTGAGTGACAAGAGGATTTGTGTGTTTCTTCGCAGAGAACTGGAGGGAAAGGATGAGGAGTGTAAACACGGAAGTCATCACAGGCAGCACTGCTTTTTGTCGGACTTGCTGCTATTCTTGGCGCCGTTACCTAGTAGAATACGTTTATAAGACATTTTTTAAACTTATAAAATGACATTTGTTGCACATTACTCACATAATTCACACGTTACAAAATTCTCAAAGTCTTTTCATAGTTTAATAATTTAAGGTAAATCAAACTCCTCACAATTTTGACAGACTTGAAATGGCCAAAGTATGTATATATGGTTATGTATGTCAAGCCAAGCTGCAGCTCTCTGACCTCACACCTTCTGGTGGTCTTATTACAGCACAGCTGCCTGGTTTCAAGGGCAGTCCAGCAGGCTATAGGGTCTCTGCTGTGATTGCTACTAGCATGTCCTGTTTGTTTGTGAGTGGGACAGTCTAAAGATAGCCCATTTCTCTCCCCTATGCAGTGCCTGTTGCCTCAGTGAGATAGCCAAACATGGACAGGGCAGGGTGTAACAGAGTCTCGTGTTTCCCACCAGTGATTGACAACAGCAGCAGGTGCCCTGGGTTCCTTCTCAGAGTCCCAGATGCGCCATGTACCATTTCCCTCACAACAGGCTGAATTCCATGTTTTGTTTAAACATCATTGTTTCTTTTTGTGTTGTGTCTGTGTAAATATGAGAGGGAACGCGGTTACTGCATTTTGGGGTTTTCAGCCCGTCTGACATTTCTCCATGTTAATTTTGGAAGGCAGCAGTATGTGTAGTTGAAGCATTTTACTTGGTCTGACCTCCCTGAACCTTCCTCATGTCACTCTGTAGTATCCTTTAATCACTCCCAGTATCTCGCACTTCTAAACTACACTCAAAATATGCAGAAATAAAAACAGTGTCATCATAATTGGTTTAAGAAGTGCAAAGAGGGAAGCGAGCAAAGAAATTTCCTTCTGTAAGGGTAGTACTTTACATAAAGTCATAGTGTATCTGCATCAGAGTGAATTTCTTGTCTACTGAAATGCCACATCAGTTGGCCATCAGCAACAGCTTTTCACTAGGGGGCGCCATTTAGTGTTTTGTGTGCACCTCTGTATTAGCAGTGTGGGGATAGAGGTGACAGTTTTTTTTATTTGGGAAATTATTAAGTTAAGCATGTAAATACAGGAATTGGAGTTTCTTGTAGCATTAGATATGAGGCTGCAAGCTGGCCTAGTGCTGAAGTGTGCTTGAACTGGACTTAGGTTTAATATAGTATAACAAATATGGGCTCAAAACTGGGCTTGATCAATAACTTAATTTTACCAAAGTATTAATTAATCGATTCTGTGTGTGTGCTTCAGTGGAGGCCTCTGTCCATGGCACCAGTGTCCACTGTTCTGACAAGACCATTGAGGCTGCAGAGGCTCTGCTACGCATGGATTCACCCTCCAGCCTCAGAGAAGACCGCAGTCCAGGTAAAAAACACAAACTAATTAAGTCCCTTTCAGACACGCATCCCTTAAGTCAAATATCTCATCAACCAAACTTTTATCCAACAACACACCCTGTTCTGACTCATCCCGCTTTCACTCCTCCATCTAGAAGCTTTTGTTCCGCCATACGTAGCGACACCAGACTTCCTCCACGCTGCCATGCGTCCTGACATGATGGCAGAGACAGAGGTGGAGATAACGACGGAGGACTGCTGCGAGGAGGAGGAGGATGAAGAAATGGTCACCCTGCTGGAAGAGCCAGAACCAGAGCCTGACCACGAGCCTGTCAGGAAGAGGAGAGGTAGATAAAAACAGTTTGTAATATGTGTTTGTGCCAAAACAGTTAACTGCAGTACTTCAAAGCTGCAGACAGGAAAAACCATGTTTTGAATGTTTCAAACCAAGTTTTAAGTGGAAAAACATCTGGCAGCTCTGTGATTAACTTTACCTCACAACCAGAGTGGAACCAGGCCACAAGCCTCAAACCAAAACTTCCAGCCACACTGTTAATTATACTGACTGAAGAAACTGAATAGCACCATCTAGTGGTTGAGTTTTACTGAGTCTCAACTGAGCTTCACAAATTAGTGATTTCAGGATAAACTAACTCAAGGTAAATGATTAATCATCTTTAGAATGTTTCCTTTTTGCAGCTGGACGGAAGCCAAAGACACATCAGTCAGCATTTTCCAATGGCTCACCCGACCTTGGCATCAAGAAGAAACCAAGAGAAGGGAAAGGTATCTAACAGTAGTAATGTTCCCCACTGTAATGTTACTTTACGGATGTTTACATGAAATCCAAATGTTTAAAGCACTGATAAATATGGATTAGCATTTAGCAGGGCACTAAATTTACTTTGACCCCCAGCAGGGAGCACCACCTACCTATGGGAGTTCCTGTTGGACCTCCTCCAGGACAAGAACACCTGTCCCAGGTACATCAAGTGGACCCAGAGGGAGAAGGGCATCTTCAAACTGGTCGACTCAAAAGCTGTGTCCAAGCTGTGGGGCAAACACAAGAACAAGCCAGACATGAACTATGAGACAATGGGCCGGGCACTCAGGTGATGAGTCTGTGTGTGTTATTGTATGAGTGTGTAACATATCGAGGTTTCAGATCGTTTGTATTTTTGAAAAACAACACTGTAACCCCTGACCATCATTTTTCTTCAGATATTATTACCAGCGTGGCATCCTTGCCAAAGTAGAGGGCCAGCGGCTGGTTTATCAGTTCAAAGAGATGCCCAAAAACATTGTCATCATTGACGACGACAAGGCAGACATGTCCGCCGACCATCTGATTGGCTCAGAGACTGCTTCCTCCTATGAGCGTGTGCCACCGCCACCAGACATGCTGCTCCAGGCGACCGAGCTGTCGTCCTCTAAGAGGCCCAACATCCTGCGGGGAGGCAACAGAGCCAATGTGGTCCAAACCCCTGTCGCAGTGGGCAGCAAAACGGTGGCAGGAGGTGGTACAGCAGTGGCAGCAGGAGTTCCAAGGATAGTGACCGGTTCAACAGCGCCAGATGGGACCCAGCACTCTCACACGGCCATCATCTCAAACGCCACTGGGCCCAGGTAAGACTCCTGCAGAGATGAGACCTGCAGTTCAGACTAAGGGTGACTCATCACAGGAATACAGATTGTGGCATATTCTTCCAACTGTAAGTATTGACTTTTGACTCTCTGTCCTGCTATACCTCATGTCTGCAGGACAGTGCGGGTTGCTATGCAGGTGCCCGTAGTCATGACAACATCGCTGGGTCAGAAGATCTCTACAGTTGCTGTGCAGCAGCCAGCAGGAACAACGGGGGCAGCCGGCCACACCACCCTCCTCACTAACACTTCTCCTGTCGGTGCTGCTGCTGGTGGCACCAACTCCCAACAGAAGGTATGTACATGTGAAGAGATATAACGGCTTTTATGGATTTTTTCTATAAGAGGTGTCTCTGGTTTTGGGTCTTTTTTTTCTACTTTTAAATAAGCTATTCAGTTTAAATTTCTGTGTGTTTTTTTTTTTTTTGGCGTAGGTTGTGATCCAGACCATCCCCACCATGGTCCCAGCCACAGCAGAGAACGGAGACAAGATCACTGTCCAGCTAGCCAAGATCATCACAATCCCAGCCCACCAGTTGGCTCAGTGTCAGCTCCAGACCTCCACAGGCTCGGCCAAGCACAGCGTCGGGGCCTCGCCAGCAGGCATCAGCCTCCTCGGAAGCCCCCTGACGGTCCGGACCCTGGCTCCTGTCAGCGTCGCCCCAGGAGCGCAAGTGATGAGACTCACTGTGCCAACGCAGGGACAGCAACAGACTCTAGTGGTGTCACAGCCAGGAAGTGTCAGTAGCGGGGTGGTTACAGTATCAACAGCCAATCAGACGTTGACGGCGCAGCCTCGCATCATCAGCGGCGTCATCAATGGCTCAGAGCTGGTGATAGGAGGGCCAGCAACCGGAGGAGTCTCTGTGGAGAAACTGAAGGCAGCAGGTGTTCAGGTCCAAGCTGTTCAGGTGCCGATGACAGTGGCAGTCCAACAGAACCAGGTGAACCCCAAAACCGTCCAATCAGAGGCGGTGGACGCTGAGGTGGTAATCAAACTGGAAACACCTGATGTGATAAAGACAGAAGAGCCCGAGTGTTGAAATGCACACGTCTACCAACATCCATCGTTCCCTTCTCTGGCAGAGAGGGTCAGTTTGTACATGTGTGAAGTCATTTTGGCTCTTGTAATAACCAGCAGCAGTCTGTGAGACTTTAAAGACTCCTGAAGGCCTGTTTTTAGTCCCAAACCTGTCTTCACTTCATCTTCCCTGTTGCTGCCTAGAACTGTACTGAACTGAGCCGGTCTCCCTCAGAACCACACTGAAACCTCTTGGAGTGAAACGGTCATGTACGGAGGTCCAGCTGTACCCTGCAACATAGGAATACACACAGACTTTAAAGGGACTTGTCGGGAAAGGTAAAGGGACCAACCTTGATCACTACAGTTATGCCTTGTAAATGGATCGCTATCACTGACTGAAAATGGGAAAACGGAGGCACCTTGAAAATACAAAAAATAAAGGCTGAAACACTACAAAATAAGGCAAATGATTACAACCAACCAAAACGTGAACTATTAAGTAAAAAAGACACAGCAGGGGGGGTGTAAAAGCTTTTGTAGAGATCTTCTTTTGTATTAAATTTTGCCTCTACAGATGTTAAGACCAGCAACTTTTTGTTTTGTTTTTACTTATATCACTGTGCAGATCAAGTGTGGTTGGTGCTACAGTATGTGAGTCCTAAAGGAGAGAGAGAGAGAGAGGGACAGAGAGAGAGAGAAAGAGAGAGAGAGAGAGAGAGAGAGAAAGAAAGAAAGAGAAAGTGGAGCTGCGAGAAGCTCTAAGGCAGAAAGATATCAGACAGAATGGTCATGTATGTACATATATACATATATATATATATATATACACCTATTATACAGTTTACGGAGTAAAGTTAACAGAACAGCCTTAGATTTTAATTTTGACGTTCTTTTTCATGTATTGTCTGAACATTAAGCTGAAATTTGTTTTTGTGTTTTGATACATTGTACCAAGCACAGTATTATTGAAACAAAGGGGAACTAATACTTTTTATATGATTATTAGTTCTTCTATCAGGCTGTTAATGCTAACATAGATTGAATCTTCATCATATTGTGGATCAGTGGCCAGATTGCTTGCAGTACATCTTCCAGCGTTTAGCGGAATCTCCAGGTTTGAATTACAGATGAATTCGGTAAAAGGATCTCGGCTCAGTGCTTTATTTTCTGACAGATGTTTGTTTTCTTCACAAAGCTACACATCTGGCTGCGTGGAGACAAAGAAATGTGAGACTGTGCTGATGCGTTCTGCCATGTCTTGGTAAAAAAAAAAAGAATCCAAATAGAAATGAAGATGCACGTAAACTGGGAGATCAAGAATGAAATGAAGCAATTATTTTAACTATTAAAAAAGAGGCGCTGAAAATAACAGATTTATGTAAAACAGCTGCAAAAATGTGCTGTCCCAGGTCACTTTACATCTCGCTTAAACAGAGGGTCAATTTGCCAGATGAGTCTCTGCCCCTACATTTCATTTATTATTTTTTTATCTAAAAAGAGGGAAGATGGAGAGAAAGATGTTTGTGTTCAGACTGAACTGTTTGTATATTCAACATTTGAAGTATATTCTATTTTGTTGTACTCTTGTTTCAAAGTGTATTAAAGTAGATTTTACTGAAATATAAAAAGACATTTGAAACCTTACAACTGTTTTCCTCATGTTTTTACACAAATTTACTACTTGGTATTTTACTTAATTTGTCCCACTTTAGAATGTGATTTAACTACTTAAAAAATGAATAGAGTTTCAGCTATTATGTTCAACCCTCTATATTGACAGTTGTTCAAGAGAAAATAGAAAGGGTGGCTTATATTTGGAGTTTACGTAATAACCAAATCTGATTGTCAGTAACCTAATTTTTAAAAAGTGATAACATTTATTCTTCCCAGTGTATCAGGAGCACATTGAGTACAGACTGTTCCTGAGATTATTTTGCACGTTCTGTCATTCAGTTGCTGTTCCATTGATAACTAGACAAATAAATCAAACAACAGTTTGAAATGTGATAGTTAGTTATACTGTAGCTGAAAAGAAGGTCAAGAAAAAAGAGGAGACAAGAAAAAAAAAACAAAAGTCCAAATGTCGCAATCCCAAAAGGTACATTTTGATATGTGAATTGACCTTTAAAAAAGTTCAAGGCAGTCTTTGAACAGCCTTAATAGTATGTTTGTTCAAACACAGCTCACAGTGTATTTTTGCCAGAAGAATGTCAGCTGGTTGTCAGATGCCTCACTGTCTGCTACATGGTTCAACAATTCTAAAATCTAAGATGGATATTATCCACAGAAAAACTGTGTGCCCTTTGTCGGTCAGGTCATGGTCAGGAAGAGGATGAGAGATGCAACAAGGGATGAAATCAACACGAGAGAACAGAACAGAGGAAGGATCAGAAAACCCAAAATGTGATAAAAATGTGAGGTTAATTTCATCACTCAAATCATGGTTTAACTACAAGCCTTAAGTACCAATTTACTGATCTACTTACTCAACAACATCAGTGTAACATGCTGTAGTTTCGACAGACCGATGTCACAACAGCTTATAAATTAAAACAGGAACATGAGCAGCACCTATGTGGGAGTGTGTTGTGTTGGAGTGCTCTGATGTTTATGGACTGTAGTACCTGGATATAGGAAAGTCTTCATCTGCTGAGGATCATGCAGCTCCTCTTGGTATGTCTAGTGTAACACACCTGCTCACATGAGTGCCTGCACACTTAACATGAAGCAATTTGGTAATCTCTGTCGGAAACATGACAAATAAAGATGGTTGCATAACATGCAACTAACTGGCAGACGGTTGCCGCATGTTTGTTGTTGCAGCTGATGCAGATGTCATTATTTTACTGATGTCTAGACAGTATCATTATGTTGAGACCTGAAACTAATATTTCAGCTGTCAGTGTGACAGTCAGCTTTACCTGAAAGATACTGGAGTTTGCAGTGTAACTCCTGACAGAAGTGCATACTGTAGGTATGACATTATATTAACTTATGAGCGAGTTTCCTTTAAAGGAGCTGTTCACCCAAATTAAATAAAATTGTTTCCCGGTATCTAGACATGCAGGTAGTTTGGTTTTATTCATCTGCCTCTACCCTAATAAAATGGAGAATGGAAATTTGTTTTACTCTAAACATTTGAAAAACTTCATTAGGAAAATTCAACATCAAGGTGTCTTTTCAGAATGTCAGCAGTTTTTATAAGGAATATTTCTGTTTATATTTCTCCGCTGTTTGTTCACACTGCTGTTACATTTTTTAGATGTAAATTTTCATTGCTGTGAGCATCACAAACACAATTACATTCACCTCCACTGGGTTTGGAATGAAGGCAGAAAACTCGAGACAGATCTCTGAAAACCTGCACAAATAAAGAAGCAAAAACTATCCACATGGCTACACCTCACTAGATGTAAATAAGAAAACTGGATTTTTGTGTGTGTTTGTGTGTGTGTGTGTGTATAATTTGGCTGGACCAACCCTCCAGTTCCCAAACCACCAAGTAATTAGCAAACCAAGGCGAGCGTAGTCAGAGAGTAAAAATAGTAAATTTACAGGATACTATACCCACAAAAACAGTTTATTCCCAGTCAGTCTGTAGTACATTGGCAGTATGAAACACAACATTTACTACAGTTTCAATCAATGACAGTTTGAGGTTAGGATTATTTTTTACTGATAAACAAGTTTCAATCTAATTCATCAGATTCAATGTGCAGGTGTCCCATCAGAGTACAGATGAAGGTACAAGACAGTAACCTGGTGCAGGAAACACATTAGCACAGTGTTAAAGTTCGGGGAGGTAGACAACATTGTTGCAGTGTTATAATGCAACTTTAGCATCATAAGTCACAATAGCTAACTTCCCACATTGGTTTTCTCGGCCTCCTGTCCTCATCTTCTTCATCATTTCACTCACACGTGGGGTCTCACCACACGTATAATTGTGAAGTGAAGCCAGCCATGACTCTTCACAGCGTCGTCCCTTCCTGTGTGCTCGTTCATCACTTCCTTTTCATTCCTTTACCTTGAAGCTGAAGTCACAAACCAGTGAGAGATGGTCAGACGGATAGCTAAAGGACGGGAGCCTGTTCGGCCCGATCTGCTCCTCAGTGGGCATGTCCAAAACTGCGTCCACTCTCAGCATGTCCTGACTGTACCAGATGTAGTCCAGAGTGGTACAGCATTCCCCTGTAGGGCGAATCTTCCATGTCGTGTACTCCGGCTCCGTCAAACCGTCTTGGCTGAGTTTCTTATAAGCTGAGTCCAAACTCAGAGGTGACGTGATGAAACACCGGTACACCTCCTCAGTTGGGACTGCATTGAAATCGCCACATATCAGCAGAGGAATGTCAGAGCTGGGGGCACCCGCGGGCCCGCCGGTGTGTTTCTGGACCAGGTTCTGGAGATGACGCAGGAGGTCAGAGCCCTGGGTGCTGCGGAGCCACTCCCAGCCGGAACGAGCCTTTAGGTGGGTCACAGCCACGCACACACATCTCCCTGTGCTTCGACATCGTAGCATCGTCACCACGGCAACCTGAGGCAAAAGAGCAGCATGTCAGAGGTGCTTATGAGCAGCTTTTCATACGTGCAAGTGTGGTTTTAATAGGTTCTACCCACCTGATTGGTTGGAATCCTCATGGCAGAGAGCCGTATATTGACACTGTCCAGGAACTCGAAGCGCGATTGATCAAAGAACAGCGCACAGCCGTCGGGGCCGTTGTTGCCCTCCACATCAAGGCACGGTGACCAGGGCTTAGGGCAGAAGTTGCTGCTGTAACCCAGGCCTGCCAGAACTGGCTGGAAGGTGTCGTAGTAGTGGTCGACTTCCTGCAGACACAGGATATGAGGTCGGTACGTGAGGATCTCCTCTAAGATGAGGTACTTCCTTCGGGACCAGCTGAGGGCCTCCAGGGGACACTGGACAAAACTGTCGAGTCCCTCTCCTAGAGCTGAAGGAGGAGACAGAAGGAGATCAGACTTCTATACTATAGTTTACATTAGCAAGTGTTTCGATCAGGACAAAATATCTCCTTGAAAAGAATAGGGACTGGCACACAATTTGAAAGCCACTTATATCATCATAACTCATTGGATCTGCCACATCCAAAATAAACTTTATTTATGATGTTAAACTCTGTCACTAGAGATATTAGAGCCTACAATCCAGCGTGATGAGGCATTAGATCAACTGTCTGTTACCTTGAGCCAGTATGTTCCACTGCATCACCCTGATGGGGCTGCCGGAGGTGCCGTCTCCATCAGAGGGGTGAATGAACTTCCTATGGAAGCGGGGTGGTCGGTCC
Organism: Thunnus albacares; assembly: GCF_914725855.1. Lineage (NCBI taxonomy): Eukaryota > Metazoa > Chordata > Actinopteri > Scombriformes > Scombridae > Thunnus > Thunnus albacares. The sequence goes on along the minus strand of NC_058108.1, from coordinate 11,750,342 downwards.
CTGAGGGCCTCCTCGCATTGGCGAAGCAGTTCGTCTGGATCAGGGGGACACACAGAGGACCCCTTCTGCTCCTACAAACCAGAGATGAGACTTGACATTTATTTCACCTCAGAGGGCATATTTTTATATTTCCTGTTTCACTTTTTTAAAAAAAAGCAAAAAAAAAAAAGCATTCAACAGAAGAGAAGGAGTTACCTGGCAGAAATCTGGATCCAGGTTTTTGTCTGACGGAGGGAGAGGGAGAGGATGGCTGCTGCTGCTGCTGGGGGTCTGGGTCAGGGCGCTGTACAGCCTGGTGGCCCCTCCACCCATTGGATACACTGGACAGAAGAAGCACATGGTGAGATGAAGATGGAGAATGACGCGAGGGTTGAAGAGGGAGAAAAAAAACCATGAAGCATCTGTGATGCAGATTTTAAATGTCAAACACATCTTTACATTTCTAGCAAAGAATACGTATGATGAGCAGGTGGCGCTATATACAAATCCAATTCCTGACCCACATCCTCAGATGTTTAACCGTGTTTGTTGACCTTGAGCTCAGATTGCTAGCCTCGGTTTGATCACCTCTTACAGGCTAAACCATCTTAGCTGTCAAGTCATGTGGAGCAGTGTAACTGTGACACATAAATCCTATTTTAATTCACCTGATCACTAAGTGTTTCTGATTCATGTGACAGTATGAGTGCAGCTCAGCATGTCTTTTGTCCTCCTTCAACAACCTCTGTTAACTCACAACTATGTAAAATTAATGCAACCCTAAGACTGAAGTGTTAAAACTCAGTGTTAGGTTGCGACTATTTTTGGAAGCATCAAAGTAATGAGCTGACAATTAATTGTTTGCAATGTTAATTGTCTGGCATATTATCACTTTATAAAGTTTGGTGTACTTCTTTATCATACAGCGATCATACAATTGCTTATTAGCACATTTAAAAGACACTAAACAACATTAGCATTCAGTATTCAGTCTCCTATTAGCTCTGTGCGAGTTTTTATCTTGCTAGTTGTTCAGTTTGCCACCAGCTAGCTTAAATCGCTAACTTCCACACGTCTGCTGTTTGGTGCTGGGGAGGAAGTGTACAGTGGGGTTTTAGAGCTTTTTCTCTGAAAACAGCAGCCAGCTGTACCTGGAAACAACGTTGATGAAAGTGAATCAAAACCGTAACACCAAAACAATGAGCTGAAAGATGCTAAAATGCTCCATGTCAGATGATATTTCTTTGTGGGTTTGTCACTATGAGTAAATCTTTTCGCATTACACATGCTAATTTGATTCATTAATATAAAAATATTGATAATAGCAGCTTTAAATTACAAGAATAAACTCACATATTATATATATGTGGATAACCAGGCAGTCTTCTGAGTTGATGCTTAAATTAGAACAGAACCAAAGGGCTGTCAATTTTAAATTGTAGGTTTAGGTTTGCAAAGGTCACACCCGCTTGATAGTAAGCAGTCACGTGTGCACATGCACACACACACACACACACCACTGGTCTACAGGGTATGAATCTCACACACACACACACACACACCATCTGTTCCTCTAGTTTACTTGAAGGCACATGAGTATTTAACATGGTGGCTGTTTGTGAGGACTTTGAACTGCACAGGGTGAAACCAAAGTGGGTCATACTGATGGGTTGTTGACCTGCCAAAAGATGCCAGACCTGTTCAATTTCAGATATTGCAGACAATAAACAACAATTTTAATCATAATTCATGTTATTTATAACACTGCATTTGCAGCAGCATGTTATCTTGTTCAGATTTGTGCTTTAATTTTCTAAAAGCTGACGTATCTCCACCAATTACGTTCCAGCTCGATTAGCCATTTTCCAAACAGAGTAAAACACAATTCTCTAAAATGGTACGTCACAGTTTGTTTCAATAATTTCAGCTCTTCAAATCTAAAACAAACATGTTGTGCATGTTAATATGCATTTTTTTCTGAGACTGACCTCTGTTCTGTCCAACAAATTCTGGTGACTTATTTCTCTCCCCAACTCCTCTACACCACAACTATGACTATAAAAGGAGAGATCAGATAAGGTTTGACTGCTTCATGTTTAGGATCCATCCAGTTCTGAGTGAATTTGTGTGAAATAACAGGCCACAACAAATGCCACCTCTTCCCACATATAAAACTGAATAATACTAAACAGACCCTTTAACTCTCTCAGACACTAGTGTTAATAATACGTGTCCATGTTTATCCAAATACATGCCTGCAACAGCCAGACTGGTTTCAGCATCTAAGTCCACACCCTCATCATTATGTATACAGAACCTCACAGGCATCTCAACATCGTCCATCTCTGATCTTTGTTGTTATGCATTTAAACAAAATGACACTAATCATGTAAATACAGTAGATACTAAACACCAAAATATAATGTCATCTGCAGAATAATAAAGAATAGCTGCTTCTTACCCATAGTCTCCATCACTGTCCACAGCTACGCCCAGTCTGTACTCAAGTAAATTCTCTGTAATGCCTCCTTGTAAATGTTACCCTGACAGATATTGTATGTTACTGTCGGCTGAACGATTCCTGGATAAACTGAAAGTGTTTTCACTGCAACGGGAGACAGTGATAGATGTGTTGTCTGTGTGTGAGCGCAGAAATCTGACTTCTCATCGCTCACTGCTACCTTTAAAGCCTCGGCGAGACAGAGAGAGAGACAGAGAGAGAGAGAGAGAGAGAGAGAGAGATTAGGAAGTATAGACGTCATCAGGCCATATGGAGTATTACAGGTCATGTGCTGGTGAAGGAGAGAGAAACACTGCGCTGTTCAAACTGCTACAATCTCACAGTCACACACAAGCTGAATGTGTGACACACAATATTATTCATATTTTATTATTAATATTATCATTGAAAGATTCTTTATACTGACTTTATCTGAAGGTTGTTCACATCCTCACCTCAGCTCAAACATGCAAGCAAAAACAGTAACATGGACTCCTCGCAAACACACACTCAAAAATATCAGGATTCAGTATTGGAATAAGTACATTTCCATGACAGTCTTTTAATGGTTATATAATATCCACTGCTGCACCACAATGATTGCATGAATGCACAACTGTGCTCTGTGTGTGTGTGTGTGTGTGTGGGTGCATGTTTAGCAATAATAACTTCCTCAGTTTGTGTGTTGTAACTGCTCCCAGGTCACAGTGTTTTCAATTTATCGTCACTAATGTTACTTCAGTGTTTAATATTTTTCCCCACAAAGCGTATTGTATCTCTCCAAACTTTAAAAATCTAAATTTACCCATAATCTAAGCTGGAATCAAATTTGTTCACTGACAATTAATTGTTTGCCATGTAAATTGTATGACATATTATCACTTTATAAAGTTGTTTGGTGTACTTCTTTGCAAACACTTGCTTATTAGCATATTTAACAGACACAGAACAACATTAGCATTCAGTATTCAGTCTCCTTTTAGCTCTTCGTGAGTTTTTTATCTTGCTAGTTATTCAGTTTGCCACCAGCTAGCTTAACTAATCGCTAACTTTGTCTGTCTGCTGTTTGGTGCTGGGGAGGAAGTGTACAGTGGGGTTTTAGAGGTTTTTCTCTGAAAACAGCAGCCAGCTGTACCTGGAAACGTCAATGGAAGTGGACAAAAACTGTAACACCAAAACAATGAGCTGAAAGACGCTAAAATGCTCCATGTCAGGTGATATTTATTTGTGGGTTTTTCACTATGAGTAAATCTTTTCACATTACACATGCTAATTTGATCCATTGTTATTGTTAAAATATTAATAATAGCAACTTTAAATTACATGAATAAAGTCACATACTATATATATGGATAACCAGGCAGTCTTCTGAGTTGATGTTAAAATTAGAACACAACTGTGTGTGTGCATGTTTTGCAATAACTTCCTCAGTTTGCGTGTTTACCGTCACTAATGTTACTTCAGTGTTTAATATTTTTCCACACAGCATATTGTACCTTTCCAAACTTTAAACGCACAACATGTAATTTCTGCTGCTAGGGGTCTCTCAATCAAAACATTAACAAAAGATGGAGTGTGATGACGTTGTGAAGTAGCATGGGAGTTGGTGTCTTCATTGTTAAAAGGATTACTTTATCGTTCAGGATGTTTTTACCAGGAGCCAAATTATCTGCAGAGGCCTCATGCTCTCCAAAACAAACAAACCCAGTGGAACACTGAATAAAGCTGTTTCATTTTATAAATCAGTGTTTCTCTGACGCTGTTTGGCAGACAGAGGACATCCAAGAGGGGCTTCTAGCCAAGCTGCTGCCAACATTTGCTCAGGTTGTTTCTCTGATAACTTCAGATCCAGACATCTAGTGACTAAAATCCTTCATCCAGTTAAAAGATACAGTTAAAAATTACCAAGATCTAAAAAGTTTATTGTAAACATGTGGCTTAAAACTGAATAAAAGTCAATTTATGACAGTGTCTGGCAAACAGCCACAACACCAACGTATACTCTTTGGTAGAGGGGGTATGACACCATTGACAGGAAACCAAATAAAATAGACTGTTACCTTGATTAAAATGACTGATTTCTCTGGGTTTGAAAAATGTTGGAAACATTTGGGATAATATAAGTACACAACTCAACAAAATATACAACTTTGGTCTAGTTGTTTGTAGACAATTTAATGCAGAATAGTTACATATTATAGCTTTAAATCTAAATTTAGCAATAATCTGGTCTGGAATCAAATTTGCTCCTTTAGACTCTGTAACACCAGTATGGAGCAACTGTTCCAAACCTTTGGGTAAGAAGCCTCCTAAAGGTTTGCAAAGTAGATCCGAAGGGCTGTGAGATGTAATACTTTCACACAAGTATTTTCTAAAATTTTCTATAATCTTTACATTTTACCTTTCATGAAACACAAGACTCTTTACCTCTTAAGGCTAAACATGACAACGTCATTGGCTGGACTGCTCTCTACAGGTTTCCCCCACAGAGTTTTATAGTGGCCTAAAACAAAAACTTATTCACTTGAACTTCACTTGAAGCAAATACAACACATTTAATGAGTGTTGCTTCTATATAGGCTGTCATCTAATAACTAAACTGATCAAGAGAAGAGATGCATCAAGACCTGATTGGTGTAACACCTTGACTAAGCAGTTTCCTGGGGAAACCTTGCACTAATTATAGACATGTGGAAACTATGAAAAATGGGCCTTTTCAGGCAGTGCTCACCAACCTTTTTATCTTGTGACCTTGAAAAAAATAAAAAATTAAAGGAAAATCTAAAAAAATAAATCTAATTTCGTGTAGAATATTTATAAATGTTTCTTCTTTCCTATCTTGTTAATCATCTTGTTACATACAGTATAATCTATTCTCATTGCTCCTTCTCAGGTTGTTGTCTGCGAGCTCAGTTGTAAACTATCATCTTTCCTGTGACAAAAACACACAAGACACGTTAACAATTAACATGGATCCTTGTTTATGTTGAAAGAAAATATGGAAACGGCAGCAAGCAGTGTTTTTTTTTCTTCTCTTATCAGTGTTCTGCAATAATCTCTGAGAAACATCCACCTGTTCCCTTATGACTCCCAACAAGACAAAGTCCTGCACTTATGTTTTCTCCGTGATCAAAATAATTCTAATGTTTCATGAGCAGAGACAAAGCCATATAATTCCTCTTTGACTCTACACCTTAATCCGGCTGAATGGAGTTTGGATGTTTTCATTTGCCACTGTGTTGCTTTGACGTCAGTGTGTCAACACACAGATGAGCACACAGAGCCTCGGTAAAGAACTGAGAGCTCTTCTGACTCGTGAGGGATGACTCATGTCTGTAGACTCAAGACTGCAAGCTCCCTGCACATTTTCCACAAAGTCACGACATCAACATGATACTGAAATACATGATTTCTAGAGCAGAGAGGTTGTTTTTTTAAAGCAGCAGATAGACTGGAAAAAAAAAATTCTCCACAAGAACCACAAGCAACTGATGTCCAAACAGGCTGACTGAGCATTCATTAATTATGCTGGATTAATCAAAGAAGTCACGAGATGACAGGACTGGATAGGATGCAGTAAAAACCCAACATTTTGGACACACAAAATTGTGATTTTTTGTCAAGCTTTTGCGCTATTTCTTGTGGATTACTGTGTTTTACCTCCTCAAGCCTCTAAAAGTTAATAAAATAAAATAAGTCCTCTTTCTAGAGCTGCAAGCTTAGTCGATTAATCAGCATCTATTTTGATAACTGAATAATCATTTTAGTCTTTTTTTTTGTGTCATTTTTACTTTGTGGAACATGATGATAATCTGAATATCTTATTTTGGACTGTTAGTCAGACACAACCAGACATTTGAAGATGTAACCTTGGACTGTAGGGAGCTAAATCAGATATTTTTCACTATTTTCTGACATTCTGTGGACAACGATTAAGCCATGAATCAAAACAATAATCGATAACTTAACTGGTAGATAATGCAACATGTGACGAGGGGTCCCAGGTAGGCTTTGCTTTATTTTAAGGGGTCGCAGGCCAAAAGTGTCTGGAACCACTGATGTAGAAAACCCTCTTGTGGCTCCAGGCAGAATAATTTACTGTTGTGGAGTGATTGCGTGCATGAGATGAGAGTGAGAGAGAGAAAGAGAGAAAGGCTGTGTGTGTATGTGTGTGCAAGAGAGAGAGAGTGAGAGGGGGAGAGAGGGAGAGAGAGAGAGCATGTTACTGTATCCTTTAGTGTCATATTGACATTTCCACATTGAAGGGCAGCTGCCTCATTACATTACAATATGTGGGTGTGTTTTTCTGCATGTGTGCGTTGTGTCTTTCACAGCAGCTGAAACTATTTCACTGTGATGGTTGTTGTCTATTTGTGATCTTCCATTACTGTATACAGCCGCAATCACAATCACATCACATCTATTTTTTTTTTTTTTTGGCATTTAAAAAAAAAAAAAAAAAAATCATGCAGTTATACGTAATTATTAATATATTGGTGTACTCAGGTACTGCTTGAACAGCCTGAAAAGTCATTGTTTCAATAAAAGGTTATAATAAAAAATACATTTATTTTCTAAGTGACTGTTTCACCTGTAAATAAACCACTGTAGATCAAGACTGAGGACATTTTAACTACAAAACACAGAACTTTCAAAATTATGTACTACGACCCTGAAGTCATAAAGTCATCATGTTCCGTATGTTATCTAGTTTGTGGTTTTAAATTGCTACTTTACACTCTGACCTTTTAGAAACCTCCTCCGCTGCAAAGCTGAGTGAACGCAAACAACATAAAGGAGTCAATTCACACGCATCACACCGGTAGGAGATGGTGGCAGTTTTGTTTTTGGTTGTGAACAAACAGAAACATGACCCTCCTCTCTGCCTATTCTCACTGTACTGATGTCTCTTATTACATACTCCATGTAGTCTGTTGTAGGCTGTTAGCCTTTCAGAGATAAATAAAAGCACTTATCTCACTGTTACAGACAGTTCTCTACATGTCCAGTCCAATGTCAAAGTAGTAAGAAACTAGTGTACTCTGTACACTCTGTTCCAAATGTGTACAGAAGCATTGACACACAACTTAAGATAAAAATCACAGGATATGAAACTACTATCACTCCCAAAGTGATATCCTTTAATATCCACACAGTCACCCCGAACATCAGCATGGGAGATTAACATAACACTTCTGCAGATGTTTACAAGAGAAGAATATCTGTTCTGACACCTGAAGATGTAAAAACATGACCTGATAACTGCATATTCAGAGAAGCTTTTGGCCTGTTTGGAAATATGAAAAGTTAGTAGGACCTCAGTGTTTGAAGTTCTGGATACAATTAACAAACAGGCACCTGATATTTAATTTGTAGCACCCTTTCTTTAGTGGTGGGGTTTTATTAAGGAGGTACTACAGTGTAGTTGCAGGAGTTGCGAGGACTAGATTAAAGAAAAGAATGGTCAAAATCGATGCAGCCTTGGCCGAGATATCCTGAATTTCACTCCCACGTCCATACAGACACAAACACCGAGGAAGCAACAGGATTCATTCACTGTGAACTGAACCCACCAAAAACATGCTGGCACCGCCCATCACTACTGAAAGACTGAAGAGGACTTCAAACTGAATGGAGGAGCAGCTGATCATTGCACTCAACAGCTTCAAATATGACTTTAACAAGCTGCTGGGAATTGAAAATGAAAAGATATCACTGATGAAAATTCTTAATTGTTATGAATGTATCTTTGAGCTGAATCCAAGATAACTCTGATGACATCATCTGGGTTGTTTTCCCAGACGTGACAAAGTTCCTCCAGAGCTACAGTAGACATGATACAGCTGTTTTTACAGGTGGAGTAGTACTGTTCATGACTAAATGAAACTTTTCAGCTTTTCAGAACTGAAGAAAAGCAGCTCTGATCTCAGCTGAAAGTGAGAAATATAAAACATTACATCATTTTTAAAGACGTTGGAAGATTTTTTCAACTTAACAGCAGCATTTGTCTTTCAACTTAAGATAACATGTGACAATAAAAAAGGTTTTTACATAAATACAAAATGCACTGATGAAGAACTGTTTGTGATACAAAATATCAGAGGAATAAGAGTTGTGTTTTGGCATCAGTCACACACACACACACACACACACACACACATAACACTGATATTGACGACCTACAGACAGATACAGTCATTCAAGAAAGAAAATGTTTCATATATATACATAGTGTGCTACAGTCTGACTGTACTATAAAGCTATACATACTGCAGCTTCCAAATGACATGGCACAAAGGAGTTGAGAGCAAAGTTTACTTCATGCTTATCTGAAGACTTACCTCTTTTACTGGAATAAACTGCTGATTTCCTTCACTTGCACTTGTGTGGCTGCTGTCTTATTAAGCCTGTGTGTTGTCCTCTCTGTGCTAGTGAGTGACACAGAAAGTGTGCATGTGTCTGTGTGTTTTTTGCTCTGAGGGACGTAACAGTGGGAGGTTGTTTGACCCTCTAGCTGCAGGGCAAGGTCACAGCAGAGAGAAACCTGGTCACTTCTGCCATCTGCTGGTAGGAGCCACAAGTGTCTTTCATCACCAAACTGCAAAGAGTCTGAGAAGAGAAGACATTTCACTAGGTTCAATCAAAGTAAAAATTAACATGGACACTGGAAATAAAATGGATGGATGTCACAAAAAAAAACTTTTTCATGTTTTGGATTTTACTATAATTTTAACATTTTTTGTGTAATAATTCATAGTGCTATACTTGAGGTTAATAAATTAATCACTAAACAAATACATTTTAAATAGAGCAAAAGATTCTGAGAGTCATCTCTAACAATTATGTGAAATTGGTGGAATTACTGTGTAGTCAATTATACCAATAATATAAGGAGCAAGAAAACAAGTGAGGTAGTTGTATAAAAGGTGGTGAAATAACCTTTTGATTTAACTTAAACGCTAAAATGATTATCATAAAATGATCCTTATTGAAAGCAACTGTCTAGAAGAGAAGTTAGATGTTTTGTTTTTCAGTCCAGTATAAAGGAAAAAAAAGATAATGATGATGACCTTCTGTATACTACATAATGCTGTCAAAGAGGAGAAAAAGACCACAAGTTTGGGTTATTTTAGCGAAGTGTGTTAAGAGGAATAGCTGCTAAAAAGTAGTTTCAAGAAATTTCATAGGAATATGGCGGTACATCTGTCACAAGAGTGACAAGTCTTAACATTCAGATGAGTCCTCTGCTGATCTCACTTTTTATACTTCCAATTGTTTGCTGTTTTTCTCTAACTAAAAGCAATTGTGCTATACACACACACACACATATATATATAGCCTTTATATAAATAAAAATAATATTATATTTTTCTAATGTTTGATTTTATTTGACACCGCATAGAAAATGAGAGTTATCCTTTGAAAGTGGTTAGCAATGCTATCAGTTGAGTACGATGGAGGAGAGAACCACAACATAAATATTTTATGAATGGTCTTCACTCAGTGACTATCCTACACTTCACGTACACTATCTGAAGCTGGTTAAAGCTGACACACAGGAGGCACTAATGACCTCATGCTGTGCATGCCACATGGCTGCAGCGTTCCTGGTTCAGTTCCGGCCGGGGACCCTTGTTACGTGTCAGGTCCATCTCTCTCACCTTGTTTCTTGTCTGACACTTCACTATCCAATAAAGGCAAATATGCCTAAAAAAAAAGCTGACACACCAATTGCTTGTCAACTCAATTACTGCCATCAACTATAATATGTTAATGTCAAAACTACAAAACAAACTGAGCAAAGACTTAAAAAATTAAATGGGAAAATAATGATATTGATAAGGAAAATTAAAAATGACGAATGTCGTATAATATGAAGTATGATTGTATTTCCAATTTTTAAACATATTGCCATCTTAAAAATATACTATATTAAAAATGTAGGCCTGAAATTGACCAGAACAAGACATAGGCTACAGCAGCATTTTCATGACTTGTGCCATCATGTTTCCCTTTGAAAGCTGTAAACATTTCCATCAGAACACACTTGTTTAACAGGAAAAGCACAAGTGCATCTAATAACACTGATTAACTGTGTCCATATATTTCTCCCTGATCATGCCGGCCCATCTCCAGCTTGTGAACCACTGCTCTCTATAGTATTATATTAAAAGCACAAATAAAGTGAGTGAATATATCCCAGTCTGGGTGCTTTTTTAGTGAAGATTTTTATGTGTATGAGCGTGCTCTGCAAAATAACAAAATCATCTTGTTTCTGTGAACTTTATTCAAGGTTTTCATTACAAATTAAAGTCTTACATGTACACAGGTATGTACAGCAGACATTTAACTCTTTGCGATGTAGAACCAGAGCTGCTTTAATCAACTCAACTGTGCTGTTCTATAGTTGTTTTATCTCCCAGTCGTTTGCTAAAGTCTAACATTTGTTGGTGCAGGAGGGTGCCGACGTGTCCTAACTGGCGTCTCCTGGTCTTCAGATGGTTCAACAGGCTGCTCATGGACACCAACAGAGCGCCATCCCTGCTCTGACTGTCCTGAGTTAACAAAACATCCTCTCTCCAGGCTTCCTGCAAACTCTCCAGTAAGGCCTGCGTGTCCTTGTTGAACTGGTGGATCTCCTGCCAGTATCTGTCTTTGTTCTCTCTGGCTCTGGTGACATCTTCTGTCATCTGTCTGATACAGAGATGCAGCCTGCTGTTCTCCATGCTGACCTGCTCCAGTTTCACGCTGTTGTCGTAGATGCTCAGCTCTACAGATCTCAGCTCTGAGGCCTGTTTGTCAAGCAAGCCCATATATCCTGCTCGCAGCTCCTCCAGCTCAGCCTTCATTTCCTCTCTGGGCTGAAGCAGAGAGCTGGTTTTCTCCGTCAGCCCCTGAATCGACAGCGCTAGATCATTCCTCCTCCTCCTCAGCTCGGAAGTGCGCGTTTTCAGGCTCTGGTGCCTGGATCGCTCCTCGTTACACTTGGCTTCCACCTCCTTCAGCATCACCTCTTTCTCCTCCCCCTCCCTCTGCTTCTCCTCGTTGCTCCTCATGATGCTCTCTGTCTCCGCGGCGCACTGCTGCATTTCCTGGTGGTGTGTGGTCTCTAACTGTCTGTACTCTACCTCAGACCGGGTCATGTGACTCATCAGCAAGTCGGCGTCGGCGCTCATGGGCTGACGCTGCAGGAGTCTGGCCTCCTCTTGTCGCAGCTCCTCGTACCTCCTCCTGGTGCTGCTGATGTCAGAGGTCATTTTCGCCACATGTTCCTGATGCGCCCTCTTCGTCTCCTCCAAGAGCTGACTTAGCTGTCTCTTCTCCTCCTCCAACTGGCTGATGTTCTTCTTCTCTACATTCACGTTAACACACAGCTCCTCCTGATTCCTCTCAAAGATGCGCTTATGGATCACATCCGCCTCCAGGAGTTCTCCGATCTGCTTGTCCATCTCTTTGATCTCCTTGCTGTGTTTGACTATGGAGGCAATGCGCTCCTCCAGCTGCAACTTGGACCGCTCCAGCTGCTGTGAGACATGTGAATGCTCGGCCCTAACTTCGTTCTCTTCGTCGTGCTGGAGCTTGAATATCTCATAGATTTTGGCCAGGGAGTCTTGACAGAGGATTCTTGATGCTCTGCCCTCCTCTATCTTACCCTCCACTGCTGCGATTTCATCTTTAAGACGCTGGACGGCAGCGCTGAAGGCTTCCCCTAACTCATAGAGCTCCTTCTTCAGCGTTTCCCTCTGTTTCCTCAGTTCATGATGCCTCTGGGTCTCCCCTTCCAGCTGTTTCTCAAACTGGCACCGAGACGCTGTCAGTCTTTGCATACTGCTCTCCAGCTTGGCCATGTGAATTGTGAGCTCGCCCAGGTGGTCATGGGTTTCTTGTTTCTTGTCATTAACTCTGTCCAAATCCCTCCTACTCCTCCTGATCACTTGCTTCTGCTGCTTAATTTTCTCCTCAACCAGGTCCACATCTCCGGACAGGTTGTCTTTTTTCACAGCGAAGGCCTCTCTCTCCAGCACCATATTCTGCTGCAGTGTTATTTTGTCCTGTTCCACAGCAGCGATGCACGACTTCAGCCCCTCTATCTGCTCCTGTGTGTGACCCAGCTGCATCTGCAAGCTATACTTTAGTGTGATTTGATCATTCAGAGCAGCGATGACGTCCTCGTGCTCTGCCTTCACCTGGTCTCGCTCTGGGCGTAGCGCTTCATTTTGGCTCATGAGTGCTTCCTGCCTCTTCACAGTGGTTTCTTGCAGCTGAGAGACTGTGTTGAGGTCTTTGCGCAGCTGCTCTATCTCCTCAGCATTAGATGCCCGAGCTGCTGCGACATCAGCCATTATATCCTGGCTCATTCGTTCTCTTATGTTGTTGATTTGGTGTCTTAGCTTACTGTTTTCAATAGTCTCCACTTCTAAATGTTCATGAGCAGCGCGTCTGTCCGCCTCCAGCTCAGTGATGGCAGCAGTTATCTCAGTCAGGTGGAGGCTGGCTTCAGGTGAGAATGGTACTCCCTCGTCTTTCAGTTGCTTATCCAGCTCCTTTAAACGCTCCAGAGCGACCATAACGGCCGGGAACTCGGGGACAAGGCAAGAAGCCATTTTTTTACCCGACTGTGTGCGTTTTGTTTCAGGTCTGCGTGTCTTGTGCTCGAAGGTGTGTCCGCAGTGTTGACTTCAGTTAAGTTTCCGCCGCTGATAACTTGTGAGTGTGGTCGCCACGGTAACTAATGCCCCAACACGAAGGAAACAGCATGCTACGGCGAGTCCGTGACGCCATAACGTTGTTAGCAGTGGCTAACCGTCAAACAAATGGTGTCATTATGGTTGTAACTAACCCCAAGAAACTAAGATAAACAGAAGCTTAGATAAACAGACAAGTCGGGTGACCTGCGTACTTCAAGCGTGAACGAGCATGTAGAAACGTAAACACTCTGTTGTCACTTCTGTCCAGATAAATATTGACGCTAGCTGCTGGAAGCTCAACAACCGCTGTGCTGCTTACCTGGAAACTGTGGCAGCTCTTGAGAAGGTGCGTAGGGTCAACCTCCGCTCTACAAGATGTGTGTGTGTGTGTGTGAGCTGAAAACGCAAGTCAGACAGACACACCAGGTGGGCGAGCCAGTTAAGTAAAGGGGTATCCGAGCCCCTGAGTTGCCAGATTTGAAAATTTCACAAGAAGAGAAATGGGTTTCCGCTCATTTCCAGAGAGGAAGTACTACTACTCAAAGCAGTAGTACTGAACAAGCCTTTACTTGTTTTTTTCATCTCTCTTTTTTTTTGAGGGATGTACTTATGTAGTTTTTGAAAACATCTATCTCTTGCAGTTTGACACAGCTTCATTAAATTGCCCCCGAAAGCCAATAAATCCAAATATTCTTAAATATGCTGGCCATTCTGCTGAATCAGTGCATTTTCCGTCCCCAAGAAATTACATGCATAAATATGCATGAAACGTATCTGTATAAAACATTATATTACCAAGCAAAGTGTCTCCTTCACTTTGTTCTAATTGCAAATTGAAGATACATCATGTAAAACCTTAATAAAAACCACCTAGAACAGTGAAAAAAATAGAATTTTAGTCTGCCCCCACTCTCTATCACTACATTTCACCATGAAATATAATGATAAGAATCCTTCAGAAATCTTTTTTTAATATTATTGTGTGACTATATATCCAATTTAGACATAAAATGCATTTTCTCATCAGAAATCCACAATGTGTTAGTTAAAATACAAATTTTACTCGTGTCCCCAGGTTTTCACTCAGTCCTGTTACCCTGACACTTTCCCCCTCTAAAAATTTGAGTCACTCCACAAGTCACATGATCAACAGGAAGTAGCATCATTTGAGTCTCCTGAAAGCCATGGGAAGACCAAAAGTAAGTTTTCTCACCCGGTTTCCTGTATTTTTGATCATATTGTAAGTACGACTGGGAATGTCAATCTCAACATACAGTCCTGTTACCTAAATTATTTGTTAGATGTTAGGTTTTTTTAAGATAGGTTTGGTAAACCTCTTGAAGGTGCTAAATATTCTCATGCTATCAGCATCATGCATTTATGTATTTTCTAATGCTATGCTTAAACCTCAGTCCTGTTACTTTCAGTATTGTTACTTGTATGAATGGTAACAGGATTGAATAAGAGTAACAGGAGTGAGAAGTTTGAATAGAATTGCCATTTTAAATGTGTATATGGTGTATATGTATATATTGATTAATTATAATACTGTTCTCTTGATTTTAAGTTTTACAGTTGGAATTACTGTAGGTGTTTTCAGTTTTACAATGTGAACACATTACTTACAGGGAGCCAGTCAATTAAGTGCTGCAGAGAAGCAGCGGCGCTATCGCGCTCGACGTGATGCCAACCCAGAAAGGAGAGAGAGATACTTAAAGAAGGAGCAGCAGAAATACAGGGAGGACATAGCATCAGGCAGGAAGAAAACAGTCAATAACATTAGCAGGAAGGAAAAGTGCAGAAGACGCAAAAAGTGGAGGGAGACTTACCACAGGGTCAAGTCCAGGAAAGAAGCCCTAAAGCACCTCACCACACCTCTAGGTAGCCCTCAGTGGATCTTCTTTGAGGTAAGCCATGGCAAGGGTACCCCGGATGGAGTGGGAGGGGCCCTGAAGAGGATGGCTGACAGTCTTGTCAGCAAGGGGACAGATATCCCTGATGCTTCAGAGCTGTTTCCTGTGTTGAACAAGACAGATACAACAATCAAGTCTTGTTTTGTGGAGGAGGAAGCAGCTGACAGAGCAGTGTCAGAGATGCCCAAGGATGTGCCACCAGTACCATCTACGATGGCAGGTAGGACAGCCAGAAAAGTAAAGGGGTATCTTAACCCCTGTGTTGCCAGACTTGAAGATTTCACAGATTCACTGTAGCACTGAACAAGCCTTTACTCGTTTTATTTTGGTTTGTTTGTTTGTTCTTTTTTTGAGGGATGCACTTATGTAATTTTGATGACATCTACCTCTTGTTAATTGCTCTGGACAAAAATGTCTGCCGAATGAATATAATGCCACATAAACAGCTGGAACTTCTCTTTCTAGGTGGGAAATGTCTATCACAACAATCAATAACTACTTCAATAACTAATTACCACACAGTTAGTCTGGGACCTGTGGGGCCCCTGAGGTTCTGGGATGCTGGGCAGTTGTCTGGTTTAACTGGATGGTAATCCAACCTTGGATTTACATTTATTTAATTGGGTCATTTTAATAGCTTTTCCCCCTCATTTGACAGAACCAATCAATGAAACTATAAGAAGAAATGATCTGGCAACAGAAAGAGAAAATGGACAACATCAAGGTTTGCAGAGTAAAATATTATTTAAGCTACTGGCAAGGATCTGTTAAAAAGTTTAAAAAGTATTCTATACACTTTGCAATCAACAAAAAGGAAAGTTAACTATAAATAATTTCAAATATATAATTTTAAGTATTTAAAAAGACAATTACATCTGATTGACAAGAGCCGTGACACTGTTTACATAAAAGTTGGTAAACTCTTCAAGTAAAGGCGTGGACTGCCCGTCCACCTCCAGGTGTAATTATCAGTCTTTACAGCTTGAGCACCTGGTGTGGAAGTTAGTATGCACACAGACTATCTCAGTGGGCTTTTCAGTGCAGTACAGTGCATGTGTCAACCTGTCCCTTTATTTCATGACGAAATATACCAAAAAAATAAGTATTTCAAAAAAAATCTCTGCAGATCTGAATATATGACAGGTGCGTCGGAGGTAAGTGCAACTTGAAAATAATGAGAAGAACTCCTGCACACTGGCTCACTTACTGCTGGAATATTTATTAAATCACGTTTCTGTCCGTCTGACCTTCATCAGGTATATGGGCAGTATCACAACACTGCCAAATATATACACTGGAGCTGCCTCAATCATGAAGCCAGAGTACTATTAGTTTGATTGATGAGCACCTCGAACTAACCCAAAGCATACGCGTCACAAGTCAGAAAAAAGGATTGGAAAGATTGGAAAAATACAAAATGACACAATATAATAATGCCAATAAATCTTACAATACATTAAATGAAACATCCATATAACCCAAATCTCTCCAGATTGTCAAGAATATAAAATAACAATTGAATTAAGAGCAAAAATACTGATATATAATAAATCTTAGTGTCTTACAGACATTTGAGCGGAATTTGAATAATATTTGGGCTGGAAGCTTGTGTAGGTTGATCTATTGACATCAGGACCTGGCAACCCTGCCGGTCGCAGCGTGTTGTCGTTGGTCCACATATAAAGACGTAGTCTGCATAGAAACAGAACGGATAGAAGGTGCACACAAATTTAAATACCTATAGTCCAATGTGTTTAATAATGAAAGCCATTGAGCGTCGTTGTACTTTTTGTCACAACTTAAGCATTGGCATATGAAACGATTTGGAATACAAAACGTGAACATTTTGCTATCCTAAAAGCATAAAGTTGAAACTTCTGCGCTGATCATGACGGTAATATGTGTCTCATGTTTTTTCCACACAGCACGTTCTCATCATCAACATTTCACCGTGGTACATATAAAAAACTCTGCATCATAGAGATCTGTGTTATTTTCCACGCGGTGTCCTCTCTATGCATCCCAAGTCTTGCAGGAAGGCTGCTGCCCGCGGACAGCCAGCCTGCAGAAAGGCACAAAAAGGGCCACACAAACATGGATCTCGTCAGTAAACCGAGAAGCAAGTCTATCGTGTGGATGTATTTCGGCCTGAAAGCGGATGAAAAGGGACAACCACTGAACTCTGGCGAGGCCATTTGTCGTTTGTGCCGAAAAATTGTGCTTGCAAAAGGTGGAAACACCACGAATTTAAGAAGTCATCTGAGACGTCGACACCGTGCTGATTTTTTCGAGACCGCTTCCTCCACGACCCCTGGAGCTTTGTTTGAGGCTCAAGGTGATTTGCCATCAAATTCAGTGCTTTCACTGCAAGTATTTTGTATCTAAAGTGTGCCTTGAGTCTTGTTGCATTGACCACCATTGCCACCACTGCATGCATCCATTCCCCTAGAACTGGCAACATGCAGTTGCAGTGAGACACTGCTATGGGTTTTTATAAAGTTACATTTAAATGGGAAGCAGTCAAAGGTGCAAAATAATCCCAGAGCTTGATGCTGTTATAGTAGATGCGCACTCTTTGCTATTTTATAACATACTTTACAAGACCACATGGTATGGTAAGTTGTCATACTTTGAAGAATATTTCATGTTGGCACACAGTTTATTTACAGTGTTATATGAATGTGTAACTTATGCCACATGTATTCCAACCATACATTGTGATATCAAGTTCATAGAGATAATTAGTATCACACTTATTCGTCATTGAAGTAACATCAGCCGGCAAGTATTAACAGTAAAAATGCGTCTTTTTCTTAGTTGTCTAATGTCAAATTCGTTCACACGTAATGTAATTTACATTTCACATTTAGGAGCAATGATGTATTGTACACAATACAACGTCTAGTGTGGATTTTTGCACATAACAACGCTACAAATATCTTGTTATAACCACTTAGAGATGCTTGTACGCATGCGCATGAGAGGAGTCCACGACAAGCGCTAGAAGTAAGGTTTACGGCAGTCTCATACCCCTGCGGTTGCCATGGCATCAGTTAAACATCATTCATGCAGTCTGGTGTAAGGAGCTGACGGTAACATTAGGGGACATTTATGTTATTAAAATAGCATTTGTTACGGGAGATGCTTCTACTGTCCCGGTGCAATGATGTATCGTAAATAAGAGATCTTATTGGCCCGTCAGAGCCGCCATCTTTAGCGATTTAAAATCCCTTTTTTAACAGGCTGACCTGTCTCTTCAATACAAGCCGATAATGACTGTGGTATAATACGCGTATAGCACCGGAACCTGACTACTGTAGCGGTATCACTCCGCTGTGTTCACTTGGGCAAATCCTAGCACCTTTACATTTATTACAAAGAAACAACAGCTGTCAGTATGAATGCAGACCAGAGCGCTTCCCGGGAACATTTTCAATTGTTTGGACCTGATATGACAACTAAAGAGAAGGTCATTCTGAAAGAAGAAGATGAGTCACAAGAAGAGGAAGAGTTTGAGATCAATATCTCTGACATTTCCAGACACGCAATGGTGTCAGACTTGGAGCTGGATGAACTTGAGGACAGCAGGAATGAAATCAGTAAGGTTACAAAGAAACAGACAACATGGGCCGTGAACTGCTTCGTTGGCTGGCTGGAGTCCCAGGGGCTCCAGGTGGACCTGATGACAGTGGAGAAGACTGAGCTAAACGGGTTGCTGAGACACTTTTATGGATCAGTGCGCAACAGCAAAGGTGAGCTGTATGGGATTGCTAGTTACATTGCACTGAGAGCTGGAATTAACCGTTACTTCAAAGAGCATCCTGTCAGCCAGCCTGTGTGCTTGATGAGAGATGCAGAGTTCACCTCAGCCAACAAGGTATTTATGGGAATGCTCAAGAGAATTAGGAGGTCGGGTCGAGACATAACATCACACCACCAAGCACTGTCAGCTGATGATATCCGCATCCTCAGACACTCACGTGCCATGGACACCAGCACTCCAAGGGGACTTCTGAACAAGGTCTGGTTCGATGTACAGGTGTATTTTGGCCGCAGAGGCAAGCAGGCCAACAGGAATCTGAGGCCAGATTCATTTGTAATCAGAAAAGACAAGAGAGGACTGAGATACTGCACTTTATCCTTTGGGGATGAGACAAAGTTTCAGAACGAGAAGGACCGATGTTCTATGGTTGAGAAGCAAGGGAGTGAATTCTGTCCCATCACTTCTCTTTTAAAGTACCTCAGCAAGCTCCCATCCAACGCAACCGCCCTTTACTTGCAGCCTAAAAAGGAGCCAATAAATGAAATGTGGTACAGCCACGTCCCCCTAGGAGTCAATTATCTGGGCTCAATGCTGGCTCGCATGTGTAAAGAAGCCGGCACATCAGTCATCTATACCAATCACTGCATCAGAAGCACACCCTTTCACCAGCTGTGTGACGCAGGACTGGACAGGAGAGACATTAGGCCTGTAAGCGTCCACAGGTAAGATATGTTTATTGACATGTTGCCATCTTATTTTGCTTGTATTCCATTAAAGCTGGTAAAATTGCATAAAAATGTCATCTTTATAACAGGTCTGAAAGCTCCTTTAGAAGTCACCAGACGCCATCCCTCGCGAGTAGTAAGCAGTGGAGCGAGACATTGCCAGAGAGCGATTCAGCTGGCCCAGCAGGTCTGCCACCAGACAAGTGGGCACCCCTAACTGAAGTTCACTCAAGCGCACACAATTTGCACAAGTGCTGCAATGGATTCATTATTTTAGTCATTACAGTCTAAGTGATTTATATAGATAAATGTCTGCAGAAACTCAGAGTGAACCGACATGAAAATGGATGCTGAAAGATACTAAAGACAAACTGATTATTCTTGGCGGAGGAACAAAATAAAATGATCAAAACAAACTCAAAGCTTCTGTCTTTGCTGTAAATAACTGATGTGTAAAATGTTACTATATTACTATATTTTGTTACTATAATGTAATCTGTCACTCACATTATGCTGTGACATCCTCAGAACGTCTTGTCTCTGTAATGCTCAATTTCTTGTGCTGCTTCATGCCGTCATCTTTATTTTGTTACCCAAAACAAGAAAAGCAACATTAAACATTGATGATGAAGTCCTTCTCTGGACTTTCAGTAATAATATCTCACCTTATTTTCACATTCGACTATTCTTTATTTTACAGGTTTGGATTTAAACCATGAAGAATTTTTTGAGGATGTTCCGTTTCTTCAGACTGCTTCAAACCAGAACTACGTCCCAGATGCTGTGCTGCCGCCTGGTGAGCCGTGGCTCCATGGTGGCCCCACCCGAGCGGTGCTGTCCTTGCCTTCCTGTCTGTGCCTGTGTGGGATTGCTGGGTCTGGAATATCTGGTCCTGGATCTTCTGGTGAGGAGCAGATGGGAGAGATGAAGGTGTACGCCAAGTGTCACCTTCAGCAGGGCGTTATGTTTGGGCCTTATGTAGGAGAAGTGTGCAGAGCACAAATGCCCACCAACCTCAAATATGCCTGGGCTGTGAGTAGTCAAATCTTTACAGAGTAATACTGTGTAGATAATATTTTAAATATAGACGCAGTTTAAAATCAAGTAATTGTGAAAAATGTGTTGCTTTGTTCTTATCTCCAGATCAGGGATGATGCTGCTTTTGTGTACGTTGATGCTTCTGATGAAAACAAATCTAACTGGATGAGGTGGGCACATCTTACCGTCCCTTTCACGTCATATCTTTTATAATGCACTCTGACATTGAGTGAATGCTTTTACTTTGTTGGTCACAGTTACACACTGTATGTGTTTGCTCTCTGTTTCAGATATGTAACATACACCAGCAGTGAGGAGGAACACAACCTGGTCGTTTTCCAGTTTTACCGTCACATCTACTACAGGGTCTCCCAGCCCATCACAGAGGGAGCTGAGCTCAGGGTCTGGATTGGCAAGGATTATGCCACCCTGCTGGGCCTCGGGATGGGTGAGTTCTGTTCTAGTTACTGATATTGTAGATGCAGGCTACCAGATCCATTTTGGTTATTCACTTTGTTAATTTAAAGTGGCTGTAATCAATATTTTTTATAACAACAATGTATGAAATTACAGTGTGTGTAATGCCAGAGGTGTCGCTTGTAGTGATGAACCTATAGAGAATTATCACCTGACTCTGCAGCTCCTCTCAATGATATGGAGCTTTATAGTGAGTTTCAGCTCATTGTTTAGCGGTTCGGCCCTCAACTGTTGTGCTTCACTTTCACAGTGTTGTTTTCGGCTGCAGCAGGCAGCTGTTTTCAGAGAAAAAGCTCTAAAAACCTACTTTGCACTAACTGCTCAGCACTAAACGGCAAACAGACACAGTTAGCTCAGAGCTAAAGGAGAGTCAATCCAAATGAATGACAATGTTGCTCCATAACTGCTGGATGTGTAAATAGACAACTGTTTTTTAACAAGTTTGTGTTCACAACTTGTTTCTGCTTCCCCCAAGTGGTAAAAAAATCATCAGGTTACAGGCCATTTGATAATATTCGTCCCTCAAGGGGCAATTTGATCAAGCAAGTTTTCAAACACAAATACACATAATCATATAACTTACACTAAGTCTGGGCAATAAAACGATAGCAATATATACCAGTGATGGACAATTTGTCAATAGAAGTAAGAAAATTGTTTGATAGTTTCACTTTAATGCATTAAATGCAAACCTCCATGAAAGCACATAACGAATACACTAAGTTCAGTTGCATGCGTGCTCCCTCCCTGGCTCATAAACAGCCTATCACATCCCTTTATAATGGAGCGTGCTATGAGTGACACGCAAACAGCAATCATTTAACAGGTGTGTTGTTCGATATGTACTGCATACTGCCACAATATTGAACGATTAAGTATGCCATTACCAGGGGTACATCCCAAGTGGGGCTGAACAATTAATCAGAATATTATCTAAATGGTAATATGGCCAAGTGCAATATCCAAATGGCAGAAGCTGAAACACTGTTATAAACGAAGTACTGTAGTGCTGAAGAGATGCCCTGGCCTACAAATCTTGTTCAGATCTAAGAAAATATGTTTCTTTGGTACAGATCCCAACAAATGTCAAATCATCATGATTTAAAAAAAAAAATTTCAGTGAAAATGGAAATTGTGATGCAAGTTTTTACCGTCCGACATGCCCCCTTGTTGGATTTCAGTTACTGATTGGACACTGAAGCTGATCAGACTGATCTGATACATCACAACATCACTGAGTGGAGAGAGATTACAGTCTAAACTCAAGTGTATCACTCCCTACATGTTATTTGTTTTCTGATTCACCGTCTAGTGAAAATCTGTTAATTGTTCGTCTGATCAACAAAAGAACTGTAAACAACTTTCTTCATTAATTAGAAAGATTTTTCTTTTTGTGATCTGTTATTACCCCCATTAACTTTTATTATGGATAAATTAAAGTCAGGGAGAGTCTCAGCTGCTGCCGTCATGAGAAACAGACGTCGCTTCCTATGACGCTTAAGAGGAAAGGTGGTCTCAATTTCTCTAAACACATATTTCCTCGTTTCCTCTCTCCTCGCATGGTTTCCTTGTGTCTCTCCATGCATCCTCGGTGGGAGGGACTAAGAAAAGAGGAAAAGACACAAGTGAGGGAAACTTGGATGCAATTTAATAGAATTAGGATGTACCCCAGCACACTGTTCACACTGATGTATACTCAAGCAAGACAGTCACATGACTGTATCACAGTCTGCCATTGTGCAGTCTAAAGAGATGCAGTGCATTTTGGGGTAGTTGAGTATGTCCAGTAAGCTCACGCCAGTGGATCTTTTAATACATCCATGTTCATGCTGCGTACATCCAGGCATTTCTTGTGTACACAAAATCCACATACTATGCGGTTGGAACACACTACATCCTCAATTTGACGTCATACTTCATATGAATAGTACATTAGAAGATGGCGGTGGTCTAACGAGATGGATGCAAACTTCTCCATCAGACAAACTTGAGGTTTTGTGATATGACAACCTGATATTTAGATTTTAAGTGACAAAGTGTCTTTATAATGAGAACAGGGCATGGTTCTCAGTGGATATAAGAAAATATTTTGAAAAACAGTAAAGTTTGAATCAAAACTAGCTAACATGCCTACAGACACCAACAGAGGGAAAAATCAACAACCAATGAATGCTAAAGCTAACGTGAGTGACAGTGAAACCTCCATGGATCCAAATGTACCAGATACCAGGATGGTATTTGAAGCTACTCCAGATAGCACAATCAACATCTTTTCTGCCCCAACCACCGACTCTCCCTTGAAATGTGTCACCAAAAAGAAGAAGCGTGAATGTAACAATAGCAGTGACAGTAGTAATAGCAACTCAGACATCTTGGCAGCAATCCAGGAATTTTCCAACAAACATGACAAGATGTTCCACAAGATTTCAGTGATTGAAATGACAACAGATGCAACTTTTAACAATTGAGAAACTGTCCTATAAAAGTAAAAAGAACATCTTGTTGTGGATGTTAATTGATATAAAGAAATTCTGAAGCACACAGAGTTAGAGATTGAAGATCTGAAAAAAGAAAACCTGAATCTTGAGGGCAGGAGTTGCTGAATGCAAACGCTAAGGTTGGAGATGGGCTTTGAAATGATATGGATTGAAAGAGGAGGCAGATGAAGATGTGAGAAAAGTGGTGATTTATGTTGTTGGAAACGTTGCTTCCGGGCTTCATGAATATCTGGAGAAAGGATGGATCCCACAGATCTATTATCATCTTGTTTGCACTCCACCGTCTCTGTGATGCTGTTTGGAAGAGGACCAAAGGAGCAACTTTCTGCTGGATAACAAACTGCGGCTCACTGAGGCACTGTCTCCAGAGAATAGAGTTGCAAGAGAGAAGCTCTGGCCACTTGTGAAAAAAGCACGAGAAGAAGGGAAAAAAGCTTCCTTCCTTGGCCCTTTTTGCTATGATGGATGGAAAAAAATGGATCACTTGGACATCAATTAATTCTTTTAGGTTCGCACATCTGATGGATTGAGATGCTCACATTTTAATAACTCTGCTGAGCAATTCCCACCACTGTCTCGACTGGAGAGTTAATTCAAGTGCATCTACTGAATACATCGAACATCGACTATGGTTGGCTACATAATGGGCCATCCTCCACGCCAAGAAACACTCAGTGAAGAAAGCTGAGTTATGTTATATTGTCTATAATTCTTTTCCAAAGACAAATTAAATGAACAGTCCTACCAATAATGTAGCGACCAATATGAATAATATGTTCTCTAATTGTTTGGTTTTTCATAACTTGTATTGCAACTTTACTTAACCATGGGTGTTATTTCAAAGTTGAATAATAACTGAGCTTCACAAGTGTATAATTTTGATTAAATAACTGAATTGAAAAAGGCATCAGTTACATACAAACTGTTATGTTAAGGTTTGCCCTGAAGTTATTTTGTTGTTTTATCAATACCAAGTTAAATGATTATATGGTACCATATACTGTATTTCTCTTCAGTCACTGTATTTGTTCACCATATCTCACTGCTTGTCTATCACTGGCTCTTTCAAAGGAGACTAAAACACACCTTAAAGTTCTTGTTACCTGTTTACTTGAGAGCTTGTAATTATTTATTTATTTTTTCATTTTTTTGTCTGTAATTTCTTTGACGGATTTTAAGTTAAATTCTCTGTTATTTCATTGAATGTCAGGGGGATACACAATGCAATGAAGAGGAAAGCCACCTTTTGTATTTTGTAAAAGAAGTGAGGCTAACCTTAATACTTCTTCATGCTACCAACCACTCTGCTGGAGTCTCAATCTTCCTGCATAGATTTAAAGAAGATATTGTAGAGGTGGTTCCTTCAAACGATGGCAGATGGATTGCAATCACACTTAAGCAGGATACTTCAGTTTTCATTGTTTGTAATATTTATGGTCACAATTCTCATTCCTCCAATAAGGTGCTTTTTTGCCAGATAATCTGGATTAATTCTGAATTAAATGAGCTCTTATATAAATATTCAGACTCTTATTTAATTTTATGTGGTGACTTTAATGAATGTGTTGATGATGCGATGGATAGGTTTCCTCCAAAACTTTGTCAGGGTTTTCAAAGAAATAATCTTATTTTAAAACTATGTTCTGATCACTCTCTGACTGATACACAGTGCTCTTTAAATCCTGAAATACAAGATTTTACTTGGTCTAATAGGAACTGATCCTCTAGATCCAGGATTTACCTTTCTTTGATCTCATCATCTGTTCTTCATCTTGTTAAAGATGTCTCTCATTCTTTTGCTCCTTTGTCAGATCATGAGCAAATTATTTGAAAGTTAGGTGGCTTACAACTAAAAATACATCAAACTTATTTGAATTTGGCCAATTGTGTATTTACAGGATCTAGAGCCAAATGGCTAGAGGACAGGGAAACAAACTAGCTACACTAGAACTCAGTGTAAAGACCCAAAATGAATTTCCAACTTTGTCTCTTCCGTTTATGGTAATTTATATGTCTGAATTCAATGACTGTTCCTGTGAAAGTTTTATCAGTAAGATAAGAAAACATTTTTCTGCTATTGATGGACCTTAAAATACGATTCTGATCTGACAATAAGAGAAATTAAAAAAAGCTCTTTTCTCAATGAAAAAAGGAAA
Organism: Thunnus albacares; assembly: GCF_914725855.1. Taxonomy (NCBI): domain Eukaryota; kingdom Metazoa; phylum Chordata; class Actinopteri; order Scombriformes; family Scombridae; genus Thunnus; species Thunnus albacares. The sequence goes on along the minus strand of NC_058108.1, from coordinate 11,724,605 downwards.
ATTGTCACGTATTGATGATCTGTCAGTTGGATTTTATATTCATTTTTGGGACCTGATTCAAAACTCTTTACTTTGTATGTACAGAGAACGTATCGATCAGAGAGAGATGATCACAGCTGTGAGAAGGGATTATTTCCCTTATCCCAAAACCGGATAAAGACACTTAGTTAATAGATAATTAGCAGCCTATTACTCTTCTTACTATTATAATCTAACGATTATCATTTTTGGCCATGGCTTGTGTGAACAGACTAAAGACAGGATTTAATCATGCTGTCGCTGAAACACAGTCAGGTTTTATTAAAGGCCGACATATTATCAATAATATCAGACTTATCTTAGATTTATTGGACTATGCAGACTCAGTACATTCAAAAGCTTTTATTCATTTTTTAGACTTTTACAAAGCCTTCAAGACTATTGAACATAAGTTTCTTATAGTATGTCCTTAATTGTTTGGTTTTGGAAAAACTTTTATAGATACTATTGATATGTTTTATAAAGGAATCAATAGCTCCATGGTTATTAGGTTATTCACTTCAACGCCTCCCATATATTTGATATAAAACATGGTGTCAGACAACGTTGTCCTATATCACCCTTTTCATTTATTTTAGGTGTTGAAATATTATCACTAAATATTGTACATGATCCAGATTTTAAAGGCATCTCTATATTTAATAAAGCAACTAGCTGATGACACAACTGTTTTCTTAAAAGGTAAAGATCAGTTGCTGAAAGCTGTTGATCTCATTGGACAGTTTTCTCTTGCTTCAGGTTATTGTGTATTAATGTGAGTTATTGCCCATACATGATTGTGAAGATACATTAATAGAAAATGTTCCTGTAAAGAACACAGTTAAGTATTTAGGCATTTATATAATTAAAAACCTTGTAGCCAGACAGACACTGAACTTTACTGGACAGATTAAGAAAACCAAGAATGTCTTTAACTTCTGGCTTCATAGAGACTTTATACAGCAGGGTTCTTTTATCCAAGGCTGAGGGCCTTTCTCACTTTGTTTATCCTTCCCTTTCTCTTTTTGTTAATGACCACACAGCTAATGAAATCAACAAGTTATTCATTGACTTCGTTTGTAAAAATAAAACTCACAAACTTAAAAAGGCAGTACTTTCTAACAGGTGTGCAGAGGGAGGTCTTGAAGTTTTAAATTTCATTGATACCGTACAAACACACAAATCAATTGGCTAAAAAGATGCCTGGCAAACTCAAATTCTTTGTGGTTCTTCATCCCCAGTCATATTTTTGATAAAATTGGTGGTCTCTCCTTTGTATTGACATGTAATTACTCACCTAACAGACTTGTCTCAACAGCAATCCCTTCTTGTCTCGAAGTTAAACTTCAGCCACAATTTTTGTCCTCATAAAACATTCTTATTGAATAATGATAATGTAACTATTAGGAATAAATCTCTTTTTTTATCCCAAGCGGTTCCAAAGAAATATCGTCAACATTTTGTCTATTTTTGATGAACATGGTCTTATACTGTCCTGTGAGCTTTTTATAACTAGACACAACTTTCCAATTCCTTTTAAAGAATACAACTCTGTAATCAAAGCCATACCTTCTGGATTAATCCATCTTATTAAGAGTCACCTCTGTTTTGGTGGAAGAAATACCCCAGATGCTCCATCTGCTTTTGAACAGTATCAACATATATGACAAGAAATGTAATAATAAACATATTCATCAATTTTTTCAAAGTAAAAACAAAATCACCCTGAGAGGAAAATTTTATTGGAACTCACATTTGGAAGAAATGAACTGGAAAAAACATGACTTTTACCTAATACATTTTGTATTCCTAACTAAGTCAAAGAAGTTAATTTAAAATTTTTACATAAAACCTATCTAGTGAATTCTATAGCCTCTTTCACACATAGTTTCTGGTAAATTACTGGAATAACCTTTCAGGCACCACAAGTGATTTCCACTATTCACACATGCGGCTACATTCAGGAACATTTCCGTCTTGCGCCTTTTCACACATGCCATGGCAATGCCGGAATAGATGTGGCAAGGGACAATCCAGCAGATTGAAGTATTGCAACACTTATGAATGCCAACCGCCATAAAACCTAACAGAAGAAGAGGGTGAAAGGGTCAAGCTTATGTTACTGTATTGCCTATTTCTTGCCTCAAATGTTTCCAGAAGTATATTTTTGTGTACTGTTTAGCTGTAATATGAGAACTTTTGTGACATGGCCGCCATGTTGTAAACTGACGTGCCAAAACCAAGCACCACCCAACTCACAGTACGTCACCCATACGTCAAGTCTTGTGATTGGTTCGCTCACTTCATGTGAAAAAATCTTCCCTCAGACAGATGCAACCCTTTACATGCTTGTCCCTGCAATGTTACTGCTTCCATTCACAACTCAGCTGTAATGGTATTTTCCCAGAAATGTTACGAGGTCTTGAGGTGGGAAATTGGCGGTACAGATTTCCCTGAATATTGATCCCTGCTCCCATTCACACATGACCCCATGCAGGAAATATTCCTGAACATTTCAGGGATAGACTGCATGTGTGAAAGGGGCTTATAATTTCCAGATATGTGGATGTAGATAACTCTTGTTCTTTTTGTGGACATGGTGATGAAACAGCTATCCATTTATTCTTTCAGTATAAAATAACAATGACATGTTGGTCTGATGTAAATTCTCGCTAATGTTACTCAGTGTTTTACTGTTAAAGATATAATTTGTTACTCTGACAATATGAGTAACAAATCTCTAAACTATGTTGTTATTTTTTTTTATTTTATTGGAAAAATTCTTTATTAATAAACAGAAGTTTTTAGGTTCACAACCCTTTTTACCTTTTTTTTAATGGCTTTAACTCTCTTGCTCTTACAAACAATAAAACAAACAACAGGTTCTTAGAATATTACAGAAACGTACTGATTAAACCCCTGAAGTCAAATTAATTGCTCTTTTCTAATGTCTGTTCTTATTTATTGTAAGATTTGTATTTATGTTTTTATCATTATTATAAATATTATTATTTAATTTTCATCTTATTTAGAATATTTATTTGTCTCTCATAACATTGATTTGTTTCATCTCTTATTTTTTATATACTATTTTTTGTTGTTATCAGCTCTCCTGTATAGTGTTACTTGTTTGGGCCTGACGTAATATGTACTTTTTTTGTTTGCTGAATAAAGTTTTGTATTTAAAAAAAAGTATGCGAACACAGGCAACAACAGAAACAGCGTGGAGTGAGAAATGAGTGCAGACGGTGAGGAGATAGTTGATAAAAAGAGAAGGGTCAGCTCACCAGTATGGCAGTTTTTTGGATTTTTGAAGTCTGACCGATGTCAAAACACCGCTGTGTGTAAACTGTGCAGGAAAACTATCCCGACCAAGAGCGGGAATACAACAAACTTGTTTTATCACCTTAGCCGCTTCCACCCTTTGGAGAACACAACATGTCGTCAGTCACGACCCACATCTGCTGCATCTGTAGAAACAGCCCACAGACAGTCCACGATGCAGAGATATTCAGCAACAATACTGTGTGACCAAACATCCAAACGGTACCAAGGTGAGATCATTCCTGTATATTTATTTATTTGTATTTATTTGTGTAAATGTATTTATTTCTGTGTGGTTTTCATTGTTGTGTTAACATTAAAATTATTACCTGTGTACGTTGATAAATAAAGTCGTTAAATTCAACCTTTTTTCTCCTGGTCTTTATTAAAAATAGGTCATTAAAAATGATCAATTATCAATATTGATTGAAATGAAACATTTTTTGTGATAATTTTTTCAGCTATGTGGCCCAGCCCTAATTTACACCAATACAAATCTAAAAAAAATACAAATATGACAGTGTTAGAAAAAGTTCAAATACACACCTTTTAATGTAGCTAAAGTTAATCCATAGCTGGCCAACAGTATCCATCATCACAAAGGAAGACACATTATGTTCTGGTCAGACTCTGTGTTGTTATTAAAGAATAAGGACCACAGCAGCACCTAAACAGACAGAAGTGATATCAGCAGGTATGTTTATATGCTGATTAATGTGCTCATTAGCTATCTAGCCTGCTAACTACATTAGTGGTGTACTTTTCCCTGGTCAATGTTTGTTTATTGGCTTGTTAAACAAGCTGCAGAACAAGATGTGTGTTCATGTGTGTAAGTTGGATAAGAAGGAGACTTTTGCAGAAAAGCTAATGTGGGTCATTGTTCAGTGTGTGTTGCTCTTGTGTTGTGCTGCAGGCTGCTGTCTGACTGTTTATTTATGTGACAGCACAGTCAATGCAAAGATATTAAACCAAAAAATACAAATTTGTCCTTTTTTGTTTTTTTTTTCTTTTCTTGAAGGAGAACACAAGACTTTGGATTTATAGGGCAGATACATATTCTGTAGTGAAAAGAAGATGCAATTTAATTTCATTTAGACTATAAATTTAATGAGGACTTGTATGATAAAGTTTTTTAAAACTGCTTCATTAGCCTGCTAAAATAAGCCAATATCCTGTGCATCTGTTTTTGGTGGGGGATATAGGTGAGAATGTGAAATGTGAAGTTGGAGACAAGGAGACGGTTCTGCGGCTCCTGCAGGACATCCAGTTGGTCACCCTCCCAGAGCCCAGCAGCTCCTCCCTTTGGTCAGACCACAGCCAATCACAGAGCCCCATGCCTGTCATCAATGACGTGACCACCATGTCAAACCCGGACGCAGTTAGTGATTCAGGGGCAATTTCTGCCTCTGCCCTCACATCCTCCCCCCTCATCTCTTTCCCTTCACCTGGCTTGCATCAGTTGGAAAAGTATGATTTTATGCCTGGAACTGAGAAACTGCTGAGTAACCCGAACGCCACACACAACAGTCCCTGGTACTTCTTTGGGTTTGAGCCGGACCCCACCGGGCGGCCATTGGACCGGAGCATGGTGGTGTGTAAGCTGTGTGGGGAGCGTGTGGGCTGTGGCGGAGGAGCAGCAGATATCCAAAACCATCTGACCAGCAAGCACCACATCAGACCACGTGACATCAACAAGGAACGCAGTCTTCTGACAATAGGTGACTATTGCTCTTTACTGCCTGTTTGTGATGCACAATAAATAACAAAAAAAATATCAAAGTTGATTAGGGAAAGTTCTGCTTTATTTCACCTTGAACCTTATTTTCATATATTTCCCCATCATTTCTGTCAGTTATGATAATGTATTCACCAGAGTAACTGCTGAGATCTGTGAATGCAACATTGCTACAGCAAGTCCAATGGGGAAAAAACCTGAGCACAATACATACAGGTTGTAAACAAGCAAACAGTGGTGTCACATCAACTAAACCACTTTATTTGGTGGTAAATCCAAAACTGAAAACACCCAAAATGTTGTTAATAATCCCTGATTGCACTGGAAAACTGTGCACTCAACTAGACTAAATATGGTGTGTCATAGCTGAACCAGGAAGCCAGTCTGTAAACTGTGATGTATATTTACAACAGACAGTTTAGGTAAAAATGAACGGCCAAAACTACAAAAATAAGATACAAATTGTATTTCCTCTCAACTATCTGAAGTTCTTGTGGTACTGTGAAGAATTCCTGAACAACATGTGAGTCAAAAACAGGTATTTTTTGTTAACACTAATATTCTGTATGTACAGGTTTACTTCATTAACTGGAATCTAATTTAGTACAAATTTCAACCACAGCTTGACCAGTTGTAAAAATGTGTTGCCAAAGCTCATTTGTCATTGAGGATTTGTACTTTTTCTCAGGTCAACAACGCTCACAGCCGGTGATGGTGAACAGCGGTCTGGTCAGTACATTCCCACTGGTACTTTCTGCTCAAGTGACCGATGCCATCACCAACTTTCTCATCATGGATCTCCAGCCCCCGGCTCTGGTAGAAGGAGAAGGCTTCAAACAACTGATCCACACCCTGCTGCCCTCCTACAAGGAGCTGCCGTCGCCTTGCCAGCTGGAGAACCTCCTAAAAGAACAACACACCAAAGGCAAGACGAGCTTGGCTCAGCTGCTGAGGAGGAAAACTGGGATTGGAGAAAACGAGGAGATATCTGACTACACTGTTCCCATTGAGTATGAGCCCAGGAGACGTGGACGACCTCCCAGCTGTCGGAGAGAGGTTCCTCACTTTGTCACGTTAAGTGTGGATGTTTGGTTCCATAACTGGCAGGGCAGTACTGAGAGGTACCTCACCCTCTGGGCGCATTACATAGACTCTAACTTTAGTTTTCAGAACCTTGCCTTGGCAACCCAAAGGCCGACAGAAAGTGGGGTGAAAGACTACAGCCTTCGAGCAGTGGAGGCCCAAGTGAAAGTTATGGCCCAGGAGTGGGGAATCTCCCAGCCCAATCTGGTCTTGCTGGGAGGGGAGGGAAGGAACAAGATGAGACTGGGACCAATAAAAAGCGAGAAAGGCGGAGAGGCTTCAGGAAGCGTCCCTCACCCAAACTCAACAACCTTTCTTGAGAGGGACGATTCAGTGTCACCTGAAGAACCACATGGCTTAGAACTGAGTCATTCAAGTGAAGGTCTGCCATCTGTCCCATGCTTCTTCAGCGCTGTGCAGGGTTGCATTGAGGAAGTAATGTCACACCCTGTCATCTCCAAGACCCTCACCCAATTCCAGGGTGTTCTTTCAACCCTGTTCCTGCCACCTGCTCTAAACAAAGGCTCATATCAGCACTACGCCCAGAGCCTGTTGCAAGGCATGACGAAACAGGACCACGCGGAGCTGAAGTCGTGGGCTCACAGTCGGCCCACCTGGAATAAGCTGTATCCTCTGCTGAACACGCTCATCAAACATAAAAGCCTTTTCTGTGATATGATAAAAGAGATAAAAGGCGAGGGCTTGTCCAAAGAAGACACTGCTTCAGAGTCCAGTTCATCTGGCAGCTGCCTTGCAAACTCCACCTCCAACACGTCTTCATCAAGCATCGCACCTTTGCGTTCTGAATGGAAGGTTCTGGAGGAGCTGTGTTTGGTCCTCAAACCTCTGGACGTGGCGTGTCGAACCCTCGCCAAGGAGGCCTTCCCCCGTCTGTCCCTCATCAAACCCATTCTCACTGGCCTGCTCTCCCGCCACCTTGTATCCCGGCCGGGAGACTCGTCATCCACCTTGAAGGAGGTGAAGAGGACGATGAGGCGGAGCTTGGCGAGCTGTTACGACAACCCTGTTGTCAACAGGGTTCTGTGTGTGGCCTGTTCCCTCGACCCCCAGTTCCACGGGCTGGGATTCATGGAGGAGAAGGTGAGTTATAAATACAGGGAAAGCCCCACCCCCCTTAGTTACTGTTGCTATTGTCAAGCTTCTTGTTCTCACATGGCAGATATGCAGTTTGCAGTGATAATGGTGGCAGATTTACCATTAAAATTATTTGTACATTTTGAAATAATGGGTCCCTGATTTCAGACAGATGTAAACAAAAGCAGGATCTTAAATATAGATAAATACAAAGAATTTTTAGCATAAATAAAAATAAGAATAAAAAATAAAGTAGGGTACAAATTTGGCAACAGTTGATTTAAATTTGGAACTATCAGGTCAAAGAATGAGTAAACTAGACTGAAACTGAACAGGCATTTGATGCCAGCTTGTAGTGATTGACAGTTTTTGGTACTCTTGTGTGAGGGTCACTTTCCTATTGGTACCAAAACATTATCGAGGTTTGATATCCTGTCCTATGAGTAGCCACACACACGCAAGTCTAATACTAAACATTTTTTCAAAAGTAGTGTTTTAATAACTTCCTGCCTGTATCTTTTGCCTGATTTCTAGTTTGTTAATTATTAATGATTTATATTTAACGGGAAGTCACTGTTTTCCTGTCTATGTCCATTTCTGGTGCTTCTGCACTCGAATGTTACATTGGCAGGACAGACCGAATGACATAAACCTTTGAGGCTGCCTTCTTGATCTGTCATTCAGGAAGTCCTGAATATAACTTAGGCCTTTGCCAGTCGATGTTCACAGTTATCTATTGTTATATCTAAAGATTTGAACAATTGTTTTTGTCCTGATTATTTTTAAGGAGCAGACAGCGACTTTTGATTGGCTGAAGAAAGAGGCTGTCAGGATAGTGAAGGAGGACAGGAGGAGAGCTCAGGGTAAGAGCAAGAGGAGCCCCTCCCCTGGGTCACCAGAGTCAGATAGTGACTTCTTGAGGAGAAGCAAACGGCTCAAAGAATCCCGCCCAATCAACTTCAGAGAGATCGAAGATGAAGACTATGAGAGCGACACAGTCGAGGCAGATGAGAGCGAGTCTGCAGATCCAGGCTCACAGGGTGGACTCTCTGGTATGGAGTTCCTCCTGGGAGACCTGTTCTGCTCAACCCCTCGGAGCAGGCAGAGCTCCGTGGAGGAGTCTGTGGACATGGAGATGTCTGTCTTCAGAGCTGACAAGGGAGCTTCGCTGGGAGTGGAGCCCCTGCAGTGGTGGAGGACAAAGGCAGTGCAGTTCCCTCTGCTGTCCACGGTGGCACGAGCGTACCTGGCTGCCCCGGCGGTGGCAGGTAACACCGCACAGGACTTTGTGCAGGAAGGAGCAGGAGCCACATACAGGAAGAGAGCCAACATTCCACCAGAAAGTTTGGACGCAATCCTGTTTCTGCACCACAACCACATGCCCACCAGTGAGGGTGGGCAAACAGCAGTTAGGAATGAAGACAAGAACAGTGTGATGGAGAAGGTCTCATAAACTGACACACAACATTCATTCCTATTTGACAAGCTCCAAATATAACCTTTTTAGCTGCATGCTAAACCCTTTTCCTCATCCAAATTTAAACCTGATTCATACCTTAAACTGAAGCCCTAAATCAAACTGCCCATTAAAAATATGAGGAATGTCCCCACGTTGGACATATGAGGATATTCATGTACACATACACAGAGCAGTAGGCCTCATAAGACATCTTTCTTCTTAATTTGATCAATTTCCTGTTGAAACAGGATGCTGAGTTGAGACGCACAACATACAGAGGTCATAATAAACTTAAAACTAAGCACATATTTGAAGGAAAGTTTTTTTATTTGAGGTTGGTCTCTATATTTAATTGGAACACTCTTCAACCATCTTAAGTTTCATCGACTATAATTGACCTAATTTGCCCCGATATGTGCAACAAGCTAAAAGGTTCAAATGTAAATTTAAAGAAGCGTTTGTTTTTCACAAACATTTTTTTTCACTTCCTTCAGACTAAAGAGAAGGGAGCCAGAGACAAGGAAACTCAGTTTATGTACTGTATATAGTTTGGACTACTGCTGATCTACATTTAACTTTTAGTGTGTATTAACAACCTTGTAGCGCCTAGTGCCTTACCTCGTTTCAGTACTATCATACAGTAGATATTAACATTGTTCTTAATTTTTATTCCTCTCCTTAATGCTCATTTGTAACAACTATATGACTGTGAGTGTGTAGATTGTCTGTCCTGATTAGAAAGTCCTCTATGGTAGTGTTGTGTAAAACTACTGTGCCTTTGCTTTTGAATTATTTTCTGTTATGGATCAGTAGATTATGAAAGAAAAATCCAAAGACTGAATATTAGTTCACTTCATGCTGCTCTTCCTTCATTTTACAGAAGACATTTTGAATTGTCAGTAAAATAGTGATAGAACTTGAACTTAATATTTTAAATATATATATATATATATATATAAAAACTGGTCACTTGCATAGAACTGTCATTTAAAATCTCAAAATGTGCATTGTTTACTCTGTTACTGTAAGTCTGCTGTATTTCAGAAGAAGATTTTAGATGTGTAGTGAAACTTAAAATGTTTTTTAAAACATTTACAAAGTATGATACGCTTTTTCAGCACCACATTGTACACTGTAACATAATGGATGAAGCTTATTAGCACAAAGCCTGTATCATCTTAGACTGACGTTATTGAACTCTTTGCATATTCACATACATGCAGAATAACTGTTTGTCTTACTGTACTGTAAATAAAACTGTGTACAAACACAGTATATTATTTGTATATGGTGTACTGTGGTTAATATAAATACATGAACAAATATACAGTATACAGCATATTTAAGCTCAGTAAAGTGCTCATAACAGTCTGCATATCAGCCCAGTCAATAAAAACATTTACATTTAACAACTTATTTTTTTATTAAACTGAACACATTTTGGATTGTACAAAACATGTAAGAAGTTTGTGTTTCTGTTCTCACAGACATTAAAAACATTTGAAATCATATCAGTGCACTTTGATTAAAAAATAAACTAGTATACAAAACTTTGTAATCTCTATTTTCTAGTTAAAAATGATGAACAGGAACAGATTGGCCACTGAAGAGATGTTTTTCTTTCTTTCAAGAAAAGCATTTTACAACCTGAAAAGTAAAACATCTAAACAGAGACTAAAATAATGGTTTTATTATCCCCCTACAACTTGGCTTCAGACAGTCTGGAGCTATAGGAGACATTCTGCGTGTTGTCCTCTCTGTGGCGGGCTAATTTCCTACAGTGAGTGAAGATGTAGATTGGATGGATAAACACCAGCAGAGTAAGGATAGTCAGAGCAATGTCCACCTGTAACAGATCAAAACAACAGTTATTCATTTAGCTGAAGTCAGTTACTGACAATAAAAGTTATGCCACCACTTTGTTGATTTAGTTGTGCATGTAGACTCACATTTTGAAATCAATTCAGTGGCACAATCAAAGTGTCAGTGTCCCTTAGAAAGTATTTCTTGCGCTCTCTATCTAAATGTGTCCTGCACAAGGATTTGATATTCATCCTTTTTTGTAATAAAACTACTCACTAAACTTTCTTGAGCACTTACAAAAAAGGGGTCTCCACCCAGAGCTCCTCTGACCAGAGCGAAGCAGGGGTACTGCAGCAGGGAGATGACAGCAGATACGGACATCACCACGCCAAACAGCTTCCCAAAGTGACAGGCTGGAAAACTGAGAGAGAGAGAGAGACATGTCATCTCTACAGGTATATCTGTGACTTTCTGGCTGGCATGAAGAGAGTGAGAGTTTTGGATCATCATAAAAGTTTCTGATACCAGTACCAGTCTTGTGTAGCTTATCATGCTTGTTATTTGATGCTGTCAGAGGTGTTAATTTAACTGAGGATATAGTTAAAAGTGTAAGTACACATTGTATTAAATGTATTTCAGTCAATGCTGGTGACAGTCAACATTTGACCACTGATACTCTCTTCTCTGCATTTATTATAATTTTCTGACACTTCACCCTCCATACACATATAATTTTGCAGTTTGCTACTGATGAATCTGCACTTTAGGCTTATTTAAAGAGGTATTCCAGTGATTTAGCAATGCACTTTTATAAAGTTGGAGAGCTTGTGAGAGACAGATTAAAAAAAGAAGAGTCAAAATCTATTCAACAGAGGCTGAAATATCCTGACTTTTATTCCCTAGCATGTATCAAACTCCAAAAACACTGGATCCTAGAATTCCCATAATGCAACTCAATAGTTGAACAGCATATCTCTTTAGACCTACCCTGCCTGGCAACCACCCACATCTTTCAAACTCCAGAGTTTGTGTCACAGGTCTATTAAAAATGTGAAGTCTCACACCGAATCTGATTTATCATACAACTCTTGTTGCTGGCTGAGTTGTACACCTCCTGACAAGTACACTGATTTTAATGTGTAAAACTAGTGGAGTGGACTAGTGGAGACAACCTGTCTGTCAAACTCAGGAAACTGCATTATCAGGAACAGTTTTCACAAAACTATATATTTGTTCAACAACACAACAAACTACAGACTCAGAAATGACTATTGTGTCACGTCTGATCATTGTCTCAAGTTAGTGTTCTTTGCTGGACTATTGTGTTGTAAGTTGTGTCTTATATTATTTTGTGCTCCCCCTGTATGTGTCTGCGTGTTAGCTACTCACGCAATGCTAATGAAGGCTGCATTTCCCCCATACAGGAAGGAACGATTGAGGACTTGTAGAACAAAAGTGAGGTACTGCACTGGGAGGACAGGAACGGAGGCGCACACAGAGAACAGCAGGCACTGCAGAGAGGTCAGAAATAGGGAGAGACAGGAGGAGCGCAGGTCTGCCTCCTGCTCTGTTTCTCCTACACAAGGGAAAATGGTTAAGGAATGAGTAAAGTTGTTCTGTTGCACATACACACACACACACATGCAGTTATAACACTGGTCACTGATTTACCAGGAGCTAGAGGCTTCCCCTTGTGTCTGTCCATGATGAGTCCATTCCAGGGAGCACACAGTACTCCACACAGCTGAGTCATGGCAAAAGCATTGGTGTACTGACTTACTGAGGGAGAAAACAGCCACAGAGGGAAACAAAGAATGCAAAGTATAGTTAAATATAGACAGTTAGAATGTGTAATACAGATGTTCAGTGTCTGTTACAATGAGTTACCCAGGTTGGGGTCATCGTTGGCCAGTCGGTTGAGCATGGGATTGAGCGTGCCGATGAAGAGGTAGTGTCTCAGCTGCATGATGGATAACCACAGCACGTGCCACAGAAAGAACCAGGATAGCACACAGCTCCGGAAACTCGCCACTTAACCGTGTATGTCACATGGAAATTCACATGAAATCTGACATACACTGTGCACGAATGAAAGCAAGACCACACTGAGATGTGCCTCAAAGTTTAATAAATGTACTATTTCCTACTTGTGATATTATAAACATATTTTGTTGGGTGTTTGGTTTACTTAACGTGGTTATTTTTTCACAGCTATGAAAATAAACAGAAATTCTGACATTGTGAATCTGGAGGAGGTGGCAACAATGAGGATAAATACCTTTTTCTGAGTCTTGTGCCGCTGTTCCATCCTCAGGTGCTGGTGGTGTGTTGTCCCTCCCATTTGACTCCTGTGAAACAGTCATCCCGCCATCCCTCATCCTCTCAAACTGCTCCACATTGTAAGTGTTCGCCTTTCCACAGTTCAATCTGTGCATCAGGAAAAGTAACATCTCACAACCATAAATATGATATGTATTATGTCAGGGAAAATACAGCAGCTGCTGCAGAGACAAGGTAATGTTCTCACCCATAGGTGTAGTATTGGGGTAGAGGGTAGGGGATGTGGGCTCTGGGCATCAACAGGAAGGTCCGCAGAAGGTGTATGATACTGCAGAAGGACAAAACAAAGAAGGAGGAGTGCAGAGAGACTCCCTGTTCATACAGAACCTGGAAAGCAGGAAAACTAGTGGTTAAAACCTTGAAGAAAATGGATAACAGCAATTTAGAGGAAGTTAATGTGCATGTCAAATAAAAATATGTATGTCAAACAGACACAAAGCAACATGCCCACAAATTTTGCATTTAAACTTCATTTCAAACCACAAGTTAAATTGGATTTGGTGTAAAAAGACCAGATTTCTGTGTTTTTGCTGTTGAGGAAAAAGAACTGCACCTCAAAGCAGACATGGCAAAATATTTGATTTACATAGTCTCTGGCTATGTGTGAAATCATTTACTATCCACTATTTAGCGTGTCTTCCACTTTGAATCAAGCTCTCTGACTCTCTTGTGTGAATGATCAATCCTTTATAGAGGACTTTTACTGTGCTTTATAATATTACTTTTATTGTAATACCATGAATAGTGTCTGCAATTGTTTTCTGATATCTACCCATCTAGTAAACGATTTCAGATGCTGCTGGATTATAACATTACTTTACCTTGATGATGAGAAACACAGCTGAGGATGAGTCAAAGGCACCGTTGTAGAGGGTGATGATGGTGGAGCGATGAGCAGCAAACAGGTTGCCCACCTTTCCGACGTACAGAGACACAGTTCATCGATACACAATTTATAGGTTTTTGGAAAGAAAGTTTTTGAAATATAATTAGTTTCATTTAGGCTCTACAGTATGTTTCTATGCTGACATATTCATCTACCAATACTACTGAGTATTCACCTGCATGTTAGTTAGAAGGAGCAGAATTCCTCCCACAGCAATGCAGGACAAGGCAGGGAAAAGCAGCTCTGAAAATGCTACATGACAGTGGAAGGCACACTCATCAACCTTTAAGTTAAGAAGTTATTCCCTTTGTTAACACTAATTTAAATGGTCACAGTGTCGGCCAGTACAGCAGGTAACAGTTGGGTGTCTGAACGCTGATGAACAGCTGAACTGCTGTAGAGTCAATTGTTATAAACACACTTCCTTGTTAGTTTGGTCCTGTGGCAGTATGGGTATGAATTATGTATTGTATTATATCCCATAATCATCTGGGATATGGCAACAATAACTGCCATTTTTTTCTGCACTAAACAAGGAGCCATTTGGACTTATTTCACATGATTGATTAACAGCTATCTCCAGCTATATGACAAATTTTAGCCTTGCTAGAGGGGTAGTAAATGGTAAATGGACTGCACTTATAAAGCACCTTTCTAGTCTTCCACCCACTCAAAGCATTTTACACTGCATGCCAACATTCACCCTTTCACACACACATCCATACACTGATGGCAGAGGCTGCCATGCAAGCTGCCAACCTGCTTATCAGGAGCGTTCACACACCAACACACCAACTGTGGAGCAATTTGGGGTTCAGTATCTTGCCCAAGAACACTTCGACACATGGACAGGAGGAGCCGAGGATCGAACTGCTGATCTTCCGATTAGTGTATGAGCTTCTCTACCTCCTGTGCCACATCCACCTCTGTGGCAAAGTCAGTCAGTCGGTCTACCAATTTGGTCCACACTGAAATCTCTCAACTATTTAATGGATGCCATGAAATTTGGTAGAGATATTTATGGTGCACAGATGATGAATCCTAATGACTTTGGTGATATTCAGACTTTTCCGCCAGCATCACCATGAGGTTGACATTTATGGTCTAGAGTGACGTTTCTCAACAAATGAATGATGGATTGCCATGAACTTTGGTATACACATGGCTGTTAGGTTTAGCACGTAATTTTTTTAAAATAAATGCTGCACATTGCCCATTTCCATATGCATAAAAATGTATGTGTCCGCATATAATATAACCCACTTCAAAGGGAAGAGATTGATTGATTGATTGATTGATAGAAAATGGCTACCATACGACAAAGATAAGCTTAAATTTGTCAGCCTGCTCTCTGAAAAATCCAGAAAGTTAGTACAAAGACACCTGCATAAAAAGTGACAGGAATATTAGATGTTTTCCCACTATGAAAGAATTATGGCAACAAACAAGTGGAAACCAGTATGACATGAAGTAATACTGGTGACAGATCCTCCCACCTTCAACTGTAATGACCTGTGTTCAACAGACAAGTGTTTCCATAATGTAAACTACACTTTTTATATTACCTAATACCTTTAACCTTAATGATGAATTGGCTTAACGTGAAAAATGTTGAGTGAACTACCTGAAATGTGCTCACATGATGGTGTTATTTGCTGCATGTTGTGTATGCATGTATGTGTGCACCTACTTGCACTAGAGAAGGCCACAAGAAGGGTTCCAGTGGTGTACAGAGATCTGGAGAGAAAAATAAGACTGAACTTAGAGCCGCCATTTGTCCAACACACTAGAGAGCTAAGAAGCATTTTCACAGTTCCTTATAAACTTTTGTAAGAACACTATGAAGTCAAATTTTTGGTTCTCTCATTTTAGTTAATATTTTGGTGGCAAGACCTCATTTTGATCATAACAGAATGTGTGTTGCTTCAGCTGATTTCATTTAGATGTGTAGGTATATCCTTCATTCATTCCCTGTTTGATTTTTTAAAACACATTGTGTTTGCCTGTCCTGGATGAACCTGTTAACCTGGTGACCTGCAATCATGTGCACTGCGAGGATTAAATAAGTAACCTCAATTGTGAATGTATAACAAAAAAGCTCAAGAAATCAACATTCCTCACTGTATCTTTGTGTAGAGAAACAACAAGACAACATACAATTCCAAATTGGCTCCATGTTTGTTACTATATTAAAATGGTAAACACAATTTTTGGTATCAGCAGGACGTACTTGAACCTCTAGTCTATTAGATGTTTTTTTAGTAAAATGTACAATTAACAGACAGAAAGTCTGGGGTCAAAGGGTTCAGTCTGGGATATAACGTGTTTCCCTCTGGCTCTATCCATCGTTTGACAGCTTGCCAGTCGTGTTTAGCTTGTTTTGATAAAATATAAATGTTGATATTGACTATGAATATATAAGGATCAAATAAACTCTACAGTCAAAGGAGTTTGAGTATAATCTGTCTGCCTCCTTCAGACACTCCCTATCTCTGTAACCAACACTGATCCCCCTTTACTCCAACTGTAAACTGTAGAAATAACTGAACTGCAAACTGAAATATGAATTTGAGCTCATGGATCCCATGCAGCTCATTTTAGACTGTCAGCCACTTGTTTTGGCTATTGAAGCCCATTTGAAGACAAAGCAGCAGTGGCTTGAACTCTTTAAGCATTTGTTTCATTATGCTGTCTGTGATCTGACTATTGTCTCTTAAACTAAAGTAAAAGCCACATATGTTGGTCAGTCAGCTATAATCTGGTCTTGACAAACAACATGGCGATGACCTGACAAAAACTGATGCTGATGGGGTCTTTGACCACATCCTGGAGAGCTTTTTTTCATGGTTGGAAAGAAACAAATGATATGAACTCACATTCCCAGCAGCCTGGTCACCATGGTGCCACAGCGATCAAACAGGTAGCCATTGACTATATTCAGGAAGTTGTTGAGGAATGATGCGATGGTGAAGACCAGAGAGAACTGCTCATCCTGATGGCTACAGTCTGTGACAGAGACAAACAGAGGGGAGGAAAAGACGCTGTTGACTTTTGCAGTTTAGGAAAATATTAAGCAATGAGACCCAAAGTGATGACAACATCACCATATTAGCATCACAAGATCCATTTAGTATCTGTTCTGGAGCTTTCAATTACATTACATGATCCTCCTCAGCAGATAGAGTTGTCCAGCTGTTATAGAATTGTTAATATTTTAATTATCTATTTTAAAACACTTTAAGGACTTCTCGTCCGTGTCGGCTTAAAAATTGAGATCGAAAGTTCACTGTTGACCTTAAAACAGGTTGAGGATGGAAACTACATAATGGACCTAGTGGTGAGATTGTTTTTCCAACTATTGTTTCCAAAGTAAGTGAAGGTGGTACTCTGTATGGAGGAATTATGGTATAAACATTGCATTGTTTAACTTTAACATCTTCCACTTTCAAAATGATATCCTTTTGCATTTATGCTCTTTATGCTATAGGTAAATTTAAAGCTGCATTGATCAATATTTTTTTTATCTCAATGATGAATCAAATGATGGGGTCATGTAAAAGGGGTTGTACTAATAAATAAAATCCACAAACAAATGTCACAGAACTCAGCAGCTCTAAAGAGCTTTTTGGCCTCTTTTATGTCACTGTTTTGGCAAACAGAAAACGTGTGAATTGGTGGTGAGAAAGTCGAACATGTAGCAACTAATGACCCAGATGTTTTTTGAAGATTTGGCAGACACCAAAATGTAACCTAGATTATGTAATCTATAAATGTAATGTAGATTAGATTTGTCAGGTGGATAGAAACTTGACTCCAATAGGATGATAATGTTCCTCTGTTTTTGCTGGGTGTGTATGTAAGAAATTAGCACTAGCTGACAACAAAGGCTATACTACTTAACTACTTAAGGGGTGCCTGTTTCTGTGTTTTAAAGTTTTCTTCCCCCAAGTGGCCAAAAATCAATTCATGTATCTTTAATTGATAGCATTTGTATTTTTTGCTACAGTTTAAATATAAAGTGTTTAATCATAGTGTGCCTGTATTTTGTAACCATTAGGTATTATTCATCATTTGATAATCGAGTGATGCCTTAGGGAAATAAAAATTTGTGCCGACTGCTTTCAAGTAGCTCACACATTTTCTTCAAGAAATGTATTCTATTTAGTTACATGTTGGTGTAGAGCACCTTGTTTAAAGAAAGGACTAGTGTCCATCCAAACTCCAGAGTCGCTCACCTTTACCGGTCAGTGTGCCGTTGATATCCTGAACACTGACACATAGGTTACTGAAGTAGTCTTCCTCCTTCAGCACAAACACCAGGGAGGCGTAACCAAACACCACGCCGGCAAAACACAGACACTCCAGCATCCCAGAGGCCAGAGTCAGCCTGTAGCGCAGCCTCGTACCATCCTCGTTCCCCTGCATGCTTCACTTCCTCTCTTCAGGTCGTCCAAAGGTCAAACACTACTTTCAGCCTGAGTTTATTCCTCTGAGAAAGTTGTTGGTTTCTCTCTTTTACTCTGTTGATTTTCTGTCCCTACAATTCAGCTTCAGTTTCTAGACTTTCCTTCAGTTTGTCCTGGAAACTTGTAGATCTGTGCAGGATTTAAGTTTCTACAATACACAACAAAAACAGAGGAGATGTAAGGGAGACATTCAAGTCTTTTTCAGTTGCAGTTACAGCTCAAACAGTACAACGTGATGCAGCATAGTTTTTCATGCCATGATAAAGGACTGAGCATCATCTGTGCAGCAATTTCAATAGATTAAACACATATTGCACAATCAACCATGTCAACAAATTTACAGCATAAAATTCTCATTTTCTACAGCCAAATTACTGTGGCTTTTAAAGAATGTGTAAAGAATGATAAGTGGTGAATATTGTACTCAGTACAGTGATATAAAAGTACAGTTTGATGAGTTTTAAAGCGTGAAGATGATCCTGAACAAGTCATTTCTTAGACTACAGTCCAGACAGCACAGAGGGAGATAACCATGAATCTTGTAGCAGTGATGAGCACAGTTACTTTGTCCTTTGCTGCTGTCTTGAAGTGTCCACTTAACACTTGATACAAATTGACAATATATCCACTATCACTCACTCAGCCCAGTGAGAATTACTTCACTGACTCTGCTCATGGTAATCTCCAAGTACATCATTAAAGGGAATAACCACCCTAAAAATGTCATATCTCCCCATGTTTATGTAGTGTCCCCTCTCCTTGTTCCTGTAGGAACAATGTCAGACAAACCCTGAAGCAGCTCAAACAAAGAGTAAATCATGAAACAGCTGCTAACACACTATGACAGCACTCACAGAGATTATGCTGGAATATGAGAACACATTTGGATTCACAAGCCCTGCATTCAAATAAATTAAACTCATTTGGCTGGAACATTTTAAGCAGAGTCACACAAAATCACTAAGTACCGTTTCAACTCCAAAAAGTTTTTTTTAAAAATAGAGACAGTTATCTGTGTTTGTATTAAGTTCAAACCTCATCTGCTGTACTTAAGTGTCGATGTGAAGTACCTACACTTGACTTGAGTATTTCCATTTTTGTTGTTTTCTAAGTTACTCCAGTGCAGTTTAGAGGGAAATATTTACACCACATTTTTCTGATATACTTACTAGTTTCCTTGCAGATTCAGATCTTACATACAAAACATATTAGTTTAGAAAATGTAATGCATTCCTATACAGTAACCAATAACACATGGTAGCAGCTCCACATTTACTAACATCAAAATGGTGCTTATGCATTAATCAGTAATAATAATCCTATAATTCAATTAATACTATATTAATATACTGTTGAGAAAGGGAGCATTCTGTATTATTAATATTTTTTATTTTAATAGGCTATGGCTAGTGATCTTGTAATTATACGGTTAACCCGCGGTTATATTTGCTGAAAATACTTCTGGACTTAAATACAATTTTGAGTCAAGACTTTTAATCGGGCATTTTTACATTGTGGTTATTCTGCTTTTACTTAAATAATGGGCCATAAAATTATTGTGCGTAAAATTTGCCATAGGCTGGATTTGGTGTTTCTGTCTCTTGTTAAATTTGCACTACATGAGGACAGCAGACATAGCAGACAGTGCGGCAGTTATCGCCAGGCGGTGTTCACTGTAATCCAGATTAGTACAGTTAATCTATGCGTACTGACAAACAGCGTGGGCACAAAACCGCTCCAAAATTTGCCTGTCACATGTTTTTAAACAGCATTTTTCAATTACCACAATATGAACTGGACATGTAATATCGTAGCTATGAGTATAATGCCTTTAGATCGTCTATTTCTCTGTGTAGATGCATTGAATCAACTCACCTGATTCATTTGATCAAACACGCATGATTCCGCCAACACCTGCTGTACCATTTAGATCTAAAATGATATTTACCTTGCAACGTCCAGCTGATCCAGACAATACAGTCCTCCTGTGCAGGGACTCTGCAGGACAGGGATGCACCTTGCACAGAGCCGCAGTTTGTCATCTGAAGTGCAGATCAGCGCCTCACTCTCTCCACACTCACTGTAAAGCAACAGGTGGGACCAGGGCGGGAATCACACTGACATATGGGTCTCTGTTATAACCGCAGTAATACTCTTTAATTGTCTAATTGTGAACTATAGGATAATGTGAGGGATTTTCGATTAAGTATATTTAATTCAACGTATTGAATCCCTGAAACCTGGAGATAAAATATACAATAGAATTCTACTGTGCTAGAAACTGCAGTTATTAAAGTAAGATTAAATACATTTTGGATTTCCTGTTTTATATCACCACCCTTAATCTGTTTGTATGAAGCCTGATGTAGACGTTGGCTACATTTCTGTGCAAAAACAGAAATAAATTACACATCTAATCAGAATATTTTATACAGCTCTAATGGCCTCAGTCATTAAGGTTTGTCAATAAACATAGTAATTCATGCAACTGCCTGGTTAACTATGTGCAGACTTGTATTAGTCTACTGTCTGTAGTCTGTGTAGAGCTCTCCACTGTCCTCTAGAGGTCATCATGAGGCTAAACCATTCAAACTTTGAACTAACTTAATAACTGCATGTGATACTGTAAAAAAAAAAAAGCAACAGTGGAAAAAGACACTGAAGAAGAAAATAGGGACAGTGCATTGCAGGTGCTCCATTTGCTGTAAATGTATTTAATGGATATTTTCTGGTACACCAGAGAAAGTCAAATCTATTGGACAACATAACTTTACTAAATATTTATTTCACATTCTTGTTTTCAGTAATGAATGATGATACATCTACTGTAATTTAAAATCAAACCCAGTTTAAAAGCACACATTTGCTGCTGGCAATAGGTTGTTCTCTCTTTCACACATAGGCACATACAATATGATGTTGTTAACATGGATACTACAATATTTGTACTGTGAAATGAGTCACTCATAATCAAGAATTATCAGCAAATTTAGCAGCTGTACAGTGTGTCAGCCTTTTTAGCTAAAAACACTTTGCTAGTTTTACTGTTTCAATGTCACCATTTTCATTGTAAGGTTCACAGCTTGTCTTGAAGTTCTTCTACCCTCCAGTGGCCGAATATCAATGAATGCAGCTTTAATTAACAATATCTTGATGGACCGTTACAACCTGCAAGGGAAGAGTCACAACTGATAAGGTAGCTGAGCCAGCACTATCATCACTATAGCAATATAATCTGTTAGCATTGTGCTGTCTGACCACGATAATCTCACAGGCCCACAACGTTGCTTTACGAGCCTTTATTTGGGGGGAAAAAAATGGTATAATGGACACATTTCAGTAGGAACTGATTACTGAAAACAATTATTGAGCTGTATTGTCCTCGTTGTCTGCTATTTCTCTAGATATTCTGAACAGAGCTGGAAGTCTTCAGCTGGGCGACAGACCTGCGAATTTGAGGGAAAATTAAGATGTTGACAACACTTTTAAGGGATCGTTAGACATTTGTTTATCCATAATGAAAATAATGTCTATGTCTAATGTTTTGGAGGGAAGTTAGCTTGCTACAAGCAAGTTTCTCTCATAATCATAGTTTTCATATTTCTAAATTTTTGTTTCATTCAACTTGTCAAAACCTTGTAGAGGTGAAAGAATAAGAAAACACAGCAAGTAGATTAACAGCTTTACTGTGTGTTTCTCTCTTTGCCATAGAAAGTTCTACTAATTTTTTGAGGGCAACTGTTTAATGTGCTACTTTGCTGTTTCTCATCCTCTTTGGTGCAAGTTGACAAGCTAGCAAGGCTACCAAAACCTTGCTGCATCAGATCGGTGAATGTGACCATTGCCATGCAGGTTGTAACAGTCTGTTTAGACTGGACACAATGAGACAGCTAGCCTGGTTCTGTCCAAAAATAAGCGAAATAGCTGCTGGCAGTAGCTTTTAGCTTACAGACATGAGAGAACACTGAAGTGAATAAACTGTATCTCTCTAACACTATTCCTTTAAAGCAGCATTAATGGATTTTTTGGACACCAATTATCAGAAGAATTCCAAAACATCTGACAGAGGCACAACCTTGACATGTTGTTACATTACAAAGTTGTTATTATTAATATTGGCATTGGCAAGCACTTTCCTATTTACACATCCAGCAGACATGCAGTGACATCAGCATTCATTTGGAGTCATGTTTCTGATCTGTCTCTTTCAAATGAATGTAAGTCCAATATTTACTCTCCTTTCACCTCTGTTTTGGTCAATTCCTGACAACATTATCTAGCTGCTAGATTCTCTTATTTCCTTACCTTCTCACTAACATTGTCTGCCTAGATGTTTTTGTTAAAAATGACACTGCTCGAAGTGGGGTAAGACTTGTACCATATGGGTGTCCCATAGATCATAGTATTTAAAAAACATAAATTTGGAGTCAATCTTATAAAATATAGATTATAGATGTGGCAGATAAAAGGTCCGACACCTGAATGCAGCAGCTCATTTATCATACCCAGTGCCTCAGGCGACTGAGTCTGATGAATCTCTTCCCACACTGTCCATGGACCTGAGTTCTGTCCCCTGTGTGTGAGAGTTGGTGGCGTTTCATTGGGTCAGGAAAGGGAAATCCTCCCCACAGTAGTCGCACATGTACTTGAATCGCCTGGTGGCTCGATTGGCCAGAAACAAAGCCGCAGTGTTGCAGCTGCCGCTTACACTTCTGAGCTGGTTTCCAAGGTGACCAGATGTGTCGCTGTCTGCAGAGTACTGTTCCTGTAAGAATAAATCAGGGATGTCTGATGTTCTTAATATGTGATGTTTATCTGAAAGGAGAGAGCTGCTGTAGCATGTGAGTGCTGGGGTGTCAGGCAGACTGCTGTCCACAGGAGGCCCTCCACAGTCGCTGATACAGAATCCCTTGTTGGAGCTCAAAACCCTGATCTACGTCCTCACCTGGAGTCTGGAGGCCTGGACTATCTGCCTCTTTTTTAACATGGCAGCCAACATCAATGAGGTGGCCTTCACTTGGTGAAATACTTAACTAGCACCGAGTTTCCACAGACTGCTTGTAGTTTGTGTGTAGATCTTTGCTGTCCTCTGCAGGATCACTGCAGAACTGTGAGCTCTGTTCAGCTGCAACCTGATGCTGGATACAGTTGATCGAGTGTACAGGAAGAGCTGCTAGAAACAAAAGCAGAAGCAAAGGTCACCACAGTCATAATGATCATAACTGACAAGGAAGTGTTGTTTTTTTTTCAGCTCCTGTTGTTCTTCAGCAGCTGCTTCATGTTTGATGGTAACTGGTTCAAAGGTTTAAGGTTCCCTGTGACTCATAAAGCACACAATGACCATAATATAACTATATCTGTGGAGTGTTTATACGGATATTGATTAATATTCATCACCCACTCCATAATTACTTCAGTGGTTTAGCATTATCTACATCTACTGGAATTTCAATATACAGTCTATCTCATGGATAAAATGAACTACACCATGCTCTATCACCTCCTTGTGTCAGATATTTTCAGATGAGTGCACTAAACAAAACATTTGTCACAAAAGTAGAGGAAATAATCTGCACTTATGTGCAGTAATTACTACAAAGTTTTCAGCCTTAAGCCCTCTTCAGCACACTAATGAATTCTTGAAGCCTTAACACCTGGTGTCACAAGTCATTTTCAGCTGTGAAAGTTGCTGATTAGCTTCGCTCACAGGCCAGAATTACCACTGAAAAAGTGATAATCAGCCATATACTTTGTCCGCATGATATCTGATCTTTTTAGGACATGTCTCTGTTGTATCTCCACTCGACTTGACTATGGTTTAATCTTCTAAAGACTAAATTGACTTTGATATGAAAGTCTGAATATGCTGAATGAAGCCTCACATCCCCCTGTTCCTCCGCAGTTTCATCTTCATTCCTCCATCCTGTGTTTCTCTCCAATTGATCTGACTGCAGCTGTGGTCTTGTTGTTTCCTAGAATTTGGCACAAAACATGCACTCAGCAAAGAATAAAAATCTATATTCTAAAACAAATACTTGTTTATGACATTTTTTAATAATTACACTGCCTCATGTCAAAATACAACCAATCAAGTGCAAACCTCCTGGATTTACTACCATCTCATGTTCAGTCCTCAGATTAACAGCCTATTGCCAGCAGCAGATTAACAGTCCATACCAAAGACCTTTTTCACAGCAGACATTTTTACATGTCAAAGCAGGAAAAGGACACGTGAAAATAATAACACTAATGATGGCTGAATCCTATTTAGTTTTTCCAAATTCATTCACCGGTGTGGCTTCCTTGGACACTTGAATGGAACTGAGAAGTTGTTAATATTCCACCTGTGATTTTCCATCTCTACACAAGTCAACATGTCTGCTGTGAAAAAAGTCTATTGAAGCCCAACAAACTGATCTAATTACGAGGCAATGTGGAAGTCCCTTAAAGTGCAGTACCATTGACAGCTGCTGGGTGCTGGCTCCAAAAAATCCCTTGCTACAATAGAGTCCCATCCAAAAAGCATCAACTTCTCTCATGAAATACTGAGTCAATAAATGTTTTCAATGAGTCATTATGGTCTCACTTGCTAAATTCAGGCCATCTAATAAGTGTGCTGGTGGTCATTTAGGAAATTATTGCTACAATAATAAGATATAAAGACTGATTGACAGCTGTGATTGACAATTGGCTCGTCTGTTGCTCTCACCGGCTCCGGGACTTGCACTGAGTCAGACTATTGTCGCAATATTTCACAAGTTTAATGTTACTTGATAACGATACCAGCCCTGTTAGTTAGCTAATGTTAGCACAAGTCTGCACCACTCAGTGTCTCTGGTAAATTAGCATTAGTTTCAGTCCGAGGTATAATACATCCATGTTCATGCACCACTGAGCAACTTTCATAGGAATGAACAAGGCCCCGCCTCCAACACTGTATCTAGTTCTCTTTATACATCCATGCTTCAAACTGGCTCCAATACAAACCAATCGGTGACATCATGCTTTGCTACATCCATCTTTATATACAGTCTATGAGCAGCATTTTATAATTAATAATTATGAGGAACTGTCTCCGAATAATTAGATAATATTTTGTAATTATGGGGAATAACAATAAATTTATGAAAACAAAATGTGTGTTTTTGGCCCAACACAGTAGACAGTGATTCTTACTAGACCTGCAAAGAAAAAGAAAATAATCTAGTAATTTTAATAGGTCAAAGTTTTAATTATAGTAGATAACAACACTACATTTAGTATAACTCCCAGATAAACAGAACACGTACCTTTTCACATTTGTCATGAAGTGTAAGAGGTCGATTCACCTTCTGCGCTTGGTGCCCAAAATTCTTAGCTATTGACCTTTTTCACAGCAGACATTTGACTTGTCATAACAGGAAAAGCACAGGTGGAACTGATAACATTAACAATGCCTCAGCTCCAAGGAAGTGGAACTAAGGAAGCCATACTGGTGAATCATGCACAGGTTAAGTCAAGTCATATTTATTTATAGTGCACATTTAAAAACAACAGGTGCTAACCAAAGTGCTTTACAGAGAAAGGATCACGAATAATCACACACTAGTTGGTTGATCTCCATCACAGTGGAGACAACCAGTTTCTCCATGATGGAGGACAATGAGACTGAAACACAGTCGTTCTGTCTGTGACTGCCACAGTTGTCCTGATTAAATATACAACAATGACAGAGTTCAGCTGTGCAAAGAGGCCGGTGTGACTGATGAAAAACATCTCCCACAGATCATCAGATCCAGGTGTACTGTGCAGGAAACAATCATTTATCAGTCATGATATCATGTAAAACACACTGGCTTGCTTTATGGTTGTCTGTTACATTCACTTTTAATTAGGGGATTTCAATGGTTCTATTATGTCCCCAAGAGTGTAGCCTAATATTTTTGGTCCAGGCCAATGAAAGTGCATGTTCATACTTGACAATTATGCACATGGATGATAATCTGATCTCAGTGTCATTTAAAGGCACAAATCTGTTATTAAAATGTAAATAAACAAAAAAGATCACAGCGCCATTGATTGATTGATTGGTATTTTAATACATGGACTAACACTATGGATACTTAAGTTATGTTCCATTAGCAGTTTTTGTAAACATGAGTAAAACAAGCCTATTAGGCCTGTATGATAAACTGAGAAACACACAGTCCGCTTATTCTCACTTGTAAATCAAACCTTTCATATGAATATACAGTAGCTGACCATTATGGTCAAAAACTTTTATGATAATTGTGCTTTAAGGTGTCTGTGTTTTCACACATTTTAGCATATTAACTTTAAATTGACCAACTTAATTTTCAATACTGACCTCCAGACCAAATACTTTAAATACTTTTTCAAACTTATTTTATAAGATGTAAAAGAACCATTTGTGCAATGATAAGTGCGACTCCATCACTCTCAGATGACATTAAACATTGAATATATGTTAAATATCAAAAACTTTTCAGTTTATGAGTTTCCAAATGGGTTAAGTCCACATGAGCAGTCATTTTTCCTTTTATGTTTACAATTCTTTACATTAAGCATCTTGCCAACCCTTGTTCATTGACTTTCTGTGTAGTCCTTCTCTGTTTGGACAGCTTTCTGCAGTGGAGGCTGACATGGATTGGGTGAATAAAGGTGAGCAGTGACACCAATGTGACACCCACATTTACCTGAGAGAATGAGAGAAAAGAAGTATGAGAGAAAGAGGGTAAAGGGCAAAAAATGTGGGTTATTATAACAACAGGAAATCAAGAAAACATTGGGGATGCAGGAGTGTTTCTGAAACATGACAGTTTACTCTTCAGTTTTAAGTGAGGCTCATTACAAAGTATCACAGAAACTCACATAGAGAGGATCACCGTTCAGTTGGTGCTGGATGAGGTGTAAGACTGGAAACTGGAGAAGCAGTGCCAGAGCTGATAATGACATTGCCATCCCTGACATCTTCCCAAAATGAGACATTGGGAAGCTGGAGGAGACGTAAAGTGAGAAAATAGCAAAGGAGAGCGGTGGAGAAAGATGAGAGGATATACAGCAGGAGATGGAGGTGGGTGGTAGAGAGAAAGTGGATGATGACGAAGGAAAGAGAAGCAGAAAGTCATAAGTCAATGAAAACAAAAGAAACATGTTACTGTTTTTAGATCTGGGATGGATTTACTGTAATGTGTGGTGCAATTAAGGAGAGTTGAGCATACGCAATACTGATGAAGGCTTGATGGCCTCCGTAAAAGAAGGCGCTGTTGACAACCTGCAGGATGAAGGTGAGGTACTGCAGAGGGAGAACAGGACAGGTGAAACACACACAGAAGAGGAAACACTGCAGAGAGGTCAGGAAGAGGGCGAGAAAGGACGAGTGCAGGTCTGCCTCCCTCTTGGTTTCCCCTGAGAAGTAGACAGAAAGTTAAAAACTGAAGTCGCCATAAATCACACTTGAACTACATACAGTTCTAGTCAAAAGTTTGGACACTTTCTCATTCAAGAGAATGGGAAGGAGTGTCCGAACTTTTGACTGGTACTGCATTTTTATTTTATTTTATTACATATATTTTTAGGAAACCCACTTAAGGATCATCTGGAGTGTTTATTCCAGGAAAGCACAGGCATTCAAAAGTTTATTTTCAACTTTTTGCTTTAATTAGGTCACATAAAGTCTGGTCTGACCATTGAGTCAAATAGAGAGCTGTTTGATTAAACTCCATAACAGGCAGAATTGTGGCTAAATTTCACATACTTACCAGGAACTAGAGGCCTGTGCTTGTGTCTGTCCATGATGAGGCCGTTTACGGGAGCAAATAGCATTCCAGACAGCTGCATTAAGGCAAATGCATTGGTGTAGTGACTCACTAAAGGATGGTAGACAGAAAGGGAAAAGTTTAGCTTGGAGGGGGAAACACTGTGATTAAGAGTAAAAATGGCAAAAGACTAAAAGCCAAAGATTGTGGTTGAAAAAGTGAGGGAAAGTGCCTAAAGTATCATGAAAGTACATGTTTTAGCTGATCAGTTTAATGGCAGTTTAATATGGAAACTAACTTGCATAGACTTATTTTAAGAGAATAGATTTGGATTTTGCACTCTGACATCTGCCAAAAGTATCACACATGATATGTTTTTGGAAAATCAAGCATAGAAGTCAACAATTAGGACTGAAAATGATATTAGATATTGGTTAGACATTTATCCCATGAAAATATTTGCAGACTCCCAGATGTCAGATTTCTCTACAAGCACCAACAACTGAATTCACCATCAGCAGTTTTCAAAACAACTTCATAATGAAAATAAGCATGGTGCAGGGCGGATTATAGCCACTAGTATGTAAAGTGTCATATATGCGATTTGCATGAAACAGGCTAAAACCTACAAATAAACAGTTTGACCCTTTAAATCACAGTTCTTATTGGAGTCAATGATCACAGTTACAGACTTGTGGTGTCCTGTGGTGATCAGGTTCAATTTGCAATAGCCAACTTTAGTTCTGAGTTCTGAATATTATTTAAAAAGATATACCAAATTACTTCTGTGAGCAATAATAGCACATGATTATGAGTGCTGATATACAATGGCATTATTGCAATTATACCATTGCTATATAGGAAAATGCAAAAAGTGCTATTTAAGAAAGAACCACTTACTACTTTCCAAAGAAAAAAATGGAGAATGGAGGCTGTGTTCATTTTTAAAGTTTGTTTGTTCTCAGGCTAACCCATGGTTAGATTAATTTCAGTGAGAGATAACTGGTAGCAAAACAACAGTGCTGTTGCCATGGTAACCTGCAGTTTACCTCCAGCACTGATTTTGAACAGTGGTTAAACTGTTGACTTGTGCTACTTTTTAAGTGTTCCAATGTATGAGTTTAAAGTTTTCCAATGGTATGTTAATATGCATAGAAAACTATCACTGATTGGTGCATTCAACAGTCACACTGCAGCCACTGATGAAAGTCCACCATTTGACCTTGGTATCCTGCTTCTGAGCTGGACAAGCAGCAAGCAACACCCAGAAAATCATTTTATACCTCACCCAAGGTTTGGTTGTCCTTGGCCAGCCGAGTGAGTGTGGGGTTGAGAGAAGCTAAGAACATGAAGTGACTGAAGAGGATGGTGACCACCCACACCACGTGCCACAGGAAGAGCCAGGACAGCACACAGCTCCGGAAACTAGCTGCTGGATGGAAGGAAAGATGGAGAACTGTGTATCTTTCCCTCTCTCTTTCTTGTCTACTTCCACTTGAGGTAGTGAGTTCCTACATTTCCCAGAATTACTTTAGAAAACACAGATAAGGTTGTTCTTTGTAATATAAGTAGTAATGTGTTTGGTTGTTGAAAATATAAGAAAGCAGACAAAGATAGCGTTGCACTTCACACACTATGGATGACAAATCCACAAAGTGTCAGAGGAAAAATGCAAAAATGCTTCTTCTTTGATGGATTTCTCCCTTTGTGGTCTGTACAAAGCAGTCTATAATGAAGCTCTTGCTCTTTAATCCTGAGTAGTGGTGGGAGTCACATTTCAGATGTCTATGAGTTGTTAACAGCTCCACCAAATAGTGATTTTTCCCTCTAAACTTCTCACATGGTTTCATTTCAACAACTTATCAAATGATCCAATATTTCACCAAAAATCAAAGATTAGAGAAACATTCCGAAAACTAAAAACAGATTTGTGCATCGGAACTTTGTTTTTTCTTCTTTCCTCTCCCATTAATCATCTTATCAGATTTATTTGGTGACCCTTTGGAGGGGCCTGACCCCTTGGTTGGGAACCACTGGACTAAACTAGCTAGAACACAACTGCGTGTTTTCTGACACACATTCAAGAAAAAACATCATACCTTCTTCTTGCTTGGGCTGATGCTGTATGTTCTCATCTTTCTCTCTCTCATCCTTTTTATTTCCCTTTATTTCTTCTTCCTCCTTGACTCTCTTCTCCTCTCCTTCTCCTCTCCCTTTCCTCTGGCCAGGGCAGCTTACCCTGTCAGAGCAAAGCTGGTGATTTAGACATGTTTCAACAATCATGCACAAAATGGCCAGAGTCTCACTGGCATCATCAGTAGTGGACAACTAGGATAGTGTGGTTTGTTCTGACCCGTAAGTGTATATTTCTGGCAGCAGGTAGGGGATATGTCCTGTGGGCATCAGGAAGAAGGTGCGGAGTATCAGGAATATGCTACACAAGGTGAGGAAGAGGAAAGATGAGTGCAGAGACACTCCTCTTTCATGCAGCAACTGCTCACATAAAGAAAAACAAAAGGAGAAGAGGTGTACATTTAATTTGTGCTGTAGATTGAATCACTTGGGTCTTGTTAAAATGTTAGATAGCACTACAAATGTGTTACCTTTATGATTAAAAAGACAGAAGCAGATGAGTCAAAGGCCCCGTTGTAGATGGTGATGATGGTGGAACGATAAGAGTCAAACAGGTTCCCAACCTTAACAGACAAGGTCTCTCATGTCATATTCCTTTTGTTAACCTCCTCATACACTTTCTCACACACCACATGAGTTTTTAAGCTGGGTCACCACAAACCTGAACATTGGTGGTGTGGAGGGTTGATCCAGCAGTAATAAGACATGACAAAGCAGGGTACAGCAAGACTGACGTCTCTGTGTGTGACAACCAGAGCAGAGAGACCAAAGGAGAGGCAGATATAACAACATACTTCTGATATATCTGCTCCAAAAATCCCAACATACAAAACAACATACCTGCGTTTGACAGCGTGATGAACAGTGTACCAGTGGTGTACAGAGATCTGCAAGAAGTTAAATAGGACACGATGATGAGATTGGAAATGGTCTTACAAGGTCAGGAGACATTTCAAGGTGTCACAGTGATAAAGAAGCCTCGGACATACCAGTATATCTGGTTTACATATTTGAAATGGTCTTACTAGCTCAAGAGACATTTCAAGGTGTCACAGTGATAAAGAAGCCTCGGACATACCAGTATATCTGGTTTACATATTTGAGTTTGCTCTCTCTCTCCCTCTCTCCTCTCAAATCTAGCCACCTAGATTGGTAGCAACCCTGTCACAATGAGTCTAGCATGTTTGCTAGACTCAGAGTAAATTATGCATCTGCACCTTAATTTGCATTCTTAAACTAAAGTGACCTTAACAGGAAGATTAATTATTTACTTTCCCTCACCAGCTTGCAAAGTCATGAACCTTCACAAACCAAACTTAGCAAATATTTGGTGCTCACATAGCTATTAGCCTTGTTGCTGTGGTTCCACAGCGGTCAAAGACATATCCGATGGGGAAGCGTAGTAATGTGTTGGCAATGGAGGCGACAGACATGACCTGAGAAAGGTGCTCATCCTGACCACTACAATCTGGAGGAAAGAAAGAAACATTACACTTGGTGTGTATCAGTGTAGCATAGTGTTCTGAAATTTTTATGAAAATTAAAACCCTTAAAATGTATGAAGATATATCCTTTGATATATCTTATAATAACAGGTTGGTTGGACTCCAGAGTGGGAATATTAAACAAATGTTCTGTGTAACTTGACGGAAATGTGTGAACAGAAGAAGCAGCAGTGCAGGTTTATTGTGCTGTTTGCCCTTTAGGCCGAACTAATTTTAGCATGTGTAAGTTTATACAAACCAGGGTTAATACAAAATTTGACATGTGGTTTTTTCATTATACAGTTGTGCTCATAAGTTTACATACCCTGGTAGAATTTGTGAAATATCGGCCATATTTTGGAAAAAATGACTGATCATGCTGAAAACTTTTGTTTTATCTAGTGATAGTGGTCAGGTGAAGCCATTTATTTTCACATAATTGTATTTGCCCTTTTTACATCATAATTATAACTGTAATCACCAAAATGGCCCTGATCAAAAGTTTACATACCCTTGAATGTTTGACCTGATAATATACACACAAGTTGACACACAGGTTTAAATGGCTATGAAGGGTAAGTTTCCACACCTGTGACTTGTTTGATTGTAATTAGTGTCTGTGTTTAAATAGTCAATGAGTTTCTCAGCTCTTGAGAGACCCCTGCACATTTCATCAAGGGCTGCTCTGACTTTACTGGATACTGAGCCATGAGGAAAGTAAAATAACTGTCAAAGGACCTACAAGAAAAGGCAGTTAAACTTTATAAACCAGTAAAAGGATATAAGTAGTGGAGAGTATAAGAAGTGGAAAATGAAGGGTTCTGTTGATACCAAGCCACAGTCAGGTAGATCAACAAAGATTTCAGCCACAATTGCCAGAAAATTGTTCAGGTTGCAAAGAAAAACCCACATGCAACTTCAGCTGAAAGTTGGATGTGGCTGTTTCAAGATGAACAATACAATTATGTGAAAATAAATGGCTTCACCTGGCCACTATCATCAAATAAAACAAAAGTTTACAGCATGATCAGTAATTTCACAAATTCTACCAGGGTATGTAAACTTATGAGCACAACTGTATCTGCAGTCATGCTCTGTCACAAACATTGATCAAACAAATATAAGCCTTAATTTCACCTCCAGGAAGCAGTAAGAATTCTTGCATTTTTGAAAAGTGTATGTCTGTACATATTTCTCCACATGCAATATACCTGTATAAACAGCATAATCTTCTTCTCTGGTGACGTTGTCACAGTATCCAGCAAAATATCCATCGGCTTTCAGCACGAACACCAGAGAAACCCAGCCAAAGGCAATCCCTGTGACCAGCAAACTCTCTACCAGTCCTGACAGCAACGTCAGCCAGCGGTGACACTTTGCCCTCCTCCCCTGACATTTACACATGCTGCCAAATGTTTCTGCTCCTGCCTGAGCAGCTCAGCCGGGTGAATGAAGTATAAAGGTGACGTATAGTTATGACCAGTAGAGTTTTAAAATCAGAAGATTACCTAGAAAAGAACAGACATTACTGAATACAGTATGACAGAGTTCAATACACACACTGTATTTGTATTAACTCTGTAAAGAGTAAGAGTGCTGTGGTGTTGAAATTTAAATAAGTTCAGAAGACTCTTGACATAAGAGACTTTGTCTTTCTTGATCAGACACACACACACACACACACACACACACACACACACAGTCTCAGCAAAAAAAAAGAAAAAATCAACATTATAAGACTGACAAAGTTAATATTTATTGCACTGCTGTTGAACTGCAATGCATCAGATTATACATGTTGTTTTCTCTCCTCTTATCTACAGACGTACATACCAGTTGTGCTGCTGCATGTAAGGAATGAAGGCTTGCTTGCTGTCTGCCTGTCAGGCTTCATCAACTCCTATTGTGCTCAAGGGTGGTTGGGACAGTTCAAATATTGTTAAGTCATGTTTGACTCTGGTGAAAGAGAAATAAAAATGTGCATGGACTGGCTGTATAATTGTAAAACTTTATAATTTGTAAAAACAAATTCTTTAAATATATTGTTGTGTGTAAGAAAGTGTGTGAGACCAAGTGTTGAATAAATACTAAAATAATATGTAAAAAACTAAAATAATATGTAAAAAACATGCTTTACAGACGGCACATATTTGTTGGGAAAAGGGACATAATTAAGTTGCGTGGCCTCCTAAGAAAACCCTAATCTAAAGTTTAAAACTCTTTGTACAGTTTACCAGTTTCACTGTTCAACCCACCTGGAGACCTGCAAGATAATCCAAAGCTCACATAAACCTAACAAATTCCTCACATACATGCATGTTAATGTTTTCCAATTGGGTTTGATGGATGACACATTTCAGAAAGCAAGTCTGCAAAAACCCTACTGTTATACACAAAAAAAGCAAACTGGCATTTCCATTTCATTTCAATTTGATAAAATCATGTCATACTTCAAATTCAAAAGTCCATGTGTGGGTAGAACATCGTCCGCACAATTACAATGAGAAAATTATTACATTTCTGGCAGTAATGACGCCTTTTCAAACATAAAAATAAGAAATGGATTTCTGAAATATAATTTTAATTTAGTCATAAATCATGCACACATACAGTTTATGGCACAGCATACTGAGACTACAGTAACATTACATTACAATACAGTAAAGTTAGTAAATCAGTTTAAATCAGTTTGACAGGATAACCCTGCTTTAAGAACATTGAACCTACATTTCAGGTTTCATTTGATGGTTTCCTATATTTTATATAGTGTGCAGCAGTATTTAGTATATTATCTGTGCAGAGGAGTGTCTGTGTGGATCTGCTGTGGCAGTAAGCTCAGGTGCAGTTTTTGAACTGACAAAATATACAGATTACTTTGTCAGAAGTCTTAATAATGCTTAAGAAGGAGTATTAAATAGAAGTTTACATATAGCAACCATGTTCCAAAGAAGATTTAAAGAAACAGCAACTGATTCAAAAATGAACAAAATTAAAAGTACATTTTGGGATATGTTCTCCACATTTTACAGGTGAGATGTTTTGGTAGTAAAGGTGCATGCACGTTCATTCTGGAGTAAACATTGTGAGTCCCTGGTGATACATTTGAAGTCACTTCATGTTCTGATCTTTGCAACTGAAATTCTTGTGCTGCAGTTTTTGCAAAAAAGTGTTTCACAAACAAAGAAAAGAAAGCAAACTGTTTACGCAGTATTGTTCTTATCACAGTACATTTTTATTTAGTTTCACAAATCATGTTAAAAGTCAAGTTTTTCACAGATCCAGTTTCGTGAGGATGTACAGTAAAAAGCATTCCAGTTGCTCAGCTCTCGATTCGAAGTGCTTACACAGTGCTTCACTTGTCCACTGGGTTCACTTCTCCAAAACCTGTTTAAACAAGTGACATCCTGATATTACTGCAAAACAAGATACACAGTTACTCACATTTTACTGACCTTTCAACCGCATAGTCTTTAAGATTAGAAACAGGGGAAACAGCTAGCATGGCTCAGTCCAAGAGTAATGATCAACCTACAGCACCTATAAAAGCTCACTAATAAACACAATGTCTAATTTGTGTAGTTTGCAGAAAAACTGGTAAAACAACATGTTGTGGTTTTATGGGGAGTTATATTTGTCCCGTATACAGACGAGTGATATCGATCTTCTTATCTAACTCTTGGCCAGAAAGCGAGTAAATGTATTTCCCCAAAATTAAACTATTTCTTTAAACAAATTCCATCCACTGAGGTAGACCACTAGATGTGGTCTGGAAAAGGTTGTAAGTGGACCTTGAATTAATTTTTTGTTTTTGTCACATTAATGTTTCTAAGGTCAGAAATACATTTTTATACTGAAGACAAAGTTAGTCCAGCTGGTTTTTAACTGACTGTCATAAGGCACTGACAGGAAAACGTCTTACCCTGTGCTGTTCAAAACTGAACCATCCACCCATTTCCATGTTCCCTCCTCTTCTCTGTCATTCAAACCAATCCAGTGGTAATAGTATGAACTGATAAATGCCTGTTGAATTATTTTAAGGAAAATCAACATCAACACTCAGAGTCATACAAGTGTGTTAGTGCGGAAATGTGCTGTCATGACAGTTTTAATCCAACTAAACAGTCAAACAGCAATGTTTGGGCAGCAAAATCTTTTCTTTTACCTGTTCTTCTTTGCTGTTTATGATGACTAGATCTGCTCCTCTGTCTTTGCAGTCCTGTCTGCTCTCCTCCCAGTTCTTTGTTTTAGAGGAAATGTAGTAAAAACTGTTGTTGAATGACTTACACCCATCCCTACAGAAATGACCTGCAAACAGACAATTCAAGAAGTAGAAATGGCAAATGTCAATTGTCCAAAATGTCCTTTTATTACACACAAAGAAACAAGCTCAATCAGACACATGCAGATCAAAGTTTGTACTCACTGAGCTCAACTAAAGTCTTCTTTCTCCTTTCAGCCCAGCTTGTGTTGTGTGTCTGCTGTGTGAATCTGCCTGCAACAGACAGTAAATTCACACAGTGAGACTCTTCTGATCTACCACCAGTGTTCATTTAACTGGCAAGCTAAAAACTGTTGCTGGATGGATGTTTAGCAGTGCAGAAATATCACTTGCACAGAGAAAATAAATGTAATTTTTCTTACAGTGGAGTCCAACACCTATAATGGCAGCCAGGAGGAGAATACAGAGCAGACCCAGGCACATAGCCACAGCCCTGAAGGAAGTCCAGCCTGAGTGAAATGATATTTAATATTTAAAAGACTGCTTTTGCCATGGATAAGTTTATTATACAGTATTTGTGTGTATGATTGTCTCACCTGGCTGCTGGTCCGGTGTGCTCTGATTTACAGCTCTTCCTGTATTTAAACTCGAGTTGTGACCCCCGAGGTTGTCTGCGCTGTCATAGATAATCACTATCCTCTCCTCTGCCTCATCATTCTCTCCAGCTGCATTTAACACTATTTCTCCCATTTGCTCACTTTCACCAGGTTCATTGTCGTAAATATGCTCAGACATTTCTATTTCTGTTTACCTGATATGAAGGTTTTTCAGCCTCTTGTTTCTTCAAACTAATTCCAAACTCCAAAATATGACAGTTTAGCTGGTTTATCCTCAAATAACTTGTGTTTTGTTCAGTTCGGTATTACACTTCCCTGCATGCTGTGCCACTCTTACTTCTTACTTCTCATTAGACTAACTTTCTTCCTCTTTCTTTCTGTGCAACTAACCCATACACCCTGACAGGATGTTTCATCAGCTTCTGTGTGGTCCTGGGGTAAAATGGAAAAATTTATAATTTACATCAGATTCAGTTACAAATACAAATACATGATCAGCAAATTTCTATCAAGAGAAATAACACACATCAACATGACATTATAGTTAAAGGAGAGGTAATAAATATTGTTCAGTATTTCAAGTATCTGGGCATTGTATTTGATTCTAACTTAAATTTTAAGAAACATATAAAAAAGGTCTCCAGACGTGTCAGAGCTAACCTAATGAATTTTGAAGGACATATGAATGACATATTAGGCATCAACTACCTCTAGCTGCTATAATTTATTGACCTTTGACAGACTTTGTCTTGCAAATATGTGTCTCATGTATAAATTAATTCATCATCTTTTGTTGCCACCACTTAAACAACGTATGTCATTCTGCAGGAACGATGCTTGGGAGACCAGGGCATTAGCAAGAGGTGACTGCTCCGCTAAATTTAGGAAATCTCCTTTTAGACAATCAGCATTTACAGTCAGAGCAGCAGATGAGTGGAACTCAATTCCCGCCCATATCAGAGAATGCACAAGCTTCAGTATTTTTAAAACAACACTTAAACAATGAACCAATAATGTGATCACTGATCTGAAACTTTGTACGGCACCAACTGCTTTCCAACGTGGAGAGTATGCAATGTATTTTTCTGTATGATGTTGTTTTATATGTGATGTACTGTTTGTAAATTTGGTAATTGTATTGTTTTTAATTGTTTGTATTGTTTGTATCGTTTTCTATATTTTCCTTCCCAGGGACCACAGATGTAAATTAGCTATAAAGATAAATCTGGCCCAATGGTTGTGTTGTGCATGGCCCCTGTTAAATAAACTAATAAACTAAACTAAACTAAACTAAACTACAAAGCCCTGGCAAGATGTGTGTAGGCCTACAGAATCAACCTGTAACAAAATTAGCAAAGCATCAGTTCACACTCTTTGCTTTTTACTGTTTTACTGATTCTTCATCATGCTCTGTCATGAACCATGGTGTAAAAACACATATAGACATATCAGGTAGTAGTTACATGTGCTGACAGTACTAGTACAGGAATCTGTACCTCTTTAGTATAGTATAGCACCACTTACTGGCCGTTTGTGGGACTAAAAAAACTGATTAAATCCATTTTTCAGTACTCAGATCCTTTACTTCAATAAAAGTACCAATTCCACAGTGTAGAAATACTCCTGTCTGAGAAATAATGTACTTATTATTGTGCTTGCAGTTTCATTCTGAGGATCAACCTCATGATTGCGAGAGAACTGAACACAAGATGGCGACTCCTTCACTCAAGTGAAAGTCTCAAAGCCTGAGCATTAGAGTTCATCTCTGTGAAGCAAACTGACTTCATCCTAACTGCCCTGCACATGTGAAGGGGATGAAAATCTTTTTTTTTTGGACCTAATGGTTAAAACTCTGATAATACACAGAGTCATTTTGTAGTGTTTGTGACACTAGAATTTATTCATAATTTTCAGCTGTTTTTTGTGGCTGTGGTCACCTCACAGGCCAGTGCTGCTGCTGAGGGACTGATCAACCCTGATGTCACAAGTCAGCCGTATATGTGATAATAGGTCACCAAAAAAATTCCGTTCCTAAATCACCATGTGACATCTTGTGGACTTTGACTTGCAAAACTACCACAAACTGGATCTGAATTGAATTTTTCTACATATTTTTTCTTTTTTTGGAATTCTATTATTTATGTTTTGTGCAGTTTGACTCTACTGTTTATTAGTTTACAACTAATAAGCAGTAGACTAGTAGTAGTAGTAGTAGTAGTACTTTAGAAGAAAAGCAACTTTGTAATATCTCTGTTATTCTCTGTTATTCCATATAATTTCCAAATTTCCAGCATTCTGTGATGTCATATAGTCTTTTATGACACGTATTGTTCTAGAGTTCTACAAGACACAGCTGAGAATATTCACCATTAACACTTTAGGACTTTACCACTTGACCACTGTAGGAGAGTCACAAGCATTCATCGTGTTTTATTACAGACGAGCGTCTTTAGAGACTTTACTTAAAGAGAGCAGAGAATGGAGAAGTTAAGAGCCATAAATCTGCACAATGACCTCTGTGCCATCTATCAGGGTGAGATCAAGGTCCTTTCCAGAGACATCAAGGCTCTTCAGCTGAAGAACCAGCAGATGACACAGCACTATGAAGCTGCGATCTCAGCTGAGGAGAAGGACCAAGAGGCCATGCTGCTGGAAATCCAAGAGCTTAAGGATGAGCTGCAGAGAGCCCATGCCATGAAGAAAGTGACCTGCCCCGCCACAGTGGAGGCACTTTCTCAACAACTGGAGGAGACAAACAGGAAACGTTCAGCTGAAAGGCTGATGCTCCTCATGGTGGAACAGGAGCTGGAAGATCTCCGGCAGCAGCTACAGACAGAGAAAGCCTTGAGGATGCAGGCAGAGACTGAAAAACTGGAGGCTGTGGAGATCGCTGAGGCCCTTTTAAACAAAGTGGAAGAGCTACAGAGCTTCTCAGAGGAGTGTTCAGCTGAGAGCTGGCTGCTTTCAGTTGAGCTCAAATCAGAGAAAGCAAAACAGGACCAGCTTCACTATGAAATCCTGGAGCTGCAGCAAATGCTCCAAGATGAAAAGGACCTGAGGAACCAGGCGGATGCCAACAACCTCAAGGACTTTGAGCTGGCAGAGTCGATCTGTCAGGAGTTGGACCATCAGCTCCAGAGAGAGAGGGAACTGATGGAGGAGGCACAGAGCAGCAAAGTGGAGGCCAAGAAAATTGAGCAGATGTTGTTCCAGCAACTAGAAGAGGCTCGAACGGTCACTGAAAAGCTTTCAGCAGAGAGTCAGACGCTCGCTGACAAGCTGAGAAAGGAGGAAAAAAGACAGGAAGCTCTCCTTCAAGACATCACTGAGCTCATGCATGTGCTTGATAAAGAAACAATGTTGAGAGTCCAGGCAGAAAACTACGAATTGGAGGCCATCAAGGTTGTGGAGGTTCTCCAAAAGAGACTTGATCGACATAGAGCGAGGTCGTCTGCCAGGACGAGGACTTCCTGTGGCAGCAGGAGCTTTTTCTGTTGTTTCAGAAGAAGAGCAACAAAAAGAAAAGCTGAAGACTGAACATCAACCTCAGTCTGTCTCTCTCAGTGGACTTCAAAAGGAATACACCCCTACTGTTTTATTCTATTTTAGCTTCTTTTTATTTCCAAATTTAACACTTTTTAATTGTATTTAAATGTATGTTTATGTTGTCTTGTGTTGTTTTTATATTCTGTCAAGATGGCTTTTATGTATTATCTTTGTAAAACACTTTGAATTGTCTTTCTGTTGAAATGTGAAATACAAATAAACTTGCCTTGTCTTACAGAATATGAAATTTATTCAACTGTCAAAAAAGCCAAAAATTTAAAAATGCAATAACAAAAAAGAGGAAATTCAGCTGTTCCAGCAACGTTTATTTAAGAGTATCATGGAGTAATGTTGCATGTATAAAAATGAAAATATAGATATAAATAAACAAATATTGATGCAAATAATTTCATGTTTCTTTTCAGCATCTATTGTTTCATCCAGTAATAGTTTTATACTTGAAAACTGACAAATACAATGCAAATAAGGTGATGCTGTTGCACAGCCTTGTAATGTCACTAAGTATTATGCTGTAAAGCTAACATTGATCACAACTTCTTGAGCTCAAACCCTCAATAGAATGAACGAGCCACATGAAGATGTAACCTCTTAACACAGATAATTCTCAGTAAATACTTCATGTTGAACTGCAATGACCTCCAGATTGTGGTTTGGTGCAGCCCTCTGAGGAATGAACAACTTTGCCTGAATGAAGAGTTTGGTGTCCTGCACACAAACTCCACCAGCGATGCCATGAAACCATGAATGAAATGTCCTGCCTGGAAAAAAACTAATCTGAAAAATACACTGTTAAACTGATTTGCACCTAATTTTAACTTTGCACCTAATTTGGAGAACATTGTACATGTGTATAGTAAATATTGTGAAGTTTGAAATCTGTACTGCTGAGTTATTAAAAAACAGTAAAAGAAACAATCGCTCTGCACGTCCACTAAGATGCAGCATTATGGTATTGTGAGAGCATCATGAAGGATTATCTGAACTGTTTTAGACACAATTTTAACTTCAAACCTCCATCAAGCAATACTATAGTCCATGAGTACTGTGAGACAAACAGAAGTATGTCTTTACAATATCCTTAATATTTCCTCCATAAACATGTAGTTTTTAGTCTCATTTGGGGAAAGAACTTGTAGATCAGGAAGATTTCTTCATATAAATAAACCCATTGATGTAAATACTGATTGAGAATGATCCTAATGATATTTTTCAGAATGTTGTTGTTTCATCCAACACCACAGTTTTACACTCAAAAAGTGAAAGTGGATATTCAAATAAGATAATCTTGTTGCACCACTTTAACTTCAGAAGACTATGATCCTTGTAACAATGCAAACAGAGCAGCATTACAGAGCAGCAGGAGACCACAGATGAACTGTCAAATCCCTGGAAAAGAGTCAAATGTTATCTGCCTAATCTGGAGAAAATAGTGCAAGTGTAAAGCCAATATGGTGAAATTTGAAATCTTGAATTGCTGAGTTAATTACAAGAAATTATTACATCGCCCCCTATATCTTGGTTTACACTAAATTTTGCCTGGTCAAACAACAAGTAAAACTGGATGTGACACTAAACTTTGTGCAATTTTGAGCTTGTTTGCGCTTATAAAATATAACTGTCACATGTCATAAAGGTGCTGCAGTAAAATGTACACAATTTCCCTCTGAAATGTAGAAGTATAAAGTAACATAAAATGGAAATACTCAAGTAAAGTAAGTACCTCATTGTTTTTAATAAGGTGCAGTACTGAAGCAAATATACCTTCCCATCACTGGTGTACTTTCTCCAAAATAAACTTGATTGTGATCGATGTATTGGCTGTTATTGTAATAGCCATCCATGACCACATGAGGGCAGAACACACTAATGAGTGGTATCTTAAATAATAATCTTAGATATTTCCATATGTGAAACAGAAATAATGTGAAGTGGTCTGTTTAATGACTGGAATCTGAGAAAATAAGATAATGCTGAATGCGTATTAAGGGAGAGATTTCATTAAATTAATTATACTGTAAATTTTGAATTTTTCGGCCTGGCGGGGGTTCTTGTCATTATAGAGAAACACAGATTCAGTAAACGTTGAGTACAGTTAGACCCAGCAGTCTCCATTAGGTTGGGCGAGTTCAAAGTTCTGAAAACAACGGGGGTGTTTTGAATACACCCCCGTTTTCACAGGTAATTTGTTAGTCTTACCCTCCCGCTGCAGAAAATAATGGGTTACTCCTGGAAAGCTATTGATGTAGCACTTTTCTCCTCATGAAAATAACACGGAGATTATTTGACCAATGAGAATTTTAGTCGGACGAGAGCATATTGACCAACTAATCGACCAGTCGACCAGCAGACTACAGCCCTAAATAGTCATAGACTGACTTGTCACTTGAAAAGAAATCAAACTTCAGTTCAGCTTTAGGGATTTTTTTTTACTTATGAATAAACCATTTTTCAAATAATATAAAAAAAATGTAACACTAATTCAGATTTTTTTTTGTATTTTTATAACAACAAACAATATCACACATTGAGGAAAAAAACGCGCTCAATTCACTCAAAAAGTGTCAACTTCTGTCATGAAATACTGAGTCAAATTTTTTCAATGAGTCATTATGTTCTCACTCACTAAATTCAAGCCCTCTAATAAGTGTGCTGGTGGTCATTTTGGAAATTATTACTCTGTTAATAAGATATTGAGACGAATAGTAGTTTCTATGTCTTCTACACGGGTTAAATGTAAGATACCCCTTTTGTGAGGATTATCCATGCCTTTTTTAAGTTTAATTTTTAATGAAAAGTTTGGAGTTAATCTGCAAAGGAAGACCTTCACCAGAGCTAATTTGGTGCAGAAAACCAAGGCTTTTCTCAACTCCAGGATTTTGTTTTCAAGTAACTTTCGTTAATGCATCATCAAAGGGTAAGTTTTTAAAATCTAATAACAGCCGCCGAGCCAACTGATATCATTCTGGCCACTGCTATCAATGTGTATGTTACTTCATTTGGAAAAATGGTCATTAATATGCACATGTTGCTAATGTTGGCTGTGTGCATGCTGTGATGTCTCTGTGTGTGTGTGTGTGTCTGCATTTTGCCTAAGAAATTAGCTGTTAATCTTGGTGATAACTCTCACTCCCTCCGTGCTGTTTGCTCGTTACATTGGTTGGACTAAGTTAGCGTCTTATTTTTGTTTCAGAGCTGGAAATGTCACAGGTAACTTTTGCTGTACTATAGGAGGGACACAGTAAGTTGGGCTGGTAGTTTGCTTTTTTCCCCAACGAGGGAAGGGGGGGGTCAGAGGGCCAAGGTTTAAGAGTCACAGTTCGCTATTACACGTAAAGGTTGGTAAAGGTCAGCCTTTGCTCTTTATTTTCTCCAATATGACCTACTTTTGGTGTGAATAAGTCACTCAGGGAGGCTCAAGGAAAAATATTTGTAGTTCCGGGGAGGAACAAAACAGATAAAAAAACAAAACAGAAAAACAAAGTCACATCCCAGCCACCCCCCTCCCTCTGATAAATAACAAACAGTCCCTTTTATGGAATGTCCTGGCTTCAAATGGAAAAGATGGTGCTGACCATAAGCAGCTACTCTGGGCTTCAAACCATGGATGTATAAAGAGAACTGGATACAGTGTTGGAAGCAGGGCCCCATTCATTCCTATGAAAGTTGCTTAGTGGCGCATGAAGCCAAAGAAGCCACTTGTAGGAGGACAACCGCTTGTTCTTTAATTCTGTTAACTAATCTTTGATTCTAAAGAAAATAA
Source organism: Thunnus albacares (assembly GCF_914725855.1). Taxonomy (NCBI): domain Eukaryota; kingdom Metazoa; phylum Chordata; class Actinopteri; order Scombriformes; family Scombridae; genus Thunnus; species Thunnus albacares. The sequence continues at coordinate 11,680,858 of NC_058108.1, read as the reverse complement.
GAGACAGACTCCCTGGATTCCTAAGTTTGTAAGAGCAGACCCTCGGCCTGCAGAACTGATCTTTGTAACCCTCTAAGTGGGGGTTCGATCAGTGATGCTCAACAGACTCAGAAAGACCTCCTAAGAAACCATTTCAATAAGTTGAACTACGACACGACCTAAAAGCATGAAATGACCCTTAAGGCCACTTGGACCGGAGGAAAACAGCTCCCACCTTAGAGGGAAGACAGGCTCTTATCAATAAAGCCATAAACTAACCCACATTCCTGAGGACTTTGTGAAGCCCCCTTTGCAAATCTGAGGCAAACCTCATGTAAATTAAATCATCATGTAACTTATATCATGTTATTTGTCATGTAAATACAAGAAGAACAGTCTAACTTTCATAGGTGTATGACTATCTACTAAAGAGATATAAGACTTAGATTGTATTAACCTTTATACTACAGGATCCTTTATGTGAAGAGTTGATGAATGTTTGATCACCATGTATTTGTATTTTAAGTGTTTATCTTGTAATCTATTAAACTCAATGACAATCATATTTTAGTAGTTAAATTAGACGAGTGGTTTGGTTCAAAGATTGAAGTTTCTAAAATAATAGGAATGTAAAGATAATATTTGAAGGATTTGAGTTTAAAGTTTCTTTTATTGTTAAACAATAGTCATGTTGAATGCTTTTATATTATGAAATAAGTTATGTCAACTTATATTTAAATATGTTTCTGAAAGTAATCTAATCACACACAATGTTTCCTTTTTCTATAGTATTAAACTTTATTTCAGTAGATGGTTTGAGATGTGTAAATAGTTTGAGAAAGTTGAACTAATGAAGGCTGTATGCTTAGACATCGTGAAGTGTTAATATGAAGGTTAATGTTTGTTATTAGAAGAACTGACTTATCATGCATTGTGTAAACTGCTTAACTGTTTCTTTAATGGTTTTACAAATATGATACAAGCTGACAGGACCGTTATTAATCAGTATATTTGGACATTATGACAGGAATGTGTTTACAGCTTAATGTGAAATAATAGGCAACAGTGACTTATAGTGTAAGTTTTTGCATGTAAAAACTCAGAATTAGATTTCACCAAATTTCTTTACTTCAGGAGAAATTTCAGGTTGCAGACCACCGGCCACACCTAAAGCCCCTAGAACAAAGAAATTGAATATTCATCAATAATTTGGCACAAACCCCTTTAGAGCATCCCTAAAACTCCTGCCATCTTATTCTAACTCATAAAAACAGCCTCAAAGAGATTCCTCTTTGAGCTGGCCTCCAAGAACTCAAGAAAGCTCTTAAGACATCTCTTTTATTTGTTTTTCACCCAAATATATCCGTATTTAACCTTTTATTGCAACAAGTTAATTTGTTTTGTTTTATTAGTAACATTAAGTCTCGTATTTCCACGTATAGTAATTTAATTTGAAGTAAAAGTACAGTATTTTATTTTGAAGTAGACGCCGCTGAAGACTTGAGCGTAGTCAGACTAAAATTTATTTGACACTCAACTTAAGTTACTACAAGCCAAATAAAGCCTGAATCTGCAACTTAAACCCTTGAAGAAGAAGAAGAAGAAGAAGAAGAAGAAGAAGAAAAAGAAGAACGCTTGAAACTGAACCTGCTCTCTGAGAGCAAGACTGCAACCCAGAAGTGACACCGGCTTGAAGACTCTTTCAGAGCAGCCTGAAACGGCTTGATTCTTTACCGGAATTCAACGCCCCTGCATCCACTGAGATGCGCCACAGCCCACAGCTGATATGGGCTCTTTCACTGCAACATCGCTGGTGATGCTGCACTAACAACGCTGGACCTGCCAAGATGACGCCTCTACCATGACGACACACCTCAACAGTAAGGCATAACATGGCTTTGTGATCAAGGGTTGATGTCGAATAAGGTTAAAATTAAAGAATTTATTTAGAGAAGTTGAATTAGCTTTTTTCTTAGCATTTCCCGGTACAACATGTTAAGCCTCGAGTCACGCACTTCGAGTCACTCTTGCTGAATAATTTTCTTTATTTTATTATTTTTTCATCCTTCTTAGGCCTTATTTATTTATTTATTTTTCTTTCTTTTTATTTATTATTTTCTGTATATTATCTATGCTTTATCATGTATCCTCAAGACGTTTAGCTATTAATAAATGTCTTCATTTATCCTAAAAGTGTTTGCTTGTTTCTTTGAGCTGCAGTAAACAAAGGTCACTGTTTGGGACAAGAACTTATGATTATGAGACTGATTCATTGATTAAACTGAACAAGTGTTAGTGCTCCCTCCTGGCACTAACAAATCTTAACCAAAAAGGAGGTGGTGCCCTAATGACAAGGTAATTCATTAATAAAGTATTAATACTCCTACACACTTCCTGAAAACATACTGTGCACACTATGGGCCGCATGAGACTTCCGCTGGCCTAGGTGTTTATCTACTGGTTTAGCCCTCCAGCTAACTTGAATGGTGCCACAAAAACAAGAAAGATGACTTGGCCCAAAAAGCGAATCACTTCAGTATCACATACTCTAAACAGATACTTAAGAAAGAGCTTAAAGCCTTAGTTGTGGGTAAGTTGGTGGAGTTGAAGATTATTGTGTTGCCAGCTCCGTCAGAGCTGTGCTGGAGGATGGTACCCTGCATGAGGTGGCAGGCAGCTGAACGTATGAGGGTGATCCTCATGGTGCTCAGGCAGCTTCAGGGGTGGAGGGTGAGATAGATGAGCGGATGAAAACTCTGTTCACGCTGCCTCACTATGATCCTCTCTCTTCTGCTAGTACTGGGTCCAGGGACGAGGCTCGACTGAAAGTCCGTCTTCCTCATCTCCAATCAGAAGCCCAGGAGAAAGTACAGAACAGACAAGCACAGTTACAATACCAGCTGGAGATTAAAAAGCTGGAACTTGAAGCTACCAAAGCCATAAGGCTGCACCAGTTAGAGCTCGAGTCCCAGAGGGAGACTCATGTGTTGAGTGCAACCACTGGTGCTGGGGGTCTGTCTTCCTCTTCCACCACTTTACCACATAGCTCATTTGATGTCAGCAAGCACGTTGCCTTGGTACCCGCATTTTGGGAAACTGAAGCAGATTCCTATTTCGGCGCATTTGAACACATTGCCCTAGCTCTGAAGTGGCCACCTGAAGTCTGGCCTCTTCTATTGTGCGTATGAATTGGTCCCTGAAGCCTACAGACAGAAATTCTGAAATCACAAAAAATCCCCGAATCAGACTTATATTGAGTTTGACAGGGAAAAGGGAATCCTGTTTGATAAGTGGAGCACTACTTGCAAAACCAGTGATTTTAACTCTCGTGAGAGCTAATTCTGTTGGAAGAGTTTAAGAAATGCTTGCCTGACCGCATTGTAGTGTATCTCAACGAGCAGAAAGTAAATTCTCTGCTGATAAGCCTCGTCATGCTCCAGTGAAAAGAGCAGCAGCAGCTTTCTCAGAGTGTGCTGCAGCTGAAAGGCATCGGGTTAATTAAAACTGAGCCGTGTACTTTCACTGATTCTATCACAGGATACTGACGCTTATTTCAAACCATTTATATTTGACGGGTTAGTGTCGCTAACAGGTGAGCCTGGAGACCAGCGTCCGGTGCGTATTTTATGTTACACCGGGATTCTCTTCCGTGCGTTGCCATTCTTGAAGTCTCATATACATGTATAATCCAAATCAGTGGCGGCTGATGACTCAAAAAATTGGGGAGGACAAGAGGAAAACCAACATGGAATCTTACTACAAACCACATCATACTACATCATTGTCACCCTCCCGATGAAATTGGAGGGGTGGAGGGCAATTTTATATGTCAATAAAACAATTTTCTTTTAAAAACAAAACCCCTGACTGGTGAAAAGGCTGCTTCTTTAAATACATTTACTATATACACAAGAAGAAGTGTTCATTTTAGCCGTGGAGTGGTTCACACTGTGTCATTTTACCAACAAAGTGAAATTCAAGTCTATAGTATTGTTCTATTGTGACAACAGATTTATGTTTTCATCAAAAACAAACAACATATCACATGATTTACACGTCCTATGTATTTTCGTAGTACACAGGAATCTATAATGTACTACAAAGCTTATAATGTGATACAGGAATAGATCAGTGCTGAATACTAGAAAGACTGAACACTAAAAACATTTACAGATCTAAAAGTTTAAGTTCACATCAGAAAGTATTAATGTATGTATCAAATACATGACATACACACTCTTATCTATATGCACCACAAACAAACTTTAGGCTACAAAGCTGACAGGTTAACACTTGTTATTCTAGTTACTTTAAGCTTATTACTAAATATAGGGTAAACGTCCCTATTAAGCCCACGTACCATATAAGCCCACTTGCAACTTCTGAGTCAAATAAAAAAAAAACTACATCATCATTTTTTGCTGTGTGATGTTTCCTCCAGTAAAGCTGCTTGATATATAAATGCCACTTTTTATTGTGAGCCAATCAGATTTGTCGATATTGAGTTATCGAAGCACATGTCTGACACGTGCCGGCTGATCCCAGAAGAAGTTGCAAAAAAACTTTGGTCATTTTGGTACCCTCAGAAGCATTTTTTTTCATATTTCAACTCCTGTTTTTGGTAAATACTCATTTGTTATCAAAATTTAAGAGATTAGTGTTTTGATTAAGACCTATGTAAGAACATTACTTGAATTAGAAATATTGTTTCTTTTGAAATCAAAATATGAGTTTTAGCATGCTAGCAAACAGACCACATGCTGCATCAATAGAGTAGCTGTATAGTATGGTTCATTGCAATGACATAAAGCATGGTAAGCATGTATAGCTTACATTTTTGCATGCATTATATATTATTATACTGTTAAATGGACAATAAATGTGTATGTTTATTTTTATTTATTTTTTAATCAACATTTTTACCTGGTGGGCTTAAAGGGGACGCCAGCAAATGAGTACAGATAATTATTTCTCTGCATGATCAATTTATACTTTTCATGTTATGATAGTGCAGCATATATAGATTTATTTCATATAGTTGTTTTTTAATGTCGTGTGTAGAATAAAATATTCCGTCTTTTAACCATAAAGTCACTGATTTTCCCTTTAAGCCAACCTGCTCCTATGAAGCCCACTTGACTGTGTTTCAATGGGGATTTTCTCCTTTTTGACCTTTGAACCATTTTTCTGCCTAATTTTGGTCAATTAAGTCTTTCCTAACATTAGCAATATTTTTAAATCTTTACTTTTCAGATGAGTTTTAGCTTGAGATGACTAGAACACGGAAGAACTACAGTTCATGCCCATGCATGATAGAAGCATGCTGTCTGTACAGGGAGGGAACAGTGCGAAATCTCTCATTTCTGGCAAAAAGTTATGGAGTTGACAGGAAGTTATTAAGGCAGAGAGTGAAGGAGCAGCTGAGTATTGATGCACAACAGGGACATGCCATCTACCTGGGTCCAGCGGTAGAGCAGGAGATTTCAGTGTCTTCAGGTAGGGTTATAGTGACTGATAGGCTAAGAAAAAGATAACATGAAGCAGTGGGTATCCTAATATGAGGTCATGAAAAATGTGATTTTGCCTAATCCAGTGGATCTGAGTGTGTGGTCTGTGGGTATGTGTGTGCACTTGTGTATGTGTTTGTGTGCGCTTGCATAAGTAACATTTGAAAATCAATTACAGTTATTGTTTAATTGTAAATCCTGTAATTGACTCATTTACTATCCTTAGAACCTCAGTGTTAAACCTGCAAACTGTTTTTCTTTCAGTCAGTCAGTCATTAGAAATCTTCATAAAAACATCTGCACTTTCAACCATCTGGCAACACAGCAAAATGGCTGGTCACGCCCATTTCAAATGCCATTTACAGGCCATAGGATAGGAGTGAAGACACAGTGAAAATAGCAATTGAGAGCTAAGAGATTACAGATTTGAAAAGAACAATTTGTATTTTCAAGATTTTTTAAATAAATATAATTATTTATCAACAAATCATGAAGTGGGCTTATTTGGAACACCCACGGGCTTAAAGGGTACGTTAGGTACCCATTAAGCCCATGCCTGACTTTTGACATATTTTGACAAATTAAACAATAAAAACATTAGAAATTGGTATAAATAAATTATTGACACTTCTAATGAGAGATTAGACTTTCATTTTAACTAAATTTTTTTCACTTAAATTGGGGCAGTATATATTAAAAATGTCTGAAACGCGGATTTGGTGGGCTTAATAGGAACGTTTACCCTACGACTCAGCTTTAAAAAAAAACTGAAGAAATTGTCCCAAGCAAGCAGCCAGACCTCCTGCACACTCATTCACTAATCACAAAACATCAACAGGTGACTGAACAACCACTTTATTAAAAACTGGATCAATTCCAAATGAATGATTGAGTCCAGACAGCTCACTGTAACTTCAACAAGTAAACTACCTACAGCACATTATATGATATCTGCTGCATTCTTGTTAAGGAGATAAATTCACACAACAGCGACAGAGACATTTAACCATCAGAGATGAAATTAGCGACCAAAGAGACAGAGAGAGGCTCAGCTTGGTTAATCAAGCTGATATCATTAGCAATAATGACAAACAAGCTAACTCTCCTGGTTTGTTTCCCGGTTGGTTCTCTCTCCAGCTGCTCCCTGGGGGCATCCTTCCGCTGCTCGCTGCACAGTCCAGATCCATTCTCCCGTTAGCTTAACAACAGTCTTTAACAGTCCTCCATGGATGTATAGAGTCCTTCGCGCTGCTACAACGAGCTAACTGTTGTGTTGGCTAACGGAAGCAGCTATTTACTGCTAGATAAAAGAAGTGAAACGTAATATATCTATATCTTACTGGTCTTCTTCTCTTAACAGTTTGTCACACTCACATACATTACACTGGTAGAGAATTGAGGATGAAATCCGGAAACTATCATTGGACCAACACAATGTCAATATTGCATTCTGGTTGTTGGTTAGGGAGGACGTCCTCCCTTGGAACGTCATTTTACGTGTCTTGACCAAATATAGATTAGCATGAAAAAAAAACAACATTAAATTGATGAAGGAGATCCCGCCCTAAGGAGGACAGCAGGAGCCTGTCCTCCTCTGTCCCCCACTCCCTCTCCACTGCCCCCCACCAACACTTCACACACGCTGCCCTTTCTCCTCCTGCCGTGCAGATGTCGCTGTTGAAGCATTTTAATCAGAATTTCAATAATGGATTTTTCCCAAAGGAGAGAGAAAAATTATTTTATAAATAATGCTGAGATTTGGTAATGGTTTATTTCAACTAAATATTCTTTTTTATATTTTGATCTCCCTCTTGCCTCTCAAAATATAGAGGAGGAGCAACTTCTCTGCCTCTATGGACCAGCCTCCACTGATCCAAATTGATCACAGGTTTTTTCCCTGTCGCTATTTGTCCTGTGTTGCCGATTAGAGGTATAGCCTTTTTAATGGGTAACGATATAGCCGGCGGTAAAGTGAATCCTACGTTGGAAGTGTTGGATTCCCCTCGGTGCACGGAGTCCGGTGGAGTAGCACAGCCTCGTTCTAACTTGTTTCCCTGATGTGCAGTCAGTCGTGAGCAATCGCGTAAAAATTGGGATGTTTCTTTGTCTGACAGTGTGCTTATGCTGGCCTTTTCAGGAGAGACTGAGATGGAGGTCGCTGCTACGGTCCCTAGGTTTCCCTCTTGCAATATACATTTATGGCTTTTGGCATTTGCAATGCTCCGGCCACCTTTCAAAGACTGATAAACACAGTGTTGACAGGGCTGATTAACTGTAGATTTAGATGATCTGATTGTGTATACCCCCACCTGGGGAGAACACATAAAGATCCTTGAAAAAGTGTTCTCCAGGCTCACGGAAGCGTCGCTCACGTTAAACTTGGTGAAATGTGAGTTTGGGAAAGCCACCGTCACCTATTTAGGGAGACAGGTGGGCCAAGGGCAGGTACTCCCTGTAGAAGTCAAAGTCTCTGCTATAACAGAGTGTCCCATTACTACAATGAGAAAAGCCCTTTGCAGGTTTCTAGGCATGGCAGGTTATTACAGGAGCTTCAATTGTAACTTTTCTACTGTTGTCCTTCCGTTAACAACTCTACTCAGCCCAAAGGCAGATTCCGTGTGGACTCCTGATTGTCAACATTCCTTTGAAAGTGTGAAGTCTGTCTTAAGTCATGCCCTGTGCTCGCTGCTCCCGATCTCTCTAAATCATTTTAACTGGAGGTGAATGCCAGTGCTGGGGGGTGCTGTGCTACTGCAGGAGGATGCAGATGGGGTTGACCACCCAATATGTTATTTTTCATGTAAGTTCAATAAGCACCAAGTCCAATACTCCACAATTGAAAGAGAAACCCTTGCTTTGCTGTTGGCACTCCAACATTTTGAAGTATATGTTGATTCCAGTCCCTTGCATGTTGTAGTCTTCACAGATCATAACCCCCTTGTCTTTCTGTCCCGCATGTACAAGCACAACCAGTGACTCATGCGGTGGGCTCTGATCGTGCAAGATTACAACTTAGGTATCCGTCACAAAAATGGTTCAGAAAACGAATTGGCAGACGCTTTGTCCAGAGTGTAGGTTAACAACCTATGTGATTTAGTAAGTTGAACCAAAAACCCTCCCCTTATGTCTTAAGGGAAGGGGTGTTACGGCTGCCACAAACCCCTGCCTTGTGTGTGTCTGTGTGCAGTCATTTTCTTTAGTGTCTTTTTCTTCATGTCAAGCAGTCTCCAGTCATCCAGGCTCCTCCCACTTCCTGGCTGGTATCGGCAAGTATCCTTATTGGAGTGGCCCCTGCTCAAGCCAGCCCTCCAATCCCGAGGCGCCACCGTGCCTCTCGTTGTTGTGTGATAGCTGATGTGAGACTAGTATGAAGCATCCGCTGTTTAACTGTGCTTCTCGTGAATGTTGAAGTCAGGTGCACTGGATCTAGTATGAGGCACTCGCTTGTTGTTTGGGGACTGGGCCAGGGGTAGTTATAAGTATCACTGATTGCTCACGCACACTCACTAGTTGTTAGCTTCATCAGAAGCAGGGGTGCTGCTCTCACTGTGTTTGTTTTATAAGCCACTGAAAACTAGACCTAGAGAGTGAGATGTCATTTTTTTTTGTTTTCTTTGTGTTAGTAAGTTAAGCTCTGACTTAGGAGTCCTCTTTTGGTTAGCAGTGGTTTTGGTTAGCAGTGGTTTTGAGATTTGAATTTCAATCTCTTTATTTGAACAGGGACTATGTACAAAGAACATTAATATAAAACAAGGAGAGATGTAATGTACCAGGTTTTAGCAAATTGCTATTTTCCATTCGTTGGCCCTGGGCAGGTATGTAAAATAATAAAATAAGAAAATTATACATTAAAAGAGTACAAGATACTATGGTAGTCAACAACATTCATTTACAAATGTGTGCAAGTTTACTGCAAATGTTTTGTAAGACTGTTGTCGTTATCAGTTCTGTAGGAACTGCTAGCGTTTGCAATCTCTCCTGCTAAACCAGGACCAACACTGACAAAAAATTAATTAAGTTCATTTGCAACTAAGGTCATATCATTAATAGTTTTGGTTAAGAAGTGGTTTGGGTATCCTGTTTTCCCAGTTCTATTTCTAATAATTTCATTCAATACTTTCCATGTATTTTTTTAATGTTATTTTTCATATGCTTCATCTACATCTTCCACATAGACTTTGTTCCAGTCTTGAATCATCAGATTTTTTTAAAAGAATTAATTGCCCCTTCTGTTTTTTGTCTAATTATTTTGTAAGTTGTAATGTCATTGCTTGTCCCTGTACAGCTCTGAATGACCACAAACACCGGCAGATGGTCACTTGTGTCATTTATGATTAGTCCACTTATTACTTTCCTATCAATTACATTAGTAAATATATTATCAATTAGTGTCACACTGTGTAGGGGTTAACCAAGTTTCCTTAACATTAACATTAGTCAACAATTAGTCAACATTAACATTAGTCAACAATTCACTCAGTCAACAAGGTATTCACTCATCAACATTGTAGCACTTGTAACAGGGATCAAACATGAACAGCGTCTCTAGTCTCTAGAATATCAGAAAATAATTTTTGGGGGGTAAATTGAGCCATTGATTCAACTTACCCCAACATTACTGGCACATTTGACCCCACAACCTCCATTTTGACAAAACTGTTTCATACAGTGGCTCAGATCTACAGGTATGCTAAGTTTATGGCCTTGTTTTGTAGCTTACACTGACTTAAATTAACATGTGATAATGTCCAAAACCTTTCTATTTTAATTAAGATACAAGACTGGTAACTTTAGTAACATGATGAATCCCCCCCCCCCACATTATAGGGTTAAGGGGTGGAGTTGATTTTTGTTGCTTTTGTTTGTTCATGTTTAAAAAGAAAAAAAAAGTACCTTTGCTTTGGCAATACTGCATTTTGTTATGTCACTCCAATAAAGCTATTTGAATTGAATTGCGAGACACAGAGAGAGAGAGAGACGGGGGAGAGAGATAGACAGTAGTTGGCAGTTACACGTTTCGTTTGGCAGCAAGTGCATTTGCGTGCACTTCCACACCCAGGAAATGTATTAACAAATACACAGTGTGTTGTTATTCTGGTTGGGCATGTAATTGGAGGGTGTAGGCTCATACTGTACATTGAATTGATGAATTCTGTAGTGGTATTGTGTTCGAGTGGGTTGAACAAATCAATATTGAAGTCCCCACAAACAAAAAGCATTTTATTATTATTTATGTTCTCATACATCCCAGACAGCTTATCCCTGAATGTATCAATACATGATCCTTAACTTCTGTATACACAACTTATTAGTATGTTTTTGATTTCTCTATTTCCATTTCCACCGTGGTACATTCCATGACTTGTGACATGCTTTTAATAGATTTACTTTTATACTTTTTGTTGATGTATAAGGCAACTCCTCCACCCTTTTTAAAATTTCTATTTGTAAAATACATCTCATATCAAAGAAAACATTTGTTGCTGTAGGTGGTCGATAAACTGCAGATACAACAAATGACATTACAGGGGATAGTGTAATGTTGACCCCAGCACACTCCAGGGTGTTTTCATCAATATCAGTTTGTACATAAATCAAAACCCCACCCTTCCATTTACTTCTGTCTCGCTTGTGCACCTTATAACCTGGGACTTTAAAAAGCTAAAGGCGTTGTAGGGGTTAACCAAGTTTCCATAAAACACGAAAGGGGAGGAGACTAGGAGTAGATTATAATCTGGAGATGAGATGAAAATTAATCTATTCAACAGCGAGACATCCAACAGTGACAAGACTTCACAAGATCAACTGCCTGTAAAGGACAAATATGGCCAGCAGTAAGTACAATTATAACTCTACTACTCATGGAAAGACCTGGCATAATTTTCTTCAAATATCAGTCGGCAGAGAAACAACACATCTTTTGTTTACACAAGTAAAATGCTGGCATGGTTTGGGTCCACTGGTCCCCTTAGAGGGATGGGTCACTGCTATACAATACAAAGTTGTTCTGAGTCATCACCTTTATCCTATGATGAAACATTTCTTTCCTGATGGGAGTGGTCTCTTCTAGGATGACAGTACCCCCATCCATAGGGCATGAGGGGTCACTGAATGGTTTGATGAGTATTAAATGATGTGAATCATATGCTATGACCATCACAGTCACCAGATCTCAACCCAGCTGAACACCTATGAGAGATTTTAGACCAACGTGTTCGACAGTTCTCTCCAAACAATCATCAAAACACCAAATGAGGGAATGTTCATCCCTCCAGTAGAGTTCAGAGACTGTAGAATCAATGCCAAAGTGTATTGATGCTGTTCTGGTGGCACATGGTGGTTGGCTTCTTTTCCTTTAATTTGCCACCCATCTGTATGTACAGCATGTGTGTGTGTGACTTAAACTTAACATTAGTCAACAATTCACTCAGTCAACAAGGTATTCACTCATCAACATTGTAGCACTTGTAACAGGGATCAAACATGAACAGCGTCTCTAGTCTCTAGAATATCAGAAAATAATTTTTTGGGGGTAAATTGAGCCATTGATTCAACTTACCCCAACATTACTGGCACATTTGACCCCACAACCTCCATTTTGACAAAACTGTTTCATACAGTGGCTCAGATCTACAGGTATGCTAAGTTTATGGCCTTGTTTTGTAGCTTACACTGACTTAAATTAACATGTGATAATGTCCAAAACCTTTCTATTTTAATTAAGATACAAGACTGGTAACTTTAGTAACATGATGAATCCCCCCCCCCCCACATTATAGGGTTAAGGGGTGGAGTTGATTTTTGTTGCTTTTGTTTGTTCATGTTTAAAAAGAAAAAAAAAGTACCTTTGCTTTGGCAATACTGCATTTTGTTATGTCACTCCAATAAAGCTATTTGAATTGAATTGCGAGACACAGAGAGAGAGAGAGACGGGGGAGAGAGATAGACAGTAGTTGGCAGTTACACGTTTCGTTTGGCAGCAAGTGCATTTGCGTGCACTTCCACACCCAGGAAATGTATTAGGTAATTAAGATACAAGACTGGTAACTTTAGTAACTACACGCTACAATTTTTGTTAAGATTAAATGTTGTTAAACCTGTTTTGCACAGTTGCTTGTGCTAAACATTGAAATGCACTTTCTATTGTGGCAAAAAGTATTGTATCATAAAACCTCTCCCATGGATGGTCTATTATTTCTGTGTTGTATGTGTTGGGCTGCTCTGGGTCAAACTTCAGGGGCTCAGGGCCTCATTTAAAGCTGTTGCGTATGCGCAATACGGGGCTTGAATGATACACACGTCACTTCCCATGAAAAAGTTGGGATGTATGAAAAAACAAACTTGACAGGAAAAAGAGGCCAGATGAATAATACTCTGTGTAGATTCATGACAAAAACTGTGTGTATGCACAAAGCCAGAAATGTGCATACACATGGTTCTGTGTCATAAATCTCAGTTGTTGTGGAAGAATGGCTGTGCATCTCTTTATAGCATCCATATCATTAATTCATTGCCTCTGTGCACCGCCTGTTGGCACCTACGTCGGACTCAAACTTAGTTTTATAGCACTTACTCGTGTTGTTCTCTCCTGACTAGATCCCTGCTTGTGTTGTATCAGCTCTCAGATGTATGTCACTTTGGATAAAAGCGTCTGCTAAATGAAACTGTAAATTGTAAATTGTAATTCATCACATGGACCTGTAAACCATTATCAGCAGTGATATCCCAGAAATTTAATCAATGATTAGTTTGTAGCTCTCATATCTAAACAGACTTTACAAGCTGTGTTGCAGCTAAGGATAAAAAAAGAATATTAACAGCAAAATGAAAAGTCAATTACTGTGTACTTTAAAAGAATGTTAAAATGAATCACACAATCTGTGCAGTTGGTTGTCAACCAAAACAATGTTTTATTAAAAGATCTCTCACCTTATATTTCATCTCCACCTCAACACATCACCCTGACATTGCTTGAGTTTTTGAGTTTTTAAGCATCCCTAGCCCCTCCCACAGCAGCTTTTGATGAAAACTCAAAAGCTTCACTATTTAGCATCACCAATGTCTTCCAACTTGGCTAACCAAATTTTAGGTGGATCTGGTTAATCTGCAAGGAGCAGTTAGTAAAAGTATGGGGCATATAACTTCCCTTTGCCAGTAGGTGGCGCTACTACTTTGATTCAAAATGGGCCTGTATGTGTCTTCAGACCAGGACTCTTATCAAATGTGAAAATTGGAAAAGATTTGGCGATGTGGAGTGGAGTTACAACAGTTTGTTTTGAAATGGCAAAAACATCGAAATTCACCGAGTCGCAATGGCACTGGCGTTCAATGAAAACTCACAATCTTCACAGTGTACCATCATCAAGGTCTAAAGGCTTTTCTGACCAAATTTGACGTGGATCACTTCAACCTGCTGAGCAGAGGTTGTAAAAGCACAACACTTGGAACTTCCTGTTGTCAGTAGGTGGCGCTATGACTATGACTCAATTGACACATAGAATGCATACCAAGTCTCTTAAATTGCATCCATGTTTCCCTCACTTGCGTCTTTTCCTTGCGTCTTAGTCCCTCCCACCGTGGATGCAAGGAGAGACGCAAGGAAACCAAGCGAGGAGAGAGGAAACGAGGAAATTTGTTTTAAGAGACATGAGACGTGCTTTCCTCTGAAGCATCATGTGAAGCGACGTCCGTTCCTGATGACGGCGACAGCTGATCACAGCTGGATCAGCTGTCAGTCGGCTTTAACAGCTGTAGAAACCATTTCTACTCGCAGAATGCGTTTATACTATTTATTGATCATTTTCATCTGTATTTTTTGATAACCTTGATAGTGAATTCATCATTCAATAACCCAGAATATAATCAGGGTGTCCTCTGAACACTGGAAAATATGTATTTGGCTAAATGTTTCAGGGCAAATGGAAATGATGTAACTCATATCAAACCCCACACTCAGGAATTTTCAGCCTCTCATGTGACTGAATGGAAATGATGATAAATGATGTAAAATATAAATGTGTTTAACTGTTATTATGGATAAAGTTAAAGTCAGGAAGAGTCTGTCTGTCAGCAAGAAACAGTTTAATGGAGGAAATAATATCATGAGAAAAAATCTTTCTAATAAATGAAGAAAGTTGTTTATGGTGCTTTTGTTGATCAGACCGACAATTAACAGATTTTTAACTATATGATGAATATATAAATAAACATAAAACTTGGGAATGATACACTTAAATTTAATCTGTAATCTGTCTCCACTTCGGTATGAAACTGCAGTGATGTATCAGATCAGTCTGATCAGCTGCAGCGTTCAGTTAATAACTGATATCCAATAAGGGGGCGTGTCGGCCGGTGAAAGACTTCCGAGAAGTCTGCTCTCATGTTTCCTTGCTCCTCGCTCCTCAGAGATTCCTCCTCGCTCCTCGCTCCTCCGAGCAAAATAAGACACTTGGGACGCTCGTCAAAATGGCGCATCAGGAACAACTTCTGGTTCAGGCAAGGAGCGAGGAGCGAGGAGCCATAAAATAGGAGACTTGAGACGTACCCATAGATGTGTTCAGGTGAGGACCCTCATCAACCACGAGAAATCTGGAACATTGGATTGGATTTCGAGTTACAACAACTTCCTCGTCAAATGAATTCAATGAAAACTTGATAACTTTTCATCACAAAAAGATGACACTGGCCCTGTTTACACCTGGCATTAACAAGTGGACAGCTCTAAGTACAGATGTGAACACACCCAAGACGCATTGAGATTCGATCACTCAGACCACATTTGGAGGTGGTCTGGGCCGCATGTGGCCACATTCATTTAGCAGTGTAAATGCAATGTGTCCTGGTCCACATTGAAGACCCACCTACTCAACTGATGTCCTTTATTTTCCTGCAAACTAGGCATATGCACTGCATTGCTGCCTCCTGTGTTCAACTTGTTTGATAACAGGATAAAGAAATGCATTATTTTGTTCGTCCGTTTTTCATGTGAATTAAAAGACGTACGGTTATTAGTTTTGCTGCGCTGCTTGACCTAATGGAGCTTAGCTGCTTTACTCCAAACACTTTCACTGTATGAACCTGGACTGTGTGTGTAACAGTTGACCTATTGGATGTGTAGAAGAACACAGAACATTAATTAGATTAGATTGAAGTAGGTCAGGTTAAATCTCTAGGAGGAGTTTGTTAAAATACAACGCCTGGAAATGGCAAAAAATGCGCAAAAATCGTCAATTGAATTCAAATTGGCCGACTTCCTTTTGGATTTAGGGGCTGGCTCCAAGGGGATTTTTTTGTGCGTCTGGCCATGATACATGTCCCTACCAAATTAGGTTCATGTATATCAATTTTGAAGGAGGGGCTTCAGATTTGAAATTTTCTAGGGGACGCCCTCAAGCCATTTTGCCACACCCATGTCCAAGACCCATAAAATATTACATTTTTCAGGACTTCTGACATATGTGCAAAGTTTAGTAAGTTTTCAAGCACGTTTAGCCCCTCAAAAAAGCATTTCTTTTAGAAGAACAATAATAATAGAGAACAAGAATAATTCCTTCAATTACAAGAGGGCCTTCGCACCATTCGGTACTCTGGCCCTAATTAGAGTGGTTGAGGTACAAAGGAATCAGTATATTCAGGGTTAATTGGGGAAAGGCAAACCAGACTTCCAGAATCCTGCTACTTGTCACATCCTGGCATCATCTTGGCATTTCAGCAGCACTGTGCTACTTCACAGCTGACCATGATTGAGTGTGAGTACAGTCTGACCCTCTCCTCTGCACTCTAAACCCAATCACCAGAACAAAATGTTGGCATTGTACGAACTGCAAACCACAGATACATTGAATGTCTACATGTCAATATTGGCAATTATCAGTTGAATAATGTTTAAATAAAAATGTTTTGTTGAAATGTTATGCTATGCTATGTATTACACACGTTGAAATGTAGATATTCAACGTTTCTGTGGTTTGCAGGAACATACAATGCAAACGTTTTATTCTGGGGGTTGGGAATGTGTTCAATAATAAATAAAAATAAGAAATTACAAATGTAATTGTAAAAGATTTGTGTTGTCTCGTATCTTTTAAAATTGGAAGGTGCTTGTAAGGTTTAGATGGTGGTGAACCCTTACAACTAGGATGAAGGCCAGTAGGATTGAGGTGTAAGCGTAATGGAGAAAAAAACAGCATCAGTCACACAAGGATTGGTTTCAGAGTTTTTTTTACTTGTGACCATAGGCAATTTAAAAAGAAGTCCAATAGCTCTTACATATATGTAGCAGAATGGTGGACAAAAAGCAGTCTGGCTGGTGCAGCAGGTGGCAGTGGATGGCAGAAGCAGCAGAACCCCCCCCCCGACACACTACCCTGCTTCCCCCACCTGAATAAATATTACAATTTAACCTTTCTGATATTTACATACACAAGATACACACAGCTCTTTGCCTAACACAGATTAAATAAAATGCATAAAAAACTGAAGAAATACCGAAAGAAAAGCCAAACTTAACAAAAACCCCTCTACCCACTCCCCTCTCTCTCCTGGCCACTTGGTACAGCCTAACAAGGTAATTGACACCTGCTGGAGTCCTGTGGCTGCATTCCTATGTGTGCACTCCATGAAAACACGCCCCCCGGAAGTAGACCTCAAAGAGAGAGAGATTAGTAGGGGTTCCCAAAATAAAGCACAACGAGAAAAAAAAAGAACTTCTGTATTAGTCAATGTGCATGTGTGTTGTTGTTTTTCACCTTAGTGAGGGGGATGCTTTCCAGCTCCCTCACAGTGCTTATGGAATAGTTATAGCTCACTAGCACAATCACATGTAATACTGCTGGCCTGAATGTTTATGATAAAGTGGATCTATATTTAATGTTTGATATTAAGTGAAATGAAATGTGTGTGAGAGGAATCATTATACATTCTGGAATTACTTCACCACGCCATTTGGGTCACCATCTTCCCCTCCAAAATGTTTGTATAGTTCATACAGTTTCCTTACTGGTGTGCACATTCTCTCGTCAAGTTTGTTTTTATAAATCCCAACTTGTTTCGTGGGAAGTGACATATGCCTCTTTCAAGCACCATTTTGTGCGTACGCACACAGGCTCGGACTGGCAATCAGGAGTACCAGGACTTTTCCCAGTGGCCTGGCCTGCTAAATGGCTGGCAGACCGCAGATTTTTTTTTTTTTTTGATCCTGAACGCAACACTGCCCTGCGCACCATGACAGCCAGGTGCTGGTCCTTTTTCCCAGGATGGCAAAGTTATGACCCGCCCTACTCTGCCTCTGATTGGCTAGGTTAGGTTAGTTGGGTTGGTTAGGTTTAGGCAGACCAGGTTAGAATATCAGGGTAAGCCAATCAGAGGGGCCGGTCGTGACTTCGCTGAAAAAATATCGCTGTAGTTGGCAGGTACACATTTCATTTGGCATCAAGTGAATTTAGTGCCACTAACTGGCTTAGCAGCAATACGGACAGTGGAAAAAAGAGGAAGGGTGGAGCAGAGAGGGAAAGAGAGAAGAAAAGAAAGGTGCTTGCAGAGATGCCGCTAAATGTGGCAAAACTGACCAAATTTTTGCATGCATGGGACCGCAGCCGCCGGGTTAGTCAGTAAATAAATCATGGATATATAAAGGGGACTGGATACAGCATTGGAGACTGGGCCTCATTCATTCCTATGAAAGTTGCTCAGTGGCGCATGAAGCCAAAAAAGTGCAACTTCTTCTGCATTGCTTCTGCATTTGTTGGGCCCATAGAACAAGTGCACTAGTGACTTTCGCCGACCGAGTTGGCTACTTCCGGTTTAGCCCTCCGGCTACCTTGAATGGGGATAATACAATTGAATCGTGTGGCTCTTCTAGGCTTTTGAAATGTGATTGGACCAAATGGATCAAATTCTGATAGTGAAACAAGTCATTTCGCAGGGGTTGTGACGCTCAAAAAAAAATTAATTGCTGATTTACAGACATCTCTTTCACAATATAAGTTTATGGGAAAAAGTCTTTTTGGGCTCTATAGCATCATGTGACGTTGTAATTACAGGGTTTGGCCGCTATGTCAAATTTGCTTTACAGCCTGGTGCTGTTCCTGTATCCAGTTCTCTCATGGATGTATAATAAGAGCTGGATACGGTGCCCCCACTCAGCCTTGCAGCCAAATTTTCCCAGTGGCCACTTGCAGTATTACAGCGAAAAATCCCCCTGCGACCCAAAAAGCATTTTCCCCATACACAACCACTGTAAAAAAGACATTTGTAAAACTGTTGACAGGACGCCTCGAACTGCAAACAACGTCAATTATGACTCCATCTATTATGAATTTTTGATCCATGGAGGTTTTATATTTGTAAAACTTTCCTGGAGCCGAGAAAAGCGATTTAAAAATCTGTGACGTCATCACAATGTAAAGTCTATGGGCCGAGCGGGAACTCGCGGGCGGGGCCAGCAAGGGAAACACTACTGCACATATTCAGTGGGCTGCACAATGCAGAAGCAAACCCGGAAGCTAGAAACTTTTTTTGGCATATGCACCAGGCAAGCAATTCCTATAGGCTTGAATGGGCGCCATTTTTAGTGCGGTATCCAGCTCCTAATACATCCATTAGTTTTCTTTATACATCGATGAAATAAACGTGCTACCTAGCTAACATAGCTAATGTTACTGATGCGTCATCATCGTCCCCTGTCAATGTTAAAGCTGCCAAGAAACTGGACAATCAATAATAAAAGTGGTAGTTCCTAATTTTTTCAAAAAAAACTGAAAGCATAATTGGCATATCTAGTCTAGTTAATGTGGTCAATATTATTTGAAAATTCATGCGTTTTGGTGAAAATTTCAGTCAGTGACTTCATACTTTGAGCTCATAATTTTAAATTCTGTCACACTATTCAGGCTACTGTAATTTCTTACAGTATTATTATTTAATGTTTGTGTTGGTTAAAGGGCTATTTTAACCTTTGATGGGTAACTATTAGTGTATATCAGTAAACTGCGTAGGGTATTGTGCTCTTGCTCTGTTCTTTGAATAGGTGGAGAGAGTTGTTAACTGTATTATATTGGTACATTAAAAGATAAGGTGTGCTTTTTACTTTTTGAAGGAGGAGAGAGTAGCATTGGTGCCACAGTAGTACAGAAGCCCACTACTTCAGAGCAGCCTGCAGATACAAGGTTGAACACCCTACACCCACCACTGATGAACTGATGCCCACATCTCATTTTCTATTTTGTTAGTATATTAGTTGTTTATTTAGTTATGTTTTATTCAATAAATATTGGTTAAACGTTAGTTCTTGTGTCGTCTCCCTCCTTAATGATATGTACCTTTGGTTTAATTTCAAGTTCATACCAATACATTGTACTAATCAGTTGCTGGCTCATTAGTTTGTTATTCACATGCACTAGAATTCACCAGAATGCAGGAAATCAAGTCTTAACTAAAATTTTCCTAGAGCTGGACCCCCAGACCCCATGTTTAAAAAGGGGCCTGACTGGAGCTATATCTCGTGATATATTTCCTGCCCTGAATGATTTTCCCAGTCCAGCCCTGGCAACGGTTATAAATGAGGCTGCTGGGGTTTTTTTTTGTGTATACGCATCATTAATGCATCTGGCCCCAGGGCTGCTTTGTGTCACAATGTGTCCTTGGTTTAAAATGCTGTTGTTTCAGAGTTGTACTGCAAGGGGTACAATGGCAAAAAATCAAGTTTTAACTGGGAGGTAATAAGTTTGTGCTTCACAACATCAATAATGTTATTTGAAATCCTCCAACAGAGGCAGAGGAACCGGATCTCAGGATTGTGCTCGTTGGGAGAACTGGAGTTGGCAAGAGTGCAGCAGGAAACACCATCTTGGCGAGAAAAGAATTTAAATCTAAGCTTTCTCCTTCCTCAGTGACATCATGTTGTCAAAAGGAAACAGCAGAGGTTGATGGACAAACACTGGCTGTTGTTGATACTCCAGGTCTGTTTGACACCGATAAAACAAACGAGGAAGTGATGAAAGAGATCTTGAAATGTGTCTCAATGGCTGCTCCTGGTCCTCATGTGTTCCTGGTTGTGCTCCAGCTGAACAGATTCATAAAAGAAGAAGAAGACACAGTGAAACTCATTCAGGAGATGTTTGGAAAACAGGCAGCAGATTACACTATGGCCTTGTTTACCCAAGGAGACATGCTGAAGGAGGAAGGAGGCTCCCCAGATGAAATAATTGGTGAAAAGGCAGCTCTTCGTGAGTTCATCAAGCAGTGCTATGGAGGATACCATGTTTTTGATAACAAACACGAGGATCCCTCTCAGGTCACTGGGCTACTGATGAAGATCAAAGGAATGATTCAGAGAAATGGAGGAGGATACTACACCACTGAAATGTTCCAAGAGGCTCAGAAAGCCATAAATGAAAAAATTAAACAACTCCAAGAAGAAAATCCAAATATGACAAACAAAGACGCAAGAACAAATGCAGAGGAAGACAACTCATTTATTTCCTTGGTTAAGGCATTTGCTGCCGGAGGTGCTGCCGGAGGTGCTGCTGGAGCTGCTACTGGAGGAGGTATTGGGTGGTTCGGGGGTCCAGTGGGAGCTTTAGCAGGAGCTGGAATAGGAGTTGTAGCAGGAGCTACAGTGGGAGGTATAACTGCAGTGAGAAAGAAGGCATGCATTATTCAGTGAATTTCCAATATGAATCAGCCATGAGCTTTAAACCAATATTAAAATATAGATACAGGGAATCATTGTGGTAAGAATTATTTTTAGCTTTTTCATAGATTTTATCATCTCTACCAACAGTTTGTTTTCTGTTTACTTTAGAGCATCTTCACTATCACATATTTTCTGACAGACCAGCCAAAAAGATTTTGGTAACAGGGCCTCAAGTAATCAATTAATAAGCAGCAGCTAAGGAAAAAAGATGAGTTTTAAGTTTAGATTGAAAGGATTTAACAATGTCAGTCTTTTCTGATGTCAGCAGGGAGATTATTCCAGAGAAAGAGGCTCGATAGGTTGACTTCTTTTTAACTCTGGGGGCACACAGGAGCTCTGCATTTTGAGAGCAGAGAACTTGGGATGGAATATAAGGTTTACAGTAAGTAGATCACATAGGAATGAAGGAGCACAACCTTTTAGGATTTTATAAGTCATCAGAAGCACCTTAAAGTCTGATCTAACATGGATAGGAAGCCAGTGAAGGAAGGCTACAGTTGGTGTAATATGGCCAAATTTCATTACTTTAGTTGAGATTCTAGCTGCAGCAATTTGATCCATCTAAAGACTTTTAGTACAAGTGTGCAGCAAGCCTCAAAACAGAACATTACAGTAATCAATATTGATGAAACAAAGGGGTGTATTACCTTCAAGAAGCTCAGCACACTAAGCCTAACAGCTACATTTGCTACTAAAATGCCACATCATATACTGAATGTCTTTGGTTGTTGATTATCATTGGGCTTTAATGAATCCTAGTGAGCTTGACTCTTGCACAGTAGAGCTTCACTCATCTCCTGTAGTGTTGCCTCATGAGCGTGATTGTTCACAGTCTCGACAAAGGAGTTCCTCAATATATCTGCACCATGCAAACTTCATGTTTCAACTGTTCATGTTTCCTCCCTCTCTTTTTTTCTCCATCTGGTGTGTTTGCTGGAAAAAGCAGTACAGCTGAGCTCACCGGGTCCATGCGTCTTCCTCCTCACCCTCCAGCTCGGAAGATTGACTGAACAAGAACAGAAAGGCCTGAAGACACTGATGACGATGCTTTCCCCTGCAGTAGCTGATCACATCATGTTGCTGTTCACTTACGGAGACCGACTGGAAGATACCAACATAGAGCAGTTCATCAGAGGGGACAAGAACCTGCAGAAGATGCTCAAGAAATGCAGCGGCCAGTACCATGTGTTCAACAACAGAGAGATGGGAAACACTGATCAGGTCAAAGAGCTCTTTGACAAAATTGATTCCACCTTCAAGGGAGAATACTTCACTCTCCAGCCAACCAGCTATGTGAGATTTCAGAAGAAGTTAGTGAGGTGGATCTCAATGCCGGTGGGATATATCTGGAATTTCAGGTCTAGAGCTTTTAGGTGGATTTCCTTTTTGGTCGTTGTTTGTGGTGTTTTTTATACTGTCCGTTGGATCATGAGATGGGGAGAGAGAGATGATGAGATTGAGTCAATGCTGTAGAAAGAAAGAGGAGAAGAGAGAGATAAAGAAGGAAACAGGGAGATGGACAAAGAGAGGGACAGGGAGGAGAAAGAGATACTTGTACTGAAAGATCTAAATCCATAACAAGTCAAATCAAACTTATCAACAAACACAACTTCAAAAATGGAAAAAGTACCAACACGTTGCCTTGACCAGAACACAGACTGGCTCCATAATCAGTACTGGTTCAGTGAAAAATGATGATAAAAAATTGTATATGATAAAAAAATGCCCAGCTGTAGCATCATTGGTTGACATTGTAGACTGATCCCTCACCACAGGAAATTAATTAGAGCATCTGACTTTGGAGGGGGCAGGCCAAAAATACATTTGAAAATATTTTCCTACAATGTCCTATTGTATGCGTCATGTGTCATTTATCAATCGTTTTATTGAGCCTGCCACACCTAACCTAAACCAGCTGTAAACTGTTGTGGCAAAAATACCTTTCTCTGTGGTGAGGAACAATAAATTACAGACTCATTAATTACACTGAGCTTGATCTCAGATTTAAGGAATTTATTACAGAGTATCAAGTCAAATTAATATGAACAACCAACAGCAATCAGCAAACAGAGACAGAGTCTCGCTATTTGGCTGAATAGGGTGCAGTCTCTTTTAACCAAGGTGGCATCAAGAGACTGAACACAGGGTAACTGAAATGACTGTCCTCAAATTCAAACAGAACATGCAGATGGTCATGTACTTTGACGTCTGTCCTGATTTCACCCCTGTAGTTCATTCCGTCTACTGTCTAGACACAGGGGCGTCAGTTTGTTTAAGACCAGTCATTTGAGTTCAATGCTATTTACTTGTACAGTTCATTCAAACATACTTTGTCCTTACAGAGAGTTCATCATTCTTATAATTTATACACACCAAATCAGAATAAGATTAAGAAATAAGATTTCCTCTACATAAACATGAACACACAGTCAGACTGAGTTGTCCCTCCTTTCTCCTCCTCTGTGTAAACAACTTCCACATCTTCTTGTCTTACTTACAAACATGAACACACATCTGTCCTGCACCTTAGCTTGTTGAATGAGTCACCAAAAAAACATTCGCCAGGGAAAAGTGCACCGTTTATGTAAATTAGCAGGTCTGATAGCTGATTAGTTGCTTTAAATGATCACCTATTAGACATGTATGGGATTGATTCCTGACTATATTTCTTACTTAAAACCCCATTCGAGAGTCCTGAGATCCTCTGATGGTCTCTATGAGTATTTCACAAGTCAAGGCTCTAAACCAGAGAAGAGCTGTACAGTCAGAGCAACTCAACTGTAAAACGACCTGCCAGAGATCAGACAAGCCAACTCTTCATCTTCACTTAAATCTCTTCTAAAAACACATTTTAGAATAGCGTTTTCTTAAATTGTTTTATTCTTTGCTTTTACTCCATTTGGTCTTTTTTTAATTTCATTTGTTAAATTGCTCCTTATTTTAATCTTGTTATTATGTCTTTTGTGAAGCTCTGTGTAACTGGCTATATGAATAAAGTTATCATTCTTATCATTGCTACCCTTGATGTGTTTCTTGTCATTCAAGAATCAAAATGTATCAAAATGTCATCTGTTTGATAAAGTTATAGAAATAATCAACCTCCTTAATACCACATGTTGAAAAGAAACCAAGTATATCTATCTGACAGCTTGTTGCTGGTTATTTTACAGATTAAGATTTTACACACAAAATTTAATGATGATCAACAAATAAAACATGATGAGTTATTATAGATTAAACTATCCAGCAATATATATATATCAGTTAACATGAGCTCCACCTTGAGCAAACGTTAACTAGACAAATTTAAGGAAAAACTTGTACAGGTCTGAAAGCTTGACCCCTACAGTGAGAGGATCTGGTGGCTCTGTTATGCTGTGGGGGCATTTTGATGGCATGGTTTGGGTCCATTTGTCCCCTTAGAAGGAAGGGTCACTGCAAATCAATACAAAGTTGTTTTGAGTGATCACCTTTATTCTATAATGAAACATTTTTATCCTGATGGGAGTGGTCTCTTCCAGGATGACAATGCCTCATTTCACAGGACACGAGGGGTCACTGAATGGTTTGATGAGTATGAAAAAGCTCTGTAGTACATGTTTCTGTGTGATTACATCTGTAAAAAAACTTTTATTAGATTGCATTTAATATTATTGTTGATATTGACATATTAGTGTATATTATGAATCAATCATCTCTCAATGTTTATAATTTTCTGTACTGCTTTGGCAATATAGGTTTCTGATCTGTCATGCCAATAAAGCTTATTTGAACTTGAATTTGAAAAGGATCTTTGCAATGGTCTTCACAATCATCAGATCTCAACCCAAATCAACACTTATGGGAGATTTAGACATGTTAGACAACGCTCTCCACCACCATCATCAAAAGACCAAATGAGGGAATATCTTTTGGAAGAATGGTGTTCATCTCTCCAGAAGAGTTCAGAGACTTGTAGAATCAATGCCAAGTCTGAGGAACACCATTCATAGCAAAGCATAAATAATTCAGGATGTTGCTGTCTTATGTAAACCTTATTAATGGAATAATAACTTTCACAAAGTCACAAAAGCCACCAGTACACCTATTAGAAGTGTAATTGGCAATTTCCAAATTTATGGCAAACATAAAAAGCAACTCTATCTCTGAAAAAATATACGACTAAACTTGAATTATACTATAGGCCAACTTTCAACAACAATTTAAACTTCAATTTTTTTTTTTTACAAACAACTATTGGTAAACATTTATTCCCTAGTATCCATAAAGATCAATGTTTCTCAAAATTGACGTATTGGTCCTATCAACTACTTGACTGTGATGGGAAAAATAGCCCTGAAACAGTGAAGATTATTGTTCTCGACATTTAGCAAATGACCCACCACTATTTCAACCATTTACTTTCTTTCTTTCTTTCTGTCTGTCTGTCTGTCTGTCTGTCTGTCTGTCTGTCTGTCTGTCTGTCTGTCTTTCTTTCTTTCTTTCTTTCTTTCTTTCTTTCTTTCTTTCTTCCTTTCTTTCTTTCTTTCTTTCAATGTATTGCGCAAGGAGAGGCTGCAATATAGATTTGGGCTGAGAAAAAATTAAAAGACCTTTCTCTTCAGCAAAAAGAAGTGAGGGTCGCCTTCATTAGGGATTGTAATTTTCGTACAGTCCCTAACACTTCTGTCAATATCAGATCTTTCAACCTGTGGATCTTTTTCATGCAGAAGTTTCATGTAGCCTCACAGAATCTGACGGGTTTCCAAATCTGTGACCCAATTACTGTTGTGGCATTTGGTAACAGCAATTAAAATATAAGATGTGATAACGTATGATGAAACGTTTGCAGTGGCAGCACAGCTGAAATTGGGTTAAGTTACCCTTATGAGTTAGAGAATTTGATGTAAATCACTTAGCAGCTCTGGTTGCTTGGCAACAGAATGTAGCATATTTCTTTAACTTCCTAAAAAACTCTGACCTCCTCAACTGACAGTGAATTTGTGTTGTGAATGCTCATTAAAACTCGACATTCATTGCTTACATTTCAGTTAATATCTTTCCCTAAAATGTATTACAATGAAAAACTGTTTTGAGTGAAGTTATCTCGTTGAAATCTGTCTTAATATCATTTGAATATTATTCATTTTCCATTCAGATGTAATTCTAACTTCAGTCACATCTTTTATAAAAGTTTCCTATGTACACAGGATGTAAAGTCAGCATTATTGGCTAATATTTGTCCAACTGAGGTAACATTAACCTAACTGTTAGCTAATGCTAAGTATCACTTACCCAACAGCAGCCAGCTTTGAAACCAGAAATATATGATAAAAAATAAGGTAAAACCTTAGCTTACAGCACGCAAAGTATAACATAAATACTCCATAGTTATGGTGTAATTTTTTGTACTAATGGTGTAGTAGTACAGTACGTACCAATACATGTATGTAGGTACAGGGGAACAAGTTATGGAATAAAGGAATAACAATTTGGGAACTTACAACTTACTGCCTATTCTGTTATTACAGCGTATGTACAAACTACTGAGCAATAATTTGGAAGTTTGGGAAGAATTTAGAGAGAATTTATACTGTAGTCATTTTTTAACTATGTGGTACCTATTCTTTTATCACAGGGTACAGTATGACCATCAAACTGAGCAAAAATGTGTGAGTGATGACTTCTGCAGCACTTAATAAATCTGATATGATTTGTTTCAAAATGACCTTACTATCAAAATGTTACCAACAAACAGGCAAACTACAAAGTAGTAGTAGTAGCTCCTAGTAGTAGCTCCACCTCAGCTTCAACTTTTACGTCACCCAAAGACATTCAATTTTCACTTCTACGTATCTGACATGGATTATAACGTTCTCAACAATATGACGAAGGAAAGAGACAAGAAAAGGGCAGAATTTGTAGCAATGTTGCTCCCAAAGCTACTGGTAGAGGAACTCTTCGACTGACCAACTGAAGTGGACCGTGCCCACTGGAGCCTAATGCCAGCTAAAGATTGTAAATCGAGGGCATCTCCCCCAATCTCACTTCAGCTACCATGAAGAGATGTCTGGATTTTCAAGATATCAAGGAGAAGTGCAGAGCCAGGATAATTCGATGTGGATTCCATCACACAGCGAGGTTTGTGGTTACAATTAACAATAACACCAGCACATTCAACACCCCAGCCAAAGCTGAAGATTTCCTGAGCCGAGAAGCTGAAGACTGGGACCCTGATGTTGTATTAAGCTGGAAAATGGACTAGGTCCCTGGTTTTGTCGTTTGTCAGCTGTGGCTTAATTAAGAGGCATTTTAACTATGTTCAGCAAATGAGAGGTCAAAAAGTACGCTCACACTAATAACTGGGTGAGGACTGATTGTTGTTTTTTCTCTCAATGACATTATTAATTTGTGAAGTGGAATGCCTCCCTTGTTTAGAGAAAGGTGGGTAGTTATCCTGCTAGTGTGGGCCTCACGCAGGCCTCTGGATCTAGTTTTAACTTTAGGTTTGGAATATGGAAGCACTGCTCCTGGGTTTGTTCTGTCTTCCAGGGTGGGTTCTGTTCCCTGGGGCGGCTTGTTCAGCACATCTGTCTGTTCAGATTATTGTTTATGTTTTGCCATGGTCATGCAACAGGTTCCTTTAAGCAGTAGACATTATATATGTTAATGGATCCATGGTGAAGTGGTGATAATGGTGAAGTTAAAATAATCAGCTGGAGTGTACGGGGGATGAATAGTCCACTGAAAAGAGAAAAAGTGTATGCACATCTATATGTGCTAAAAGCTGATATCTCTTTTCTCCAGGAAAACACACATTAAGAAAATGACAGCAAAGTATTTTTCTCTACCCCACGAAAAGGATTTTTCTTATTTTTGCACAGTGCACAAGTCCTACTTGAGGATCGATTATTTCTTGCTGGATTCCAAGTTGTTATGTCAGTAGCCCATTGCACTTACTATAATATACTTACATCGGATCAGGCCCCGGTCTCTTTAAATCTTAAATTGAACCACAAAAGGGGTGAATACAGCTGGTGCTTAAATAATGCCTTGTTAAAGAATGAGGAGTTTTGCTCCTATCTTTCAGGTGAAATAGATCTAAACACCAATGATGCAGGCGATGTTGATGACTCCACTCTATGGGAGGTTGGTTGGTGGTTATTAAAGGCCACATAATATCATATGAGAAGTTCTGGCCAACCGACTAAAAAAATGCATATATGTTCTATTATCCATCACGACCAAAACCGGCTTTAGGCCAGGTAGACATATGTATTTCAATCTATGTTGCCTTTTCAATATTTTGTACACAAAGCATACTGAAGAGGCCGTTGTTATTTCATTAGATGCACAATGTGCTCTTGATCCAGTGGAGCGGCCCTATATGATGTTTTTTTGCTGATATTTCACCTGTTTGTAACTGATGTAAGTCTATGATCAGTTATTTAACACATTCTTTCTGGTCATGCAGTAAACTTTACATATATTGGAAAGCATCTTTCATTGTTTCTCCGAGGCTTTTGGGAAGCTTTGGGAAACAGATCCACTCATAGCTATTCTTGGGGCAACAAGCTCCTTATCTTGCCAATAAGTATGAAAAAAGGGTTGTTTTGTTTGGAATAGTGATTGCAAGCGGAGTTATTTTTACACACAAAGTTATTTTTCGAGTGTGGAAAAAAGACTCTGTACCCACGAATGATTTGTGGTTGAGAGAAATGGCAAACACATTACATCTGCAGAGACTGAGATTTTATGATGAAGATACAGGAGGCATGTTCGATAAGATGTGGGACCCTGTACTGAAATATTTTCAGGGTAATGACTAATGTATAGTGTCCAATGTAAAGCACCTTGCTGTGTATATTCCTTTTTTTGTTTTATTTTTATTTTTTTACTTTTGTACTTTTTAAAGAAAAACTGCTCTGTATCTAATTTAATTATGACTGTGGTTATCATTATTACCAAGGATGTGCTGCACTCTTTTGGTTTTTTTTTTCTTTATTTGTTCATATTCCTGCTATGCTCTCAAAAAACAATAAACACATATCTAAAAAAAATGCTGCAGTAAAATAACATCTGGATAACATCCCAGTTATCCAGTTATTAGGGCTGCAACCCCATTAGATCACGTCTATTTGAAAATCTATTATACTTAAACTAGTCAAACATGGACTAGATAACTGTAAAGACTGTTTCACAGTTTCAAATTTGTGAAAGATAATATATTGGCATTAGCAAGCAGCTGCCTATTTACACATCCAGCAGACATGCAGTGACATCAGCATTCATCTGGAGTCATGTTTCTGATCTGTCTCTTCCAAATGAATGTAAGTCCAATATTTACTCTCCTTTCACCTCTGTTTTGGTCAATTCCTGACAACATTATCTAGCTCTTTAGCTGCCTTTATCACCTCATCACTAACCTTGTCTGCTGAAACATTTTCGTTGAAAATGTCACTGCTGGAAGTGGGGTAAGACCTGTACCATATGGGGGTCCCATTTACCATAGTATATAAAAAACATTATAAATTATACAACCTTATAAAATATAGATTATTATCTACAGAGCCTCTCACTGACCCAAGCATGATGACACCTATACCACCTCGATAACGCACACATCTCTCCTGTTCACCTGGAATGTCTTCATGTGCATGTTGAGGTGGGTGCAGAGAGAAAACTTGCGGCCACAGATGTGGCAGGTAAATGGCCGGATACCTGAATGCAGCAGTGACACCTCAGGTGACTCGGTCTGATGAATCTCTTCCCACACTGTCCACGGACCTGAGTCCTCTCCCCTGTGTGTGAGAGTTGGTGGCGTTTCATCATGCTCAGGAAAGGGAAACCCTTCCCACAGTAATCGCACATGTACTTGAATCATCTGGTGGCTCGATTGGCCAGAAACAAAGCTGCAGTGTTTCAGCTGCCACTTCCACTTCTTAGCTGGTTTCTAAGGTGACCAGATGTGTTGCTGTCTGCAGAGCACTGCTCCTGTAAGGATAAATCAGGGATGTCTAATGTTCTTAATATGTGATGTTTATCTGACAGGAGAGTGCTGCTGTAGCACGTTAGTGCTGGGGTGTCAGGCAGACTGCTGTCCACAGTCGCTGTATGACTGATTCAAAATCCCTTGTTGGAGCTCTAAACCCTGATCTACATCCTCACCTGGAGTCTGGAGGCCTGGACTTTCTGCCTCTTTTTTAACATGGCAGCCAACATCAATGAGGTGGCCTCCGCTTGGTGAAATACTTAACTAGCACCGAGTTTCCACAGACTGCTTGTAGTCTGTGTGTAGATCTTTGCTGTCCTCTGCAGGATCACTGCAGAACTGTGAGCTCTGTTCAGCTGCAACTTAATGCTGAAGACAGGTGGACGAGTGTACAGGAAGAGCTGCTAGAAACAAAAGCAGAAGCAAAGGTCGCCACAGTCTAATGATCATAGCTGACAAGGTAGTTTTTTCTTGTTTTTTTTTGTTGCAAGAAATATCATATTTTAACCTTTCAGCTCCTGTTGTTCTTCAGCAGCTGCTTCATGTTTGAGGGTAACTGGTTCAAACTTGCAATCTGTCAGCCTCAAGGTTCCTTGTGGCACATAAAACACACAATGACCATAATAGAACTATATCTGTAGAGTGTTGATAGGGATATTAATTAATATTCATCACTCACTCCATAATTACTTCAGTGGTTTAGCATTACCAACATCTATTGGAAATTCAATACACAGTCTGTCTCATGGATAAAATTAACTACACCATGCTCTATCACCTCCTTGTGTCAGATATTTTCATATGAGTGCACTAAACAAATCATTTATCACAAAAGTAGATGAAATAGTCTGCACTTATGACTTTTTTTTTTAGGAAAGACTTTTTTGGCCTTAAGCCCTCCTCAGCACACTAATCAACACTTATGGGCCTCAACAGCTGGTGTCACAAGTCATTTTCAGCCATTATAGCTGTTGATGAAGTGCAGTAGTGATACCTAACACTATCACTGGTCATTAATGTCCATGATCCTTCGCGCCTGGCTACATGCTCTGTGTTTGTGCATCAAATAAAAAGATACACAGATACAAAATACATTGAATGTTCTAAAATGAAATCGAATATCATAGAAAAATAACAACAATAACAAAATACGTTTTCTTTTTTATTGATTTGTCAACTTTTTTCCCTTGCCGTTACAGCCCCCGCCAGCAGGGGGTGCTGCAGCCCCCTCAGCACCCCTACTTCGAGCATCCCTGTTCATCTTGGTATCAGAAGACACTGGATTTTTATAAAAATCACTGAAGACAGAGAAAATATCATTTAATGTACAACAATAGTTTCATGTTTTGCTTTTTATCTTGGTGATACATTTCTGTTTTGATTGATTATTAATTAGTGCTGCCAGATACTGCTCTGATTTGTTTCCCTTTTCATATATATTATGTTTTTGCAAAAACATAGCTTTTTCAGCTTTCTGGGATATGAGGGTATTGAGAGCCATCTTAGCTGTCACAACTTTATCCCATTTTGCCTGAGTAGGCTGTTGTTTATGTTGTTTTCCTACTTCTTGTTGTTTTATTCTAGTTGCCTTTGTTCATCAATATATTTCCTTCTCTTAGTGGTTATGTAGGAGATAATGATCTCTCTTATATATGCCTTAGTAGTTTCCCACAAGATAGATGGAGTTACATCATTATTATCATTTTCATTAATAAACATTCTTAATTCCTGTTCTGCCCATTTGCAAAACTCAGAGTCAGTTAATATCGACCTATCGCATTTCCATCCAGATCGTTTAACATTGTAATTCTGAGCAGAAAGACATACTGATGTAGGAGAATGATCGGATGTAAAAATAGACCCAATGTCAGACTTCACAACTCTGTTGATAGAGACATTAGGGACTAATATACAGTGCTCAGCATAAATGACTACACCACACTACATTTGTCAGAAAACCTTTAGTTTCCTTTCAGAATCAACATTTTCTATGGGTTACTATACTACAAAATACCCCCAAATGTGGGCCATTGATTGCAAACAAGATTTGTTAATTTGCACATACAAAAGTGTTTTTTTTAACAAATTCATTCAAGCCCATATTGCAAAAATGAGTACACCCCAATTAAAGTCTTAGGAGGAAAGCCACACTTAAGACTCCAAAATTCAAAGTAAAAAGAATTCAACCACAGGTGAGTCTAATTATTCATTTAAGAGGTGTCCAGCAGACAGGTGACTATAAAGGGGCATTACTTAACAAAGAAAACCCCTTCTCATGTCATGCTGTGAGCAATGGCACCACATGGAAGAGAAATGTCACCAAATCTGAGAAAGGAAATCATTTCTTTGCACAAAAAAGGTGAGGGCTACAAGAAGATCAGCAAAGCTTTACATATCAGTCAGAGCACTGTAGCAAAAGTGATCCAAAAATTTAAGAAAGATGGAAGTGCAACCATCTCGCAGAGACGTCCAGGCCGTCCATGGAAGTTAACATCTCGACAGGAGCGTCTTCTGATGAGAAGGGTTGAAGGAAATCGCCATGCAAGTTCACTGCAGTTCGCTAAAGAAGTAGAAAGCCAAACTGGAGTGACTGTTTCATGTGACACCATACGGCGCACACTGCAGAGGAATGACATGCATGGGTATCGTTCACAAAGGAAGCCTCTCCTAAAGCCCAAGCACAAAAAAGCACGCCTAGAATTTGCCAGGGCCCATGCTGAAAAAGATGAAGACTACTGGGACTCTATACTCTGGAGTGATGAGACTAAGATCACTGTTTTTGGAACTAATGGCTTCAAAACTGTATGGCGTCGCAAAGGTGAGGATTTCAAAGAAAAATGCATGGTGCCTACAGTGAAATATGGTAGTGGCAGTGTCCTTGCGTGGGGCTGCATGAGTGCTACTGGTGTCGGGGAGCTGCATTTAATTGATGGTATCATGAACTCACAGATGTACTGCTCTATACTGAAAGAGAAGATGCTACTATCACTCCATGCCCTTGGTCGTCATGCACTTTTCCAACACGACAATGATCCAAAATACACATCTAAAGCTACTGCTGCATTTTTGAAGATGAACAGGGTGAAGGTGATTGAATGGCCAAGTATGTCTCCTGATCTGAAGCCTATTGAACACCTATGGGGAATTCTGAAGAAACAAGTTGAGCATCACTCTCCAGCCAGCATCCAAGAGGTTGTTCTTGAAGAATGAAAAAGATAGATGTTGTAATATGTCGCCAACTTGTTCATTCCATGCCTAGAAGGCTTGGTGCTCTCCTTGAAAATCATGGCGGTCATACAAAATACTAGATGTAGTTTTTGTTGCTGGGTGTATTCATTTTTGCTTTAACTAATTTGAGTAAAACTGAAGATTTTGTGATCTAAGTTATATTTTTTGACCTTAATTTCATGTTACAGAGTTAAACAAGTGTTCAATAAAACTCAGCCATGTGAAAATTTTGGAAATTCTTGTGTTCATCAAGATACTGATAAAAATCGTACTTTTCAAAGGGGGTGTACTCATTTATGCTGAGCACTGTAATATCAATATGAGAATACATTTTATGGGGATTGGAATAAAAAGATAAATCATTTTGAGAAGGATTCATAAGTCTCCATATATCTGCTAGACCGACTTTGTCCCTCATCTGAAGGATTGCTATGGATCTAACTCCCATGGTCTGTGATTTGGGACCTGAAAATCTAACTTAACTAGGGCAATGGTATTCCAACAGCAGACTAGTTAGTTTAGTGAATAAGCACACAGAAACATTTGGAGCAGCAAACACATTTAGAATAGCATTTTTTTTCTCTGTATAAATAACCATGTAAAAATATATAGCAACCCTCTGCATCAACCTCACAAATATCCACATGAACAGGTAGGTTTTTGTTTATCAGCACTGCTACACCCCTACTCATGCTATTGTATGAGGGCAAATAGACTTGGCCAACCCAATCTCTTCTGAATTTAATGTGTTCTGACTTATTGAGATGAGTTTCTTGAAGTAATGCAATTGAAACTTTTTCTGTCTTTAGAAATGATCAAATCTTTTTTCTCTTAATGGGATGATGGGATCCATGAACACACCTTAATTAATGCATTAGGGTCCATAACTATATTCTAGCATAAGTATATTGAGTATTACATTTAGAGAAAGAACATTAATGTAAATATTCACATAAACTGCTTTTCCTTTTGAAACATACCATAGATGACACATAAAACACACACATATCATTTCCCTCCCCTCCCCTAAACAGTAAGAAGTTAAATAAGGATCAATCACCCAACCTATCGACCTCATTCTATCTGCACTGCTTCTCTAACCTCTAACAATGGATTCATAAATCTGCCTAACATGATCTTAAGCTGACTTAGTCAAACTAGCACAACCTGAAACCAATACCCAAGGTGGACCTTTTTATCATATTTGTGGGCCAGACTAGAGTGCTAGCCACACACAGATCTATATACTCGTATACACAGTTTATACCAACTCACACAATATCCTGCATGAGTCTTCAAATTTCAACCAATTTACATAACCACCTTCATATACTTCCAGAATGGTCTTTAATTCATCTGTTCAACCCCCTATCCTACACTAAATGCCCACACCTTTACCTCCATATACCATACACATACACATATGGATATAATAATTTTACAAAATAATAGCAATGATAATAATAACAATAATAATGACAACAAATAAAATAAAAATAAACAATAATATTAATCATTATTAGAATTATTATTACTTTTTAATTTTGAAAAATATATGTGAAAGACAACTGTTACAAAAGTAATCTGTAATTGTTATTTTACTGAAAAATTAATAAATGTATGATATTTTACAGTAGTGCTATGGGATCTTTTCTAAACGTCCTTAAAACTCTACTGTAATTGTAATAATAATTGTGAAAGTAATAATACAACCCTACAACAAAAACACAGTATTAATATTACAGTGAACACATTCAGAGCAACTTTATACAGTTTTCTTTTTTATTAAACACAGAACAACAATACAAAACAACACCAGAATTAACACAGTTTCGTTACACCATTACATCATCAGGTCAAATAATTAGTATTAAGATACATAAGGAACAAAAAATATATATGTAAAAATACTAAAATAAAATTAAAAAACACACAGAAAAAGAAAAAGTATACTGTGAAAAATAACCATGAAAACATTTTAAAAACTTTTCAATAAATCTCATAGATTGTGACTTTGAGATCTAAGGTCAGTTAAAAAGAAATCAATATATTATCATTATATAATAATATATAATATCACATTTTTAAAGTAATATCACACATTGAAAGAAAAAACAAGCTACAATCAATACGATCTGAAATAAAGTGGCTTAAATCATTCCTAAATGTGTTTGCAACATTTTGCTTGCATTGAACTGGAAATGTTCATATGACAAGCGATTCCTCTGCTTGTCAAATAGATATAACTACTACTATTAAAGAAAAGAAACTTTGTGAAAACTGTGTGAATTGTAATATCTCTATTATTCTCTGTTATTGCATATCATTTACAAACATTGTGCTGAAAACAAGGTTTCCATGGTAATAGGCCCCCATGTAATCTGGATAACTTGACAGGGAATCTTTCCTCAATAATGACATCAGCATTCTCTGATGTCATATAGTCTTTTATGACACGTATTGTTCTAGAGTTCTACAAGACACAGCTGAGAATATTCACCATTAACACTTTAGGACTTTACCACTTGACCACTGTAGGAGAGTCACAAGCATTCATCAGCGTGTTTTATTACAGACGAGCGTCTTTAGAGACTTCACTTAAAGAGAACAGAGAATGGAGAAGTTAAGAGCCATAAATCTGCACAACGACCTCTGTGCCATCTATCAGGGTGAGATCAAGGTCCTTTCCAGAGACATCGAGGCTCTTCAGCTGAAGAACCAGCAGATGAAACAGCACTATGAAGCTGTGATCTCAGCTGAGGAAAAGGACCAAGAGGCCATGCTGCTGGAAATCCAGGAGCTTAAGGATGAGCTGCAGAGAGCTGATGCCATGAAGAAAGTGACCTGCCCCACCACAGTGGAGGCACTTTCTCAACAACTGGAGGAGACAAACAGGAAGCGCTCAGCTGAAAGGCTGATGCTCCTCATGGTGGAACAGGAGCTAGAAGATCTCCGGCAGCAGCTGCAGACAGAGAAAGCCTTGAGGGTGCAGGCAGAGACTGAAAAACTGGAGGCTGTGGAGATCGCTGAGGCCCTTTTCCACAAAGTGGAAGAGCTACAGAGCTTCTCCGAGGAGTGTTCAGCTGAGAGCCGGCTGCTTTCAGTTGAGCTCAAATCAGAGAAAGCAAAACAGGACCAGTTTCACTATGAAATTCTGGAGCTGCAGCAAATGCTCCAGGACGAAAAGGACCTGAGGAACCAGGCGGATGCCAACAACCTCAAGGACTTTGAGCTGGTGGAGTTGGTCTGTCAGGAGTTGGACCATCAGCTCCAGAGAGAGAGGGAACTGTTGGAGGAGGCAGAGAGCAGCAAAGTGGAGACCAAGAAAATTGAGCAGATGTTGTTCCAGCAACTAGAAGAGGCTCGAACGGTCACTGAAAAGCTTTCAGCAGAGAGTCAGACGCTCGCTGACAAGCTGAGAAAAGAGGAAAAAAGACAGGAAGCTCTCCTTCAAGACATCACGGAGCTTATGCATGTGCTTGATAAAGAAACAATGTTGAGAGTCCAGGCAGAAAACTACGAATTGGAGGCCATCAAGGTTGTGGAGATTCTCCAAAAGAGACTTGATCGACATAGAGCGAGGTCGTCTGCCAGGACGAGGACTTCCTGTGGCAGCAGGATCTTTTTATGTTGTTTCGGAAGAAGAGCAACAAAAAGAAAAAGCTGAAGACTGAACATCAACCTCAGTCTGTCTCTCTCTGTGGACTTCAAAAGGAATACACCCCTACTGTTTTATTCTATTTTAGCTTCTTTTTATTTCCAAATTTAACACTTTTTAATTGTATTTAAAAGTCTTTTCATGTTGTCTTTTGTTGCTTTTATATTCTGTCTAGTTGCCTTTTATGTATTATCTTTGTAAAACACTTTGAATTGCTGCTGTTGAACTGTGAAATACAAATAAACTTGCCTTACTGAATATGAAATTTATTCAACTGTCAAAAAAGCCAAAAATTTAAAAATGCAATATAACAAAAAGGGGGAAATTCAGCTGTTCCAGCAACGTTTATTTAAGAGTATCATGGAGTAATGTTGCATGTATAAAAATGAAAATATAGATATAAATAAACAAATATGGATGCAAATAATTTCATGTTTCTTTTCAGCATCTATTGTTTCATCCAGTAATAGTTTTATACTTGAAAACTGACAAATACAATGCAAATAAGGTGATGCTGTTGCACAGCCTTGTAATGTCACTAAGTATTATGCTGCCAATCTAACATTCATCACAACTTCTTGAGCTCAAACCCTCAATAGAATGAACAAGCCACATGAAGATGTAACCTCTTAACACAGATAATTCTCAGTAAATACTTCATGTTGAACTGCAATGACCTCCAGATTGTGGTTTGGTGCAGCCCTCTGAGGAATGAACACCTTTACCTGCACAGAATTTGGTGTCCTGCACACAAACTCCATCAGCGATGCCATGAGACCAGGAATGAAATGTTCTGCCTGGAAAAAACAAATCTGAAAAATACACTGTTAAACTGATTTGCACCTAATTTTAAATGCTTAATTTGAAGACCACTGTGCATTTGTATAGTAAATATAGTGAAGTTTGAAATCTGTAATTCAGAGTTATTAAAAAAACAGTAGAAGAAACAATCGCTCTGCACGTCCACTGAGATGCAGCATTATAGTATTGTGAGAGCATCATGAAGGATTATCTGAACTGTTTTAGACAGAAAGAACTTGTAGATCAGGAAGATTTCTTCATATAAATAAACCCATTGATGTAAACACTGATTGAGAATAATCCTAATGATATTTTTCAGAATGTTGTTGTTTCATCCAACACCACAGTTTTACACTCAAAAAGTGAAAGTGGATATTCAAATAAGATAATCTTGTTGCACCACTTTAACTTCAGAAGACTATGATCCTTGTAACAATGC
Organism: Thunnus albacares; assembly: GCF_914725855.1. Lineage (NCBI taxonomy): Eukaryota > Metazoa > Chordata > Actinopteri > Scombriformes > Scombridae > Thunnus > Thunnus albacares. The sequence goes on along the minus strand of NC_058108.1, from coordinate 11,642,581 downwards.
AAACAGCCCATTACAGAGCAGCAGGAGCCCACAGATGAACTGTCAAATCCCTGGAAAAGAGTCAAAAGTTATCTGCCTAATCTGGAGAAAATAGTACAAGTGTAAAGCCAATATAGTGAAATTTGAAATCTGAATTGCTGAGTTAATAACAAAAAATTATTACATCACCCCCAATCGCTTGGTTTATACCAAATTTTGCCTGGTCAAACAACAAGTCAAACTGGATGTGACACTAAACTTTGTGCAATTTTTTATATTATAAAATATAACTGTCACATGTCATAAAGGTGCTGCAGTAAAATGTACACAATTTCCCTCTGAAATGTAGAAGTATAAAGTAACATTAAATGGAAATACTCAAGTAAATTGAGTACCTCATAGTTTTTTATAAGGTGCAGTACTGAAGCAAATATACCTTCCCATCACTGGTGTACTTTCTCCAAAATAAACTTGAGTGTCACTGATGTATTGGCTGTTATTGTAATAGCACATCCATGACCACATGAGGGCAGAACACACTAATGAGTGGTATCTTTAATCTTAGATATTTCCATATGTGAAACAGAAATAATGTGAAGTGGTCTGTTTAATGACTGGAATCTGAGAAAATAAGATAATGTTGAATGCGTATTAAGGGAGAGATTTGATTAAATTAATTATTCCGTAAATAGTTAAATAAGAAAGCTGCTTTAGAAATACCCTTTGTTTCGTCGCTCCTTTACAACCAAGGAAGGTGAATTATAATATATTTAAAGAATATAGTTAAAAATAAGACGATTAACAAGTATAAAACAGAGGTATGAACACTAGTATATGAGTTTTGTTTGCGACTTTTGGGAATATATAATATACATATATAAAAATAATCTTCCCCTTATTTTCCTTTTTTTTCTTATTTCTTTCATGTTCAGTGTATAAATCTAAAGGGATCTGTACAAAATAATTAATGTAAAAGGGTGGATGCAATAAGTTAAGGCTTCAGCCTACATCACCTTTTCAGTCAGTATAAACGTGCTTTAGATTGTCACTGCTTCAAAAGTAATGACTTTTTATTATTTATTTATTATTTACATGTGTATTTGAGTTGTGTAAGTTGAAAATGACCAAACTAAACTAAACTAAACTAAACTAAAATCGAATCAACTATTCAATTTTATTTTTTATTAAATAATGATTTAATACTACCACTAGTACAAATAATAATACCCAAAAGCCACACAAAATGGTCAATGTTATTTTTAGTTGAATTTATATGTAGCCTGAAACAATAATTATCAGATAAAGTAAATTAGTGGAGAGCAGAAACATAAGCTATAGACTGATGTACTCCTGTGTGGTTTTCTATTCCTGCTCTCCTCGCCTCCTCCTCTTCCCCCCAGCGGAGAGGCAGAGCAGAAGCAAGTGAACAACAAGCCAAGCGAGAAAGGACGCTGCATAGGTGGGTGTTTTCTCCGTCTTCACTGAGTCTTCGCCCTGCGGTGGAGGGACAGTTTATTTGAGCAGTTTTAAAGGCGTTTGTTCGACCACCCCGAGGTGTGTTTTTGTTGTCTCATCCCAACTCACTTCTTCTTCTTCTTCTTCTCACGAGCCTGCGGGGCGACAGTCGGCTAGGCTAGGCCTGAAATCCACCTCGCAAAAAACATTTATGGACTTTGAAAAACAAGCCCAACAGTCTCCAGACTCGGTAATTGCGTGTCTCTTGGTGTATTGTGCTCAGTACAGTTGGTTGGAGGATTGTTGTTAGTGGTTAAAGAGGTGACTTTTAATTTTTATTAACTTGATTGTTCTGGACGCAGCGTTAGCAAGCTAGCTACCATACCACAAGCTAATTTTGCTAGCGGTTAGCTTGATGAATAACTTATCTAGAGTGAAACTTCAATAAAAGTGTAACAGGACTTTTGCGTGTAGTTAAAAACTGCTTGATATCACGACATTTAGAACAATAAATTGTCCAGTTGGTTTGCTAATATAACGTTAGCATTGGGTTGCGTGAATGGTGTGGTTTCTGGCTGGCTGGGAGGTGTAACACGTTATAAACATTTCACGTTGAGTTTTTGCTGTTTGTTGAGTTTAAACCTTGAAGCGGCAAGATTTCGCTAGTTTTTGACGAGCTTGGGAGTAGTCAGGACAGGTGAGGGTACACGGAAGTAACCGGCCAGCCTGCCGCGTCACAGACCGTAAGTTAGGAGTCAAAGTCCAGTCTCGGGTTTACTTATCAATTTGCATTTATGTGTTGTACCTGAAACGCCCACTCTCCGTGGGCAGTGAGACCGCACGCTGCTGCCCAGGTGGACCCGCTTGCATGGTGTGTATGTCTTTTTTTGGCTGACTGCCTTTGACTTTTGTTCATTGTATGTTGAAAGATTCCTGTGAAAATACACTGTTTAATGTTTCAGCAGCTGTCTTTTGATGTGGTCTGTCCATGTAGGAGAGGGAGGGAAACTGGTGGTGGTGGAGGAGCAGCCAGGGACAAAAGCAAGAACCTGTTGTGTGGGTCTGGATGTATGGGGTGTGGTAAGGTGGAAGGCGTGTTTGTTGCTTCATTATTCAGTCTCTTGTGTAGGCGCTTACAACACGGACACCTTCTCAACTTACAGTCTTTCAGTGTGAACGGATGCTGGATTACTCAGAGACCTGGCTGAATCCACTTTAGCGGATCACTCTTGGAGTAAGCTTGCAACTTTCAGTTTGTGGTTGTCCTCCTCTGCTGTGTCTGTCTGTGACGTTAAAAATCACTGCACAGTAATTGCACACGGATCAACCTGAGTTCATATTTGACAGCTTGTCTGGAGTACCTGTGAATCTTTGATTTAAGCTGGCACAGTCAGCTGATCTGAGTTTCAGTGAAGCGTGGACATGCCTTGCATATTCCTCTAAATGCCCTGCAGGCATGTCTGCCTTGACCTGCTGGAACAGAGATGGAGGAGATTGTGAGCAAGTTTGGACAAGTTGTTTACTCAGAAATGTCCCCTCTGTAAAAGGAGGGGCAGAAAAAAAAAAAAAATCAAAAGTTGGGTATTTCTTTTGCTGCCTAGAATTTGTTCCTAGCCATGTTGTCTGTGGGGGCTGAAGTCTTGCTGCTCAGCCAGTTGTTTTAGCCAGGGCTATCATTTGTGAGCCTCTGTAATGACGGGCTTTCAGAGCACACCACGGGTGTGTCCCTCTGACACACAGAAGCTGGGGTTTTTCTTATATTTGCTCCTCCTCCCTGTCTGTCTTCTTGCTCTCTCCCCGTCTATTTCTCTCCGTCTCTACTTCCAACAGTTACACCTGCAGTCTGTGTTTTTATTTGAACCGTGGGCACGTCAGCGTGTTATCCATGCAGGGGGAGGATATTTGAGTTGTGTGATAATATCTACAGAGTGAAATCAAAGGGCCCAGATTTTAAAAGCTGTGAAGCGAAACCGTCTTACTGTACACTCCCACAGTGCTGGTGGTGAAATTAAAAAGGTTTAGAGTCCATTTGCAGTTTTATGGCCTTCACTGCAGTAATTTAACCAACTTCCTTGTTAAGTGGTGGCTGCACTCTAACTGAAACTCCCAAGTGGTAATTCTTACCACCTGCTTAACATTGTTTTTTAGTTTGTTTGACCTTTCTTCATAATAGAGATTGATCAGTAAGCTGTTTCTTCTTCTCAAGTTTTTACATGTTGTGTTTTGAAATTGTTTATGTAATATTAGTGCTTTGCTGTGTTTTGTGAATGTTTGATTACTTACTGAGTAAGGCTGGGCCAACTAAATCAAATTTACAGGGTCTTAGGGCTGTAGGAAAGTTCAATATTATTTTTTTATCAGCTGTCAGTGGACTCATCATTATATGATATATAGGCTTAATTATATCAGAAACTTGAGAGGTTAGTTGTTCAGGTTTTACATGTTTTGTTTGATGATGTCATGGAACCCAGTTCATGTTATTAATTTGATTAATTTCATCCGACTACTCATAAATTTGATGGCTTTATATGTTGCTTTTTATGGATTTTGGTTACATTTGCCATATTATGATGTACTAGTATATAGATATTTAAAGTACTCTTATTAAGATAATGGTATTGATTGCAGCTCTTACAATATCTTTGACTCAGTACCTTAATATTGATAATGTGATGCTATTTGTGATGGGGCCTTGAAATAATTTTATCCTAACTAGAGGCGGACAGGGGTTCCCTTGGTGGTATGCTTCTCAGATACTGATCATCTTGTGATCAATGTAGTTAGTAGATGAAGACATCTAATCCATAGCCACACTCATTAAAGTTATGGCATTTGCTGTGTGAAATGGCAAATCTGCTCTTTTAACTGATTTGAATGATGTTAGCAGAGGTGGTCTTTGTTTTGGACTATAAAAAACTGCGGTGGAGAATGTTGTGCCTGAAGTCAAATAAATGGGTATGATGGCCAAGCAGCAGGTGGAGGCATTCATTGATCATTTCACTCAGCATGATCAGAACAGATAGATGCAACATAGATTAAACAATTGGTTGATCAATAGGAAAGTCATCTAGTTCCAGCTGCTCAAATGTGTGGCTTTGCTGCTTTTCTGTGTATTACATGATTGTGAATGGAGTATCAATGACTGTGAATGACCACAACAAGGGGTTTAAAATCTCGCTGCCCTATTTGATATAATATTTCACCTAAACTAGAGGTAGGTGATACTGTGTATGAGGACAAATTCATTTCTATTGTGGGTATGGAAGTCAATCATTGAACGTTCATTTCACTCATCATCTAACTGTAATGCAGCCTTTAAGACCGTACTTGAGCTTATAGGTCTTTTTTTGCCCTCTAAATTACAGTTGCCTGCATGTTTCCTTTCTGACTAAGAATAGTAAGTTGGTATCCTGTAGATTAGACAGCTGGCCTTGCAGAGGTCCCTGAAAGGTCTGCGTGGAGTGTGAGTGAATGTGTGTGTATGTGGGTGGGTGTGTGTCCGTGTGCACTCTATGCTGCTACCACACTGTAGGCCACATGGGAGAGAGGGGGGTTGGGGGGTGGGTGGGTCATGGTTTCAAGTCAGGATGGCAAAGGCGGTAGTGATTGGATGTGGGCCAAGGCTAACACACAGAACACACACACACACACACACACACACACACACAGAGGCCAAATCTCTGTGTGACCATTCAAATGAGGCTGAGTCAGCGGAGCACTTGGCCAAGCCACAACAGCATTTTACCATAGCTTCACCTCAGCTGTGTGTGTGTACGTGCGCAGACTGGAACAGAATGCATGTCAGCCTGCCACAACCACCAGTGACCAAGTTGCTGAAATAGCATTGATAGCATATGATAATGAGGGAATACACTGCAGTCACAATTCTCAGTGGGCACTGGGTGACAGACGAACAAACAGGCTGTGAGTGTGTACTTCACAAAGTTTCCAGTGAGTTGTGGACATCAATAGTGTGTGTACATCTTTGTTGTGTGTGGGCTCAGGATGGTAAGTGGCTCAGCAGTGTTATTCCAGAGCTAGCCCATTAGCAGATATGATTTAGCGTCACTGCTAATGGCCTTACAATAGATTAATGACTAATGCCCAGGCTTTAAGTGGCTAAAGCCATTTAAAACGCTCTCACAAGCAACTGCTCCCTGCCACAAGAATGTTAGTGGTGGGACTCGCATAGCTGTAGAGGTTGTGTGGGTCTGTCTCTTGCAGTCAGGCACAAGAGACTGTCTTCCTCTATGCTCTCCAAAAAGTGTTGACGTTCTGACAGAGCTACAAAGAACAGCGCAGACTGTGGCATGTTGACTTATCTGATGTATGGTGTCAGGACTTTATCTCCAAGTTAAAATCTTGACGGCTGCTAAAGGCATCCTTCACAACACAACAATGTAGCTTGCTGCCACATTTAGTCAAAAGTTTTCTTTTTGTTTTTGGGATTGCAGCAAAGATCTGTCATTATGTACTTTGTCAAGTTTTTTAATGCACTCTCAGCTTTTCTCAAGGGTTACATGTATAGCCACTTAAAATGATTTCAAACCATCTTTCAGTTTCTTAGCATTATCCATTGAAGAAACACTTTGTCGGTTTGTGGACGGCTGCCCTGATTGGGTCAGAGAAAGTAATGGCACCCACTCTCTCTTTATGATTGAAGTATTTGGCTGGGAAGAAAAAAACGGTGGTGTGAGAGATGATGAAAGCAGTACAATGAAAGAGTGAAGGGCTCCCTTATTAGGACAGCTTCCAACAGCTGAGACAGGATATGACATGCTAAATCTCACTGTGGAATGTGTGACAATGGTGTGTGCATGCGCGTGTGTGTGTGTTTTTGTGCAGCTCATGTGTGGTTCTGTTCACAAATGTGTTATGTTTTTTCCACACAGATGGAAAGAAAGGCAGCAGCATTAACTTTAACAAAATCTGTTTGAGTTGTCAAGGATAAAACTAACGTCAGCCACACACTTGCTACCTTTATTTAGTCTCTGCCCCACATACACAGTCACTTGCCCTCACACAGATGTGTGCACATGCTCTTGCTGGTGTATGCGCGCACTCAGACTTTATACAGGACTCTTTGTTCACTCAGCCAGTTCTGTGTCCGCGGATGGAGAGCAGATTTGATCTACATGAGTCAGTGAACTTTGAAGTAGAAAATGGTTTTTGCCCTGGTTTGGAGACGAGCCACGTTCATGTCATCCCGTTATTAGACAGACACTGTTGAAGTAATCCTCTCCAGATTCCTCATTCCACCCTCACCAGCATCCCTGCTGAGGAAGTCGGAGAAAAAGTCTTTGTCATTCTCTTAATTTGGACTTGAGTGACGTTCACTTATTATCATGCCTCTGTAATTTAGGTTTAGGTCATCTGTGGCTAGTGTTTAGGCCTCCCTTTCCTCCAAAACAGGCTAGTTTGACCATTAAAAATAAACTTCTTTTCTTTGCTGTGATGTCTCTAAATTCTTTGCGACTGCTTGGGAGTAGTCTCTTATTCAGAAATGAGACATGGCAAAACAGATGTTACCTGAATGTAAATCTAATTATACATATTCTGTGTAGCCCATCATCACTTTCTATCTCAAAGTGAAGTGAAGCTATTACTGTGGGGAATATAATTAAAGCAGGACACAGCCTGATCATGTAGGATACTCTGTGGTGTTGCGGGGTACCACCGACAGGTGTAAATCTTACACTGAAGTATAAATCAAAGCCTTCCCCATATGTATCTATGGCAGGACTCCTTTTAATCAAGAATAAATCCGCCTTAAAACGGTCGGGCTCCTCACAGGGTTGCTTGCGATGTTTGTGATGCAGGAAAATAAATTGATGCTTCTGTTGCTCATTTACTCTGGATCATTAATTAAAAGCCACATCTAATATAAAAAAGATCATTGATCTTTTGTAGTTTTGTTACTAATTAACTACTTTGAGTTTGTAGAGGTAATAGTGCTCAGGCTACAGTGAAATGGTCCTCCTATCCTGGTACTGTAAATTGTTATGTTTGCATGCAAATGAAGTGCAGGCCATATTATAACTTGCAGGATGTAATAAATACAGTAGAAAGTATTTAAAATGTTTCTAGATAAATGTTAATCATCCATTTTGGGATTGTTTCAGTGTTGAACACACACTGCCATCTTTTTCTGTTCTGTGGAGAGCACACTCTAAATTCACAACACCTCTGGCTTTTTAAATTTGGTGTAATGACGGAGTGACACTGTCTCCTGCTAACTTGTAGGATGTGGTTGCTCTCACACTTGTACTCTTCTCCCTCTTCCCTTCTCACTTTCTCTGCATCCTTGGAATGAAGAAGTGCTAACGAGCTCCACATGCTGCAGCTGAAAACATGCTGTAATTGTCTCTCGTCATGCATCTCACTTTCTTTCTATTTTTAACCTTGCGCAGCAGAAGGTGAAGAAACACACTGAAAAAGTGACTGTCCCATCCCTGTGCGGCTGATGCTAGTCCCACCTTGAATTTGAACTATTTAATCATTTTTGTAGATGGATGGAAGTGGTGAGCTCTTTCTTAATGCTTGCTGGTTTTTCTTGCTGTTTCTTGAACTTCTTCTCTCTGTACTCACATTTTCTCTGTACTTGCTTCTTGATGTATCTAGTTCTCTCATTTATCTTCCCTTGCTTTGCATCCTTGTGTCAGCTCCTGCTGCTTTTTAATCTCTAAATATCAACTTCATTAACACCTCTCTGTGTGTATCCCCAGATGTGCACGGTGCCAGGGCCCATCTGCTTTTTATATCTGTATACTTGGGTGATCTGTTTCGCTGTATGTCAGTTCTTTGGTGTTGGTTGAATCTCTTCTTGCTCTCTGGTGTTGACCCTGTCCTGTCCTGTCCTGTCCTGTGCTGTCCTGTGCTCTGCTCTCAGTGTGTGAATGGAGCAGTGTGCGAGTACGGCCTCCCTGCTGGCCTCGGTGCGGGAGCAGGAGAGGCAGTTTGAGATGCTGAGCCGAGCTCTGGAGGAGGAGCGGAGGTCGTGCGCCGGCACCCTGCCCCGTCCCCTCCCCAACATGCAGGTAACACTGTACAAACCCCCCTGCCCCCTTTCCACCCACCCTTATGCACGTTTTCCATCGAAAAGTCCCTCGGACTCACCCTCGATCCGAGCACCATCCTCCAGTGTCATCGTCATGGTCACCCTCATCCCATCTGTGTGGACTGGCTGGATGGCAGCAGAACCTAGACCAAACCTGGGGACAAAATACCTCCTCGTGGGTTTTATTCAGGCTGGACTCTTAATGTGTGCTTCAGATAAATTTTTAAGTTAAAAGGTGAGGCCTGTAGGGATGGTATTGTTAGGATTTTATTGATACTACTACTCTTATCGATGCTCCTTATTGGTCCGGTTCTTTATCAATAGGGCTAGGTATCAGTACTAAATATTAATTTAAAAAATAATAAATTCAGAACAGGATTAAAATTGATTAATATTTTAAACATAACTAAATATAGTTTCTAGAGCAGCAACAGTAATGTTTACCTCAGAAAGTCTGTATGAACTTGGATGGGAGACTGCGGACAAAGCAGGTGAAAATACTGGTTTTCCACATACATGCTTGTTGAACAGGTGTTTTGATAGATTACTCTTATTGGCTTTTTACCCGCAAAGGTTTTATTGCGGATACAGTAATGAGCGTAGTTGTCATTAACTCAAGTATAACATTATCTTTACTTCACCATTACTGTCCTACCCTCAGTCAAACTGACACAGAGCAGAGGAGACAGAGAGGAGAAGCTGCCTGCAGCGTGACCAGGAGTTACAGCAAAATGTATAAAAGTAGTGCCAATTCAGAACTGTATGAAGAGAGAGAGAGAGAGAGGCAGAGAGAGCTGGCTCCTGCCCCCTGCACATATGAAAAGCTCAGAGAGGGATCTCTTTTCTGGATTGGGAATAGCAAAACTGCATTGTAGACCAATGACTATCTTATAGCAAATTAGAAAGGGAGAGATAAAAGACGCGAGATAATGTTTATGTATCCTAAATAAATAGGAAATCTATTTTGTTAATTTCTCCAATACTGAGAGCAGAACCAGTAACTACGGAGCTTATCAATACTATCGTCTTTAATAATTTAGCCCTGGGGCCAATTTAATACTGGGTTTCAGTACCCATCCCAAGAGGCCTGTAGACAATTGGCAAGAATATAGTGCTGAGTCAAATAAATGGACTGAAGCACCTTCCAGTGAAGCCTTGCTGAGGAGGTAATTTACACCCTCTGTTGCACCGCATAGCTTTTGATCACACATTATTTCCATCCTCCATTGGTTCCTCAGTAACCGTTCATGTCTCCTCTCATCATCGTATCCCTCCTCCAATCAAGCTTAACCCAGTTTAACCCATCATGTTTGTCTTGACTTGTCCACAGGCATCTGCATGCACAACGATGCCTTGCTTGATATTTAGCTTTTTGCGATGATGGGCTTTTCAGAGACCATCATTGTGAGTTCACCTTTGCGGCAGTAGTATCTCAGAAATGTGTTTTATTCAGAATTTGCTGGATTTGTGTTTGGTATAAGGAAGTCATCACTCGATGAAGGAATTTCCCCTGCGGATGTTCAGGGTGGCTCACCAGCACGGTATGCAGTCTATGCGGTATTAGCCTCATTCTGATTACGTGTTGGCCGAATGGAGCTGCAGAACCTCACGAACACGGGAAACACTTTAAATCGTGGCAGGAAACAACGTTGGCCTACAGCAAAGTCTCCTTAAACCTGGGATTTATGAATGGAGTCTGGCTGGACGCGCCTTTTTAGATTGTATGATTGGTGAAAAACTGCTTTACCTCACAGGTTAAATGGCAGTCTGCTCGGCCAAACATTCATACAGACACGTTTAACTACCGAGCATCAGCACTGAACCCCGGTCAGCTCACCCTGAGCCCGGCTCTGTTATGAGGGCTGGGCCAGGTTATAAGGCGATCATAGCATGGTTGTGGCAGTTGCTTGCAATCCACCGTGATTGGCTATTGTCTATAACGCAACATTGCAATATTGCGGTTATTGCAACATCCCTAGTCCCTCAGCTGCTTTCTCAGTAAGGCAAAGTCTGTTATCTGGGACCAGAAAGCTCTAGTCACTCCTATTTTATCAGCTGTGAATTCTCGTTAAAACTCTTGATTTTGAAATCTGTTTCATTGCCAAGTTTTGTTCCACTGTTTGATTACGCACCCTCCTTATCATGTGTGAGTCAGTTACCTGGTGTGACTGACGAATGACTTCATGCTCCAGGTTTATCTCATAGACAGACAGACACGCAGGCGCACACACTCATGCTTGCTCATTCTTTCGCTACCTTATTAACTTGCTCTGTCATTAGTGTGGATGAATGAACCAACACACACACACACACACACACCCACACCCACACCCACACACACACACACACTTTTGGCCCTGAGGCAAACTTTGAAACGAGTCATAAACAACCGAGCTCTCCCACTTTCCTTCTCGTTTGTTGCTCTTGCATGTAAGTAGGCATTCACTGGGATATGTCTCAGTGCTGGGGAATTGTAGCAGCTGATATGGAGCAGAAATATAGGTAGAGAGTGTGTGTGTGTGTGTGTGTTTGTGTGTTTGTTATAGTAAGAGCAGGATAGAAATGTAGCCTGTGCTGGTTCTTATCTCTGCTGTGTGTGTTTACGTAGCCCAAAGGCTTCGGCATGCCTCTGCCACTCTCCCAGGCAGCGCTACACGACCTGAGTCTTTACTGACACGTTCCCACACGCTCATCTGCCCAGTGCTTTCTACTATTCTCTCTGACTGAGTCTTATTCTGAGCTAAAGATGGCTCATTTTGCCTAATGTGTCTTGCTTATTTGATCTGGACTGAGTTGCACTTCAACAAGTAGTCATTGCTCCTCCCGCAATTACTATTTCCAGCTTTCAGCAGGTTATTTCTGTTCTATAAATTCAACTTCTGAAGTGAAATTCAACTTTTCTGTCAGTATGAGACAGCTGCATATCATCTCTGATTCACTGTTGAGCAATTCCACTCCTGTCTGCCTCCTTTTACCACAGTAGTGGAGATAAAACGGCAGAGATAGCAGTAGAGTGCCTCCTGTGGCTGGAATGGGAAGTGTACCACACCCATCATTGAACCAGGGCAGGCAATGCGGGTGGTGTTGACACATGAGAAAGAAGTTCAACTCTGTTTGTATATCTCTAGGGGTCATTTCATTACTCACTAATTGTCACCATCTTAATGTTTCATCATCAAAGTTCATTCATTCATTAATTTGCTCCACTCAGCTACCATGTTGTTTGTTTTTAGGAGTGAAGCTTGTATACATGAAAGCCTGTGTGTGTTTGTTTGGATGTTTACATACCTTCTGAGTTCATTCGGTGTCATTATTACAGTCCATGCAGACTTCTATTGGCTAACACATTGCAAACTAATAACCAAGTGTTCAACTGGCACCAAAACAGCACGTTTGTTTTGTTTGCAGCTGGGCTGTCATTGGCTTGTTGCATCACCATGGCACATAAGAAACACATAGAAATAAATAGAACAAGGATCTTTTTTTTTTTTTTAGCTGCAAGCAGCACTGCATCTTTTAAGTGCCTGAGCTTCTCAATATAAAGCTGGGTGCCATTAAAATTCAAATGGAAGTCAACAGCAGTTGCTGCTTTCACTTGGAGTTTTATGCATTTGAACCATAAATGTTTGCAAATGTGATCCTTACTGTACATTAGTAGCTCCTTACTCTGGATGACTTGAAAAGTTCAACTGCTCAGTCAGTGGTTTGTTGGTTCATAAATACATTCTCATCTTTTAGTCTGTACATAGTAGTCTGTACATATATGTTGCATCCTCTCAATGAATTTCCTCCTCCCTGCAGAACGGCCGCATTCCTTGTGATGCAGACATAGAGAGGCTGACACTGAACGAGGGTTACATCAACGGGACACATCACGTAAGCATCTTTCAGAGCAGTCTCTATTTCAGCTATTTAATTTTTAACAAGGTTAAACCGAGTGATCTCTTCTGGGAGACCTATATTTGGGTTTTAAAATGAAATGTGTGTGTGTGCGCGTGCAGTTCAGGATGGAGCCTGGTCAGATGGTGCAGGAGACGTACACGGTGGAGGAAGATCCCCAGGAGTCTCTACCTGTTGTCTCCGTGGAGACCAATGAAGATGGGACCACACGGCGCACAGAAACCACGGTAACATGAGCCAAATGGAAATACGTGCCTGTTATATAAGCATTACTGGAAGTACCAGAATGACGTGATGGTTACAAAAGAAGAAGAGTTTTGCTTTATTTTGCATCTGTTCAGAATTTGAATTTCCTGTTGGATCGTTTCTGTGGAGCACTTTCAGAGTCTTTTTTGCAAACTGACATACAATATTTCAAACTTAAAAATATTCAGTATTGATATTTTGTCTCCTCACTTCTTTTGCTCTTTAAGGTAAAGAAACTAGTTAAGACCACTACCACTCGCACAGTCATCCCCTCTGTATCAGACACACTTTCCCTGGATGGCGGGGGTTCAGTGACGGGTATGGGGGGCTACACTGCACCCATGGACCGGGTCTACAGGCATGGACCTGGAGGTGGTGTGCCCATGGACTACCCCACCCACACCGTGCCCCGCAACTATCACTATGGACCTCCAGGTGGCTATGATGACTACCGCTCCGGACCCCCATCTGAGGCCTATGCAAGCCTGAACCGGGGTGCTCGCATGGATGATCGTTACAGGTAAACACAACTGTGTGTGTTTGAATGAAGTCGAGTTTGTTTTTATAGCAAATATGGTTGTCAGCATCAATTAGATAATCTTTGGACCAACATTTTCTACTTGCCAATTACTTTTGTCCAGACCAGTCCATCCAGATGGCTACAGAACTCTTGATCCAAGCTACAGAGCCCCCAGCAGGAACCAGCTTGACCCCTATGCTGCTCAGCCACAGGTATGTTCAACTATCATTGCATCACTTGCTGTGGTGCGGTCCTTGTGGTAGGATTACACTGATAGCACACTTTCACTTCCAGACTAAAAGACTAAAAGTATTTAACAAGCCATAGTGTAGGTTTTCCACAGCATTTGACTTACAGCTTCTATCATTTTGGACCCTAATTCCTGTCCCTGTGTAGGTTGGGCGTATGGGAAGTGCTCTGGAGCTATCCTCCATCCCGAGGTTTGTCCCAGAGCCGTACGGTCTGGAGGATGATCAGCGGAGCATGGGCTATGATGAGCCTGACTATGGCTTGGGACACCCAATGCACTACAGCACCGTGCCCCGCAACCACCATGGCTTCCCTCATGGGCCCCCACGTAGGACTGGGTACGTTTTTGTCTTTTTGTACTGTATCATCTGTGTTTTAGGGATGAGTAACATGTTCTGTATGTATTGACTGTATGTAGTCAGTTAAGAGGGAACACTTCATATCACCACTGCTATAAACAATTACAGGGAAAATTGTGGTTTCCCTTTTTGTTTGCAATAATGGATGTCTGTGTATTGTCAAAAAGCTTGTGCATTTCAACAGTTCTTCTTCCTCCTCAGGAGCTATGAGGGCACATTGGATGGTGACATGAGCGGTCCTGGGGACATGTACTATTGGGGAGGAGGAGCACCGCTGGCTCAGGGTGAAAGAGGAAGCATGGCTTCTTTGGACAGCACTCTAAGGAAAGGTCCAGGTCCCAGCGGCTGGCGTCAACCAGAGCTGCCGGAGGTCATCGCCATGCTCAACTACAGGCTGGATCCAGTCAGGAGCAATGCAGCTGCCTACCTGCAGCATCTCACCTATAAGAATGATAAAGTAAGAGATACGCATGTGCACATATTTCATGGTGTAATGCTCTTATCCTGTGTGACTCAGAGTAGAATATTTTTTAATTTAAGGCAAATAGTTAAGGAGTGTGAAAGGTCAAAGTGACATTCCTCATGACTAATAGTTGGATAAGTGGAAAACTTGATTTCAGAGAATAGACAATAGAAAGATTTTTCTCTGTTTCACATGGTCTGATATTGAGAGCTTGTTTTGAATTGGAAATGGCTCCAAATACAGACCTGTGCTTTTTAATTTAGGTTATTTGATTAGTGACAACTACTTTTCATTGGCTAATCTTGGACTTGCAGCCCAGTCAACATAGCTGGTTATGCATTTATCAGTGCACATGTGTTAGGTTTACAATAGCGTTGACTGGAGCAACAACTCAAAAGTGTAGGTGAGCATTGAGACAGCAAAAGTTAAAAACTAAAATTGCCCACCCAAGTTTTTGTCCAAGTTATTTCTTCTTCACTGAGGATCTTCCGATTTGCTATCCTATGTTATATGCTTTGTATTTCTTCCTTGATGGTCTGATTTTAATTTGTTTGTACAAATCTTTTAGCATCTTTTACTTTCTGAATTGATTGATTTAATGTTGATACAAGTACACAGTGGTTGACACAGTAAACTGGACTTTACTTGACCCCCATCCACATCACCACTTATTTCTAACCTCTTGCCTTCCAGGTGAAGTCTGAGGTGCGTCGTCTGAAAGGCATCCCAGCTCTGGTCTCTATGCTTGACAACCCAAACAAAGAGGTCAGTTTGCTGTTTTTCTCCATGTCCTTTATGTCCTAGAAATTTGTTATGGTTGGATAGATAGGATAAAGAGTGAGGCTTAAAGGATATAGTGTATTTCTTTTGTAATACAGAGATATTGTTTTGGCATGAGTCAAGCTGTAAAGAATAAGGACAAGGTAAACTTAAGGCCCAGCACTAATACTGAATGAAAGGGAAATAGCAGTAAGCATCACTTGCAGTATTTGACTGTTCTTGGTCAAATCTCGTAGGTCAACATTTGTGCTAAATATAGTTTCGGCCAAAACGTTCTGTGGTTTTTCTATGATTCCCTTTCATTTAGCAGAAGCTGTGGCAAACTTTTGCTGATGTTTGTATGGGCATTACCAGACAAGCCACATCATGCATTCCACTCTCGAGGCAAAGAAGCGTCTTAATTTTACATTTCATGCTCTACGGTCAGTGATAAGTTTAAAGTCTGGTGTGTGTCGGATGACTTGCTGGCTGGAGAAATGGGTCAGACAGCGACTGCATCCTTCCAAACATTTAAAAGTTTTTCCAAAGACTCCACACACTTCGGCTTTGTGTGTGTATGTATGGTACGTTATATGAAAAGGGTGAGGCCTGGGACACACAGCCTGCGTGAGCAGTGCGTGTGCGTTGTGGAACCTCTTGCTTTTCATTTCTGGCGCCCATGTTATCAGGTTAGAGCAGCCACACAGCCCGCGTGAGCCGCACGACTCGCGTGACACGCGTGGTTCACAGCAAAAATAGACAGTGAAAATGATCTGTTAATAGTCGTATTACATGACTTTTACATGACTTTACACCTTTCACTATAGTTTCAATGTCTATATCTGTATAATATGTCACAGACATGAAAAAAATATAAAGTGTCGCTACTGCGGGTCAGCCTGCGCGGTGCATGCTGGGGCAGGGAGCCTCTATGGTGGGGAACTCCAGTGTGGAGAGTCGGTGACACACGGAGCTTCTTTTCTCGACTACTGCTCACTTTCTGTGATATTAGTTCAAATCAGGACTCCTGCCTGTTGTTTCACCTGTTTCCAGACGGAGATTTGGTGTTGTTATTTTCCTTATTTGTTGTCAGTTTCCCTCCTGACAGTTTGGAGGTTTGTTTGTCGGAGTGTGTTTGGCTCATTTGGGGAACTTGGTGTCGTTTGGAGGGATTTTCTACGTTTGGAGCAGTGACAGGAGGGGTTTAACTTGCGGAATAATCAATATGATCAATAAAAAAACCCCGTCCTGTGTGAGGAGTGTATGTGGCTGACAGACCAACCAGACCCAACCATGCCTGTTGGAAGCTGCTTTCACCTCTCATATTATTAGTTATTTTTCACAATTGAGCACATGCTTCTTAATCTTTTTCTCTTTAAACTAAATATAAAAGAAAATTAAAATGAAATGATTTGAAAACATTCTATTATTGATGGCCATGATCAAAGTCAAACTCTGTGTAGAAAGATAGAGCTGGCAGTAGCAGCAACACTGTCTGTGTGGACACCGTATGCGTGCGAGCCGCAGCAGTTCAGCAGCACACACACGCTGCTCAGGTAGAGATAGGCTGTGTGTCCCAGGCCTAAGACACAAAATAGGAAAAAGAATCTGGTATCATAACACATGCAAACCAAATTTGAAATGACACAAGATGAATGTCTGTGAAATGATCTATACAAACAAACAGAGACAAGAAATATTCGTCATGAGATAAACCAAGTTTGTGTTAAATGAACTTGTGCTGGAATTAACTTTGCCATATAGTGAAAATGTAAAGGAATGTGGCCAACTAATTTACCATTAATCATCGGCAATTACTTGCATGAGTAACACTGTCAAGACCCATGTCATTTGCGTAGTACAATCTAACAGTTCCACTGACATGACGCAGTTTTCTACTACTGTGCAAAATCCATGTATGTGAAAACTCTTGAAGTGAATGTCTTTCATGACTAACAGCACATTAAGCTGTTATCGTGTCTCTGTTACAGGTTCACTATGCAGCCTGCGGAGCACTAAAGAACATCTCGTATGGCAAAGATCCAGACAACAAGATTGCCATTAAGAACTGTGACGGAGTGCCAGCTCTCATCAGGCTGCTGAGGAAAACCCGCGACCAGGACCTCACTGACACTATCACAGGTTATAAGCACATGCTAACACACAAACTGTGTGAACATGACTTTGACTATGAAATGCTTTTTAAACTTTTTTTTTCTTTCAACATTATTTTTTATTGGTTTTAGAACTTAAAAAACCTTGAGCTAATGCAACGATGTACAAAGATATAATCACATAGATGTCACATCATCCCCTCCCATCACCATCCACCTCTCCCCCCCCCACAGGCCACCCCCCATTACCCACCCACCCCTTCAGGTCTGACCCCTAATAACTTCAGGATATGTACCTATACAAAGATAAAGGAATAAATAAAAACAGTACAGACTTAAAAAGAAACATAAAACTATAAAGTTGCAGAGAGTGAATAGATAACAGCCCTTGTATATCAGTTTAATTAAAAGAGTAGAATAAAAAAAGGGCATGTCTGACTCACACATGACAGTTTGATTCAATACTCATTGAATATAAAAAGAGTGCTGAGTTGAGGAATCTGTCTCTAGCAATGTTTGAAACCCACCCCGAATCTTTTTAAACTCTCCAGGCTTTCCTTTCAAGTTATACATAATCTTTTCATTTGGAAGACATGATGCTTATTGATTAGTCCATCTGGCAGATTTAGGCTTTTTGAACTTCTGATACATTTGAAAGTGGTGCACAGCTTTTCTAACTGGAGGAGGAAGGGCCTGAGGAGGCACTCATGGAGAGGTGATCTGAGGTCAAAAATCTGAGCAGTTTGAGCAAAGCCGGGACAAGTTTTGAAAATGGCCAGGACAGATCCAGAGTTTTACAGCAGTCATACATGGACACACACTATATTTACCGTTTTTGAATTTAAACTCAGTGCTGGCTGTCAGTGTCCCCACATATCAGGAGATAGAACTTTCTCATTTAAGTGACAGTTTTGAAAGCGTCTAAGACTGCATTGTTAAATTTGGCATTTTTGCACATTTTAAAGTCTATATTTCTTTTCCAGGAACGCTGTGGAACCTGTCGTCTCACGATTCTGTGAAAATGGAGATCGTGGACCACGCACTGCACGCCCTGTCCGACGAAGTGATAGTGCCACATTCAGGCTGGGAGCGAGGGAGCAATGGAGGAGGAGGAGGGGAGGAAAACTGCAAGCCCAGACATCTTGAGTGGGAGACAGCCCTCACCAACACAGCAGGCTGCCTGAGGTACGGAGAGAAGGAAGGAGGGATGGATGGATGGAGGCAGGAGCTGTTTGACTGCTCCTGATAATATGAAGGAAATGGAAGGAGGGAGGGTTAATGTAGACAAGAGGAGAAAGTGGAGACATGCCAGTACAACAGACTGACAGAGCTGTTGGATGTATGAGGGAGGAAGGGATTAATGACAAGTTAACAGAGCAGAAAAGCAGGAAATCATCATGTAGTGTTTTCACTGGAGAAGAGGGAAAGAAGCTGCGTTCATGTGGAGCCTTTTACTCCACTAATAATCCAAAAGATAAAAGTCACAATAATGTGACCTTCGATCACAATAAACTTGCCCATTCTACAAGAAATGTCAATGCATTTGAAAAGGATGATAAAAACCTTTTTATAATGAGTTAAACTGATGAAAACATGTCACAATTGCTGCTTCTGATTACTTTCTATTTTTGGAATATCTTTGCTCTTTGTGCACTTGTAGCCTTTACTCTTCCCCAGAGATTCTGAAACATGGCAGGTTAAACTAGTGGTTTGTCCTCCTGTAATATGAATTTTTAATAAATGTGGTAAAAGTATAATTTCATAAAACTACTTCCTCAGTAAACCAGACACTTTCTGTTTATATAAACAGGATGTGTTATTAACTTTATATAGTGCTCATTAAAATACCTTAGGGTTAAATATCAGTCATTAAAGACAAATTCTGGCTGGATTGAAGAGATCTGCAGTCTCTCAGTAACTGTGAGAGGTCAGGAGAAGCTGAGGAAGGGAATTTGACAGTTTACAGGGAGGGACTGAGCAGAGGACAGTGGGGCATTGACTTATACAGTGTAAACAGTATGTACTGGCCTGTGGCTCTGTTATCTATGCATTCCCCTTGACCACACGGTTAATTACAGTGTTCATTTGTGGGTCTAGAAAAGTATGTGTGAATAACTTGAGACTTGCAGAAACGGTCTGGGTAGTGTTGAAGTTGACTGCTTTGGGGCAGCGGGGGGGAGGGGGGCGCTGATCAAGAACTCTGAAGACACTCAGAAGTCAGACATTTCTCTGTTCTCTGTTTAAGAGCAGCTGAGATTGACACTAAAATGAGAATAGCTGGTCCACCTTGAAGTTCACTGCACCTTAAGTGAGCCTGGTCAGGTTACTCATGCTACTCTTATAACAGTACCTTTCATGTAGATATGCTTTAAAGAATGAGGAGAGGGAGGATGACTCAAAACAATTCCATGGTAAAATATGGTGTTATCATGATTGCGCAATGTGCGAGTGAGCTGATTACATCAGCTGCACTTATAATTCTGCAACGTCAGAATGAATATAGGGGAAACACTGACATATTGTCATTTTTTTACAGATACTGATAAAATGATTTAACATCTGTTAAAATCTGTTTAGGACACTTTCATTATTTTATTTAGACTTTTATTTATTTTTTAGAAAAGCTCATGTTTGACTGGGGCCTTCCAGAAAAGTAACAGCATTACACAGCACACAGTACTTGTTGAGGCCACTCTTAGTACATAAACATGCAGATGTTAACTAATTATCCACACCAAATTTTAAAATGTAATGTAGATTGCCTGCATGAATTGCACTACTTATATGAATGGCTGAAGCAGCACATAGATTGCACCAATTTTCCCTGGGAGTGTCTCATTTTCTATAATAAAAAACATGAAAACGAATAATCTAAAAGATGTTATAATCATACACAACAGTATGATAAACATGCTCTGGGTTGGCATTTACATAAATACCTGAGGGAAATCCTTGTTTGAATAGTTTTTAGTTAGGAGATGAAATGTAAGTATAAGTTTCAGGTACACTCTGGGTGTAAGTGGAAGTTCAGTGGAGGTGTTAGACCTCATTTAACACCTACAGTATGTATAATTTAGCTCTGTTACCACAAGATGAGGCTGACTCATGTAGGACCCTTCTCACATGACCTGATGAGCCGTGTTATCCATGTTCTCCAATATTTTATGCAAGATGTAGGAACATTGCATCTCATAAATACCTAAGATATCAGTGAGCTCCATGGTTGACCCTCATTTAAAAGTGATATTAGTGGTACAATTGGATAATAAATAATGAATAAATAAGAGTGATATCTTAAGTATGTAGTAGGTCAGGTGTGAAGTCAAAAAGCAGATGGCAGCCAGAAGTAAAATGACAGGATTATGTTAACCTTCCTGGTTTGTTATTGCGTCATCAAAAATGAGTAAGTAAGGCGAAGCTCTGACACTGATTAATCCATCGTCCTCTGATTGGAGCGCTCCCTTTCTGATGAAGAGTTCAGGTTTTTATTTCCCTCTTCCTTCTGCACACAGAGGATTTACCGCCAGTGACTACACCTGACACTCTTTTATAAATATAGAAAATCTACAGCTTCTCTTTTGAGAAGTAGGGCTCCTTTCTGTGCTGCTGCCCTGATTTGATTTCATTTGTATGTTACGTTATAAATGTTTGACTAGTACAGCATGTAAATAAACTTCCTGTACTATGTACTGAAGTGAAATCACTGCCCCCTGCTCTCATTGTGTGAGAGGGTGTGTCTGTCACTGGGAAAACAAGCCAGCATAAAAGACCAAAGATTAATGTAATCAGTTTTCTCCTTCGTGGTACTTTCTTTGCATCCACCCACATCAGTTAATGAAGAAATAACTTGTTTCCATCCAATGCAGTTCTGTTATATCTGTAAGTCTGATTCAGTCAGACAGTACTGAGAAAAGTAGTCCAGAGTTGTAACTTGATCTTGTCAAACTGTTCTCTCTTTGTAAACCAGTACATTTAACAGGAGTTTCATTCAAACTACTCTTGGGGGTGTGTTCAAGCATTGTGTGCTGGAATCCTTTTGTAGTCGCGAAAATGGACTCTCTCGTTCCTCTCTAACCTCTCTTACTGCCTCATTTATTTCTCCAGCCTTTCATGCAGTTAATCCTTGTTTTGTTTTACATTCTTGTTGTTTCTCCTCTTCTCCACTTTCCACTCATCTGAAGAAATGTGAGTTCAGAGCGAAGTGAGGCGAGGAGGAAGCTGAGGGAGTGCACGGGATTGGTTGATTCGCTCATGTATATCGTCCAATCCCAGATTGACTGTAAAGATGTCGACAACAAGGTGTGTTGAACTCTCCTCAGTTTGACATTAAACCTTTTGAAGGATTGACTTGACCCTTGGTTGAATCTTTGCGTTTGAACAATTCTTCCTTCCCCCCCCTTTCATTTCCTCTCTACACCCTTCCTTTATGTCTCTGTCTTTGCAGTTGATAGAGAACAGTGTGTGTCTGCTGAGGAACTTGTCCTATCATGTGCATCGTGAAATCCCCAACTGTGAGCGCTACCAAGAGGCTGCACCCCTCAACCAGGGCCCCGCCCCGTCCAGCCAGAAGGGCGGCTGTTTCAGCTCCCGCAAGAGCAAAGGTCTGTGTTAGACAGAGAGAGACATGTACTGTATTTGTTCAGTCAGTAGGAGGCACATTTGAAGTGATGTCACTGTCGACAACAGTGTCTCAGTCGATACTACAACACACACACACACACACACACACACATACACATACACACACACACACGTACACAAACAAAACCCCTAGCTCGCACAGGAATGTTAACAATTTCCCCAACTGAGAGAAAGCTCATCCTCTCTGCAGCTGCTCTGTTTGTGTTTCACCGAGAGTATTGATTTGTTCTTTCTAAACTACACACCCCTTTCTACTGCTTTGTGGCTTCCTCTGTTATTATTATCTAATTTTGCAGCGACAATGAACATCTGTCAACATTAATATGAATATGTCAGATATATCTCAACTCACTTGATATTACACATTTAATATCAACATATTGTATGTATGTAATTCTCATTTTCACTTTTGTGTTGCTCAAAAATGCATCAGTTTATCAGAACATTGAATTCCCAAACTGATAGTGTACAGAGCAGTTACGATGTGTGTATATGAAATGGACACATGAGCTGGTGTGTCTTGTGATTGGCTTTATTTAGCCTTCATATCCGGCATGTCACATTGCTGATTCTGTGTGGGGGCAGCAGTGCTGTTGGGATGTAAGCAGGTGTTAACTGGGTGCCTCAGTTATGGCTGCTTTCCTCTTACTTAAATGCTCTCTCTTCCTCCTGTTCTGCCATTCTCTTCTCCCTCTACGCCCCCTTCTTTCTCTCTCCCTCCTCCATTTCTTCTCTTCTCCTTGTGGCGCTGGGCTACAGATGAGTGGTTTTCTAAAGGTAAGCTCTTTACCTCTGTACGACTGCACTTTGCTTTCGCTGCTTGTTCATGTTGTTGTACTAGATGTTGTAGAGTAGCTGAGCTAACAGATCAGAGTACTGTCCTAGTACTAACATGCATGCCTTCTTCTCACTGTGAAAGAGTTAAAATGAAACTGAAGTAGAGAACATGCATCTCAGTTTTTGATTTGTATGTGTCTAACCAAACTACAACAAATTAACTAACAGTAGATGTAGGTCACTAAAGTAAATGTAGCATATTTAGAGTCATAGCTGACGCCAGACTGTGTTTCTAAGGCTGTAATGTTGATGTTTGGTTCCAGGTAGGAAAGATGAGGATGCAACTGCAGATATCATAGACATTCCAAAGAGGACCTCACCTGCTAAAGGTAATTACTTGATCTAACTGCTTAGTCAACATCTGATAATGTTGCCCTGAAAGGAAAATATGCATCTGTTTGTAAACTTTATATTTGTCCTTCTCAACCCATATTGAACCCTGTGTTCCTCCTGCCTTTGTCTCTTCTGCTTATTTCCCATCAATCACTCCCACTTGCTTCTCCACACTTCTCCTGCCCTCCACCCCACTCTTTCTCTCCTTCCTGTAGGCTATGAGCTGTTGTACCAGCCGGAGGTGGTCCGCATCTACACCTCTCTGCTAAAGGAGTCCAAGAACCCCACTGTGTTGGAAGCCTCGGCTGGAGCTGTTCAGAACCTCTGTGCCGGAGGCTGGACTGTAAGAACCGTCCTGTTTCATTTCACAGCAGCAACACTCCCTGTGCTGAGTAAACACACCAGTTGGACATTGGAGAGTTATTGTCTCAGATTGTGGGAATCTCTTCAAGTGTGCTACAGGACCAAACAGAGCTAGTTAAATATTAGTCAATCAAGTCTTGTACAGTTTTAGGGATGGACTATGGCATTTGTACACACTTCCCTTTGTGAACCGAAACTCCTTTAACATCTCACTTTATCAAAGATGAGGTATTGTGGCTCTGTTTAAAACAAACAAACAAACAAAAAAAACCAACTAAAAATATGTGTGTGTCTTTGTTTAGTACGGCCGATACATCCGTGCCTTGCTGCGCATGGAGAAGGGTCTCCCCATGATGACTGAGCTTTTGGCCCATGGCAATGACCGCGTGGTCCGAGCCATGTCTGGAGCGCTCCGCAACCTGGCTATTGATGCACGCAACAGAGATCTACTAGGTGAGACTTAAAGCACTCTGGGTGTGTCTGAGAAAGTCAAACTGCAGTATTTAAAAATGAAAGTTTTAACCGAGGAGAACTAGATGTTTTATTAGTTATTGCATCAGGACCTAGTTTTTTTAATGTTTAACCGCTCCTCTTGTACTTGTGTGTTGTCAGGTAAACATGCGGTGCCCCACCTGGTGGCCAACCTGCCCGGCGGCGGTCAGAGTCAGCCAGTGCGAGCATTGTCAGAGGAGACAGTGGTGTCGGTATTGAGCACGCTCCATGAGGTGCTGGGCTCCAGTCTGGATGCAGCTAAAACCCTCAGGGCCTCACAGGGAATTGAGAGACTGGTGCTCATCAACAAGGACGGGTAAGGGTAGCGTGGGGGGGGGGGTTTGTGGAGATGTGTTACTGTGTTGAGTACTTGACCATGCGTTAGAAGTCTTATCTTTTTTCAATTCCTTTTCTCTGTCTCTGCCTTTTTTTTTTTTGGGATCACCAGTAATCGTTCTGAGCGGGAAGTGCGCGGGGCCGGCCTGGTGCTGCAGACAGTGTGGGGCTACAAGGAGCTGCGGCGCACTTTGGAGAAGGACGGCTGGAAGAAGACAGACTTCATGGTCAACCTAAACCCTCCCAGCAACAACACCAGGGCCAACGGAGGATATGAGGACAGCACTCTGCCGCTCATAGACAAAGGTCAGGAAGCAAAAGGGAAACACAACCCTTTTTCAAGTTTCCTTTTTGGAAAAAGTCTTAGAACTTGGATTAAATTACTCTTATTTGCTTTTTACTCGCAAAACTTTTATTGCACTTACAGTAACTTAAGTGAAGTTAGATGTCGTAAACTCGACATGGTTCACTGTCTCTGCTCTGCTCTGTGGAACACACACACACACACACACACACACACACAGACACAGCGCTCAGCCCCACCCGTGGTGAAACAGAGGAGAGGAGAGAGAGTCAGCGTGACCATAAATGACAGCAAGATGCAGTAGGGGCTATGTTTATATATGTTATTTACCTAATTTATGTGCACTCGTTTCATATCAGCACAGTGTGATGCTCTCTACTGCGTTTTGCTGTCATTTATGGTCACGCCGAGTTTCTCTCCTCTCCTCTGTTTCACTGTGGGAGGGGCTGCCGCTCCACGCACACATGTAGCTCAGTGGAGCAGAGGAGAGACAGTGAAGTAGTCGAGTTGATGACAACACACGTTACTGTTACTCAGTTGTTGTTTAGCTTGGCCTACTTTTGAACCACTTTGTTCAAGACTGTCACTGTGTCTCTCCATCTCTCAGGCCCCCTGGCACTGTAGGCTAGTTGTGAGAGACGGCGGCTTGCCTCAGTCAGGAGGGAGTTTTACAGATTTTTGGCACCATCTGTTGTTGTGAATGTTTATTGATATTTAAAAGTCTTGACCCTGAATATAAGATGATCCCAGTTTTTCAAATGTATTTCCAGGAAAAAAACCCTGTCTTATATTCAGAAAAGTATGATTTGCAGTCCTAACTGCTAACTGATATTAAACAGCTGCAATGAATTCTTACATGTTTGTTTCAACCTGCTTGTTGTGCAAGACATTCAGGAGTTTATAACACTGAGACACATTATCTCAACTAGGGTTGTTAATCACAGAGATGATTTATATGAATATGCTCAAAAAATCTTTTAAGCTCTTTGGCACACATTTTAAACATACTGTAACACATGAAAGCAATGTAAACTGTAAATTTGCAAATACTATCTAGCTCATGTCTGACACGTAGAAACACTTAAAAAAACACTCTACACAGCTACACACCTCTATCTTTGGCAGGACATGCTCCAGCTATGAACACTGAACAGAAACCTTTAACGTTTCAGAGGAACTATGATGTTGATGCTGGTTGTGTTTGTGTGTCTGTACACAGGGGGCAAAGGTGACCGGGAAATGATTCCAATGAATGACTTGGGACCAGGCAAGTGTGAAAGCAGAAACTACATACACATACACACAACTGGCCAGTATCACACTGGGCTGATATGATGTTTGCATGTGTAGCAGATTGAACTTAACAATGAGGCAGTTTTATGTGAGATTTGTGAGATCTTTGCATAGCAGAAACACACACTTCTGGTTTAACGTATGTTCCTCTTCTCCAGATGCCTACTCCACACTGGACCAGAGAGGGAGAAGGAACACTCTGGATAACACACTTGAACCTGCTGACAAAGATGGAGTACAGGTAAACACTGGCCACATACAACACACAGACACACTTTCCAAAAAATATATAATAGATCGTACAGACAAGATCATCATTTTCAAGAACAATTGTTAAACAGTGCAGGCTTTGACTAATATTTTTTGCCAGCCTGACAAAGGAAGTTTTGCCAATTATGTACCAAAAAAAAGAACACTGTGTGCAAATATAATGGGAGCCTACTAGTCAGTTTCAGCATATACTATCAGCTGTCACATTTTACGAATGTAGAGCTGCTGTGATTAGTCAATTAATTTATTAGTCATTTGACAGAAAATTTTATCTGAGACTATTTTGACAATTGATTCATCATTTGAGTTTGATTTTCCAAGCAAAACCACCAAATTAATCCAGTTTCTCAAATGTATTTGGTGCTTTTTCTTGTCTTAACATGACAGTAAATTAAATATCTTTAGGTTTTGGACTGTTGGTCAAACAGAACAAGACATTTGAAGACGTCTTCTAGGGCTCAAGGAAATTATGATGCGCATTTTCCACGGTTTTCTGTTGTTTTATAGACCAAATGAATTGAAAACAATCTAAAAATAAAATAAAACTAATGATGCAGCTCTAAACAAATGTTTCAACAGCTGTATTGCTGCAGCATCATGTCTGCAAAATAATTCCAGTGAGTTCAGGAGACGTCAGTCTTGAGTTTCTGCCATCATGAAGCTGAATAATGTTTATTTGATTGAACAGTGATTGCACAACACAGTCTTTGTAAAAAGATGGAAATAATTGTAAAAATGAATCTGGTTAATCTTGTGCAACATGCACACCATTTGAGGTTCCAGATTTCAGGATGGTACACAGACCGATATCCTCACCTCCAGCTAAAAAAGTAACCGTGTGAAGGGACATGCTCTCACACACTCCCACAGACAGCATGTTGATGCATGTCTTTTTAAAGCTCTGGGGTTTTATCTTTGTCTTGCACATAATTTCTCACCGGTGTTCTTTTTCCCCCTGGCACATGACCTAACATTAAACTAACCTTTTGTAACCCTTCTTTCTTTTCTCATCTGTGTCTGATGCTCTTATTTCCCTCTACTCTTTTCCCAACTTTGTGTTTCTGATCTTCTTTCTTTTTCATGTTTTGTGTCTCCTCACATTCTTTGGATTTTCACACTTAACCCTCTTTATTTCTTTATTTACTCCCTCCCCGCTGTGTGTCTTGTATCTCTCTCTCTCCCTCTCTCTGTATGTCTCCTTTGGTCTTTTTTTCCTCTCTCTGGCTCTTTTATCTATCACACACTCCTTCTCGCTTTCTTTTTGTCTCTCTCTCTCAGGGAGGGATGTATGGGGAGAGGCAGGCCTCTTTGCCTCTAATGGATTCTTACGATGGTTAGACTACACCCACAGTCACACTGCATGTCAGCGCATGGTATGTGTGTCCCACCGGCTGCTCCTCTCAACTCACTGCATGGCCCAATGTCTTAGTTATGTATTAAGAACTGTGACTATTTGTGTGTTTGACAGTGACCAGTGTTGTCAGTGAGCTTCCATTGTACTGTATTTGGACTGGTTTGTTTTTTTGCTCCCCCTGCTGGTGAAAAGTGTCAAATTGATTTTTATTCTCCTGAGATGTGATTTTTTTATTTTCTCCTCTTTGCACAGTTTGGTCTAACATGTGGTGACTTTGTTGCCAGCAGCCACTAATGTGTATTTTGTAATGTTTGTAAAGCCTCTGCTGTGAATCTGAATTTTAAACGTGCAATTCTTTCCGCCTAGGCATGAACGCCTCGCATCAGCTGCTCCACATGATCAATTCCCACACTTGTTCCTCTTTTCTTGCAGAAAAACTGATTGTGTGCATCACAAGACGACAGCCTCCTCCCACCTACTGCCCTTGCTGAACTGACAATGGGGGACCACTACACTACCGATGGGACTAAACTCCATCCTTTACATTCTCTCTTCTGTCCCTCTTTACTCTTTTACAGTTTCTCTCTTCCTTCTCTCTCTCTCTCTCTTTCCGTTACATTCCTCCTTTGCAGCTGACAAACTAATGAAACCACATGGAAAACTGACGTGGCTCTACGTTCCCTGTGGACAACCGGACGTGACACTATGACCACTTTGGGCTCTGCATGTCCCTGAACTCCAAAATGCTAACCACTCAATCGGATACCGTGGCCACAAGCTTCTCCTACAACACTACATCCCCTTACAACACTAAGACTCGGAAAACACTAATGCTGTCTTTGACAAAAAGCAGGGACTGTGGCTTCATCTGACTAATTCCTGGAGGTCGGAGCGTAGACTTAGACTGATTAAAAGGAACTGTTGGGATCAGAACAGGACACTTTGGTGAAATTTTACATTAATACCTATTACACTCTGTTTTGGAGAAATTGAGGGAATGTGTAATTTTTTTCTCTAATGGTTAAATACTACAAAAAATATTTCCTACCACTGAGAACCAATGTTTATTGATCTATTGAGATATGTGTAAAGCATCTGCTTCTGTTTTGGTAGTGTTTGTTCCTCTTCTTGCTTTGTGCTGTACCACAGTAATGTACATGTGCCAAATGACAATGCTACTGCTGCGACTGCCAATACTGAATGCAAGAACTTTGCTCACACACACACTTTTTAGAGCAGTTACACTGAAAACTGTCACCTGCTTTGTTTCTGTATGCAGTTTGTGTCAGTGAAAGTCCATCGCCAAGATGCATGCAGATGCTGCATTTTCTGTATTTGATTGTGATCCATAGATTTAAAGGGGTGGAGGTCATTACATGGATAATCCTACGATTTACAGACAGAAATGGAGCAGACGAACGGTTCTCCACCAGTGTAGTCTGTGTGATATTTCTATTATATTTCTGTTAACTGTAAACCCCTTACCTTTGTAACTCTTTGGAGATATCACAGGATTCAGTGGGTGCATTTCCTTTTATCTGCAGATGATCTTATGAATGTGTACATACAAGACTGTCTCTATTAGTGTCTGTGTGGGCTAGCTGGAGTGCCTCGCTCATTCAGGACAAGTCTGATGGGTGTGTCCAACATGACATAGGTAACAAATCAAGGTGTCTTTTTCTCAGCGGATACTAGTTGGAATACTGTATATGGAACTCAGCAGTTTTCTGTTCTGTTAGATAATTGAATATGTGAACTTGTTTGTAAGTAAGACTTGATTCTTGTTATTGGGATTGGTTTTTTATAAGGTAAAAAACAAACAAACTTCGAGTTCTTGTATAATTTACTGCTTAACAAACCCTTCCTGGCTTAAAGACTACAGAACAGCACATGGGAGAGGGCGTACAGTGTTGTCTGTTTTTGCCCACATTTCTTTAGTGCAGTGCTTGTTCTGTAGAAGACTGCGTACTCTTAGTGCCGAGTGAGATGTAGATACTTACTGAGTGAATGATTAAAGAAGCACTAGGGGGGTATAATGTGTGTTTTTCTTTTTTTTTTCTTTTTCCCTTTCCTTTGTTTTCCATGCCAATTGAAACATGACAGACGATGCCTCATTTACAAAGTTGCCTTCAAGAGTGGACTGACTAAAAGAAGAGAGCAAGGGTTTGTTTGTAGAAAATCTCTGTAAGGAGGCATAGACCAGAATTTGCTATTAGATAAAGCGGAGAAAAAAATAAAAGCACATTTAAACTATATATACAAGAGAATATTTGTTAATTTGAATGGTTTTATGTATTTTTTATATTGATTTGGGTTTAATTGTTTTGGGTGTTTTGGGTGAACGCATATGCAATCAGTTTTTATGTTTGATTAAAACATTCAGTTTATGTCTTAATTAAATGCAAAACAAGTTAGCTAAACAAAGCTAAAAATCCAACAAACACGGTTGGATACTGGAACACTAATGGAAATATCTGATTCTGGACTACACCTTAATCTCTTTGCCTTGGCTCTTAAAGTTGCACATTCTCATTTATGAATGAATAATGTAACTAGCAATACTGTTTTTAATAAAAAAGAAAATGATTTCGCACAGCCTTTTTTTTCTTTTGCCTCTTGCGTATATTTTATAATGAATCAGTTTATTTATGGAAATAATCCCTTTACATAAACACTGCTGGTTGCGGTGTCCAGCTGTGATGTGACCTCAGTGTCATTGCACACAGCGGCCAGTAGGTGTCGCCATCAGTTTACAACAGGGCGTGTCGGTGCGACTATGTTAGGGGAAAGTGTTAAAAAGTGTCGTGTGAGGTGACTAATTTCGGGATAGAGTACATTTTCGAAATAAGTGATAATCATCCAAAACACCTATACAGCGACAACAAAATATCGGTAAGTGTACATTTTAAGGTTTCCCACTTTAATGCTAAGCTGCGATCTATGCAGTCAGCACAGACTACGTTAACTATGAGTTTAACTAACTTATCCGGTGACACTTCAAAGTAGTTTAATGTGTTATAGGTGGACGCTGCAAATTAATTAAATGTATTGAATTGTGTTTTTCTGCTAATAATGTAGCTAGCTATTAGCCACAATGTCCAGAAGATGTTAACTCATCTCAACACTTTGACCTTCTGGAGGAAATGTATGGTAGTCTTACTGTATCAAGCGGCTAAAAGAGGCCGAAAACATCAAATGGAAGCGGGAAAGCAGGTTGTTAAATTACTTAAATGACCCTGAGAAGTCAAATGTCGGACAGACATTGAACGTTAATTTCTCCTCCACGTGCTGATACCCGCACACAGCTCTGCTAAGATGATGCTAAGCTACGCTGCTGTTGCAGAGTCTTAAAGTGAGTTCACATTTGTACACGCCACTTTTTAAAATACTGTCACAACCGCTCCGTGGATTTAAAATGTAAAAAAAAAAGTTGGTGTAAAAATCCAAAAGAATTTAAAGTAATTTTCTATAGAGACGAGCGAAATTATTCATGTCGGTGTTAAACTGAAAACTGCCAAACTGCCAACCAGTGGTACAAAACGTACCAGGTATTCTTCTGTCTGTTTTGAATCTTGGATTTTTAGAGCATACAATTCACATTTTAAAAGGGTTTCAAGCAAAATTGTTTTGTATAAAAAAAAAAAACTCTCTTCCCTTTTAATTGGCACTTTTATAAACATGAAGATACAACATGAGATAAAAATCAAATAGGTTGAAATATAAAAATCCCCATAGATGACAAGACCAGAAAGAAGCGAACATTTGTATCTTTAATAATAATTTTAGGCACATATTCCTTTATCTGAGCCTCTCACCTCCTCTTCTCTCCCTCCCTTGCTCCCAGTGCCCATGTGGACATGCAGAGGTACCGGTTGCCAGGTTATGAGATGCAGCTTCTTGGAGAGCTGCAGAGACAACAAAACAGCACCCAATTCTGTGATACCCTGTTGCAAACTGAGGGTGAGTCACAGGACAGGAGATAACAGGATGAAATGAAACTTAAAGGTTTGAACTGAAGAAATTAACTCCGGTTTCTCCCTTCTCTTCTTGTCAAGGTATCTCAGTCCCAACCCACAGCTGTGTCCTCGCAGCTCTCAGCCCTTACCTGTCTCAGAAGCTGTCAGCCATCCCGTCTCCTCCATCTGGCCAAAAGCGCCGACTCCAGCTCCAGGCTGTGAAGCCCCAGATCCTGTTAAAGCTGATTGGTCTGCTGTACTCTGGGGAGCTGGAGGTAAAAGGAAGCGTCGAGCAGAATGACGTGCTGGCTGCAGCCCGCCAGTTTGGGATGGCAGATCTTGTTGAAGGACATAAAGATCTGCAGGAGAGGTGGCAGAGTCTTGGGAGGTGCAGTAAATATTGCATTCACGCAGAAGAAGTCGGACAGAGGGCTGAAAGTAGAAAAATGCAGGATGCACAAGTTCAGGCCGAGATGGCTCAAAGGAGGGATACAGATTCTTCAGCGGAAAAGAGAAGTTGTGTATCGACAGGCACGCAGACTGTTAATGCTGGTGAAAAAGCAGTGGGCAGTTCTCTCACTCTCTCCAACCAAACTAAACCTCCAACCCCAGAGCCTGCACCCTCTGTCGTTCAAAATTTAGATTTTTCTATCTTATTACAATCCCAAAACATCACACTTGAGAAACATTTGTGCTCCACTTCTTCCCCACTCATTCCCAGGATGCTGAATGGAGCACCAACCGATGGAGAGTCTACATCATACCAGTCATCTGACAGTATAACAAATCCAACTCCAATCTCACAAGTGTCCAATAACCTGACTTTCCCTGTTTCCCTCAATGACGCCTCCAACTCCCCGACGCCTGAAGAAGACAGCACCTACCAGCAGCCATCTGAGTTTGTGGACAGCATACAGGTGTTGGCTGAGGAATTGGCAGGATTGGAGGATGGACAAACAAATGACCAGATGTCTGAAAAAAGAGATGAAGGAGAAGTGATGCTAGGAGAGGAGAAAGGAAAGTCTACAGAGAAGAGGTGTGCAAATGCCAATACAGGGATGAAGAGCCTTACTAATATGAAGCAGCTGCAGCAGATGATGGAGACAACGCAGATTTCTATCAAGGTAAAAGTTCATCTGTGAAATTAATGAATAATCAAAATTGGATTTTTTCTATAGTTAAGTCTGTAGATAAATCCTAAAGCTATACTATATAAGGCAACATTATAAATTGATGTAAAAATACACCAGAATTTCTGGTGTCATGTAAGGTGATGTTCACTCCACTCGCCTAGTTTTTCTTGAGAGCATGAAGCTATTGATCGATTAGAGTCAGTCACCCTCTGTCACCAAATAATTTGAGGTTATCTCTATTGCTTCTTGAGCTCTGTCACGGCTGTAAAGAACATTTCTATCTGTTCCACTTTTCACAAACTGGAAAAAAAAAAGGAAATGAAAATTTGAGGATTAAGTTTCATGACAATCGTCTCAAATATGATGTGTTGATGTCCTCAGACTGTCGTAACAACTGTGTAGGGAGCCCGCTCCTCTTTATCCTGTGTTTTCTCATCCTCAACATATTTTTTCCCCCATGTGCAGGTGAAGCTGAGGAGGAGGAGGCCAAATGGAGAGATGTGGGAGGTGGTGAGCATGCAAGACACAGATGAGACGTTGTCAGTTGTCACCTCCCTGATGCAGGTAGATAAGTATGATGGCAAATTTTTTATACGAACACGCAATTCACTTGGGTTCGATTGGAGTTTTTAACGTGGGAATAGAATCACAATTAGAATCACTTTGTCTTCTTTTGTCACTGCAGTTATAGATTAATATGAGAAGCTATTATTTCACAGTATTTAGCATCATATGTGTGGACTATGTAACTAAATCACTTCAGGAAACACAGCCACACAGCTGGGTCTTACTAGCTTCCATGTCAGTCAGCGGTACAGTATTTGTCTAACCACATCATTTCGTCAGGAAACAGCCTGCAGTTTGGGTACAATTAATGTGGTCTCTTTGGTGCTCTGTCAGCTGTCTCGTATTACTTTGAAAACTCACAGATCAAAGTGGCAGACCTCTCTCATTCATCATACATGTGGCTAATTGGCTAACATGACCCACTTTTCCAGAAGTGTTGATAAAGTTAAACTTGAGTTTAAGTCTTTGAAGTGATAGATCATCATCATAGATCATTTTGTGTAATCTTTTTTCATGAAATGCTTCTCAAACAGAACAGCGTTTTTCTTAAACAAATCATTTTTAGTAATGAAAGCTTGTGGTGCTGGTAGGTCTGAAAGCTTATTACTACATTACAAATACAAGCAAGTGCTGTGAAAGAAAATAAACATATCACATGGATGGTGTGGAGAAAGATTGAGAGGCAAAAGGAAAGTGTTGGATGCCCACATTTGTTGCATGGCATACTCTGTGATCCAAAACCATGGGATGTTATCGTGTGGATGTGATGCAGATTCTGGGGGGAGTAGAGTAGGCAGAGGAGGAGGCTGTGCAGTGGAGAGAGGTGCAGGTGGACTGGCTGAAGTTTTGGTGAGTTGTTCAGGCTCAGGTGCTGTACTCTGGGAGAAGTGATAGGCAGTATGATGCAATCGTCAGGTAAAATCCTCACTTGGCTCCAGACTGCCAGAGCTGCTGCCTTGATGGACAGACGGTCTGTTTCATCATCTGCACCCAGACTCCACCATAGATCAGCTGCATCACAACAATGCTGATGATTCTTAGGAGGCATTGCCATCACATTATTAGTAAATAAAATGACATTAATAGAAGATTATAAAATGTGTGAATACAGTTAGTAAAAATGATAACACAAATATGTGCAGAAAGGAATCTCTCTCTTACAGATGAACTTAAATAGCTAAAAACATGTCTTCTTAATGTGAAGTATAACTAGGGCTGATTGTTTTTTTTATTCTAATGATCAGTTTTTATTTTGAATATAAAAATTGGGGAATCAATCATTAGGAGCCTTGCTTGTTGGTGTCTTGCAGCAGGAGTGACGTCAGTGTAAAATCTTGAGTGACATCTAGAGGCAACAACATGTGTGTTGTTTGATTTTCTACACTATTATCTGACTTTCCAATCTGTCTGATAGTATAGGAATAAGTTTTATTTTATGTAGCAATTCACATTTTACATTTAGTACTTATGAATTATTTATTAACTTAACTCAACAGAAAACCCATGACCTTTTATTTATCTTTCTAAAGGATGGCTCCAACCACAAAAGGCCACAGAGAGAACTCACAAACATCCAGCCTCCCCCCTGCATTACCCACCGGTGCGCACTTCAGAAACCAGAGACCCAGATTCCCCAGCCTGCTACCACCAACTCCCCTAAACCACCACCTCACCCCAACACCTCATCTGAGTCTCAGCCACTCTCCAGTGACTACGTCACCCCAAACCACAATGAAGAGCTCCTGTCAGCCCCTCTCCCCCAGCCTCGGGGCCCTGTAGAGGAGTCTGATGAGCAGATAGAGAAGCTGTTGGAGGACATCATGATGGGCCTGAACATCCTGCCCAACATGGAGAAAGACTGCAAGAAGTCACATAACCCACCGACCCATAATGGAGCCATTTGCCAGGTCCCAGTTGCAGAGAATGAAGCAGGTCAGATACACGCTGCCATCACTGCAGAGGACTGTGTATGTTACCAGGATTTAAGGACAAAGAGTGGCCATTCATCAACAGATACAGGTATCTAGATACATTTGTTTTCTTATGCTAATATTATATAAAGAAATTGTATCAATTTGTATCGTCCGTCAGTTCATCTTCAGATTCATTACTGGGAAGACTTACCATACTTTGATCTTTAATTTTTCCCCAAACAAGATGTATAGACTTTTGTCTTTGATATTGCCTTATTTGCATTAATTAATGTCATTAATGACAGTGTGACTTTCATGCTAGACAGCAAATGCAAATGGAACAAGCAGCCATTTTTCTTAACGTGTTGATGAGGTAAAAAGTAAAAGTACCCTCGCTTCTTTTCATCATTTCTATGTTCAGCAGTGAGCAGTGCAGTTAAAATAATTCAGAATCTCCCTCTCATTAGAAGTGTTAGCATGTGTTAAAGCAAACATAGATCACAGGCTTTATACCTTAAATGTTCTTTCTCTCTGTCTCTTGCTTCCCAGTCCTTCACTCCATGAGCACTTCATATTTTGTCACACCAACAGTCTCAGTTGTGCCTGACTTCAATCTCAGCCCACAATCTAAATCTAAATCCTTCACTATCCTCCAAAACAACTACCCTAACTACAACCACCTCAGCTTTGTTAATTCAAAACAGACTGATGATCATGTTCCTACCTGTTGTACAGGTGTTTGTTGTTGTTTTACAGCTCAGAACCAGCCCAGCTGCACAAGCCTTTCACCTGTACCACCAGATGCTCTGCTAATCCAGCAGCAGCAGCAGCAACGCTCTCCTCAGCATCACTCGTCTGCCTACATGGGGCAAACAGATGGAATGCTGCTTTCCAAAAGTCAAAATAGTCTATATCCTGAAGCACTCACAACAAGCTCAGTCATAGCCTCAGCTCTCTACTCCACTGGGCAGGAACCACGTTACCCAGCATCCCAGGTGGCGTCTTCACAAGAGGAGCAGAACATCTTAGAGTTTTTACCTGTGTCGAATGGAAATGAGACACTGTCCTTGCATTCTTTTTGCTTATCTTGCATGGATGATTTGCGGCTTCCTCCGTGTCTCTCTCCATTGGAGGCAAATACCTCAGCAGCAAATCAGCCTGTCCTCAACATCTCAATCAACCATGGCAACAACACTGAGCAACAGTCATCTCGACATGGGCGACCCTGGCTCACAGAAAACCCCGGATCACTACAGTTTCCCCTCAGCGCTATTGCTGAGAGAGAAAATAAATGCACATCTTTGAAGCAGGATACAAACCACGCCCATTGGTTAATGCAATGCCCGGAACATCTGCAGTTTAATCAACAACATGGAAGAACCTGTGCAGAACCTGGTGCTGACAACAAGGTGGGAGAGAGAAAAACGGTATCTGCAGGCATTGAGAATGCTGCAGAACTGAAATCTGACCTCAGGAGAACAAAGAAAAGTTTAAAATGTAAACAGTGTGACGCTAAAGTTGATTCTGTAACACCTAAAAGGAGGAAGAGAAAGTGCCCCAGTGATCCACAAGATGCTGTTGGTTCTCTCTTGACATACCCAAACTTGAAAGTCAGTGATGGAACAAAGAATCAAATCAACTTGAGCGTTTGTTCAGTCAGTTTGTCAAGCAACAATGTGCTGGCAAATGAAAGAGAAGTGGCCATCAGCTCTTCAAACAAGCCATCCAAATTTGGAGGGAAACCAAACCAGCAGTCAACCATCACAGAAAAACTGAAAGAGAAAACCAGAGGCCCGGAGGAGTGTACAAAGTTGGTCAATACTGACCAAACTCGGATCAGAACAAGGGGTTTTCTGAGAAAAGCTCAAGAGACACCAAGTAACAAAAGCACAGAAAGTTCCCCAGTTCCTGTGATCTGTAGAGCTACGATTGTGACTAAACAAGTCTCTCTCTTCGGGCCGAAACGTGAAAGACGGAAGAAAACCAAGCTTGAAGATCTCACCCATCCAGACAGTGTTCCTCCCATCATTGAAAAAAAGAGCCACAATGGGGAAAATGAGCAGCAAACTGAAAAAGATTTGCCAAAGGAGAGTTTGGAAAACAGTGAAAAAACAAAGACAGAGTGTAAAAAAAGGAAGAGGAATAGAAGTGCAGAAGTGGTGTTAATCCCATTGAAGAAGACCATTAGTGCTGAGAGCACTGCTGAGGCAGAGAATAACAATGACAAAATCCCAGCAGTAAGAAAAGTTGGGACACCAAAACAGATGGTCTCTTTGAAGGAATTTCAAAAGCTTATCAAACGTCAACACTCTAAAACAAGGAAATCAAAAGAAAACCATAAAACAAATGAAACTGTAAGAAATACAGAAGATAAAATGGAGGCTTGTGATAACACAGCCAGCAACTGTGAAGAAGAATCAAGGAAGGAGACAGAAATGGACATAGACGTCATCCACCCTGAGAGCACGGGTGAGATTGAAGAATCTCATGTCATCTTCAATGTCACAGTTGATAAAAATCACAATCAAATTTCCAAGAAATCCACAGCTGAGAATCACAGATCACAAGAAGATGACACAAACAGCGCTGCTGGTAGGGAGACCAGTTTGTTTGGTGAGGAGTGCCATCCGGTGTTTCCCTTTGATGTATGTGAAGAAGAAGTGGCCAAACTGGCGGCTGAAGGAGGAGCTGAGAGCAAGCAGCCACTGAACAATCAGGATCAAGGTACTGAAATTGTGTATTTTTTCTTCATGGTAGATTACTGAATGTGACTTGTGTTCAGGGCAGCTTATAAAGTCCATTTACTGTGATCACAGTGAATGTTGAATCATTGAATATTTTGAGTTTAATTTGAGGATTATAAACTTAA
This sequence comes from Thunnus albacares, assembly GCF_914725855.1. NCBI lineage: Eukaryota > Metazoa > Chordata > Actinopteri > Scombriformes > Scombridae > Thunnus > Thunnus albacares. The sequence continues at coordinate 11,604,819 of NC_058108.1, read as the reverse complement.
CTTTGGCGTCATCTGGTGGCAGTACTAAGAATCACATGCTGCAAGATGCGTGAAGCTTGAATTGTGCTTTGAATTCTGTTGGGCCACTTTTGAGTGTTTTTAAAATAAAAGCATATGAACTCTTCAAAAGACGATTAAGAGTCTAAAGTCATGCTAGCGGCTCCATGTGGCTGCACTTGCTTTGAATAATAAAATGCTAACACCAGCATGCTAACAGACAGTATATTGTAATTAGGATCATGTAAACTGTCATGTAAAGTCATAAGGATTCATCCTTTGAGGACCATGAAAACTCTATCAAATGTCATGGAAATCCATCCAATAGTCGTTAGGTCAGTCTTGACCAAAGTGGTGGACCAACTGACCGACATTGCCATTCCTTAGAGCCATGCTGCTAGCTTGGCCAAAAAGGACGTCATGTTTAGACTTAGTGAGCTGAGATTTAGTTCAACCAAATCACAAAAAAATACCTCCCGATTTGCCCCCAGTTGTATTGAACCAGGCAGATATTCTATTGACCAGAATTTGCCTCTGCAACTTGTGCCTCTCCCCCAAAACAACTGGTGTGAATGAAATTTAATTTGGGATCAGAACTTTCCATAAACGCCGGCTGCCAGCCAAACAGCCGACGACTCATTTAAGTCCAGCCAGCTACTATTATATATAATACTAGTAATATATATTAATTGTTCTAATAAAGTAGTTTTGATTAACAAGTTGCAATTTACTGTGTGTACATTTACGACCACTTTCCTCTGCTTCAAAGCAATGCAAACATGATGATAGACAAACGTGCCTATCTAACAGCCAATCAAACATCATGGTCAATATTCAAAATGACCAGTCAAGGGAGTGGACTGTCAATTCCATCCCCGCTTCCAGAGTCTTAAAAGTCAATTTGTTGCAGTTGCGAGCACATAGGGAGAGTCGAGCTAGCACTCATCACAGCCCGTGCCCGTGAGACTGCATTTGTGCACATGAAGCAGAAATGCTTTCTCACAAGGATGGTTTTCTGCTCTCTGATACTGTTCTCTGCGCTCGTATCACGTGCACGCGGCTGGTTTTTATCTACGCGGGTTTTGAAACTAATTAAATGCCATATTTTTCCCACTGGCTGGCTACTCTATATCTTTATGGAAAGGCCTGTGGGATGATTAAAAATAGCCTTTGAAAACTCAAAAACAACATGCTTTTGTATGAACAATGTACCTCAATGACACTGGATACTCCAGTTCACAACCTCCTTTCTCTTTGCAGCACTGCCCTGTAGCACAGGAGTGTCTGATATAATGCAGGCTGCCACCAACGACGACGGTTCCTCTGACAGCCAGCTGCCTCGAGAAGACAAAAAGCCTTTGGACCACAACTTGAACCCCCAGACCCCTGAGAGGACTGGTCCATCTCTGTCTGGCGGGTTCAGCTGGAACTCAGGCTGTAATCAAGAGGAGGAGGAAGTGGAGGTGGACGTTCTGCTTTACTCCCCAGACAAAGTGCCTCAGACCAGAGAGTGTGAGGATGGACTCGACAACATGGCTCTAACTCCAGATGAAGAAGAGGAGGAAGATGTGAACGAGATTGATGTGACTGGAGATGAGGCAGAGTAGCCTTTTGTATGTGTGCATAGTTTTTATTATGTTGTGTAACTCGTTTAGCACTTGGGTGTGCCAGTCCTAATGTTCCCTGTGTGGTTCTGCTTTTATTTCTGTTCACAGAGATGTCAGATGAAGTCTGTTTCAATGTGAAGCTATGTATAATAGATTTTTATATATTTCCTTTTTCTGTTACTCAACCATCAGTCTGTGTCTGGCGATCATAAGCTGTGTGCATGCAAGAGTCACAGGCTGCACACTGGTAAATTGAGTTCCATATACAAGTTTCAAATGGCTGTTTTAATTTGCATTGATAATATGCTGAAATATTGATACAAGAAGAAAAAAAAACTTGTTTACAATCATTTATATTTGTCTTTTTTTTAATTTCACATTTTCAGTCAAATTTGGTCAGACTGATGAAGGTAAAAAGCACTTTTACTGCACTGCAACTATTGCAGAAAACAGATCTTATTTTGAGTCTGCACAGTGTTTAATGTAAATAACATAATTATGGTTTATTAAAAAACAGTCTATTTTCATGCATGTGTTTTTGATTGTGAAGGTTTCAGCTGGATGTCTCTTATCGCCTGACCTCATACCAGAATGCAGATAACAAGACTTCCAGTTATTCACAGAACAAACGTGTTAAACGGGTATTTCAAGAAGCTGAAAGGTATTTGGATTGAGGGTAGATTTCTTAATTATTGTGGCTTTGTTGGCCAACAGCGGGGCAAACACTAGCAGAAATGTGCCAAGTGCTTAAAACAGAAAAAACCACTAGAGGGCGCACTGTCTTTGTCCTCCGTTTGAATCCAACTTTATTGACATCGGAAGTGTCGGAGGAAACGGTAGACACGTGTTTTCTTGCAGATTTGAAGGTTACAGAAGAAGCTGCAGGTAGGCTTCTTGTGCAGTCTGCAGGAGAGGGTCCCCAGCACGGCGTGTTTGTGGTTGAAAGCCGGGTGTGAGCAGCGCTGAAACGCAGACATGGATCCCATGAAGGCGCAGCAGCTGGCGGCGGAGCTGGAGGTGGAGATGATGGCTGACATGTACAACCGGTAAAGCCAAAACACGCTAATCACCGAGCTAGCTGCCTCTTATTCATGCTGTCTCTGTCATCCACTGTCACAGTAGCATGGCCTTCATGTATAGATGTGTCCGTGGTAAACGTGTCGGTGACATATGGTAATCTAAATGTTAGCCAAGACGTACAGTATTTCACTGATACTCAGTCACCTACACTGATTGGCTCTATACATAAAGCTTATATTAACTGTACAAACCACCAGGAGCAAGCAGCAGTTAGTCATGTTGAAGGAGAGGTATTAGTCTGTTAGTCTGTTAAATGACAGTATCACATGACCTTAATGGGTTTAATTAAATCACGACCTCTTAGCTTTGCTGTTGGAAAGGTACTCTGAACATTGTTTTTGGAGGTTCAACTTATAATTTAATTCATTATTCATCTGTAAAATGACTAAGTAAGAACATTCCCTATCCCAGGCCAAAAGCCAAAGTGACATCTTTGAGTTATTGATAGATGTCATCAACAGCCTAAACCAAACATTTCTGGTTTACAGAAATATCAGGACATGTTCAATATTATTATTATTATTAGTAGTAGTATTAGTAGTTGTAGTATTTAAAAATAACTTTTCTCTAAAATTCAGTCATTTTATCTTACACACACATTGTCTTGAAATGGAGATTGGGTACAACGTGGTGAAATAAAGCTGCAAGATGTGATTCTGTGGTTCAAGCCAACGCAGACTGTTAGAAGTTGAAAGCTTCAACAGTTTAATTAAAAATATCCACTAAGTTTGGTGATGTTTGGACAAACTGTCCTTTAAGTTAAAGTTTAAGTCAAATTTGCAACTTCTGATCAGTTTGGTCCGATAATGCTCCACAAAAAATGTGGTAGCAATCAGAGCAGTTTAGGAGGAGATGTTAAAAATGTGTTTTTCAAAAAATTCAAAATAGCGAAAAATCTATCTTGGCCTATATGGATAGATTCATCTGGAGCCACAGAATCCAGGAAAAAAGAATTTTGTTTGTGACACTTACGATTCAAAAGTTATAAATAGGCCAAAACATTAAGATTGTTGTTATAGCGCCACCATCAGGCTGAAGGGAGTTTCATATTTGTTGGGCAGCATTTGCACACAACCTCCAATCAACGGGCAAAATCTCTTGTCTCTCTCATTTATCATCTTACAGGAATTTGCAAAAACATTTCTGAGGAAAAAATGAATTAATTAAAATAATAATAACAACAACAATAATAATAATGATGATAAACCAGAACAAAAACAACAAGGTATCAGCCCTTTTGGCTTGAACCCTTAAATATATCTTGACCTCAAAGTTTAACACATCTGTGTTCTTGCAGTTTCTCCACAGCAGGAGGAACCTTGAAGGGAAAGTATTTTTAATTCATTCAAAATTAATATGAAAATGTTCACATACTATGCAAACTTGTATCTAACAAAGTCATTTTCCACATAATCAAATATTCAAAATATGTTGGATCATGTTGATACAGGTCCCAAAACTTGTAACATATTTTAGACAATTATTGATTAATAGGAAAAGCTGATTAAACAGGAAAGTATTTTGTATTTTCTTCCAGCTGAAGAAAGATCTTGAAATGTCTTACATGTAAGTTGTGTGCGGCATTGTGCTGTATGCTTGTATACATAGATTTAACACCATTCATGTGATCATTCAACCATACATTATACAATACAGGAGGTCTTATAGAGAAATATCAAAAGTTTATACCTTTTATAACACTGTTATGTAGTCTGTCTTAAACAACTCTCAGGAGCCCAAATGAACATTGAAACAGGTCTTTCTTGTCGTAATTATTCCTCCTGTTCATACTGAACCCTAAGAGATCCCCTCATAATGTACTTCCAATGTAAGTGATGGGGGACAAAATCCACAGTCCTCCTTCTATTCAGAAATGAGTCAAATCAAGTAGATATCTTTCAACGTTACAGTCTTTTTAGTGCTAAAGTTCCTCTTTTTGTTACTATACTTCCACTGCAGCTCAACAGGGAAACACAAAGAGGGAATTTGATGCAAAAAAGACTGTAAACGTGGCAGATATCCACTTGATATGACTAACTCAGACTGCTGAAGCCTCATACAAGCTTCAGATCAACTTTTAAATGAATTTTTGCACAAAATGACTGTGTGGACACACTGTGGATTTTGGCTCCCATCACTTACACATAAAGCGCATTTGAAGGAGATCTTTTAATAGCCAGAATGAACAGGTGGAATGATTACAGCAAGCAAAGCCTGTGTGAACCTGTCCTTTTTAAGAGAGAGACAAAAATCATCCAGTTAGTTTTTTAAAGGGAATTTCTGCTTTTCCAGTGTTCCATTATATTATAATTTTGATGTTGCAACTGTAGTAAGAAGGTAAATCCACCACTGAAGAGTTGAATCTTGATGCAACTACTCAAGCCATTTTCTTTGCATCCTTATTACCAACTGGTTTTAAGGAAATGAGACCAAGACTGAAGAGAGGGGAGTTTGAGGACAAGGTGGCTACAACATTCAGGATGAGTTTAGGATGAATCTGTGGTCCAGATGACCAAAAGGTTAACACAAGAAGTTGGAATGTGAGCTGAGGTCAGGGGAACTGACCAATGAAGACTGCAGATATTGTGGATGTGAAAGCAGGACTGCACAGTAGAGTAACTTAAGCTTATGGTGAGGTCATGTCCATTGACACATGATATGATGTGTCATAGCAGAAAAATCCCACTTGTCATTAATAACATTAACATGGCTGGGTTTAAGCTTTAACAGAGAGCCAGCATGCACAATACCTGAGCCCCAAAACAGAAAGTGGAATGCAGCTATAACTAAGTATATTATTTACATCTGTTTTTCCTGCCACAACATGTCAAAAAGTCCACTGTGAAAAAGGCCTGTTCCAATATATAATGAATAATATCTGCTGTACGTGTTTAGTTCACTGGTTGAGGGCAGCAGCTTGTTCCTACCAGTCATTCTGTCAGTTCTGCAGTAATGACGGAGGTAAAACTTGCCGAATCTTTCTTCCCCATTTCAGCTCAAAGTTGCTCTCATATCTGTCGGAGCAGATCACACAGAACATACTGAATAAGGAACTGTGTCATTTTTAATGAACCTTCGTTATTTGACACTTCTTGACTCGACAAATTCGTCTTTCTAATAACAGTAGTAGCAGAGCTTACTGACGTATCTTAATTGATTAGAGCCGTTATTGTTGTTATGCATTACACCTGTTTTTTTCTGTTATGTCTGCTGCTCTTTATTGACAAAATTATATTTCTTCTATTTCTACCATGTGCAGTATAGTTTGAGGAATGACTGGTGCTACAACACAATATTTATGAGGCTGTCTTTGGCAGTTGTAGACAGTCATTGCTAATTTCAGTCATATACATGATTGATAATGATTTGGTCTTCATTAGGGCTGCAGCTAATTATTTTCATCATCGATTAATCTGACGATTATTTTCTCGATTATTTGTTTGTTCCATAAAATGTCAGAAAATGGTGAAAAATGATGATCAGTGTTTCCCAGATCCCAATGTAACGTCCTCAAATGCCTTGTTTTGGAGAGTGTCTTTGTCTCTGGAGTCAGAGAATTTGGATTTTTTTTTCCTTAAAAAATGACTCTAAATCATTCATTATCAAATTATGATTATATCAAAATAGTTGGAGATTAATTTCATAGTTGGCAACTAATCGACTAATCGTTGCTCTAGTATTCATCAATGAGTATTGTCCCCATTAAAAAAAATAGTAATATCAAATAAACTCACATCAGTCAATCTGGTGGGGACACAGAGAATTTATAAGTCACACCAATTTATGCTGGGATACTTATTTTTGCATGCATGATGAAATAGTGCAGTAGAAGTGGTTTCACATCATCATTTTGATCTTAAAATGAATGAAATAAATTGTAACTTCTCCCAGCTCTACATAACGTTTGCCACTCTGACAGACTCATGGTTTCCTTTCCTCCCAGGATGACCAACGCCTGCCACAGGAAGTGTGTGCCGCCACATTACAAGGAGGCCGAGCTGACGAAGGGCGAGTCGGTGTGCCTGGACCGCTGCGTGGCCAAATACCTGGACCTTCACGAGAGGCTGGGACGCAAGCTGACAGAGCTGTCCGTCCAGGACGAGGAAATGATGAGGAAGGCTGCTGTCGGGAGTGGATAGAGACGCTGATGACGGGAGCGAGAAGTAGAAAGTTGTGGGGAGTTATTACAAAGTTATGGGGCGGGGTTAGCATAGCTGGTTTCTCTAAATGAGAGATTGGTGTTTTTAATAAGAGGGTGGGTAAATAAAATTTATAAAGTCAAGTTAAAGCTCATGAGGGTCCACTGAGAGAAACTGCCTCCTCTGCTGCAGTAGAGGATGATACAGAGGAAGCACCGGAGCACCTGGCGGAGTTGCAACGTGAAGACGTCCTGAAACTGCTCACAGCGGTTCAGCAGCCTCTCTGGATCTGTCCGATTTGTTTGTTTTTTTTTACAAATTCAGCTCGGGCTGGTCCTGTACAAGTCACCTAAAAACTGACTGGAAGGGAGAAAGACCTGGGACATGTAATATTATTTGAAAGTCATACTTTGTGCTTGTTTTCTGCTGCTTCTACCGCAGAAACTCACATATACTTTTTAGGCTTTGTGGTACCAATTATCTAGTATTTGCTGCAGGTTAAAACAAACACAAATAATGATTTACATGTAGTCTTAGGTCACTCTTTAAACTCGGGTGACTTATTTGAAAGAGGGTGACGGAGGCCTCTTAAGGTTGCAGCGCATCATCATATTCAGGTAGAGATACATTGTTAACAATTACAAGTTGTCTGTTATGCAAACAACTTGTAAAAGTACAAAACCTTGAAATACAGTAAATCAGATACATGGATCAGGACATGCACTGAATCAGTTATGTATGGCAGTACAGTTTGAGCCAGAATGTCTTTTTATACAAGACACTGCGTAGTTTACTCTCTTTCACAACAACACAGATACAGACCAGCAGCCAGGTCATTCTAGTTACATGCGTTAAGGATGGACTGAACTTTGTTCATGTGTCCTGCTTGTGTAGACTGTGTTGTGCTGTACGCCAGTGGACCATGTTTTTCTTTTTGACTTTGATATGTCCTCTTTTTTTTTTCTCATGTGTTAACCACTGTGTCAGTGATGCAGCTCTTCAACTGCATATTGGAGAAGCTGCACAGTGTTTCGTTGTTATTAATTGCTCTAATAAAACAATGTCCTCATTTATCTCAACAGTATGATTTTTATCAGTGATGTTTCACAGATATTTAAGTCTGTCACACACACTTTCATATTTAACCCTCATCCTACCAACATATTTAACATACAAGGAATACTGACTGGGGACCACAGGAATAAACTACTATAAGAAACAACCATCATAGCAAAGTGTTAACTTATTTCTTCTCAAAACATTATTATTATTATTATTAATGTTATTTTAGGAAAGTTACAGTTCATTTACATATTGTGTAAAACAAAAATATATACTTTTCTCTAATACCAATTACAGCATTTATCCCAAGTACAATCTTTCCACAGAGCCTTCAAAATGACTGCTACCCCTCCTGATAGTGTGTGATACTTTAAATTAGGACCCATGGCAAACATGAACTTAAATAGTTCCATCTATTAAAACTTCATAGGCAGAATTGGGTGATTTTCACTGGAGACACCCAGGACCACAATACAGTGGTATTTTTAAAAAGCACTAATTAAAACAAACAGAAAACAATGATATGAAGTCATTAGGAACAAACTGATAAAGTCAAAGGAAGATAGAGTAACGCACCTGTGTGATATGAGATTAAGTCCAGCTCTGGGGTCTGTGGGGCGCCGGTCTGCAGGATTCAGGTAAAATTGTCTGTCCTACAGGCAGAGTGGAGGCGGGGTTTTATAAATATGTGTCTGTACCTTTAAGACAAACACAGATCGGGGTGAGGAAGTGAAGACAACTGACTTTCGTTTCCCTGGTGAAACTTTTATAAATACCACCAGCTTGTGTCGTGTAAAGGGGAACTGATCTGCAGACTGCTCTGTGTTTCTGAGCCTCAGGTGGACTAACTTCACTCTGCTGTCTGCGTGGGGCATGGTGAGTGATCTTCCAGGTGGTGTTAAATTGTAAAAAAAAGGCTTTATGATAGTATTTAATACTCATGAATTAGATGAACCTGAAATATGTGGCAGGCATTGACACAAACAGAAACATAAATTGTTATTGTAGATGGATGTCACAGTAAGAGTCACTATAGTGGTTGCAGTTATATCGTCAAATGACTTTGCTTTGTATGGAAACATTAATGTTTAATAAATAACTTTTTTGAGAAAATGTTAATTTAAGCTTAATATCGGAGATTGGTTTATAGAGCCGTGTAGTCTACAGAGAAGAAAACAATGTTGTAATTACTGCTAACATTTAGCAGAATATGTTTAACTTTTCTTTTTTAAATATAAATATATATAATAATGTGGGTTATAGTTATCGAGTTACAATGAAGGGAAAAGGCTCTGGACCCTAGATAGAGCTCTATAAACTTCACGTTAGCATAGAAAGCTATAGCTAGCTAGAAACTAAATAATTCAATTTCCTCCACCAGATAACTAGATTACATATGAGCTTCTATCTGAATGTGATAAATGATGATAAATCCAGATACCCAATACATTTAACAGAGGACACACTACTACTATTATACTACTACTAGTACTACCACATAATACTGTATAATAATTTATAGCCAAATTTATAATTTTTTTTTCAAATAAAAGTGTTTTACAGTCTGTAAAACAGGACAAACAGCATAAAATAAACATAGAAAAATGAACTCAGTAAAGTGTATGACGCTATAAGAAAAAAAGGATGTGAAATCAAGAAAAAAAGATAAGACACGTGGCTCTTATAACACCAAAGGAAATAGACATGAATCCTAATCATAATAAAAAGTTCATAAGTTTTTTAAAGGTATATTTTATTTTGATATATAATTTTCAGCAATACAATTTCACAATTTCAAATGTTAGTTTGCTTAATTGAGTTTGCAGCAGCTTTCGTTTACATTTTTCCAGTATTGAATACATAAACATTTACAGAAATAAGTTACATGATTACACAGATAGTAAAAATTAATTAAAATAACCAAAAAAACTGAACAAACAAACAAAAAAACAGGGGGGTCGGGGGAAATTATGTCGTTGTATATTATGTATTTTGGAGCCTTTGTGCATATGTTGTTTGCTCTGTGTCATAAAGTTAAAAGTTCATAACTTTAAAGGTTAATTATACACATTTTTCCAGCCTTAGATTTTATCCTGAATTCATCATATTTTTTGTGGTTTGTGAAACCTTTTAAAATCATTTAAAGGTAATGTTCTGAGTATACAACATTTGACAACATTTAAAGCCTTTTTGTTGAACATCGTGCACAGACATGTGGTCCCTACAGGTACACTGTAGGAGTAATAATATAGGAACAAGATATTACAGGATTGATTGGTTTAGATCATTGCAGAAGGTGCAGTTAACCATCTGTTAATACAGTGTACTGCTCCTTTTGGTCACCAGATGGAGGCAACAGAGCAAGAAGAGCTCCTCAGAGAGGCTGATCACCTTGTAGCGCCTCCTAATGGAGACCTGAATGAACTGCTGGATGTGGGGCAAGATGACAATATGCATGGCCAGGTGAGCTCACTGCTGCTCTCTTAAAAAACTCATAACTCCAGTCTCTGTGATTCGCAAGTTTTGTGTGAAAGTTAACACACTCCTCCATGAGTGTGATAAAATTCCACCACCTTTGCTCTTTTCAAACAGTTTCATAACTTGTTTTTTTTGCTTTTTTCATCAGATGGAGGAGTTTCTGGCCCCGGGGGCCGAGTACAATGAGGAGGAGGAGGAGAGGAAGTACTACAGAAGGAAGAGGTTGGGAGTCATCAAGAATGTTCTTGCAGCCAGTATTGGAGCCATGATCGTATACAGTGTGTACATGGGTGAGTCGGACTGTGTTTGCGTTTGATGTGAGCAAAGACATTGAAACACACACAGGCAGAGTTGCAGGGGCTCTAATATGTTCTTATTTTTATTTTAAGTTGTGTCTATGTGTGTGTGTGTGTGTGTGTGTGTGTGTGCTGCAGGCCTACTGCAGATGCAGCTTATCCTTCATTATGATATGACCTACCGTGAGGTGAAATACAGCAACCTTGGCCTGGAGGACATTGACCGTAAGATGCTGATGGGCATCAATGTCACGCCCATCATAGGCCTGCTGTACACCCCTGTACTCATCAGGTAGACACACACACACAATAATAAAATCTTGTTGTTCTTTTTATCTGGATGTACTTGCTCTGCATATAGTGCATACTTTTTATACATTGCTTTCAGGTTTCTAGGTACTAAGTGGATGATGTTCCTGGCTTCAGGAATCTACGCACTGTTTGTCTCAACCAATTACTGGGAGCGTTACTACACCTTGGTTCCATCAGCCGTCGCTATCGGTGTGGCCATTGTGCCGCTGTGGGCGTCCTTAGGAAGTTACATCACCAGGTAAGAAACAGGAGGTGGAGGGATGGGGGAGGAGAAGATGCTTCATAAGAGGCCGAAGTTTACGTCACAGCACATTGAACGTGATGAAGGTCGACCATTGAAGTGACTCCTCAGATTGTTGCTCTTACCTTCAACACACCAACATTATACCTAAACTTAACCTTCACTAACTTAACTGTTTCTCACCTTACATGAAACCTGACTGACTGTATGTAAGATCACTTTGTGCCTACAGTTAACCATCTCTAACCTAAACATAACCCAGCATCAAAGCATCAAAGCTTTAAAAAAAGAGTAAACCAGTGACATAACAATCACACCATAGGACTCAACGAACAGAGGTTCAAACCCAAATACATCCTGTCTAAGAGACTCCTGAGTGGAGAGTGGACTTGTGTGATTGTGTGATGTGTATGGCTGTGTCACCCCCCTCCCCCCATTTGCTCATTGAGTGGCCACACCAATTAGTGCCGGTTAGCCCTGCAGTTAACCAGTAGGTGAAGAAAAACCCAGAAGGTGAAGAGAAAAGAGCAGGAAACAGTTGTAGCAGCTACATTTACCAATTTAATTAGCAGTAAATTCCCATTTGGATTATCTGTGTGTGTGAATCAACAAAAGTGCGTGCATGTTTACCTGCCTTTGTGTTTCACGAGTAATTATATCACCATACTAGTCGATCATTTAGAGGCAGCTTGTTAAGTTTGTCTGGATGTTACGTTCTGTCTGTAAAGAAACCTGTTTAGTTGCTGTGTTTTGCAATTAATCCACATTGCCAAGAAAGATTAAACATAAATGTTATTGTGGCATTTGCACTTATTTATCTGCAAACTAAATATTTCCTAAACTAACTATTTGCTGGCATAATTGTTTCTATAACATTATGTATGAAACCAAATGGAGTAATAATACTTTGGTGTGCTTTGTTGAGTGTAGGTAATTCATGCATATTCAGTAGTGTTATCTGGGTGACATTCCACGCTTCCAATTTAGTGTTATCTTGTGTTATTAACATGTAACTTGAATGAGAAACTTCCAACCTTAGAGTGTGCCACCAGTAGCCAAAGAGAACATGAGGGCATTTCCTTGCAGCTAGAATATATAATATATTTGAATGAGGGCGACTATGACATTGAATGTTGAAGGACTACACACTCACCTACTTGCCAACTAACCGGTAAAGGAAAGTTCTGTCTCCTCTGTGTTTAGTCTCACTTATTATCCGCATAAGATCAATCACTGCCTTCTTTGGTCACATGATCGACTGGATTTTTGACGCAGAGAGTTACAAAAAAAACCAGTTACAAATAAAAAATTGATAATAATGTATCAGGTGATATTATTATTTTTTGGGGGGCATTTTCCCAAGGTCCCCTCAGTCCCAAGGTCGCCCCAGCTGACATTCTTTTTTAATAGACAATATAATAATACATCAACCCCCTGTTCCTCCCACAAAAAAAAGTTTTTCTATGCTGGCATGCTGTCTGGTGCCTGTCAGGTATAATGTGCAGTAATTTGATTAAATGAAAATTAACTAAGGAATATGCAAAATGTAAGGACAAAACTGAAACAAATCAGGTCTTAAAATCCTCCTCAACTCAGGGTCACAAGATTACGTAATAAAGTAGGATCAACCTGTCGACACCCAGTAAGCCTGGAGCTTTTGTGGCCCCTGGAGTTCTGGGGCCCGGGGCTATTTTTCATTTTGAATAATTGATAATCCAGCCTTGAACTGTGACATCATTTCTAAATTATAAATGATTATTTTCTTGTTACTTCTGGGCTGATACTGATATATCTTTGATAAGATAAAATCAGATGAAAATGCTGACATGATTAAATTAGACAGTTTAGGAGCCACTGGTCATTAGCCGAGCCATTGTTGCCTTTTCAGGACATTTGTTAAAACCAGTTAAAAATAAACATGCACTTCAGTCTGTGATGTATTCATCATCTCCTCTGATGGAGCACAGATTACACTTGCTTGTATGCTGTCACTGCTTGTGAGTGTGTTCACTTGTTGTGTCAAACAATTACGATGAGACTCTAAGAAGAATCATTAGCAGCTCTGAGGGAGTGTTGTCAAGTGAATCTGTTAACAGAAGAGGTGTAACAATACCTTGTATTGTTTCAGTCAATATGAGGCTCCTGATGTGACAAATGAAACAGTGTCAAGCTGAGATCTTTTTTGTCACCGCTTGCAATGTTTGTTTTATTTTGTAAAACATTGTTTTGCTTTTTTGTGAATCATGTTGCTGAGAAACAATTCTCTCAGGAAAAATTAATTTTTTTCATTACAACGTCTCAAGTATGGTTGAGTGAATAAAAAAACAGAAAATGTCAATTTAAGGCACATTCCCAAGCTCCATGCTTTCAAATCTAATCAAACAATGATTTTCTGGAATCGTTAAACCCCTACTATTCAACATTTAAAGACTAAAGTTTAGTTTTCAGTGTGTGAAATTATCAAGGGAGCTTTAGAAAACTTTGATGTGGCTGGTTCGACAAGTGTGTATATACACCTCATACACGGAGGCAGAGGTCAGTCAAGTTGTTGTGTGAACTCTGAATATACAAATGCACACCTGATGGGTCATAATAACTATGTAACTATGTTTTTTTAAGTAAATGTATCTGTTTTTGGATTTCTCTTGTCACACAAACACAACACATGCAGGATGGCGCAGCAGTACTATGAGTACGTTAACTACAAGGAAGAACACGTGCAGGAGCAGAAGAAGCTTCCTAAAGGAGCGTGCCATAAATACATCATCGTCTTCCAGTCAGTCTTCAACATCATCTTCCATGTGAGTCCTCACCAGTGTTTGTTCACTCATGCTATAATTCATTTCATGTTTTGTACTGAACAAATGTGAGGACTGTGTTAAACTTCAGAAAAAAAGCCTTACATCTGCAGAAACAAATAGACGAGCCTCGGTCTTCTCTCTCTTCCTCATCAGCTGAGTTTTGTCTTCGCCGAGTTCCCCATGCGTCTCGTCCTCAACGGCTACCTGCATGAAAACAAACACATTCTCTGCAAAGTCAAACACTGTGGTAAAGACACACATCACTTCACCTCCATTGATGACAGACTAATAAGCACTCTCTGTCCAATGACATCATCATCATTGACTGACGAAAAAAGTTTTATGATTCTAGACTCTACTAAATTTAAACTTAAAGCTGCACCAATCAAAATTTTTACATAATCAAAGGACCAAATTACTATGTGAAATGTAAAAGAGGTATCTCATAGTGACGAACCTGCTGAGAATTGTTAACTGTGTTAAATCTGCAGCTCTACTGAGTCTTTTAGCATCTTATCACTCAGTATTTTGGAAAATCCACAAACTATGCTCTTATCACCTTGTTTTCAGCTGCAGCAGTTTCAGTAAAAAAGCCTTAATAAACCTAATGTACACTACCTGCCCAACCCTAAATGGCAGACAGACAAAGGTAGCAACTGGCTGGAGAGCATAGTGTATCAGTTAGCAGCTTAATAGCAAGATATTTTTTCTCAGTAGATGGTGAAGACCAAAACAAAGCTAAAAGGAGAAACTGTTTGCTAACACATATACCAGATCAACTTTATATCTTTATGCTGCACCCAAGAGGCCAAATAAATTAATGCAGCTTTAAATACTTGATTTAATATTCAATCAAATTTTCTGTTTTCATTTCAAAATTTGTAGTTTAAAATTTAATATCTTGAATTGATTTTTGTCAAACAAAAACTCTTGCAAAGCTCATGTCCTCTTTTTTGTAGACTCATAGTTTCTCAGAAAACCAGTGTCAAAGGTTTGCATGAAGTGGAAGTACATGTGCTAATACATGTTGTCCACTAACCACTATGCTTTTAAAAGCAGCAGGGTGCTAAAGGAAACCAAAGTTGCCTCCCAAAGCTGCTACAGTATGAAACAAGTGAATTGCAACACTTCTGCTAAAGCTGAAATGTTTTTTGTGGCATGCTTAATTTGGGAAAGGATCCCACTCTTGACAAGAAAGCTTCCATTTTACTGTAAACAACAATAGGAGGAAACGGAACAGTAGAAAGGTTCACACACCACAGCTACACAATACAATACTATGATCACACACACATCCTTGTTTTCTTTTAAAGCTGCTGCTGCTGTTAGTTGTTAGTTTTCCTTTCAGCTTTTTAATGTAGATTTAAGTCATTCTGTTAATTCTTTGTTTAATGTTTTATTCTGTCCTAAATAGTAGAGATACAGTCTCATGTGTTAAATATTCAAGCAGATGCATCAGTTGTGACTTGATGAAGACCCTGCGCTACTGAAACATGCTGGTTGCTTCCTATCACCTTGTTTCTAATGTCTGAGCCTTCCTCTTCCTCTGCCAGGTGCAGTAATCAGTGGAGTGATCCCCGGCTTCAACACCACTGTGCTGACTAACCTGCCACGCTCCATGCTGCTCATCCAGGTGGAGAGCGTCCTCATGGGCTTCGCCTTCCTCTCCATGATCATCGTAAGATCTCAACTCCCTGACTCCTGACTCATACCCACACACACACACCCCCACACACACACAGACACACACACATACACATACACATACACACACATCTGACTCCTGAGAATTCAGTGAGTTTAGGTGGTTTATTATGTGTCGTTTGTTTTGTAATAATCTTGATTGTCTTGTGTCTGTTCTGTATTGCTCTACTTTGGAGAAGAAGAAGTATAAACAAAAACAAAAATATAATATCGCTGCTAAGAAAACTGAATACACACAAAGCTGTGTTAAGATACTAATACTCTGCTAAAACGGTAATTTTCACCTCGTAAATCCCACCATACATCTATTTTTTTATTTAAAGATAGGAACATATATAAATTGTTCCCACAATACAACAAAAAAGAGCAATCAGTTTTACATTAGGGAGGAGTTACATTGTAAAAAAGATTTTAAACATAAGTCTTAGTTTGTAGTTTAATAGTTTAACTGCTTTTAATATGTAGTTAGTTGCTTGCACTGCTTTGCTTTCTAGATGTAGTTGTAAAGCTAATACTGCTCTCAGTGATCTTAGAGGGCTATAAAATTGTTTGAGAATTTCTTTGTTATTCAGCGCTGTGCAAAACCCTATTTTGTTTTCAGTGTCGCACTGTAGGTTGCAATCAGTTATTTTGCCCCGCACTGGGCTGATTTACAAAACAGCATGTACAAATAATAGCTATCATTCAAAATAATTCAAATGAAATGAAATACTGTGTACTACTATCACACAGTTCCTTGTGTTGTGCGGTGCCGCTTACCGCCCGACAGAAGAGATCGACCTCCGCAGTATCGGCTGGGGAAACATCTTCCAGCTGCCTTTCAAACACCTGAGAGACTACCGCCTGCAACTGCTCTGCCCCTTCTTCATCTACAGCGGATTTGAAGTGCTGTTTGCCATCACTGGATTCTCCCTGGTACGCTGTCAATAGAGTTGGTTGTACTAATAGTAGAGCAGCTTTTACTTGCAATGTTTAGTTTTTGTCTTATTTGTTTAGAAGGTAGTTTGTACAGACGTGTCTTTAATCAAAACCCTAACCCGTAATATGTGATAAATGTGTCCTTGCCTAGTTTGAAAAGCAAGCTGGAGGCATAAAGGTGCAGGCAGGTTATAGTAATAAAGACAGAAAATATGTCATTTCTTTCTTTATTTCCCTCTCTTTACAGTCCTATGGCGTATGTGTGTTGGGCCTAAAAAGTCTGTGGCTCCTCATTGTGGTCTATGGCCTCTCCTGCTCCGTCTTCTCCTCCCTCTCCTTGTGCCTCCTACGCCTCCCACGCTGGCTGTGTCTGGTGGGGGGCGCTGCTGTGCACTTTGTGCTGCTGATTACTCTCATGGCGTTGAGTCCAACTCCTAAAGATCAAGAGTATCTGGGCCCTTTGCTGGTGATCACTGTGCTGTGGGGACTCGGCACCGCCCTGAACAAGACGGGCGTCAGCAGTAAGTAGCAGCTGTGATTATGATGTCTGCATGTACTGTACATTGACTCTGTTAACACATGACGTGTGTCGGCATAAACGCCTCTGTGTGTGTGTCAGCCCTGCTTAGTATGCTGTATGCTGAAGAAAAAGAACGTCTGGACTTCGTCTACACTATCTATCACTGGTGGCAGGCCATCGCCATCTTCATAGTCTACCTCTGGTCCAACCTGCCTATGAGGGTATGTGACTGTGTGTGTGTTAAGAGAGCGTTTAGTGTGTGTTTGTATCTCGAGTGCCTATTTTTTCCTTACATCATCCATTTTTTATCCCCTCTCACTCAGGCCAAACTCTCCATCCTGTTGGCCACTTTACTCCTGGCCTGCTACTGCTATTGGGTGATGGAGCGTCGCCTCGCCAGAAATGTGATTCCCAGACGGCCTCGGATCCCTCGGCCAAGGCACAAGGTAACCAGTCACAGTGTGCCACGAATAACTGCCTTCACAGGCCAAGTTATTTAACAAATTCCAACGAGGAGTTCAGCTTCTATTGAGGACAACTATGGTAAAATGGCACTCATGTTACTGCAGAGTGAGTTGGATAATATCATCCCCCATTTTCACCAAATACTGCTGTCCATGTGATGTGGAAAAAAGAAAGAAAACAATCAGGACCAGTCCATAAATGCTCATTTGTATCATAATTTTTTCACTTTCAGCATTAAGCATTTCTTTGCTAATTTCAAGTAAAATCTTTTTTAAATATATTCTGGTTGAGTAGCATTCACTGGAATGAATGAACAGCCACATATAATGATCTCATGCACGGTGTGATATACAAAATGTGGGTATTTTAACAGCCACTGGTGTTCTCATGTGAGGTGAAGTTAAAAAGTCTTTGTGCCATCAAAGCATAAACACTAAGATTATATTTACTGTGGTATAGCAAAGCCACATTAAGTAAGCAATACACCACTGTAGATAATGTAAGTAGTGTCTGCTGGCCGATGTGGGCTGGACCGCTTTGGATAAAGTACATTTTAATATTAAATATTCATTTATTCACTCATTCATTCAAAAATATATGAGATGATGGAAGTAAGTCCATTATTTTTCTTATATCGTGACACTTGAGAATGTAATATCACAGTTACATTGTAGCTGTTTAGTAGAGGCAAAAAGAGAAGCTGAGTTCAAATAGCCATCTAACTGTGGTTTGGTAAAATAGCAGCGGTGGTTCAAACTGGTGACCAGAAGCACAACTACATTTGAAGTGTCATGTTATATTCTTTTAATGACCTACTGCCATCCAATCAGAAATTTTCATGGTCGAGGTTAACTTCTGAGATCACACCAGCAGCGTATTTATAGGTTTGAGTGTGAATGCAGTCCGCCACTTTAGTGCTTTTCATCGATCAATCCCTTCTCTGTTTAAACTTGGTGTATTCATTGCCTGACATCTTAAGTGAAACTGCTGTCTTTGATATTTGCTGTGGCTTAGTACAAAGTTATTTGATTTCTAGCTTTTAGGAAATCTTCTGCCTATACCAAAGCTTAAACTATAAATGCAGCAAACAGCAACTGATTTAAACCCAACAGTCACAACTTTGCAGAAGACCAAATCTCACTGCACACCAGAAATCTAAATTTTTTTCTCTATTTTTCTTTTCTGAAGCAAACAATGCTTTTGCATCCAGCATATAAATTCTTCATTCACTCCAAAAAAACTCTCTTATCTCACGCAGAACTAATAAATAACTTATAGATTAGGTGTGAGAGTGAGATTTGAACTCTTGCAAACACTAATTTGTCTTCAATTTGTCCACACCAGCATGCTGTGGGAGAAATCCTTCAGCTGTGCAGGAGTAAAGTAAATCTCATTAACTTAAGAGTGACTCACTTCCTCTCCTCAGTTATCAATATAACACATGATTTGTGTCAGGTCAAAGGCTACCGCTACCTGGAAGAGGACAACTCAGATGAGTCAGACTCTGAGAGAAGTGAGGAGGACGAGGAGGAGAAGATGGAGGACGAAGACCATGTGGCGGAGGAGATCGGAGCAGAGGGCAGGGAGGAGGGGGGCCAGGACGCAGGGGCCCAGGGAGCTGACTCACCCGGTGCCAGGAGGAGAGGGGCTGAGGGTCACCGCCGCAGACGGGAGGACGACCGTAAGAGGGAAGGAGAAAGGGAAGAGCGTGAGGGAGGGTGAGAGAGGACAAAAAGGAGGAGAAAGAGAGAGAGATGGTGGACAGATGACAGAGATACAGGAGAATCGGAGAAATGCTGGAAGTTGTTGTATTCATGAAACCGTTCATATTTTTACAGATTTTTTATCCCTCATGTAATTCTTATATACTACACTAAACAGAACACACATTTTTCTGTCATAAGCTGTGCTTAAAAGGCTGTTATTCGCTGTACAACTTCACAACAGTGATCCAGACAAAAAGTACAGCAACTGGAAATACTATATTGCTATAAAATAAGAGGCATCATAAAGGGTATCACACACTGGATAAAACAAGACTGTAACTCAGATACAGCAAGAATACTTGTTTTTCTTCCTTTGCTGCACAGTTTGTGGCTTTACGAAATGTGCCAATAGTTACTGAGGGCGTTGTAGCTGCTTTTTGTACTTCATCAATTAGAAAAAAATATTCTGTAATGATATGCACTTATCTGCAAAAACAGAACTGAAAGCAACAGAAAAAGAAATGAGGAATTGATTTTCTCTGTTTATCCCGTAGGGCGAAGTGTGTTTTGATGGAGTCACTTTTAGAGAGCCTGCAAGGTTCTGCCGGATGTGAACAGCATAAACAGCCATAGCTATATTTGTCCTTTTTTGTCTCTGTTTACCTTCAACCCCTCAACTTATGCACACGTATTAGAGAAAAGAAGCTAACACATGATATTATCAGACGCTCAGACATGTGTCTGTTGCCTGATGTATCTCTTGGGCTGAGTTAAACGTGCTTTTTGCAGAAGCTAAATATGAATATGACTGTATGAATGTATGTTTATTCTTTAGGGTAGTTCAATTTGAAACAGGTACCAGGGTCAGTCATGTATGGCCAATGCCAGTAAGTTACACATTTTAGTTAACAGTGGCCTCAGGGATATTATGGTGACTATTATGGTATACTATCTTCAAATGTCTTAAATTCAACAATAAACAAGACTCTGCAGCCACGCTAGCGGCTCCATGAGGCTACTTGTGTACTAATGTTAGCATGCTAACATGTCCACAATTACAATTACACACAATGTTAACATGGTGATGCTTGGCAGGTATAGTGTAGTTTACCATGTTCACCATCTTATTTTAGTGTGTTAGCATGCTAACATTTCCTAATTAGCATTAGACTCAAAGTACAGGCGAGGCTGACTACAAAAGTCAGCCTGCTGGTGCTAGAGGATAGTCAGTGAGTCATCACTGTCATTAAGTGTTCTGTGGGGACCATGAATGTGTGTACAACATTTCATTGCAATTGATCCAACAGAACTGTTATTGCCCTTCCTATTGTCACACCGCTCAAGTGGCTAAAAAAAACAGAATAACTGTTTAGTAGAAGAGTTTGTACAGCAAACATATTATAGGGTCAGATCATGTCTTGAAACTACTCACATCAGCATGTCCACATGCCATTAAAAAGCCTTTAAAGTATTGTATTTTTTGTGTTAATCTGAGACATCAAAAAGTATTAAAAGGTTTTACAGTGCAGGTGTTAGAGGTACTATTTTTTCATGATGCAACAACAGTTTTGTTTGAGTCAAATTCACATTCTTTCATAGATTTATAACTGGTCTGGTCGGATGTCATACAAACCAATAAGGCACACAGGTTTTACTGTATCCATTTTATGAAGTTGTCACACCTATTTGTTTTACTGGCCATTGAGTTTCTTTTTTTTAGTTGGTTTGATTCATAAATAGAGAGAAATAGACAAAAGTAATCAACAGTCATGTTAGGACAGGAAGCTGTGATGCCTTCATAGTAATGGTGAGATATTTCATGTATTTTTGTAGGTACATAGTCAGACATCAGGCTTTGTTCATCTTTTATTTACTCGTGGGAGTGTAATTTTTGTCAGAACTGCTATTTAAACCAGCTGTCAAACGAAGGAATAGAACCCACAGTAGAGATTTATAACTCCTTACTTTTCAGTGTACTAACGCCAAAACTACTCAATGGTGCACTCATCCCTATGAAGTTGTGAACTTATGTAATATAATGTGACTGACTTAGTGTGAAACTGTTGCTATGTTCTTGGAATATATTTTGTACTTCTGTCTTGATTACACCTGCAAATTCAACTAAAGATTGTGTTGAAGTTGATTGATGCTGATTGTGTTTCTCTCAGCGGGTGGGTGGTGTGTTGTGAAAGTCACTGACTTTATCTTCAGCGGCATTTAACAACCTTCTAACAAATATCACCATGGAAACTTTAGCATGTGACCAGTTCAAAGAATAGCACAAATAAATTAATGTTTACTTGCAGTTACTGTGATAGAGTACATTTACATACCTACACATTTATAAATGTAGAATACTTTATTACATCACTATAATGACTGAAAAAAGTTTTTAAAAAAGTTGTGTTCAAAAATGTACCGCTATAAAAGAATATAAGCATCAGAAATATAATGTAACATAATAACATAATAAGTATCACTTCTTTTGAGTGTTTAATTACTGGTGTGTTAAAATACTCCTATTGAAAATATATATATTTAGTTTTACTTTTTGCTTTAGGTGTGCTGCCAAACTTCTCTCTGCATACTTTCACTCACACAGGAATCACAGAAATGACTTATGTTCTGAATTGAAAATTTATTTCACTTGTAGTAAAACAAAATAGTTTTGAGTATTAACAGAAATATGAATATGAGCTGTGATAAAGAGGTAGCTTCTATAGGACTGATGTTTTGTTTTGTGATCACTTTGTGGTCCTGACTAATGAAGCCCTGAGCTCAGAATCAAACCTGAATTTCAGGCTTTGGGCTCATATTCAGGCTCCTGAAGCAAAACGCCCAGGTGTTAGTCTGAGCGCGGGCGCTGTTGCCGCTGCCAGTGTTGATCTGTTCCCTCTCAGTGCCTGATACGTCTGATGGACTGGATCTTTGGAGTCTGGCAGTGGGAGCCCCAGATCTTACACTGCTGGTAGTCTCCGCTGTGTTTCTCACACTCCATGATGTACTGCTGGCCTCTGTAGCCGGGGTACTCATAGCACACAAAGCTGTACAAAGACAGAGGCAGGAAGAAGAAGGTAAGAAGAGCTGACTTTAGTTGCTTCATGTAAAGATATTCTCAACATGTGCTGTATGTGGTATTTAACCCATCAGAGCCACAATGCATTAGTCAGTTATATATATAGTCATCTATTATGGTCACAATAGATTAAAGTCAGTTTCAGTTTTCCTAAGTCTCCATAGATACCATTTATGTCATGATGATTTTACATCTGTATAATATAACAAGTCATAAAATAAGTCATGCCAGCAGCTGTTTAAGGCTCTCAGCTCTTGCAAAGAAAAGATGGATATAAGTTGAGATCAAAATTATTTTTTTAACTTTAGCAGTCAAGATGGCGTGAATGTAAAAATGCTAGTGTATGGTAGTGGTTGTCATGCTAATACACTGATGTTCTAGCAGGTAATAACTATCACGTTCACCATCTTAGTCTAGTGTGATAGCATGCTAACATTTTCTAATTAGCTCAAATCACAGCTGAAGCTCATGGTAGCGTCATAAATTTTGTGCATATTTGGTCATAAAAGTATTGGTCAATTTTAAATTTTGACAAGATGTTATCACAATTTATCCTCTGAGGAACATGAATGTTTGTACCAAATTTCATGGCAGTATATTGTATAATTGTTGCACTATTTCACTGAAAACAAAGTGGTGGACCCTGCTACTCCACTATCTGACCGCCATCCTTCCAGCTGCACTGCTAGTGTGGCTAAAATAATGGCATCATGCTTTTGAATATTTCACTCAATATAAAAGTGATGTAGCATAGAGAAAGTGCTGGAACACGTGTCTCATTGTTGAGTAGTTTTCTAACATTGAAGCTGCTCAAGAGGGAAACTGAAGGTAAAAATCAGCACTCTAGAGATTTAAGTGAGATGATTGACAAGCAGATGCAGCTAATGAAAGAGGAAGAAGTAAAGATATGCTAAGAGGCAGCATTGTAGGAGTTACGTTGTACACATGGGTGTTGTGAGGAAGTGTGTAAAACCAGATTTAAAAAAAAAAAAAGTAAACCATATAACTGAATATTTCAGCTCATTCATGCTTCATGAAAGGCTTGAACTGGTACAAGTGATATGACTACATTAAAAATGTGCATGCTATTTCTGTATGGCTTTCTAATAAGTCATCCTTTTATAAAGAGTTTATAAGCTATAAACAATGGCTTAATAAATGTTTAATAAAGCATATATTAATGCTTAGCTTGCGTTTGTCCTCCTCTAGCATGACACATTCTTTGTGCTTTTAACTAGTTCTTTAGGTCATTGGAAAGACTCCTAATGGACTGGTACCTTGTGGAAGGGTTAGGGTTACCTTATAATCTTATAACTTATCTACAAAGTACTAGTAAATGATTTGTTAACCATTTATAGTCTCAATAGTTAAAACTGATAGGTCCTTTATAAAGGCTACCTTATTAGAAAGTTGTAGTGATATGTGATTTTTTTTCTGCTCTTGTCTTGACTTTCTGCCTCTTTTTTTTCTCCATAAAGTCCACAAAGACTTTTTTATGATAAAGAGCTACAAAGCAGCTTGAAGTAGAACGTGTTGGGATGAAGAACTGACTTACGCGCCACACTGCACGTGCATGGAGCCCACCTCAGGCTGGGCCCAGCCCATGGCCTGCAGTGAGGGGTAGTCGTCGCACAGCTCAGTGCAGCGGCCTGTGAAGTTCTCCTTCTCGAAGATCATCATACGGCTGCTTTGGTGAGACTGTGGAGGGGGCGGATGCAGAGGGAGAGATGGAAAGAACGGAGAGTTAGTGTTTTAACTTACAGTTGGAGCTGTCAGACAGATGTACAGCGAGAGCAGACGTTAGACACTGAGTTGTCGTTCTATTTTTGAGCTGTCTCAGTCACCCGCTGTGTGGCTCACTCTTCTTCTCTCCGTCCTTCTGTCACTCTGTCACTCACTATCATCTCCATTTCCATCCGCCTGCTTTCCTGCTCTTTTACTCCCACCTCTCTCTCATTTTAGCCCTCCCCTCCTCTGCAGGTACTCACAGCACAGTAGATGGGGCGAAAAGACATGAAGCGCTCAGTGTGGTAGGACAGGGAGCCGCTGTGGGAGGCCCAGTTGGGGTACTCGCCAATCTCCAGGATGAACTGCTGACCCTGGAAGTCATGGTGCTCGAAACCCACCCAACTGGATAGATAGGTGAAAAGGGTCAAACGAGTGAGTAACAGTGGTACAAAGAGTTTTATGAATTCAGACTGGAGATAAAACAGACAAGCGGCAGGTGACAATAGACAGGATGAGAGGAGAGAATACACAAAAGGAGAGAGCGGGGAAGGTCCACAGATGGGAAATTTAACCACATTTGTCTAGTGGTCACAGGCAACACTGCACCTCAAGAGGAGGATGATGAGCAGGTGCATTAAGTTGTTAGGATGATTTTTTTTAAAAACATTTAACATTCCAATAGTCCACTTTCCCACACAGTTTTATATGCTGAAGGACTGGACTGTTTTTTCAACACTCAGGATAATCCTTAGCTGAATTAACAAAATAACAATGAAAAATGAAGTTTCAAAGTTTTGATGAGACAACAGTGACAAGTTCCTGCCATGTTGCACAGAGAAGATGAAGGGGCACAAAAAGATATTCAGTGTATCATATACTGTATGACAAAGAAAAGCCTGGAACCTGGATTTTTTTCTTAAAAAGTTACTAAAACAATTAAGCAATCATCAAAGTAGTTTTAGATTCATTTGTATTTGATTATTCAAGTTATTTGACTAATCATTTCAGCTCTAATCCATTATGTGACTTTGTTTCTGCAAAACAGCTTTGGAGCTCAGTAAATGTATTTGAATCTTTAGTCCACTAGTTATGTAGACTGCTGCACTGCCAGTGAGACTCACACAGAATCTCTCAGTGAAGAGCTAGAGCTAAATCTGCACTCGGCTGCTGATGTCAGCAGGTGCTGGAGAATCAATTGGCAAGCTTTGCAGAACATGACTAAGGCCTGGGCTGGTAGAAAGCTGCTCAAAGTAAAGTTTTGGTCTTAAGTGCGTCAAAATACTGAGGGTGACATAAGTTTGCTCTTACTCTCACTCAGAATAAATGCCATGCATTAATGTTCAGACTTATCCTCTGCTACTAATTTATTTGAATGAGCTCAAAAGATTTTCTAACCCTGTAAGGAATCTCTAACAGATGGCTGTGTTGCGCACACAGAGGAAAAGACACACTTAACTAGAAGACAGAAAAGATGTTTGGATTACATGTTGTTGATACAACATAATAAGGTTTGGATTCTCAGCTTAATACTGTGTTGGATTGAGTGAGAATACAATCAAAATAATACAAACTACAAAAAAATACAATGATTCATTTCAAATTTAACTGGACAGTGATGGAATACAATACATGTGTCCTGCCTCTTTTTAAGGAGAATGTTTCATGTTAAGGTCAAACTCCTTCTTCAGCTGATTAAGAGTTAACAATATCCTAAACAGTGTATCTGACTTTTGCAACATAATTATCGCATACATTTTCTAAACATAAAGAAGATATGTGTGTGTGATACAATGAATAATTTCAGAGGGATTCATCATCACAGGTTGTACATTAAAATGTGAGGAATGAGTGATGCAGCATTGACGCGTATGCTTTGGAGGCCTGTTATTGGCTGATTCAGTGACTGAGGGAGGGCAACATCATTGTAGAAGTTATTTTTAGGGGTGCATCTAACAGTTATTTTATCATCTAATAATCTGCTGATTATGTTATCAATTCATTGTTTTGGCTATGAAATGTTAGAAACTAGTAAAAACGCCCAGTATATTTTCCTATAGGCCAAAGTGACATCTTCAAAAATATGCAATTAATGAATTATGTAAAACAGAGAAAATCAGCAAATCTTCACATTTGAGACATTAAAATGATAAACATTTATACTTGAAAAATGAACCAATTATCAAACTAGTTGCCAATTAATTTTATGTCGACCAACTATTTCATTAACTGACTAAATGTTTCTATTAATGTTTCTATCTATTAATTTCACAGCAATTATGAGTAGCTGCAGTCAGTATCTGAGAACCACAATTCAGCTCTTAAGCTACTATTAGTGTTTTTTTTAATACAAAACTCTGGTGTAAGATCCTGCTGTGGGTTTTTGCTACTTTCCCCCTAATTTTTATGACTTGTAAATCAAAGTTGAGACAATTCTGTGGAAAATTCCTCATCCTTTCCTCTCTACCTCTTGTTTGAGTGTTATTGAGGGCATTCATTCAATAAGCTCATATATATCAAGCTCCCTCACAGCACAACAATGCCAGCTCGCTCTCTTTCTATCAGCTTCCACTCTTTTCCTGTCTGTGAGTGAACTTCCATTACCCCAAACCAGGTAGTGTGGAGTGGAAGTGAATACTGGAACAAAGTCCTCCACAACCTCTAAATGGAAGTACGTGTGCAGGAGGATCTTAATTGGGGCCACTGTTGGATTTACTCATATATCATTTTCACAGTAACTGATCAGGTGGTGAAGTTAAAACTAAAACAATGACAAAAAAACTAAAGGATGTAATAAAATTGTCCCCTAGTTACTATAACATGTCTCCATTACATTTACACACATAAAAATATAGAATATACTCAATGTTACAGGACATTTTGTGTGTCGATGACAGCTGTATGATATCATGATCAGTAGTAATGGTGGACTCTTGCTTCTTTTTCTCTTCATTTTTTAGTACCCTTGAGAACAAGGCCTTAAATTATACACAGTAACTCTGCTAGCATCCTCTAGAGGTCTTGTTGCTCCTTTTACACATCACATTACTGCCATGTAACTCTCACTTGTGGTGCTAAAAATATGACTGAAATGATAACAGTTATGAGTACGAGAACCGGGCAATAGAAATACTGTAGTGACTGTATAGATAGTATAGTTTTATATATTTACAGCTTGTCATGAGAGGAATGAAAAACTATATTTTCTTTTGTCACATGGTTTTATCAAAGGAAGAAAAACATTCATGTGACCTTAAATCATCAATAGAAACCGCTGACCACAGGTGAGGGACACATTCCAGGTTTGAATAGCCGACACAAAGTGAGAATCCTGCGGTGTAAACGGCTTTCAGACGGGTTAAAAGACTCTTTCTCTGTGTCTGAAAGAGGAGCAACATTGTTTATACTGGGTGCCCCCTGCGTGTAGGATGGAGTGACCTCAGAGGTGAAAGCCTGGACACTACTTCCTCTCTTCCTCTCTCCGTCTCACAGACACACACTTACATAAACACACACAGTCAATCAGTCAGTCAGCCAGCTTTCCACAGAGACTTGCAGGCGTACAGGCTGTGTGACTCACGCTCCACTCTCCACTCGGATGGAGCGGATGTTATCCAGGCCGCAGTTGTGGATGTTGCTGCACTCGGAGGTGAACTCCAGACTCTTGCCCTGGAAATGCTCCCGATCAAACACAGTCACCTGCACACACACATACACACAAACGCAAGGGGAAGACAGGTGTGAAGGTGTGTGCTTTATGTGTGTTTATGAGTGTGTGTGTAAGTGTGTATGTGTGTGTGTGTATGTGTGTGTGTGAATTCACCTTAAAGAAAGGGGCGGTACCCATGTTAGGGAAGTACATGGGGGAGGTCATGTGGGTTCTAGTGACTCTATTCATTTCTACAGCAGAGAAAAACAGAGACATGGATCAAAAAAAGGATAAAAACATTAAATGTAATTAGTATTAACAAATATATATTGAATAACAATGTAATTACTTTTTTAAATGTGAATTTTAAGTGAATAATAATAGTTTCTATTTGCATTAAAGAACCATGTTTCCCTCCGTATGAATTATACAATTTCCCATAAATGCTAGAAAATAAAATGTCTGAGTTACAAACAGTGAATCCTGTAAATCCATCCCGTGGGAAAGTTCTGCATCATTAGTTTCCCGCTCTGCTTACCTGGATGCTCTCCTCGCGCTCCTCACACTCCAAATCCTCTTTAGGAGACTTTTGTCTGAATCTGGCGCTTCTGTTTTATACCGGCGTCCACGCGGGGCCCTCGTGCCCGCAAGTGTGCGTGCGTTGCCCCTACATGCTAATGACTCTGTACGAAGCGAGTTTGTGGACTGTGAAGCGTGCCACAATAAAGGATTATACATCCGGTTAATTTCTTCAAAATTAAGCTGTATTGAACAATATAACTCCGTGTGTTGATTTTGAGCACAGTGTAATACAGTGAGAAACATTATCATCCAGATGGTCGGATGTTTTGAACATTTTTAAGTTATAACACTTTTTAAAAAAAATTATTTTAGCTTTAAATTATGATCCCCAAGACACAGTTTATTAAACCTTTAACACTTTATTTTTAGGGGCAGGCTTCATTTTCACTTCATTCATTCATTCATAAATGTTTTTGAACTACAGATGTTGCTCTACTATTCTTTATGTTCTGAGTCCAATAGCCTACAACTGAAATGAATAGTCAATTACTTGATCAGTCAACCAACAGAAAAGTAATCAGAAACTATTTTAATAATCAATTAATTAATTATATTTTTTCACAAAAATATCAAACATTCCCTAGTTTCTCCTATATGAGGATTGTTACTTCACTATAACATCATAAATTGGGCTCTATGACATACGTAGCCTAGTGACGCACATTTTTTACACTCATTCTTGACATTTCATAGACTAAATTTTTAATCGATTAACTTATATTCAACATTGATATCATTCATAAATCAATTGATTTAAACAATTCAAATCTTAGATGTTAGGTTTTTATGTTGAAGGATGAAAAACATGACTTCCGGTATTCTGGCTAACTGAACAGCTTGACGCAGGTGAGCGTGAACCTGAACGGCCCGTGCCATGGTAAAAAAACGGTTCGTGCGCGCGCCGGGGAGCCTGCTGGTGCCCTCTCTCTCTCTCTCTCTCGCTCTCTCTCTCTCTCTCTCTCGCTCTCTCTCGTTGTCTCTCTCTCTCTCTCTCTCTCTCTCTCTCTCTCTCTCTCTCTCTCTCTCTTTGTAGCTACCACCATGCGGCCTGTCGACTCAGCAGATCATATACAGCAGTCACAGAGGTGCGGGTGGTGAATGCAGGGCTGTTGTGTTCTTGGTCTATTCGTATAGGTCAGCAGTGCCATCGTATAGAGCAACAATGGCCGGGGCTATAGGCAGAGAATGAGGAGGATTTGGAGAGCCATCCGGGGGAGCCCGTGTCAATGATGCATCCCAGAAGTCGTGGAAATTGGGATAGAGCAATAAAATTCATTCATATAATAATTGGTTTATACTAATAATGATGTTCTCTTTAAATGACTGAGAAAAAGAAAATGGTTTAGGATAGTAATAAAAAAGAGCCAAAAAAAGAGAAAACTACTGTGAAATCCCACAGGAAAAGAAATATTTTGGAAAGTTTTCTGTCTATAAAGCTGCAGTTGTGTCACATCTGCACAATATATGCAGTGATGTGGTTTTAATGTAAACTCACCAGTCCATCACCTCAGACAACGGGCCACAGTTACCACAGCAACATCCCCCCCTCTTACCTCGTCTGGTCCTTGGAACTTCACACGATTACCATCACACACACATACACACACAGGCCTCGTCAAAGGACTACCCAAGTCACGACCACTGTGCTTTTCCAACAGAATTTCCTGCACGAACTGTGTTTTATAATGAGAGCGAACACTGATGTATATGATGTAGTGGTGGAAAATTGTAATCACTCGTGTAGAGGACTGCCTTTTACCTTTATATAACAAAATCTCATGTGGGTATTTTTGACTGGATGCTCCACTTGGATAATTCGGTTCTGGCAACAGCTCTGCACATAAACATAATTCAACCTCTCAGATATGTGAAGTATTTGGAATAAAGTACCAAAGGCAGAATTTCTGATTCATTTCATAGAGACATGCGTGAGGATGCAACACTGACACAAGTGTTGTATTGATGCATGCTCAGTCTTATAAATGGGTTGATGTATTGATGGACGAACAGACAGATGCATGTACCGACGGAGTGATCAATGGATGGGTTATCAGTCATGTGAAAGCCTCAGTGGTCCACTTACTGATGACATGAAAGGATGAAATGCAAGCACGCAGGAACTGACCCAAGTGACTTTTAACTGATTTGGTGCTTTAGAGATTTGTTTTGCTCATATTGTGTGATGTCCTGTTGCATTAAAGGCTGTTTTTCTCTGTTACTGTATATTAAACTGAAAATATATCAATAAACAGCTCATTACTCTGACTGTGTGAGGAAAGATCAATCAAATAGTTGAATTTGAAAGTGTATTTCACACATCATCCGTAGTCCAGTCACTGATCAATGGGCTGTTTTGATGCAAGGTTTTAGTAGATCACATGGAAAACATCCCTGACTTTTGTTGGCATAACATGTAAGTTCTGATGTTATAGAAGTTTATAGTAATAGTACTTCATATTTTCTGGCTCAGCGTGTCACTGATCACCTAGAAAACCTTCAGGTCCACAGAATGAACACAGTATAATAATAATAATAATAATTAATAAAGTCTCTGTGAATATGAAAACTGTAACGACTGTGAAAACTGAGTCCTACAGCATTTTTTCCAGGGACATCCATGCAAGATAAAAGATAAATGGTTTATAACTTAATAATTCTTTGCAAATATGATATGAATACAAAGTCATAACTTCTCCTTGGCTGAGCAGAGTCCAGAAAGAACTGGAACTTTCTTTGTTTATTAGTGAACAAAATTCAAGGACTTTGCTTCTTTCTGAATTTGAGTTCATATGTCACATTTTTTAATGTAGTTTATTATTTGTTATTTGTAATAGTTTTGAATAGATGAGGATATCATTTCTTTCATGTCTTTCAGGTCCTACTCTATTGTACTCTATGTGAACATTTTATATTATCTGTGTGTGTTCTCTGTTATGTTATCAGATAATATTTTGTAATAAGAATGACAATTTTTTGTTAACTGTTAAAAAATTTAATATTTCCTGCATTTACTTCATGATTTCTATGATCTGTGGTGTGATTTTAGACAGAAAGAAAGAGAAGTCACACATTCAAACAAAAGATTTCCAAATAGGATGCACTTGTGTATTCTTACTCTTTATTTCTTGCCTCCTCTGAGAAGCGTTTTATCAGCTCAAATGTACTTTTGTACGGTGCACCTTGACTGAATCCGGTTGTGAATGGAGGCCTTCAGTCTGTCCTCAAAACATGGCTAGAGGATGCATGAATAAGAGACGTGTCCCACTGTGCATACTTAACGTCCCCTTACTGTCATCCACTTCATTATTTCACAAGTTCATGTGACTCTCAGCTGTGCCTGAGGATGTCCACCAGTCACTTGAGATTGATTCACCCCTTCACTCCCTCCTCCACTGACATTTCACTGACACCCTCTTGAGAGTGAGGATTTGAGGAAATTCAAATTTGCAGGATTAATGAGGCCGACTACTGACTCTAAGACATGACTGGTTTCACCTCAAGGGATCAGGATGTGATCTGGTGAACAGCTGAGGTACTGGAATCAACAGATTGAGCCTCAGCAGCCTCATGTGGAGCCTTGATGTCACACAACACGTGACCTCACGTGTGCTGAAGCCATGTCCGAAGCTACGTCTGACCACTTTGCTTGCTCCTTTGTGTACACTTTGGAATAAGCAGCTTATAGTTCTTCCTCTTAAAGCTAACACCCATCACAATATTTTATCCACCCACACAAGAAAAAAGGCAGAGGGCTTTAATTTCATAGCTTTCTCCCACTGTGATGAAAAGGGAAATTCAGGTTATAGTCCATGCACACTCCGAACCTCTTTGCTCACCCAGAGGTGGAATAGTGAGGTTATTGCTTCTCACAGCTTATTGCTTTTCCTGTTATTGTTTGTCCCAGCGCCTCTTGATTACAGCGCTATCTCACTGAGGGGAATAGGATGAATAATTATGTGACAGCCTCTTACATGTGAACCTGGTCAGCTGGCTGTCGGTATTATGAAACGGACATTCTTCTCATTGCTTTGTGTATAACATCTCGTTTTAGTCCAGCAGTGCTTTGCTTTTACTCTCTTAGTGGCTCATGTTATTTATCTTTCATCAAGGCTCATAGTGAAAATAACCTTGAATTTTGAGCTGACACTTTCTGAGACTCATTTTTACATTTTCATATTTTCTTTCTCAAGTTCTTCTCTCCTTTTGGGCCTATATGCTAGCATCTCTCTGCCTCTCTCTCTGCCCCACCATCTTTCTCTCTCTCTCTCTCTCTTTGATGATGGGGTATTTCTATTCTGTGGGGGCTGTGAGCTCAGCGAGTTTGTTTCTGTGTCTATAATCCCCTCTCTCTGGGCGCCAGCATATAAAAGCAGCAAGGGGCCCGATGCACTCTCACACAGACCACCAGTCCCACTCCTGAGTCTACTCCTTTACGCACACACTGCCACAGGTAAGACAGTGGACAAACATACAGAAAAGAAAAGAAAGAAGGGGAGGTAGACAGAGACTAATTTAATAACTAATAATGAGAACAAGCAAGGATTACAGTTCAAGCTAAAGATGTGAAAGTCAAACATTTCAGGTGAAATGTGAATTTCTATCGTGCAAATCCAGTAGCTGCCATAAAATGCACTGCGGCCTGTTTAAGTCTCTTATATTCAGAATAAATATTTATTCTGAGATTAAAGTAACTAATGCTTAAATGTTGACTGA
Organism: Thunnus albacares; assembly: GCF_914725855.1. Classification (NCBI taxonomy): domain Eukaryota; kingdom Metazoa; phylum Chordata; class Actinopteri; order Scombriformes; family Scombridae; genus Thunnus; species Thunnus albacares. The sequence goes on along the minus strand of NC_058108.1, from coordinate 11,571,748 downwards.
TGGAATCTAAAATATAACTTAAAACACAGCATTAAGGGTCCTTTCTTAATTTAGGTTAACACTTGAGAATAATTCCAGTCTTTATAAATGTTTTAAAAATATGTGTATATAAATATATATATGTATATATATATATATGTAATATACACTTATTTTAAAAGTACTGTTTTTTGTGGATTTGCATTAGTAGGTGAGTATGACGTCAGTAGAATATACTTGATTTGTATCAGTGTAAAGCCAGTTCAGTGACAAGATGGTAATTTGTGTTGTGAAGTTTGTACTGAATTCAGCTTTGTTAGTTATTATAGAAAAAATATTGTGTGTGTGTCTGTGTGAGGGGAGGTGTTATGTGTTTTTTCCTTCTTGCTGAAGGGAAGATAATCTAAAATTTTGGACTTTAATTCTCACTTTATTTCGCATTTTAACAGAAACAGAACTAGAGTAAAGTAAAATTTATTTTTTTAAAAATGGAAAGGTGTCCTGTAATGACGATGATAGCTCTTGGCTCAAAAGTAAAGAATCGATGTAATATTTGATAAACCGGATGCATAATTTTGTTTGCCATAATTTTGGTAATTGCTAATTCCACTTCTATTATGGTGTTTGGCGGCTATGTGAAAATTATTATTTTTCCATTAACATATTAAGGTTTAAATTGGAATACACCATCTTAAATATTTGAGATATTGTGGGGAGGGTGCTGTGAGTTTTCTCTTAGTCAAGGGGAGGTTTCAAAGAAAATAATAATGCTGAAGAGGGCCTTGCTTTTTTAAAAAAATGAAATAAAATGTTTAGCCCTCTTCCCCACTCTGATAATTTTGTACAGTCCCTAAACCTGTTCTTCTCTTCTCTCAGTCACCATGTCTGCTGGAGGAGAGAAATCCAAGTCTGCTTCCCAGACTGACGGAAAGGCTGCTCAGAACAAGATGTCTGAGATGGGCATGATGTCTTACAAGGTACAGTACACACACATGCAATAGATGATCAAACATCTACAAATATATCATAGTCTTTTTTCACACAGTGTGAAGCAGCTGGCCTCACACTAACAGTTTACCTCCTGGGCTGATGTCTATTATCACAACCTGCTAGTTCTTATAGCTCTGTGAGGGGGCGGTTGACAACTACAACTGACAGAAAAATACAATGTGAGGCCTCTGTACATTAAGTCAACTGTAGCTGTCAAAACAACACACTTTTACTACACTTCTTATCTTTCTCCTCTGTCCTTCCTTCCTGTGTCTACTCTTCTCAGTTGTTGCTCTTGTCTTTCTCACCTCCATTCTCATTTTTTTTTCTACCTCTCCCAACCATCCAGATGTGTGTGTACGACCAGGAGAACTTCCAGGGCCGCTGTATGGAGATCACTGGAGAGTGTATGAATGTGTGTGACATGGGATTGGACAGAGTGCGCTCCCTGCGCGTTGAAAGTGGACCGTAAGTCACTAGTACCTTTACAGCCACACACATCCACCCACACATGCAAGAAACATACTGTACCCAGCACCCACACTCGTCCGCTGAGCACAGTTTTCACAGTTGTACCTTCCCATTATCTGACATTTCACACTTTGCATTTTAGGCATTCAGCTGATGCTTTTATCCTGAGTGATTTGCAGAGAGTGCAGCAGTGGAGTGAATTCAAATACCTAAATTACATACATAACAAAGCAACAAACAGCAGGGATTGTGATGAAAGCAGTGCAGTAATTTCAGTGTGTTGTCCAATAAAATGAAAAGAATATAAGGACTAAGGAGATTTTGTCAAATTAAGAGCAAATAACCACCTTCACTCTCCTCTCTTTCATGTGACCTTTCCTTCCCTCTTCAGCTTTGTGGGCTTTGAGCAGATAAACTTCTGTGGTGAGATGTTCATCCTGGAGAAGGGCGAGTATCCCCGCTGGGACTCCTGGACCAACAGCCAGAAGAATGACTACCTGCTGTCCTTCAGGCCTGTCCGCATGGTAAAACCCTCTGTCTGTTTGATCATACTGAGAACGAAATGCTCTCCTGACTTTGACACCTTGTATCTGTCCACTTATCTTAAGATTTATCCACATTTTCCATACTCTTAAGGGTGTTTTGCTCTACTTTTCTTCATCTTCGTCTGTATCTGCCTGTTTTCCAACTGCTGTCCCCTCTTTTTTCTTTCTACATTATCTTCCAGGATCCTGAGAAGCATAAGATCTGCCTGTATGAGGTCGGAGAGTTCAAGGGCCGTAAGATGGAGATCATGGACGACGATGTTCCCAGCCTGTTCTCCTACGGTTTTACCGACAGAGTTGGCAGCATCATGGTCAGCTGTGGAACGTGAGTATTGTGACAACATGTTACAAGCAGGTTTTAAAGGAATAGTTTGACATTTTGGGAAATACATTTATTTCCTTTCTCGCCAAGAGTTAGATGAGAAGATTGATACCACCCACATGTCTATCTGATAAAAGGGAAACAACCGCCAGCAGTCGGTTAGCTTAGCTTAGCATAAAAACAGCTAACCTGGCTCATTCCGAAAGTAACAAAACTTCTACAAAAATTTCTGAAGCTCACTAATTAATGTGTTATATCTTGTTAATTTAATACATAAAAAATGTAAGTGTTGAAACGACAAGTTGTGATTTTATGCAGGGTTATGTGCTGGACTATTTCTTGGCCATGTGCAGTGACTTCCTGGAGTCCTGTTGTCAATGTGTGGTTAACAGGCACCCCATAAAACCACAACTTGTTGTTTTTACACTTTGGTTTTTGTGCAACAAACTAGATGTGTTAGTTAGTGAGCTTTGCTGGAAGGCAGATTTTGCTGACTTGACAGAGCCAGGCTAGCTGTTTCCCCCTATTTGCAGCCTTTATGCTAAGCTAAGCTAATCAGCTGCTTCTGGCTGTACCTTCATATTTACCATACTGACACATCTAATTCATGGCAAAAAAGAGAATAAGCGTATTTCCCAAAATAGCAAACCATTCCTTCAAACACCAAGAAAACTTGCCTCTGGTTTTTATGTCCTGCTGTGAAGCTGTAACTCAGCTATTGCAAATAATTTCTCAACCTGCAACTCTAGATTGTTAAATCATACATATTTTATGTTTTGGCTACAAACATTACACCCTGCTTTTGCAACAGCTACGTCAAGAAGTCCTCCTTCTCCTGCATGTGTCAGACTATTCGTGACATGATTGTCAAACTGAGAGAAACAGCAGCATAATCACCAACTATCTGAGTGCTCTAAGTGTTTGCCTGGGAGTGAGCTCAGGAATAGAGGCTTTTTCATCAGCAGCTAGCTGAGGGTGTCATGAACGTCAGCAGCTCAGTGCCTCTGTGCTCTCAGGGGTGTAGCAGCAGACAAGGTTTCTTAACTGCTGTGATTAGTTCATTTGTAGCACTTCCCGCTGCCTGAACCAAACAGCTGGGGGGCACACTGCCCCTCGGCTTGGTGTCTGACAGCAAGACAAACAGATCAATGTCATTATTTGTTAAAAGATGTATGTCCTCCTTGTTTTCTCTGCATCTGTCTTTCTAGCATCTTTCTTTCACATTTCACTTGTCTGTTACACATCATTCAGCCTTGTGTTTTGTGTCTTTAAATCAATTTTCCTGTAATTTTCTCTGTTCAATCACAAACTTTTATCCTACTCAAATTCTATGTTGTGATTACTCCTGCAAGCTTGCAATCCACCTCTTCTATGAAAATGTAAATTCAATTTCTTTCTCCTCTTCTCTTCCTCTATTTCTCTCCAGTTGGGTGGGTTACCAGTTCCCTGGCTACCGTGGCAGCCAGTACCTGCTGGAGAAGGGTGACTTCAGGCATTTCAATGAGTTTGGCGCCCGCTCTCCCCAGATGCAGTCCATTAGGCGCATCCGCGACATGCAGTGGCACCCACACGGCTGCTACACTGTGACCTCCAAGTGAAACCCAGCGAGGGCGAGGAAGAGAGGGATCCGAGGAGAAATGGAGGTCGAGGGAGGGCACAGAGATGGAAGCGGAGGAGGGAGGATGAAGAAGGAGAGGAGGAGGGAGAGGGTGTAATAATTTCTCTTCTGTCCCAAAATCTCTCGGCGGTTTGAAAGCAGCGTAGAGGGAATACAGTAGGTTGTTATTTTTAGTTGTTGGAACATCGTAATCTAGTGACCAATGAAAAGTTATTCAAACTGAAGAGGAGATAATTACACGGACCGTCGAGACTGATTCTAATAAACACTCTCCATTTTTGTTCTCCCTCTCACCGTCTCTGTCAGCTCCCTGCTTCCCACTTTCCTCTCTCCTCCCCTCCCTCCCTCTCTCCCCCTCACACACTTCTCTTCCACATCCCAACAATGTCAGCCCTCACTCAACTTACAGCCTGACTGAAGGGACAACCAGTGTGGATTTGTGTGTGTTTGTGTGGTGGGGATCTGAGACAGAAAAAGCCCCAAAAAGAGAGTGGTGGCAAAATCTCTGTGCTCAGATTCTGAAGCCACATCAACCCTGAACCCCAATAAAGCATCTCAAATCCTACTCCACTTGAAATGATGTCTTATTTAACAGATATGGTAGTAATAAATGTGTACCAAAACCAAGCTTTACATTTATGCTATTGGTTGAAAACAGATCCTGAACTTCAGTGTTTTGTTTATGCTGGAGATAAGGAGAGGCTGTCTAAATGTTTCCCAAAGCTCCCAAATATTATGCAGCTGAATTATTTAGGTGAAAATTAACAAAAATATATAAAATATAATAACCAAAAGACTTTGGTACAAACTAAATAATTGGACAAATTAAAATTTTGACCTGATGATGACACTAGATGAAAAGTTAATGGATCACCAAAGGTATTTCAATTCATCCTGAGAGGGATATGAATGTTAGCACCAAATTTCATGGTAATCTATCCAGTGGTTGATATTTAAGACATTTGCTTGAAAGCATAAATATTAACCACATGGTGGCGCTAGAGGAAAAGCCAAGGGATCACCAAAGTCTTTAGGATTCATCACCTGGGGATCATGAATGCAAAAATTTCATGTCATTCCATCCGGAAGTTGAGATATTTCAATCTATGCTAGGTCTAAGTGGTAGATCGACACACTGCCATTGCGATCCCTAGAGCTACCCTCATAGTGTGGCTAAAAATAAATAGATTAGACTTGGTATCAGAAGATATTAAAGGGTCAAAAATACAATCTACAATCTACAATATCTCTAGGTTTGACTGAGCCTTTAGACTCTTCAATAAGAAATGTTAATAGCAGTCATTTCAATTTCTGAAACCCCTGAGTCTTTGGGGCCCTGGGCTTATGCTCAATAGGCCTGTTCAGTGATTTATCAGTGCTCAAGTGAGTAGCAAAGAGTTCAGTATTTTTTACACCGTAGCTCTAATCAACTGGAATTGCATATAATTTATGTTGCATTACTCAGGAAAGTGTATAAGTGTAGTGCGATTTGCTACCAGAGCAGAAAACATACTAAAACTTTTGTTTGGACTTCTGTCATCTTTTTCTTTAAGGCACGAGAATGTTTGTTGACTTACTTCATGTACTTGAAATAATTTGAAGAATCGACCGGCTCACTGGATTTGTTATTGTTAGAGCACATCTTGAGGTAATTTGCGACTTCTATTACCAGTCTGCTCACAGAGTAATCATTCTATCATGAATGACACATGCTGCAGAGACATAAATTTGGTTTGTACTAATGGAAAACAATTTGAATCAACATTGTTGATCTGTGAGAGAAGAAAGCACTCCATCTCCTCCACCTTAGCATCCCATCCAAGATACAGATTACAGCATGTTTTGAGGCTTTCTCTGATGAATGATTTCATACATCATTCATCTTTCTCACCAGTGGGAATACTGATGGGCAGTGTGGTCTGCAAACGTCAGCACCAAAATGTATTTGACCACATTTTAGCATTCACACTTTATTTTTACATAATATGTTCAATTATGCAATGCTCACTCCTTCCCCTGTGATCAAATATTCCACAATAGCAAATGACATCATTCATAATGTAATCTGCACAGTCTCTCGCTGCCATGTGGTTTATCAATGGCGTCAGTGATGATTAGACTTTCATAGAGCAGGGCTGAGAGTGCTTCAAATCATGAAAATATAATGAAGCAAGTTTCAGTAAACTGCACTGGAGTATTTTTCAATTGTTGTTGGCCCAGAAATAATGGTTACGGTACATTAGCATCACCATGTTCTTTACTTTGTTTTTGTCCTCTCCAACCTGCTGACAAATTCATATGCTTTCTGTTCACATATAACAAAAGATCACAATTGTCATCAATAACAAGAGGACGCACTCCAATAACAAAATGCCTAATATAACACAATAACATGCGTATTTCCATCTGAATGTGTCAGTTCTGCAAAGGTGTTATTGTATTTAAGTTAATTCTTCAGTATACAGCTTGTATCCAGCCCCAGTTTCCCGTGCTAATGTAGGAAGCATGTTGATGTTGTCTAGTGATCATAGTGGTATTGCAAAATGTCTTATATCACCATACCTTACTGAAGAGATACAAGAAATAGTTGTCTTTTAATGGAAGTCCCAACAGAAGGGGCTGAGAAGTTTGGTGGTTTGGTGAAATACTTGAATCATTATCATCCTGTAATGATACAACACACCAGGAATTCTAACAACCTAAGCCTGCACAATTTAATGAAAAAGGTCAAAATACTACCTTTTTGCAGCCTTTAGTGTTCAGAGGTAAGATATTCTGTCAGAATAGAAAAATGGGGGTAGGGGACAAAATAGCATGAACACTGTGCAAGGAATGAGCCTCACATGGGTGAACTTCAGCTGTAGATATGTTTTGTCCAGATCCAGAGTTCTGTTTCAAACCTGCCTCCTGGATCAACCCATCAGCATGTTCATTTGTTGGGCCAGATCTCTGTGTAGATCTACACTTTTAACAAATTATAATTCCTGCAGAAGTTTTCTTTGGTCTTGCAGGCAGAAGTGTGCAGATAATGAAAGTGTGGATATGACAGTTTTGAATATCTATCTTTGTTTAACTGTTGTGTATTACTTGTACAATCTCACTAAACTTCAGTGTCACATGCTGTTAATTTATTCATGATTACGTAAGTGTAAGTGCTGGAAACACTATCATTACTTCTGACTGACAGACTGAGTGCCATGCTGCTAGCATTGCTAAAAATCTGCTTCATTAATAGGAGGTCAAAGGTATGAGCCCTTGTACATGAAACCTGTAGGAAGGACGTTGACTAGGACTCTTAAGGAACACTGCAGTATAAGAAACAGTGTGCCTCTAATGGCAGGCTGAAGGTTGAGTTTACATTTTTAGGGAGCCCCTAAGGGGACATGGGCAAAAAAAAAAAAAAAAATTACTACATTGATGCTGTTGAGTTCACACAAGATACAATTTTTTCCCACATTTTGGTTAGGGAGGTTGGGTCTCCCCGAAATGCTGTGCACCTGCTTCAACTATTGGGTGTCAGACTGTGGCTGCCCACTGCTCATACATAGTTAGGATGGATATATAGTAAAACAAAATAACAGGATGGGTAAGGATAGGTTGCAGATTATAAATTCCTGGTATATAAAATATACTTGGAAAATAAAGAGATTCTGATTCTAACAGGATGATGAATGGATTTCTGTCAAGTGTCAACAAGCACTAATTTGTCCAAGACTGTCTGACTATACACATTTCTTGTCATGTCGGAAAATGTGAACATGGAGTTGGAACACTGAGTCACAGCTGAGACAAAAGGTTTGTGACTTCACATTGGGAGAACCCTTTGGAAGAAGTACTGAGACCTTTTACTCGGGCCTGACGCCATGAGGGGTCTTAGGGGGGCTTATAGCCCCCTCAGTTGTATTTTTTGCCTCCTCTGTTTAAGCTTTGTGTATCTATAGAAAAATAGCAAAACCAACAAAATCATTGGCTGAGATACATGCAACTATCGCTTAACTGATGTTTGAGAACAATGGACTGCGTCGCTGTTGTTACTGAACAATGGACAGTGCTGTTTGTGGGGGTGCATGCGCCGCTAACAGCTGTTTTTACGCGCCTTCCCCTGCTGAGTCTTTTCATTTGACTGTTCTGGTCTTTCTGTTTAACATTAATGTATTTTGAGTCACACTGAGGATGTTGTATCACTGGTTCCCGGGTAGTGATGAAGTTGTGTTGTATCCATGGAGACGGTACAGGGTGTGTTTTCATAAACAGCACCAGTTCAAGTTTGCCTAAGTTAGGCTGTTTAAAATAGATTAATAAAAAAGCACTCCCTTTTGCATATGTGTTTGTTTTTGTTTAAATTATTAATCATGTTACATTGACATCAAATATTCCTCACTGCTTCATTGCAAGGTCTGCAGTACATATTGTTATACACCATCAAAAAAGCTGGAACCACTGTAATGTCATCAAACAGTGATCATGAGGCAAAAGAGCCCTGCTTTGTTCACATGTTTTTGTTTTAGTCTGATGTGTGGGTATAGAGGAGGGGTTGCTATTGCTGGCCACACCTCAAGCTCTGCCAAGAGTGGCCTGGAGAAATTCACAGTATAATGAGTTACTATATGGCAATAATACATACATATTTATAATATAATGTATGCTATATAAAGCAATAACAATATATGAAGGTTTAGACTTCAGAGTGTATAAGGGCTTGGAACATTAAGATTGATACTTATAATTGTCATTACCTAGCTCAATTATGTGTAATAAGTTGCACCGGTACACAAGTTTTGGGTTGATGCAATTAGCTATACTGTAGCTTTAGTACACTTTTTCGCTGTTTTTGCCCACTTGAGAAATGGTAAAAAAGGTCAAACCTTAACACTTTAAAAAAAGTTCATACTTTGATTTAGTATCAATAACTTTTGACATCTGGAGATTCCTGCAAAAATTGGCCATTTCAGCGGCTGGATAGCAGACACTTCTTTCTGAAAAAAGCTCAGGAAATCTCACTTATTGTCAATGTACCTAGTTAAGCCACACATCCTCTGAATGGCCTAGGTCAGTAGTTTCTGAGAATAAAGTTTCATGAAACTGTCATTATCCTAGATGTCACATTAAATCCTCTTTGACTCCATGTTGTAAAACAATAAAACATGAAAAATTCCAAGGATGAATACTTTTTACAGGAAGTAAATACAACAATGAGTGGGGCAGTGAATGCAAGACAACTTTCACTTGTTAAGGAGTATTTTTATGTTTTGCCATTGTTACTTTTTGAGTAAAAGCAGCCTCAGCATCAGGATGAAGTGACTGAGGAAGCTGTAATTTTTTTCATAAAATAAAATAAATTGATTTAACCATGCAATAACTTCAGAAAGGCATAACAACAACATTAGGCTACTGTTCCAAAATCAAAGAATACATTTCTTAATCAGAACTGAGCGCTAGATATTTTTTGAAATTATGAATGATTCTCTGTCAAAATCAGCAAGGGGAGGCGCATGGAAACAGCTGTTTGCAGAGCACGCACCCCAACAGCTCTTTCCATTATTCTACAGCTAAGCAATAGTCGGATGTATCTCGGCCAATAATTTTACACTATATGATAAGGCAAACAAAGCACACTGCCAGCTACTCTGGTAGGTAACAAATTAGCTCCTGCAGAACACAGACAAACCAAAACAACCTGAAATGATAACGGATATAAAACTGTGAATACGCCATGTTGGAGAAATGAGTACAAATAATAACACTCATTCTCGTAATTCTAAGCAGTAGATATGATACTGTATGGAACTGGGATACAGCCCAACTCAAACATTTGTGCGCACTAATTAATCAAAATGTGGGAATGAACTATATCTCATGTGCTCACAATACCATTTTGAACGCTTGATGTAGTAAAACGTGGCCTCAATATATTTTTTTCTTTCTAGGTCCCTTCTGGGGCTCTGCAAAATTTTTAGACTCCAGTAAATAATAAATAGATTTGGAATTTTAAATGAATTCACTTTCTTATTCTTGGTCAGCGTTGTTTCAAGCAATGTTTTGCCCTTGTTGCAATGACAAAGAGAATTTTATACAGCTCTGATTCATTCTGGCTTCTCCACAGCAGAGGCTGATGAGGCTCAAAAAAGTGATTTCTCTGTAATAAAATTGGAATTTTTAGAACTACTTAATTTAAAATAACCATTAAGAGTCATTCATTTATCTCATGCTGCCATGTTAAGTGACATTGAGGTTTTTTTCAAATGTGGCTCCACCCTATTTGATACCCTCCTGGAGCAGCAAATTGATTGGCAGATGGTCTGTCATTCAAGCATGAGAACAAATTGAAACTCTCAGTAATTACATGAATGAAATTGCACAATGAATGGAGATTTCCCAGATAGAGTGGATGCAGCTGTAGCACACAGTCGTCACCAGACTAACGTGGGTGGAAGGAGTAACAGAAATAGCAAAACCAATAGAAAGAGTTCCTCCATCTGAGAAAAAGAACATTTTGCCACACTTAAAGCAACATATCTAATGGCTTTTTGCATTTATCTTATGTTACTCTGTGCTTCTGATATTTTACTTTTTTGTGCTTCATTATAGCTCCACAGGAAATATCTGTGTGATGTCACCTCATCTTTTTTTGGACAGGAATAGAAAAAATGTGGACCCAAATCCAAGCTACTTTTGTTTTTGTAACAGGGTTAGAAGGTTTTAAAAGTTTATTTTAATATGTGATGATGCACCATTTCAGCACTTTCCCCATAATTTTTTCATCCCTCCTTCCTGAAATACTTCTGTCTCCGCTTTTGAAACTGTGGTAAAAACCCAGTTCTATCAGCATCACATATTCCCCTGCATCCCACTTCAGAAATAAACTCTCAAACTAGAGAGGGAAAGGCACACTTCACCTGTCACACCAGCACCCAGTTTAGTTCAGTCTATAAATACACTGAGATAAGACACCTACAAGGTGCTATGAGCCTTCCTCACTATGCAGTTAAATAAGGATTGGAGGAGTATTGACGTCAGACTGACACGCACGCACACACATGCAAATACGCACAACACACACATATGGAGGTTCATACATGAGCAGATCCAAGCAGCCACACTCACACACACACACACATACACACACAGACGCACACATACAGCTACTCTTATTTCCAGCCTTGCTTCTGATGTCACTCTGTGAATTGGGACTGTCTCAGCAGCAGGGCATTATGGGATAGCTTATGAGAGCTTAATGACTCTTTGCGGTACAATACTGCTAAATAATGAGTAGAGAGAGAGAGATTGAATGGGAAGAACACACACACACACACAAACAGGGGAACCAGACCAATCTCCACCTTCTCACTTCCATTTCCTTCACTAAACCTCTCACTCCATCTGGTGTTTTAATGAGCCTGTCTTTCCAAGAAAAACCACACAATAGGTCATGATGTCAGTCACCAAAAACGACTCAAACGTAACTGTAGTTGATTGACAGACGCTATCTAGCAGCCGAAGCAGTTCAGATGATGTCTATATAAGGTGACAAATTTCCAAATGCGGAGGTGCTGGGTGGAGTAACTTTTCTGCAGGAGACCGCTGTTGGCGTCCCGTTTCCAACTGCAAGTGTCACATTTCCAACTTCCAACTGTGAGTCGGAACAGTTTTTTAACAACCATAACTGCGATTGCTGTGGTGTTTACCTTTGCCATGACAACAAAGGTTACTTAACTTTAAGGAAGTAGTAACTTAAACCCACACCATTTTTCAAGCAATCGTTTTAACCCAAACCATGATATTTCCCCTATGCTACCGAGCAGTTTTTGTGCCTTCATCACAGCATTGTCACATCATAAAATATAATTATTTTTTAACAGCGATTTGTAACAGTTTTGGAAAGCACAGATAAACGATATTGTCCTGCCGATCACTGCTGATAGAGGTGCCAAATTAGAAAACACGTTCTGGAGTGCGTGAACAAACAATCCAATTTAGCTGTTTAATTTTGAGGACTTGTTTTTCTTAACCCTCATCGCCTGATGGGCAGCTTACACAGGTGGTCATTCATGAAGGAGCTGAAGATGATGAGATGTGGCTCGCACAATCTTTGTCTTCTTATCTTCCTCATTCTCATTTCTTTTCCCAGTGGGTTGAATTCACTCCAGTACCGCTCTCAGTGGATATCGAAGAAATGAGCTCTACGTAACAACAGCAGTTTTCAGTTTCTGCAGAAGAGAGGATATAGGACAGCTCATTTACAAGATGGGCTTGTGGGGATGTTAATTTGATTGGAGGTAATGTGAGGAGAATTTCTTCAGTCAATAGGGTTGTCAAGTAGACTTTAATAAGATAACAAAAGCTACAGTCCCATATGCTTCTCCTGAGATCTGCTTTAAGGAGGACCAAACATGGCCTATAAGAACTAAATACAAAAGTGAACAAATGAATAAAACCACAAAGTAATCTGAGAAATAAATGAAAGACTAACATAAATCCAAATGAGAGAAGCTCCGAGTTTGTAAAAATGTTATTACACTCTACATTTATTATGTGTGGTCACAGAAATATGTTTCATGAGAAGCTTTTTCGACATTTTGTGCTCTGGATTTTGCCTCTCCGGAACAAGACAAGCCGCCCTACCCTCTGATTGGTGGATGAAGATCTGGCACTATCCAGGTCTGAAAAAAAGGACTTGTGTTTTAAGAAAAAAAAATGTATTCTATTTTTTGATTTGTTGGAGAAAATGTTTAATAATAACATTAAAAAAAGTATGCAGGAATTAACATTTACAAATGATGGAAAAGCACAGAAACCAATCTTTATTGTAGTTGTTTTTTGTTCACTGTTTCTCCCCTGAGAAACAGTGATCGAGTACACCCACAAAAAAAAGAAAAGAAAAAGAAAATCAAGGAAAATATATTCTGCTTTTTGAAAATATACATCGGCCAGAGAAAAAAAAAATTAAAACCGGAGTTGACAGAAAAAGATAAACACATTTTTAAATTCACTTCATATTTCTGTTTCTACAGTATGAGCATTTTGTGGATTTACAATAGTTACATTTATGTATTACTTTATTTATAATGTATTGCCATTTTATTTACTTGTCTATTGATTTATTTATTGGTCAGTTTATTTAACCTTTATTTATTTGTTAATTTATTTTCATTTGTTCATTTGACACTTTCTTATTTGCTTCTTTGCTTATCAGTCAGGTTTGGTCCTCCATACATTAGAGTGAAGTCATAATCTTCCTTCTCACCAACCGCACTATAACTGCTTCTGGGAAAGCTTTAATCACTTTAATTAGAATTACAGGCAGATAAAAGCAGATGATTCTTTGTATTCTTTGATGCTATACAAGTCACTGATTTTTTCCAACAATAGAATGTGTCATCAGTACTAATTTTACTGATATTTGAGTAATATAGTCCTACATGCAGCATTATTAATCATTACAATTGGCAGTAATTTAGATGCTTCCATTGTTATGTGCAATGTGATGTATAAGTTTGGAAACAGACTGCACACGTATGTTGAGTGGGAGTGGACCAACAATTTTGGTTTCATTGTCCAATTATGAGTAATGTTAACTCATTATTCTAAGTTAGATGGAAAAAGGGGAAGGTATAAGACCATATAGAGGAACAACTTTCTCTTTTCTCTGATCCTATGGAGCTACTTCCCATCTAGATCTGCTATGCAGGCAGACAAATTAATCATGCACAAACACATTTGCACATATTTGCTCTCCTTTTCACGCACACACACACACATATATGCAAACACACAAGAGCACATAAATACTTCAACCTGACAGTTGGTGTGCGTCATTCAGTGTTGATGCTCATTCAGTGCCTCTATGAAAAGTCTCAGGCTGACTGTTGAGTGATGTAAGATTGATATGTAACTCCTCTCCTTTCTGCTCAGACAAGTGAGTGGGTGTGTTCAGCTTTCAGGAAGATAGATGGGGTAGAGAGGGAGAGGGAAGAAGCAGCAATAATACAATGCTGATTATGTTTTTTTGACATATGTTTTACACCACAGCAGGGACAAAAATGTTGCTGGCAGGTATTTCAGCAGTGTTTGACATGTGACAAGTTTTGCTGAGGCTACCTGGTTAGCTCTGGGTAATGTGTAAAATGGTGATAACACTTTTGTCTGTTTCTCTCCATCTGCCTCACCACCTATTCCTCCCTCCCAGACTTCAACTTCAACGTCTTTCTCCCTTCTTGTCACCCTAACAAGACCCCCTGCGCCTGTTTTCCTCTCTAATACCAGGCACCGTCTCTCTCTCTCTCTGTCTGCAGTCCAGGCCTTTCCCTCTTTAGTTGTGTCCGTATTACGTGCCTATCTGCGTCACATATGAGGCATGCCTTAGGGTTAAAAATAAAAGATGAAAGGGAAACAGAGGGATGCAAGTAGAGAGGAGAGGGGAACGATGATTAGGAGGTGAGGATATGGAGGGGGAGAGGTGGGAGAGAGGGAGAGGACAGGTCTAGAAGCAGCAGCCTGCAGGAGAAAAGTAATAAATCCATCCATTAATAGTTGTTTGTTCATGTATTTATTCTCCAGAAGGGGCGGATTTAGGGATTTGGGGGCTCTAGGCAAACTCAGTCATGGGGCATCCTTTGTGCCTCATTTCACCCTTTGTCCAATTGAAAATGTTGGTATTGGCGGTGGTAGACGAAGTGCTCAAAACTTTAAACTATTAATACTGAAAATACTAAAAGTAGATGTCCTGCATTCAATATTTTACTTAAAGTGCATTAGTATTATTAGCACAATATATGTACATTTACTTAACGTCTGTTCAAGGTGGAGCTCATCTTAGCTGCTTTATATACTGCTGGATAGTAATCTATCTATAATAACACATTTTATTTTATTTATTGATCATATATTTTGTGTTTCCTCTGAAATAGAACAAACTGAATTCCTCCCAGTAGAAGTGGAGTACAAGTATACAGTTTCATAAAATGGAAATATTAAAGTAAAGTACATGTACCTCATAACTGCAAGCATAATACTTGAGTAAATGTCCTTGGTTACTTTTCAGCATGTGGCATTAAGGAGGTTAATGGTTTCCATAACTGCAGTCATTAACCAGGTTTTTACACTGCTTCTCTGACATGAACTGCTCACTGAACTTTACTTTACTTAATTTTTTTTTTTTTTTTTTTTAATTTTATGCTAGTAAATAGTTATACTCCACTACATTTGCATGAGAACATCATGAATTAAGCATTCTGATACCATTTTAGCAAATGGATTTTTAGAAAGCCATAATTAATCAGTGAAAAGTAAAAAAAAAAAAAAGACAGAAAAAAGATACTTTCTTAACCATGAGTTTATGAGGTGTTTCATGGGGCCCTTGTTAGCTTGGGGTCTAATGGTAAGTCCACCTCTGTTCTGCAATCCATTACCTGTAAATGTGGCATCACAGGGATTGAATGCCCCCTGTCAGGCTGTGTTAGTGGTTGATCCTAATGAAAGATGAGGCGGAACTGAATCCTGACTGATGGGAAATAATGGGAAATGCTCACAATAAATGGAAATATTGAATATGATGTGCGTTCATGAAAATGTGTCTGTGCTCCTGTATTTCTATCTTTCTGAGGACATTTGGATGTCAAAGAACCTCCTGAAACTGAAAACTAAGAAACGTTTTGATCAAATTAACCATGAGTCAATTTTGAGATATAGTTGAGATATAGATTACATGAGTTACATAGGGTTATGGATGAAGTTATGTCCAATATTAAACTAAATAATTAGCATTGGGATCAAGATAAACTGAAATTGAATTCCCTTTTTTGTTGACTACAGCAAATCTGCTCTGTAAATCACTTGTCCTGTGTTTTCCTTTGAGAAAAAATCTGAAACAAAAGGGGAGACATTTATATTTTAAATTCTCTGGTTTCATGATTGTGCCCCCTAGTTTTACATTATTCTGATAAAATGCCATTCTATAATTCACTTATGTAAGCTGGAGAACTTATTTCAATACAGCAAATCAAATCTTGTATAAAGCAATAATGTGGTGCTCTATCACAGGCAGATGGTTGCACTGAGCCTGATAGCATCCTGCTACACAACACAAGAGCCACAGACCCTGAACAACAACCCACATAAGCTTTTCTGCCAGGGCTGTCTCTAGCCATTTTGGTGCCCTAGGCGAGATTATTATTTTGGTGAGTTTTTCTGCCACACAGCATCATTTTTTCATTCCTTGCACACCTGGAGGTACAGGTGCAGGGCAGATGAAACATTGTGAGGAACAGGGGTGCAAAGTGTATTTCTTTCTTTCTTTCTTTCATTCTTTCTTTATGTATATGTTCATTTTTTACCTCAAGGCAGAAAAAGAGGAAGGGCACCCACCGGTGAATTTTTATTTATTTATTTAGTTTATCAAGGTGGCGCCCTAAGTGACTGCCTGTATGGCCTATGCCTTTAGCAGGCCCTGTTTTCTGCTAAATTCTCCTTATTTACTATAACTTACAAACATCAACATGTGTCTTGTCCTGCACCTTACCTTGCTGAACGAGCCACCAAACAAACATTCACAGCAGAAAGTGCACCACTAACGTCAGTTAGCAGGCTAGATAACCAATTGGCTGCTTAGCTGCAGTGCATTAAGCAGCTTGTAAATGTACCTGAAAATGTCACCTTGGTCCCATTAGATGCTGGTTTGGTCATTGCTCTTCAAAATCGCTGATAGTGACACACTGTCTGTCCATGAAATGTTGCTACAGCCTACAGCCATACAGATTAACACCAGCACTCTAGCAGCCTGCCAGCTAATGTCAATCAAACAAGACACCGACGTGCCCCTCCAGACAAAAAGGAGCATTTCTGATATTTCCTCATAATACAAAACTATTACCATGTTGACATTATTTCTGACGGATTTGACGTATGATTAAATGTGATTTCAGTTGGACTTTAAGGTTCAAATTCAGGTTTAAACTTAAGGGTTTTTTTTACTGTAGTTATGAGTTGGGATAAGATTTGGGTTTAGATGCAATTTGACTTTTACATTATTACATTACATATTCATTTGGACATCTACTTTATCCAAAACAACATACAAAAAAGGAATAATCCAAGCCAGAAAGGATCAAGGAGAAGCCTTTGAGAATAGGTGCTGCAACACTCAGTTCCACCATTGGCCACAAGATTGCAGGTACATACACATGACTACATATTACTTTTTTTAACAGCGAGAAAGACGGAGCATGTTAGATGAGTTCTGTAATTCATACCACTACTGAGGTACCACACAGGGTAAGAGTTTGGGTTGAGACTTTCTGCCTGGCAGTGAACAAGGAGGCTAATAAACCTGAAACCTAATTTTAGAGTTAGGGGCTCTGGGAATAGGATTTGGAGTTCAGAGGAAGGACCAGCCTCGAACTTCTGCTGTCTTGCAGCTATGAATGCTGACTGCTTGTGTTTATATTTGGCAGTTTGGGTAATGTACAGTGGATGGTGTTGAGGGGTTTGCAGATGACAGTGCTGTCAGAGACTACAGTTAAAGTACTTGCAAGGTTCTCTGTAGTCTCTGGCAGTTGCCACATTTGGAGGAGTCACTGCTTCTTGCACCCATGATGTATAGGTGTATGGGTGTAGCATGACAACACATGTCCAAGCAGAAGGTTTTATCAGCTCATATTTATATGCTCTGTGTTTAAAGAATGCAAACATAAATTATAAAAATAAAAATGTATATTTGATAGATGGGCTTTATTTGGGGGAAACTGCTGAAATGTGTTGAGATGCTGTTTATCCAACACACTAAAAAATGGTGTGTTTTGTGGTTATACTGTATATTTTTAAGATCTTTTCTACAAAATTACTTTTAATAAAGCTACATGCCTATAAAACATAGATGATGAAGGTCAAATCCACAAATCATGCAGATACATGATTAATCTCTCTTATTGCACTAACACATGTAAAAAAATAAATTTGGTCACCTTTTAAACATTGCAAAAAGTATCCTTTGTTAAAATGGTCTCTGTACGCATCAATTTGTCAAGATTGACAAATGTTATATCCAGTTTTTTATTGCATTTTGACTTCCCCTCAGTGGCTGTTGGGAGCCCGGTTGATGGATTCTTTCGTCTGTGTGCAACACATCACTAATGTCAGTAAGCATTTGGCTGAATATACATCACCTGCTCCTCGCATATGGATTGAGCTTAATATGTGCAATGTGTGTGGCTGTATTTCAAATCTTTTGTTTGTGCTTTTTCATATTTCTCTGCTTTCATTGTTATTGTGTATTTTATCCAGGCAACTATTGTGCTGGATTGCTCTTCCAATTGACCAAGGCTTCTTCCATCTCCTTTTCTTTGTGGCTTTTCTCTCATGAGTTTTTCTCACTTTCTCTTGGAGTTTGAAGTTGGTGATGCTGCATAGGATCAGTTAGGTGGGATATGTAGGCCCTTTAGGGCTTTCTAAAATATAATATTTTATATTCCTAAATACTGTTTTAATGTCTGTACTGGTTACCTTTGTTTTGTTTTTAGGTGCAAAGCATTTCACGGATCCATGATACACACTCATTCATTACGTAATTCATTCTGCTCCGAAGCAACTGCTAGAAGGCAACATATTACACCAGGTTCATTTGCTTTTCTCCTCGCTTCAATACTACTTTAATTGTGTGCTTTTATTCTTAATGAGCTGTCAGTGAATAATTGATTTGGAAATATTATCACACAATGGTGTAGGAATTTGTGCACTAAAATAGCTTTATGATTTTGAGGGGGGAATTATGAATTATTATTGCGCACAACTCAAATATGAAATTATTTGTGCGTCATAACTCATATTAGAGTATGCACCCTACAAAAGTCATTTTAAGAAGCCAGTTTAATTAAATGTAGTTGAAAGAGAGAGTGTGAAAAAGTCCAGGAACAGGAGAGGGAACATTTAAACCAAAGAAGAGAAACTAGACCTTACACCTGGAATGAAGTGTTAAATAGAAAATGTATATGCAGATGTAGACACTAATGAAATAATGCACACACAGGTGAAACAAACACAGATAATATTTGGACGGGAGGATGACATGAAGTAAGGTGGTGTGAGAAAAGTAAGAAGAGAAGTTGATCTACTATTTACAGTGTCCTTTGGCGGTACTACAGTATAATCATGCCAATAAAGCCTCAGTGAGCTGAGCTAAACTGACCTGAGAGATGAAGCCAAAGCTGATATGAAGCACATCAAACACTGCTTCAGATTAGAAGAAAGGAAATCAACGGTCACAACCTGAAAAAGACAAGAAATACTAAAAGTAGACAAAACTGCTATTTGACCCGACATAGAAAATATGACCTGGGTGATTACTTGTGATCAAACACAGTGTTAGTGATCACCAACTCGCTGTAGATAAAGCACCATTTACTGTAATAACGCAAGGCCACCAAGAGGGGAGTGTATGTGGTCACTGCATGAGAAGGAAAAGCACTATTTCTGTTTGTAAAAAATATTACTGCAGGAATTGTTCCAAGATGAAATAATGACATTGGCATTTCCTCTCTGAGACTAAAACAGTGAAGGACCAGCTGCTGTGTGTTGCTGCAAAATACACTGTCCTTGGACAAAGCTAGAGTTTCTGTGTAACTGGGCCTGACTTAAACATGTTGTTCATATTGTGCTATTTGAAGTTTATTAATATAGTAACACTGTACTGAAAAGTCCCTAATATTGTCTATTTTAAAAATAAATATGCATAATGTAGGAAAAAAATAACATAAATATTACAAGGTAAACTGAACATCTATGAAAAATATGGAAACCATTTACTCAGTAACAAAGTTATGGTGATAATGGTTCATGTTTAAATAAAAATATAATTGTATTCCTTGCAACAGGGTAAAAAAGTCTGCTTTACTCATTTATTTATTGGTATTTTATTGATGTGGGTATATTTGTTTCTCTAGATGTTCATATCAAAATGCTTGACTTTCTTGTCTTTTGAATTTATACTGCATTAGTAACAGGAGTAAAACAATAAGGTAATGGGAGGGAGGTGGTGTGCCACATTTTGCCATTTCATGCAAGAAGAACCACTCATACGCACAGATTTGTTCTTAAGTGGCACATACAAGTCATTTAAAAGACTTTGTCCTACTACTATTAACACTGCTAATATGTTTGCTGATTTTTGGCAGCAAGACTTGAAGCCGCAAAGTGTTAAAGTCTTCGTTTTACTCTTTGATAAGAGTGTTTTAGTGAATGGATCTTACCAACAAACAAACAGAACAGGTTGGCCTGTACTTGTTTCTAATGATCAAAACATGCACCTACTTATGAACAGGTGACATTCATCAGGCTGAAATGAGTGATTTATGATTTTTATGAGTGTGTCCAGTTAAGAGAGTTTGGCGAATCTGACACATTGCTATGCTTCCTTGCATGTTACTGCCACCAACCGTTGATCAGCAGGTAGGAGGAACTTAGCAGAAAGCAGATATCAACATGAAATTTTGTTTTTAATATTCTGTTGTGGTATTTTCACTTGTTTTACAGTGAGATTTGAGATAAAAACAGACAACATGGGCATAGAGGGATAGACAGGTATTACGTGCAACTTAGACTTCGTTTGACTGGAATTGAAACAGAGACACTGTGGTAATATGGTATGCATCTTAACTGTTACTTGCTCGATTGAATCCCTGACAATTACTTCCCTTTTATGACCCAAAACATATTTTCCCATGGTTTCCGGTTATCTGTGGTAAATTGCACACTTCATAAAGTGTGTGTGTGATAGATAGATGAAAAAGAGAGGGGAAAGAGAGAGAGAAAGTGGGTGGGGAAAATGCTTTCATGCTTTTGGTTTTTGGTAATTGCTAGAGGAAGCAGTGAGTGGATACCATGCAGATTAGCTGTGAAGAGAAATGGAGCGAGCCAGTGAGGGAGAGAATGAGTTAGGGAGGGATGTGAGGAGGAGGAAGGAGAGTGGACAATATTGATCTGAACACATGCAAGCATGTTTTGCTGAGCGTTATACAATTGTTCTGCTGGAGAGAAAAGAGGAGGAGAGGAAGTTCCACTGACCAAAGAAAGCAGAGTGAGTTCAGCCAGTTTCTTGTTGAAGGGCCTTCACAGAAGAAAGTATCATTTGATCAGTGTTCAAGGTTGTCAAAACTGAACTGAGATACTTTGCAGTGACTTTTTCCTCTAAGTCACTTTACTCACTCTATGTCTCCCAGTACTAAGGATGATATTTCTCACACATACACACAAACTGGGATTGAGACCGGCACTTATCAGGTCCATGACAGTGACTCTGGTAACAATATATAAGCAGTAATCCTTTTGCTCTGTAAGTCTGAGCATGTGATCATAAAACTGTCTGTAATCTATATACAAATATATCATCTTACCTCCAGTGTGAATCCAAGAACTGGCCAAGTATACTACTTGTAATCTCAAGAATAGACAGCAAGGTTGAATTACTTAACGGGCAATGGAAACTGCCCTAGGGCCTCAGACCCTCAGGGGGTCCGTAGGGTCAAGGCTCACAATGTGGCAATTAATTTGAGGTTATTGAAAATGGTGATACTGGACTCCTTTACTGTACTCTAGCCTATGTTCCACTAAATCACAAGACTGAAATGACAGGCGCCCGAAAATGTACCTTGTGGGGTGTTTGATCACTAGTAGCGTTATAGAGCAGTGTTTTTATGAGTGGGTCCCTGTTTTGCATGAATTATACACAAGAACGCACTTGCACATGTGTGATGTGACAGAATAGCATTAAATGCTCTCAGTTTAATGCTATTCTGCAGATCAACAGTTAATGGCAGTAATATGCAAAGAAGCTCAGCAATGTGCCAACAAAGGCAAGGAGGACTTGTCAGACAAAATTTTTTTTGAGGAAGGAAATGCATTTTACATGTTCATTCGACATCAAGGATACACACGTTTCAGTGACAAATGAATGTAAACAAACAAAGGCAGGGAAGAAGAAGACTACAAGCTACTAAACATGGATGTGAACAATTTAAAAGAACTTTTGTTTGTTTACAAGAAAATGTCACAGGGCACCTTCAAAGTGTCTCCTGCATTTTTACCTTATCTTGAAGCCCTGTCTCATAGATTGGCCATGTGTCAAAATTTTAATACCTTTGTTATTGTAGGCGATATTATGCATACAGTACATGGTGCATATTCTTCAATAAATATTACCACAAACTAACTGATGCGCAGCAAACATGTAACCCAGTAGCATTCATATCATGAAGCTGCCATGTGGAGTCTGCTCACCTCATGATGGGTACTTAGAAGGGTAATCCAATGTTGTTTATTTTTCTTCCATAAAATTGGGAGACTTTTGAGAAACAGATTTCAAAAAATGGATAAAATCAGTGAGACATCATGATTTTTTGTCCCTCGTATGGGTCAAGCCTCAATAACACTGTATCCCGCATGTCCCATTATGCAACTCAGTAGAATTGTGTATCATTTATATGCATTATATACAACTGTTTTCTCAGGTTGAGTAGTACTCCTCATAATGAATAAACTGAGCTTACCCTATAAAATTCATGTAGTGTTCCTTTAAAGAAAACAGAGTACATACACATTGCATGATGCAATGACATTAATACTATATAGCTTTGTACAGTGCTTTGAAGAAAGTCTTATGAAACACCAAATATACAAAATATACTTAATACCAAAAAATATCATCACATGGCTGTTTTAATGTAACTGGGACACCAGGCACCAGAGAATCAGCCTCAGTAAAAGTAGTCACTGTAGTCTTGTACAGTCTTTGACAAAATGCCATATTAATATCAAGTCTAATCCATAAGCATTAAGTGTTGTTTTAAATTTTTAAGTGTAACACAAAACATCAAATTATATATATGTATTTCATTAGCAAGTTTTTATCTTTAAATGGTTTTGAACTCGTATTTTACAGAATATTTAAGCACAACTTTAGAAAATGACGACAAATAAACCAATGACTTTACCTAAAATGGTTTTCTGGCATTTTCTGAAACTTAGCTGCCTTATAAGAAGAAGAAATTGATTATATGATTATATGTCTCCAGTAGCCATTGTGCTGCAGACTGTGTGCCTGTGTGTGGAGAGAAAGCAGCGGTATATGGTTAAGCGGAAGTGGTGACGCCAAGGGACAGAACAAATGACAGACACTGGCAAAAAAGGGAGGGAGCATTGGAGAGAAACAAAGAGAAAAGTGATGTAGGAGAGAGGACGTGAGCAAGATGTGGATGAATAGCACGAGTGTCTTTGTCAGTGACTACTGGGCAGACGCTGAAAGATTCTGCCTCTGTGGATGAGTGTGTGAGATACAGACAGAATATGCCAGTGAGCAATGTGTTAGTTTCCTACAACACATGACATATGTCACCTTTCAAAAGTACATGTCTTGGTTTGCTTTGTCTCACTGCTCATGTGCGTGACACTACGCTGTCTTGTGCTGCATGATTCTGTGTCTTCAAGTGTCTGTGTCTACATCAGTCCTTTCTTTCAAAAACATCACACTGTTTGATGTAACCATCAGGGGACATGTGAGCACATCATGTCTTTCTTGTACCTCTTCATTAATGTGGCCCTATAAGAGTGTAAGTGTACAAATTGTACATGTAAACACAGTCTTCTGACTGAGTTCACTAATGAGAGGAACCATGTGAAAGTCATCATCTGTTATCAGGTGCCCTTATTGATTCAATACCACTCAGGGTGATTATAAAGAGAAGCAAATGAGTAAGAGAACTGGTTTTTTTCTTTTTTTTCTTTGAGTCAAGTGAGATGTGAATGTGAATATGGGCTGCAGTTCAATAACAGGAGGATATTACCTATATTTAATATCTTCATTACAAATCTGAAAACACAGGGATGTGTGGCATTACCTTGGCAACAGATACACCTCTCCAACAGTAAACCGTCACCCCTTTCAAAGGACATTCATCCACGTTGACGTCACGCTGTACAGACTTGCACAGCCAAACCTGCTGCAATGAATACCAGAGGCTAATTTGGATCGGCTGATTGAAACTGCAATCAGTTTATCTCAGTGTGTCTTGCACCACAGAGAGCAAGATAACAACACACTGTGCTCATAGGTGCAGTGACGCACTCCTCAGATCAAAGCGGAGCAGAGATTGAGCAAATGACACAAGGTATAGAAGGATGCAGACAGAGGGACAGAGAATGACAAACAGAGTTGTACAGAGGGCTGATGTGCTGGACTGGGTGCGGGACGGGGATGCCTTGGTTTGTATCTGTGTGGGGATTACACAAACACGACGAAGCGATCATCACTCTCATTGAGAAGATGGTGCCTACACACAGTACCGCAAACCTGCTGTGTGGGTGACTGGCACAACGCTGATTGACTGACACTCCGTGGTGGCATTTCGACAAAGTTGTGCCTCAGCAGGCAGGAATGCAAACACACGTGTACACACAATCACTGACACACACATGCACAAACACACTTGCACAGCAGGTACTGTGGATGCGTGTGTGTAAAAGGGAAGCCTGTGTGCTGTTGGTCACGGATGGCCAGTGGGAACTACAGCTTGTTCACAAGTCCAGATAAGGAAAAAGCAGGAGGTGTGAGGGGACAACAACACACCATGTAATGGGGCCCCTCAATTACTCATTTGTTTATCAATGCCTGTGGCTCAGTTGGCTGCGTGCAGAATGGAGCTCGTGAACACAAATTGGATGTGTGTGGGCTGTACTGTATGCACGTTGATGTGTGTGCATGTGCTGCCTTGTATACGGCCTTACATGTGACTATTTCTTCCCTCATATTCTCATTTGTTAAGCTGCTAGTGTTTCTATGAACAGGTTCGCTTCTGTTGTCTCCCTCCTCACTAATGTCATGTCTGAGCAGAAATCTACATTCATTTTCAATGTCAGACAAAAAAAAGCTGAAATTATTGTCTAAGGTCAACTCTGAACCACTCCATTATTGCTTGCATGGCTGAGGGGCAAATACTCTAAAAGCTATGCGATAAAAGTTCAAGGTTATTTATTCACACAGCTCCTTTGTAACACTTCCTGTAGCTCTATGTCTTGGATTGACAGAAACTAGTCTACTCGAAAAAATGATTTAAAACGGATGTAATTTTGAAAACCTTCAACAGACTCTGGGACTAAATAATTTAAAGTGTATTTTATTATTTTCAGTTGTATTCAGTGTTCTGTACTGTTGTGGTACATCAGGATTTGTTGGTCCTTTACATTGCTAGGCTTTAAAGGAAAGGTTCACATTTTTTCAGGCCTGTTCTGGAACAATAGTCAGGTGCCCAAATGAACAATGACACGTTTTTAAGAGACGCCTTCATAATGCGCTTACAATGTAAATGATGGGGGACAAAATCCACAGTGCTGCTTCTGTGCAAAATGTATTCAAAAAATCTAAATATTGCATAAAAAATCTTAACACTTGCATGAGGTGGAAAAAATATGTATCAATAAAAGAAAAATGCAACAAAATGCAATTGAAACAGATTTAGTGAATAAATGATGAAGTACAGGAAGCATGTGACTTAAATGTGTCTAAGCTCTCTTCTTTGTCTCTGGGCAGCATTCAATACATGCATGTAAAACTGACAGGGCTGTTATCAAAATACTTCTAAAAGCAAGAAGCTGTGATGTTAGCTATTCTCTCCATTTCCGCCGTCCATCATGCTCTCTCATCATTTGTATCACGTCTTCCATCGCTTCAGCTTTGACTGTCGCTCTATTAATTACGTCATCGTGTTGTGAGATCTTCCTCTTTTTGTGGTTTACTGCACTAAATCGGAGAATCTGCGCCATCAACTCTTTACTTTGATGCACTCAACCATTAATATTCGCAAAACAGTAATGGATCGAAACGTACGTTAATTCATATTTTCTTTTGTCGATTTTCTAAGAGTTTGGTGAAAATTTGCGCTACATTTTGATGGAAACCAGACTACTGTCCATTTAGACACAAAGAAGTAATTTCTTACTAAAAAGACTGTAACTATGGAAGATATCCACTTTATTTGACTAATTCAGACAGCTGAAGCCTCATATAAGCTTTAGACAAACTTTTAAATACATTTTTGCTCAAAACAAGGACAGTAGTTTTTGTCCCCCATCACTTACATTGTGAGCGTATTTGGAGGGAATCTTCTAATGGCCAGTATGAACTGGAGGGATGATTAAAGTGAGCAAAACCTGGTTCAACAAACATATGTGCATGTGAATATTGTTTTAAAAGAGACTTGAAAAAATTTGAACCTTTCCTTTAATCTGTGGCTTCAGCATCTTGTGATGTTTCAAAATTGTCATAAAATCATGTAGAAATACTGACTACTGGTCTTCCCTCCTATGTATGTTTTTTCCACATGGACACTGCATAATATAACAAGATATTTATAGATGTCCTGCATTTATAGATGGATTGCATTACAATGTACAGGAGTTTCTCTTCTCAGTAAAGAAAAATTTGACTGAAAAAAGAAAAGGCCACAGTTTTATTTATCACACTGTATCATTGTCAGAGTCAATGCTATCTTGTTATTTTACAGCTGGTCGCCAAACACAAGCAGTGACAGCTTGAGGCACAGACACACAGCAAAACAGACTTGTATGCATTTAAGGCATCTGTTGTGTTCTGCTTTCTAGCTACTCTAATACCCCCCCCCCCCACCCCATTAATAAATCTAATTAACAATATTTGAACTTGTGCAATAAAAACAGAGAAATAAACGAGAAGAACTGAGATGAATTACATTTCACCAGTACCATTTACTTCAACAGATAAAGTGATTCAAGTGTTCTTAAATAGTAAAAAAAGCACATTTCTATCTGACCACTCTTGTCTTGTTTGGCCAATTTATGCCAATTCATATCTCCATCATCAAAAATAATTATGTCAGGAGCTAAAATTAATGTACAAACAGCATGACTGGAGCATGTCGTAGTTAACCTCCACAACAAATACTACTCAACCACAGTTGTTTTGAGTGACTCTCTTCTGGCACCGAATTTTCTCTTGTGACTGAATCATAATTCGGGGGCATCCTCCTTTCCTAAGACAGAACCAACTGAGTCTTTTCTGTATCTTTCTGTCTGGCTGCAGCGCGCCGGAAACAGACCATAACAGTCTCTGAGAGAGCCAGCCAGGAAACGAGATGCGCGCTCTTCTCCTACCCGTCCTCCGCTCCTCCACAAAGCCCAGTCATCATTACCGGGCACCGTGCCTTGGCTCGCTCCCCCCCCCCCTCCCTTCACCGTTTTTACTTGCACTCTCTCACCCTCCCTCCTCTTGTTCCTATGTGCGTCGAGAAAGTCTCCTCCTCTCACAGACTGTGAGCGCACGTCTCCAACAAGCCTTTACGCGCGTACAAGCTCTCCAAGAGAATCCCCTACGGTCGGCCCCTCCCCTTTCCGTTTCTTGCCGCCCTCACTCATTCATGACCCCGATTGGTGACGTAGGAGAATCCACGGTGCCCACTGCCGTAGGCAATAACGGGATGCTTGAGTATATATGGGACACTGGTAGCCATCAACCGGCACACTCTCAGTCGCTCCGACTCGGGAACCAGGGCATCAGCGGAGATAGCTGGCTTTACTTCGCCCTCTTAGGCTAACTCGCTTTAGGCTTTGGTTCAGGATGGAAACCCCTTCGATTTCTCGGAGCCGACGATGCTCCATCGTGCGCAACTGCAAAAGTAAGTTTCTCTCTGTCTTCTTTGGTTTTGGATAGCCCATGGACACTACAGACGCTAATGTTGATTTTCATTTGAATTTGTGCATCACCGTCTAAATTTTTAATCTAAGAACTCTTAAAGTATTTTGATATATCAATATAACGTTGAAAATGGATCGATGGGTGGATGATAGAATCGCAATGAGACTGAGGAGTTCTGTCAGACTATTTTCTTGTTGTATGATTTATAATAGTCAGATTTCATGTGCATGATGTGAAACGGAACATCATAAGAACTTTTTGATAAATCTAAAAAGTAGCTGCTGTGTTTTGATTCTGTGATCATGCTGTGCGTAATGCTCAGTGCAGTTGCAGTGATGAGGCGTAAACTTCACTTATTGTAGAGGCATAAGGCTATAAAGTGTTCATCCTGTTATTCTAAAATCCTGCAGATATAATTCCACCCAAAATAAAAGTGTATAAATGCAATAACACGAAAGTAAAAATCATTTTTTTGCATGAAATACAAAAAGAGCGCAGCCTTTCATCCATTTGGACTCAGTATGTTGCATTGATGTAATGGCTGATTTCAGCAGCAAGGACATCTCGCTCACCTTTATCTGCTCTCCTCCAGGCGGTCTCTCCCTCTGGCTGGTGGTGTGGCTGGTCCTCGGTAAGCCAAGTCCGGCATCGGCGTGCCCTCACCTGTGTGTGTGCTACCCGAATCCTGTGACTGTGAGCTGCCAGGCGCAGAACTTCACCGCCGTCCCTGTCGGAGTGCCCTATGAGTCGCAGCGCGTGTTCCTCCAGAACAACCGGATCATGGAGCTTAGAGTTGGCTCTTTTGGCTTCGGGACTCAGGTAAGAACAAGTGGAAATATGTGAAAATGTTTCTCAAATCCTTATATACAGAGAAAAGTTCTACTGCATGCCTAGCAATGATTTAAAAAGTTTCTCACATTTTATGGCAAAGTAATAATAGTTAAATTCATGTGTTTTTTTGTATCAGGTTCTGTGGCTGTTCTCCAACAACATCACGTGGATTGAGGCAGGGGCCTTCAGTGAGCTGAGGGACTTGGAGGAGTTGGACCTGGGGGACAACCCTAACCTCCACAGGCTGGAGGGGGGAGCCTTCCGCGGCCTAGAGAAGCTCCAGAGCCTTCACATGCACCGCTGCCGGCTCACTGCCCTGCCCCATGACATCTTCCACAAGCTTTACAGCCTGCAGTTCCTCTACCTACAGGTAGGGGCGCTAGAGATACATACAAATGCATGCAGATGACTGATCTAATCAGATACAAGAGAGAACACACACACATGCACCCACCCACACATCTATATCACAAAATGTCTCGTCCAGTTACAAATACTACCAGAGCCAGAGTACATATTCCGCTCATGTTAAACCCTTTCTTGTTTTCTTTTCTTTTTTAGGAAAACAATCTCCACTTCCTGCAGGATGACATCTTTTCTGACCTCATCAACCTGAGCCAGCTTTTCCTGCATGGCAACCGTATCCGCACCCTCTCAGAGAATGTGTTCCGTGGCCTGGTCAACCTCGACCGCCTGCTTCTCCACGACAACCGCATCAGACAGGTGAACCGTCGCGCCTTTCGCGACCTTGGCCGTCTGACCATGCTCTTCCTCTTCAACAACTCTCTGGCTGAGCTGCCCAGCCAGACCCTGCGGGACACCCAAGGCATCGAGTTCCTCCGCCTGAACGCCAACCCCTGGTCCTGCGGCTGTGAGTCCCGCGCTCTGTGGGAGTGGTTCCGTGAGGCCCGCGTCTCTTCATCTGAGGTGATCTGCGCTTCCCCTTCCACCCGCCGCGGCCAGGACCTTCGCTTCCTTCGTGAGATGGACTTCGCTCTCTGCCCCCTGCCCGACCCAGGCTCCATCGGCGGCTCCACCACCACCACCTTCAGCACCAAAACCCGCTGGTGGTTTCACAAGAACAAGCCCCAGTCATCCACAAAAGGCATCTTTGAGAAATCCTCAGAGACCATCAAGGCTGGTTTGTACGGGAAAGGCCCATCCTCAACCACATCAGTAGTCAAGTACGAGCTGGGGGAGGAAGAGCTGGCGCTGCCCAAACTTGACCCAGAAGAGTACTGGGCAAACTACGGCAACGAGGACTCAGGTGTCACCCTACGATGCTTCGAGCTTGAATGCCCGCCTGAGTTCGACCTGCCTCCATCTTCCTCCTCTCCCTCATCCTCCTTGCCCTCTTTCCTCTCTCTACTGGCCCTCTCTGTATTCACCCTCTTCCTCAACTTCCACCTCCTATTCGGCTGAATCTGACTCTTAGTACCACACCCCTTCCCTTCCAGCCTGTTTTAAAGGCTGCAAGGATCTCTGTTAGACTCTCTAAACCCCCTTTGCCCACTTTGCTGTAAGCCAATCCTCAAGGCACAGCGAGGGAGATAGGGGGATGGTTAGATTCTTAATCTACCACCTACAGGGCTTAACACTTTTCAGGGCTGCTAAGAGTTATTCAGCTAAGGTCATATAATATCTACAATACTCTACAGGTATGGCTTTCTGTGTCACACCTGTATGATGTCATTATTCCCTGCAATCAGGGCTATGAGGGCTGAGTCCATCACTAATATCAGTGCAATTTGATAGCAGTTGTGAATGATGTTGTTAATTTTGTGACCTCAACTTAGTTAAAACTACTTGTGCTATTAGTGCATCCAGTTAACTGGCTGCTACAAATACAACAATTACTGTTAGAATCAGTGCACAGTAATGACTATACTGTAACCACTTAAAGTGTCATGTAAATAGGTATGTATCTTGTAAGTGTTTAAACTGATATCGATATCTGTGGTACAGCACAATCACTTTCATCTTGATCCAGGAAAACTGTGAAGGCTAGTGCTTCTACAGGACAGAGCACAATGCACAGCGAGGAGAGTTTAGCATAACCAATGGCAATCAGAGAGAGAAGAAAATATACTGTGAAGCTGGGAGAGCGGAAAAAGACAGAGAAAGGGATGCATGACGGAGAAGGAAGGGTGACAAAGAAAAAAAACAAGGGGAGGGGAGTTAAAGAAACAGGTTTAGAAAGAGGAAGAGAAAAAAGAGGGAAGTGAGGGGGATGACAATGTTCATGCAGCAATAAGAAAAGAAGCAGCGAGAATACAGCAAGACTATGAAGGACAGTGCTGGCCGTAGAAGCAGCAACTTGCAGGAGAAAAGTAATAACCCACTCATTTGTAGTCATTTGTTCATTCATTTCTTTTACAACTGATAGCATCCACCATTTTCTGTAAATATGGTGTCGTTTGCGACAACCACAGGGGACGAATGCTTCCTGTCAGGAAGCCAGAGATTTGATTGTTGGATGTCTTTCTGTGACATATTGATATAATGTGTAAAGATTGTCAACTGGATGCAGATGAAGATCTTGATAAAAACCTAATACTGAATATTTCCTGAATCATGCTGTCATGCTTTTCTTTGGGGGCAATATTTGCAGAATATATTTTCAAAAAATTGATCCAAGGTGCTCTACATGGTCGTTTTGTTTTCAAAAGAGTTGACTGCAAAGAGCAAATCTGGGACAAAACAACTAAAAACAAAAACAGAATTCTGCCAAAAAGTAGCAGATTGCCACCGTGTGACTAAAGCGTGACTAAATCTGACTAAAGCGGACTGAGTGGATCGACCACATGGACATGATGTCACAGATATATGCCGGTCAGAGTGGCTCTGGCTGTGATGGACATCTGTCTGTCTGTGTGTGGATAAGTGAGGATGAATGGATTCACAAGCTGGCAACGCTGCGAAAGGCAAATACGCCAGCAGGTTTGTCACTCCACTGATTCATCGGTGGGTGATGCCAGATAGACAGACAGGGTGCAAATTGGCTGATTTGTAAATACACTAACAGAGCAATGAGAGTCTGGTGAGAGCAAGAGACAAATTAAGACTGACAAACTGACATGCAGGCAGACTGATGGAGATGATCCGAATTGATGTGGGGAGGAGTGGGCTTTAAAGTTGATGTTAATGCTTCGAGTGCAAAAGCAGATGAGCGGGCAGTGGAAGTAGTATGAAAAAAAAGGAAAAGGCGGAAGTTACTAAATATGGGCACCCACACAGAGTATTAATCACTCCCTTTCTGATCCAAGTTTCCACATTGCCTTGTAGGAAGCAATATACTGTAGGTGTGCTGATGTATGGCAATTCTCCTTTTCTTTTTTTTTTTCTTTTTTGCACACCGGATTCTTAAAGCTCTCTCCATCTCTCAAGGGCAGAGAACAGATGGCAGGAGAGGGTCTGTATAGCTCCAGCAGAGGTAAGGAGGGCAAGGTCAAGATGTAGTAGGAGTGAAAGAGTAGGAGGCAATATTAGTGAGGTATACACACCTACACAAACACACACAGACACACTACACAAAGCAAGTTAGCCTTGCCTCTACAAGAGACAACAGCGGCTTTTTTTTTTCTCTATCCGGTTTTGAGTTACAGAATAAAACTGCCCCTGTAAGATTTATTTTTTCAATTGAAAAATAATGTAATAAGTATGATTTCTGAAAATATTCAGTGTCATTCCACTGTTCAGTCTCTTATTGTGTCTCGTGGAGGAGGTCAAACTGAGCCTCGGTGCTTTTCAGTGGCCATGACTGTGGGGTCACTGTCAGATGACCAAAGTGCCAGTTATATCATTTTTCACAGTTTCTTTGTTGAGTCTGTCAATGTGCATGTTCTATGTTTTGTATGTTTTGTCTGAGAAAGAAAAAATAATTCTATATGACAGAGTGGCTTATTTGTTATTTAAAGAAATAATAAATTCATACTTGTTTTAACAAAATTGCTTCGTATCGACGTTTCATACACACACACACACACACACACACACACACACACACACACACACACACACACACACACACACTGACACATGCCATTGTGTAAGTCCTCCAGGCAGTTGTCAAGCTTTCTCAACTATTTTGCCAGAGAACAGGAAGTGTGGAAATGAGAACAGAGCTGGAGCTGAGTGTAAACTTCATTACTATTCACTGACATCTCAAACACATCGACCCTGCACAATGATACAGTGACATCACATACAACACCTGCTTTTGCAATATGCTGATAGCATATAATCAAACAAGAAACAACACCACAAATACTAGTTAAATAATAATGAGTATTAGCATT
The DNA here is from genome assembly GCF_914725855.1 of Thunnus albacares. Lineage (NCBI taxonomy): Eukaryota > Metazoa > Chordata > Actinopteri > Scombriformes > Scombridae > Thunnus > Thunnus albacares. The sequence continues at coordinate 11,538,987 of NC_058108.1, read as the reverse complement.
GTAAAAATAAGTATTAAAACACTAATAGGGCAGCATTGGCAGTAAATAATTATTATCTAAACTCACGTGTGATTATTCCTGAAAGTAAAGAGAAACATGAAAATGTATTGACAGTGAAACGATTATCCATTAAAGGATAGGTTCACAATTTTTTTCAAGTTTCTCAATTTATTCTCTTAATTCTTAATTGTCGAGGTCTAACAATACAAACATGCCCTTATATACCTACATTAAAAAATAGTAGGAAAAATCCACAGTCCTTGTTATCTGCATTCTAAAGTTTATCTGAAGTTAATACGAGGCTTCAGCAGTCTGAGTTAGTCAAATCAAGAGGATTTTTTCCAAAGTTGCAGTCTTTTTAATACATAACTTTAGGTTTTCATCATACAGTGTTCCCTGATGATCTGCAGTGAAAGGATAGTAATGGAAAGAGGACATTTTATACTAAAAAAAAAGTAACTTTGGGAGACGCCTACTTGTTGAAGATACCCGCCTCTCAGATTTCTGCTGTCAAAATGGCAGAGGACAGAATTTCAGTGGTTCCCCTCAAAGCACGGAATAGCTACATTTGAAAAACTCAGTCAGTTTCTCTTTCCAAAATCTGACTAAAACCTCACTCTCACAACAGTTTTCACTGAAACCACTTTCTATTAAAGAAATAGTCCACAGAAAAGACACATTGCTGTTGAATATTTTGCGTCTTTTTATCGCAGCTCCTTGAGTGGCGGCCAGCACTCCATTCATCTCCATCGTATCTCGGTGAAGGCAGATGTTTCAGAGGTGTATATCTCAAAATCTCGCCGCATAAAGACCAAAACTATCTGCATGGTTCAATACCACATGAGAAAATATGTGTTTTTGTAATTTGGGTGAACTGAACTTTCAAATAAAACTTTTACCTTTGTTAGAAGTCAATAAACAAAGCGTTGTTTCTTTGGTTTGTTTTTGCTCATTTCAAATTACTGTTGGTTTTAATAATGAGTTAATTTACAGCAGTTAAAAAGAAGCATTCATTTGTTGTTGTCATGGGAACTTTGTATTCTGCATACAAACACAAACACAGTTAATTGGTAAGGAAAACATTTTACATATTTTGCTACAATTATGGAACCAAATCTTCACTTTGTTTTCATTGCCTTTAACAAAATGTTCACTTAACTGTCCAACAGTATGTCTGTGCCAGACGTCATTCTGTGCAAACAGACAACAAAGCCAACAGAAAGCTGTCACAAAAGTCACAGAATCACACTGCAAACACACACAGATCACACTCTGTGGAACCACATGCAGCTTGACATGCCTATATAAGGATGAAACAAACACATCATACAGCTCATCCTTCACATTCCGATTGGTCTCCAAGCTTTTGTGTGACAAAAAATTCCATGACGCACCATCATCGCAGAAGGCATACCAATTGTGTGGGTTCGATTGGACAATGTGCACGTCAGTCAACAGTCAGACACATTCGGAATCACTGGGCCGAGCTGCAAGCGAGGTGGGGAGGCAGGACATGAACGTGTCTGTGGATGCTACAGCATGCTGAATAGATGAATATTAATGACTCCTAGTTTATTCATGAGAAGAGAGGGAGCAAAACAGAGATGGGAGGGGGCTGGTTTCTGTGCACTTGTTCAAGTGCGTCACTACTTTGTCACAATTTGCCTCCACCTGCTGGGCCCCCATCCCTCTCTCCTTCTCTCTCACACACACAAACACACGCATATTCGCAAGCATGCAAACAATTTCTCACATTCTCATCCAAAGACGTACTTTGAGCGTTGTTCACATTTTATGTGTTCAGGATCGGAATTTATGCAACTTCTCATACTCCTATATAGCCAATATGACTGTCCTCTTTCACATCTCTTCACCAGGTCTCTGTGTTCGTGCTTTCACGCATACCCTCTCCCTCTAATGATGTGCAACTGACTTTACATGCTCTGCTTTCCCTCTCACATCTCTTTCACTTTGTCTGTTCCATTTTCTTTCTAACATGTAACCTCCAACATGAACTGACAAGCCCCTCTGATTCATGGTTTTTCTCACTCATTCACAGATAACCAGAAATGTGTAATTTCTATTTTCTCTTTTGTCAGCAGCTGTGACTAAATTCTGTTTATGTCCAGTTTCTGATTTCTATTTTACTCATGTTCCTTTTTTATTATTCTCATTATTCTGTTGCACTATCTTCAAAAAAATAGTCCTTTTGGCACTTATCTTTTTAATATATGTATCTTTTCACAGTCAGGAGGACTGTAAATATTTTCCATATCAAAGAGATGAGAGCAGGAGTCAGATGCTGCCACAAGCCTACATGAGAGAAAGACTTTTGATGAGGCGCTGTTGTTCTTGGTGTAATGCATATCAAACACATGCGAGGGTGCAAGGTTATACTTAGAAATATGCAAATATGCAGATGAATGAACACACATTCAGGAACATATGGACAAATATACAAGGGGTGGACACCTGTACAATAGACTGCAATCTAGAACAACAAAAAACACCTTAATGGAGCTTATAATCTTCAGTTTCTCTACATTTTATCTCTAAAGTACATGCATGATCAGTATAGAAGAGACCTTCTGTGCAAATAGACATCACAGACTGTATCACAGACTGTTACTCTGAGTATGTGTGTGTGTGTGTGTGTAACAAAAAGACTGAAAAACGTGAAAAGTCACTGATCCAATATGGGGTGCAAAACAAAGTTCGCTGTTGACAGAAAGAGATGAAAATTTGTGTGAGAGAGAGGGAGACAGAAAGCTAGCAACAGAAGAGGTGTGACGTTTGAGTCATGTACTTGGATCTCTTCACAGCCGAGAACATTTGGAAGGCTTAAGTGCGCACACACACACACACACACACACACACACACACACACGTGCGAACGCAATCTTATTGGCAGTGTTTGGCATCACTGGTACGCCTTGAGAAAGGCCCACTGGGAGACAGACGTTCCTCATCACATCACAAAAGCCAGATCCACGCACTTGCATGCCTACACATACACACACCTACAAATATGCATACAAAAGATACACTTTCTTACATGAACAAGCAGCACAGACTCCCTACATTTTCTCAACTAGGTGGCCCCAAAATGTCATGCTTGCTTTAAATGACACAAGCATTTGCAATTCAGTGTGTATTTTAGCGTTTCTGCGGAATGTGTTATATCATAAACTTTGCTGGGATCCTGCCCACCCAAAAATATATATATATTTTTACATAATTCTACCCTTTTACAGAAATATTGATGTACACAAGAAAAACACTCAAAACAGAGTGCTGAGTGAATCAAACACACGCATATGCAAACATGTACCAGCACAAATACACATCAAACAGATGGACACACATGCTTACAGATGTCTCGGGTGAATTCTGATATCATCTGTCAGGTTAAAGTGAGATGATAGAGAGATCATGGGAGGAGAAGGAGGAGGGAGAGAGAAAACAACAGTGGAGTGAAGAGGAATTAAGAGGGACAGAGGACATAAGATGGGGAACATAGACAAACAAAAGAGAGAAAACACTCAGCTGTAATTGTGGGTAGACGCAGCAGTTGCCATCAGTAATAGTTTGCACATTTTACTTTTCAATCGATCAACTACGGGAAAGGTAGTTATCACCTGTTAAATCTAACCTTTCCTTCTTTTCTTCATTTTGCACTTCCAAGCTCTCTTCACACCCCAACTTATTGTTTTCCCTCTCAGTATCACCGTAAACTCAATTAATGTAGTGAATGTAATATGGTTAGTATCTCTCCAAGGAAACAGCAGGCTGAAAAGTAAGAGAGTAACCAAGCACTTTGGTTGTAAAGATCAGAACAATCTTTCAGAACATGGTCAAATCAAAGTCATGTCACAGGACATTGGAAAGAAGCATAGGTGCCTACAGTGAAGAAGAAATGACCAGTATGGTACACTTGAAAAAAAAAAATCAGATATGCTTGGTAATTACTGTCTTCCCAAGAAACTCAACAGCATGTGTTTTTCAGAAAGTGCCCCTAAACATGTTTATGTTACAGTGACAAAGACCGCTAGCAGCTGTAGAAGTTATGACTCTTGTCCATTGGGATCAAAGGAGGAAGTAGTGTAGGGAGTCAACTTTTCATTTCATGTAACCATGAACACACTCAGTTCCTGACTGTAACCACGTAGTCATTAACCATCTTTTACTTCACTGTTCTAATTGTTCTGTATAATGGCTCTGGGGACGACAATGTTGGTATGTCTGTCGGTCCACTACATTGGATCAGACTGAAATATCTCAACTATTGGATGGATTGCCATGAAATTTTGTACAGACATTCATAATCCCCAGAGAATGAATCCTACTGACTTTGGTGATCCTCTCACTTTTCCTCTAGTGCCACCATAAGGTTGACATTTTTGGTATTTATTGAAATGTCTGGACAACTATTGAATGGATTGCTGGGAGATACTTCTTGGTCATTCATTGTCCCCGGAGAATAAATTGTTAAAACTTTCATCCTCTGTCAAATTTCCATTTGTCCAGCACTTTGGTTAATGACCAAATACTTGCAAAACCAATGGCATTCACCAGCTTCAGTTGTACTTTATGTTTAATGCAGACAGATCAGACAGGGAGAGTGCGGGCACAGGGGAAGATACGACCTGGCCCTGCGAGAGGGCTGAAGCAGTTGGCTGCATCGTGACATCATCGACGTGCAGCATACAGGTGGCGCTGGGCGGGGAACCTGGAAGTGAGCGGCCGTCCGGAGCGGTGGTGGAGGGGAGGCAGAGAGGAGTAGGAAGAACCTAGCTCTGTTGTCAGTTCGGCGAAACGGGATTTGTATCCGGAGTTCAGCCTGGCCTTCAGCTGGGGCTGAAGAAGTCTGGGCTCTGTTGTAGTAGGCGGCGTTGTGACGTCATCGGTGTGTGGTGTGCGTTGGCCTGGCGGCGGACAATGAACCCGGAAGAGCGGGAAGATTTGAGCTGCTGGCGAGAGGGTTGATGGAAGTAGAGTCTGCATAGAGTTGGAAAGTTAGTAAGTTTTATCATTGTTTCGTAGGAGTGGGACGACCGCCTCCTTGAGAGCTCACTGGAGGTGAGCAAACATCCGGTTGAAGATGTTAATTGCTTGGAAAAGAGCCGCGTCCGAGTGGGCCATTGCATGGATGTGTGTGGAGGAGAAGGGTTCCATGTGGATGTGGTGGTGAAGGAGATATCTCGTTGGTACTGCTGGATCTAGTCATGGGCGGTATGTTGCCGAGGAACGTGGATCACGCAGCATGGGCGAGAGGTAAGCGTTTGCGATGCAAGCGTGTTGTAGGTCGCATGAGAACTGAGACGAACGCGAGAGAAAGGGGTTAGACACACTTATATAGGTATGCACGGATGATTGAATTAGTGAGGCACAGGTGATTGAATTTAGTGAGAGAGAGGGGCGTGGTCTTGTTCCTGAACCTTTGTTATAATAATAACTCCATTATAATGAAAAACAGACAACATCTGTCCCACTGTCACCTTTTTAATACCATATGTCCCATGTGGTGTCGTCTTTTCAATGACGTACATCTGATTCTTCGTTGTAAAGCAAGGCAGAACTAACCACCTTTGCTCTACAAGATCTCAGTGGTTTAGAGTTATGGGTTGTTTAGTTCCCTTGTGTTAACACCTTGGAGAAATTAGAGATGACCTTGTGGTCAGTGGACACACTTAAGGGGATATATACCTCCCAGCTGGCCTGGGAACACTTAGGAATTCACCTTGATGAACTACAGGAAGAAAAAGGACATCAAGGTTGTCACATGGGGCATGACATGGATAGACAAATTCACTTTATAAAGTGATAAAGAACATTTCCTTGCAAGGTGTACATGTAGTGTTTTGGATTTGAACTCTGTATGACTATTTTATGATCTTGAGGAAGCAGTGGTTTGTCCCACTGTAAAATTTTTTGGCTAATGCTAATAACTGCCAGAGACTAAAAACCTCAGAAAAAATATTTCTAGAAATTCAGGGGGTAGGCATGTCTGATCTCTCTAACTCATCAAATCATGATACAGCAGCAATAAATCAGTCCTCCTACCCACAGTACCCACTCCTCTGTGTCCTACTTTCCCTCTGTGCTTGCCTAATTAAAACTGTAACAGACCAACTATATCACAAGCTTTAACCAAAACAAAATCACGGCCCTGTGCGGATCACTGCCCCCTTCTTTCTTTGTGTCTTCTAGTCCACGTTTTTCAGACTCACATGGAGCCTCTCCACATGTTTTTTCCTAGTCACAGCTCTTTCTCCTGACCAAATCCTGCAGCACTAAATTCAATTTTGTGTACATCTTCTTACTTCTTAATCTCTCTCTACAACTCCATCCTTCTTTTCTTCTTCTCTTTCTTTGCCTGCTCTGTCATCCTCAGAGATGCTCTGTTCTATTCTACTGGTAATGTCACTGTCACCTCAGTCAACAGTCATTCATACTTATCTTTCTATTGCACTGTTGTTTCTTCACATCTTGATTCTGCTGAATTAAAGTGGATCATACGTGTGAATAAGAAAATGTAAAGTGGCTGGAAACTAAACTATTTAGGTTCATTGAATGATGAAACCATTAAAAAAATTGTGGAGTTGATACAGTTATTTGCAGGCTAAGCCTTTTATCCCAAAATAACAACCTAGGACTACCTAGTAACTATGATGCACCACTTTACTGGAGGGCCCACAAAAATAGTGACTACTGTTTAAGTAATTTTTTGTGCTGCTCAACATCTGGTTCAATGAGTCTGGAACAACTGGTTAACACCAAACTGGTTGGTTAGTCCTCATCCTCAAAACTTTATCTCTTGTAATGTTAAAAGTGAAACATACTATTTGAAAATACAAACAATAAAGGATAAATCTGACCTCTGTCTAGCTGGTTCACATAAGCTTAACAGCCAAACAGGGTTATGTTAGAGCGAAATCTTAGTCTCATCTTACATTTTTCATATCTTATAATACTCGGCTAACTAGCTTTACACTGCAATACAATGCTGTATTTCCATGTCCTCTACATGGTTCATCAGCTGATGAGGCTGTTTAGTTTTATCCTCACTTATTTAGAATGATATAATGTATGTAGCCGTCCAGTGCATATTTATGACCACTCTGGAGCTAACATTAGCTTAATTAGCTCGCTAGCAACAACTGTTAAAAGAGACAGTTGTCATTTCAGCTGCCAACGTCAATGTTCAATGTTATAGTAAACTGCACATTTGAATGTTGGGTCCTCAATTATTCTGTGAGGTTCTCAGTATGGGGTTAATCATTCATACAGTACCTGTCACCATGCTCTAACTACTCTGTATTTTTTAAAAAATCTTTCTGTTTTTCCTGTTTAGCTTATTTTTACCTTCAATTTTATTCAGTTAATTAAAAATCCTAAGAGTAACTGAAAATCTTGTTTTTGCTGACCTCCAGTGGTTTTTCCTTCTCATCTTGCTGTAGTGTTATACAAGTGAACTCCAGTCTATGGTGAACTCATTGGCAAGGGCGGCTTGTGGCATAGGCCACATAGGCAGTTGCCTGGGTCACCACATGAGTGTGCACACTTCTCACCCTACCCAAACACAACAGTTAAGATTTTACATAGAAAACATAATTCAACACAATGTTAAAGATTAAACCAGATCCAGACCATTCTGCCTGTGACCCCTTAAAAAAAGCAGTGTCTAGTTGAGGCCCCATGTCATGTTTTAAATGTCTAAGTTGTCCACCACATTCCCCTCTAAACTTTTCAGATGGTTTCATTTATATAATTGTTAGAGGCCCAAATAAAAAAAGAATTAAGATTAAAAAGATTTAAGTCCAAAAAATGAATACAATTTTGTGTCGCAGTAGTTTTTTTCTCTTCTTCCCCACCTCATTAATCATCTCACAATCCCTCATATTTACTGGGAACCACTGTACTAACTACAAAACTATATAAAGTAGCATGTACTTTTGATACTTAAAGTATGTTTTGCTTATAATACTTGTGTACCTTTACTTGATTAGGTTAGTATTTTAACAAGATCGGGTGATTTATTGGCCAGTCAAGATTATTCCACTGTTAGTGAAAAAATCTGCCCTGTCTGTAGGTTCAGGATCTTCCTTACTGCATTGGTCCTAAACTGGGAGACAATGTGTGAAAGAGCTAGGACTCCTACACTGTTCATGTATGCTTCAATGTTAAAGTAAGCTCCTTGACCTTATAGTCATTATTCAATTTCTATTCCAATGCACTGGGGTTAAAACAATAAAAAACAAAAAAACAAGCAAACCATCAAAAAACATCACTGTGTATTACTTTCTGATTGCACTATAGATACTTTGATGGTGACTAATGCTCACCAGGAAAAAGGAGAAGCAGCAGAAAAACAACTTAACCAGAGGCATGGCGGGGGAACAGGGAACTGACGGACCAGGACAGAGGCCTCCACACTGTAGCCCACTCAGCACAAACTGAACAGCCTGAGCCCCCTAGGGTCTTGACTCAGTGCAGCACTCACTAACAAACAAAACAAGGACAGTTGTTTCCCTGCAGTGGAAGTGAGAGTACTGCTGCTACTCCTGTTCCTGGCTCTGATCCAGTTCTCTCTTCTTCTTTCCAGTCAGAAATTAGCAAAAAATAACTAAAGCCTTAAACAGCTGCCAAGTTCACTACTTCCTGAATCGCCTGGGGATACAGCTTTTTGTCTGAGTTTCAGAAAGACACTTGAACAATAGTATTTTTTTCTGCATTTCTTTTTTGCTTCAGTAGTATGGCTCCTGCTAAGCATCATTCAGCCCTCTTTACATGGTTATATTCAAAGTGCTTTACAATGTTTCTGCTGCTCACTCACCCTTTCTCACACACACACACACACACACACACACACACACACACACACACACACACACACACACACACACATACAGATAACGGCAAGCCACCAACCATCAGGAGTAATTTGGGGTTCAGTATCTTGCTCAAGGACACTTTGACATACGGACAGGATGAGTTGAAGATTGAACCACCAACCCTCCTGATTAGTGGATGACCTGCTCTACCTTCTGAGCCACAGCCACCCATAACAGTCACATACATGAAAATAGCACAGACCAGCAGGATACCGACACTATTTTTCCGTTTTGACAAACTGTTTTCAAACTGTTTAACGTTCTCTTATATAGATGTGGGTTGCTCAGTCAGATTTTGTTCATATAAATTATTGTGTATTTACATCTTATGTGGGAAGGTTTTATGGATGGCAGTGCACAGTTTGCATGGAATCAAATTTTACTGCATGAAGAATATGTGTCTTCTATAATGGCTTTAGCTGTGGGGGCCTTTTGAGTTTACTGAGTCACCACCTAAATTAGGTTAAAAATGAGCTATCACTCATACCACTGCAACACTAGGATAAACAAATATGGGAAAAATAAACATCTAAATGTGACTAGGGGATCACTATGGATGATCAAAGTGAGGCAAATCAGGCAGAGGCTTAAATGACATCACAGACTGACAGAAACTCTCCTGACAGAAATCTTCAGTCAGTTTGAACTTGGATTAAATAGACATAGAGGATGAAAAGCAGCATATATTTTCTCTGGCAAAGACCAACAGATAATGCAACAACGAAGTGACAGGAAACTCTCTGTATGCCATGTGGTACCACTCATGTCAGTTTAGACTAAGCTGCATCATGAAACAGCCAATTAGTAGAGAGGCTTGAATGTCTGCATCGATCGAAATTTACTATATACCAAGGTATACTAACATTAGTTTTAGGGGAAAACTCACCTGCTTTCGCCTCAAGTAGTTGTAGGGTGATATTTGTTTTGTCAGTAGATGGCAGGAGTAGTTTTGGTATGTTATTGACTGGTGCAGTAATCCTTTATGGTAGAAGCAAGATAGCCCAGTCATACCGCAGGACAATCAGGATAGCAGCAAAGGAAGCAATATTCATAAAAGACTGTCTTTTTGTTGTATTTACAGGTGAGAGAATTGCATAAGTGCTATGTACACATAATAAACTCATCTAGCACGTGGATGGAAATTGTCATCATTAAGTGTGTAACGTGTAATGTTTTTATAAATATGCTTATTTGCCATCTTGCTGATAGATTCTTTATGGTATCAATCTTCTCATCTAACTCTCAGTGAGAAAGAAAATAATTGCATTTCCCAAACTGTCAAACTATTCCATTCACAAGACTCACCTGAGGCCAATTAATTACTGCTCAAAACTCTGCAGTTCTGGGATCAATAGATATACAGTGAATGATAAATACCAGCAGAAAATATTTTAAACCTGCTGTGTGGAACTTTTACATATAAATGAATGTCTGTTACATTCAAGCCCTTGCCAAAAAAGTTCACACAATGCTGATTAAGCCTATCACTGCCAGATAAATCTTTGTATGTCACATTATACAGAGTTTTTAAATTTCATGTTGGGTGTTGTGTGACGCTCAAAACAATCTATCCATCGTTTTACAACTGCAACAGTTATGGCCAGTGGTGTACTGGCCATCAAGCATACTGGGACAAACCCTGGTGGGCCAGTGGACTGTCAAAAAATATGTTTTTGGGACGGTGGACCATCAAAATATATCTGTCTCTGAGTGCCTGTCATTCAGGGTGCACATGAGAGCATGCTGCTTGCCTGTGTCAGGCAATCAGGGCCGAGCACCCCCCTTTACTCTCAATGCCAGAAGGGAGAGACAAAAGTCCCGAACTCAAGCTTTAAGAAGCTGCACTGATTCATAGCAGATATAGTTAGCGACTGATAGATTTATAGCTAATTTACAAGATAATTTATGATGTTTTCATGATAAAGTGACTATCAGCATAATATACCGTATATCAGTTCCTGAACAACCTGATCTCATAGAAATATGTGAGATGGCCGCAACCTTTTTACACCACATTACATAGTGGTGGCACGTAAAGTGTTAAAATTATGTGCATTAAGAGGTTGTGATCGTTTCATGTATTTCTGTGAGATCAGGCTGCATTTGTCTGTGCTTTTCAAAACTGTCACAAATCACTGTTAAAAAATAATTATGTTTTATGGTGTGACAATGCTGTGGTTAAGGTCTAGTTTGGTTTGGGTACAAAAAATACTTGGTTAGGGTTAGGGAAAGATCATGGTTTGGATTAAAAATATCACTACTGATGATGATGATTAATAATAATGCAGCTCAAAATGCTTTACAACAAAAGAAATGACATGCACCAAGTGCTTCACATCAAAAAAGACATAAAATGAACATATAAACATGTAAATGTACAGATGATGGAAAATAACTCATTTGATAATGTTAATAAACATAAGATATAAAAAATTAAGTGAAAATACAATATATAGAATGCATATTTCAGTGGTGGTAATTTGAGACTTACAAAGTGAAAACAATAATGAAAAAAAGTATTTCGTTATGTGTACACAATCTGTAAATCGGTGCCTAGGTCTCTGAAGCCATAAGCATAACAAGACCTCCCTTTCCCCAATGGACACAGACTCACCACTGGACTTGATTAACCGAAATAAGCCTCTTTCAGCTTACCCCAGAATGTCTTCCCACGGGTTTAACCTCACTGTAGGTCTTATCCGTGTCAAGCAAAACCCAAAGCTTCCCTGGAAAAAAACATCCTTAGTGGTGCTATGAGGTTAAAAAACACACACACCAGTCTTTTTTCTCAAATCTACCAACCACTGACCTCAGCACCCATGTAACATAAGATGGAAAATAAACCCACTTAAATAAAATAAAGTGAAACTAGAATTACTACACTGTAATTACTTTCTGTAAAAATTTTGATGCTTTTTGGAGCCAAAACCAAGAACAGATATTAAGAGTAGGCTACTGTAAGATTTGACAGTAAAATACAGTATTTTCATTTTTGTTGCTGCATTAATGGAGGGACAGAAGCCACATGCAACCATCCACATCATATAATCATCGTTCATCCTCCTCTGTGGAGTCAAACCAAAAGGTCAGTAACATCTTAATGAGAAAATAGAAATACATTTGTGCATCTGGTTACCCAATTAGTGACTACCATATGTTTATTTTTTGCTTACATTCAATTGGTATAATCCTAGCAAGCACCTGACAGGCACAAGAGAGCATTTTTTCAGATAATGTTCTTCAGTTGAAAGTTTACCGATATTTAAACATTATTCTCCCTGCTGTTTGCAAGTCTAGTTTAAAAATTACTTTTGGATTACTGTTTTCTCTTGAACTACACATCAGTGAATACTAACGTTAGTCTGACCTAGTCTATACCTACACCTTGTTTATCCTACTTGCATTTCATAATTAATAATAGCCTTCTATCTAAAGCACGTGACAATTGACGTTTATTCAAATATGTACTCAAGTTGATTAAGATATATTTGCTCCTGAGCCCCAAAAGACAGAATGGTTATATTGGTTATCTTAGCTCAACGCACGAGTGCTTCTGAGCTGCAGTTTGCTGCAAAGATACTGTAGTTTGTGGCCAAGCTGGGACATATTAGACGATTTGTTACATGTTGTTTTCAGGTACTTCATTGTGATTAACAAGAGGTCAGCCAGGGAAAGTCCACCAAATACACCATTCCATTTATTTTGTTTAGCTAGCTTGCCGAGCATACATTGAAAACATTGCATGACATTTCTTTTGAGCAACACACAAAAGTGTTGAGTAACTTACCATAAATCAGCCTTTAGGAGGTCGTGGTCATTCCATGTATTTCTGTGAGATCATGCTGTCTTATTTGATTCCATAGTGTTTGACAAAATCAGGCGGCATCATTCATGGGTAAAATATGTTTACTGATGTTTTGTTATTTCATTACCCAGTCATATTTATTTGCATAAATGAAAAGGTGTGTGCAGTATAGATCAAGAGGAATTAAATAAATCAGAATATCTTTGATAGAGTTGATGCTAATCATATCATAGGACAAGGGAATGATTGGTAGGCAGATTGTGCTCTTAGTATGTTCAGTGTATTTAAAAAAGGAAATGAGAGATGACGATAGAGAGTGTGTGGGTGTATTTGTGTTTGTGATTCTGTGATATTGGGGGAAAATTTGTAAAACTGTTCAAGGTGTGCCTCGTTAGTGAGTTCTAGTTTGAAATTTCTGAGAGATGTTGCTTCATGTTTATTATTGTTTGCCTGTGTTATTATTAAATTATGTTTCTGCTTCACCTGTGTAGGAGAGGGTTCATTAAGATGCACTGATGAAGTGTTTCTAAGCAGACAGTGCTGTTACTCATTTGCATGTAAATGAGAGAGAAAAACATTTTGGTCAAGTGCTTGTCAGACTGAAGGAGTGAGCTGAGATAGTTGAAGGTAACGATCCTGAAGTTCTCCTATTATCGAAGGTTTGTTGGTCCTTCCAGTTTTTGTCTCTTGCTCTTGTTTTAGCTTTTTTCATTCCTGTTTCCCCCCACTCCAACATTTGTGTCATTATCATATAACATGCATCACAACCAAAATGCGTCATTGCAGTTAAATATAGAATCCAACTGATCCCACCCTCATGTCACATTTGGCATGCTTGGTCTTGTCTGATGTACACCGATTCTTTTTGATCTCAACAGACCTTTTGAGAGTTCTCGGACTAGAAGTGAGTCATTCTCTGCCAGTTTCCCTGCCTCCTCCCAGCCTCTCGCCTTCTGCCGTCATCACTATGGTCACTTTTCATTGTGTGGAAATTATGATAAAATGACTGCATTACATTAGATACATCCCTTTGTAGTGCAGATGGATAAACTGTAGCTTTTGTGGCTCATTTTGCAGAGATCCATCTTAAGCCTCAAGCCAACATAGAAACAGGTGGTGTTTGCGTATGCTCTTAATTGCGTTCATTCAAAGCCTTCTTATATTGTTTGCGTGTGTAACTCTTGAGCAAATTTTTGTTTAGTGGTGGATTAAGAACTTTCCTGAACCATAGTTCAGGTGAAAGGTTGAAAAGTTATCAATTATGAAGCACATATTGCATATAAGTGATTACTTCTTACTCCAAAGCAAAACTAATTAGTTACGTTATGTTCTCTTACGCTGTCCAGCTATGTCAAGGTGCCTTTAAACAACTCCACAGTCTCCACACTGACATGTCTCCTCTTCTCGAGGTCTGTCCTTGATGTAGACTTACCAGTGGCTAATGTTAACAAGCTAACTAAGGACACATTGCATGTAAATAAGACAACTTTGGAGTTGCAGGTAGTCACATTTATCCTCATTTGGTAACCGCCTCCCCACACCTCCAGCTCCTTTGTAAAGCTAACAGTTTGTCAACTGAACGCAGAGAGATCAAACTGATATCTACCCTCCATTAAAAAACCCATGGTAAGACTGCTTTCCACACACCAACACCTAATTACAATTATTAATTAATTCTTACTAAGCCACTTCAAAGTAGCTTAATAAGATGTCAGAAAAACGTAGTAGTAAGTAAGTATAACTTAACCTGAAGACTATCGCCTGGCACTAGCTTTGTCTGCCTTTCATTGAAACCTATTGGCTGTTGCTAATAGGTGAGTATTACTGTAAGACTGACAGAGGCCAGTGAGTGGTCAGGGAGGAGTCTTTTCAACTCACTGGAAGCAACATCTCTTGAAACATTCATGTGGGAACTGATAAGAGGGTGTGACTGGCCTCCAAACAAACGTGCTGTATGTTGGGGATCTTATCTGTAAGAAACCTTACTGTCAAACGCTCAAAAAGCAGAAAAGCCTCGGGGGTACATAACAAAAGGGAGCATTATTGCAGAGAGAAGTAGTCAGTGGTTGCACCTCAGCTACTAGTTATACCTGCTTATCTGCTAGCTGCATCACATATTTTTGAAAAGTTTGATATGGAGGAAAAAACACAGAAAGGGGATGACAGCAGACTAAAAGCTCAAAATGGATTTCAAACTATAGTTGTGCGTGAGTTTGAGCCTGCGGATAAACTGCAGGTACAGCGGATCTTTTCTGAAGGGCTGATGGAGATGATACCAGATACTGCCTTCAGAGGCTTGAGACATCACCCCGAGAGTCTGCTGCTCTATTCTGCTATGACAGGTAAGATAACCACATAAGTTACTTATTTCTGTGATTGTTTCTGCAGTTTATAAAAATGTGTTTGGTGGTATATACAAAAACCTTTCTTTGAAAGTTTCATGACTGCTGCAAAAAGGCATTTTTACTTTTCTGTTTATTATAATCCTTGTGCTTTCTCTCCTTATGTTGCCACATTTTATAATATAGTCTTTTTCAATTTTCTTTCTTATTCAGTTTTACATGGTAGTTTTCTGTATTCAATTATATTTTCTCTTGTGAAAGCTATCTGCAGACCTTAATTGTCTTCTATACTGCAGTTATGAAGAAAGTTAAAAGTAGTTCAACTGCATATTTTGTTCATATTCACATATCCATCCATATCTTTCCTCTGGCAGCTGTATGTTTTGTCATCACCATGTGTTGGTGGGTGATAGGACTCCTCCCTGCCATGGTGCTGTGTGGGCGCTACTTCTATAGCAGACGTGTGATCCATGGTTACCTAGAGCAAGCCATGAGCAGAGACATGGGTGACATTGAAGAGTTTTACATGAAATCCCCAGGTATTTACTGGAATTTAATTTAATTTTCATATGCAGTATGTACAGAAAAATGATCTGCTTCCACTATTTTCAACTGACGTAGATTAATTCTGTGATTAAGCATGCCAATGGATAAGAATGGCTCTCCGAACATAAAGTTGGGGCGACCTTGCACAAGTAGAACTGCAAAAACCCAAAATGTAGACTGAGTCAGTTTGAGCAGGAGCAATACAGTATATGTTCATGGCCACTATTCCAGTTTTTTACATATCAAATGAAGATCACAAACTTATTGTAACAATAAGATTTTCTATTTTGTTAAATAACAATAGAATTACCTGGATTTAGAAGTTCGGGTTCACAGAGTAATCTTTCTGCACAATTTCTGAGTACAGATATAATCAGTTTTAGGCCTTAAATTACATGCAAGAGGGAAAATAATATTTTTTTTCTGATTAATATGAAAATTGTTGACCTAACATGTAAATAAAAACAAGCCTTTCATCTGCAGGCCTTGTTGGCCAAAAAAAGCGCTGGCAGATAAGTAGACCAAAACATAATTAAAGATTCCCTACAGACATATTTTAGGACATATAAAAATCATCTGCTTAGAATAATAAATTGTGTCTGACATGTTTTTCCACAAAAATCATTCAGTTACTGTGTTAAAAATCTTTAAAATGGCCTCTTTCCTTCTTCCTCATTAAAACTCCAAAATCTATAAATATCCAAATATGTTTAATTTCAAAAGTTTAACTGCTAGACATGAGATGTCTCCTTCCTCACTGTAAAATCCATTCTCAGTATTTGTGCACTGGAGGCTTCAAGTTTCTACATCAAACTTGTGTAAGTTGTAAATTCTGACTACATTTTCCCTCAAACTATGATGTTCATAGGTAGATGCCTTAGGAGCTCAGATTTTCGGTGAGCACAGAGAAGAGATTTCTCCCTTCAGCAGATGAATGTGAAAACAGCCTTCTAGTGTCAAACTCTGCACAAATATCATTCTGCACAATGAACGTCAAACATCCAACTGAATGAACAAGAAAAAATAATAAGAACTACTTTTGAGTGGAAGGGGAATTTAAAGATGTAAAATAAGATACAGTTTAGCTCTACTTTGTCCACAATTGTTGCACCCTTGGACAAAGAAACTTTTGAGTGATTGTCCATTGCATGATAAATACTTGGAAGATTAAGTCACACAAAGTCAGCACATTTACTGCTGAAACTCAAAAATTTATTGGGAAGACTCTCCAGAGGCATAATGTCTGAAAACTGCAGTACTGATCACTGTATGAAAGATACTAAAGTGCAGCAGGCGCTGTGATATATATTTTTTCTTTCCTTAACACAATTTTCATGCAACATTGATCTGGAGGTTATTCTTATCACTAGGAAAAATGTAACAACTTCATGACAGAGGAAATACTATCCCCGCTGAAACAGGATGTTGTCCATGTTCCAAGATTGATTGTTGTAATAATAAGAATGGGTTGGCTGGGGAGGCCAATTATCTTTTGTTACTTTGACTGTGTGAAAAAAAGAGAAATGAATTGTGTTTTAAAATGAATGATTTGCTTTTATTCACTGCATTTTCTCATCCTTTATTCGTCATGTTTGTGTTGTGTCCTTGCCCTCCACCTCAGACTCCCGTCTGTGGGTAGCAGTGCTGGAAGGCAAAGTGGTGGGTGTTGTAGCAGCAGTCAGTCAGCAGAAGCCAAGAGGTTCTGTCGAGCTACAGCGGATGTCAGTTGACCGCAGTTGTCGGCGGTGCGGAGTTGGCGTGGCGCTGGGACGTAAAGTTCTGGAGTTTGCTGTCACTCACAGATACTCCACTGTCATCCTGGGAACTACAGCATATGCGCCCGCTGCTCACCAGCTCTACCAGCGTCTGGGCTTCCGCTGTGTGGGGGTCACAAATGGGTACGTCACACCTGGTGCAAGATGGTCCTTACTGGAACGAGTTTTCTACAGGGTCTGCCATCATCACTACAGCCTGGATGTGCAAAATATCACTTCAAATTGACAACACTGACCTTATAGTGGGAGTGCAGACAGCTGAACTGAAATGAATCTTTGAGACTGTCCTCACCAGAATCATCTGTCATTTGTTTATGTACTTAAAATGACATGCTTACATTTTCCATTCAAGCAACTTTTTGTTACCATGCAAATGATGACCATCCTCTCTCAGTAGCATGATGTCATAGCACTACTAAACCTGTTAGAAGGGAGGTGAAGGTGGCTGACTTTGAAGACCGTCTTTCTTTTTCAATATTTTTTTTATTCCACTGAGTATTGTCAACGCAATCACAAGACATTAATGGCATAGACAGTTTCTTGGTGAAAAAATGCAGCATTCTTCAATAAAACAATAATACAATATGAAGGAAGAATCTGATGGCAGGTGGGACCAAAACAAGCACATGAAGAAGGAGAGGTAGGGAAAGGAGGGAAGAACAACAACAAAAAACAACAGATTATCCCAAAGAATGAATGAATTCTTCAATACTCCATGACATCTTAATTGAACACACAAGTAAAGAAGTACACAGTACAAATAAATGAAATGAAAATGAATTCCTTCATCTTACCAAGATATCAATAATTTACTGTCAGTGTTTTACACTCAGGCGTTTTACAATAAATGAAATGGAAACAACAAAGGTGATGTTTAAGTCAAAAACAGTTTCTTTTAACTGTGACTATCATCTTTCCCCACCCATAACCAAGCATTTTAGCTACCTAAACTTAATAATATTTAAATTGTAGAGGTGATAGATCAGAAAAGGCTCAAATTAATGCTTTTATGGGTTGTTTTGAAAGGACATTGACAAATTATGTTTCCCTGCTGATACTTGTTCTACATGACAATGTGCTTCATAAAGGTCACTTTGCAATGACAACAATATTTTGTTGTTTAAGGCTGATGACTTGTTGGAATTTTTCATTTGATATTCTATGTGCGGACAGAATGTGTGACTTTTTAAAGAGACAATACACTTAATTTCAATGTCTTTTGAATTGTACAGTCCCAGCTATTATCCAGCTGACTATAGGTCAGTACTGACTATCCCGTTTGAAATGCCTTGATATAAACTTAATATGAACATGTAATATACAAATATATATATGGTATTGTCTGTGGTTGTACTAGCAGGTATTTAAGTAGTGAATCATTTAAAAATGGATCAATCTCATTTGCATGGCTTAGCCTTGTGGGCCTTTATATTTTTAGCCTTTTCTCTGGAGTCTGTCAGTGCAACATTCAAATGAACCAAATATTTTTTTAAAAAAAATCTCTGGGCGAACAACAATGCAGCTTTCTGCACACACCTTGGAGCGGTCATTTCTGTGCGTTCATGATTTTCTGGCTCTTTTTGAGATCTTAACTGATCGTGACAACCCAGCTGCTCAGACAAGATAATAGAAGGGTGTTGCAGTTGATCCCCGCTCTGTCAGCACTACTCACTTCCTCTTATTTTCTTTTCAGTTGACTTACTAAATGGTAAGACATGTTGGCTCAGTGCTGTTGGAAGCTGCCATCAAAGATTTTTGTCAAATATTGTTAGGTTGATTTTATTTATCTGTCATAAAATAAATGAGCATTAATGAACATAAAATGAAATTAAACCGTTTACTTGTTATGTGTGCTAACTATTAGCACCCTAACAGCCATGGTTTAGTGCAGCATTTCTCAACCTTTTTTCAGTCATGGCACCCTTTAAAAATATGTAAAATCTCAAAACAGAGAGAGAGAGAGGGAGACAGAGATAAATGTGACTTACTATCAATGGGAAACCTGAGCCTGGGATGATACACACAACCGCCCTGTTCTGGCAGGAATGGATAAGAGGCAGACAGAGCTCCTGCTCCACAGCCCTCAGTTGCTCCCTGTACTTGTTCTTGATGTAAGTTCGGCTTGAAAAGCTCAGTTCGCACAAATATGTCGTGGAGGAGGGTAGCAGAATTGCAATGGCTCTACTTGAAACTACTGGGTACTCCCTCTCCAGTGATATCCAAAACATGTCCAAAGCCGTGTCTTGAAAATCCATGTTTAATGTGCGATCTTCCCTGATCTCTGCCAGTTGCTCCCGTGCCATCAGTGGCAAGTCTTTTGAGCTTTCCAGTGCACATAAATTCCAAGGGTCATGGAACCAGTCAAACTTCGCAAAAGGCTCAGATGGAAAATAATGGTTAAATCTCTCCGCAAGAATTTTCAGATGCTAAGAGATAACGACAGAAAATGTGGTGCTGTTTGAATGTTCACTGCACAAGAGAAACATTTCAAGCCTACACTGTTCTACAAAGGTACACCAGAGTGTGAGAAGATTTTCTTTGCCTTGCATTTTAATGTTGAGTTCAGTTTGAGTTATGCGCCCATCATGTATCTGCAATCAATTCCACATATGCAGAATTCTTTTCTATCAGGATCATTCTGAGTTCTTCTTTCAACTCGTACAGTTAATTAACAGAGATTAACAATATTCACCGCTCTGTCCAGTACATCTGATTTTGGCAGCGTCTTTGCAACCAGTGCCTCTCCGTGAAGGAAGCAGTGAGTGCTTCACACGTTCGGGTTTTGTGCTCTGACCCTGCTGATGAAACCCTTGGCACTGCCCATCACATCATACGGTTCTTCCAGCTCAGTCCCCCCTCTTCAAGATACACAGTTGTCACATGATAAATCTCCTCTGCGGTTGTTTTGTTAGGCATTGCTTTGCAAAATAAAAAATCCTCTCTGATATGGTCCCCATCTACAAGGAAAACATTTGCCAATAGCCAATGATCATGCCCATTGACCTCTGTTGATTCATTGCATTGTAAGGAAAATTTCGCAATGGATGTGATTTTTTCAAAAACCATGTCCTCAATGCCTGCAGACATGTCATTGATTCGCCTTCCAATGGTACAGTCCAACAGCGGAACCGTTGCAATTTCTTTTGCTGCTTGTGGGCCTAGCATTTTGTTAACAGCTGCTGTGCACGCTGGCAATATGGCCGTCTCAGCAGTCCTGTGTGGCTTCTTAACCTTCATCATCACTTGCTCTTGTAAGTTGTGTTGACTTTTCAAACAAATAAAATACTCTGCATCCTTGTTGGCCAGGGACAGATGAGTTGTTGTCAGGGGAAGTTTGCCTGGAACCATTGCTTGATTTGACAATTTCATACCACATACCAGGCACAGAGGAAGAGGGCATGATGGATCCCCAGTAAATTATTTCACATTGCTACAAACAAGTCCGAGGTCTGTGCACATCTAATGGATTAAATATAGGCATTTCTTATTTTGCTCTAGTAAATTCTGTTAAATTTAAGAACAAAAGTACAAAAGTGAAAATGAGTAGAGGGTCACAGCCTGCATGTGTGTTTCCTGACAATGTTCAGCTCGGTTGTGTCATATAACTGATTTGCTGTATCAACTACAGCATGTGACATTTACACAGGAACTCGACTAAGCATGAGTTGCTGAAATTTTGATAGGTTGCTGATCAAAGTTTTTCCCACATCCACACACTTGTGACAAGTAATGTGATTCTGATTTGTTCCTGCAGCGACCTAAATGTTTAAATTCAGAGCTAAAACGTAACCTTCAGCTGCACCTACAAAAATGTTAAAGAAGGGTTCACAATTTTTCAAGTCTGTCTTAAAATAACAGTCAGGCGCCAAAATGAACACTGAAACAGATTTTTCTTGTCATAATCATTCCTCCTGTTCAACCAGACCATTAGAAGATGTAAGTGATGGGGGACAAAATCCGCAATCCTCCTTCTGTGCCAAAAAAAAAAAGAAAGTTTATCTGAAACTAATATGAAGCTTAATTCATCCTAATGTGTCAGCATGTGTCCTAATCTTTCAACGTTACAGTCTTTTTAGTGCCAGAGTTCCTCTTTTTGTTAGTATACTTCCACTGCAGCTCAACAGGGAAACACTCCCCGAGGAAACACAAAGAAGAAGAATTTGATGCTAAAAAGACTGTAAATGTGGCAGATATCCACTTGATATGATTAACTCAGACTGATGAAGCCTCATATAAGCTTCACATCAACTTTTAAATACAATTTTGCACAAAACAACTGTGTTGACACACTGTGGATTTTGGCCCCATTGCTTACATTGTAAGTGCATTATGAAGGGAATCTTTTAGTAGCCAGTATGAACAGGAGGAATAATTATAGTGTTCGTATGGACACCTAACTGTTGTTTTAAGACACACTCGAAAAATTGTGAACCTGTCCTTTAAGAGCCATTAGTCAACATGGGAATAGAATAGGTCCAGAAAAGTGAGCTCAATAGAAATATGAGCACTGAGAGTACTGTATATGCAATGTGTAACAATAAGAGTGATGGGGGAGGACACTGCGTCATGCATAAAGTTGTATGAAGATATTCATTAAGTTCAGACGAATGTGAAAAAAACCCAAACAAATCTCCATACCAAATTAACACTCTACAGTCTCATATAATCTCTGTCTGGTGTTAAAAGTACACACAGTGTATTAATGATGATCACAGTATGAAGAAACAGAGTCTACACAAAGTGGATTTACTGGCATTCTGAGTAATATTTAAGTAGAATCTAACATAGCTAGAACAAAACCTGAGTAAACAACTTTCACAGTATGATGACATGAAAACTGCATGTTCAGCGTTTCTGTGTTTTGTGAAATCTGTTCATGTCAGCATATGGTTTGTGTTGTGAAATGGACACATACACAAGTTCCGCTGATCTATGCAGAATTCAGTTAGCACCAAACGAAAACTTTATTTCCTATGATCTCAAACACAGCACCACAGATGGTTGTCATGCTCTTATGGCCTGAGAGGAGGTGTTTATTCAGATCAGACACACAAATTTATTTCACAGATAAGTTTATCTTGTCTGGTTCAAAATATTGTTATGATGATTATAAAACTAATAAAAAAGAAAGCAATTTCGTAGTTGTTGTTTTAATGTGATGTAATGTGTGTAGTTGATTTTTCAGGTTTTTCAGTTGATTCACAGGATTAGCCAAAACATTAATTTCTGTCTGGTTATTTTATTCATAGATGTTTTCTCAAATTAACTTCAAATTTACTACATCAAAAGTTAAAAAAATGTGATTTTTTCAATATTACCCAACCCAAGATAAAAATGATACAGCAACCATCAAAATATTGTTATGACGATTATAAAACTAATAAAAAAGAAAGCAATTTCGTAGCTTATAATAGCACCACAAACTGCACCACTAGTGTTGAGATCAATCTTGGAGGGCAAAGAGTGTCCTGAGAAACACTGAGAAACCTAATACTCCTTTTTCTGACTAACTCAGGATCAGTGAGGAAGATGGGAGGCTCTCACTCCGCCTACTGACCAACCCTCGATTTCTGTTCAGTTTTAAGAAAACCATACAGGTATTTATCGTAAACGTGGCATTTCATGACACATAACTACGATGGCCCTTGCACGGTGAAGTTACTGGAAGGCAATTTATAAATTAGACTTTACTTTCAAACTAAGTTCCTTGATATTTTCTGATATTTTCAGGCTGTATTTGTCATCATCTCTTCAAGGAGAGGTAAGATTTACTTTTTTTATATCTTACATTACTAATACACTTCTTGGACTGCAAAAAGCTTAACTAATTCCTGGCACATGAATTAAATTATTATAAGCTATTAGCAACAAAGAAGCACCATTTCAGCACCTTGAGGATGTATATAGATAATTTTAATCTTGGTTATATAAAAGCATTGTGATACATTTTGCATCTTCTTTATGCAAATATATGAACTTACTGGAAAGCATGTAAAAGAGGAACATAAACGAGAGGGAAAGGATTGAAAGGGGAGAGATTTTGTAGTAACATTATTGAAAACTAAACCTGGTGCTAGTTCTTCTTTTTTGTTTTACCATTAAGACTCTCAGGAGCAGATGCAAAGATGACTGTCGAGTACAAATCCTTTACAGTGACAAACATGGATGTCAGTGACAGTAAAACCAGCTACAAGCAACTTTTAGAGGATGGCATGCCCAAACTTCGGTTGTCAGGTAACAAACCTTAATTTCAAATAATGTTGGGTGATATTTATACAATTTATACCATGAGACAGTCAACCCAAACTGTCAACAGTCAGTTCGCTTTCCCTTCACAGAACATTTTAGCCTCAGGTGTTCATGGTTTTGCCAACAACTTTTCTTTTTTAGTTCTGTCTCTTTGTTCAGTTTCTGATTTCTCAGAGATAAATGTAAATACATCACTGACATATTACCTCTTAAAGCTTACATGGCAAACATGTTAGCAAACAATTGCCTATTTACACAGCTAACACAGAGCAACATTTGGAGTCATGTGTCTGGAAACAGTTAAACCTTAAACCTTTGACCAGCACCAAACAGTAGACAACTGTTTGTTAAAACAGTGGAGGAATTGGTGGAGACGCAGACCTAAAAGAAGAGTAAATATTGGACTGCATTGAAAATTGCACCAAAAACATGCTAATGTTGCTCCATGTCTGCTAGATATGTGCCTGCCACAACAACTACAGTATAAGGTGATAAGGTGTTGTGTTTATAGCTTGTTCTTGTTGCCCCCACGGTGGTTAAAAGCATCTACTATTATTGCTGTAACTCAGTTTTCTTACCATTAAAACAGTGAGAAATTTCAAGAAGCTACTCTAAAATGTGGTTAACAAAGCTTCCAAGCAGTGTACTGGAAAAAGTGAGAAATCACTGGGACTTAAGAAGCTAAGCCGAGGTATAGCTACTTCTAAATGACACAATATATTATGAGACCATAGGAATTTGACAGTTGATTGAGATTTTGCCATAGAATTTATATTTAGGCATTTATCTTATCAGTACCGTTAGTTGTATTAGGTCAATGTGGACAATGTTGCAAATCACAAGCAGGTCTGACTGATTGCTGTATTGGATAAACAAAGTTGTTGTTTTAATGTGATTTAATGTGTGTAGTTGATTTTTCAGGTAGTTAATTCACAGGATTAGCCAAAACATTAATTTCTGTCTGGTTATTTTATTCATAGATGTTTTCTCAAATTAACTTCAAATTTACTACATCAAAAGTTAAAAAAATGTGATTTTTTCAATATTACCCAACCCAAGATAAAATTGATACAGCAACCATCTTAATAGGTTTGACAGGTCCTCTGACTTGTTATATGTTTTACGAATTATATATGTGATTTCTGCTGGTATATGTAATATGTTGTGTATGTATATATATATATATATATATAGAATCATATGCATTTCTAAATAACAATTAGTCAGCACTTTCTCTTTTAATAGATGTCCTGTTTAGCATTTTGCAATACCATTTAATGTCAAAATACAGATGAAGCATAAAACCACAAGTTCCTGAGATCACTTAATCAATTTCAAGTTTCTGTTTCTATTCTCGCTGTCATTCAGCTTACGCGTTGAGGAACAACCCTCTCAAGGTTGCAACAGTTTGCCTCGGACTGCTGTGTGTTGTCCTTCTGGTTGGGATCATAGGTCAGAGTGTCCACTGTGAGTCTACCTTTTTGTTTTCCCTGTCAAATATTCATGTTTCATAAAGTTTCCTGATGATGGTAAAATCATTGATTCATAATTTAATTTTCATCCTCTCTGGCAGACAAAAAAGTGGAACAAGACCATCAGAACAAAATAACAGACATGAATAAAGAGAAAGACAACGTACAGGAGAACCTGAGGACGGTGCAAAAAGAGAAAAGGAATCTTGAAGCCAACCGTAATCAGTTACAGCAAAGTTTAAACTTCTTAGCAAAAAGGAAAGATCAAATACAGACCAATAACAATTTACTGATCGAGGAAAAAAAGAAACTTAAACAAGATCAAAGCCAGTTACAGACCACTAATGCTGCTTTAAGCAAAGAGTTAGAGCAGCAAAAGGCAAGTAAAGTCCAGTTACAGACTAACAACGATGTCTTGACTAAAGCCAGAGACATGTTAAAACAACAATACGATACAGTGGTTACCAGCAAAAATGAGATACAGGGCCTTTATAACTCAGTGATCAAAGAAAGGGATAATTTACAGAACAAATTCAATAATGCAACCAGATCAAGAGAGCAGCTGCAATTGAGTTACAATGCTCTGATTAAGAATGTAGAGCATTTACAGGACAGATACAACTTCTCTTCCGGTGAGAAAGACAAGCTTGCAAGCAGACACCAAAACCTAACGATGGAAAAAGACACTCTCCAGGCTACTTACAACTTACTTGTAAATGCCACAGATGTGTTGCAGGCTTCTTACAATTCCTTGATACAAGAGAAAAAAGAGCTCGAAAGCAGCTGCAAAAATGTAACTGAGGAGCGAGACCTGCTGAAAATGAAAAACAACAATTTGACTGCTGAGAGAGACCAGCTGCAGAGGGAAGTTGAGAGACTGAACACAACGATTCAAGGTAAACTGATGGAAACAGACAAAAAAGAGCATATATTAAACTCATTTCATACTGGGAAAATGTCATCTCACCTGGAAAAATGCATGTGGCCTTTTTGTCAAAATGATCCTGGACACAGCTGAAAGCAATGCCTGAATTTTGTCTCGATTAGATTTGAGAGATTAACTCTCACTCATGGATGTATCCTCTCAGTACACTAGTAAAGACACAGTTTATTTGGCTTAAAATGCCATCTGATAAAAAACAAATCCAAACCTACAGAAAACTACCTAAAAATGTTCTCTCAGTGCTTGTGAGCATGTATGCTTGTCAGTGTTTGATTATTGATCGATAAATATCTTAATTACAGATAAGAAGTGTCCCACTGGCTGGAGGAAGTTTGAGTTAAGCTGCTACTTCACTTCCACTGAAAAGAAAACCTGGAGCCAGAGCAGAGAGTACTGTCAAAGCAAAGGAGCAGATCTGGCAATCATAAAGAGCCAAGCAGAAATGGTATGTTTATCTGTGTGCATTTTTCTATAGGCATGTATGAGCAAGTTTCACTATATAAATTTTTATTGTAAAAACACAATGAATCAGCTTCTAGAGGGCTTTTTACTGAATATTTTATATTAAAAATGGACCAACTGACTATATGTAATGTGAGAGGGATCCCTCATAGTGACAAACCCACAAAGAATTAACAGCTGCTCTGCAGCTCCCCTCAACTCCAACTCCACAAAGCATCTTACATTTTTCTGCTCATTGTTTTGGATTTACAACTCACAACTTTACTGTTTTGGTTCAGTTTTCTGCCCTCATCAAACCTGTTTGCTGCTGTAGCAGACAGCTGTTTTCCTGTTCCTGTCATTAAAACTGAAAATGTGAAAAACTGAAAAATCTCTGAAAATGTGGTCAACAAAGCTGACAAGCACTCTACTGGAAATAATTATAGGCTAATCAAAGTCAAAAGAAGCTGAGCTTTATCTACTTCTAAAAATGCATCGCACCAAAATGAAACTGTTCAATGAAAAAAAGGTGCTCAAATGGTCAATTTATAAGTAGCCTGTTTTGCAGATTTTACAAAATTAATCCTAAATACTACAAAACATACAATAGATTTTTGATATAGTTGATGGTATTTTTCACCTATATATAAAAATAATTCATATATTGTCTTTTTATATTTTATACTTGAACTCTTAGTTTAAGCTACAGAGTGAAACCTTTATGTCATTTGAGCCATTTTTCATATCATATCATAAAATACTGATCAGTGCAGCTTTAAGTATATCTCCTGCATTGAAAATAAATAATAAGATGACTGTTGCCAGCAGCGGGCAACGCTGAGCAAACAGTAAATTTGTGGGCTCTTCAGCCAAAACAATGACCTGAAATAGACTAAAATGCTGTGAAACTGCAGAGCAACACCTTTCATATTCCAGGTAGCAATTTCATCCATTGTTAATATAAAATATTGATTATTGCAGCTTTAAGCTATTTTCTCCACTATACTCCAACTGTATGTATGACGTGCTAATAAAGTAAAATGTTAAATTTGATTTTTATTTTTATGCTATTTTATGCGTGAGAAACCACTACAATAGCTTCAAGTTTGTGTCTCTTCCCTCATAGACCTTCATCAATAGCTTGTATGGAAGTGAGAAAGAAGTTTGGATTGGACTGACTGATGAAGGAGTAGAAGGGCAGTGGAAATGGGTGGACGGGACCCCACTGACCACAACGTAAGAGACAAGACTCATATTGCTTTATGACCAAAATAAAATCTCTTGACAATGTTGATTTAAACCACCCAAGGATAGAGCAATATTTTTTTAAAATTTGGATGACTCTCTCTGGATTGCAGGTTTTGGGGTTCAGGCCAGCCCAACAGCTATAATGGAAGAGACCAGGACTGTGTGGAGTTCTGGCACAGGGCAACAAAACAGGGCGACTGGAATGATGAGAACTGTAACATCGCACAAAATTGGATCTGTGAGATATAGGTTTGATAACAGTTAAAAACATAGGTTTTTGTTACAAGGAATGTACTGACAAATTGAATTTAGCAGGCAGTCCAGCTTACGCTGGTGCAGATACAGGCTAATGTAGGTTGATAGCAGCAAACCATCCTGGTAAACAACCATGATTGTTTCAAAGGAAACTGAGATTTCCATTGATATGTGTACATACTGTTGAGACAATTATGCTAGTATTATGGCTGCTTTCTGCCTCAGATTATTAGATATCCACTAATTGGCATTTTTAAAGAATGACAACTGATTAATATACAGTGTACCTATACGTAAAAAGACATTCCCTGATTATATCAAACTAACTTGCTACTGTGATTGGTTGATTAACAAATGAATACATTTTCAAAGTTGTTAGTTGTGAGTTGTACTTGCTATAGGTTCCTGTTAAGTGATGGTGAGACTGGATGGAGCTTGATTTTAAATGTGTCCTCTAACCAGTAGGTCATTTTTTCCTGCTTTTACAGTGGTAAAAATCACTCAACAACTTGAGAGAAGTTCACACAGTGAAAGATAGAATTGTTAATTTACTGCTGATGGCTATTTTGTACTCAGTTATCGTTGCTTGTCATTTAACTAAGAGGGTAATACTGCACACCAATAGTGTCTCACACTGATTTATGTTGACACCAGCAATAAATATACTGCATTATTTTTGTAACATTAATAATCATTCAATTTATGCTTTTACTACTGAAATGTATGGGTCAAAATACTGTATATAAATATTGTGCTCTGCTTACAATTCGATGAAATGTATTATTTCTTATTTTATATTCTTATAAAGACGTTTTAGATATTCATTCATATACATGCATATAATGAATTAATTACAAATTGTTCATCTTGTACAACTAATGTAATGACTCACATTCATAGATTTCATCTATATGTCTATATGTGTATATGTGTCATCTATATGTGTATATGTGTATATGTACCTTGAACACCTGCATGAAGCCATGAATATTAGAACAATTTCTGTTCCTATTTTTCTTTGAAAAGGGTTTAAACAATGAATGTGTGTTATGCTGCATCAATCAGGAGAATAGACAGATTAAGAGAGCATTATTATAGACATGGAGGCCAAAAGAAAGTTCTGACCAATTTTGAGTCAAATCTAACCAAAAGATTACACTCAGTATAATGAACACTACACTACACTGCAATCTTTTAACTAATACACCTACAACTCAAATATGATTCACCTGTGTTTTTGCGCTTGTGTTTAAGCTATTTCAGAGTTTGCTTAGTAGCAATATCTAGTAGAGAAATCTACTGTCTATATGACCCTTTTTAGACTTTTTGGAACTGACTAATGGCAAGGGAAAGCCAGATCTATTCCTAAGAAGACAGGGGTGTAATGTTTACACCTTACTAGTATGATGGCAATTGGCTTTGCTTATACATTTTGAGTTATAGTTGACATTAAGCAAATGCAGTATTATGTGTTTGCGCCACCAGAACTTCAAGTAGAACCAGATGACATTCAGCCAGCACCAGTCAACTTTGTTTCCTCTTGTCTATTGATGTCTCATCATTTCTTTCCATCTCTGAAACATTTTGGACACACTTGTCACAAAGGGGTTCAGTGACGACATTACTGCAGTTAGAACCATAGTTCATCTTTACTCTATGGAACTTTTATAGTTTCTTTCAGCTCATTGTTTTGGTTTTCCTGAACTCCACTCTCATCAAACTTGTATTCCAGATGCAACAGGCAGCTGTTTTAATCTAAAAACCTCTGATAAACACAGTATACTCTACCTACCCAGCACCAAACTGCAGACAGACAAAGTTAGTGACTGGCTGGTGAACATAGTGGAGCATTTAGCAACTAAAGAGTCATGTAGTTTTCTGGTTTGGTGTAGTGTAAAACAGAGCTACAAGGAGAGTAAATATTCATCAAGTTGCCTCAAATGAATGCTAGTGCTGCTCCATGTTTTCTGAATGAGTATAGCAACAATTTGCTTGCATGTTCACCATAACAGCTTGAGAAGATCATACTATGTCAAGTTGTTTTTTCATTTTTCTCTTCTCCCCCCAAATGAAAGAAAATAATTTATTAATCTTAACTCATAAACAGTAGTGTATGGATATTAGCCATATCAGCAATGAAAGCAGTGACAGCAGTGATGGGTGTGTAACATACAGTATGTGCTGTGGAGGCAATGAATGATTCCAAAATGAAGATAGAACATTATACAGGGTGGATGCCGGCTGAAGGGAGAAGTAAAGTTATGTATCAATTTCTATTGCCTAGAGGGCCCAGGTGAGCTGGCAGCTCTCCACAGTC
Organism: Thunnus albacares; assembly: GCF_914725855.1. Classification (NCBI taxonomy): domain Eukaryota; kingdom Metazoa; phylum Chordata; class Actinopteri; order Scombriformes; family Scombridae; genus Thunnus; species Thunnus albacares. Next base: position 11,508,700 of record NC_058108.1, on the reverse strand, counting down.
GAACATTTGCCACCTGGATTAAACCTGGTAAGTCCACTACAGGGAGGGACATCACATAGTTCTTTCTACTGTTCTCAAAGTTCAAGAATGAACTTCCATGATCAAAGTTTCTTTGTGCTTTTTATGTCTGACCTTTTTTCTCAGACATTGTTTACTTAGCATTTCCTCTGTGTTACAACCCTCATTCCACTCATTGGACATAGTGCTGAGGAAGCTACATTGACCTGCATTTATCTCCATTGTGCCACAGAATCAAAGTTCTACATGTTTTAAGCCCATGAGAAGTACAATCATCTAAAACATTAAATAATACAACAATACAGTGTAACAATGAGGATGAGTCTGTCATATTGTTGCTTGAATCTTCTCCATTGTTTGGCACAACAGTCTCATCGCCAGAGATCCTACTCATTCCTCTCCAATCCGCCTTCACATTTGCTGAAGAGTGTGTTCTCATTACTCTCTCTGTACTGTGAGTGTTCCCTTGATTTTCTTCCTTCTTAGATCATTTTGGAAAGACAAACAGTAACTAAATATTTCACCTAATGTGCAGCATGATTCATCAGAACAGTTGATTGTTTTAGCATATTTACAACAAACCTTACCTATTAACTGCAGTGTAATAAATTGGATTATCAACACATTTAGGTTAAGATGTTAAACAAGCAACTTGTAACAGGTTTCTACCCCTGATGTTTCGAAGAGATCTGAGCTGTTGTTTGCAGTTACTGTCCTCCCAACCAGCATGATCTACCCTGCACTCAGTATGTTGCCAATATACTTTTTACCAACCATAGTTTACCAAACCAAAGAGACTGTCATCATCAGTTTACATAGACAAGTCTGCAGTTTGCTGTGAGGAGCCTGCTGTAGACTGAAGAAAAGTCAAATCCACTGACTCTGGAAATGTTTGAGGAACAAATTGCAAGTTGCCACACAGTGTTTTGGCAATGTTTATCTTGTTAGTTTTTTGTTCACAAATGCATTCATTTTGTCTGATAAAAAAAGTCCTCCTCTCTGCCCCATATTAACATACTGTATTTATAATTATATCATCTCCTGAGCTTTTTCAGCTTCAAGGCTCATAAAGGCATGCAAAATGCACACAGTGAAAATACCAAATATCTTTAGGAAAAATGATTTTTCATACAGTTGATTAAATCAACTATTTTATCTGACAAACTTAACTATATAATTCCTTCACTTTGCTCCACAAAACTTGAAGCCCGTCTGCTCTGTGACTCTATTTCTGCCAATTTCTCTGGGACTGAGAGGCACACAGCAGATGCTAGTGTTAGACAGGGAAATTATTCCATTTATAACCTGCATGTCAGTGTCAATTTAATGAAACAGACTTGTAGAAATACAGTCAAATTACCCTGGAAAAAAGCATGATTATCATAAACCTTTATTTTAGAGAAAAAGAATGTGTAAACTTCATATTATATCGCACATTTTACCACTTTCCATATTGACATTGTAAACTTATATTAGATAGAGGCATATAGTAACTGTTCACAGCTGCATCAGTGCTCAAGTGCTGTGATGTCCAACATATACACTTACAGTGTAGCATCAGGTCATAGTTGTGGGTGTCGGCTGATTACTATCAGCTGGCTTTTAGGTCAGTGCTGATTCATCCCACGCTCAATACATATTTTGTCAAGGTCAGTTGGTTAAAAAATGAGTATAAAACATAATGGGCAGCATTTGGAAAAAAAGACTAAGACTAAGAGATTTAACGTCTTAAACTCCACCGGGTCGTCGGCAACCCGTTTAAGCCAGTCGTAAGCGGTAGCATCACGCAGTAATGAGTAAAAGTAATTGGCACAATTTGGCCAGTTGGAGATGATTGGAGAGGTTCGGGGACACCAGTGACACCACAAACTAAAAACTCCCTCGCTCCCATAAGGTTAGGCTTGGAGGTCTGGAATTTTATACAGGTTGACAAAATGTAGAAGGTATATGGTGTTCTGTATAGTACTGGCATAAAGCCTGTCTTAATTATTGTTAGTAAAATATGACTCATAATAGACACAGACCAAAAACACTTTTTTGAGCCTTATTTGAACTGATGTAGTTTTGTTTGTGTTTTAGCCACATGCTAAACAAACACATTTCCAGAAACTAGAAGATGTCACATGTCAAATGAAGCCTAATACATGCATCATGGCCTTACAGTTCTTCTGTTATAAGCTTTCCATTTGGGTGTGCCAAATAGGCAAAAATTCTATAAAAAGGGTGGATGTTAAGGGGTTAAAGAATTTTGGTGGCATTTTACTTTCTCAAAAAGTGATCTCTGGAGATAACCTATACCAGATTTGATGCTTGTGTCATCATTCGAAAGATTTTTCACTTATTGGCTTTGCTAGTACTTGGCCTAAGTACAGTACACATATGGATACAGTCAAACAGACAACTGACGAACATCCACAGCTGGATTGGGAACATGTAATCTTCATCCCACAAACATACACACTTCCTTCTCTCTATGTGTCTCTGTATTCATCTTTCTGTCTATCTAGATAATCCACTACCCCACCCACTCAAACAGGTAGGTGGTGAATTCTCAGTTTTGCTGCACTGCTGTGTGGGAGCAACTCCATGTGTACTGTACACCACTCTTCAGAAAGGTAAAAAGTCTCAGCGTCACATACTTTAATATACTTTAACTCACAAACACATATTGCTTGCATTACTGAGATCCTACAGTATATGATCCCAGTTTTACTAACATCAAGTGAGAAACATGTCTCATTTACTTGGAAATATAAGGATCCATTTGTGTTGTGCATTTAACCGCCTGTGTTAAAGTGCTACAGTGTGTTATACCCTAGTGTAATATGCCCTTGTAATCGAAAGGGAAAAGGGTATTTGCACCCACTTGTACATTTAAAACATGTGGACGTCATATAAACAGGTGAATTAGACTTCATTTTGACCTAAATATCAGATGGAGGCTCTTCATTATTTTGTGTATGATTAATTATTTTGTGTATTATGTTATGATAACTTTATTGCATTCATCTTACTGTATCTGCACGTGTCTATGTATGTTTAGTTTGTCAAGAAATAGGCACTCTGGCCTGATTAGTATGCTGAGAGAAAACACCAGTGAGGCTGTTGTAAAGTGGGAAAAAATGATAAGAGGAGGTAATAACAGTGTTTTAGAGTAAAACTTCCATTTTTGCCATTGTCAACTTTTATGGTCAGAACTGTCTAATTGGACCTTGACTCTATGTGTGTGCTGTATACCACATCAGCGTACTGATTAGTAGGCAGGCAGCCTGACATTCAGTATTGTTAGTGACTGTCAGATAACCTCCTAGACTGTTTATACAGTTACCTTTGAGTCCCCTTAATTTTTAATATAATGATGAAATTACATTAATTTTGTATGTTACTTCCTATTTATCTTTAGTTTTAATTATTTAGTTGTATTTAAAATGTGCTATGAATACATTTGACTTGACTAAACTTTCAAGAAACTTTCCTTTTTAATAAAGCTTATAGTTAGGGCTGACCAGGTTTGCCTTGGACCAGCCCCTAGTTATGCTGCCATAGGCCTAGACTGTCGGGGGACTTCCAATGATGTACTGAGCTCCTCTTTCCTCCTCCCCTTCTCCATCTGTACACATTTATGTACCATTAATGCATGTTACTAACTTTGCTTCTTCCCTGGAGTTTTTATGCTGTGGTCCTGCTTGATGCCCACACCTAATAATATTATTATTAGTCATATTTTTATTATTATTATATTTGTTATTGTTATTACTGTTGTTGCTGTGCTTCTATGTGTCTCTCTGTCACCTGTCCCCCTCCCTCTTTCTCTCTCAACCCAATCGGTCAAGGCATATTGCCGCCCACCTGGAGCCGGGTTCTGCTCGAGGTTTCTTCCCATGAAGGGGAGTTTTTTCTTGCTGCTGTCGCCGAGTGCTTGCCCATGGGAGAATTTGGTTCTCTGTAAATTAAAGAGTACGGTCTAGACTTGCTCTATGTGAAAGGTACCCTGAGATAACTTCTCTTGTGATTTGGTGCTATATAAATAAATTGAAATTAATTGAAAAAAAAACTAAGCAAATGTGCATAATATGTCCCCTTCAGTCCTTTAGTCCTTAAAGTACTATAAGCAAACACAGAAAAACTGTCTTTGTAGTCAGTCTAAGAAAAACACCATTTGTGAGTGGACAAACCTACAAATGAAATATGTGTGGATGGTTTATGAATGTAATGATTTTGAGATAGAATCAAAATTCATGTATTTTTGTTCTACAGCAGATGTTCATGTGATATTATTCAGTTAGCCATAAGTTATGCCACAAGAAGGTTTTATAACACATCATAAAGAGACTTTTTACAGTTCCCATATCTGTGTGACATACTATCATTTATGGAACTTGAACTTTAACCTGAACCTGAACTTGAACACACACACACACACACACACACACACTAGTTACATATTATACATATGAGGGGGAGGTCAGTAACTTTGCAGTTAAGATTATAAATGATATTATGCAGCCGAAACCCTTCCTTTGCTTTCTCCGATCTCCCGCCACCAACATGTTCAACTACATGAGTTCCAGGAGACACTCTCTCAGGTATGATATTTAAACAATTTCTATTTCACTGTAGATATTAGATTTTCTGAAATATCCAATTCTCTATAAGCCATTACTGTAAACATTTACAATACAGATGATATTGTCTTTCTGTCTTCATATACAGTACCAGTCAAAAGTTTGGACACAAAGTGTCAAGTCAATTTTATTTATATAGCGCCAAATCACAAGTTATCTCAGGGGACCTTTCACATAGAGCAAGTCTAGACCGTACTAGGCATTACACCATGAGAAAGAAATTGGCAACAGCAGCAAGGAAAAACTCCCCTTTAAAGGGGAAGAAACCTCAAACAGAAGCGGGCTCTAGGCCATCTGTCTTAACTGGTGGGGTTTAGAGAGAAAGAGATAGGGGAGAGAGACATACAGAGGAGCAAAGCAACAACAATAATAACAATAACAACAATAATAATAATTGAAATATATTTAATAATAATAGTGGGTGTCAAGCTGGAACAAGGGGGCAGAAGGCGGCCCACAACCAAAGGTCACCTGCAAGACAAGGGGAAGATGCCAAGTTAGTAACATGCATTAATGGTACATGAATCCATACAGATGGAGAGGGGGAGGAGGAGAGACGAGCTCAGTGCATTATAGAAAGTCCTGTGGCAGTCTAGGCCTATAGCAGCATAACTAGGGGCTGGTCCAAGGCGAGCCTGGCAGGCCCTAACTATAAGCTTTATCAAAAAGGAAAAATTTTGAGCCTACTCTTAAATGTAGAGAGGGTGTTTGCCTCTTGGACCCAAACTGGAGGATGGTTCCACAGGAGAGGAGCCTGATAGTTGAAGGCTCTGCCCTCCCATTCTACTTTAAGAGACTGTAGGAACCACTAGTAATTCAATTCAATTTTTTAATTCAGTTTTATTTATACTGCACAAATCCAGTTATCTCAGGGTTCTTTTCACATAGAGCAGATCTAGATTGTATTCTTTAATTTACAGAGACCCAACATTCCCCCATGAGCAAGCACTTGGCGACAGCAGCAAGGAAAAGCTCCCCGTTAAGCCTGCATTCTGGGAGCACAGAGTTCTAGTGGGGTAATAGGTTATTATGAGCTCTTTGATGGTGCCTGACCATTAAGGACTTTGTAGGTGAGGAGAAGGATTTTAAATTCTATTCTAGATTTCACAGGGAGCCAGTGCAGAGGAGCTGAAATGAGAGAAATATGATCTCTTTTTCTAGTTTTTGTCAGTGCACATGCAGCTGCGTTGTGGACCAGCTGGAGAGTCTCTGGAAACTCGTTAGGGGAGCCTGATTATAAGGAACTGAAATAATCCAGCTTAGAAGTAACAAATGCATGGACTAGTTTTTCTGCATCTCTTTGAGACAGGATGTGCCTAATTTTTGCAATGTTATATAGGTGAAAAAAGGCAGTCCTTGAAATTTGTTTTATGTGGGACTTAAAGGACATATTCTAATCAAAGATAACTCCCAGGTGCCTTACGGTGGTGCTTGAGGCCAGGGTAATGCCATCTAGATTAGCTATATCATTAGATAATGTGTTTCTAAGGTGTTTAGGGCCAAGCACGATAACTTCAGTTTTGTCTGAGTTTAGTAGTAACTGATTGGTTTCATCTGGCTTCCTTAATAAATGTAATTGAGTATCGTCTGCATAACAATGAACATTTATTGAGTGTTTCCTAATAATATTACCTAAAGGAAGCTTATATAAGGTGAATAGTATTGGTCCAAGCACAGAACCTTGTGGAACTCCATGTCTAACTTTTTTGTATGGAGGATTCATCGTTAACATGTACAAACTGAAATTGATCTGATAAATGGGACTCAAACCAGCTTAATGAAGTTCCTTTAATGCCAATTAAATGTTCCAGTTTCTGTAAATAGGATATGATGGTCAGTGGTGTCAAATGAAGCACTAAGATCTAACAAGACAAGTACAGAGAGAAGTAATTTGTCCGATGCAATTAGGAAGTAATTTGTAACTTTCATCAGTGCCGTCTCTGTGCTATGATGTGCTCTAAATCCTGACTGAAAATCCTCAAATAAACTATTGTTATGTAGAAAGTGACACAACTGATTGGCAACTGCTTTCTCAAGCATCATCCAGTTAAAAATGAAATAGTTAAACAATAAAATGCCAAGATCAAGAATAGGCTTTTAAAGAAGAGGTTTAATTACAGCCACTTTAAAGGACTGTGGCACATAGCTTGTTAATAAAGACAGGTTGATCATATCTAGTAAAGAAGTGCTAACTAAGGGTAAAACTTCCTTAAGCAGCCTAGTTGGGATGGGGCTAAGAGACAGGTTGATGGTTTAGATGAAGAAATCATTGAAGTTAGTTAGGGAAGGTCAATTTTGGAGAGAAACTGTCTAAATATATGTCAGGTTTTACAGCTGCTTCTAAGGATCCTGTGTTTGGGGATAAATCGGTGCCTGTTGAGGGCAGGAGGTGATGAATTTTGTCTCTCATAGTTAGAATTTTATCATTAAAGAAGCTCATGAAGTTGTTAATACTGAGAGCTATAGGAATACATGGATCAGTAGATTTATGACTCTTTGTCAGCCTGGCCAAAGTACTGAAAAGGAACCTAGGGCTGTTTTTATTCTCCTCTATTAATAATGAGTAATGGGCGGCTCTGGCATTACAGAGGGCCTTCCTATATATTTTAAGACTATCTTGCCACACTAAGCGAGATTATTCCAGTTTGGAGGAATGTCATTTGCTTTCAAATTTTCACAATGTTTGTTTTAATTTGTGGGTTTGGGAGTTATACCATGGAGGTAACCTCTTATGTTTTAATGTCTTCTTTTTTAAAGGGGCGATGGAGTCGAGTGTCATTTGCAGTGAGCTTGCGGCATTATCAACAAGATGATCAATGCAGAAGGGACTAAAGTTAACGTAAGAGTCCTCTGTTGTATTGAGACATGGCATTGAATTCAATGCTGATGGAATCGCCTCCTTAAATTTCAGATTGAATCAGGATAGACATTAGTGAAGACATTTTTGTCTAATGGTGTGTAATCCAGTAATAGGAATTCAAAAGTTATTAAGTAATGGTGTGATAAAATAGGATTCTTGGAGAAACTATTAAATGTTCAATTTCGATGCCATATGTCAGACTGAGGTTGAGGGTGTGGTTAAAACAGTGAGTGGGTTTATTTTTTAAGTTTGTAACCATGCTTTATTGAATCTGCCCACCCATGTCTCCTAAAAATTATGTTTATACTGTTAAATACTGCCAAACAATTATGTTGGAAGGAGCATAATTGTTGCATAGATTAAAATCACTGACAACTTTTTTCCTGTCCGAACAGTCCTTTGTTCTTCCCTAGGAGTCAGGAGGTGGTTAGTGTGGATGGTGGTTGTACAATGTGCAGGACATTGACACCAGAGACCAGGTTTCTTGTCCTGCATCTCTGTGGATAGGTTTAGGCTGCAGAAACACTTTGGTCACAGTTAGGGAAAGATTGTGGTTTAATTGTCACTGTTGACTTTTTCCATATTTAACCAAGACAACAATCTTTCCCTGACCTTCACTGAGTACTTTGAGTTGTCTAAACAAAACTGTAAATTTTCAATCATGGTTAAGTTGCCATGAGCAGATGAAATATGCTGTCTTTTTATTTGCAGATATTTTCATAAAACATTTTCATATAACGTTGATATTCTGCTGATTATACCTATGTACTTTTACTTCAGTAAAATTCTGAATGCAAGACTTTGTCTTTTAGTTGAGTATTTTTACAGTGTGCTATTTTACTTAAGTAAAAACAATTTAATACTTCTTCCACCTCTGTGTCTCCCAGCTATCTGTTCAAATACAGTAGCTTTGAACCAGTCCCCATGCCATAAACTAGCCAGGCTTAAAATGAATCATACACCCTTCTAGCCCAGCACATTCTGTTATTTTTTATACCGGTATAGTGGCACAGGCCAGTTTACAACAGGAGTGTTCAGTCTGCTGTTGTACATGTGTTTCATTCTGTGTTCATCTCAGCCTTCAGAGTGTGGAGCTGCCATACAAAGCCTACCGCTACACTGTGTTAACCTGGGAAAAATATTCAGTCATTTTCAGTCAGTCATTGTTCATTGTTATGAATCTTGAGGTGGTGGCTCGTTTCCCAGCAAAGTCGTGATTCAATAACATTATTTAATAATTAATTACTGACCCAATGTTCATACTTAAATTGCACTGATGTCTGGCAATAATTGACCAATCTTCAATTTCGAGTGCTGACATTTCACCATACTGAAGCCAATTTTAGGTTTCGATACTTGATAACTGGCTTGTGAACACATCTGCAGGTTGATACTTATCTCTAATGGTTCATTGGCTGTATGGTGCAAAGGTGGATAAAGATGTAACATGTGACTGATTCCTTAATCAAAAGGGTGATGGATTCTATGGAGGAGGACAATGCAAGGTAAGAATCCATAATGTCACTTTTGAGCTTTAAGCATCTCAATTCATATCAATACTATTCTTAATTCATATACTTTCATTTATTTTTTCAACTGGTTGTGCAGATATTATTTAGATCACCTTAAAGTCAACTGAGATCTAAACTTCAACTCTACTCTGTACAGACAATCATGCACTCACTCTGACTGAAGTGTATTTATAAGATATATTCAATGGCAGCTCTGATGAATATGGTTTTATCACACAATAGATCCATTTTCAGATCAGCAGAAGAATTTGACTGTTTTAATACTTTTCAGGGTGAATGTGAAAAATCTTGTGTGCGCATTTCATGAAAAAGAATTGTCTGGAATGTCTGCTGGCTCAAAGGACAAGGGCAAAAGGTAAGATCGGTGAATTTCAAATGATATCTAATAAAACAATCAAACAACACTTGCGTTGTGTTGTGGGAATTATTGCTTTTAACAATAGATAAATTCACAGAGAGCATCTGTTTTTTCAGAGTTTTATTGCAATAAATGGAGTTCACATTTGCAAATGCAAATCTTTCAGTTTGTCAGGCTGAGAGAGATGCCTGAATGAGTATCATTAGTACAATGATTATTTGTACATGAAGTTACATGCATCATAACACATCTCACATCCCGCATCCGTCACCCTTATCAGTTGTTTTGTGAATTAATACACAGACGCCCTTTGTCTATTCATAACTCTATCTGCACCTGCATCTGCTGAGTTTTAAAGCTGAAGGCTGAATCACAACTTTGCCTTTGTTAAGATCACTGAGAACTGGCAGTTCATCATGCTCACACAAGAGGAAGAAGACACAACGTCTCACTCTCTGCACTCTGCCATAAGACAGCATAGGCCTAATATAAGACAGTACATATAATCTTAAAACAATAAAAAAAGAGTAAAAATTCCCATAACACAAAGAAATCAATTGGAGAAGTGTATTTTAAAATGTATTAGTTACAATTAAATGTTTTTTTTGCTGAGCATCACTATTAACCAAAAGGAGATATTGAGGTATATATTGGTGTGGCTCCAGATATATGATTTCTACCTGCAATAAATTTGCTAGTGGACAGGGATCAAGTTGTATTTATGTGCCAAAAGGAGGGTTCAAATGTTCAAATTATGTAAATAAATGTTCATGTCAAATAGAAAGTGTTATTATGAAAACATTCCTTGAAATTACGAATTGCCTTACAGACCGAAGCCACCGCAGTCAACAACCAGTGGACCTGTGAGTGTGAGGTCTGAGCAGTCCATTGAAGTCCCTCTTGTTTTCAAAGGCAAACAGTAAGATGATCTTAATCTACATACTATGACCTTACCGCTCACAAATTCATAATAAGATATTGAATATGGAGATTAGCTCTCTAAGCACACTGTGATCTGTAAACTGTCTTTCAAAGTTACTTAAGCCTAAACTTATGTACTTTTGCTCAAGGATAACTTTTGATGCAATACTTTTACTAACCACTGGTTTAAAGCAATAGTTCAGTATTTGGGGAAATATGGTTATTTGCTTTCTTGGCAAGAGCTAGATGAGAAGATTGATACCAATGTCTCCTGGCTGTGGCTCCATATACTGTGCAGACATGAGAATGATATCAATCTTCTTATTTAACTCTATTATTAGCTACCATACAAGTGGAAAAACTCCACAGGGCACCTTTAAAGTCCCAGTGAAATGGACGTAAGGGTAGCTTTGGATTAAAAAGGCGGATTTCTACCTTTAATCTGCTAGTGGATAGGGGCCAAATTGTATGTAAGTGCCAAAAGGAAGGTTTAAATGTTTAAATTATGTAAGTAAATGTTCATGTCAAATAGAAAGTGTTATTATGAAAACATTTCCTGAAATTGCAAGTTGCCTTCCAGATTGAAGCCACCAGAGTCAACCACCAGTGGATTTGAGAGCTTGAGGTCTGAGCAGTCCATTGAAGTCCCTCTTGTTTTCAAAGGCAAACAGTAAGATGACATTAATCTATATACTGTAACCTTACTTACAAAATGAGCTGTCTAAACACTCTGTAAACTATCTTTCCAAGTTATTTAAGTTATGAACTTTTGTTAAAGTAAAAGGTTTGATGCAATATTTACCACTGGTTTAAAGCGAGATTTCAGTATTTTGAGAAATACACTTATTTGCTTTCTTGAGGGCTTGAGAGCTAGATGAGAAGATCGATACCACTGGTATAGATCTCCTCATTCAACTCTATTATTAGCTACAGTACAAATAGGAAGAGTCCACAGGGTACCTTTAAAGTCCCAGTGAAATGGGCATTATGTCTTTGGATTAGGGAGACTGGTTTCTACCTGTAATAATCTCTTAATGGATTGGGGTCATATTTAAGTGAAGGAGGGTTTAACTGTTGAAATGACTGACCACATGTTCATGTCAGAAAGAAAGAAAATGTTCAAGTCAAATAAGATGTTATTATGAAAACTTCCCCTGAAATTATAAATTGCCTTCCAGATTGAAGCCAACACAGTCAACCACCAGTGGATTTGAGAGCTTGAGGTCTGAGCGGTCCTATGGAGCCCCTCTTAATTTCAAAGATAAACAGTAAGATGACATTAATCTATATACTGTAAGTGCCAAAAGGAAGGTTTAAATGTTTAAATTATGTAAGTAAATGTTCATGTCAAATAGAAAGTGTTATTATGAAAACATTTCCTGAAATTGCAAGTTGCCTTCCAGATTGAAGCCACCAGAGTCAACCACCAGTGGATTTGAGAGCTTGAGGTCTGAGCAGTCCCATAGAGAACCTCTTAATTTCAAAGATAAACAGTAAGATGACATTAATCTATATACTGTAAGTGCCAAAAGGAAGGTTTAAATGTTTAAATTATGTAAGTAAATGTTCATGTCAAATAGAAAGTGTTATTATGAAAACATTTCCTGAAATTGCAAGTTGCCTTCCAGATTGAAGCCACCAGAGTCAACCACCAGTGGATTTGAGAGCTTGAGGTCTGAGTGGTCCTATGGAGCCCCTCTTAATTTCAAAGATAAACAGTAAGATGACATTAATCTATATACTGTAAGTGCCAAAAGGAAGGTTTAAATGTTTAAATTATGTAAGTAAATGTTCATGTCAAATAGAAAGTGTTATTATGAAAACATTTCCTGAAATTGCAAGTTGCCTTCCAGATTGAAGCCACCAGAGTCAACCACCAGTGGATTTGAGAGCTTGAGGTCTGAGCGGTCCTATGGAGCCCCTCTTAATTTCAAAGATAAACAGTAAGATGACATTAATCTATATACTGTAACCTTACTTACAAAATGAACTGTCTAAACACTCTGTAAACTATCTTTCCAAGTTATTTAAGTTATGTACTTTTGTTAAAGTAAAAGGTTTGATGCAATATTTACCACTGGTTTAAAGCGAGATTTCAGTATTTTGAGAAATACACTTATTTGCTTTCTTGAGGGCTTGAGAGCTAGATGAGAAGATCGATACCACTGGTATAGATCTCCTCATTCAACTCTATTATTAGCTACAGTACAAATAGGAAGAGTCCACAGGGTACCTTTAAAGTCCCAGTGAAATGGGCATTATGTCTTTGGATTAGGGAGACTGGTTTCTACCTGTAATAATCTCTTAATGGATTGGGGTCATATTTAAGTGAAGGAGGGTTTAACTGTTGAAATGACTGACTACATGTTCATGTCAGAAAGAAAGAAAATGTTCAAGTCAAATAAGATGTTATTATGAAAACTTCCCCTGAAATTATAAATTGCCTTCCAGATTGAAGCCACCAGAGTCAACCACCAGTGGATTTGAGAGCTTGAGGTCTGAGCAGTCCTATGGAGCCCCTCTTAATTTCAAAGATAAACAGTAAGATGACATTAATGTATCTACTATAACCTTACTTCCAATCAATAATGAGGTTTTTAATATTGAGGTTGACTTTGTGATCTGTAAACTATCTTTCAAAGTTAATTGAGCCTAAACATATGTACTTTTGCTCACATGTAAGTTGTGATGCAATAGTTTTACTAACCAAGAGTTCAATGGGAAGTAGGCTTACTTGCTTTCTTGCTGAGAGTTAGATGAGAAGATCAATACCACTGTCATTTGTATGATACACATGTAGCTGGAGCTAGCAGGTGATTAGCTTTGCTTAGCACAAAGACTGGAAACAGGTGGACACAGCTTGACTGGCTTTGTACAAAATCCACCTACCAGCATTTTCTGAAGCTCGGGCACAGTGATGTCTCTGACTGCACCCAACCAAGAAATAATGTGACACTTAAATCCCTGTAAAACTTTAATTTTGTTAAATAGACAGGCTAGCTGTTTCTTGCTGTTTGGCTTCTGTAATGTGATGGATTTCCGAGTGCAAATGAATATGTAGAATATCAGATCCTTCAGATTTTATTAGATTGCTCAAAACTTTAGAGGAAAAGGAAAGAGAGGGATTCTGATATTAAAATACTCAAACACACAGGATACACACACACACACACACACACACATACACACACACATATATATATATATATATGTGTGTGTGTGTGTGTGTGTGTATATTAATTTGATATCTGATTTGCAATAAAATACATTGTTCTTGTATAATTTTCAGGATCAAGATCTATCAATCTATCTATCAAATCTGAATATTAACACAACTCTAGTGTAGAAGCATTTTGCCAGAGCATAGATGTGGATGTCTTTTGTTTTTATTTATATATATATATATGCAGTGAAATTATTTGCAGTAACGCTTTTTAAACAATTCACTGATTCTTTTCATTTCTTTCAGATCGAAGACATCAGATATATTGATCAGATATATTTTGATTATGAGACAGACCCTGCAAACGATATAAACCCTGATTCTAGAAACAAAATGCAAGAAAAATATTGGACTTTAATACAGTATGTTTAGTAGTAGCTTCATTTTTATCCCTACAGTTTTAATTTGACCCACTGACTTTCAATTGCATTAATATTTTACTCCTCAACTGATATTTTAACTGCTTTCATCTCTTATTCTTCAAATGATGTTTCTCCTTTTTTAAACCTTTGACTGACACTTCAAACTCTTTCAAGTCTCAGGTCTTTGTGTTTGAAGAACAACAACAACAAAGCTTCTTCACCTAATTCCTGCAACCTCCACTGTTCATACAAAATATACTCCAACTGCTTTCAGTGCTTACACTTAAAGTGCTTTCAGCACATCCATTTTACAGTAACTACTTGAACTTATTTCAATATTTGTATTCCTGTTTTTACTTCAGCTGCACTTTGAGCTCTTTTCACCGTTTCCTTTGTTTCAAATACTTCAATGGCAACATTTTGGCAGTGAACACATGTAAGGTTTGTTAGAAGCCTGTTTGTAGCCTCTTCTAGTTTGTATTCAGATATATGTAAAAATATTACATGCTACATTTTTGCCTCTAAGGTCACTTTTACTTTTGGAAAGTGAATCGAGATTTAGTGAATAGAAGCTGATGATTCCATTTTTTTCAATTGACTTCCTTTCAGAAAAGGCAGCCCATATGGGATGCCCCAACCTTGGGGTGGACATGTGATTTGTCCTATTGACCCACCCAGGTAGTGTATGTTTCCAGCATATAAATATGTCTGATACCACATTATACATCTGTCTGTCTAATTAACTGGAGCATCTGAAAAAGCTGATACATACAGTATGTACTGTGTTATGTCTGTAATGATTTTCAGGTTTAAAGCTCAATGTCCTCCATCTGCTGTGTATCCAGTACTAAGAACTGATCATAGAGGCCCTGATGACGTTATCCATAGCAGGTAAAAATCACATCTTCAAATATTGCACTTACTTATGTCATAACATGATCACATTACTGTTGAATTTGTGTGCTGTAACAGAAAGCACAGTAGATTAATTAATTAAATAATTTTTTTTTTCTTTGATACATTTAAGCAACTTTGGTGACATTTCCAAGTGCTGAGAGATAATGAGATACCAGACATTGTCAGTAGTGTTTTCATATAAACAATTTGTTGCCACACTTTGACAAAATCTGTCACATGCTGTCTGTCCTCCTCCTAGAGTTCAAAGAAACTATGACATTGAAGTAGAGTAATACAGAAAAGCTCACAGGGACTGCAAAAGCGACTTAAATGATAATATTAAGAGACACAAGTTATTTATTTGTTTGGCTTATAGTAAGGAAGGATTCAAAGCTGCATTAGTTGCATGAAATATTTGTAAATTGTAATCAGTACATTGTACTTGTATAATTTTTCAGGATGAAGGATAAACCTCATACATCTTCTGGATATGTGTCAGACATGTCTGACGTTTCACAGGATAAGCTGTATGATTTCAAAGGCAAACAGTAAGAAGCAAGACTCAGTTACGTTTTTAAAAACAGGCCAATTGTTTGTTCTACACTGTAAGAAATCTCAATCTGTGCTTCAGAATTTAAGTTTTAGATCATTTCTCTTCAGTGATCTGAAAGATGATTAATCCTCAACTCCCAGTTGCAACAGCTATTGTGATCTTCAACATGTATTTTTTCCTGCTATACTTTTACTGCTATACAGTCCAATATCCAGTCTGGAGTCACAGTGGTTTAAAGAGTGGAAGGATTTAAGACACAAACATGTTGAATTTGAAAATTACACAACACAATCCTTGTAGTTACCATAAGGTGACATTACAGTTGCCTGTTGTTGCTTCTTAATACAGTTAGCCTTGGCTGGAGTAAATGATATCAAGTCCTTTTCGTTCTCAGTCGGGACTATCCAGGGACAGCAGAATCCCACATCTCGTCTGACACATCCAACTACTCTGGATCAAGGGATTCCCAATATGATGAGGAGATGGTTCTGCCTGATGACATGTGAGCCACTTTTTTATTTACTACATTGTTATTGAGCTAAGAAAGGTGATGAAGAACATGATTGCCATGACATGGCACAAAAATAGAAATGACTTACTAATTACTTAAACATTTGTTACTATTCTTTGTGCACCCTCAAGTAAAGACCATGATTATTTTTCAGATATGATTTTCCACAACTATCCAAAATACATAGAAAACAATAAATTTAAAGACAAACACATTTGCCAACTGCTGCACTTTACTTTTCTGACCGAAAACAGAGAAGAAGAGGTGATTTGTGACATTTGCTGCCAAGCTCCAGCTATGAAGATCTGTCTGACCTGTAACATTTCCTACTGCGAGTATGATGTCCGGCAGCACTACACAGTGAGTGCTCTGCAGAGACACACACTCAGAGATGTGAGTGCTGAAGTCGAGGGTAAACGATGTCAGCACTACCAAGAGCCTCTAGATGTCTTCTGCAGGACTGATCTGATGCCGATCTGCAGCACATGTGCACAGGGAAGTCACAGAGGACACGACATCATCTTGCAGAAGATGCCACATGCAGCAAGACAGGTGCGAACCCCCCACAAAGAAATCTGAAAATTTGTAAATATTGGGAAAATATCTTGTAGTAGTGAAGTGCAGAATTTTTTTTCATACAATTCTATTACAGATGTCTAGAGCTGACGAAAACCAGGTCCCTGGACTACTTGATACAGGTGAGTAAATACTTCGGAGGCACAACAAGTGGTCCCTTATCATTATTATAATTATTATTACAGGCACACTGATGTATTTGAAGTTACAAAGGATGCACAACAGACATTATTAAAGGATCTTTGAAATAAATGTGCCATAGTGAAGCAGACCAATAAGGAAACAAATCTGTTTTTGGTGTGACACATTTATGACCAGCTGTAGTAGAGAAGACACATGTTCAAGCCCAGTAACTAAAATACAGCTGGGTAGTTGTAACCCCGAAAGCTGCTTCTCTGTAAACAAAGAATAAATCATTTTGTTCAGAAAATGTATTTCTACAAATGTGAGTGAGTTGGAAGAAGGTTTATCTAACAGAAAACCTGTGTGATTTATACATCTATTACACAGTGATAAATGGTAGACTTGGTCAAGCCCAGTAACTAAAATGTAGATGTGTAAGTGTATTATGGATTTATCATATTGAATGGATTTAAAATTAATTAAATTAAGTGTCCTTATCAGTGTAATTATAAAGTTCAGTGGCTCCACTATCAGTTACATTCATTTACATTCATTCAGTCACAGAAAGCCACTGACTCAGATTTTAGTGCCACATCATCCCTGACCATAGCACAGAAATGACTGCGATGAGTTCCCCAAACAGGTATCCAAATGTTACATTTGGGAAAAAGAGAACACTGGTATCGGATCAGTTGTCAGTATTAGCAGATAAGTGAGTTGATCTGAGTTGATCAGAATCTGTATTTTGAGATAAGAATTCAGATCAATGCATACTGTATCCCTGAAAGCACAAATTCAATCTGTGCTTGTCCATTTACTATTATTGGTTTTCATTTGTTTGTTTTGTGTTCAGAGAATTTATTTCTTTAATACTTATTATTTCTTTTAATAAGTATTGTAAGAAGGCAAAACAGGCTTTCTTAACAGGAAGCCTTAAGACACAATGTGCCTCTCACACATCCATTCTATGAGCAGAAATTAATGTTATGTGCAGAACTTAATATTTAGCACCTAAGACATACAGTGTCTACATGTGCTCAACCTCCCACAACTAAATAGCCCTCTCCTGATTTAAAATCTGGTAAAGAAATGTGTGATGCTGTATTTGTGCGGTTAATAAATGTTTTCAAAGTGATTTAATTTTAATGACACCGAAACAGACACAAGGGCACAAAAGATTAAATCTAGGAAATGAACTGAATCCTTTTTCAACAGGTTGATTGAAAAAGATTTACAGTATTGTTTCTAAAATTCCCGACAAAGGAAGAGCATGCACTGTTGCCATGGAGAATTGATTAAGAAGCAATAAAGTCGATATGAAAAAAAGCATTTTTCAATATGATCATGCCATGTTGTAGGATTTAAAATCACTGTACAAGTGGGCCAAATGATTTCTTGTAATGTCTTATGTTTGCCAGTGGTGCCCCCTCCTGGTAAGATCAAGTTCCTGTCAGTAAAGCCAAACTCTGTGATGCTGAGCTGGGGATGCCCAGCAGGACTAGAGGGACCTAAGAGCTTCAGAGTAGAGTGGAGATCTTCTAAGAGGGAGGAAGATTATATAATCATCAAAGATTTTCTTAGAATTGAAATAAACAACCTTCAACCAGGACAACAATATTTGTTCAGAGTGGCCACAGAGGACGAGGATGGCAAATTGAGTGAATGGGTCAAAGAATCTGTTTTCACAGGTAAGACATTTCATATTCCTCTCACTGCAGTGTGTTCACAGTTTACTTAATGAACAGAGCATTTTTATTTGAAAGAACTGCTTTTTTGCAGCGGTACCAGCTCCTCGACACTTAACAAAAGAGCATACAGAGGCCAGGGCTGTGTCCTTGAAATGGACCATGGGAGACAAAATGGAGCAAATTCCACATCGATTCCTTATAACTGTCACAAGTCCGGGGAAAGAGCCGCAGGGAATACACTCCGTAGACTGCTACAAGATGTTCTCTGACTTAGAGCCAGACACAGAGTACACCATCTCTGTCTCAACAGTGCTCAACAACCAGTACAGTAAGCCAGTCTCCACAACTATACAAACAGGTGAGAAGTTACATTGCCTGCTTAAAAAAAAAATCAATCAAACATATCAACCATACTATTTACTGTAGTTACAGCCAAACGGAAATATTGGCACAAACACAACTGGTAGCCTTCGCTCTCTCTCTCTCTTTCCCTATATATATATATACATACAAATACTGTATATTTTATATGAAAAAATACTTGCTATATTAAAAGCAACTTTTCTATGATAAGTAAGGGTGGGATTTATTCAAGTAACTATGATAAGTGTATGATAAACGAACTGAGTAGAGATAAAACAAAGGGGTAAGCAAGTGATTTAGTGTTGAACTTCCATTAAGTCTGCTGTTAAACGCAGGTGGTGGGTTGGGTGGATGGTTAGATAAATAGATGGCAAAAAGTTAGACCTTGCTGCAGGAGACCACTGTTTGCTTCCTACCTCCAACCACGTTTCAAGTAATCATTTTAACCCAAACCATGATCTTTCTCTAACCCTAACCAAGTGGTTTTTGTGCCTAAACCTAACCAGACCTTAAAAACAGCGTTGTCACGTCATTAAACATAATTATTTTTTAACAGTGATTTATAATGTTTGGTGCAGGCAAAAAAGATACTTTCAATTTAAATTTCACGAACTGCCGTGACACTGAACATTAAAAAATGTGTCTAATAATGACACAGATGGGTTTACATTGGACTTAGTTGAAAGCCTGGTGCGTCTCATACTGACGCTAAAGGATGCCTTGTGTGTCAGTATCAAACACTGAGGGGCGTGACATAGTGGTGTTATTTGACGACCTGGGAATGAGAACGAGTTGGAGTGGGCCATTTACACTCCTCTACTTCCTCCTCGTGATGACATTAGATTGTCATCAGACTTCAGATTGTCCGTTCTGTAGCCTTTGTTGCTAAGGTTGTTCCACGGATTGTTCACTCATGTAAGAAGTGATATGTATGGATATATCTGAGAAGTTTCCATTTTGAGAAAAGAATGAAGTGAAATCCTACTGCTACTGTCTGTTGGTGGAAGCTGGTGGAAGTCTGCCGAGGGGCATCTTCCCGAAGCTGTCCAATCAAAACAGAGGGGGCTCATTGGGAGGGGGTCCTTAACGACACAGGATCTAAAACAGCCTGTTTCAGACAGAGGCTGAACTGAGAGCTGTATAAAGGTTCAGTATAAGAAAAATAAGGAGTTTTTTAAAACTGTAAATCATGCAAAGATATTCCAATAGCACCCCAGAATACAGATATAGACCTTGAAATGTGCACAATACTCCCCCTTTAAAAGTTTTTCTCCAAGCTCAAGCAAATATAACCCCTAATCATCAGGGGTTATCACAGGCTAGTGATCGCAGGCTGAGTAGAATCTCCGTATGATGAATGAATTGATCTTCATGTCTAAAACTGTGTGGTCTCTTCATGTTGATTCACAGATTCATGTCTCATGGAGGTGCTTTCAAAAATCGGACTTGAAGATCAGTATGACAACAAGCTCACACTAAGCACGGTCCTGGAGATGAATCAAAATGATACATCAGAGAACGATCTTGAAACTGCAAAGTCACTTCCCGAGGCCTTTTTGAAAAAACTTATGATGCTGAATGCAAATGCTAGAAGTGTCAAATGTGTGTCCCATGATGTGGACTCAGATAAGAGCAATGCCATCAATCCATTGGACCTGATAACAGCACTGTTTCTCTGTTCAGATAGCTTTCTGCACCAGAACATAGTTCTGAAAATGTCACTCTGCCAGTTTGCTGTACCGCTCTTGCTGCCCAACAATGAAACAGGAGAAATCACAATGATGCTGTGGGCTATGCGTGAAATTGTCCAAACCTTCAGACCCTCCAAAGAGGCATTCAGAAAGTTGAAGTGTGAAGAAAGACTTGTGCTCTCTGATATTCCTTTGGTGTCATTTGTCAGGCTGGGGAAGATGGTCTCATCCAAGTCTCAGATACTGAATGGACTGCTTAGCGACAATCAGCAGCAACATGACAGATTTTTTCATCGTCACATGGCATTTGGTGATGTCCCCAGGAGAATTTCAGACGGGCTGGTTGAAATCAGCTGGTATCTCCCATGCGGGAACAGGAACATAGACAAATTCACTGAGCCAGTGGCCATCACCAACCTCAGGGGAGACATCAGGGCTTTTGACAAGCAGTTCTCATTCCTCTGTCAGACATCTGCAGCTGTTTACATCTTCTGTGATGAATCAGAAGCGGATTCCTTCAACAGTTTGGAAGGAAGAGATGTGAAAGGAAAAGTCTTTTTGATTAGCAGCAAAAAGGGGAAAAACTTTACACTCAAAATAATGACTTTGAAACCAAGCTTAAAGACAACTAATCTGAGTCAGAAGAAAAAGACGGACACAGAGCTGATAAAAGCCATCCAGGAATCTATCTCTAAGATTCTAGAAAAATGTCCAGACAAAGTGCAGCTGGCAAATCTGGCCGACAGAGCTCACTGCAGCGGGATCCTGGTTGATGAGGATACTGATGAATGTCAGAGTGCCAGGAAGAATGCAAATAAAATCACCACGCATATCGCTAACATCCCCAAATTCAAAGACAAACAACTGCCTAGCCAGGGACACATCTGGAAAGCTCTTTCGTGGCTGGAAAATGAGTGGTGGAGACTGCGAAAAGTTGGCAATCAGAACATTGAGGACTACCGCAAATCACTGAAAACAAAAGAAAAAGACCTTAGAAGGAAACAACAAAGATTTGAGATGACAGCTGCAATGTCAGACTTCTTTCACGGGGTGGTCACCTCAGAAGTGCAACGTTACTATTTCCTCAAATGGCTTGAAATAGATTTGGACAATCTGTTCCGGCACCAGCTGTCAGCTCTGCGGGAGCGTTACAAAGAGCAATGCCAGAAATTTCCCCAAGAAAAAGAACAAATTGCAGAGATCGACAAGCAAATGTCTGCTTGTTCTTTACACCTGGAACACTTTTTCCGAGAGTGTGGGCAGCTATATGAATGTGCCAGTTACCTGCCAGAATACAGTCGTCAAAGAAAAACCATGGATCAACTACCTGCACTGTGTGCTCAGATGCTGCTGGATGGTTTCCCTGTGGAGCTTGTTGATGGAGATGCAGCAAACATCCCGATGAAGTGGATCAAGGAGGTCCTAACTGAACTTCACTACATTATGAATTCCAACAGTAAACTCAAGGTCATTACAGTCATCGGAGCTGAAAACTCAGGAAAATCAACTCTGCTCAACACCATGTTTGGGGTCAGGTTTTCCACTAGCAGAGGTTGCACCAGAGGAGCTTTCATCCAGCTGATCAATGTCAGTAAAGACGTCAGGAAGGAACTGGGGTGTGACTGCATCCTGATCATCGACACCGAGGGACTGAAACCACATCAGATGGCTCAAGATGATCATAGCCATGAGCGTGACAGGGAAGTGGCAAGCCTCGCTGTGGCGCTTAGTGACGCCACTATTGTCAGTGTTTGCATGGACAACTCCAGAGAGAAAGAGGTCTTGGAGATTGTGCAGCACGCTTTCACAAGGCTGAAGGATGTGGACAAGAAGCCACTGTGTCATTTTGTGCATATTAACATGTCTGACATGCCTCCTGCAGAGAGGAAGAAGAGAGATAAGGAGTTAGTGGAACAGCTCAATGAAATGATCCGGAGGGACACTAATTTGATGAAGGCCAACATCATGAAGATCTCAGATGTGATGGAGTTCAATCCAGACTTTTGCAGCTGGTATGTTCCTCCCCTTTGGGATGGGATACTGCCAATGGCTCCTTTCAGTGTTGACTACAGTGAGACTGTGCATGCTTTCAAAAAACAGCTGATAGGGGACCTCAAAAAGTGTCAAGAAAGAGGTGATCTGACACATTTTGTCGGGAGGTTAGAAAGCTTCTGGAAAGCTCTATGAGAAATGTAGATTCATCTGAGGAAAAAGGCAGGAGAGTGATGTGAACACAGAAAGGGGGAAGCAGAATAATTTCATAACAGAAGCAAGTTTTGGTTTCATATAAATCAATAAATAATTCAGTAAAATGAAATCCAGGTCATTTGAAAATAGAAATAAGGGAAATGTGTCTGTTTTTTCAACTTCATATGAATGAACTGGACGGTAAAAAACTTTGTTATACTTCATTTCTTTTATTTACAGTGCAATTTTTTAAACATCTGGCCCATTGAACACTGTACAAATAAAACATTAAACATGTATATATGCTTGCAAAAAATATACTTTGAGACAGTCTGTCAGTCAGTTTCCACCTGAACAGGGAAAGAAGTATGGACATTCATTTGAAGTGTATAGATGTGTAGTAGACACCAAAAAACATCCTATTAGTGTTATCAAATCTGTATCAAAAAGATATTTGACATCTAAATCTTACAGCATCTGTAAAAATTTTAATTGCCTATGTAGAATTATATCAAAAGTGCACATCTGACAGGCCGCCTGAAGAAAAAGCTAAAATAATTGATATGTTGTGAATTCATGTGGTAGTTTGTACAATAAAGATGTATATAATATAATCTCAATTATTATTAAGAAAGCACTCACTTTTGCTATTTATACTACAACAATATCACAGTCACAATCATAATAGTTAAATCCAAATTTGGATTGAAGATTTTAGATGTGGCATTATTGATATTCTTATAATAAGTCCTCACATTTATATTAATGTTACATCTGACTTTAGATCCAAGTCCAAGTAATTTGGTAAACTAGATATTTAAAGGGTCAGTTCAATCAAACTATGTAAAAACATATTTGCTCACTTACCTCTAGTGGTATATAGCCATGTAGATGGATTTGTTTTCATTTGTCTGTGTTTTGAGCTATCAATCTCTGATTTGCTGTTCACTTTTTTAAATAAAAATGTAATTCTTCAATGCTATGAGCAGAACAAAACAAAGTCAATTTATCACCATTGTATTGGGTTGGGACAACTAAACCCAAACCTAGCATTAGGGTTAGGGTCAGGGTTATGGTGAATCCTAACCCCAACTACTTCAGGTGACTAGATACTGCTATGGGTATGAAAGAAACCCTTCAAGTTAATAATGTACTACAAACTTGCATGTTGTTTCAGTTCATATGTAGTGTTGCTAGTGATTCTCAGCTTAAATTAATCAAATTTAATTTAATCTCTAAACTAACCACAGCTTTGATTTAAACCATCTCCTTGCTGAGCTGTCACTCTCTTCATAATCTCTCATCACATGTTACAGTAAATACACATTACATTTATTCAACGGTAACACATTGAAGGGATTGTCTTATACTCGAGAGATGATGGAAGTGACAGAAAATAAAATACAGAACAGACACCAAGAAGTCTTTGTACATGAAGAAGAATTACAAGAACATTAACAGTGTGCAGTCTGGTCCATGTTGTGTTCAGTGCAGCAGAAAACAGTTTGGTGAAGAGTCAGCGAGACATCATTCGCACAAACTCTGAGGGAAAAAAAAGTTATTGTCATTGGTTAAGAAAAAGGATAGTATCTCCTTTAAATGTATGTCTTCTGCCCTTAGCCAGACAATCCATCTAATATCCTTGTTTTCTTGGATGCTGAATGAATTCTTAAGAGCTCTCTGTCATGCCTGAAATAACCATTTGCATTATTTTTCAAGAATTGTACCCTAAAATGACCTAAAAGTAATTTCAGGTGCCTGTCTTTTCAGTTGAATTTTTGGAAAAACAAGGTAATCCTCTTTTCCATGTTCCTTGCTTCATTTACTCTTCTTTTTATTGCTCAGCTTCCTTAACTGAAGTTACAATCCCCTCTTCACTCACCTTCAAAGTCCACCTGTCCATCCCCGTTGAGGTCTACATCTCGCAGGATCTCATCGATCTCGCGGTGGTTGAGCTGTTCTCCCATCAGCTTCTTCATGGCTTCTCTCAGCTCCCCAAGGCTGATCTGACCATCGCCATCTGAGTCGAACTGGAAATAATGGATGGGGTAGAGAGAAAAGAAAGAAAAATACATAGAAAATAAGATGTGTAAGAAGTAAAAGTGAGGGAAAGGCATTTTCAGGGGGTCCCACATGCAATGTAGATGGGCTTTTTGGCTATAAATTCATATATGTTATTGGCTACATTCAAGTAGGGGGCTTGTAATTGATAGCAATGACCATAATGCAGACCTCTTTGAAGGCATCCCTCAGCTCTTTGACTCCAATCATGTCTGCAGTCTCAGCGAGCATCTTAGGACCCATCAACTCCACAAAGTCCTCAAAGTCCACTCTGCCGCCACCTAGAGGGCAAGGGCATTTGATTTGATACAAAATAAATTGTTACTTGATCTCTGTTTGGTGCTAAACAGGCAAGTTATTACAGTAAGAACCTTATTTTTGTGACCAATATATGTAATAACATCAAATGTAACACTTTTTTGCAATTCATAGTTCTATGGGAAGTTTAAGTTTTAATGTTATACTGAACCCCAAGAGTCATAAGTAATGGAAATATTGTACAGTGAGCACTCATACCATCAGCACCAGGTAAATACCACCAGGTTATATGATAGACCAAAACATGTCCTCTCCACAGCTTGTAGACATTCGCTTTACATGGTGACGGTAGGTCAATTCTGTAACTTAACATTATGTGTACTAAATTATTCAACATTATTTATATTCACTCTAGTCAGCGTACATATATCTATCTATCTATATATATATATATATATATATATATATATATAGATAGATATAGATAGATATATATATATATACACACACACACACACACACACTCACACACACACACACACACACACACACACATACACACACACACATAGCAGGACTTACAGATCTGCTGGCTGAGTTCTATCAGTTCCATCTCTGTTGGCATGTATCCCATAGTCCTCATGCACTCGCCCAAGTCCTTACAGCTGATGAAGCCATCCTTGTCTTTGTCAAACTCCCTGAATGCCTCACGTAGTTCTGCAGGGAATACATGTGTGTGTGAGAGAGACAGATTGCCATCCGAATGTTTTTGAATTGATTATAGCATCTTTCAAACAGTAACCAGTAAAAACATACAATCATGGTGGGGGTGATGAGTTTGATACTGATGTGTCTATCACAACATTATGTCACATTGTAATTGGAACTTTACAATAACAATGTAAAAAAAATGTTGACTTTGCAATGCTAACTTGGTTAAAGACCAGTACCTGGATTTTCCAGTTAAATTGAGGAATTCTAATTTGTGAATTCTGTTCAATTAAATTGTCTCCAAAACTTTTAAAGCAATTCAACAATTATGTTTTTACTTATTTATTTATTTTATTGTAATAAAACAATACATTATCAAATTAAGAATTATTTTTGGAGGTGTGACCTAGACTTAAATTGACTATTAAATTAAATTCATTTAAATTCACTTTGGTTTTACACAGTTCTTCGATATAAAGCACACATCTCAGATTTCACAGTTAAACACAGGGATTGAAAAGAAGGCGGGTCAGTCAAGAGATGAATTTGGATTAGATATTTGATATTTCTGTACCTTCCATTTCCTCTGGTCGCAGATCTCTGTCCTGCAGTTGTATGGATAGAAGACAGAACACACGTAGAGAAATAGACAGCTAGTTAGTTTACACACACACGTTCAGTCTCACTCTGTGCATCTTGTTCTGTCTCACACATACAGTACACACAGTCACAATGACGAAACAAACATTTTAGTGCTTCAGCTTTTTGCAGTTCTGCTCACTCACTCCTCTCGCTTCTATGAAGCTTTTTTTGTTTCATGTTCATCTGCCTGAGCAGAGATTCTATTACAGGATTATTTGGTTTTTGATCGGACTGACCTTAATAACCCTTTTAGTCGGCCTGCTACACAAGCTCATGTCCAATCTCATCCTGCGCTTGCTGGTGCAGAAGCTTTAAAAGTCTGCTGTGCATATGCTGCATAACAAGCATTGAAAGTGTACAGTATGATGTAAAAACACAATGTATAAGTATGCAGACTTCCTTTAGCCCTTCCCTCACTTTCCAAACACGCAGAAGTGAAGCACACACACCTGTACGCACACAACAAAGCTGATGAAATTGTTTATGTGTTGATAAAATTCTGAGAAACCAAAGAATCCCACCCATCTTTAAGTAAGTTTAAGTAAATTGGTGAAAAATATAATTAAACGACACTTTGAGAAATTATAAAATAAATTATTATCTTCAAAAATCAATAAACCTATAGTAAAAGGTAGTTAGTGTTTGCTCTGATTTCAGCAGCAATTTTCGCTAAAAACACGCACAAAAAACAATTTTAAGTTTGATGGTGAATTGGCTCCCCAGTGTGATGGCATAGACGGAGGTGATGCTTGGGATAAGTCTGTTCACGACGTGTTCTGCAAGGCTGTGACATCAGCAGCAGGAATAATACAGGGCTGGATTAAAGGATGCAGGAGAGAGAACAGTGGCAGAGAGATTACAGAGCTAAATTGTATTACAAATCACAAAGGCTTATCGGTTTTTCATTTCCCTATCTGCCGCTGATTTTTTTTCATCAGCATCTGCACTGTGGTCCAGCCAGCACTTGATTGAACGAACATTAACACACCTGCACATGCTCCACACATGAATATGTGGCAAACAGACACATATCATTTTGCTTGTTGTCACTTTTGCTAAAATTTGTGACTGTCAGGTTGAGCTAAGTTGAACCACAGAAGCAAATATTTTAGTTGCTGTTCCCAATTTGTTTGGTTTTGCTGCTTTCATTCGCAAACCACTACAATCACTGATCACCTCAGAAAATGTCTAAGAAAACAGTGACAGAGATTTAAAGTTTAAAGAAAAACATCAGAGAAGATTCCAGTAATTCATGATGTAGTAAAACTTAAATGCCACCCAAGAGGAAAGGGTGCAAAGGCAAACTAGGACCTTTATACATACAATTATGATGAGCTTTATTACTATCCCAGAGGAAATTTGGTTTGCAGTGTGTACACAAAATTCTCAATAGCAGTCCAAGACATAGTCATACTCTGCTGCTCAGCATCGATTCAATGTCTTATTTTTAGTTTGCCACTTTAGAGAACAAACGGGATTATGAGGGATTAATAACCAGTAAAGGCTATCAGTCTCACCCTATCCATCTCATAGACTAATCTATGGACTCCGTCGAGGAATCTCATCTCTTTCCTCAATCTGTGACTTTAAGTAAAATCAGGAAATTGTCCTACAAGTTCATGACTGTGATGGCTCAGAAAGTATGCTGCATGACAAAGAGTTCTAACATAAGTCTATGACGTCAGCATGTTAATATGCTCACAATGATGATGCTGACGTGCTGATGTTTCGCTGGGATAATGTTTATGATGTTCACCATCTTAGTTGTGTGTGTTAGCATGCTAACATTTGCTAATTAGCACCAAACAGCTGAGCTTGATGGGGATAGATGACAATAGTTTTGTAGGTATTTGGTCATAAAACAAAGTAGTGGACAAATTAAAAATTTTGACCTGATGATGGCACTAGATGAAGTCAGTAGATCACCATAGTGACTACAATTCTCTCTCTGCAGGCCTTCAATGACTGTAGTAAATCTATCCAAAAGTTGCCAAGACTGACAGACTGACATTGTCCTCCCTTCAGCCATGCTGCTAGACTATTATTTGTGACTCTGATCAAGGTAAAGTAACTAATGTTTGCCCCCAAAAGTCTAGACCCGTCATTGCAGGTCACTCTTAAAGGGAAAGAAACTAACTGTGCGCTCACAAATATGAATACAAAGAGGTACAGTGTTTCTTGCTGGTCTTTCACAGTAGCATTCGGGAATATTTGTGCATGTAATTCACATATTCAAGTTCTGACCTGTTGTAGTGTACAGTGGGTTTATCAGTTGATGAGAGCAACGAGACTGAACCAAAACAGTGAAGCTGCGAGCCAAGAAACCATAACAATGACTCCGTAGAGCTGAGGGAAACTGTAGAGTGGGGTGATAATTCCCTGTGGGTTTGTGCACTACGAGCGACATATTTCACATTACATGTAGTCATTTGATACCTTGTTAATATAAAACTATTAAAACAGCTTTAAAAGAGTCATTTTGAAATAAAGTTGGTCACCTTGAAACTGTTACACATGTGGAGTTAAACAAAGTGTCAGACTGTCAGTAAGAGACATTAACACTCCTGTTAAGCCATATGAAAAAATAGTGTCAGAACTTAACATTGCACACGGCCCCATAGCTTTCATCTTTTTGCAATGGAATTACATTTATTCATTCACCGAAAACACACCATTACAGTGGAAGAATATATAAATGACATCACATCATGCATGAATGATATTCAGAATAAAACAGTATATTGTTTTATTCAATTTGTCCTCTAGTCTCAACCCAAGGTCAGCCAATATCTCAGGAGCCTCCAGCACAGTAAAGCAACTGTGATCAGTGATTACACCTCTTTCCTAATGGCTCTTTTCAATTAGTGCTGCTGGCTGCAAACTCAGGAAATTACTCTTTTATTGATCTCTGCCACATCTCCTTTCTCTACATAAGACATTAATCTGAACTTGGAAGTGTGCCTGATATCTCCAGTGCTGTTAGAAAGAGAATTTATGATCTAAATTACAATCTGGACAAATTGTGAGGCCAGTTACTCTGCCGTTATAGTATAATCAGTTATACTATCAATTATTCTCTTTTTACAGCTCAGCACTCTTATAGGAAATACAATATGTGTAAGTGACCCTTTAAATGTTCTTTTTCTTTCTTTCTTTCTTTCTTTCTTTCTTTCTTTCTTTCTTTCTTTCTTTCTTTCTTTCTTTCTTTCTTTCTCATTGGTGGAGACGGGATGAGGAGGCTGTGATGATGTCACTGAACTAACAGATGACCTTAACGTCACCTTTCTTTGGACAGTGAGGGCACTATGAAAATGGATGGAGATGGATGAAGAGGTTTATGGAAGAGATTTTAGCTATGATAATTCCAACTGAACTGTGTGTGTGTGGTCAAACGAGTGTGTGCGTGAGAGTCATACATACAAGCTGGCTTTGTGCGAAGCCCTGTCTGAGGAAGATACAAGCAGGCCCCACTATGTTGTGCAGCATGTTGCAGTTCTTAACCAGAGCGCACAGCGGCTCTTCAAAATCCCGCTCGCTCCCTCCTTCCTCCTCCTCGTCTGTGTCCACCTCACCTGCACCAGCCAGACCCCCCAGCATGGCTGCAGCCAATGGGGTGCTGCTTCGTTCGACAGGTGACACCCCCTTAGAGGAGGGGAATGAGCCAGATCAGGAAACAGAGAACATTACTGCTTAAATTCCACTGACTGCAATGAAACTGGCTAATTCACGCTACCTACTGTTACGACAGTTATACATTAAGATTTACAATATGATACATTTATTTATGTATCATTATTGAACTGCAAATAGTTGCATCTGATAATTAGTTATGGAATTTTGTTCTGCTGAAATGCAACTGAGAAATTAAAACTTCCGCAGACTTCTAAGTTTAGATATTGATATCTAAATATAACATGTTAAGAATGATCTTACATATTCAGTTTAATACACTGATAAATCTATTTTTCTTAGTTAAAAACAATTGAATTCTTCCTTACCGTATTCCTCTTACTGTTCTTTTTAGATGCCTTGTTGATGTTTCCCATCACCCTGCCCTCTTGTTACTTCTTCCTGTCTTCCCCCCTCCCTTTCCTCCTCGTTTGTCCCCTCACTTCTCCCCTGTTTCTCTTCTTCTTTTCCACTTTCTCTCCCTCTCTGCTCAATAGTCACATAAAATTCCAAAATTCAACAACATACTACATCCAGTGCATCCCACAGGGCATCGCCTTTCAACACCCAGTGAGGCGAAAGCAAACGTTTCCACTTGCACCACTACTACTGAAAGCAAATGAGGACTCCTCTCAGTGCACGTGCCACAATCCAAGATCCTATTGGTCCGGTGAGAGGCAAGGTAGGCTTCTGATGTTGCATTAAATCCTAAACTCCTATAGGTTGTTGGAGGCTGTCATGTTGAGCTTTGAGACGTGTAGTGTGATATGGAATAGTAGCAGGGTGCTGGAGATTGACGGGGTGGGGTTGGAGAGCTGGTTGATATCTGGGCTGAAACAACCTGCTGCCAGACTCTGGCTCTGATTACATGACTCGACCATTTTCTCTCTCTCTGCCTCTCTATCAAACAAACACACATACATTTTTTTTTTATTTATGTCACCCCCTCTCACCACGAGTGATCCCTTGAATTTGGACCAACTTAATCTAATCCATCCAACCCACTTTTGCCTCTCTCAAACATTGTGCTTATGGTCTCAAAATGACTAGTCTGGTACAACTCTGTGTGTGTGTGTGTGTGTGTGTGTGTGTGTGTGTGTGTGTGTGAGACAGAGAGAGAGAAAGGGGGAGGGGATGGGTAGAATTATGGATGGGGAGTTGGCTGTCTGTTTAATCCCTGGCATTTCAGATTAGAGGAAAAGAGTGATGTTGGCCTGGGGAGTAGGGGCTTGAAGTGGGAGACATAGAGGAGGAATATTTATCTTACTCAGTCCCTTTTGAAGTTCAAGAGAGGCAGATGTAGTGAAATGGTGAGACTGATGAAATAGAAGATACAACAGAGAGTGTAACCTCTCTACTCTTACAGTGAAAGTGAGGAAAAGGTCAAATTCCCAAAGCAGATCTCAACCACCTAAGAAATTTTTGAAAAGCCCTCAACCAAACACGGTAGAGAATTTTGAGTATTTAAAAAAGAAAACACGTTTCATTTATTCATTAAACAGTTCAGTTGTATTTTCTGTAAACTTTCCCTCCACAGTAGGTATTACAGTCTGGTAGCAGGTTATTCTGGTTAAGAATACAAAAGGTAATCTAAGTTTTTAATATAAGTGGCATCAGATGCCACCAAAGAAAGGAAATTACAAATTGTACACCTAGTGGCTTCAATGTGACATAATTATTTGTATATCAACACATATATTTTTTAAAATCTTTGACACAAATCATTTAGGCAGAATTTTCTCAATTTGTACAAGACTTTCCTTTGTTGTTCATTAATTTTTCATTCTACTTTTCTTCTTTCTTTCCTG
Source organism: Thunnus albacares (assembly GCF_914725855.1). NCBI lineage: Eukaryota > Metazoa > Chordata > Actinopteri > Scombriformes > Scombridae > Thunnus > Thunnus albacares. The sequence goes on along the minus strand of NC_058108.1, from coordinate 11,477,063 downwards.
CTCTGCATCCTTTCCTTCCTTTCTTTTTTCCCTTCCTTCTATTCATCATTCCTTCTTTCCTATATTTCATTATAAAACTGCATGAAAATCCCAAAACTGGAGATGTGAGGTTCGTTACCCGGCAGCAAAACCGAACACTATATATTATACACTCTATATATTACATAAATGTTGTGCTGATACTTCTTTCACTTCAGTAAAGAAATGCAATATCTTTTCATTATGTAGATACTGCAAAGCTGCAGTGCAATTGCTGCTACGAGGACTGTATAATCCTTTTCACACTTTCAAATAGATTAAAATTGCAGTTGTGATCAGGCTTTATTTCATGTGATTTCATGAACTGCAACTCCATACTTCCCTCTTATACATTGTCTGATGCTAAATTTAGTCCAGCAACTACAATATGGATGTTAAGACTGGGTATTTGTACATGCATTACTCATGTTGTGGGGACATAAATATGTTATCACAGTAACAATGTGTATTTACCTCCCTTTTGAGGACAAAAAGTCAAGTCATCATTACGTAAGCCATTACAGTTTTTCTTGATTGCTAAGACACATTTCTTGAAATTATGCTCCATTCCTCAGAACTCTAGACAAAAATGCAAAACTGCACGCTCATCTTCACAAACTTCAAACTTCCATGTCAAAACCAAACTCTCCACTCAAAACCATTTAATCTTACATCTAAACCAAACTTTGCCTTAAGACATCACACAAAAACCATCAAGTACACACACACACAAAACAGCCATTACACACTGAAAAGATCCATTCAAAACACCACTGTAAGAAGCTGATAGTGCAATGAATAATGGTGCTTATAGTTTTCCCCCAGAACGTCTTTCCATGATGAACACAATATAGAGATACAACACATGAATACATTTTCAAAATGTTTAATTCCTCAATGTACTGTAGTAAATTAAACTGAAATTGAGTGAGAAAGTAAATGTACTGTAAAAATAGGCAACTGATAAAGACGAAAGAATACAATAAACATAAAAACATAGAGCACAGTAAAATCATTTCCATGTGTTTACCAATATAAACCAATGAAAAAAACAGTTTGTACATAAATAAAGAAATCACATCTACTCTGCGTCAAGTCTTTGTGGCCCATGGCCCTGTTATCTATCTATTCTGAGGTCCTGATTGGTGTGTGAACAATTTTGACTCGTAGTGTTTCTACCTGGAGAACTGTGTGTTAATTATTCAATGATATTGAATGCCAGCGCTTTCTAAATGAGCACATGAGTGAAAACAGGGCAATAGTGTTTAGAGTTTTGGGAAATGGGTCTGTCTTTTGGCAGATGATGTCATGGTTTGGGATATTTAGTAAGCAATTTAATAAGCAGTTATGGTGTGTAAGTGATTGAGAAAAACTGTAAAAGATGATGAAGACTTGGTTTAAGGTTAAGGTAAGGTTAGGGTTATATGTATAGGGTAATGGTTAGATTAGGATTTAGGGTAAGTCTCCAGGAAATGAGTGTAAATCAATATAATGTCCACTGAAGTGATGGAAACGCGACTGTATGCTTGTATGTACTGTGTGCATGTGCATGTGCGTGTGTGCGTGTGTGTGGAGGGGGTATATACAGCATGTGTGTGTGTTGTTCCCTGTTGTATGCTAGTCATGTGGTGCTGTATGTGTGCCAGAGATTAGCGCAGTACGTGTAAGGCCCAAGCTGAGTGCCTGCAGCTCTAATCCTCTGTGGTCAGTTTAGGAGAACTAACACATTTTTGGTGTTTTTCTACATTTCCCCATATCTTCCTATGAAGACCATTCACTTCACTGGATCTGTTTCCTCTGTTTAATCCCTTTATATTCTACTCTTGAAATTGTGTTTCTTTTTATTCTTTTTTTATTTCTTCTTCTTTTCATACCACAGCATCCTTTTCCGTGCAAATCTTTCTATATTTCTTCTCTGATCATTGAAGTTTTTTTTTTTTTTCTGGCTTCAGCATGCTAAGCTTGTGAGAAGAGAAAACACCTACACATTTTAATTCATCTGGTACATTAACAGGATTAAATATTCATCCATGAGCAGCTGTCCTACACTTTACACTGTCAATATATGACCAGAAGAGTGCAGCAAAGCTCAGCTTGTTGCTGATGCAAAGATGAACCTGTGCTTAGCCGTAACACTGAATGGCCAACACTAGATGTCAGCCTAATGCTTTGTTATTGAAGACATCAGTTCATTTTAGTTTTAGGAAATGTTTGAAATGATCAAGACAGCACACAAAGCAGAAAGTGCGAGGAGAACAGAGTGGAATTGTGAGAAGGGAGATGTTGAAAGGGAAAATCTTTCAAGCACCAATCACTGAATCTCCACCAGCTCCACATACTTGACCCTGTGGTCTGACCTTGCTATGGACTTTGGGGAATTAAAAAAAATTGAATTTCCACAGAGAATCTATTAAGTAGAGAGGACAGAGAGTGATGAGATGACTTGCGACAAAGGATTTGAATCTACAATGTCTCAGTTATATAATTGTATGTGCCTTAGCCCACTGATCCAGCTGGACGCCCACCAGATTAGCAAATGGAAGCTTCAGTCCTGTAATGGGCTTTTTCCTGCATTGTTTCCTATCTTACATTTCACAAACATGCATAAAATGCTTCAGATCAAGCGCAACAATGGCTTCAGTCTATGGTGGTTTTAAGTGGGAGATGTCTTGCACAAATGTAAAGAGTTACATACAAATAAAGTAGACACAGACACTTGCAGAAAAGCACATGGGCACAGAACAAGATAGTGGAATTGGTTTTGTCTTGCTCAGTGAAGAAGAGGGAAAAAAAGCACAAATACTCATCTCGACAAAAAAACTTGGCGTGAACAGAAAGCTTTTCAGTGATAAAATCCAAAACAGAGCAGTTGGGTGAAAATTCATGCCCCATCCCTCGACAACAGCAAGCAGACCAGATGCCTGAAAGACAAGGTTTGAAGATAGGCCAACAGAAAATCCAGTGCTGGTGCAGTAAACAACATGATGGACAGATTCCAAAAGTTGGGATTTTGCATGCAATGCTATGCTAACAGCTTTGGTGCGGGTCAAGTCAAACATTTTGGCTGAGATGGTATGTGTTCACATGTATTTGCATGCTTACATATGCACGCTGACATACGAACACACATTTATAACAGAGGCTTCAAATCAGCAAATATGACTCAACTATGATTACGTAGATACATGTTGCAAACAACCAAAGTTTTACAAAAAATAGAGCAGTCTTGCAGTCATCAACATCATATTGTGATTAGCGGTATAGCAGTTTCAGCCTACATAGTATCAGTGTCATTAAACTGTGATTCTGAAATTTCTAGCCTGCATTTCCCACAAGGCTGGTACCATAATCCCAGTGCATTACAAGTGTAAAAGCACTCCTATGTGTATATTAAGCCTTTTCTAATGCCAGTGCTTTCATAGAAATATAAGATGCTCATCCTCTCATTCAGTCTTTGTCTGTATACTCCACCGATTCACATCAAACAATGCCTTCTGAATGAACGTGAGCTAATCTCTTTAGCAAATGAGTTTATGTGGCATGTCTGCTAAGACAGATGTAAGATGAACCCAGTTGACTTAATATGACTTTGAGGTGTGCCACCAACATGGCCCACAGTTATCAACTGTATATAAATATGGATGTCATGACAGCTCCCCAAAAGTGAAGCCAAAACAACTTGATCACTCCCTGGTGGCTGGCTGCTGTTACATGAGCCAAACTAAAAAAATCAAAATACACATCAAATAAATTTTTCCCAAAGATGTTTCTGTCAGTTTAGGTACACACTGATGTATGTCCAAGTGCCCATTTTTCTTATAAGTTTGTTTTTAATTAGTTATTTGATGATATAAAAAGGGGGTGTGATGACATGATTGACAGCTGTGACAGCTGCTCTTAAACCTCTGTCAGGGCGGCAGGACAGCTGATGCGGTGAACCCTGCAGACTGTCATCCTGCCACCCGACCCTGCTGTGCAGATTCTGGCTCCAAATGACATAACACAAGCAAGATGGCAGCTCTCAGAAAGGAGATATTTTGGTTTCACTTTTGCATAGCGGTAGGAAGTGGAAATGCGTTGTCCATATTTATATACAGTCAATGTCCACAGCAAACAGATGAAGGCTGAAATCATCCAACACATGCAAAACCCACACATTTATGAGGGACAACACAATGGCGCTGTCAACAGAATGATAGAAGAAAATAGTAATATAATTGATGAGTCCAGACCTGACTCTTTTATGTAAGGCTCTCTTTTATGTAAGGCTCTCACCACACTCATCAACTCTTTTCTAACAGCAGCAGTCAGCTGTGTTAAGCGAAAAAGTTCTGCTAAACACCATGCTATCTGCCCAGCACCAAACAGCACACAAAGACAAAATTACTGACTAGCTGGTGAACATAGTGGAACATTTAGCCAGCTAACAAGCCAGATATTTATTCTTGGGGTGGAGACCAAAACAGTTCTAAAAAAAGAAAAAAAAAAAAAGAGTGAATTTTGGCTTCTTGTCCACCAAGTGGCCAGAGCCACAACTCCAAATGAATGCTAAGGTTGATCTCTATCTCCTGGGTATGTAAATATGCCGTTGTTAGCAAACATGTTCTACATAGGAATTTAAAAAAGGTAAGAATTTCTTCTGCTGCCCCCGAGTTGCAAAAGAAAGAAAAAAAAAATCAATGAATGCAGCTTTAAGTCCAACTACTTAACACGTGAAACCTGGTGAGATGCATTTAAAGCCAATCTATCCATTAACTGACTGAAGCTGGTCCTGACCAAGCGGGTAGCTTCGGGTCTGAAGAGTGAAGCCAATGCGGAAGTTATTTAAACCTGCATTCTCTCTAATGGCCAGTAGGGGATGACTCCACTGGCTCCAAAAAGAGGTCCGATTGTATGGAAGTCTATGAGAAAATGATCCTACTTCTAACTTTATTTATTACCTCAGTAAAGACTTGAGTTTATGGTCTCAATTGCTAGTTTGAAGTCTTTTTCAATGCATCATGATGTTCATTTTGTAAATTACGGCCCCATTTAGAGTACAATAGACAATAAAGCAAGGTACGCTTTAAGGCATGGCTAAGTTGTGATTGACAAGTTGCTACCACAGCGACAATGTTGGTTAGGTAATGTAATCATGGCATAACTCCACATTCACAGAGTATAGGCATAGCTGTAGCTGTAGCTATTTCAGTGTGTTTTCAGTTCATGAAAGTCAACTGTAACACTTGTTACAGTGTTTGGTTGAACTAAAAGACCCACTAGGGAATCAGATGTTAAGTTTTTCTGGTAAATTTTGTTTTAATGGTTTTAAGCCTGTTTTTTGCTAGCAAAAATTAGCATTAGCATTATCACAGTTAACCGTAGGCTGTAAATGCACCCTGCTAACCAAGCTAGCAACTAGCATTAGGGTCAGCTCCACCCTCTTGTCCAAATATGGTTACTTCTCATCACTTCTGGCACCAAAAATCCAAGATGGCGACAGTCAAAATGCTAAACTCGAGGCTTCAAAACAGGAGTCCACAAACCAGTGGTTGACATCACGGTGACTACGTCCATTATTTTTATACATTCTATGGTTCTGACTCAACATCAGAATTGCTCAGTTCTATTTCACAAGAGGACACACTATTTAACATCACTTCACCAAATAGTCTGTGTATGTTTGTATAAGACCCAGAAACATACTGAGATTGAGGAGGAGATCAAGAACAGAGATAGAAAGAAAGAAGCAAAAACAGATAAGGACTATACATCTGTTATATACATTATTAAGTATTACTTAATGAAACCTCAATCAGTCTTGAACTTTGATCAACATCCCAGAGTAAGTGTGCTGACAGCAATATTCATATAAGGTAAGGTAAAAGTGCTGGTACAGTCAGTGGAGGATTTCAGTTTAACCCGATTTTAACCTGATTTTACAGACTGCAGCCACATATGGCTGTCTGGACTGTTCCACAGTCCCTGCTCTCATTCTCGCCCACTTATCCATTCCCAAAAGGAAGATAATTCCTTTTGCACCTGTCCAGATTTAGTTCATGCATTGTCATTTGACCTAAAAGTTTGATTTGAGTTTTCTCTAAGGTCCTAGAGGTCCAGTGGATTATAAATTCTCTGCAAAGAAAATAATAATAGATAGAAAATTACAAAAAGGCTGGAACTGCCTGTTCTTTATCTCTATCCATGAGTATATGACAAAACTGTCGCTGCTCAAAGGGGTAAAGGTCCATCAACTAATTCTGTCTAATAAAGCTGCTCTTGTTTTCATAACACTGTTCTCATTTTCTACAAATACTGAGGTTTGCGAGTAAAAATTCAGCTCACTGTCTAAATCTATAATTTGATTAACAACTGTTAAATGTTTCCCTAAAGTTATTTTGAAAATCTCTAAAAGGCAGAATACTGTATTATTTCTATGGTTCAGAGCATGACGCACAGTATTTCAGTGGACAACTGACATCCTTTCAAGGGTTTCCTTTCAATTTTGTGGATGAAATTCTCTGTGAAATGTTTTACACTCCATTAAAGTTTGGTAAAAGCAGTTGATGAATAAATGCAAAAATGAACCCATTTTAAAGAGCTACTTAAGCCAATTTAATGTTGCAGTTCCATAAAGTTATGGGAGTTGTGAGACAGGTTAAAAAAAGAGTGGTCAAAATCGATGCAGCAGAGGCTGAATCCTGTTTAACGTCAGACTGTCTTTGCCTTACATGTATTATTTATTTTCAGTAATCAATTACGTCATTGGATGATTTTTCAAATATATGAATATTTGGATATTCTTGTTTTCACAATTAGATTTTTATACAATATTGACCTAACCTTGCTGTGATTTGTGTCTGATATGTTTTTTTCAACAAAAAAGTTAAATTACCTAGTTAAAAATGATTAAAATTACATCTATTGCTTATCCCTCATTGAAAAATCAGAATCTATGAATATGCAAATATTTTTTGTTGGACTCAAGATGTCTCCTACTTCACTGTAAAGTCCATCCTCAGTGTTTGTGCACTGGAGGCTTCAAGTTTCCACATCACACTTGTGCAAGTTGTATACTAGAGCACAGTTGGCTCCAAACTAGTTGTGATGCCATAAAATTATGATTGTACCTGCCAGGTACATGTCTTAAAGTGAGATTTATGATCAGCACGGAGAAACTTTCTCCCCTCAGCAGACGAATGTACAGCCTTCTAGTGTCAAACTCTACACATATGTACATCATTCTGTAAATTGAATCTCAAACATCCAACTGAAGGAACAAGAAGAAAAACAGACAAAACAGGCGAGGAGGACTTTAAATTTACCTACTTTGATCATTAATTGGCACTGTTCGTGTTATTTTCTATTGTAGGATATTTATTTTTGTTCGAGTATGTCCTGCATTAAACATTTTGTTAAAAAGTTTAAAAGTTTAGTAAAAGTACGGTAAAATTATTCATTATAAAGACTGGCCCCTCACAGACAATTTATGTAACTGCTACTACTTAAATCACAGAAAACAGATTTTCTTACTTGCAGGTTTCTTCAGGACCAGACTATAAAACTGACAAAACTTCAGACAAAACATTAAGGCATAAAAGTTCAAAAGTTCAATTCCAATCCTTTTTTCCAACGAATTGTTTAAAGTTACACCCTTTGGCATCCTGTTATTTACAATTAATCTTGCTGCTGATTAGACTGTTCCAGTAATCACAGTCTAGTCATAATTGAGCAATGACAGATGCACTTGGTAAATACAACAAGGTCATGTGATAAGGTACTCTATTTCCCAGCACGTTGTTGACCTATATTGACACACTGACACATCTTCAATCTTTACAATTAATATAATGAACAAATGCAAAGCGGTGTGTATACGGTGACTGTTCACTGAACGTGTCAGAAGTTGGAAACCTTTATGAAAACATTAGTGGTCAGGTGTACATGTCAGGGTCTGAAATAGCAAAAACAAGGTGAGAACAACCACACTCGTCCTACAACCTATAGTGATCGCCATGTTTGTTTACGATAAAAAACGTTCTTTTTCTTTTTGTCACACTGTGTTAAACTATGTTATAATGCACAGGGATGTTTAATTTGCCTACTCAGTAGTAACCAACACTTTTATCTGTGAGTAAACTGGCTTATAAGCCATGTTTTGCATTTGATAGTAAGAAATAGAAGTTAAGCAGAGTAATTAAACTTGTATAATGCACGGATTAGCATGCAGGTCACTGTGTGGTGTGACTCAACTTTAAAACTCAAAATCTCTCACTGACACTAACTGACTCTTTACAGTTTGATGCGCTGCATCTGTCGAACAAATCCATGTTTGTTAGCGTTAAGATAAGACGAAATTGTATTTTGTGCCTCAAGTTAACTCTTTCTCCTGTTGTACAAGTGATGTGCGTCTGTCTGTCTTGTCCTCTCACTCTTTAAAGCTCTAAATCCTGTTTACATCACAATCAATCTCTTCTCTCTTTCTTTATGACATCCATCCCTCTTCAGCCCTCATCCCAGCCCTCCCTTCCTTCAGTTTCTCATCATTCATTCCATCTGTTGCTGAGTGTATGGATGACTCATCTGAACAATGAGAACTGGAGGATAAAAAAGAAAAATACATGAGAGAAGAAAAATACACCAAGACTTCCTTTTTCCTTTCAGTGAGTCTTTCATTGTCTTGTGAATGCAAAGATTTATTAGAAAGTGACATTTTGTAAACCATGTGATATGAACTCCTGCTTTTACTGCCAGTGATAGACGAAAGAGCAGATATTTACTGTAATACGGCTGAAAAGAGGTAAAAGAGCTCACTAAAACACACTTAGTAACAACTGCCTTAATATTACATTATTATTAAGTAATAATGATGGAATTGCAAGTAGACATTATAACTGGGAATAATTCAAACTACATAATATTTAAAGCATTTATACAGATTTCAAATCATAAGTTGAACCACAAGCATGAACCTGACCAGGAACTGAATAAAGCCACTGGCTTTGTGACATAGACACAAACTTTGGGTTGAGTCAGGAACTGTTGCTGTTGATGACAACAGGAAGTGTGGCAATTCCAATCAACCACAATTAAAAAATCCACACCTACTCCCTTCAGCTGTGTACATGCATATGGGTACAAGTACAGCTGAACAAAGTGCAGCAGAGTCCATCTGAATACACACATTCAAACATGTTAAACACCTGCATGCTCATACACCTACACACATACTGTACACACAACCACCAGGTATTCAACAGAACAGAGCACTTTTTGAAGCATATGCACAAGCCTGAATGTACTGGACTGACTTTCACTGATCCATATGAGACACAGTCAGCATGTTCTCACATGTGCACAGTACAGTGTTTACATGCCTCTGGAAGGTCATAGGTCAGGGTGTGAAATCAGTATGAGAGGCTGAAGCTCTGATTATCTACAGTACAGTACATGTAGAGTGATTATTCTGTCTTTGTGTCTCATTGTGACCACTTACTTCTCTGATGTCATTTGAAATTAACTTCCTCTTTCTGCTGTTCTTGTGTTTTTTTTTTTTGTGCTTGCCTGTGGCCTGTCTCCATCGGGTCATTGGCTTTTTTCCATCAGTCTATGAGAAATCTAATTATGTGTCCTCTACTCACCAGCCATCTCCTCACTCTTAACATGATCTTGAGTTGATGTGGAAAAAATAATCCTTCTTACTATTATGATTTGGAAGGATGATGTCTCGGCATTCCAGTACATACTTCTGCATTCCTCATTACTGGCTGCTTGTAATATCTGTGATCTCCAAATTAGTGCGCTATGTTATTATATTTGAATCAGAATGAGAAACAGGCTTATTGCCAAGTAGGTTTGGGGTGTCATATTCTTACATTCTCATATTTATGGGTCTCAGATGATTTCTCATGAAGATAAAAGAAAACAGTTTAATAAGAGAAAATCTTAAATCCTTAAATTGCTGGTTTGTATTTTTTCTTTGACACGTGCAAAGTAAGATTCACTTCATGAAAGCCAACTCAATCAAACAATTTAAATGTACCCTCTGGAGTTTTCTTGTAAACCAAGTTATACTTACAATCACTGTTTCTCATCTCAAATGAATCATGTGTCCTTGTTGCTTAACAAACATATTGAGTGCATTTCCTTCCCCATAAAACATTTGCAAAGCTTCTTCCATGAATGTTATGAAACCTGTATTATTTACACCAAACTTTGCTAGTTTGCGGTCTTCTTCTTCCCTGTTCCCTATAATCATCAGTTAAGCATGCTAACAATGTCACACAGACACAGGCATGTCATTTTCAGAAGTGCACTTACACATAGACCCTTATAAAGCCCAATCACTGTCCTACCTGTCCGAAGACAGAGTCAACAATGGGTCGCAGTTTCCTCTTGTCTCCCTCTTGCAGCCAGATGTCTTCTGGGTCTCCCACGGGGGAGGACAGACTCAAGGTCTTGGCCTTAGTCTTTGGAGGCCTCTTCATACTGGCTGAGCTCCATCGCCGAAGTGACTCGATCTTCTTTTTGATGGAACCCTGTAGAACGGTGTACAGACACAGATTTAACATGTAGGTGAGAGAAAGTTATTTTACAAGAAGCAAAGGATGCAACAAAACTTAAATAAATGGCAAGAGCAAGAGAACTGAGTGAGAGATGTATTTATGTAGCAGAGATTATGAAAGAATAAATAACTGAATGGATGAATTGCACACTTCAAAATCAAATGAACCAACATTCCTTGAAATACTGTAAAAGAGAAAAAGGCTGAGGTAGAGAAGCTGCAGCAGCAGATTTAAGACTAAAAACATGCACACTCACATATACTGTTGGTCACACACTTAGTTTTAGCATTTAATATAACCTTTACAAGTGTACCAGCCCAGAGCATTTCCAGCATTTGTAGAATTTGGACAGAAAAGATGACTCATATAAAAAAAAAAATTAAGCGATGGAAATTGTTGGTTTTACTTTCTTAGTTTTGCTCTAAATGGCAATCCTCATTGATATGTATTGTTTTCAAGTAAGTAAAACACACCCGGTAATTCAGTTTGTAAGCAGTAAACAAATAAGTTAGTGTCCATGCCAGCCAGGCCTCAAATGACAGATGCTGTGACAACTCCGTTGAGTTTATAAGAGGAAGACTGGCAGGACATAGGACACTGCAAAGTCATACTGTATTCTGACATCACTGTGAACTAACCTTCTTCATTAACTTCCCCTCTGGCTCCTCCATAGATGATACGCTCTTCACGTCAGTCATCTTTGCAGCCTGGCTTGCATGCACAGAGACGTTCTCTTTCTCTGTCTCTCCTCTTGTCACGCTCTTGTCCACTCCTCCCCTTTATGTGTCTCTAGAGCATCTGACACTGGTTGATAATCTGTGGCATATCTCCTACTGTTGTTGCCCCTCCTTCTCTCATCTCTCTTTCATCCCTTCTCCTGTATCGACATTCATCACTCAATTTTTCATCCGTCGGCTTGTATCCAGCTCTTTTCTTGGTTTTCTCTCACTGTACATTTCTTCATTACACACAGTCTTTTTAAACTCTTGGTGTTGATTAATATTACTTTCATAATCAATATGAGTGTGTATATGTTTGTGTGTGTGTGTGTGTGTGTTTTCCTGGATTCTCTCGTGAAAGAAATTAACTTAAAAATTCAAATATTTTGAAAAAATGTCAGTGACACACACATTTTGTCTTTTTTGAGCCTGACACTATTTTCTGTTCATGTATATGACATTTCCAATAATCCTGTATTTCTCTCTCTCTCTCTCTCCCCCTCTCTCTTTCTCTCTCTATTTCTATGATCTCGTCTGTTCCAATGCTGATGTAGGCTTGTCCCCAATCCTCTGCACTTTGTAATACTTCCCATTGTTCATCACATTCACCATATGGGCCTGTGCACGAAGCGAACACAATTCGTACATGTACAATGTGTTGGCCAACAATGTATGATACTCTCCTGCTTTGGGCCAAGGGCACCATTGTGATATGTTGTTTGTATAAAATTGTATCACTCTTTATAAAATAGGTGGGGCATGAATTAAACACCACCTGCAACTGAGTGGAGCTTAAATTTATGTTGATAAACAGGATTAAGTAGATTTTTGGAAATGACTGATCCCCAAAAGGGAACCAAAGAAGGGCTCAGCGGAGCAGGTAAGGATAAATAAAGGGGATGAGCCATTTCCAATGCAGTCTGAAGGAAAACTGAGAGCCAAACTGTTCCCATACCTGAGTAGACCTCATGGAGTTCCCACTGTGAGGACTGTCACTTTGACTTGACTCGACCCATCACTTTAAAGCATTTTATTAAAGAGAATATTCCCATAGACAAATTGAACATCGAAACAAACAAATTTGAAAACATACTTTTTTAACCACAACTTGTTCAATAAAAATATAGTTAAAATGTTTTAAAAAAAATAATTCTGTTGGTGTGAGCAGTAGGACTTTATCACAGCAGGCATTTTGAAATGTAATAATAAGCATAGGTGTTACTAATAACCATTAATGATGGCTCTGTTCTATTTAAGTGTCTCAGTAAGTCATGACAGTGTGACAGTGAGCCAACATGCACAATATCAGGACCCTGAAACTGAAGCAGATAAATGGAATTCAGCCTTGATTCATTTCATTATTTACACCTGTGCTTTTCCCACTGTGACAAGTCACCATGTCTTCTGTGAAAAAGGCCTACAGTTGTCAGCATAACATGGGTTATAATGATGGACTTACTCATGGGTTAGTGTTCTCTCTCACACACTGGGTGAGAATGCAGTTGTTTTTCAATTGTCTAGTTTACCAAGTCATTTGTTTATTTAATTTTTAAATTTTATGTACTATTTATTGTTAGAACAAGGATTTCTGGAAAAAAAATCCACGTTTATCATGCTTTATCCTTTGGGTCAGAAATTCGACAGCAACAAGTGTCAAAACCTCAAACCACAGCATCATTAGGTTATGAGCAATTAGGGCAATGTGACTTCATATTTATCAATATCATTCCAATTATGACCATAATATCAATTTCAGTCAAGTTATGCTTATTTGCTTTGGTGCAAATGAAAAGTTTGTCACTATTTTGCAAATTACTTATATCTTTGGAGATAATGTCATGCTAGCAGCCTGTTGAGGATGCAAATGCTCATTACACACTAGAAAACAAAATTGCTGGATGGATGAAAAATGGAGTGAGAACTCGACCTTTCCACGATCCTTACCACTTATGGAGTAAAAAATGTAAAGTTTGACCTGAGAACTGCAAGTGCAACTTTTGACTTTTGAAAGAAGAAAAAATACACTGCCCCTTTTCAAATGAAAGATAAAACATTAGGTTGCTACAGCTTTACTTGATCTAGTATGACCACTATTTTATGGTGGCTAATGATAGCCAATGGTAGCAAACTAGACAGATATTACAGTGTAACTGACATTACTGTGTCAGTTTGTTGACTTAATGACTCTACTCTACTTGTGCTACTGTTACACATTTACTTTAACACTCTCACATTAGCTTCTGTTCAGCAAAGATTATTTTACCTTCATCCTTTGCACAGTGGAAATCTGACAGCATCTCAGAGACAGGCATTGTCTTGGGGTCACCTTTTGTCAGTCAAAGCACTCACTTTACAATAAGGTAGACACATTCATCAGCAGTTGCAAACTAGTCGTAAGTCCATGAATGGCTCATTCATCAGGAATAAATCTGAAATAAGCATTAGAGTACTGCTAATTAGCACATTAAAGTGAGACTACCTTTGAATGTTGAAATTACACATTGTTCTTCTTACAAATTAAAAGATAAATTCATAAGCAATCAAACGTGTCCTTGCTCAGTTTAAAACACTCACCGTTTGCTGCTACACCATTACCTGGTCTGGTATGACCAGTAGCTTAAGGCAGCTAATGTTAGCCAACTTTAACTTTAGACATTTTACCTGACATTACTCAGTCAGCTCACTGACTTTATGACTCTTTACTTGTGCTCTTCTTGTTCCCACACTTCAGTGGTGTTACATCTTTTTGCTTTGATGGAATCTAGTTCCTAGATATCTCCCACACATCCTACTTTACATACATGCAAAACACTGAAAAGGAATAGTAAGGCATAGTATGTTACAAACAATGCCTTGTCATACCAACAATTTGTTGTCAGTAATCAGTTCTCAATAATCAGCAAAATATAATCTACCTAGGTGATTACATCTACTGATTCTTGGTAACTCATGAATCATGTGGAACACCACAAGTTGAACAACAAGGTTTGCCAATATGCTTAAAATCAATTACAATGAAAATCAAACACACTTTGTCTTATTATGAACACCCATGCTAAAACAAAAGGAAAGTACCAATGTACTGTGACCCAGGGTTTGGTATTACAAAAAACAGGAAATGTACAAACAAGGGTCAAGCTCATTTCCTTTAAAGTTATGTAGTCAGCAAGTCACAGCAGCAGATAAATTCACATGCTGCATCCTGCCAGCATTGACAAACACACAGCTGCAAGCAAAGACAAAGTCTCTCAGTGTGCCAGATTCTGGGACCGTCTTCGACAACCTTCATAATCTTACGGCAAGAGACACTTTTTGAAAATAATTTTTCACAAACTTGAAATCATTATAAAGCCTGGTTCTTCCTTGGAGCCCAGTGGTAAGTTTAATACTGATATTTACAAAAAAAAAAAAGTTGGTTTATTACTTTCTCCAGCTTTAAGTGATCTTGTAGTGGTTGTGCAGTGGTATGTGATGATGATGATGATGATGATGATGATGATGATGATGATGATGATGATGATAATGATGATGATAATGATGATGATGATATGATATATAACGATAATGAATCATAGAATGCCAGTGGTGCAATGCTCATTCCAAATAATGTTTTACAGACAAAATGACACTATGAACCTGTTTGTTCCCACTCCGGGAACTCTTAAACAGAAATACTTTCAGTCACAATAGAGAACATTTTATTTAAATTTTATTAGACTCTCCTTGAATATACACAAACATACATAATATTTATACACAGTTGTGTGTGCATACACATTGCTATTTTTGATCCTCTCTGGTTGAATTTGCGCTGACATGCAACTGTCTTGCTCTTACAAGTTTTTTAACAAATGCCAAGTAATTTCCCCTTTGCTGTATGTATGTATATATGAGGGTATACAGCATTCGAGTGCATGATGGTGAAAAGAAAATCACTGATCTGCGATGCAGCTTTAATTCTCTAGTCAGCATCTGTCGGCTATAAGTACTGTAGCAATGCATTAAACCCTTTTAAAGCAATACTTTCCTCCCTCCCCCCACCTACTCTCTCTCATTCTTTCCTTATCACTCATCTGTACCAACTGTTTTTCACAGTGTGTTATATAATCTCTCTGGCTCCATCGTTTCCAACATCTTACATTGTCAATGTGCTCATTGTTTGCCTGCTGTTTAATTATCTTTTTCCTTATCTATCCCCATCCATCCCTGCATCACTACATCACTTAAAAGATCCCTTCAAAGCATGTTGATGTATTTTAATATATTATTGTTCTGCAATCCACAATGGTAAAACTATTCAGTGGAATGTACACAAGATGCACGTCAACCTCTGGCAACACTTCATTCCTCACTGCATTTCTCTTTCCTGTTTTTTTTAATTCACTTTGAATCTTCTTTGTTTGCTCCATCACTTCGAAGAGACAAGCCATTGCTGCACATCCACAAACATAGTGTAGAGAGGGAAATAGAGGAATAGAGATCATCCCAAAGGGAGGGATAGAAAGTGGAAGATAATCTGCTGGAACTGAATGGCAGAGAGGAAAGTGGAACTTTGTATGTCAGTCTGACCCGTTTAATCCTGCTCTGTCTTTATATTCTGGATCTTCACTCTCTAATATTCTCTCCAAATTACAACTACCTCCATGGTAATCCCACACTGCTGTGGCCTACATTACACCTCAGCCTGTGTGTGTGTCCGACTGAGCATGATGAAACTAGACAATTGCAACAGCAGTGATGAGACAGTCAATCAAAATGGGTATCAGATATGATCAAATCCAATCACTCAGAAAGGTGATCAGACGTTCACCAGTTCAGATTTAAATAATCCTATATTGTCATTTCATGTCTGTTTACGTAATCAGTGCTATACTGCTCTCTGGTGGCCATAATCTGCATATCACGAGCCCTAAACCTAAAGCAACCAAAGTTGTTAGTTTTTGCAGTTTGAATATAAATTTTCTCTCTTATGTTTCTCTTGAATAAAATAATAAACATAGTCTGTTGTAGTTGAAATGTGTTTGTTTTCTTTCATATTCCTGTATTCCTCTCATGACCCCTCACATTTATCTTCAGACCTCTTGGAGGTGTTGCAAGATACATGCTAATCTCTCCTGGGAGAGCAGGAGTGCATTTCTTTCACTTCTTTTCCTGTTTATGTACAATTTACTGTGAGAAGAGAAATGTTGAGAAATTTCAGGGCACTGGAATCAAATGATAACATGTCAATCAATCAATCAATCAATCAATCATTTTTTTATTTATATAGTGCCATATCACAACAAAAGTCATCTCAAGGCACTTTTCACATAGAGCAGGTCAAGACCGTGCTCTTTAATTTACAAAGACCCAACAATTCCCCCATGAGCAAGCACTTGGCGACAGCGGTAAGGAAAAACTCCCCTTTAACGGGTAGAAACCTCAAGCAGAACCCGGCTCTTGGTGGATGGCCATCTGCTTTGACCGGTTGGGTTGAGAGAGAGAGAGAAAGAGGGAAAGGGGGGGGGGGGGACAGAATAACAACGATCATAACAACAATCATAACAATAATGACACGGCAGCCAGAGAAGGATGCCAACAGGACTGTAAAGGACCGTGCAGGCTCGGCCCAGAACCTTCTTGTGAAGTCAATAGACTTCACAAGAAGGTTTTACAGTAAAAACAGTGACATGACTAATAAACCAAAGCAGCTCAATAATTTCAGACTGTATAAAATGCCTGTCAATTTAATACTAAAGTGATACGGACAAACAAAAAATTTTTTCAGTTATAAACAAATATAAAGCCACAAATCCAATACTTTTGGCATTTCAACTACATTCCACCTCACTTTTTGATTCTTGTCCTGATTTCTCTGTTTGACTGTCTTTGAGGCCATGATGAGAGAGCATGAAGGGGGGTGGAATGTCAGGTGATTGACGGGGTGAATGTGAACCCTTTGGTGACCCTGGCACTGCAAAGCTCACATCTCGACTGCTCTTCCGCCTAATATGAGCTCGTATATTTCTACTTTGGGCCATCAGTATCCCTCCTCCCTCCTCTACCAGTCCGTCAAACACCGCTCCCAGACTCTGTCGTATTCTCACACAGAAGTTTGGGCAGCTGAAGGCATACAGAATGGGGTTCAACACTGGATTCAAGAATGCAATGGTTGTGGCCAGGGGCAGCCCCACCTCTACCAGTTTGAGATTTGGGCGCCAATACTGGGCTGTTACTTCAATCATACAGAAGATGTGATAGGGAGCCCAGCACAGTACAAATGCTGCGATCACAAATGTTACCATCTTGGTGAAGCTCTTAGACAACTGGCCTTGACTGTTCTGATTAGGGGTAGTGGTGGGGGACAAGGAAGTAGGTGCCAGAGACAATGATGGATCAGAAGCCAGAGGCTTGAGAAAGATATTGGTGTTTTTTGTGGTTGTAGGGGTACTTGCATTGTTTGACACAATCAGTGTATCAGTTAACCTGTTAGTACTCTGCTTCCTTTTCCTGCTTCTGTTTCTCAGGCTGAGAACAATTTGGATGTAGCTCCCTGCAATCACCACCAGGGGGAACAAGAATGCTAGCAACAGCTTAGAGATGGCTGTTGCTGCTTGCCTCACTTTGCAGTCTCTCTCAAGCATGGTTGAATACATTGCAAAATTATGATAGCACAGTTTCCTCCCATCCAGTTTCTCAGTCACTGAGCGGAACAGGAGGTAAGGAAATGTATTAATTGCTGCCCATAGCCAACCCAGTACACACACCTTCCACGCTCCTGCCACTGACCGATGATTCTGGCTCCACACTGGTTTGACCACCAGAATGCAGCGGTCCAGTGAAATGGCTGCCAGCAGAAAGGCTGACACAAACATGTTCAAGAAGAAGATGGAAGCCTGTATTTTGCAAAGTAGGCTGCCAAGCTCCCAGCTGTGGGAGGAGCTAAGGTAGTGAGTGAAGAAGGGAAGTGTCAGGGTGGCTAGGAAGTCAGACATGGCCAGGTTGAGCACCCAAATTGAAGCTACAGTACGGCGCCGTAGGCGGAAGCCCACCACCCAAAGGATCAGGGTGTTCTCCAAAATCCCTAAGCAGGAGACCAGACCGTGGAAGCAAACTACAACCAAATTGGCCTCTGTGTTGTTGTTGAGGGTGTGCTTCCGCATGATCTGTAGCAGGGGACAATACTGCTTCTCCTCTAAGCCATCCAAGGTGGAGGTCATGTTCGACATTGGTGCTCTAAAAGAAAAAAGACAGCAACAAGAAGCTAATGATTAAAATCAGAGGTACGGGTACTTGCCTGCTTGTTCTTGTTGGGAAGCTGAATGCTTTGTACATGTTTCCTTCTGTAGTAGCTGATGTTCTATTTTACATGTTCACATTTGTTTATAGCAGAAAATATTTACGAGTACACTGTGCTATAGTGATGGAGCTGAGGGTGATGATGGTGATGATGATGCTATCACCAGTAGACATGCCCTTGCCTGTAGACAGCTGACAAATCCTCACTTCCTATCTTCATATCCCATGATTCAATCAAATGAGCATCATAATCGTCTTGCTTGTTAATCTTCATTGATCAATTACAAATTTACCAAGCTGCCAAGGAAACGGTAAAGAAATCTTTATTAAGTGCAATTAAATAGATAATTGAAAGACTTAAATCAACAATATCAGTGATGGGATTAAAGTATTATTCTTGGCTTTAGTCTACTGTACTGTGACTTTGACTCATATTGACCACAACAGCCTGCATTTTAGGATTTTCAACAGTACAATCACACAGTGATGACAGAAATGAAAAATTCACAGTGACTTGACATTTCACGTATGATGTATTCATGTCCTGTTCTACAGCCTGTCAAGTTGCATAATGACACACTAATGTAATGCCTGTACTCAGGCTATGCGTGCAGTTGAGAATTTCCAAGGAAAACTGCTTTACATACCAGCTGTTAGATGTGTACTCTAGTCTCAGAAAATACACTAAAAACACTTTCCTTTTGTTCCTCATTCTCTAGAAATCCAAATGAAAATAACAACTCTACAGTATCCCTTTGACACAAACAGCATGTCAAAGCCTGTTCTTGTGGTCTAACCACATACCAGCTCTTGGGAAACTGTACATGCTTAGTCAAGCAATACAGTCAGGGAATGTGTGGGAACTTAGGAAGATACTGATGTGATATTGTCAGGATTAAAGTGTTAAGCTGGGTGTCAATCTATCTTGTTTTCTTTGAGATATTCACTTTGTACTTTGTGAATATTTTGGGCCAAACTACCACAATACATACAATAAATCACGTGAAAGTGAAAGTCAGCTCTATCATCCAATGCAAAGCAACTCAGATTGTCTCCACAGCAATGTAGTCATGTAACCGCAGTCGGTCTGTGCCAATAGGCGCTAAACCCTAGAGTCTGGGATATAACCAAAGTCTGCTTGTCACCAGGGAAAAAATAAGTAAGGACTTAGCTAAAGGACGGGTTCAGAATTTGTCTGTCAATAGTCAGGTGCCCAAATAAACATTAAAATAAAATAAAACAGGGAAACACTCCCAGAGGAAACACAAAGAGGGAATTTGATGCTAAAAAGACTGTAAATGTAGCAGATATCCACTTGATATGACTAACTCAGACTGCTGAAGCCTCATATAAGCTTCAGATCAACTCTTACATACAGTTTTGCACAAAATGACTGTGTGGACACACTGTGGATTTTGGCTCCTATCATTTACATTAAAAGCACATTTGAGGGGGATCTTTTAGCAGCCAGTATAAACAGGAGGAATGATTACAGCAATTACCACTGTTGTGTACTGTAACAGAACATGTATACTGTGACATAATGCATATGTGTGGTCAGTAAAATCAAGCTGGCAGCTTTGCAAACCAACCAATGAAAAATAGTAAAAACAAGTGAAACAGTTAGCTAACCTGCACATGCAAACAATTTATCAGCATAAACTGAACAACTAAACCAAGAATACCTCTACAGAAAACAAACATAGCAAAGTGATCTAAGACTTGCTGTGACAACCAGGTGCTATGCAGTATGCTCTGACCTACCAGATTCTGTAAGCAGAAAGGGAATTTCAATTTCATTTTTTATTTTCGCTGCCCTCTACCAGTGTTCTTCTGGGCTGATAATTCACTGTTATTTCTCCAATTATAGACACATACAAGAGTGTCAATCCAGTTCATAGTGTTTTGCAGGGACAAGAACTCAAGCGGAGAAATAATCTCAGTTTTCATAGCAGTCCCTGTGCCCCATACACTGCACAGCTCCAAGACAATGTTTTTTATTAGTAACAGAATAGATCATCAACACTGTGCATGCTCACACTTCTACTGGAGGGAGGTTACTAACCATCCACATGACTTCACTCATGGTGTAAAAATGCCTTCTATTACAGCAATCTGTTAGCTACAAGAAACATCGTAGAGTTAGTGCAAAGAACAGTAACACTAATCACTGTGTATCAGATAACATCTGTGTGAGGTGATTTGGAAACACAATATACCTAAACTTATGTCCATAAACACATTGTCTTAGAGCATGATGGGAACTCCGCCCATCTACCTCCAACATGCTACAGTAGGGTGCCATGCCATTGGTCTGACAGCCCATTACTCCAAAATCCCAATAGTTCGAAAAACTTCCCAATGGACTAAAAAGCCTATAGTCTGACAGCCCGTTATCCCAAAAGCCCACTGTTCTGAGGCCCCATTGCTCTCAAACCACAATCTTTCCCCAACTCAAACAGTTTTTGTACCTAAACCTAACCAGACTTTAACCACAGTGTTGTCACACCATAAAACATAATTATTTTTTAACAAGCACATCAAAACACACTAAGATATTAAGAACAAAAGACGACAGGTTGCCTAATTGGAATGCCTAACCATAAATAATGGCAGTGCATCATTATTAGTTATCAGACACTGATAATGTTTATTATGTGACAAAACAGACTTTTTATATATTACTGAGGTCTTCTGCTAATTCAGCGTCATGTTTCACTCAGTAGATCTCCAATTTAATCAATCAGCAGTTATAAAAATGTAAATACATGTAAACTGCATCATTACAGCAGATGAGAATTATCTAGGAAACGTCATGATTATTCACTTTACATGGAGCTAAAATGAATACTGAACTATGTTAAATGTTTGCCGAAATCATAATTATCTTTTAGAAGGAGTAGATGTTTACCGCTAAGCCTGGCTCCGTTAAATGTAACAATGCGTTAACAGAGGTTTTCCTCCAACAGTAGGAAACAGAATGTAAATTAACTTAACAAACTTATCACAATTCACTCAGTTCTTATGATAAATTTGGCATGATGTTTCACAAAGCAGAACTCTGATTTAATGAAATCTCGTCATAAAAATTGTGTGGACCTGCTGACTGGCGGTGTTTCGGAATGTCAAACAGTAACGTTACACATCTTACTTTAGTTTATTTAACTTAGTTCACAGAAGAGCCCTCAGTTAAGTTAAATATCAGCTGAAATGAAAAGTCTTTCTTTAGGAGTCATACAAAGTTATATGTTATGATTTATACATTATCTGTTAAACTGAGAAATATGTTAATGGAATCTGGAAAGTAAAAAGACCAGCGGTCACTGAACTCCGACTCCAGAGTGTGTATTTTTGGAGCAAAGGGCCTTTGGAGCAGTGGGCTTTTGTTTTCAGGATAATAGCTAGAATAAGCTGTCATTTCATAGAACATGTTCTGATCATTAAAAAGTTCAGAATAAAAATGTGACAAATCAAAACAAGTGTTTGCATTGCATTCTTACACTCAACCACAGACTTACAACTCCTACTGCATGCCTAGATGAGGTAAATACAGCACTATGTCTGCACATGAACACAGACATATGAGTAAATATACCTATGACACAACACTGATGACATGACTGCTTTCCTCCTCAAGAGAATTTAGTGAAGCCTCTGTTGGTGGTGTATTTCAACCATTATCTGTACAGCTATAAGTGATGTATAATATGTAGATTGCATGTATTACGGTCACAAATCAGTGGTTGTTTTTTGCTTGAGTAAAATTTTGAGTTGTGGTATTAGAGTTGCCTTTAAAATGAAAAATGAAGACCTTGAATAATTGCAATATGAGAAGCAGATGTTTCTTGGAATGCCAAACATAAAATATAGAGGAATTAATGTCAAAGTGAGCCACACAGTTTTAACCTTTGTGAAGGAAAGTTTTATTTCCAGCTGTTTTATCAGACTGCTTACACTTTAGGCAGGTGTACCTAATAAACTGGCAATGCACACATTAAAAATTTCTGTGATTTCTTAAAAGTTCCTATTCTCACAGCAAATTTTATTGTGTATTCCTTATCCCAAATATATCCACATTACTGCTGTACAGGTGGAGTATAGTATGCTTATAAGACACAGTATCTTGTATTGGAATACTTTCTTTTTACATTAAAAAAAATAGAGCTGTTTGTGTTGTGGAGCTGCATGTTTACTACCTCTTGAAAGTATGTATGACTGGGTACAGTATCTCCATGTTTGAGTTATATGATAAAAAACTGAACTGTCAATTAAATGTAATAGAAAAAGCATAAAACATACCTACTGTAGGAGTTTTAAGGCAGCATGGAAAAAAGTAAGTCTGCAACAAAAATTATATTATAATGAGCTGTATAATAAAATGTACAAACAAAACATTCACAATAACTTAATAAAGACAAGAAATCGAATATAATCATGAAAATTTAGGAGCATCATAACATGCAATGATGCCTATAGCAATAATCATAGTTAGTCAAAAGCTGTGGCCCTGTTGCTAATGTGATCACAGCTACGTACAATCATCATGATAGTGAGAACTTTAATTCATTTAGAACTTTAGGTAACACTCACCTAGATGTTACATTCAAAGACGAGAGCGAAAGTCTAACTCTTTCATTCCAAATTCCTTTTCTGTCTTCCTCGTTGTCTTACTGTCACAGGCACTCCTCCCTCCAGTTCTGTCACTTTATACAGCCCTCCTATTAGAGACACCCACTGAATCCCTGTCTGGCACACACATACACACACACACACACACACACACACCTCCCCTTGCTCTACCTGAAATGCTGATAAGATGATTGATGAGTGAGTGAGTGTGTGAACATGGATGCAAATATGACTGATATTTCATTTCAGAGAGGTACTTGGAAATTGAGGGGAACAAGGAAATTTCATGAGGTCTAGTAGACAAAACACTGAAATCTGATATTTGTGATGTGTCATTGTCTGTCCTACGTGACTGCTTGTCATGCCGAGAATAGACTTGTTTGAACTAGTTCCCCTGACACTTCACGAGTTGTGTTGTAGTTTCTATGATGATACTGTATTTTGCATCAACATGAAGTATAGTCTATATACCAACACATTTTGACTTTGACATCCACTGTGTGATTAACACTGTCATAATCTACTTTCAACTAGAAAAACAACATTCAAATATGACTTACTTGGCAGCTTACAGTATCTATTAGAGCAAAGTGTGGATAGAACAAAATTGTGTTTTGCTTAGCGGTTACAAACTTCTCTGTCCCCATCTAGTGGTGAACACTACTTAAAACACATTTCACCTTAAATATGACTGTTTGTGTGCTTACACAGAAAAGATAACTGTTTTACAGTATGCAAAAACCAATCCACATATTTTGCAATTAACTAGGTAGTCCTCAGTACTTACTACTTACTAAACTAAAAATAAACACTGTGCAGAATGAGGTATGAGCTGACTTTGAATGGTATTTTACACATTAATCTGCTGAAGGGAGAAGGAGAAAGAAACTTTCTCTGTGCTTACCAAAAATCTGAGTTTAAGGTGCATATCTTTGAGCAGGATTTGTGACATCACAACTAGTTTGGAGGCATTCAATTTCATATCAATCGGCTGACATCTGGTCTCATCTGGAAACAGTCAACATCTACATTATGATGAGTGTACCTTCTTTCAAAAAGCACATTTGTCATACAGTCGTTTGGCGAGAAATGATAATGTCCTAATGAGTTGACAAGTTAGCTGGAATATGTTGGAGAAAGTGATAGATGAGTACATGGAGAACGTATCAACAAATCAAATTTAAAAAAGAGAGTAAAGCTGTGGACAATATTTATTTCATATTTAGTTTGTCAAGTAAACTTTTTGTGTATACTGCTAAGCATTTTTTATCATTATGAGGGGTATTTATGACAGCGAGAGAATGAACTCAGAAAAACAAACAAATAGATACATAAATGTAAATTATTTGTATATAATACTAAAATGAAGGTCCCAGGCAGTGAAGATAAGGAGAAATCTTTACTTCATGTGCAGTTTGTCAATTAAATTGAAATAAAATGTACATTTTTGTGAGCTACTTTCATTGTACATTTCCTTTTTGTATATATTTTATATATTAATACATTTAATAGTTTTTGGTTTCATTTTCTTTTTACACTTTGTTGCAGTTTATTTCAGAACTTTGTTGTAAATATTGTTTTATAAGAGGTGGGACTGATTGTCTCGATGGCTTTCAGCTCAATGTTTACATAATCACTCTTATTGAGAAATCTGTCTGAATAGCAAATTATAGGAAAAAAAGTGCAATTATATGCTTGGTTGGGAGTGGCACACCAGGACATTCTTCAGGTGTGTATTTAATGTGTGTCTTTAACCCTTTATGTTAGGTTCAAAGTACAAATATACTGGTTCAGAATAGGGCAGATGAGGCTCCTAAAAATCAGTTCTTCATTATATATTAATGAGTTGATGAGTAACAATGATGATATCCAGGTTATTGTTCCAGGGAAACTCTTGAACCATTTCAGTTTAATCAGATTCTAGCTGTGCATGACTGGCAGTCACATGAAGGGGAAGATAGTACACACATACACACACACACACACACGCACACACACATGTGCATGCACCTCTTTCAGATAACCTGCTTTGCAGTTCCAACCCTCTCCAACCTCAAACATAAAAAGGGGTGGTGAGATTGCACCTGACACTTCTGGTAAAGTCACTGGAGTCATCAGAGGTTAGACACGTCAAGGTATGATTGTATTTCAACAGTTTAATTTTGTTAATTTAATTGACAAGTTACTGTCACATTTTTTCCACATTGCTTATGACATTTTGAAGTGTTTCTTCTAAAAAAATTAAGTAATTTTAAATATTCTTGAAAAAAAAAAACATTCTTAAAAATTCTTGACTTTTTTTATAATAATGAAAAGATTATGGCAAAATAATTTTAGGTGTAGATAATGTGTTATTTATATAACACATCTACTTTATATGTTATTTTATATTTTATCATATAGTAGTTTTTGATGGGGAAAGTAATCAATATATACAGTACATTATTAAAACATTTCTTAAGTTTTCCTTTTGAAAAAAGTTTTCCTTTACATTACTTCATGTGCAGTTTGTCAATTAAATTGAAATAAAATGTACATTTTTGTGAGCTACTTTCGTTGTACATTTCCTTTTTGTATATATTTTATATATTAATACTTTTAATAGTTTTTGGTTTCATTTTCTTTTTACACTTTGTTGCAGTTTATCTCAGAACTTTGTTGTAAATATTGCTGTATAGGAGGTGGGACTGATTGTCTCGATGGCTCTCAGCTCAGTGTTTACATAATCACTCTTATTGAGAAATCTGTCTGAATAGCAAATTATAGGAAAAAAAGTGCAATTATATGCTTGGTTGGGAGTGGCACACCAGGACATTCTTCAGGAGTGTATTTAATGTGTGTCTTTAACCCTTTATGTTAGGTTCAAAGTACAAATATACTGGTTCAGAATAGGGCAGATGAGGCTCCTAAAAATCAGTTCTTCATTATATATTAATTTTCTCTCTTTTTCTCCTTTACATAGTCATTATTTTGGGTTTGAAATCTCCATATTTGACACTGTTCCTGGCATTTTCTTTTCCCTTTGTCATTTTCAGTAAAACTGAAATAACATAACGTCATTCTCATTATTCATTAATGCATCTTCCAATATATCTTCCAGAAACATTTGGCAATGTTAGTATACACAATCAGAACACGTATCCATTGAACCAACTTAACTGACAGTCTTTTTCCGTAATTCACATGATAATTAATAATATTTTTCTCTCTGTAGATTGATCATGACTTCAGTGCTCGGCATAGCCCTGCTGGCCTTGGTCCTATCAGGGCCCACTGTTGCCTTTGTCCCCATCTGGGGTGGGACTTCAACTCATGTCAGCATTACAGGAACGGCCCTGTTAGAAAAAGTGACAGAGACATGTCGAGCGGTGGTTGAAGCTGCTGGTCATGAGTTCAAACCCACGGTAGGATTGAAAGATAAAACTGTGCAAACAGCACAAACATAATCACACACACACACTCCAATATACACACATTCACCCTCATTTCAACATATTAGTGTGTTTTAATTCAGCCTTGATACACAGTATGTAGAATACTGGATAAATGATAATTTTGTGGTTGTTTCATGCTACATTTTTAAAATATAGCCATCAAATCTTACTGAAACTGAGTGTGATGAGAGTAGTGGAGGTGTATAAGAGTCATTTTTATCTAGAACAACAGTCATTAAGTTGATTTTTTGTAACTTCTTAATCCTATTCTTTGTGAGAAACATGGCTCCATTCTTAAGGCAAACAGACATTTGCGTACGTCCACAGTACTACACTCTCCCTTCTTGACTTGTTACTGCAGATGTAACCTCTAGCCTCTTCCCTCTGACTGCAGGGCTCTTCTCCTGAAGAGCTGGTCCAGGCCTGTCTTGGCCCAACAGCAACAGGAGAAGTATCAGGCGCCAAGTTTCACTCTGCTCTTCAAGAGATCTTCATCCAGCACGGACTGGTAGACCGTGACTTTGCCAACAGGTGGGAAAAACATAACAGCTCACAATAATTAGAAATGAAATAAATGAATGTATCTATTGCAAAGTTTTAGATTTGCTTTCAAACTGTCCAAGTAATTACCTGCGGAAAATTCCCTCAGTGCTCCACATCACTTCAACTCAGAGACCTTCCTGGAGGGACGTGGCCTAATCATGGAAGGCATGACGGCCATTAAAGCTAACATTCCCAGGGAAAACTTCCAGGCTGCCAGGGAAACACTGGGCAGAGTCCTTCATACACTACAGGTGAGAGAAGTGGAGGGAAAGTGCTGGGCATGGAGATGTTGAAAAGAGAGGTGAGAAAAACACTGGAATAACAGACAGTATTGATAACTGTGTCTATAAAGTGTTAATGTGTGTGTTTCCATGTACTGACAGGACTTCTACAGCCACAGTAACTGGGTGGAGCTGGGATACACAGAGCCATACATCGCCCTCATACGTCCAGACCTTCCTCTGGAAAACCTAGCAGGTGCGTGTGTGTGTTATTTTTGCCATATACATAGGAGGACTATCTGTATATTATGGTGGGTTCAATGTCATAAAGTAGACAATATTCATATCATTGTAGGCTGGGTAAAACTTGATCTGGGAAGATATTTATAGACCAAAGAGTAGAGTGGCTGGTGGGTGTGCATTACTTTCAGATAACTTGTTCTAAATGAAAAACAAAGTAACTGAATAGCTGGAAGACTACACAGCTGTTACCAGCTTTCTCCTATCTATTAAAGCAGTCAAGTTTATTTCAATGTTAATAAAAACAATACACACATCTTAATTGCAGAGACTGGTATAAGTGGGATCTTCCACTCTGACTGTAAAGTTATGAAAACTACAAGACTCCTGACCACATGCATTTCTGTGTATTATCCCTAACATATACAGAAGAACAGCAGTTGTCAACCCATGTAAGTGATGCTCACTTACCTTGTTTTGCAGTTAAATTTATATTTCACTCTACATCTTCTTTGCATTTTGCTTGTGTAGACGTCGACACTGCCACCTGCCGTGACTGTGCCAGTGGAACTTGCCCCAATCCGATCCTTCCCAACATCCTGCAAGAGAAGAAACTCACATCAGGCTACATGGGAATCTTCTCTGCTGACAAGCCTAAAGGTATCAGTGACAAACATCTCACCAAACCATATTTAAACACATATTCAAATACGCAGGCCCACATTCACAGTCAGGGCTACTGATTCTTAACAAAAGGCTAAGTGAGGCTTGTGATCACCAACAATAGAGTCTGTGAATTGTGCAGATGCCCTATCAAGGTCCACCACATTAAATAAATTCAGATTTAATTTCCCTCAAGCAAGAAATTAATTTCCACAGCGAGTCAAAATATGTGAACATTGATATGAAATCATTATTACCTGCATACATGACTCGACAAACAAACCATGACAGAAAGAGCAAACAAAACAAGAGGATTTTTCACTTACTGATTTAGCAAATTATATTTAATATTAGCGAAAAATGTTGATTTATATAGGAGGCCACATTAAGAATGAAGTCATTAATGTATTCACAAACAGGGATAGGATCAGCCAATGCACCTTTTGGGAAATATTTTTGAGAAGAGTTTGATAAGAAGATTGATACCACTGACATCACGCCACCAGCTGAGGCTCCAGAAAGTGACTGTTCCTGGCCAAGAAATAGTCCCACATATAAAACATCAAAAGTTATTTTTACACTTTGCTTTTGTATGAATTCAACAAATGAGATAATGTGTCAAATATGGACTTTAAGAGAAGCTACTGGCTGGACACAGAGCACAGAGCCAGGTTATTCATTTCCCCCTGTTTCCAGTCTTTATGCTAAGCTTAGCAAACTGGCTGCTGGCTAGACAGACAGATATGAGAGACATGTCAATCTTTATCAAGTTCTCTGCAAGAAAGCAAATCAATTTTCTATTGGGAATCTAGATAAAACATTTAAAGATCCCCACCAGACATGTCGTAAGATATGTAAAACATCCTCGGAATAATATGTATCTAAAATAATTTTTTCCCTCAAAAAAGGTACAATTACTTCGTTAAAAATTTCAAAATTCCATCTTTTCCTTCTCCGTCATTGAAAAATCAAGAATCTCTGAATATACAAATATTGAACAAATGTTGTTGTTGTTTTAAATGTTTAACTGCTGGACACAAGATGTCTCCTTCACTCTAAAGTCCCTTCTCAGTGTTTGTGCACTGGAGGCTTCAAGTTTGCACGTCACACTTGTGTAAGTTGCATACTAGACCACGATTGGCTCCAAACTATCTAAGATGTCACAAATTATGCTCATGGGCCCGCCCCTTAAAATCAGATTTGGTTTTGAAAGAACAGTGTTGGAAGTTCAGCAGGCAAACTGTTCCATTTTTAAGGTGCAGAAATACTGAAAGCCATCTCACCAGACTTTGAAAGTGCTCTAGGCACACGGATGAGATTTCCACCTTTTGACTGGAGAGATCTGTTGGGGTTATAAACTGACAGCATGTCTGAGATGTACTGTGGAGCAAGACTAGCAAGTGCTTTATAAACCAAAAGGAGGATTTTGAATTGTATTCTGAAAACAATGGGTAGCCAGTGGAGGTTCCGGAGGACTGGAATTATATGGTCTGATCTTTCTGTCCTGGGTAGAAATTGTGCAGCTGAGTTCTGGATTAATTGTAATTAATGCATTGTTTTGTTTAGAAGACCCTGCTCATGACAGTCAGACTGAGAAAGACAGCCTCTGATTCTGGAAATGTTTCTGAGGTGGAAAAAGGCAACCTTGGTGCTGTTATTAATATGATCCTTAAAGCTGAGTTCACCAACCATGGTTACTCCTAGGTTTTTAATCTGGTCTTTTAGTGTCAAACTCTACACATACATCATTCTGCACAGTAAAGCTCAAACACATTTTTGACAAGAGGGGGACTGTAACCGATAACTAACACACATCTCTTCTGTCACTCTCATATGACATTCAAGATATCCCAGCATTTATTGAGTTTGCACTCATGAGCCAGTTGTCTAAAAACATGTTTGTTCTACTTAGAGTACAAGACAAACATAATTTTTCATGACGGGCAAGTCAATCTTCTTAGGAAAAGCACACATGAGTACATTGCAGGCAAAGTCTACTATAAATAGCTTTTTGAACCATGTCCCAGTTCAACCTGTCCCTTCTATCCTGTGACAGGTAAATGTAGCCATGGAGGTGCAGCTGACCTGACTAGCACAGTAGTTCCTCACAGAGGCATTAGCAAAGATGAGCGTCGCTCGGACAATGTGGCCCTCCACAATGCTGCTGTAAATGCAGCCACAGCCGCCAGCCTTCAGCTGCTGGAGGACATCCGGCTGGCCGCTGGGGACAATGACTTCCTGAGGTAAATCATCAGACGTGAAAAACATCTCAATCTAACTATTTGCTGTGCATGAATGAAAGAAAGAATTATACTATATGATGAAAATAAACACTGTCCACAGTGGCAAGGTCTATTAGGTTTAACTTGACCTTTAATTTTTCACCTCTCTCACAGAATGATGGGGATTGCCCGTTCCTCTGTTGTGTGTTTTGTTATTGACACCACTGGCAGTATGTCAGATGACATTGATGCAGCCAGGGATGTTGTTAATGAAATCATTGACAGCAAAAAAGGAACACAGGACGAGCCATCCGAGTACATTCTGGTAACCTTCAATGACCCAGGTATGAACTCTTCTATGCAGCTGTTTAGGACACCATTAGTGCTGTTAGACCCCTGTTGTTGTGATATTGCCATATATTGTTTTCTATGTTATGCTTGACTACATAGTTGTTACACTAGTTAAATATTAGTGTAATATAATGTAATGTAGATTTATCAAACTGAATTGCATATAGTATATTACACAGCATACAGTCACAGTCGTTCTGCAGGATGAGAAATGATACAGTCCAAACCAGAATGATGTACTAGCATTTAGCCTTTTTTGTGTTTTATATGTAGAGTTTGGACCTATGATCAGGACAACAGACGCTGATAAGATGAAAACAGAAATCTCTGAGCTCACAGCGAACGGAGGTGGTGATCCCCCTGAGATGTGCCTATCAGGACTTCAGGTGCTAAAATGGATTGACGTTTTCAAAATGTAGTTCCACATATTTTTATGGATCCCTCTAAGAGTATGATGATTCAGAATGAACTTAACAGGTTAATTATTTTGATGTCTCCAGTTGGCTCTTACCGATGCCCCTGCCTCCTCCTACATCTATGTTTTCACTGATGCTATAGCCAAAGACATCGACCTCAAGGATACTATTGATGCTCTCATCAGGAGCACCAAGTCAACAGTAAATACTGACATCCAGTTCACTCAGTATTTAACTTGAGAGGCTGGGGTTATAATCTCCCTATTAACTCATCTACAGGTGTCATTCTTCATCACTGACAAAAGCACAAGGCGCCGTCGTTCCCTCAGTGCTGCTTCCTTTGATGACTACAAGGACCTGGCTCTGGTCTCTGGAGGCCAGGCGATCCACGTGTCCAAGAAACAGTTGCCTGAGGCCACAGAAGTCATCCTTGACACATCCACTTCAGCCGTGGTAAGATTGTGCAGTTCTGATTAAGCATAAGTAAATCCGTTATACAATTCCCACTATCTGAAGCATGTACCAGGCCTTAAATGGTTAGACTATTATGAAGAATCGAGAGGTAAATCACCCATTTGGTTCCTCTTGTCCCTCCCTCAGGTGACAGTCCTTCAGCGAGCAAGGAACCCTGGGAAGCAGGAGACCTTCCCCTTCACGTTGGACGAATCTCTGAAAAACATCACCATCTACATCACAGGCACATCCATTACTTTCACACTGACCAACCCTGCAGGTAACACATCACTCCCAATGCAGCAATTAATCTTTCTTGCTGAGAATGCCATTGTGAAACAACTTGATGATTAATTTCATTCTTGTAAATTCCAGGTGTGAGCCAGAGCCACAGTGAGGCCAGCGGTAAGCTGGGAACCATTCAGACAGTAGGTAACCTGAGGAGAATTCGTCTCAATGCCGACAAGCTGACAGGCACCTGGCAGATCAACATCAACTCCAACCAACCATACACACTTAAAGTCACAGGTCAGATACTTATAATTTGATAATCACACAATGTCCTACAGAAAACGAACCTGCTGTTGAAATTGTGTCTTATACATACACATATAAGCTTAATTTGCCTTAATTTAAGGTGATCCAAGCCCATATTCACACCCTGACCCTGACTGTGGCATTTAAAATGGGTTCTAATCAGTAGCATGCTCACATTTATTCCCACTGCTTTTTTTGTCCATGCAAAACATCTAGATTGATAGTGATTCTGGTTTCAAAGTACCAAATAACAAATTATTGCAAATTTGTTAGTAAAACTTCAACAGTTAAGAGGCATTCAGTCAGATCTCATAAAAGTGCACTGAGCTTCTTTTGGTGTGTATCTGTATTTACCGTCAGTCTGTGCATATGTTTCCAGGCCAGAGTACTATCACCTTTATCTATGACTTTGTGGAGAGCTTCAAAGGATCTCACCCAGGTTATGCAATACTCAGTGGACGTCCACAGGCAGGTAGAGTACATGCAATAAAGAAACAGTATCATCCTGACTGAACATTTTAAAAACACAGAGTAAGTATGTGTAATTATCAATCATAAATGCTATGGTCCCACGACATTTTTGTTGTCATTTTTAATTTTGACCTATGGTAGGGGTTTATATTTTTTTAATGTAATTATATTTCTGTTCATATTTTTCCAACCATACAACATGTGTAAAAGTTTTAAGGAAATTTCCCACCCATAATACCAAGCATTCAAATTATTGTTTGTGAGTCATCATATGATGGCTATGAATGAAAAAAATGTTACAAATTACTTTGTAGTAAATTGCTGGACATGTTTTATCTAAATTAGATTTCACTGTGCTACAACTGCCTCATTAAAAAATTTAAGTCACCAGAGGTACCTCCTAAGTGACCTCTGCTCAAATTGGAAGAATATGGAAGAAGAATGGAAGAAAACTGAAAAAAAAATAAAGACACAACAACCTTCTTACTTCATCACTGCCTACTTCAGGCAGACAAGGCAATACCTATTTAAAGCAGCTATAATCAATATTTTTTCACATTAATGATGGATCACATCACTACTCATATGTAAAAGGTGTCACTCTAGCCACAAACCAACAGGCAATAATCATCCGACTACAGTTCTCCACAGCTCTAAGGAACGTTTTAGCATCTTTAAGCTTGTTGTTTTGGTGTTAAGACAAAACTTTATTATTTTGGTTCACTCTCAAAGCTCATAGCAGGCAAGGGGCACATGTGGAGAGCAAGTAAAAAAGCTCTGATAAACCCACTGTAGACAGATAAAGTTAGCAATTAGTTGGTGAACATAGGGAGCATTTAGCAGCTAAAGAGTCAGATATTTCCCTCAGGAGTTCATGAAGTTCATGACAGAGCTAAAACAGGTATCAAATGGTGGCCAGAAACACAATTTCAAATGAACACTAATGTTGCTCCACATCTGCTGGACGTGTTAATAGGCACCTGTAAAGCTCTGCATAACAACTCTATTCGCCAACATGATTACAGCCTGTTTCTGCTGCCCCCAAGCGGCCAAAAACAGTTCCTGCAGGTTTAGCTTGACTGATAAGCAAATTACTCAGAATGGGTCAGAAACATGTTTACATGCACTCTAGCGTCCTGGTGCTGATGCTGTTTTCGAGTATCTTGGTTATGCTTTGCACGTGTAAACACCTTATCCTGTTCTCAGAAAACTGTATAAGGCCTTATCCTGGTTTTGAGAAATCTGGATATGCTAACTGTAGTACTCTGATAGAAACCAGGATACTGTTGCATGTTAACACCTTATCCAGGTTTCTGAACATTATTGTTCATTATACATTATACATTTTGAAAGGTATGGAAAGAAGCAGAGTATGTTAGTGGTAATAAATACTTGGGTTTATTTCTTGATGAATTTATGACTTATGAGGTTGGAATTGGGTCCCTTGCTGACTCAGCTGGGAAAGCTTTGGGATCGATTATTACTAAATTGAAAGTATGTAATGATATTGGTTAAAAAGTCTACGATGCCTGTGTCTCCCCCATATTGAATTATGCTGCAGGGGTGTGGGGTTTAAAAGAATCTAAAACTATAGACTTCATACAGAATAGAGCTATAAGATGTTTTCTGGGGGTTCATTGATTTGCTCCAATTCCAGCAGTTCAGGAAGACATGGGGTTGGGTACCAGGGTCTGTCCAATGAAAATGTGAAATGATCCGACTATGGAACCGTCTAATCAAAATGGCAGAGGATAGAATAAATAAGAAAGTATTTATGTGGAGTAAATTATATAGTTCTCCATGGGCAAAAGAGCTTCACTCAATTTTAGAGATGGATATGCTGTATATCTATAGGAACAATCTGTGCTGTAATGTTAACTCCATTAAAAATAAACATTTACTGAAATTTGAAGAAAAATGGTTTGAAAATGTTCTTTCAAAGCCAAAATTAAGGACATATATGCAAATCAAACAGAATTTTGGTCCTGAATTATATGTAACATCTCGTTTATCTAGAAGCCAAAGATCTTTGGTTTCACAGTTGAGAGCTGGTATTCTTCCTCTGCCTATTGATGTTGGTTGATTCAAAAATATTCCGGAGGAAAATAGACTGTGTGAGAATTGTGATCTGGGTGAAGTGGAAAGTGAGTCCCATTTGCTATTGTACTGTGCAAATTATGATAATTTAAGAGAGTTACTGTTTTGTGAAATTGCTCGACAAAACCCTGAAATATTCTGGTGTTCAGATGAGCAAAAACTGGAATAGCTATTTAATTTTGATGTCTTCAAGTGTGCTTTATCAAAAGCTTGGAAAAGAAAGCAAGATATATAGTTTAATTAGTATTTACTTAGTAATTTATGGTAAGCTTCTGACAGTAAATTAGAATGTCTTTACTATTTCATGATGGTCTCTAGATTTAAGGGTGAAAGATTTTCTTTTTACAATATATGCGTTGTACTCAGGTTCTGGCTTGTTGGATTTATGGTGTCTTGTAAACCCATGTGGGCTGGGCATACAGTTGTATGCATGACACAATAATAAAGTTTCATTCACTCATTTTCATTCATATGATCAAAACCAGGATAAGATTCAAAACCAGGATACTAGTGCACATGTGAACGCACTCAGTCCACAAATGATGGTGTATCCCAGTTTAAAAATGAGGTAGTGCAAATTGCAGCATCTTTCCACAACCCATTCCTAAAAGTGTACAGTGTTAACTCTAAAATCAGCCGCTGACTTTTGACCATGAAAACGAATTTCCCTCTTGTTCTTCCCCCTACATTGCATCTTTCTTCTCTACAACCAGGCCAGTCAGCCACCCTGATGCTCTCAGTGATGGGTCGAAAAGGCCCATCCTCAATAACAATTGGAGATGTTGGCCTGGTAATTGTGTCTGGTCCTGAGGCTGTTAGAAATGGTACAATAACTGACATGGGCAACGGAGACATCCTGGTGACAGTTGATGAAGTACCTGAGGGGGAGTTTGTCGTCATTCTGAAAGGAACTGACAAAGAGTCAAACAGTACATTTCAGAGGCAGTCTACCACCCAGATGTCTGTCTCCAAAGTGAACATCCAGGTCAGTCTTTTCACTTCCTCTACACATCTCATGTACCTGTCCCCACAGTTTTTATCCTGTTCATTATAAAAATTACATATTGAATTATATTAACTCTTGCAGACCTTGAACTCTCTAAGAGTATAAGAACTTCTTCTCTTACCACTTTTCCCTGCAGGCTCTGGTGAACAGCAGTGTAGAGCCAGGGAAAGCCTTCAAGCTCCCTTTCAGTGTCATGACCCAGGGCTCTGGAGATCAATACCTCATCAGTGCCAGAAATAACAGAGACTTCCCCATGTCCTACCCAAACAGGTGAGGGGAAGCAGCCAAAAGCCATTCTTTGTTTCAAACTTTGTTAAATGTCCTGATCAATGCCAACACATCTCAAATCTCAAGTTCCCATTCCTGCTGCCTGTAGCTTAGGGCAAAGTTACATCTGGGTGGAGTACCATGCACAAGTACGCCACCCCACAGTTGGAGAAAAGTTTGAGTCATCCAAAGGTGTTACTCCACATCAATCTGCAAAGAATCTCCCCTATATATATCAAATCAAATGTGTGGCTTGCTCACAATAATTTCCTGTAACCAGTGTACTTTTCTTTTTTCACTTGACAGCCTAGGCTTGACAACCGGACAATATACTAATGCTACTTTGACCATCACGCCACCTGCTGACACACCAACAGGCACTGATGTCACTCTGACCCTGGAAGCCAAGTCATCCAGTGGCGTTGACTCTAATTACGCTGTTCTTAGATTGTCTGTTGTTAATAAGGTAACCAATCAAATTTTCCTTCACACCTAGTTGGAAAGATTAAAACAAATAAATAGAAAGGCTTTGAAACATAGCTACAAAGCCAGCCACAAAGATGGCTATTACAGATGCATAAAGTTATATACAAGTATCCTACAGATCTAAATTGAAGTTTCATGTTCCAATTTCAAAAATCACTGTGATTCATGCATACATTTCTCATCTTTCTTTTTCTGTTCTGTCCAGATTACAGATTTTATTCAGCCTCTGTGTGAAGTGATTAGTGTACTGGCTGATGATTGTCCCCAAGATGTATCTCAGTGTAAACCTTTCCAGTGGGAGCTATCAGCCAACCTTACTGATGGAAATGGCACCGGGATTGAGCGCATTTCTCTGCGTCAAGGTGGTGGAACCCTCACATACACCTCCCTGAGCTCTCCCATCATCCAGGCAAACTACAACGCCTCCTGTTGCTCTCAGATTGTTGAGTTTATAGCTGTTGATAAAGTTGGCAATGTGGGCAAGTGCTATCACTCCATTGTACGTTCTGCCTGCCCTCCTGCTCTGACTCTGTCACTGCCACTGTGGCTGTGCCTGCTGGTAAATGCCTCTGTACTAAGAACTTGAAGAGCTTTGGTTAGGTTTCGCAGTATCTCATGTCTGTTCTCTGCATCAGGCATTGGACAGTAGAGGTGGACAGGTAAAGTCTAAAGGTATTTTACTTCCAAATATCGATAACAATATATCAATATCAACCTAAAAAGTCCAGTATCGGTCAGGCTACATTGAATAGTCCGCCTTTTATGACTGTAAATTACTTAAAACAATGTGCTTCCACTATGGATGGACATTTTCTACTGGTGATGGTCTTCTGCCAAGATAACATATGAGCACTGATTAAAAACTGAATGATAAATAGTGACACAATTTTATCTGATCACCCATAAAAACCTGGAGGACATTATACAACATCTGAAATCCTCCTCCTGCTGCCTTGATATTCTGCCTACAGGCTTTTTCAAAATCATTTCAAATTTCATGGCCTCAGATCTTCTACAGATTGTCAACACGTCTCTTCTCTCAGGTGTCTTCCCACAGGTCCTGAAAACTGCCGTCATCAAGCCATTCAAAAAAGAGCAATCTACACACTTCACTAATGAGCAACTATAGGCCCTAAATGTAACCTCCCATTTTATGGAAAACAACAAAATATGTTACCACAGTTATGCAGGTGACACACAAATTTACATAACCATATCACCAGGGGACTATGGTCCAATACAAGTACTGCGTAAGTGCATTGAACAAATTAACAAATGGATGTGCCAGAATCTTCTTCAATTAAACAAAGATAAAACTGAAGTAATTGCTTTTGGAGCCAAAGAAGAAGTTAAAAGTCAGCACTCAGCTTCAGTCAATAATGTTAAAAACCACAAACCAAGCCAGAAATCTTGGTGTAGTCATGGACTCAGACCTGAATTTCAACAGCCACATTAAGATAATTACAAAGTCAGCCTACTATCATCTAAAGAATATATCAAGAATTATAAGACTTATGTCTCAGCAGGCTTTGGAAAACTTGTCCATGCATTTATCTTGAGTAGACTTGACTACTGTAATGGTTTCTTCACAGGTCTCCCTAAAAATTCTATCAGACAGCTGCAGCTGATTCAGAACACTTCTGCTTGAGTCCTCATAAAGACTGAGAAAGTGAATCATATCACTCCAGTTTTTGGATCTTTACACTGGCTTCCTTTCTGTCAAAGAATTGATTTTAAAATACTGCTGTTGGTTTATACAGCACTGAATGGTTTGGGGCCAAAATACTGATCTGCTGCTACGCTATGAATCATCTAGACTTCTGTGGTGGTCTAGGGCAGGTTTGCTTTCTGCCCCCAGAGTAAAAACTAAACATGGAGAAGCAGCATTCAGTTTTTATGCTCCACATATCTGGAAAACTCCCAGAAAACTGCAGGTCTGCTGCAACTCTCAGTACTTTTAAATCACAGCTGAAGACTGTTCTGTTTGCTGCTGCCTTTCATCAAATCAAATTTGAGGGTTAATATCTTACATTACGCTGTCACTTTTATTCTCCTGTTTTATCTGACTTATTCTATTTTAGCCTCTTTTCATTTCCAAATGTGACATTTTTTAATTGTATTTAGATGTCATTTTACATTGCCTTGTGTTGCTTTTATATATTATATATATAGAGGGTGCAGGAATCTCAGAGGTGACAATTGCCAGTTCAATTTAAACCCAGACTATGTATAACATGGCTAGACACAAACGAGATTATTTGTTAATGCTTATACTTTTATCACAGTAAACATATTCTGCACAATGAATTGTGAAAAAAGTACATATGTATCTCTATGATATTAAATGATATGAATTATTTGGAATATTTTTTTTTCTAACAAAAAGAGTGCAGAGGAGGGTTCACTTGATCATTCTACATTTATTGAATGCCTGTTATCCCCAATGACAGGAACTAAAAAACAGATATCTTCATTTGACATCTATCAAATCGAGCTCAATGCAGGATAGGTACAGTTTCTTGTACAGTTGGGGTTTAGGTTTATATAAAAAGAATGGGTCAGTATTGTCATACAGCCGTTCAAATGTAATTAGCACTTGGCAACAATCAAGCTTTAAACATCTCTTAAAGATGAAAAATGGATTTAAGTAAAGACAACAAACATCTTGTTTTTTCTGTAATAAAGCACAAAGTTAGACACAATGACAAAACGAAAATGTTTAACTTTAATGTGCTTCATTTCAACACAGTTGACAGCTTTAGCTGTGCCCCAGTGCTTCACTATTCTGGGACGGTGACCCACCCTTTATTATTGTGTTTAGACTGAATACAAAGCAAAAATTACAGATGATACAAATGCTTGAGTTGAACAGATGACGATTTATTAAAAAGTACTGAGGAACTGAGGCCAGGTTGTGTTTTCTCAAATTGTAAATGTACAGTATCGATTTGAGTGAAAACAGTGCATTGAGTTTAAGAGTCAAAATTGTGAATGTACAGTCACAAGAATGGGAAAAAATTCACACAAACTGGACTTCCTGGTAAGTTACAAAATCAGTCTGGCCTATTTCTGGTCTGTAGCACACAAGCAGTACAATTAACCCATTATTGCAAATGTAAAGAAAGAAAGAATCTAGACCGTATAAACTCAAACCATTTACATTTTTACAGTTAAATAATACTTTTAATCAAATAATTCATCATATATTTTTAACAGCTTTTAACAGCTGTCAAAATGTTTGCTTTTCAGTTAAAGGTTTACGCTTCCATCTTGATGACAAAAAAAAATCAATTAATAATTATGATTTTTAAACACGTCTGCTGACAAAATTTAAAAATTGAGGGTTTAATTGTAATTAACCAATAGAAGAAAATGTATGATAGCTCTAATGCGCAGCACTAAAACAAGTCTGAAACGGGTGTTTCATGTCGGCTTAACATTTTTTAACATTCTTAACATTACTAAGTTTACAGCATCTTGTGGTTGTGTGCACAATAAAGCTTGTTTGCAACACGGGCGAACCATTAAAAACGTCTTTCATCATAAAATTTCTAATATTTGTTGCCAAAATGTTTTGACAAAATGTCTGTTGCTAATGTGATCACAGCTAAGTACAATCATCATAATGGTGACAACTTTAATTTATTTAGACCTTCGGATAACACTCACCTAGATGTTACATTCAAAGAGAGAGTGAAAGTCTAACTCTTTCATTCCAAATTCCTTTTCTGTCTTCCTTTTTGTCTTACTGTCACAGGCACTCCTCCCTCCAGTTCTGTCATTTTACACAACCCTCCTGTTAGAGACACCCACTGAATCCCTGTCTCGCACACACACACACACACACACACACACACACACACACACACACACACACACACACACACTCATACATATACCTCCCCTTGCTCCACCCTAAATGCTGATAAGATGATTGATGAGTGAGTGTTAGAATACATGAATAGAATACATGAACTTAGGTACACAGCACTACAAGCTGGTCATGGCAGATGGCCATCCACCTAGAGCCCGGTTCTGCTTGAGGTTTCTTCCTGTTAAAGGGGAGTTTTTCCTTGCTGCTGTCGCCAAGTGCTTGCTCATGGGGGAATGTTGGGTTGCTATAAATGAAAGAGCATGTTCTACACCTGCTCTCGGTGAAAAGTGCCCTGAGATAACTTCTGTTGTGATTTGGCTCAGGAGGTAGAGCGGGTCGTCGGAAGACTAGAAAGGTGCTATACAAGTACAGTCCATTTACCATTTACCATTTATTGACTTGACTTGACATGTCAAAGACCCACCTCTGTGTTGAATGCACAGAGATGAAATAATAATAGTTATAGCAAAAAAGAAAAAAAGAAAAAGAAACTCCCAACATAGTGGCTTTAATTTAATTGTATCATGGCCTACATAATAAGTCACAACACCTTGCGAAAGTGTTCGTTATCCAATTACAAAACTAGTTAGTCACCCCTGCTCCCTGTTCCTACTTTTGTAATCTTCTTGCTCTGAGCTCTTTACTCATTCTTCTTTGCTCTTTTATCTTATTTTTCTGTTGTCCCATCCCTCACTTTCACTTTAATTCATGTTTCAATGTGTTTCTTTCTCCTTTTAAGTTCCCATCTAACCACAGTCTTCTTGCTCTCTCTGCCATTTCACTGTCTCTTTCCACCCATAGTGCTATTTGGACCTTTGGATCTGGGAGGAGATGAGATGAGGTTGTCAAATGATTTTTAAGGTGGGGCGCTTGGCTTTTTCCAGGAAGTAGCTACATCTTCTGGGTTGCTGCACTTTCTGCCCTGTCCACATACATGGTTAGACCTGAGTACACTATTTCTCAGAGGAAAAACAAAGCACCTGAGATACCTTAATGAGGTTACCTGAGAAGTGAGAGTGCTTGAACATATTTCCAATAATGAACATAGAGGAACCACTCTGTAATGCTAATGAATTTGACTTGGTTGACCTTAATACCCTGCATAAGAACTATAATATCATATTGTGTTATAATATTTCCCCCAATAAAATAACATTTTCTGTAATGACAATGTTTATGTTGTCTTCAAACTTACT
This sequence comes from Thunnus albacares, assembly GCF_914725855.1. Taxonomy (NCBI): domain Eukaryota; kingdom Metazoa; phylum Chordata; class Actinopteri; order Scombriformes; family Scombridae; genus Thunnus; species Thunnus albacares. Next base: position 11,435,398 of record NC_058108.1, on the reverse strand, counting down.
GATGAAGCGCTGAAACTGCTGAGCTTTTTCTGTAAAAGGGTTTTTTAGCAGGGCTGAGAAGCATCAGGTTGTGTTTCAGCATAAACAACAAAATTCACCATATGATAATTTAAACATTAATCCATAACTTCATTTACATTTTTATCCTTGTGTAACACTGGAAAATAAGCTTGTGTAACAAATGATAGCAATTAATCTGTGCCACAATTTCATATCAATTGGCTGACATCTGGCCTCATCTGGAAACAGTCAACATCTACATGAGTCAACATGAGTGTACATTCTTTCAAAAAGCACATTGTCATACAGTCATTTGGCGAGAAATGATAATGTCCCGATGGCCTGACAAGTTAGCTGGAATATGTTGGAGAAAGTGATAGATGAGTACATGGAGAACGTATCAACAAATCAAATTTAAAAAAGAGAGTAAAGCTGTGGACAATATTTATTTCATATTTAGTTTGTCAAGTAAACTTTTTGTGTATACTGCCAAGCATTTTTTATCATTATGAGGGGTATTTATGACAGCGAGAGAATGAACTCATGAAAAACAAACAAATAGATACATAAAAGTAAATTATTTGTGTATAATACTAAAATGAAAGTCCCAGGCAGTGAAGATGAGGAGAAAATAATTTATAGAAAATATCACGCTCTGACCTCAGAACATTTAAGACTATAATCCATCCCAGCACACTGGCAAGCTTTGACTAAGTCCTGTATATCCTGGATACAGATCAGGGATGAAATGGAAAACACATCAAATAAGGGAATATTTCACTTGAAAATGTAATTCATACTCAGTCTACATGTTTGCATGTGGACAGACCAGAAAGCATAGCTCAACTGACATGTTGAAATGAGTGAATATTATATAATGCTATTCAAAGTCTACACCATGTTGTTGGAATCATTACCCTCCACTCCTCCACCTCCAATGTGAGATGTGGGAGGGATGTATCAAGTCATATGTTAACTTGCCCACCCTTGTTTGAACCTTTGTGAACGGTAAAGCCCTTTTTCATTTTGAAACATATTTTTCGGAGTCATTTCCTGATACTATTGATTAGCCACACTGTTCGTTTAATAGACTATGTAAGGGAGAATATACAGTGAGCAGATCATAAATGTTTGGATGTTTAGATGGTCCATCAATAAAGAAGCCATCATCTGAATCCGCCTATAGATTTCACATAGTCTATATAGCGAATGCTGTATTAAGTGGACAGGTTAGGCTATAATATCACTACCATTCTGACACATTGCCTGTGTGCTAGAATGGCAATCTAGTTGCCATGATAATGGATTATGTCCGACAATTTGAGAAAGACTGTTAACCATTAAACAGGAAGTACACTGGCTGGGGGCTTTAATAAGTTGATGAGTAATGATGATATCCAGGTTATTGTTCCAGGGAAACTCTTGAACCATTTCAGTTTAATCAGATTATAGCTGTGCATGACTGGCAGTCACATGAAGGGGAAGATAGTACACACATACACACACACACACACGCACACACACATGTGCATGCACCTCTTTCAGATAACCTGCTTTGCAGTTCCAACCCTCTCCAACCTCAAACATAAAAAGGGGTGGTGAGATTGCACCTGACACTTCTGGTAAAGTCACTGGAGTCATCAGAGGTTAGACACGTCAAGGTATGATTGTATTTCAACAGTTTAATTTTGTTAATTTAATTGACAAGTTACTGTCACATTTTTTCCACATTGCTTATGACATTTTGAAGTGTTTCTTCTAAAAAAATTAAGTAATTTTAAATATTCTTGAAAAAAAAACATTCTTAAAAATTCTTGACTTTTTTTATAATAATGAAAAGATTATGGCAAAATAATTTTAGGTGTAGATAATGTGTTATTTATATAACACATCTACTTTATATGTTATTTTATATTTTATCATATAGTAGTTTTTGATGGGGAAAGTAATCAATATATACAGTACATTATTAAAACATTTTTTAAGTTTTCCTTTTGAAAAAAGTTTTCCTTTACATTACTTCATGTGCAGTTTGTCAATTAAATTGAAATAAAATGTACATTTTTGTGAGCTACTTTCATTGTACATTTCCTTTTTGTATATATTTTATATATTAATACTTTTAATAGTTTTTGGTTTCATTTTCTTTTTACACTTTGTTGCAGTTTATCTCAGAACTTTGTTGTAAATATTGCTGTATAGGAGGTGGGACTGATTGTCTCGATGGCTTTCAGCTCAGTGTTTACATAATCACTCTTATTGAGAAATCTGTCTGAATAGCAAATAATAGGAAAAAAAGTGCAATTATATGCTTGGTTGGGAGTGGCACACTAGGACATTCTTCAGGAGTGTATTTAATGTGTGTCTTTAACCCTTTATGTTAGGTTCAAAGTACAAATATACTGGTTCAGAATAGGGCAGATGAGGCTCCTAAAAATCAGTTCTTCATTATATATTAATTTTCTCTCTTTTTCTCCTTTACATAGTCATTATTTTGGGTTTGAAATCTCCATATTTGACACTGTTCCTGGCATTTTCTTTTCCCTTTGTCATTTTCAGTAAAACTGAAATAACATCATAACGTCATTCTCATTATTCATTAATGCATCTTCCAATATATCTTCCAGAAACATTTGGCAATGTTAGTATACACAATCAGAACACGTATCCATTGAACCAACTTAACTGACAGTCTTTTTCCGTAATTCACATGATAATTAATAACATTTTTCTCTCTGTAGATTGATCATGACTTCAGTGCTCGGCATAGCCCTGCTGGCCTTGGTCCTATCAGGGCCCACTGTTGCCTTTATCTCCATCTGGGGTGGGGCTTCAACTCATGTCAGCATTACAGGAACGGCCCTGTTAGAAAAAGTGACAGAGACATGTCGAGCGGTGGTTGAAGCTGCTGGTCATGAGTTCAAACCCACGGTAGGATTGAAAGATAAAACTGTGCAAACAGCACAAACATAATCACACACACACACACTCCAATATACACACATTCACCCTCATTTCAACATATTAGTGTGTTTTAATTCAGCCTTGATATACAGTATGTAGAATACTGGATAAATGATAATTTTGTGGTTGTTTCATGCTACATTTTTAAAATATAGCCATCAAATCTTACTGAAACTGAGTGTGATGAGAGTAGTGGAGGTGTATAAGAGTCATTTGTATCTAGAACAACAGTCATTAAGCTGATTTTTTGTAACTTCTTAATCCTATTCTTTGTGAGAAACATGGCTCCATTCTTAAGGCAAACAGACATTTGCGTACGTCCATAGTACTACACTCTCCCTTCTTGACTTGTTACTGCAGCTGTAACCTCTAGCCTCTTCCCTCTGACTGCAGGGTTCATCTCCTGAAGAGCTGGTCCAGGCCTGTCTTGGCCCAACAGCAACAGGAGAAGTATCAGGCGCCAAGTTTCACTCTGCTCTTCAAGAGATCTTCATCCAGCACGGACTGGTAGACCGTGACTTTGCCAACAGGTGGGAAAAAAATAACAGCTCACGATAATTAGAAATGAAATAAATGAATGTATGTATTGCAAAGTTTTAGATTTGCTTTCAAACTGTCCAAGTAATTACCTGCGGAAAATTCCCTCAGTGCTCCACATCACTTCAACTCAGAGACCTTCCTGGAGGGACGTGGCCTAATCATGGAAGGCATGACGGCCATTAAAGCTAACATTCCCAGGGAAAACTTCCAGGCTGCCAGGGAAACACTGGGCAGAGTCCTTCATACACTACAGGTGAGAGAGGTGGAGGGAAAGTCCTGGGCATGGAGATGTTGAAAAGAGAGGTAAGAAAAACATTGGAATAACAGACAGTATTGATAACTGTGTCTATAAAGTGTTAATGTGTGTGTTTCCATGTACTGACAGGACTTCTACAGCCACAGTAACTGGGTGGAGCTGGGATACACAGAGCCATACATCGCCCTCATACGTCCAGACCTTCCTCTGGAAAACCTAGCAGGTGCGTGTGTATTATTTTTGCCATATACATAGGAGGACTATCTGTATATTATGGTGGGTTCAATGTCATAAAGTAGACAATATTCATATCATTGTAGGCTGGGTAAAACTTGATCTGGGAAGATATTTATAGACCAAAGAGTAGAGTGGCTGGTGGGTGTGCATTACTTTCAGATAACTTGTTCTAAATGAAAAACAAAGTAACTGAATAGCTGGAAGACTACACAGCTGTTACCAGCTTTCTCCTATCTATTAAAGCAGTCAAGTTTATTTCAATGTTAATAAAAACAATACACACATCTTAATTGCAGAGACTGGTATAAGTGGGATCTTCCACTCTGACTGTACAGTTATGAAAACTACAAGACTCCTGACCACATGCATTTCTGTGTATTATCCCTAACATATACAGAAGAACAGCAGTTGTCAACCCATGTAAGTGATGCTCACTTACCTTGTTTTGCAGTTAAATTTATATTTCACTCTACATCTTCTTTGCATTTTGCTTGTGTAGACGTCGATACTGCCACCTGCCGTGACTGTGCCAGTGGAACTTGCCCCAATCCGATCCTTCCCAACATCCTGCAAGAGAAGAAACTCACATCAGGCTACATGGGAATCTTCTCTGCTGACAAGCCTAAAGGTATCAGTGACAAAGATCTCACCAAACCATATTTAAACACATATTCAAATACGCAGGCCCACATTCACAGTCAGGGCTACTGATTCTTAACAAAAGGCTAAGTGAGGCTTGTGATCACCAACAATAGTCTGTGAATTGTGCAGATGCCCTATCAAGGTCCACCACATTAAATAAATTCAGATTTAATTTCCCTCAAGCAAGAAATTAATTTCCACAGCGAGTCAAAATATGTGAACATTGATATGAAATCATTATTACCTGCATACATGACTCGACAAACACACCATGACAGAAAGAGCAAACAAAACAAGAGGATTTTTCACTTACTGATTTAGCAAATTATATTTAATATTAGCGAAAAATGTTGATTTATATAGGAGGCCACATTAAGAATGAAGTCATTAATGTATTCACAAACAGGGATAGGATCAGCCAATGCACCTTTTGGGAAATATTTTTGAGAAGAGTTTGATAAGAAGATTGATACCACTGACATCACGCCACCAGCTGAGGCTCCAGAAAGTGACTGTTCCTGGCCAAGAAATAGTCCCACATATAAAACATCAAAAGTTATTTTTACACTTTGTTTTTGTATGAATTCAACAAATGAGATAATGTGTCAATTATGGACTTTAAGAGAAGCTACTGGCTGGACACAGAGCACAGAGCCAGGTTATTCATTTCCCCCTGTTTCCAGTCTTTATGCTAAGCTTAGCAAACTGGCTGCTGGCTAGACAGACAGATATGAGAGACATGTCAATCTTTATCAAGTTCTCTGCAAGAAAGCAAATCAATTTTCTATTGGGAATCTAGATAAAACATTTAAAGATCCCCGCCAGACATGTCGTAAGATATGTAAAACATCCTCGGAATAATATGTATCTAAAATAATTTTTTCTCTCAAAAAAGGTACAATTACTTCGTTAAAAATTTCAAAATTCCATCTTTTCCTTCTCCGTCATTGAAAAATCAAGAATCTCTGAATATACAAATATTGAACAAATGTTGTTGTTGTTTTAAATGTTTAACTGCTGGACACAAGATGTCTCCTTCACTCTAAAGTCCCTTCTCAATGTTTGTGCACTGGAGGCTTCAAGTTTGCACGTCACACTTGTGTAAGTTGCATACTAGACCACGATTGGCTCCAAACTATCTAAGATGTCACAAATCATGCTCATGGGCCCGCCCCTTAAAATCAGATTTGGTTTTGAAAGAACAGTGTTGGAAGTTCAGCAGGCAAACTGTTCCATTTTTAAGGTGCAGAAATACTGAAAGCCATCTCACCAGACTTTGAAAGTGCTCTAGGCACACGGATGAGATTTCCACCTTTTGACTGGAGAGATCTGTTGGGGTTATAAACTGACAGCATGTCTGAGATGTACTGTGGAGCAAGACTAGCAAGTGCTTTATAAACCAAAAGGAGGATTTTGAATTGTATTCTGAAAACAATGGGTAGCCAGTGGAGGTTCCGGAGGACTGGAATTATATGGTCTGATCTTTCTGTCCTGGGTAGAAATTGTGCAGCTGAGTTCTGGATAAATTGTAATTAATGCATTGTTTTGTTTAGAAGACCCTGCTCATGACAGTCAGACTGAGAAAGACAGCCTCTGATTCTGGAAATGTTTCTGAGGTGGAAAAAGGCAACCTTGGTGCTGTTATTAATATGATCCTTAAAGCTTAGTTCACCAACCATGGTTACTCCTAGGTTTTTAATCTGGTCTTTTAGTGTCAAACTCTACACATACATCATTCTGCACAGTAAAGCTCAAACACATTTTTGACTAGAGGGGGACTTAAACCGATAACTAACACACATCTCTTCTGTCACTCTCATATGACATTCAAGATATCCCAGCATTTATTGAGTTTGCACTCATGAGCCAGTTGTCTAAAAACATGTTTGTTCTACTTAGAGTACAAGACAAACATAATTTTTCATGACGGGCAAGTCAATCTTCTTAGGAAAAGCACACATGAGTACATTGCAGGCACAAGTCTACTATAAATAGCTTTTTGAACCATGTCCCAGTTCAACCTGTCCCTTCTATCCTGTGACAGGTAAATGTAGCCATGGAGGTGCAGCTGACCTGACTAGCACAGTAGTTCCTCACAGAGGCATTAGCAAAGATGAGCGTCGCTCGGACAATGTGGCCCTCCACAATGCTGCTGTAAATGCAGCCACAGCCGCCAGCCTTCAGCTGCTGGAGGACATCAGGCTGGCCGCTGGGGACAATGACTTCCTGAGGTAAATCATCAGACGTGAAAAACATCTCAATCTAACTATTTGCTGTGCATGAATGAAAGAAAGAATTATACTATATGATGAAAATAAACACTGTGGCATGGTCTATTAGGTTTAACTTGACCTTTAATTTTTCACCTCTCTCACAGAATGATGGGCATTGCCCGTTCCTCTGTTGTGTGTTTTGTTATTGACACCACTGGCAGTATGTCAGATGACATTGATGCAGCCAGGGATGTTGTTTATGAAATCATTGACAGCAAAAAAGGAACACAGGACGAGCCATCCGAGTACATTCTGGTGACCTTCAATGACCCAGGTATGAACTCTTCTATGCAGCTGTTTAGGACACCATTAGTGCTGTTAGACCCCTGTTGTTGTGATATTGCCATATATTGTTTTCTATGTTATGCTTGACTACATAGTTGTTACACTAGTTAAATATTAGTGTAATATAATGTAATGTAGATTTATCAAACTGAATTGCATATAGTATATTACACAGCATACAGTCACAGTCGTTCTGCAGGATGAGAAATGATACAGTCCAAACCAGAATGATGTACTAGCATTTAGCCCTTTTTGTGTTTTATATGTAGAGTTTGGACCTATGATCAGGACAACAGACGCTGATAAGATGAAAACAGAAATCTCTAAGCTCACAGTGAACGGAGGTGGTGATCCCCCTGAGATGTGCCTATCAGGACTTCAGGTGCTAAAATGGATTGACATTTTCAAAATGTAGTTCCACATATTTTTATGGATCCCTCTAAGAGTATGATGATTCAGAATGAACTTAACAGGTTAATTATTTTGATGTCTCCAGTTGGCTCTTACCGGTGCCCCTGCCTCCTCCTACATCTATGTTTTCACTGATGCTACATTCAAAGACATCGACCTCAGGGATACTATTGATGCTCTCATCAGGAGCACCAAGTCAACGGTAAATACTGACATCCAGTTGTGTCCCATGTTCACTCACTATTTAACTTGAGAGGCTGGGGTTATAATCTCCCTATTAACTCATCTACAGGTGTCATTCTTCATCACTGACATCAGCACAAGGCGCCATCGTTCCCTCAGTGCTGCTTCCTTTGATGACTACAAGGACCTGGCTCTGGTCTCTGGAGGCCAGGCGATCCACGTATCCAAGAAACAGTTGCCTGAGGCCACAGACGTCATCCTTGACACATCCACTTCAGCCGTGGTAAGATTGTGCAGTTCTGATTAAGCATAAGTAAGTCCGTTATACAATTCCCACTATCTGAAGCATGTACCAGGCCTTAAATGATTAAACTATTATGAAGAATCGAGAGGTAAATCACTCATTTGGTTCCTCTTGTCCCTCCCTCAGGTGACAGTCCTTCAGCGAGCAAGGAACCCTGGGAAGCAGGAGACCTTCCCCTTCATGTTGGACGAACCTCTGAAAAATATCACCATCTACATCACAGGCACATCCATTACTTTCACACTGACCAACCCTGCAGGTAACACATCACTCCCAATGCAGCAATCAATCTTTCTTGCTGAGAATGCCATTGTGAAACAACTTGATGACTAATTTCATTCTTGTAAATTCCAGGTGTGAGTCAGAGCCACAGTGAGGCCAGCGGTAAGCTGGGAACCATTCAGACAGTAGGTAACCTGAGGAGAATTCGTCTCAATGCCGACAAGCTGACAGGCACCTGGCAGATCAACATCAACTCCAACCAACCATACACACTTAAAGTCACAGGTCAGATACTTATAATTTGATAATCACACAATGTCCTACAGAAAACGAACCTGCTGTTGAAATTGTGTCTTATACATACACATATAAGCTTAATTTGCCTTAATTTAAGGTGATCCAAGCCCATATTCACACCCCGACCCTGACTGTGGCATTTAAAATGGGTTCTAATCAGTAGCATGCTCACATTTATTCCCACTGCTTTTTTTGTCCATGCAAAACATCTAGATTGATAGTGATTCTGGTTTCAAAGTACCAAATAACAAATTATTGCAAATTTGTTAGTAAAACTTCAACAGTTAAGAGGCATTCAGTCAGATCTCATAAAAGTGCACTGAGCTTCTTTTGGTGTGTATCTGTATTTACCGTCAGTCTGTGCATATGTTTCCAGGCCAGAGTACTATCACCTTTATCTATGACTTTGTGGAGAGCTTCAAAGGATCTCACCCAGGTTATGCAATACTCAGTGGACGTCCACAGGCAGGTAGAGTACATGCAATAAAGAAACAGTATCATCCTGACTGAACATTTTAAAAACACAGAGTAAGTATGTGTAATTATCAATCATAAATGCTATGGTCCCACGACATTTTTGTTGTCATTTTTAATTTTGACCTATGGTAGGGGTTTATATTTTTTTAATGTAATTATATTTCTGTACATATTTTTCCAACCATACAGCATGTGTAAAAGTTTTAAGGAAATTTCCCACCCATAATACCAAGCATTCAAATTATTGTTTGTGAGTCATCATATGATGGCTATGAATGAAAAAAATGTTACAAATTACTTTGTAGTAAATTGCTGGACATGTTTTATCTAAATTAGATTTCACTGTGCTACAACTGCCTCATTAAAAAATTTAAGTCACCAGAGGTACCTCCTAAGTGACCTCTGCTCAAATTGGAAGAATATGGAAGAAGAATGGAAGAAAACTGAAAAAAAAATAAAGACACAACAACCTTCTTACTTCATCACTGCCTACTTCAGGCAGACAAGGCAATACCTATTTAAAGCAGCTATAATCAATATTTTTTCACATTAATGATGGATCACATCACTACTCATATGTAAAAGGTGTCACTCTAGCCACAAACCAACAGGCAATAATCATCCGACTACAGTTCTCCACAGCTCTAAGGAACGTTTTAGCATCTTTAAGCTTGTTGTTTTGGTGTTAAGACAAAACTTTATTATTTTGGTTCACTCTCAAAGCTCATAGCAGGCAAAGGGCACATGTGGAGAGCAAGTAAAAAAGCTCTGATAAACCCACTGTAGACAGATAAAGTTAGCAATTAGTTGGTGAACATAGGGAGCATTTAGCAGCTAAAGAGTCAGATATTTCCCTCAGGAGTTCATGAAGTTCATGACAGAGCTAAAACAGGTATCAAATGGTGGCCAGAAACACAATTTCAAATGAACACTAATGTTGCTCCACATCTGCTGGACATGTTAATAGGCACCTGTAAAGCTCTGCATAACAACTCTATTTGCCAACATGATTACAGCCTGTTTCTGCTGCCCCCAAGCGGCCAAAAACAGTTCCTGCAGGTTTAGCTTGACTGATAAGCAAATTACTCAGAATGGGTCAGAAACATGTTTACATGCACTCTAGCATCCTGGTGCTGATGCTGTTTTCGAGTATCTTGGTTATGCTTTGCACGTGTAAACACCTTATCCTGTTCTCAGAAAACTGTATAAGGCCTTATCCTGGTTTTGAGAAACCTGGATATGCTAACTGTAGTACTCTGATAGAAACCAGGATACTGTTGCATGTTAACACCTTATCCAGGTTTCTGAACATTATTGTTCATTATACATTATACATTTTGAAAGGTATGGAAAGAAGCAGAGTATGTTAGTGGTAATAAATACTTGGGTTTATTTCTTGATGAATTTATGACTTATGAGGTTGGAATTGGGTCCCTTGCTGACTCGGCTGGGAAAGCTTTGGGATCGATTATTACTAAATTGAAAGTATGTAATGATATTGGTTAAAAAAGTCTACGATGCCTGTGTCTCCCCCATATTGAATTATGCTGCAGGGGTGTGGGGTTTAAAAGAATCTAAAACTATAGACTTCATACAGAATAGAGCTATAAGGTGTTTTCTGGGGGTTCATTGATTTGCTCCAATTCCAGCAGTTCAGGAAGACATGGGTTGGGTACCAGGGTCTGTCCAATGAAAATGTGAAATGATCCGACTATGGAACCGTCTAATCAAAATGGCAGAGGATAGAATAAATAAGAAAGTATTTATGTGGAGTAAATTATATAGTTCTCCATGGGCAAAAGAGCTTCACTCAATTTTAGAGATGAATATGCTGTATATCTATAGGAATAATCTGTGCTGTAATGTTAACTCCATTAAAAATAAACATTTACTGAAATTTGAAGAAAAATGGTTTGAAAATGTTCTTTCAAAGCCAAAATTAAGGACATATATGCAAATCAAACAGAATTTTGGTCCTGAATTATATGTAACATCTCGTTTATCTAGAAGCCAAAGATCTTTGGTTTCACAGTTGAGAGCTGGTATTCTTCCTCTGCCTATTGATGTTGGTTGATTCAAAAATATTCCGGAGGAAAATAGACTGTGTGAGAATTGTGATCTGGGTGAAGTGGAAAGTGAGTCCCATTTGCTATTGTACTGTGCAAATTATGATAATTTAAGAGAGTTACTGTTTTGTGAAATTGCTCGACAAAACCCTGAAATATTCTGGTGTTCAGATGAGCAAAAACTGGAATAGCTGTTTAATTTTGATGTCTTCAAGTGTGCTTTCTCAAAAGCTTGGAAAAGAAAGCAAGATATATAGTTTAATTAGTATTTACTTAGTAATTTATGGTAAGCTTCTGACAGTAAATTAGAATGTCTTTACTATTTCATGATGGTCTCTAGATTTAAGGGTGAAAGATTTTCTTTTTACAATATATGCGTTGTACTCAGGTTCTGGCTTGTTGGATTTATGGTGTCTTGTAAACCCATGTGGGCTGGGCATACAGTTGTATGCATGACACAATAATAAAGTTTCATTCACTCATTTTCATTCATATGATCAAAACCAGGATAAGATTCAAAACCAGGATACTAGTGCACATGTGAACGCACTCAGTCCACAAATGATGGTGTATCCCAGTTTAAAAATGAGGTAGTGCAAATTGCAGCATCTTTCCACAACCCATTCCTAAAAGTGTACAGTGTTAACTCTAAAATCAGCCGCTGACTTTTGACCATGAAAACGAATTTCCCTCTTGTTCTTCCCCCTACATTGCATCTTTCTTCTCTACAACCAGGCCAGTCAGCCACCCTGATGCTCTCAGTGATGGGTCGAAAAGGCCCATCCTCAATAACAATTGGAGATGTTGGCCTGGTAATTGTGTCTGGTCCTGAGGCTGTTAGAAATGGTACAATAACTGACATGGGCAACGGAGACATCCTGGTGACAGTTGATGAAGTACCTGAGGGGGAGTTTGTCGTCATTCTGAAAGGAACTGACAAAGAGTCAAACAGTACATTTCAGAGGCAGTCTACCACCCAGATGTCTGTCTCCAAAGTGAACATCCAGGTCAGTCTTTTCACTTCCTCTACACATCTCATGTACCTGTCCCCACAGTTTTTATCCTGTTCATTATAAAAATTACATATTGAATTATATTAACTCTTGCAGACCTTGAACTCTCTAAGAGTATAAGAACTTCTTCTCTTACCACTTTTCCCTGCAGGCTCTGGTGAACAGCAGTGTAGAGCCAGGGAAAGCCTTCAAGCTCCCTTTCAGTGTCATGACCCAGGGCTCTGGAGATCAATACCTCATCAGTGCCAGAAATAACAGAGACTTCCACATGTCCTACCCAAACAGGTGAGGGGAAGCAGCCAAAAGCCATTCTTTGTTTCAAACTTTGTTAAATGTCCTGATCAATGCCAACACATCTCAAATCTCAAGTTCCCATTCCTGCTGCCTGTAGCTTAGGGCAAAGTTACATCTGGGTGGAGTACCATGCACAAGTACGCCACCCCACAGTTGGAGAAAAGTTTGAGTCATCCAAAGGTGTTACTCCACATCAATCTGCAAAGAATCTCCCCTATATATATCAAATCAAATGTGTGGCTTGCTCACAATAATTTCCTGTAACCAGTGTACTTTTCTTTTTTCACTTGACAGCCTAGGCTTGACAACCGGACAATATACTAATGCTACTTTGACCATCACGCCACCTGCTGACACACCAACAGGCACTGATGTCACTCTGACCCTGGAAGCCAAGTCATCCAGTGGCGTTGACTCTAATTACGCTGTTCTTAGATTGTCTGTTGTTAATAAGGTAACCAATCAAATTTTCCTTCACACCTAGTTGGAAAGATTAAAACAAATAAATAGAAAGGCTTTGAAACATAGCTACAAAGCCAGCCACAAAGATGGCTATTACAGATGCATAAAGTTATATACAAGTATCCTACGGATCTAAATTGAAGTTTCATGTTCCAATTTCAAAAATCACTGTGATTCATGCATACATTTCCCATCTTTCTTTTTCTGTTCTGTCCAGATTACAGATTTTATTCAGCCTCTGTGTGAAGTGATTAGTGTACTGGCTGATGATTGTCCCCAAGATGTATCTCAGTGTAAACCTTTCCAGTGGGAGCTATCAGCCAACCTTACTGATGGAAACGGCACCGGGATTGAGCGCATTTCTCTGCGTCAAGGTGGTGGAACCCTCACATACACCTCCCTGAGCTCTCCCATCATCCAGGCAAACTACAACGCCTCCTGTTGCTCTCAGATTGTTGAGTTTATAGCTGTTGATAAAGTTGGCAATGTGGGCAAGTGCTATCACTCCATTGTACGTTCTGCCTGCCCTCCTGCTCTGACTCTGTCGCTGCCACTGTGGCTGTGCCTGCTGGTAAATGCCTCTGTACTAAGAACTTGAAGAGCTTTGGTTAGGTTTCGCAGTATCTCATGTCTGTTCTCTGCATCAGGCATTGGACAGTAGAGGTGGACAGGTAAAGTCTAAAGGTATTTTACTTCCAAATATCGATAACAATATATCAATATCAACCTAAAAAGTCCAGTATCGGTCAGGCTACATTGAATAATCCCCCTTTTATGACTGTAAATTACTTAAAACAATGTGCTTCCACTATGGATGGACATTTTCTACTGGTGATGGTCTTCTGCCAAGATAACATATGAGCACTGATTAAAAACTGAATGATAAATAGTGACACAATTTTATCTGATCACTCATAAAAACCTGGAGGACATTATACAACATCTGAAATCCTCCTCCTGCTGCCTTGATATTCTGCCTACAGGCTTTTTCAAAATCATTTCAAATTTCATGGCCTCAGATCTTCTACAGATTGTCAACACGTCTCTTCTCTCAGGTGTCTTCCCACAGGTCCTGAAAACTGCCGTCATCAAGCCATTCAAAAAAGAGCAATCTACACACTTCACTAATGAGCAACTATAGGCCCTAAATGTAACCTCCCATTTTATGGAAAACAACAAAATATGTTACCACAGTTATGCAGATGACACACAAATTTACATAACCATATCACCAGGGGACTATGGTCCAATACAAGTACTGCGTAAGTGCATTGAACAAATTAACAATTGGATGTGCCAGAATCTTCTTCAATTAAACAAAGATAAAACTGAAGTAATTGCTTTTGGAGCCAAAGAAGAAGTTAAAAGTCAGCACTCAGCTTCAGTCAATAATGTTAAAAACCACAAACCAAGCCAGAAATCTTGGTGTAGTCATGGACTCAGACCTGAATTTCAACAGCCACATTAAGATAATTACAAAGTCAGCCTACTATCATCTAAAGAATATATCAAGAATTATAAGACTTATGTCTCAGCAGGCTTTGGAAAACTTGTCCATGCATTTATCTTGAGTAGACTTGACTACTGTAATGGTTTCTTCACAGGTCTCCCCTAAAAATTCTATCAGACAGCTGCAGCTGATTCAGAACACTTCTGCTTGAGTCCTCATAAAGACTGAGAAAGTGAATCATATCACTCCAGTTTTTGGATCTTTACACTGGCTTCCTTTCTGTCAAAGAATTGATTTTAAAATACTGCTGTTGGTTTATACAGCACTGAATGGTTTGGGGCCAAAATACTGATCTGCTGCTACGCTATGAATCATCTAGACTTCTGTGGTGGTCTAGGGCAGGTTTGCTTTCTGCCCCCAGAGTAAAAACTAAACATGGAGAAGCAGCATTCAGTTTTTATGCTCCACATATCTGGAAAACTCCCAGAAAACTGCAGGTCTGCTGCAACTCTCAGTACTTTTAAATCACAGCTGAAGACTGTTCTGTTTGCTGCTGCCTTTCATCAAATCAAATTTGAGGGTTAATATCTTACATTACGCTGTCACTTTTATTCTCCTGTTTTATCTGTCTTATTCTATTTTAGCCTCTTTTCATTTCCAAATGTAACATTTTTTAATTGTATTTAGATGTCATTTTACATTGCCTTGTGTTGCTTTTATATTCTGTCCTGGAGAGGGTGCAGGAATCTCAGAGGTGACAATTGCCAGTTCAATTTAAACCCAGACTATGTATAACATGGCTAGAGACAAACGAGATTATTTGTTAATGCTTATACTTTTATCACAGTAAACATATTCTGCACAATGAATTGTGAAAAAAGTACATATGTATCTCTATGATATTAAATGATATGAATTATTTGGAATATTTTTTTTTCTAACAAAAAGAGTGCAGAGGAGGGTTCACTTGATCATTCTACATTTATTGAATGCCTGTTATCCCCAATGACAGGAACTAAAAAACAGATATCTTCATTTGACAACTATCAAATCGAGCTCAATGCAGGATAGGTACAGTTTCTTGTACAGTTGGGGTTTAGGTTTATATAAAAAGAATGGGTCAGTATTGTCATACAGCCGTTCAAATGTAATTAGCACTTGGCAACAATCAAGCTTTAAACATCTCTTAAAGATGAAAAATGGATTTAAGTAAAGACAACAAACATCTTGTTTTTTCTGTAATAAAGCACAAAGTTAGACACAATGACAAAACGAAAATGTTTAACTTTAATGTGCTTCATTTCAACACAGTTGACAGCTTTAGCTGTGCCCCAGTGCTTCACTATTCTGGGACGGTGACCCACCCTTTATTATTGTGTTTAGACTGAATACAAAGCAAAAATTACAGATGATACAAATGCTTGAGTTGAACAGATGACGATTTATTAAAAAGTACTGAGGAACTGAGGCCAGGTTGTGTTTTCTCAAATTGTAAATGTACAGTATCGATTTGAGTGAAAACAGTGCATTGAGTTTAAGAGTCAAAATTGTGAATGTACAGTCACAAGAATGGGAAAAAATTCACACAAACTGGACTTCCTGGTAAGTTACAAAATCAGTCTGGCCTATTTCTGGTCTGTAGCACACAAGCAGTACAATTAACCCATTATTGCAAATGTAAAGAAAGAAAGAATCTAGACCGTATAAACTCAAACCATTTACATTTTTACAGTTAAATAATACTTTTAATCAAATAATTCATCATATATTTTTAACAGCTTTTAACAGCTGTCAAAATGTTTGCTTTTCAGTTAAAGGTTTACGCTTCCATCTTGATGACAAAAAAAAATCAATTAATAATTATGATTTTTAAACACGTCTGCTGACAAAATTTAAAAATTGAGGGTTTAATTGTAATTAACCAATAGAAGAAAATGTATGATAGCTCTAATGCGCAGCACTAAAACAAGTCTGAAACAGGTGTTTCATGTCGGCTTAACATTTTTTAACATTCTTAACATTACTAAGTTTACAGCATCTTGTGGTTGTGTGCACAATAAAGCTTGTTTGCAACACGGGCGAACCATTAAAAACGTCTTTCATCATAAAATTTCTAATATTTGTTGCCAAAATGTTTTGACAAAATGTCTGTTGCTAATGTGATCACAGCTAAGTACAATCATCATAATGGTGACAACTTTAATTTATTTAGACCTTCGGATAACACTCACCTAGATGTTACATTCAAAGAGAGAGTGAAAGTCTAACTCTTTCATTCCAAATTCCTTTTCTGTCTTCCTTTTTGTCTTACTGTCACAGGCACTCCTCCCTCCAGTTCTGTCATTTTACACAACCCTCCTGTTAGAGACACCCACTGAATCCCTGTCTCGCACACACATACACACACACACACACACACACACACACACACTCATACATATGCCTCCCCCTTGCTCCACCCTAAATGCTGATAAGATGATTGATGAGTGAGTGTTAGAATACATGAATAGAATACATGAACTTCGGTACACAGCACTACAAGCTGGCAGATGGCCATCCACCTAGAGCCCGGTACTGCTTGAGGTTTCTTCCTGTTAAAGGGGAGTTTTTCCTTGCTGCTGTCGCCAAGTGCTTGCTCATGGGGAAATGTTGGGTTGCTGTAAATGAAAGAGCATGTTCTACACCTGCTCTCGGTGAAAAGTGCCCTGAGATAACTTCTGTTGTGATTTGGCTCAGGAGGTAGAGCGGGTCGTCGGAAGACTAGAAAGGTGCTATACAAGTACAGTCCATTTACCATTTACCATTTATTGACTTGACTTGACATGTCAAAGACCCACCTCTGTGTTGAATGCACAGAGATGAAATAATAATAGTTATAGCAAAAAAGAAAAAAAGAAAAAGAAACTCCCAACATAGTGGCTTTAATTTAATTGTATCATGGCCTACATAATAAGTCACAACACCTTGCGAAAGTGTTCGTTATCCAATTACAAAACTAGTTAGTCACTCCTGCTCCCTGTTCCTACTTTTGTAATCTTCTTGCTCTGAGCTCTTTACTCATTCTTCTTTGCTCTTTTATCTTATTTTTCTGTTGTCCCATCCCTCACTTTCACTTTAATTCATGTTTCAATGTGTTTCTTTCTCCTTTTAAGTTCCCATCTAACCACAGTCTTCTTGCTCTCTCTGCCATTTCACTGTCTCTTTCCACCCATAGTGCTATTTGGACCTTTGGATCTGGGAGGAGATGAGATGAGGTTGTCAAATGATTTTTAAGGTGGGGCGCTTGGCTTTTTCCAGGAAGTAGCTACATCTTCTGGGTTGCTGCACTTTCTGCCCTGTCCACATACATGGTTAGACCTGAGTACACTATTTCTCAGAGGAAAAACAAAGCACCTGAGATACCTTAATGAGGTTACCTGAGAAGTGAGAGTGCTTGAACATATTTCCAATAATGAACATAGAGGAACCACTCTGTAATGCTAATGAATTTGACTTGGTTGACCTTAATACCCTGTATAAGAACTATAATATCATATTGTGTTATAATATTTCCCCCAATAAAATAACATTTTCTGTAATGACAATGTTTATGTTGTCTTCAAACTTACTGATGAAGCGCTGAAACTGCTGAGCTTTTTCTGTAAAAGGGTTTTTTAGCAGGGCTGAGAAGCATCAGGTTGTGTTTCAGCATAAACAACAAAATTCACCATATGATAATTTAAACATTAATCCGTAACTTCATTTACATTTTTATCCTTGTGTAACACTGGAAAATAAGCTTGTGTAACAAATGATAGCAATTAATCTGTGTCACAATTTCATATCAATTGGCTGACATCTGGCCTCATCTGGAAACAGTCAACATCTACATGAGTCAACATGAGTGTACATTCTTTCAAAAAGCACATTGTCATACAGTCATTTGGCGAGAAATGATAATGTCCCGATGGCCTGACAAGTTAGCTGGAATATGTTGGAGAAAGTGATAGATGAGTACATGGAGAACGTATCAACAAATCAAATTTAAAAAAGAGAGTAAAGCTGTGGACAATATTTATTTCATATTTAGTTTGTCAAGTAAACTTTTTGTGTATACTGCCAAGCATTTTTTATCATTATGAGGGGTATTTATGACAGCGAGAGAATGAACTCATGAAAAACAAACAAATAGATACATAAAAGTAAATTATTTGTGTATAATACTAAAATGAAAGTCCCAGGCAGTGAAGATGAGGAGAAAATAACCTCAGAACATTTAAGACTATAATCCATCCCAGCACACTGGCAAGCTTTGACTAAGTCCTGTATATCCTGGATACAGATCAGGGATGAAATGGAAAACACATCAAATAAGGGAATATTTCACTTGAAAATGTAATTCATACTCAGTCTACATGTTTGCATGTGGACAGACCAGAAAGCATAGCTCAACTGACATGTTGAAATGAGTGAATATTATATAATGCTATTCAAAGTCTACACCATGTTGTTGGAATCATTACCATCCACTCCTCCACCTCCAATGTGAGACGTGGGAGGGATGTATCAAGTCATATGTTAACTTGCCCACCCTTGTTTGAACCTCTGTGAACGGTAAAGCCCTTTTTCATTTTGAAACATATTTTTCGGAGTCATTTCCTGATACTATTGATTAGCCACACTGTTCGTTTAATAGACTATGTAAGGGAGAATATACAGCGAGCAGATCATAAATGTTTGGATGTTTAGATGGTCCATCAGTAAAGAAGCCATCATCTGAATCCACCTATAGATTTCACATAGTCTATATAGCAAATGCTGTATTAAGTGGACAGGTTAGGCTATAATATCACTACCATTCTGACACATTGCCTGTGTGCTAGAATGGCAATCTAGTTGCCATGATAATGGATTATGTCCGACAATTTGAGAAAGACTGTTAACCATTAAACAGGAAGTACACTGGCTGGGGGCTTTAATGAGTTGATGAGTAACAATGATGATATCCAGGTTATTGTTCCAGGGAAACTCTTGAACCATTTCAGTTTAATCAGATTATAGCTGTGCATGACTGGCAGTCACATGAAGGGGAAGATAGTACACACATACACACACACACACACGCACACACACATGTGCATGCACCTCTTTCAGATAACCTGCTTTGCAGTTCCAACCCTCTCCAACCTCAAACATAAAAAGGGGTGGTGAGATTGCACCTGACACTTCTGGTAAAGTCACTGGAGTCATCAGAGGTTAGACACGTCAAGGTATGATTGTATTTCAACAGTTTAATTTTGTTAATTTAATTGACAAGTTACTGTCACATTTTTTCCACATTGCTTATGACATTTTGAAGTGTTTCTTCTAAAAAAATTAAGTAATTTTAAATATTCTTGAAAAAAAAACATTCTTAAAAATTCTTGACTTTTTTTATAATAATGAAAAGATTGTGGCAAAATAATTTTAGGTGTAGATAATGTGTTATTTATATAACACATCTACTTTATATGTTATTTTATATTTTATCATATAGTAGTTTTTGATGGGGAAAGTAATCAATATATACAGTACATTATTAAAACATTTTTTAAGTTTTCCTTTTGAAAAAAGTTTTCCTTTACATTACTTCATGTGCAGTTTGTCAATTAAATTGAAATAAAATGTGCATTTTTGTGAGCTACTTTCATTGTACATTTCCTTTTTGTATATATTTTATATATTAATACTTTTAATAGTTTTTGGTTTCATTTTCTTTTTACACTTTGTTGCAGTTTATCTCAGAACTTTGTTGTAAATATTGCTGTATAGGAGGTGGGACTGATTGTCTTGATGGCTCTCAGCTCAGTGTTTACATAATCACTCTTATTGAGAAATCTGTCTGAATAGCAAATAATAGGAAAAAAAGTGCAATTATATGCTTGGTTGGGAGTGGCACACTAGGACATTCTTCAGGAGTGTATTTAATGTGTGTCTTTAACCCTTTATGTTAGGTTCAAAGTACAAATATACTGGTTCAGAATAGGGCAGATGAGGCTCCTAAAAATCAGTTCTTCATTATATATTAATTTTCTCTCTTTTTCTCCTTTACATAGTCATTATTTTGGGTTTGAAATCTCCATATTTGACACTGTTCCTGGCATTTTCTTTTCCCTTTGTCATTTTCAGTAAAACTGAAATAACATCATAACTTCATTCTCATTATTCATTAATGCATCTTCCAATATATCTTCCAGAAACATTTGGCAATGTTAGTATACACAATCAGAACACGTATCCATTGAACCAACTTAACTGACAGTCTTTTTCCGTAATTCACATGATAATTAATAACATTTTTCTCTCTGTAGATTGATCATGACTTCAGTGCTCGGCATAGCCCTGCTGGCCTTGGTCCTATCAGGGCCCACTGTTGCCTTTATCTCCATCTGGGGTGGGACTTCAACTCATGTCAGCATTACAGGAACGGCCCTGTTAGAAGAAGTGACAGAGACATGTCGAGCGGTGGTTGAAGCTGCTGGTCATGAGTTCAAACCCACGGTAGGATTGAAAGATAAAACTGTGCAAACAGCACAAACATAATCACACACACACACACTCCAATATACACACATTCACCCTCATTTCAACATATTAGTGTGTTTTAATTCAGCCTTGATACACAGTATGTAGAATACTGGATAAATGATAATTTTGTGGTTGTTTCATGCTACATTTTTAAAATATAGCCATCAAATCTTACTGAAACTGAGTGTGATGAGAGTAGTGGAGGTGTATAAGAGTCATTTTTATCTAGAACAACAGTCATTAAGTTGATTTTTTGTAACTTCTTAATCCTATTCTTTGTGAGAAACATGGCTCCATTCTTAAGGCAAACAGACATTTGCGTACATCTACAGTACTACACTCTCCCTTCTTGACTTGTTACTGCAACTGTAACCTCTAGCCTCTTCCCTCTGACTGCAGGGTTCATCTCCTGAAGAGCTGGTCCAGGCCTGTCTTGGCCCAACAGCAACAGGAGAAGTATCAGGCGCCAAGTTTCACTCTGCTCTTCAAGAGATCTTCATCCAGCATGGACTGGTAGACCGTGACTTTGCCAACAGGTGGGAAAAACATAACAGCTCACAATAATTAGAAATGAAATGATAATTAATTATAATTACCTGCGGAAAATTCCCTCAGTGCTCCACATCACTTCAACTCAGAGACCTTCCTGGAGGGACGTGGCCTAATCATGGAAGGCATGACGGCCATTAAAGCTAACATTCGCAAGTTTGAAAACTTCCAGGCTGCCAGGGAAACACTGGGCAGAGTCCTTCATACACTACAGGTGAGAGAGGTGGAGGGAAAGTGCTGGGCATGGAGATGTTGAAAAGAGAGGTGAGAAAAACATTGGAATAACAGACAGAAGACAGAATGACAGAGGATAGAAAAAGAAAAAGTTGACCATGTGCATAAATAGTCAAGATGTATTGACAATTGTGTCTATAAAGTGTTAATGTGTGTGTTTCCATGTACTGACAGGACTTCTACAGCCACAGTAACTGGGTGGAGCTGGGATACACAGAGCCATACATCGCCCTCATACATCCAGACCTTCCTCTGGAAAACCTAGCAGGTGCGTGTGTGTATTATTTTTGCCATATACATAGGAGGACTATCTGTATATTATGGTGGGTTCAATGTCATAAAGTAGACAATATTCATATCATTGTAGGCTGGGTAAAACTTGATCTGGGAAGATATTTATAGACCAAAGAGTAGAGTGGCTGGTGGGTGTGCATTACTTTCAGATAACTTGTTCTAAATGAAAAACAAAGTAACTGAATAGCTGGAAGACTACACAGCTGTTACCAGCTTTCTCCTAGCTATTAAAGCAGTCAAGTTTATTTCAAAGTTGACAAAAACAATACACACATCTTAATTGCAGAGACTGGTATAAGTGGGATCTTCCACTCTGACTGTACAGTTATGAAAACTACAAGACATCCTGCAAGAGAAGAAACTCACATCAGGCTACATGGGAATCTTCTCTGCTGACAAGCCTAAAGGTATCAGTATCAGTACCAAACCATATTTAAACACATATTCAAATACGCAGGCCCACATTCACAGTCAGGGCTACTGATTCTTAACACAAGGCTAAGTGAGGCTTGTGATCACCAACAATACAGTCTGTGAATTGTGCAGATGCCCTATCAAGGTCCACCACATTAAATAAATTCAGTTTTAATTTCCCTCAAGGAAGAAATTAATTTCCACAGCGAGTCAAAATATGTGAACATTGATATGAAATCATTATTACCTGCATACATGACTCGACAACACACCATGACAGAAAGAGCAAACAAAACAAGAGGATATTTCACTTATTGATTTAGCAAATTATATTTAATATTAGCGAAAAATGTTGATTTATATAGGAGGCCACATTAAGAATGAAGTCATTAATTTATTCACAAACAGGGATAGGATCAGCCAATGCACCTTAAAGGAATAGTTCGACATTTTGGCAAATATTTTTGAGAAGAGTTTGATAAGAAGATCGATACCACTGACATCACGCCACCAGCTGAGGCTCCAGAAAGTGACTGTTCCTGGCCAAGAAATAGTCCCACATATAAAACATCAAAAGTTATTTTTACACTTTGTTTTTGTATGAATTCAACAAATGAGATAATGTGTCAATTATGGACTTTAAGAGAAGCTACTGGCTGGATTTTATTACAACACAGAGCCAGGTTATTCATTTCCCCCTGTTTCCAGTCTTTATGCTAAGCTTAGCAAACTGGCTGCTGGCTAGACAGACAGATATGAGAGACATGTCAATCTTTATCAAGTTCTCTGCAAGAAAGCAAATCAATTTTCTATTGGGAATCTAGATAAAACATTTAAAGATCCCCGCCAGACATGTCGTAAGATATGTAAAACATCCTCGGAATAATATGTATCTAAAATAATTTTTTCCCTCAAAAAAGGTACAATTACTTCGTTAAAAATTTCAAAATTCCATCTTTTCCCTCTCCGTCATTGAAAAATCAAGAATCTCTGAATATACAAATATTGAACAAATGTTGTTGTTGTTTTAAATGTTTAACTGCTGGACACAAGCAGAATGTCTCCTTCACTCTAAAGTCCCTTCTCAGTGTTTGTGCACTGGAGGCTTCAAGTTTGCACGTCACACTTGTGTAAGTTGCATACTAGACCACGATTGGCTCCAAACTATCTAAGATGTCACAAATCATGCTCATGGGCCCGCCCCTTAAAATCAGATTTGGTTTTGAAAGAACAGTGTTGGAGCAAGTCTAAGTTCAGCAGGCAAACTGTTCCATTCTTTAGGTGCAGAAATACTGAAAGCCATCTCACCAGACTTTGAAAGTGCTCTAGGCACACGGAGGAGATTTCCACCTTGTGACTGGAGAGATCTGTTGGGGTTATAAACTGACAGCATGTCTGAGATGTACTGTGGAGCAAGACTAGCAAGTGCTTTATAAACCAAAAGGAGGATTTTGAATTGTATTCTGAAAACAATGGGTAGCCAGTGGAGGTTCCGGAGGACTGGAATTATATGGTCTGATCTTTTTGTCCTGGGTAGAAATTGTGCGGCTGAGTTCTGGATAAATTGTAATTAATGCATTGTTTTGTTTGGAAGACCCTGCTCATGACAAATGCATGCATGAGTTTCTCTGAGTCAGACTGAGAAAGAAAGCCTCTGATTCTGGAAATGTTTCTGAGGTGGAAAAAGGCAACCTTGGTGATGTTGTTAATATGATCCTTAAAGCTGAGTTCACCAACCATGGTTACTCCTAGGTTTTTAATCTGGTCTTTTAGTGTCAAACTCTACACATACATCATTCTGCACAGTAAAGCTCAAACACATTTTTGACTAGAGGGGGACTTAAACCGATAACTAACACACATCTCATATGACATTCAAGATATCCCAGCATTTATTGAGTTTGCACTCATGAGCCAGTTGTCTAAAAACATGTTTGTTCTACTTAGAGTACAAGACAAACATAATTTTTCATGACGGGCAAGTCAATCTTCTTAGGAAAAGCACACATGAGTACATTGCAGGCACAAGCCTACTATAAATAGCTTTTTGAACCATGTCCCAGTTCGACCTGTCCCTTCTATCCTGTGACAGGTAAATGTAGCCATGGAGGTGCAGCTGACCTGACTAGCATGGTAGTTCCTCGCGGAGGCATTAGCAAAGATGAGCGTCGCTCGGACAATGTGGCCCTCCACAATGCTGCTGTAAATGCAGCCACAGCCGCCAGCCTTCAGCTGCTGGAGGACATCCGGCTGGCCGCTGGGGACAATGACTTCCTGAGGTAAATCATCAGACGTGGAAAACATCTCAATCTAACTATTTGCTGTGCATGAATGAAAGACAGAATTATACTATATGATGAAAATAAACACTGTGGCATGGTCTATTAGGTTTAACTTGACCTTTAATTTTTCACCTCTCTCACAGAATGATGGGGATTGCCCGTTCCTCTGTTGTGTGTTTTGTTATTGACACCACTGGCAGTATGTCAGATGACATTGATGCAGCCAGGGATGTTGTTTATGAAATCATTGACAGCAAAAAAGGAACACAGGACGAGCCATCCGAGTACATTCTGGTGACCTTCAATGACCCTGGTATGAACTGAAATTGCCATATATTGTTTTCTATGTTATGCTTGACTATATAGTTGTCACACTAGTTAAATATTAGTGTAATATAATGTAAAGTAGATTTATCAAACTGAATTGCATATAGTATATTATACAGCATACAGTCACAGTCGTTCTGCAGGATGAGAAATGATACAGTCCAAACCAGAATGATGTACTAGCATTTAGCCCTTTTTGTGTTTTATATGTAGAGTTTGGACCTATGATCAGGACAACAGACGCTGATAAGATGAAAACAGAAATCTCTAAGCTCACAGCGAACGGAGGTGGTGATATCCCTGAGATGTGCCTATCAGGACTTCAGGTGCTAAAACGGATTGACATTTTCAAAATGTAGTTCCACATATTTTTATGGATCCCTCTAAGAGTATGATGATTCAGAATGAACTTAACAGGTTAATTATTTTGATGTCTCCAGTTGGCTCTTACCGGTGCCCCTGCCTCCTCCTACATCTATGTTTTCACTGATGCTACAGCCAAAGACATCGACCTCAAGGATACTATTGATGCTCTCATCAGGAGCACCAAGTCAACAGTAAATACTGACATCCAGTTCACTCAGTATTTAACTTGAGAGGCTGGGGTTATAATCTCCCTATTAACTCATCTACAGGTGTCATTCTTCATCACTGACAAAAGCACAAGGCGCCGTCGTTCCCTCAGTGCTGCTTCCTTTGATGACTACAAGGACCTGGCTCTGGTCTCTGGAGGCCAGGCGATCCACGTGTCCAAGAAACAGTTGCCTGAGGCCACAGACATCATCCTTGACACATCCACTTCAGCCCTGGTAAGATTGTGCAGTTCTGATTAAGCATAAGTAAATCCGTTATACAATTCCCACTATCTGAAGCATGTACCAGGCCTTAAATGGTTAGACTATTATGAAGAATCGAGAGGTAAATCACCCATTTGGTTCCTCTTGTCCCTCCCTCAGGTGACAGTCCTTCAGCGAGCAAGGAACCCTGGGAAGCAGGAGACCTTCCCCTTCACGTTGGACGAATCTCTGAAAAACATCACCATCTACATCACAGGCACATCCATTACTTTCACACTGACCAACCCTGCAGGTAACACATCACTCCCAATGCAGCAATTAATCTTTCTTGCTGAGAATGCCATTGTGAAACAACTTGATGACTAATTTCATTCTTGTAAATTCCAGGTGTGAGCCAGAGCCACAGTGAGGCCAGCGGTAAGCTGGGAACCATTCAGACGGTAGGTAACCTGAGGAGCATTCGTCTCAATGCCGACAAGCTGACAGGCAACTGGCAGATCAACATCAACTCCAACCAACCATACACACTTAAAGTCACAGGTCAGATACTTATAATTTGATAATCACACAATGTCCTAAAGAAAACAAACCTGCTGTTGAAATTGCTTAATTTGCCTTAATTTAAGGTAATCCAAGCCCATATTCACACCCTGACCCTGACTGTGGCATTTAAAATGGGTTCTAATCAGTAGCATGCTCACATTTATTCCCACTGCTTTTTTTGTCCATGAAAAACATCTAGATTGATAGTTATTCTGGTTTCAAAGTACCAAATAACACAAATTATTGTAAATTTGTTAGTAAAACTCCAACAGTTAAGAGGCATTCAGTCAGATCTCATAAAAGTACACTAAGATTCTTTCGGTGTGTATCTGTATTTACCGTCAGTCTGTGCATATGTTTCCAGGCCAGAGTACTATCACCTTTATCTATGACTTTGTGGAGAGCTTCAAAGGATCTCACCCAGGTTATGCAATACTCAGTGGACGTCCACAGGCAGGTAGAGTACATGCAATAAAGAAACAGTGTCATACTGACTGAACATTTTAAAAACACAAAGTAAGTATGTGTAATTATCAATCATAAATGCTATGGTCCCACAACATTGTTGTTGTCATTTTTAATTTTGACCTATGGTAGGGATTTATATTTTTTTAATGTAATTATATTTCTGTTCATATTTTTCCAACCATACAGCATGTGTAAAAGTTTTAAGGAAATTTCCCACCCATAATACCAAGCATTCAAATTATTGTTTGTGAGTTATTGTGTGATGGCTATGAATGTAAAACATGTTTCAAATCACTCTGTAGTAAATTGCTGGACATGTTTTATCTAAAGTAGATGTCACTGTGCTACAAGTGCTTCATTTAGCGGTGAAAAATAATTAAGTCACCACATGTAAGTCACTTCTGCTCATATTGGAAGAATATGGAAGAAGAATGGAAGAAAACTGAAAGAAAATAATGAAGACAAATAACAATCTTCTTACTTTGTCACTGGCTTCTTCAGGCAGACAAGGCAATACCTATTTAAAGCAGTTATAATCAATATTTTTACATTAATTATGGATCAAATCATTACTTATGTGTAAAAGGTGTCACTCTAGCAACAAACCAACAGGCAATAATCACCCAACTGCAGTTCTCCTAAGCCCTAAAGAGCATTTTAGCATCTTTAAGCATGTTGTTTTGGTTTTAAGACAAAACTTAATTAATTTGGTTCACTCTCAAAGCTCTCCATGGTATTGTTTCCAGAGATAGCAGGCAGTGGCACTTGCAGAGAGCAAATAAAAAAGCTCTGATAAACCCACTGTAGACAGATAAAGTTAGCCATTAGCTTTTGAACATAGGGAGCATTTAGCAGCTAAAGAGTCAGATATTTCCCTCAGGAGTTCATGAAGATCATAACAGACCTAAAAACAGATATCGAATGGTGGCCAGAAACACAATTTCAAATGAATACTAATACTAAATACTAAATGAATACTAACATTTGCTGGACGTGTAAATAGGCACCTGTGAACTTCTGCATAACAACTCATTAAGCTGATAATATACAGTGTGTACACCAATATGATTACAGCCTATTTCTGCTGCCCCCATGTGGCCAAAAAAATGAAACAGTTCCTGCAGGTTTAGCTTGACTGATAAGCAAATTACTCAAGTATACTAACATTTTAGCATCCAAGGCCATTACACATATTGTAAGTGTAAATATGTGCAACACGTTATATTAAAAAAAAGTTTCTCAACCCTGACAGATTTCCTGTAGCCAAACAGCAAATTCCTTTGAAGCAAAGGCTAAAACGGGTTAGAAGTATGCTTACATGCACACTAGTATCCTGGTGATGATGCCGTTTTTCAAGTATCTTGGTTATGTTTTGTGCATGTAAACACTTTATCCTGTTCTCAGAAACCTGAATAAGGCCCTATCCTGGTTTTGAGAAACCTGGATATGCTACCTGGAGTAATCTGATAGAAACCAGGATACTGTTGCATGTAAACACCTTATCCAGGTTTCTGAACATTCTTTGTTGGTACAGAACATAGTGGCTGAGATGGTGAGAAATCAAGATACAACTGCTCACAGTTGATTAGAAACCTGAATACTGTTAGAATCATGTAAACAGGTATATGAATAACCAGGTTTCTCATGTTCATTGTAAACACCATATCCCAAATATGATCAAAACCAGGATAAGACTCAAAACCATGATACTAGTGCATATGTAAATGCACTCAGTCCACAAATGATGGTGTATCACGATCGTACATTTTAGCTTAAAACAATGTAGTGCAAATTGCGGCATCTTTCCACCACCACAAGTGTACAGTGTTTACTGTAAAGTCAGCCAATGACGTTTGGCCATGAAAACGAATTCCCCTCTTGTTCTTCCCCTACTTTGGACAACCAGGCCAGCCGGCCACCCTGATGCTCTCAGTGATGGGTCGAAAGGGTCCGTCTTCGATGACAATTGGAGATGTTGGCCTGGTAATTGTGTCTGGTCCTGAGGCTGTTAGAAATGGTACAATAACTGACATGGGCAACGGAGACATCCTGGTGACAGTTGATGAGGTACCTGAGGGGGAGTTTGTCGTCATTCTGAAAGGAACTGACAAAGAGTCAAACAGTACATTTCAGAGGCAGTCTACCACCCAGATGTCTGTCTCAAAAGTGAAAATCCAGGTCAGTCTTTTCACCTCCTCTTCACATCCCATGTACCTGTCCCCACAGTTTTTGTCCTGTTCATTATAAAAATTACATATTGAATTATATTAACTCTTGAAGACCTTGAACTCTCTAAGAATATAAGAACTTCTTCTTTTACCACTTTTCGCTGCAGGCTCTGGTGGACAGCAGTGTAGAGCCAGGGGAAGCCTTCAATGTCTCTTTCAGTGTTATGACCCCGGGCTCTGGAGGTCAATACCTCATCAGTGCCAGAAATAACAGAGACTTCCCCATGTCCTACCCAAAACGGTGAGGGGAGGTAGCCAAAAGCAATTCTTTGTTTCAAACTTTGTTGAATGTCATCAATCAATGCCAACACATCTCAAATCTCAAGTACCTGTTCCTGCTGCCTGTAGCTTAGGGCAAAGTTACATCTGGGTGGAGTACCATGCTCAACGCAACCCCACAGTTGGAGAAAAGTTTGAGTCATCCAAAGGTGTAACTCCACATCAATCTGCAAAGACTCTCCCCTGTAGATGTAAAAATTTCAAGCAAAAGCAAATGTGTGGATTGCTTTCCTGTAACCAGCGTATTTTTCTTTTTTCTCTTGACAGTCTTGGCTTGACGACCGGACAATATACTAATGCTACTTTGACCATTACGCCACCTGCCAACACACCAACAGGCACTGATGTCACTCTGACTCTGGAAGCCAAGTCGTCCAGTGGCGTTGACTCTAATTACGCTGTTCTTAGATTGTCTGTTATCACCAAGGTAACCAATCAAATTCTCCTTCACACCTTGTTGGAAAGATTAAAACAAATTTCTAGAAAGGCTTTGAAACATATCTACAAAGCCAGCCACAAAGATGGCTATAACAGATGCATAAAGTTATATACAAGTATCCTACGGATCTAAATTTTAAGTTTCATGTTCCAATTTCAAAAATCACTGTGATTCATGCATACATTTCCCATCTTTCTTTTTCTGTTCTGTCTAGATAACAGATTTTATTCAGCCTCTGTGTAAAGTGATTAGTGTACTGGCTGATGATTGTCCCCAAGATGTATCTCAGTGTAAACCTTTCCAGTGGGAGCTATCAGCCAACCTTACTGATGGAAACGGCACCGGGATTGAGGGCATTTCCCTGCGTCAAGGTGGTGGAACCCTCACATACACCTCCCTGAGCTCTCCCATCATCCAGGCAAACTACAACGCCTCCTGTTGCTCTCAGATTGTTGAGTTTATAGCTGTTGATAAAGTTGGCAATGTGGGCAAGTGCTATCACTCCATTGTACGTTCTGCCTGCCCTCCTGCTCTGACTCTGTCGCTGCCACTGTGGCTGTGCCTGCTGGTAAATGCCTCTGTACTAAGAACTTGAAGAGCTTTGGTTAGGTTTCACAGTATCTCATGTCTGTTCTCTGTATCAGGCATTGGACAGTAGAGGTGGACAGGTAAAGTCTAACGGTTTTTTACTCCCAAATATCAATAACAATATATCAATATCAACCTAAAATATCCAGTATCTGTCAGGCTACATTGAATGGTCCGCCTTTTACGACTGTAAATTATTTAAAACAATGTCCTTCCACTATGGATGGACATTTTCTACTGGAGATGGTCTTCTGCCAAGATAACATATGAGCACTGATTAAGAACTGAATGATAGTGACACAATTTTATCCGATCAACCATAAAAACCTGGAGGACATTATACAACATCTGAAATCCTCCTCCTGCTGCCTTGATATTCTGCCTACAGGCTTTTTCAAAATCGTTTCAATTTGCATTGCCTCAGATCCTCTACAGATTGTCAACACGTCTCTTTTTACAGGTGTCTTCCCACAGGCCCTGAAAATTGCCGTCATCAAGACACTGAAAAAAGGACAATCCCATTTTTAAGTAAAATCATTGAAAAACCTGTTTTTCAACAGCTGAACAACTTCGTGGCATTTAACAACTGTTTTGATGTCTTCCAGTCAGGATTTCGACCACAACACAGCACTGAGACTGCTCTTGTTAAGGTCTTCAATGACATCCACTTAAACATTGACAGTGGCAGAATTTCAGTATTAGTATTAATGGATCTCAGTGCCGCATTTGACACAGTCATTCACAACATATTACTAGACAGACTGGAAAACTGGGTGGGACTTTGTGGCACAGTACTGAACTGGTTTGAATCCTACTTAAAGGACAGGGACTACTTTGTGTCTATAGGAACATCTGACATCTGAGCAGACAAAAATGAAATGCGGATTTCCCAAAGGCTCCATTCTGGGGCCTCTTCTGTTCAACATCTACATGCTCCCACTAGCCCAGATTATGGAAAACAACAGTATATATTACCACAGTTATGCAGATGACAAACAAATTTACATAAACATATCAGGAAACTATGGTCAAATACAAGTACTGAGTAAGTGCATTGAACAAATTAACAATTGGATGTGCCAGAATTTTCTTCAATTAAACAAAGATAAAACTGAAGTAATTGTTTTTGGAGCCAAGGAAGAACAGTTAAAAGTCAGCACTCAGCTTCAATCAATTATGTTAAAAAACCACAAACCAAGCCTGAAATCTTGGTGTAGTCATGGACTCAGACCTGAATTTCAAAAGCCACATTAAGATAATTACAAAATCAGCCTACTATCATCTAAAGAATATATCAAGAATTAAATGACTTATGTCTCAGCAGGATTTGGAAAACTTGTCCATGCATTTATCTTGAGTAGACTTGACTACTGTAATGGTGTCTTTGCAGGTCTCCCTAAAAATCTATCAGACAGCTACAGCTGATTCAGAACACTTCTGCTTGTGTCCTCACAAAGACTAAGAAAGTGAATCATATCACTCCAATTTTCAGATCTTTACACTGGCTTCCTTTCTGTCAAAGAATTGATTTTAATATACTGCTGTTGGTTTATAAAGCACTGAATGGTTTAGGGCCAAAATACATTTCTGATCTGCTGCTACGTTATGAATCATCTAGACCTCTCAAGTCATCTGGGACATGTCTGCTTTCTGTCCCCAGAGTAAAAACTAAACATGGAGAAGCAGCATTCAGTTTTTATGCTCCACATATCTGGAACAAACTCCCAGAAAACTGCAGGTCTGCTGGAACTCTCAGTTCTTTTAAATCACAGCTGAAGACTGTTCTGTTTGCCGCTGCCTTTTACTTAACCAAATTTGAGGGGTTAATATCTTGCACTACACTGTCACTTTTATTCTCCTGTTTTATCTGACTTATTCTATTTTAGCTTCTTTTTATTTCCAAATTTAACACTTTTTAATTGTATTTAAATGTCATTTTACATTGCCTTGTGTTGCTTTTATATTCTGTCTTGATGCCTTTTATGCTCTATGCAAAGCACTTTGAATTGCCTTGTTGTTGAAATGTGCTATACAAGGGTGTTTCTACAATTACGGTCACTTTCTTTAAAATTAAAAAAATCAACCTGTATGAATTTTAATTTAAACCATCAACGACCAACCATATAAACATGTACACAAAATTGCATATATTTGTTAAGATTTCAATCTGGAACATGTTTATTTTTTATGGTTTTTATCACTTTTTATTGCAAAATGTCCTTACAGCAACATTACAACAATGTTCATTTTATACATTTTCCTTTTTTAATTTCTATAAAAAAAAATTTAAGAATTTTAAATTCATTTCCATCAAGCTTTGTGAATCATTGAAAATACTGATAAAAAAAAAATGTTTTTGCAAATAAAAATCACAATAATAATTAAAATAAAGCATTTCTGAGGTAATGCCATCTTGTGTTGGTAAGGACACAAGATGGTAAATGGTAATGGTAAATGTTAATAATGCAACTTAACAATAGGCTACTCTAGAGAACAACAGTAACAGATAAAAACAGAAGGTATTACATGTGTCAAAGATAGTAGAAGTATTGCATTATAGACTAATTTTCATGTTTAAAAAAATATTATGGCCTAAAGTTGATGTGGCACAAACATTAATTAACAAATACTCTAACACAAACCCATAACACTAACAGCATCTCAACACAACATTACATTTGTGTACCAAGTCCAACTATTTCACATTTCAGCCTGAAGAGTAAACTCACTGCAACTTTGAAGCTTTTGGTAAATCTACAGGTAACTAATTAAAATGAGAGCAAAGCACATAGGTGACAGTGTGATTGCTGAAGTAAGTAAACCTATCTACAGACACTGCACCCCCGAGGTACTGAGCTTCAGACCAATGTTGAAGGCTGATTAATTTGGTGTCATCTATGGTTGCAAAACTGAATTAAGTTTACAATAGACTTAATATTTGCAACATAATATATATTATAATATATAACTCACCTTGAATTTGTCTCTACTGCGACACAAGGTCTTTACCACAACACCTAAAGTTGCTGCAGTAAAGACATGCTGTGGAAATGCTAATTTTTGCTAATATTGCAGATAAATGGCAGCTAGCAAGGCCTGCTATCTTAGTTTTGACTCTTGGCATCTAATTTATATGAATTCAACAGTAATATTAATTTATTTTTAAAATTTAGTTAAAAATACACAATTACTACGCTGTACAGTAAGGACACATAATAAATATAAGAAAAGATGATCTTTACCTTGTTTTTCTTGATCTTGAGGGTCACCCAGTGTGAGTGGCCCAACCTGTCCTCCATGTGCTCACTTGTTAACTTCTGTTTCCATAGAAACTAGATTTGTTTGGCTTTGAAAAAACCTTTTCCTACCACATTGGTTCAGTGTTGAAGTAAGGACTCAAAAGTGTGGGACAAGCACATTTAAATGAAAAAAATCATATAAATGATCAGTAAACAAAAAGAGTTTTAATATGATGTAAACTAATATCTATATGGAACAATTTCATTTGAAATAATGTCATATTGTAATTGAATTAGAATTACTTTTCGTGGATCTCAACATTGAGACCAGCGTTGTGGGACATAAACAAAGCGTTTTTTATGTCAAGATTTGTAATAACATTGTGAATATATCTATCAAGCATCATATGACAAATTTTAACATAAATCCAAAATTTCACTGCTGGGACTTAACCCTTTCATGCATGAATTACGATAACCTCAGTCAGGATTTTTTTCCTAAGTGTTTTTATTCTCCTTTGAAAAAAATATTTGAACTTCATTTATTTTGAACATGCATTTTTCAAGGAGGAGTCCACTCAGGTGGACAGCATGCGTTAGTTTTCAACTTTAGGAATATGTATTTAGCAAATCAATTAATTAAAATTGT
Organism: Thunnus albacares; assembly: GCF_914725855.1. Classification (NCBI taxonomy): domain Eukaryota; kingdom Metazoa; phylum Chordata; class Actinopteri; order Scombriformes; family Scombridae; genus Thunnus; species Thunnus albacares. The sequence goes on along the minus strand of NC_058108.1, from coordinate 11,401,146 downwards.
ATATTATTTGAACTATAAAATAATATATATTTTCAAAGCTGTTGAACTAATGTTTTAACATATTTTAACATATTCTAATACTGTTCAATGCAATGCAAAACTATTGAACCTTGTTCCTAACTCCTCAGCCTCTTCCCTCTGTCTTACTGCATTTATTAGCACATGAACTACAGATGACTTGAAATGCAGAAGATCCTTCTTTTCTAATCCAGACATTCTTTTGAGGTGCCAGGTATTCCCTCAGCATCCTCAGCTCCCTCAGCATCCTTATCCCCCTCAGCATCCTCAGCCCCCCCAGCATCCTCAGCTCCCTCAGTATCCTTAGCCCCCTAAAACTACAAGTTACATTCTAATAACATAAATCAATTGATTCACAGCCAAAAGAGTTACTGCAGATGAAGAATTTTCAAGAACAACAAAGTCACAGTAATAGTATAATTGTAGTTGAAATATAGCCAGCGATGAACAATGTCCAACTTAGTGGACAGATCATCAATCATCATTTTCTCCCAACATAAAATCAACACTTAGAAATTTTAACAATTGTATTACTCTTTAATTGTTACTTCATATCACAACATTTTATTTACCTGCAAGGGTCAACTACCATAGAAGGATTGGCAAGATATTCCTGAGCTGCTGAGCGTTGGATGGCAGTGGATGGCAGTGTATGGGATGACACACTAGAGTCCATTTGAGCATTTGAGCAGGAAACAAAATCAACACAATCAATCCTTTTAAAATCATATTTGAGCACTTGAGCACTAACCCTTCCCTTACCCTAGAAAGAATACCCATGTAAATGAAATTCTATGTACAGGTTAAATTTTTATGTCATAAAAATGTTCTTTCTTGCCCAAAGGCAACGAAAAGCTCCTTTTTCAGGGAAACATATATACATAATATAATACAAATAAATACTGATGTGGTATGTTGTACAACTGTCATGTGGAATCAAAAGAAACATATACATATATATATATAACCATCAATGGCTCCACATTGTAGGTACCTTGGTATAGATATATATATGCATTTATTGACAAAATTGAATAAATAAACTACAAGAGGCTAAAGAAAGCAATATCCAATTAAATACATAGATGGTCATCATTATTTGTCTTGCAACCCATATTTCTGATGTTCTCTTTTCCGGGCTCTCTCAAAATTATTGTCATACTAAATTTGGACCAATCATTGCTCATTCAATTTATGTTTGGAAGCACATGGCTAGAATAGGTAGAACACCAAATGAGGGAATATCTTTTGGAAGAATGGTGTTCACCCCTCCAGATGAGTTCCAGAGACTTGTAGAATCAATGCCAAGGCTGAGGAACACCATTCTTCCAAAAGATATTCCCTCATTTGGTGTTTTGATGATGGTGGTGGAGAGCGCTGTCTAACACGTCAGTCCAAAATCTCCCATAGGTGTTCAATGGGGTTGAGATCTGGTGGCTGCAAAGGCCATAGCATATGATTCACATCATCTTCATACTCATCAAACCATTCAGTGACCCATCATGCCCTATGGATGGGGGACTGTCACCTTGGAAGAGACCACTCCCATCAGGATAGACATGTTTCATCATAGGATAAAGGTGATGACTCAGAATAACTGTATTTATTTGCAGTGACCCCTCACTCTAAGGGTACAGGTTTTTCCTTTTATTTGTCACCCACATGTATATACACACATATATGTGTGTGTATATGTATATATATGTGTGTGTGTGTGTGTGTGTGTGTGTGTGTATGTATATATATACACATATATATACATATATACATACATACATATACACACACACACACACACACACACACACACACACACACACACACACACACATATATATATATATATATATGGATGGATGGATGTACAACAAACCAAAATTCCACTTCTTTGCCTTCATTATACTGAAGTGGGTGCAGGAATCTCAGAGATGGAAATTGCAAATTTAAATTACATATTACAGATTACATATAACATAGCTAGACACAAACTAGAAGTGAGATATGTTGTGATTTGAGTGAAACCACTTTAAGACTTTTGATTGACCTGCAGATAGTGTCGTTATCTGAGGGCATTATCTTAACTCGCTTAATAGTCCTTTTACGAACAGACAATGCTTATGTTAGTCTGTTTTAAAGTAAAAGTAAAGTAAATCCTGCACTAAATTATTGTCCTATATTGACATAGTTTCCATACATGTTATCTGAAAATTAATTACACACGTTTGGCAAATCTTGTCACGATTAATTTACATTTGTTAATGCTTATACTTTTGTCACAGTAAACATTCTGAGCAATGAATTGTGAAAAAGTACATTTCTATCTCTATGATGTTAAATAATATGAATTATTTGGAGTATTGTTTTTCTAACAAAGAGTGCAGAGGAGGGTTCACTTGACCATTCTACATTTATTGAATGCCTGTTTTCCCCAATGACAGGAACTTAAAAACACATGTCCTCATTTGACAACTAACAAATCAAGCTCAATTCAGAATATGTACAGTTTCTTGTACAGTTGGGGTTTAGGTTTATACAAAAAGAATGGGTCAGTATTGTCATACAGCTGTTCAAATGTAATTAGCACTTAGCAACAACATAATAGAGCACAAAGTTAGACACAATGACAAAACGAAAATGTTTAACTTTAATGTGCTTCATTTCAACACAGTTGACAGCTTTAGCTGTGCCCCAGTGCTTCTCTATTTCTGGAACAGTGACCCATCCTTTAAAAGTGTGTTTAGACTGAATACAAAACATTACAGATGATGCAAATGCTTGAGTTGAACAGATGACGATTTATTAAAAGGTACTGAGGAACTGAGACCAGGGTGTGTTTTCTCAAATTGTAAATGTACAGAATCGATTTGAGTGAATAAAGTGCAGAGTTAAAGACTCAACATCGTGAATGTAGAGTCACAAGAATGGAGAAAAAAAAAAATCACACAAACTGGACTTCCTGGTAAGTTACATAATCAGTCTGGCCTATATCTGGTCTGTAGCACACAAGCAGTACAATTAACCTATTATTACCATTTGTTTAACAACAGCAGTCAAAAGCAATGAATCTAGACTGTATGAACTCAAACCATTTACATTTTTACAGTTAAATACTTTCAATCAAATAATTCTTCATATATTTTTAACAGCTGTCAAAATGTTTGCTTTTCATTTAAAGTATTTCTTGTGAATACTGTGAAAAGGGAGTCAACAAATACTTTTCCCCATCAACATAGGTTTACGCTACCATTTTGAGGACAAAAAAAATCAATTAATAATTTTGATTTTTCAAGTGATATCACAGCAGCAACATATTTTGATATTATTAAGATATTAACATGTCTGCTAACAAAATTTAAAAATTGAGGGTGTTATTGTGATTAACCAACAGAAGAAAATGTATGATAGCTCTAAAGTGCAGCGCTAAAACAAGTCTGAAACAGGTGTTTCATGTCTGCTTAACCTTAGCATTTTTCTATAACATTACTAAGTTTACAACATCTTGTGGTTGTGTGCACAATCATGCTTGTTTGTGACACAGGCAAACCATTAAAAACATCTTTCATCATATAATTTCTTCAATTTATTGCCAAAATGTTTTGCCAAAAAGGCTATTTTGTATTAGATACAGTTTTTGAGTGAACAAAGTCTTGTGATCAAAAATGAGAGGGAATTATTAGCTAAATAAATTATTTAACGCAAATTTACATTAAATATGAAAAGAGAAAAATGCTGTTGAAAATGCATGTGTATTCTTGGATTTTATCCTCATCCTCTCTACCCTGTAAAGAGCACACAGTGCCCCTTAGAAAATTATATTAAAACAATAGTTCAACATTTTGGGAAATACGCTTATTTGTTTATTCACATAGTTGATACGCTCATATCTGTGCATTAAAAATGGAGCTGGAACTGGGAGACCATTTATTAACTTAGCAAAATGACAGGAAGCCAGGAGAAGCTGAAGCCTTGATCTCTCCAAAATGCCAACTACCTACTAGGGGTGTGCCCGAATCCAAATACATTATTCGGCAAAGCACAAATAGTGGGTTTCTTTCGTACAAATATTTTTTTTTTTTTTTTTTTGGGAATAAAAAAAAAAAAAACCAGCGTGCAGGTCAGTCACATCGTTATCTCAGTTTCTCTCCTCTGCTCCGCTGTTACATCTATTAGCAGGTCTCAACGAGGGGAGTCACATCCACCTGCTACATGATGCACATTTCCTTATTTGGACATCACTCTGGAGTTAGGGGTGTTCCCCAGAGATAAAGCTTCGCTACTGACACAAGCGAAGTGCTCCCAAGGGACTCTCCATAACCTGTTGTTCCCTTTCTCCTTTCCACAAAGTTAGGTTGTAAAAAATAGGCAATAAATTAAAAGTGCAAAGCAATAATAACCCTTGAAGTACTTCCCTACATGTTACACACTGTGCTTGCTCTGTGTTATGGGTGTATACATCCATCCGTAATGCACTTTATTTTAGCTCAGTAGTCAGTGCAGTCGTTTATGATCTGGAAGACTCGAGTTCGAGATCCAGTGTGGGGACCTCCTTCGTAAGATAGTTTATCCATAAACACTTATTTTAACATTATAGTATCCTAAAATGAAAATTGTAATAAAAACAAAAACTGGATTTTTATGCCGATATCCACTTTAATTAAAATACAAATACAAATATAAATAATTTTGCTGCATCAACAAATATAAATACAAATACAAATACCGGGCTCTCTGCACATCCCTACTGCCTACCAACATATCTTCAAGGGGGCATATTATCCACATTTCCAGGTCTATATTTTTAATCTGGGGCTCTACTCTGGAACATCTTTGCATTATTTACAGTTCAGCAAACTCTTTATTTATCTTATAGTGGCTCTTCACGCAACCCTGATAATTAGTAGGGTTATGAAGTGCTGTTTCCAGTCTAAGTTAATCGCTTCCTGGCTCCAGCTCCATACTTAACACAGCCATGAGTGGCAAAAATCCTCACATGTAACTCTCAGCAAAATAGTGAAGTGATTTACCAAAATTTAGGACTATTTGTTGAAGCCTCTAGAAAAATACAACAAAAAGATATCTTCTGATAAAAACATCAAAAAAGCTTGGAATTTCCTATTAACATTTGCTTTAGAAAGACATTGCTTTGAGTCAAATTCAAACCAATCCCTTCCACACCAAGTATTCTCACATTGCAACCTCTCAATACAGAAACAGAGGTTGTTCTCAGTGGAGCATGGTGGCATCTTGGATGTCCATCTCTCATTGGATTTTATGCACATTTTTAACATGCTTTTTCAGGTGGCCTGACTGTGTGAAATTCTTAGAGCAGTGTGGACAGGAATGTGGTTTCTCTCCAGTGTGAGTATACTTATGCCTTTTCAGGTTGTTGGAATCTAAAAATCCCTTCCCACAGTACGGACACCAGTGTCTCTTCTCACCATTATGCCACCTCAAATGCACATTCAGTTCTACTCTCCTTGCAAATCTTTTTTCACAGAGGTTGCAAGGGAATGGTTTCTCCCCCGTGTGGATCCGTATGTGGGTTTCCACATCTCGCTTTGCGAAGAATGCCTTGCCGCAGATCTGGCAAACAAAAGGTTTAATTCTGCTGTGCACCATCTGCAGGTGTTTGGTGAGGCCGAAACGGTAGACAAACCCTTTCCCGCACTGCTGGCAGATATGGATCCTACCATTGCGATGCACCCTGCCATGCCGTTTAAAACCTTTGGAGTCTGGGAAGCTCTTCCCACAGAGTGTGCAAGAGAATGGTCGGTGACCTGTATGGCAACTGACATGGCTCTCCAGGGCAGCACTGCTACTGAGGACACGACCACATTCCCCACACTGGTTCTTGAGCAGGCACCTACCAATGACTAATAATGGCTGTAATGGTGATACAATAGGTGGACCTCTAACAGTGGGGTAAATTACTGTATGATTCTTGGATCTTGGGGAATTTGTCTCTTTCTTTATTGGTAAGAGTGATGATCTCTTTCTCCCCACTGAAGCTGTTTTGCTGACTGGCATTATAGGAGGAATCCACACAGCTTTAGACGTGCATCTTTTCACAACCTCACAGTTGTCAACATTCTTTGCTAAATGACTTGTTTTTGTTCCATTCTGCAATGTTGATTGATTAGAGTTTTTCATTTTTGCTAGTGTCTTTGCTTTTGCTGCTTTAGATAACTTCTTGGCATTCACCAATCTTAAAGACTTTTTTGGAACGGTACCATCTTGAATTAATCTGGGTCTCTTAGCAGGAGTGGATTCCCCAGTCTTTCTAGGACTGGTACCATCTTTAGCCAATTTAGGCCACCTAGCACTTAGAGTGCCAATTTCACCACCATCTGTAGTGGTGCTATACCTCCTAGGACTGAAAAAATTAGATTCCCTTTTAATCTGTTTAGCGCTAGAACCATCTTTTGTAAAGGTGTACCTCCTAAGGCTGACAGTAGTCAATTCACTGGAAGACATTTCAGGGCTACTACCGTTTTTAATCAAACTCAACTTCCTAGGTCTGACAGAAGTAGATTTGGTCTTTTTAGGGCTAGCATGTTCTCTAGCTGATCTAGACCTTCTAGGACTGGCAGATGTGGATTTAGTCTTTTTAGGGCTAGCACTATCTCTAATTAAACTACAGTGTTTAGGACTCACAGAGGTGGAGTTTGTAATTTTAGGTGCAGCCCCATCTCTAGTTGAACTAGTCCTCCTAGGACTCAGAGAAGTTGATTGGGTCTTTTTAGGGCTAGCATTGTCTTTAGCTGAACTACACCTCGTTGGACTCTCAGAGGTGGTTTTAGTCTTTTTAGTGCTAGCACCATCTTTAGTTAAGCAAGACCTTCTAGGACTCACACAAGGGAATTTAGTCTTTTTAGGGCTACCACCATCTATAGTTGAACTAGAACTCCTTGGACTCACAGAAATGGATTTTGTATTTTCAGGGTCAACAGCATCTCTGGCAAAACTAGACCTTCTAGGACTCACAGGAGTGGATTTACTATTCGCTGTTTTAGGGTCAGGACTATTTTTAGATAATTTTGACCTACAACTGACAGATGTTGGTTCACTAAAAGTCCTCTTCGATCTGACACCATCTTTACATAGTTCAGATCTCCTAGGACTAATGGAAGTGGGGTCATTAGGTATGTTTTTTAGAGATGTAACATCATCTACATGCAGCTTATTAAGACTTACAGGTTCACTAGGAGTGTTTGTCTCCTTTTGACTGACATTCTCCAATCTAGGTTTCTCAGGGCTTACAGGGGTGGTCTCAGTTTCTTTGAGAAGTTCTGTATTTGTTTCAGTTCTTCTAGCTTGCAAGTGAGTTCTGAGGTGACTTCGGAGTCGGGCCACAAGGGAATTTTTCTGTAATTTCCTCTTGTCACCAGTGCTGGTCTCTGCACAAGGAGTTGTGGCATCTGCAAAGTCATTCGTGGATGCCTACAAAAAAAAAATATATATATATATATATATGAAAAATGAGCAAAGACAAAAGATATTGCAGAGCCCTAATAAAAACTCAGACAATGATGTGCACACAGTTTCCAAAATTAACCTTTTGCCAACTGCAGGTAAGCTGAGAAAATTTCCCAGCCAAAAATATTTTTACCAACCATAATGCTACATCATGCATCATTTGACTAAAAATAATCACCTTAAGTTTCTGGTATGCAAACTCATCTGTAGCATCACTTGAGAAGAGAGACAATTATGAATAGATAACATTGGATTTACAACTTTTATTCTGAGCTTTGTCAATTGAAGAAAAAGAAAATCAACACTATCAATGTAGCACTTTAGCTCATACCTTTCCAGTGCCACAAACACCTTACAGAAACATGAAGACAAGAGCTTTAGCTGAACCAAACATACACATACAGTAAATACTGAGTACAAATTTTGTCTTTACTTAACTCATATACTATTCTCCTACACCTCATCATCAGACATGCCTGTATCACTGTTGTTCTCAAACTCTGCTTACAACCCTTTGTGCACATTAGCAGTGGAATAACTTAAAACTACCATATATTTGTTCTTTACGTTCATAGAATCATGTGCATGTTAACTTACCATGAACTTTTGACAGTAAAAGGGTTCTGAAGGCCCAGATAGCTGTAATTGTAATAAATGTCAAGGACATGCTGATAACGATAACAGTAATTAAACTAAGTTACTAAGGTTCAAAGTGTTTGTTGTGGCTGATACACTAACCAATTAACAATCCCTAAAATAAATAATATATTTATTTATTGTAAACTTGTTTGTAACAACTAGTTTTTCATTTTAATATGTGGACTAATTAACATCAGACCTTATCTCCTTATTGACAAGACCCTTAGAATAACCTTTCATACTGTCAAAACCTCAGACTCTCTCTGCTGCTGCTGGTCAGACTCACTGCTGTAGGTACTGATGGTAGAGAGGAGAGGCAGGCTGGTGTCAGCCTAATGTCTAAAAGAATTCAACTCACTTAAGAGACTTAGCTAATTAGACTCAGTCATTACATACAGTAAATGTCCATTTTGAGTTTGTTCATAACAGTTCACTATTGACATAACAAGCTCCATATGGCTGTGAAACATATTGGCTGCGGATGAGAGGGGCACAGGAGTTGACTGCTGGAAGTCAAAGATGTATTTATGTTTATTGTTCTGCTAGTTTGACAAATTGCTTGTACTGTCTCCCTTACTGCTGGATTTTGTTGCACTCATGGCAGTGAACAATTTCAGTCGACTAAAGTAAAACCTAAAGTCTCTTTTATCCTGTCCACTATGTGTGTGTGTGTTTGTTGTGATAAGTATGTGCAATGTGAAATTTCAGCTTTGGCATTTATTTAGCAGCGGTGCTCCACCGCTGTTGTAAGAATATAGAGGAAGCACTGAAACACATAAAAAAGACAGCAATGTAAACCTGGCCCAAAACTGTGACTTATTTGTACGCCAAACCCAAAATTTAACTGCATTTAGGGCTTGGTGGGTGTTAATTTTGGACCCTCTGTACACATTATAACCATAAATAGTATTTGCAAAATTCACCGTGCCAAACAATGTACAAATTTTAATATTACATAGTTCGGGTGCTCCGATAAATTTTTTTAGCCCCAATTCAGATCTGAGTCATTCAACACTGACCACCTGCAGGTCCAGATCCCACTTTATGGAAATTTGGCCTGAGGGGTGTACATTAACACACAGTAGCTTATATAAGCTTATATATACATCTGAATACACTGCTCACGAAACTCAGTTTAAAGAGGACCTATTCTGCTCATTTCAGCTCTAAATTTTTATTTTTAGACTCCACTAGAGTAGCACTGCATGATTCAAAGTTCAAAAAACTTATTTATCTTATACTGGCCCTTTAAGCAGCCCCTCAATATACACAGTTTCTCTTACACTCCATTTTAGCTCCTGTCTCTTTAAGGCCCTCTGTTCTGATTGGCCAGCTTTACATCTCAGAATTGTGTAAATTTACGTCAATGCAAACCAAACATTTCCTGCTTTGCTTCTTCAAATTAAAAGGTTTTAAATTATTAACTAATGGGAGACTTTTATTGTGAAGAATTTACAAGTAAAAACGTGTTCCTCACTGATTTAGCGTAGCTTCATTAGCGGCGCTAAAAACTGGTCGAAACAACAACATATGGAGCTATTTGAGCTATTTGTTCAGCAGATCAGTCAGAAATGATGCAGGGAGAAAGAGTACAAGCGAAACAGCCATAGTGAGATGTTTTATAGAGAACTGCAGACAACCAGCACACCTCCGACAGGTAAACTACTTATTTTACTTTGCTGTGCTGTGTAATGGCATCATGGCTACTCCTGGAGCAGAGCAGCGTACTCGAGCACTGTGCACATAGCAGATGTCCATATAAAGAAATCCGTCACGAACTGACGTCAGCTCGGGCTAAAAGTAGAAAAAAACGTTGGAAACCAAGCGTTCAGAGCAGTCTGAAGCTAGGGCTTTTTGCTCACAGGGATTACTGCTACATACGTTCACCTCGTTATTTGACACGTCGGCTACTTAACATGAATATCTGACATTGTGACATTATATATATGTCTGAAAATAAGGAAAAGCATAATAACTCCCCTTTAAACTGTCAAACTAGGCAGTGCTGATCAAATATGGATCAAGATTCTGTTACTGTGTTGGCCATTTCTTGCCTCAAATGTTTTCTGAAACATACTTTAGTGCACTGTTTAGCTGTAATTTGAGAAAGTTTGTGATGTGGCCGCACTGTTAGAAACTGATGTGGAATGACATGGAGGGACTCTCATGCACCAACATGCATGCTCACATGCACACACAGCTAGCACAGCTATCAAAACAAAAAACAGAGAGGCTCAGATAACAACACACACAGAGGGAGCGTGACTTCATTCACTGCTCAGATTGCCATTACTCCACTATAACTTTACATAGCAAATATCTGTTTTCTGACACCTAGTGGGGCTGAATGTCATTTATTGGACCTTTTAAGTAGCACTTAGCCGCCTAGCTGCTGGGGTGTGCATCATCACCTTATCTGAGAGTGATAAATGTTAATCAGTACTGTCACAGCCCTGGTTCATCTTCCTTTAAATACCCAATATCTGAATGTGCACTAACCAGTGTAAACATTTTTACCCTCCTTGCGATAACAATACTACACAGACTGAGGAATGTTTACTACTACATTACCTTTTTTGGGGCTTGAACTACGGGTGACACAGCCAACTGTGCAAGGAACTGGGCTTTAGTCATCTGCAAATGAGGGTCAGCTATGTCTTTGGATGTGATGGAGGTTAGCTGTATGAAGGTAGCTGATTCTTTCTCTTGTATAGCTGGGTCATTTGGCAGTACACAGTCTTGCACTGAATTGCTGATTATTTCTTCATCCAAACTATAAGTAGGTTCAATAGCTGTACCAGATACAGCTGAAGACTCAGTCGTGCTGACAGCTGATTTCTCCAAAACTGGTGCTGAGACCTTGGATGGTGTAGATGGCTGCACACAATCGTTCACAGGTGCCACATCCAAACTGATGCATGTTTCAGAGGATAATGATGCCTTCTCTTGAATATCATTTGGCTCTTCTGACATCTGAGAGGCACATACAGACACAGTGACAGAAGTTTCTTTTACATTGGGGCAAAAGTCAGTGGATAGTGCTGGCACCTCTGACAGTGAGATCGTTTTTTTTGATGTTTGTGTTGACTTGACCACAGATGACAGTTTCTCTTGTGTGGTACCTTCCGAAGATCCATCTGAAAGCAGTCTTGAGATCAAGACTGATTCTTTAGTTGACATCGGAAATGGCAGCCTGCTTAATTTGACAACTGCAGAGAGCTTCTGTTCAGTGGTCAATGGGACCTCTGGGGACACAATGATTGGCACTACCCCAACTGACGATGTTGTAGCCTCTTGTTCTGAAGCCATTTGTGAAATGCTTATCTGCTGTGAAGAAGAAACCAACAGTGGTGATGACACCTTGACAGCAGCAGCTGGTTCAGCAGACTCCTGCTTTGTTGTCAGAACAAGTGTCTCCTGTGACTGCTTTTTCCTTGATACCACACCTGACACCTGTCTTGGAATTATAATTGTTACTTTTGGGTATGGTAAGGTCCCTGACTGCTGGTGTGTTGAACTAGTGCTTGTCTGAGAAGTCACAACAGGATGTGATTTCCTGGAGGTAACATATATCGTTTTCTGAGAAACAGAGGAAAGGGGAGGTGTTCCAAGGGGAAGGCCTGCAGCTGTAGAAGCTGGAAGTGAATTATTATTCTGTGCATTAGCAACTTTTGACACAACAGTAGAAAGCTGTGTTGGGGACAGTGCTGCAATGGTATGTGACATAAGTGAGGATGATCTTGGCACAACGATTATTTTATTTGGGACTGTGTTACTCAGTGATTTACTGGGCATTGCCAATGTTATCAGAGGATGGAGTGGGTGCTGCTGAAGTGCAACATTGGTTTGAGTTGCAGCAGTTGAAGATGGCAGAGATATAGTAGTATTGGAAGGGGTGCCTGCATGCGGTTGTTGGGACTGAGTTTTATTGGATTCGGTGGCATCTGTAGTCTGTGAAGCATCACAAGGTGTCTCTTTTGTTGATTGTGTTGTTGTGGACATCTCTGTTACATGTATATCTACTGCAACTTCTTGAGTTACAACAGGAAGCGGTGGTGTCTGTGGTGGGGATCCAGGAGTAAGTAACTCAGCTGGGACCTCATCCACAGTTTGTAAGGTAACCACACAGGGAGCACACTGGATTTGTGATGGTGCCATTCCTTGTGGGGAGGAGAATGTATTTTTCACTGTTGACTGATTCATGGCTTCAACTAGTAGCATTGCATCCTGAAGAGTTACTGAGGTACAGTGTTCTCTCTGCTGAACTGATGGTGCTTGTACTGGCTCAGCTGATGGGGTCTTCAGAGTTTCACTTGCAGACGAAACTTCAGTGGGTGGAGCCTTGAGCACCTCCTGGTCTGTTGGAACATCAGTGAATAGTGTCTGATGTATTTCTTCCACTGGTTGTTGCAGATGTTTTGCTTTCTTTGGAGGACGTCCTCTTCCTCTTCTACGGCATACTGACAACCAAGGCCTGGAACTAGCTTTCCTTTCTGTTGAGCTACTTTTTAATTCTTCATGTACTACTTCTTTGTTTAGCGGTATGGTCTCTGCTGACTGTTCTTCTGTGAAGTGTTGCACAGTAACATACATTTGTTTATTTGACGTTTCATTCGCTGGTAGTTGCCTTTCTTCATGTGGTTCAACCTCTGATAGTTTCTGAGCAGCCACCAATGGTTGTTCTGCAGATGTTACAAGTTTACCCTGTGTTCTCATTTTTGATATCTTCAGACTGACACCAGACTCTTCTTCCATGACATATTTTACTGCAGCGAGTGAAATGACTTGTGAATGCCCTGGTTCTGATAATTGTTTCTGGGCTTGTAAATTGCTATCCATTACCGAGCACAGTGGTTCCATGGCTACTCGGGCCTCTTCATCTTTTTGAGGTAAGGTCATTTCTCCATTTGAACATTCCTGATTAATGAGAAACCCCTCTGTTTCAGTTCCACATGTAAAAGCCCGTGGTGAATCTAGGCAGAGCAGTGACAGAGATGTCAAGGACAATACATGAGAAAAATCTGTAGAAATATATAAAAATATGTAGCTATGAGATTATATGCCTTTTCAGAATGTAAAATACTGATTAAATCTTATCAAAATTCTAAGGTTTATTATAACCTTACAAACCTTACTTTCTTACAAATTATCCAACTGAAGTTGCATCAAGATTGTTTTCAATTATTTTCAAAGTCAGTTTTAATTTCTCACCTGCATTATCACTCAAGCCTTGCCTGCAGACCACAGTGGGTTCAATTTCCTCCTGTACCAATATAAACCACAGAGAAGAAGAATCATAAGATTCCTGAAGAGGTGTGACACAAATTCCAATGTGAAGAAGAGAAGACATAAAATGGGGAAATAACTTTTTTTGCTGTCAAGATACACACGCACTTCTTTTTTGACAAGTGGCATCAGAGAATTTCTCTCTTCATAGTCCTGATCCTTTTGAAGACATTGCTCCATCTCCTCATAACCGCATTGCTGCTCTTGGTTTTGCCACAATGAATGCCTCAATGGTTGACATTCCTCCACCAGCACGGTATGGAAAGGAACAAGGTCTGTAAAGATAAAAAAAAAAAAAAGGTTATTTTTTGAGACTACGGTTCCTGCAATCTTTGAAAAAAAAAAAAATGCTATAGTTTAAGCAGCACATCCCCAAAGGCAGATTGGTCTGACTCCTGTTAAACACATTGAAAAGAAACCTGCTGATCTACAAAGAACTAGTTTGCCAGTTTATTGCAGAGTCAAAGGGCTTGGATGGCAAAGACCAGGGATGAGGCCAGATGTAGAGGGTAAAGGATGCATACGCATGTACACACAGAAATCATGCATACGCTATTTCACAAACAAACTGTGTTTTTAAGACCTCAGTGATGCGCAAATACTACTGCACAAATTTTGTCAGTCCAGAAAATTTTTTAACATTTCATGCTACCGGTAAAATGCATTTATACTCACAGTAAGGGAGTATTACTTATACAGTTCAACACTTATGTTAACATAATTTACTGCAAGTAATTAAAGTACTGCTAGTCCTGAACATTAGCACCCTAGTTACCACAGTTAATTTTAGGTCCTACTCTTTTTAATCTTTATATGCGGCCACTTGAAAATGCCATAAGGAGGCACAACATCAATTTCCATAGCAGTGGGGAGGGGGAGAGGGGGGGCGCTGCTGCCAGATATCGAATTATGAATGGCAGAGAATTTTTTACAGCTCAATCAGGACAAAACTTTCTTCTTGGTCATTGGCAATGAAGCTCAGAGAGAGAAACTAAATGTGAAACTACAGGCACTGGCATTAAACCCCTGTCAACAGGTGAAACACTTAAGAGTCATCTTTGACTCAAATCTCAATTTTGAACCCCACATTAGAAATATAAGTAACAATGCATTTTATCATTTAAAAACATTGCTGGATTGCGACCATTCCTTAAGCCAATACACAGACATTACTGCATGCTTTTATTACCTGCAGGATTGACTATTGTAATGCTCTGCTTTCTGGTCTCCCTAAGAAGATTATATCGAAACTACAATTGCTTCAGAACTCAGCTGCACGTGTGTTGACGAAAACCAGAAAGAGAGCACACATTATACCAATTTTAAAGTCTCTGCACTGGCTACCTGTCTGCTTCAGAACTGTATTGTTTTTAGTTGTGTAAAGCACTTTGTGTTGCATTGTATTTGTATGAAAAGTGCTATACAAATAAAGCCTGAGTTACAGTGGTGCTCTGTGCTGTCTGACACTCAGCTCCCAGTGGTTTGCTGCTTCTGTTGAAGATACTAGTTTAACATTAGCATGAGCCTCAGATCCTCCGAGAGTTGTCACCTTATCGTGGTGGAAGGGTTTGAGTGTTGCTGTGACCCTCAGAGTTGTGTTGTCGGGGGCAACAGCCCCTGGTAGGGTCTCCCAAGGCAAATATCGATCCCAGGTGAGAGTCTAGATCAAGAAAGAATTATAGACCTCAGTGAAGTGGCATTTCAGGTATGGGGGAACCTTGCTGCCAGCCAATCAGTCCTTATAATAACCACAGTGAGAGCCGTGTCCGCATTCTCGGCAGTAAGTCAGACCCATTCTCAGTGGGTGCTGAGCTCCGCTAGGGTTGTCCCTTGTCTCTGATCCTGTTTGTGGTTTTTATGGACAGAATCTCAAGGCGCAGCTAAGGTGAGGAGAGTGTCCAGCAGCCTAATGTAAAGCAGTCGGGATGAGAGCTAGCACTTCCAAATCTGAGGCCATGGTTCTCTGCCAGAAAAAGGTGGACTGGTCTCTGGGTTGGGAGTGAGTTGCTGCCCCAAATGAGGGAGTTCAAGCATCTTGGAGCCTTGTTCACAAGTGAGGGTAAGATGGAGTATGAGGTTGACAGGTGGATCAGTGCAGCATCAGCAGTAATGTGGGTGTTGTACTGGACCGTAGTGGTGAAGAAAGAGCTGAGCCAGAGGGATAGAGAAAGATATGACAATATTAGATTGTGAGCAATTAAAATGTCTCCACAATCTGTCTTTATAGAGAGATTGTTAGTATTGTGTTACAGTGCATATTGTATCAGTTCAGCTCTGTGACTGAAGTGACTGAAAGAATGAGATCACGGACTCAAGCAGCCAAAATAAGTTTCCTCCGGAGAGTGTCTGGGAGATTGCCTTAGAGATAGGGTGAGGAGCTTGGACATCCGGGGGGAGCTCAGAATAGAGCTGCTGCTCCTTGGCATCAAAGGAGTCAGCTGATGTGGTTTGGGCACCTGGTTAGGATGCCTCCAGGCTGACTCCCTCTGGAGGTGTTCCAGGCACAGCCAACTGGTAGAAGACCCTGGGGCAGACCCAGTACCCACTGGAGAGACTACATATCTCTTCTGGAAACACCTTGGGATCCCCAAGGAAGAACTGGAAGGCATTGCCAGGATGAAGGAAGTCTGGATTTCCTGACTCAGTCTCATGCCACCGCTACCTGGTCCCAGATAAACAGCGGAAAACGGATGGATGGATGGATGAGCTTCAGATATCTATGTAAACCAGACAGAAACTCCGCCACAGTTTGCAGGGGGAGGCATGCAGTGACTTGTTTCTTCCTCGGACGGCAAGGAGGTGCATTCATATCACAATTTGTGTGGAACTGATGCACGGTCAGCAGACACACCTATAACTCTTAAACAGTAAGAGTCTCTACCTAATGACGTAACCTGGTACTACAGAAAATGTACAGTACATCATTTGGCAGTTACACCGCACGTCCCTCATCTTCTGCATTATCAGTCAATATGTTTTTTATTTATTGAATTATTAACAGTAATCATTTTCATAACTTTTTGTATTTGAATCGGAGGCATCATTTTAGCTCCCTGTTTTCATTTTAACCTTTACTGCAAAGCACTTTGTAAAGACCATTTTATATGAGCTCTCCAAACTAAATCACAAATTACCTTTCTGGATGAAATTATGATGACTGAGATATCACTGACTTTGACAATTTACAGGTATATGTGACATATGACAAATTAATGATAAAATAAGTCTTATAAAGAGCTATAGCTGCATAATGTCAGCTGCTTTGTTACATTGTTGGAGAACTGCAGTTGTTCTTTGCAATTCTTTTCATCAGCACGTGTATAGAGCAGCGGAGTGGGTGATAATTAAGACCATGTGTATAACATGGCTTTAGAAATGTGATGAAAAGAATACATATGAATAATCTGTCTTATGCTGACACACAGTTTTAGTCTTGAACTTACACAGAGTTTTTTGTGCCTGGTTCCAAATCTGGTTTTGAGAAAACATGGGAAGCACCAACTACTGACTTCTGATTATGGATGTAAATTATTAATTGGTTATGGGTTAATAAGGTGACCTTGGTGAGCACCTGTAGGGGCCACACAAACTGTAAAATAAACCCACCTCCCTGCCTCCCAAGTAAGAAAAAAGTCATAGTGTGTGACTTGATGTGCTCACTGAGTCAGTCATGTTGATGAGCTCTGAAGCATTATGTTGTGGAGATTCCACAGAGTTGTTGTCTGGTGGCAGTGTGGTTTAGCCATCTGGAACTCATGCTAATGCTAAACTAGCAAAAGAAACTGCCTGCTCGAAGGCTGAGAGCTGTCAGACAGCAGGACTCTAACTGCACATGCTTCCAACAAAATCAACAGAAAGGTGATGAACTGTATAAGCGACACTCCCCTGCTTTGAGTATGAATGCATTTTAGCTGCAGCAGTAAATAGAATGATAAATCTGGAGCGACATTATTGTCCCGCTGAGTAGAGCATCTGTCCAGCTGAGCAGCTGTTTCCAGCAGCTGGACTAACGTTATCTACAACGAACAACACACATCACTCCATCATGTAGATCAGGTCTGCAGATTATTTTATATTTAACCAGTCAGACTGAAATCCATTCTGGAGAGACTGGGGTAACCTGTTTTACATGAATACGTTAACGTTACAGGTTATTTACTACTGAAGTTGCAACAATTTTAATTACATGTTAATACATTGTTAGATATGTCCAACACATCTAATCTGATGTAATTGATGCCCCCTTATGAAGCTGCTCCTTCCCACTTTAACCTGAATAACAAACCAGTGCTTGGTGCTCCGGTTGGATCCACCGGTTTGTTATTCAGGTTAAAGTGGGAAGAAGCAGCTGGTCTGATGGGCAGCTGAGTGAAGTGGAGCCTGCAGAAGAAGCACCGGGACAGTCGGGGTGACACAGTCCATCAAGGGAAGCACAGTCAGGCGGCGGAGGGGAAGACGACATATTGGCCTCTCATAATCGTCAGAATTCGCCGATGCCGATATCTTATTCTAGAGCTTTTATCGGCCGATACCGATGACGTGCCGATAATATCATGCATCCCTACAGAGTATAAATCAAATAAGTGACAAAAATTTGTATAGAAAAAACGACAAAAGCAATGCCATAAAGACAATAATAATGCAAGAGTACTATGTTATTTTTTTATTACAGTTTTGACCTGTAACCTTTCACATCTGTCATCAAAGTTCATCACAATTTGAATAGGTACACTTCATTCATATCTACCTTTTCTATAGAGAAATGGAAAAAGCTCTCCGCTCGCCAACCAGTCAGGCTAGTGAGATAAAGGAACACACCCGATCTGTTCCCTGCTAACCTACTTTATAGCAAACATACGGTGAGTAATAATCTGAATATATTTATTGACACAGAGCTGTCTGGTTTGTGGCTCATGTCAAATGTAGCATAAACTGAACAAATGAAAGGTGCTGTTGGAGTGTTAGCTTGATAATCATTTGTTAACTACAACAAATGGGGGGGGGGGGGTTAGCAGGCAGCTACATATTTCTCCGTTTTCTATTTATCTGTTTAGCGTCGTCAGGTTAGGCTAACCCATTGTTGCTAACTTTGGAGCTAACCCCTTCGCTTTTCCAGCAGTTGGGGAAACAATAGACGTGACTTTTCAAGGTCTTGACAAGCTGCAGCATTTATTAAGTGACACACTGTAGTCTGTATTGTACATTTACCGCCAGACTGACAATTTACTGCTAACCTTTTCCTCTGCTCCGCTGGCAGTCAGCGTTATTTTTCTGCCGCTCGCTCTCTCACACAACCACTCCCTCGCTTACGCTCTGCCCTATTACTTAAAAGGAGTTACACTACCTGCAGTTTCCCAGGCAACGACACAGATGTTAACTCACGTTTCCAGACAGCGCTGCTCAGCGGCTCCCGAACGCAATTGATTTGCGGATGAATGGATATTTGGCGTTATTTTTGACATTCAAAAAATTATTTTTTGGCCTCTCAGGGGTTCTAGTTGGTCTGTCGGCCCGCCATGCTTGTACTATTATAGGGGAAACACTGTGTAGTAATAGAATAGATAATTGGTAGTTAAAAAATAACTATAGTACAAGTTCTTCATAAATTCCCAAATTGTTACCCCCTATTCCATAACTTCACATCTTGTTCCCCTGTACCTACATATATGTATTGGTGTGTACAGTACTGGTGCAGCAGTAGTACAAAAGATTACACTGTAACTACGCTAGTAATCATGCTGTATGTTGCAGCCTGCGAACTGTCAGTTACAGTGGTCAATCAATGCCCACACAGCAGAAAGCCACTATTCATCTTTATATCTTATTAACAGGCAACAATTTTCAAAATGACCACCAGCACACTTATTAGAGGCCCTGAATTTAGAGATTGAGACCATGATGACTCACTGAAGAAGTATTTTGACTCAGTTTTCCATGAAAGAAGTTGACATTTCTTGTCTATTGGAGGTCGAGATTTTTTGGAGCCAGCACCCGGTGACAGTCAGTGGTACTGCACTTCAAGGTACTTCAGCATTGGCTTCAATTTCAAACTGTGTTTGTTGCGCTTGGTCTGCATACAAGCAGAAACTGAGGAAGTCTTGTCTTTGCTACAATAACTAACGAAGCCCACAGTTAGTTAATATTACACAGACCAGAGACTACGTAACATTAACTGAAAGAAATTTTAAAAATCCCATTTTAAAATTAAACCAGGCTTTGACAATCTTGTTAACTGTGAAATTAATGTTTACAGTATAGACCTATGTATTTCCATCCATCAAGATTTATAGAACCACTGTGATAGCTAACTGGCTCTGGCTTTCTCATACTGATTTCTGAGTGGTGATGGTGATTTTATCATTTCATAGACCAAACAACTAATCGATTAACGTTAATTGAGAAATTAATCAACAGATTAATTGTTAATGAAAATAATCGTTAATTGCAGCCATACTATACTGTCACACGACAGAATTTTTGACATAGCATTCCTTAACATACTAAGCAGCTGTCATAAAGAGTTTTCAAAATATTTTCATTATGACCTACTTTAATGCTACATTTACATCTACTTCATTTTATTGTATTGTAGCATGAAATAGATATGAAATAACACTAGTGAAACTAAGGCATAAAATCAAAACTACGAGGTCAAATGGTAAAAGAGGAGTGTACAACACATTATCTCCTTGTCTTCGATGATAAATACCGTTTTTCAACGTTTTGGCGCAGATATGACGTTTACTAGAATGTCCTGAAATTGTTGGAATAAGGTCAACCAAGTTAGCATAGTATGGTTTCCCTCCTATTTTGGATCCCACGATTTAAATAAGACTAGCTTAAGCTAAGCCACTGATAGCTTAACTTAATAGATGGAGGTGCTGTATATAACATATTTCATAAAACGAATACACATATAACATACACATATTCTGGCTAAAATCATCACATAGCATCATCATATTAGTTAAGATGACTTGGCTCGTGGCGACTAACGGGCATCGCAACTCACCACATTGAACAGCTGTATCACGTTTCTCAGAGCCGTCTATTGGTCCTGGAGGAGGCTCACTTCCTCCTGTATGAACGGACGGTTGGCTTTTCGCATTTTCGAATTGGCTGCATCTTGTTTTGAGGTCCTCGTTCTCCTTCTTGATCATGGATATTTCAGCCTTCAGCTCGTCGACCATAGTTTCGAAAAGTTTCGTCGTCTCAGCGACAGCACTCCTGAGCATGCTCTCCATGACAGAGGCGTACTTCGTCTGAAAATCGTCCGCCGACATCGTGGTCCGAGTTACGAAACGGTCCACTTTGGACAGAATATTTACTGTCGGGTTATTAAAAACATGGTATTAGGAGCTGACTTAACATGGATTCTTCCCACGAACAGACGCGGGTCCCTGCTTTGTGTGACGCACATCGGCCGAGCAGAGTATCCGGTGATTATTCTTCTTCTTCGTCTTTCTTGCGCTTTACGGCGGGTGGCAAACAGTGTTAAGGTGCATTACCGCCACCCGCTACTGGCGTGTGAACGCAGTTTTATACAGTCTATGGTGTGAACCAGAGTTATCTGTCCTCTTAGACCAACACAACAAATAAAAGCAAATAAATAAAGCACCTATATTTCACTGAACATTAAATTCTTTTGATCAGCCCAGTTTCTGTCAAATAGAATGGTGAAATACACTCTCTAACCAATTGATGGAAAATACATTTTTTACACTGCAAGCTTCCTGATTTCCCTCTTTAACGTTTCTCGTTCTCGAGAGTGGTTACTTCTTCTATGTGCCTAACTCTCCACGGGCCTCTACGTCAATATCACAGTGCCGCCTAGTGGACTAGCGGACTTGCATCCAATTTTACATTTACAACAGGTATCGAAATATTAATTATTTTAAATCTGTACAGGGTTTCATATATCTCATTGACTATATGTTGTTGTTATTTTGTAACTCTTCTATCTGTGATTGTAATGCTGTTGCAATTGCCACAATCTCAACTGTGACAAATGGTTTCATGTTCTTTTAATAGCATCTTGTAAGGCTGAAAGCAAAACCTGCACTCCCTGTATTAGGATCGTTGGCGCCATCTGTATATACTGGGACAATAGTTTGATATAATGTTTGTAACTTATCATCAACCAAAACTGCAATATCTCCAAAACCATTATGTACCTGCATTTTTTCCCCCCAGAATATAGAAATCAACTGACACTGAGGGGAACAGCCAGGGTAGTGTTACTGGTAATGGTACTGTAGGGATATATGTTTTCTGATTTAATGTCAAGTCTCTACTATTTTCTGCCCGCTCCATACAAAACATTACTGCTTGGCCCTTTCTCTTCCAACATGGGAGAAGTACCTTTGTAGTATAGCATAACATAGCATGGCACCACTTCCTTGGGTCCTCAGTGTGAAGTCAATTCAGAGACCAGAAGCCCCACCCTGCTGTGATGTGACAGTGTTTATATCAAACAGCCCGGCCACACTCAGACAAAGAGCTGAGCAGCTCGCTGTTTGCTTGTTTATTCAAAGTTTATTAATATTAAATGTATTACATGTCCAAACTGCACCAAATTCAACACTGCAATAGTTCCCCAGCAATACACCCACAAAATGTGAAGTCAATTGGATGAACGGTTGTCAAGATATGCAAAGGACACACACACACATACAGACAGACAGATTCCTTGCTTTTAGTTAGATGAACTGCAGTGCCCATTCAAAACGTGTTTGAGACATCCTGCAGTAAGTCTTGAACATACATGCCAATTCTCTTTCACAGTACATAGTTCAATAGTAGAGTTTAAGTCTCTCAAACTTTTTCAGTCATTACCACTATGGATGTAATCCCACCTCTGACCACAGTGTGGGTTGCAATGGCAGAGCGGCACTTTCTGTATTTCCGCTTGTTGACTCCACAGGCAAAAGAAGAGGCAAATCAACATTGTTTACAAGGTATTTTTATATATTTCTCAAGAACCACTCATCCAAACAACTTCACATTTGACGCTGCACTTAAATCTCGAGCAATACATTCACCAGGTATGAAGTAGATTGGATGAACGGTTTTTGAGATATGTGAAGGAGAAACATACATACAGACAGACAGACAGATAAATTCCTTGCTTTATATAGAGAGATGTAGAGAGACTACTGCAGTGCCCATTCAAAGCGTGCCTGTTTGGAACAGGCCGATTGCTTATTATTTCTTGAGAATCGCATATATATGTATCAATTAACAAATATGTTAATTAAAACAATAAGGATTTAATAAATTAAATGGAAACTTCTTTTTTTCTTGGTGATACTGTTAACAAGACACAGTGGAAAGGAAAAAAAAAAAGACAAATCAAGCAAATAGACAAACAAACAAACAAAAGTAATGACAAACAACAGCAATGACAACATCATATTACAATGAAAAAGATAGTAAACGTAGAGAGCAACTAAGCAATATGGATTGATTGTGGGAAAAGGGAAGGAGGGGTGAGTGAATGAAAGTGAGAAAAAGAGAGGGGGGGGGAAGGGAGGGGAGAAAAAAAAAGTGAGAGCGTTAATAATTATAATAATAATAATAATGATAATAATAACAATACAACAATATATAGTAATAATGATAATAGTCTTGTTTGATAGTATACTGTGGCGGTGGTAGCGGCAGAGGCAGCCACAATAACAGCAAAATGGGCTAAATAATTAGATATTTATATTAATTTATATCAATTTATATCTATTTGCGTTTATATCAATTAAATTAAATTAATATGACTATGGGGGGTGGAGCCAAACACAAAGAGCCCAAGGAGGGGAGGACACCATCACCCTAACACATGACAACCAGCCCCCTAGCAACACAGCCGCAGCCCAGGGACCAGACCAGCTGAGACCAGCTAAGGGGTATTCCTCGTATAGTATTTGTTTGTTTTGCTTCTTTCCCCTTCTCCTCTCTCTGTCTTTTGTTGTTTTTTTGTTTGTTTGCTTGTCTGTTTTGGAGACGGCCCAAACCTAATCCAGCTGGACCGCTCTCAGACCCTTTGGGAGAGAGTTTGTCCAGTGGAGGTGACCACAGATTTTTTTACTATAAGAGGGGTAGGGGTGGAGGTACCACAGCCAGCTACCGCCCGCCACTCTCGTCAAGATCCGCGGCCATACCACCGGAGGGCAAAGAATCGGGAGAGGCGGGCGCCCCCCGCCCCACGCCCCACATGGCTCCACCACCCTGCAAATATGACATTACCCGAACTTAAGACAACAACAGCAGTAATAATGATTATGATAATAATAATAACATCAACAGCAACAACAACAATAATAATAGTGTAAGTGATAATATCTGGAATAACAATAATAGTGATAACAATAATAATAGTGTAATTCATAGTATCTGGCATAAATGACAATAGTAGTGGTAGCAATAACAACAATAATAATAATAATAACAATAATGATAAAGATATTTAGTTTCTAAACAACAATAATTAGCCTATTATGATACATATTGATGATATATATGTATAACTGAAATGAGAGGGAGTGGGGAGGGAAGAAGTAGAACAAAGAAAGAAAAACAAACAAAGAAAGAAAGAAAAACAAAACAAAAAACAAAACAAACAAGAAAAAAAACGGAAAGGAAAAGTGAATTAAATTGGTTGTTATTGGTTGGGTATGTGGTCTGATATGTGGTCATGTATGTGGCTCTGGCTTTGGTTACTGATTTGGATTGGATTCTGGGTGTAGTTTTAGGTGATTAATGAATATGTTCCATGTTTCCTCAAAGGCTGATATATTGTTTGTTTATTGTTTGTTTGTTGTTTGTTTATTGTTTGTTTGCAAGCTGTTATTTTTTCTATTGAGATGTGTTCTGAGAGTAAATTGGTCCAGTGAGTGATATGGCAGGAATGTTTGGATTTCCAGTTTTGAAATATTATTTTCTTGGCGATAGTTAGAGAAATCAATAACGGGTTTTTGTGTTTAGTTGGGATTGTGATATGTGTCAAGTCTCCCAGCAAGCAGAGCGATGGGGATGCTGAGATTCTGCAACCCAAGATACACAAGAGTTTTTCTGTGACTGTCATCCAAAAAGAAAGAACTGGCTAGCAAGACCAAGTGGCGTGAAAATAATCATCTGTGTGACCCAAGGTGCAGTGTGAACAGATATCTGTATTAATCAATTAAATTTTAAACATTTTCCCTTGAATGATGCGTATTCTGTGGATGGTGTTATGTTGTATTAGTTGTAAATTTGTATTGGTAGTCATGGAGAAGATGTTTTTACTGATTTGTATCCAGAAATCGGGGTTGGGAGATAGAGCCAGGTCCTTTTCCCATTTCGAGGTTGGAAGTGTTATGGAGGTGTCTGTCAATGAAAGAAGTTGATAAATTTTTGAAATTATTCTTTCGGAGTTTGTAATTTTAAAGATTTCTTCGCTTAGTTCGGAAGGCTGTAATGTGTTATTGGATATGTTGATTTTAGATTTAATAATGGATTTTAATTGTTGGTATTGGAGGAATTGGTCTCTCCCAACCCCATACCTCTGGATAAGTGTATTGAATGATATGAACTGGTTGTTTTCAAATAAGTGGTGAAGGTGAGTGATTCCTTTTTGGTGCCATGATGGAAAGTGAACAGAAGTGTTGTACAGCTGGAAGTCCGGATTGTGCCAAATCGGGGTGAACCTACATGGTGCTAGTGATGATTTGGTGATTTTGTGGGCTTTCCACCAGGCTGTCAGAGTTGAGATTGTGATGTTCTTGTAGTAGTCTTGTTTCTTGATTGATTGTGGTAGGAATGGGAGGTCTGTGATTGAAGTCGTTTTACATTGATTTTGTTCTATCTGTAACCATGGTGTACTGTAATTATCTTTATGGATCCATTTGAGTAAATATTGTAGCTGATTTGACAAGGAGTAATGAGGGCAGTTTGGTGCTTCTAGGCCGCCCTGTGATTTTATGCTCTGTAATGTTGAAAGTGAGATTCTTGGTTTTTCAATGCGTCCAATAAGAGTAAGTGGTAACTTGGTCCAGCGTTTAAAATCATCTTCTATGTTTTTCCGCAGAGGGGTGTAGTTGAGGTTAAACAACTCTGACAGCCTGGAGGAAATATTAATGCCTAAGTATTTGATATTACCAATGTGGAGTGGGAGAGAGGGATCTTGGGCTGCAGAATCCCAGGCATTTGCGGTCAAAGGTAGAATAGTGGATTTGTTCCAGTTTATTTTATAGTGTGAGATTGAGGAGAAGTTGTTGATTATTTTGAATGTTTCTTTTAATGATGTGAAAGGATCTTGTGGGTGTAATAATAAATCATCCGCATATAAGCGGAAACTTCACTAGTGAGACTAAATTGAGGTTGAACCGTAGACGCAGTTTATGGCCTTCCATTGGTTGACTCTGCTGCCAATCAAATGTGTCTGTGCTCTTATTGGCTAGTTTTACTGCCTCCGTCTCTGTTTTTTTCTCCTGTGTATGATCGTTCTTCCCTCTTGGGCAGTTTAACTGAGCATGTGCCTTTGTCCCACTCAGCAAGTCAGAGCCCAGAAGCTTTGCCCCACTGCGATGTGATGGTGTTTATATCAAACAGCCCCCGCTGTACTCACACACGGAGCTGAGCTGCTCACTGTTAGCTTGTTTATTTAAAGTTTATTAAACGTGTGATGTGTCCAAATTGCACCAAAAGAGCGTCTGTGTTTGATGGTTGTTTATTTGTGCTTTAGAACATAACTGCCATGAAACAATCAGAAAATAAAGTTGTATTTCTGTCATTCATGGGTTTCTCTCTCTCAGAAAGGCTTTCCAGCCTGTCTCTCTGTTGCTTGCTTGTGCTCTCAGCTCGCTTGCCCTCTCTCTTTTTCTCTTGTCTTTTTTAAAATGAGTTGGGAAAACCCACAACAAAGCCTAACTTTTAACATTATCAAATGAAGAGAGATGTCATCCCCTCCTCTCTCTCTGATGGCGGGGTTGTACAGCTCTAATCATGACATGCAGTCGCAGAGCCCAGAAGCCCTGCCCCACTGTTGTAGAGCAGAGTGGCTGATCGCTTGTTTATTCCAAGTTTATTAATATTGAAAGTGTTGCATGTCCAAACACTGCACTTGTGTCCCCAGCAATGCACCTGCCAAGTGTGAATTAGATCGGATGAACGGTTCTCGAGATATGGGAAGTACACACATACATACATACAGACAGACAGACAGACAAACAGACAAAGATTCCTTGCTTTACATTGAGAGATATGGAGAGATAAATATGTTCATTCCATGTTAATCCTGCATCAAACCACACACCCAAAAATCATAAGACTTTCACTTGTTCTAGCCTTTTCTCATATTGTGTTTTTTTGTATTATATCTTTATCTGTGTATCAACACTTCTCTTTCTAGTGAACGTTGTTTTGGTTTTTTCAACTGAAAACTTGAATCCCCACAAATGACCATTTTTCAGCCACGTTAACTGCCTCACGTAGTTTTTCCCATAATATGATTAATATTCTTTACCCCTTTCCACAAGGCGCCGTCATCAGCAAACAATGACCGTCCAATATCGCCCTGAACTTGAGAAAAAAAAACATCATTTATCATAATGGAAAAGTGTATTGGGCCAATGACACTGCCCTGAGGAGTACCATTATCTAATATATATCTTCCTAATAAGGCTGTCCCAATTCTGACTTGATTAAATCTATCGAATAAAAAGTCTTTAATCCAATTACATGTTTAACCTGCTATTCCTATCATATTTAATTTGATCATCAATCCCTCCTTCCAAACCATATCATATGTCTTTTCTTCATTAAAAAAACTGCTATTACAGATTCTTTATTAATTTGTGCTTAATCTCCGTTTCTTGAAACATGACAGGGTCCATGGTTCCTCTAGCCCTCCTAAATCCACTCTGATGAGGTGATAGAATTCCTCTGATTTCCATATAAAATGCTCATCTTTCTGTAATCATTCTTTCCATTATCTTTGCTACATGCGACATCAGTGCTATTGGCTTATAGTTCATTGGACTTGATGGGTCCTTCTCTAGTTTCCTCATCACTAAGCCTCCTCCATGTTTCACAGTAGACATGGTGTTCTTTTCTTTGAGGGCTTAATTTTTTCTTCTGTAAACATAGGGTTGGCGTGACTTACCAAAAAGCTCTAATTTTGTTTCATCTGTCCAAAGCACATTCTCCCAGAAGGACTGTGGCTTGTCAACATGCATTTTGGTCCAGTCTGGCTTTTTTGTGTCTCCCTCTGAGAAGTAGAGTCTTCCTCTGTCTTCTACCATGGAGCCCATTGTCATTCAGACAGCGACAGATGGTATGACTTGAAACTATTGTACCTTGAACTTGAAGATCAGCTTGGATCTGTATTGAAATTTTCCTTGGTCCTTTGTCGACCATTCCACAATGTTCAATCTCGGGCCAATTTTCCTCTTGCAACCACTTCTGGAGATGTTAGCTACAGTTCCATGGGCCTTAAACTTCTTAATAATATCAGCAACAGTGGTCACAGAAACATCAAGCTCTTTGGAGATGGTCTTATAACCTTTACGTTGACAATGCTTGGCTATTACCTTTTTTCTAATGTCTTTAGACGACTCTCTAGTTTTCCTTCTGTTTTTCATGTTCAGTGTGATGCACACAGTGGCACAAAACAGCAGAGAATAATTTCCTACTTTTAAATTAAACTAGCTGCATGAGTGATTGTAAGATTACAACACAATAGTCCCCTTATATTATCACTACTAATCAATTATTTCTTACAACTTCTAAAGAGTACCAGTAATTTTGTCCAGGTTATTTTAGAATGTCTTTGTAGAATAAGCATGAATTCATTTCATTTTCACAACTTGTTTGTTTTACTATCTACTTCAGGCAGACAAGGCAATACCTATTTAAAGCAGCTATAATCAATATTTTTATGTTAATGATGGATCACATCACTACTTGTATATAAAAGATGTCACTTGTAGCAACAAACCAACAGGCAGTAATCACCCGACTGCAGTTCTCCTCAGCTCTAAGGAGCGATTTAGTATCTTTAAGCTTGTTGTTTTGGTTTTAAGACAAAACTTTATTAATTTGGTTCACTCTCAGAGCTCTCTTTGGTATTGTTTCAAGACACAACAGGCAGCAGCACTTGCGGAGAAAAAGCTCTGATAAACCCACTGTAGACAGATAAAGTTAGCAATTAGCTAGTGAACATAGTGGAGCATTTAGCAGCTAAAGAGTCAGATATTTCCCTCAGGATGAAGTTCATAACAGAGCTAAAAACAGATATCAGATGGTGGCCAGAAACACAGTCGCAAATGAATACTAATGGCACCTGTCAGCTCACATGTTCTGCATAACAACTCTGTAAGGTGATAATATACAGTCTGTACGCTAATATGATTACAGCCTGTTACTGCTGCCCCAAGTGGCCAAAAAAATCAGTTCATGTAGGTTTAGCTTGACTGGTACACAAATTACTCATAAATGTATACTTACATTTAGCATCCAGGACCATTATACATTTTGAAAGTGTAAATATCTGCAGCACATTAATTTAGAAAAAAAAATCTAACCTTGACAGATTTCTTGTGGCCAAACAGCAAAGTCCTTCGAGCAATGAGGCTAAAGACGGGTCAAAAGTGTGTTAACATGCACTCTAGTATCCTATTTATGATGCAGTTTTTGGAGTATCCCGGTTATGTTTTGCGCCTGTAAACACCTGGGGCCTGTTTCAGAAAGCAGACTTAACAAACTCTGAGTCTAACCCTGAACTCTGAGTTGATGAACCCTGAGATGGGAAATTCCGAGTTTTCGGTTTTGGAACAGCTGATCAGAGTCAGTTCAATCAACTCTGAGTATGTTCACTCTGAGTTAAGTGTGTGCGTGATGAATGAAAAAAGCCATCATCAATGGAGCTCCAATACTACAAGTCACTATGGCAACAGGTAAGTAAAAGGCAGAGCCTCCATTTTAGTCCAGTGGATGTATAGATATTAATGCATGTGTATGTGGACGGTGCACATTTATCTTTAAAAAATGAACCTGAGTCAGAGTGGGAAAAGTGCCAATGAGTTAACACAATAAAATTTTATTCAGTGTTGTCCATTAATTCATTATTTACCAGACTTACATTTCCTTAATGATGATAAAGTGGAATCTGACTGTGTATCAGGCTGCAGCTACATTACATTTTAAATATAGCTTTACTCTGACAGGGACAAAACGCAGGAGGCAGCAACTGAAGATGAAAAATATAGTTAAAGATTTAAAAGATATATATGTCAAAGACATAGAGACATGACTGTAAGCTCACAGTCTGATCCAGTAATAATGTGTTTGGTGATTTTCACTTGAAAAGGTGTCATGGTTAAAATACAGTAGTTTTTAATATTTTAGATATATTTGTATCTTGGTCTTGCTCACTCATAAATATTAACATATAATCATTGATCCTACATGTCTAATGCTTCATACCGATATATTAAATTTAAACTGAGATTACACATTATGTGCAGTAAACATTTTAGGTCAGGAGCTGCTCTAAAAAGTGACAGCTGTCTTGTGTGCACAAAGTCACAGTGTTATAACAGAAGGACATGCAGAGGTTTTATTCTGAGCTGAAACTGAATTCACACTGTGCAATATTTAAATATGAAGGCAAAAACTGCTGTTCAAAGAAATGACTGATGCACATAAAAGCGGTAACTTTGAAAAGTCCTTGAGTAACTAAACTAATATCCAACCAGGATGTTTATTCTAACGGACAGTAAACCTCCGCTAATAAATGTGCTTTGATACAGACTGAATCAATGAGGAAATTAAACAGCTTGTCAGGCTCTGTAAGAGGGAGGAGACAGAGAGAAACACAGGGTTTGTTGAAGAAAACCTTCTGGCAAGCAGGTTAGCTTCAGAGATTCGGTAACTGCAGAAACTGACCCCAAGTTTAAGTTAGCTCTGAAGCACTGAAAACCCAGAGTTTCCCTCATTTCAGGGTGAACAAACTCAGAGTTTTCAGTAAACCAGATCTCTGAGGCCCATTATCCTGTTCTCAGAAACCTGGATAAGACCTTATCCTGGTTTTGTGAAACCTGGATATGCTACCTGGAGTACTCTAATAGAAACCAGATTACTGTTTTATGTTAACACCTTATCCAGGTTTCTGAACATTATTTTTTGATACAGACCCATGTCTAATGGGTGGTGGAAAGATTATTTGGCAGGCTCTGGTGGACAGCAGTGTAATGCCAGGCAAAGCCTTCAAGCTCCCTTTCAGTGTCATGACCCAGGGCTCTGGTGGTCAATACCTCATCAGTGCCAGAAATAACAGAGACTTCCCATGTCCTACCCAAACAGGTGAGGGTAGGCAGCATTTCTTTGTTTCAAACGTTGTTAAATGACCTTATCGATGCCAAAATGTCTCAGATCTCAAGTACCTGTTCCTGCTGCCTGTGGCTTAGGGCAAAGTCACATCTGGGTGGAGTACCATGCACAAGTACAATGCAACTCCACAGTTAGAGAAAAGTAGCCACCCAAAGGTGTTACTCCACACCAATCTGCAAAGACTCTCCCCTATACATATTGAAATTTCAAGCAAAATCAAATGTGTGGATTGCTCAAAATAATTTCCTGTAACCATCCTGTAACCAGTGTATTTTTCTTTTTTCTCTTAACAGCCTTGGCTTGACAACTGGACAATATACTGATGCTACTTTGACCATTACGCTACCTGCCGACACACCAACAGGCACTGACATCACTCTCACTGGAAGCCAAGTCATCCAGTGGCTTTGACTCTAATTACGCTGTTCTTAGATTCTCTGTTGTTACCAAGTTAACCAGACAAATTTTTCTTCACACCTAGTTGGAAAAAGTAAATAGAAAGGCTTTGAAACATAGCTACAAAGCCAGCCACAAAGATGGCTATTGCAGATGCACAAAGTTATATACAAGTATCCTACAGATCTAAATTTTAAGTTTCATGTTCCAATTTCAAAAATCACTGTGATTCATGCATACATTTCCCATCTTTCTTTTTCTGTTCTGTCCAGATTACAGATTTTATTCAGCCTCTGTGTGAAGTGATTAGTGTACTGGCTGATGATTGTCCCCAAGATGTATCTCAGTGTAAACCTTTCCAGTGGGAGCTATCAGCCAACCTTACTGATGGAAACGGCTCCGGGGTTAAGAGCATTTCCCTGTGTGAAGGTGGTGGAACCCTCCCTCACACCTCCCTGAGCTCTCCCATCATCCAGGCAAACTACAACGCCTCCTGCTGGTTGCAGATTGTTGAGTTTATAGCTGTTGAAAGTTGGCAATGTGGGCAAGTGCCATCACTCCATTGTACGTTCTGCTGGCCCTCTTGCTCTAACTCTGTCGCTGCCACTGTGGCTGTGCCTGCTGGTAAATGCCTCTGTACTAAGAACTTGAAGAGCTTTGGTTAGGTTTTCTAGTATCTCATGTCTATTCTCTGCATCAGGCATTGGACAGTAGAGGTGGACAGGTAAAGTAAATTTTTTACTCCCAAATATCGATAACAGTATATCAATATCAACCTAAAAATCCAGTATCAGTCAGGCTACATTGAATAGTCTGCCTTTTATGACTGTAAATGATTTAATACAATGTGCTTCCACTCTGGATGGACATTTTCTACTGGTGGAGGTCTTCTGCCAAGATAACATGCATGCACTGGTTAAGAATTGAATACTAAATGTATACTTTGTCTATTATAAAAAGTAGAAAAATTCAGTTGCATTGCATGGATATTTTTCTCTTATATACTGTATGTTTATGACATGTCAGCCAAAATCTTGCATCGGACAAATATTTGGTTACCTGGACATTTTACTTTACTTTATTTTAATTCTTCCCATTCCTGTATTCTTTCTTCAGAGGTGCTAAAATGGGTATTGTGATTTGAGACGAGGCACGGTATCTGATCAGGAAACAAAATCAACACATGATCTAAACATAAACTTGGATGAACTTCCTTTTTAAATTATATTTAAACACTTTACCTTAGAAAAAAATATGCATGTCAATGAACGTCTATGGACAGGTTACATTTATATGTCAAATAAATGTTTAATTCTTTCTTGCCCAAAGGCAACAAAAACCTCCTTTTTTAGGGAAACATATATACATAATATAAATATAAATAATATAAATAAATATTGATATGATATGTAGTACAACTGTCATGTGATGGTATTAATATTTGGCAAACAAATCCAATATTCTCAATATTCCCAGAAAATGCGCAGAAGGACTTTCTCTCTGCCTGACTGAATCTTAAAAGAACAGTTAGGGTCATACCCTCAGAGGACAGTGAACCTGTGAGCAGGTAGGATGGATCCCACAATCAGATTTAATTTAAAGTGATATGGCTAGAGTAGGAATTACTACTGGAATCAAAAGAATTATATATGAGAATCAGTCAGCGTGTAGTGAACACACCTTGTCACCAACAGTTTTCTTGAGACTACTTCATCAGATGATATCAGTTTGACTGAAAACTGTGAAAACAGAGTTGGTAGACCATCCAGAGAAACCACAACATTGTTTCAGGACAGAAGCTGCTGTTGACATTTCTAAATCGACTTTTAAATTACTTTAGGAGTAAAACCAAATATTCCACTTCTTCCTCTTCATTATACTGGAGTGGAAGAGGTGGAAATTGCAAATTTAAACCCAAACTATGTATAACATGGCTAGACACAAACTAGAGGTGAGATATGTTGATATTTATAGTCCTTTTACTGACAGATAATGCTTATGTTAGTCTGTTGTAAAGTAAAAGTAAAGTAAATCCTGCACTACATTATTGTCCTATATTGAAAAATACTCCATACATGTTTTCTGAAAATTAATAAGCCATTTGGCAAATCTTGGTCACAATTGATTTACAATCGTTAATGCTTATATTTTTGTCACAGTAAACATATTCTGAGAAATTAATTGTGAAAAAAGTACTTACGTATCTCTGCGATGTTAAATATAAATTATCTGGAATATTTTTTTTTACTTGACCATTCTGCATTTATTGAATGCCTGTTTTCCTCAATGACAGGAACTAAAAAACAGACATGTTCATTTGACAACTATCAAATCAAGGTCAATTCAGGATACGTACAGTTTCTTGTACAGTTGGGGTTTAGGTTTATACAAAATGAATGGGTCAGTATTGTCATACAGCTGTTCAAATGTAATTAGCACTTGGCAACAATCAAGCTACAAACATCTCTTAAAAACACAAAAAATGGATTCAATTAAAGACAACAAACATCTTGTCTTTTCTGTAATAGAGCACAAAGTTAGACAGAATGACAAAATGAGAATGTTTAACTTTAATGTGCTTCATTTCAACACAGTTGACAGCTTTAGCTGTGCCCCAGTGCTTCTCTATTTCTGGAACAGTGACCCATCCTTTGAAATTGTGTTTAGACTGAATACAAAGCAACGATTACAGATGACAAATGCTTGAGTTGAAGAGATGATTTATTCAAAGGTACTGAGGAACTGAGGCCAGGTTGTGTTTTCTCAAATTGTAAATGTACTGTATCGTTTTGAGTGAAAACAGTGCATTGAGTTAAAGACTCAACATTGTGAATGTACAGTCACATGAATGAGAAAAATTCACACAAACTGGACTTCCTGGTAAGTTACATAATCAGTCTGGCCTACGTCTGGTCTGTAGCATACAAGCAGTATAATCAACCCATTATTGCCATTTTTATAACAGCAGCAGTCAAAAGCAATGTAAAGAAAGAAAAAATCTAAACTCAAACCATTTACATTTTTACAGTTAAATAATACTGTCAATCAAATAATTCTTCATACATTTATGTATCACTAACTGCTGTCAAGATATGGTTGTGTGCACAGTAAAGCTTGTTTGCAACACAGGCAAATCATTAAAAACATCTTCCGCCATCATATAATCATACAGTGCTGCTTGAAAAGCTTGTGAACCCTTGAGAATTTTCTCTATTTCTGCATAAATATGTGATCAGATTTACACAAGTGCTTAAACTAGATAAAAGGAACCCAATTAAACAAACGAGACAGAAACATTAAACTTATTAATTTATTTATTGAGGAAAATGATCCAATCTGTGAGGCAAAAGTATGTGAACCCTTGCTTTCAGTAACTGGTGTGACCCCCTTTTGCAACAGTAACTTCTACCAAATGAATCCGGTACCTGTTTATCAGCCCTACACATCAGCTTGGAGGAATTTTTAGTCCATTCCACCTTACAGAACAGTCTCAACTTGGGGATGTTGGTGGGCTTTTTTGCATGAACTGCCTGCTTCAGGTCCTTCCACAGTATTTCTGTAGGATTACGGTCAGGACTTTGGCTCTGCCATTCCAAAACATTATCTTTCTTCTGCTCTAACCATTCTTTGGTAGATTGATTTGTGTTAGGGTCATTGTCTTGCTCTATGACCCACTTTCTGTTGAGCTTCAGTTCACAGATGGATACCTTGACATTTTCCTATAGAATGTGCTGGTACAACTCAGAACTCATAGTTCCATCAATGATTGCAAGCCGTCCTGGTCCAGAGGGAGCAAAGCAGGCCCAAACCATGATGCTACCACCGCCATTTTTCACAGATGGGATAAGGTTCTTATGCTGGAATGCAGTGTTTGCTCTCTGCCAAACGTAACGCTTCTCATTCAAGCTGAAAAAGTTCAATTTTGGTCTCATTCATCCACAGAACATTTTTCTAATCGCCTTCTGGCTTATCCATGTGGTCTTGAGCAAACCGTAGACAGCAGCAGCGTTCATTTTGGAGAGAAGTGCCTTTTTTTCTTGCAACTCCTGTTCTCCTGATGGTGGACTCATGAACACTGACTGTAGCCACTGCACAAGAGGCCTTTAGTTTCTTAGACATTACCCTGGGGTCCCTTGTGGCTTCCCAGAATATTACATGCCTTGCTCTTGGTGTGGTCTTTGTTGTTCGACCACTCCTGGGGAGGGTAACAATAGTGTTGGATGTCTTCCATTTATACACAATCTGCCTGACAGTCGACTGGTGGAGTCCAAACTCTTCAAAAATGGTTTTGTAACCCTTTCCAGCCTGGTGAGCATCAAGAAGTCTTCTTCTAAGGTCCTTAGAAATCTCCTTTGTTTGAGCCATGACACACTTCCACAAACCTGTTTTGTGAAGCTCACACTTTGATAATGAAGACGCAGATTTCTCTTCTTTAAATAAGGCTGGGCCTCCCAGTCTCACACTTGATTGTCACCCCATTGATTGAAACACCCAACTCTAATTTCCCCTTCAAATGAATTGACTTGATGATCCTGGAGGTTCATATACTTTTGCCCAAACAAATATATAACATTGGATCATTTTCCTCAATAAATAAACAAACAAGTGTAAGGTTTTTGTCTCATTTGTTTAATTCATGTCTCTTTATCTAGTTTTAGGACTTGCATAGAAATCTGATCATTTTTTAGGTCATATTTATGCAGAAATAGTGAAAAAGGATTCACAAACTTTCAAGCAGCACTGTATAATGTCTAATATTTGTTGCCAACATTTTATTGCAAAAAGGCTATTTTGTATGAGATACACAGTTATACAAGTGTTTCTGTAGTGAACTCACATGGTGTGTGTTCAAAAAGTAACTGGTAATTATTAGTTCAAATAAATTATTAACCTCAAATTTACATTAACCACGTAAAGAGAAAAATACTGTTGAAATGCACATATATTATTGGCTTTTATCCTCATCCTCTCTACCCTGTAAAGAGCACACAGTGCCCCTTAGAAAATTATTTTAAAACAATAGTTCAACATCTTGGGAAATACGCTTATTTGTCTATTCACATAGAGTTACTACTCTCATATCTGTGTGTTAAAAATGGAGCTGGAACCTGGGGACCATTTATTAACTTAGCAAAAAGACAGGAAGGAAGGAGAAACTGTTGGCCTTGATCTCTTCAAAACGCCAACTGCCTACCAACATGTCTTCAAGGGGGCATATTATCCACATTTCCAGGTCTATATTTTTAATCTGGGGCTCTACTCTGGAATATCTTTGCATTATCTTAAGTTCAACAAACTCTTTATTTATCTTGTAGTGGCTCTTTACACAACCCTGGTAATAAGTAGGGTTAAGAGGTACTGTTTCCAGTTTAATCTAATCGCTTCCCGGCTCCAGCTCCATACTTAACACACAGCCATGAGTGGCAGAAATCCTAACATCTAACTCAGCAAAAAAGTGAAGAAGCATATTTACCAAAATTTAGGACTATTTTTTAAGCCTCTATAAAAATATAAGAAAAAGATATCATCCTCTGATAAAAATAACACCAAAAAGGCCTACAATTTCCTATTAACATTTGCATTAGAAAGACATTGCTTTGAGTCAAATTCAAACCAATCCCTTCCACACCAAGTATTCTCACATTACAACCTCTCACTACAGAAACAGAGGTTGTTCTCAGTGGAGCATGGTGGCATCTTGGATGTCCATCGCTCACTGGATTTTATGCACATTTTTAACATGCTTTTTCAGGTGGCCTGACTGCGTGAAGTTCTTAGGGCAGTGTGGGCAGGAATGTGGTTTCTCTCCAGTGTGAGTATACTTATGCCTTTTCAGGTTGTTGGAATCTAAAAATCCCTTCCCACAGTATGGACACCAGTGCCTTTTCTCACCATTATGCCACCTCAAATGCACATTCAGTTCTACTCTCCTTGCAAATCTTTTTTCACAGAGGTTACAAGGGAATGGTTTCTCCCCCGTGTGGATCCGTATGTGGGTTTCCACATCTCGCTTCGCAAAGAATGCCTTGCCGCAGATCTGGCAAACAAAAGGTTTAATTCTGCCGTGCACCATCTGGAGGTGTTTGGTGAGGCCGAAACGGTAGACAAACCCTTTCCCGCACTGCTGGCAGATATGGATCCTACCATTGCGGTGCACCCTGCCATGCCGTTTAAAACCTTTGGAGTCTGGGAAGCTCTTCCCACAGAGTGTGCAAGAGAAGGGTCTGTGACCTGTATGGCAACTGACATGGCTCTCCAGGGCAGCACTGCTACTGAGGACACGACCACATTCCCCACACTGGTTCTTGAGCAGACATCTACCAATGACTAATAATGGCTGTAATGGTGATACAATAGGTGGACCTCGAACAGTGGGGTAAATTACTGTATGATTCTTGGATCTTGGGGAACTCGTCTCTTTCTTTATTGGTAAGAGTGATGACCTCTTTCCCCCCAGTGAAGCTGTTTTGCTGACTGGCATTATAGGAGGAATCCACACAGCTTTAGACGTAAATCTTTTCACAACCTCACAGTTAGCACCATTCTTTGCTATATGGCTTGTTTTTGCTCCATTCTGCAATGTTGATTGATTTGAATTTTTCATTTTTGCTAGCGTCTTTGCTTTTGCTGCTTTAGATAACTTCTTAGCATTCACCAATCTTAAAGTCTTTTTTGGAATGGTAACATCTTGAATTAATCTGGGTCTCTTAGCAGGAGTAGATTCCCCAGTCCTTTGATGTCTGGCACCATATTTAGTCAACTTAGGCTGCCTAGCACTTGGGGTACCAATTTCACCACCATCTGTAGTATTGCTATACCTCCTGGGACTGAAAGAATAAGATTCTCTTTTAATCTGTTTAGCGCTAGAACCATCTTTAGTAGAGGTGTATCTTCTAAGGCTGACAGGAGTCAATTCACTGGAAGACATTTCAGGGCTACTGCCATTTTTAATCAAACTCGACTTCCTAGGTCTGGCAGAAATAGATTTGGTCTTTTTAGGGCTAGCATGTTCTCTAGCTGATCTAGATCTTCTAGGGCTGGCAGGTGTGGATTTAGTCTTTTTAGGGCTAGCACTATCTCTAACTGAACTACAGTGTTTAGGACTCACAGAGGTGGATTTTGTATTTTTGGGGGCTGTCCCATCTCTAGTTGAACCAGTCCTCCTAGGACTCAGAGAAGTTGATTGGGTCTTTTTAGGGCTAGCGTTGTCTTTAGCTGTACACCTCCTTGGAGTCTCAGAACTGGTTTTAGTCTTTTTAGTGCTCACACCTTCTATAGTTGAACTAGAACTCCTTGGGCTCACAGAAATGGATTTTGTATTTTCAGGGTCAACAACATCTCTGGCAAAACTAGACCTTCTATGACTCACAGGAGTGGATTTACTAGTCGCTCTTTTAGGGTCAGGATTATTTTTAGATAATTTTGACCTACAACTGACAGATGTTGGTTCACTAAAAGTCCTCTTCGATCTGACACCATCTTTACATAGTCCAGATCTCCCAGGGCTAATGGAAGTGGGGTCATTAGGTATGTTTTTTAGAGATGTAACATCATCTACATGCAGCTTATTAAGACTTACAGGTTCACTAGGAGTGTTTGTCTCCTTTTGACTGACATTCTCCAATCTAGGTTTCTCAGGGCTTACAGGGGTGGTCTCAGTTTCTTTGAGTAGTTCTGTATTTGTTTCAGTTCTTCTAGCTTGCAAGTGAGTTTTGAGGTGACTTCGGAGCCGGGCCACAAGGGAATTTCTCTGTAACTTTCTCTTGTCATCAGCGCTGGTCTCTGAACAAGAAGCTCTGGCATCTGCAAAGTCATTTGTGGATGCCTACAACAAAAAGGAAAAAAAAATGAGCAAAGACAAAATACATTTCAGAGCCCTAACAAAAACTCAAACACTGATGTGCACACAGGGTCCAAAATTAACCCTTTTCACTCATCTGCCAATGGCAGGTAAACTGAGAAAATGTCCCAGCCAAAAATATTTTACCATAATGCTGCATCAGCATCAGTTTTTAGTATGCAAACTCATCTATAGCATCACTTCAAAGAGACAATTTATGAATAGATAACATTGGATTTACAACTTTTATTCTGAGCTTTGTCAATTGAAAAAAAAAAAAATCAACACTATCAATTTAGCACTTTAGCACCTACTTTTCCAGTGCCACAAACACCTTACAGAAACATGAAGACAAGAGCTTTAGCTGAACCAAACATACGGTACATACTGAGTACAAACTTTGTCTGTATGTAACTCATATACTATTCTCTTACACCTCATCATCAGACATGCCAACATCATGATTTTTATGGAAACATAGCTTGACAGCGGCGTCCTTCATAGCGCCATTGAGCTACCAGGGTGCTAGATCCTCAGGGCGCATACAACAGCTAATGACTCTGGTAGGAGCAGAGGTGGGGCGTGGGGGACTGTGCATTTATGTTAACAAAGATTGGTGCATGAGCAATGCAATTATCGAGAGGCACTGCTCTGCTAACCTAGAATATATCATAGTTAAGTGTAGACCTTTCTAACTGCCCAGAGAGTTTACATCTACTGCTGCAACTGCAGCATATATCCTTCTGGATGCTAATGCTAAGCTTGCAATGAAGTAATTGCATGCTGGCATAAGCAAACAACAGACTACACACTCAGCTGATGTTAAGGTGCTCTAATTCTTATATAGTGTTAGGGGAGGGGTCATTCTAGTATGACTGTTACGTCATTGAGCCACCATTTCAGGCACGCACCAAAAATCCTGGTACAGAGGATTCTGCTTCTGTTGGCTCTGCACCAGTTATTGGTATTGACAGGGCTTCATGCTAACTTTTAGGTACACATAAAGAAATTTAGGAGCACTGTGAAAAATGTTCAAGTAACAGAGTTAATTAACTCAGAAACGGGCTGACTTCGCAGTTTGTCATTCACACCAAGTCATTACCGTGTCTTACTGCCTTTAGCCCATTGCCAGCTATCACCTGCTGCTGTTTCTGCTGTGTGTGGGTGTGATCAGCTCTTTCTCAAACACTCAAATTTAAGTACACCGAGGGCAGCCAGGCAGCCTGATGCAAGATCTGTATTCTGAGAGAACACCGTTTCTCCAAGGGGAGTATCAATGAAAGATAACAGTTAGTTATTGGTTACTGAGGCTACAGTTAGTGCCCTGATATTTATTATTATCTATCTGACTATTAAATAGTAGTTTTTGGTTGTAAAATTTAGGTTGTAATCTTTACTCGCACACTGTGCTTGTAAATTATTTTTCCGGTTGCACATGTCTGTTATTAGGGGCAAATGTAAGTGAAATACTCGCACTGTAGAGCCCTGTATTGATTTTATTGCCATCCTGTGTTTGGTGCCGTAGTTTAATGAGCGAGACCCTGATACTTTTTCACTTTTTTTGAATGTGTTCTCGATGCAAAAATTGGACAGATTCGGAAAGGGTGATGCTTCAGTGCGTCCTCACTGGGAGAGCTCAGGAGGGTTATTCAGTTATTGCTGCTGAGGCCGATTTGGATTATGATACAATGAAATCGGCTATATTAAGAGCATAAGAGTTGGTCCCTGAAGCATATTGGCAGAAATTCTGAAATTGGGTAAAGGGTGATAAGCAAACAAATGTGGATTTTGTCTGTTATTTGACTTCCAATTTTCACCATTGGTGCCCAGCTGTGGAAGGTGATACTTCTGACAGTCTTTGTGAGCTGACTGTGCTAGAACTGTTTAAAAACACTATCCCTCAACACACTGCTACATAAGTAAATGAGCAGAAGCCCTCCACCGTGCTCAAAGCAGCTGAATTGGCTGATGATTTTGTGTTGATGCACAAGGGTGTTTTTTTCAGAGACACACTCTTGATTGAAATGATGGGGATGATAATTGTGGTAACTTCCTTGGTGGTGCAAAAATTTCTGCCTGGTTCTTCGAGTAAACCTGCTTACAAGGTAACCTGAGGGTGCCAGAGTGTGCAATTACTGCCATGGGAAAGGTCACTGGAAGGACAAGTGTCTGCTGTTGAAGCCGAGAGTTAAGCCTCATTCACCTTTGCGTCGTTTGCCATTGTATACTCAAGCTATGCTATGCAGTTTTGGAGCAGAGACTGTTGTCTGTGGATCTGAGTACTGGTTCTGGCCTGATTTCCAAAACTGGTTCTCGTTTTAAGCCATTCATTGGCGATGCCGTTGTGTCCTTGGTTGATAGTGAGAAGCATGTACTGATTAAGCTGTTGCGTGACACAGGCGCTAAACACTAATTTATTGTGAAGTCAGTACCGCCCTTTTCACCTGTTACAGAACAGGGCATTCACTGCTTTATATTCTTCCAGCTGTTTTGAGGGAGGACTGGGTGGAGGACCAAAGGGCTGATCCATCTCTGTCTGACTGGTGGGATGAGGCTTGGCCGGTTGAAAAGGGAAGAGAGAAATTGCTCATGGTTAATTTGTCCAGGGAGATCTGCTGAAGAGAAAGTGGGTGCCCTGTGTTAGCAACTTTGGCAGTGAAGCAATTTTTCAGATTGTTATGCCAAGTAACTTCTGTGATATGGTGTTGCAAATGGCGCATGGTAGTTGTGGGCATTTGGTGGTGAGAAAAACTTATGATTGTGTCCTGTGGTATTTCTTTTGGCCTCGGTTGAAGTGTGATGTTGCCAAATATGTCAAGATGTGACGTAGTTGCCAGCTCATTGAGAAACCGAGTCAGGATATCGAGCCTGCTCCTTATTGTCCCATTCTAGTTATTAGCCAGCCGTCTGAGCATTTGACCATAGTTGGGTAAGTGGCACAAAAGAATTTGGAAGCATGTTTTTTTCTGGCTAAGAATGGGCCTTTGGGGGTGACAAAAATATCTTTTTGTTAAACTTTGACATGGTGTGTCTCCCTTTAGTTTTGGCCACTTGAGACCGGTCACAACAGTGGCAAACTAAGCTAAACATTTACAGCAGCTACATATGGACAGCTTTTGTTTTAGCTTGTTCATAACAGTTTGCTATTAGCCTAACCAGCATGCTATGGTTGTGTAAAACATGCTGGCGGTAGATGAGGGACTGCAGACAAAGCAGTTGAAAATATCGCTTTTCTACATGTTTATGCTTGTTGAACAGGCAGTTTGATAAAGTATTGGCTTTTTACTCAAAGGTTTTATTGGACCTACAGTAACGACTGTAGAAGTCGTCAATTCTTTCACATCACTGGTTCACTGTCTCCACTGCAGCCTCTCTGCTCTGCTGTCCACTGTTTGTGTGTGGAGGACAGAGAGCTACCAGTCAGTTGCTCGAAGCAGAGGATGAGTGAGTGGTTTGTGTTCTTTGTGATTCTTATGCACAATGTGAAATTTCAGTAGTGGAGTTCATCATTTAGCAGCTGTGCTGCACCGCTGTTGAAAGCATATAGGGGAAACACCCGGTGTGCACTAGTATTTACTAGTGCTGGGAGGTATATATAAACCTATATAAATGCCCAGTCATGCAAAAAAAAAAATACTGTGATATACCGTGAAACCACCCAAATCGTAAAAAATACAGTGACACATAATTTTTGACATAGCCTTTCAAAATTCAATGTGCGAATATTATGTACAAATTTTAATATTACATGGTTGGGATGCTCCGATAAAAATGTTTAGCCCAAATTCAGATCTGAGTCATTCAACATTGAGCACCTGCAAGTCCAGATCCAACTGGAAAATTGACTTATGGGGGGTGTACATTATGAAAATACATTAACATTCAGTACCTTACGTAAAAACATATTATATAGTAAATATTGCATAACTTAAAGTAGTGCTTAACTGCCTAGCCGCTGGGGTGTGCATTATTACCTTATCAAAGGGTGAGGGTGTTAAATCAATACTGTCACAGCTCATCTGTTCATCTTCCTTTAAGTACCCTTTGTAGTCTGTCTGAATGTTCAGTAACCAGTGCAAACATTTTTAACCCTCCTTATAATGATATTACTACACAAGACTGTGGAATGTTTACTACTACATTACCTTTTTTGGGGCTTGAACTACAGGTGACACAGCCAACTGTGCAAGGAACTGGGTTTTAGTCATCTGCAAATGAGGGTCAGCTATGTCTTTGGATGTGATGGAGGATAGCTGTATGAACTTAGCCGATTCTTTCTCTTGTATAGGTGGCTCATTTGGCAGTACACAATCTTGCACTGA
The DNA here is from genome assembly GCF_914725855.1 of Thunnus albacares. NCBI lineage: Eukaryota > Metazoa > Chordata > Actinopteri > Scombriformes > Scombridae > Thunnus > Thunnus albacares. The sequence goes on along the minus strand of NC_058108.1, from coordinate 11,357,808 downwards.
ATTGCTGATTATTTCTTCATCCAAACTATAAGTAGGTTCAATAGCTGTACCAGATACAGCTGAAGATTCAGTTGTGCTGACAGCTATTGCTGATTTCTCCAAGACTGGTGCCGAGACCTTGGATGGTGTAGATGGCTGCACACAACTGTTCACAGGTGCTGCATCCAAACTAATGCATGTTTCAGAGGATAATGATGCCTTCTCTTGAATATCATTTGGCTCTTCTGACACCTGAGAGGCACATACAGACACAGTGACAGAAGTTTTTTTTAAATTGGGACAAATGTCAGTTGATAGTGCTGGCACCTCTGACAGTGAGATCGTTTTTTTTGATGGTTGAGTTGACTTGACCACAGATGATGGTTTCTCTTGTGTGGTACCTTCAGAAGATCCATCTGAAAGCAGTCTTGAGATCAAGACTGATTCCTTGGTTGACATCGGAAATGGCAGCCTGCTTAATTTGACAACTGCAGAGAGCTTCTGTTCAGTGGTCAGTGGGGCCTCTGGGGACACAGTGATTGGCACTACCCCAACTGACGATGTTGTAGACTGTTGTTCTGAAGCCATTTGTGAAATGCTTATCTGCTGTGATGAAGAAACCAACAGTGGCCTTGACACCTTGACAGCAGCAACTGGTTCAGCAGACTCCTGCTTTGTTGTCAGAACAAGTGTTTTCTGTGACTTCTGTTTCTTTGATGCCACAGCTGACACCTGTCTTGGAATTATAATTGTTACTTTGGGGTATGGTAGGGTCCCTGACTGCTGGTGTGTTGAACTAGTGCTTGTCTGAGAAGTCACAACAGGATGCGATTTCCTGGAGGTAACATATATCGTTTTCTGAGAAACAGAGGAAAGGGGAGGTGTGCCAAGGGGAAGGCCTGCAGCTGTAGAAGCTGGAAGTGAATTATTATTCTGTGCATTAGCAACTTTTGACACAACAGTAGATAGCTGTGTTGGGGACAGTGCTGCAATTGTATGTGACATAAGTGAGGATGATCTTGGCACAACGATTATTTTATTTGGGACTGTGTTACTCAGTGATTTACTGGGCATTGCCAATGTTATCAGAGGATGGAGTGGGTGCTGCTTAAGTGACACACTGGTTTGAGTTGCAGCAGTTGAAGATGGCGGAGATGTAGTAGTATTGGAAGGGGTACCTGCATGCGGTTGTTGTGGTTTGACAACCTTAATATGGGACTGAGTTTTATTTGATTCAATGGCATCTGTAGTCTGTGAAGCATCACAAGGTGTCTCTTTTGTTGTTTGTGTTGTTGTGGACATCTCTGTTACATGTATATCTACTGCAACTTCTTGAGTTACAACAGGAAGCGGTGGTGTCTGTGGTGGGGATCCAGGAGTAAGTAAATCAGCTTGGACCTCATCCACAGTTTGTAAGGTAACCACACGAGGAGCACACTGGATTTGTGGTGGTGCCATTCCTTGTGGGGAGGAGAATGTATTTTTCACTGTTGACTGATTCATGGCTTCAACTAGTAGCATTGCATCCTGAAGAGTTACTGAGGTACAGTGTTCTCTGTGCTGAACTGATGGTGCTTGTACTGGCTCAGCTGATGGGGTCTTTAGAGTTTCATTTGCAGATAAAACTTCGGTGGGTGGAGCCTTGAGCACCTCCTGGTCTGTTGGAACATCAGTGAATAGTGTCTGATGTATTTCTTTCACTGGCTGTTGCAGATGTTTTGCTTTCTTTGGAGGACGTCCTCTTCCTCTTCTACGACATACTGACAACCCAGGCTTGGAACTAGCCTCTCTTCCTGTCGAGCTACCTTTTAATTCTTCATGTACTACTTCTTTGTTTAGCGGTATGGTCTCTGCTAACTGTTCCTTTGTGAATTGTTGCACAGTAACATTCATTTGTTTATTTGACATTTCATTCGCTGGTAGTTGCCTTTCTTCATGTGGTTCAACCTCTGATAGTTTCTGAGCAGCCACCAATGGTTGTTCTGCAGATGTTACCAGTTTACCCTGTGTCCTTATTTCTGATATCTTCAGACCGACACCAGACTCTTCTTCCATGACATATTTTACTGCAGCGATTGAAATGACTTGTGAATGCCCTGGTTCTGATAATTGTTTCTGGGCTTGTAAATTGCTATCCATTACCGAACACGGTGGTTCCATGGCTACTCGGGTCTCTTCATCTTTTTGATGTAAGGTCATTTCTCCATTTGAACATTCCTGATTAATGAGAAGCCCCTCTGTTTCGGTTCCACACGCAGAGGCCTGTGGTGGATCTAGGCACAGCAGTGACAGAGATGTCAAGGACAATACATAAGAAAAATGCTATAGAAATGTATAAAAATATGTAGCTATGAGATACTTCACTTTTGCAGAATATAAAACAATGATTTAATCTTATCAAAATTCTAAAGTTTATTATAACCTCACAAACCTTACTTTCTTACAAATTATCCAACTGAAGCTGCATCAACATTGTTTTCATTATTCTCAGTCAGTTTTAATTTCTCACCTGCATTATCACTCAAGCCTTGCCTGCAGACCACAGTGGGTTCAATTTCCTCCTGTACCAATATAAACCACAGAGAAGAAGAACCATAAGATTCCTGAAGAGGTGTGACACAAATTCCAATGTGAGGAAGAGAAGACATAAAATGGGGAAATAACTTTTTTTGCTGTCAAGATACACACGCACTTCTTTTTTGACAAGTGGCATCAGGGAATTTCTCTCTTCATAGTCCTGATCCTTTTGAAGACATTGCTCCATCTCCTCATAACCACATTGCTGCTCTTGGTTTTGCCATGATGAGTGCCTCAATGGTTGACATTGCTCCACCAGCATGGTACAAAAAGGAACAAGGTCTGTAAAGATAAACCAAAAAAAAGACAAGAAATTGTTATTTTTAAGACTATGGTTCCTGCAATCTTTGAAAAAAATGCTATAGTTTAAGCAGCACATCCCCAAAGGCAGATTGGTCTGACTCCTGTTAACACATTGAAAAAAAGCCTGCTGATCTACAAAGAACTAGTTTGCCAGGTTATTACAGAGTCAAAGGGCTTGGATGGCAAAGACCAGGGATGAGGCCAGATGTAGAGGGTAAAGGATGCATACACATGCACACACAGAAATCATGCATACGCTATTTCACACACAAACTGTTCTTTTAAAAGACCTCAGTGATGTGCAAATACTGTTGCACAAATCTTTCAACATTTCATACTACTGGTAATCTGCATTTATACTCAACGCTGGGGAGTCTAATTTATACAATGCAACACTTAACTTGGATGTAGCAAGGCGTCACATGACCCATTGGTTTACATTGGAGCTGGTTTGAAGCATAGAATTGCTGCTTACGGTCAGCGACATCTTTTCTGTTTGGAGCCAGGAACTTCCAAATACGGACTCTGGAATCACGCCCTGCTACTTCAGACTGGACATAACGCGAGATTACATGTTCACAACGTCACATATTCTTTTTGAACGGAGAAAGTACCAGTGTAAAACCGACGGTTTGTAGCATTTATGTTGCTGGACTAGCGAGTTCTTAAAGTCTGTTTACAGTGATTGTGTTAGAGTCAGTCAGCCCTAAAAGTGTTTTGTTTGTCCAGTTTAACCTGCAGGAGTTTCTGAAAGCTTGTGTAACATGTTTTTCTGCCCCAGAGGAAATAAATTCATGACGAGTGAAAACAAGTCCAAAGCATCTTCCAGCATCTCTACTGCAGAAATAGAATATGTCAAGCTGCCAAATACCACTGTCACAGATGATAAGGAGCTCAAAAAGACAAACAGGTAGTCTTATCAATGCTAACAGCTGGAGAAAATAATTAACCTCGAGGCTCCTCCATTGAAATTTTAAGGGGCACTATCAAGCCACCTTGCAACACCCTAAGCTACATATCAAACAACAAAATGTAGCCCCTCTGACATGTGTGTCAAGTTTCATGAGTTTTCAAGCATCCCAACCGCTCAAAAACAGCTGCCCGTTTCATGGCAAATAACGTGTTGCCATGGCAACAGCTTTTGATGAAATCTCAAAAGCTTCACTTATCTAGCACCATCAAGGTCTTACAACTTAGCCTAGCTGAGCAAATTTGGGGTGGATCTGGTTAACCTGCTGGGAGTATTAGTATTAGTAGTAGTAGTAGTAGTAGTAGAAGTAGGTAAAAGTATGAGGCCTATAACTTCTTGTCGCCAGTAGGTGACGCTATGAATATGATTCAATAATGGCCTGTACATGTCTTCAGACCGGGACTTTTATCGAAAATGTGAAATCTGATCTGACAATGTGGAGTTGAGTTACAACAGTTTTGTGTTGTTTTTTTACATGCCAAAACATCTAATTTGCCACATTGCCTCAGCAGCGTCATTCAATGAAAACTCACAAGCTTCACAATATAGCATCATCATTAAGGCTTTTCTGACCAAATTTGAGGTGGATCTGGTCAACCTGCTAGGCAGAGATCATAAAAGTACAGTACCTGTAACTTACTGTTGCCAGTAGGTGGTACTATGTCTATGACTCAATAATGACATGTAGATATGTTCAGTCTGGGAGTCAGGCATGAAAAATTTGGGGTGATGTACATTCAGTTTTGACAACATTGCATCACAGAGTTTGTTAAAGTACAACGTCTGAAAATGGCAAAAACTGCACAATATCACTTCCTGTGTCCACTATGTACAACTACTTATATGTCATGTTGCTGTATATTGTGTGTAGACCACATGATGTTAATTTCATGTAAATTGGATGACGTTTGTAGCATAATGCTGACTTCCTGTCACCTAACATGCATATGCATTTTCATATCAAGGCAGAAAATTACCACAGCCAAATGGCCAGTGCTGTGGATGCCCAAGAGTGTGGCCGTAATGCCCCTTCTACAACTAGTTTGGCATGCTCTGTTTTGAACTGGCTGTTGTGCCTTGAAGAGAAAGTTGCAGATTCCCGCATTTAGAACTACATGTGATACAGCAAATAAACAAACTCTCTGTCCGCTGGACATCACCAGTAGTGCAAGATTTTTCCCACTCCTGCAAATATATGTTTAACTTTAACATAAACATTAACAGCTAAACCGCATCTTCCATTGTTGCTAACTTTGGAGCTAACGCCTTTCACTTTTCCAGCACCTGGGGAAATAACAGATGTGACTTTTCTTGATCTTGAGAAGCTGCAGCATTTATGAACTGACAGACTGTAGTATGTACTGTACATTTACTGCCAGACTGACAACTTACAGCTAACCTTTTCCTCTGCTCCACTCGCGTTCACCATCACTTTTCTGCCGCTCGCTCTTTCCCGCATTACTACGTAAACATATTACCCAATGCCATATTCCTTAACAGAGCTACGCTACCAATAGTTTCCCAGGCAACGACACAGAGGTTGACTCACGTATGGGAACAAAGCTGCACAGAGTCTCCCAAATGCTGTTGATTTCCAAATGAATGGATATTTGGCAATATTAAAAGTAAATTAAAAGTATTTTTTGGCCGAGCGAAAGAGAAACACTGTTCAGTAAAAAAAAAAAAGGACAGTCTGTCGGCTGTTACATGACTCGCAGCTCTCATACAAGTCTCTCCTTGAGAAGCTTCTTATCAGTGTGTTTAATCTTTAATGTGTAAGAAAGTGTTTTAAGTCATTTTTGTGATTGCTCCTATGATCTCAGACTCAAATGCTAATAGTTGCATGAGTGTTGAAACTTAATTAATTTTAATCACTCTTGATCATGCCCATTTATAGACTTTATTTTATCATTAAAATATAACAGTGACAATTAATATAATGAATTGCTCACATTTAAAAAAAGAAGGACAAGAAGAAGAAGAAGAACACAATAGGGCATTCGCACCACTTGGTGCTTGGGTCCTAATAATAATTTCTTTACGTACAACAGGGCTTTCACACCACTCGCTGATCGGGCCCTAATGAATACATTCCCTGAATACACCAATACAGGCCTGGAAGAGTAATTAAACCTGCAGTGCAGAACTTTTAGCCTACATATAAATGAAAAAATGTTACATTCAAGCTCTCGTCAAACGAGTTCACACAATGCTGATTAAGCCTATCACTGCCAGATAAATCTCTTCACAGTATACAGTTTTTAAATCTCATGACATTCTAGCGCTGGATGTTTGGCCATTAATCATGTAGCTCTTCTAGTCTTTCCAAATGTTATCGGACTGAATGGATTAAAATAAAATACATTTTAGGGCCAGTGGACCCTCAAAACATATCCGTTTTTACCGGTGCTCTCTGTGTGCCTGTCATCAGGATGCGCATGAGAGTGTGCTGCATGCCTGTGTCAGGCTGTATTGAGACCAAATCAGATTTGCAGCGCACCGCTGCACGGTTGAGTGGAGAAAACACTGGACAGGACTAAAAAACCCAGCCCTCTCACCACCAGTCAAGGAGAGAAAATGAACAATTTTGGAAATTACGACTTTGTTTTTCTTCTCATTTACAAACAGACTGCTCCAACCTGGATGGACACCCTCTCTTCTTCCGATAGCTCACTACCTCTTAATTCATAAATTTTGGAAGAAGCCACATTCGTCTGAGTGTACCTCTCCTCCTCTCTTCTTTTTTTCTGCACAATAAGTGTCTGAATTGGTCAGAAATGTGACTAAAATGTGTAAAAATATGTATCTGGACTTATCTAACCAATGTTTACTTTCACTGTGTTTTAGAACTATTAATTAGATTGATATTATGGAAATTCAAACTCTTGATTTATTTGATATTAACCAATGTACGTGTATTATTTAGCTATGGTTCGATTGCTAGCATAATGCTTTCTTAATAGATTTAATTACAGATTCAAAAATTAAAGTTTATTGATTTTATTCTGTATTTGATGTGATTAATCAATATTACAATTTCAATGTAATACTGATAAACCAACATGTCTATCAACACATCAATCTGTTGATGACACTGATGACAGAACGAGTGAGTATTCAATTTGCAAGCGCATAATTTTCAGATATCCGATAGGAATAAAATTATTTCTCTTTAAAGTTGGAGGCCAGTTTTTCTCCACACAAAGTAATTAATTAGTAATCAATGTGGTTCTTCAAAGAGTGCCAAGGATCCTCTTCCTCCAAAAACACGCCTCCTAGCTATAAGAAGTTTTGCAACTCTTTGTCTGCTTCTTCTTCACTAATGCCCTTTTGATTGTTGCTCTTCTTCTGCTTTTCGCCTTGCTGACTACTGCTGCTTCTGCTTCTGCGTTCTGCTTCTGCGTTCCTCTCGGCCGTGCAGCCGAGATGGCCTGGTATTTCTGCATTGTTTTTTTCTATGACTATGAGCTGAGAGCTCTGGAAAGAGACTTAACTAAGAAGCAAAAGACTGCAAAGGTGCCCAAGCCACAAGCCGAGCCATGCCATTTGGCATTTGAATAATCTATTATTTTTATAATCTCCTATTTTTATTGTGTAGATAAACTTTTCAAGACTTTTCCAAGGACCCTTCTGATTAGTTTAGAGCTCCATGCATCCAACTCTGCAGCCTGCCACTGAATGCACTGAGACTGAGACACCTCTCTGCTTTCTGTGTGTCCACTACAGGGCCTCAAGGAAGCTCTTCATCAACATCAACATCTTAATTAATCAATGGACTAACCTCTAACATCAGCTAAGCTGGCATAATATGATTTCCCTCCTATTTTGGATCCCCATGCTTTAGAGAACACTAGGCTCATGCCTTGGTCATTCTCGCGCAAGGCACCGGGGGTAGCTCTCCAGAGATGACACGCAGGCTATGAGCATGCACATAGGCATTTATGCTCAACATGTTGATCGATGTAGTATTCTCTGAAACACCATGGGGTGTACAAACAAAATATTCTGTGAATAAGCAAGAAGTCAACAAGTGTTACCTGAACAACATCATTATCCAACATGGCACGCTGAGGGAAAATTTATCTGCTTATGGCTATTAAACCTACAAAAGGTGGCGCAAGAGGAGATGGTCTCTCCATCCCTTACATGTCGAGAGACGTCTCGATGCGGAATATAGCCATATTGACGAGAAAATGCACTTGAGCTACTTCTGAGCATGTCCATGTGCAGCAGACATGCTGCACTGTTATAATAGGGTTAAGTAAAGTACTGTTGTAATAAAGTGAAATAAAGTCCTGTTACAATAAAGTGAAATTTAAGTACCGTTATAAGAAAGTTAAAGTAATGTTGTAATAAAGTACTGTTGTAATAAAGTTAAATTAAGTACTGTTATAATGAAATGAATCAAATAGAACCACTGGTGCGGAAGTGTAGTTGCTGTGAACTTGAAACTTACGGTAAACAGAAGGTCGACAACAACAGTTAGCTGTTAGCGGAAAGTTAAACCGTTACCAGTCAGATACAAAAACACAGGCCTCACCTCACCCACTCGCCATCAAGAGTGGTCTGGATGGACGGGCAAGTGTGTGCGACATATGAGTATGAGTTTTTTTCTTTCTGTGTCTGTGAGAAAGAGAGAGCGAAAGAAGCAAAATGCCAAAATGAGTCTCATGTCGGCAGCTCAAAAAAAAATTACGTGACAATTTGTACTCAATGTTCACAATATAGTCATTTACTACATCTCATGTAGAACAAGCCGCGATACATCAAGTATATTTGATATATCACCCACCAGTTGTTGCGGCGCTTGATCGTGCATCTCTGAATCTTTGTTACTAGGCGCATGCTGGAATGGCTGTCCTAGGTCAAACATCGAGAGACAGACAAGCGACAGAAATTACAGTACACAAATGCAATGTTTGGCGGTACATCAGCATTTACTACTGTTGCTAGGGAGCCTACTTTCCTTTACTTCTGCTCTCTTTATAGTTGTTCATTTTGACTGTCTTTACAGCACGTGTTCCCTTTTACTTATTGTCAGAAAGTGACCACACAACAAAATAGCAAAATAACTTTGTAACAACTCTTTTCATGTCGTGATATGCAGAACAAAGTAAACAAAACCCGGAAATGGTAACAGAGAGCATTTGTTGATTTATGCTTATTCACAGAATATTTTGTTTGTATGCTCCCTGGAGTTTCAGAGAATACTGCAATGAACAACACAAGCAGCACCTCTGTGCATGGTCGTAACTTGGGGCCATCTGCGGAGGCCTGCGCCAAGATGTCTTGTGGGAGTACAGAACCAATCACAGTGTTTGTTTATAATAACTTCCAGGTTAAAAAAAAACACCCTACGTCATGTACATACAATTTAATGACAGGAGGCAAAAATAAATGTCAGTTCAAGCAAGTAAAGTAGTAAACAAAGAAGCGTATGTAAATAAGTATAAGTATAGGCAGTACGTACTAAAAGTAATTAAAAGTAAGCATAAGTAAGTATAAATGAGTAAAGCAGGCGTCTTCCCACTATGACAGTCTGCCACCTGTTAGTCCAACCGGCGGTGAGATGTTGATGTTAAATTTGATTTATCAAAGACACTAGCAAAGCAACACAGTTCATAAAATAAGCACTGAAACGTCAGATAGGTCGGACCACTGTGTTTAACTATAACTACATCTTAAAACATTCCAGTCACGGCTGAAAATGACAACAGCAGTAAAGAAGTTTGCCGATTTCACAATCTCCGCAGTGCAGATCAACTGCCAGTTGTCTTCCCGGAAGTGACTGTTGTTGTTAGCGCAACGTCACGGTGATTATATGGAATATAATCATAGCTATAAACAAAGCTAAAAGACGCGATGACGTCACTTTTGGCGCGCGCACACACGCGCCGGGGACACTGCGTCAAGCATAACCTAGCTTAAACTAAACTACCGATACCTTAATAAGTGGACGTGCTGTATATCACATATTTCATGAAACACGAATACACACATAATTCTGGCTAAAACCTTCACATAGCATCATCAGACACTGACATTAGTTAAGATGACTTGGCTCGTGGTGACTAACGGGCATCACAACTCACCACATTGAACAGCTGTGTCACGTTTCTCAGAGCCGTCTATTGGTCCTGGAGGAGGCTCCCTTTCTCCTGTATGAACGGTCGGTTGGCTTTTCGCATTTTCGAATTGGCTGCATCTTGTTTTGAGGTCCTCATTCTCCTTCTTGATCATGGATATTTCAGCCTTCAGCTCGTCGACCATAGTTTCGAAAAGTTTCGTCGTCTCCGCGACAGCACTCCTGAGCATGCTCTCCATGACAGAGGCGTACTTCGTCTGAAAATCGTCCGCCGACATCGTGGTCCGGTTTACCATTCATCCGACTTTCGATACGGTCCACTTTGGACAGAATATTTACTGTCGGGTTATTAACAGCATGGTATTAGGAGCTGACTTAACATGGATTCTTCCCACGAACAGACGCGGTCCCTGCTTTGTGTGACGCACATCGACCAGGCAGGGTATCCGGTGATTACGCTTCTTCTTCGTCGTCGTCTTTTTTTCGTTTTACGGCGGGTGGCCGTAAAACCAGCGTTAAGGTGCATTACCGCCACCCGCTACTGGCGCCTGAACCAGAGTTATCTGTCCCACGAGACCAACACAACAAATAAAAATAAATAAATGAAACAACTATATTTCACTGAACATTAAATTCTTTTGATCAGCCCAGTTTCGTTCAAATAATGAAATAGACTCCGTAACCCGATAATGGCAAATACATTTTTACACCTAGTTCTTCCACTGCAGCGTGTTATTAAGTCTGGTATGTCTTACTCTCAGTCTTGTTAAGATGTTTAGCTGACCTCACTTTGCCCACTTCTGACTGAACTGCATAAAAGTGTCGTCCTGTGTTTGCTGTTTCCCAACTGTGCTGACACTCTTTAATGATGTTTCTTTTGATTATTCCTTTTGCTTCAGATTTACTGAGTGAAATGTCCACGATCTCCTCATGTTTCCGTGTCTGTTTTGCTAATGCATCCAAAATTCCATCGCCATTTATCCCTCTGTGAGCTGGTGTCCACATAAATGTTATCAAAATATTCATATTTTTAAATCTGTACAGAGTTTCATATATCTCATTAAATATATCCTGGCTACTGTGAGATGTAAATGACTGCAATGACATGAATGCAGAACATGAATCTGTACAAATAATCTTTTTATTTTGTAACTCTTCTATTCACTGTAATGCTGTTGCAATTGCCATCATCTTGACTGTGTAAATGGAGAAATTATCTGATGTTCCTCTTTTAACCGTAACTTGTAAGGCTGAGAGCAAAACCTGTGCTCCCTGTATTAGGATCCTTGGAGCCATCTGTATATACTGGGACAATGTTTGATAAAATGTTTGTTACCTATCCTATATGGAGAGCTGAAAACAAATTTTGATTTTACAATTAAATGCTTAAATAAATGATTATATAATAAAATGTTGAAATAAATGAATAAATAAATAATTATATATGCTTAATTGTCACCACAAATATATAAATCACAAATTAAATAAGACATAAATGTATAAATGTTAAATTTTTTGTGTATGTATTTATCATGTATACATAATACATTTATATATAATAAAAGTATTATACACACACACACACACACACACACATACATACGTATAATTATAAACCCTCCATACTTAGAAACAACAAACTAGTACTTGCATCAGTAATTAATTATCATTAGTTCTGTATGTTCATGTCTTGACCAGGAGAAGCCTTAATCTTTCGCAGAGCACTCATCCAACTGAAATGACGAAAATTGTCCCAACTCACGACCCGTATTTGAGATCACGGAAGTGCGATTGTTTACGGAATCAAGAGGAAATGCGTTTGCTCAAAAGGAAAAAAAAATATTTTCACGTTAGATTACAGCGAAACTATTGAATTGTTTTTGAAATAACAAACTCATCTTCCACAAAGCATAGACTTTATGCATAGTGAATATGGTTATTTTAGGTCTCAGATAATAGCGTTTCTATTTAGAATCTGAAACTCGACATCAAAAATAGTGCAGCAAGCTAACGTTAGTTAGCTAAGGCTGGCATTACAAGCGACTCTGCGGTTTGTTTAACGTGAGTTCTGGTATGACTGTTGACTGAGTGGTAACTAAACAGCAAACGTGGACCAACAAATATCCCTCTGCAGCCTATTTAAGTACACTGAAAGTCGAGAAAGCGAAACTGACTACCGTTAATTTAGTTTACAGAGACAAACATCAGCTTGCCCACAAGCTGTGAGTCCAGCCAGACGAAGCTGCCTTCTCTTCAGTTTACTGAAAATAAGACTAAGTCCAGAGGTATCACACATTATTGGCATCATGGCCGAGACTATCGTAACGTTTCAGTCCCAACTTTCTGGTGTCATGGAAACGGTATTCAAGGCTGCCATGTATGAGATCACCCGGCTAGTGGAGGACAGTTTTATGGAGGAGGTAACGCGGTGCAGGGAGCAGGTCGAGTCCCTGAAGAGGCGGCTGAAGTGGTCGGAGAGCCGCCGCAAAGAAAGAGAGGGAGACAGGAGGGGGAGATGTGTGGACTGCGGAGGAGTCGGGGTGTCCAGTGAGGAGAAACTAAAAGCGTTACAAACAGGTTAGTCTGGTGCTACTCATCTCTATTAATATAATTAATAATAATATTAATATAATATAATATTAGCTAATATCCCCTATATCAATTAAGTCACATGCGCAACTAAACGAAGATTCAAGACATTTTAGTGTCACATGCACAGCAACACAGCAGATAGCAACATTGAAGAGAGTGAAATTTGGATTCTTCGAGCTCTAGTATCAATTAAAATATATGATAAAATGAGAGAAGAGGAAGATAAGAGAGAAACGAATTAAATATATACAAATATACATTATGCAGCACATTGGTGCACAGGTGCGGTTTTGCACATAAGTGGTAAAAAGGTTAATAGTGTATTGCATATGAGTGATATGGGATCAATACTTGGAATGAAAATGTAAATATTTTCTAGTGGGGAAAAGAGGGTGTGTTTGTGTTTGGTGGGGGGTGAGTAAGTGTGTAGGACAGGAAGAGAGAGAGAGTGTGTGTGTGTTATGTATGTTCACAAAGTCCCAGAGTTTAATGGTCAGATGGCTTGTGGATAGAAGCTGTCTCTGAGCCTGCTGGATCTGGCTCTGATGCTACTATACAGCTTGCCTGATGGTAGCAGTGAAAAGAGTCTGTAGCTGGGGTGGTTGGGATCCTCAATGATTTTTTCAGCTTTCCTCACACTCCTCTGGATATAGAGGTCCTGCATGGATGACAGTTCAGACCTGATAATGTACTGAGCAGCTTTGATGACGCTGCAGGACTTTGTGGTCCTGCATAGAGCTGCTCCCATACCAGGCTGTGATGCAGCTAGAGAGGACAATCTCAATGGTGCATCTGTAGAAGTTACAGACTATCCTCCTGTCCATGCCAAACCTCCTCAAACATCAGTTTGCTTTATTTTATGAATACACCTCCAGTTCATTTGATAACCTAATGTGACCGCACTCTTTTCAAGTTGGAAAACTAGGAAATCATGCTAGGTGATGCAGTCTGTAGAATAATCCTTTGTAATCACATGAAAGGAAAGTGAAATCTTTTTTAGAAAATAAATTAATAGATAGCACAGATTACATGTGCAGCTTTAAAGCTTTAAAGTTAACACATAATTAATATATTGATATTAATAATGGACCAAATTACTGTATGTAATGTGATAGGGGTTGTTACATGGTGTGTAACAGCTTTTAGCTTATTATTTGGGTTTTTTGGCCCGCACAGTGACTGGTTTAGTCTCATTGTTCACATCAACCTCATCACCAGCAGCAGCAAGCAACTGTTCAGAGAAAAAAACTGTCATAGACGTGACTGTACATTATCTGACCAGCCACCAAACCACCAAACAGAAGAGATGCAAAGCTAGTGACTAGCTGCTGAACATAGTGGAGCATTTAGCAACTAAAGAGTCAGACATTTCCCTCCAGAATTGGTGGAGAGCAAAACAGAGCTAGAAGGAGAGTGATTATTAGACTTATGTTAGTCAGTCATATGGCCAGGAACACAATTCCAAATGAATTCTTGTGTTTTTCTGTATCTGTTATATATTTGTCAATATGTTCACCATAACAACTTTAAGTGGCCAAAGGTGGCCAAAAAAGTCAATTCAGGTATCTTAAAGTTATACTCCACCAAATATGTATCTCATGATTAGCAGGAAACACTGCCCTCTCGAAGAGGCAGGTGCTGTAACTGCATGCAAACCAAACTGAGATGGAAACAGTATGTGACTGACATGATTGAAATTGTTTTTCAGCTATGAAAACTACAAAAAATTAGCATCAAGAAGAACTTCTAGAGTATGATCTCTCTGAGTCATCCTAAACCCAACCACTTCCCCCCTTTTCTGCTACAGAGAGAAGTCTGAAACAAGAGAGTGTGCTGCAAGAAGATATAAACAGCTCCCAGGGCGCTGATGGAGAGACACCCAGTCATGACGTGGAGGCCCACAGTGCCATGAAGGCACCACAGGTAGAGAACAATTTGTTACCATTTAAACTTCAATAAATAATTTTAAATATTTTAAACATTTGGTAAGCCAGCAGTCTGTAAGCAGGAAGTTTGTAACAGTTTGTCAGTGTTTTCGTCTTTTTGTGTAACCTTTAAAAGCTATAGCATTATATTAAAACTGCCTGCTGATCTAATGCCAAGCTTATGGTTTCTTTTGAGGTGAGTAGAGTTTAATTTCCTGTATTAATGTTGTTTTTCTGATCGTCTGCCAGTCCCAAGGTGTGCAAGGTGAAAAGTTAGATAGACTGCTCAAGGAGGAAGCTCTTCGCATCACGCCAGAAACTAATGAGTCCCAGGAGAGATGGGGAGTCAATTTGGAAGGTCAGTCTCCTCATATTCAGCAAGATACAGATTTCTATCACTAATATCTTGTTAATTTTGTCACATGCAAATATATTGGAAAATTGTAAACAAAATGACACACATACTTATTTTAATATGTTATTTGTGTCATTGTAATACCACCATACCTATTTATCTAGAACTGCTTTAAATTCTTGTTTCATGTTCTCATGCATCAGAAACAGAGACATCAGGCCTGCCGGGGCCCAGCAAACAATTCAGTGACCAGAAGATCCCAAAGTGTCATGTAAACTGGGAAGCTGGCTTTGACCAGAGGCCAGAATCAGGCCAAGATGTCAACTCAGGTGACCCCTCTGAGCCTCTTTTCCAGAACAGGTATGGCATGGAGGACTTGGGTGGCTTTGACAAGACAGGCTATGGAGACGGCAGTATGATAGACATGGCTAACTTGGATGACTTACAAGGATCACCATCCCGCCTTGGCGAAGATCTGAGTTACATGGGCCACTATGAGGGGGATGTAGAAGCACCCGAGGGGGCAGAGGATCAAGCTTTCCAAACAGGTGCCTCAAGAAATAGAAGGGGCACTGTAGGGTCACGTCCAGGTTCACCCTCAAGGACTAACCTTGATGTAACTGGAGAGTTCAGCTGTTTATTGATCAATGAAGAAGGGTATCTGCAGGACCCTAGCATCTTGTACCCGACACATGTGTCTGGTGATTCAGGTGGCAGATTGAGCTTCCGGGGCCAGGGTATTCGCATGGACCCATCTTTAGACAGCACAGGGGATATGTATGGACCCTCAGATACATACACTGATACTTTAAACTTGGGAGAGAGATTGCAGCATCAGACGGCAGGAAGAGGAGGGAGGAGACATACCTGTAACCAGTGCTCCATGTCCTTCCCTGATTCTGCCTCCCTCAAGGCCCACAAGCAGACACACAAAGGCACAGGGCAAGGGCCACTATACTCCTGCAACCAGTGTGGAAAGACCTTCACTCAAGCCTGTAACCTCAAAGTCCACCAGAGAATTCACTCTGGGCAGGGGCTCCACCTCTGTAGCCATTGCGGTAAAGGTTTCCCTTCATTTTCTGACCTAAAGGGTCACAAGTGCGGCCAAACGGGTGACAAACCTTACTGTTGCACCGTATGCGGGAACAAGTTCAGCCGTCTCTGGAATCTGAAGTTGCATCGGAGAATTCACACACAGGAAAAACCTCACCGGTGCACCATGTGTGATAAGAGCTTCACACGGGCGGACATATTGAAGGTTCACCAGCGTACCCACACAGGGGAAAGACCATACTGCTGCACTGTATGTGGCCTTAGCTTCAAACGCCTGGATCATCTGAAATCACATCAACGCAAACATATGACAGATCTATAAAACTATGGCAGTTAAAGGAAAGAGTACCAGAGATTTTAAGATTGTTTGTGTTATTACGAGGTTTAAAAATGTGAGCCATGGATTTTTTTCATTAAGATCCCAGCAACCCAAAGTTATGTTTTCTGGTCAGATTTTTTGTTTTTTACTTCACCTCAGTTCCAAGCCCTCTGTTTTCTATTCAAGAACTTTTTGTTTGTATAAAAATGTAAGACAAAGATGACGTTAAATAATGAATTTCTCGTGTTTGATAAAATAAGTCTTATTTGTACCCTTGATTCCATTTGCATTTCATGCTGCATATTTAGTCACTGAAACAATTACTCACTTTAAGCAAAATTGAAAAAATCTGAGTAACACTATCCTTGTGATTACATAACAGATTGACAATAAAACTAAAAATGAGTTAATGCTGGATTATTTTTCTCAATCTTTAATGGGGGACTCTACCGTGTCTGTAAATATTGTCTATACATAAAACAATTGAGGCCAAAGTCATGCGTTTAAATCCCTTTTCTGCTGCAAGCTGTTCTTGTGACGGAGAGGGGAGATGGAAAAATATTTTATCAAGAAACTTACTTGAGAATACTTGACTTTTCACTTTTTTTTTCTTTGAATAAACTTTATGAGAAAATTAAATTATGTTCATTAGACTGGATCAGGAATTAATTTTACCTTATGAAGGACATCTAAGGACCCAATGCTTATTTTCTAATAAACTGTATTGCAACTACTGAGGCATTGCATGGTTCTTATCTAATCAATGAACAGATGATATTGGAATAATTCTCCTTGTCTCAAATAAACAAAAGATCAAAAGGAGCTTTTCTATCCACTCAAGGTGATTACAGGACCTACAGTCATTTTCTTTGAGGATCAAAGATGATTGAATGTAATTCAGAAAAGTAAGCATTTAATATGTACAGTAGAGGTCAGCAATTACTTTTAACCATGAGCCAGTTTTCAAGAATTTTCACTGGAGGGTCATTAACTAGTACCATGACAACACATACCCATATGTTTTGTTTATGTCTTTGAATTCATTTAAGAATAAAATTGATTTATAACATTGTTTAGGATTGTATCTGAAGGCAGATTTTTCCCATTAATAAGTGAAGGCTAACAGCTTATTTTAATACTCATTTGGTTAAAAAGTTACTCACACATGAATATATGTTCTGTGTTGCATACTTTATTGGTTATCAACACATAATAAAAAGAGGCCTTTTTCATTCATGGTTGATTTAAAGTTCTGTTGTTGCCTTATAAAAAACAAACAATTTCTGTTAGACTGCCACCTATTTGTGTTTGTGAAGGACAAGTCTCTTCAAGTTGTGGAATTGAAACTGTTAGAATTCACACATTAGGATTTCATTTCTGGTAGGTTTATTGGAGTAAATTTCATTAGCATGCAGTGTTTTAACAGCACAGCAGTTGTGATGAAAAGTTGTGATATAAACCATGAAAGTAAAAACTTCTGCTTTCATCAGGGGGCCAAACATATTTGCTGTAGGACTAGATCTGCCTACCACTGATGTACTGTATGTTGGTCAGGGACTGCATTTAAGCAATCTCTCAATCTCTCCTCCTCACTGTAAAAATACACAGGTTGTGAAAGGTGTTTTTTCTTAGGTTTACTTTCATGAGGGGATTTTTTCTTTTTTTCTTTCTTTTATTTTTAAATTAAAGACCCCACACACCCACACCAGTGTTTTTAGTTCATCTTGCTGATAAGACCTCTGCTCAGGTTTAGGTTTGGTAGACCTATGTTGAGAATGAACTATATGTGCCCATAAGGATGATAAAGATGAAAGCTGTCCTGCTATAACAGGTGATGTCAATTACACCAATCGGTTCACACCCACACAGTCCAGAAAATAGGATTAATCAGGCACAATAAGTGAAAACACTCCTGTAGTTCTACCAACAGTGTGTAGGGCCTTTATAGTCTGTAATTAAATTAAACTGTAAAGTCAATCCCATGTGACAAAAGTAAAACAAAGATACTGGAAAATGTCTATATTACGGAAACCAGAGCTGTTTTTAAGCCTTTTGAATTCAGAGTGGTAAAAGCTTGATTTACAATTAAACAACTTTGATGGTGTGTGTGTTACCTCGCACCAAGAGGATCATGGCTTTGAACACCTATAGGGTCTATCTAAGTGGAGTTTGTGAGTTCTTCCCATGCTTGTGTAGGTTTCATCTGGGGCCTGTACTACGAAGCAAGTTCAACTTAGTCTGGCTCTCTTTGGTTGAGCTGGCTTCACAGAGCCTAACATTGGCTGTCCTGTATAACTGGTGTCACGAAGCTGGCTATCAACTAGCTCAGTCAACTCTGGGTTTCCAGCTACAGGCGCCTTTATGTGAAAGAGGCGGGGTTGTTAATTACAAGCGACATCATCAGAACCATGAATGAAGTACCTCATTTGATATGAGATGATGTTGTGTTTTAGGGACAGCAGAAAGGCATATTCAACAAAGTGAAATGTAAACAAGCCTGTAATCATACAACAGAATAAGAAGATATAGATTCACTAGAAATACTTTCCACATATGAAAAGTAGGCTAAGGCTTAATATATAACATACATGTAGGTATTATTATATATGACTTAAGTGTAGAGTGAGTATTTTGTTGCTATTTAGTTGGATGATGAAACCATTCTGAATATGTTACATAAAAAAACCCTTTAAAGTAATTTCAGACTGTTTCTGTTAGTTTTTCTACTTTTCAAGTAGTTAATGGCTGATGAGGTCTATCTGACCCAAATGTTACATTTATAATCATGGGAGCCAATTAACACTGTGTGGATTATTTTTCTA
The DNA here is from genome assembly GCF_914725855.1 of Thunnus albacares. Classification (NCBI taxonomy): domain Eukaryota; kingdom Metazoa; phylum Chordata; class Actinopteri; order Scombriformes; family Scombridae; genus Thunnus; species Thunnus albacares. The sequence goes on along the minus strand of NC_058108.1, from coordinate 11,338,828 downwards.
ATAAAAGACAAGTGTTCGTTTTTATTTTCTATTATCATCACACATCATCACATGTCTCATGTTATTCTGAGCTACAGTGATAGAATCAGAGTGTTAAATCATCCACACTGTCAGCTATCACTTCAGGGATAAAATAAACGTTGCACAATTAAGTGCAGTTCAATTAGTGCAGCTAAAATCATCATTATGTGTTTAGCGTCATAAAATTTTTCTCTGTTTGTTAGAAGCTCTGTTTTAAAACCAGAGTGGAAATAGAAAGCCTGGAACAATAAAATGTTTCTACTGACCTATAAAAATATATATTGACGCCTTTATTTCCAGTGATCTGATTGGTCAGTGGTCGCAGTGTTGACAGATTGTAATCCAATCCTCTGAAGTTAACCTGCTCCGGAGCAGGTTAGCTGTTCAGCATAAGTTACCATGGCAATGTACTCTGGTAATAAGTGAACCACCATCGTAACCCTGAAACCCAGGGTTCAACCTGAAGTTACCTCACTGACCCCAAATCCTGCTTTGTAGTACAGGCCTCAGCTTCCATCAGATTGCTACACAAAAACATACAATTTACATAGTGGAATACGTCCCACTTCATGAGTTGGGGTCCAAGCACTGCATTGGTTTTACTCTACTCCTAAACAATTAGCATGGGTCAAAATGCCTTTTTTGACATTTGGCCAGAAATTGGATTTAGAAAAATGGGCTATTTCTGCCTCATACAGTTTTTCTTTTGACCAGTGACCATTGTCCCTTACAAACTATTAAACTTAATAACTGGTAAGTGATACATCTAATACATTCCCTAAGGTTGGCTGGTGGTTCTCATGTTAATAAAGTACGAAGTTAACATATCTGTATAAATAGGTGACAAAAGTTAAGACCGAAATGTAAGGACACGGTGTTGGTGTGGAAAGAATCACATCATTGTTGTAGCAAAAACCTTGGAGAGAGTAATTTAATATCCATTCAAATACATGATCTTGGTTTTGGTGAAAAAAGATGCTATCTCACTTTTTCTGCCTCTTTTCATAAAAATTATAAAGCATGGGAGCATAATGTGTTTAACATTTGCTGGGATTCATTCGTATTTTAAACAGCTTCCCCTACAATTGCCTGGTTGGCGCAGCCTATGGGTTTCACTTTATTAAAACGCGTTTTGTTATTCTCTGCTAAGGCCACCGTACTGCGTTGTGTATGACGTCACGAGCAAAAACAAGGACCACAAGCGATGGCTAAATGGCTAGCTCGGTTGAGCGGTTTGTATATATGAATTTGTTGAGCCAAACAGTAGTTACGTGTGAAAACCAGTAAGTCAGTTGTCGACAGATCGAAACGCGAGGCACGGCCATGTTTTATACAGTTCCGTTCTTGTGTAAGTCAACTAATGTTGATGGTTTGATGCCGTTGATGTTAGTTAGCATACAGATGCTAGGCTAATGAGTCACATTAGCTTTCTCGCTGACAGTTGCCATGAACAGGCTCCACGACCACAAATAGCACGTCAAGTCGCAGTATTTGGTACAACCAAATTAAACGTTAAATGAATATCTTTGTGTCGCTCGTCTCCTTGAATACGCACAACAACAAGTGGATGTAACTGTGCAGCTGAATGTAGTCTGCTCTGCGATGATGGTGTACAGCTTGAATAACCCGTGGTAGCATTTTCCTAGGAACAACAACAACTGGAGGCTTATTCTTCAGTTCAGTTTTCCTAAACACACGGAGTTCACTTGTGTAACAGTTCACTTGACGCGGGACATTTGACAGCTATCACCATGTCGGACCTGGACACACTCATCGTCACCTTCCAGACCCAGCTCTCGGATGTGATGGAGACTGTGGTAAAGACAGCCATGTATGAGGTCACCAGGTTGGTTGAGGACGGCTTCTTGGAGGAGTTGAAGCGCAGGAACCAGGAGGTGGAGGCTCTGAGACTGCAGCTGCAATGGGCTGAGAGGAAATTAAGTGACCGAGGGGGGAAAGAAGGAGGAGGAAGAACCGGGAAATGTGTTGACTGTGCCAAAGATAATGTTGAACTGTCCACTAATGATGCAGAACAGAGACTTGAAGAACCACAGGATGGTAAGAACATACAAACATACTTTAAAAAAAAAAGTCATTGCCAGAATGTGATGAGGCTGTTTATTTAGGAGGTTATAAGAATACTTGAATTGTTTTAATACTGCAGTGTTTGTTTGTTTTTCAGACCTTTCAAGGGACTGTGGTGTGAAAAAAGAGGGTGATACTGTTGAAAGATGGACAAGAGGCCACAGAGGTGAAATGAAATCAGAGTCAACACAGGAGGCCATTCTCAGCCCAGAAGGGGAATCACAGGTGGGTCACGTGATGATCTCAGAGACAATCTCATATGGCATTTTCACATATTAATGAATTAAAGATGATACCAGATCAGTTTTGTTTTAATGGTGCTTGTGCAAATTCACCCTGACATGCCTCATTTACAATGTGCTCTATGTCCTGTTTAGGCAATGGAAAAAGAAGATGTGATGCCAGCTGTGGATGTGAAAGAAGAAGTAAACAAGCTGTCATGTTCTTCTGCGCATGTGGGAGGGTGGAGCGTTACCCTTGATGGTGAGTGTTGTACGCATGTTCAGTATTTTCACTTAGATTCTTGTCCACCCCTATATATGGTAGTAGAACTTGAAATTAATTTTCTACTGTGGCTTGTGGACATACATATTACCATATTCTCACACAGGCTATTTCTTACATTTATAAATTCATAATATTTTTTTGTCTTATCACTTATTTGTAAATATATGACCTCTTAGCTTGTGTGATAAATATTAGTTTATTAATCCTCGAGGCATTTTGGGTCACAAAAAAAGATTTCAGTGGGTGGAATATTGTATATTCAGGTTTTGGACTAAAATACTGGGATTATTTCATGAGCTCCTGCAGAAAACAACTTGCTGTTAAAAAATAATTGTTAACCTATTAAAAACATTGTTGAAGTCATTAATATGAACTCCTTTTACCATCTTTTTTTTTTGTTTAGGTAAAACAGTTTCCCACAGCACTAGTGAGATGATGGAGGCACATCCAAAACAGACTCAAGAAACCAGCGAAGGTGAGGAGTTACTGAGGAATGTCGACCCACAGATATCGACTGCATATGTCTTTCCTGAGGACCAGGAGGACTCACACATGGTTACAGATGCATCTTTCGAGATGGACAACAGTTGGGCTGGCCTCACTCACACAACAGTTGGGTTGCTGCATAATCACAGACTTGGAACCGACAAGGACTGCGATCCAGCCAAAACTCAAGGTTCTCTAAAGCAAACTGAACATGAGCTGTCCGACTCTCTTACAGCAGATGTTCAAATTCAGCTTACCCCAGGCAGAGATCAGATTTCATCCTCAGGACCCCGGAAGGCAAGTCTGCCAAACAGTGACCCTGTGAGTGTTTCTATCAAGCAGGAGGTTATTGTTGATTCTGATGGGTGTGAGGATGGCCAGCATATAGAGAAGAAAACAGTGACAAAGTCAGGGATGGCATCTTTCCCATGTTTGGCAAAGCGGCACAGGGTGAATTCAGAAGCGCTCAAGCAGAACCACAGTTCCCATAAAACCACAGTGCAGGAGGTTATGAAGCTGCATTCTAAAATCGGTACAGGTGTCAGGTTGCAAGCTGCGATACAGCACCTCCATCGACCGATGAAAAAGCCCTCTCACACACCCTCGAACGGTACCACCGCAGCACTGTCTGTAGCTCACTCTCAGGTTGTGAACTTAAATCCCATCAACAGAGTTCCCACCACATCTAAAGCCGCTCCACCTCCCCCGCTTTCAGTTCAGCGAGTTCAACTGGGAGACAAACAAGCCGCAGCGCTTAACCGAACTGGTGCCACATGGGTCAGCATCAAATCCCAACATCAGTCTGCAAACTCCCACCACGCAAACCCCTTACCCCATCCAGACTCTCACCCTAACCCTGGCCACAGGCACCCACTGCGCTGTGGGCAGTGTGGGAAATGCTTCCCCCACCCCAGCAACCTGAAGGCCCACTTGCAGACTCACACAGGCGAACGGCCTTTCTGTTGTTCTCTCTGTGGCCGCAGCTTCACCAAGCTGAGCAACCTCAAGGCCCACCGGCGGGTCCACACTGGAGAGAGACCATACTGCTGCTTGGCCTGTGGCAAACGCTTCACCCAGAAATGTAACCTGAAACGTCACCAGAGGATCCACCTAGATGTATGATAATGGACAGCCAGTGATGAAAAGACAAATTTGGTGTGTGCGTGTGTGCGTGTGCGTGTGTGTGTGTGTGTTTCTTTTACATTAAGATGCTACAGTGTCTCCTTTGCAATGTAATACAGTTGTTGTGATGCATTGCAAAGCTGCTTCTTGTGTACTTGTCTCTTGAAGTGATTGTTCGAAGTTTTTCTGTGCATTCCAGAAAGGTTTATATACTAAACCTTTTATCTGAAGGTGTTCTAGTGTTATTAAAGGATGAAAATCAGTGTGTTGTGAAATGTATTATGCACAAAACAGGTAAATTGTCACTTTTGGTCAATAAAAGATGATTTATTCTGTGAATATTCAAATTATTTGTTTATATTAATTACAGTGTGCCTGTGAGCACAAAAGCACTTCTATTTGACCATGATCAGGACATTGAATTTGTTTGCAGTCACTTTCCATCCACCTTCATTTTCTGCTCCTGTCATCATGCTACTAAATTCTCCAGTCTGGTTTTCTTTGTGTTTCCATTTCAGACAATTATTCTTCTATCCCTATTTATATATTATAAATATATTAGAATGTTGTTAATTTCCCATGTTAATTGCTACTGGAGATATTAAGGATTAAAAAATAAAATAAAATGAACTTTTAAAGAATGCTAATTGCAGATTTTTGTTTTTTGAAAGAATCAACAACGGGGCCAATGCAGGGTCAAACCCAGTAATTGGATGCTCTGAGCAAACATGATCGCTTAAAGTTGCTCTTAACTATATGAATTAAGTTGCTTGAAAAAATGTATTCTTCACACTCTGAATGAAAAAAGCATCTGCACACTCAAATCTGTGCAAGAATCTTTTAATTAGCGAACTTTCAGTCAGAGACCTTCAAGGCATCATTCTTCACACTCCGCAAGTAACATTTTTAGTTTGCTCTTTATAGCATTCTTGTTCGTTGTTCGTGTTAAATATGGACCTAGATCACACAGCCCTAGAACTACTTCCTCACTCGAGTCACAAAACACATAAATTCTTTTAACCTTTTAACATCCACCGGGTCGCCGGCAACCCACTTAAGCCAGTTGTAAGAGGTAGCATCACACAGTAATGAGTAAAAGTAATTGGCACAATTTGGCCAATTGGAGATGTTCGGGGACACCAGTGACACCACAAACTAAAAACTCCCTCGCTCCCATAAGGTTAGGCCTAGAGGTCTGGAATTTTATACCGGTTGACAAAATGTAGAAGGTATATGGTGTTCTACATAGTACTGGCATAAAGCATGTCTTAATTATTGTTATTCAAATATGACTCATTATAGACGAGGACCAAAAACACTTTTTGAGCCTTATTTGAACTGATGTAGTTTTGTGTTTTAGCCACATGCTAAACAAACACATTTCCAGAAACTAGAAGATGTTACATGTCAAATGAAGCCTAATACATGCATCATGGCCTTACATTTCTTTTGTCATAAGCTTTTCCGTTTGGGTATGCCAAATATGCGAAAATTTGATAAAAGGAATGGATGTTAAGGGGTTAATTTTATTAAAATGATTACATTTATATAATTTTATAGCTTAAGTGTGATGTGTGTTCTTCCAAGATTTCAGTACTAAAATCCTGAAATCTGCACCTTTTGAACAACTTACCAAGCTTTACAATTATTGATTAAATACGGCTCTGTTAGGTAAATGATTAAAAAAAAAATCCTCCAAAAGTACCCCAGTCAAGTTTTACAATGATACTGAAGTATCTTAAGTGACCACTAGGTGCCAGCCTTTCACCAAAGTTTGTACAAGTATCAGGACCACAGCAGTGATTTTTAAATGATTTCTAGTCATCTTGTCTGGATGCTAATGTATTAATGGAATAGAGTAGTACTCTTAAAGAAAGTCACTTCATTAGACTCACAGTTAATGGTTACAAGTGTCTGTGTTTTAGTAGATCTCTGCCTCTGTGTGGCTAAGCCTGTGTGTGTGTGTTACATATCTCATTTTCAGGATTAAGCTTGATGTGTTGTATCTGTAGTTAAAGTCAGAGCAGCACGATGCAGGTGGTGCAGCCGATAACATTTTAATCTTATTTTCAAGATGAGGAAAAAGCTAGCAGAGGCTGAACTCTCTCTCTCTCTCTCTCTCTCTCTCTCTCTCTCTGTCTCTCTGTGTGTGCTTGTGTGTGTGTGTGTGTGTGAGAGAGCGAGAGAGAGAGAGAATATGGATTAAAGGAGTGCTTCTGCTCTAGATGATATCTTTTCTTTTTGATGTTTGAACCCAATAACAAGAGAAGTTATCTACTAGGAGCAATTGAGAAATATACTTAGCTGAATCTGCAGTGAGCATAATACATGGCTGTGTGAGAGGATTGTGAAACCAGTCTGTAGGCTCACACATGAATGTGTGGGAGTACACAGTATATATAAACATATTCCTGTGTGTTGGCCAACATGTACTGTACCTCGCGTGTATTTCAAACTGATGATCTACAGTATGTATTAAGCTCATATGAATCCTCAGTTTCTCCTCTTCTTTCTGTCCTCTAATTAGACTATACTGTGTTGGAAGCATTACTTCTGAACATTTTAATTACTTAAAAAAATAACACTCCATCAAACAGTTTCATTTTCTTCAGCTTCCTCTTTTGGTTACATTTCCTATTTTTTGTACAGATACGCTCTGTCTTGCCCTTCGGTGAATCGTAAGCCACATTAATGCAGCAATATTGTAAGGAATGCAAGGCTGTGTTTCTGTGTAGAGGAAGGGTATGTTTAGCTTTTCCTTTGGCAATATCTAAAAGCTACTTCCAACTGAGCTGCTGTTTAGTTGGATTTGGTTAAAAAAAAAAACATACAGGAAAAGGTTATACAAAGAAAGAGAAATAATGGATCCAGACAGTCATGGAGTACTTAGGGATGTTGTTACAAGCTTGTACAAACTGGCAATGCAATGGATTGGCACTGTGGCAAAGGAGGGTGAACATAACCAGGAGCCATGACTCTCGTTAAATGACATAAAGGATTATTACAAATTAAAGGATGGTCTCAATTGCTAAATTCTTTTATGAGTGTTGGTGGTCATTTTAGAAATTGTTACTCCATTAATAAGATTTGAAGACTTACAGCAGCTTTGATGTCTGCTGTATGATTGACAGTTCACTCACCTGTTGCTCTCTGGGACTTGGACTGAGTATTGTCACAATATATTGGTTAGTTACTAGATTATGCTACCAGCCCTGTTAGCACAATTTAGGTAAAGTAACTAATGTTAGCTCAAGTATGCACCACTTAGTTATCCCAATAAGCTGTTTCCAGAGCGTGAAAGGCAACACACCGCACTCCTTATTTGGAAGGTCTTGCCTCCAGACAGAAAAGATTGCACCAACCATAAGCTGCAACTCTGGGATTCAAATCAGCTCCAATGCAAACCAATGGGTGATGTCACACCTTGCTACGTCCATCTTTATATACAGTCTATGGGAAAAATCTGCTGTCCTTGTTCAGCTGATGCTGATATGAGGCTTCAGTGGTCTGACTTAGTCAAATAAAGTGCGTATCTTTTAAACGTAAAGACTTTTTAATGCAAAATTCCCTCTACGTGCTTCAACAGATAGTGTTTGTTTCATGAGCCAAAACTCAATACTCAGTATCCCAACATCTCAACAAAAAGGTGAAAATACAGCTGCTCTATTTTTGAGTAAAACATTTCTAAATAAATGATTATTTCAGTTACCAAATGAGTGAACTGGGAACAGGCAACAGTGCTATGCTGAAGGGCTTGTGCACCACAATATTTTCATCTCACCCCAAGGTGTACATGAAAACCACATTTTCTCTTTTTTTTCTTCTCCCAAAAAAATATAACAATACCCTTCTCCTTTTCTGCCCCTTCCTAATAATAATTTTTGTACAATTCCTAAATTACCTAAATGTAAGTTTTTTTTTAATTGTTAAGTTCCCCCCACACAAAAACCTCCAGTGTATACCTTGACTATGAAGGCTTGTTTTGGCTTTGCCTTCAGATCTCCCACTGTTTTTTAATATGTTTAAAATTGTCATGTGTGCAGCTCAGCAGTGTTCTTTGGCCACTTCCTTTCATTACAGAGACCATTAATGTCTTCCTAAGCTTGGAGAGACAAAGGAAAATGAGAAAACAGGCAGAGAAGAATGAAAGCAGACAAAGAGTGTCAAAGGATAGTGCTGCTTTGAATAAGAATAGAAAGAATTACAATTTCTTCACAAGTTTCATCTAAAATTCCTGACATCACTCGGAATTGTCATCCACTTTACCTCCTGTTTTTGAAACTTACAAAGCAATCAATAGTATTAGCAGTGCCTGACTGGACTTGGAAATTAATGTCTCTTTCTAGTTGAATTGATAGCTATACTTTAAAAGAAACATCTTCTTTTCTCTTCTGTGTCAAATCTTTCCAATACTAAATTCAGTGCTTAACAGGCTACGGAGTGCACTGTGAAAGATTTATACCAAGTGTTGCTAGGCTAGTGTGCCTTATTCATAACACCTTCATATTTCATAAAAGCAGCTCATGCAGAAGAAATTGAACTTTGATGTTTTCCTCATTCTAACTTTTACTCCCATTTGTTGGAAGTCCACTCCTTGAGCTTCAACTTCTTCTTATTGTGTCTGAAAGAGTAAGTGTAGCTATGAAGTTGGCACTACCTTTCTTCTTTCTCTTAAGATTCTATGAACAGGGACTGTATTCACAAACATTTAGAGAATACTCTGAGAGAGCTCCTCATTTAGAATGTCTTCTTTATGAAAGTGTTCATTCAAGTTCGTGTCTTATAGTGAGGAAGAGTAGTTGATGGTGTTGCTAGGTACAGTGCTCTCTTTTAGATACTGTGATTAGTCAATCAAGAACATTTTTGCCACCCTTTGTTTAGTCTCTCAGAATGAATGCAAAACTAATGACATTCTCATCAGTCTCAGCTGTCCTTTGTGTTTAGTTCTAATTAGCAAAGGTTAGCATGCTAAGCTAAGATATTGACCATGGTCAACATTACTCCTGCTTAACATCAGCATCTTAGCATTGTCATTGTGAGCATGTTTTGATTCAACATTGTTGTTTTCATTCAGCTCAAAGCACTGCTGTGCCTAAATACAGCCTCACAGAGCTGCTAGCATGATTGTAGACACTTAGGTTTATTTTATGTATTAACCTGTTTCCTCAAATTATGTGAAATTTGTTATTCTATTATAAAGTAACCTTTTTAAGCTTTTGTTTTGAAAGTTACTATACAAATAAACTTTATCATTATTGCTAATAAAGCTTTTTTATATGAATTATTATCAGCATTATCCCTTAATGGGAACACTTACTCAACTAATTCAACTAATAATACTTATGCAACTAATATCTCATATATCAACTTATCGAATGATGCTTCGAAAACAGATATAGACTAACATGCTGTTTTTCAAGTCACATGTTTTGAAGTTCATGGATCTTGTAGAATTTAAGACACAAATAATGTATGAAGCAAGAAACAATTAACTTCTGGGTAACATATGAAAAAATGTTCTTAGACCGAGAAAGGGGTTGTTATTCAAGAGGAAAGTTTAATTAAAAAAAAAAAACAACATCATTGTGTTCGTACCACTCTGAGAGTATGTCTTTCAATTTGCAGGTTAAATTTGTGGAATGGTTTGGATACAGAACTAAAGCAAAGTATATATTATTAAAAAGACAATTACATCTGATTGACAAGAGCCGTGACACTGTTTACATAAAAGTATCAATATAAATCAATTCAAGAATATGTACATTTTTTTTTTAAGAGGTATAATGACGAGGAAGGGTTGGTAGAATGAACGTTGAGGTGATTGTCTAAGTTATATCTGACTGACACTGGGTGGATATTTATTGTAAAATCAATATAATACATCTAAGAAAAAGATAAAAGCTGTTTTTTTATATACATCCTTAATTAAAAGGGACATGCATCATTGTCATGTCAATGTTCCAAACAATTCTCTGAATGGTCCACTAGCCTGAGGTCATACAAACATTAACTGAAGAGTTATTGATCATGTTTACAAGGTCTTGAACAAGGAGCAACAAGGTCAACTGCATGCTTTCTTTTAGCTTTAGTGTTTCTCTTCCTTCCTATGTAAATATAGCTCTCAGTAGATTCTTCAATAGGTATTAAGAGGAAACTCTTAGCAAGGTACATTTAGTGTCATTCAAGAGAACTCCTGGTGGTCAGATAAAATACTCTGTGAATGTGGTCCCTGGTCACAAATGAGCACTTTTCAGTACTCAGTGAACAGGATTGAGAGCTGCCACTTGAAATTGGGAGTTATTTATGAAAAAAATAATTTACTTCTATTTCTCTCTGCACATATATGTGTGTGTGTGTGTGTGTAGAGAAAGAGAGAGAAAAAGAGTCAAGCATGGCAGTGGGGCTCACACTGTCATTCTCATTGGACAGCCATGCACATCTTTCATCACTGTGTGTGTGTAATAATAGCTGTGCTGGACTCTTTCCCCTGCCAGTCTCACAGTTTGACGCTTGTTTGTCCTTCAAGTCTGGCAAAAGCTTCTGAAACACATAACCTGTCTTGCTGTGTGTGTAAGTGCATCTACAGTTGATGGACAAAACAGAAAAATCTTCTTTTCACACAAGAAGAAACCCTAAGCATTCCTACTCTGCTCATACAATGACTGAATGTATTGTACCAGTAATTTTAAGTGTCTCACATATGATTTATTATGCACTTCTTCATATAGAACCTTTTGGCAGAGCAACAAAGGGTCAGGCCAGATCCTTGTTAACAAGGCCTTTGAAATGAGTCTGAGAGCCTACAGTGTTTTTCTGTCAGTAATAATGTGATTTCATTTTGTCCTTGAGTATGTTAGGCAATCTAATTAAATATTTTACACATTTATATTTAAATAATTATTGGAGTGTTCAGATATTATTGGGTACACGGTCAAATTAACATGTTAGGGGACAAAGATTTGTCGTTGGACTCCTAATGACTTTCTCCCATCTTCTCCCACCCTGTGAATTGTGTATGTGCCCTGTCGCCTCCATACAGCAGATTATACATGGTAGCTTAAGTTATTTACCCAGATATCCACCATACCTGGCCTCAGGGTTTTTTTTTGTTTCAGTCAGTTTGAAGAACAATATAAGCAAAATGTAAACTGCAGTAAGTGGAAGATAAGGCTGATCTGTTGTCAACAAACTGAAAAGACCAAAACCAACAATGAACTGATCTGACTAAAAAGTTTCTGTATGGCCAAAGCCTGATACAGCTCAGTCCACTGTGCCACAGACCCCGTTATTGTCACAAACTCAGTTACACTGTGACCTTCATTATGATGAATGTGGACACTGTGGTATATTTTGTGTCACACACATTTTCTTGCTACTGTAAATACTCACTAGTGCCCCCAATGTGTATTACATTCTGAAGCTGATAATAGTCCCTAGTTACCTCTGTTTAAGTAACCACTGCAAATTACTGAGCCCGACTATAATAGGATATTTATTAGCCTTCATTAACAATGATGCTATATATTTGAGAACCATTTTTAAAGATGTACAGCTCCAGTAGAAATGAATGTGACAGGCCTTTTTTTAGACTTGTCAAAGTCAGAAAAGCCCAGGTGTTACAAATAAGATTAACCATGTCTCTGTTCTATTCAAGTGTCCACTAAGTTGTGACAGTGTGACAGTGAGCCAGCGTGCACAATATCAGGACCCTGAAACTGGAGCAGCTAAATGGAATTTAGCCATCATTTATTTTATTATTTATATCTGCACTTTCCTATACTGTGACATGTAAAAAAGCCCATTGGAGCTGAGCCCCATAGGCTGGGAAATCAGAGAGTACTGACATACAGACAAACACATTTTTGGGTTTAGTCTTTTTGTGGGATTTACTGTCAACAATAATGACAGCCTTATCCTTAAAAGCTTCACAATCCAATATTTTTATGTTAACAACTGATAAAATGATACTGTATTATGTGAAAGAGATCATTTGTAGTGATGAACCTCAGCTTTGTGGAGCAGTCTAATGACTTTCAGCTCACTGTTTGGTAATTTACTATTTGGTTTAGTGATGAACCTCATTTCCAGCCCATTGTATTCTACCTGCCCACCATCAAATGACAGATAAAGTTAGCAACTAGCTGGTGAACACAGGGGAGCATTTTGCAGCTATAGAATGAGCCAAGCGGCCAAAAATCAATTATTGCGGCTTTAAGTTATTAGAATTTGATTTTGTCTCAGGTCAAAACAGTGCCACAAGATAAATAATAAGTAATGCAGGACCCGTCTTAAAGAGGAGATAATATGCTAATTTCCTCTCCCAATCAGCCCACTCTGGTCTGATTGGTTAGCTCCGGGAAGCTGCTCTTCAGCAGACTTCTGCCAGCTCCGGAGGCTACATAACAGACAGTAGTGGGTGGATTTTGGTCCTTTTTCCTCTTCTTTACTTGAAATGTCAACATCTCAGATAAATCTGTACATGTAGATGTTCAAGCTCGAATTTGATCCAAAATATGCAAGTGGACAAGCTTTGGAACTTTGACCATGTTTAACATATACATCCAACATTATAACAATATGTAAATGACAGAAAATCACAAAAAGCATACTAAGTTCCCTTTAATGATACTGCACTTTAGTGGTACACATTCCTAAACTAATTTGAAATAAATTATATTACATAGAAACCAATAAACACAATGAACCTGGGGATTTTGGGACATTGGTGGTCTACCTTGGATTGGTATCATATACATTTTTAAATTAATTGTGGTTGTTTTAAAGATATTATTCATCAAGAAGGAGAACCTCCAATACTCTGACCATAAAGACTATGACCTGTTGATTTCCACAATATAGCTGTTCATACTATGACACATCCAACACCAGTCTTCCTTCAGTTTTTCTTAATTTGCTTTTGCAGGCAATATATATTCTAATATCTCTCAGTACTGAGTACAACACTGAATACAAGAAGTTTTCCACTTGCAGCTCTGCCATAAACTCCAACTTTAAAAATTTCTGATGTATAGTTTTTGTTGACAACGTCAAAGAAGTTGTGGATCGATTCTGAGGTCATGAGGCTGTAATTTTGTAATTTTGTAATTTTGTAACTGGCCATTGTTTTTTTTTCTTTTTCTGATGCAGTTTCCACAGCATTTGTACATTCCCCCTCCACACTGAACAATAATACTGTATCACTGATCGAGCCCCTACAATTTGGGCATCGACTATTTTGTCGCTTTGGAACTCTGTTAATTGTCTCATGTTGCTTTGAAAACCTCCTCTGTCCAAATGGTGATTGTCAGCAGCTCATCATTGTTCAACATAGCTTGGCTGTGTCAGCTGCCTTTGTAATTGTGTGCCCATTTGTTCAAAGTTCCTTTTCATGTGGTGTTTTCATCATGTTGTCCACCCTATAAATCCCATCTCCTGATCTATCTTGTTTTTCTCTCCTTGTCCTCTTTTGTACAGCCCTCCTCCCCACCCCTCTTGTTTCATACAACCCGTTTTCTCACTCTCACCTCTTTGACCCCCAACCCCCCCCCCCCCCCCCCCCATCACTCCCTCCACATGTTTCTCCTCCACCCACACCAAACTGTTCCTCTGTAAATCCCCTGGCATTCCAGAGGCTCAACATGTTGATCAATGCATTTATTGTCACTGAGTTGCAACACACAAGCACACACACTTGCACTGTGGTGCTACATTTTCAGCCAAGCATAGGATTACTTGTGTTGAGCTGGTATAGCAAGCAGCACAGCGAGGACTGGGAACATTGAAAAGTGCCATTTTGACTTGTCATTTCCCCTCGTTTAGCTGTAGGCACATACCCACCCACACTCCCAAAACACAGCGGCTCCTGTCGCCACTGTCATCAGGCAGCAGTTTTATTATTCTGTTTAACTACTTTCTCTGTCTCCTTGTCAAGAAGCTGAAAATGCCACTTGAGTGTCTACATTTACATGGCTCCTAGTAGATACACTTATAGAGTGTGGATTTAATTCTTGTGTTTTTTACTCTTCGCTTGTGGAGTGATAGAATGTGTATGTGTATGCATATTTCCCCACACATCTGTGCTTTTTACCTAAACAGCACCAACATTTCCCCATTTCTTCATATGGCCACATCCACTGTTCGGTTTTATAGGTATTTTAGCAAACCCGTCCTCCTGTCCGATTCAAGCTTGCACACATGCAGAACCACAAATCAAAAACAGACTGACATTAGAAGTTCAATCAGCCGGGAGATTGCCGCTGAATCCCCAAACTGCCATTTGAAAATGTCGTCAGTGCTCCTTAAGCACCACGCGAGAAATATACTAGCTCATGCTCCTGAACAACAATCATTACTTTGAAGAGAGCAGGGATGGAGGTCATTAAAAGTTTATTCCACTGAAACCAAACATGATAAACATGGCCTTTAACAGTTTTGGAGAGAGGAGACGAGAACGAAGGAGAAAAGAAAAGACAGGAGAGTACAGGAGCAATCTTCTAAAGAGAAATCGCAGGATCAGAATCATTCACAGCAGTTGTTTATTAAAACCCACTCTAACTGTTACTGTAGAGTCATAGTGATGCATTTGCAAGGATGACGCGTCATCTGTGAACCTGATTATCCTAAATTGTTTAGACAGAAAGCAAGAAACCAAACATTTGCTTGAAGTGAATGTTTTTTGTACATGAAAACCTTTTCTTTTACATTAGTCTAACAGCACTCAAGGCTTTGTTCTTAAAAACCTATTGTTCCTTGTGCCTTGGCTTTCACAGGCTTGATATGAAATACTGATTAAGAGCATCATATTGATATTGATACACTTCATTTGAAAAATGCATTCAGTAGGGGTCAGTGTTGCTCCATGGAAATGTTCGAGACCACCAGCCTTCTACACTTTCTGTTGATTGAGCTGTGTGTATGTCTGTGCGTGAGTGTGTGAGTGTGTGTGTCATTGAGAGCAAACCTTGTCAACATAAATTGATATGACACCACACACACACACACACACACACACTCACTAATCTTGTCTCCGGCTCTGATTTCTACCACTATCAAGCAGATGACACCTTTTTCTTTACTCTGACTGCCTCCTCTCATTTCCTCTTTTCCAACTTATTGGTCTTTTTGTGCTTTGTGAAGTGTTCTACCCTCTGGCCACACACACTCACGCACACACACACGCACACACACACACACACACACACACACACACACACACACAGTGAGAGTGGGAAGGGATGATAGTTATGGTTTGTGTTTTCTCCTTCTTCTCTTGGTAAAGTGAGCCACCCAGAGCAAAAGGACACACACACAAACACACACATAGACACACACTTTTTTTATTTGCTCTTGAGGGAACAGAGCAGATGGAAAGAATCCCTACAAGGGGCAACAAGCAAGAATAGTGGTTGGTCAAACACTTTCCTCTGAGCCTGTCTCTACATGGAATGAAAGTGTGGTCATTTTGATGTGAAATTTTCTTCCTTAGTTTTACAGTGTATATATACAGTATATGTGTGTGTGTGTGTGTACAAGTGGCCATTTGTAGGAGACACAAATATGATGAACTATGTGTGTGCACATGTATTGTGTGTGTGTGTGTGTGTGTGTGTGTGTGTGTGTGTGTGTGTGTTATCAGTATCAGCCAGGATGATTTAGACTGCTTTAGCTGCGTAATGTTCATCTACTGTTTGGTTAAAGGTACTCTCTCTCTCTTCCTCTCTCTTCATACCTCTCTCTCCCTCTTACCAGAACCTATTAGATGGCTTGTTGTGGAAGCCAGGGAAGGGAAAAAAAATCCAAGGCTACATTTCCTCTCCGTGGCTAAGCCTGCTGCCACTATCTGGACAAACTATTGACGGTCTCCGGGCCAGCAGACTGAGGTCTGTCTCCCAATGTACTGAGAGAACGCGATAGAGAGGAAAACAGGAGCTGGAGATGGAGAAAGAGAGACAGATTGGATTAGCTGAGTCGCAGTTATTCCATTACCTTTCAGCGACGCACACACACAGTTCCCCACATGATGGTATTTGGCCAGAGACTGCAACATTTCCTTGCTGAACACAAATAGAAAATAGAGGAAGAGAGAAAGCGGAGGAAAAAAGTGAAATGGTGAGAAAATTGATTGAGTAGGCGTTCCATTAATTGCATTCTGAGCGCCGGTTCTGGAAGCTCTGTGAATTCTGAGCACTGGAATTAAAAGTATCCCAGTATGTCCTCTGATGATTCTGTCTTTTGAGTAGCTTAGCAGCATAATATTTAATAACCCCTGAGTAAACACTGGGAGGAATTGCTCAGTAAATAATTGAGGGGAAATTTATAAATAATTTTCCCTCTTAATCTACTCCAGTGCACTGCTGCCAGGTCTCAAAAGTGATGCTCATCCCTCTGGACAGTGGGCAGTTCTACCTTCTCGCCTCATGGGGGCGCTCTGGTTACACTGTAAAAAAAACATCTCCTCAGATATAAATAAATGGGTTATTCACAAAAAAATAGTACATGCTTCTAAGAAACAGGCCCTAACCCTCTATTAAAATCCTGTTTTTGAGAAGACTACTTTTGTTATCGGCGCTGTCTCAGATTTCTGGGCGTTTTCAGGAAATGAGAGGTTTTGTACTCCCTGAGCTGCTGCAGAGTTCTACAACCTGCTCCTGGGTCCATACAAAATGTCAGGAAGTGTACTGAGGCAGGCCTGTTTGACTTTGGACTTGGACTGAGGTGTCCAAAAAATCCAAAAACCACAATTAAGTATTAATATTACCTCCAATGTGATTTTCCTTTCTCCCTTCATTCCTCCTTTTTTCTTCTTTGACCACTAGCTTGCATCTCTTGCCTTTTCTTCAGTTCAGTTTCCCTCCCTCCCTTCCCTCTGTCATTCCTTCCCTGCTTCAGCCGGTAGCCTTGTATACAATTAACAACTGTTTGCTAATGAGAATGAGTGGGGGCTCATTATTCATTATATCATTAACATTTAATTGCTCTGTCCTAATCCTAATAACCATCTCACACAGTTTAATCGGTTGTCACTTTCTGGTCCGACCACAGCGTGAGTTGTTTGACAGGAAGTCTCCCATGAGCTAAGGTTAGTTTTATGTTCTTGATAAAAGTTTTTACGTTAAATTGTAATGGACTGCAGCTTTAGAGATCATCTGGGGAATAATAACTTGGAAAGTCATGGGAAAGTATGTCAGACAAATTCCCCTCTAGTTGCTGATCACTGATATGGTTTAAGTGGGGGAGCATCTTTGGTCTCATCATTTCAGCTGTTGCTGGTGTGCTCTTCTTTCCCCGCTTCTTTTTCTCTTACCGTCTTCCTCCCTCTATATCTGTCCCACCATCTCGCTCTCATTTTCCATTTCTTTCCCTCTTTATCTCACTGCATGTCTGTTTGTGTGTCTGTCTCCTCTTCCCTCACCCTCATCCGTCCCACAGTGGTTCTATAAATTGTACAGGGCCAAGCAGCGGACGATGTGGGAGATGCTGACACCATGAGTGGCAGGAAGAAAGAGTGGAGGCAGGACAGAATCCTCCCTCCACCACTCATCACTGGAGAAAAGGAGGGAGACTTGGACGTAGATGCGAAAGGAGGAAGGGACAGAGAAAAAGAGAAAGAGAGGGTGAGTGAGTGGTGGGAAAAGAGAGAAGGGAAAAAGAAAAGGGAGTGAGCAGCCACCCAACACAGTCATCAACTCCCTTCCATCCATCATCTGTCTCAGCCCAAAGGCTGCCACTGCTTCATCAGCATCAGCTCCTTGTACATTGCGTGCCTGTGTGTGCACGTGCACATGCACATGCACAGGGGGGGTTATGAATATTTGTTTGTAAAAGTGTGTGCAAGATTGAGTGTGTAGATGTGTATTGTGCGCGTGTGTGTTTGATTGGCTCACTCCTTTTTTATGTATAACTTTACACTTAACTTTATACTTAACTTTTTCCATATTCTTTTTGAACATTCATACATTTTTCTTCTGCTGTAAATATACAGTCAAATGAAACAGAACATTGAGTTCTCTTATTTTGGAGTTATTTTAATTGACTATTTGTATTTGTAATATTCACCAAATATGGTAAGATTGAAAGAGATTTCACTTGCTTTTTAATGCAATGTGACCTTTGCGCCACTTGCAGTAGAGATCTAAATCTAACCTAAGCTTTTAAACATGAAGACATTAACAAAAACAAAACAACAAATGCATGCTGGGAGCTGGAGCCTATCCCAGAATGCATTAAGGAAAAGGCAAGAAAACAGTTCCTTGCTGTTGCAGAAATAGTTCCAGTCCACTTAGAGTTTCATGTCTGTATGCTGTTAGGAGAAGCTGAAAACCTGCATGAACTGTTGCAAAGTCAAAACAGAGAGTACCAACACCCAGTCACTATGCTGCTCATTATGCATTCACCAAACAACACAATGTGTGAGGCAATAATTTTCCACTTCATATGTTTGTTTCAGGGGAAGTTTAATAAAGACTAAAACCAAATGAGAACCTTAAATCAATAAAAAATAGGGATTAAGAATCTTGCTACAATGATCCACCATCTCTTTTGATAGATCCACCCATCTGTACTGCATTGTAATTATTATGATAAGGCTGAGCCTGTAGCACAGAGGCTAATGCAAGCTTGTGGGTTTGATCTTGAGTGTTGACTTTGCTAGCTTGTAGCTACAACCAGAAGAAGTAAATTTGCCATAAACATTCACAACAATTCTAGTCAACAGTAATCCTGATAAACTAATTTATTGTAGAGAAAAAAGGTACATGGTAATATGTAATGCAACATATGTAATGCCTGCTTGGGGCAGGCATTACATATGTTGTGAGACATTGCATACAACCCTCGTAATTGTTGGTATCTTCTGGTAAATCCAGCATTAAAAATATTACATCAGTTTATCCAGTTATTTCATGAAACATTCATCTTCAAAACTGGATTCCTGTTTGATAACTTTATCATCCACCACTGTTACTCACCTTCCAAACATATGTGTTTTGCAATGCCATTCCTTGGTATCCCTCATCTGTTTGTCCCAGTACGTTACTTCTTCTTGTGACCATTCACCAGACATTTTTCAGTCAAACATCTGATTTGAAGTGTGCCCAACATAGTACTTGTATAATCTAATCTATCTAGTTAAAGTATTTATTTAATATTTAGAGAAATAAACTTGTTTTGCTTTTCTTGATGAGGGTAAGATGAGAATATGGATATCAATCTCATGTTTGTATCAAGTATGAGGTGTCATGACGGTACAGCCAGCATGCAATTAGCTTTAGCTAAGCAACAGAAGAAAACAGCCAGCCTTCTCTCTCCAGCGTTTCCAAATTTCATCTACAAGCACCTCGAAAGCTCACTAATAAACATGTAGTATCTCATCAAACACATTTTTTGGTTTGATGGGGAGTAACTGCCCAAACTATTTCTCTTCAGGAGCCTCCAGAAAGTCACTGCATCCAGCTGCTGTTGGTCAAGAAATAATTCCATTAGTAAATCCTTCTAAAACAACCTCTTGTTTCTACATTTCTGTTTTTGCATTAATTTATAAAACTGAGAGGTGCTGGTAGGCAGATTTTATTTATTTATTTATTTATTTTTATCTTTGGACAGAGCCAGGCTAACTCTGCTTCCAGTTGTTATGCTAAACTAAGCTAGCTGTAGCTTCATGTTTAGTGTACAGAAGTGAGAGTGATATCCATCCGCCGATTTAACTGTCGGCAAGTAATCAAAAACTATGAAAGAATAGTCTCTAAAATACCAAAAATGCAGTGTGACATGGTCCTGTTCCCTTCAATAAATGGTTGGAAGACATGGGCAGTAACAGTTGTGTAGATTCGGTCAGTCAAATTAATTTGTAATTAAAGTGTATTGTAATTAAAATTGAGTATTTTTTTTAACATCATTATCTTTATTAAAATGTTAACAGATATTTTAAAGATGACATAAGAGTATTAGGATAAAGCTCATGTAATTTGAAAAGAAATACCCACCCAGGCACAATAAATGTTGTAAAAAAACATCTTGACATTTCCATACAAACTGTGCTTCACTCAACTTAACCTTTTTGTTTCATTTTATTGCTTCCCCCCAGCTCTCTCCCTGTCTTTCTGTCATCCCTCCGGTTGCCTTTGGCACCATATTGCTAATTGTGCTTTAAGAGCAGAGATCTAATTGTGCAGAAAGAAATTTGGGCTGGAGGGATTATCCCAAGCTTTTAGTAGTTGTTTATTATTCAGCCAAATGCCAAAACCAGTGGCTAATGCTTTCATTCACACCCGCACATAGGTGGCAGTCATTTAAGGGTTGATAAAAATAAGACATTATGCTTGTTATTTTCATTTTGGCTAGGAGTGACCTCCAATGATTTTCAGTTGGCTAAATAAGGCCTCTCAGTTTTAACAGTGAGAAATCCTTATTTCCTCTGCAAGCCTCGTGGTTGATATTTAGTGCGAATGCCCTTTGCAAGTCTTCTCTACTTCATTATATTTGCTGCCTGCTCCAACCTCTCCTCCACCTTTTTCAGACAGTCAACAAAGCCACATGCACAGCCAGACTTCCCATAACACTCTCCCTGCTCCTCCCCTTCCTCCTCTGAGGAAAGGGCAAATGAATGATGCTCACTGTATCGACACAAAACTTTTCTCTTGCTCTCCTCCCTACCCGTCTCCTCCCTCTTTGCTAATGAGCAATGCTAGCTCTATTGACCTACTTGTGGACTTAAAGGAAATCCAATCACAAATGCCTCAGGTCGCTTTCTTCCCACTTTGGGAGATTAAAAGATTCAATTCTCCCTGCCTATCCACACTCATCATCATCATTTCTCCTTCCTCTCCTTTCGTCTGTCTGCTCCGCTGTCTGCCCCTCCCCTGAACCCCCACCCTCGCACCCCACTGCCACTCTCTCTTCCTCCCTCCTTACTCCCTAACTAAGTTTTCAGTCTCTTTTACAAACTTGCTCTTTGTCTTTCCCATTCAGACACGAGGAGAGCGGAGTAGAGGAGAGCAGCCGTGCAGATAATTATCAGCAGGAGACAAGGGTGTTATTGGGACACAATGGAGCTGGCGGACAGAGTCTGATCTAGTCGGCTGCAGAAGGACAATGAATCATTGGCCGCAACACATCTGCAATGTGTACAAATATGCACCGACACACGCCCTCCTACACACATACCAACACAAGTGCACATACAGTCACAAACACACTTTTGCCTCATATTTATACACACATCCAAATACACTTGAGTTATAAACACACACACAATTCTCAACTTCATCAAGAAAATTGTAACCTCCATTATCCCAACCCCTCCAAACATACACACATGCACACAGCACATACCCCATACTGTGCCTTAAATGGCAGCAGGGTGCTGAGCTACTGTTTGCTTTGCCTATTGCCATGGTGTTTGTTTGGCTTCATGCATACTGCGCAGTAATAGAACACAGTGACCCAGGCTCCGAAGGGGGTCTGCTAACAAACAGACTGCACAGTGAAAACACAAGCTCCCTGTGTGGTACATGTGATATTCAGATTGTATACATGCAGCTTATATGCTTGCGTAGGCAGAGTGTACAGACAAAATCAAAGTATGCTTGATGTGGTCAAGTTCACATATTTTACAGAATCAGTTTTGAAACCAGTGACCTTAAAGAAATTTGACTGCAGGAGACATAATATGAAATTTGTTTTATCCACAGAAAATACTTCCTGTGTGAAAACAATGCATGGGGCTGCATTGGTGGTTGTGTGTTGTTCAGGTACCAGTGAGACAATGAAATACAATCCAGGCAACTATTTTCTCTTTCGTTTTGTTGACCACAAAGTAAACAGCAGACACACAGTGTTCACGTAGCAAAGTAATTCACCAGGAAGGTGCGCTTACATGTATATGACTGGCCAATGCAGTGCCTTTCTGGATGTCACGTTGCAGCAGTAAGGAGCCGGACAGAGCTAATGTCGGTCTGAACGCCGCCTATAGCATACGACAGGCTCATCAGGACACCTCAGTTTGTATTGAAGGACTAATCTTAAGTCAGACATTCAGAATATGCTGGCAGTCTCTATGATTTATGATACTCTATGATACTACTGTTATACCTGTCTGTTCAGTATGAAGCTCGAGCCAGGAGACGGTTAGCTTAGCGTAAAAACTAGAAGCAGGGGCAAGTGGCTGGCATAGCTCTGTCCAGAGTTTAAAAATATGCTTACTGGCACCTCTAAAGCTCACTGATTAAGACATTGTATCTCATTTGGTTAATCTATACACAAACTGAAGTGTAAAAATGACAACTGTGGTTTTAAGGGGGCTGTATGCTGGACAACCAGCGGAGACTCCAGGAAGTCACTGCACCCAGCCAAGAAGTAGTCCAGCACAAAAACCTATGTGTAAAAAAGACCAGTTGTTTTTTGTATGGATAAAAAAAGAGATATAAACAAAAAAGAAAGCCAGGCTAGCTGTTTCCCTTTTCCAGACTTTATGCTAGGCTAAACTAACTGTCTCCTGTCTCCGACTTCATATTTCTCCCTATTTGTTAAAATTGTCTTTTAAAGGGGAAAATCTGGAATTTACCAACATGGGTATAATATTCTTTTGTGCAAAGATGTGAGAAATGTGGACTTCGGTTGGAAAAATCAGGAAAGAAGCGCAAGCCTCCTATAGCTATCCTTACCACTTCCATCTAACAGAAAACATTTCAAACACTTCAGACTACCAAAATGAAACACAGAAAGCACTCCACTGGACATTGCTGTAGCTCACAATGTTATCATGACCAACAGTCAGAATTTACAAAAATCTCAGAATAAGACCCAGATTGACAAATATCAGACTTTCCTTTTAATGTCTAATGTCTCTGCAATTCTAATACATGTTGGTATGTTTTAACGTATTAAACATTCAGTGAATATTCTATGCACATGTATCTGTCCCCACAAAAATAAACACATAACAAGTTCATGACTAGCTGAAGGCTTTTAAATGCAAAGAATTTTTTTACACATACAATGTTATGCAAGGAAGAGGAAAAAATTCCATAACATTCTTTTTTTTGGTCACAAACACTGTAAAAAGCAACCTATAACTTCAGAGTTTTCGGTGAGTCAGAGTTGGAAGAGAAAGAAAGAGAGAGAAAAAGACAGAGAGAGACAGACATGAGAAATGAGACAAGAAGGGCAAAGCTTTTCTGACTTTTTTATTTGATGCTGCTGTTTTGTTTTTCTCCTTCACATTTGTCAGTCTGCTCATGCAAGACAGCTGCAATAGTGAATGAACTTTTAAACAACAAATCAAACTAACCCTTTGGCAATATGAGTAAGAAAACAATAATGGCAGGGTGAGAAGGATAAACGAGGCGGAAAAACTAAGGGAATTTGAGATTTTCATAAGAATTCATATACAGACTGCAAGTCTGGGCATGAAAGAAGGAGAGTCTATCGGTGGTAAAACAAATGCATTCCTCATTATTCAGGATAATCATGCAACTACAAGTCACCTGCATAAAAAAATGATGAAAAATTAGTCTATAGTTAAGATCTTTGTACATGCTCTCAAGTGGCTGAAAAGACGCAAACCTAAAAAAGTTATTTTCACCTCACCTAACCCTATCAATTTGCTCAGACTTGCACTGGACCCAATTATTTTCATTGCTGGACTGAAAAAGTGAATATCATCAATTGCCTGTGTCAGAGCAAGAGTTTCACGTCTCACCCTTTTGACAAGAATCCTTCCTTTGGCAAATTAGTGGCAGGAGACAGCAAAATAAATTAGATTTATGTGGAACATCCCACCACATCTCTGCTCTCTGCTCCTCTCTCTGAGCTACAGAAAAAAAGAAGAACAACTAAGACACTCCTTCTTGGTCCTCTCTTCTTAATCATCTTCTCTTTTTTCCGCCACTGGACTGAAAGATTGTACAACTTAAGTGCATTTGTGCTCCCCAGTCGAACTGCCTGTTCTCAACTGTTGTGTCCCTTTTTGTCCCCCCCCCCCCCCCCCCCCCCTCCTGTTTCCTTCCCCTTACTTGCTTTTGTCTGTCTTATCTGATTGATCCCTGGACCTCTGCACCCCTCATCTAAGAATGTTTTTGTCTTGAGTGTGTAAGTGTGTGTGCATGTGTTTTTATTTATTTATTTAGTACTGTTCTATAAAAGTAGACATAATGGTTTGACCACAGGTTCACACATGGGAGTTGTTCTATTTTTTACTAGTAAACAAAATCAATATCACCAAGTGCCTTAAATACATTTTTGTTCTAATGACCTCTGTGTATGTCTTAGTGAATCTGGTTGTTCTTGAACAAGTGTGAAGGAGGTGACTTAAAGACTTTGTGACTTGAACATCATGTTCAACAGTACCATCAGCATCGATTCATGTGCAGTCAATGTACATTTCAGTGGGTACACCTTGTTGATGCCCAGTACACCTCCTTTCCCCCTTAAGAACAGCCTGAAATCTTCTAGGCAAAGGTTCAACGCGATGCTGGTAACAGATGCTGGTCACACAGTTCCTGATTTTGATGACTTTTAAACATGCTGTGAGTGTACCATTCCGACTCATTCCAAAAACCCCTTTGTATTTGGTTACGCTCTGAAAACTGTGCAAGTAAATTGAGTAAAATGAAGTAAGTTTTGTGTTCCTGGCACCATTTTGAGATGACATGTGCTTCATGACACATTATCCTGCTGGACATTTCTATTTGATGAAGCGTAGACTGTAGCCATGATGTACCCATTTAGTTTCATTTTCATGTACTTAGTTGACAGCAAGAGAACCCTGTATGATCATCTAATGCTCTGGTCCATTTGGTCCTTTGTCATGGATTCTGTTTTTTGATTTTCATGGACATGAAAATCAAAAAGTGCAGTCGTGGCATATAGATTGTTCAGTTTGGTGGTTTCTGGGTTGTATCTCAGTTCTTTGCTGATGATGTACTCCTGTGTACTCCCATCATCAAGCTGTGACCTCCAGTGTTCACTAGGGCCAAAGCCAGGAGACAGGACATCTTTACTTCATTAACATTTAACCAAAATCATGATCTTTCCCAAACCTTAAATGGGACATTAGGGATGTGCAGAGAGCCCAGTATTTGTATTTGTATCTATATTTGTTGAGGCATCAAAATTACTTATATTTGTACTTGTATTCGAATAAAAGTAGAAAGTGTTAAAATAAATATTTTTGAATAAACTATCTCATGAAGGAGGTCCCCACACCAAGTCTCGAACTCAAATTTCCCAGATTATAGACAACTGCACTGACTACTAAGCTAAACTGAGTGCACTACTAATGTGCAGACAGACATCTACTTATTTATACAACCATAACACAGAGACAGCACAGTGTGTAACATGTAGGGAAGAACTTCAAAGGCAATTATTGCTTTGCACTTTTCATTTATTGCCTATTTTTTACAACCTAACTTTGTGGAAAGGTGAAGGGGAAAACAGGTTATAGAGAGTGCCTTGGGAGCACTTCGCGTGTGTCAGTAGCTCAGCTTTATCTCTGGCGAACACCCCCAACTCCGGGAGTGATGTCCAAATAAAGAAATGTGTGTCATGTAGCAGGTGGATGTGACTTCCCTAATTGAGACCTGCTAATAGACATAACAGCGGAGCAGAGGAGAGAGACTGAGATACTGATGTAACTGACCTGCACACTGGTATTTGACATGGGTTTTTTTTCTTCCCGAAAACAAATAATTTTTAAAATATTTGAATGAAATAAATATTTGTTCAAAAAACCCCACTATTTTGCTTTGGATTCAGGCACACATCTATGGAACATATTATGCTTTTTTGGGTTTTCTGTTATTGACAGTTGACAGATATCTGACTGTTATGTCAGATATCTATGCTAAACATGGTTGAAGTTCCAAAACTTGAGATTAATGTATGTAGAAATGCTCTTTGCAAGTCAAAAGCCCAGGCTTCAACTGGTCCTGAGCACTTTGTTTACATTGGCTTGTTGCACATGTCCATAAATGGCTGTCCATTCCATAGCCTTGGTTGCTAAGGTTTTTCCTCTCCATGTGTTTGTGTTATCCATTCTCATATTCCTGATCTGATTTCAGCTTGAACATGGATAGATATGTTTGAGAACTTGACATTTCGAGTAAAGAACAAGAAAAAGTAGTGAAGTCTTACTAGTCAAGTCCATTTTATTTGTAAAGCCTAATATCACAAATCACAAATTTGCCTCAGGGGGCTTTACAATCCGTGCAGCAATACAACATCCTTTGTCCTTAGACCCTTGATTTGATGAGGAAAAACTTTTTTTCCCTTTAACGGGGAAAAAAAGGAAAGAAACCTCGAGGAGAGAAACAGGAGGGATCCCTCTCCCAGGACGGACAGACATGCAATAGATGTTGTGTACACAGAATAGAACAAGAAACACAAATTACAGAAATGCAGCATGGAACAGAATAACAAAATTATAAGGGATTTACAATATATATGAAGAATGTGATGAAGAGGACGCCAAGCAGTTTCCAGGTGCCACCAGAACAGAATAAGACCTGAGCCACGTGACCTCCATCACCATGGAGACCTGGCAGAGGACAGACTATACATGCACACAGGAGAGACGCACATCACATCATTCACATACACAGAAGAAGAGACAAGAAAAGACATTATTCACACAGGAGAGAGAAAAGGATAAAGACATCATTTAAAGAGAGAGGCATGAAGTGAGGCTGAACTCCTGCAGGATGGGGAACCAAATCCAAAACCTCAGGAAATGGTACCAACAGCCAGGGAAGCAGAGTGGTTCCAGGATGGATGCTGGTCCAGCAAGCGATGCCTGAGAGACAAGAGAGGACAGGAGGAGAAAATAGGGAGAGAGAGGGAGAGAAGAGACAGGGGCATACAGCTCAGATGCTCATGTGCTTGTGGAACAAACAAAGAGAAGGTTAGAGAGATGCAATGGTTATCAGAGCAGTTGCAATAATCAACCATCTCGTTGGCAGGACAGCGCTTAGAAAATTCATTGAGACAGAAACCGACTTGCCGTGCAGTACAAGGTAATGAAGTAATCAATTTTAAATGATTAATAAATGAGTTGCATGAGCTATAATATATAACTATTCCACATTAAAATGTCTAAAAACAACTAGACCTATGTTATATATTTTGTTGAATTGTGTACTTACATTAAAACAACCCATAAACATTACCCAAATGTTTCCAACAATTTTCAAACCCAGAGAAATCAGTAATTTTAATCAAGGTAACGGTCCATTTCAGTTGGTTGCCTGTCAATGGCGTCATATCCCCTCTACCAAAGAGTATATATGCACAAGATACATGTGTCGGTGTTGTGGCTGTTTGCCACAATGGCGTCTACCAAAGAGTATAAGCATAATAGATAATACATCATTGTTGTGGTTGTTCGCCAGAAACTGTCTTGGTCGTTTTTTTAACTTTATCTTTTAACGAGATGAAGGAGTTTAGTCATCGTATGTCTGGATCTTAAGTTATCAGAGAAACAAGCTGGGCAAACGTTAGCAGCAGCTCAGTTAGCAACCCCGGATGTCTGGTGTGTGCCGAACATCGTTGGAGAAACATTGATTTTTTTACGTGAAACAGCTTTATTCAGTATTTTTTTTCCCTCAGTTTTAATCCCTGTGCACGTTTGATTTTGGAGAGAAGGAGATCTCTGTGGATAATTCGGCTCCTGATAAAAACCTGCTGAACGTCTGGATCTGAAATTATCAGAGAAACAAGCTGAGCAAATGTTAGCTGTAGATCGGCTGGCAACCCCTACTGGACATCCTGTGCCCACCAAACAGTGTCAGAGAAACCCTGATATTTTACGTGAAACTGCTTTATTCAGTGTTTTTACCTTTTAATCACTGGGTCTGTTTGTTTTGGAGAGGAGGAGACCTCTGCAGATAATTCGGCTCTTGGTAAAAACATCCTGAACAATGAACACTGAAGTAATCCTAGCCCGAAGAAGTGGGTTGTTTAACAATGAAGACAACAACTCCCATGATCCCATACTACTTCACAACATCATCACACTCTGTCTTTTGTTATTGTTTTGATTGAGAGACCCCTAGTGGCTGAAATTACATATTGTGTGTATAAGTTTAGATTTAAAGGACTCAACAGACTTGGATTGTCTGATGTGGGGCCTGATAGGAAAAGGCGCTGCTGACTTCTTTTTAACTCTGAATACACACAGGAGCCCTGCATTTGAGAGTGGAGAGCTCAAGATGCTAATATAGTTGTTTCATGGTTTGTTGACATAGCCTCCCAAGCAGCCCAAAGTTGGCCGAGATGCACCTTCCGGAAGCTAACCAGTCAGAACAGAGTGGGCTCATCGGGAGGGGGTCTCAAAGAGACTGGAGCTAAAATGGCCTCTTTCAGACAGGCTGAACTGAGTTGTAACAGTGAGATTATGAATAGAATCTGTCAAAATCGTGCCTGGGCTTTTTCTTGGCAACAGGGCAAGGAGCTCAAATATCCAGAAAATCGGACCAAAATCAAAAATTAAATAGGAAAATTTCATAAAATGAAGGTGACTATGATAACAAACTATGATCAGATCAGGTGACAACACTGTAACAACACTACTGCCATGTAATTCAGTTAAATGCCTTTGTTTTTTTGAAGCATCCTAATTATGTCATGAAGTAAATATAGTGGAAAGGGTAGTGTTATACCTGTATGACCTATGAGGTCTGAAGTTTTAGTTTTCTTCGACCCACGGACCATACTAGGCTTTATGCACCTGTTAAATGTCTATTGCAATCGTTCAACATTGGAAAAACTATTAGTTAAAATTTACAATCCAGCCATGTTTTTTAATCCATTTTGTCCCTTTATCCCCTCTTATCCTTCAAATAGATGTTACAAAGAACTGGGAGACCTTGGATAGCTGTGATCTGCTTACCTTTTAGCTGAGGCTGTGTAGCCGAATAGTTTCTCAGTATTAAAATATTTCCATTTTTGCCAAGGAAGAGAAAGTGAAATGCAGGGAAGTGGGCTTTGCTTTTGATGGCCAATGCGCTTGTCCATTAGCTGAACAGAACAATTCTCCTGCTGCACTCTCATCAACTGCACCACATCAGTAGAGAAAAAAGCTGATATCCTGTGATAAGTTGATGTGTCCAGTCCCACTTGGTCTGATGTTGTATCCATCCATCTAAAGTACACTGCTTGCCATTATTTTAATTGCTTCCCCTGTGATGAAGCTTCCCTGAACTGAACTGAAATGAAGACAAATTGAACTGAAAATGCAATCCATGTGAAACATTTTCTGTTTTTTAAATTTAGGATTGAGTAACCCAAAAGAGCCTTATTAGTGAGATTGCCAATGTCCTATTTGAATCCTTGATCTGTAATTGCAGCATGGCCTCCAATGCTGATGCAAGGTTGCCTCTGAGTTTTTTAGTTGCATAAAGTATTGATTCACTGCACTGGGCATTCTCATTTCCCTCTCAGTTTGAAATACTGAACTGATACTAAAAAATATTCTACAAAACTGAACGAGCTTCAATATGTTATGAAAGTGGCATAATTAAATGGAACTGAATAACTGGCTGTGTTCCACTGGCAGGATACGCTCCTCAAGTATCTTTGTGATTATAATTAATATTTATGAGGAATAAGAGAAAATGGAGGGTAGTTGCACAAGCACTTACACAATCAGAGGATAACTACATTTTAGCCATGGTAGCAGCTCTAGGGATGGAAATGTTGGTCTGTTGGTCAGTCGGTCCACCACTTTAGTCAAATTCAAATATTTATATGGGAGGGATCGCCATGAAATCTATCATTAGAAGAATGAAGCAGAGTGAGCCCACTGTTTTTGATGATCCCCTGACTTTTTGGCTAGCACCATCAATGAGTCAAAATGTAAATTTATTAGTTAAATATCTGAAATATCTTGAGTTAAATATCTCAACATCTACAAGATGAATTGGCAAAAAAAGTTGGTTAGACACTGATGTTTCCATCAGGAGGAATTTTAACAACTTTGGTGATTCCCTGAATTTTAACCAAAGTTAAACTGGACTAAAATCAGTTGGACAGCAAAGATTATGGCTAAAAAGTTTGAAAAATGACATTGGAGAGCATTGATGGGTATCACAGATATGAATGAAACAAAGTTAAGATGATGCAAGTACCCTCAAAGTATTCATAGGAGCTGTAGTTTTTTGTACGTAACTTTGCTATAATCTTAAAGCTTTAGTCTTGAAACTAGTAAATGCTGTAGTGGATGTCAGTTTGACTTTGCTGAATATAGCTGAAGCCCTGTTTGATACAAAGTAGCCAATATATGGCTATCTATAAACAAAAATTATAAACTGACATGGAATATTGATTTAAATAAATTTCATTACTTGTAGGCCTTAAATACTTGAGGAAAAAAGCTACCTGTTAATATTAAGTTAGAGTGGGTCTGAATTGATTCAACCGGGTGCATCTGCATCACCTTCCGGCTGTGATACAGCTGCCATAGCCGAGCCAACCAGACACGCCACAGGGCGTTTCAGAAGTGTCCCAAAAATGGCTCTCTGCTCTGCTCCTCTAAAAATTCTATATCTAAAAGTCTATTTTTGACGGAAGCCGCGTCAAGCTGCACACAGCAGATCAAGCTGGAAGGCAGGAAGTCAGACACAGGAACGGCATAGAGCATCTGATCAATTTTCAAAATAAAACACCATATGCAGACTCGTGATCATATATCACAACACTACATCAACATTACGTCATAACTGGTGGCACCAGGCCAGAAGTCAACTGATCAGAGAATATTTGTCACTGTGGATGATGAGAGGTTCATCTTGGAAGTGGAAAATCAAAAGAGTTTATGACACCACTGCTGCCATGACTGCCCCAGTCCCTGGCTTCCTCTCCAGGTAGAGGGGTGGCTCTCTTCTCTCTGGTGCTGCTGGAGTCAAATGTTCTTCTGAAATGTTCCCAGTGGGGTATGAAGCTGTGTGGCAGACAGAACAAAACCATGTCGCAGCCAGAATGCGATGCAGCTGTGCCTGGTGGAATAAGGTGTTATCCTTTGTCTACACCCATTGTTAATCCAATATACCCATTGTCTACAAAGGCAGCGTATCGAAAGCAGTGAGTTAGCAGAGTGCCAGTGGCTTCAGTTGTGTGTCTACACAGGATGTGTTCAGGCACAGTATTGAGTGTAGGTCATCTGCGTTTTGGCAGCGCTAAAATTTAACATTCTATCACTCTAGTTAAGTGTGTAAAATGGAAGAATGTTAAGCACAAAAATGCACTTTGAGTTGCGGTTATTAGCGCATAGCGCAAATCTTTAATGATGTTTAGAAATACTGTATGAAAGGTGTTAAGACAGTAAATATCTTCTATCTCAGTAAGGAGGAAGAGTCTCAATGTATGTTAAGACATAGAGAGAATATAATGACTTTTTAGCCGATTTTTGGTCTGTTTGAGATCTACTGTATGTCCACAGGCTGGTTCTTAAAAGTATGACTGGATCTCAGCATGGCAGATATGTCACACTGTACAGAAGTGCAACAGTCCATTTTGCAGTCTACCGTAGAAAGATGTAAATTACATTTATTGCCTCTTAAAGCCACTTGATCATTTGTAGTGCTGAGATAACAATCACTTTCATAGGAAACAGAGGTGAAATCACACCCCTTCTTGGGTGAGAAAACCATACATTTCACTTTGATGGCAGGTTTTGAGTAAAAAACAGCAGGCGGTGACATAAGGCTTTTTGTCTTCCCTGTAATATCCTATAATACTGAATTTTGCTTTCACGCCAGGTATCATTTAGGTGGAAGTGAGGAAATATTTGAAATGGTAGATGTATCACCATGGAGTGCTGCTCCAGTGCAGATAGAGAGAGTCAGAGAGAAGAGGAGAGACAGAGGAAAACAGTGAGAGAACGGGGGGATTCTCAGATGCAGGTGTATTTATAGCTGGAAAAGGAGAGTCTTACACACACACACACACACACACGCACACACACACACTGGAGGCTATCCTAGTCCTGCTGTTAAATTATGCAACTGCTTTGAGATCTGAGGGACTCCTATTATATTAAACTTGTGTGTATCTGAATGTGTGTGTGTGTGTGCTAGGAAGCTTACACTTGTGCACGTGTCATTGGAAGACACCGACCTTCCATCTTGCTGCTCTGTAACAGTCTTTGCTCTTTGTTAGTAGGCCTGGTTGTGTGTGTGTGTGCTGCTTTGTGTGTTTCTGACAGAATTCATTATATCCAAGTTTATGACTCCATCATATCCCTGTTTCTGCTTTGCATCTGTAAGTGTGTGTGTGTTTGCTATCGTGTGTAATTATCCGCACCCCTTTATGTGCCTTTCCTCGATGTGTTTATATTAGAAAAGTGTTTTTGAAGTGTTCTGCCACCAAACTTGTGAGGCCTCTCGTGCCCAATTAGGCAGCTTGTTTGAGCTGCCTTCGTCACATGGCTCCTTCGCTTGGCATATCTCTTCGCCTTCATCATTCCATCCCATCATCCCTTCATCTGTCCACCCTGCAGTCTGAGAGCAAGGAAGGAAAATAAATGAATGTTGGTGTTGCAGAGTCACAGTAAAAGCATGTTTAGGTACCTTGGAAGATTCTCCTCAGGTTACAGGCGTGCAAACTGTTGGGTTTGAGACATTTCATTTGACAATGGCTGATTGCACAAAAATGCAAACATGCAGAGCCGACCACACACACACACACACACACACACACACACACACACACACACACACACACACACACACACACACACACACACACACTTTTCCCTCTTGTTTCTCTTTGCCCTGACATCTGAGAGAATGACAGAAGGACAAGAAGAGAGAGTGATGGAGACAGAAAGAGAGGAGAAGCAAGAGCGAGAGAGGGTGTCAGATTCTCTGCTTACCTTCTTAACTAGTCAGTAGATCTGTCTCCAGGAGCGGGGTCGACACTGATAGTGGGTTGGTTTCCTGCCAGCTGGCAAGGATGCACACACACACACAAACACACACACACACACACACACACACATACACACACACACACACACACACACACAGTGAGGCCTGCTCTTTCTCCCAGGGTGCACTGAGACATTCTGTGACCTTGGTAGGGGCAGCAAAATTGTACAGCCCTAACAAGGACACACACACACACACACACATACAATACACACAGATACACACATACTGACAAGCCACCTGCTGTCATCTAAAAGGTACTCCATGTTGTCATTGACCTGTTATGAATTCAGCAGGTTGGTTTGTTTGTGTGTGTTTTGGTGTGTGTTAAAAGGGAAAAGGAACAATGTACTACTCTGCTGGTCCCACTTTTCTTCTTCATTGCAGAGATATACAACTGGAAGAATTTGGTTTTGTGTGTGTGTGGGTGTGCATGTGTGTGTTTGCATTTAAGCCATAGAACTGACTAAAATGCTAATTCATGCTGATGTGTGAAGCAGAATGTTATGCAAAGACATTCCTATAATTACAAGTGTTTTAAGTTTTGGGTTGGATTTTATTCTTT
This sequence comes from Thunnus albacares, assembly GCF_914725855.1. Classification (NCBI taxonomy): domain Eukaryota; kingdom Metazoa; phylum Chordata; class Actinopteri; order Scombriformes; family Scombridae; genus Thunnus; species Thunnus albacares. The sequence continues at coordinate 11,305,123 of NC_058108.1, read as the reverse complement.
CATGTACATAACATTCACATTCTTCACATGCATTCAAATACACACTTTTGACTGTGCGAAGTGTGTGTTTCTGTCAGGGAATGAGGGAGAGAGAGACAGACTGTGTGCTGAGCTTTCTGCCAAACAGATGTTCATCAGCATTTCAGAGTGTTCCTGTGAAGACATTAGACTACATTACCAAGAACACACTAATTACGTAGGTGCATGGGGAAATGTGGCGTGCGCGTGCTCACTCTCTCTCACACACACACACACACACCCAGTGAAAAAAATTAAACTGACATTAAAAACAAACAATTGTACTGCAATTGTAGACGCCAGCAAACAAGATGTATGTACTACATGCAAAACAGATGCACATGTATAAAAAGTAAATACCCTTTTTAAAGTGAGTAAGTGAGACACACAGACAGTCTACAAGGCTTCATCCACACTAACACTGATACATTCAAATCTTTTTCTCTCTTTTTCACAGAACTCCAGTGTTCTCTTCCTAAAACAGAAATGTTCTCAAGAGTGCATGAATCTGAACATGCAGATTCACTTAGAGGAAGGGGAACGTGGAGCTTTGCAAAAAATGCTGATGTATGACTGTCACAGACATGGTGGGGTACTAATACAGTATATAGGAGTGACATGAAGAATCCAACTTCCTGTTACATCTGAATGTCTCTGTGATCAATCATTACAAGCAGATTAAATCTGTTTATGTTGTAAGATAGCAGTGCTTTACAGTTTTCTCTTTGTTTCTAGAGTGTGAAAAGCAACAACCCGGACTTGGAAGGTCCTTGCTCAAAACGGAAAAGATGGCACCGACCATAGGCAGCGACTCTGGGCTTCAAAGTGGATGCAATGCAAACCAATATGTGACATCACACCTCACTATGTCCATCTTTATATTGAGTGTATGGGTTAAGCAGTGGTTAAGGTTAGGCACTAGAATACACGGTTATGGTTAGGGAAAGATCGGTTATGGTTAATGACAAGGCAAATGCAGATTGCAGAGAATATTATAGTAATTGTGGGTTGGGTTACAAAATCTGGTCTCTTGCATAAAAGTTTAACAAAAACACCCATCCACCATCCAAACCCTCACATCCTGTCTATCTTGCTACATACAGGACACTTCCTGCATTGGCACTGAATGTTGGCATAGGACATAAATGGTGAGTTGCGGAATTGTCCAATATTGACTTAAACATACAAATACAGTGATCTAGAGACCAAAACTTCAACTAATTTCATATAACTTTTAATGAGTTCTGGCTCACTTCTCACATTTATTAAAGTTTCACACGACTGTCACATGTAAAACGCAGTGTGGGCTCATTTACTGTGTGAAAATATGCAGCAGTACAAAACGTATGACTCCAAAATTAGCTCGAAAGCACACAACAGGTTGATCACCTGCACGTCAACAACAACAACAACAAGAACAGCAACAGCAGCAGCAGCAGCACGCCTTATTACAGAGTGATGGTGAAAATTAATGGTTCAGAAGAGACATCAAAAGTCTCTTCCAACGTACTCAGCATGATGGAAAGTTGGTAACACTCATGGAGGACTTGACCTGTGATGACAAAGTTGAATCTGACAAAAAAGTCTCAACCCAAGGTCCACTATCTAGCTTTTCCTGGAGATATCCAACATGATGGTATTCTTCAGTTAAGATTTTACCATTCCAAGGTCAAGAATCACCTTTCACACAAGGTTGAATTTGACACATAAAACTTTTGTTATCCAAAATCACTGTCAGAGAGAATATTATAGTAGGTGGGACGTGGATGAAAATCTGTGGTCTGATGTATATCAAAGGCAAGATATGAAGTTGTAAACAGACAGCTTGAAACATTTAGTTTTATAGCTGCTAAATGACTGTAGTTTTGAACTTAGCTTTGAAAAAGTGTTCTTGTCATTTTGAGTGAGAAGTTTTTTGTTCTTTCCTTTTAAGAAACCATTATGTGATTTTGCTGATTGTATGAAGAGAACACTATACAATTTGGAACATACGTTTTTTAAAAATTTCTAACAATGATAAAAATTTGTAAATGCCTCTTTGCCTTGGTTAAAGTAATTCTACATTTTAGGAAGTGTCCTTAGCCCACTCTCTTTCTTGCCAAGAGTTAGATGAGATGACCATTCTGATACCATTCTCTGCTTATCTTAACATAAAGGCTGGAAACTGGGAAATAGCTAGCATGGCTCTGTCCAACAGTACAACAGTGTAAATTTGCAAATTTATGGAGGGTTATCTGCTGGATTATGCTAGCTAAACAATACACCCCCCCCCCAGAAAAAAATGGATTTCCTCACTACAAATTACTATTTTATTCTTGTCTGGCAAAAGAAACAGAAAGTTATGTCTCTGTACCAGAGGTTTAACCTACTGAGACTAGTTGGGGTTACCAAAACAGTCTATTCATTCAGTTTAGTTGCTTGGGAAAAGAAAGAGGAGATTTAACACTTTTCAGGTTGTTTTGGTATTTTAATGAAAAAACTTTTAGAAAATAATTAAAGAAGATAATGTTGATGCAACTTAATGCACGCATACACACACACACACTCACACACAGTTTACATTGCACTGACTTCCATTCATTCCCTGAGGACTTAGCCTGACCTTAACTATAACCCCAATTAAGACAGAAACGCTGTGCCGAGTGAAACTGCTGTGAGATCAAATTTGGACAGCACTCGTGTCCTCGGTTTGACAAGCAGTCCCCGGTCAAGTGGTGTGAGGTCCAGATTTTGTCCCCAGATGTGGCCTTTGACAGGATCACACAGAAACACACAAGTTACCACAAGATGGCTAGTAGCCAGCAGGAGTGAAGCTGGCAGTGGTGAACGGAGCGCAGAGGTCTGCTGTTCCCCTCTGTGATGTGACTGATCAGAGAGAGAGACAGCTGTGGATGCCTGTATACCTCACCCAGTCTCACCCATTACCTCTTTTTCTCCCCCTCTTTCCTCTCTCCCCCTTTCCCTTCTGTCTCTGCCCCCCACACCCTAAACCCACCTCCTCCTTTATCCCTCCTCCTCTCCAGCTCTTCCTGCCCTCCCCCTTTTCTCCAATTTCTCTTGCCGCCTGGCGCATACACTGCACTGACCTCCTCCTTCCCTCTTTTTTCATCTCTCCCTGTCTTGCCCAGCATCTGTCTAATTCAGTAGTTGGGCCTGTGGTTAGCAGCAGTATGGTTTTTATGATCACCCTCTGAGTACACAGTGACCTTGGACATTATTCACACACAATGGATGGAGCTGTCCACACCAGGAAGCACAGCAACTGCTGTGGGCCGTTGCGAATGTGTGCCTGTGTGTGTGTGTATGTGTGTGTGTGTGTGAGAGAGAGAGAGAGAGAGAGAGAGAGAGAGAGAGAGAGAGGCAGTGAGACAGTGGGAGGGAGGCAGTAAAAGTGAGTTTACCAATTTAAAATGTGAGCAAAGGAGAGAATATGAACTAGAGAGAGCATTGTTCTGCTTGAGGTGGGCAAATGAATGAAAGTGTGTGTGTATGTGCACATGTGTATGTGTGTGTAAATGATGACACCTGGTCCTTTTGAATTTGTCTGAGTGGGACAATAACCTGTAAAACCACATATACTGTATCTTAATAAAAATGAAACATTGCTCTTTTGTTTTTCTTTTTGGCATCATTATCCCAATAACTGTAAAAAAAAAAAACAACAACACAAAAACAAAACAAAACAAAAACAAAACACTGAGGTGATACTGTATGGCCAAAAGCATGTGGACAGTCTTGTACTTTTGTGTATTTTTGATGTATGGTGAGGTGCTGTTTTTCCTGGTTTGGGATACAGGCCCCTTTGTTCCAGTTAAGAGAAATTTTAATGCCAATCTTAAGAGCCTTTACCTTAACCCTAATCAACACCTTTGGGATATTTAAAACATTTAGCCACTTTATGTGTAATGAGTGGACTGAAACTAAGATGCATTCTAGCCAGATGTTGAAAACGTGTAAATGCATTCCTCTCTCCAAGATGCTGTGGAAAAAAGTCTTGGGTCTGTCCCTTATGATAATGGATGTGAAATGACACTAAAGTTACACTGAAATTAGCCTTCTTTCTCTCTAACCCATAAAAGTTATACGAAGGTAACAACTCCAGAGATTTCAACACACACTGTCATACAGGTGGTGTGTTGTAGCGTTTATCTGATTCCTGATCAGTGAAACCACTGAAAGATTTGTGCGGATGACAGAGCAGTGATCTGATTGGGTGAGGGAGCAGCGTGAGTGAGAGCCTGTGAAGATGAGCAATCTCTCATCTCACTCGTCTCCAGCCATGCGAGTCATCCAAGTGTTTGTGTCAGTTTATTAATAGTTGTTAGCTAGCTAGCTAGCAAGTTATTTTCTCTGGCATTTTTGGCAGTCACCAAACAGCTTCAGGCGCATTATCACCCCCCTTTGGAATGAAGTAGAGCCAACCCTGATTTGCATGCAGGGAAAACCAACACAGATGCAATCAGATTTCTGATCTGGTTAACATAGACACATATATGTGGCTTAGTGTAAACAAAAGTGTATACATTTGCATTTGGATTTTATCTGCATATGAGACACTTGAATGAAAATCTAAATGGGGCCTCACATTATTGTAGCTGAATGGGAGAAAATCCCTGCAGCCACGTTTCAAAACATTATGGAATGCATTCCCAGAACGGCTGAGGCTGTCCCAGCAGCATGATAAATCTCATGGAATGAGATGTTAAACAATGGGTGTAACATTTAGGTGATCAATGTACAGAGCAGTGGTTGATTACCTTTTGTTGCTATGATATTCATGCGTGACTTCATATTTTGATTGTTTTTTCATTAATTTTGTGTGTGTTTATAGTTCTTTAACTTTCTCTAATATTTTTGCCGTATTGTTTGTGTGATAAATTATGTGCACAGTGTTGTTCTACATGGTACCATATATTTTGTTGTGTCTGGTTTGGATATTTATACTAATTCTGTCAATTTATTCAATGTCACACCTGAGTCACTTTGATGCCTCCTTACCCGATGAAGAGCCCATTTGGACTTGAAACTTTATACTCTTTTTGATTATAATAAAGAAAAAATATTTTTTCAAAAGGGAGCATTTGTGTTGTGACTCCTTGCGAGACAGAATGTAATGCTGAGGTGTCCACATACCTTTGGCTATGCAGTGTATTTGGACTGGGCACTGCTGCATTCTGGTGAATACACATTTATCACAGAGGAAGGTAGGGAAAGCAATGCTTTGTCTGCAGAGACAGAAATAGAGTCTGTGCAGCTTTATCACCTTCTGAGATGCATGTCATCTTAAGTGTGGGCATTTTGATTGAGGTGAGGAAAAGTATTAGAATCTGTGGGAAATATTTTAAGAGTGACAGGCAAAAGCAGCAAGACACCAGTCTTCATGACGCATCTCCCTAACGACCCCTTTCTATATGGAGATGAACATTTTCATCTGAGATCAATAATTATGGAGATAATTTTGCATACTGACATAGTTTTGTCCAAGAAAATTTCACTATAAAACTTTCATTTGGAACATTTCTATTTCTTCATATCCAGCACCAGCAGTAAGAGGCAGTTTGTGTTCACTGCATACACACACACACACACACACACGCATACATACACAAGCACATTCCACACATACACCTGCCTTGTTATAACACCAATCAGTCAACTGTCAGAGGCGGAGAGGGTTTATGGCAGCTTTATGGGAGGTGAAGCAGCACTTGGTAGTCCATTTGGCTGCCCATACAAATGACTCATCTGTGTGTGTGTGTTTGTGTGTGTGTGCGTGAGTGCCTGTGTTTGTGTGCGTGGTGAATGCATGCATGCATGTGTGTGACACGCTGGGTGACTATGTAGCTTACCACTGGGCATTTGTGTGTGTGAAATGCTTTTCACATAGCCATGCACATCTCTGTGTCTGTCAGTCTGTGTGTGTGTGCGCGCTTCGATAACCGTGTGTTGTGAGGGCACATAACTGTCTGTTCTGACGGGAAGCGGAGTAGATGAAGTGAACTGCGAGTCTCTCTCTGCACCATTTGAGGCGTAAGATACCAAGTAAGAGTTAGAGACATAGAGAGCTGGGCAGAGGGGAAAGAAGAGGGAGGGAGAAGGGTGTTAAATGGAGATAAGGATGAAAAGTGAAGAAAGAAAGAAAGAAAAAATGAAAGAAAGACAGAATCTAACTTTTGACTCAATGTTCTGCATTTTTCCTATATGTACTTTTTGCCTCCAGGCGGCAAGAGTGTTTTGTGAATTGTGAAACCAATGTCCTCCCTCTTGGTTGGTCAAGTTTGAGCACCTGCAAATTGTCTCATTTTGATGATCCTTCTTCTTTGAAATGGCCGCTAGCTTGAGCCTTAGGAACCTGGCCCCTGAAAACACACCGCAGGCTCTGAAGAAACAGATCACAAAAAGATAAATAAATACAGCAAAATAAAAGAGCCATTGCCAATGTTTACATGTGTTGTTAAAGTCCCCCTTCACTCAAAAATGTGTTTTGCTTCAGTTGGATGTTAGAGCTTCACTGTTTTGGCTGTTTTTGCGTGTTTATGCATGTACCTATGTGTACTGTGTACCTTGAAACTTCCAGTGCACATATACTGAGAATGGACTTTGCAATGCAGTAATGAAAAATATTTGCATATTCATAGAGTCTGGTATTTTTAATGAGACAGAAGGAATGGATGTAATTTTAAGGATTTTCTCAAGGTAATTGAACTTCTTTTGGTGGGAAAAAAAACATATTAGACACAAATTATTACTCAAAGAGTATTTTTATAATGTATTATCTTAAAACATGTCTGGAGGTGATCTTTAAACAGTTCTTGCTGCAACTCACTGCTTTCCATCATGTATTTTTTTGTTGTTTGTCGTTTAGCTTGACAGCCACAAATATCCATCTATCATTGTAGCAATATTGTTTGCTAACCAGGTTTTAGTCTTTTCTGGTCTTTGTCTGAAGTTTAAAAGTGCAAACAAATATTGCCTAATAGGTTTTCTGCAGTGGAAGGATTGTCACACTGGTGTATATCTTCCCAGAAAACCATCAATCACCATAGTTCCCAACGTCTATGGCCTTCCTCAGGCTACACTGAACAATTGCCGTAGCTGTGGATCAATGGTAAAGCACTGAATTGGAGGATTTTTATCAAAAAGTAGAAAAATGCTTTTGACTCTACATTTTCACTCCATTATGGGAATTTCCAAGGGCATCCAAGAGTGCACAGATTTTCCATTTAGAATTCAGAAAGTCAAATTACAGCAAATGACAGAAAGTGAATATACATCACAAGGTCCCAAAGAGGTGATAATATTGGACACAGCCTATGAGACAGAGAAGCTTAATATTTTTTGCAGACACACACACACTTAGAAGTATTAAGAGGACTTACTTACTGCAGTTATGCAGTTCATTTCAACAATGAACAGCAATGAAGATGCTGGGAGACATTACCCTTCTTTAAAAAAGAGATTATGCTCTTTTATGGTGCCAAAAAAAACCCCAGGGAATAAACTAGCGGCCATAAATTAGGTATAGCCATTCATTATGAAGAACTGATAGAGATGTAGTATGTGTTTATCTCCAACTGGCCAATGGCAAGCTTCTGTTGTCTTTGCAATAAAACTGCAGCTGTTAGAAATGAATACAATGACATTGTAAATTTCTTTTGGTTGAATGATGGGATGTTGTGGAATTAAAATAACATTTGAATTAAAGATATAGGGTATGGCTTAATTTAATAAAATTAGATTTCATTTCAGCACCAGGAGCTGTCCACTGTCTGACCTGTCAGAGAGCCTGGTGCAGAATGACGTCCAGTGTCTGTTTGCCTTAGAAGGTATTGATTATTTGATGGAAAAAGTTATAATTGTTAAGATTTTGTTAATATCGAATTTTAGAAATTAGACATTCAATGTTTTGTATTGAGTTTCTGGTTGACTGTTGAGTCTGCCAGATTCTGATGGTGTACCCATACACAAAGGAGTTCAGTATTACCATGTTGATTGACAATGTTGACAGTTTCCTTTAATCTGTGAAAATAATGTGATGCAATGACTCCTCTCGGTTCATGGTTTGTTTGGATGTGCTTTAAGCAGATAGCCTTTAAGACATAATTTCCTTTATAAAGGCCAATTAGAGAGGCATTAAGTGAAATTCTCTATTTGTGCTTCATTGCAGTGCAAATGAAGTAGTATGGGTTCTTTCTCATGTGTAACAATAGGTAATGCATTCATAGACAGGATAGACTTCTTTTGAAGACACTGTCCCCACAGATTTGTATTTGCATATGGTGGGTGAGTCAGGATAGGGGGGCTGCAGCAAAAATAAAAGATTAAACATGAATTTTTTTGGTAAAATCTGAGACACAAGGCTCTGAGCATCTCAACTTCAGTGTGCAATAACAGAGAGTAAACAAGGTAAGAAAATGAGAAACTAACTTTCACTCAGATGACTGTGTAATCACTGCTTAAGTGTCTGTGATGCCATTTAATTGGACACTGATAGTCTCCTTGCTTTCATTTTATGGACCCCAATTAAAACTGCAAACATCCTTTTAGGCTGAATCAAATATTTTTCACTCTGAAATTCTGTGCAAAATATTGCATTTCTATCAGTTGTTAGGCTGATAGAAAATATATTGTTGAGAATTCCAAATGTTAAGCTTAAAAAAGACAAAAAAAAAGTAAATTAATTTACATTTGTACAGTACAATGCATTTTCATGTTTTCAGTCAGTTCTGAACACAGGCCTAAAATCTGTGGACAGTGGTTTACCCTTTGCTGGCTGCTGGCTACTACAGAGCACGCGTCTCATTAGAAGGAAACGGTGTAAAGTTGTGTCAGCTGATCAGTGCTGATCAGTGACCTTGCTGCCCAATTAGAAGTGTAGAACAAGAAGCCAGAGAGGCCCGAACAAAAGTTGACCCCTGAGGGGGAGAGAAACAGGAGACAGAGAGAGGTCTGCCTTTTACCTTTTAAGTGGTTGCTTTTGTTGATTGGTCAGACTAGAATCTCCAAGACAACCAAGTAGCGCAGTGAAATTACACAGCCTGAGCTGGTTGCTTTTGCAAAGCATCTTGGGAACTGATAGGCAGCAAGATACAAAAGGAATGGAAAGACGGAACCAGGGCCCCTGTGGAGGCTTTGATGAGGCAGAAGTAAAGGCGTTTTCTTTGTCTTTCTTTGCCTTTCTGCCTCTTAAATGGTTTCCCGGGTGGTCTCAGGAGTGTTGGAGTCAGAACTAAAAGTAGACTGAAGAAAGGCCCCACTTTTCCAGACAAAAGGTCAGGTATAAGGTGGGTAGTTGAAACCACCATGATTATGAAACTTTCCCATCAAGAAAAGAAACTTTTCCGAAAACACTTGACATTGCACACATGCACATTCATGCCCTCTCACTCATTATTGTGTGCTCAGATTTTATTTAGCAGTGTATTCATAGGTACTATAAGTTACCTGCTCAGCTCTGACTCACTGACATTACAGTTGTGACACACTTCCGCTCCTGATTGCTCACAGTGAACATGCTGGTTTATAACAGTCCCAGCATTACAGCAGGGCTTAACTCCAACTGAATTAACTTTGATCCATTTCTCCCCCCAGTAACCATGGAAATTTAAATCAAAAGATGTGGAATGGAGAAAAATGTCAAATGGGAACAATTTGTCGTAGTTCCTACTCTAAGCATTTTACCACCTGTGGCCCAATGCTTTTTCTGGCTCCTTTTGGCTGCAGAAGTGAAAACAAAGTTAGTTTTTTTTAGTATTTTTTACTTTTATTGCAGGCTGAGTTTTCTACCACTGTCTATCTGTTTTTTGATATGTCCCTGAAATGTGAGATAAATCTGTGCAACGAGGAGGAAAATAAATGATGGCCCCACTGAAAATCTGAACTAATGCATATAAATATCAGCTCATTAGTAACTTTCATTAACAACGTGGTGCTAAACCTCAATATATCTGCTTAAATACATGTTCTTTAATGAATTAAATAAATGCTTAAATGCCAAATATAGATATGGATTTCCAAATTTTCAAAATGCAGTTAATAAGTGGACCTTTTTAAACTGGAAAAAATCTTCTTATTAATGAGTCTTAAAGCCACAGGTGCTTCTGAGAAATCACTAGCTGCTCATCTAATCTGCTTTATTTATCCATCATGGCATCTGCTCCAACTCTTTCTCATCCGCTTATCTATCTTCTTCTTGTTCTCAGTAAACAGTCTTACCTGTTTTTCTTTTATTCTCGTGCTCTTTTATCATATTCATTTATTCACTTGGATCCATCATTCCTGGCAGGCTCAGCTGGGGAGGAGCAGCAGCCATTTTCTCCAACGAGCCATTGCCATGCCAACAGTGAGGTAATTTAGTCCGTCTTCATGGATGCTGCAGCTACTGCTCCACCTGGGCCAAGTCTGTTGTGTGTGTGTGTGTGTGTGTGTGTGTGTGTGTGTGTGTGTGTGTGTGTGTGTGTGTAAATTATTAAATCCTGCAAGAGATGATTGTAATTTTATAATTTGACAAATATTAACATCTGCTCATAAACAGAGGCCAGGTCAAGCCATCTTACTACACACTTTGTTATCTCTGATGGAGGTGTGTGTGGCCTAATATTTAGATTAGGAATTATGAGGAAGACACAGCGGCCAGTCTGTGTAGGGAGATGTGATTAGATGGTGAGATATGAATTCAGTGCATCCATCCCTTACATGAACAGATGAACTGCTGTGTAGATGGAGCCAGCTGCCTGCAGAGCCAAGCCTCTAGTACTAAGCTTCTGGTTGCCACCCTTTGCATCTATTATTTTCTTCTTTTTTTCCTGGAAATAATTTCATTGTTCACCCTTTTCCTATAACCATATTGTGTACATAGAATCAGAAATCACCGATTTTATAATTGGCTTCAGTAAGAGTGAAGAATGAAAACATTCCAGTTACATTACACATAGTCCTCCTGCTTTTTCAAGAAAACACAAAGCACAGTACATTTAATAAAAAAAAATCTGTCTGATTTATAATCATATATCCATCATGTGGGAGGAGGTGAGAGGTAGTAGTGTAGGGGAAAAGCTGAAGTTGCCATACTGTCACATTTATATATGAACAAAGAAAACAGTATAATAGAAAATTATACCCCTCCATCATGAAAGAACTTATGTCAAGAAATTTGTTTGTATTACCTTAAAGCCACCAACCAATCAAATGTGTTTTTCTTATTGTTACTTCACTTGGATGTTTGAGCTTCACTGTGCAGAATGATGTATGTGCAGAGTTTGATACCAGTAGGCTGTTTTCACATTCATCTGCTGAAAGAGGAAAGTTTCTCTGTGTACAGTGAAAATCTAAGTATAAGGCTTGTACCTAGTGTGTGATTTGTGACATCAAAATTAGTTTGGAAGCCAATCATGGTCCAGTATGAAACTTGAAACCTGCAGTGCACATACACTGATAATGGACTTTTCAGTATGGCAGGAGAAAACAATTGTGCATCAATAGTTAAACTTTTGAAAGGAAACACATTTACATATTCATACATTATGGATTTTTCAGTGAGGGAGAAGGAATATATATAGTTTTAAAGGGTATGTATCGTGTACATTTTCCAGGTAATTCTGAGGCTCTACTGGAATATCTTTGCATGATCTACAACTAAAAAAACTCTGTGTCTCTCTTACACTGGCCCTTGATACAGCCCCTCAGTTCAGTCTCTATCTTATTATCATTTTAGCTCCTGTCTCTTAAAGGACCCCCTCCCGAGGAGCCCACTTTATTCTGATTGGTTAGCTTCTAGAAGCTGCATCATGGATTCCAGCCACTTGGGAGGCTACGTCAACAAACCCTGCAACAAACTATAGTAGTAGGATTTCACTACTTTTTCTCGTTCTTTACTCGAAATCTCAACTTTTCAAATACATCTGTGCATGTTGGAACCCGAATCTGATCCGAAATATGAGAATGGACATGCAAACAATACATAGAAAAACCTTTGCAACAACCTTAGTTACAAAGGCTATTGAACTGATGGAAGTTTATGAGTATGCATGACAATCTGATGTCAGCTCATTGGTAAGGTAGAAAAAACCGTTGCAAACAAAGTGTTCAGAGCAGGCTGAAGCCTGTACTTTTGACTTGCAGTGGACATTTCTACATACATTAACCTCAAGTTTTGGAAATGTGACCATGTTTAGCATAGATATATGACATCGTAATAGCATATAAATAAAATAGAACCAGAAAAAACATAATATGACCACTTTAAGAATTTTTTACTAGGTAATTGAGCTTTATTTTTGTGGAAAAACCTTCAGAAAATTTGGGGGATCTCCAGAGTCAGTATAACCCAGTGTCTGGAAACCATGAATGTCTATACAATATTTCATGGCAATCCATCCAATAGTTGTTGAGCTATTTCAGTCTGGACCAAAGGTAGATCAACAACCTGACATTGCCATCTCTAGAGCCATGCTGCTTGCTTGGCTGAAAAGTAATATTATGTTAAAGGTCAAACCTGTTGACCTTCCCTGTTTATGTTTTTCACTTTGGGTAGAAGGTTTCATAGAGATCATAGTTGATCATAAAATAAAATGGAAAAATATATTTGGTCACAATTTAAGTGCTCCTGTACCTTTACACAAAAATGTAAGGTATTAATATGTGAGCATAAAAGCATCTTTTGTAACAAATTGGTATGATTCTCAACATCTGACATTACTATTTGTAATTTACACAATTTGATTCAAATAGATTTATACTTAAGGGAAGATTTTGTCAACTTTTCTTTCACGATAAGACTAAAAAACACTACAGTGATATTAACTTCTTTTCAAAGTAAATATCAATTGTTTCATTGAAATATGACTAAAGAATTTCCACTTGAATGTACAATATTCAAAGTTTCTCATATTTGGCATTTACAAAATCTTGAAACCATTTCTTTCGGATATTTTACCCTGTAGCCTCAGCCTTAAAATAGAGTCTGCTAATGATGGCTATGTTGGTGGGCCTGCAGGCAGCCCATGGAGTGAGTTCAAGCAGTCAGTTAGTGTACAGGGCATGTGTGTGTGTGTGTGTGTGTGTTTTTGTGTGTGTATGTGTTCATGAATGTGTGTCTATCTGGATGTGCAGGTGTTCTTGTGTATGTATGGTACACCTATTTTTGATCCTGTCATCCCTCTCCAAAACCTCCCACAAGCCCTCCCAAAGGGTGGTGGGTTAAACACACAGTGAGCAACACACTCTGTAGCAGAGACACACTGAAGACTTTCTCCAAAGGAGCAAACAGTTTACTCTCTTCATATACCAAATCCCCTCATCTTTGGGTGTGTATGTGTGTGCACACATGCACGTGTATGTGTGATCTCTGCTGTATAACAGTAGCTAACAGCCAACCACTAACCCTCCCCACTGATTGCACAGTGTTGTTAGAAACATCAGCTGAAGTATGACTGAAGTTTGAAGCCCAACAGAGATGCAGTTAAGGCATTTTTCTATGTACTACTCTGTCCTTCTCTCCTTGTTTTGAACCCTGGCTCCTGTATCCATCTCAGTTTGTACCTGCTGATGTTGACTCCGGTGATTCCTTAGTTCTCTAACAGAGGGAAACAAAAGTCAGAAATTGGAAGAAACTTCTCTTTTCTCTTGTACACTAAAGAGTGTTAGACAACCTCCATGTAAACCAAACAAACCTTGTTTGTTCTATGAACCCTCAGAGACCAAACCACCTGAGTACATCTATCTTTCTTTCATGCTCATGCCCTCTTATTCTTGTTCTTGTTTGCTAAAATGATTCCAAAACTTTTTGTACATGCAGTATCAGCAATTTCTGCAGATATCGACTTGCTGACACATACCAGAACACACACATTTTCAGGGATCATTAATCTAGCTTGTATGTGAATGTCAGCATCAACATGCAGACACACACATGTAAGGTTTTTGCTAAGGACTTAGACACCAAAAGAAAAACTCCTAAGGCAGAACGGAGAATGGATAAAGGAGACCTTTCCTATGTTTCCAGCTGGCTTACCTTAACTGGCAGGTAGTCAAAGGTGATAAACAGCTAGAAAGTTAATCAAAGACGGAAGGGTGGTCAGTGCAGGAACAGCCAGTAAAGCAGGAACAAAGGCCAGAGCACTAAAGCAACACAAACAGTAGTGAACTCTTCTTTAATGACCAATTGGAAAGCAGCAGGGGAGGAAGGTCTTTCTTTCTTTTTCTTTCTCTCTTTCTTTCTTTCTTTCTTTCTTTCTTTCTTTCTTTCTTTCTTTCTTTCTTCAGGACCATACACCTTCTAGGCCACCGAAAGTCCCTTCCCCAACAGTGATGCTTGACAAAGACAACTAGCTGGCCTCTGATGAGGTAGAAGGGGTTGAAAATCTGGAGGTGGGAGACCTAGAGATTCGTTAACTGATGAGATATGGAACATGAGAGAAGCAACATGGAAGACTACAGCAGGGCCACCACCTTGGCAAAGGGGTCACACAAACTGGGGATCCACCTTGTACATTATAACATTATAATATTACAATGACAGTCAGCAAGGGTTGACTACTGTCATTGGTACCTCTGCAAGGTACCAATGACAGGATGTCAGCTAGATCTGCGGATGACTGATGCAAGATGGTGATGACTTCCTCCTTCTGCTTGGAAAACAAAGGAGGCAGGAAGGGGAAGAACATAAATTGCTCCAACCAGAGGAGATGTAGATGTGTCTCTTGGATGCAAAGATTTGTGTCCAGCTCTTGGTTGGCTCTGTCCTTTAATTTGAGTGACAGTGTCAGTTTAATGAGTTGTTGACGACCAGTGGGGGCACTGTGGGAAGAAAGAGAAACCTTTAGAGCCAATCTGAGTCTGCTGGGTACAAAATTGTCTGGACTTGAACCTAAAAGCAGAACTCTGTAGCCAAGGCAGGCTGGGTTAAAGGAGATTCTGTGGTCAGGTAGTCTCATAGTCACTAATGGACAGGTTGTAAAAAGGGAAAAAAGATTCAAAGGGGCAAAACAAGCAGGCAGGTTTCAAAAGCAGATTTTCAGGTGTTCAAAACAAGAAGGCAGGAACAAAGTGAAACTGAAAGTTGAAAACATAGACATAGACAATTTAAGAAACAACAGCAGTGAACTGTCCTTTTTATATACTGATAGAACAATGGCCTATGGGATGCAGATGCATTTGTTTTACTTAACTAGCTGTTTTGTTTGCTAAATTTGCACTAGTTAAACCTCTTTGCATGCCATTCCTTGGTAATGTCTTATTTAAACATGAGCATCAATGGTCTAAATGTCAACCTGTCTTCTAAGCCAGTCTTTTTATTTTCTCTTTCTCTTTGTTTTGTTCGCCAAGCTCCATGATTATTAAACACATGCATGATCTATTTTAGATCATAGGAGATCGGAGTGCCTTCTCTCCAGCGTACACTTCCTCAAGTCATCCTTGGCCTTCTCTTCTCCATTTCCATGCCTTTCTCCCACCTCTTCCTCCCCTTGCTCCCCTCTGACTCACCTGTCTGCTCCGCCATAATTCCTGTCACCATTGCCACAGTAACTGCATGGATCAGGGGGACAGCAGCTGTCACATGTAATTGAAAAGAGAGTTACACCCTGTGTGTGTGTGTGTGTGTGTATATGTGTATGGTTGTGTGAGTTTGTGAAAGCACCACCAAGCAAATCTTCTCTGATTTTAACGCCACTTTCCCCCTCCTCCGTTTTCGTTCCCCACTCTCCCCAGCTATCATGTCCCTTCTTCTTTCATCCCTCCATCCTCCATCAGTCATCTCCTCTCCTCCTTCACCTCCTACCTGCCTCTGTTTCTATCCTTGCTGTTTCAAGTCCGGTGTGGCGTACTGTAATCTATCCCTCCCTTTCTTTCCCTCCATCTTGGTCTTGCTCTTGTGCTCTATTCTAACCTCTTGGTTTATTTCCCCTCCCTTTTATGAATCTTTCTATCTCTCCATTCCTCTTTTACACCACTCCTCTGCTCTTGTGTCCTGTCTTCACTTCTGATTCCCTCTTCTATCCCCTTCTTTTCTCTCTGTCTGTTTCATCCTTTCCTATTTTACAGTTACTCCTCCTTTCCTCCCTCCCTCCTTCCCTGCCTCCTTTACTAGCTGCTGTGATATGATAACCCCCTGTCATGGACTCCCAGTCTCTGTGTCATCTGGCATGACAGATAGCACCTTTAGCCTTGGGCTGGGGGCCTTCTGACAGATGGACTAAGCTCACCAGCTATAGCCAATCCCTGCTGTCAAAACACACACACACACACACACAGACACGCAAACACACACACACAAAGGTGGTATATATATCATTTTTGCTGTTACTCCCGTTCCAATTTGGGTGATTTAATTGGTGGATTTAGTGTCCCGATCAAGGTGAAAGGCTGTCTGGGAAACAATTTAAAGGCCCGTCAGAAGAGCGTGAAGCAAAGGTGGAGGGGGAGCAGGCCAGAGTTTTCATAATGACAATTACTTCTCCCTTCGTTTGGATCAGAGGACCAACCATGAGGAGGAAAATGGCAGGAGAGATGGAAAATTGGACAGTAAAAGAGAAAAGGAGGGTTAGGCAGAGTTAAATAAAAAATGATAGAGAAAGAGAAATAGTCAACAAGAAAGAGAGGGAGACAGCTGAGAAAAAAGGAACGTCAGATTTGTATTATCCCCCCCTCCCTCTCTTCCTTTTTTGTGGCAGCCAAATAAAATCAAGCACTAGCTTTGTCTGACAGGGAAGAGACTAGATGAGGGACGGAGTGCAACGCAGACAGGATTACATGCCAAAACTTAGGGATTTGTTCACAAAAACAACTTGTCAATCGCTTTAAAGTCAAGATATTGACTTGCACAGAGGCTGGGAGAGCACCCTCACCTTATTTCTAGACTTTGAGAGACACTGGCCTCTCAGCATCTATCAATAAAAATAACACAACTGGAGCTTTCAGTTGGACCTGAGACAAAAATACACCTTGTATTTTCTGATTTTTCCAAACAGGAAGTTAGGCAAGTTCAGCCTTTACCGCAGTGAGTAGAAACCAGAGGTTGGACTCAAACTGTTGATTAGGTGTGGATGTCTTGTGTAATTTCATCGTTGCAGTTAGACGGCTTAATGTAGGAGCCACTGTGAGGCAGCTGAATGACAGCTGTCACTCACTTGTTCAATGAGTGTCATACACAAAAACACAGATACACTCACTTCTTTGTGTTGAGGAAGTTAAATTAATTCACGTCCATCTTCTCAATGTGGTTGATTAAATGTTCAAGTTTATGCTCCATTCACTTAATGCTGACAGTATGGCAGCCTCACTTCTTTTGTTCTTTCTATCTTTCAACATTTATTTTCCAACAATTTTTTGTAGTTTGCAACAACCACACATAGCACTGGTTATGTATTGTTATCTATTTAAGCCATCTGCCCCTTTACAACATTCAACATTTGGGAGGGCCCAAGTTTGTGTTCCATTTTGAAAAGTGAAGGTAGCAAGCTAGGTTCCTGTAGCCTAGTTAACTTCCACTCAGAAAGTGGAGGCTACCCTATCTTGCTAACATTAGCACTGATTCCCACCAGGCATTACTTTTCGTTAATGTTAATTCAACATTTGCTGAGTAACTGGCAGCTCCTGCACACCCTGTAGGATGGCCGCACCACTTTAACAAAGGAGGTCTCTAGCTAGCGTTAGCTTTCTCTCTTTTTTTGCTGACAGAAAATAAGCAGACAGTCAAATCACAGTAATAAGTAGTCCAGTAACTTTAGCACTCATATGTTTCCCGGTGATTCGAATCACAACACAGACTAATGTACAGAGTCATGGGTTAACACACGGAGTGCTCAAGTCATAGATGGGACTAAACAACAGCTAACATCATCATCCCCTCGTTTAGTTAACTGTTTGTGTGGCAGTTGGATCTCAAATGATGACTTGAGCTAGGTTTCCATCCAAATGTAGTGCAAATTTAACCAAATTTTCAGAAAATCAGCAAAAGAAATTTAGAATTAATGCATGTTTCCATCTGCTGCTGTTATGTGAATCTTTGGAGTTAGGTCATTGAGATAGACAGCTGGTGGCATTAATTTTGCAGTCAAGGAGCACTGAACCATTGCAGGAGTAATAGAGAGGAAGTACAAGATGATGTAATTAAAAGAGCAGCGGTCAAACCTCAAACAGTGAAAAACCATATAGAAAACATGATAGAAATAAAGTATTTATGTTTGTTTCATATATTAATTTAAGGAGCATTACAGTCTCATCACTCTACACAGTGTTTTGTGTCTACTGCTATTTTTCCATCTCTTCAGTGGAGCAGAAACTTACATATTTGTGTTGAGGAATGGAAACAGACTTTATTCACCAAGTCTGTTTCCATTGCACTTTTGATTCACCAACTTTTTCGCTACAGCCAAGCGAAAAAAAATTTTTTTTGCAATATTTTGGGATTTTTTAGAATTTTCAGCATTTCCTGTCAAGTTTTTTTTTTAAGAGGAAATGCAAATAAAAATGGTGGATGGAAACGCACCTATGAACTATTTTTAGTGGCCAACCACACCCAGAATTTGTACCAATCAAATTACAGTACATTACAGTTGCTTTCTTCTTTCAACATCTCTCTCTTTCTTTCTCTTTCTTGGTTTGCTGTTCATCTATTGCTATCGTGCTCCACCTGTCACTTATTCCCCCCCTGTTCTCTTACCTGACTTTTCCTCTTCTAATCATTTGCTCTTCCCATCCCCATTTAATGTCACCTCCATCTAGGTATTCCTCTTCTCATCCCCCCTGCACTTTTGCTTTCTCATGCACCTCGTCTTCCTGCTTGTCTCCATTCTCTGTGCAGATTCATTCACTGTGTTTCTCCCAAGCTATGTCACAAAGACAAGTGGCTGTTTATCAAATACCCTGGCAAAACTAGGGAATTAATCTTAGCCTCTTATCCCTCTTGCTGAGAGAGAGAGTGAGAAGGAGGAGGTAGAAAGGAAGGAGGGAGGGAGGGGGGTTTATGGGGTAAAGAAGCAAAACATCCTTCAGCTTTTAATTCTATGAATTGGATTAATACTGAGAACTGTGTGGGAGACTGCAGACGTTCATGTGCCTGTGAGCATGTGTGTATGTGTGTGGATGAACATGGTTGCATCATGTCAGACTAGCCACTGTTTAATATCAACAACCCATTTTGAGTTTCACCTCTCCCCTTTTCTCCTCCTCCTTCTCCTCCTTCTTCCTCTTCCTCTCTTCATCTCTCATCAAGTATTTGGCCTGTTTTCAAACGGCTGCAGGCCCCGATGAAATTAGACTGAGTGCAGTGTAATGAAGAGGATGCCAGGGAGAGCTATGATATTAAATGTCACACAAACACACTTTACACACACACACACACACACACACACACACACACATCTGTGCTCACCACACTCGCAAAGAGCTACATACAGTAATAAAAGGACTCATGAAAGTTTCGAGAAGGTGGACAAAAGCTTGTTTGTGCATTCACTTTGTTTCCCAAATGGAAACACACTGATTGCACAAGAAAGGCTACGCTCCTAAATACATGCTCCATTAAACTGATTGACTACGAGAATCCAGGTGAAAGCCTTAATCCAGTATTGATTTCCCCACTTAAATCCACATCAAATCCAAATCGCTAGTTAAATTAAAGTCAAGGTTGTTGAAGATGAGAAGCTGGAGGCAGCTTCATAATGAATTTTGAAGCACTAAAACAACCGAAACATGATTTGCACCAAAACTGGCAATCTCAATACTAAGTGTATTTTGAATTCCGCAGATAACCTGACATCTGACCTGAATACATCTCAGAAGAGCTAAACGTGAATGCTTTATGATGCAGGTCTGATATCCAGGACATGCTGATATCACCAAACAACGATGACTGTAAGAGGGGAGGAACTGAGACTGAAGGGAGCGAGAAAAGCTGACACAGATGGGAGAGATATAAGTAATAAGATTCAAGGCATGATGCTGGAAAAGGGTAGAAAGTGCTCAATGAGGGAGAAATTCAGAAATGGAAGATGAGAAGGAGGCTTAGAGAAAGATAAATGGAGAGGACAGCAAAGCAAGCTGACAGACACGCAGAGGGAAATTTTAGGTAGATGGAGAAGATTGGGAAGGAAAGCAGAGGGGAGAGACATGGCTAAGATGGATAGAGTGCACAGCGCTCAAAGGCAGAGGTTGGCTTAAAGGTTAGAGGGAAAGAGACGAGTAAGAGCATAAAAGAGGTGGAAGAGATGACAGAGGGAGAAGGAGGGAGGGGTGAGGCAGAATAAGAGAGGGAGAGAATGATGGATGGATAGAAGGTGCTGAAATGAAGAGGTGGGCTTAGTGGTGATGGATGAAGCTGCAGCCTGCAGACCCTGTATGTCTCCCTGGGTCCCATCGGAGCCCATGTTTGTGCGTGTGTGATCAATCCCCATACAGTATATAGTGTGTGTATGCATGTGCACAGATTTCTCACATTACGATAGAGAGAGGAATAACAGCAAAGGAGGGACTCTGTGTTTGTTCATTTGTTTGTGTATGTGTCAGAGAGAGAGAGAGCATTGGTGTTATGTGAGGTGGTCAGTGGATGGTAAAGGTCATTTGGTCTAAGTGGTCTCTCTACAGCTGTCTATGTTGCAGTAGTAGCTGCCATGTTTCTCTACAATAGGTCTATGAAGTGTAGAGGTCAAATGCCACTGAAGTCCCTTAGATGTTGGCTCCAAAAAATCCCGGGATCCAGTTGACTCCCATTCAAAAAGTGTCAAATTCTCTCTAGAAATACTAAGTCAATCATTTCATGGTAATACCATGGTTGGTCATGGTGTGGTCTCAATCATTAATTTCCAGCCCCTCTACTAATTGTGCTGGTGGTCATTTTGGAAATTATTTCTAATTAGATTTAAAGATTTATAGTAACTTTGATGTCTGCCGGGCGTTCACTGACAGCTGTGATTGACAGTTCACTCACCTGCTACACTCCCCAGCTCCTGGACCCACATTGAGTCAGACTATTGTCACAACATTTCAGTAAGTTTAATGTTACTTGATTACGACACCTACCCTGTTAGCACAATTTAGCTAAAGCAGCTAACGTTAGCCCAACTGTGCACCGCTCAGTGTTTCCAGTAAGCTAGCGTTTGCTTTGCAAGTTAGCAGGGCGTGAAAGACAACACCCTGCACTCCTCATTCAGAAGGTCCTGGCTCCAAATGGAGAAGATGACACCCTCCATAAGCCATAAGCAGTAACTCTGGGCTTCAAAGCAGCTCCAACACAAACTACTGGGTGATACTAAACCTCGCTATGTTCATCTTTATATACAGTCTATGGACATTACTTGGCTTGGGTGGAGACTCTTAAGGGACCTGCAAGGTGAGGGTCCCATGATGAGGACTAAGACGAAAACGTCAGTAGGCTACTTTTTGGCCTTGTTAGCAGACTAGGCTATTTGTACTGTTTTACAAAGCAGAATTAATTTCTGTGATTCAAATGTAATCAAAACAAAATGTTTCAAAAGTTAGAAACAAATATTATGAGAGAAACAAACCAAATGAAGCCATGTAGAAAGCCAATGTCCCTTCAAACATATTACATTCCAACCTTGAATATTCATGCAAACACAACTTCTGGTTAATCATATTTTGAAAACCGCATTGACAGGAATAGTTTAGTAGGGAAGAGTTTTATAGTTTATTTTTTAATTTTTTTACTGTCATACACCGATACCACTCTCATTTCTGTATGGTAAATATGACGCTGGAGCCAGACGCAGCTTAGCTTAGCTTGGCAAGAAGAGTGGAAACAGGGAATCAGGCTCTCTGCCTGGCTCTGTTCAGAATTTGTGGTTTCTGGTCCTCAAAATTAAACAAAATTAACATAATATATTGTTGGTCCATGCCCTTCAATATGATCTGATGCCATAGGACAACATTGCTGCTTCAATAATAATAATAATTTCTGATCTTACACTGTTTTGGTTAAAATTTGGTTAGGTTTAGGCACAAAAACAACATGGTTAAGGATAGGGAAACACTTCTTAGTTAGTGTTAGATAGTTAAAAAAGGATGACGTTCTTCTTTGTGGGGTTGCCAAATCAAAGATTTGCACTAACTCTGTTCAGGATGCCTGACTGGAGATTATCTGATACTAAATGAGGGAGGACACAGCTCCACCACAATGATAGTGTCACAAAAAGAGTAATTTTCAATTACTTTCATAATGAAATTTGCCCATAAAACAACATTGTTAAACCCAGAGCCATTGTGATTTATAAGATAAGATTGTAAAGTGCTTGCACATCCAGTGGTGGTTGTCTGACAGTCTCCTGGGATTGAAAATAAGAAATACATATTACTGTAAACCAAATCCCCTGAGGAGTTCAGTTTAGTTGAATATACTGTATATATCTTTACTTCTCTGTTTAGGTGTAAACATCATTACCAAATTATAGTCACAGCTCTATCAAAGTTAGTTCATGTCTTATGTCTTTCAAGCCATCACTACAGAAACAGCATGATCAGTATTGAATACTATTGAATACTATGGTGTCAAGTATGACAAAGGAGGATTTCTGTGTGTTTGTGAGTGTGTGTGAGGGAGTGACTGGGAGTGTGGAGTTAATCTTGAAAGATGCATGTTGACAGTAAAATTGACAACGCCAATATTTTGACGCCAAAAGAGTACACATAGGGAACAAGTGTGGCACAGAAAACAGACACAAGGCAGTCAGCATAAAAATACAGTAGGCAAGTGTTCATAGAGCAGAGATGGTAAACATGATCTTGATGATAAAGAGTTAATGTTGTCTCAAGGGACAAATCCTGCTCAGTACACTCTAGTTTATGCTGTCAACTTCACTTTACATTTTCAAATTGCCATTTTATGCTTCCCACTTCTTTTAACATTTAATCATGGTACTATCAGTAAAATAACATTCCCTTTTGGTTTTCATTTTGGGTTAAAATATGACTATGGCTATGGGTGCTTCCCCTTTTAATTTTATGCTATCTGATTTCACCACAACCTTTTTATTGCTGTCAGAATTTAAAGCTCCTCACACAGGTGTGTGGAGGCGACAGAATTGAACTTCTCCATTCTTTACACAACTACTTCTGTCACTTTTCACCCCTTTTTTGAGCGTGGAACAGCTATATACACTTTTGCTTCAGATACAGTCAGAGAACACATCATGCAAGCTAGTTTTTGGAGTCTAACCTGGGTCTTAATGTCTGGGACAAGTATAATGACCACTTACTTCCTCAAGGTACAATTTAAACATATATATATACTGTATATATTTACTAGTCTTAGAGGCATGTACACTGTAAGGCAGTAATTCCAAGACTTCTTAGACTTTCTTAGATTTCCCGACACTCTAAAAATCAATGCAGCTTCGAGAATGCAGCAGAAGAAAATAACAGAGGTGGCAGAAGCAGAGGAGTAGAAAGAAAAGGAGAGGGGTCAAGGTTACAAATAGTAGAGTAAAAGGATATAAAATTAGAGGGACGAACAGGCGGCTCCATTAAATGAATACCATTGCATAGGTGGTCCCTAATTATGGGGTCAGTTTGAGAAGCTACAGAGAGAGAAAAGAAAAGGGAGATGAAAAACACGAGGACAAAGACAGAGAGCAAAGAGAGAAGCCTGCTTCTTGTCTAGCTTACTGAGTGTAGACAGCTGATAGAGATTAATGTCTTGAGTGGGTAGGCGGAGGGGAGAGAGAGGTCCAGACTGGCAGCGCGTGAGCTAGATGCATGATTGATGGAGGGATCAACTCAGGGCAGGGGACGACGAAAGAGGGCGAGAGAAGGACTAGTTAGAGGCGAGAGGAAGAGTTGAGAAGTTTAGCGTCATGAGTGTGGTCTACAGCGAGACAGTAGATTGATGAGGGCTGAGATGGAGGGACGGCAAGATGGAGTGAGAGTGGTTGGATGAGGGGGAGGGTCGGAGATTGATGGCAAAGTGCAGAGAGGTAGAGCGCGCTGTGAAAGAAAGACATGAGTGAGATGAGAGGGGGCATCGCCGAAGAGCACCGCACTCAAATTGAAATGTTCGGGCTGGTCACAAGAAATCCAGGTTTACATTTTAATGCAGAGTGTGCAAATAACCTGCCGCTAAGTGCATGCTGGGATATGCTTTTACTCCACATGTGGACTAGTTTGGAAGCAGCCCTGATACCACACCCTCTTCACTAAATTCCACGATTCATTTCATGTTATGGTTGTGCAGCGAGGTAATGTAAGTTGAGTGTGCGTGTGTGTGTGTTTGTGTGTAGGTGTGTGTCGCTCACACACACACACACACACACATACTATTTCCCCCCTACCACGGAGATAAGCAGTAATGAGCTCCGCCGGCACCTTCTACACACCTCTCACAGTCCTGCAGCTGTATATCTCTCCATTGCCACATTCTGTCCATTCTCTTATCTTCTGGCCTCTCACCTCTATTACTCTTAACTATTCCTCCCCTCTTCGTCTTTTCCGCTCCTCCCTTACTCCGTCTTTGCTCCTTCCACCTTCTCGTCAACTCTTACTCTTCCTTTCCCTTGACTCCTTCCTCTGCTCTTTATCTCCATTTCAGTCTTCTCAACTCGTTCCTCTCTGCCAATTTCCTCTCTTTAATATTCATTGCTCTAATCACCTAAGACTCAAATTGAGGAAGACACTGCTCTGTTCAAATATAAACCAGGAGTCATACTCCAATTGCTGCAATGATGAGAGTTTGACTTTGAGATTAAAAGTAAGAACTTTTTTTTCCCATACAATATAAAATCTCAAAATATATACTGTATCTGTCATGTCACTGTCTCATTATATAATTGAACAAAGGTAATATAAAGTTACCCCAAATATTTTTCAATTAATGTTCAATAATTTGCTGAAATATCTCTTTTGTTCCTAACACAACCAAACAATTCTAGAGATCAAATCTTTTTTTTTTTTTTTTTTGGTACATATGATGCAAAACAAAACAAAAAACAACTAAAAACCATGATTGGGATACAAGCACAGACTGGTAAATTGACTCAACTGACTTTCGGAAACAAAGTTCTCTGGCTCTGTAATTTTGACTTTTAACTTCCTGTCTACACTGGAAGTTGGGATATGTTTCGTTGTGTACACTGACATCTGCTGCTTGTGATTACCTTGTGCCTACATTTCATCAAATATCTGATTAGTTTTATAATATAACACACAGCATGAAAGATTGACTTTATTCTACTGCAGTGTGACAAGCATCACTGCTATTTTCATATTGGCGCTGATTAGATCATTTCTCCTCCACAACACTGGGATCAGCTGCTCATGTTACTGTTATAATAGCCATGCTGACTGGTCATAATGTGATATCATAACAGAAGTTGTAGAAGAAGTGTTGTTGTTCAAAATGCAAACGCAATATCCAAAACACAGGGTGCAAAGTGGAGACTCTTTGATAGTTTCACTATTACACACAGTCTAGTTTTCCATGGCATGGACTTATTATTCTGAAACAAGCTAATTATTCCAAATACAGTACCATTCAAAAGTTTGGACAAACTTCCCATTCCCTTGAATGAGAAAGTGCGTCCAGACATTTGACTGGTACTGTATATTATCAATAAAATGTTATATTACATAGTTGGGTGAAAGGTTTTATGCAAATCAGATTCCAGACCAACAAAGTAAAAACAGGTTTAGTTATTGTTTGTGAAGAATGCAAATAATGGCAAAACTTAATTACCTGCATCACCGCACTGATAAGTTAGCTTCACACCTCCTTTAAAACGTTCACCATAGAAACATTAAGCCACTGCACAAAGTATTACTGCTTGAGCTTGTTGTAAGCTAGTTAACACTGAATGTAAACTATCTTTTTAATCAGATATCTTTATTGGATCTGTCAGCCCATATGACCTTCTCAAAAATGTGGACATGTGTTACCAAATTTGAGGATTTTATAGCAATCGGTAGTTAAGAGAGAAAACCAGAAATGAAACATTATGCATCAATCTTCTCATCTAAGTCAACATGATAGGTAAAAATTAAGCTACAAATGTTTGTGGTAATAACTGCACACTGAGGGATGAATGTGTCAGTTATTACTACATTTGTGGCTCAATTTGTATTATATTGACGTCTCTCCGGCGGTTACTGCCACCTCTTCAACCACAGTACAAGTGGTGGCTAGAGCTCCTTTTTCATTTTTGTAAAATAATTTCTTCAGAAATCAGAAATAAAAATGACTGGATTGGGAATGGAATTGGCAATGAAGGCTCCAGGGCAAGGACCAGACAGAAATTGAATAAATCGCTTCCAGGAAGGATGTGAGTCACCATCTATCCCATATGCTGCATCACAGTTTGCCCAACAGGCCAACATCCTGATGCTTTTTCTGTAAAATTCCAGGTATTCTTAACACTGAATACATGTAATTTGTCAAAAGCTATGTGTTTAAAGTGATTTTCATCTGGATTTTATATTCCCATGCATCAAATTGTGTTTCCTTGTTGCAAGTAGACATTGCTCACCATAGCATACAGTAAACAGACTCCTCAAGTGGTGCTGCTGATTATGCTACACACTGTGAAACTATAGAATGGAGAATGTTTTGAAACTGTATTTATGTATTTTTGTTTGAGTTACATGATTTCAAAACGTTCTGAGATTTTTTTTCTATAAAAAGCTAAATAATGAGCCCTGATTACTTATAGTTGTTGATTGGAGCTGAAGTTTCCCTGTGTGTGTGTGTATGCAAGTATGTCTGAGCTGCCTTGCTTTCCCTGACATTTGCTGATGTTAATGTTAGTTAACATTGGTCCCATGACATATGATATGATTAAAGCTTGCCATTTGATATTTAGACTTATTTGACGTTCAGGGAGTAGTCGAGTGTGCCTGAAAGGGCAAAAGACAACTGATAGATTGCCCTGCAGCTGGTGAGAGAAATGTAGAAGGTAAAATGACAATAATGTGGTTATTTTCAACCTCTATCTTCTGTTTTTATCTTAGACATGTATGTTCTTTGTCAATAGAACAAGGACGTTTATTGGAAAAGATGTTGATCCAAGCTTTCCATGAAAACTCAAAAGCTTTGCAATTTTACATCCCAAAGGTCTTTAGATGATACTGACCAAATTTGAAGTCACTCTGGTTAATTCTCTAGGAGTTCATTAAAGTACAACTCCTGTAAATGGTAAAAACTGCATAAAAATTGCACAGTAAAATTAAAAATGGCTGACTTCGTGTTGGGCTTGAGGCATTTTTGTAAGTCTGGAGATGGTACATCTGCCTTTTGTTAATCTATGTCAAATTTAAAGGGGGGCCTTGACTTTGAAAATTGTTAGGGGGTGCTATCGATCCAACTTGCCACCCCCAAACCCAAGACCCATATCAGATATTAAGTTACGCCACTTCTGATGCATGTGCAGTTTTGTGAGTTTTGAGCATCCCTAGCACCTCAAAAATGCGTTTGAATCAGTACAATAAAATTCATAATAATAAATCCTTCAAAGACAATAGGGCCTTCGCACCACTTGGTGGTCAGGCCCTAACTAAACATCATAGCCTCCACAAAGGTAGGATTTATTGCAGGACTGTTGTATTACACTGTGATAGTTTTGATTAGTGTGCCTAATAAACTGGCACTTGACTTTTTTTTGTAATTTGTGTAAACTGACCCTTTAAGACCAAAGCAGACACATGAAAAGCACCTGAGACACCTGTGGTTGCTATATTAAATGTGCCATAGAAATTTTCATATGGTGTTTAAAATATGTAATTTAGTTAGTTTGGTTATTTTTTAAAGGATATGGGTGGCAATTTTTCAATGAACAATGCACTCATGCATATTGTGTGTATATCCAAAGTCTGATATATCTTATTCCTCTGTGCCGTAGACCAGTGGTTCCCAACCTTTTTGTAAGATGTACCCCCACAGTCAAGTCAGATCAACTCAAATACCCCTTCATCAACACTACCATTTATGTTCCAAATGTGTTCATTTGAATTAATTTCAAACTGGATGTTATTTAATTATTAATCCTATACAACTGAACTGTCAGGGTTTAGTTGTTTAGTTTGGTTAAGTTTGTTTTCGAACTACAACCACATGGAGTGGCAAAAGCTGAACGTTCCAAACATTTAGCCATTAGTTTTAGCTAACTATTTCATCTCCTCTGCTCATTTGCTAGTTTTCACGCATTCTTAATTGTAATAACACCTAAATTAACTGTTATAGCTGGCTCAATATGCGGATGTATTTCTTAATCAAATCATTAATTCAAATGTTTCAAATTAGTTGAGCTAATCTACAATCTCTCCACGTACCTCCTGGCAACAGCAGAAGTACTCCCAGGGGTACAAGTACCCCTGGTTAGGAATTACTGCCGTAGACCTCTATTGTTGTACAAAAACTATCAAAAATGTGTCTATGCTGGGTGACAAGTTCCTTGGCCTGGAAGAGCGTGGGCATGTCAGGTTGTTTAGAACCTAAACAACCTAACACATTGGACAACAACGGCGGTCTATGGCACAAAGGAATATGGTATATTAGGCTTTGGATACACACACAATACTTGATCAGTTCATTGTTGGTTGGACTCTACACATGAGATCTGTTGACAATAAAAAATATAGAAAATCGCCAGCAATATCCTTTCAGTGGGCACTTTTTTTGTCAACAAAAGCGTTCATTGTACCATGAATATTGTGCCCGCAGCCTATTCTGTCTTGAGACTTTCTTTATGACCTACACATTTTACAGGTGACTGCAGTTCCCCACATTTGCATGAGCTAGACAAAAATGTCTTTATAAGTACTCTGCCCTCTCTGCGTGGTGCTAATTAGAGAGTGATTTAAAATTGAGTGAGTTAATTTCTTTGGTGTAATCACTGACATAGTTAATTTAAGGGTTATAATGTAATTGTATTTGTCAGTGTCTGTACACTTGCTTCCTGGACTCTCAAGTTTGCACGCTTGATGTTTTTCATTCTTGTTTTTTTATGCTATTTTTTCTGCCCTGTTGTTCAGGTCTTCCACGCTAAAAATATTTTAGATCCAATGAGACCATGCATGGATACATAAAAATAAAAAAAATGAAAATGCTTAACCACCACTGTGGCAACAATATTTTGAAAGATGGTGCTGTAGTGCTGAGTGAGATTGGGCCTTTAACTCAGAGTAACCCTCCTTTTCTGTTTGTTCTCAGCTCTGCCCATTTTATCCTTTTCTATCATTATTTTTCCATGTGCTACTTCCACAAACCCTCCTATTACACTCACACTTCCTCTGCTCTTTATGCTCTCATCAATCCCACTTGCATTTCTGCTTTCTTCTCACTTCAACCTTTTTTCTGCATACATCCACATCCTTCTTTCATTTCCATTGCCTCCCACCTTCTCTTTTTCGTCTGGCCCTTCATTTCCCTACGTTCCACTTCATCCCCATCTCCCTCCGTGCATGTGTGTGTGTATTTGTGTGTGTGGCAGCTGGGTGCTTGTGGTTATTTTTCAGGCAGCAGCCCAGAAGATTGGACTGTCATAATCTATGGTCCTGAGTTATAAGTGTTTCTAACCCAAACCTGGGGACAGGACCATTTTTCCTCTCTTCCTCCCCTCCTCCACCATCACCACCTCCTCTCTCTCTCTTTCCCTCCCTCGCGTCCCTCTTCTTCCATCATCTCTCACTCTTCCTCTCATGCCTTGTCACCATCTATTTTCTACAGTGACCGCAATTCAAACTCTTGCTATTGATCCATGTTGTCTCTTGTGCACTAAATTTGGAGTTTACCATTAACAATGTTTCAGTATTTGACTGGAAAGCACACTGTATATTTATATTCTATCTTCATTCATTCCATTTATATTAATCCAACCATGGATGCAGATGACAGGAGCATTCAGCCATATTCATTTTGTAATTCTGGACGGCTATTGTGTGCCATCAGAGATTGCTAAAGAGGGTGTAACTGTGGAGCTACAACCATTAAGAATCAAAGAACAGGAGCAGTGGAGCACACTCTTCTTTATGGGAGAGAAATAGAGAGGGAGAGGGAGTAAATCAGCCAGAAACAGTCCAAATATGATGAGGGTAACTACTTTACTCTCAAAGCCATTTTCTTCTTTCTCCTTTATTCCGATTCACTCTGGCATTCTTGTTTTTGTCCCCTAAATCCCCTTCATCCCTACCTGCCAACCCCCTTCTTTTTCCTCTCTGCGCACGTGAGCAAAGCCAGAGAGTTTTCAACTCATTTAACGTGATCAGTTCATTAGAAAGATGAAGCGCGTTCCCTGTAATGGGCACTTGAGCAGCAACAAGGGAGAGCAGATTGCCTCCCTCGCTTGCTAAATAATTAGACTGAAGGGAAAAAGCGAAGGGGCACACAGGGGGGGACAGAGAGGAGGATCGAGGAAAGTGAAAACATGAGAAAACAATCTCTTCAGTCCAGGGGGGTGTGACGGGGACACGGTGATGGCATGGAGACAGCTGGTTTGTGTATGTGAAAGTGTGTGCGTGTGTGTGTGTGTTTACTGGCTGTGTATGCAGCCCTGAAATTGCCCAAACGCAGGGTAAGTGCATCTTTTAAAGCTCTTCTCTCCTCTTCCATTTACTCAGGTAAGCCAAGGTCATTCTACACACACACACACACACACACACACTCAAAATGAGGGAAAAAAAGACACTTGTTGGATCTAGCGGGAGAAAGGGAGGAGAGGGGGAGAAACTTTAAAAGGATCTCCCCCCTTCTGTCTTGTCCTCTGCTATTCTAGGGCCTTTTCTCTATCTCCATTATTAAGTAGTGAATTTAAAGCTCTATTACCACTTTGTCAATATTTACATAAGCTCGGGCTCTGTCTTTGCCAGGAGATATTAGCAAAGCAGCCATTCTTAAGACCTCAGGCAGGAGGGAGAAAAAAATCGAAATTCTGAAGGATTCAATTCTGGGAGTTTACTCAGGCTACTCATCTCAGGAGAAATAGCCATAAAGATAGAACTGTGCTTGGGGAACAAAATGTTTTTGTTTTTTTCTCAGAGAAGGGAGGCAAAACAGGAATAAGATAATAAGAGGAATCGGGAATCAAGTGGTCTGGAGAGCATTTGTCTGTGCTGCAAGCTCTCACACACAAACACTCTCATTTACTTTTTCCTGCTGTCTCTTTGTCTCACTCTTTCAGTCTCTCAGTCTATCAAACCCAGACTAATAGTGATAACGACGTGAGGACCATCATAACGCCAGTGCACTTGGACATTTAAAGCCCCTGCCCCCAATTAAACTCTGTCAGTGTGACAGAGGGTCCAAATCCTGCTCAACACATTGTCTAGTATCAACACCAGAACCAAAAACCTTTATCTAACACAGATCAGAACAAGCAGTAGATTGGATTCAACTGTATTTATCTGAATCTGAGCTCTAATCATTTCTGTTCTGAAAGCTTCTTTCAATATAAAGATTCCAACAGATTTGGATTCACAGAAACCCTATTCTGTCCTATTAATCAAATGTACACATGTCAGCAGCAATGAACAGAGGAGCTGAGAGAAAGTGTTTCTTTGAACTTATGTCTGCAATTGGAAAACTAGGAAATTGATTTTTTTCGAGCCCTTATATGCTCTTTCTGGTAAGAGTTACAGATTATATCAACTAATCTCAAGTACTAATCCCTGCACCTTCATAACAAAAGTGCATTGTGCTTGAAAAAAATCTGCCGGCCACGACTTATCTAGATAATAAAGCAATGCCGCAGATCCAAAGGGGGGGAGTCGCAAAGACAGAAAGCAAAGAATGAAAGGATAAAAGAAAAAACTGATTTATGAAAGCTTAGGAGAGGTTTATGAGATTTGGGAGCCACATTTGTTGGGAGAGAGAATATGATTTGCTTTATCAGTGGCAAACAAGATGTTATTTATGAAATAAGGTGTTGTTTTTCTTTGCTATGATGGCAAGGCGAATCATACAGATGAACTTCTTGCGCTGGTCTGTATCCCTCTCTCTCTTTTTTCCTTTTTCTTCTTCAGTAAATTGCTTTTATTCTGGTGTTTCTCCATTTCTGTGCAGTTCAAGGTTGATACTAAGTCCTGCTTTTAATTCTAAAAGCAAATACATTAAAAAGGTTTCCACGCAAGTGAAATGCTTCTCATGTACTTGTATGAGTGTACAGTATGTGTGTGTATGTATGAGTATGCTTGTTTGAGTGTGTTCTTATTTGCATACAGTGTATTTATTCAACAAGCAAATTATTAGCCACACTAGCAACATGGCTTTAGGGATGGCCATGCTGGTCTGTCAGGCAGTCAATAGGCCCTCCACTTTGGTCTGGACTAAAATATCTCAACAACTTGTTTACCATGAAATGTTATGGAGACATTTATGGTTCCCAAAAGATGAATGCTATCTGCTTTTTCTTTAGTGTCACCATGAGGTTGACATTTAGTTTTTTTGTCGCGAAATATCTCAACAACTAGTGGTTGGATTGCCATGAAATTTGGTACATGTCACATGGTTTTCCAGTGACTTTGGTGACTTTTCATCAAATGCAACCATGAAAACCAAAAAAAATCAATAAAAAAT
Source organism: Thunnus albacares (assembly GCF_914725855.1). NCBI lineage: Eukaryota > Metazoa > Chordata > Actinopteri > Scombriformes > Scombridae > Thunnus > Thunnus albacares. The sequence continues at coordinate 11,272,599 of NC_058108.1, read as the reverse complement.
TACAGCTATACAGTATTTGTGCCAAATGCATTATTGCTGCATCGCTGTATGTGATATTTGGATTCAGGAACATCCTTGTGTGCACTCAAGCAAGAGAGATGTGATACTTCCTCTCACATTACTGATGTCGGTGTCTTGTCTGTCGGTCTCTATTTCTCATAGCCTCCCTCTCTCTCTCTCTCCCTCTATTTCTCCCCCACAATCCCTTTCTTTTCCAATGTCTCCTGTCTGGCAAACGACTGAGACAGTTCTGCTTGTTTAAGAGAGAGATGTCCATATCTCCCTTATTACTCCACTCTGCCAGCCGGCCTCACTAGGTAGACTGTCAGTCAAAGCTTGAATAAGAAAAAAAATGTCACTGATGCTGATGGTAGCATAATATTGAAACTGGCAGAAAATAAAGTGGAACAAAACTCTGATTTGAGAAAGAGCACAAGAAAGAGGAGTGTTTGTCATTTAGTCTGTGTGTGGGTGTGCGGATGCATTGTTTTTGTGTGTGGAGTCACAGAAATAGAAAATGCTGACCTCTGTGGTCATTACTGCGCTTTGTCTCCTACCAGTAGGATCGGCCACACTGACAAGGAGTTTCCACACATTTCTCCCTTTGTGTCCAACATTCACCTGCAAACATGCTGACAGGCAGGAAAGTACAGGAACCTTTTGATGAAAAATAAAATACAATTGCAAAAACAATGTAGAGGAAATAAAAAGCATCTTTGCAAAAGCAACTTATTCAATCGAAGCTCGCACGATGAACACGGTAACATGACAATTTAAGAAGTAATTTTGCGTGTTATCACTACGGATTTTTTGCTTTTGTGTGTTATTTCATCACGCCTTTTAGGTCGTAAATCCAAAATTTCAAAAAATGTGCCCTGTAGTTATGTTTGAGTGACAGGGGAAGTGACGCATTTCAGATGATGTCAATATAGTGGGACTTTATTTTCTTGGTGATTTTGGCTTATTAGGAGGAGGCAGGTTGGGTGGATGGCTAAGTAGTTAATTTGCTAAAGCAGCAGGGGACCACTGTTTGAGACCACTAACCGGACATTTTCACCGTCACGTCTGGACATTTTAACTGGACATTTTCACCATCACGTTTGGCATTTTACTGCCATTAAACCAAACATTTTAACCGTCATGTCTGGGCATTTTTACTGCATTTTACTGATCATTGAATCCATGATCTTTCCCAACCCAAACCAAGTGGTTTTTTGTGCCTAAACTTAACCAACGGCGTTAAATGACACACGAAAAGCTTAAAATGCGTAGACATTAGGGGTGTGCCGGAATACAAATACGTTATTCGGCAAAGCACAAATAGTGTTTTTTTTTTTTTTTTACGAATATTTGTTTCATACAAATATTTTAAAAATTATTTGTTTTCAGGAAGAAAAAAAAACCATGTCAAATACCAGCGTGCAGGTTGGTTACTTTGCTATCTCAGTCTCTCTCCTCTGCTCAGCTGTTACTTCTATCAGCAGGTCTCAATGAGGGGAGTCACATCCACCTGCTACATGACACATATTTCCTAATTTGGACATCACTCCCAGAGTTGGGGGTGTTCCCCAGAGATAAAGCTGAGCTACTGACACACGCAAAGTGCTCCCAAAGGACTCTCCATAGCCTGTTGTTCCCCTTCTCCTTTCCACAAAATAGGTCATAAAAACAGGCAATGAATGAAAAGTGCGAAGCACTTACACAAGCAAACGTTACACGGTGTGTTGTCTCTGTTATGGGTGTATAAAAAGGTAAGAGGTCTGTCTGTGATGAGTCGATGAGTAAAGTTTTAGCTCATTGGGTAGTGCAGTTGTGATGATCTGGGAGACTCCAGTTGTCGTAATGTAGCTTATTCATGAACACGTATTGTAACACTTTCTAACTTTCAAGAATTAAAAGCATAATAAAACAAAAACAGGATTTTTAAGCCTCTTTCAACTTTTATTCAAATACAAATACAAATACAAATAATTTTGCTGCCTCAACAAATACAATATACAATATGCAAATACAAATACTCTGCACATCCCTAGTAGACATGACACACAAAATGTCTTTAACATGGTGTGCTATTTATACACCATCCCATGAGATCACATTGAAGAGACACTTTACCAAAGATGCTCCTATATGTTCAAGTTATTCTCTCCAGATATGTCCTTATAAAGAATAACACCATACTAAGAGATGGGAAGGCTCAATTTCCACAATTGTGAAAGTAAATAATCAATCACAGTCTCCTTAGCGGAACATCCTCATGTTCTTTCACAATCGGTCTCCTTCCGTTGCAACATCTGGTCCCTCACACAGACTCAACTTTCCAATGAGGTCTTGGCTACCATGTCTCCTCAAGGAATTCGCTTCACTCCCTGTCAATGAGGCAACAGACACACTCTGTTTCTCACTAGCCTCCTCTCTTAATCTCTGCCCTCTAACATCCAAACCTGCTCACAACACCCCCCCCAGTCCATGGCTCACTGAAGTCATCAAAAAACAAAGGGCAGAACTCAGAGTGGCAGAGAGAAAGTGGTATAAATCCAGAGAGCCCACTGAACTCATTGACTATCAAGGTTTCCTGGCATCATTGTCCTCCAGTTTAAAAACTGCTAGGACCACTTACAATCAGAACAAGATCTGTGTCATCTGTGGTGACACTCTCTCACTCCTCAATCCATCTCCTCCTCCACCCTCCACTCTGCTCACTGCAGATATGTTCGCCTTGGTTTTTACTAATAAGGTCTCTACCATCAGTAACCAGTTCTCTGAGCCTGACCAACTCAGTCTGCAGCTGCCAGCTAACATGGCTGTACTCTCCTCCTTATCCCCTCTGACCAAGAAGGAAGTCTCTAAATTGCTGGACTCTCGTCCCACTACCTGTCCGCTGGACCCAATACCTTCCTGTCTTCTACAGACCATTTCCCCAACACTTAACCCTGCAGTCACACACATCATCAACTCCTCACTTACAACTAGTGTGTTCTCCACCATATTTAAGCAAGCTCGAGTCACCCCACTGCTCAAAAAACCTACACTCAATCCAGCCCAGGTTGAAAACTACAGACCAGTTTCACTCCCTTCCTATCAGAAATACTCGAGTGCACAGTCTTTAACCAAGTCTCTGAATTCCCTTCCAAGAACAACCTGTACGACCTGAATCAGTCTGGCTTTAAGCGGGGACACTCTACCAAGACTGCACTCCTGTCGGTAATGGAATCACTGCATTCAGCTAGAGCTGCTGGTCAGTCCTCAGCTCTCTAGCTGCTAGATCTGTCAGATGCCTTTGACATGGTTAACAAGCAAGTCCTCCTCTCCACACTCACTGTGCTTGGTATCTCAGGATCTGCCCTCCACTAGTTCATGTCCTACCTCTCAGAGAGGTCTTTTAGACTATCATGGAGGGAAGAAGTGTCCAAACCAGATGATCTCACTTGGTGCGATCATCTGCTCTCATGGTTTCTCATACCATTTTTATGCTGATGATACCTAGCTCTTCCTGTTGTTGCCTCCAGCAGACCACACAGTCTTGGCTCGGATCTTGTCATGCCTTGCTGATATATATGTGGATGAAAGAACACCATCTTCAATATAATGTCTCTTAGACTGAGCTCCTTGTCATCCCAGCCAGTCCCACTATACAACAACAGATCAGTATCCAGCTTGAATCAATCCAACTAATGCCTGCAAAGTCTGCCCAAAACTTGGCTGTCATGACTGATGACCAACTAACTTTTAAGGTTCATATGGCCTCAATTGCTTGGTAATGTTGATTTGCCCTGTACAACATCAGGAAGAACAGGTGCCTGGTACCACCACCGCAAGTTGGCCCTAAGTTGCTAGCCAGACTCTGAAGAATCCAGAATTCCAGAATCCCTGTTCAATCCCCAGAGTTCCTCACAATCTTTAAGAAAAGACTAAGTATCCAACACTTCTATGCATTCTATGCACCCGATGTATTGCCTCTGTGCACTGCCTATTGGCACCTACGACCTATCAGACTCGAATTTAGCTTTATGGCACATACTCGTGTTGTTCTCTTTTGACTAGATCCTTGCTTGTGTTGTATCAGCTCTCAGATGTACGTCGCTTTGGATAAAAGCATCTGCTGAATGAAATTGTATGTTGTAAATTGTAAACATTATCTAGACAAGGAAATGAGTCAGCTGTGCTCAAAGCTTCACTAATCAAGCACCTCTTGTCAGACTTGTCAAACACTAAAGAGCAGGTAAATTAAAGAGTCCTCAGGAGTTGGTGGAGACCAAAAATGAGCTAAATGAGAGTAAATATTGCCAGGTGGCCAGAAACATGACTGCAAATGAATTCCAATGTAGCATGTAATGTAATGTTGCTAACATGTCACATGTTAGCATACAAAGACCAAGTTAATATCTTTATCAGAGTTGTTAGCTTGTCACATTCATTACATTTATCCTACCCCCCTCAACACTCTTACACATTTGGATACCACATTGCATTGGACGTTGTATAAGCAATACTGATAAGCTTTGGCTGCTATCAGTTGGGAGCACATAACCTATATCACCATAGCCTAAACACTGACAGTTGTCAGGCCATGGACAATCTTACTGCACCTAGTTTTGTTTTGTTTGCAATATTTTGTGATTTCTTAAACATAGGTCAAAATTTAGAATTATGTTTTGTTAATTTTGTTTGAAGGTATTATTACTTGAGGGTACAAATTACAAATTTGTGCAGACTAAAACTAATTTGAGACCTTGTATCACTAATCTGTGCACACAAGTTAAAAACATATTAGCAGAATTTGACACCTGCAGGGTTCATGTGTAGGATCTGACATCACGAAGATGTTGTCATTTTACACTTGGATTGTTGAATTCTTCAACAATGATTTGAAAGGAATTATAATCCCATATAAATTCTACATCCAAGGGCTTTAATCTGTATAGTGAGTCTCTATAAAAAAAATCCCTATACACATTTTGTCATTAGCCAAATAATTGAAATTCAGATTTTCCTTTTGATTTTACATTTAAGAAAAGTATCAAATATGCAAATTAGCTAATTTTCTGTCTTTTGTTCTATTTCGGTAAAATGGCTTAATTACACAATCACCTTAAAGGGCTGAGCAAGGTGGAGAAAATTCAACTGATAGATAATGTGTGGTGGAAAGCGCTGGTGTTGATTTTACACAAATCTCAATGCAGCTGTTGAGGATGGCACACATTCACGTGTGTGTGTCTGTTTAGTGTGCAAATGTGCATGTGTGTGTTCAAAAGCCATGGAAACCAGCCAATTGAGTCACGATGTTAAAAGCTTGTACACATTTGGCAGCTGGTGCTGGCAGGTAATCCAGTCGAGTGAAGGATGGACCGCATGCCAGAAACAGATTTGCTTAGAATAAAAAGGTGAATAGGGAAGGAGAAAGAGAGAGAAAAGGTGAGTGACGCGAGTGTTTGTCTAATCTGGTGGAGTCATTATGTTTATCTGCACACAATGCTTTAACATATTACTGTATATGATATGATTCTATCCAATATGGTATGATACAAACCAGACAGATGTGTTGAGATACAATCATAACCAAAGGCACAATATAATTATAATACAATATATTATTGTGATTTTATTATCTTTTATTTAACATATAATACTAACAGTAACATAAAAACTACCAAATATTATTAGACATTACATCTACAGAACCATGAAGTGTCCACAAATGTGGTATGCAAAGTAAAAGCCAATAAACACAACATAATTATATGTAACCCACTGTGTATGATTGATCGGAGGAGCATGAAAAAGATGCAATCTGCGCAGCATAAATATAATTTTCACCTGATTTCACCCCAACTGGACTAGACTAATGGGAAAAACTGCAGCACCGCTTGAGGCAGTCACCATCAACTCCATCGTTAATGTAACACCAAATGATGGAATTTATAATGCAAGAATGGTATTTAAATAGACTTCCAGACACTGTTGAGGCTCACTGAAAAGAGTTTTGGTGATTAGTGGTGTCTGTAGATACTTTATGGTGCCTGTGTTTCGGTCTGGAAATAACAGACATTTGCCTCCATATTTCTAGCTTTGAAATGTTCCCCAGCTGAATTGCATTTTGTTGATCACAGCTTGTCATTATACTTAAACACAGGCTCAGGCTACACAGGCATGCATTAAGTCAAGTGCCCTCATGATAGACAATAGTTAAAGGGGACCTGTTATGCTCATTTCCAGCTCTATATTTTTATTCTGGCACTCCACTAAAGTAGCTTTGCATGATTCACAGTTCAAAAAACTCCTTATTTATCTTATGCTGGCCCTTAATGAAGCCCCTCAGTTCAGCCTCTGTCTCTAACAGGCAGTCTTAACTCCTATGTCTTTAAGGGCCCCTTTCCGATGAGCCCACTCTGTTCTGATTGGCCAGCTTTCCGGAAGCTACCGAGGAGTCGTGTTAAGTTACTAAGTTACTGCCAATGTAAACCCAACATTTCCTGCTTTACTGCTTCATATTAAAAGCTTTTAAATGACTAATAACGGGAGACTTTTATTGTAAAGAATTTACAGGAAATGAAACATGTTCCCCACCAAATTAGCAGAGCTTCGTTAGTGGCGTTAAAAACTAGTCGACACAACAACATATGGAGATATTTGGAGCTCTTTGTTCAGCGGATCAGTTAGAAATAATTCAGGGAGGAATAGTACAAGCAGAAACAGTCACAGTGATGATGATGTTTGATGCAGACGACCAGCATATCTCCAAAAGGTAAACAACTGGTAACAACAGATAAACAACTTATTTTACTTTGCCCTATTGTGCACTGGAAAAACACTCATAGCGTGCCAGCTCAACTCAAGTCATGGTTCGGCGTGACTACCCCAAAACAATGGAAAAATGCCATAATATTAGTGGAGCAGAGCAGTGAACTGGCACGCTGTGCGTGGAGCAGATGTCCATACAAAGAAATCTGTCACGAGCTGACATCGCCTCAGGCTGAAAGTAGAAAAAAAGCCTTCAGAGCAGTCTGAAGCCAGTGCTTTTTACTCATAGGGATTACTTTTACATATGTTTACCTCATTATTTGGCACTGTGGCCACATTTAATATGAACATCTGATACTGTAATATTATTTATATGACTGAAAATAAAGAAAAGCATAATTGGTCCCCTTTAATACCTATTTGGTGCAACAATGGTGGCTTGCGGCAGCGAGCAAATACGCATATTTCCCAATATGTTGAACTTTTCCTTTAATTTTTTTGAGGTTCTTGTGAGTTATGCCTGTTGCTACCATGACCTGGCAAGCTTCATAATAGTTGTGGATACATTAAAAATGTGGACCCCTAATCACAAAACAAATATAACACACATCAGTCAGATTTTGGTGCTATAGCATCTTTATACTTTGGCCCGTATCTCCTGAAACATGAAATTTTGAGCTACTTCCTCTCCATATCTGGCATATATGGCTCCATACTGACAATTTTTTTTTCTTTTGGCATTGCTTTTGTCTGAAATTTGAATATTATGCAAAATCTGTTTTCCCAATTTTACCCATTGAACATTGATCAAACAAATATCAGAGCTACCAGATAAGGAAGCACCTATCATTTCTGGGTACCATCTCTGTTTGAGTCTGTGAAGTGAGCTGAAATTTTACTTCAGTGTACAAGGGAGGAGATATTTCTCACAGTGGCAGGGCAGAAGAGCCTTTGGAGATTATGTAGTTCTAGAGGTTAAATTTGAGGCTAACATTGGTTTATTTCTGTGACCTAAATGTAATCAACTCAAAAGTCTCAAATGATAATTATATGAGTCAAACAGACTTGTGTTATGTGTAATCTCCAGCCTTGACAGCATTTTCATAGTGTGAGTCTGCATGAATGCATGCATGTAATTACATTATTAACAGTATTTGCTTCAATAATTTGTTGCATTATGATAATGTTTCTCCCCTCTGAAATTAAATTGTGGTAAATGGCCACTTCTATTACATTATTCCCTAATGGAATAAATTCATGTTGTAAAAACGGTCAAGTATTTGTGTAAATGGACACAAAAGGTTGTCAGAAGTCAAACAGGAGGTTACACCAGAGCACATCCTTCTCACCATGAAAGGTAGATGACTATTGCAGTTAAAGTGAGAGCATGAAGGAAGGGAACACTTTAATATATAGCTAAATATTGGTAGTGAATGTTAAGTTTTTTACCAAAATGTATTTTGCTACTGCAAAATTGTTGCCCATTAACAGAATTTGTAAGAGATGTGGTGCAGGTGTGTACACATATGCATGGAATGGGCAGGGTAAGGGGTGATGCTCAGCCTGGTATTAAAGCTTTCTAACACAATGCCATCTGATGCAGATTGGAACTGTATCTGCGAGATCAAGAAGGTAGAAATGTAACATCCAGAGAGAGACACTGGCTCTGATACATATTGCTTTAGTAATAGCCAATCATTAGTTAAGTTTCTTATCTGGGAACAGATTGTGATCTCACAGAAATAGGATATATTCAGTACAACTGCAGTTTTTTTTTTTTTGTCGTTAAGGTATTTGGGAAAAATGAAAATCGTGATGGTAAAGTAAATTTTTCTTTTCAATTCAGCCTGAAATGACCCCATTGCCACCTCTCTTTTATTCTCTCTCTCTCTCTCCCTCTCTCTCTCTATCACACACACACACACACACACACACACACACACACACACACACACCACAATTCATTTTGATGTGTATTACATTAGATCAAAAAGGCATAAATATGTGAGAACCAAGAGTCCTAAAAGTTCTGTAGACAGCCAACTGATAAATGTATGTTACTATGTTTTTCTTCCTGATATCTCAGGTAAAGAAAGGCACCTTAATTCAATGGCTGGAGTCTTTACTTTCAAACTGTATGTAGTATGTCAAACTCCATTGTATTACACTTCTGTTAATTTACTTGCTGACAGTAAGGAAATCTATTGGATTATCCACCTCTGACAGAAATAGATCTCTCAGGCTTTTTGGATTTTGTTTCTCAAAAGGTATTCTACACACCTTTGCCAGAACACTGAGTTAAGACTATTTATTTTATTTACTTTTTCTACTTTAGCTGTAGGTTATACAGTAAAAGTGTATATTAAATAATGTGCAACCAATTCTTTTCTTTTCTTTTTTGTTTGTGACACTCAACATTCAACTCTCAATTAATCTTTTGAATTTCAGTACATTTATTCCACAGTTTGACACAGTCACAGCCAAAATACAGGTTTAGCCATTAGTAGCTCCTGAATTGCATGGCAGCTTAAGTTCCTAAATGAATATACTTCATTTCCCCAAAAAAACCCTCATACAAAGGCTATTCCTGTTTTCCTACTCTCACTTGGCCATCATTTTTACTGTCCTAGAATAATTTGCCCTGTGCCGCATCCATCTGTCTTCAAATTGTAATCATTGCACAGAGATTCCTTGCATCACTGAGCTATAAAAATTAGCTACTGAAGTAAGGCAAAGTGAATTGATCAGCATTAGATTAGCATTGCATTATAGTGAAGATTGGATAAGTTCTTGGAGGAAAAACACTTGATAAAGTGACCTATAGGAAAGGAGCTCAGTTGAAACAATGTACATAAGACAGTCGTAAACTTATAAGATGAGCAACAAGGAGAAAGGAAAACAACACTCATCAAGTCTTTGTTTAATGAGAGTCTTAAGCTGTCTAAGTTGTTATGACACATTCAAGCAGCAAATGACCATTCCTGAGTGTCATTTTAGCCTCTTGTCATATTGTCAGCACAAAGAAATCACACACACTCTCTCCTGCTGCCAAAGCCACTGTTTAGTAAACGCTGGCTGATGAGGCTGCTAGTGAAGCTGATGAGTGAAGCTGATGAAGTACCGTTCTCTGATAACCGACCTTTGGCTTGGTGCAAAAGTCATATGGCACAGGATGAGTCAGAGCCAGGCCGTGTTCCACCAGTCTTACACAACTGGTTGCAAACAATTGAAACAATTGAGAAAACACTGACTGAAACAATGAAATATTACATCTAGATGTTCAATAAATGTTGAGAACACAGTAACGCTAATCAACTGTAATGTCCGCACAAAATCAGCTTTTCATATTTGGTTTGTTTAACCCTTGTGTGGTATTCAATTACTGGACACATTTGCCGGGTCAAATTGACTTGAGACATAATTGGCATTCTAAAGAAATGCAGTAATTATAAATATATCATGTGTATTCAAGGATTGCATGTTCTTTACAGTAAATAAGCTGAGGACATGGATTTTCATAATGACAGAACCACATTTGTATATATTTTCTTTTAGTAAAAAATTAGAACTGGTCATTTTGACCTGTGGGCTAATAATAGCTTGTGGGTATGAAATTATCACTGTCACACTTGCTATGTTGAACTGCCTTATATTAAGAGGTGTTTCTAATGTATTTTCCAATTGATTTAAATATTTGGAAGGGGAAAAATATTTCAATCATCTTACTTGCAATATAATGCATTCTAACAGCATTACAAAGTATAAAAACAACCATACAATTAATTCAACATCTCCACCTGAGGAAAAAGAAGAAGAAGAAGAAGAAGAAGAAGAAGAAGAAGAAGAAGAAGAAGAAGAAGACGAAGAAGTGATTTTGGATTCCATTTTTTTTCTAGTCTCTCCAGAGTAACGGCTGCAATGGCTGCTGTCTATAGTGCTGTTCAATGCTGCTCTGTTACTGTGGGGCTTGTCAAGTTGCTGTCCATGGTGCTGATTTTGCCTGGGCTCACTGTTATTGTTGGATGCCCAGCAGTGTAACAATGTGCTTCACATGAGAAAAGCACCTGCTAATCATTCAGTCATCGCCTCCACCATATTTTCCTAGTGACGCTGAGTCTACAAGCAGCTGAGTTTTGATACAAGACTCTGCATGGGACCGCGCCATCTGTATGCGTTGTGTGTTTGCCTTCCTTCAGCTTATATCTATAGTATAGTATGAATATTGCACAGTTTTCTCTGCTTGTTAGTTGCCAACTGTTGAGTCTTGTAAGTCAGTTACTCAGCCTGTCCTGCTTGGCAGTAACATTTGTTTTCTTGTCTGCTGTATCTGCTATATGATAAATAATAATAAACCAGTAATCTGCTTCAGTGAGTCTCTGCACCTGGGCCCAATTCCATTTTCCACGTATTCCATACTGTGTATTGTAGTAACATGGACAAAAATATATGGCTCTGGGTCTGAAAGATATTTGTGGGAGTATACAGTAGTTAGTTTGGTGTACTTCAGCGCCTAGCTATGTGAAGAGAAGCAGCAGGGACATTATAATCCAGTAAAAATGTAATTTATATCATATTATCTATTTCAATTCCAATTAATTTGTGATTTATTCTGCTCTGTCCCTCAAGTCCCAAAGTCTTGATTATATTTCAAAAGTGAAACAGTTTGATTATGATATGACTGATAGATAAAATTAATATAAAATTTCTCTCCAGCTTACTTTCAAGTGTGTGCTTGCTCTTTTATACAGACAAACAAATGCAGGTGCCCATATATTAGCATGAATCCATGCTCACAATCACACAAACACTGAAGAATGGACATAAAAAAACACGCTCACACACCCAAACACCGATCAGATTCACTTTTTTTAATTAGAGCAGAGCTGCCTCTCTCCCACTCTCTCTCTTTGTTTTGTCTCATGCGGCATCCACTTGCGACTCGTGGCAATCTGTTCATTGTGCCATGATATTAGGTGATTAAAAATCACCATATTGGAAGATGGGGAGAGGAGAATGAAAAGGCAAAAAAGAGAAATAAATTCTGTGGTTGCTTCACCGGCACCTGAGGAAAATATGGAATGTGCCAGGCGCATCTGGCCTGCTATTGATATTCTAAGCAGCTTCCATGTGGTGAAAAACCCTCAATAAAATGAAGAAACAAATAGATAAACAAAAATCATAATAACAACCCTCTGGACAAACAAAGCCCATGCTACTTCTTCTAATCTATGTTGCTCGTAGCTACTTAGAGGGCTAGTGAATGAGCATTTCTCTAGTGTGTGGTAGCGATAACAAAACCCTCTCCTATTCACAATGCACAAATAACAATGGTGATTCAAAGGATATCAAGAGTCTGATTTTCATGCTAAAGTAAGGGAGGTGAAGTGTGTAAATTAATAGGATGCAGCAGGTGGTACTGCAAAATTGGCAAAAGATGAAATAATATATTTCCTGTAGTCGAAGGATAATGAATTCGTTATCATCCATGGCAACAACATGTAGCCTCATGGACAGAAAGGAAACAAGTCACAGCAGCATGCCAGCGTAGACAACAAATCCACCAGATCCTACACGGTGGGGACAATAAGCGCTTTTACATAAACTAGCTGTTACAGAAAAACACTTCTCTTCATATATGATGATGATGATGGCGATTCTGATCACGCTGAGTCAATTACCCAGTTTTTTACCTGTGAGGACAGCAGGTAGGAATTTGATGAAAGCCCAAACTCAACCTCCTCTACCTCCTCTGATCCATTTGCAATGCCTTGATCCAACAGAAATTTAAATCACTTCATAAGTAATGTGCACTGCCATAATGGAGAAGATGCACTCTGAATTGCAACACCGTCAGATAACATACTCCCATTATCCAGTGTTTTCAAACAGCAAACACACTATTCATCGCAGATTATCAGATTGTGAAATTGTTGACTTATCACATACCAACAGAGCCATTAAGCTTTGTTGATAGAATAAAGCAGGATACCGAAACACAAATAACCTTGCACATCAGGTTCCTAACAGTGCTCATTCCCTGAATTGATACTCTGTTATAAATTAAATATAAATTGCATATATAATTGAACAATTTCATAATTAAAGCTGGCGTACAGGACTTTTACATATAAATGAATGTCCATTATATTCAAGCCCTTGCCAAATGAGTTCACACAATGCTGATTAAGCCTATAACTGCCAGATCCATCTCTCTGTATTTTGCAGTATACCAGAGTTTTTGAATCTGGTGTCTGGTGAGAGTTAATTATGTTCAAGTTTTGTGGCAATCCTTTAAGTGAAACAAGTAGGACTGGAGCTGCCCTCATGCTTTACATTATCCACAACCTGAAATTAGTTGCAATTACAAACACACACACACACAATATATATATGTGTATGTATGTATGTATGTATGTATGTATGTATATATATAGGTGTCGCTTGTAGTGACCAACCCACAGAGAATTATCACTCTAACCTGCAGTTCCTCTCAGCTTTGCTTTTACCTCCCACAACTTTACTGTTTTGGTTTAGTCTCACTCCTCTCATCAACCTCATTTCCAGATGCAGAAGGCAGCTGTTTTCAGTAAAAAACATTCTAATAAACCCACTGTATCTTATCTGTCCAGCACCAAACAGCAGACAAAGTTAGCAACTAGCTGCTATTAGCAGCTACAGAACCTGATATTTCCTTCAGGAGTTGGTGGAGACCAAAACAGAGCTATCAGGAAAGGGAATTTGGACTTATATTTGCCAAGTTGCCAGACAGACACCTTCAAATGAATACTAATGTTGCTCTGTATCTGCTGGATGTGTAAATAAGCAACTATTTGCTAACGTGTTCACCTTAACAATAGGCAATAATAAGTTAATGTTGTGCACAGTTTGTTGCTCAGCCCCCAAGTGGGAAAAAAATAATACATGTAGGTTTAATTAACAATGACAGTTTAAAGTGTAAAAGTATTCAGAGTGAGGCACTGCCAAGATCTAGTAAGACCTTGAAGACTGAAGTTCTTCTTTACAACAGAGATCTGGAAAGAGAATAAGAAATACACACAAGAGAAAACTCAAGGATAGCATTCACATAGAGAAAGTCATCCACAAATTCCCTACTGCACCTTGATGATCGTAGAAAATGTATTCAATTGTACAAAATTAAGTTCAATGACAGTGCTTTCTGGAGTTTATTACAGGATGTGTCAATGAGGAAATGTTGGAAAAACTGTAAATAAAACAGAAGAGAGGAGAGAAGAAGAGAGGTGACAAGAGGAGGACAGTGAAAAAAAGAATGAAAATAGAAGCAAAAGTAAATTTGTGTGTGTGTGTGTGTGTGTGTGTGTGTGTGTGTGTGTGTATGTGTGTGTGTGTGTGTGGGTGGAGGGTGGGGTGGCGGTGGTGGTGGTGGTGGTATTGTATTACATTAACAAGAAGAACAAAGAACAAAGACAGTGTGATGGAAATATGTCTGTTCCTCTGACAGCCATGTTCCCATGACAACTGTTGTTCTGGGTGACATAGGCGGAGACACACTCACAAGTCATACTGGAGTTGCATATAAACACACACATGCACACACGTCCCATCCCTCTTTCTCGAATAAGTCTCCACTTTTTGCACCAAAAGTATTTCAGTCCTTCCTTGCAGCCCATCTCACCCCTCCTCTCTTGTTTGTTCCTTCTCTTTCAACTTGGGGGGTCGTCATTTTCTAAAATTCCCGCAAGTCAAATGACAACTAACATCTAGGCCTTTGTGATGTTTCAAAAAGCTTTTGTCTCATAGGCGGCCTCCTTCTGTCTCCCAGCTCGCTCTTTCATGCCCTTTTTCGTCAGTTGTTCACTTCCTCTCTTTCTTTCCTTCACTATTTCTTTTTTCTTTCTTCTATCTTGTTTTTCGGCACAGTAAACATTGAAAGGGATTTAATCGACAAGCGGTGCTCAATCAGCCAAAGAATCAGCTCATTTGTCTGTTTGTGACTTTGCCCTGAGTCTTTTTCCTCAGCTGCTTCTAGCTCAACATGGTGCTTTTCTGAAGCCCAACTCTGACACCCCCCTCACATGCAAACACGCACACACACACCTCCATAAACATCTCGCAGGCAGATGAGAGAGACAGTTTATAAAGTCAGTGATCTGCTACTTTTTTTCAGAAGGATTATGATAGCTTTCAAATCTGTGCCCATTAGCACTATAAGCATGAACTACCATTAGGGGATTCACAAAAGACTGGAGAAGGTTCTCTTTTCAGAGAATTCATCAGGTAGAAAAGAGGGCTGCCGGCAGATCTGATACTGACTTATTGCAGGTGCTAAAGTGTGTAATATGTATCTTGGGGAAGAAAAGAGAGACGTCTCTGAACTGCTCAGTAAATAAATCACTGTGTATTCTCTGGCATCTCTGCCCCAGAATCTCATCAAAGTACAGTACTTTCTGCTATTTAGTTTTTGCGTTAAGCATCATTGTGCTGAGAGTTTCCCTTCAGTTAGTGTAAAAGTTTTTGAAAGACTTGTTTGTTTGGCTTTATAGTGACTGCATATATTATTGCTGGATTAACTGTGACAAAATAAGTAGCTGTTTTTCTCCCAACATTTTTTTTCTTTTTCTTTTATTACAAAAGTTACAACAAGGATAAGAGTAAGGATAAAACCAAATAAGAAGGATAAAAGGTCCAACATATGTTGGTTTGCTTAAAATGTAGCATTGATGTAGCAGGTAATGTTAATTTACCATGTTCACATGTTAGTGCACTAACATTTTCTGACATGAAAATTAGCTCATCAGTTTTGCAGCTATTTGGTCATTAAATAAAGATTTGGCTCTAGATGAAAAGTCAGGGGATCACTAAAGTCAGTAGTATTTATTCTCTGGGAGCTTGAATTTCCTTTCTTTTTTCCCCTCTTTTTTCAAACCATCCTACAGTTGTTGAGACCTTAAAGTTAGGACACCAACGTCTAGGTTTTAACCATTTATTGCAACTATACACACTGCTCATGTGATGATGATGATGAACATGAGCATGAATTAAAGAAACATACAAAACTCACGTACAACTAAATATTTATGCAGGCGGGGGCTAGAGAGGTGGAGGGTGTTAAATATCTGAAAGCAAGCAGCTGTGTGACATTGCTGTATGCAGACTGAATGAGTTCCAAATGTTCATACAGATGGAATTATTGCGAGAGATAAGTTGTGGACATACATAATTGGAGGGTTTATGGAACATGTGACCATATATATAACAACTTCTGTGCCAGCGAGGCTCCATTTCACTAAAAACCACAAATGTCAATCTCATGGTGGCACTCGAGGAAAAGTCAGGGGATCACCAAAATCACGAGGATCTATTCTCCATGAAACATGAATATCTATACAAAATTTAATGGCAATCCATCCAGAAGATGTTGAGATATGTCATGGTGTACACTGCCCTCCAGTACCACCATTTTATTGTGCTTTTGATGTGCTGACACTGAGATAAACAAATCTGATGAAGATACAATTTGTTTCAGAGTTGTGGGCAAACCCTACCCAGGACCAGGAAGTCATCCTAACAGATAATCCAATAAGCCGGTGCCATCCTGTTCCTGGCAGGGCTGCATGGCAGTGTAGCCTGGTGAGTGAGAATAGTAGCTGGGAGGTGACAGGAAGAGTGTCTCCTCACCTCTCCAAGCCCTACTGGCTCCCCCACAGCCACAGCTACCGCCTCCTGCCAAGTCATTCATTAACCCCGACGGAGGGACTGCAGGAAGAGAGAGGAAGATGGGGAGCGGAAGA
The DNA here is from genome assembly GCF_914725855.1 of Thunnus albacares. Lineage (NCBI taxonomy): Eukaryota > Metazoa > Chordata > Actinopteri > Scombriformes > Scombridae > Thunnus > Thunnus albacares. The sequence continues at coordinate 11,256,088 of NC_058108.1, read as the reverse complement.
TGAGGAGAGTGGTGACTCTGTGGGAGAGAGTGAATAAACAGATAGAGGAGATAAAGAGAGAGAGAAAGACAGAAGTAGCTTGTGAAGATGCGCAAGCAGTTCTGTCCAAATACAGTAATCCAAATGCTATTTTTATTCATACATCTTGTTGCCACTGTCATCAATCACCTTTTCAGTTTTCTTCCTTAAACGGCTAAAATTTGAATCGCATAATATATACAGACTGGTGGTCATGCCAGAAAAACACTGACAGCACTGCAGTGAATGGAATTCAAATGATCGCGATGAAAAGTATTCAAAGTTTCTCCCTGGAAGAACTGTATTTATGTTGGCCAGTCTGGGAGGAAAAGGCATCTTATAATTCAAGCAAGCAGCACAGATAAGATAAGAGCTGGAGAAAAGTGAGAGCGTGATTCTGCGAGAGAGAGAGAGAGTGAGAGAGAGCAGAGAGGAGGACTGTCACTCTCTAAGCTGAGAATGATGTTAAAGTACAAGAGGAGAACAAAACTTCTGGACCAGCGTTGGGTTTGGAAGTGAAAGTAAAGAGGGAGGAGTGGTGGAGGAGGAGAAAGGGGGGGGAAAGGCTTGAAGGGAAAAGAAAAGGCCATGTCTGTGAGAGTGGAGCACTATGGTATTTTAGTTGTCAGCCAGAGAAGTGAAGAGCCACACCAACACACACACACACACTCACACACACACACACACACACATGCACATACACAAACACAAGACTATTTCCTCTCCCTGCATCCTCTCACCTTTTTGGTGTGTCTGTTGTGGTCGCTACAGCACTTGCGCACACACACACACACACACACTGAAATACACACATACACCCACTCTGATCCCATAGTGAGAGTGAATGAAAGGCCACTACTTGCGTGTGGCCACCGGCTCTGTGCTGCTCCATGCCTGAACCAGGGCTGGCTGTAGATGGCACTGCAGCACTGCAGAAAAACACTGCGCTTTCACACACACAAACACACACACACACACACACGCACACACACACACACGCACACACACACACACACACGCACGCAGACACACACACACGCATACATACAGTGCATGGCTATGTATACACATGATCATGCATACATGTGAAATCACGGGTTCCTGATGCAGACAAAAGATATTCCAGTACTCAAGAGACAGCAGTGTGTGTGATCAAAGCTAGCATGTCTATGTGTGTGTGTGTGTGTGTGTGTGTATGTGTGTGTCTACAACATGTTTCATTTGTCATGTCCGCACTGTTCCAAGAAACTCTGGAGATATAGAGAATGTACTTCATACATGCTCCTTGACAGTTTTGCAATGTCACTCTGGATAACAATGTGGGGATGATTCCACCCACACGCATGAGAAGCACATGCTAGTGTTACAAGGTTTAGATTCTGATTTTTATCACAACTCTTGTATCAAATGACACCTTATCTGTCTACAGTGTTACTGTCGGCAAAATGTCAGTCACACTTTTGGATGCTGACACACAGCATCAGCGTCTATTTCTCCCTCGCCTTCTGTCTCGTGAGCAAGCATGCTTAAAACTACCATTGATACAATATTGAGATTCAAAAAAAAAAGGAAAAACCTAGAGGGAAAGACAGGCAAATTCTGAGAATAAGTGAAGAAAGGATGAAATGGAGATAATGAGAGAGAGAAATCGACAACGAGCCATGCTGAACTACAGGGCCTGTCCCTCTCAAGCCTGGAGAGTTGTGTTCAGAGGCGCTGAGTGTTCTGTTGCGTTGACTAGAGGAGAGGGGAAGGTTGCTGAAATAGATGACTCGCTCAGGGCTGTACACACACTCAGAACAGATGCAACCACAGCACTTCCTTAATAGTGTTCCTCGCACATTAATAGTGGGAATACATCTGCAGGGTGAGCGTGTGTGTGTGACTGCATACTGTATGTGGATTTCAATCTCTTTGAACTCCTAACTTCTAAGCACGAAATGAAGTTTGAGTTCTCTGATGTGCAGGTTAAAGGAAGAAGGAAATTTGGGGAAAGTGTACGTACTGTGTGCATGACTGTGTGTGTGTGTGTGTCTGTGTGTGTGTGCACATTCATATTAAAAGAACGTCTGGCATTGAGGAGGGATAATTGAAAATCTCTTTTCTATGTGACGAGGGATAAAGTACCGCAAAGCCTATTGGGTAGTCCCTCTCTACTTCTGATACTGATATATCTGATTGAGCATAGAACATTTATACACATATATGAATGCGCGCGCACACACACACACACATACGTACATTTTGTAGTATTTGGTATACCATGCTTGAAGAGAAATGTTCTTATTTGCTTTAAGTCTCATGTTTGTGTGTTATGTATGGACATGTTTAGCTTATCATGAAGACTGGAGACAGAGGGGCACAGCTAGTCTGGCTCAGTCCAAAGTTTAAAAAATGCCAGACAACCACATCTCTGAAAGATACCTCTTTTGTTAAAGCTTGTACAGAAAAAGTGAAACTTGTGTAAACTTTTTTTTTTGGAAGAAAACCAGCCAAGTGGAGTCATACCAGTGAGGTTGCCAGGTGTCGTACCATTGTGCTTGTACAGAAACCAAAACTGATGAATAATAAAATAATAATAAACACTTTCTGGTCAGTTTCTGTTGTCTTAATGAAAGCGCTTTAATTCTGGACCCAGGAAGCAGTTGTACACGCACAGAACGCAGTTACAGAATGCCGTACACACAATGCTGCATATACAAAAGCTTAAAGATGAGCACCAGAGGACGATGTCTTATATCCCAGCACAGAGAACAAGCTCCTCAAGTTATGTCCTGGCTGGAGCCAGTCCTTGCCACCAGGATGCAGGGGTGGGGGGGGTGGGGGTGGGGATTGTTTAAATAAAACAATTACGAATTATGAAACTTGAACTTGACCACTGCATTTGCAGGAATATTTTAATCCATAAAAAAATTAATTCGATATTCGATATTTTCACTCTAAGCAATGTGATGTCAAGTTCACGCCTCATCCTTTCCTCATCTGGACACATAGGAGATGTGATCATATACAACAAAACAGAAGGTTCAATGCTAATTTAACATGCCAGAATTAAATCCCCTAACGCTCCTTTCAGTACTGTGGATGGTCCCACTTGGCCAGACATGCCAAAACACTTAATGTCATTCTGGCAAGTCACTGTTGAATTCAGCTCTATGCACAGCGCACAGCAAACTCAATGTTGAGTAGAAAACAATTACAACATGCAATAGCACAATGTGCTGTCATCATAAAAATAAATAGGCTACAGTATATGCATACTTGTGAGACTAAGAAAACAGTCTGCCTTGATGATGGACTTCTGTCTTCTTTTTCTGCTTTCCTGTGGAGGGGTCATCAGTGGTTTCTTGCCTCTCTTTTACCCACATCCATACAAATCTCTGAGCAGGGAAGGAGGCAAACCCCTGGTCCATTTACTGCGTCATCAAGTAGCCTAGATGCAGTGTCATCTCTATTGTCACACATGTGCGAGCACTGACAGTAAATGTCCATTTCTGATTTCATTGTTGTTTGCATTAATGACTATTCTCACATTGCAGCACTTTAGTCTACTTAGATTTTTTTGAATAGCCTATTTTTATTTTAGGTATTTGAGGCCATGTGGTCTATGGGTGAAGCAGCATAAATCACTATAAGGGGGATAAATTTTTGTCCCCACCGGGGGATAAAAATAACTCAGCAGAGACAGGGATATATAGACCAGAGGGGGGGAAATCCCCACCATCAACCCCGGCAAATAGCACCCTGCTTGCAACACACAGTAATAAGAGATGAGCCCCTGCAAGGCCACATCTTTTCCTTACGACTGGTCCGTCTGGCCCCCACTACGTGTGACAGGGGTTATATGCCAGTAAATCTCTACCACAAAAACCAAAACCTGTGCTTTCTGCCCATATCTGGCAACCTGCATTAGCTGGAGCTGCTGCACTGAAGCATTCAGTGGATTAACTATCATTCATCAAAAAATACCAGGATGGTCATTTTTATATCCCTGTTCACAAACAAACAAGTCTGAAGAGTCTACAGCCATGTTAGCAGCTCTTTGAGGCTGTACCTTGAGATAAATGGTAACGATAGCATGCTGACATACTCACAATCACAATACTAACATGCTGATGTTTAGCAGGTACAATGTTTACCATGTTCACCATCTTAGCTTAGTGCTACCATGCTAACATTAGTTAATTAGCTCTTCAACACAAAGTACAGCAGATGAGAATATCATTAGCTTTGTAGGTATTTCATCATAAACTAATCACACTGGAAATGTTTTCATTTTGAACTGATGATTTCATTAGATGAAAAGTCAGGAATTCACCAAAGTCATCAGAATACGTCATCTGGGAACCATGAATGGGTGTACCAAATTTTTGCCAATCCATCTAGAAAAGTTTAGATATTTTGCTTCAAAGATTTGTGAAAACTTTGACCTGCTGTTGGCGGTAGATACAGGGGAAAGTCAGTGGGATTCATCCTCTGGGCACCATGGATGTCTGTATAAAATCCCCATGGCAATTCATCCAATAGCTGTTGAGATATTTCTGTCTGGACCAAAGGGGTGGGCAGTCTGACTGATATTGCCAACCCTAGAGCTATGCAGCTAGATACACCTGTAATTCCTGCCTCCATACTTAACGCAAATACTGCCTTGGATTGATATCCATCTACCTCTGAAACAGAAAGCAAAATGTTGAACTTTTCCTTTCAGTGTAGCAAGTTTTTATTCCATTAAAATGCACAGATTACCTGTAGAGATTTGGCCTTGAATTGTTTTGCAGAATTCTGTTGTCCTGTATGTTAAGGTCGCCACATGCTTTTGAAATAATCATACACTAACACGGTGCAAAATGAGAGTCCTTTCCTCACAATGACCCATTAGTTAAAGTCTCTGACTTGAAAAAGGATGCATGATTCATGAGCGAGCTAGAGAGCAGATCCTATTTTAAAGTCCACACTGGACCAGTCATTTCCATAAATTTCCCTGGTTTGCATGTGAGTGCTGACTGTTGTGAGTCTCAGCCAAAGGGCCAGGGGTGGAAGTGGTCCACTTGTGATGAAAGACTCTTCTTTTTTCCATTTCTCCATCACATCCATTCCTTCAATTCCAAACCTTGGCCCCGGTTTGGCCTTCCACCTGCACATTCTCCACCTGCCCCTCTTACCCACCTCATGCTGTTATACCTCTATCAAACACCACTCTCCTATTTAACCTCCCTCCACCCTTCAATCTGTCCATCCTCATTCCACTGCATTTTCTCTGACTGTCCTCACTGTCTCCCTCTCTATCCTAATAATTCTCTTTCCTTCTTTCTCCATATCTCTCTTCCTCTTCCTCCCTCAATCCTTCCATCTATCTCTCATTCCCCTCCATTCCATTTTTCTTTCTAATCTATATTCATGTAATTTCTATATGGCAGCCTGGGGCTGCTGTTAGGGACTGTTACTTTATGTTAAAGGTCTTGAAAGCCTGCCTGATTTACAGTAATAACTTGGGATATATCCAGAAATACCATTATCGAAGCATGCGTGCGCACACACACACGCACACACGCGCACACACACACACACAAACACACACGCACACACGCACGCACACACACAGAGTTATTTCCTACCTCCTATAGCTACCTTCTGTCCTCTATCTTGCTTGCAATTTTCGATGTACTTCTTAGGTTGAGCTGCTGTAACAATCAGGCATACAATCCAACAAAAATATGACTTTTAATGGAATGTGGGGCCTGTCTGCTTATGTGTGTGTGTGTATATCTGTTTCCTTTACACTTGCATGTTTGAAGCTGCAAGGTAAATGGGAAATGTGGATATTAAAGAGCCATCAATTCACACAGCAACAAGGGAAAATTGGTTGAATTTGCTCAGAGTTACAGTAACTACTGAGAAAAATCAAAGCTCGCTTGATGCACAAGGTATCATTGCTTAAATCATGTAATAAGCCGGTGGGATATCATGCAAATGAAGAAATTTGTTCTGAACATCACAATAAGCTGTTTTCATCAGGGATCTCATGATTTAGGCTATCACAACTGGTGGCAATTTTGGTGTGAAAATGCAAATGCGGCCACACATCTGTCACATGGGAAAATGTGACAAGTCATAAGAACTGTATACACATACTTAGGCAGTACGCATGAGACTGAGATGACAAAGAGAGCATGACAGAGAAAAACAAAAGACAAAGATAAATTGGTCATATGTACATTTTAATTTGTAAATGCTTTGACCAATTTATAGCCTGTCAATGAAGGATTATCAGTCAGTGATTCATTATGTTTGTCCAATGGCAAAAGATACTGCACCCACAACATTTTGTTCTGCGAAAACCTGTTTCTCATTCAGTCTTCTACTTTGTGGCATCATCAGCGATGTGTTGTCTTTGATCAAATCAATGATACTGTACTGTATTTAAGTGCAGTTCTGTAAATCCATGTAATGCTACTTCACACCTCTACTCTACTAAATTTCAGAGGGAAACATCGTACTTTTTCCTTTTTGCAGATTAAGATTTTCCACACAAAACACATGATCAATAAATAAAATGATGTGATGTTACAGATTAAATTATCCAGCAATGTACAGTATAACTCAAGCTAATGTACCATCAGGGGTATGACTTACTGTCACAATGCAGGTAGTGCTGGTAGAATTACCACAACCATACAGCTGAAGCAGCTACTAACAGGCCACAACGTAAACTGAAAGCCTTTGTTTCAAACCACATTTTATGCACCATATGCAAGCCTTAGCTGAACTGGTGCTGCCACTGATGAACTGAGCTCTGTGTTGGTTTCACTTTGGCTCATATTAGCCAATAAAAATGACAAATAACTTGTAAATGTGTCACTTAATAATGGCTGTTGTCGTGCTTTGTCTCCTCATCAGCCACCAAGGAAAAAGCTCAAATACTCTCTCCACACCCCAGCAAATATGTGAGGATCTGATGACCCTTTTTGCTGACATGGACAGAGATTTTTACTGCAGAGAGCACCTTTGAATTCACCAGCAGATGCAGATGGTTCCACAGAGTACATGTAAAGGACTCAAAATGACTCTTTCAGAAACCTGAGGGGCCGCTACCATCTACAGTAGTATACTGTAAACCAACACAAACATCAGTGCCAAAGACGATGATGTCACTTGTAACAGTTTTGTAGGCCACAGCCGGGGGCAGCGTGTCAGTCTTCCTCTTTCATGGATATATACACTACAGATTTACAATGCATGAGATTATGCTGGTGTTTATCTGTATTTTTCTCAGCAGAAAATAAGGTAGACCTCCTGTGCTCTGAGTCAGGCACACTGCAGTCGTCATGTAGTTACACTCCTTTTTTCTTCCCTGCAACCTGCTCACTTTTAGCACCATGTAGCTCCATTTGTTTTCTGATGTACTGTTTGGGAATCTTTTAACTTTCTCTACAGTTTAGATAGAATTTTAGGCTGATGGGAAGAGAGTTGATAGAGCAATATGTGTACCAGCAGAGATTGATAATGTATGTTGTGTGTATTCCTGAGGTGTTTTCTTTTTGTTATTGGACAACTAGTAGAAATTGTACCGGCTTCAAATAGAAATATAATGTCACAACACAACAGTTCTGGGAAAAAAAAAAGATGTGCATTTTTATGAGACACAAAATTCAAGATAGAGCTTTTCCCATAATGCTTTAGCACTGCGCTACAATATAGCATCAGTCACACATCAACACATTTCAAGAACAAAATATAGTTCCCCCAAAGAATCAGCCAGCATAGCAAGATAACAAAAATAACACATCAAATTAATTATAATTTTAATTAAAGGTTAACCATAAGCATGGCATAATACAAGGCCTAGTTCCACCTATGGCACATTCAACCTACTGGCACTTCAAGCAGAATCATGATCAAATGTTGCTGCTTTCATTATTGATTTATCGTGGGACTGGGCTCATATTTAAGATTTGCTTATTTCCAGAACAAACAAAGGAAGCCTCATATGGAAATGATACACTGGAGGCTAATTTCAGCTCTTGTTTTGAGCCTTTGAGTGGTGCTTAATCATTTAAGACAGAGCATAATAACTGAACATAACACAGATTCATTTTTCATTTTTACATATACTGCATGTGATGTTTCCTTGCAAACAGTGTATTTTCACACATTTTCCACAATGTACTTGGGCTGCTGCTCATGACTGTGGTTGACACTAATTGACTTTTGCTCAGATGGCTTTAAACAGTAAATGTTTTATGCCATTCTCCACCACACTCAACCCCCCTGAGCAGCCACCACACTATGTGAATTTTTAATGACTGTTGCTTAATTAAAATTTTGTTGAATATACATAAATACAGTGCACTGACCTTTCCCTGAATCTCTGCAATTCACCTTGAGATCCAGCTTTAATGGTGAAATTAATTGGAGAGGTCAAAACGGGACAAGCAGCCAGAGATTCACCCAAACCCTCAACTCTGAACACAAGTGTGCACGCATGGACTCACACATTTGGGCATTACACACACACACACACACACACACGCACACACACACAAAGGGATAATCAAATATGATGAAAAACAAAGGTTATTCTTTACACAGAAACAAAAGCAAAGCAAACAAAAACAGACCAAATAAGACGAGGAGGGAGTTGTCATCTGCTCCCAAACAGTTGAGACTCAATTAAAAGTTTCTTCGTTCTGCTAATGACAAATTATATCAGTGATGGAGGGAGTGATTGAAAGACGGAAAGGAAGCCACACAGTCCCTGATTGCTTTCTGAATGAGGGGAGCTATCAGGGGCAGTTTGGGGAGATGGCTCCCCCCTGCACACATGTGACAGATATTGTAAGTCCGTGCACATTTTTGCTCTCTTTGCCTAACACGCATGCATACTCACCCACACACACATGCATCAACTTGTCACTGTAATACAAAGCCTGTCCTGCTAACAAGAAGGGGGGTGGGGGGGGGGGGGGGGGGTGAGGGCAAGCATGAGGGATTTAAAAATCAAGGGATGGAGAGAGACAGATAGAAAGACAGCAATCCCCTAAGCTGTAATGAGTCCCCCATCTTTTTTTCCTTCCCTTGTCTCACTTGCCTCCTTCCTTCTGATGAAAAGGGGAAAGGTAGACAATGGAAGCTATCAAGGAAACACAATGGGAAATCGTTATTATGGTGTCATAAAACTCCTGTTGGTTGAGTTGATGTTTGAGTAGCAGCGGAGAAAGGCAAAACTTTAATCTATGACTGCTTAAAAGGAAGTTGCGAATTAGTTGGGTCTATGACCCGCTTCCTTTAAGTGAACGATGGGAGCCGGCTCCCGTCTCACAGCCGATTTCTTTTTTTCTTTCTTTGTTTTCTGTAAATTGATACAAGACAAAATAATAGGATGGTATTTTTGTCACATTGCTCAGCACGCACACTCCATAGTGTTGTGTCAGTGTGTATGTGCGTGTGACCAACGACAGATAGAGATCATGCCATCAGGTTAAAAGCAGGCGGGGGGGGGATGATGGTCGGCAGTTCTGAGGGACTGAGGCTGCCCTGTGTTGTTTTCTCTTCGATTTACCCGTTTCATTTAACATTTTTAACACTGGCCTTACACTATTTTAGATAGTTCAATATAAATAAAAATACATGTGTAAAAGTGTTGGATGTGTTTACATTATTTATTTTTATACCAAACATAATGTAAAATTATGGTATTCTGGAAATTATAGGGTTTAGTATAATTATGTTGAATAATTTAAGTGATATATGTGCACACATACCAATCACAGGTCAACACATTGCTAAATTTGGCTGAATTATAAAAGCCAGAAGTGGTACTAAATTAAGAGCTGTTTGGGAGAGCTGAAAGAGTTCTTACTGCTGAGCTGAGCCAAATGATCTGGCTCACTAAAAAGAGCCAGAATACTCATCATTACACTCTACAACACTACACCTCTCAAAGAGGAAAATAGTGGTTGGCAATGAAAGCACAAAGAAAGAGGAAAACTTTATACTCTGATATTATTTTAAACAAGCTGTTACAGAGGGAGACAATAAGTAGAGCTGGCACTTGATTTTTTGCCATTTGTTAACCTAAACCGTAGCCTAACCCTAAACTGAGAGCTAGCCTCATATTTCATTAGGCAAGTCCAAACACAGAAATTGTACTTTGGTGCAGACCAAAAGAACTGTACCGAGATCATTTGAGGATGTGGTTTTGGTCTGGTCCTGAAGGAATCCTGGAGTGGTTCATTTGCGTTGGGAACATGATCTGATTTTGATCCGACCCAACCACTATACTAGGCATACTCTGCAAGTTTGAGCTAAACAGCTCCAATAACCTGGCGTGCTTTGCATAATGGGATGCAGATGAGCAAAATCAACAGTTGCAAGTAACTAGCCAGAGAGAGAATTGAGGTCGGAGCTAGACTAGCCCAACGAAGAACATTGCAGGACCTTCTTCAGGACCGTCTTCCTGTGCTTGTGTTCTTGTTTCTGCCCCAGACACATCTGTCCAATGAGTGGAGTGAACCTTTTCACGTGGCTTGTAGTGATGCATTTTGGTTTGCTTGGATTTTTCTCTGTATTTTGTCCATCAATTCATTTGAAAACACCCTTAGTCACTGGTCCCCTTATGTTTTGATAGATATTTTTAGAGGCATGAATGGGTAAAAATACCCTGTATTTCACAAGAAATACTGGACTTCAGAGAATTTAATTCTTTCCTATGCTGTTAAGCACTTGTGACCCCTCAGATTCATCTGAGACCCCCAGATTGGAAATCACTGATCCAATGGTGTGTTCAGACAGCAAGCGAAGTGAATTTTCACTGTGCCTGTTGTTTATGTTCAGCTCAGCACTTGACTGAACTCAAAACTCACCAGAAACTCCAGTTCCTCTTATTATTTCTCTGCAGTCTCTCAACTTTTTCCTCTTGTTTCTGTATGGTTATGAATCAGACTCATAAATCCAAAGACGAAAACCATGTATTCAACAATGCAGGTCATCCACTTTTAACACATATGCAGACAATGTTAAAATTAATTCAAGTATGTATTAATATGCATCAGTGGTATCTTATCTTAAAACTTTGACAATATCCCAAAAGTTTGATACCAAAGGAGCAACTTTGAATTAAGATAGAGAGCTAAAGGTGACATGTAACTAATCTTAGTCATATTATATTGTGTGTGATGGATTATATTGTGTGTGATGCACACATTCTATAAAAGTTTCTCTGTTTGTAAAATAAGTTTGGATTTTAAAACTCCAGCTTTTTGAGCCCAGCTCACCCTAAACCCGACAACAGCCTTAAAATTAAGACTTATTAAGTGTAAAGCATTTTTCATGCTGTTGTACCACTAGAGTCTTTGTAGACTTTTCCATGACACATTGCCTTATGGTAAGATGAGAATCAGAAATTGACCAAAAGCAAATCTTCATGAAATGTCAAAACATGACTCTTAGCTAATGTCACTCCTTTGTAATAAAATAGCAAAGGCTTCCTGGTAATCTCAAAGCAGGAACTTTTGACATGCACAAATCAAGAATCAAGATGAATATATGAACATAAGTGGCTGTAATGTGATGTTTCCAGATCAGTGCTCAGTAAATTGTGTCATCCCTATTGCTGTTGTCATTGTTATGTTCGCATAACTGTACATGATTGGATCAAACTCAGGCATGTTCTATTGTGGTTGTCTAAAGGCATTTGGGAAAGTGTAATTGGCAATTGCTGGTATACTGTATCTGTCTGACAGATGAAAGATCTGAAAGATTTTAAAAATTAATCATAAAGTAACTTTCAAATATCTTTCAAGATTGGAATTTGTAATTAAATGTTAGTCTCTTAAATGCATTGATGACTTTGAGAAGTGGTTGTGTCTGCAGCAGAAAGAGAGTGAGATGAGACATGAGCGGTTGCCGTCCGAGGAGAGAGTATTCGATGCACATAGAAGATCCTAAGTAAATAGACCACAACAGGTGAATTGCAGTGAAATTTACATTCCTGTGTCAGTATGTGGTTTTTAATCCATGTTCATGAAACCCATGTTAAATCTTCTGTAAAGGTGTGTTCCATAGGTTTTCAGAGCACATTTTGCACATAACTGTACACACATATATATAGTTACAGATACACAAGGATGACCCTCTCAGTGTCAGTCCACCTGGTTTCAGCATGAAATGACGGTGGGAGGGCTGGAGTTATCCTGGCTTCCAATCAGAACCTCAGCATGCTACAAAGAGAAAACCCGCAGGTCAAACTCCAACCATGAGGGAGAGAGAGCGAGATATACAGAGAGGCAGACAGATAGAGAGGATGAAGCATTACTGTGTATCAGCAGTTATACAACCTCCCGAGTAAAAGGAACAAATACTTTTGTTCTCAGCACACTTAAAGTTCAGACTCTCAGAGTTCAGGAAGCAGTGCTACAACGATAGCAACAAGATAAGAGAGCAGGTCTCTGTACTTATATTGGGTTTGTCCATGGTTCACTCCTGGGTCAGATTTTATACAAAGATTTTTATATCATCTGAATATTGCAAACATGAAGCTGCTCCTCTCTCTCTCGCTATAACAGAAATGTGCACGCATGGATTTAATGTCAGTAGGCCTTCCCAAAAAAGACAATAAGGCAAAAAACATTCACAAAAGGAGAGAGCTCATGTTGTATTTTGTAAAGAAAATCACAAATTTGAAGATTATTTTGTAAAACTTTAAAGTAAAACCCTCAAATTCATGGGGCAAATTAAATAATTTAAACATTAGTTTGAAATAGTTTTGAAAGTTTTTTAAACACAGTCAACTTACTGTAATTTCTTTTACAGTAAGTTGACTGTGCTCATATTTACAGTAGGGGAGAGCTGGTGTGAAACACTTTTCAGATGAACGTCACTTTAAAATATAACGTTACAGACAGAAATTAATTTTCATTGTGATCGGCAACTCACATGTGTATCAACACCAGGTGCTATTTTACAAATGTGGAATGACTTCGGTTCAATTTGACTTTGAACGGAGGCTGCCCGTTGCTACTTTTGATCCTTTCAGTCAGGATGAAAGTAACACACAAGTGTGTAAAAAGTAACACAATGGTATGAACTTGAATTGTTTATAATAGTTTTGTTTTTATTAAAATATCTGACAATATCCTTATTAATACATAATTGCAAACATATTATGTCCTTTATCTTAATAAAAAAATATTAAATTTTATTTTCAATTTCATCAAATGTTTTACAACAACAGGATGAACTTTAACAGTATATTTAACAGTATAACAGTATAAAAATAACACATTTCATTTGCTGTATCACTAAGATAAATCAACAATCTTTTTTAATCATTGTCACAGTTGTGACAGATATAGTGCTCTGCACCCTCAGTACATGCCTTGTGGGACCAGTGCAGACAAAAGAGACACTGCACCCACACTTCCCCAGGCAAAGATGAGCTGAATGTCTCCACACACAAGACATTCCTCATCCTTGTCCTGGGAAACTGCAAGTGCAGTGGTTTGATCAGAGTAGAGCCTGCTGTAAGGCACACAGTGTGACCGCATTAACGGCGGGATGAAAGAAACAGCTGTTACTAATGTCCTGACAATGACTCCTGATAGTTAAACCTGACTTGCTTCTATACTTAAAAACTCTGACATGGCAAACTTCAGGATGTGTTAAAGTACTAAATAGTCAGTACCAAAAAAATTTACCGCTTGAGTGAATTTACTCACTGTGGTCGAAAACAGCTTTTCAGGTAAAACTCTGCAAAAGTATGACGTATCCACATCATTTTTTGAGGTTCTGGTAAGTGTTGTGTGCTCTGTGTGCTGACATAGCAAGACATATCAAACTTGTATGGGCTTGGAGAAAATCGCCTTGTTACTTTCATACAGGCTTAACCCTAATTAACTGGCAGCAAGTGACAAGTAACTTCCTGTAAAATAAATTACAGTATGTTACTTGTCACTTGCTGCTAGTTAATTACTGTAAAAATCATGGTACGTTTCTTACAGTGTTCCTTATGCTTAAAACAAACTAGGTTGTACACCATGTTGTCTGAACAAGCCTAAAGGAAATGGTGTTTATGCCTGTTTTGAATGGCCACATTTGATTGCAGGGAGAAAAGTCTGCGTCATTGTGAGGGGCAAAACCATTGACTGTATATAAATATAGGTGATGTGTCTCCACTTCCTACTGCTATATCTCCTTTCCAGGAGCTGCCATCTTGCTTGTGTGATGTCATTTGGAGCCAGGGTCTGCGCAGTAGAGTAGGGTGGCCATTCTGCTGCCTGACAGAGGTTTTAGAGCGGCTGTCACAGCTGTCAATCATGACACACCCCCTTTTTATATTGTAAAATAACTAATTAAAAACAAACTTATCAGGAAAATGAGCACTTGGACAAACATCAGCATAAGAATGACCTAAAATGACAGAAACCATCTTTGGGAAAAATTTATTTGATGTGTACTTTGATTTTTTAGTTTGGTTCATGTCCCATCCACTAACATGGAGGGGGTGGGACTCATGACCTATACTGCAGTCAGCGACCAGGGGGCGATCGAGCTGTTTTGCCTTCACTTTTGGGGAACTTATGACATCCATGTTTATATACAGTTGTTGGGCACAGAGCACACAGAGCAGGCCTACATGTAACCTGTGAGGCCTGACCACGAGGTGCTTTTTCCTTTGTTTCCCCCAAGACAAAGGAATAGCGCCAAAATGCTGCTTATAGACAATGGGAGTCCATTGCAAACTCCATTTCCAAGGATGCTTTGCGAAAGTAAGTTGCTTTGTCGATCAGAAACCAGACAACGTGCGTCACAGACTGCCATCCGTACGTGCGCTCTCGGTGGACAAAGGAACTGCTTCTCTCCCTCTCACGATCGCTTTCTCTCCTTCTTCCCTCTCTTTTGACTAACACATACACGCGCACACACACATACCCGCACCGACATCTTTTTGCACATCTGATGGTCAGATAACGTCATACAAAGCTTTGCTTTGCCTTTCCTTATCCGTCATCAGACGTGTGTTTTTCACAGAATTGGGTGAGTGCAACACGCCATCTTACTTCTGTCTAACCAAGACACTGCCATACTTCTGCCATCCGGTTCTCGTGCGACATGACTTCCTCCCATAGTCACGTCCGCATACCGACGACGTCATTACTTCAGGCCCCGTTGCCATCTTGTCTCACACACGCACACACACACACACACACATGCATTCCCTGCATGTGTCCAACCCTGTACATAGCTGTTTGTGTTTTGTTTGGTAGAATTAGATTTTAAAATAGTTGTTTATTGAATGAAGCATTTGTTAACTTTGTTAATTTTGCTAAGTTAAATAAACACTGTTATATCTTTAAAGAGTTCTTTTGTCATTATTGTGTGTAACATTACAAAAAGTGGCTGATTGAAGGAGTCAGAGCTCGAATTCACCCTTCTTTGTTCACCCTTGAATGTTGATATCTCTCAGATATTAATATTCTAGGTGAACTCCTTTTATGAGACTACCTTGTTTGGTTATTGTTCCCGGTTTCCGGGTGGTGCCCCGTATTTGTTAATTCATATTAATAATTCTATTAATTGTTATAATTAGTTAATTATCTTTGATAATTGATAATTATTGCAAATAATCAACTGTGTTCCTCATAGATCCAACAGTTGGTTCCCGAATTAGGCTATTGATTAAGGTTAACAATATCTTGATTTCATTTATCTATGATAATTATGAATTATTGCTAATAACCAAATGCACTACTGCCCGTCCCAACATTCAATGGACAAGACGTGAAGGACCCTTCAATTGGGTATAGCTGTTAGATGATCGGACAAGCACTTCACTTGAAGCATACTAGGGCCTTAGATGCAGTTTATCTAATGGTCTCAAAAGGTTGGCACCAAGAATCTCCAACCTTAATGATGTTAATAGGAAGACAAGCACATTTTTTGTCTTAAATTATGTCAAATATTTTTCAAGTAATGTCATTATTGTTCCATTTAGAGGATATTAAGGCTTAAAGGAATTTATTCTAAGAGATATACTTTCTTTTGCTGATAGATCTATTGACTCCACCCAGACTTTCCCATCCAGCCATCCATTTTCCTTTGCTTTTACAGGTATGACTCACAGTGGAAACATGCTTTGCAAGGTAGTCCATAAAGTATGTCATTCTCCCTATCCATGTCTTCTAGCTCTTCCTAAGGACAGATAGGGTAGTTCCAGCTAGTTCTGGGTCTATCCTGTGGTCTCCTCCCAGTTGGACAAGGTATCAGGAGGTATCTGAATCAGATGCCTGAGCCACCTCAACTGACTCCTTTCAATGCAAAGGAGCCGCCATTCTTATCACCCTCACTACAAGGGTGAGCCCTGCCGCCTTGTGAAGGAAACTCTTTCTGCTGATTTTCTGGCTCCAGGAACTGACACACCTGAGGACCATTAACATTAACACAAGTTTTCTCCAGAGTTTATCTCACCTATTATAACTGATTTTAATTTGCTTTTCTTCCCCAAAAATATGACGGCTATGATCGTTTCTGCTGCTTTGTTTTACTTTAAATGATCTCCACTGTTATGTCTATCACATCTATCTTGATAAATGGGCTGCATTAACACAGTTTACTGTGATTTATGTTTAAATTTAGTTCCTTCAGTCACCACTGGTTGCTGACATTTGAATTATACACACTGAATAAAATGAATTCTGAAAGGCTTCCTGAAAACTGTCTTGTTAGTGTTTTAAAATACAGAAATGATATTCTAAGGCAGTGACCATACAAAAGCCCTTTCCTGAAATTTAGAACCTTAGGATCCAAACCTAAGACACATTTTTCATCTAAAAAATGTCCATATGATGAGATGTTATATCTAAAGTTCTCTAAAGAGTTCAAAGTGAGCTTTACAGGAACTTTCAGTTGGATGATCAATTTCATCTCTCTCTCTTTGTGTGTCTGCCACTTGGAGTGTCCCCTCTATTTATTTCTATGTAAGAGGCAGACAGTGCAAGGCTGTCTACGGCTGGGGTATCTTAGGTCCCACGATATGATTCTACAGACTGTCGCTTGTGATGATCTCTGCCCCCCGAGTATGGAAAAGGCAGCAGCAAGCTTTGAAATTCCTGGAAAGCTGGTTCACTCACTGAGTTCAAAGCAGTGGTTATTGTCATGGAAAAAAAGGAAGAGGGACTATTGATCCACTTGAACAGTTGCTGTTGGACTTTGGATTCTATAGCTGATCAGGGCCGGCTACAGGCATAGGCCGTATAGGTGGTCGCCAAGGGCACCACCTTGTCTGGTGGGTGCTGGTCACCCTCAAAGGAAATAAATAAATAACTAAAACTTTGCACCCCTCCTCATTTTCTTCCCTGAAGTAACAAATGAAAGAAATGAAGAAAGAAATACACTTTGCACCCTGTTCCATGTGCAATTTTTCATCTGCCTTGCATACGTACTATGTTCACTGAAAGTAGGGGGTGGGATACCGTTTGATACTTATCACAGCCTAAGTCCGTGATGTTAAGAGGCAGATATTCACATTTTATTTCATAATGAAATGGTCCAAACCTTCAAGTGCACAAAGAAGAAGACTGAGAAAAGAGGAGGAGGAGGAAAAGAAAGCCCAATATAGAGGTATGTCGTCTTATCTTAACAATAAAATTCTATTTTATGTGTAACATTAGACGTTTCATTTGTAGTAGCTAGCTAAGGAGCAATAAAGCTAATGCTAGATAATGATGCTACAATAGATGCCAGACTCAGATAACATTACAGATTGAAGGATATGAGACTGAATGGCTAGCCGGTAGCTAGCTATCTGGATAACTGCTCCTTCCTATAACACAAGGCATTGTGCTGAAATTTCACTGACCAATATCAGTGATAATGGCTAACGGTATATCCATAAAACATGCAAACATCTACACTGGGTTGCACCAGTTATGTGTACACTGGCATGAGTCATTTGGCATTGTAGCACACTGTAGTAAGCTAAAGTTAGTTCAATATTGAAATATCATATCAATAAATTAGGTCTCTGGATTACTGTGTTGTAAAATGGCAGCAATTAATGAAAAAATGATGCTGTGAGGCAGAAAAATTGCTGTTTTACCATCAGTGAGTTCTGTGACATTTAATGTTTGACACCTACCCTAGGGCCATGTGTGTAAATATTTAGTTGTTACTTAGAGTTATGTTGTAACTTATCTCTGTGGTGTAAGCTTTTATTTTAGTAATGCATAAATCACAACTTGAACTTACACACAGCTGGTGCAACAGGCTGCATCAGTTGTTTGTCCTACTCTGCAGCTACATGTGTTTGCTTGTAATTGATTGATTGATTGATTGAAATTATTTATTGACAATATAAAAGATATACAACATATATAAATAAATAAATAATATAGGCACAGTCTCAACCAGGAGGCATCATATGTTTGTACAGTATTTGTCAAAAGGATAAAACACAATAAAGCTCAAGAGCTTATTTACATTGTGATCCTTTGGGTGCAGGTGTGTGTTTGACAGTGAGTATATGAGCATGATAAGTACAAGTTTATGTGTGTGAGTGTGTGAGAGTGCGTGTCTGTGTGCATGTATGTGTGGAGGGCAGCAGAGAGAAGGCAGCAATACAATACATATTCACCACAGGGTATCCTACCAATTCAATAATTTATACATGAATCAATACTGCAATATAAAGCATAAAACCATATGTATGCACAAACGGCTTAATCTATATCTAAATTTGTCAAAATCAATCAGACTTAAAAATCATGTGTTCTCCTAACCTAGACACATTACTCTAGCAATGCATGAACAATTAAAACAAACAAAATGGGTATTTAGAAACTACTGTAACCAGCTGTTACTCAGCCAGCTCTTTACAGAGGACTTAAAGGTTCCAGTAGAGCTCAGTGTTTCCTGTATAATGGTACAGGCCTGTACCATTATATAATTGAAAATATTTTTCAATTCCAAAAATAACGCCAAATATCCATTCATTTAGCCTAACCTGAAGATGCTAAACAGAGAAATAGAACAGAGAAATGTGGCCGCTGAGTCTCCTGCAAACTCTTACTCAGACAGGTCTTAGTCAAATTAAACAAAGTCCTTATCTTGCCTAGGGCACCAAAATGGATAGAGCCAGCCCTGTAGCTGATTGTTTTACTACTTTGTGTCTCTTTGTAGATTCAGTTATAGTGTAAATTAGAGGCCTCATGCAATATTAATGGGCACAATATACTATATTGAACATTTCAACAATTTTACGGAAGTGAAACTCACAATTCACAATTCAAAATGTGACAAAACATAATCTGAGAAATTGGAGACTTCTGTTTCTTTGTGTGGATTAGCTTTGAATTGAATGTAGACCTGCACTGATCCACCGGTACAAGCTAAATTTGATTGCATCCAAAATTACAGATGTCATGTCAGCCTAAAAAACACACATTTTATCTAGGTTTTCACTCAATCAGTACCGTGGAAATAGTTTACCGAACAGTTTTTTTTTAGCCACTTTTAGATGTGCTTATGGAGGCAGTTTGCAGCTTCAAAGGTTGACTTCTATCTCAAGGGCAACCATAATTCCAAGCAGACACACTTGCACACATGCAGAGACACACAAACAGCAGACACATGTGCACACACACACGCACACACACAGTCCAGAGGATTGTAATGGAACTCTGAGAGGGTTCCCTTTGCCAGATGCATCCTGTTGTTATTGTTTCTCTGCGCTGCACTCGCTCATCTCACTTTTCCTCAAGCCTGGGTTGTGGGGCATTAAACCAAGGACATCACAAGTGAGAAAAAGAGTAAAAGAAAAAAAAAACAGAGAAGCAGTAGGAAAGAGAGAAAAGATAGAAATATGTCAAAACCCTGTTGAGTATGAAGGTATGGCTGTGATAGAGGTGAGAGGAGGAAAAGCACACAGGTGAGAAGTGGCATAAAGGGCCACAGGGAAGAAACTAGCAGGAGGAGTGGAGTTGAAAAGTGTAAAGTAACATGCGTGAATGAGAAGTTTCATCTAGCAGGTGACAGACTATAGATGAAGAGGCTGGAAGTTGCTGAGATGAAGGAAAAGAGGGAGAAGTTGCTTTGAGGGCAGTGTTTTTGGAACAGAAGAATGTGTAAGAATTGAGAAACAGCAGGGGCAAGTAATCTTAATGAAGTGTTGCCTGGTGGCAGATTAATGCCATATACTGTATAAAAATAATGGACGTAGCCACCATGCTAATTTTCGCTAGCAAAAAATGGGCTTAAAACCAGTAAAATAAAATGTACTTACCGGAAAAACTGAACATCCGACTCCTTAGAAGGTCTTTCATTACAACCAAATGCTGAACAAGACTTTTTAGGTGAGCAAAATGTTATAATTAACTTTCACGAACGGAAAACACTGAAATAGTGACAGATACAGCCTTGCTATACTCTGTGAATCTGGGGTTGCACCATGTTTATGTTACCTAACCAACGTTGTCACCATGGTAGTGGCTTGTCAATCACAATGTAGACACACCCTAATCAAGTGAGAAGTAGGGTCATTTTCGCATAGACTTCCATACAATCAGACTTATTTTTCCAACCAGAGGAGTCGCCCCCTGCAGGCCATTAAAGAGAATGCAAGTTTAAGGCATTTCCACATTGGCTTCACTTTTCAGACCCTGAACTACCTGCTTGATTACCACTCAAAACTCTAATTTTTGAAATAATGAATCCAATGGGAGACAAAAACAGGCTTCTGATTTCCAGTCGACAGCCATCAATATTGTCTGCTGAAATGACACAGATCACTGGCAGATTTAATCAGATGTAGGCAGTAAATCAAGCTAACTTTATCTCCATGAGTTGGTTAAACATGCTGTTTCCAGATGCTGTTTTAATGCTTCCATTTGCATAGTTTGAAAACAGCATTGTTTTAGAGCTAGCTGGTCCTTATGGAAAACGTAAGCTCAGACTGATGGTTCTAACATAACCCTGTTTGACTACTTCCACACTGTGGGGGTAATACTACAGAGTGGATGTGCTAGTTGTGAACGGGGCTTAATGTAAGCTATAAGCTCACAACTAAATATTGTTAATTAAAAATGTGCTCCTTGGCTTTGGAACAATTGCCTACTCCTGTATGTAAGCTAGTTAGCTGTGAATGCTAACATTTGCAATGTGCGTTACAAAAAACATTGTTTACTCCATTCCATCGACTGTTATCACTTAGAGAATTTCATGCACACCACTTCAGCATATGAAGAAAGCTCGACAATCTAGGGCTGTAGTCTTGGGGGTGGTTTTACTCAAATTACACTTGGTCTCAGTACGCTGTCCTGACTTTTAGTCTCTGGTCTCAACTGGGTTCAGCTGGTTTCTCTCTCTTTTTGCTCCTGTGCCTCTGTGTGTGTGTGTGTGACCCATCTGCCTGCACGCCTGACTAAAAAATGCCGGTTTCCACTGTGTTCAATGCTGCCTTAATTACACTAAATTTGCAGTTGTCAAAACGTGCAACATCATAAGACGTATCATAAGACATACTGGTGGCACATCACAGAGACCTTGGCTCATATATCATGAATAATGTGATTTGACACTGTTGATAAGCAGTGATATAACTGAGCAATACTTAAGACCCACTGCAGCTTAATGAAGGATATTTTAGAATATTTTTAATCATGAACAGTCACTTCCCTGTCTGCATGAAATATGTAATATTAAAACTTTGAAACATCTTGTGTTATACTTCTGTCCATCAACAGGCCCACACCCTGCAGCAAGGGCAGAGCTGCATCACAGTAGCTGTGTTTCCATTAACCTATTTTTATGCACATTTTGAAGTATCACATTAAAAAAAAATAATGGAAGCACCAAAATTTGAAAAAACATACTTATTTCACAAAAAAGTTTTTACACTCACTTGAAGTGGATTTTGGAAATGTCGAAAAAGAGTTTATGTGCAAAATGGGTAATGGAAACGCATTTGTCGAATAAAGCGAATGTTTAACTGACATGACTGATCAGCTGTTTCTGCTCTCTTTGTCCTCTGGCATCTCCAGATAGCATGAAGCATGGCCAATACTAGCTGACATGAAAGAACAATTACAACTTGCCCAATTGAAACAAATTCTCTCTCCATTTTTCTCTCAAGGAAATATAACTATTTGTTTTATTCCCGGTTGGCAACCTTTTCTTCTTCTACTCTGTTTACTGGTTGATTAATTAAGCCTATACCACTATCTTCTGAGGAAACTATGTGTTGCATAGCCTAGTTTATTTGCTTCAAACCAGCTGATGGAAATGCACCTAATTTGTATTTTACTTTTTGCGACATTTCAAAGGTTCCCTGAAAATTCTCTTGTGAATCTAATGGAAACACGGCTAGTGAATGATGAAGACCACAGCAGCAACATGGGACACCTGAAGAGAGTAAAGCTTGATGAAAGGCTGAAGCAGAAGCTGCAGGACATCCAGCAAATGCTCCAGGGTTGAATGTCACCCTCTCAGTCAGCCCTGCCAGGAGAGACAGTATGATGGCGCCCTGTGTTGGTGTGTTGATGGGAGCATCAACTTGTTCAGTAGTTTCAGACAGAAGCATCCAGGGGCTGAGCTGTGGCTGCTGGATATTAGTGTAATCCTTAACATGATCCTTTGTAAAATAAAGTTTTATTCTATACAATTCTGACGTGGTGTTTTTTTCCTTCATATTACTACCTCTACTTGTGTTGAGTTGAATGTGACACAGAACTTGTGAGTACAGTTTTGTGTAAACATGGTTGCAGAGAACCTGAACATACATTAATTACATACAAACAATTACATGTATAATATGGGATTAACTTTTCACATTAATACTGAGAAAAAGAAGAGAGGAATCACAGTCAGGTCTGCTCAGGTAACAAGTACATTAATAAAATATAAATATGATTTCTGTGATTGTTCAGACTTTTGTTCATCTCTACATTTCTTTCAAAGACTATGACAGAGTGGACATGAACAGTAGAGGGTTCGCTGTCCAGGCTGGAGGTGTCTTCATCCTCTGCACTGTACAGAGGCTGTGGCACTGGCTGCTTCTGTAAATACAATCGCATACAAATTAATTGTATATAGATCAGTTTGAGCTCAGTGTAAGTATGTGACCAGTGAAATACAAAAGATAACTAACTTTCCTCCTTTTTTCATTATGATTATTATTGTCACTTCACAATTAACTTAGCTAAAGTGTGCCAGCTTACCTTTGTGAGAATGACTGTGTCCTGGCAGTTTGCCAGCTTGTGAATTAGCAGATTATGTAGAAACAGAAGAAACGTAACGTGATAGTGTGTGGACTTGTACCAAACAATACACAGAGCACTTCAGGTTAAATAAACAGCTGCATAACCAGAAAAGTTAGGTTAAGTAAGGAGTTGTTTGTGCCAACTAATAACACAGAGCACTTCATGTTAAAATAACAGCTGGGTAACCAGGGGAGATGGATTAGTTGTTTTCGAAAGGTCTGGTTACAATCTTCAGAGAAGCCAATACTCTTGTTGCCAGGCTGCCTTGACCTGTGCCAATCATTGACACACCCAAAAAATGTCAGGCCGCCAGACAAACAGGAGACATCTGGGAATAGTCTTTGCACATAGCGTGCAAAGACTAAATTGAGAAATCACATTGGTCAAGATCCAAGTGATCATGGACTCACGAAAGTGCCAAAAGTCACGTCTGCTTTGGTATAAATAGGGGTTGGGCGTAAGCTGCTGCATTGATGATTTTCTGAGTCTTGTATGTTTGTGTGTAATGAAATAAACTCCCGTTGGTTGTCTGCTCATCTCTCTGGTCTCAGCGTTTGGTGTGAACATCTTTAATATATGAATTGAAACTCCTATATAATTGGCGTCACGAACAGGATGCACCCAGCCACTGCAAAACTGTTCATGAGCTTCTAGGAATTTGTAACTTTTAAACAATTTAACAATACAACCAACTTTTTAGCCAAGCAAAACAAAAGGTAAGCAGGTACCCACCATAGCACAGACAGGTAACAGAGCACGTTCCTCCAAATATGGTGCTCCCGTCCCAACATGCAACCTGGCGTGATGTACCTTCACATTCTCTATAGTGCTGTTGAAAATGAATTTAGAAGTTAAAATTGACTATTGATGTTAATGGTAGACTTTAGCTAACAAGTAATCATGGCTGAATCAAGTCATGTACCATGTATCTAGATACATATGTACATAGATACATAGATCATTTGAGGATAGATACATGTAGCTGTAGCCATGATTTACTGATGTCAGATTTCCCTTAGCCCAAACTCTGTAAGAATTGTTTTACTACCCACCAAAAAAGTCCTATTCTTTCCCTGTTTATTTAATGATTCAAACTATTAGTAATATTTTCTGCGAATACAAGCCTATAGATATATATGCCAAAGAAAGGTCTTGGACACGACTTAGTGGTCTTGACTACAGCCCTATGACAGACCTGTCATGCCTAAATATAGTTATAAAGCTATGATTGGACAATCATTTTTTAAAGTTTTAGTAAACTGTCAATTGTTGCTCAATGTGTAGTGCGATGTTGTGAAAAGCTGAAATGCTATTAGAGTTGCAACCTCAAACAATATGGTTCCTGACCTGAGCAGAATTGTTGTGTAATTGTACCAAATGCTGTTGCAATTTAGTCTTTCACTTCATAGGAAGGGGTGCACATCATCAGCACATAATATCTATCGTCTCTGTTTTCTTCAGCCAGTGCCCTCTACATTATTCAGCCATGTCAAGCTGTGGAAGGAGTAAATCTCAGATGGCTGCTTTATGGGGAAATGTTTTATCTGACCTCTGAATCTGCAGGGCAAGTTTGCTCCCATTGGCCCTCCATGTGCTGCATAAAAGGGTGGGGTCAGAGGTCGCAGCTAAGCTCTCAGGCTGGCAGAGGGAATGAAGCTGTGATTGATGTGGGAAAGCAGAGAGGTCGAGCCCTATCCTCTCCATCAAGAGGTTAGGCTGAGAGTGTGATGCAGTATAATGTACATAACACTGAATGCATCCACTCATGTAACACCTACACACATACCTTTTTCTCTATCTGAGCTGAGTACATCTGTGTTTAACAGAGGCCTTTCCGCCACCCTTCAACTCACACACACCCTCTCCCCAAAGTGTCCATCAATCTTCCTGTCCGCTGCTGACGCTAATCAACTCTGACAGCCAAAACTCACCGCCCTCCCTGGTCTCATTCTTTCCTTTCTGTCTCTTCATCCTTCCATCTTACTTAACCTCCACACTCACTTTTTTTCTATTTATCTGTCTCTCTCCCTCCCGTCCTTGTTGCTCCTCGACAGTCATGCAGTGTCAACGGGTGACATTGAAGAGATTATTGTATTTCTATCTCACTGTTTCTCGACAGCAGGGAGCAGCTTTCTCAATGACTCAATTAAAATGGGATTATGAGATGGCTAACAAACACAGATCTGATAGAATAGCTGTCATTTAGTGATTTTATGTACGCTAACATGTTCACTCCCTCCAGCCTTTGCTGCATTCTTTGCTATTGGTGAGGGTAGCCAGGCAAAATCCCACTGATGATCCAAAATGAAGTAAAATTGCCACAAACTGCTTGGAAATAAATGCTCAGAGTTGAGGACCGCAATAATGAGAATACTTTAGATCAGCCACGTCAGCAGCTGCAGAGCAAATTACTGTAAATATCTTAAGAATATTGGTATATTTGATTCGATATTCAAGGTCTTGTGAAGTCTTTTGAAGAATGGCTCCAGTCGCTAACATTACCCTTCATCTACCCAATGCTTTACCTCGCCCTCTTTCACTTCTCTTTCACCCTCTTTACCTCCACGTTTTTGCCTTTAAAGTGTGATGCTTTTTTTCGATTGCATTTGATAACTGCTCATTAGGAATTACAGCCCCGGTGGCATTGCTGTAAGGGGTTAATAGCCATATGGACCTTGACCAGAGGCCTTAATGGAATCAAGAACAGGTTCAACAGAGGTGATGGGACTGTGAAGAAGGCATGACACCATTTATGGAAGCTCACACAGCAGGAGAAGTGCATGTACAATTAAGACCCATTTTCATTTGCGGCCCCTCAGTTCACTCAGCCAATGGTACTTGATTGAAAAACTCAATTTGTATGAAGCTTTCTGCATATGAAGAGCAGGAAGGAAATGAATCATTTTAATTTTTTTTTTTATTTATCTTTTCCTTCCCTTTCATTGCTCTTCCTTTCTCTCCCCTTGCTCCTCTGAGCTTTAGAACTCTTCTCTAACTCAATCCGTACTGACAAAGTTCTTTTTCTTATGCCAGTCAATGTAAATGTGCACAAAAGCTCATTTGCATGTATGGGTGTGTGCGCGTGTCATGCATGCATGTGCATATATAAACACAAGATAGGAGTTCTCTGACTTTCAATCCCTTTTTCTCCTCCTTCGCTTCCCTCTGTGTAATAAAAATGTTAATTGAAACATAGTCTGCCAAGAGATATGTGATTACCTGTGTGTGTGAGTGTGAATGAGAGTGTGAACTCTGTGTGTGTTTGTGGATTTAAGAGCATTTCCCATCATTCTCCCACACATACTTGCATCTATCTGCAGATGATTCAGGTTGTCTGTGTATATGTGTGTGTTACTGTCGCTGCTCTCTGATGCTGAGGTAGAGAGCTCAGCAAGGAAAGTCATTAATTTTTATCTGCTCTGACAATTCAACTGTAACTTCACAAATAACAGGACCCACGCTAACCTACACACAAGGCTCATATAAAGACACACAGAGAGATACCTCCACACACGCACACAGAATGGTTGATTATTCACAACCATTTCACAAGAGGCTGCAACATATGTTACAGTTGGTCCGCTTAAGGGGTATTCATATCATGTAATGCCATTATAGGTATTATACTGATAATTCATGATTAGGGGTGTGCATGAGAAATTATTTGTTATGAAAGTTAAAAAGTGTATGAAAACCTCATTAAAAATCAATAATTCAAGAATCTGTCTGAAAAGCAAATCCTAAATGTTGCTAATTACCATTGGCAATGCAACAATTTGTAATTTAATGTGCTTAATTTTGTTTTCTCTAAAGTTACTCAGAACTACTCTTAATCTCTGAGATGTCTGCAATTATTGTATACTATAATGAACAGAAAACAAAACTGATTTCACTTTATCAGTGTACGCATAAAGGAAAGCAAAGGAGAGGAAGAGGAGAGGGCCTGGACAAAAACTTTAAATGGTTAACTTTGAGCTGTGAAAACGCACATTCACAGGCACATCAGCCGTACATGTGGAGTACGTATTGCAACGCTTCCACTGGCTGTTTGCAGCTAATAAACACTGCCTGCAAAATCACTCTGGCAGTCAACCTTGAGTGAGTAAAGAGATGAAATTTCTTTGTGTTGTTCTGTAAGTGAAGGCATCATTAGCCATTTCTTAGTTTACTGAGGGATCCTTGTTACAGTAGCTGAAAACACAATAATCATTTAGTCTTCCTGGGGTCTGAATTCTGCATAACAACTCTCTGAAAAAAACAAGATGAGGAAAAACAAAACTGATTATATATAATAAGGACATAAATCACAAAACTACCAAAGATGATATCTGCTGGAAATGTGACAAATCTTGCAGTTACATGGAATAACAATATACACTGAGATATAACAATATTCATGTTAGAGGATAAACTAATTGGGATTTCCACTTTCAGGAAATAATCCTGACCAAGTCCAAACACTGGCTGTGGATGGACCAAGGGATGGACAACATAAGAGAATAAATAGCTTTACTCTCCACCTTCTAACAGTGGGTGAGGCTACATCTATATCTCTCCATCCTCAAAAAACACGAAGAAAAATCTGGCCTGCCTTTAGCTGGAGAATTTTAAAGTTCAAATTCAGGGAAATCGCTGATTTTTTTTTTTTTTTTTTTTTTTAGATGTGGGGTCGGGACGTGTTTTACATGTTCAGTGCTGATAAAAATGAGTGATGGGATGATTTCAAAGGCAAAGGGAGGCTCACAGCCCTTTTAAAACTCTTTTTAAAAGTCCCTCCCCCCATCTCTCTGATCTAAGGGGAGATGAAAGCGGTAGCCTAATGCTTGCTAAGTGACATTTCTCCATCTCTGATCTCTGTCGCTCATGCAGACAGACAAGGGAATAAAAAAAAAAACAAAGTTAGCATCAAGGGTTTTCACTCCCTCCCTCTTCCTTGTATGTTTTGGTCTCCCTGTCTGTCTCTCCTGCTCTTCTATCTCTTCATTTTTGACATTTGACTGCATGCACAGCCTCCTATTTCAAATCTGTTACTTCCCCCAAATCAGATTTTTTTGGGGGGGTAAACACTAGAAAACTGCTTGGTAATTTGTAAAGCATTTGTTTGCATCGCCTGCTTATCTTCTTTGGTTCATCACTCTGTAACCTTGAGATAAAGATGTGAATGACACTGGATGCTGTTGCTTTGCGATTAATCACATGAGTGCGCACCAATACACATACAAAGATGCTGCAAGCGTACATGCACTAATGTGTGCGTTGACCTGCATACGCACACACATACACACACACACACACACACACACACACATGCACACACACATTATCCTGACATGAAATCTCAGAGGGACGTTTTGTTTTGCATCAACAGATTATGACATGCCATTGCTGTGTATCTTGCAGTCTTGTGATTAAATGTTTATTCATGAAGTTGACCATAAAGGGACTTTCACAGGTACACACACACCACACACACACACACACACATACATAAACACACGCCCCTTTCTTTTTTTTTTTTTTTTTTTTTACTACTCATCACCATCTGCATCACATATCACAGAGCTGCCACCTAATCACCAGGAGTCAGCTCCCACAAGGGAAATAATTATATTGTCAGCTCTCTGTCATTGTAACAGATCTATCAACAACAAAACAGTGGAATACTAACCAGGACACATCAGATTCCCTCTACAGCCAATAACAAGGCTGCTGTAATTTCACCAGTGTCATCGCTCTCACCATTTATATTAGCCAAGGAGTGATGGATCCAGGAATGCAGAGGTGTCTATTTGTGTGTGTCGGCTGTGCACATCCATTCAGGGGAAGGCACAGATCCGGTTATAAGGATATAACTTGTGATGAGCATAAGTGCAATTTAATGATGTATTTTAATGACAGCTGGTGTAATTTGTATTCATGTTAACAGTGTTTTGCACTGATGCTCTGGCTGATTTAATGATGTTGCATAGGTTTCAGTGATAGTTTTCGAGGGGGAATACTTGGCTGTAGCGGTGAAATAAATGCGTTTTGGATAATTGCTAGGAGAGAGCAGAGTCAGTGTGTGTTGATTGAGCTAGCCATGGCATGCAGCCTCTCTGCCTCTCCACTTCCACCCACTCTCCCATTAAAACAGCACTCAATCATTTTCACTCAACAACTGAACTCCACCCGAAGCTAATTTGGCTATCACATGCATCTTTCTTATTATACCATAGGATTTTCTCTTTCTCTGTCTACCTTTACCTCTTCTGCATTTTGTTTTTGTAGCCTGCTTATTTAATCATTACAGTTACTGTGTGTGCATATGTGTGTGTGTTTGCATGTGGGTGGTTACACCGACTACATGGAGGAGATGTACAAATTTAAACCATAGACAATTTAGGTTGTGAATGATTTGGGAAGATACTGCTGCAGTGCTCCCACACAGGTGAAACGGGTCCCATTTTTAAAAACAGTATGTTAAAAATTGTTCATTGACATATTTGGCATCTGGCCGACACTGCTGTCTAGATCTGCTAACAGGAATGGTGTCAGTAGGTATCATGTGGAGGTTTTACTTTAAAGAAACACCTCCTAAAACATTTGAAAAGCAATTTTCAGTGTTTTAAAATTTGTATTATTTACAGCCTAAAGTCTACATTTTCTCCTTTCCTTGGTGCATTATGGTGCATGTGTGTCCACACATGTGCAGGTAAAACACAACATTTTGTTTTGTTGTCATTGTTAAGGTCATAAGTGAAATCAAATGATATTGTATAATTAACATAATATAAATACATGCTATTAATTTCATGTTAATTCAACTTCATTCTTCATTTTCAGACCCATTACAGAACTTGAGTTTTCCTGACTTGAGGATCTGTGGTTTGAAATGATGATTTGAATGACTGTACTGCTGAGTGATCATTAAACAACTTAATTAGCATATTGGCATTCTTCCTAGCATGTATGATTTAAAGGTTGAAACTTGACCCTCTTGAGGGAAACATGATGGAAACTTGCTGTGTGTCTTTAATACATATTCAATTATATCATGGTTGTTTCCTCTTAAAATAATGAAAATAAAACCATGATGAAGGCTAATGTCTACTTCAGTCCCTATACCCACATACATTTATTTTTGTATCTTTGTACCAGCTCTGTTTTAAAAGTGGTTTCAACAGGAGCAGCCACAGCTATGTGGACTTACGTGAAGAACTGACTCTGTAAACTGAGAGAATGTAACTAAGCAAAGCATTTGTCAGTGCGACTAAATATTTATTGATTGAACTTAATATCTTAAGTTTATCAAATGTGTTTTCTCAAGTTCAGTGAACTTAAAGGTATCCTGCTGAGTTTTCTTTATAAAACTCAGCATAGTAGCAATTATACAAACTATGTTTACATTAAAAAAAAAAACACACATTGAATGCATCCTTGAGGTGTAACAAACGCATGATTGCATTTCCTGACAGCTTGCAGTCTTCTTCATTGTCCTTGCAGTTACATTGCAATCATTTTTTGTGCATTGCCAACAAATGTTGATCAGTGGAATAACATGAATTCAGTGGCAGGAATTTGTATCATGTTGCCTGCCTGCTGGCAGACATAGAGGAGGCATGGACCCATTCTTAAAGCACTGTTCCATAACCTTGTGATCAAAAACTCCACAGGGTACTTTTAACTCCATGATTTTTATATTATAAGAACTCATTAGTCAACTTTGAACAAAATGTTCAAGTTTAGCTCAGTTAATTCACATTATTAAGACAGCAAGGAAACCAGCCCGATATTTTGTAGTGTATCTTCAAGTGTGTGATGACTGATCAAATCTGCCAAATGTGTTGACTCCAATGGTGTGGACTTAAAGTTAGTGTTGATTATCTTTGACAGTTTTTCTGTTGAGGGTTTTAGAGTCACACTAATCCCCCATGGGACAATCAGCTGTGGTGATTAAATGTGTAACCTTTTGGTTGTAGGAAAACCTCCCTACCCATGAGGGCACCCTTTTGGCTTATTTTATGCTGAATCTAAATGCTAATCTTATGCTTTTTTGAGTTCAGATGACCTTACAGGTTACTAAGATGACATAGTACAATGGTAGTCATCTATACATATCTATGTATGTGGATTCATTCTCTTTTTCTTTCACTGGACACCTCCAGGGAGTAACCATCAGTGACAACAGATTCACATCCAATGCACATACTGTAGACTATTAGACTTTACATTTTTATATTGTTATATATTATTATATGTATTATTATATTCAGTAATTTACTACATTATTTTTTTCTCATTCCCTCTCACTTAACTAACTTCTACTCCCTCTAAGTATTCTCAATATTTCCCTTCCTTTTATTCTCCCTCTGTCTCTCTACTCCTCCCTCCTCTGAAATAGTTTATCAGGGGGCTCATATCCAAGAATATTACTACCATGTTCAATATGCTTCGGCTCACATAACTTTATGTCCAACAGGGACCAAATGAGCGAATGGAGTGAATCTAGTGAATAATTTGTCCTTTTGGCGCAGCACGTATAATCTTTATTAGATTGAGCCGTAACATGGTATTGGCAGCAATTAGGCCCTGGAAGGGAGGCACTACTGCAGAGGTTAATAACTGCAGTGTGTCTGCATGTAGTTCTGTTATGATAGAAAGGTTAGCTGTATTAGTGACGGTGGCTGTGGGCCAAGCTAGAGAGAGAGTTAGGGCTGCAAGGCCAAACTGATTGCTGGGGTGAAAGTATTCACACTGGAGACTCACAGTGTGAAAATGTTCTCTTCACACTGAGGCAAAGTTTGAGTAGAGGCGACTGAACAAAAGTTATTTTTTTAAAAAAGCTTTTCTGATGTGGAATGTTATACTTTTATGTACTGGTATTGACATTATGTACCAACTGTAATGTGATGTGAGATTGTGCTATTTGAAGCAGTTGTACATTGAGTTGCAATTGTCAAGCCCATAAGAAATAAAAATATGGAAATTAAGTCCCACATGAACAAGACGATAAATAGGTTAATGAATAGTTATCTTGAGAGAATCATACATTAAACACACAAAGATTTATACTGTCTGGGGTAACAATAGAGACCCAAGATATTATGTGAGTGGGAAGGTCAGGGTCAATAACTTCAGATTTGCTGAGGCTCCATTACAAGAATTTCATTCATTCACACTAGTTATGTAGATGCTATGCAGAGGATGTTGTGTCACTGACCGCAGCACTTACAGACCTGTTTTACAGTTTAGATAAAAATCAGTTAAAAGCAGCGCTTGAGATGCCAATCCATTGTTTGACCTGCAGAGGATTGCTCTTGTAGTCACTACTATGGTGTCCATGAGACCTTGATATGTTGTTTTCTCCACTCTGAAAGAGCCACTCAGTATTCAGCCATCCAGATGAAGTTCCAGGTTACTGTCCCTCATTGCAATGGTCTTTTTGTACTTCAAGGATGAAATGTACATAGTTACATAAACTTAATGTTTCAATAATTTCTTTCTTACCTTCTTGACTACATCTCAGCCATTACTTTCACACCTATCCCGCCGGTGACACAGGAAAATACAGGAGTTTACAGACATTTGCCTATGTCCTGGTCAATTTCCACAGGAAGTTCCTGCATTTCACCTTCAAGGGGATAGCACACAAGTACAACAGGCTACTCTCTGGCTGCCCTCACATTCAGCAAGTGTGTGGATGCGGTGCTGGAGCTGTTGCATGACCAGGGCATGAGGGTCTTCTTTTACTTAGACGACCTCATTGTCATCGCCAAGTCCAGGGAATGGGCCATTTTCCACACAGCCAGGTTGGTGCTGCACCTAACCCGGTTAGGTTTCGCCATCAACTGGAAGAAGAGCGCCCCCCAGCCACACCAGCAAGTGGATTATCTGGGAGTTGTGCTTGACTCGGTCAATCTGTGGGCTGTTCTGTCGGAACACAGACGGACAGCCCTGCAGCAGGCAGTCCCCCACAACATCTGTTGACGAGAGCACTGCTGGGTTGAGTGACCTCTTACATAGTGGTGTTCACAGATGTGCTCCTAGGGAGGTGGGGGGAGCACCTGTCCATGGAGAGCACGTAGAAGGCCACACAGGTAGTGTGTGGCCTTCAGGGGAAAACCAACACATCTACCTCCTTGAACTTCAGGAGGTGCTCTCTAAAGCAATCAACAATGACTTTCTGCTTCCTTATGGCAAGTGAAGCCATCATGGAAAGTTTGGAGTTAGCGTATATTTTCAGAAACATCTTCAACCAAATAAACTGCAGTGTTCTTGTCAAATTTGGCCCAGAATAAGGCAACAAGTAAATTAATGTTTCTCTTCTCCTGGGTTCAACCACTACAACACACACTTACAAAACATGTCCATCAACACATGCTAATGCAGTAACAAAATGCAGACAAGCAGCCCAATACAGCGCACACACGCGCAAGCGCACACTCTGCTTTAGTTCATAAACTCTTTGCCAGAGTCAGGGTGAGACAAGACTAAGTTCTGTGAGATAGGGAGACATGCACTACCACTGTCAGTCTCAGATGCAAATAGACACTTGGTAGCAGCTCATCTACCTGCCACTGCTGAGCCCATTTGAAGTTGGAGCGTTCTTGCCAAAGATGAGATCAAAGGCAAGCTGCCAAGATGGCTCTTCCTGTCTGTCTCTATTTCTCTGTCTCTCTCTCTCACACACACACACAAACCACAGACACGTGTACACTGACTGAAAAGAATTAAGAAAGGGAAATGAGAGGGTGAGAGACATTAAGACAGAGAGAAAGAGAGAGAAGCTGATGCCTCTAGTAATTCTGTTGACATTGTCTTTCTTCATCTGCTTGGCTGTTTGCGTATTTATTTAATCTGACTTGAATAAACATCTTCTATAGCCTGCCACAAAAAGTGAAAGGAAGTGGGTGATGGGATCTTAAATCCCTCTTTTCCCCCATCTACTCTGTCTATCACTCTCTGGCCTCTAACTCTTTTAATTGGGAGCTTCTCATAAATAAGACCCCATTTAAATCTACCCACTTTTTTCCTCTCTGCTTCACCCTCTCTTCTTTCCACCCACACTGAATTATTATTCTTACTGGTGTTGCCATGGTGGTATATTTTAGAAGAATGGTCCACCAATAACTTTGGTGCATATGTGCTCTTATGGGCATGTGTACACTTTATGGCTGATCAATTTTAGTATACATACACACATTTTTTCTTTACATTTCAATATACAGTACAGCATTTTGTTCCTGATTGTAACCACCAATCGGTGGCACTATATAATGTTATACTGAACATAGGTTATGTTGTGGCTTTAGCTGGCATCTTCACCATAGTAATGGTCGCTGAGGATCATGGGTAGGTTAATGTAGCCACTTCCGCTATCATCCAAAACTGACAAAAAAACTTTCTCAGAACTGAAGGTGAAATAATTCAAATGGATGGCCATAACCTTTTGTATTTTGAGTTACCAAGGACAACTTCATGTTTGTGAACTAATACATTAGTTTTAAATTCGTGCTGACTGTCACGAAAAAAATTGAAAAATCGAGTCCATGTACACGAATCGATAGATTAAATTGACTATTTTATGAATTGCCATGAGACTGGGTTTGACAATGATATGCAAGTTAATGTCCCAAAGTGGCCAAGCTGCCATAAGGGAAAAACAAGACTAAGGGTCCTATCTTACACCTGGCACAAAGCAGCACAAAGTAGCACAAAGCGACGCCAAGTACGATGCAAGTGTCTTTGCTAGTTTAAGACTGACACAGTTGTCATTTTCCCGTCCAGCGCCCATGTTGTTTAAATAGCAAATGCACTTGCACCATTCAAAGCGCCCATGGGCATGTTGGTCTTAAAATGAGGTGTGGTCAGGCACAATTTTTACGCATTGCCATCTTGAGGCAACGGAAAGCAATTATGTGATTGACCAACAAAAACCTGGTCTGAAGTCAATGGCACAGTGTTTCACTATTATTTTAAGGGTGCATTATCAAGATAGTAATATACGCCTACATAGGCGGGTGCACAACACGCATACACTCTGCTTGTTACACACACATGGACACATGGCTATACACAAACATGCAAAAGTTTACAAATAAAAGGATTACAATGTGAAAGATTATTATTGTGTACATTACCATATTTTAAAAACAACATGTCATAATGGTTAGTCATAATATTTATCAGAATTAGCTAATCGCAGTAATGACAAATGAAATTGTCTAATTATTTGACCAATCATGGCAATATGTGTAGGTATTTAAACAAACCCCTCAGGTTGAAGGTGTCTGTCAAGACCCAGCAAATACAGGAAAACATTAAGTGTAACAGAAGTGAATAGAGTGTTTGGAGTGCTGAAAATGCACTTCAGATGTTTGGATAAGTCAGGTGGAACATCAGAATACAGCCCTCAGAAGGTTGGAGCATTCTTTGTGGCATGTTGTGTGTTGCATAACATTGCCATGCGTCATACTTTAGACTTTAGAAGGCGTGTTGCTGAATTGCACATGCTGATGTCAGTGAACCCAAATACATCAGCAGCAGCACGGCTGAGGAGGGATCAGCTGGCAGAAGAGCTGCTTCATCTGTAGCCTGCTAAGCAAACTGAATGTTTTGATTGAAAAAAAAGTCCAAATATTGTGTTTATTTTGACATTTTAAATTATATTGCGTTTTACAAATGTTTTTCAAATACCACCCCCGGATTCACTGTTATGAGTGTGGAGAGGACCCAAGCGCAAGTGAGAGGCAGAGCACTGAAGAACCAGTTCAGGAGATTTATTCACTTGGTGAGACAAAAAAACATTACAGCCAGAAAATAACAAGCAGAACTAAGATAGGCTAACTTCTGTGACAGGCAGTTACTCACACATGAAAGCAGACTTCAAGATTCAGCAACCAGAACACACTAACAGAGGGTGTATATATGCTCTAGGAAACAGGTGAAAACAAAGATTAAACTAAAGAGCATATTGGCTAGAACTTCCTGCTGGCAGGAGCCTTCCACTACTGTGGGCAGAGGAGAAAGAAAGAACTCTGGACAGCAGGATCAGCACCTTGGAGAGCGCCACAACACACAGTCCTGACAACTGTGTATGATGATTTTTTTACATGATTAAAACAATTTTTTAACAATATTTAACAAATATTCTTTAACATTTTTGAGATTACAGTGATCAGGTTTCCATACTCACAGCAATTAAAACTCTGCTGATTTTACCTGTTACTCCATGACTGAACAAAATGATTTTAAAGAGAACCAAAGCTGTAATTTAAAAAAACAAACAAACAAAAAAAAACTATTTTGCAACAAATTAATGAATAGGGTCTTAAACTTATGGTCTTCTTCCTCCTTAGGTTCGCAGGCAAGGAGCACCATGACAGAGCTGGCCATGGCAGGGTGAAGGAGCAGCAGAGACCAGTGTGCTTGAAATGAATAGGGTGGTCAGAAGCAATCGCTTTCACTTTGCACATGAGCAGATCCATTTCCTCTGCAGAGAAGCATTCCTTTTTACTACTTGGCAAATCCACCATTATAATAGCAATCTGCCAAGGTGCAAGTGCACCTGGCTTTTGAAGGGAATGGGAGATGACCCTCTGATTGGTTTATTGCATGTTACACCCAAAACACACCCATGATTAATTAAGAAACTAAGTACAACCCTTTTAAACCATGCACCTGATGCAGAGACCATTTTTTCTGCCGTTAAACTAGCAAAAGTGGATTTGGACACATCCTAAATGCACTTGCGCCATATGTTTCAGACTGTGCACTTCGGTTAAAATAGGGCCCTAAGAGTCTAGAGGCTGTACTTTCAGTGGGCATAGCAGTGCTTTGAGCACAATGCTAATATAAGAAGGCTAACAAACTCACAATGACGATGCTAAAGTGCTGATGTATGGAAGGTACTGCATAATGTTTACCATCTTCACCATCTCAGTTAGCATGCTAACAATTCCTAATTAGCACTAAACACAGGCTGGGAATGTCATTAGCTTTTCAGGTATTAAAACTAATGTCTTGAAATAAACATTCTCTCTAAATGATGACACCAGCGATCACCAAAGTTGTTTCAATTACTTCTGATGGGGACATGAATGTCTG
Source organism: Thunnus albacares (assembly GCF_914725855.1). Lineage (NCBI taxonomy): Eukaryota > Metazoa > Chordata > Actinopteri > Scombriformes > Scombridae > Thunnus > Thunnus albacares. Next base: position 11,218,736 of record NC_058108.1, on the reverse strand, counting down.
TAGCAAATTTTATGGCAATCCATCCAATAGTTGTTGAGATATTTCACTCAAAACCATAAATGTGAATACTAGAGACTGCAATAGAGGAGAAGTCAGAGGATCACAAACTATACAATTAATCAAGTAGATGTTGAGATATTTCACAGGATAGGTGAAAACTCTGACCTGCATGGTTGCACTAAATGAAAAGTAAGGGGATCACCAAAGCCATTAGGGTTATCTATTAGAGGCTATTATCCTCTGGGGATAAGTGCCTGTACAAAATTTCATGGCAATCTGTCCTGTAGTTGTTGAGATATTTCACTGAAAGGCCAAAATGTCAACTTGCTGGTGGCACTAAAGGAAATGTGAAGGGATCAGCAATATGTGTAGAAAATTTCATGGCAATCCATCCAATAGTTGTTGCGATATTTCAGTCTGTGCCAAAGGGGGAATCTCCATGAATCCTACCGGGCAATGTTCACAGTTGGAAAAAAGCTTGAGCAGATGTGTTTATGATATTTAGGCTAATCTTGAGTTAGCCCTTCCTTCTGGTGCTTTTGAACTTTTATGCTGTAAAACAGAAAACTCCCATCTTGTATATTTTGTAATATTGTTAAAACACTATAGTAGTGTTTTGCTTGCTGTATGATTATTTGGTTTAAAGAATCTGCAGCAAGTTGCTCTGTCTTTTTAGACTGGATGTTTGGCTGATGGACTGCAATGTTTAATTGTGTTTAATTAATCTTTTCAACAGCAGCAGCTTCTGATTAGTATTTCTTTTCCAGGGATGTATGCTCTGAAAACGTATATTGTAAAAGCTATGGGATCTGCCCTATACCATAACTTTGGTTGTGCAGAGACACACATAGACTCCAAACACGATAGAGGTCTTAGCCTTCAGATCATGACCTTATAGAATAAAACACAATAAAATACATACGTACAGTAGACATCAAGTGAACAACTATTTTATTTTTTGGAGTAATGTTCATGCATAGTATTTTCATAATAACCTAAAATTAAGTGGAGGGTAAGGGATAATTCATAACCTTATAAATACATAAGCAAACTCCATTCATTAATGAAGACAAGGAGATGTGATTGGAAGCTACAGAAGAAAAAAAAACTAACAAAGCTAAGTAGGCAGTTGGTTTAATTGTTTTGTCAAACCAAAATTAAGTAGCATAGATTTCTTTTTATAGAAAACATTTCAGTGCTCCCCCACCTCTGGGATTTTTCGTGTCTTGTGACGCATTTCTAAGAAGACACATCTGTCTTGTCGAGTTACTGTGCCACCCTGTTGCCGCCAGTAACAACCTCACCCCTCCTTCATGGTGCCTCTGGGGGACTCTTGTCCATTCTGATTGGCCTAATGAGAGACTAGGTCAATACCTCAGGTATCTGAAACACACACATACACAGACTCTGTCCTGGAGGGAGTAAGACACTGAGGAGGTCAAATGTTGTGGGAAGTGCTGTGCTTAATGGATGTAAGGAGGTCAGAAAGTAAAGAGACGTAGAGAAAGACCAATTGACAACATAAAGGAGAAATATAAAGATGCTCAGTGACAGAAAATCAGCAGAGATATTGTGGCAGGAAAGGAGTGGTTGGAGATATGTGTGTGATTCAGTTTTTATGCTGCACCCATCCATCTCTCACCTCTCCCTCTCTCTCACCTCTCTGCCTTCCAACTCCAAACTGTCCCCAATGTGGACGTCTACCATAATGAAAAAGGATGTCTTCTGTGTGCGTGTGTGTGTGTGCGCACGCGTGTGTATGTGTGTTTGCTTGACTGGGTGTGCACACGCATGTGTGTGACGTGTGTGGTAATGAATAAGGATGTGCTGTGTGTGGAGTTGGTCGTTAATCACTGGCAGTGCTGGCAGCTAACAGATAAGCAGATTGATCCAAGGCCACCAAGGGAACGCCACCTGGCACTGGCCCATTCATCACACACTCTCTCTCTCACACACACATACACACACATATGCATACACTGAACACATACATACACAAAGACTGTGTAAAGGCCGGCCAAAGTGTTTGAGCTCAGGATCATCTCTGGCCATTCATGTTAACATCTGTGAGAGTTACTGGAGTACATACTGTAGTGAGTTAAGAAGAAAGAACATAAAGAAAAAGAGAGACAGACTGTGGGGCAGCACAAACCTGACAACATCTGCAACTGCTCCATGACAGCTCACCTGTAAATCCCAACCTGGCATTTGTTACAGTTTCAAAACACGCACACACAAATACATACAAACACACACTTACATATGCATATGGAGAGAGATAAGGGTCTATGCTTTGGTCATCCAGAAATCCCACAGCGAGCCCTGAGGCTTGGGAGCTGGGGGAACAATGGAAGGATGGATGGATGGATGGATGGATGGTAGGAGAGAAGACAGGATGACAGGATGACAAAACAGAGTTAAGGACACGCTCCAGTACTATGTGACAGCTCGGCAGGCCCACCAGGGAGTGTGGGAGCCGAGAGGAAAATAGTGAAGGAGAGAGAGGGAGAAGAAAGGAGAAAAGAGAGCAAGAGGTCAAACATCTGTGGTTTCTCTTTTCTGTGGCTTCCATCACATGGTCAGTGGTGGAAGGAGAGACAGTGAAAATCAGAGACGTAGAGAATAGTCAGCCAAGAGGAACTCCCTTTACATGCCATTTATTTACTTGATAAAAGAATTAGGCTACTATGTTACTGTAAGCTGATAGAAGCCAATACATTTAAAAAAAGAGAGAAAACTGTAGTCATAAAACTGTGTTAAATGATGTTTTGGCCACTTGATGGCAGCACACACAACATTGACATTTCATCATCTTATAAAGTGGACATGGTGAACATGTTAGCAAACATGCTAACACGTTCCATGTCATGGACACAGAGCAACATTAGCATTCATTTGGAGTCAGTTTCTACCTGACTATCCAATTTTTTTCACTAAAAATACATTAGCCACTAGTTTAGCTAAAAAGCCATCAGCAGACAATATTATAATAGATAGCTTTTGCAGCTACTGCATAAAGATAAAGGCAGCTAGGTTTGTGCCATTGAGCCAATTGAGTATAATAATGAGATAAACGCAGTGCTAAGGCTATCATCATCGACATCCACGTGGATATTAAAGTCACCTACTATAATTACTTTATCTGTAATAAGGACTAAGTTTGATAAATATTCAGATAAAAATTCAGTGTATGGGCCAGGAGGGTACACTTTAACAAATAGAAATGGCTGTAATGTTTTCCTGGTTGGGTATGAAAGAGTAAGAAGAAGGCTTTCAAATTAGTTATAATTAACTTTAAGTCTAGGGTTGATTATTAGGCTTGAGTAGAAAATTGCTGCAACTCCACCTCCTCGGCTGGTGTCTCGAGGAATGTGAGTATTAATATGACTGGGGGGAGTGGATTCATCTAGACTAATATATTCTTCATGACACAGCTAGGTTTCAGTAAGACAAAATACATCAATATGATATTCTGAAATTAGATTAGTTATTAATACAGCTTTAGATGACAAAGATCTAATGTTTAAGAGTCATTTAATTCTCCTATTTTGTTGTACTATTGCAGTGGTGGTGTTAATTTTTTATTAGATTTTTATGAATAACTCTTTTGTTTACTTTAGATTTAATTGATTTAAGTGTTCAGGGGGCAGACAGTTTCTATGGGGTTTTGGGTGGGTAACTGTTCTAATGGAAGTGTAGAGATGCATGTAGGACTGCAGCTCTGTCTCCTGGTCTTAACTCTGTGTTGTCATGGTTTTGGTCTACTGATAAACTCAGCCATATTTCTAGATATGAGAGCAGCTCCATCCAGAGTGGGATGTGTGCCATCTCTCCTAATCAGACCAGGTCTTCCCCAGAAAGTCCCCCGATTATCTATAAAGCCTACGTCGTTTGCTGGACATCTCAACAGCCAGCGGTTGAATGATGACATGCGGTTGTACGTGTAATCACTAGTCAGATTTGGCAGGGGCCTAGAGAAAACTACAGAGTCCAACATTATTGTCTTTTATATATGTACACACTGACTCAACATTAATTTTAGTGACCTCCGATTGGTGTCATTGGGTTACCGCTGATCTGAATAATGATTTTACCATATTTACACTTACTCTTAGCCAGCAGTTTTAAATGAAATTCTATGCTGCTCCCTCTAGCCCTAGGAATACATTTGACTATGGCCACCGGTGTAGCTAACTTAACTTACCTTACCTGCCAGTAAACAGAGCGGGTTTGTCACTGAGTGGGGAGAACCTGTTAAAAACATCAACTAGTTCGTGGTGAACCGCAGGTTTCTGCTTAGGGCTATGCTGCCTTCAGACAATTACTCAGCTACCCTGGCTTCCAAGATGCTTAGGAACTACCGGGGGAGTAGGAGCTACTAGCCCACATCGGCTACAGGGGGCTGGCTAACTACAGCTAACAATTGGGTTTCCATTGTGTGGAGCTGTGATTCCAATTCACTGGGCATCACCTCCAACACTGCAAATAATCTACATTTATTACATGTGCCGTTATCACTAAAGGAAGCAGAGGACTAGCTAAACATATGACACACCGAGCAAGAGAGAGCAGGAGAGTGAGAGGGAGAGAGAGAAGCCATCGCTAACTCAAAAGTTAGCTGCTAAGCTAACTGCTGAGCTAAAGTAACTAACAACTGTGGGATAAGCATGAAAGTTGCTAAAAGAGAGAGAGAACTAAGAGCGCTTGAGCAGAACTAGTGTAAGTTTAAATGTACAGCGGGTAATTATCTGCAGTAATAAAGAATATAGCAAAATTAACTGAGTTGAGAGCAGCAAAAACACTATGAGTAACTCAGCTGGCAACCAGAAATGAGATAATATTCTTATGTCCTCTAGCACCAGAGCCAAGCAGTTGTGGACAGGACTGAACACAGAAAACTAGATAAAAAAATAGAAAAGTCAAGGGATTTCTGTGTTAAACATATGTTCTGTGTTTTTTGGGCCCTGTTTATACTATATGAAGGTATGTGGTATTTGGCAATATGTCATGTGCTCTTACTACTGTTCCGACCTAAATCCAGGTGCAGGTTGGTTTCTATGAAGTCAAAATCTCTCTATGACTTAGAATTGGATCCCTAATGCTGGAGCAACTTCTGCTGAAAGCACATCGATAAAACTTTAAAATCTTGCTGATCCAACCTGCTATATTTCACTCTAATGCCAACAGCCTCCTAGCAGAGGTAGCATAAACACAGTGAGGTGCACAACCATTCATGCTTTTAATTATAAGAAAATGTTGCGAAAAAATTAAAGATTATGGAGAAAATGTTGCCTCTTTGGTCTCAGTGCAATCGTCTGGCAACAAACCGTTTGGATTATGCTGCAGTTTAGAGAAATGTAATGCTCATTTTATGGTCTATCTGCTTTAAACAATGAGTCCCTGTACACATAAATTGTTTTGATACAAGGAAGAGATGGAAGTACCAACCAAGTGCAACAACCAAGTGCACCATGAATGCCTTCCAGGAGAAACTGTCTCAAAATATGTGCTGTTATCCCCGCTTTCTATTTTTTTTTCACTTCACACTCATACACCTTTGAGTATAGTCATTTGGAAAAACTATAAACACTTTTGATTTCTGACTGTATTGTCACATTGTACAAGTTAGTTCAGATCAAGTATAAACCGACCCTTGTGACTTGACCTAACAGTTGTGTAGGTCTGGATTTAAAAAGAGAGAGAGAGAGAGAAAGGGGTCAACTGTTCCTTTAAAGATGCAATGTGTGAGAATTGGCCACTTGATCTAAACAAAGTGGCCAATTGAATAGTTTTGTGGTCAGAATGGTAGATACACCATTTATAAAGCACTTGATTTAGCTTCTATTTATCATTATTCTTATTATTAAGAATATGAATAATAAGAATAACGGAGAGAGAGAGAGACCAATGAACAGAGTAGGTGTAGGTGTAGGTGTAAATCATAAAATGTCACAGAACTCACTAATGGTAAGACAGCAGATTTTCTGCCACACAGCATAATTTTTTTGATTAATTGCTGCCATTTTACAGCACAGTAATCCAGTAGAGACCTAATTTATTGATATGATATTCTTATTTCAATTTTAATTGATCTAGCTTACTACAATGTGCTACGATGCCAAATGGCTCATGCCAGCTTACACATAGCTGCTGCAACCCAGTGCAGTTCATTGGATCATGCAGCTGAGATGACCAGCTGATGTCTCGCCCTGCCAGCAGTGTCAGCGCAACTTTCCAAATAGGCGTCATTTGGATGAACTGACCACATATTGAGTATCTAAATGATTACTTTCTGAAAAGTATTGAAACCCCTATTCTGATAGAGGTGATATACGGGAAATATTACAATTTAATAAAGTGACATATTAACAGTCCATCAGCGAAACTCATTGGCATTGTTGCCAGTGGCTCTGAGCAGCACTACTTCTTCTTCCTTTCATGCCAGACTGAGGGAAGACTGGACACTACAGTGACTCACTATCACCCCAGAGGTAAAAAGTGGTATTACAAGACAGGATGGGCTGGGGCTAGCTGGTTAGCATGCTAACTTCAGTAGATTTTTCTGCAAACAATACATATAGGTCTTGACATGTCAAAACTGTTATTTCTTAACATTTTATTGATAATTTTAGTTAATTTTTGAATGTTTTAAACTAAAATTCTGGCCAAATGTACACTGTTAAATTGTACAATAGAGGTGTGATAAATTATGGTATTAAGACAATAATTTTATTGTCTCCCAAAACGTAAAGACCCAGTTTAGTCACATAGACAAGACACAATCAAACACATTTGTTTTTTCAGGATATTGGTGCATATGTCCAGACTCCCTCAGGGTTTGCATCTGCTTTAGAGGCAGAAGTGGTATAGTGGTGGGGTGGCTTACCTGGGTGATTACTGTATAGTTTTTCATTATTTCCTGGAGGATGTCTATGTTTTCTATATGTCAGAGGAAAGATTTTAATGGATAGACCGGATTTAATTTCCACATCATGTATCAGTACTGCTGACCTCCCCAAGGAGAGTTTTACTAACTTTGTATACTGAGCTCACTCAACAAAGACACAGTTTCTTCTATTGATTCAGTTGGATCTGTTGTCAGTTTGGGTGAACAATCTTAGCTCACGATTTATTTTACACTGTAAGTTGTATTAGTGGGAAATGGAAATACTTGCTGCATGTCATGACAGGTAAGGCTAGCTAGGGTGGATGACATGCATTCCAATTTCTAGTGTTTGCTTTTATTAGTACCATGTCTGAAAACATCTGAAACCCAAAAACTTGCCAAAAAGCAAGAGTTGCTCTGAACCCAACCACTGGAGCCTCTTTTTAAAATTTACTCAGAGCACAGAACAAATTTGGAGCATAGTCACTGTAGTTGTCCACCGAAAGATTAGGAAGAGGGCAGATGGCAGATTAAAATGTGCACAATAAACAAATATAAGTTTAAGTTGCTAAACCTGACTTAAATGCCCCCATGCTATACCTTTACCATGCTTTTTTTAAGAAAACAAAGACTTACTCTGTGAATATGGAATAAACTACATACTTTCAAATACACTCTTTCAAACATATGGTCAAGGGCTTGAGGCAGACAAACTTCCAAAAGCCTTAAATTAAATTTTTCAGATTTTTCCTCTCTGATTATTTTTTTTCTGTGTCCCTGATTATTTCATCTTGTCTGCATCAACATTTACCAGTCCATTTTGTCAAACAGTGTGTATCTATGAAAACTGGAGGAGGAAGAGGAGAGTTATGAAAATGAAAGGTAGGTGCTAACAACCACATCTCACTTTATCTATGCATAATACACCGGATTCCTTGGTGAAAACTACTGCAATCATCACCACATCATGTGCAACCAGAATCTTAAACCCAATCAAATGCAGCTGTTTTTTTTATCCTCTTTCAATGTTGTGTTTTAGCAACATTCTTTCCTGGTTGCTTTCTTGCTTTCTTTCTTCCTTTCTTTCCTTTCTCTGCTCCTGCTCTTTAGTATTTTTCTGTAACCCTCCATGGTGCAATTTGATGTTGAGGCTTGGTACTGCTGTATCAGCGAGGCACAGAACTGACAGTATCAAAAACTCATCATGTCTCTTACATTGCTCTCTTAACACTGGCCAGTCACATAAAAATTAACAACCAAAAAGCACCGGACACTTATCGATCAAGGCCTCTTTTCTCAAAAGGCACCATAGCACCATGTTCACCTTGAACCATTGCCTTAGAGTACAGTGAAATTGAGATCATATTTTGTATTTAAACACTTTGGGGAATATTAGGCTAGACCTCTGCTTTTTTTCCCCAAATGATGGTTAAATTGTCATTAGTATTCTGCATTAAGGTGAAAGTATCACACAATATTACTGCCTGCTTTTGAAAGGGACCTTGTGAGATGATTCAAGATTCCTTTATTTGTGATTTTTGAAGCCCATCCTCCAAAGAAATACAACACTATAGGTTGTAAATTCAGTCACCAAAAATGACCTACAGTTACGTTTGAGTGACAGACGCCATCTAGTGGCCATATTAATTATGACCCAGGGAAGTGGCACAGTCGATATAAGATGACTGCCTTATTAGGAGGTGGGCTGGGTGGATGGTTAGATAGTAAAAGTGGCAACAGCAGCAGGAGACCGCTGTTCGCTTCTCATCTCCAATCACGAGTGTCATGTTTTAATCCGCGATTCGGGACATTTTTAACGTGGTGTTTACCGTTGCCATGACGATGATGGTTGCCACATTTAACCATGTTTCAAGTGATCATTTTAACCCAAACCATGATCTTTCTCTGACTCTAACCAAGTTTTTGTGTCTAAACTTAACCAGACTACAGCATTGCCAACCATAAAACATTATTATTTTTTAAAAGTGATTTGTAACGGTTTTGGAAAGCAGCATATTATGGTCCTTTGGGTCGTTGTAGAGTGCAGGTACAAATGACCTATCTGATAGTTTAATTTGGAGGACTTGTTGCACTTTTGTGTACTTGCAAACATAAAAATTGTTGTTCCTCCCAGTCCAAAACAGTGCCAAAGAAAAATAGACAATATGTCTAGAATAATGTGTATATAAGAAAAGATTAACTAGAAGGCACACTCAGTGTAGAAACAGTCAGCAGCAATTGAGTTACAATAAATGTAAGTACCAACATCAGAATAAAATAGAGAAGTAATAAAATGTATAAACAAGTAAATGAATAAGGTGCTAAAACCTAATTTTGAAATGCATTTCAGATGTTTTAATTGTCCATTCTAAATGTCCAGTGTGAGGGCACATATTTTAAGAGTTCACTGACCAGTGCTTGGGTGTTAGTGGGTAAGTGAGGGGGAGTGGGCGTGCTTGCAGAGACATAATATGTTCATGATTCTGACCGCTTGGGGAAAGAAGCTGTTTTTAATCCAGCTTTTTCAGGTTTTGATGCTCCTGTGTCCTCCCAGATGGCAGGAGGGAAACCATGCTGTAGAACAGGTGATGGGGTCTCTGATGATGCTAGAGACTCTGGTGATAAGTCTCCAGCAAGGAGGAGAGAGGGGAGCCAATGATCTTCCCTGCTGTCTTCACTATCCTGTTCAGTTGGTGCTGTTTGGTCACTTAACAGTTACTGAACCAGGAGGTGATGCAGTAGGTCGGAGTACTTTCGATGGTGCCCCCATAAATGGTGATGAGGGCCAGGATGGGGAAACTTGCTCTCTTCAGGCTCCGGAGTGGGTGGAGCCACTGTTAGGCCTTCTTAACAATGGCCATGGTGTTGATTGATGAGGTCAGGTCTTCAACCAGGAATACCCCCAGGAACTTTGTGCTGCTGACCCTCTCCACAGTGCTGCCATCAATGGTCAGCAGAGGGTGATGTTGCAAGTGGGCCCTGAAGTCAGTTAACGTCTCCTTGGGTTTATTGACACTGAAGACAAGATTAAGGAGGGGTGATATGTCTGATTCTTAGCCCTTGAAAATATAAACAACAAATCTTAACAACTGGTTCAGCAGTGTTAAATAGTTTATATTTCAAAATTTCAGTTATTTACTGTGTAGCCTTTCAGTAGTAGTTCCACCATAGTTTACAAGATGTTAATTTTGTGTCAGAGGGCATGCAAGCCTAACACTTTGCATTTGTGCTATTGAGGATGAGCTACATAAAGCTGCTGGCTAGCTAACTTGAAAGAATAGTTCAACATTTTGGGAAATATGTTTATTTGCTTTCTTTCCTTGAGTTACACAAGAAATTCAATATCCCTCTCATGACAGTACGGTAAATATGGAGCTACAGCCAGCAGCCTGTTAGCTTGGCTTAGAATAAAGAGACGAGAGACTCCTGCGCCCAGCCAAGAAAAAGTAAGGAACCAAGAAGTCCTCCAAATTAAACAACCACATAGGTCGTTCGTACCTGCACTCCAGCACGACCCACTAGAGCATAATATGTCGCTTTCCAAAACCGGTACAAATCACGGTTAAAAAATAATTACACTTTATGATGTGACAGTGCTGTGGCTAAGGTCTGTTTAGGTTTAGGCACAAAAACCATTTGGTTAGGGTTAGGGAAAGATCATGGTTTGCGTTAAAATATTTGCTTGAAATGTGGTAACTACTTACTTAAAGTTAGGTAACCTCCGTCTTCATGGCAACAGTAAACACTATGTTATGGTTTTTTAAAAAAATTAAATTAAGTCCACTTTTTGTCACTTTTTGCCATCTAACTTACTATCTAGCCATCCAACCAACCCACCTCCTCCTAATAATAGATGTGATCATTCATTATATAGATGTGATCTGAACTATGTCACTTCTCTGGGTTATAATTACTACGGCAGCTAGATGGTGACTCTCACTCAAACGTAACTATAAGTCATTTTTGGCGACTTAATTTATAACCTATAGGGTCGTTTTTCTGAAGAGGACAGGTTGTAAGTAACAAAACCTCACATAACTTGTTCTTAGAGATATAACATGTTAATTACTGAGCTTTAGAGGTGTGTATGTCAAGGCTTATTGTGTTTTTTAAATTCATTTTTTATGCAATCTTATTAATTGTGGATTATCTATCTATCTATCTATCTATCTATCTATCTATCTATCTATCTATCTATCTATCTATCTATCTATATATAGATAGACATTAAGATGAGTGAGAAAGATGAACATAAAGAAAGTGTGAATTTCTAAAGACAAATGACTGAAGGGCTCAACTGTGCAAGAGATGTCTAAGAAAGGACAGCACATTGTGTACCCCGGCAGTCATGTGATTACTGCACATGATTGGCTGTTAGAATGGATGTACAAATAGATGGAGGGATGGATGGAGGGAGGTGCAGAGATGAGGAGGGATGAGAAAACCCCATGCGAGCAAACCATGAGCTGTAATCATTCAGCAGGAGCGCCGGGGTTCTCTTCCATTATTCATTCCCCCCTCCCCTCATCTACTTCTCTATCTCTCTCTCATCGCACATCGCTATCTTCCCATATAGCCTTCTGTCATCAGTGTGCTTGAGAGAACACAGGAAATGGAGAAGTGTGTGTGCCTGTAAGATAGTTTCACACTTAACTTTTGTTCCAGTCAACTACAGTATATCTGTGTTTCTCTATCTATCTATCTATCTGTCCGTCCATCCGACCGTCCGTCCGTCTATCTTTCTTTCTTTGCATACATGCCCACAGTGTACTTGATTGCTTTCCTGTTGTTATGAGTGGGCTGCTGGCGTTGTACAGCATGCCCACAGAGGGAGAACTGCTTTTGATGTTTATTGTGGGCCACATGAAGTGCAGCAAACCTACGGACCAAAATGAATTAGTAAACCAAATTATTGGGCAGACTAAAAATCAGCACCGCCTGTTCTCTGAAAATTCCGTGAGCCAGTGAAAGTAAACAAGTCTCCCAGAATTAACCTCTGTAACAACTCACACTGATGAAAATATCTTGATGCAGTTGCGCTGCTCTGCATGCCTTTTTTGGGATTCAAGTCCGTGTCAAGTAAAGCTTTACAGTTTTTCTCAATTGGTTTGGCTCATTTCTTGAAACATTCTCAGAGTTCCAAGTGCATTTGTCAGAACAGCTTATATGGTACAACACAACACCATTGTTCACTTGCAAAAAGTCATAACTCACACAAAATATTTAACTCGTGCTTCAAAGCAAAGTTATTGTGTCCTTTGACATTGTGTAAAGAGCGGTGTTCAAAATGTTTAGATGTTTTGTCAGTATGACAGTGGACTCTGTAAGTGTTACTTACATCCAATTTACAGTCTTGTCCTACTTTTTTATTGACACTGAATGCTTACTGTACTAGAATGTCATTTTTCTCTGGCAATGGAATGCTATTGTATATCAAACTGAATTCTAGACACCGCACACTACAAGCTTTTACATTACACATTGTACAGCAAAAGGGCACTCACATTTCCATGCAGCTTATTTTAATTTACAGTAACTGTAAAGGCTTTACAACAGAGTAAACATAAAAACAGAAAACTTATACAGCACAGTAAAGAAAATGCAAAAACACATACACACAATACAAAAATGGATCAGTACAAAAAATTAATGTGCTGTGGAAACAAAAATACTCTATAGTATTGTACAGTAACACAGTGAAGCTATAGTGCTACACTAAAGACTCCATCCACCTAACTAGATGTCCTGTCGGTCCTGTCTGTCTGGCCACAGATTTTCATTGATTTCTTGCCTGATATTTCCCCTTGCAATGCAATGGGGGGAAATCTTCTTGCATGTGGTGACCACAACCAGCATCCATTGCAGCAAGCAGACATCTGATCTTGAGGCTGATGATCATATAATTTCCAGAGAAAAGAAAAGAATTCCTCACTTGGATTCAGGAATGGAGAATATGGTGGGATGAAATCCATCAGAATCCGGTGGTGGACAGCAAACTAATCCCTGATGACATTTGTACAGTGGAAGCTTACATTACTCCACGCAATTACAAAATTTGGCAAGTAATGTCTTATCAAACCTCTCTCATTCTCAGGGATAAGATCTCTGAAGAGGGTGTCCAAGAACATCAGGAGATGCTGGGTGTTGTATGGGCCAATAATGGGAATACGTGTACTTACACCATTCTCAGATATTGCAGCACACATTGTTATATCGCCCCCACATTGGCCTAGCACATCCACTGTGGCTCGGCGGCCTATAATGTTTCAGCCATGTCTCCTGCCTTTCACCAGATTGAAACCAACCTCATCCATAGACACAAGCGTGTGACAGATTTCACTTCCTTCCAGTTCCATTATTCTCTATAAGACAGTAGAAAAAATATCAAATCTCTCTTACTATAGAGTCATACAATTACAGCAAAGTATACAATAAATGTTCTGTGTTCTTCTCTGCACCTAAGTGTATACAGGCCTATATACTGTGAGTATATACAGGCCATAATGAAGGAAAACTTATAACACTGTACGATATACTACTATGTAGTGCACACCACTGTTTTACCTGTACATACTGGTGCTGCAGCTCCTTCACTCTGTCGCAGTACCTCTCAAATAGTACCTTGTAGAGTTGTTTCATGGTCATCTGATGTCTCTTCAACACTCTGTCTATTGTAGAGATGTTGACAGAGATGATATTTTGAAAGACGCCATTGTCCTCTAAAATTGCATTCTGGATCTCTCAAAGTCTAATAGCATTATTTGTTGTCACCATGCTGCAGATCTCTTGCTCTTGCTGAGGTGTACAAACTGCTCTTCAGCCACTAGCACAAGGTAGTTGTCTAGTCCTACAAACTGGAATTCAGAAATAGACCATATTACTGTATTTGTACTGTATTATAATGCACTGTACTGTGCTGTACTGTATACCATGTATTTCTTAAAGCATGAGTTTCAGACATGCATTGACTTTTAGTTACTGTTTTGCTGTAACTGGAATACTGTAACATGAATAATTACAGTATTGAGTGAGTACATACCTGTTTTCCCTGCGGAATGTTTGGATAATTGAAGACACTGTAGACAGGTTTACATTAGGCTGCACTCAGCAACCAGCCTCTGCCATTGTAAGGCCATGGTTAATGACATGGTTCAGAATTGTGGCCTGTATTTCATCTGGGACAACTCTGTCTTTGTACTCTTTCACCTCTTCCCCTGTTTTGCCATCTTCCCCTCACTACACCACCACACATCCTTTCTCCTCTTCCTCATCCTCTTCCATGAGCAGGTAGTTGCCTCTGTTCATTATTTACCTGGCCAGGTTCCTCCATGTTCAGAAATTGTAGTGATTCTGTTGCGATCAAGCTATATAAATATGTTTGACAATATCCATACTGATGAATAGCACCTGTCATCTAACTTGACAGGATTTGTGATTGGTTGATGTAAGATCTGAGAAAGTCCCCTTCATTAGTGATGTTCAAGTTTCACCTGACAGGCAATTTACCAATTTGGCAGACGTTACAAAACTTCCATATTGATAGTAGTTATGGAATATATGCCTGAGAGATTTTTTACAATGGAATGGACTATTGGGCATGTGATGACTTACACATTGAAAGAATTCCTACATGTTTTGGAGAGTACAATTATTCAACTGAGAAGCAACATCATTTTTTATCAGCAAGACATATGCATTTAGTAATTGTGCAAATTGCAGACAGTTGTACTTATTCATTTGCATAGATACACTAAAACATTTGCAATTTGTCTAAAAGAATGAGAAATTCAAATCTGTTGTGAACAATTGATTGGCGGTGTGGAGGTTTTCACATGTTGTTTTGAAAATATTCATTATCATTTGAGAAAAACTGTAATGTGCTGCCACTTCTCACAGCTGAGCTCCCATAGGGTCAAGTTCCTTATGCATTAAATTATCCACATTAGAATTGTAAAGCTAATTTAGGTGAATCTTACAACAGACTCAAAATTGCCAAGTATTCTCTGCAAAGCAGTACATGATCCATTGGCTACCACGAGCATTAAAAAAGCTCAAAGTCAGATCTAGATCAAACATGTGCTTGGATCATTGTTCATGTGTCTTCGGAAGTGTAGGGCTTGAGGATCATTCTGTTGTATGTGACCTCATGTTAATTCCTGTGGGGTTGGTGGTAGGAGGCTCATAGTTTCTCTCACACTCTCTCTTCCACTGTCTGTGTCGGTGTGTGAAGACCTCCATAGAGACCTCTGAGATCCAGAATTACAGGCGCATGAGCATTAAGAGAGCCTGGGTCAGAGGAGAGAACCCTTGATGATCACAGGAGAGTGGTGTGGTGGATTAAAGGCCAGTAAAACCAATACAGAGGCTTCTTAATAATAGAGGGAATGTAGGAGGTAAGGCTGAGAGAGTAGAGATGGACTTTGAAAAGAGACACAAAGACATGCTGTATGTTTTCAACAGAATAAAAGAAAAAAGTGTGAGCCAGAACAGAGCCTCATAGTGTACAATCAAAAAATCCAAGCAATCACTTATTCATGCATTGTTAATCCCCAAAAGGTTTACTTTCTGTTGCTATGACCACTGCTTTGTAGTTAGCAAGGGGAAACAATTCCCTTAAGTTTGAATATTTGCAACTTATTCCACACTAAGCAGGAGATCACAGAAGATTTCTCAGCTATCTGTACTTCAGCTTTAAACACAGTCAGCGTAGAGGAATCCTCAGGCAACAATCCATATTTTTGTGATATTATTACATGAACAGAAACTGGAACTATTATGACAATGCATAGATTACCTGTATCCCCCTATGACACGTGTCCTGTGTGGTCGGACATAATACAAAAAATTATGACACAGATGACACATTATTGTATACAACTTAAAGTAGTTGTGTGATGGGCCACCAAGAACCATCAGAACACCCTTGGTGCTCCTTGGCAGCAACTCCTTGAATCTATGAAACCCTATTGGAAGGATGAACACCATTCTTCGAAAAGATATCTCCTCATTTGGAAGCTTTGATGATAGTTATGAACAGTCACAGTAGTGTGCTCCTATAGGCGTACAAGAAAGTAAGACAGTAAAGGCTGGGTTGACAGGACTTTCATGCAGGCGACTGGAGTTCACCTCCTGTCTCAGACTTGCAATTAATGCTCATGTTTTTATTAACGGTTACCACTGACCACACTATAATTAGTGCCTTTTTAACATCTGGCCAGGGGCAACAGATGACAATTTGCCTTTTAGGCTAACTCATTTGCATTTTTTTTACTGTTGAACAATGAGCACTGTCCCTGTCAAATAAATTGATAAAATAAATTGATAAAATAAACCATGATCTTTAATCATAGTTTATTTGTCATAACCACAATTGTTCCCTCCCTAATTTTACAAATGTTGGTGTTGGACACAATCCAGGGTTTTGCAGAATTGTCCAACACTGACTTTTTGAATCACCCATGTGTGTTCAGTCATGTTGAAAACAGATGACTGTGAAGGCTAAAGCATATGATTCACATCATTTACATACTCATCAAACCATTCAGTGAACCCTTATATGGGAACATCTGCATTCATTATGTTTCTGCACTCATTTACTCGAGTGTTTACTTTAATTTGTCACATGCAATGTTTTTTGTTTTTTTTCCCAAGTAAAATTAGATGTTAAAAGTTGTGTCAGATTTGGCCGTCATGCATTATGAGAAGATGGCAACTCTGCATTTAGAACAGAGCTACAGTGAAATTTGTTTATTTGCTCATGATGATGAGTGGCATCTATGCTGCTTATTTCTCTCAAAAAAAGGTTTTTAAGATTTATTTTAGATTTTCAGCTGTTGAGAAGACATGTTGTAACCATGCCATACCTCTATCTGTTCTCCTCTTGGCGTGCATTCAAATTCATGTTAATATGTTTTTAATACATCACAAGTGTTATGCTTTTTTGTTGCATGTTTATGAAATTGGTAGCCCATTATGGGAAATGCACATAAATCCATGAACAACTTTATAAATGAGGCCCCTGGTGTTCGTACACCTACTGTAACACTTTAAGATCCAGTCTTTGAAACCTCCCACAGAGATGATCAGAGAAGCATTTGGCAGAATTTATGAGCTAAGTGTAATGTCAGTGCCTCCCAAAGCTACATGCCGCAGTATACATAAATAGAAATAGCATTGTATCGCAAACCATATAGACAGCTCGCTTGTGAAAAATAGATTATGAGAATACTGTGACAATGGAGAACAATACAAAGTAAAACTGTTAATTCTAAAGCACTAACATATTAGACTATGAGTGGAAGTGACTTGCATGTTATCTGTGTCTTAGTGAGAAGTAGTGACTTTAGATTTCACTATCTTTACATCTAAATTGCCATACATATTCCATCTACATCTGGTCTAGAGTCTGAATATGAGAATGCTAATACCAGGTGCAGAAAGGGGTTTTCTAATTTGTATGGTCGCCTCTACATAATACCTTACATAAATCCTCCCTTTGTCGCTTTCTACCCTTTTGCCCACATCCATCTCATTGGCCCGGGCCTCCAGTCGCCCTAATCTTGATCACCAAATCTCTTTGGAAATCCATGTTAAAACCACATCCGTCCCTATTCCTCTTCTCCTGTCCAACCTGCCTAACCTTGCCCTCCTAGGATCAAGTCTCCTACAAGGCACACTGGATTGGACTGGACTGTATTATGTCTGCACCCTTAAATAGCATCCTCTTAGCTTCTATCACAGCACCCACAAACCCCTCCCCACCACCACCTACACACACTGGAGAAGTGTATTAATATATAATTCATTATCCCCATCTTTGTACCAAAGCTGCTATAGATGCACTGACTCGGGGAGACCGGGCTGTAGAGGCAGTCTTGGTGGAATAGATGGCAGGCCACATTCTGCTAATTTAGTTGAGATATGATGCTCACTCAACAAGCTGTCAGTTGAAATCTCATTACATATTTATGCACATTCATGCTGTAAGATGAATGGCACTGAGAGGTTTGGGAACATAATAATAATAACAATCATAATAATAATAATAATAATAATAATAATAATAATAATAATAATAATAATAATAATAATAACACAAATGAAAATGCATTTATATTGTTATATCATCATATATTGTTTTCTTGTAGTCGTCTTATTTTCACAGATGAAGTGAAGATAGAGGAAGAAATCAAATGGTTGGAATAGGACGAGAATAATAAAATTCCAACCATATCTGCAGCTCTGGGTTTCCAACTCTGTAAATAGCTGATATATGGAGAAAAACAGGAAATAGAGATGAGAGTGATGAGAGGAAGAGATAGGCCTTGTTTAAAATGAGAGAATTACAGTAGGTGCACTCACACACATACAGACATGCATACACACACACATCAGAAATGATTTAGGGCCGTGGCCCAGCATCTCTATGACTTTCAAAGCAGGCGAGAAGCGGAAATGAAAAGATGATAACACATAGAATAATACACACGCACAACAATGCACATACAACCACACACACACTTGTGTTAAATGTCACTCAGCTCTAGTTATATTGAAGTCTGTTTGTGTGTCGTTTCCACAGCAGACAGTGGTGATTGACAGACTCTGACTTCCGCTGTGATTTACATGACAGCCTGAGACAACCCCCTGCTGCATGAACACACACTCACACACATGCTCTCTCTCTCTCTCACACACACACGTAAAAGGGCAATCTCTAATGATTGATGATTATTATTAAATGTGAGCATATTTAGATATTATGGTCATTGTAGTCATCTGTCTATGTGTGTGTTTTGTGTGTGTTTGAGAGAGAAGATATGTACAGTTTGTGTTAAATATATACATATAACTTGACATGTGATGTCTCATTATCATACATTATCTCGGATTAACATAAGATTTGCCTTACGGCAACACCCCTGAACATTGGCAGGCTATTATTGCCTCAGTTTGATCACAGGCTACAGTAATGATTTTTGGTTTGGTGTCAGACAGGGACATTACAGTCTAAATTCATATGAGTCAGTGTGTGTGTGTGTGTTCTGCTGGTACCAGACTGGAAGGCACAGCAGGTGGGCCAGCAGCATTTCAGGGAGGCATGAACACTGCTAATTACTGTCTGGATCAGTAGTATTGTTGGTTGGCATCTCTCTCTCTCTCTTTCTGTGTGTGTGTGTGTGTGTGTGCGTGTGCGTGAGTATGTTACCTGGTTAGGGAAAGCAAAAACAAAAACTGGATGCTGCTCTCTCTCTTCATCAACAATGTCAGTGATAGCTGGATGGTGGTTTTCTAAACTGTTGGACTCCATACAGGGTTACTTGATATGCAGACAGGGTCATGGGAGGATTTAGTTTTAATATTTCATTCTTTCTATATTATCTTTCAAAGCTTCCTCCAGCACTGCAGAATTTAGCTGCACTAACAAAAACAGTGCTGTATCATGTGATACTGAGTGATGCTCGCTGTCCTGGTGTTAGTGGCAAGCTGCATGGTTGATGCTGCAATAGCTAATAATATGTGTGACAAAAGTAGAATCTAGCAGAATGGTGATGCAAAGGAGTATTTTGATGATGTAAAATTCATCCCACACCTACCTGTTCCCTCAGATATGCTGACAATTATTGCCAGCTCAAGCAGATGATAACTCTTACATGCAAAAATATATTTTATTGTAAATGTTTCTCTCACCTGAAAGGATCTGATCTAACAATGTAGTATCTGTTTATAAATGTACGTTTAGGGTCCAAGTTTCCATAGCTGCTTAGCCATTAGGGTCTGCGAGATTTTTTTTTGTCAGCTGTTCATATCCACGAAGGTTCTGTGCAGACAACTGTGCACCATCTAAGATTTATGGCCAAGCATGCAAACGCCTAATTTAGCATCTACAGAACCGTGTGCACGTCAGCTGTCTGCACTTTGGTCCAAGTACCTAATTTGTTTTGTAGCATATCAGGCAGCGCTCAGCGATATATCTAATTATTTAGTTATTTAGAAAATATCTACTGTATGTTGTGAAGAGTTATTACAACATGCATTTTTCTGTCAAAAATGTGGCTATTCAGGTGGCTATCTGGCTGTCTTGTTGTCACACAATCACATCTGCCAGGGGAAAAGACTGAAAAAAAGCCTTTTCACAATGATCTGGTCATGAGAGGTGGATCTATGGGAGGCTGGACAGTGTGTGGATTCTACTTGGTTCATCCTGTTCTAGCCATGCTAGCTAGCCAGCTGTCTGCACATACTGTATTAGACTGATGTCAAGAAACACAGCAGAAATGATCAATCAGTGAGCAGACTTTCAGTTGCTGCTTTGTGTATGCTGAATATCTGTGCTATATTTGAAGCTTCTGGTAGTGATAGTCCATAGCTGTATTTTTTAAAAATATGCATACTCATGACACTATTGCAAGTGGTTCAGGTCTTTCCTTATTCTTGCTCAACTGCATGTGTGCACATGTAGGCCTAAAAATATGATGTTTCAATTCTATTTTAGAAAAATAAATAAATTGTGAATCATCCACAAGCTACAAATCCTAAATGTACAAAAAGTAATAGTAAAAGTAAGGAGAATAAAAATAAAACCTGCCTGTCATTCAGGTATTACCCACCTTGTTACACCTACACGTGAGACACACATGGTTGCAGGGATTTTCACGTGGCTAAAAAGTTTTGTTCATGTCAACCTCACCTTCCTTTCTTTTCACATTAATGGAGAAAAGTGGAAATCATGGGCAGTCAGGAAGAGGGTCAGATGGCCAACACGGAGGAGATGAGAGAGAAAGCTGAGAGTATAGAGGATGAGGAGAATAAAGACCAGAAGGATCAAATGGCAAGTGAGAGAATAACCTCAAACAGCGGCTTCCACTCAGTCTCTCAAACAGTGATTCAAACAGGTTGTTCCTGTGAGCTCCCCTAAGTTATTTACACTCTGAATGTCTGTATTTGCTAAACAGAGATTGGTGAGGTATGTACAGCGAGCGGGTCATTATTGTGAAAAGAACCCTGACAGGGTGATGCAGGACCCCAACGTGAATAATGCATCATGCACATCATCCCGCTTCTTCTCTTCACTTTGCAGTTAACACACCTGGAAACACAATTGTTACTAATGTTACAACTGGTAACAATATTACTATTATCAAACTGCGTATCACTTAAATTAATGTGTAGCGATGCGCAACTAAGAGAGGTGCTCACCAGATCTGCTGCTCTTGCCTGGATTGGAGGACAGGATCTTGCTAAACTTTTCCCTTTCTGTAATGGTTGGAACCCAGTAGCTCCTCAGGCTGCAGGTCACAGACATTATCTCTAATGTTTTTTGCCACAAGGTGTTGCGAATAAGCTGTGGTTGGTAAATTTACCTGACTTCTTTTTGCGGATTGATATGATTGGGCATAATCCTCCAGAGTCTGTGAACAGAACTGCGTACACAGAAATAACAGACCGTAGAATGGCGTAATTGACTAACCAGAATCAAGTATTCAACAAAGCTGTGTAATGAAGTGAAATAAGTCCATGGACAGGTCAGTCTGCACTTAATTCAACATATGAATGGGAAGATTCAAATTTTCGGTGCACAGTTATGCAACATATTCATGTTCTTTCAAATATTAGTTGGTGGGATAGAAGTCTTCCACATTCCACATTTCACTGTTATGTCCTTGGAACTTGCAGGTCATCTGTAGGAGTACCTTTTTACACAGAGTGGCCTTCAAAAGAGAGAAAAATTTCTGTATTTATATCATTGGACTTGCAGCCACTTCTGTTAAAAAGGAAATACTGTACTATGAATATTGTATGTGTCATGTGTGCTGAAAAAATCTCATTCCTCATCTCAATTTCTGTGCTGATATATTTAGTACTTTTGTACAATTCTATGATTTGAATTCGTATGCTATTGGGCACATTCATCCAATTTTCTGGCCATAATCCTATGAAAGGCGCAGAGTGAATGCAGTTTTACACAGACTAACCAAGGTAACACAGAAAAATATTAAAATGATTTTTAGATGAAATATTTGCAGAACATTGTGTATTTTCCAAGTCATCAAAATAAAACCCTGCTTTTTGTTCAATGCCACCATGAAGTTTGAGGTTGTACTCTCTATACTCAGAGAAAGTGAAAACACACTCCCCTGCGGTGACCAAAAAATAATGTTACCATAGTAACAGGACCGAAGAACAGAAGAAACATCCCTGATCTTAATAGTGTATTTCACCATTTCAGTCAGGACGACATGGGTATTTGCTTTAAACAATTCATTTGATGAAATGACGTGGAAGCCAAGTTTTGGTTTTGCCCTTTTTATTTTCTCCTTACGCAAAATGAGCATGAGCTACCAATTTGGAAGCAGAAAAAGTATCCCTGCTGTGACTAAAATCGGGGTATTGCAAGAGTATTGTTGTTCAAAAAAAGCAGCAGAGTTTTCATAGCAACTCAACAACATATCACATGGTAGCTGTCTGAATAACATAAATAACTGGGTGAGTGTTTGTGCATTTTAATTGTCAGAAAGGGTGTGTAACTTACTGTATGTATAATACAGAGTTACCTGAAGTGTTTTTACCTGACTGCCAGGGGTTAAAGTGGGCCAGAAGTTCCAGCACCTTCAATTAATAAGTAAATGAATGTTATTGGCAGTTTCATACATAATAATGTCAAGCGAGTTAATTTTTTGTGTGCTGCAGCCTAGCATGCCATCCAGCTGATGCCATCGAGATACTCACTCAACAAATTAGAAAGTAATGTAATCCCAGGGCCCCGCCCCCACACTCAACACACATCTTCTTTCTGTTCTCACTTCCCTTCAGCAGGTTCAAGCCTGCAGATGTCGATAAATGCGCGGTCACAGTCTTCAGCATCTAGCTAGCTACAGAAGGGAAGAGAGCCTAAACGGAGTTGATTTTTGCTGAATTGGCAGGTAATTTCAAATACAATGTTTCAAACAGAACTCAACAAATATCAGCAAACACACAAGCTGTTTTATGTGCAACTTGGCTATCTGTCTTGCTAGCTACCAGTATGGTAGCCGACACCCCCTGCTAAGGGGTTGCTGACTGACATTGCAAGCAGTGCTGGCCAGGGAGGTAGCAGGGGCACACTTAGCGCCCCGACCAGCAGTGCTGGCGATGACCGTCAGGCATCCCCTACAAGGGCCCTCCGCCACTGGTCTGTCTGCGCTTGCTGTCAGCACGGGTGGAGGGGCGTGGGGTTTTAGCTGAGAGTACGAGGAGCATAAAGTGCCCTCAATTAGGGATGAGTATTTCCCAATTAGAAAGTACATTATTAACGTTAATGTGTGATAAGGATAAAATTTAAAGCTTGCATAAGTAATGTCATTCATTCTAAATTTTTTTTTACAGCACAGAGCCACAGCAAGAAATGGCTGCTTAAAAGAAGGTCAGCTGATCACATAGCCTGTCCACAAAGAAAACAAGTCCAGAGCTCACAGTACAAATCAATGGGACTCATTTTTCCCTGCTGCACCACTACACCAGACCCTAGGGTTCCCCACTTGCCAAATCCCACTCTAATCCCTGCTGACTGCACTTAAAAATGTAAAAGGATTTGTTGTTAGGTCTAGGGGGATTTCATTTCCACAAAACCTTATTGTACCTACAGGCCACTGAATATAGTGAATACCACCAACAAAAAATGATGCAGGCCTTACCTGCACCCCAGTAACCTCAACTTGCTTTCTCGTTTTAGATAAGTCCCACCTTCTTGACGATCAGTGACCAATCAAAATTACATGCGACCGTGACACCTGCTATCAGTAAAGATATGCAATGATATGGGAAGTTAAGAATAAGTTAAGAATAAATCTGCCTACCTCTAAATTTTACCAGTTAAACCAATAAATGTCTTTTTTAAATCAATACAAAAAACAATGCGTGAAAACAACGATGTGTGGTTTTATACGGACTTACTGCTGGAACTATTTCTTGGCTGGGTGTAGTGACTTTCTTGAATCTAGTAACCAACAAGAGATTGCCAGGAAACCAGTAGAGACTGCAGGAAGTCACTAGCCTGACCATAAATGTTTTACGGAAAGTAACTCCACTTAAAACCACAATTTGTTGTTTTTTTCAATAATAAATTTCCAGTTTTTATGCTAAAATAATCTAATTGGACTATGGACTACAGATGCAAATTAGCTTCAAGCTAACTCTGGTGCAGTGCATCATTTATGCTTAATACTGCATATTGTCCTGTTCGATATATCAAAATCCAACATAAATTGTCTTCTGGCTCAGACTGGCTGCATGACAGTGGTAGCAGTCTTCCTCATCTGACTTTGTGCAGGAAAACAAAAAATGTATTTCCCAAAATATTTAACTATTTGTTTGAAAACAACAAAGCTATATAAAATGTAGAGAAAATGTAGAGAATATTCATTCATTCATATATTATTATTTTTAAACTCATGAATTTTGCAAATACTGAAGGCTTAGCTACTGTACAAATATTTAAAGTCCCCATCCATTAAAAAATATGTTTTTCTTACTAATTCATTATATAATAAATAATTAATTCACTTGGTTTTTGACAGATGTAGGTGCAGAAAGATGTATGTTCAGACTTTGACACTAGAAGGTTGTTTTCACATTCATCTGCTGAATGGGTTTCTCTGTGGTCACCTTAAATTAAGACATGCATTCTGTGACATCACAACTTATTTGAAAGCCAATTGTGGTCCAACAAGCAGCCTACACAAGTGTTATGTGGAAACTTGAAACCTCCAGTGCACATATACTGAGAATGAACTTTTGAGCCAATTAGTGAACAATATTTGCATATTCATTGATTTGTATTTTCAATTAAGAAGGAGTAGATTTAATTTAAACAATTTCTAATGAGGTAATTGGACTTTGTGTTGGAAAAACCATAATAAACACATATAATAATTATTATAAGCAGAGTTTTTGAATATGTCTTGAAAAAAGTATGGAGGGGATCTTTTAAAATCTATAAGAAGAGGTGTCTCATGAGGTATCATATTTCATATTCCCCTCAACATCAAGTAGAAAAAGCTTCTATAATGACTAAACCTGGCAGTTCCATTATCATTTTTTTTTCACTGCTCCACCAAACAGCAACACTTTGTTTCCATTACAATATCTCATCTGAGAAACAACTTGACATTTAACACAATCTTCTTGCATTGGGGAAGGTCCTATTTTTCAAGGACAAACAACTTGATTGTTTCTTGTTAAATCTGCAGTATAGCACAATAATACCATAGTGTGCATGGTATTTGTTTTGAGTAGTAAAACAACTGAAAGGAGTGTGAGGAGGGAAAGACAAATTCTACACCATGACCCTTACTGCCCTAAGTATGATAGGCTATTATGAGTGAGATCTTTTTTCTATTTTGCATTTTCTTTCATTGAAATCTCATCTTTTTTTTCACATTTTTTCTTTTTTTTGTGGCTCTGTTTCATTGGATTGCTGAGTTCTTTGAATGTGCCCCTTTGATGGTCTTTCTTTGAGGTTACTATTTTGATTGTTTTTTCGTACTCTGGATTCTGCAAACTTGGTTGTGGGTTTCTGGTGGCCTTGCGATGATAGAGCAAGAGAAAGACAGTGAGAGTGTTAATGATAGTATGGTATCTGTGGGTACTGTATGTGGTTAGATGTTTTGTGGTTTAATGGTTCATAAGTCTTCCCTTTGAAACAGGCTTCCTGTTCAATTTTTACTGCTGTGATATTTTAAGTGTCCTTGCAACTTTACTCTCTCTCGCACAGACAGTTTTTCAGAATACCTTTATTTCCATTCATTGTTTTTTCAATATGAAAAACCATGGGGGTGAACATGAGTGCACACTTGGTAGCATAATTAAAGGGGACCTATTATGCTTTTCCTTATTTTCAGACTTATATATAATATCACAGTGTTGGATGTTGATGTTAAAAATGACTTCAGACCAGCTTCAGACTGCTCTGAACGCTCAGTTTCCAGCAGTTTTTTCCACTTTCATTACGTGCTGACGTCAGCTCGTGACAGATTTCTTTATATGGTCATCTGCTCCACGCACACCGCACGAGTTTACTGCTCTGTTCCGTTAACATTATGGCATTTTTTCATTGTTTTGGGGGTAGTCATGCCAAGCTGTTACTCCATTACACAGCACAGCAAAATAAAATAAGTAGTTTACCCGTTGGAGATGTGCTGGTCATCTGCAGGTCTTCATCAAACATCATCATCACTGTGGCTGTTTCTGCTTGTACTATTCCTCCCTGCATTATTCTAACTGATCCACTGAACAAAGAGCTCCAAATATCTCCATATGTTGTTGTGTCGACTGGTTTTTAGCGCTGCTAACAAAGCTCAGCTAATTCAGTGAGGAACACATTTCACTTCCTGTAAATTCTTCATGATAAAAGTGTCCTGTTATTTAGTAATTTAAAAGCTTTTAATTTGAAGCAGTAAAGCAGGAAATGTTGGGTTTGCATCGGTGGTTACACAACTCTGATACGTAAATCTGGCCAATCAGAAAAGAGTGGGCTCATTGTGAGGGCCTTAAAGAGACAGGAACTTAAATGGACTGTAAAGAGACACAGGGTATACTGAGGGGCTGCATAAAGGGCCAGTTTAAGATAAATAAGGAGTCTGAGTTTTTTGAGCTGTGAATCAAAATTTAGAGCTGGAAATGAGCATAATAGGTCCTCTTTAAGATTACAACCCTGGCTCAGCTTACTTCTTACTTCCCCATTTTCCCCAATTGGTTGACTTCCTGTCACTGAGGGAACAAATGTTAGCGTGACCTTTTTAAATGGATAAAACAGGGTGACACACTCTGTGAGTTCATCAGACATCTACTGATTGCCAGCAGTAAATGATTGCTGCCATGAAAGATTTACCACCACCAGATGCTACCCAGCTGTGGGTGTGAGTATACTGTACAGTATTTTGAGAGCAGGATGTAAACTAAGCCTCCTAGTGCATACAAAAACAGCTATAACAGCAAATGATGCAGTACTAAATGTGGCAGGAGGTGTTAATCCATTACACTCTTCAATCTAATGGACAGCAGTGGTGGAAAATAACGAAGTGCATTTATTCAAGTACTGTACTTAGGTACAGTTTTGAATTTTCTTGTACTTTACCTGAGTATTTCCATTTTATGATACTTTATACTTCTACTCCACTGCATTTCAGAGGAAAATATTGTACTTTTAACTCCACTATATTTATTTCAAAGCAGTAGCTTTGTAGAGTCAGATGATTAATACAAAATACAATCAAGTTATAAATTATGAAACATTATTATAGATGAAATTACCAGGTAGTATCCAAAAGTAGTTAAAGTTAGCCCCACCTTTAGCAGCTGCAACATTAAAGCTAATACATTGATGCATTCATAATTATAGTCCAATTATAGAATATTATTAAAAAAATAGCATTATGAGTGCTTTTACTTTTGGTACTTTGATTTTTGGTCACTTGGGGGCAGTGGAAACAAGTTGTGAACACAGCATTGACATAGCATCATCTTTTAAGTTGATATGTTGAACTTAGTAGTTGCTGATTTACACATCTGGCAGGCACAAAATTATCATTCATCTGGAGTTGTGTTTCTGTCCGCTTGGTGAATAGAGGTCTAATATCCACTTTCCTTTAGCTCTGTTTTTGATTTCTACCAGCTCCTGAGGGAAATGTCTGGCACTTTAGCTGCTAAATGCTCCACTGTGTTCACCAGCTAGTTGCTAACTGTGTCTGTTAGCTGTTTGGTGCTGAGCAGGTAGTGCACAGTGGGGTTTTTAAAGCTTTTTCTCTGAAAACAGCCGCCTGCTGTGGCTGAAAACAGCACTGAGAGTGAATCAAAACAGTAAAATTGTGGGCTGGACAGCTAAACAATGAGCTGAAACTCGCTATAAAGCTGTTAAGCCGAGGGGAGCTGCAGAGGCGATGATAATTCTCTGTAGGTTCATCACTATGAGTGACTCCATTGACATTAAACATTGTTATTATGGAAAATATTGATTATAGCTGCTTTAAGTATATTTTGATGCTAATACTTATCTATCTATTTAGCCTGTTACCAGTCAAAACAGTCCTTCAAGACACGCAGAAACGTAGTAATGTTTTTGTCAAGGCATGTTTAGATTATTGCCATAGAAATCTTGGAATTTACTTGTTACTCAGTTATTCTTTAATTTACTGTATCATAGTCATGCTTATATCTTATACCTTTGCCTCTCATCTTTTACTGCCTCAATCTATACACTATAAAATTATTATAAATATTATCATTGCTATTATTATTACTCTGCATTCTTCATCCTGCAGGAGTGCTTTACTGTACTAAAGCCAACACTCCTTGAGCAGTTCACATTGTTTTAATAAAGAAGTCAGTCAAAAATAATTGGAACCACAATCTGATTTCATGCTGTGCACAGTGTGAGTAGTTTTCCACACAACAGCAGGACACAGTTAAGTTGGTTACCTTTCTGAGGAGTTGAGAGTGTGCAGCCTGTCACTTGCAACTCTTCATCTAACAGCTAACTGTGGCTGCTCCTTCTTGTTCCATCACTCCCTTGCAAAAATTAGAAATGAGCCTGTAAATAAGTAAGGCAAACAAATTCTTGTTTGTAGATACATTTTTGATGAATGAGCCCGGTCAACACTAACCACAGTGACAAGCACATTGCGTTTCCTGTGGCTGCTTCACAACAAAAGCCACCCTATGTTCTGCCAATTGAACACTTTCAATGGTTTGCATGCATGCATCATTTCCTGTGAGTCTGTTCTGCTTAGCTAGGCAATCTGAATCCACTGAAGGAATGCTGGACTCCGTCATGACCAATAAAAACTGCTACAGAGAGAGAAAATTTCGAATGCAAATACATATTGCAGGACACTGTTCTCTCAAGAAACACGACACAATAGGTTGTGATGTCAGTCGCCCTGAGACAACATATAGTTACGTTGAATGACAGATGCCATCTGGTGGCTGTAGTAGATGTGGAACAGTGGTGCAGTTGAGATTATGTTTTTAAAAGTTGACAAATTTCCTCATTTGGAGGTAGTGGACTGGGTGGACTGTATAACCCAACTTTAGACTTTAGACCACTGTTCATTTCCTGTTTCCAACCGCAAGTTGAGACAGTTTTAAAAAAAATGTAAATACGCTCATCCCCTAATCTTAACCCCGTGTAGCCATGATGACGAAGGTTGCCTGCCTTTAAGGAAGTAGTAACTTCCTAAGTGTTTCTCTAATCTTAACAAAAGGATAATTTTAACCCAATCTTGATCTTTCCCTTAACCTAACCAAGTGGTTTTTGTGCCTAAATCTAACCAGACCTTAACCACCATCATAAAACATTATTTTTTTAACAGTGATGTGTAACGGTTTTGAAAAGCACAGACAAATGATGTCCTTCCAATTACTCCTAATTAGAAATTAGGAATAGAAACGCACTTATGTGTCATTCTGGAGTGCATTGTCAAACAATGTATTTGGTCATGTACTTTGGAGGACTGTTATTGCAGAAAAATAAAGATCATAAATAGTATCAAAATGGGGTTTGATTTCATGAAAATCTTAAGAATTGTAACTTTAATGCTGTAAATTACTGCAGAGAGAGCCAGAGGCAAAAGCCTGGAGGATAAAACACAACACATACACACACACACACACACACATACATACACACACACACACACACACATGCACACGCAAGTACACGAACACACACCTACACTGGGTTGTTTGTTTCTTCATTTTTCTCATTTCCTGTTTGTTTTTTTCTTTCAGCTAGAACAATTTGTGCCCCTTCATTTTCAGAAACATTACTATTTGCCTTTTTTGAGAGAGAAATGATGAATCCTCAAACTTGTTTTCTTTACTGAATAGTTAAACTAATAAAATATAACAAAAATATTTATTTGTGGCAGTTGGAGTCCTACACTTCCTCCTCCAGAAGAACACTTCCTCGATGCTTTAAGGGAAAACCAGAATATATAAACTGAAAAATGTCTAACATTACACATACACTAGATAAATCCAGCTGTCCTTAAAATGGTTGTGAGTATTAATGCATTGAATTTGAGGCATATAGGATGCTTTATGTAAACCCTACTTACAAAAACCCTACCTACAGAATGACTAAATGATCAATCAACAAATCTGATCAATGAACAAATTAATTAATTAACAGTCTTAATACTGTTGTTCTTCTTCTTCTTCTTTATATAAATTGTATATTCATGGATTTAGACCACCTCCACAACACCTAATATTTTACATCCTCTTCAACCGTAGCTGGAGGAAAAAAATCAAGTAAAACATTTCTTCATTGTAGCAGCCAGGTTTCATCTATTGCTGTCTTGGGAAATAATGTAACACATCTTTTTTTTTTCTTTTATTTCATTAGTCAAACATTTGTGTACATACAGATTGATTGTGGTGCTAGACCATTTTAGTATTAGTGTTTCCAAATCAAAGGCATTTTGAATTATGTATAATTCATTGCTTACACTTCAACACTGCTTTCATCAGTTTATCATCTACCTGGAATTGTTCCTTGTGCACCTTGCCCTCTAACTCCCTCATTCTTTCTCTCTCTCTCTCTCTCAAAAAGAAGAAAAAATGAATTACAATATTTGTGTGCCTTTACTCCAAGGCAAATTTAAACAGTATGTATCAAGATCAGTGTTTTGAGAACCCAAAGATATGAAAGTTCCATTGTAAATAACCCTTTCAGCTCCAGAGCAAAAACTACCTACTTAAAAACATGCAGAAATAGACCTACAGTAGATGGAAATGGAGTGCTGCAGGCTGTGAAAGAGTAAATACATCTCATACAAGTGCACTGATGGAAGTCAAAGTGGGAGCAAAAAAAAAATCAGAGAGCAGAAATGGATGAAAATAAAAGGAAAACAAAATAACTTTTTAACATGTTAGTTTACTGTGAGCCAATATATGCCACGAATCACTTGTGTTTCCTATCATAGTGCTGTGTGATGGAGTTCAGCTTAAATGCATACACTGTTTTGGGATGTAGATGAACACTTATAATTGAAAGAATCAGCCATCAGGTTGTTGCCTTTGTTTTTTTATGGTTCCAAAATTAAGGAAGTAAACATGAGTAAAATGTTTATTTATAAATCCTGCCTTCTTAATTTTCTTTTAGCCTTTGTATTCATAAAATAAATCCTGTAGGCTTGTGTTTTACCAGAAAATAACTTATCAAACCATGTTACTTTCAGTATTATGCAAACTGTGGTGGTGAATTACGGCTAGAAAAAGAAGAGAACTGTTCTCTTTCAAACCCATAATGACCCCCCATCATCCAACATACTGGAGAGCTGCCTGCAAATTAAGTGAGCACATAAATCACAATTACTCAAGTTGTCTTTGATGTTGTGAAGTGTGTTGTGCGACAAGCTCGGCATCTCCACATGCATTGAGAGCATACTGTCATCGCTACCTTTCTCAAGTGTAAAATTACTATCAAATTGAGGCTGAGTTGTAAAACAGCCTGTGTGTGCTGCTTGGCATTGGTTCCAATGACTTCACATGTGTCACGTCTCCCGCAGAAAATACAAGGCATGCTTAAGGGATAAGTGACGATATGAAATCTGTGCTACACAGAGAGAAGAGAAGCAGTGGTGGAGATACAGTTAGTATGAATGTGAAATCAGAGAGTAAGGATATAGAAAATAAGAATTTTATTTGTGATTTTTTTTTCCAGTTTTAAGCAGATGTACAAATGTTTAATGGGGGCAAATCCCTGCAGACACAATCCAATGTCTTTTAGAAAACCTTCCCTTCACTATAGAAGAGGCTGTTATAGAAACACATCAATGTCCATGGTTATGGGATGAGACAACAGCAAGCACGTGTGGTTCAGGTGTCCATACACTTTGTTCAGGTGTTTACATACATTTGGCTTTTGGCCATGTAACTACCTCATACTGACTCAAGTGTCCTGTCATTTCTGATGAGGTTGACCAGAAAAAGACAACACATTAGGTAAAAAGTTAGTCAAAATACTTTAATGAATCATCTATTTTCAGTCTGTGACTGTAGCCCCTCTTTAGCTAAATTGTTGTATTTTTAACATTTCAAAATTAATAATTTCCCAATTTTTTGGCAAACTTTCATTATGCATGATTGTCTGTCTATACAGTTTCATGAAAATTGCAAATAGACTTTTAGAGCGTCTCTCAACCTGAGCCGAGCTATTTATTAAAAGATTTCAGAGATGTTAGCATGTGTGTTTGCAAAGTTGTTTTTTTTTTGTTGTTGTTTGTTTGTTTTTTACCACATGGAGGTAAAATTGTCATTGTCACTTATGACTGAGGCAGAACAGTAAAATTTTGGGCTGTAAAACCAAAACAGTGAGCTTAAAGGTGCTGAAATGTGCTGTAGAGCTCATGGAAAGTGGGATGACAACTCTCTGGATATGTCAGTACGAGCGACCCCTGTCACATTACACATCTACATCATACAACAACTATACTATACTTCACTATACTATACTATACTATACTATACTATACTATACTTAGGCATGGGTAAAATCAGTACCAACATTGAGGGCAGGCCCTGGGGGGCAGGCCCACCCATCCAAGAACAGCTGGTCAAACCCGGTGATTACTGGCTGTGTGATCACACAGTTTACACAATATTTAGCCACAAACTCTTCTTTTAGTGCATGCACAATGACAAAGCACAGCAATGACAAACAGTATAAAATCACAAAATAGACCACAGCTGCACTGCCAACTTACAGGCTATACGTTTTGTTTCCCACATTATAAGAAACATTACAAGGTGAACACTTCTTGCTGAGCACAGTTTAACTTACGTAAATGGTTGGTGTAGATAATAATCACAATGATTGATTAAAGTAAAATTGGGCCCACCCATACAACCCAAATACATGGCCAGTTACTCTCCTCTGGCACTGGGTAATTTATTGATTAGTGCAAGTTTAAAATAACACCAAGAGTATAACTAATACAAAACACAATATATTAGGAAAGTACACAGTATTGTCTTTATCTAATACACACACAGACTGTTTAAACAAAGTGTGGTAACTGCCTGAAACACCTGATGTGGTACAGACTGCTTTATTCCATTATTACTCTAACATACCAGTGAACACAAAAAAATGTGAATTCACTGTAGTTCACTGCACAAATTGAGGCAAATGTTTCAAGTTTAATGAAAAATATGAGTGTATGACTCACTTCACCAAAGTACTGACAAGAAGAGAAAAAAAAGAGAAATTAGAGGAAAATACCAGAAAGAACTGGAGTTTCTGGTAAGCTTTTGAGATCTCAGAGTCAGAGTCTGAGTTCAGCATACATACAGTGTGATGGAAATCTCTTTCTGTTTCTTTGAACACGCAATTATAAATCCGTTTGTTGTAAATGCAAAAGGTACCTTTAACAACATAAACCAATAGAACACTAAACAATACCATGAGCAGGATTTCCCACTCTGTTTCACAAGCCAGCAGTTTCCATGGGGACTAAACAACCAATGAGCTTTCTTACTGTATCCTCACTGAATTTAACTAACTAACCTGAGTAACTAACTGAAGACATTACGAAGACAGCACGCCACTCTGGGTTATTATGTGTGTCTCTGTATGAATGTGTGTGTGTGTGTGTGTTCACACCTGAGAGGGCTGAGCCTGTAATGAAAGACTTTTGTTTGAGTTAATGAGGACCAAAGTACTTAAACAGATTTAACGGACATTTGCTGTAATTAATTATTAAAGAAAATGTCTGTATTATTAATTAATTAGCCCATGCTTTAGCAGTTAGGCAGGGGGTTTTGAACTCTGTGTGTGTGATGTTCAGTACATGTGTGTCAGCGCTGCTTGTTGTCCTCCTGTACTTTGATCTTGGCCTCCGTAGCAGTGATTGTGGTTGTGATACTCTTGTATTCCATGTACTGAGGATTGCAGTGGAGAGTGTTTTAGGCTCCATCAGTTTCTTTCTTCTTCTTGATTCAGGTCACACACTTTACTGGTTGAGATGGTGCCAATGCATACATATATATACTCCCACATGCAGATACACACTTATGCTGTAGAGAAACATTTATGTGAAAGTTCACACATTCATACATTTGTCCTCTGTACAGTGAAGCCAAGTCAATAAAGCAATCTCAACATCCATTGACATTTCAGCTATTACCGGAATTTGCTGCTTCATCTCTTGCCCCTGCTCTTCCTTTATGTCTTGTCCTCTTGCCATGTTCATCATAAAGCAGGTCATTCATTACTGTAGGAATAACCAATGGAGGAATCATCAATGCA
Source organism: Thunnus albacares (assembly GCF_914725855.1). Taxonomy (NCBI): domain Eukaryota; kingdom Metazoa; phylum Chordata; class Actinopteri; order Scombriformes; family Scombridae; genus Thunnus; species Thunnus albacares. The sequence continues at coordinate 11,184,561 of NC_058108.1, read as the reverse complement.
TATTCAACACAGATTTTATAGAAAAATCCCCTTCAAATGAATGTGAGGATATATACAAACCCTTGAGCGGACACACTTGTTCGCACAAGTACACACACAGTTAAACACATTTAACTGCATTAATAGGGCCAAGGGCAGTTCCGTCTGTTCACCGTAGGGGGTAAGGAAATAGAGGAGGCAGAGGAAGGGAAAGAGTTTTGTGCAAACAATCTGCTGCTGTTTCCATACATTCATTAATATACTGTATGGGGGGTGATTTCACTCACATAGCATTTGTTTTCCTAAGTGTTCATTTGCATACAGCCTTGAGCATAGCAAGGATGTGAATTAAAACAAAGAATGTAGTGAATGAGATTGTGAGCGTCAGCCATCTCAGCACACAAACATACACCGCTCAGACATTGGTGCTTTTTCATTGTTTAACACATTCGCACATTCACATGGATGCTTATATTCACACTTTCACACATCAATGCATGCACATACTGCCTGCCATAGATATGGGCCATGGGGACATTCACCTGTGGCAGCCAGTAAAAAATGTATGAATATGCAAAAATGTTAACTGAAAACTAAATTCTCTGTTTTTTCTGTAGCTCTTCACCTGCAGTAGCACTTGTCTGTCATAAACAGGAATGCTTGTTATATTTTTTTATTAAAGTGCTGTGGCTCTGACCTTAGTTGTCCTTACTATTCTTTAATTATTTGTCAAAGTGTGTTCAAAAGTTGCAGTGGCTGAGTCTAACTCATGCAATGTGAAAAAAATAAATATCTGTGCGCTGTATTATTAGTAGAAAGAAATTCACACACCATCAGTTTCTTTATTAAAGTTTTATTAACACTGATTTCTAATTGCATTTTTTTTTAAACTTTTACTTTTATAGATGAAAGATGCCAGATGTTACGTAGACTGCAAAACATAAAAAAGTAATACTTTATCAATATTGTTTTATTCAGCAATTAGACTCAAAATGCTGCCAAATCCCACAAATGATATTGAATTTTCCACACCAGCCAGCCCACACTCTGAGAAGGTCTGCTCCTCTGAGCCTTTCAGGGGGTGAATAGTTTCAGCACAGGGCATGATGTCAGTGTGCACACATGGAACAATGCCAGAGTACAAAAAGATGTGTGGTTTTAAGTTACTTAAAGGCGCACTAATCATCTTTATATCAGGAATAGATTAAAAGCATATGTGTTATATTAAAGGGGTCATTTGCAGAAATGAATCCACAGACGAATCCACCGACTGCAATTCCCCTCAACTCTATGGAGCATTTTAAAGTTTTTCAGCTCATTGTTTTGATTTCATGACCTGCAACTGTATTGCTATCACACCAGTCCTACTCTTGTTTCCGGCCTTATTTGCTGCTAAAATAAAAGGATAACTCCATTTTATTAGAGCTTGGGTTATTTTGGTAGTTTTGGCCATTGTTATCAGTTTTTTTTAACATTGTATTCACCAAAGCAATTACTCAAATATGATGTAATGGCAACATTGCTACAAAAACCTGAATGAAGCAAGAAATCAGTAGTCAGACAGGTTGTAAACAAGTCAAACATTAAGCCAGATTATTACAGATAAACGTCTTTATTTGGAGCAAATCCGTGGCTGAAATGTCAGCAGTAATCCTTCACTGCACAAGAAAGCAGTTTGACTAATGATTTTACCATTTGCTTTAATTTTCACTTCACCAAATAAATGGCTATCCTATTTTTTTTTCTTTTTTTTTCCTGTCTAATTGTCGTACTGTTAGTGTTTCTAGCCCGATTGGACTTTTTAGTGATGTTGCTGTCTCTTTCCAGAGCTCAACAATTGACTATTGGTATTGGCCCCTAAGGACAAAGCATGCACAAGCTGTAGCTCAGAGCACTTCCAGTGTAGCGATTAGCTTTGTAGCATTTTTCTTGTTGCATGCGTTTTTCCTTTTTGTGTGTTTTGATACTTGTAGCATTTCTAGATTAGGATCGCCTTTTCCTTCATGTTTGTGCTTTCACTCTTGTATGTGCTTTCTCCTTAGAGGCCACCATATATTATTCTTGAAGTTTGAAGTATGTTGTCCTAAGTGGAGCTGAGTTCTACTGTTGTTTGCAAAAAACTATTTGTTTACTTCTGTTTTAACTTTATAACGTCAACTCTTCTTTCTGCTCACGGGGACCTGAAACATGCTGAAAAGTGCTATCCTTTTACATGGACATGCACGGCCAAACACACACATGCACATACGCACACACACACACACACACACACACACACACACACACACACAGATGATGAGATAAGGCCCTGGTCCTGGACTATTGTGAGGCCTTGTAGAGACAGGAGAGTTCCATTAGCTAAAGCAGCCGAGCATGGCCACTGCTGGCTCATCACTATCTGCCACCCCATCTAGTCAGAAGTCTAGAGAGAGAGAGACAAAAAGAGAGAGAGAGGTGTATAGAGAATGAAAGTGAGAGGAGAAAACAGTAGTAAGAGAAGTTCTGAGGAGGGAAAAGAAAAGAGAGGGAGAGAAAAGAAAGGGAGACGGAAATAAATCAGTGAATATCACTTCACACATCACAGTCTATTTGGTCAGCAGATGATTAGTCAGCATACATGGTACAAAAGAGCTGAGGGACCAATATATTTACCATTAAAGCAGTGGTTCAGTGTTTCACTGTGATTTACGAAGGTTTAAATAGCATATCATTCCCCAGTTACTCACCATATTGTTAACAATATATCACTGCTACAGCCTTCTTATTGGAATCTAACTAGACATATAGAACAATTACTCATGACGCAACGGGGCTTATTCTCGAGATGCTCATCACGCTGGAGTTGATTAAGTTAGAGAATGTGTTTGCCTGACTGTTTGTCCATCTGCTTCTGAAACAATTAAGCACATGCTTTGGTTTTCTCTCCTGTCCTGTCTTGTTTTCTGCTTTCCTGTCTGGTTTTCTCCTCTCCTCTCCTCTCCTCTCCTCTCTCGTCTTGTATTCGGTATCCTCCCGGGAGCAAACTTCTCTACCTCCCTCCTCATTTCTCTCGATCTCCTCCTCTCCTTTAATTCCCTGCCTGCGGAACACTGAGGAAAGTGCTGATGAACAATTAAACATGGTCCTTCCCCAGGGAAGCAAGGTCACTCATTGCATGTGTATGTGTGTGTGCGTGTATGTGTGTGTGCGTGTGTGTGTGTGTTTGTGTGGTAAGTGCAATGAACGTGTGCGTGTGAGAGAGGAAGAGGGAGATAAAGAGAGGGAGCAACATGGCAGAGGTACAGAAATATGCCAGACAAAGGGTAAAAAGCTGAATAATATCATACAGCTTGTGTAGGCGTTACAGCACAAGTGTTGAGAGTATTTTTTTGTCTATAACACTTACCAGGCAGTGAAAGATGCAGAACCAATCATTTATATTGTAGTAAGTGTCTCAGTATAAGCATTGAAGGTTACAGTCTTGTGAGCATTCTGGTACATCAGGAGCAAATGTACACTTGCATATTTATGTACAGTTGACACCAGTTTACTACTGTATCACACACAATCGTTTCTTATATGTTCAAAAGCTATTGACTTTTTCATGCCATGAAGATGCAAATTCTCATCTATCATCCTTCTGGGCTCAGTGAAAGTCAAGGAGGTTAAGACCAGAATATACAGAGCAGATTCAAAGATTGTGTTTTTTAGCCATGCTTCTGTAGCAGCATGGCTCTGATGATGGGGATTTGTTCTGTAGGTCAGACCACAACTAGTTGATGGATTGTCATGAAATTTTGTTCAGATATTCATGATCCCCAGAGGATGAATCTTAATGATTTTGGTGATCCCCTTTTCCACTTTTGTCACCATGCAGTTCAGATTTGCGGCTTACGTGAATCAGCTCATTGACTATTTAATTGATTTCCATGGCATTTAGTCCTGACATTCTTAAACCCCTCAAGATGAATTGTAACAATTTTGGTGTATCTCTGACTTTTTATCTAGTGTGATCATCAGGTCAAAATTTCAATTTTGTCCAGTTCTAATATCTGCAAAAGGAATGAAATTCCCATCAGCCTAGCTCTGATCGATCTGAACTCCATTCAGAAAACAAGCATTTTAAAAGTTGTTTGCTTGTCATCTTGCGGACAGACCTGACAAAGCAAGAATTCAGACTTTTTACAAATCGGCATCATGATGTAGTTATTTCAGCATCATTTTAATATATTTATTGCAATTAAATTACAGGAAAATCTAAGTTTATTTTAGTTTCATACCGCCTTAAGGTCTGAAGTTGTCGTCGGGGAAGTGCAGTAAATCAGCAGACATTTGGGGGGAGTTAATGCAGTTTATCACAGCAAAACAAACAGAGAAGAGATGATAAGGTATCTCTCAGTGTTTACTGATAAGTGTTGGTATGACTGTTGTTAGCAGGTGGACTGAGCTCCGGGTCCGGGTGGGGACCTGCTGTTGCTTGCTGGCTGTTTGGGGCAAAAAAAAAAAACAAAAAAAAAAGTCCCTGCAGACAAACTTGCGCTAGTAATGCAAGGCAGAAATTTGCTTTGGGTTGCGTTTGGCATGAACACAACATAAGGTTGCCATGGAGTGTGGTAAGGCCAAGCTTTAACTGAGCATGTGTTTAACTTGCTGGAGACCAGACTGAAGGGAAAACATCCCTAAAATAAGTGAGTAGTGAAATTGACTGTTGAACAGCCTGGCAGATGGAGATACAAGTGTCTCCTGATATCTGTGGGTTGTAGGCTTTAGACAGTCATTGACTGTAAATGATTTCTACTGAAATGTTAAAGTCCCCCTCCACTCAAAAATGTTTTTCTTCTTGTTCCTACAGTTAAATGTTTGAGCCTCACTGTGCAGAATGATGTATGTGCAGAGTTTGACACTAGAGGACTGTTTTCACATTCATCTACTAAAAGTTTTTCTGTGCTCATTGAAAATCCAATTTTAAGGTGTGGGCCTATGAGCATGATTTGTGACATCGCAAATAGGTTGGATGCCAATCGTGGTCCAGTATGCAACTTACACAAGTGTGATGTGGAAACTTGAAACCTCCAGTGCACAAACACTGAGAATGGACTTTAGAGTGAAGGAGGAGACATCTTGTGTCCAGCAGTTAAACTTTTGAAATGAAATATATTTCCATATTTATAGATTCTGGAATTTTTAATGAGAGAGAAGGAGAAGATTTTAACGAGATAATGAAACTTTTTTTGTGGAAAAAACATATCAGACTCAAATTATTATTCAAAGTATTTTATATACATGTTAAAACATGCCTGTGGCAGTCCCAATCGAGAAATGTTTTTGAGGAATATTTCCACCTCATCATCGCATCAGGGTTGATATTTTTTCATCAGCTAAAGTGTCCACATTGTACAATTTTGCTCCTCAAGATTTACTTCCAGTTGTGATGTTCAGTGCAATTGCAGGAAGTACTGTGACTTATATTTATAAAGGAGGGCCTGTAGGACATCTGACATGCAGAAGAACAGAGTTTGTGTCCTGTCACAGACCTGCAATTAACTTTTGCCTCTCATTCACCATAACCTCATTCTTTGCTGACCCTTAACCAAATGCCTAACCTAACCACACCACAATCATATGTGTCATAATCACAGTCTTTCCCTAACCTTAATTGGCTTTAAGTATAAAAAAAATCTTGTGTCGTCTTGAACATGATCCAGGGTTTTGCAGAATCGTGCAATACTGACATTCCTGTCTGTTGGAATGAGAGCACATTGGAGTAGCTTGGCCTGAACCTGCTTTAAGTGGATGCCCAGACACTGCATGAACTGAACTCAGCGTTTAGGTCTCTCAGCAGGAATAGCAGATTGTCATTTACAAGTAGTTTCTTTTTTAAAATTCTTATTCTTTTTAAATAGTCATAGAGAAGGTAGACCACAGTCATGTCACATGATGACATGAACCCAAACTACCCCCCTACTGTGATGCTCGTGGTCCTCCCTATTGTGAGAACTGGATGCCGACACAATTATTAAGCATTCTTTCAATTGTTGCTTTCATTCTATTTTGTTGATTGACAGTTAGTGGCAGTCAAGCACTTACAAATGTAGTGAAGAAGACTGCTAGAAAAACAAACATGGATGGCTGTTCACAAAAAAACTCCACTGAGCAACTTTAAGTTTATATTTATTTGACTGATTAGTTTCAGTCACCCAAAATTGGGAGATTATGTACATAAAGGTTGTATAATAAAAGTTCCTGTTGAAAGTCAGTTTCTTTATGTCAGTCATTGTCCCAGTGTGAGCTGGGATAGGCTCCAGTCCATTGCGACCCTGCATATAAGCTGGTATAGATAATGGATGGATAGTCATTGTTTTATTAACAATGTGTAGGTGCACAGATCCAACACAATTAAAATGTGTCACCGCCCAAAGACTTACTGTAGCTGTGTTGTACAGTACAATAATTGTGCTGTAGTTTATGTGATTAAACAGGCTCTTTTTATGGGATATTATGACATTTCACAGTGGGAAAAGCAAGTGTAAATAATAAATAAAATTAATGATGGCTGAATTTTATGGCCTGCTGGGACACTTGAATAGAATGGAAACATTGTTAATGTTATTAGTAACACCTGTGATTTTTCAAAATGTCTGCTGTGAAAAAGGCCTGTTGTCAAGAGTACTGGCTGCAGCTTATCAGAAGTCACATGATCCGGACTGCATCAGTCCCATGGCAGCTGTTTCAAATTACAACCTTTGCTTAAAAGTTGTCTCCTCCAGTATATAAAAAGAAGTAGTTTTTTGGGACATTAAAAAAGAAACAGATTGATTCTTATATACAAACACACATACGCACGCTCACTTACAAATAAACAACACTCATAACAACACTCACAAACACTGAAGAGACAATCATGACCATCTTGTGGTGCCGCTCACCATCTCTCTCGGGATTCGTCAGCAGCAGGGGAGTGGGTGGAGTTCAAAGTCAAGTAAAAATAAAGAAACAAAATGTAAACTGCAGAACAAGGCATTCTGGCACTTTCCTCTCAATCACCGTCTGGCGAACCATTATTAGCTGTTTCTCTGTGTGGGAAATCATTAATTTTAGAAAAACAAAATATGTCAAGTTTATCCCTGGGGCCAGCAACTATTTCTGTGTGTTCAAGACAGGAAACGTTGAATGTGATGGTATCCTGAAGGCAATTTGTTATTTATTAATTTCCACTCATGCATTTTATTTGAGGTGTGGGTTGAAGGGGGAGCTCTAATTTGTACACAAATACATGGTCTATTTACAGTGCGGGCAGGCTAATACAAAAAGAAACGCTCGTGGGTGGAAGAGATATTTAATAGCACCGCTCTAATTATCTGTGTTTTATTGTGTTGCCTCACATTTAGAATCACTTTACTAAACTCAATACATGCCACTTTATTTGTATGCTTCTCAGGTGGAACCATGCAAATGTTTGTTTCCCTGCCACACCAGTCTGCCCACAACCTCTAATTCAGCCTTAACAATATGAATGTTTTCTCTCTCTTGGAAAATCTTGCCCTTTACAAGACTTCTCCATCACTGCTGACAAGACAATGGTTACTGCCACCCAGAATGCCAAAAATGTAGTACAACTCCAAACCCACAATACCCACAAACAGGGCCAATGACCTGAACTTGTTTTTTAATAGGTTTGACACCTCTGCTCTTCCCCCTCCTGTCTGAAATAACACCCCTGCCCACCTCTCTAGCCTCCACAGTGACAGTGCTATTCCTTGCCTGGCTCTCCTTCCACTGAACACTCCTCCCAGTCCCACCGCCCACTGCTGGTCTTGTTGGCATCAGCCCCAGAGTCTTCAGGGGGTGTGCCACTCAGCTGTGTGGAGTCCTTCAACAGGCCTTCAACCTGAGTCTTGAACTGCAGAGTGTCCCAGTTCTCTGGAAAACATCTTGCCTTGTCCCTGTCCCTAAGAGGGCCCATCCTCTCTCCCTCAACAACTACAGGTCATTAGCTCTGACGTCATATGTCATGAAGTCACTACAAAGACTCGGTGCATCGGTGTGGAGGATGCCGTCATATACCTGCTGCAACAGGCCTATCGCCACCTGAACACGGTTGGAAACACTGTGAGAGTTATGTTTTTTGGCTTCTCCAGTGCTTTTAACACCATCGGACCATCATTATTGGGAATAAGCTAATTGGCATGCAGGTGGACACATCACTCATGGTCTGGATAACCAACTACCTGACAGGCTGACCACAGTACATATGGCTGCAGAACTGCTCCTCCGACACCTTAGTGAGCAGCACTGGAGCACCACAGGAGACTGTCTTATCTCCCTTCCTCCTCATCCTCTATACCTCTGACTTCAGGTACAGATCAAAGTCGTATCAGCTGCAGAAATTCTCTGATGACGAGGCTATTATGGGCTGTATCAGTGGAGGATAGAAGGAGGAATATGGGGGGTAACAGCTTGGTGGAGCTCAACCACCTACAGCTTAACATCACAGAGACTAAAGATCTGGTCGTGGACTTCAGGAAGCAAAGGACGCCCCTGTGTCCTGCAACCATCAGGGGGACTGATGTTGAGGTGGTTGAGGATTACAAGTACCTGGGAGTACACACTAACAATAAACTGGACTGGTCTAGGAACAGAGACGCTGTGTTCAAAAACGGCCAGAGTCGATCCTTCCTACTGAGGCTCAGGTCCTTCAACATCTGTAGGACCATCCTGTGCATGTTCCACCACGCCATCTTCTATGTGGCAGTGTGCTGGGGCAGCAGGGTGAAGGCAGCTGATGCCTGAACAGACTTAACAAATTCATTAAGAAGGTTGGCACTGTTCTGTTCAAACTGGAGACTGAGAGGAGGATGCTGCAGAAACTTCTCAGCATCATGCACAATCCCTCTCACCCCCTGCATGCCTCCCTAGAAGGACATCCGAACACACACAGCAGGAGACTCATTGCCCATTTGTGCAGGACTGAACGGAAATCTTTTCTGCTAGAGGCCATCAGACTCTATAACCCCTCCCTTTGCAGGGAGATCATCTAAAAACCCTTTCAGTAAGGACAATACCATCTAACGTTTTGTCATGCAACATTCTACGGGCTTAAACCAAATATGTGCAATAAGTAATTTACTATCTACATTGAGTGCAGTATCTGTAGAGGAAGCAGTATCTTCACCCCATCTGTTTTGCTTCTGCTGTCAGTACTGTGGCCATCATGCTATCATTTCATCATTTCAATATTAAAATAAATGGTCAACCCATCAACTACGTTGTTCTATGCACTGTTACATCCATGTCTATAGTTACACTGTGTAAATATTTTATTTTATTTTTTTATTTTATTTGATCTTTTTCCCTTTATTTTATTTCTATTTATTGTACATAGTATCTAGATTTTACTGAGAAACGTCTTTCTTTACCCTGTGTTTCTGTTGCATGCCTGAGCATGTTGATGGCACAAGAATTTCCTTCAGGATTAATACAGTTCTTTCTTATCTTATCTTATCTTACAGCCACAGCCTGATACTACAAATACAACATCAGACCTTTCCTCACCAGAGACTCTGTCCAAATCCTCTCTCAAGTTTAGTCATCACCTATCTAGGCTACTGCGACTGCTTCCGTGGCTTCACTTCTTTCCAGCCCCTACAACTCATCCAGAACGGCGCAACACGCCTTGTCTTCAACCTCCCCAGACCCTCCCTATGTTATCCCCCTCACACAGTCCCTCCATTGGCTGCTCGTATTAAATACAAAATCCTGCTGCTGGCAAACAGGGCTGCAATGGGATCCACACAGACACACCACCAGGCCTCCATCCAGGCCTACACACAACATTCTGCTCTGCTTTTCTGCCACCACTGACCATTCAGCTCCCCACTTCCATTGGCTTCCAAACTGACTGGCTGTCTCCTTACTTCTTCCATCCCCTCCCCCATAGTGCAATTTCTCCTCAAGTATCCTCTCTATCTAGTCATTTTGGCCTCTCTGTAGGATTTTACTAACTCTACAGTTGCACTCCAATTAAGTTGCTAAGAATAAGAGCATCAGTTAAATTAATGAAATATAAATGTCAGTCTTCTGCCTGCTGCTGTTTTCATTCTCTCCCCTCCTGTTCATGAATGTATGAGTGTCTTGTGGCAGTGCTAAAAGTATGTCTGAATATCAAAAGCTCTGTTTCATGAGCTCACTAAGCCTTCATGTTGGTAATTGTATGCTTCCCACCCTGAGTCTGCTGTATGTGTGTCCACGGGTGCGTGTACAGTTTTAAGTCACTCGCATTAACCCTGTGAACCTCAGGCGTGGGTAGCCTCCCGAAAGACTTGTTAGGTGTGTGAAATGTTGTGCATGTGCATGGATTGGACACACACATCACTGCATGGGTTGAAGCGCCATAAGGTGAACATAAAACTGGGAAGGCTATAGCTTGATAGATTGCTGCCTGCACAATAACCTTTAGATAGTGTTGGCAAGAAATCCTTTGCCTCATAGAGCCATCTGTTCCATTTGCAATTTCTTCCACAAGATATGAGATTGTGTTTGCAGGCTTTTACTGTAAACATATATGTGACCACATTCACTTGGTCTTAGCGTTATCAGTAATGTGATGACTAGGACTGGGCAATATAGCAAATTAATTTGATAAATTCAAATAGTTGATATATATATCTGTAAAATGTCTACATTATCAAAATCAAGTTATTACAATGGTCACAAAAAGGGTATCTTCAGTCAAAAAGTAATGGTCATATTAACTGTCTTGTGTCATGACTGTCCTGTAAACTGTGACGAGAATAGTTAACCTATATGTGCACCTCCTGCTAGTGGCATTGTGCCCATCCAACTTGAGGGGTTTATAAGAATTTGAGGGGTTTCAGTTTTTTTAATTAGACTATAGTATATAAACAAAAGTCACTTTTCTTTATTCTTTATTCGTATCAGCGGAGCTAGTACAGCCACTCAGCTGCACGGCTTGGGGGGTCGTATAGAAGTGTTGCAAATTGTGGTTGTGATTAATCAATCTCAGCTCACGCTATGAAACAATATGATTTGAATAATTACATTACTTAACCTAGAACTTCAGAATTTCCCTATTTAAAGTAACTTTAGCATCAGTGGTTTTAACTATAACTCATAAGTAATTAACATTAGTGTTAACTTTTTGTCCTTTGCCATTATTATCAGCTATATTCTTGTTTTTGTCAACACAATTTTGCAGCTCTGGAATGCGTCTTACAAAACAGGGAATGAACATCAGGAGAAAGAATCAAGAGCTAAATAGTTTAAGTAAAAGTAGTAGCTACAGTTTTGTGAGTTTTCTTTACTTAACATTAAATAATAAACAGTACAGGCTAGCTACCCAGCTAATGTCACCCCTGATTTTAAAGCCTTTTCGCTAACATTTTCTTGTTCAATATTAAATGTAATATGGTGTTAATAAGTGTTATTTGGTTATAGTTCTAGTTGGTAACTGATAGGAGAGTGGTTTGATCATAAACAAAAGCCAAAGCAGATAATTGCTGGTAATAACTTGGTTAGGTGTGAACATTAACATATACATTATGCAGTTTAGGGAGTTCTTTTGACTCCAAGTGGCTAGCTGGTCTTGGCTATCTCATAGTTAATTTAGCGGTTGTATCTATGAAGTAACACCTCTGGTAACAAGAGGTGAAGCTTTGAGAGTCTCTGTATATATCTGTTTGTCTCTATACTTAGTTGAAGCCTCTGTTACTGACAGTAACTGTATGGGATAACCTATATTTTTTGTTTAACAATGAAAGCCTTGCAAGTGATAAAGATCTTGCATTATATATTGTCCCCAAGCTTAAAAAAGATTGGATTTAATTTTTTGGCCACATTGCCCAGCCCCAGTGATAACCGTAATCAGAATCTAAAAGTATGACATGTGTGTCTTAGTATGAACTGTAACATTTTTAGAAAGAAGCAAAAAGAGAAAAAAGACCGTGAGCTCTTCTTTGTCCTTGAGTTTGAAAATTTTTATTTTCCTCTCCACATCTGCTTTACCTAGTTGCTGAGCAGCCTCCACACCTCTCACTTTTCCCCCCACTTTTCTTTCTGGGCCCCACGTGGTCTCTGAAAAGATGCAAAAATGCAATATGGATAAATGAGGAAGGATATAAAGATAGAGACAGGTGTAGACGGAGAGATGGATAGATGGATAGAAGATCTGGAGCAGGGTGAAAGGGGAAATGGAAAGATGGATAGAAAGAAGGATGCATGATTAGGTGGGAAGGGGGGAGTTAGTGGCATCTATAAATAGGTGAATGAATGGATGCATAGATGGTTGCTGGCTGAATGAGTGGATGGATGGATGAATGGGTGGATGGTTAGAGAGATGAAAAGCCTTGAGGTAAGGAGAGATATTAAAAGATGAATGAATAAGGAGCAGCTCCCTCTCTGCACTTCTCATTTTTTTTTTCCTTTTCCTCCAGCTCTCCCTTTTTTCCAAGCCATTCTTGGTCTCTGTCTTGCTCTGTCATTGTTTCTCTGTCTATTTTATGGACTCTTTCTCTCTCTCTCTCTCTCTCTCTCTCTCTCTCTCTCTCTCTCTCTCTCTCTCTCTCTCTCTCTGATTCTGACCAGATGAGTAATAGCTGTGGCGCTGTGGCTTGACTGATTAATGCACTCGAAGAGCCTAGGGAGGTGGAGCACAACAAACAGATGGAGGAGGGAGAAAAAAGACTGAGGAAAGATTGGAGAGAGAAGAATGAGAGAGAGTCAGAGTGCGTGTGTGCGCGTGTGTGAATGAATGCGTCCGTGTGGAGGGAACCTCAGTGCTGCCGTTCAGGAAGCTACTGCATCAAGTGGTTTGATTCTCAGAGGGAGGTACCCTTCCCCTCATCAGTGGAAGTGTTCTCTCTTTTTCCAGTTTAGAGCAATCATGCTCACTCATACTGTATGACCAATCAGCCAGCAGTGGGATTCCTATGAGGGAATGGATGGAGGGATACGTGGGGATAAAGTGACAAAAGAGAGAAAAGACAGGGACAGGTAAGACAAAGTGACAGGGGAGTTACTGTAGTTTTTCACTTTTGGGTGATGAGATCCAAACTAACATTAGAAGTGATTGCAGGGCATATGCTTCCTCTTAATTCACCCACTCTGTCACCACCTCCTTTCTGTATGGCTTTCTGACTCTCCCCTTCCCTCCATCTCTATCTCATCTCTGTTAGCTCTAATGACTTTCCTCTGTCTTTCTGCACTCTGTCTCATCTTAATGATGCAGTAATGAAGCATCACACAGAGAATCAGACTCCCCCCATTTGTTGATTGTTTTTACTTTCAGACCATGGAAGCGAGGCTCTCCATCCCGTGTTGCAACATGAAATCCTGGAATTAACCCAGTGCAGCCCTTTAGGTTGAACTAAAGATTAATGAACCATGACCAGGATTTATATGTCATCATTAGTTAGCCTGTCACAAACTTTATATAGCCTACAGATCCAGTATTTACGTAAATGTATTTCTTCTAAATCAAACCAGGGCCTCCTCTGTGTTTAAATGCCACTCTGAATATCTTTACAGGAGAATAACATTATTTAAAGTCACAATATACCAAATGTCTGTAACTAAGATGCCTTAAATTTTGCAATGCTCACTGCAGTAAGATGTTTTTTTTTTAACATTTATGATGTTTTGTCAAAACACTACAACTCCGCCAACAACACATGCAGGCAAACATATGCAAACCTTTCTTACAAAAGGCAGAGATCATAAACATGTTTAAATTATAAGTGTACATGATGTTCAATTTATCATGTGTAGTAACTAAATTGTTGACAGCTATATTTACCATAAAATTTTCCTATCTGCATGACTCTGACACAGTTTAGTAATGTGTAGAAAACCTTTAGTCCTGCCTACAGAGGCTTTAATTGGCTCAAATGCTTCTTCAACTGAGCAAACAGCCATTCAAGACCAGACCTTGTTGAATCTTTGACTAGGTTTGAGATGTGGGAGGTGAGTCAGAGGTCTGGAAACAGGCTAAACATTTAACTACAACAAGCAATATTTCTGATATTAACACTGAATCAGACAGAAAAAGCAAATATGTCTGATGATAAAATAATAATCTAATAATTAAAAGTCAGCAACCATGGACAATACACAGTAACCTTTGCTTCAAAGTAGCTTGCAGGCATTTAATACAGCAACTTGAGGTGAGTGAGGAGGTAAGAGGATGACTCTTGAAGTACCATACTGTAATAATTGGAAGAAACAAAGAAGAACAGCACACTTTTAAATTGCTCCAGGAAGAAAAACTGCATTTTAATCAAACCAAAGTGTACCTTCTACCAAGTATCTTCTACCAACCGATACTTGCACCTGCACCTCATTAACACACTTTGTATAAATTTACTGTACCTTCCCTATTCATTTCTTCCTTTCTTTTATTGCTTCCCTGTTTGTCTTCATGATAAATATAGAACATCTAATAACAATCTCTTCTTAGATTAAAATTTAAATCAAATTAAATTAAAATCTATTTTTTGTTTTAAAAAAGAACAAAAGATTGTAGGTTTTAGAAGGAAATTATTTAGAGGCAATGGTTGTCTAACATGAGCAGAGATTTTCATTTTTTTATACTGTTCCAAATTAGAAAAAACATCTTTTATAGGGTAGAAACTTTAAAAGTATTGGTGGTTTTACAGTGATATCTCACTTTGAGGCAGCAAGTGATGAATGAGGATAAAGAAGAGTGAGGAAATGTCAAAACTGTAATGCTGCGCTGCATGACAAATAATCACTGAAGTCGACCATATCAACTTAAAAGACAGTTCAATAAGTATTGTGTGTATGTGTGTTTGTGTGTGCGTTGATTTGTAGCATAGTCTTGTGAGTCTTTGGTGGCTCAGGTGGCTGTGGCATTGATGTTTTAGAGCAAATGCATGGTTACCTTTTTCACCACACACGCCATCACGGAAGAAAAAGACAGGGCCTACACAATGTGATGAAAGCTGAGGGAGAATTTCTGTGCCATTCTTTAGAGTTTAGATTTCATTGGTTGCCTTTCATTAGGGCTCAAGGACAAATGTGCCAGATTATTATTATTAGGTACCTAGCACAGAGTGGTGCCCAACGGTCCCTGGCACTGAAAGTGCAAGGAACCTATTGCTTTTGTAAAGATTATTATTATTCCCCTACACCATTGCATTTTTGAGGGGCTTGGGATGCTGAAAATCTCACCAAAATTGGCACACACATCAGAACTGGTGAGAGTTGCAAAGTTCTGTAGGGACTGGGCTTGGGTGTGGCCAGCGGGGTCCATAGCGCCCTTAAACACATGGCCATGTTGGGATAAAATTGCTTGAATGTTCATGAAATTCGGTGGGATCATTGCAGCCATTACAGCCACTTTGGATTTCGTGCGTCAATTTTCATTTCAAGAACATATTTGACGCCTTTAGGATGCAAAAAAACTCATGAAACTCTGTGCCCATGTTCAAACTAGTAATTACTTTGATTTGATATCGCAATTGGGCTTGGGAGCGGCACGTCAGCTCTATAGCACTCCCTAATTATTTTTAGCATTTTTGAGGTTCTCAGGGTGCTCAAAAACTCACAAAACTTTGCACATTCATCAGAAATGGAGTAACTTGATATCTGATACGGGTCTTGAGCTTGGGTGTGGCAAAAAGGCTTAAGAGCGCCCCCTAGAAAAGTCTAAGCCCACACCTTTCAATTTGACATAGATGTATGAAATTTGGGAGGCAGATGTAACTTCTCTGGACTTAAAAAAAAGCCTCTTGGAGCAATAGCCTAAGGCCACCAGGAAGTCAGCCATTTTTAATTTAATATGCAATTTTTTTTAATATGATTGAAACCATTTATAGGCATCGTACTTCAACAAACTCCTCCTAGAGAATTAACCTGAGTGACTTCAAATTTGGTAGATGACATCTAAAGAATGTGATGCTAAATTGTGGAGCTTTTGAGTTTTTGTTGTATGACCTAGATGTGGCATGCTGGTCAATTTTGGACAAAATATGATACAGGAAGTTATTGTAACTCAACTTTACATTGTCCTATGTGCCCCGAATTTCTCATGCTTAATAAGAGTCCAGGCCCAAACACACCTACATGTCAATATTGAGTCATTGCCCCACCTACTGACAACAGGAAATCAACTTAGTTGGTGTTCTCTAGTGCTACATAGTGGGCAAAGGAAGTGATATTTAACTCCTTCGTGCAACGTCCAATATTCATGAAAATGCATATACATGTCAGGCGACCTCCGCTACATGTAGCAATACCATGGCTGCCACTCCCCCGACACACACGAGGTGCGAGGGCCCATTCATCCCTGCTTGCAGCTTTAATTTTTCTTTGTACATTCATCTCTCCTTCAGCTCTGCTGCAATAACGACTGTTACAGGAGGTCATTCCTGCCCAACGCAATAGCATCTACAATGACTCCCCTCTGTACCGGGATGGGAGACTCCTCCGCTGAGTGGCCATGCACAATGAATTTGCAATGTGCAATACACATTTTACATTTAATTTGCACAGTGAGTGTCCAAAGTAAGTCTGGAGTTGTCCTCTCACACATGTAGCACACAACAGAAGATTGTCCGTATCAGATGTGTTTTCACCTACTGGAAATACTCCATTTGGTTTAGGTGAGGGGTGGGGCCTGGCTAGAGCGAGCAGGAGGCAGGACATGATGCAAAAAGTACACTGTGGTTGTAATTCCGCATTTTTAAGCTTTTCACCAGAAATAAAATTGCATTTATTTCACAAGAAATCACAGGATTTCTCTCTCTCTTTCTCTCTCCCTTTATCGCTAGCTTCACAGTGGAGCATTCAGACCCAGTCAAAACAATGCAGCTTAGCTGGCCTGCTGCAGTTTTCCAGAATTCACTGCTGTATTCACACACGGGCTCAATCGGACATTACACGGCATTTGTACTAGGGAGCCAGCAGGGTAAAGTCTGTTTAATATCTGGCCTGACTGACTTCATGGTTGCGATCATACATACAGAAGCTCTGTCTGTAAGTACTCTATCTATCCATCTATCTATCTATCTATCTATCTATCTATCTATCTATCTATCTATCTATCTATCTATCTATCTATCTATCTTTCTATCTATCTATCTCATTGATCCATTCTCCCTCACCTCTCTGTCTTTCACCCTTTTTCATCTGGGGAGTCTGTTTCACATGTATTGGCTTCACTCAGAGAACCTTTAACTGTTAACCTTCATTCTCTAACTCCATAGATCCATCATCACTCTGGCTGCGCATATAGCATAACTGTATACAGTTTACTGTTTCAAAGGCTGTCATGTTATTATGAACCACTTGGGGGCACTGTGGTATTTGGTAAGACAATGAGAAAATTTCTCTTTAGTCTTTTTTATTTTTCTTTTCCTTTTTTTGTAGTTTTAATGAAGGGGCAAAAAATTAGTGGAAGGTGTTAGAGGGATGAAAAAGCAAGGAGGTGAAGAAGACAGGGAAATTGAGGTGGGGTGAGAAAGGATGGAAAAAAATTGAGAAAATGTGTGCTCTGGTATGGGGAGCTTCTGACGTATACAGAGACATGCAAAGAGAGCAAGAATGGGGAGACATCAGACATTTTGCAACACAGCCTAACCCTCATTTCCCTGCCTAAGCTTCACTGCCTTTTTTACAGTACAAGGGATGCTGAAACCTGGGGTGATATAACATAACAGCAGCACATAACCATGACTACTCCTTTTCAAAATGCCAAGTCTCTAATAAGAGTGTGTACTAAAGCCCCCTTTTATGCCAAATATTACAGATATTCCTATGTCATTCCTTTTGTGTCTCAGTTCCAAAGAGATTGACAATGATGATTCTCCATTAATGCTCATCACATTTATCATCAGGGAACAAGATTTCATGAAAAAAAGCTGTTCAAATTAGTTCAAATCAAAGCCTTTTTTTTAGTTTGTATGTATCTATGGGAAATTGAGTGAAGATTTGTTTAGCCTCAAACTCAGTAAAGCTGTGCACATCCATCAACACATACAGATACAGTACTCGTAAACGCACAATATGTAATTTCAGCCACTAGGGGTCTCTCAATCAAAACAATAACAAAAGACGGAGTGTGATGACGGTGTGAAGTAGCAAGGGATCATGGGAGTTGTTGTCTTCGTCGTTAAATAACCAGCTTCACCGGGATAGGATTACTCCAGTGTTAATCATTCGGGATGTTTTACCGGGAGCCGAATTACCCGCGGAGGTATCCTCCTCTCCAGAACAAACGGACCCGGAGATGATGTAAGGCGACCCCCGGACGTCCGGTACGGGCTGTTAGCTGAGCTGCTGCTAACAGTTTATTTCTCTTATAGCTTTAGATCCAGACGTTCGGCCGGTTTCTCCCGGAAGCCGAATTATCCGCAGAGGTCTCCTCTCCAAAAACAAACGTACATGCAAATTAAAATCATTAAAATACTAATTAAAACTGTTTCACCTAAAAAATCAATATTTCTCCGACGATGTTCCTCCCCTCCCCCTGGAGGGGCTGTTAGCCGAGCTGCTGCTAACGTTTGCCCAGTTTATTTATCTGATAACTTAAGACCCAAACGTCCAATGACGAAATCCTTCTTCCGGCTAAAAGATAGTTAAAATTGACCTAAATGTGGCTTAAAACCGAATAAAAGTCAATTTATAACAGTTTGTGTGGAACAACCACAACGCCAATGTATTATCTTGTATGTGTGTAAGTTACTCTTTGGTAGACGCCATTGTAGCGGACAAACACAACACCACCGCATGCATCTTGTGTGCGTTTACTCTTTGGTAGAGGAGGTATGACGCCATTGACAGGTGACAGATTTGAAATTACAGATTTCTCTGGGTTTGAAAATTGTTGGAAACATTTGGGATAATCTAAGTACACAACTCAACAAAATATATAACTTAAGTCTAGTTGTTTTTAGACATTTTAATGTGGAATAATTACATATTATTCCTTTATATAGTCATTATGCAGTTGGGGGTAGCAGCAAACTTTACCTGTAGGAGGCAGTTTTTAGGGTTGTGGAATTGTTTGTTTTTTTGTTTCTGTAAATACTTAAAGACACTAGCCAAAGTAGAAATGTATTAGACTCCCACCCTTGTGCATTGCTGACACAGAATTCACAGTGGCAGGACACTTAATCATTGTGAGCAGGTCACTACACACTTCTATATATAACTAGGCTTGTTTTTATGACATGTGAAATCATGAAATTTCAAAAAAGAAATTGAAAGCTCTATTAATTTAGTTTTTGGTCACCTGGGCATACACAACATTGACATATTATCCCTATATAATGTAGTCATGGCAAATGACCATATACATCCAGCTGATAAGCAGCAACATGAATTGTGTTTGTGGCCAACTGATGAATTTAAGACCAAGAAAGGGAATATTATATTCCCTTTCCTTTTAGCTATGATTTGGTCTTTACTAACAGCTTAGGGGAAATATCCAGGTCTTAAGCTACTAAATGCTCCACTACTAACTTTTGCCTTCCCCTGTTTGGTGCTGGGTGATGAGAGAGGTGAGACAGAACTTAAACAGTAAAATTGCGGACAGTAAAACTAAAATGAGCCAAACAGATACTGACACAAACTGAGGAGCTAAGGAGTAGAATTGGGTGCTGATCCTGTGAGATTTCATCAGTACTTGCAATCCTCCTCATACTGTATGAAGTAATTCGATCCAGTGTTTATAAACAAATATTCATTAGTGCAGCTTTAAATTCTTACTTTCCACCATGATAAATGTGTATTTATAGGCATGTTGACGTCCAATGTTAGGAGGAGCTTCCCCTTGTGTTGGCTGTTAGTTGTGATGATAATGATGATAAGAACTAAAACAATACACAAATTACATTTGAGTAATGGCTAATGAAAATTATGTTCTTTACATTCTTCTGCACAGGCTTGCAGTTACTGACAGAAATGCCCATGAAAAGAACACAACCTACAGTATTAAAATAACAGCCAAAGATCATATTGTACCACCTGCAGTGTTCTGGTGGAACACAAATGATCAAAATGATTTTCTTTTAACATTTTTTTAAACTTTAAGTCATTTTAGGCTGCAAAATCTCTGAAAAAAAAACTCTGCAGCTACAGTGTAGGTCCATGATAGGCTGATGACAACAAAACAGTTGTCACAGCACATTAAAATAGACAAAACTCAAAAAACACATATTGTTTAACCTAGGGCTAAATCCTGTTTCAAAAAAGACACCACATCAAGATAAAAAACAAGTGCTGGGGCATGAACTTGACCAAATGAGAGGGAGGAGGGCGGGACAAGGACTCTGCTGACTCAAGACCAAAGTACTGTAGCTTGTAGATTAATGACTGATGATCCACAATAGCCGAACCCACTAAATCTCTCTAGCTGTGGAGCAGCTTGAGCTTTATTGCACTTTTTAAAAGAATATCTTCCATTGACTGATATAGATAAACTGTCAGATTTGGCTATATATGGAGAATCATTTTCTGGTATATTCTGGAAAAGAGTGAATCATATAGGCTTCTTTGGCATAAAAAGGTTTTTTCTCATAAACTTAATTAGATCTCTAATGGAGCTGAAATCCTTTTAACAGATGTCAAACAACACAGACACAGTGAAGCATAATGGCATGACTGTGTTATTATAATCTCTATAAACAGATATCCGCATATGAATGCAGAATTTGTAGGAAACAGGACAAGATTTTGGTACTGGAAGCGTTCTGGTTTCTGTTTGTAGTCCGTTTGTAGTCCGAGTAGCATTGAACCATAGCCCGTTTGAGTGGGCTATGGTTGCATGCAGTTTAACAGTCCCTGTGGAGAGCAAAAGAGGCCGAAATGCAATCTCAGATTGCAACAGAAACTGGCTTTAAGAAACTAAAATGTCTTCACTCTCAAACTTTAAGTGTAGTTTGTAATTCTAGCACTTATATAGCAGCAATATTTTTCTGTTTAAATGCTAAACTTAGTATGAATATTCCCAACTCCTCATTTGAACTCTTTTTGACCTGCACTGCCCAATTACAAAGCTGTGATTATCAATATTAACGATACACTCTCCAAACAACATCCCAACACATACAACCACATTGGGTACATCTTATTGCTAGCTGCACCCATCTAATTTATCCCCCCTCAATATACACCAATTACATATAAAACACTGATGAATCACATTAAGGCAATGTACACTGGCGCATTAATCATGTGTTAGGCAATCAGAGATAATTTATAGGCTCTCCTGTGTTTCTAAATGATCTCTCTCCTGTCCCTGATTGATCCATTATTTGGTTGTAAGCAGAAACATGTTTGCCACATCAATCAAATGATTAATCGCAAATAATTGCCTTGACAGCTGAACATAATATAGTGTGTGTGGGGTTATCCGGGGTGCAGTAGAGAGAGGAAGGGGGCTGGTACCTCTGTAGTTCACGCTTAACTATCACCCACATACCCTCATGCACCCACAACTATCGCTAAGGGTCTATATTCTCTATACTATATAATATACTATACTATATAATGGTCTATATAAAAACAATATTTTTACACAGTGGATTAAATTCTCTCATGTGCTGTAGAATATGATACTAGCAGTGACAAACCCACATAACCAAGACACAACTCCACAGTTTCTCTCACCTCTACAGAACGTTTTAGCATCTCTCAGGTCATTGTTTTGTTTTTTTTACGGCATGCTATTTTAATTGGTTCCCTCTCACCAATCCACTCGACCTACCTACTGTACGCTACCTGCCCAGCACCAAATGGCAGAAAGACAAAGTTAGTGACTGGTAAACATATAGCATTTAGCTGCTAAAGAGCCAGATAATTTTGTCTGGAGTTGAACAACACAGAGCTAAAAAGAGAGAGAATATAGGTTATATTATCCCCTTTATAAGGTGTTGTGTCTACAGCTTGTACAGCTTGCTTATAATAACATTAAATCAAATTACTATATACATACATATACATACATACATATCTCACTCTGTAGCTCCACACTGCCTCTTTTAGTTCAATGGTTTGGTTTTACAGTCATGAATGAAAAATTTACTAATCATAAATTTAATATATGGTTCAGTCTCGCAGCTTTCACCAATCTCCAGTGGAAGTCTTCTTCAACCAAGCAACTCTAATAAACCAAGTGTAAGCTAGCTGCACAGCATCAAATAGCAGACAGTTGTTGGAAACTGGGCACCAAAACAGAGCAAATGCTGAGGAACTATTGAACTCAAAGGTAAAGTCAGTGATTCTAATCCATCACACTTTTTGTCAAATTCAGTGAATATCTTATGGTCTGCTAGCTGTCCGTTCTGTGCGTGCGCTGAAAAAAATGTGTTCATACTCAGCACATGGCTCTGTAATGCAATTACACTCTGTAACACTACTCTGTCCAATCAGCAGCAGGGGGCATTCATGCCAAGCCCCCATACTTGTTTTGATGTGTTTCTGCCCCCTGTTGGCTAAAAATATACTAACGCTTTAAGACTTTCCCCTTCTTTACTGTTATTGTAGTAGCAGCAGGCAGCATTCATCCATATAATTCCCTATTTCCTGTGTGCCTTTTCACCTCCATGTTTCCAACCTTCTCTGTTAACTGTTTCAGAATCTCATCACAAACATGAGCTATCTTCATTCCTGTTCTCCAGTGTTTTTCCTCCTTTGTCTGTCCCGCCTCCTCCCTCCCTGCCTCCTTTCTGCACCTGCATGCTTCTTCTATCCATTCATGTCTGTCAGGCAATTACCACCTCCATTCCTCCTCTCCATTGATTTTCTCCTCTCTTTCTGCTCATCTCTTCCCTCTTCCATCCCCTCTCACTCTCACATCCATCCTCGTTTCTCTCTATATACCTCGCTTTCTCAGGGCTTTCCCTCCCTTCATCTGTCCCTGTCGTTTGTGGGGTCTGTGTACACAATAACTACCTCTGTTGTTCCTTCCTTTCCCATCTTTTCCGCCTTGCATTTTTTTCCCCTCCCAGTCGTCCTCCCCATGCTCCCCCACCTGTAAACCCACTGAGCCCCACCCTACCCCATGTCTGCTGTGGGGTCTCCATTCTGCCTGACTGAGCTAAATTATTCCACAGCCACTGGGCTAATTCACTGGCATAATCACCTCATGCATTTGAAATTTAAATGATTTCATGAGCGCCTGCACTGCTCCCTCATTAAAGAATCCCTCTCAAGACTCAAACAAGCAGGTAGGAAGGCACAGTACAACTTTCACCTGTGAGTGTATGGTGTGATGGCGTCATATATTCAGTCTGAGCTACACTGTATGTCAGTGTGTGTGTCCTCATTTGCTGTTGAGCCAGAAGAGGGGATGTATTTGAAACTGACAAGCGCATGTATTCCCAGAATCACCATCCCAGCCCACCAATCGATCGATATACTTCCTGATTAACTGGCATTGGCTTAAGCATGGTTGACTTTTGACCTTCAAGGTCAGGGTACGGCTGCATTATGAAGATGTCCTTCAGTAGCCGACACTCCAAAGGCCTCCTGGTGACAGCTTGACTGGATGCAGACTCATGGGAGGTATAGCATTGATTGGTGTGTCAATGTGGCGGCAGGCACCCAGAAAGCAGGAGACTGGCACCTACACACACAAGTTCACACACACACACACACACACATACACGTCCACGTAGATATAACACACACTGAATCAAAAAGATGAATGCTAGATTGAGGAAAAGCACAAAGGACTGGAAGTTGAGGCAGCAATCAATTTTGCAGTTGTGTCATCATTTATATTAGAGTGCTTGTGCGGGAAGTCAACAAAGGGGAGCCAGGCACTGACGTATACAAAAAAGAAAACATCCAAAAATATACAAAGAATCAGATTTTACAGACACACAAAACATAACACATTTACACACACTGTCTGCACCAGCTAAACCATTAGCCTGAGCAGAAATCTATTTTGGGGGGATATCAAATTTCTGAACAGCAACCAGAAAGTCAGCGAGCATGAAGCCGTCGGAGACGGGTTGATGGGTTGAATGGAAGATGGGTCACATTGCCCTTGCCTCCATACTGATACTGCATTTAACCTCTTCATATCTGTAATTTCCACCAATTTCCAACTCAAAAATGTGCTTTGCTTATTGTTACTTTGTCTGGATGTTTGGCTTTCACTGTGCAGTACAATGTTTGTGCTGAGTTTGAGTTTAGAAGCTGTTTTCACATTCATCTGCTGAAAACGGACACAATCAATACATTAATCATGTCTCAAAACAGAGGAGGAACTTTAAAGCAGTTAACAGTTAAATTGCAGAAGCACAATGGCTCTTTTTCACACTACATGACAAAAAAGGGCCATCAAATTATAATGCAAGTAAATTATTTAATGGATAGGACACCCATCCTCAAAAAGTTTAAACATAAAATCAAAATGGATTAGTTTGAGGACAACATCCATCCATCCATCCATCCAGTTTATGTAGGCCTTATATAAGGGACAGTTGTAACAAGGCGTTACAACCGTCCCAGTATCACCAGCCATGTTTTCACCTCATATGAACTAGCTTGACTGCTAGTTTGACACATGTTAGCCATTTCTATTTTTAGCTTACAAAACGGTGATTCTAATAATACTTGTTTGGATTCTTCGACATTTGATCTCAGGACAGTATCCAAAAAAAATACATCTGATAGAAAAGTTAAATTTTGACCTAAAAAAAAAACTTTCTCTGGGAGTTTCAAATGTGGCTCCTATTTTGTAAGCAAGAAGACAATCTAAGTGAGCCTGTGCAGAGTGAGTTTAATCACTGTAGCTTGTTTCTGATTGGAGGAATTCAAGGTGTTACAACCGTCCCATGTTACAACTATCCCTGGTCTCCCCTATTTTTTCATCAGTACTCAAGATCTCATCTTAGTCACTGGGAACAGCAACGGAACTAAGATCATTACAGTGTCTCCCGTAGATTGACTGCTTCGGGGGCAGTGGTGGAGGGAGGGGGCGTGCTGCAAAACTCGGGAGAGACTCAGCAGCCAGACATTTCTCTGTTCTCTGTTTAAGAGCAGCTGAGATGAAACTAAAAAGAGAATAGCTGGTCCACCTTAAAGGTCAGTCCACCTGTCCACCTTAAACGAGCCTAGTCAGGTTTGGCTAACCCATTTTTGCTAACTTTGGAGCTAACCCCCTTCACTTTTCCAGCAGTTGGGGAAACAACAGATGAGGCTTTTCTTGGTCTTGAGAACCTGCAGCATTTATTAACTGACACACTGTAGCCTGTACTGTACATTTATTGCCAGACTGAGAACTTACTGCTAACCTTTTCCTCTGCTCCACTTGCATTCACTGTCACTTTTCTGCCACTCGCTCAACCACACACTCACTATGCACACACATTACACACTGCCCTATTCCCTAACAGAGCTACGCTACTCTTATAACAGTACTTTTCTCATAGATGTTCTTTGAAGAATGAGGAGAGGGAGGAAGACTCAAAACAACTCCATGGTAACGTAGGGTGTTATTGTGCTGGCACAGTGTGCGATTGGAAATCATTAGTAGCCCACTGATATTAATGATCGTGTGAAATTTTAATAGCAGCACTCATAATTTTGCATCAGTGGTGTGTTGTCGCAGAATGAATATAGGGGAAACACTGCATTAGTAATACCAGAAAATATGCGAACAGGCTAAAAAATATGTCATAAGAAAGTTGTGAAATGACACTTCCAGCTGATTTGATACTTGCTCTTTATTAAATCACAGGATGTACATCTTCATTTGGCTTTCCATCTATCTACTGTAAAATAGGATCACACCACACTTTTTTATCCAACTGACTGACATACTGTGTGTAGAACTAGCCTACAGTACACTGTGGATGTTTTAAACTGCCATACTGTATCGATCATTTGAAAATGTCCCTATCCCTAGAGAGTTTTTATTTGTTTTGCAAAAGATAACACTCTCACCACCACTAAATTTAATTATAATGTCATTCTTTAATTAAATTATTGTTATAACTGCTGCTGTGTCACACCACTTTGCAATTAAAAGTATGTTAATTAAAATGTAATTCATGAACTGTTAAATGCAACGCATAAAATAGTGGAATAACACACAGAGGTGTGTGTGGATATTTTACAGCAGCCTGGTGCTGGCTGTGCATGATTTAATCACGGTACCCACAATGGGTCATTGTGTGTACGGCATGGTGCTCTTAAATTAGAGAGTGCTGATGAAACACACATACAGTATCTGTCCTGCTGCTTTCACGATGATGTAGGGATTTAATCAACTAAAGGGGAAGTCTTTGCACTGTGTAAAATCAGTTGTGTATGACAGATAATGGCAAGTATCATTTATTTATCGATAACTCCGTGCAGACTGCTTTACTCACATTTTTGCTAGGATTCTATTAAACTATTTTACTCAAATAAAATATCCTCTAACCAGGGCTGCGTCTTTACCCTTTCACTCTATAATACATTTTTTAAATATATTTTAAATATTTTCTTACTGTTTTCAAATTCCTCTGCTGAATGGGGGAATTTTGTTGGATTAGGAGGAATGTATGTACTGTACAAGCATAATGTGTGACAACATAAATAGTCTAAACCATGGTTTAATATACAAATACCAACATTTCCAAATTAAATGACAAAATGAATCATTGGTGTAAGGCAGGTGAAATTGTGACAGTTGGTCCACGCACTCAAAAAAACAGAAAAAGAAAAAAGAAGCCTTTATGACCTGATGCCCCAGGCAGTAATTGCTTTGCTCCTGTCATAATTACTATAGCCGCTAGAGGGCTTTGGCACTTTCGGGCACTTGCTGAAACAACGCGCTGATTTCACGTTTTTTTTTGGGTCTCGCACATACCCATAAATTATACAAGTACAGTGTGGAAATGTGAAACCTTGAAAGTCTTAAAAGTAAGCTTTCCCTTTGCAACATATTTCTTAGGTGGCTTTTTTGATAGCATTACCAATGGCGCTCTTTGCTTACAGCAGTTGCTGTGAGCTTGCTGGTGAAATCAAATCAGACAGTGTCTCATATAAAGATATGTTCCTACATCTATCCAACTCTTATACCTACTCCTCTCTTATTACCTTTGTACAATTCATGCTGTACATGGCATGAAAAGAGCAAATGGACAAGCAAAGAGCGTTTCAAGGTCAGGAAAATACTAGCATGGCAGTGTCGTGTGCATGTCAGTAGTCTAACTGAAAAAGATTACATGTGAAAGAGAACCAATCTTTGCATTAATCTTGACGGAGGAACAGGTAGGAAGGCCCTTTCCTGTGCTCCTTAAAAAAAACAACAAAAAAAGAAAATAAGAAAAAAAAACATACAATCTCTCACCCTTTCTCTCCTATTATTATTTCGCTCCAATATTTATTTGCACAGTTCCTAATAGGGTTTTTCCATTGGCACTTTTGGCTGCACCGAGTCAAACCAAGCCACACTGATTTGCATTTCCAATACCAGTTTTACCATGCTGAGTTTTGCCAAGTAGCGCCTGAGATGGATCATCCCTGGAATTGGGCTAAAGTGCGCCCAACCCGCCTCCAAGCTGGTTGCGGTGATGTCTGGCCAACTGTGGCCAAACCGTAACGACCACCCTTCTCCCCCTCAAACAAGTGTGTGTTGCGCAGTGAGACTGATCTCATGTTCGTGCTGGAGACCAGAGAAAAATCTGTTTTTAAAATCCTCTGTTTTCAGCTCTCAGTACTTTTGTAGCTTCTCACTGAATCTCTGTGGTTTGAAGTTTAGTTTCTCTCCTGTTTCTATTTGTACTCTCAGATAGCTGCTTTATTTGACCATTTCCTCACTTTCAGCTATGTCGGAGTCGTGTTAAGTTACTGCAGATGAAAATACATTTCCTGCTGCTGCTGCTTCATATTAAAAGCTTTCCATTGACGAACTAATGGGGGACTTTTATTGTGAAGAATTTACAGGAAATTACATTTTTTTATCCACCATTTTACATCAGGTGGACTTTGACCACCAGTCAAAACCATGATGTATACAGCCTGCTGCTTTTGACTCAAGACAAGCGCCTCATCAATTAAAGACACACCTCCAAACAGGTAGCCGGTATTGTTGTAATGGGGATGCAAATCCCTGCTGCGCTGGGCTGAAGCGCCAAATCAAGCCAGCGCATGTGTATGGAAAAGGAAAAGTGAATTTGGTGGCAAGTGTGAAAAAAAGTTCAAGGCTTAATGCTTTTCTTCTGGAACTGTCACCAGATTTCTGGTCATCTGAGTGACAGCTTGTGTCAGAACTATTGTCACTCCAACCTATTAGTCTGTCAAGAGTCAAAGGCAGAAGTTTCATCCTTTACCCCATTACCTTTTACCATGAAAACCAGTGGCAGCTTCACAGATAATCCACTGTGGCAAAGAGACAAATGACAGTGTCAACACGAGACTGCTCATATAATCGTGTATACATACATTAAAACACATAAAAATGTAAATTCAACAGAAATATAATATAAAAGTAGGTGCTTCTATAACATCTGTTATTATTAAAGGGAGAAAGGACAGTTATTGCATATTGAAGGAACACAATCTGAAACAGCACATCAGGTAAATGACAGCAATTCTGATATAATGGTCTTATTTACACGAGCACATTGGCACATACATAAAGGAACCAAAATTACAAAATAACATATATGCATGTACCCAAAAGGAGACAGTCAAGTGTAACAGAGAGGAAACACACAAACACATAGATTCACTGGCATGCACCAGTTACCACTGACGCTTGCTGAAGCTGTGTGACATGTGTTTACCTTTTTTGTTCTTTCCTCGACACTCAAATTGCTCCATGGATGGAAACAGTAAGAGCTCCCCAAAGCACAGGTGCTGAATATGTGCATTTTTTATTTTCCAAAGCCATCGCTCCAGACAGGCAGGAACACACCCATTTTAGAGACCTTTTTTTGGAAATGTGTTTTATACAGCAAGTCATGTCAAGTCTTGCCCACCTTGTTGCATTTGATAGGCAAAAGGCAGATGCAAAACAGTAGCAGTAACACAGAAAACTGGAAGCTCTTTTGCTGCACTTGTTGGTGGTTATATTTGTTTCTCTTTACAGAGTTTAAAAGTAACCTTTTTTGATAGTTTTCTTTTTGGAATATGTATTGAAATACATTTTGAAGGCATTTCTATTTCATATCAAATGTGTGGCTTTCTTAGTCAAAATAAATAAAACTTTACAAGACATTACATCAACTGTAACTGGGTCCTCAGAGAGAAACTTTCCATGGTGTCAACTTTTCTCGCCCAATCACACGCAACCTTGATGAACTTTTACAGGCAAACACTGACTGGGGGGCGTCAGAAGTTATCAAAGGCTGTTGTCGGCATGGTTAAAGGGGAGTTTTGATTTGAAAAAGTAACTGAACTCCCTGAGAGGAGAGGAGAAGGGGATGAGAGGAACAGACTGATTCGTGAAACCCTACAGCAGCCCTCAAGCTAAAATCCATAACAGTGCTGCTCTATGCTTGACTGTCATAGCTCTGCAGTCAGTCACTCATCTAGTCACAGACATGCACACATATATGCTTGGGTGCCCACCATATACAGGAAAGTACACCCACATTCAAAGACAAACCTCTACAGTCACAAATATGAAGATATAATTACACAGACAGATTCTCTCATTCACAAAAACATGGGAAAAGAGGTTGTTAAAAAGCAAAGTTTACAGCTCATTTAATAAATGAAGCACACAAAAGAGGATATTACTAAACTCACATTGATCTTTTACAGTACCTTACATTCACACGAACGCATATGCATGAACACACATAATGGAACTAAATGCACATATAATATGTAAGCATGGAAGTGCATACAAACATAACTGAATGCTTTTGCATACCATTAACATGAAAATCACTGAAGTGATGAAAATATTGGAAAGCTATTTTTACTTGTGTGTTCACTTTGAATGTGAAGCACAGTGTGAATGAGTGTGTGTTGTTGTTGGTCCGTTTCCTGTCACTCCGTGTGCCACGGTCCAGCAGTGTCCTTCCAAATACCTCAGGCCATGCCTCCAGCCAATCAAAGTTAAAAGTCTTCACCATGACAACAGGCAGCAGTAGCCCACTCTTCTGTCTTATCACCCTGGCGACCACCCTGGATTTTGATTTCTTTCACGTAAAAAGACTTCACTGGCAGGTGTCGGACACAGGGCAGCTGCAATGAAAGTTATAATTGGCTATATATAATCTTTTCTCAATGTGTGTGATAGAGTGAAAGAAAAGGGTAGAGTTTGCTTACATGTACTGAGTAAATCAGATGACAGGTAAACTACTCACCACATACCACATCAGAGAGAAGTTTGAAGAGAAAACTAAGGACGCGCACAGCATGTGAATGACTGTTCCTCTTCCAAATAGCAGAGACATTCAGGAGATGGAGTGATTAAAGGATGAAGGAAGAGGGGATGAAAGGAAGGAATGGAGCTGTCAGATCAAGGGGATGCTATGATTGGATAATGAAGCATCAGAAGTCAACACAAGTGTGATTTTAGTGCATATGAGTGCATACAACACATTCATTTTTTACACTCTGTTCCCAGTTAAAGACAGAACTGCAGAAACATAGCAAGGATTCACACCTAAATGGGACACCACATGACATGACTTTCAAGTGTATTTTTTTTACACTAGTACCAGAAACACTGAGAGCCACTGGTGCTGCATACTGTAAAAAATATCTGGGTTGTATCTACCTCATTATACAGTAATGTGACCTTTGTGTGCTGATTGAACACTTAGTTGAAAAAAAAAAAAAAATTAAGGTGACATCTTGAAATTGCTTGTTTGTTTTCCAGCCAACAGTCCAAACTCCAAAGATTTTGTGTATTTACAATGATAAAAAACAAAAAAATTGCAGCTGAAATTTCTCAGCTGGAGCCAGAAAAAATAGGTATTTTTGCTTGATAAATGACTTAAATAATTCATCAGCTGTCAAAATTGTTAAATGTTTCATTTGATTAATAAAACAAGCTATTGGCTAAGTTATTAAGTTGTATATTACATTTTTGTTTGATTAGTGACTTAGAAGATGAATCTGTTGTTAATTAATCTTTTGATTTTCTAACCAATTAACTAATCACACTATTTTAAGACAGCTACAATCAATATTTTAATGGTAAAAGTGGATCAGATGATTACTAGTAAATGAAAGGGGTCACTTGTATAGACAAACCAGCAGAGAATTATCACATGACTCTGTAGTTTTCCTCAGTCCTACGGAGCGTTTTAGTGTCTTTCAGCTCATGTTTTGGTTTCTATGGCCTGCAACTTTACCTAATGTTATGGTTGGCTCTCACTGCTCTTATCAGCATCCATTCCAGACATAGCAGGCAGCTTCTTTTAAGCAAAAAAGCTCTGGTATAGCCACTGTATGGCTGACTGAGGTACTGACTAGCTGGTGAACATAGTGGAGCATTTAGCTACTTAAGATCCACATATTTCCTGGGGAGTGGGTGGAGATTGAAACAGAACTAAAAGTAGAGTGAATATTGGATTTCAACAGGTGGAGAGAAGAATGACCCCCAACCAGAGCTTATGTGGCAATTAATGTTTATGTGTAATATAATGTTACATTTCTTGTTGATACGGGAAAGCTCGATTTATGGTCACTCAGAACTGGTTCTAACGACATGTTGTCTGACCACATCGGAAATCAAATGTGTGACTGTCACAGAGAGGGGAGGGGAATGGGGGAGACGTGATATTGTTTAAACATGGAGATAGCAGCGCATATTTTCAGACAGTCTCTCTTGGAACACATTGACAGTGTTGCATTTTGTTGTTCGTATGAAAAGTGAAAGAAATAGTTGTGTCAAGAATGACAATGGAGAGCTAGTAAGGGATATTCAACCCTCCTTTCTCACCTCTGGACAGCTGACCAATCACAACGGACAGTGTGAATGTCAGCTTGTCAGTGTCGGAAAGTTACAGAAATGGCCTTGCACAGTGCCTACTAATCCAAAGTAGGAAAAGTGTGGGAGGAGGGGGTTTCCAAAGCTTTTCGACCATCCTACAGGCACGCCTGAGGAGGTATACCAGTGTCCTGCCAAAAAAACAATTGTCTCCCAGAAAGTGATTGCTGTCCCTGGGAGCTTGTCTGCAGTGTCTGTTCACTTAAATCTATGTCTGTGTTTCTCAGCATCAAAACAAAAAAAAGTGGATAACAGTGAGGGTATGCCTTGGTAAAAAACAAAACAAAACAAAACAAAAAAACTCACAGTTTTGGATACCAAGTCTGTCTATCCTCTAGCATATTATGTAGACATGCACACAATATTCTACAGCATGTGGCATCATTCGCGCCTGTATAAGCTTGCCCGTTAAAACTTTTTTTGTTTCGATGTGGGCGTTTTAGTCCTTGTATGTTTTTCATGTATTGAGCTGAATTACATTATTTTACATATGTGGGTTCTCTATTGTATTATACAGCATTTGATCCCACACACATCTAGAGAGACTGTATTCAGGTAAATGCAGATTCCTGCTTGCCAAGAGGTAATTTCCTCTTATATCTGAACACTGAAAAGTTTGCTCTGCATCAAATAAACTTAATTTCACTGATGTTGGCTTTATAATGCGCGTTAGAGAGCATTTGACCCCTTTTTATCAGGTAAAACACATTTAAGGAGACAGTATGCTATGAGAAACGGAGGTTGCCACTTGCCAAAAAGTGATTTCCTCTTATATCTGGACACTGAAAGGTTTGCGCTGCCTAAAATCAGTGTCCAGATACAAGAGGAATTAACTTTTTGGCAAGCATGTGTTTTACCTGAAAAAAAGGGATAAATGCTCTAAAATACATAACATAGAGCCAACATGAGTGAAATAATGTGAGGCAGAGCAAACCATTCAGTGTCCAGATATAAGAGGAAATCACTTTTTGGCAAGCAGGAACCTGCATTTAACTGAATAAAGCCTGTCTGTGTGTGTGTGTGGGATCACATGCTCTGTAATGTACAGTACAGTACCCATGTATGTAAAATAAAGTTAGTGTAATGCAGCTTCATACAGGAAAAATTAACATACAAGGACACTTATCATTTTAAGAACAAGGTCCTTTAAAGTTTGTTGAAGGTGAATATCTGTCAAGATTATAAGTATTTCACAATAGTTTGCTTCACTTAAGTGATTTTTCTTATTTTTCACATACATGTAAATCCATGTCCATCAGTTGTCTTTGACTAAAACGCCCACACTGAAACAGGTTTTAACATACAAGCTTATATGAATCTTTCCACATAGAACACTGTGTACATGTCTACATAATACGCTGGAGGATAGACTGACTTGGCATCTCAAACTGTGAGCATGTCTTTTTTTTTTTTTTAACCAAGGCATACCCCCACTGTTATCCCCTTTTTAAATTTTGATGCAGAGAAACGGAGCCTTAGCCTTAAGTAAATAGATGCTGTAGGCAAGCTGTGCACGCTCCTGTGGATGGCAATCACTTTCTGGCAGACAATCGTTCTTTGGCACGACACCGAGCTCTTAATGAAAGGAGTGAACTACATGATCAGCCCAATAATGGCCAAACCTGACAGATGTGGGGTTACAAAAATATTGTGTAGTCTGATCCTGCAGCAATGAATCTTTTAAGCACTACTTCTACATTCTATACATTCACATAACAACTTCCCTTCTATTATTAAGGATTATATATATTTTTTTCTGTTGACTGTTGATAAATGTGGTTAAACCAAAATGTCAAACTCAGTGATGTAGATGTCCAAAAAACTTGTACAACAAAAGGCTGTGACAGTGTAGCTTCCCTGCTGGAAAGAAATTATTTGGAAGCTGTTTACTTTTCAGCCATCGAAGAGTGCAAGGAGAGGTTTAATAATCCAACATTGAAAAACATGAGTTTTGTGTTCCACTTTGAGCCCATTCATTGCAACTTGACTACTCCTACAAAGTACAGACTGCAGAAGCAAAAAAAAAAAAAGAGAGATGGGAGAGAAGGGGGAAGGGGGGTAGCTGATGGATGATAGCTTTCCAGTGCAGCCAGATCACACTTTTGATGCTGATGTAAACAAGAATAATTTAAGTAGCGCACATCCACCTGAATGAAGCTGTTTTGGGTATAGAAACTACGCTGTCACAGTCATTCATTTTCCATTCAGCAGTGATGAGAAGAACAATGTGAATAATGATAGTCAAAGCCAAAAGGCTGGAATATAACTTGCTGCTACATCTGCAAAAACAGAGGAACCAGAATTTTTGGATCCTGTTAAACAAGTGATGCCCCACAGGCCCTGATGTTAGAAAAGCAACATCTGGGGCAACCACTGCCTGCCACCATTTTCAAATTATTTACCACTACAAATGCAATCTCTGGCACTGATAGTCATTTCACCACGGCCCAACAAGAAATTAAATGGAAATGTCAAATGATAAACAATCACCAAACAATGCGAACACGCTCCCTCTCACACACACACACACACACACACACACATACACACACACACACACACACACGCAAACAGAATAACCTCATGCATGGCGCCCTCATGCAATATGAATTTCCATTTGTTTAGCTCACTTGGCGGTGTGTCCCAGGAGAAGTTTTGAGCGGCTAATGTTTTATTGATGGAAGGCGTGAATTCACCTGGACTCTGCGGTTTTCCTTTTACACAAGCATGCCTCCTGGACAGATATGCAACGGTGGGATGAATTTTTGTTTAACAGTGGCAAGAAGGGATTCCTAATTCCTGTTGCTCAGGGTAAATGTATTTGTCTCTGCTTGAAAGAATGCAGTTACTGCTTATTTATTTCTCCATTTTCTCTATCTTTTTTTTTTCTATTTTTTCACCTGCCTTGCATCATCCGCAAACTCTCTCTTTTGACCCTCTGGTGCCTGCACTCATTTACCTGCATTTTGTTTCTCTATCTTCCCCTCTCCCCCTTTTCTCCCCTCTCTTACCATCACTATCTCTCTCCCTCTGTCTCCAGCAGCTGTGCATGCATCCCAACTATGGGATATTGCTTTTCTAATCTTGCTGACAGGGGACAATATTTATGTATTGTTTTTCAATATCCATTTCTCATGCTCACATAGGCCCTGGTTTTGCCCGGACAACAATACCACGGCACAAACACACAAGCTCCTCTCCCCTCCCGTCCCGACGCCTGTGTTTTTAATGTGCTCACTACATTTCCCCCTCTGTCTCCTCCAGCAACACCTATTATTATTATTTTTTTCTTCGAGGGCAAATAAGGGATAGGGAGCGAGGTATACAGACTCCGTGAAATGAAAGTTTTGGCAAAATAGAAAGCTGTTTTGGAAGTACAGCCAAGAGCGCTGGCGGTAGGGGTGTTGGCAGTTCATGTGGAGAAGCAAGGCCTTAACAACAACATGATTGGAGCTTGGAGACTAGTCTGGGGGGCCTTGTATACAGACAGCACTGGCTCCTGTGCTATACTGTGGGGAAGGAACTTCTCCTTGGTATTCAACAGCTCTCCGCTTCTAGAGTTTGGGTTTCTTTAAAACCTCACTGTTGCTCTCTCTCACTCTGTCTGACTGTCTTTCCCATGCCGCCGAAGGCCATTGTAAGTCCTCTCACACTGTCTGTCTGTACAGTTCACCAGTGTCCCTCCAGACCTCTCATCCCTCTCTACCCCCAACACACACACACACACACACACACACACACACACACACACACACACACTCACTCCCCAGGGCTCTGACCCTGGCCAAATGTCTGACAGCTCACTAAACAGAACGGCCGTGTGGATCCACATGGAGATAAACATAAACGCATACACACACACACACACATGCAGGCACTGAATAAGGCTACCAGACAAACAGTATGTGTGTTGCTTAGCAATTTTCAGTTTGCTACAGTCTAATTTCTGTGATTAGGAGCTTTTTGAGTTCAGAGTAGTTCTTGAGTGCTGCAACACTTGGCAGCGTATTGATCCTAAAAAGACGCATATTGTCTCTGAAAGTCAGAAGTGTTGTGAATGATATCACTTTGTGTGTGTGCGTGCTGGTCCTTGATCAGTGTTGCATTCTTGCAAGACTTATGTATGTCTGATGCCACTGTGTAAACAACAGAAGCTCCTCCCTGACAAAATGCTTTTTTGTTTCAAACACACACACACACACACACACACATAAACACAACCAGGCAACTACAGCAGCACAAACTAAATGATCCATAAACAATGATTTATGAGATGAGGGGGAATGTCACAAGTAGGATGTGAAATATTCAGCAGTCATTCCATATTCAAGGCAGACTTAGAGGTGCATGGATCCGCTACACAGCAGCAGGTTATACACACACTGATGCACTCTATCACCCTGGAGATCGAAGCGTGCATGTTAGCTTGTCAAACACTGGCTGGGGCGAAGGCTCATATGTTATCACTGCATTATAGGCAGCGTCATCAGTTTTCACCCAAGTGTAATTGTCCAGCTGTGTGTAGGTCATGCAGGTTTTGAGGTAAAATAGGAAAAAGCAAACCCACACATGCATGCAAAAACACACACATATACAAACATATCCCGGTGCACAAGGAAAAATAAATTTGTGTAAACAAAACTTGTGCACGTGCTGTTCATATGCCTGTACACACATACACACACATATTCAGCTCCCTCCTCTGATGAAATTGAAGTGAATGCTGGTAACCATGTTTTTAAATTGTATTAAGTATTGAAGAGTTGGGTTTCCTCTCTGGGATTAGAGGCCTTCCACAATCTAGACTTTTATATGTTCAGCTGCCAAGTTTGATTTTCACTAAAGCTCCACTGCTCTGACTTGACTAAGATACACCAGCACACATTCTCTCTCTCTCTCTCTCTCACACGCTCACACACACACACACACAGAAACGTGTTTCCATCACTTCAGAGGACATTACATTAACTTACATTCAAATCCTGGAGACTGATCCTAACCTTAACATAACCCTAAACTAACCCTAAAGAGATCATTTTTCTCCCATTTTAGCTTTTCTGCACTGGTTTCTTGTGAAATCTAGAATAGAATTCAAAATTCTTCTCCACACCGACAAAACTCTTAATGGTCAGGCACCATCATATCTTAAAGCCCTCATAATACCCTATTACCCCACTAAAACACTGTGCTCCCAGAATGCAGGCTTACTTGTGGTTCCTGGATTCTACAAAAGTAGAATGGGAGGCAGAGCCTTCAGCTATCAGGCTCCACTCCTGTGGAACCGTCTTCCAGATGCAGTCTGGGAGGCAGACACCCTCTCTACAATTAAGACTAGCCTTAAAATGTCCCTTTTTGGTAAAGCTTATAGTTAGGGCTGGCCAGGCTCACTCTGGACCAGCTCCTAGTTATGTTGCTATAGGCCTAGACTGCCAGAGGACTTCCCATGATGCACTGAGCTCCTCTCTCCTCCTCCCCCTCTCCATCTGCACACATTTATGTACCATTAATGCATGTTACTAACTTGGCTTCTTCCCTGAAGTTTTTGTGCTTTCTCGTCTTGCAGGTTTCTATGGATCATGGTCATGGACCGCCTGGTTATGAATCACAAGCTTCCATGGATCCTGGTTGTGGATCACTTGCTGCTGTGGTCCTGCTTGACGCCCACGCCCACTATTATTATTATTAGTCATATTTCTATTATTATTATTGTTGTTATTGTTATTATTGTTGTTGCTGTGCCTCTCTCTCCCTTCTCCCCTTTTCTCTTTCTCTCTCAACCCAACCAGTCAATGCAGATGGCCAGACACTGAGTCCAGACACTGGTGGTGGTGATGGATGGCGTGGATCTTGGTGGTGTAGGTTGCTGCTTCTGGTGAACTTCGGCCTGGTGCTGAAGTACGTGGAGGAGAAGCCGAGATTGTGATCAGAGATGAAGAGGAGAGGAGCAAGCTCTGGACATGCCGTGGAGGTGGATGGGGTGGAGGAGGGTCGCAATGGTTGATCTGAAATGACAGATGACAGCGGCAGAGAGGGAAAATGGATTTTAAAGTTTGACAGCTGAGCCGTGATTGGTGGTTAGAGATCGTGGAGGAATCTGATTTGATAACAAGAATGGACGCCCCTAAACAGCTGATGTGAAGGCAGGACTAGCAGAGGAGAGTGAGTGAGTAGGAAATGAATAAATGGTTAAGATATTTCCTCTAAGTCAACCATGAGTTGTTTTTTTGTGAACTGTCTTAACTATTGGATGGATTGCTATGAAATTGACATTCAGGATGAACTGTAATTGTAAAAATGACTTTTCATCCTCAAGATGTCTGCTTTTTATTTTTATTTTTATGTTTTTTTCAATACTTTGGTTTATGACCAAATATCTACAAAACTAAAGACATTCCCATCAGTATCTCAATAATACTACTCTTACTCTGTTGTCTGTGAGTCTGGTTGTCAAGTGAACCTGTGGCCTTGGTCGGTGAACACAGATCCAGTTTCCAAACTGTGCACTGTGGTGTGTGAGATAAATTCATCACCCTCTCAAATGCACACAGCTAAATTACTATAGTCCTTTGTCAAGTGTATTAGTAAAGCCATAAGTAAAAGTGATGTATTGATTGTAGATGTGCCAGGCAATCTGAATTCATGACCAGTAAGAAGACAATCACGATAAAGTTTGAGATTTAAAAGCACTGTGACTCTTTTCTGCATCATGACGGAGCATTTCAACACTGCATGTGTATGTCAAATTGTAAAAATGTATGCACATAAACATGATGCAGTCCACGTGTTGTAAAGTAACCTGTCCAAACAGAACTTTGCAGGATTGGGTGATGCAACAACCTGGCCTTTTGCATGTGCAAAGCCTGTTTACTAGCACCTAACTGTGTAAACAGATGTTTTCTGTAATAAAAAGATAGCCAACAAATCCTCCCACAGGTTCCACTTGACTAGCTGCCGTCTGTCCATTCTGAAAATGACCACAGCTAATTAGAAAGCTGCAAGAAAAGGGGGTCAGATGTCTGACCAGTGGATCAGAAAATAATCTCATCCTTTGGAGTGATGAGAGAGTGTCCTATAATAAATACCATGCAACAGTGTGACATATGTCTGTGAGACTTTCATTATGTTAGTTTAGTATATGTATATCAATGATTTTTTATACATATGCTAAATAATAAAACATATCAGATTTAAACACAACTTGGTATGTTAATTATTTGCAGTGCCATATCAGAATACATTAGATGTTCACCTCTAAATTATACAATTTAGCTCTGCTAAATTTTAGAAAAGTTAACAGCCTTTATAACATTGTATATTTGCTTAATAAATTAATAAACATGCAGCCCTGCAAGTTGACTCTAATTTCTCAATGTCTTTAAATCCTCACTGGTTTACTGTTTATCCTTTGATTAATTACAGAAATTATTAATAAAAAGGCGCTTTTGCTTTATGGAGGCAGTTTCTCATTTTTACACCGCCACTTGCAAAGTTTTCTAAGTCTGCTAATTAGTCACCAGGGATATCTCCAGTGCTGAAGGTGTCTGAAGGTCTCTGCTATTTCTTAGCCAAGCGAAATCTGTCCACATTTATTAGTAAATATGGTAATTATTATGTTGACACAATTAGCAGAAATTCTGACATTTCCATGTGCACTGTCATATAAATAGAAATCTACCAATTATCATTTCGGTATTTAGGGATAACGCAGTCAACTGTGCTTCGTACGTCACATACAGCTATAGTGTGATATTCGTTCTAGTCTAGCATTCAAGACATTCTTTGGAGTCAGTGTGGGTCAGTGGTGTCCAACATAAAGGATCAAGTTCATCTGTAGAATTCCTGCTGAAACTTTGACCTTATATCTACCTCCACAGCTCTTCATTAAATGAAGGCTGGTGCAGGAGGGCTCCTGGTTTTGTTGGTGTCATTCTTGACCCGTACAACCACCCCTCCCCTATCTCTCAAGTACTGCTATGGGCAAGCCAGGGGTTGCCAAAGCTGCTACAGGGGTGCTTAGACAATGGCTACTGAGCTAGCATCCATCAAGATGGTTTAAACAGGTCACGTCACCTGAAACCATCTATTCAGCAGTTCAAAACCTCTTGTCATACCATATGTATGGACTCAAAATGAATCACACTTTCAGATTTCACAGTGATTGTTGGGCATTACTTGTTACATTACTTTCTGTTACTCAAAGGTGCCTTCCAACAACTCCAAAGCTGCCACATCTACATGTCACATCTTTAGCACATGTAGAATAGAAAACGAGACATTGTGTTTAAAATAGCATGCAGCCCCTGTGTCCTCATGCAGAACTAAAGAAGTACTGTATCATTCCACTGCCCACCTTCATTCTTTTATCATTATTGTTAATTCACTGGGGTGATATCATATTTGCCAGTAGATGTCAGTAGCAATTGTGTAATGTATGTAACCCTTGCATAGGAGCAAGTGGGGACCCAATAACATCTAGTTAAAGTTTATCAAGGACGAAAAAAGCATTAGCAAAGCATACAGAAAACAATAGACGTGATTAAAATGACCAAATAATATGTGCCAACAATAAACAAGATACATATAAGTTACTAATGAAAAGCATAGCATACTATACAAAAAAGAACAAAGAAAGAAGAATACAACAGACAAAATTCAAGTAGTGTGACTCACCAAATATGCTCCAAGCCTAAATTTAAAATTTGTGAGAAAGGAAGATTGTGTTCCATTATGCTGGTACTTATTCCACAGATGAGCGCCCCTGTATCTGATAGATAATTGACAGAGAGTTGTTTTAAATCTTGGAAGATACAAATGGGTGGATACTGGTGGATCACTGAATTTGTCTGGAAAAAAACAAAAAAACAATGTAATGATAGAGATACCAAATTAGGCTTATACACATGCTTATAGATAAAAATACATGTGAAATATACACTACATTTATATTGGAAATAGAAAAGACATCCAAATCAGGGAGGAGAAAGGCTCTGTGTTCAATCTGACTAAATGTAGCAAGTCTGAAAAAGCTTTTCTGTAAAGAAAGGATCTTTATAAGGT
The DNA here is from genome assembly GCF_914725855.1 of Thunnus albacares. Lineage (NCBI taxonomy): Eukaryota > Metazoa > Chordata > Actinopteri > Scombriformes > Scombridae > Thunnus > Thunnus albacares. The sequence goes on along the minus strand of NC_058108.1, from coordinate 11,143,613 downwards.
TGGTACAACCATAACAGACCTCCTATTCAATAAACAATAATGTAGATGAGGAACAGAGGGGGCCCAAGAATGGACCCTCGTGGGACACCTTAAGTAATTTTCGCCATATCCATCTATTTTAATTTACAAATTAGTTATTAGTAATAACTAAAATATCATTAGGTAGTCCACTGTAGCCACAATGCAGTAATTTAATAAGCAAAATATTTTGGAAGCAACATATTTATTATTGTGTGACACAGTATTAATTTGATCAATCTGTTAAGTAAGAGCCAAGACTGTCAAATGATTTTATCTGAATCTATACTGGTGTTAAAATTAAAAAAAACAAAACAAAACAAACAAAAAAAAAACATGCTTTGCTCTTGAAGATGCTTAAGCATTTTATTATACATACATTTCCTTTCAAGCATTTTTGAAAAACATGGAAGGAAAGAGAGAGGGCAATAATTACACCATGATCTCTGATCTGCAGATTTAATGAGAGAAAATACTTTTGCAATTTTGAGATCAGAGGAAACAGTTCTAGTTGAAAGTGCATTACTACTTAAAAACAGTAAGAGTAAAAGGTTTAACCACTGAAGGAATTATTTTGATGACCATTGTAAGGCTAACCTCATCATGACCTCCTACTGAGTTTTGCATTTTAGACATAATATCAATATCAATGACCTTGTTCTCTGCAGGAGGATGAAAACTCTGAAAGGAGGGATGAACAGATGGAAAGCCTTAGATGAATACAGGAATGACTGTGCTGTATTCAGACTGGTGTATCTTGCTTCCACTATAGACCACATTCATCAACAATAACACATATTGTAACATGTAACCTATGCTCTATATTTGTGTGAGAAATGACCAGATGAAATTAAATACACATCATAATGTGACTCTGTATGTCACAAAATAAATTTTGGTATTTAAACACCCAACATAACAGTGGATGTGGATATTAATATTTTGAGGGTTTGTAAAAAATTACAGCATTTGATAATAGTTCTAGTATTGTAATGGTAGTGTTGCTGTTAACAGGGACGGACCATTAGCGGACATGTTCTTTTTTAAGATTGATTTTCAGAGACCTTTAGTAAACCATAGTTTATTATATATAGTCATTGATATTTTAGGAATGTTACCAACAGGAAAACAGTCATTTAATGAATGATATGCACAATCAGGATCTTCGTGACTATAAACATTTTCCCAGAATATTTCACCAATCTCAGACTGGAAATAGCTAATATTTCTATCACTGAACAGTCTGGTCTGAGATCTGTTTAGATTTTGGTTTTAAGATCTAATATCTTGGAATTTAAGTCTGGCACTCAAAGTGAGATGAAAAATAGAAAAATGATGGGAAATGTCAGAGTAAATAATACACTACACAAGACATCACCATCAAGATGGTAAAAAATGTTCAATAAAAAATCAATAAGGTTAACAGATGAAGAAGTAACTTTAGTTAGTTTTGGGATTAAGGGATAAACAAAGTGGGAGTATTGATTATTTAGAAACTCTGCTGTGAGAATTAGACTCAATTTTAAGAAATCAATGTTAAAATCCCCTAAAGAAAACATTTTTCTTTCTCTATTTTATTTTTTTCCATATAAGATATACTATTGATAAATGCAGCCAAGGATGACATATGTATCTTCAAAGACGGAACGAGAGGGAATTTCAATGAAAAGTGAATCAGCATAACACAATCATTTCTCTCAATGTCCTGGAATTTGTTATGTAAATGAAGTGATGCACCACCACTAATTCTTGTCCTCTGACAAAAATGAAATTCATGATAACTGGGAATATTATGGAGAGATACAGAAATATCATTTAGCCAAGTTCCAGAAAATCCTAAAACTGAAAATACACGATAAAATGAAGAAAAAAGACAACAGTTGCTCATAGTTGATCTTGATACGGCTAAGGTTTAAAAACAAGTTGACAAAATCTCTCTCTGGGGCTCAAGGATATTATGACATACATTACTGAATTGGTTTACTTTCATACAGTCACAAGATAGTGACTCTAACCTTAGTGAGCAGAGGAAATTAGAATCAGAAGTGACAGGCTCCATTTATTTAGAGTCCTGTTGGTTCAAATGAAATGAGTTGAGGACCATTTCATTTGAAACATTTGCTATTAAACCCTTAAATTAAAGATCAACAGAAAAGTCATTGTTATGAATACTATACTATAAATACTATAATTGCATTAAAATCAACACTGGGATAAGGAGCTGAGGAAATAAGATGCAAGATCCCCAATTATGCCTTTGAAATGGATCAGTTGCTACCTCAACACATTATGACTAACATTAGTAATGTTCATAATCACTGATCTCAACCAGTGGCAAACAGACTGACAACTACTGTAATGACTCACATACTATCACATTGCTATATCTGCAGAGTTTTACATAGAATAAACATAAAATACTTTTAATACCATTAGGGCATGACTGCTAAATTGTTGCAAAACTTTGACCTAATACATTAGTTACTATTCTGGGCAAGTTTACAATGCTAGCTTTCTAGTGTAGTCTTTACCATGCAAGTCATTTTTTTAACTATGATTATTTTTTTGGACTGGAGCACCACAGAGTAGCTGATGAAAGCATACTTAATAGTGAATGGTCTGCCAGTTTCATGTTGTGTATTACAGTACATGATCTTGAGCTACATTTTGATGAATGTTTAATTTCCTCTGATTATTTGTGAGGTTTACATTAGATAAAATACAATACAGACTGCACACAGTTACAGTATGTGTTAGAGTGAATGTTCTTGGTCGAGGAGCAAGTTACACCAGTCTGAGTGTAGAACAATTACGAAGCAGACAGCTACAAGGTCTGTATTCATCTATGACAGTTCTATGCTGTGTACATATTAAAATCATCTGGCACCTGTATCAACCTTGTCATCATTCAGTGTGTGTAACACTAACAGGTCCTGGACCTGTCTCTCCACTAAATGCACAGAGACAAAACTGATATTAATCCTTCAATTTAACTCCTGGAAAGACAGCAAACAAGCAGATCACCAACATGAAGGCCTTACAATAGTAACTGCAAAATGATGAATTTCAAATTATAATCAGATTCATTACTGTTCCTGAAAAAGCACTGTACAGCCTAGCGTAGCTCAGTGTAGTATCAATGTAGTTATGTGTATCACTTGCAAGAAAAGATACTTGAAGTCAAGAAAAACAGTTGTGGTCACAGTTATCTGTGTAATACGCAAGAGAAGCTAGAACCATTTTGTGGCCAAGGTAGATAGTTTTATTGATTTAGACTGAAGCGCAGCTTTTCCTTCAGATGGAATGAAACAAATAACTTAACAAGACCAAACATCAGTATTAAATTGTGCATATCATCAGCTATGAGTGTGATGAACAGTACTGAGCAAAATGGCTACCAAGACACGAGTAATGAGTATCCTGAATTGTTCCACAAACCTCCAGGATCAGCAAACCCATAGAAAGGGCAATATCTTTGTCATGTGTTACTAATATGTGAGTTGATTTGAGTTTCAAAATTGCAAGTTACACCAGTTTTGACCTCTGTGATCTGTATTTGGACACCCTGAGGGGAAATGCAACAGTAAAACTAAGCTAGTATCACAAATTGATGCACACAGTAACTTATACAGTGCATTGCGAGTTTGTAGCACTGAATCATAATGCTGCCATTGCAATCATTAGCAATGTGTATGTAGTTCAGTAATCTGAAGCAGTCATGAATGGGTGGGGGAAGGCAACAGTCTGGAAAGAGCGTCTGGAAAGAGCGTCTGTTTGAGCGAGAGGCTGGCAGCAGTACCTACAATGCTACAGATTTGTATCAAACTCAAAAATGAATTAGTGCAGATGACTGTGTTGTACTATTTTGCCCACCAGTGGATGTTAGAAGGGATTTGGATTCATATAAAAGGAAACACTTCAGCATCTCATTAATTTGACAAGTTGGAAAGCAGAGAGAGAAGCAGAGGAAATACAGTTGTAGCAGGATTTGATGTGAAGCCAGTAGAGGCACACATGTGGCTCCAGAGATGGAGGCCTTTTCCACTTTACTGCTGTTGGGCACCTAACCTGCTGTTTAACATCCTTTGTGCAGTTTTCACTGAAACATGCATACAGGGATGTGCAGAGGATGTTAGAGGGGCAGGGGCCCAAATTCATAAAAGGCGATGTTTGCAAATAATTAAATAAATATATGCCTGGAATGACTACTTTTGTGATACTGTTAAAGGGATATTAAAATCCCTTTAAAAACAAACTCATGACTGAGGTTGGTTCAAACACTGCTACATGACAGTTCATTAATGATACATGCGAAGAATTAAAGTATATTTCAGTAATTTCTCCTCACATGTTAAGTAGCCATACTCTTATCTACTGTAGCCCTCTGACTGACATCCTCACTTGCAGAAGCTCTACCACTGACAAAGATGTGCCTCCATATTCGTCTCTTACCACATCTCCATAGAAGGCGTAATTGCTTCAGTAATTACGGGCAATAAGAAGATGCTGATATTGTATGGCTAAGCTACCGTTACTATGTGCCAACAAATTCATTTAATATAATTCACATATCATATCATATTACCGAGGCTTGGAACACATCATGCATTTAAGCCACAATTCTAAAAATCAACATATAAGCTTTAAATAAAGTGTTTTAGACACTGGTTTTTATGATTTTAGCAGTTTAACATTCCTTCATTCTTTCTCTCCCTCCCTCCAAGAAATACTGAAAAATACTGAAAAAAGTTAACACCAACATATACTAATATAAATTCTCTGTTAGCTACACTCAGAAAGGTATTTGTGAAGTATTTAGTCTGTGCAATACCTCATCTGTATGCTCAGATGAGGTATTGAGTACATTATTGTGTCACACTGGATGTAGCAGGAATAACAGGAATTTATTTATTTATTTAAAAAAAAAAATAGAAAAGGGGCACTTTCTCTCCAGAAGGCCAAATGGACACGTGCTCAAACCCCCTCTTGAGGTCTATCTATGCACGTGCCTACATACCACTGAAATAAACACAATGGCCCATGGAGATGGGTTGAAATAGAAATTGACAAGCATGTTTCTTTTTAAGGGGACACTTTCATAGCGTGACAGAGACAAACAACATGGCACATGAACACACACACCTGCAGACGCACACACACGTTCACAAACACAAACTTTTATCAGATGAAGGAACCGCACACAAAAATCTATTTCACTCTTGCCTTTGTACCCCGTTTATTCACGCATCTTCCATCCATCCTTCACATTCCGACAATACCACAGAGAGCAGGCATTCTCAATTAATCCTCAACCTGCATAAATTATTAAGACGTTAAGCGTCAACCCCTGTGTTGCCTCAACATGTCATGATTCTGTCATGAGCTTGGCTTGACTAGCCTGCATTAAAAATGTCAGCAGTTGACCTTAATAAAACAAGGTGGGACATTAACTTCTAGCCCCCCAGGTACATATTGTGAGTGTGCTGCATGAGGTCATATCTTATTTATAACAGGGAGGAGTTAGGATGCTTTAGAGTAGCTCTGAAGTTTGTTAATTATGATTTAGAAATACAATTTAATATGGCAGTTTGTATAAGAAAACACAATACCAAAGGGTGCTATAACAAAACTGACTTTCTGTGTTAGGCAGACTCTTGTGTAAGTACTGTTTATTGTGGTAAAGCATAAACCTATGTTTAAAGGGAGGATATTTAAATTGAGTGGCCAACAAAAGAAAGCCCAGAATACACACAGAGAAGACTTCTACAACCCCCAATTACTCTCAGAAAATAGTCATACGAACAATATAATAAACAGAATATGATTCAAGAGGAGGAGAAAGTTTCCCTTGGCAAAGCACAACCTATCTTCAGAGTTACATTCAAAAAGATGATGAGAGGGAGTGCATAAATAAGATGATGAGAAAACCTGGAGTGGTTGTTGTAGTGATATACAGCATTCTCTGGTTCAAGGCCAGTATTCACATTTTTTTACATTCAGTTCAGTATAATACAGTAAGTTGAGTTACTGCAGTAAGCATCTGTCATGTTCATAAAAGTCATGTTCAAAAGCTATAGATTAGCTGAATCCTATCGCGTGGCTTATTCTGAGGCCATGAGTTAATTAAATAATACTTGTGAAAGTTTTCATTGTGGGTATATTAATGAAGCAAAATGAATGAAGGATGTACAATGTTCTTTCTATGAGCCTCTTGTACATTCACATTTTTGTACTTGAAAGGAAGGTTCACAATTTTTCCAATGAAAACAACTCTCAGTGTCCATATGAACACTGAAAGAGGTTTTCCTCGCTGTAATCATTCCTTCTGTTCACGCTGGCTATTAAAATATCCCCTTCAAAAGTGCTTTCAATGTAAGTGATAGGTGCCAAAATCATTTTGTGCAAAAATGCATTTAAAAATTGATGTGAAGATTATATGAGGCTTCAGCAGTCTGAGTCAGTCATATCAAGTGGATATCTGCCACATTTAGTCTTTTTAGCATCAAATTCCTTCTTATTGTTTCCTCGGACAGTGTTTCCCTGTTGAGCTGAGGTGGAAGTATAGTAACAAAAAGAGAGTCTTTGGCACTAAAAAGACTGTAATGTTGAAATATGTTGATTTGATTTGACTCATTTGGACGACTGAAGCTTCATTTTAGCTTCAGATAAACTTTTAAATACATTTTTGCACAGAGGGAGGACTGTGGATTTTACATTGTAAGTGCATTATGAAGGGATCTTCTAATGGTCAGTATGAACAGGAGGAATGATTATGGCAAGAAAAACCTTTTTCAATGTTCATTTGGACACCTGACTATTATTTGAAGACAGACTTGAACAATTGTGAACCTGTCCTTTTTCTATAGTTGTTTAAGAAATAATGTTCCTGTTACACTGAATAGTCAACAGAAATCCAGTTTTCACAAGGATTTTTTCTTTTGTAGGAAGTAGTTCCAGTGAAAACTGTTCACAAAGAGGTCCATCTGTGAATTATCCAGAGTAACGTGGACACTGTTTTTTCACAGACATGTTTTTTTTCATTTTATAAATATAAAGTATATAATATTTAATTGTCGTAAACACCACAGATTAACATCTCATTCACCTCCATTGTAACCAGAAGAAAGCAGAAATCTCAGAGGTGGATCCTGGTCTCATCAAACCAAATCTGATACCTCTAGAGGCAAGTAAATATTCTAACATTAATATTCTAATCTAATATATTCAAATCTAATATTCTAATTTAGTTGAACCATCCGTTTAAGCTACATGACAAAGAGCTGCACAGACTGTGAGCAGAATGTGAAGCATCAGCTGCACTGCACATCTCATCTCATTCAGAGATATAAAAATGCATTGCTTCCAAATGAGCAGGATTCATTATCCATCTTTTGCTTGTATGGTTTTCTTTGTCCTTTTTGTAATTTACAATTCCAGATGCTACACAATAAAAATGAGCTGCTGCTGTTACTTGCTTTTGCTTATTACAGTGATGGTGATCACAATGCTCAATTTCTAGTGAAAGCCATGTAGTCAGTCAGTTTTACAGCCATGGTCTGAACAGAAACAAGCTCACAAGTGCTCTAATAAGCCATTTATGAGCCCTGTACATTTCAACATCAATATACAACAACAAAACAAAAACCATATCTTAAAGCTCAACTGGACTAAGACAGGGTATTTCACTTGCCTGTTTTAAGTCATTAGTAATAAATATAAAAAAAATGCTTATGGTACCATATTAGATTTAAGTTCAGGTTTCAATACGGAGGGGTGTAAATGAAAAGATAATCATGTCAGTAATTAGAGATGGTTAAGGGCAGTGACTAACCGTGCTGGTTACACAGTGTGAATTGATTCAGCTCAATTATAGAGTTGTTTAGCAAACAGCACTGGGAGGAAGTCTTGTTTTTTGCCAGTTTGCCACAGATTTTTAAAAGCCGACTGAGGATGTCACGGCAGAAACTCTAATTAAGGATGAACACCTTCTGGTCCCTTTTGTCAGATTTTCTGCGACTGTGTGTTGATGTCAAAGTTCAACATCATAAATTACTGCCGGCAGGTGAGGGAAACTGTAACAAATAGAAGTGTTGTCCTCTCCTCCTTCAAACTTTCTGGACTCTCTTTCTTTTTTCCCTCCTCTAACGTTCCATCTTTGTCTCTCAGCAAGGGGTATATTGTTAAATATTGATTGCTGAAGAGATTGGGGGCTTAGAGAGAGAAAAACAGAGAGAGAGAGAGTGAGCTTGCCTGCAGTCAACATAGAAAGGAGCAGCCTTCTGTCTGGGACTAGCCACAGATGTTTGCAACAGAGCACCACTGCAAATGGAGAAAGCTCTCTACAAGTCACACACACGCACACACACACGCATGCACACGTACGTATGGCTGCACCCTCCAAACAGTGTGAGAGTGATAGTGAATCAGTCTCTTTCACATTAGGGTATAATTGGCAGGAGGCTGGACGAGGCTATCACTTATCTTGTCACTGAGTAATTGTTATGGGTAATGGAAGTGGTGTGTATGTCTGAGTGTATGTGTGTGCGTGAGCATGTCTGCACGTCTGTGTGAGAGAGAGTATTTGTGTTTTTGAGTTCATGTCAGTGTGTGTGGTGTGTGTGTGTGTGTGTGTGTGTGTGTGTGTGTGTGTGTGTGTGTATTTCCCCTTGTGTTTGTGTGTCACTCCAGGCAGCAGATGGAACTCCATGCTAATTGGGTGGAGATCAGTGGGGGAGTTTGGAGCAGACTGACCCGGGGCTGGGCTGCCGCTCCTGGGCTTGGCTCGAGCCCACCCCTGGCTCTATGGCTGGTTCTCTGGCTGCTGGTAGTAGGCTGCTTTCCATCACTTCATCTGCCCATCCATCCATGGATAACCCCTTCTGACCCATAACCCAAATGACCTGCTTGTTTGTTCATTTGTACTTCTCCTCCTCTCCTTCCTCATTTGTACTTTTCCTCATCTCCCTTGTTCATTTGTTTCGTTTAGCCTCCCATGTTCTTCTCTCTGCTAAACCATATTTTCAATTTATTTCAGCTTCATCTTTAATAATTCCTGCTTTTAAACCATTTCTGTGGAACAGCAAAACACGCATATCTGCTTAATACGTCCCTGAACTTTTTTTTTTTCTTGTCCAGAAGACTGGGTGAGCTTTGCACGAGCCAATGTTTATGCTTTACAAAAGATACATTTACAATTGTGTACATTTTGCCGATGATGCTACAGTTTATATATCCTTCACAGTGTTAACCCTTAAAATGTTGGTTGATGTTACAACACTTGTGGTGACTGATGGTCATGTTTTCATATTGCAGATTTCATAATGAAAGAAAAAGAATAGAGTCAGGGACCTTTATTTTCTCGTTTTGTTGTGTTCATTCATTTTCTCTTTCCTTCCTCTTTGCACTGTGTTTTGCACTGCTGTTACATGTCATCAGGATCAATAATGTCTTGTCTTGCTTAAATCAACATGAGTAATGCTGTATTTGACTTGAAGTCAGCACTTGCAATTCCCCATTTGCTACTAGGGAGAATGAAATTAATTAAAACAGTAGTGTTAGGTGACTGAATTAGGTGACTGAGAATTAAAAGAAACATTTTGATAATTTATTAGCCGTTTATGTCACTTATTAGGAAAAAAATGCCAAAGCAGCTTCTCAAATCATATTCTAAATGGAATAGCTTTAGGTTTTGGACCAGTGGTTGCACAAAATCAGCATTTATTTAAGACCTCCTTGTGGGCTGTGGGAACTATTATGGGCGTCTCTTCTACTATATTCTGACATTTCACAGACTAAAGAATTAATTAGTCAATAATAATTAAAAAAAGGCCTAAAAAGGAATTTTCTCAAGCTCCAGTTCACAACATGACATCATCCTACATGAATGAACATGGCTGTCAATAATGAATTATTAACTCAACATCTCCTTAACATCACCAAATCAGAGAGCAAGCTAGAAACTCTTGTGAGCCAATGGCTATCAACCCATTGACTCTTCGCTTCCATGGGCAACAGGGACTGGCTGGGGAAATTACATCATGAATAATATACTGCCTGTGCATGATATTTGCCAGGAGCAGTGGACCTGATGGCACCAACGGAAACACAGTGCTTAAAGATTGTTAATACTACAAACAGGCCAACAAGGAAAAATGATAAAAAATATCTTGTTAAATATAATGATAGAAAGAAGTTGAATTTATCTTCCACACTTTGTCTGTCTTCAATTTTCTCCCTCAGTTTGAATTCTTGTGTGAGAAACTTTGCATCCAAATGTTTGCCATGTCCTTCATTGTTGACTCATAGTTCTTATCAGTCTGTGAGTACAGTTTACATTTGGAAAGAGTTGTTTTTGTTGACAGACCTTCGTATGGTTTCCTGCATCGCCACACCCACCCACTTGGAGATTAAATAACAGAAACAGAATTATTCAACTCTGGCATTTTGCACTCATGGTTTCCCCTCCCACATGGCGGGAGTTCACGGTTGGGGGCTCTTAAGTGTATGTGTGTGTGGGGGTGGGTGGGTGGTTGTGTGCTTGGGTATGTTTGAGTACTCTGTTATTATTTGATGGCACCCAATGTGCATTTATCCATTATTCATGGCATGCCGAAGGGGCAACTTTGGGCCAAGGCTTTGGCAAAAGCATGCCTGAACCCTTCATTATGTCTACAGGCTAGAGAGTATGTGTGTGTGTAGGTGTGTGTACATGTGCACATATATATGTGTGTGTGTGTTTCACTTCAGAAAAGACTTTTTTTTCCTGATACTGCCAATACCAAGCTGGTTACAGTGACACTAGCAGAAAATCACAGAGTGCAAGAGAGCAGCTGGGAAAGAAGTGTGTGTGTGTGTGTGTGTGTGTGTGTGTGTGTGTGTGTGTGTGTGTGTGTGTGTGCGTGTGTGTGTTGTATGACTGGAGGCCAGGGCTGGATTTTTTTCAGTCAATGAAGAGGGATTTGAACGTGCACTGACTGCCTTGGTCCCTCGCAGGCCTCTCTTCTCAGCTGTCTCCCAACAGTGCCATGAAAACATTGGCATGATATGCACAGAATATATTTCATCTGTCGTTTTCTAGAGACACTGGGATATAGACTTCATCTGAGAGACAAACACAGCTTCATGTTCTTATAAGATTAACTCAGCATGGTGCAATGCTACTGTGAAATCATATAAAAGCTGGCGGACTTGACTTGACTTAAAAAGCACACTCATAGTGCATTGCAAAACATCCCCATCTTAATGAGCAAACTAATCAGGTAATCAGTCTTTAAAGTTTATTTTTTTGCACATATTGAACACAGTGGGCACATCCTCACTGTTTTCCAAATCAACATCTTTCAAATATACATAATGCATTCACGGGCTTTCTAGCTAAAGGGTGTGATGTGAATATAACTTGGTTGCTTTGCGTAACCCCAAAGGAAATAAAGGTTACAACTTAAATCTTAATAATGTCATTTCTATTCCTTTGCAGAAAACTGTAATGCCTTTAACTATGGATTACCTGTACTTCTGGGACAATGTGAGGTCTGGGAGTCTTTTGTGGTAAACATCTGACATTACTTAATAGATAACCTCTTGCTGCCTGCACTTACAATATTTTCTTGCCTGACTAGCATTAAGAATACTCACTGAGGTAAAAAAAAAGAGTCAGGAATAGGGATACATTAGAGAAGTTACAACCAGCTTTTTATCAGTTGAGTGTGTTTATTAAAATTAAATACACCTTAATGGTGTACCTTAACTGAATGTTGTTACTTGATATTTCTCTTAATATTAGTGGTGATTAAGGAAGAAGACAAAAACAAAACAAAACAAACAAAAAAAACCCATTTGGTTTTGCTTTGCTTGGAAGCGGGAGAAGGGTAGTTTCACTACATAGTGTTTAATGAGATAATCAGGATAATGTACACTTTTACTATAATGTGTTTAATGTGCTGATATGTCATTCAAGACCATTGACAGTTTCACTGTTAAGTGTCTAATGTGTTAATTTCAAATTCAGGATCATGGACATTTTCACTGTAGTCTATCTAATCTTTTCATTTCTGATCCATGACCATGGCCAGCTCCACTGTAATGTTTTTAATGCACTTATGTCTAATTCAGGACTATGTACATTTTCACAACCATGCGTTTCATGTGTTGATATCTCAGTCAAGACCACCGACAGGTTCACTATTATGTGTTAAAGGACGGACTCACAATTTTTCAAGTCTGTCTTAAAACAACAGTCAGGAGCCCAAATGAACATTGAAAAAGGTTTTTCTTGCTGTAATCATTCCTCCTGTTCATATTGACCATTAGAGGATTCCTTCATTATGCACTTTCAAAGTAAGTGATGGGGGCCAAAATCATCAGTCTTCCTCCTGAGCAAAAAAGTGTTTAAAAGTTTATGTGAAGCTAATATGAAGCTTCAGCCATCCAAATGAGTCAAATTAAGTAGATATCTTTCAATGTTACAGTCTTTTTAGTGCCAGAGTCCCTCTTTTTGTTACTATACGTCCACTGCAGCTCAACAGGGAAACACTGTCTGAGGAGATTTGATGCTAAATGTGTCAGATATTCACTTGATATGACTAACTCAGACTGCTGAAGCCTCATATAAGCTTCAGATCAACTCTGCATTTTTGCACAAAATGACTGCGTGGACACACTGTGGATTTTGGCCTCCATCAGCGCATTTGATGGGAATCTGTTAATAGCCAGTATGAACAGGAAGAATGATTACAGTGTGGAAAACCTCTTTCAGTGTTGGTTTGGGCACCTGACTGTTGTTTTAAGACACACTTGAAACATTGTGAACCTACCCTTTAATTTCTATTTCAGGACCATGGGCAGTTACACTTCAATTTGTCTAATATGCTTATTTGTAATTCAGGACCATGGACAGTTTCACTATACTGTGTTTATTGTGCTGATTTTAAATTGAAGACCATGGACAGTTTATCCATAATGTTCCTAATGTGTTCATTTTACATTCAGGGCCATGGATAGTTACACTTTAATGTGTTTAATGTGTTGACTTCTAATTCAGGACCATGAATATGTGTTGATTTTAGTGCTTAGCTTTTGCAGGCTGATACAGCAGCAGTCCCCACTTCTTTGATCCTCTATAGGATCGCAAATACACATATACAAATAGAACATACAGTGATGCACATACCCATTCACACAAAAATTATGTACACCAACTCAAACACAAACATACACAAACAAGAAACAAACCTACTTTATATGCATGTGCGCATCCTCCCAAACAGCCACTTCCAGCATCCACACACATAAGTGTGCACACATTTTGACCATGTCAGCAAACTCTGGCAGGACAGACAGGAGACATATGGCGGTAGCAGACTGCGAAGCTCCATCTGACAGTAACACACTCTCACACACACTCAAACACAGCAGCCACCACCATGCGCATATATAGAGGGCCATTCAAACACATCTGTCTGTACTTAAATAAAAAAAAAAAAAAACAGCAGTAATACATATGAATATGTCAAACCAGGTTGGGCCAACTTCATTGGCTCAGCTATTTATCGTAACTAGCTCATGTAAAATACATATAGACAATGCTTCACATTAAGTGCAGCAGGACTTGGAGTGATTCTGCACACATCTGCACATATACGTTGATGATAAGACATGTACAAGTGCATGCTAAAGGGTAGGGTCGCTTTAAATACACTTAATTTGAAATGAACTGTACGTGAAACATTTATCAACTCCAGCACAACTATTCAGCCTTCATTTCCACTGATCTGATTATACATTCGATATGGGAACCACTTTTAGAATTAATTTGAAGCCCTCTGCCACTAGAAATTCAATATGTTTTTCAGCTAGATGTGTTATTATTCATTCTTTCTTTTACTGACATATCACAGGCAAACTGGCGTTTTTCTGACACTAAAACAACTTACTCACTCTTTCTGATTGTTGTTATCTGCGCTTCAGCTCCATCTGTTTACATACCACTGGGGGGTGTCACTGGGTTGTGTTTGTGTGTGTGTGTGTGTGTGTGTGTGTGTGTGTGTTTGCGTGTGTTTATGTGTGTTATGGATCTTACAACGAGCTCATCTGGTGGCAATGTGTCAGTGCCATTGACCCCTGTGTTCCCCATCTGGTTGGTACACACACTCAGCCAGCAGTGACAGCTGTTCAATCAGGGGCCCATCACGCACACAGACACACACACATACACACCAACAAACCATGAAGCATAATCAAAACACCAAGGCCAATGTGCACACACACACAATCATGCACACACGAGAAAGCGTGAAAATAGATTCCACTACTCTCAGAAGCTTTGCATATTTAAATCACATTCCAGTGTTATTTACGCAGTCTGTAAGATTACAGTCATGACAGATTTCTTTAATTCAAATCGAAGAATCAGTGCCCACCATCTTTTATTTCACTGGATAAGGGAAAAAAATATGCTTGCTAAATGTTATACCCTGCACAGATGAAGCGGCTCAGGCCAGAGAGCTAACCTAATCACGGTTGTCTTTTTATCTATTATTGAGCAGAGAAGGGGAAGGGGGGAGGTAGAAGAGGCAGAAGGTGGGTGACAGCAGACAGGTAAAGGCAACGATCATAACTGTGCTCATTTTCAATGGAAAAGTTAAATCTGTGTGTCATGTTGTGCAATGAATTATTGACGGGCAGACTTTGTGCGCTGAGGCGGATAGGTCCCGCACTGGGCACATGGGCCCGAACAAGGATCCTCACACACACACACACACACACACACACACGAACACAAACATATTCCACACATGCACACCCGTATCCCAAAGGTCTACACCTGCCTTATAAAATATAGAAACCCCCTCAAGGCAGAGAAGTTTAAAATATTAACTGCATCAACAGGACTGTGTCTCATCTACTTTGAAGATTTTGTTGTTTTTGTTCTTGGTCTGTGTGTGTGTGTGCATGTGTGTGTGTTTATATGATGTTAATGTCATATGAAAACCTCCTAACTCTTTGGTGAGGTTTATGTTTTAAAGCACTGGTTCCTAACCTAGGGGTCAGGACAACTAGGGGATCACGAGACAAATCTGAGGGGTCATGAGATTGACAAATAAGAAAAAAAAACCAAATATGTTTCTGTAGCACAAATTATAATTACCTTTTTCTGACTTTTGTATATTTTTTTTTCTCCTTGTGAAATACAGGATAGTTTAACTCTTCACTCCTGTAAAAACAATTGAAATGAAGTGCAGTTACTCTTTGGTTGAACCACTTGCATAGATGTATGCAACCTGTGACAAGTGATCTTATGTCAGTATTGCTTTGCTTTAAAGTATCAGACAACAAAAATATTAACACTTTCTATGAAGCCCATGTCTCTAATGGATTATAAACACACTTATAATAATCTGTTTATAACACTGTATAATCATAGTTATAAGCACTCATAAATATTCACAATGTTTTACAACAATAATCATAACACATTATAAAGAATTTTATAATGACTAATAAGGTCAAGAATCATAATACTTCAAATGTATCATAATTCTCATAATACATTATAATCATTTTATAATGCATTAAAATGTGATTATAAATTACTCTAAGTGGTCATTGAGTGCTTTAAGTGAAGTAATGAAATTCCTTGCGATATAGGCAGATATAATACATTACAAGCTGGTTATGAGTCACTATAAGTGGTTATTGTTTGTTTTAAGTAAAGTGAAAAACATCATTAAATCTATGCAAGAACAACACAAAACGTAAAATTTATTCATTTGTTTAATGGGTCATAAGAGACAATGAATTGAGTACTCTAATTCGACACAGCTCTTTGATGATGATGCAAGGTGCCAACCTGCTCATCGGGAGCAATACAGCGCTTCCTATCCAAAGCACCCTACAATGTTTCAATGCTCACCAATTCACACACAAACACACACACACACACTGAGAGGGCATTTTGGGGTTCAGTATCTTTCCCAAGGACACTTTGACATGCAGACTCGAAGAGCCAGAGATCAAATCGCCGACCTGATTAGTGGACGACTCGCTCTACCTCCTGAGACACAGCCAACCCTCCGCAGTTTGAGAGTTAAGACTCCAGTGACCCTTCCTTTTTGTAGTTTGAAGAAAACAAACGATGGAAACTTGCTGTGTGACTTTATTACATGTCAAGATAAGTCATGGTTTTCTTTTCATAGCAATGAAATCAATGCAAACCATGGAGGTTAGTATCAAATTCAGTCCCTACTCCTGTACACTTTAAATTTAACAAAGTTATTCAGCATAGTCTTGCTGCATGTTGAGTTTGCACTGACTCTAGTACAAAGCAGGTCAAACCACAGCAGATTTAAGTTCTTCAAATTGAGAAAATGTAAATGGAAAAATTATCTGATTGTGACATTCTGTCAATGCGACTAAATAGTTGAATCAACTTAATACCTTAAATTTGTAGTTTTACATTTTCACAACTCACGAGGCAACTTTGAGCTAATTATTCAACTAAAGTTCAGTTAACTCACATTTCTAAAGCAGCAGGTGAACTCAGGTTTCTAAACAGAACCAGCTTATAATGTATTACAGTACTGCGGCTGTGGAGAGAAAATTCTAGAATCTGAGAAAATACACTACAAATTTATTTGACAGCTTGTGTTACAAACAGAGCTATGGAGTTTGAAAGACATGGGCATTTGCCAGATAGGGAAAGTCTAACAAAAGATGCTATTGAGTTGCATTATGGGAAAGCATTTTTGGAGCTTGAACCATACAAGGGATTAAAAGTCAGGATATCTTATCCTCTGATGTATTGACTTTTTAATGTGCCTCCTTCAAGCCTCCCAACTTTGCAGAAGTGTTATACTGAATCGCTTGATCACTGAAGGACCATACCAGTGTTTTATATATTCAAATCTATTTATTACAAGTCACATATATTTTATAGCTACCCATTTGGAAACTATGCTGCCTTATTTTAGAAATGTGATGTATTTTTCCTGTTATTTGAAGGTTTTTCCATTCACTCCCATACAAACCCCTTGAAACTTACTTGAGTTGTGGAATTAGCATAATGATAACCAAAATAGAGTGGAAACCAATGCCTGCCTGGAACAGCAGGACAAATACATATTTTATCTAAAGCTGTACAGCATATATTACTGTATACATAATTTAGTTACATTACAGTATACATATGGTTCTCTAACTTAAGTTCGAGGATTACAAGATGTGGATTCAGAACAACTTCATATTGTCTGTCTTCAAGCTGAGTAATAGGATTAATCAGGCATCAGTGAGTAAATAACTCACTTTCAACCATTTCGCTCTTTATCCTATTAAAGTCAACCAGCTAACCCACAGTGCTGGTTTAACACTAACGGTCCTTTTCAATTTGTCCCTTGATGCCAGATTATCACAGGTGTCTCTTTCAGATCCGTGACCTACAGGTACCAAGAGAATTTACGCAGTGCTGATTTGATGCCACCTGCCAAGAGCCATGTATGAGCACATGCCAAGGCAAGGTGCCACCATTTAGCACATGCCAATGACATGTATCACCACAATCACACACCCAAGTGAGTGGCCGAAAGTGAGCGCAGTATTTTTGTGGAGCAGGAGATTCACTGGCATGAACATGCTGTATTTTCAAGTGTTAGGAGGAGACAATGAATTATTCATTTTTTCAGAAGCAGATGGGAATTTTGTTTGTCTGTGCCATAAAATATGACATTTGTTATGATATCACCTTGAATCATCAGCAGCAGTTATGACATTCTTGCTGTGAAAAGTTGGCAGACTTACAAATATGTGGGTGGCTATACATGTACAAGATGTGTAAACAAGTCAGAGTGAATACTTTATTATATACTGTATATTTGCTGTTATGAAAACGGCAACAGATCAGCCATGTCAAGATTCTGTAGTTTTATATTAAGTCGAAAAAAAAAAAACAGTATACAGATATACAGTATTAAAAATAGAAATACAAATACAAACATTAAGGAAAAAAGAAACTGAACAGATAAGGTAGAACCAATCAGATACACAGTGATCATATAAATAACAAGGGTGCGCAGCTCCAGCAGCGACTCTGTGAGGCTGTAATGCTTATTATAAAGAACTAAACTGTTACATAAAACTGTTAAAGGATGAGGTCTAGAATTTTTTTTTTTGATCTTTAGCGGCCGTGGAGAAATAAATGTAATAATTGGCCAGAGGGTGGTGACAAAAATAAATAAATAATAAATATATAAATAAATAAATCTTCAAAGAAATACTGTTTTTCTTTTTTGTTTTGTTTTGTTTTTTAGCTCAAAATACAGTCTTTGGTTTTATTAGTGAATTGTTATGTATTTGCAGTTTTCACATGAGAAATCAGTAGATTTTATACTGTTTATGTATTATTCAAATAATTCAGCAATTCAGTATTTCAGTTTAGCATGTTGGCATGTTAACATATGCCAACATGCAAAGTAGCACTAAACACAAAATACAGTTGAGGTTGAGTAAGTATTTGGTCATAAACCAATGTAATGGACACATTAAACTTTTGACTTGTTGATGGTATTAAATGACAAGTTAGTGAATAACCAAAGTTTACAAAGATCATGACATGTCTGCACCAAAAAGCAAGTTAATCTATCCAACAGTTGTCAAGACATTTCACTCTGAACTACAAATGTTAACCTGCTGGTGGTGCTGGGGGATTCATCCTCTGGGCACCAGGAATAAATGTACCAGATTTAATGGCAATCCATCCAATAGACATTTTTACATTTCAGCCTGGACCAAAGTGTCGAACTGACTGACAGACTGACATTGCCATAGAGCCATGCCACTAGACTAAAGTACTAAAAACTTCAGAGCAGGAGGAAAAAGTAAAACAGAATTTAGTAACTAGATGACAAATATTAGTTTGACATCATGAGTCAAATGCAACAACAATTTCTTTTTAAGATTTGGATATGAAAGTGAGATCTTAATTATATGTAAGTTGGCTTTCAATTTCCGTGCACCATATCTCAGAAAACACTGGCCGTGCCTGGTTCTACAAAAAGAGGATGAAGAGGTCTGGTTTTAGGTGAATGAATTTGGGAATTAAATTTGAAGACCTTCACATTAGGTGTAGTACAGAGAGTCAAATAATTCTCCATTCCAGTGCCACACAGTGCCACAAAGACTCACACACCTCGCATACTTTGTACTCTGTCCACCCTCTCAAACACCTAAACATGAATCCTGCATGCACATCCACACTCTCCTTCACTCCCTCTGTCTTTCTCACCCACTCACTTTCACAGGAGCACTGACTGGGAGCACAGAGGAATAAGAGATATTTTCAGTAAAATATGAATTAATACCTCCTCCTCTGTAAATATTTAACACCACTTAAACTTACAGCTCCCTACCGGGCCTCAGCACGGAACTGTCTAGAGACTGTGGGAATGGGGGG
The DNA here is from genome assembly GCF_914725855.1 of Thunnus albacares. Taxonomy (NCBI): domain Eukaryota; kingdom Metazoa; phylum Chordata; class Actinopteri; order Scombriformes; family Scombridae; genus Thunnus; species Thunnus albacares. Next base: position 11,124,154 of record NC_058108.1, on the reverse strand, counting down.
GAAAACGGAATGGGGGAAAGGCACGGATTAAGCCCAGATTCAATTAACTTAGCACACCAGCTCTATGGTGTCCGGGGAAATCATTTTGAGTGGATAAACACATCATGCTGGATGTCTCCATGCGCTGTTTGGTAAATAATGTGTGATATATATATATATATAAGTGAGAGGGAGTAAGAGAAGAAGAAGAGAAGGGGAAAAGCACTCTGGAAACGTCCCCAGGTGAGAGCCTTGGAACAAACTAGGCTATGATGTGTGATTTGTAGATGGATGAGGGTCATGGCTTCCATCTTTGCTCCTCATTACTTGATAATGCTAATTGGAGAAGGAGAGTCGGAGTGGATTTTACGCTGCTGATTTTTGTGATTATGCATGCGGAAAAGTATGTTTTTTAACCGAACATTCACACCTGTTTTGTGTGAGTGCAAACGTGCACCATTACATATGCGTACACATGTTCTATCTCACCGAGAGTTGTGATGTCAAGTGGATTAAGGACTAACAAAATGGTACTGAATGGGAAAAAAATATTCTTGTAAGTACCAACTAAAATTTACAGGAATTTACTTCTGTTTCAGCCTGTCCTCAAAAGAAAAACAACAGTATACACTCACCACTTCATTAGGTACACCTGTGCAATCCAATGCAATCCAATACAACAGCTCTGCCATAAATTCTACTTTTACGAAACTTATACATTTTTAGTTTCCACTCCATTACAACTCCATTAACATACATGAGGGGGGCAAAATATTAGGAACAATTTTCAATATAATGCACTCCAATACACTGCCACCACCAACTACAATCTCAATGATAAACATAAAGTATCACCATTCTGACAACGTCAACAAAAATTGAAATTACATAAGCTTTGTAAAAGAAGAATTTATGGCAGAGTTGTTGTATTGGATTGCATTAGATTGCACAGGTGTACCTAATGAAGTGGCAGGTGAGTGTAAGTTGAAAATTTAAAGGATGGTAGTTACATTTGAGTGAAAGATGCCATCTAGCGGCTGATGTAGTTATAACCCAGAGAAATGGCGCAGTTCAGATGACGTCAACATAAGGTGACAAATTTCCATAATCAGAGGAGGCGGGTTGGGTGAATGCTAGATAGACAGATGGCAAAAAGTGGACTTTAGCTGCAGGAGATGGCTGTTCGCTTCCTGCTTCTAAATGTCATGTTTCCAATTGCAAGTCAGGACAGTTTTTAAAAAACGTAACTATGATTACTGTGTTGTTTACTGTTGCCATGACGATGAAGGTTGCCTTACTTTTAGGAAGTAGTAACTTTAACCGATACCACATTTCAAGTGATCATTTTAACCCAAACTATGATCTTTCCCTAACCCTAACCAAGTGGTTTTTGTGCCTAAACCTAACCAGACCTTAACCACAGTGTTGTCACACCATAAAACGTCATTATTTTTAACTGTGATTTTGGAAAGCACTAATAGAGGCAGCATATTAGGAAACATTCTGATTGGTCATTCTGGAGTGTAAGGTACATTCAACCTATGTCCTTGTCCAATTATGAAGATGTGTTGTCTTTTCAGTTGTAAGTCAGTGGGAGGCAAAAGCAAACAGGGATTTATCTAAAAAAAAATATCTGAAAATAACCTGTGGAAGCAGCAGGCAGGGAGAAAAAGAAAAGGGCACACGTGTGGGGGAGTGACAGCAAGAAGTTGGAAGGATTGGAACTTGCAGTTCACAATACAAATGGCTTTGGAGTGAGGCAGCAATATTCATTTTTGTCACTGTCAGTGAATCGTGACAATATTTTGATACACGATGTAGCAACATTGCTATTGTCTTTCCACAGAACAGTATGGATGGAGAAGACACCCCTAAAGAATTTACTTTCATATTAGCTCCCATGTGGATTGCAGAGCATATACTGTACATATATATACAGATTCATTTGACTTGCAGCACTGTCCCATCATGATCCAAGTCTTTTTATCCCCTCTTCAAAGGTGGTGAGCTCTTACTCAGCACAGTCGGTCTCGCTCAGTTTTCCTGGAGGCCTAGCAGATCATTTCAGGGAGACAAAAGTAGAATAAAATGTAAGGGAGCCAGGCAGAAAGCTGCTGGAAGCCATCCTACTGGAGTGGAACTTGAAGACATCCCATTATTAGAGGTGCAATTCAGCTACGTTTCAAAGATCTCTGCTACTCTCTCTTACAATCAATACTTTGTTTTTATGGCCATCCTGTGGTCAGAGAAGCTGAGAAGTTCGGCATGTGTTTCTTTCTCAATATGTGTGCTCATATGCCTGCCTGTCCACTGATGTGTGTGTATTTTGTTGCACTTCTGAGAGCACAAGACCTTATCTTTAATGTATGACCAATAGTAAGCCTGTAAAATAATGTAAGATTTTAAGGATTGGAGCACAAAACTGCTTATAAGCCTCAGGTCGTCACATAGAACAAAATATTGTAGGGGTTTTTTTTTGGCTCAAGCCATCTTTGGTATAAACAGACGCTGTAAAGATTAAAGTCAGTCCCTGGGAGATCAGGCAGGCCTCCAACTGTAGCTTGAAGATTCGCTTTTTGATGTTTTGATGTTTCGAAAATCGCAGATCTCAAATGGTATTTGCAGTGATGCTGACATTAAATGCATGAGGCATCGGTATTGAATCTGAACTCAGTATCTGCGAGGCAACAGGCCGGTGCATCTGTTCTTTTTCATTGGTTGCATGCAAAGCTGCAGTATATATTCCCTTTAAATTCTCCTTGCAAATGGAAAAATCTCAGGATTGCTCTCATTTATAAAGAAATCAACACTTAGAAGATTACAGTTCATTAATAAGGCTTTCATTCAATTCCATTTCATTAGCGATACAGTCTCTGGAAGCCCGTTACTGCCGGGCCATTCTGAATTAACATAAACATCCTTGGACAGATGCCAGACGATCCGTCCCATGCCCCCTCCTTCTCTCGCTGTCTCGCCCTCTCTCGCTGTTGTAAACGAGCCTGTGATATTCCGAGAGGAGCTCAGCGCTGTTCCCTCATTGATCCACCTGGCAGATTAATATCAATCGTTAATATCTGCCTTTACAGTGGCTGCGGGGAGTCAGAGGAAGTTCATGCTGTTTGTTATGCCTTTCATGCTCCCTTTGACTTCTTTGATAAGTCACTCAGTAACAACTATGGCTGGGGAATCAAGGTAGAAAACAACATACGGTTTATATCATTAAACAGCTGCAGGTTCATATAATGTAAGGTCAGAGAGTATCTACTGACACAAGTATGAATGGATTCAGAAACTGTGGCCCTCCTCCTGTGAACTGTTCTGTTTGCATTCTACACAGTTGGAACAGTCAAGTTAATGTATGCAAAAATGTGAGTTATTTTTTATTATATTTCTAACCAAAGAATGAGAAGTTGATATACAAAAGGGAGGCTGTGAATGATAAAAGTCATACTGTAAAAGTACTATGCAATACATACCTAATGTAAATACTTTGTTACAGCTGAGCCAAGCAGTCTTTCTTCTTTTACTGTATGATTTGTGGTATGTTTCTGCTTCTGCTGCTGGTGGAGGCTGTGCCAAACTCCTATCAACTGGCGCAATCTTTGAAAGTCATCCAGAAGAAAAAGGTGAGCATGCATCCCACGTAACGTATGTTCACACATACAGTATACTGCAAACTCACAGGGTTTCTCCAGCTATATGTACACACACTAACACACACTCACACACACTAGTGTCTGCATAAACAATCACATGCAATGCTTCATTGTTACACATTTCTGGAAACATGCATGTACTGTAAACACAATTTCATGCACATTTTGAGAAATATAGCCTGTAATTATATACACATAACACTGAGAAAGAGGAAGAAAAAGAGTTTTGTGTGTGTGTGTGTGTGTGTGTGTGTGTGTGTGTGTGTGTGTGTGTGTGTGTGTGTGTGTGTGTTTGTGTGTGTGTGCTTTCAGGTTTGCTTGTGTGCATGTGTGTCCACATAGCCAGTGGCTGATGTGAGCTGTGTTTTATTAGGTCCATTGCCAGTATGACCCTGGTCTGTCTGTACCAGAAATCACCTGACATGAGTAGAAATATGAGCTGCCTTCTTGATCAAACACACACACACACACACACACACACTCACACACTCACACACTCATGCACTCATGCACTAAGGTTTACCAAGGTCACTTTTAGGGAATTTACATAGACTTACATTGATTACCTGCAGACTTACCCTAACCATAACCATAACCACTACTTGCCTAAACCTAAATCTAACCCTAATCTTAAAGGACCAGTGCATAAGATTTAGTGACATCTAGTGGAACAGACTTGGCATAAATGGAATATAATATTCATAAGTATGTTTAAATATGTTTTTAGTGTATTATCCCATGAAAATAAGAATTGTTGTGTTTTTGTTACTTTAGAATGAGCCCTTTATATCTACATAGTAGGGGTGTGTCCAAATACAAATACATTGTTCGGCAAAGCACAATTAGTGGGTTTTATAAGAATATTTGTTTCATACAAATGTTTTAGGAATTATTTGTTTTTGGGAAGAAAAATAAAACATGTCAAATACCAGCACGCAGGCCGGTTACATCGTTATCTCAGTCTCTCTCCTTTGCTCTGCTGTTACGTCTATCAGCACGTCTCAGTGAGGGGAGTCACATCCACCTGCTGCATGACGCACATTTCATAATTTGGACATCACTCCTGGGATTGGGGGTGTTCCCCAGAGATAAAGCTGAGCTACTGACACAAGCAAAGTGCTGCCAAGGGACTCTCCTGTTGTTCCCCTTCTCCTTTCCACAAAGTTAGGTTGTAAAAAATAGGCAATAAATGAAAAGTGTAAAGCAAGAATCGCCTTTGAAGTTCTTCCCTATACGTTACCCGTTGTGCTGTCTCTGTGTTATGGGTGTATAAATAGGTAGAGGTCTGTCTGTAATGACATGATGAGTAAAGATTTAGCTCAGTAGTCAGCGCAGTCATCTATGATCTGGGAGACTCCAGTTCGAGACCTCCTTCATAAGATAGTTGATTCATGGACACTTATTGTAACACTTTAATTTTCTAAAATTAAAAGCATAATAAAAACAAAAACAGGATTTTTAAGCCCCTTCCCACTTTTATTCAAATACAAATACAAATACAAATAATTTAGCTGCTTCAGCAAATACAGATACAAATACAAATACTGGGCTCTCTGCACATCCCTGCTACATAGGGAACGGGTCCTCTTCCATGGAGGCTGCTATGTTGCACCGCCATGTTTCTATAGTAGCCCAGAATGACAAACCAACACTGGCTCTAGAGAAGGCTTTTCACGTTTTTCACAAGTTTTTTGGCCACCATAGTCCTCCCTAAATGCTTGGAAGGGGAGGGGGAGCGGAGGTGTATTCATTTCGTTGCAATCTGCAACCTCACCGCTAGATGCCACTAAATCTTACACACTGGTCCTTTAAACACTGATTTAACCACATTTGGGGACCCCACTTTTGTCCCCAGTTGCACAAGCTATCCCCAATCAACTGGTCCTTAGTCTGGTGTGTGTCCCTTAAAGTAAGCTAAGTCTTACCCACACACACACACACACACACGCACACACGGTCAGCTAAGCTTGGCAAAGAAGTTTTGGATAATACTAATAGCTTAGGGAGTGAGCGGTGGATTTAGGATGGAGAGACAGGGTGCGTGTGTGAGGTTCGTAATGATGCAAGGACACCAGGGAGAGGTGGTAAGAAGCAATGATACAAGAGGAAATACAGATATAAGGCACAAGGAAGTGACCACAGAGGGAGGAAAGCACCAAAGTGGAATAGAAGTAAGATGGCTAATTGAGGAAATTAAATTTAGAGTAAGGGAAATGAGGAAAGAAAATAATGAAAAAGGAAGTACAGCACAGATGAAAATTAAGATCAAGATTACTTTGTTAACCAATTTGCAGGCAGTGGATGAAATCTGTCTTTTTGCATATCTTTCCGGACATAAAAAATATGCATTTAATTTAAGAGTTTCAGTTCAGTACTTCTGTGAAAAGGTTCACTGTCTTGCTCTGAGACCTTTTGGCAGACTAGGTAGATAATGTAATGTATACTGATGTTAAAAATAATCTTTTTACAGACAGTAAAGACCAAACCACAGGTAAATGGGTGAAGGCAGGAAGCAGGGATGTTACAGCCGAGCTGAAAAAAGAAAGAATGAAACAGAGTGAAGATAGAGAACAGGAGAGAGATGACACTGTTTTGCAGGTAGCACTATTTCAACTGCGATTGATCACCTCCAGAACCCTGGCAAAGGAATTCTGCCTGTGATGTGCACACGTCCATTGGCCTGCAGCCACTATACTGCCCAAGAACACAAACACACACATACGCACACAGACAGACAAAGGTGTAAGGCACACCTACATATACACAGGCACTGATGAACACACACCCACACACTCACCCATATAGACAGAGTTGCCAAGGTCCTGCTGGGCAGCTGAAGTTAACACTGCAGAGTCACATGTGAGAGAGCTCACCTGGCACAAAGCCCAGATCTGACATGCTGCAGTGAGACTATCACCATCTCTCTCTCTCCCTCTCTCTGTTTCTTTCTCTCTCTGTCTCTCTGTTTGGATATGTGCCAAGTTAGACAGTTAGCCTACACCGCTCTCCTTTGAGTCTCTGATCTCATCCGTTCACCTGAGGACCACCTCGAGTGTGGGTGTGTGCACATGAATAACTGCACTGCACATGACAAAGTGTTCATGTCTGACTGTGCGTGCAGAACAATGTGCGTGTGTGTAGTAGCCCCCGTCCTCGCCGTTCTCGCAGTGGCTCATATCCAGCTTTGATTTTGCAAAACTGCATACGTAAAGCTTTAAGCTGTGGACTCTCATGCTGACTGCTTTGAAAGGCGACGGAGAAACTATTGTTAGTTTTATTTATATTATCTTAATGAGGTCATCAAGTTCAGACTTTTCAAATAAGTTTGTGTTTGAACTGCAGTAACATGCAATGAAAGTCTGTTTATTTATTTCATACAGTACTGTGAATCATGAATGTATCATCTTCACCTTCCTTTTTACAAAATGAAACATGTACTCCTTCAGATATCATATACAGATATGGAAAAAAACACCAAAGTACATGTCATCAAGGGCTCGTTACCTTTAGAAAATTTTAAAAGGAAATTGTCAACACGTTTAATTCATAAAGTCAAATTATTTCTTGACACATATGTATTTTTTTTCTTCTTTTTTTCCAGTATTGTTTTTCATGTATTTCTTTGTTTTTATTGGATTGTTGTCTACTGATTGGTTAGTTTTCTGTTCATTTTGTATTCTTCTTGTTGTTATTTATTTGTTATTTATTGTTGTATTTTCCTAAATTCTGTTTTTTTTTTCCTTTTTTGTTATTGTTTGTTTTTCTCTTAAAGTTGAGGGGAGGTCCATTGTATAAACCTGTGGCTTCTTGACCTCTCCTGTCACATCTTTTATTTTTATTATCTGGATTTCATGCAGTCTTATGTGTGCGCAAATAAAAAGAATAAATAAAAAAAGAATGAAATCAAATTGTCTCAAATGGTGGGAAAAATATATTCAAACATCTAAAATTGGTAAGCAAAAGTGTGGTTGAAACTCTCACATACAGGTATAATTTATTTTGTGAGATACGCTTATTTTCTTTCTTGCTGAGATGAGAAGATTGATAGCATTCGCTCATCTGAGTGTAATATCAGTCTTCTCATCTTCTCATCTAACTCTTGTCCAAGATAAGGAGAAAGAAAATATAAACCGACTACTGGAAAGTCCATGTGTAGTTTCATGGCTACAGTATAAGGAGATTCATTCTGACGTCTGATGCCTTGTACTTGGTCATGCTTGAAGCCTTCACAAGCAAAATAAACTCATGGTAAGCCAATGTCTGAACTGATGCTGATACTGATCTTCTAAGAGAAGCGATTTCTGTATAGGAGAGAGTACACACACATCTGTCATTCTTGAATCTGTGGCATTCTTCTTCAATTTACAGTTTTTGGATTCCTGATGCTGCTAAAAATCTCTACCCTGACAGCATGACAAGTTGCCAAAACTGTCTGGCAAACAAAGCACTTGAATCCGTGTGACTTTTGTTTACGAGCCTGTAATTGGGCAAACCTAATCAAACCAAACACAAAAATCCAGTGATGTAAACATATCTATGATGCTTTGGACCAAAGAAAACAAACTCCCAGTGTGATTGTGTCCTCTATTTCAAATATAAAACACTGAATGTGCAATTTAATACTCAATACATCATGAAGATCAGCATGGATTGAGCCATTTTCTATTTGTTCCCTCGCATTCAGCGGTGACAAGGCAGCCACTGAGAATGTGTGTATTCCTCCATCGATCCTATAATTCACACTCACCTGTCACACAGATGCATACATTTCTCCGCTGCAGAATGGCTCAGTATATAGCCATTTATGACATAATGTCAGGGAGACTGTAAATATCACTGTGCAGCAAAATAGTTAAACAATGTAAATGTTAAGATGGAAGTCCTCGGGGGGAGGTATAACACCGTGTTTTCTCAATAAAATGAGCCTATCTCTTCAGTGGCTGGTGAACAACAATGCTCTTCCTGCACAATAGCCAGCACAAAAGGTCAGAGTTTGTGTGCGCACAAAGGAATTTATAGTATTAGAAAGTAAATCGATTGCATTTAGTGCCTCCAAATGTTGTGTTTTTGAATGTCTGCGTGCACATGCTGGTAAATGTTTGAGTCCAAGAGTCTCAGGACAAAGTTACCTTCTAGCACGAAGCTATACTCCCTGCTTTATCATTGTCTGTGTGTGTTTGTGTCTGTGGGGGTGTGTGTGTGTGTGCATGCGTGCATGCTCCTATGTGCATGCACTTGCGCGTGTGTTACTATAATTAATCACAATTATCAGGGTGACTAATGCAGGTGCAGTCTCACTGGGAGAGGCCATTTACAAGCTCAGCAGCACAAAACACAAACTAGAGACAAAATGGTGGAGAATGGAGCAGAAATACCTCCAAAGCATCACAAAGAGGAGAGTTGAAGTGATGGGTTACCTGCTGACTTCAAATTAAGGGTATTAACTTTGTCAACAGCAAATAGCTGGCATGTAAAATATCCTCCTTTGAGAGTGAAACTTTCCACTGAATTTCTATTGAACTCAAGCGCATATGTTAAGCATGCCAAACAAGGACAATTTATTTGTGACACCACATGTTAATAAAATGCATAAAGCGCTGGAAGATGACAATGTAGGTCCCACTTCAAAGTGACACTGTTCATTTCTTTTTCTTTTTTTTTTTTTCAGTTGTTTCTGGCAGTTTATCAAGCACAAGTACAAACTGGCACATGTCCCTTCTTCCCCGGTAGGAAAAAGCCCAACTTTTCATCAAAGCAAAGGGAACAAGTTAAAGTTCAGGACAACCAATCGAGGGCCAGCTTGTTGTGTCTTCAGAGAGGCTGGAGGAAGAAGTGTGTGGGGTGGGGTTTGGGGGTGGGGGGGAGATGGAGGAGTGGAGAAGGGGGGTGGGGGGATGTGGGGGGATGTGAAAGGAGCACACTGGCAGAATAAGAACGAAGGCATCCCTCGCTCCTGTTGAAACGCTAATGAGAGTCCAAATCCACTACTGGCTAATTAACCATGATACCCTGTGACATGGGAGGAAGGAGGGAGGGAGGGAGGGAAGAGGAGCAAAGGAGCTGAGAGAGAGGAGAGGAGGAGAAGGGCAGATATCGAAGGTAGGAGCGGTTAAGAAGGAGGAAAGGAAGGTGGGGAAAAAGAAAAAAAAAAGGGAGGGAAAGAGGAGACATGGACAGGAAGAGAAAGGAAAAGGGAGAAAAAAGGGAAGGAAGTAATAAGAGTGGCACAGGGATGGAAAAGGAGAGAAATGAGGCCGAGTAGAGGAGAGTGGGATGAACCGCAGAAGAATGGAGGGAGGAGAGAAAAAGAAAGGAAGTATGGAGGGCGCTGAAACTTTTATCAGGTCAGGGAGATGGAGAAGGAAGAGAAAAGGAAGGACAGTGAGCGAAGTGAATGGGAGGGAATGGAGGAATCATCCTTTTTCATTTAGCGAATAATGAGGGGTCTATGCACTTATCAGGAGTTGCTGTGTTAACTGCTCCTCTCCGCTTTCATCTCCTCTCTCGCTCACTATCCATCCGTTTACATGTGGAGCATGTTAATCGATTTGCTCGCAGTTAGAGTAAACACACACCGCAAAGAAATGGACGGTGAATGAATCATGCAGCGATGCAGCGAGCAGGCATGTGTGTTGTTATTTGTGCGTGTGAGAGAAAACAGAGGCTTTTTCTTTGCCTTGCACACGGTTTTTAAAGTGCATACACTGTGTTCACTTAGTATAGTAAACAGGTATTAAACACCAAACACATACACGCAGATGCACACAGACTGTATGATGACAGTGGAGGATCTTTGGTATTCTGTAGCGCTCTGGGCCCTATGAGCTTGGCTGTTTTTCTGACAGCTTGACCTTTTGTTATATATTCCTCCAATCACATGGCTCTAAATACTGTATTCATCACACACATACTGTACACACACTGTGAGGCTCACACAAACACACACAAACACACACAGTACACGCACACACAAAAGCACAAGACCACTTGTGACGGCTGATAGTGTAGCTTGACAAAACAGAGAGCAGTGTGTGTATGTGTGTGTGTGTGTGTGTGTGTGTGTGTGTGTGTGTGCGTGTGTGTGTGTGTGTGTGTGAGAGAGATCCAGGTTTTCCTCACATTGTGGGGACATAAACCTGTTTTCACAGTCATGTTGTGGGGACTCGCCTCCCTTATGTGGACAAAAAGCAATGTAAATCATTCATTTCAGGGTGAAGACTTAGGGTTAGGCATGTGGTGGTGATGGTTAAGTAGGATAAGTCTCCAGGAAATTAGTGTAAGTCAATGTAATGTCCTCTGAAGTGACAGAAACACAACTGTGTGTGTGTGAGTGTGTGTGCTTTCCTGACAGTCAGTACACAGTTTAATCCAACCAGGTGGCCAGAGGATTGCATGTATGTTGACTGTGGAAGAATGCTTTATGGGTTATGGATTCATTTCGTCCACTTAGTCTGCCTATTCGTCAGCTTGCCTGTCCATCTTTCAGTTAGTCGGTCTGTCTTCTCATCTGCCTGTCTTCCTCTGTGTGTGTCTATTGGACTGTCTATCTTCCATCTGGCTCTTTGATTTTTTTTTCCCCATATCTGTCTTATTTTTATCTTTTCCATCATAATATCTGTCTAACGCTCTGTCCAGCTGTCTTTCTGACAGTCTGCCTTACTATAACTCTCCCTCAATTGTCAATTGTTATTAACTATTTGTCTTTGCTGTCTGTCTTTTTCATTTGCTGTAGTCAGTCTTTGACATGCACCTCTTCCTCCCTCCCTTCCCTCCTCTTTTCTCCTCCCGATAGTCCTAGTAACAAACTGCCATAATGTCTGTGAACTGCCTCAGGGGTTCTGGTTGTCGGGTTGATAATGTGTGTAATAATGCCTTTGTGTTTCCTTAGCAACACCATGGAGACGCCTTGCTACATTCGTGGTTTGATTCGTTGCAGAAAAAATGAACTGCTGTCAATGGGGTGGCTTTGAATTCTGCTGTTTCATTGCTGGAGTTCTGCAAACGGTCAATGGAGGGCGCTAGAATGCAAGGGAAAGGTAGAAGGGGGAAAAACTGGTGTAGCGGAAAAAAACAGACCGAGGGGCTCTCACAATGACTGAGCAACATTACAGCTCTCACACTGTGTTACTCCTGGAATCTGCTGGAGATTGAAATGAACTTCTATAGAATGGATTTCCTTTTTCTTTTTCCGCCACCCTCCTCTTTCTGCATCTCTCCCAATATCCATCTATCAGTTCTCTCTATTTGGTTATTTAGAGCATGTTAGTGCTGACAGAAGTTTGCAACCCATAAGTCAATGTGGACTGCGAATTATTGTGATGGAGAGGCCCAGACTGCACAGAGAGAATTATGATCAACAATCAATAGCCATTGACGCACACACTTCACGTACACTCAATATAACCCACACATGCACACAAGGCTTCCATCACTTTGATGCGATTGTCACTGCACCTGTTTTTAATCAACTTCCAAGGCCACACACACTTTCTTCATCCTGTCTTCTACCCTTCTCTCCAGACTCGAAAGCACAGAATAAAAAAAAGAAAAAAAAAGAAAAAAGAAAGTTACCAATAAATTATTATTGATCTCTAGTGTTGGCTGCTGGGCTCGGGATGGATCTCACTAGTAATTTTCACAGTCTCACCGTTTATCACCCAAATGGTTTGTGTGTGTTTTTCTGTGTACAGTATATGATTTCTGTGTATGAGAGTCAATTTTTCACCCTTCTTCTTTACACAGCACGTGTGTGTTTTCCCATGCCCGTATGTGTGTGTGTGTTTGTGTGTGTGTGCAGTTCTTCGGACAACCTGATTAGAATGAATGACAGACACTTGCAGCAGGTTCAGTTGGATTTCTTAGTCTAAACTGAGTTGTAGATTTAGATTCATTCTCTGGCTTTGGTGTTAAACTGTCTCACTTTTTAAGGTGCTGTTCACTCTCTTCAGTTTCATCTCAGCATGCCTTATGTACAGCCACACGGTGGACACAATAACAGAAACACCTGCACAATGTAATGTAAAATTATATTTTCCTGTTATTGTGTCCAACACTGTACTGCAGTGTGCAATTAGCATCATTTCTGTAAGTTAGAAGAGATTATTTCTTGAAAAAAAAACACTAATCATTAATTAGAGTGAATTAAAAAGCTAATGACAGTGAAATGAAAAATACACAGCAACTAACAAAAGCTTTGTATTAATAATTCATTTTCAAAATGAAAAACTAAAGTAATTTGCTGTAGTGGAGGGTCATGTCACTTTTTTTCTTTTTACAAGCAGTTTTCTGGTAAAATCTTCAGCTGTAGAGGATTTACAGCACAGGAGAGAGAAGTTTAATGTGTTCAGAGGATTTTCTTTAATGACTTCAAAAAAAAAACTTTTTTATGTTTTACCTGTCAGGAGCACTTGTCAGATGCAATCCAATCAAACTACTATACAGTATACTTGGAAAATTTACTCCCTGAAAATAAAAAATAAAAACACCTCTGTGAAAGTTTGTTGAGGAGGTGTCAAGGAGGTGTTGATTTGCAGCCATGCAATTCTTGACAACGGTGTTGTTTTTGGTCCACCCCAGAGGTAAACAAAACAACACGGACACCTTCATATATCTGTATACAATTTATTGCTTCGAGTCCTTACAGCTCAGCTTTTGATTGCAAGAAAATTCAATTCAAAGCATGAAATTGAATGAGTTTCACTCATTTACAATCATTTTTTTGATCGCAAATGGTTAGCGCTGAATTCGTTTACAAAGTTGATGTCATGGGTCATTTTGACCTGAAGACTTTCATTGATTGATTTTATTTTAAGTGTTGCCTCTGCTGTCTCTGGGTTCATGTTGATAGGTTGTACACCAGGGGTAGAAGATATTATTGATGAGTCAAGTTTGCGTGCTGGGTCAGAATATGATGAAATTTTTATTCAAGATGGTGCATAAAAAAACAGTTCATATTCTCTCATGGGAGATTACAATCAATATAGCTACTGGTAAACGGGTGATGCTCTGTAAATGTAACATATTCTGAGGAGATTCAGATGCAGGTACAGAATAGTACAGACAGGTGTTTTGTGGCCATAAATGTATTTATCTGTGTGGTTGTATTTGAGAGAGGAAAAATCTCAACAATGAACTCGAGAAGATTCAGTATCATCACTGTTTATTCTGGGTTGCAGCAGTTTAGTAGAAGAAGGGGTTCCAGAGCCAGATCCAAGATGTGAAGTTTCCTCTGAAGAGTTTTCCACAGCCTCCACAATGTTAGATAAATACTGAATGCAAAAATTATACACAGGACATAAAAAAGCCACAGATATGTAAAGATGGTCATAATGAGTTATCATCACCATAACAAAGCAGAGGCAGGCTGTTAGGTTTCAGCGGAGTGTATTATCAGAATGGATCCAAGCTTTGCCACTCAAAACCATGACATGACATTCAGATTAAGTTTTCATATCCCAATCCACAGATAAATTATACTGGACATGGCCAAAGGAGTGTTTGCAGCTTGGCAGGTCAAGCTGATGTCAAGTAGAGTGGCTCAGCAAAACACTCACTGGCAAATCATAAGCCTCTTTTATACAACCTGTTAAAGGTGGGAATGTTGCGCCTGACTGTTCTGTATAAAACATACGAGCACAGAATGGGGGGCATTGTTGTTCCACCGTTAAGCTGGCAGAGGAGGTATTCACAGAGCCAAATCAATGTCTGTGTAAAAGGGAGAGCTGGCATGGAGGGAGACGGGTGTGATGTTTTGATTGTTATGTGTTATGTGTGGGATTTAAAAATCTCTTGACCATTGCACAGTAACTTTGCTTGCATTTGATACTACTGTGCAAATTGTTTAAATTGTTTAAACTAGACCAACCAGAGTCCACCTATGGAGCCAAGAGAAGCTAAAGATTTTGTGTTTGTCATCATGAAAGGATGGTAAAACCAGCACTGCATATTTAAAATGCAGAATGCCACATTTATAAAAATAATTTTGAGTTGTTTTTTCTGGGACATTTTTTCATATTTTACCAGTATAAATACATGTTTCAGCTTATTTAGATGTGATAAAAGTCAACTTTCTGTCGATTCTAACATTCTCTGTGGTCACTTATTTAAAATGTCAATACAGCTCATCTCACAGCACAGCTGCTGTCATTAACCTGTATTGTTGTTCATTTCTTCTGACAATGTAGTGGTCATAAAATGATGGCAATGATTTTATCTGAAGCTCAGCTGCTTGGTAATGACTGCTACAGTTTGCTGTGTATTTGTGAAGGAAAAGTCAGAAACAATCATCATTAAAATCATTTAAAAATAATTATAAGTTAGATACCAATTTTACTGTACATGTTTTTGTCACATTGTTGATGATCATGATAATTTATCATTTATATTTTTCACTTGGTTTTCTAATCCATTCCCTTTGTTTATTATTCCATTCACACATCAGTATTTCTGTAGTTTTTTTTTCAGATTTATTTTGTTTGACACTCTTTTTTAGTCTCAGGTGAAGAGTGTGCTTGTCCAACTTGTTTGGTCAAAACAGATGGTTATTGTTTCCTCTGTACTTCTTCAATACATAGACATATACAGTGTTGCCTCCCACACTGGACTTTGATTTAGAACAAACAATACAAACAATCCAATGTAAAAGTAATGATTTCCTCGCTGTCTTTATTTGACTTCTTCACATCAATCTTTCTTTGCATTTGCAGCCTGCCCCACTTGCAGCCCGTCTCTCTACCTTCATTTTGGTTTTCTTGGACTGAACAATGATGATGGTTATATTTGTTGTTTTTTTTCTTACCACTCCCACTTTCTTTGACTTAATTTTGAATAGACAATACAGCCGCTATAAAGCCCATGCTTTCTTCCACTATTTCCTCATTTAATCATGTTTCTGGCCTGCCTCTCAATGCTTCTTTTGTCTGAACTGCACCTTTAAGACAATAAAGTCATGGCTCCAATTGTGTTTCCTCATATAGAAATGCTCCTGGCAGACTTCCTTCCTTTAATATCTGTCAAAGGGCTCCAGCAGCCCGCAGGTAGCCAGCAGCCAATATGAATGGAGACAGATACAGGGGCATGGTCTGAAATAGTCCACCGTGTATTACAGCCTGGAGAGGGGTACGCACCTACACACACATGCACACTCACACAATGAAACACAGGATTCAAGCCAGCACACGCACACACACACACACCAACAAAGATAGACACAGGTATTAGAGCCCAAGGAAAAGCTTGTGCTCTATCCAACCTCATTACATCCACAGGCCACAGGTGGATATAGTGTCTCTTGTATCCGCGGGGACAGGCAGTCCTAAGAATGTGTCAGTATGGGTGTTTGTTTGTGAGTAAGAGTTTGGACTCCACATGGCGGAGCTCACCTACAATATGCATATATGCTTTATATTCTGAAACCTGCATGCTATGAGAAATCCAAGAGAAGCTTCGAACTAGATGTGGCCGACCCCATCTCACCACCTTGTTGACATTCTTTATCTGACAGCTACATGTTGGCCTCAGCTATTTGATTCTCTCTTTCATTCCTTCCTCTCCACTCACTTTTCCCCTCCTCTCTTCGGTTTGCTTAAGCTGACTCAGGGTCACTTCAATTTAGTTTTTTGGCCCCGGGCATGTGAGAGCTACAGCGCTAAGGTACTGTAAGTGGTGCCAGTGCTGCTATCTGTGTGTGTGTGTGTGTGTGTGTGTGAGTGTGTTTGTCCTTGTGCATGTGGCCAGTATTTATTAGGTAGTATTGGACTGGAGTCAAAAGTCAAATGCTCTTTGTTTGAGTTGTGAGTGAGAATATATGAGGAGAAAAATAAAGAAAAAAACAGGATGGACAGACAAAGAAAGACAGAAAGAGAGAGAGAGAGTGTGCATGTGTAGAGAGAGAGA
Source organism: Thunnus albacares (assembly GCF_914725855.1). Lineage (NCBI taxonomy): Eukaryota > Metazoa > Chordata > Actinopteri > Scombriformes > Scombridae > Thunnus > Thunnus albacares. The sequence goes on along the minus strand of NC_058108.1, from coordinate 11,107,625 downwards.
GAGAGACTGAGAGAGAGAGAGAGAGAGAGAGAGAGAGGTCCAATCTCAAACCAGCTCAGCCCTTCAGCACTTGATTAAGTGTCCACTTAGCTTGTACTTTGAAAAGTGGACACTTGTGCTGCCATCGTGGTTGCCTATCCACAAGAATTGAGAAAAGGTGTGCTTTAATCTCTGTTTCGACAACTTTCCAAATTTGCAACTGTTGCTAGACAACGGTGTTTATATGAACAATTGGTGTTGCTAGGTTACGGTGTTAGGGTGGTAGTAGATAGCCAAGCCTCCTGTGGACCGTTTAGCCACTTGGCAACTTGAAATTGAGATTCACATTGTATTTCTCGCCCAGCGACAAAGTCATCAGATAAGCAAAGCGGTTGGTTTGAGACTTAACCAAAAAGAGAGAGAAAGCAGTATAGCAAAAGCAGACTGCAAATAATTTAAGATGTTTTTCACTTGTTTCTCCTTTTTTGATTCTCCAGTTCGCTCCAATGAAGAAAAGCCTTTACTGCCCAAACAAGGGCATCAATGTCTCCCTCTCTTTCCTTCCCTTTAACACTGATATGGTTCTCTGGCTCCCAATCAAATGCTCACTTCATTAGCCCTCTTCTCTGCTCTCCTCATTGGCCCTTGGAAAAGAAGGGCAGAGACACACGCTGGCAGTCAGACGGGCACATACACACTTACACCCCATTGCCCAGTCAGCCCCCAAATACACACACACACACACACACACACACACATACACACACACAAGAAGTTTGCACAGCTATTCTTGTTAGGACATTGCATTTACTTCCATTCATTTTGGGCAGCCGAACCTAAACCCTAACCCTAATCTTAACCTAACCTCAATGCACACCTTACCCCTAACCTTAGCCACGACCTCAGAAATTATGTTTTGCCTCATTAGGACTGGGCTTTGGTCCTCATGAGGACTACTGGTCCTGACAACGTCGGTGTTCATACCAGAAAAAAGTCCCACACACACACACACACACACACACACACACACACAGGCAAACACACAGAACGGTTCTGACTTTAAATAATGAGAGAGCTGTCACATCAGATCAGTGTCTGTGCCGCGGCATGGCCTGGTGGTCAGCAGGACGGATGGGAGTAACCGCTGGCGGCTGACACCCTCTGGACACATAGGGAAGGAAAAGGAGATAGGAAGGGAGGGAGGGAGAGGGGAGGAGATGTGGAGGGGTGGTGTCTGGAGAGAGAGAGAGAGAGCAATGGAGATGGACAGAACTGCAGTCTGCCATCTCCCTTAGCGTCGGATGCCTGGAGGGCTAAATGGAGGGGGGAAGAGGAGTGTGAGAGGGGAGTGGGGTGTTGAGAAAAGACTGAGATGTGTAGGTGTAAGAAGAAAAGAGAAAACAAGAGAGGCAAGCAGAAAAGAGGAGAGGTGAAAAAAAGAAGAGGGGGAAAAAAGAAGAAAGAAAAGGAAAAGAAAAGAAAAGACAAAACAAGAAATGAAAGGGAAAGAAATAAGACGAGGAGAGGAGGAACAAGAGGAAAGCAAAGGAGAAGATGAGAGATGGGAAGTAAAGGAAGAGTGGGAGAAGTGGGAGACAAGAGGATAAGAAAGAAGTGAAGAAGAGAACAAAGAGGAAAGGAAATGATAGGAGTGAAAAGGAAATGAAAAGAGAGCCAAGAGAACAAGAAATAAGAAGGGAATATAAAAAAAGAAGAGAAAACAAGACAACCAGAGAGGAAAGAAGTAGAAAGAGGAGGAGGAGAGAAAACAAGAGGGAAAGGAGGAAAGGTGAAAACAAGAGAACAAGGGATAGAAGATGAGAACAGAGGATAAGAAAAACCCAGGAAGAAAACAAGTGTTATGTAAGGAAAAGAATGGAAAGAGGAAGACAGGAGAGGTGAAAAAAGACAGAAGGGGATAGGTTAGGATAAGATAAGATAGGATAGGGTAGGATAGGATAAGATAGGATAGGATAAGATAGGAAAGGAAAGGAAAGGAAAGGAAAGGAAAGCAGACAAAAAAAAATAAATAAGGAACAGATAACAGAAAAGGTGCGGCAAATAGAGGGAAGAAAGTGGTAAAAGCTAATTCCACCCAAATAATAGCGCGAAGCAATAGCCTGGAGACAATGGAAGGAGGAGAGATAGAGACGAGGAACACAGAGGATTGAAAATCTGGCTGTTTGTCCGGTAGAGGTCAGAAAGCATTAGTGTCAGTGCAGCCTACTAAGGCCTCAACTTTCCCTCTCTTACTCCTGGCTCTCTCAAGCTCTCTCTGCCACATTTTTGCACCGATAATGAAGACTGACAAAAGACTAAGTGGGTGAAATTGCCATTCATCTTCTGAACTGAAATAAATAATACATCTCAGATGATCCGATTCTCTGTCAGTCTAGACAAACTTTTAAATGAAGTACATGAGGTGTACTTGTGTTTCTAATACCCAAGTAAATAAATTCTCTTATTTCCTAACTGCCTTTAAGAATGCCTGCAGCACAGAGATTTGTATACACCCCACTTCTCTCCTCGTCCCTAGCGTAACCCTTTCCCCACACAGCCTCCAGTTCGCCCCCCCCCCCACTCCCCCCCCACCTAGCTAAACCCATCATCTTTATTCAATATGGCCCCTGGTAAGCATTTTAAGTCGGCTTAGCTTGTCAGAAAACTTCCATTTTTTGGAGTGTTGACTCTCTCTCCCTCTTTCTCCCTCTCTTTCTCCCAGTCTCTCTCTCTATATACCTAATGCCCACCCCCACGTTACACACAAACCAACAGACACACACACACACACTCACACACAGACACACACACAGAGTTGCTTGCTTAATACTCGGAACATCAGAATAACACCAGTAATATTGAACCATGCCAATTTGTCAGGCAAATCAATCTCCATAAATTCAACACAGAGATAGGAATTACCTATGTCTTCCTAACTATAACACAGACATACATACCCACACACACGCACACACACACACATACTCATGCAGGTACATCTATCCCTGCAACCCCAGGGGGCTGAGAGATGGTGCCAATAATGGGAATGGAGGACACCGTTTTCTCCAATAAAATCACAAATAGCATATTCCCCTGACAGTCTGGATGGGCTCCGAGAGAGATGTTCTGTAATATTACTATGACTGTGCGCATGTACTGTGTGTGTGCGTGTGTGTGTATGTGACCATAAATACATTTCAGCTCATGGATGGATGGGGGATCTCCACGGTGATTTGTTTGCTTGGATTAAATGTCAGTTTTGGAAATGTGTTGTTATACCTGAATTCCTGAGAGAGAGAAAAAGTGCAAGAGTAGGCGAGACAGACAGACCCACCTGAGAGGTGTGTGTGTGTCTCTTTAGTGATAACAAGTAATCAAAATAACTATAGTGATGCATAGTGTGTGCGGATACATATTCTGCAGTTTGTGTAATAGCATGTGCTGTCTGTCATTAAAAAAAAACCACACTGGCGATTAATACAAATGTTCAGATACTCAACATGTTTTTACTCATAATTTAAGTTAAAATATTTATGAATGTCTAAAATGTGTCATTAATTGTTCATTTGAAATGTTTTCTTTTTTAACTGTTAAGGAAGCATTTCTATTAAATTATTTCACAAAGTGTGAAAATATCTGCATACCATTTAATGCTTTTCTGTATACAATTGTAACATAGTTAAGCAAAACAGTGGTGACGTGATCGGTTATCAATCATGAACTCCAACCAACAATAAGAAATAATAACTGGAAATAACTCCAGTTCAATGTGTACATGTGTAGTCTTCTTCACTAGTGGTTAACCCCATCTAGTCTCTACCTTGGTGCTGTGAGACTGGTGCATACACTGTCCAATCATTAGGTGGCCAAACCTGCACGGCAGGTGAGAGTCCCTCCTGCCTGAATCAGACTTGTTTTGCCCGGTCAGGGATCAGCCAGCGCCATCTGAACTAGGTCCCAGTACCACCCGGCACACTTACAATCAGGAACTATAAAAATGACTGACAACCACTGATCCTGATCCTGTGAAGCAGTTGCATCATATCACTCCCTGTGATGGAAACACGTGCAGCAGGCCCTGAGGCAACACCAGGTGAGCAAATGTGTCCATTCCCAGGGGAGGGGCGTCATTTATCCTCAGGATGGGCCATGTGTGTGGTGTGTTCTCCCTAAGCACAAACAGCTCATCTATGATCCAACCAAAATGATCTGTTTAGCTGGGAGAAGCTGCCACTCACCCCAACATGGCCTTCTTGTGTACATTATGACAGCTGCTGTGTTGAGGAAACTGAGAGTGTGCCAACACTAAATGAATAAAGGAGAATCTCCATTCTGCCTGTGAAGACTCACAGTCTATCTGATGTAGATTGCTGGTCTACATTAGATATGTCTGTGCTGACCTTGGCATGTTCTCTTGTTGAGGTTCAAAGTCAAGAACAACCGCTGTGGTTCTTGTAGGTGCTCTTTTCACTCGCTCAAACCAACACTTGAGACTCCTCTGCTTTCTTGTAGAAGTTTGCCTCAACAAAAAGTAAAGAGGCTGCATACATGCTGCAACAGAATTATTCTTTCTTCATCTTGTTTTCCCTCATGTTAAGAAGTCTGAACTTTTTGTGTACTGTGGAGAACTGAAAGGGGAGTTTTTATGCATTACAAGTTAGAACTCAAAGAGTTCAAACTCAAAGAGAAGTTTGCTGCTGTTCACTGGCAACTGTCTACCAAATATTCTCACTTCAAAAGAGCTCAATGTCAGTCAATGCAACACATTCATTCCATTCAACACTTCATATGAGTCTGTTAATTGAGGGAAATATTACAATAAGATCCCCATATTTTTTGGTACATAGAATATTGACTAAAAGAACATACATACTGAAAAAAGCACTCAACCTTATTTTTCAAAGGTTTGTTTATGGTGTCTTACTGCAATTTTTTTTTTAAAAAAAACCTTGGTTATAACAAGGTTTCACATCTGAAAAAGGGGCATTCTGTGATGTGCATGGCTGAAATACATGTTGCCATAAACAATTTGCAAGCTGCAGAATCAATACTAAGCTGTCACACCAAATTACAGTTCATGACAAGCACAGTCTAACTTGGTGGATTCATTAATGGTAATCTCAGCTATTACAGCCAAATAAGCTTTTTATTACCACCGTCCAACTGGGATTTAACCAGAAATATCCCTGTAACATTCTCTAGCCATCACAATTATTTCTGCATGGTTTTTTCACTCTTCAGCTGCAACCTTCCTGCTACAGTATGTTGCTTCGATGCACTTAGTAATTGACCCGAGATTGGTTGACTGACTGACTATATTCAGGCATATAATACAACTATTGTCCAGTATTGTATGAAGCAGTGTGGAGTGTGCCCATTTGTACTGTGGTCCTATTATCTATGTACTTTGTGTTGAAAATATGTCTGCAATAATGCCAATCCATGTGCATGCATTGATTCATTGACTCACAGTAATATAATGATCATTCTGACTTTGTTTCTGACACTATGCATCTCATGGTATCACTCATTATGGATTGAACAGGCTATATTTGAAAAGGTACAGCTGGAAATTCTCTAGAACAGACCAAACTGCCCTGGAGCATACCAATAGCAATTTTAACACCTATTCACTGCTGTTCTCCTTCAGGATTCACATTCATTTTCTCTTCTTTGGTAAAGAGGCGGGCCAAGGAAAGGTAGAGACGGATGTGATGGCTACAACATGTGAATGTTTTTCTTGTGACACATTTACAAAGTGTAATTGTCTCTCTACCTGTATTAGAGCCCGGTTACACCAGCATTTAGAAAAGCAAAACTATGGACTAAAATAAATGAATTTGAGTGTATTGTCTTGCTTTTGGTAGTTGGTGCAGTGCTTTCATGTGGTGCAGGTCAAAATTTTAATTTCTACAATACTTTGGTTTATGAGCAAATACATGCAAAACTGATGACATTTCCATCAGCTTCAGCTGAGTGCAGCTTTGTTTTGAGTGCTAATTAGCAAGTGTTAGCATGTTAACACACTAAACCACAGGTAAGATGGTGAACCTTGTGAACATTATACCTGCCATCATGCATCAGCATGTAAGCATGCCAGTGTTAGCATTCAGCTATAAGTATTGTATTAAGGGACATTAGGAAAATGTTTGGGGTGGGGATGAGGGGCTGAATTTTATATTTCATTTTTCATCCAGTCTAATTTATATTTACTTTAGACCCTCCCCTTGACACTGAAAAAAACAAAAAACAATACATGACAGAAATAATGAGATTGTGAAAATACAACTACTGATTCTGAATAAAAAGCTGCTAAATAAATTGTTTTCCAGCTTTTGAATTATCGAACCATGAACAGGCTCCAGCTCTGTGGCTGCTGAATGGCTTGAGCACCTGAATATTTACCCCACCTCGAATTACAACAAGAGGCTGAATTTGATTAGATGATGTTGTAGCCTGATGTGTGTGAGATAAGATGTCTTACTGTCCTTCATAATTAAAGTGGCATGGAGTATTGAAGATGATTCCTCCAGATAGCATGTACTCCCCATTCTATTGACCATCAGCATGGTTGATCTGGCTTTTACACACGGTGTCATAAACAGTTGTCATCAATGTAGCTGAATGAGACAAAGGCACCTTGCAATGTTTGTCTGAATGTCATAAAACAATTACATGATCAATTATACAGCCTCATATCAGCACTGAGATGACTAAGATGAAAAACAAAACCAAGAAAAATGGAACAATACCCAAGGAATCTATCGCAAATCCCTCTCAGTATAGCAGGAATCCTGCTAATCTGTATAACAGATGAGCAGTCAGACATCTCCCTTATCATAGGGCTCATAAGATCAAAACCTTGGACAGAGATCATGATGCACATTGTGCAGAATGTTATATAAGATCCATCTGTGAAGTAGGAGGCTGCTATAAACTGTAGGCTGAAGTACTGATAATCTTCAACCTTTATAACAACTGAAAATGATTTGACATCAGTGAAGTTTTCAGTTCTACATAGCTTTGTGATCCAGAAGCCTCCAGGCAGATAGATGCATTGCAGATAGGCAGGCCTATATCATTTAAAAAATCTCCAACTATTTGAAATCTGTTTTTTTCCCCCCATCTCCACAAGTCTATTAGAAATGGTAGAAATCTTTAGTTTTATATTACTGTGATGTGAAAATGACAGACATGTGATTCGTACAGGTCTGAACAGTAAATGGGCTGCTGTTGACGAAGAAGTTGTTTGATTGAACAGACACATTGTTTCTTGGCTGCAAGTTTTGGTTAAATTCAAAATGGATTTGCATTACAGACATGGGACATTTCCCACACAGCATCATCAGACACAGCATCACGGGACACTTCAATTTGCACAAATCCATTCACCGAATCGAAATATTTTTCGAAAAATTTAGGCAATCTTAGCCCCCTGCACACAAAGGGCTTTCCTGCATGTTTATCTGTGCCAGGGCGGATCCACCAATTCTGGCTTCTGAGGGGTTTAAGCAGCAAAATATTTCGCCCCACCCCACATTTCAAATAATAAAACTTCATATGAATTAGATCTTATGGTTCATTGAGATTAGGTGTCTGACTGTCTGTCATATTTAAAACAATTAGGACACATGAGTCATATAACCAGACACCTTAACCAGGTGTGTTTTTGAGCAGCAGCTGGAGACTCAGATGGAACTTTTTCCTCCAGATAGCTGAGCCAAGCAGAGGGCACTGGCAAATATCCAAATCTCTCTGTCAGTGACTAGTTAAAGTCCCAGATCACACAAGAGGAAGACAGCTGTGTACAGCACGCGTTCTCATGCTGTACCACTGCTAAGCTCTGGTTTTAGGCACAGCTAGTGATTTATGCCCAAAGTGACATATGTAAATTAAGCTCTCAGTGTCATGGTTACAGTCTGGGTAACTGTGAAAGAACGAGCCAGTGTGTGATCAGATCAGTTTGTGGACTAGGGGATACCCGTGCAAAACTGATCATTATAGTAATATTCCAAACTATAAACAGCAACAGTCAACAAGTTTCAATTCACTGAGCAGAACAACTGACGTGTGATGCTTGTATTATTATAATCTAACTTTATATGACACATTTACCCCAGGTCAGCTCCCTGTTGTGATGCAGAACAAAGGAGCAACTGTGCAAGATAGTGAAAAAATGATGCGCTCTTGAGACATATCAATCAGTAATAAGTACGTTTGTGTTCTTCAAAAGGGACATTAGCTATTTGTTTGATGGTGATGAGGAAAATAAAACCCTGATACAGAGACAGGATTGTTCCTCTGCATGTAAAACACCTTTATGACCTGTGATGCACATGAAAGACATTTTTTGATGTAGCCTAAATATTTGATCTCTTTTTTATATTATAACTCTCACAAGGGAGGGCTGAAATAAAAGACTTATGGAGTAAGAAAAAGTTAGGATACCCTTCCTTCAGCAAAAATGAACATTATGATGATTAAGTTGCAGGGGTAATGTAAGTTCTAATTAAACAATACAAACACTGTCTCATGGTAGGGTAGGGGAGACAGGCTACAGCCCTAATATCTGAGGCCAGGAACTCATAGCAGTGGAGCACCAGCCTCAGGTGCTACAACCAGTGCCTGATGAATAACACAACATGAACCTATTAGGAAGATGGAGACAAACAACCAGGCCAGAACAGGTAGAGCCAGAGCTACACCACAAAGATGTTTCTCTGTCATCCGGCCAGTGTTGTTCAAGCTCCTCTCAAAAACCTACATATGGGTAAAGAAAATGACAGAATAAATGCACTTAACAATGAAACTGCCCTTGACATCCCGAAGGATATGCCTTCTGCACAACACCTACAATACTGTTATACTTATTTATGTTTTAAGGTTTTTTGTATGTGTGCACAGCAGGGAGGAGGAGGTTGAGTTAGGAAGAAGACAGTGAACAGCATGAGTTCTATAATGGCTTTCTCTTCCATTCTGGCTTGTTTGGGCTCATCATTCGTTTTCTTCTTCATGCCCTGACCCCTGATCTTGCCTTTCACCCACCATTCCTACTGTCACAATGGCAGACAGCTCTCCAGCTATCCTCTATTATCATACAACAACCTTCAAATATTTATTTCTTTTCCTCCCAAATCCTCAGCTTTGTGAGCACCTCTCTGATTCTCTGTTTTCTTCTTTTGCTTTATACTCCACCCTCTATCGGCAACTCCAACTGTCTATCAAAAGTTTTCCTTACCTGACTCTAAAAATCCATTTGAGCATCCAGGGAAGAGAAAAATATAGCGAGGACATGTACTGCTGCTCTGATCTGTAACGTTGCAGCAAATAGTAATTTCACTCAGGAAATGATGTACAAATTGTACTCATCAATCTTGACATATCACAGATTCTAACTCAGTCCAAGGTGAGAAGAGGAAGTCTACATTTAGCCATTAATACAGGTCTTAAAGTCGGACTATGTAACTTGCTGGACAGCTGTGGCCATGAGAGACATATACTGGAAAATAAATTATTTTATGGCTACTTGGGGGCAGCAGAAACACGTTGTGAACACATCACTGACATATCATCACCTTTTAAGTTGATATGGCAAACTTGTTAGCAGTTACTTATTTACACATCCAGTAGCTACAGAGAAATATTATCATTCATTTGGAGTCATGTTTCTGTCCACCAGTAGTGGAAAGTAACTGAGTACTTTTATTCAAAGTACTTAAGTACAAGTTTTAGGTACTTGTACTTTATTTGAGTATTTCCATTTGATGCTACTTTATGCTTCCTCTCCACTACATTTCAGGGGGAAATATTGTACTTTTTACTCCACTACATTTATTTGACAGCTTTAGTTACTTTTCAGATGAAGATTTGACACAATGGATAATATAACAAGCTTTAAAATACAACACATTGTTAAAGATGAAACCAGTGGTTTCCAACCTTTTTGGCTTTTGGTGTCTTACAAAAAGCAGTGTGTAGTCGGGGTCACATTTCAGATGTCTATGAGTTAACAGCTCCACCAAATAGTGATTTTTCCCTCTAAACTTCTCACATGCTTTCATTTCAATAAATGTTCAAATGATCCAATATTTCACCAAAAATAATGGTGACGCAGTGAATTTCAATGTTTCGCCATGAACAAATAAAGTGTTATAACTTGACTCTGCATGATCAGATCTTTTCCAAATTTCCCATGCTTGATAAGGGTCCCAGTCTGAAGGCAAGTACAGGCTCATATTGAGTCTTAGTCATAGCACCACCTACTGGCAACAGGAAGTCTTAAGCGCCACTCTTTTGCTAACTACTCCTAGCAGGTTAGTCAGAAACACATAAAATTCGCTCAGCCAAGGTGTAAGACCTTGATGATAATAACCCTTGAAGTTTTTGAGTTTTCATCATAAGCCATTGCCATGGCAACACATTGTTCACCACAAAATATGAAGTTGTTTTTAAGGGGCTAGACATGCTTAAAAACTCACAAAACTTTGCACACATGACAGGTCTTAAAGTCTGTAATAATGTTTAGGTGGCGGGCATGGGTGTGGCAGAATGGCTCAACAGCACCCCCTACAATATTTGAACGAAGTACCTACATGTACAAAAATCGGTACACAGATGTATCATGCCAGGGTGCACAAGAAAGTCTTGTGGACTCATAGCTTAAACCCAACAGGAAGTCATCCATTTTGAATGTAGTGGTCAATTTTGGCGATTTATCATGCCTGCCATATATTTTAACGAACTCCTCCTACAGAATTCAATGCTTCAAAATCAGTGTGGTCATCTAGACTAGTTTGTGATCAAAAGTTATTAGAGATTTAACTGTCGTTGAAGCGCGTGGCTGTGGTGTGGTGGTGAGTTTTGATGTTTCTCCATGACAGAGGTAACTGCTATGACTTTAGAGTAAATGCTCCAAGCTACACCAAACTTCACATGCGTGATAAGAGTCCCAGCCTGAACACTTCTACATGACAATATTCCATCAGTGATGCAAACTGGCTCAATAGCATCCCCTATGAAATATCTACGAAGCAGCCCCAGCAGCAGGCAAAAATAATGGACAAAGGAAGTGATGTTTATATCCTTTTTGCAATGTCTGAAAACAGCCCAGGTCTGAAGACATCTACATGCCCATGACAGAAGCCCTTCAATTGTGCCACAGCCTGACGTGCGCAAAGGTGCGAGGGCCCGATCATCACTGCTTGCAGCTTTAATTTTACATTGGTTCTTTTATGTAAGTAAAGGATCTGAATACTTCTTCAACCACTGCTGTCCACCTGATGACTATAAGTCCAATGTTCACTCTCTTTGAGCTCTGTTTTTGCTCTCTATCAACTCCTGAAGGAAATATCTGGCTCTTAGGCTGCTAAATGCTCCACTGTGTTCACCAGCTAGTTGCTAACTATGTCTGTTTGCTGTTTGGTGCTGAACAGGTAGTGCACAGTGGGGTTTTTAAAGCTTTTTCCCAGAAAAAAGCTGCCTGCTGTGGCTGAAAATGACATTGAGAGAGCGGTGAGAGTGAACCAAAACTAAACCAAACAAAACAAAATTATGGGCTGGGCAGCTAAACAATGAGCTGAAACTCACTGTAAAACTCTGTAGAGCCAAGGGGAACTACAGAGTTGCTGATAATTCTCTGTAGGTTTTCATATATGTGTCGTATACAGTATGAAATGCTCCTATTTTCATATATTTGCCATGTATGAAAGCAGACAGTGAGAGGCAGACAGCTGTCTTCTTCTCGGTCGAACCAACCTGGCTTTATGATTGTTGCCATAGAGACAGTGCTAAAGTAAACAATTTTACAGTGATCTTGTGACTAAGGACTAAGGTTGCCTGGGCACTGCCTGAATAACTGAGAGCGGTTCAACTCTTTTCCTTCAGACTTGATGTGGCATTTTACTATGCCAACACTGGCACTTGGATATGTAACTGTTGTCTCCTTGATCAATCAAGTTTGTGTTTGTCAATAAATCTCTTTGCTTAAGACATCCATATCTGCAGGAGTTTCTGCATTTAAGAGTTAACCAGTTCTCAGTATTTTCATTCACAGTAGGTGGCTCCCACTGACATTACACATTTGATACATTGTTATTATAAAAATATGCAGTAGTAGTCAAAGGTTTGGGCATCAAACTATAAAATGACATACATGGATTAATGTAGTAAACCGAAAAGTGTAAAAAAAAAAGCAAAATATTTTTCATATTTTAGATTGCTCAAAGTAGAAACTGTTTGCCTTGATGACAGCTTTGCACACTATTTGAATATTTTAATCAGCTTCATGGGCTAGTCCCCTGGAATGGATTTCAGGTGTGCCTTGTCTAAAGTTAATTGATGGAATTTTTTGCCTTCTTAATGCATTTGAGACCATCAGTTGTGTTGTACCGAGGTAGTGTTGGTATATGGCAAATAGCCCTATTCTACTACTGTAGTAATCCCTATTATGATAAGAACCATTCCATCAAGTAAAGAGAAACAACAGTCCATCATTACTTTTAGACATGAAGGTCAGTCAATTCAGAAAATGTCAAGAACTTTAAGTTTCTTCAAGTGCAGTCACGAAAACCATCAAAAACTGGCTCTCATGAGGACCGCCTCAGGAAATGAAGACCAAGAGTTACCTCACCTGCAGAGGATAAGTTCATTAGAGTTACCAACCTCAGAAATCACCAATTAATGTCACTTTAGATTAGAGCCTACATCAATGCTTCCCAGAGTTCAAGTAGCAGACACATCTCACATCAGCTGTTCGGGGGAGACTGCATGAATTGGGCCTTCGTGGTTGAATTGCTGCAAAGAAAACACTACTGAGGAAGACCAATAAGAACACAATTGGTTGGGTCAAGATACAAATCTTTGAATGAATCAGACCAAAGTTCTTTCTGCATGTTTGTGAGACACAGAGAAGGTGAACGGATGGTATCTGCATGTGTGGTTCCCACCGTGAAGCATGGAGGAGGAGGTATGATGGTGTTGGAGTGCTTTGCTGGTAGATTTCAAAGCACACTTAACCAGCATGGCTACCACAACATTCTGCAGCAACATGCCATCCCATGTGGTTGGCGCTTAGTGGAACCATCATTTGTTTTCTAACAGGACAATGACCCAAAACACACCTCTAAGCTCTGTAAGGACTATTTGACCAAGACGCAGAGTGCTGCATCAGATGGCCCCCACAATTACCTGAACTAAACCCAACTGAGATGGTTTGGAATGATTTGGACTGTAGAGTGAAGAAAAAGCAGCATATGTTTGAACTCCTTCAAGACTGTTGGAGAATCATTCCAGGTGACGACCTCATGAAGCTGGTTAAGATATTGCAAATAGTGTGCAAAGTTGTCATCAAAGCAACTACCACTGGCTACTTTGAGGAATCTAAAATATGAAAGATATTTTGGTTTGTTTAACACTTTTTTGTTTACTACATGATTCCATACGTGCTATTTTATAGTTCTGATGTCTTCAGTATTGTTCTACAGCGTAGAAAACAGTAAAAATAAGGAAAAACCCTTTAATAAGTAATTGTGTCAAAACTTTTGACTGGTACTTTAGATTATAGCTGCTTTAAGGAAAAATAGTAAATGTTAAAACATAGCGTTGTTATGTGGAGCGAAGAAGCTGGACCCAAATGCAGGAGACTGCAGGCTGAGTGAGGTTGAAGAAACTTTTATTATCAAAGGCTCATGCAGGCAAAACAAGGCTGGCAGATAAGAGCAAAACAGAATACAGCACAAACAGAGAAGAACAAAACTGAGCAAAGGATCCAACAAAACTGAACTGAAAACCAGGACTTAAATACAAACTGAAATAATGAAACAACAAGGAACAGGTGGCAAGACACAAGGGCAGGCTGGGAGCTGATTGGCTGGGAAGACACAGGAAGCAAGGTAGGTGTGGAGGGAAAAGGAGGGCTGAGGAGGAGTACATGAATACAGGAGGAAAAGGCAGGGCAAACCAAAAGCCCAGAAACATCAGTTCGACAAACAGAGAAAAAGTCTGAGGGCATCTGGAGGACTGGTGGAGGGACACATAACCAGACTGGGACAGAAACATAACAAGTGTAACAGTAGCACAAGCAGAGAAGAGTCATCAAGCTACGAAATCGACTCATTACTGTTTGTGAGACAGCAATGTCCATTTAAAGCCAACATTAGCTAACATTAGTTACCATTAGATAGAGGTCATACCAGACCAAGCAGCTGAAACAGAAAAAGTGTATTAAATTGAGCACAGGTGCATTTCTTTTGTATGAATTCAGCTTTTCTTTTGTCAGAGGAAGAGCGTGTTATTTCCTCTTTCAAAAGATGGTGTCACCAGTCAGAGTAACTAATTGATTGGTGCATCTGAAAATACATATACAGGAAGTTAGATAACATTATGTTCTTTTAAGACAAGAACAAAAATAAGTATTTTTTTAAAAACCTATATGTGACTGGTATGCTATTGTTCTTTTGTTTTGTTTTGTTTTTTTTCCTCTTTTATTAATATAGCTCATTTGTTTGCTGGCAGTCCAATATAGTTTCAGAATTTTGCTGACTCAGCTTTAAACATTAATCTTCAGCAGCACAGGTATTCCTCGGATTATAGCTGACTGTTTTGTTTTGATGCTTTTATTTTTCAGCATATTTGAACTATTACTACTTGTATATAGCGAAAAAGCAGCTGCAAAAGTACTCCTCTTTATAGCCAATCAATACAGTATAAGCCTGAACATGATGATAGAAGTGTGAAATTGCGAACAGGTCTTTGAAATAATTTCATTAGTCTGTTTCAATACTGTGAAATCCGAGATGTCTGCTGATATAATTTATGAATCACCCGCGGATGCTGCTGCCTTACATGCCTATTATGTGTTTGTATGGACATTAGGCACACAAACCCACTCAATATATATATACATTCTATATCAATAATGTGCATCTGTGAGGATAATGCGGGCAGGTGCTCTAATGGGAAAACAAACACAGCAGTCTTTTTTTTTGTCACCTGCCTCTCTCTCTTTCTCTCTCTCTCTCTCTCTCACGCCAACATGCCAAGTGCCTTGTCTGCCCATCTATCATGCAGGGAGGCAGATGATTGGCCGCCTCGGACTGCTCCTCATAACAACACTCTCTGCATGGTAACTGTTACTGAGGAGAGAAAATTACCAAACCCACCGAGATACAACCTGCTAAAAATAGCTGTCATCAAAAATCCCTGCTGCTTGTTACACCCAGTGTGTGTGTGTGTGTGTTTGTGCATGCGTGTTTGTGTGTGTGTGTGTGTAGGTGGGTGGGTGTGAGTATGTGTATGGCATAGGGAGAAAGATGGAAAAAGAGACAGAGAGAGAGGTAATACATGACAGAAGGAATGATTGACTGACAGACTGATTGACACTCTAAATGGCTGACTGATTGTATGATTGATTTACTTACCACCTCCTGTCTTCGCTAAGTAAGTAGCATAAATCAGCAACTGCAGCAAGGAGCAACACTTAAAAAGACTCTGCCAGGCCTTTGGGTATTTCTGGCTATTTCAAAACAAGATAAAGTTACTGACACATTACCTAGACTCAAACACATGATGGCAACTCAACATCAAAAATACATAGATAAAACTCAAGATGGGAGTGTATGAATGCGATGTGTCTGTGTGTGTGTGTGTGTGTGTGTGTGTGTGAGAGAGAGAGAGAGAGAGAGCCAGAGAACCCAGTGGCCATACTGATGTGTCTAGCAGGTTGAACTCCTTGATGTGCTCGTATTTACAGATATGACCCAGGGCCCAATATAATCTATTTAGGTACCTGTAACTATGTTGAGCCGGGAGGAATGCTAAAATATTCACACGTGCGTGTGTGTGTGTGTGTGTGTGCTCCACAGGTGTGTTTGTCTGTGTCCAAACTCAACAGCCTTGCTTTAAGCTTTCTTTGCTTTAGTTGCTTTCAGTGGCAGATACTGTAGGTATTAAGCTTCAAAAGATGGTTTTATTGTTGTGGAAAATAATTTAACAGTCCAGCCCTGAAAGCCAAAATTATAAAATTGGAAGGCGTACTTTCACCTAAATTGTTATTTTAGCGGGTCATACCATACTGATAATCAGCATGTTGGATAACAATTGTTGGTTTGCCGCATTGCAGTGTCCTGATGAAGACAAACCATTGGGAGAAATTTGACCCGATGTTAAGGGAATGGGAGCAAAATCTAAGAATTGCAAATTATTACATCAGATTGAAGATATAATTTTTCAGAGTTCATGTTCAGTATTTTCTTTTTTTTTCTCTCCTGAACACACACAGGGACAAACAGTCATAGTATAACAAACAAGCAAAGGAAAATCTAAATCAAAACACACACGCACACATACACACACACACAAACAACAGATCGAAGCAAGTGAGCTCTTTAAGGATGGAGTTTGTTTTCCCTTTTTGCCCACAGTTAGGTCCATAGTGTCGGATTGTGCTGCATCTCTTTCACAGTGAACTGAAGCCTTGAAAACTCCACCACAATGCCCTGCCAATAAAATACGGCTCTTCAAACGAAGTATGTCATACTAACAATACCCCACACCACATGAGTGCACACAGACGAACACGCACAAACGCATTTTGTCAGCACAATATCAATATATATTGGCATGCTACTGTTGTGTCCTGCCATCCCTGCTATATTCCCTCCTCTCAGAAAAAAAAAAAAAAAACTGCAGCATATTCTGCCAGCTGGAAGCCTTAGTGATTATTTAACTGCTCTGGGCTTAGCTTGGCAGCCCGCGAAGGGAGGATGAGGGAGGAGAAGAGACGAAAGAGGGAGGAGAACAGAGGAATTAGCGAGGGATGAGGTGCTCGGGAGTACACGTGTGTGATTGTGTTTGCCTGAACTTCTGTGTGTTGTGTGTATGCGCATGTGTGTGCATGTGTTTGTGGATACTCTAAAAGCATTAATGTGCGAAAATTTACCGAGAGCATCCTTGAGCCGATTTTAGAGTGTCAGATCTGTGCGCATGCAAGTTCTCTGTCAATCGGGAATGCTATGACAGTGAATCCAGCTATATGGATCAGTCCCTAACATGCAGGATTCTATTTTTCCCCACCAGCTCACAAACACCCTTGCCCCCACCTCTCTAGTTCACCCTTCCTAAAGGATAATACAACAAATAATTAGCAGAGATTCTGCTGTGCTGGAGAGAGAGATTACGCAAAGGATACACGGAAGAATCCTCTCAGTATGCTGAGAATAGTAACAATTGAATTCCTCCAAAGCTAGAATAACATAATCCTATAATTGATATCCAATTTTGGGGTGCTGGAAACATTACTGATGTGTTATTGCTCCACCACCATGAGGAATTCTCCAGATGATATTTCAGTGATTAGTGTGATGTTTTGATCCAAAAACATGTTGCCAAAGCATATAAACAGAAGTGAATCATTAATACAGCCAATACATAGAAAGAAAAGATACAGAGTACATAGAAAGTAGCTACTGATAACACATGTAGATAAAGTATTAAATGGGTTATTTTAAATCAGAGCAAAATAAAATATTGTGTATTGCTGTATACAAAAATAAAGAAAATGAGAGCATGCCTTGTTTTGGATTTACCACCTCCTCTGTTTCTTGGTACAGGATTGTTTTTCTCTAATCTGTTGTTTTCTATGCTGATCCAGTTTGTCTGTCTGTATTTAGTTAAAATTGTGGAGTCCCCAGGTTTTTAGTTTAGATCAAAGATGGTAGGTGGTACTGTCTTTGAAGTGACTGATGACTTCAAGCTTTTGAATCAATCAAACACCTAATAAGTCTCAAGTCAACTGTTCCAAGTCTTATACAAGTCATTATTTGTTTGTCTGCTGGTTCGCACTTCCAAACGCACCCGTCTCTCCTGCTACAATACTGGCTGCTGGCATCTTGATTAAAACTATGTGATGAAAGGAAAATTTACACATAATTTTTCATATTTTGGCTTGGGGAATCCTCCTCAAGGCATTCTATTCAAGTTCTGGTGAAGTCACGAGTCTTTAGTGTCAAAGTCATATTGGAAGTCTTTTTTGTTTTTGTCCTGTCGAGTCTGAACTCTTCAGATTCATGACTTGAGTCCACACTTCTAAAAGAGTTGGTGAAACAACTTTTACAGTATTTGCCTATTTGTTTAAATTGCTGTATAGAGTTCATGTTCATTTTATTAATATTAATATTAATTCATTTAATTGTTTCCAGCTGGATGTGATAAATCTACCACATCTGTATATGTACTGAATGTCATGCGATGTGATGTGCATGCTAACACAGCGATGTTGTGCTCGCAATCTCATCCCATAGATATATCTCCAAACTATGACTCTCATGAGGCAAACAGCAATCACTAAAAAGAAATATCAGTTATACATTTTGATGTGTTTTTCCTTAAAGGTCATTATCCTTCAGATCTGTTACCAGAACCGACTTAATGAGGTGTAATGTGAATATATGCAGACTAGTCATGTTGCAGAATAAAAAACAGTAAGCACTATTCTGAAAATATAATGTTGGCAAATTATATCCTTGTATCCCCAAGGATATGTGTGTGTATGTGCGTGTGTAGGCAGGTTGAGCTATACTTACGAGGACTGACTCTTGACATCCCTTTGTTCTTGTGAGGGTATTTTGGATTTTGAGGACTTTGTTTTGGCCAGTCCTCACAGTGACCCGTCATCACTGATTTTAGGGTTAGTGGTTGAGATGGTGAGCCTCAAAGGAACGAACGATTCCATTCTGTGCTCTCGAAAGTAAAAAAAAAACACTGTGTGTGTGTGTTTGTTTTTCTGTGCATGGGTGTGTATGCCTGTGTCTGAGGATATAAAACAGTAAATAGAACATTTTAACCTCAGAGGGGATGTCTGTAAGTACCTTCTTGCTGATTCAGGACCGAGCCACTGAGTAAAGATGTTGTTGTCTGTCTCTGCGTGTGTGCGTGTGTGTGTGTGTGTGTGTGAGAGAGAGAGAGTGCTGGCACCTGTGAACGTGTGTGCGTGTGTGTTTGTGTCAGAACAGCCTCAGTGGAACTCAGTCTTTGAACTCTACAGCTCAGGCTGCATTTGTGACACGCATGCGTGCATTTCTGTACGTATGTGTACACATGGGGGTGAACTAAAAGCAGTGAGTATTCCTTTGACACATATAAACACATGTGTGTTTATGCTTCAATGAAGCATTTAACAAACTACATAGAAAAATGTGACTTTGCTGAATCAACAATGTAAAAAAAGCTATTTTCCAAGTCCCATCGCTGTCCCTCTCTCTCTCTCTCTTCACTACATTTCTTGTCTCTCTGTTCAAAAGCTCCATTCATATTCAAGATCACTTACAATTGAATTTTCTCCACCATATATTTAAATAAAATGCAGCGGTGATCACTGGACTATTTTATAATATGATGACTCTCCGCTAAGGTCAATAGTCACCATTATGATTTTATATGATGTAACCACAAGGATCTTGTATATACAGATCACATACTGATGACCGTATTATAGAATATACCCATAACGTTATTATACAATCCATTACAGGACTTTATGACCCCAGGCACTATTAAAAGCTAAATTGGTCTCAGCAGCCAAAAAAAAGGCCGAGCAGTTAATTCCACCATGGAGTCAGTTTCTGCAGATAGACAGACAAGCAGTTAGATGAAAAGTTACAGTCATACGGGCAGAGAAGTAGATGAATGCACCAACACTTCATTTAAATCTGGGCTCTGATTTGATTCTTTTCCGCATGGTCCATTATTTTTTCTTCCTCGCTCCCAGCTTTTTAATGAGTGTCTTCATTCCGCATGTTACTGTCTGAAGCTGTGCTCCAAGCGACAGATATCTTTCCACTCCAGTACACATTATACAGCCAACGCCCTCTGTCCTCATTCTCTCCCGTTCCTCACTTCCTCAGACAGTTGCCGAGTCTATGTCCATCCAATTTGTGAGCCATTTTAAGTGATACGTTCCCGCCTCTCGCCAGTGTTTAATATTTCTCTCTCAGTTAGGCATCTGCTCCTCTCTTCTGATGCCCACTCTACCTTCTCTCATGTCTCCTCTCTGTCTACACTTTTCATCTTAATTTTACCCTTCTCCATATCTGCTCTAAGTCCTTTGTGGCTACATTCTTATAACACATACACAGTGAAAATTCATATTGGGAATTCCTGCGCATCTTTGAACTCATACTTTTTTTTTTTTTTTACGTTTTCTGTATTTCTATACTTACTGAACTGAACTTAAGAATGCTGCAGGAAACCTATCAAAAACATTTTTAATTTAGGAAAACACCTGGCACTTTCTGACAGTCTAACAGCAGGATTACAGTGAAGATGCCATGCTAACGCCTTTCCTACTTTACTACTTAAATCTTGATTGCAATCCAAGCCGTTATCATTGTTTTTTTTTATTCTGTAGTCATTAAATGTGTGGAAATATCAGTAGAAAAGGAAACCAGAGGGACCTCAGAAGTAGAAAATTGTGTTGCCAGATAAATCTCCCAAAGGAAACATGCTGTACATTGCAAGCATTTAAGATTAGAAAATATCATCCAGTCTGAAGTAGGGGTGTGCCTGAATCCAAATACATTATTCAGCAAAGCACAAATAGTGTTTTTTTTCAGAATGTTTATTTCGTACAAATAAATGTTCACTGTTAGGTCTATCAGCAGGTCTCAATGAGGGGACTCACATCCACCTGCTGCATGACGCACATTTCCTAATTTAGACATCACTCTGAGAGTTGGGGGTGTTCCCCAGAGATAAAGCTGAGCTACTGACGGAAGCGAAGTGCTCCCAAGGGACTCTCCATAACCTGTTGTTCCCCTTCTCTTTTCCACAAAGTTAGGCTGTAAAAAATGGCAATAAATGAAAAGTGCAAAGCAAGAATCGTCTTTGAAGTTCTTCTCTACACGTTACATGCTGTGCTGTCTCTGTGTTATGGGTGTATAAATAGTCAGAGGTCTGTCTGCACATTTGCGATTCACTTGGTTTTAGCTCAGTAGTCAGTGCAGTTGTCTATGATCTTGGAGACTCAAGTTCAAAGGCCGGTGTAGGGACATTTTTCGTAATATAGTTTATTCATAAAGTCTTATTTTAACACTTCAGTATCCTAAAATTAAAAGCATAATAAAAACAAAAACTGGATTTTTACTTCTATTTCCACATTTATTCAAATACAAATACAAATATATGCCTCAACAAATATAGATACAAATACAAATACTGGGCTCTCTGTACATCCCTAGTCTGAAGTAATGAGTGTAGCAAGAAATTAAGGACAATAAGAAGTATCCATCAGGTTTTGTTGTCTCAAAACACACAATTTTCATTCTGTTCATTGTTAAAAAAAAATCTGGCAAAATTAAACCTTATATATCTAAGGATGTTTCATAAGGATATACTTAAATTTGCACAACTCAATCTGTCTGAGCATATCTTAAATCTGCTACTCCCAAAGTTTTATATTAACAAAGGATCAGATGATGATGTGTATATGAAAGGTGTTGCTTGCAATGATGAACCCGCAGAGAATTATCACCCAAATCTGCACTTTCCCTCAACATTTCAGCATCTTTCATCTTGGGCTTTCCGGCCCACAACTTTACTGTTATGATTCATCCTCATCACTTTCATCAGCATCACTCTCAGTCTCAGCTACATGTGTAATTTTGCACTGGGGGTGACATGGGTATGCACGTATGTGTATATGAGAGTGTCTGTATCACATTGTGTGTTTACACGTTTGTATGTGTTTAGTTGTTTTTCTTCTGTTGATCTTCTGATAGCTCTGAAAATGATGAAATACATATTTTATGTTGATTAAAGAAAATGTATGGTGCAAAGTAATTCCACATTACTGAAAAAGGGATTAAAAATATCTCATTTGAATGTTTGGAGTTTAAGAAATAAAATACAGGACGTTTCAGAAATTCTTAAAGAACAGTATTTACATATATTGGCAATCTCAGAAACACATCTAGACTCAACAATAAACAGTTCTTTATTGAACCTAGATGGGCATAATATTTACAGACAAGATAGGAATGCAAATAGAGGTGGAGTAGCAATTTCTGTTCAGAGCCAAATACCAGTAAGAGTTATGGAAGATCTAAGAAGTATAGAGTTGAAATAATCTGGCTACAAGTTCAACTGCTTATTTAAAATCAGTATTTACTGGGTGCCATTATAGACCACCAAATACAGTGATAATGTATCTGGATCAAATATGTGAAATGTTAGATAGGATATGTGATATAAATAATGAGATTTACCTCCTGGGTGACTTGAATATTTGATTGGAATTCAAGGTGTTGTGCACTCAGAAATAAGTTGGTTTCTTTTGCAGATACATGTAATTTGTCACAAGTTATTACAAAGCCAACAAGAATTTGTTGCAGAGCTGATGGTTCACAATCATCAACTTCATCAATTTTTACAGATGTTGCTGAGTTGTGCTCAAAAGCAATATCAATTCCAGTAAGCTGCAGAGATCATAATCTAATTGCAGTCGGAAGGAGGACTAAAGTTCCAAAATCTGGTCAGAAAATATTATTAAAGTGGATATTTGAATATTTTAACGAAAATAATTACTATGATGAAGTAAGAAATATTGACTGGTCAACAGTTCTACAGGCGGAAGATCCTGATTTGGCTTTAAATGTTTTTACTAACTTGTTAATGCCAATTATTGACATGTAATTTGTCACAAGTTATTACAAAGCCAATGAGAATTCGTTGCAGAGCTGATGGTTCACAATCATCAACTTGCATTGATCTAACTTTTACAGATGTTGCTGAGTTGTGCTCAAAAGCGATATCAATTCCAGTAAGCTGCAGAGATCATAATCTAATTGCAATTGGAAGGAGGAATAAAGTTCCAAAATCTGGTCAGAAAATAATATTAAAGTGGATATTTGAATATTTTGACGAAAATAATTACTATGATGAAGTAAGAAATATTGACTGGTCAACAGTTCTATAGGCGGAAGATCCTGATTTGGCTTTAAGTGTTTTTACTAACTTGTTAATGCCAATTATTGACAAGCATGCCCCTGTAAAAGAGAAAACTGTGAGAAATGTTATGGCAAAGAAACCAAGCCAAGGAAGAAGCAACCAGATTGGTTGCACTCCACATTACAGTGGAGTATATATTGCAAATTAAGGAATTATGTATGAATATTATGAATTATGTAACAGAAATGTATGGAATGCACTCAATAAATTAATAGGAAGCAAAGTGAAGCCAACAACATTCCTTTAGGAGGCAAATGGAGAATTTCTTACTAAAGCAATGTATAATGCTAATTATTTAAGTTATTATTTCAGGATTTGTATGATGGTATGGATATCAGACATGAAGAAGATGGGCTTTCTAGCAGGTTAATAAAAGACAGAATAATGACTAATAACTCATGGAAGTTTAAATTTGAAAAGATTAGTATTGGTGCAATAGAGAAATTATCATGAGCAAGTAAGGAAAAACCTTCAGGTGTTGACAACCTTGATGTGAAGCTACTGAACCTGTAGCAGAATTTCTTGCTCTCCCTATTTCTTACATCATTAGTTTAAATTTAGAAAAATGTGTTCGTTCTTCAGAATGGAAAATAGAAATGGTAAAGAACCATTCTCAGGTAAAAATAGTCAACCAATGAGACTACTACCCGCTTTGAGTAAAAATTACGGAGAGAATAGTATATGACCAAATCCAAATAATATTTCTTAAAAAAATATTTAAATATGGTGTATCAACATGCATATAAAAAGGGGCACTATACAACTACAGCATTAACTCAGAACACTGATGACTGGATGACAGAGATTGATGAGAAAAAAAGTTGTTGGTGCTGTATTCTTGGATTTGAGTGCAGCATTTGACATATTTGATCATAAGTTGTTAGTGAATAAGTTGAACTGTTATGGCTTTGAACATCTGCTGCTGCATGTATCAAAAGTTATCTCACCAACAGGAAATATACTGTACATTGTAATGGTAGATATTCTGGGGTAAGAGCAGTGAATTATGGAGTGCCTCAAGGAAGTTTCTTAGGGCCGCCTTTGTTTTTCCATTTTTTACAAATGATTAATCTCTAATTTTGAATTATGCCACCATTGCAAAGAGTGGAGCCAAATCCTCAGGAAGAGAAAAAAAAAAGTCAAATAGCTGGTTTTCGTCATGTGAGCATGGTGGGTATTTGTGTTCCGCCTGCTTGTGCTGACATGACAGGACAGTAGGAGATTGGAGAGCAGAGAAAGTATAGAATGAAAAAGAGTGTACAATGCTGCCTAATGAAAATATAGGCAAAACCAGAGGCTCTGGGCAAAATGTAGTACACTGCTGCACCACTATTTTGTTTTGACTTGGTTCTTTTTATCTTAACTGGTTTGTGGAGGTAGTTTATGATAACATTACTTGTCTTTTGTTTTCCTGTTGGACTTGCAATATGTGAAGCAGAGTTTGTTTGAACGGGAGGAGAAGATTAGGCTGTTAGCTCTGGCAGTGTAGTACTAGCTCACCTTCTCCATTGTTAGCTCCATTGCTCACTAGTTGAGTTACCTCCATAGTTAGCTGTCTGTTTTCAACCACTCATTTGCTGTCCCTCAACCCCTACTCCATTCTGCAACATGGATTTGGAAAACAAGGACAATGTGGAGGCTGAGCCTAGTGCTCCCCCAGCCAAAAAAAACTTGCACAAGTGCTGTCTGGTAGCACAGTCAGTACAGATCCAACCAAAGTGATCTGTAATGTGTGCAAAAGTAAATTCAGCAGAGGCAAAGATGTTAAACATCTATCAACATCTGCAATGCACAATCACTTGCATTTCAAACATCCTACCCTGGTATCCACCCAACACCCACAAATACCAAATCA
Source organism: Thunnus albacares (assembly GCF_914725855.1). Taxonomy (NCBI): domain Eukaryota; kingdom Metazoa; phylum Chordata; class Actinopteri; order Scombriformes; family Scombridae; genus Thunnus; species Thunnus albacares. The sequence goes on along the minus strand of NC_058108.1, from coordinate 11,082,793 downwards.
ATACAGCCATGTCCCATCCCTGCAAGGAAGTCTTCTGCATCACCTATCTTAGCTGCTTTTAATGTAAAACAGTTATACCCACCCAACCACCCCACAGCAAAGCAAATAACAGACACAGTAAGAGAAATGATTTGCCATGACCTGATGCCCTACTCAGTAGTGGAGAATGAAGGTTTTCTCAAGCTTCTCGATGTGGTTGCACCTCGTTACCAACTACCATCTCGTTGGCACTTCTCTCATAAGATTGTTCCACAACTTTATCAAGATGTGAAAACAAATGTAAAGTTGTGCACTGCACATCAGACATCTGGAAAAGCAGATTTTCAACAAATACAACAATTGATAGAATGCAAACAGAATGCACACACAGGGGATAGTAGAGCATAAACGTGTGACAACACTTCACAACATGAAGGTTATTAATGTTGATCACACAGCAGCCAACATTCTGCATCACCTCCAGGGCCTTATGAAATAATGGGAAGATGATGTTGGAGGGAAATTTTCTGTTGAGTATTTTGTAACAGATAATGCCTCCAACATGGTCAGGGCAGTGGCTGATGGTAACTATGTGCACAACAGGTTCATGGCTACACCCTGCACCTAGTGGTAATGAGTGCTCTAAAAGATTGCTGGGGAGTGACTGCTGTGGTAGGGATTGCTTGCAAGATAACCAGGTTTGTACATAGATCAAACAAAGCTATGAACAGACTTCACCAGATCCAGGAAGAGCTCAGCCTTCCCATGGTGCATGATGTGTCTACCAGGTGGAATTCGTCAATCCACATGCTCTTGTGGCTGTTGGAGGTGGTGAAAATACTACAACCATTTGAGAAGACAACATGTACTGTGTGCCAGGATGTAACTTCTCTGTCCACTGTGATCCCTTGTGTGCATCCTCTCAAGGCTACAGTGACAGCAGCCAACATTCTGCATCACCCCAAGGGCCTTATGAAATAATGGGAAGATGATGTTGGAGGGAAATTTTCTGTTGAGTATTTTGTTACAGGTAATGCCTCCAACATGGTCAGGGCTGTGGCTGATGGTAACTATGTGCACAACAGGTGCATGGCTACACCCTGCACCTAGTGGTAATGAGTGCTCTAAAAGATTGCTGGGGAGTGACCACTGTGATAGGGATTGCTTACAAGATAACCAGGTTTTTACATAGCTCAAACAAAGCTATGAACAGACTTCACCAGATCCAGCAGGTGGAATTTGTCATTCCACATGCTCTTGCAGCTGTTGGAGGTGGTGAAAATACTACAACCATTTGAGAAGACAACATGTACTGTTTGCCAGGATGTAGCTTCTCTGTCCTCTGTGATCCCTTGTGTGCATCCTCTAAAGGCTGCAGTAACAAACTTAATGAGGAATGAATCAGTACATGTTATACTAGAGGTTCTTAAACTTGTGACCATATTGCAGTCTCAGTTGGATGAATGCTTCTAGACTGTCTATGATCATCCTTTGGGTCATTACAATAAGGTCACCCTCCTGGATCCCCGGTTTGAGAGCTTGCCCAAGTTACTATTCAGTCCATCAGAGTTTGAAAGACCCAAGGCAGATGTGGTGTCAGAGGTGGATAGAGAGTTTCAATTGAGTCCAATGGATCATGTTTGTGGGGTAGGCCTACCTGAAGCCGGCACTGGCAATCCATCCTCAGTTGAGAGCAGTGAGCAAAAAAGCCTCTTTTGGGGGGCTATGCATAACCTTTCAAAGCCAAAGGCCAAGACTGCCTCATCTGGTACTATGACCTCCATCGACATAGTTGAGAACTACTTAGCTGAGGCCAGCACAGATTCACTGATCTCAGATCCTGCAATGACCTTCTGGTCAACAAAGATGATGACACAGCCAGCTCTGGCTCATATGGCAATGAAATATCTCACCTGTCACCCAACAAGTGTCTCCTCTGAGCATCTGTTTAGCACAGCAGGAGATGTTGTGTCTCCTCCTCACTCTAGACTGATCCCATCACATGTGGAGGAGCTTGACTTTACAAAATACAACTTGGAGAAATTTAAATGATAGTATGGTAGCAATGGATATATTTTTCCCAGTGAACTTTGTTTTTTCTTGTTTTAGTTTAGACATTATCTTGTGAAAAAAAGAAAAATATAAAAGATTATGGTTACATAAATGCTTAAAAACAAAACAAAACAAACAAAAAAACAAGAGAGAAAAACACTTTGGATCTTTAATTTTTGTTTGGGTTGTATTTTGGCAAACAATTGAGAAATTACATAATAACACTGTAATAAGTCTGTATCTTTTAGTTTATAATGATATTGATAATTATTTAAAACTATCTGGTGTTTCTGGTGTGTTCCACCAGATCTCCCAGTCAGGGATTAAATAAAGTTTAGTTCTTGGCCTATGGTACTTCAGAGAGAACAGTTTTTATTTGTAATGATTGTTTTGTTTGTTTATATTCTGCCTGTTCAGTGTCTTCCAATTAGGGCAGGTGGTGGTGGGGTTCACAACGTTTTGTGCACATGGGCATAGAACTGAAGGTTAGTTTTAAAATGATTTTCTTTACAGTGATGTTAATGGTTAAATGTGTTTATTACTGGGTTATGAAAACCATAAACCAATATTACATTTAAGTGTTCATCATTATTATAATAGTTTACTGAAGAACACTTATTTTAACACTTTAATATCCTAAAATTAGAAGTGTAATAAAAATAAAAATAAAAACAGGATTGTTACACCACTTTTATTCAAATTCAAATACAAATATTATTTTCTGCCTCAACAAATACAGATACAAAAGCAAATACTGGGCTTTCTGCACATAATTACGATGTATGAAGATGATTCCACAATATATACATCAGCACACACACCTGGAGAACTTGGTAGTGTTTTGAATGAGGAATTAAAGTTAAGAGAAGAATGGTTAACAGTAAATAAATTGGTTCTTCATATAGAACAGAAAAAAATGTATGGTATTTGATTCAAAATATTTATTAAAAGTAACACCATTTGTACACTTAACTATAGAAAATGAACAAGTAAGAGATTCAAAGTTATTAGGGATCACTGTTGATAGTAAAGTCTTGGAACAGCCAAATTGATCAAATTGTGGTAAAAATGAGCGGAGGCATGGATGTTATAAAACACTGTAGAAAATTCATGCCTAACTATTTAACCAAATGATTAGTGCAACTATTAGTGTCATCACAGTTAGATTATTATTCAGTAATTTGGTCCAACACAACAGAAAGTAATTTGAACAGGTTACAGGTAGCAATTTGTATTGCTCTTCACTGTCCATATCAAACAAGAGTAAGTACTATTAATAATCATTTGGCTTGGTTAAGTGTAAAAAGCAGGTTGCATGTTTTGTCTACTGTGCTTTATTAAAATATCATCATAACTAAAACCCCAGAAATACTTTATAGTAACCATCATTTTTTTCAGACAGACATCATTATTCTATTCTGCAGTCATTAGAGGATCGTTTTCTGTTGCCTCCATGTAGAACTAATTTAATACAGAGAGCAGTTAATTATCGAGCGATGGTGGCATGGAATTCATTACCAAGTTTTTTGATTTCAGAAAGTAATACAACTTGTTTTAACAAAAAGTTAAGATTGTACACAAAGAATAGTGTAGAACATTATATAACTTTCAAATTTGTTTTTTTCTGTTCCTGAAGATGATTGGATGTAGACACTTTCAATTGTGATTTAGTGGATGAGTTGCTAAGTGAGTTCTTTTTCTCAATTATTTAAGAGATGAAATTATTATATAGAGCTGTTATATCGTAAGTATTAGACAGGCTTTGAGTTGGTATTGGATGTTGTGTGCCTTAGTGGTTGTGTATTGTGAGTCTTACTATGAGTATGAATGTTAAGGATATGTATTGATGTATTTCTGTTATTGAAGTATTGTTAAAAATACTTATGGGGCCCACAGGAAGAGCAGCTACTGTTACAATACAGTAGCTAATAGGGATCTTAATAAACAAAGAAATAAACAAACAAACTTGTCTGACTGAATGTACAATCCCTGCCCAGCATCAAACAGCAAGCAACAGACAAAGCTAGCCACAAGCTGAACAGTGGAATACTTACTGTAGCAGCTAAAGAGCCAGATAATTCCCTAAGCATTTGGTGGAGAGCAGACCTAAGATAACAGGAGAGTGAATATTAGATGTAAATTCATCAAGTGGCCAGAGACATGACTCCAAATGAATGCCAGTGTTGCACTGTATCTGCCAGGTGTGTAAATCAGCAACTGTTTGCTGACATCTTTGCCATATCAACTTTATATAAGGTGATATGCAAATGTTACATTTACAGCTTGTTTCTGTTGCCCGTATTAATGCAATGGTTTAAAGCTGCATTAATTATTATTTTGTATGGCTTTTTTGGCCTCTTGGGGGCAGTAAAACCTAAAAACACATCATATGACTATCGTATAAAGTCATTATGAGAAACAGTTGACTTACATATCCAGCTTGTTTGGAGTTGTGTTTCTGGCCTCCTGATGAATATAAGCCGAATACTGACTCTCCTTTGAGTCTATTTTGGAAAAAAAATAAATTGAAAACTACTGAATTTAAGTGTTTGCTCTTAAGCTGATATGATGGGTTTTTTAAAACTTTCTTCAACAACTAGTTGCTCACTTTGTCTATCTGCTGTTTGTTGCTGGGCAGGTATTGTTTATGGGGGTAATTTTTGCTAAAACATAAGTTCCTGTTTCTCCTGGAAACAAGTTGATGAGAACAGAGTTTGCCAAAAAACCAAAACAATGTGCTGAAAGGCTCCAAAAAGCTGAGGGGGAGAGCAGACTTTGGTGAAAAATTAACTGTGCATTTTTCACTACAAGCAACCCCTTTCACATCCAATATAGTACTTTGATCCATTCATAAAATATATTGACTGATGCAGCTTTAAGGGATCTACTACAGACAATATTTTGTTGAGATGCTTTATGGAACTGAGCTCGTGCACACCAGTACTGTAAAAGCTATGATCCCTTGTCCATTTAGTCATTCATAGAAATAGACAGTATATTCAACAGTACTTACTCTTTTCAATTTTCTTTACTTGCCTTACATTTGACTTTTTTTCATTCTCCTCTACTTTGTCCTCCCCTGCCCTCATTCTCCCCCTCTCTCCTTGTTTATTAGTCAGAGTCTAGGGCCTCAGGGTCAGTTTGGTCTGCCTGTTCTTCCATTCTCTATTTACTGCTCTCTTGCTTGCCCCCACCTGTCATTCCCTTTCCTTAAAAAAACCTCTCTTCACTTGGTCATTTCCTTCTTTACTTCCTCTCTGTCTCATCATCTCTTCTTCACTTTCCATAATTGCGCATGGTGTTTGGGTCACTGTGCTATCAGGACTATCAGGATATCCTCTCAGGATATTCACCCCTTGTCTCCTCGTCTTTTTGTCCTCCTGTCTTGCTGAACTCCTTCACCTAACCCCTTTCCAGCACCCACAATCCTAATTTGTTTCTTCACTTGATTCGTTGCCCCAGCAAATCCCCCCCTTCCCCCCTCCCCTCCAACAACCTACACATACATGCACACACACACTTCTCTCTGTTGTGTCGATTAGTCAGAGTTGAAGGCCTGGAGTCTCTGGCTGATGGACACATTTGTCTGCTCAGCAATCTGCTGCTGAGCCAGAAGGAGCACACACAAACCCAAACCCAAGCATGCACACATAAGCATGTAGGCACACACACACACACACACACACACACACACACACACACACATACACTTAACCTGCACTTATGTCGAAGAGGAACCCATCGTAACTAATGCCTGAGGTAACCTACTTTTGTTAGCTAGCTCTGAAGTGTGATTCATATGATTACACACACGCATGAGCACACCCACAGTCCTGCACACACACACACTCACACACAATATAGATCGATATACAGTGGGGCTGGCAGTGAGTTCAGACACTGTGGGTATTATCTCTGAAATCTTGTTCCAAACTATCATCTGGATGAAAAATGTTTCTCTGGCTGTTGTCTGACAAAAGAGGTAAAATGGCCACCAAACACCATCATAACTATTAATGTTCTGAACTAAAACATTCTTCCACAAAGGAACAGGAATTTGCATTGTCTCTTTCAAGGTAGGGGAAATCCACGATGAAACACTGGATGGTGGTATTTAAATTTAATTTTAGTAAAGCAGATTTTCTTTGGTCTACAAATATGTGTTAGAGTACTCAAATTGGTATAAAAAAATACCAGTCTTTGATTTGAACCAGTCATTATGCAGTAAAATGATTACAATGTCAGGAGCCTCATTTTTAAACCACAGGATGCTGGAATGAGCCAGTGTGAATGAGCTCAGTCTAAAACTGGTAACATCTGTGACATACACAACATTTAACATATAGATCCCCAACATGTTGGGTAAAAATATAATTATGTAAAAATATATAAATTAAAAAAACATGTTTAATATTTAGTTGATTTTTATTTCTTTTTATTTCAAAATGCTTTCTCAAAAATCAACAAATATTTCATAATGACATTTTTACCAATGACACTTTTATGTTAAGTCACTTTTTATTTCTAAACTTCAGTTTTTATGGCAGTGGTGTTGTCAGTAGTCACCTTTTAGCCAATCACATACTTCCAGCCTCTCTTGAGCGAAAAAACTGAACAACTGAGACAAAAATGTCAAGGTAATTCTGAATCAACCAACTAGAGGCTGCTGTTGTAAATTAACACAGTGAACAGACACAATAACTGACTTGTCATTGTATTCATTCTCAAAAAGACTGCACATGCTACTTACCTAGCCGGTTGATTAACTAGGCGGGGTTGTGACCTTGGATCATTACTGTGCATTAAAGTGAAGAGCTAGCATCAATGGCCAAGGCTAGCTTAAAGTCAACATTACTTTTAGTTCATACATTTCAACACCTGCTAAGTCATAGCATAGCATAGCATAGTAATAGCGATTGCAAGTGCAATGGTGATGCCAAATAACCAGATTGTGAAACCTCACAGCAATGTAAACTCAGCATTCCATACATTACGTACAACAATCTGGTCACTCTAGCAAACAGGAACAAGCTAACACTGTAATGTTGATATTGGAGGGTTTGCAACTCACGATGAGGTTTGTGCCAGGTGATAAATATAAGCAGAATTATTAATATGACAAAGCAAGCACAGTGACTGGCTAAAAGGTGAGGGGCTGGTGACTGGTGACAATGCCATTGTCATGAAAAGTGACATGATGAAATAAAAACTGACATTATGAAATAAACTGTGACATGAAATGTCATTCAGGAAAATAAAAATTCCTATAATGACATAAAAATTAACTCCAATAAAACTCATGAAAATAAGCCTTATGATATAACATTTCATAACAGTGTGTTGAGTTTTCATAACTCATAGAGTATTTTACAATTTATTGGTTCATATTTTACTAAATGTATTATTTATTTCATATTGTCAATTTTATTTATTTGATATTGAACTCTTTCGCAGTAGCACACTGTTGTTGGTCTCTCCATTTCCCTCAGAGGACTCTTTTCTGACTGTAAATAACCAGTACTCTTTGAAGGAGTCCGAAGCTTGGGATGGCCTGGTAACAAGACATTTGAGACACATTATTATATACCTTATACCTATCGAGTTCTACAACATTTGTGAAGACTATGCTGCAGCAGCTACCGTAGCACCAGTGATTGATAGAAGCAAGATGGGGGACTTTTTTTGATGGCTACCACCATGTGTTGATTCTCCAGGGATATCTCTTGGGAGTCTACATTTGCAGTGCAGTTGACTAGATAGAATAACACACAAAAAACAAGCATACTCCAGCTGTTTCCCATTGAAAAGCTTCCTCGTCGTTTCTCGTGGAAGTCAGTTGGGGGAAGAGATGATTTGGAATAGCAAAATAAAGCGGAAAAGATGGGAAGGGGAAAATCAAACACCCTGGCTGTGGGTGATGAACGTCTGCTGTGGTTGTACGTCTCTTCTAGTCCATCCCATGAGAAGAGGGGGGATGAGAGGAGCAGAGGAGGAAGAGGAGGTTTGTCTGAATCAACATGTTTTTTAAAAGGGATGTGAGAAACTGGGACAGTGGTGGCATCGCTGATGTCCCTGGGCTCAGCGTGCTACAAACACAGGACACACACATACACACAAGCAAGTCGGAACAAACACACATTTACACACGAAGAGATTCTCCCGCCTTGGGAAGCCCTGCTTTCAAAGTGCTTTCAAGTGGTGCTGTGCCAAATCTCCATACATTATAACCAGAATTTATATAAAAAGACTGTATTTGCATGAATGTAGGGACCAAACAGAGTAGAAGTGGCTTGACTTGTTCGACACTCTGACACACATCCATCTAGACACACAAAGACACATGCAAAAACACATGTAGAAACACTCCCACACAAGAGACAGACCTCAGTCTCATTTGAAGGGAAATCTTAAGATAAATCACACATGAGCCTAACAGATTGGCATCTGAGTGTTGGGAGAGTGATCTCAGGTGAAAGTCAGGTCTATTAGGTGCCTGATTGCATTAGATATGTAAATGAGGCCCAGCTGGAGCCAATCTTATGACACCTGTGGGTCCTCGAGGTCCTGCTGCAACAAACCAGAGAGACGTGTGATTTTAATGATGTGCTCCAATATGAAGGAGACTCTCATTTATTACATGTAATCTTCAAACGTAGACTGTGACCGATTTTTGTAATTTGAACAGTATTTCACTGTAATATGTGTATATGTAATACTTCTCTACTGTAAATCCATTTAGTAAACCTGTAGTAAACCTGCCCACGAAAAATGACCAATGTCAAGGGAGATGTCAGTTTTTTTGTTTTTTTTTTGTTTTAACTGTTTGGTGAAAGTAGCACTAAAAGGGACAAAGGAGAAAAGACGAATCAGTTACCGGTCACTCAACAAAAACGTAAGAATATTATTTCTTTTATTATTTTATGCAACGTTAAAACTGAGACATTTTCAAATGTAGTCACTTAAGCAGCCAAGAAGACTTGCTTTTTCCCCACTGTTTTACACTTTTATATTGTAACCTTAGCTAAAAGATAAAAAGATAATGTGTGATAATCTGTGTATAAATTAGCTAAGATACATAATGTTAAAGGTTATTGGCTAACTGTTAGTTATCATTAACACCAGTTATTGATATCCACAAAATATTATTCAAATATTTAACAAAATCATTTTTAACAATTTTTGTTTCTTAACGTTATTTGGTCATTTCATCCTCTATAACATTAGTGTAAAATAGGGATGTGCAGGGAGCCCAGTATTTGTATTTGTATCTATATTTGTTGAGGCAGCAAAATGATTTGTTATTATTATTATTATTATTTGCGAAGCTTTATCTCTGGGGAACACCCCCAACTCCGAGAGTGATGTCCAAATTAGGAAATGGGTGGATGTGACTCCCCTCGTTGAGAACCGCTGATTATGTCATTTGACTCTACTTTAATATTAAAACATTAACATTAAATAAGAAGCCTCTCATAGTAGATAATGTTATTTACCGTTAACAGACTAAAATTACATTTCAACAGATGACTCTGCGCTCACGGCATTCACAATTGATGGTTAATATTTATTGAGCAACTAATTAGCGGTAACTGTCAAGATGATCACAGAGACAGGAGGGCAGAGAATAGAGGTTTAACAGGCTTATACTCAGTAGAGTTGAGGAGTTAAGAGTTAAGGTGTTTTCAGACAGTAATCCAGTGTTATGCCAAGTTCTGCCTGCTCCTTTAGAATTGCATGCAACTTGCAGGAGCGTGCACAGCTAAAGGGAAAACTACCAGACATTGTAATTATTTTTATTTTATCAGCACATATTATTTGATTAACATTCTGAATTTGACACCCCGCATTTGTTTTTCCACATTTAAAAACCTCATTTTACTATCTGAAATCCTATTCTTAAAAACAGTTTGCCCTAAGCAATACTGAGAGATCAATCAAGTAAACCTTGTAAATTTAAGACCAATCGTATCGAGGAAATGCTACTCCTACTGAGCCTAATAAAACACTGATGATTCTAAATGTTCAAAAACTATAGACTTCACATCATTTATCATCAGTGATGACAAAGCAGATCATTTTTAAACAGTACTTTGCTTTAAAAATCATTACAATGTCTGGTAGTTTTCCCTTTAGCAGGCAGGCAGAACCCAGCATAACACCGGTAATGTCTGTGTTCTTGATTTTGAATTCAAAATTCAAAATAGGTACATATTATAGCTTTAAATGACCATTAGTGGGATTTTTTTTTTACATTGAAGTCCACAGCTACAAATTGTGCATAATTTATATTCATAATATATATTTTGGCTGACTTTTTTAGATTGATTGCATACCTTCCAGGTAGCCATCGGTTTAAGTGTGTTTCAGTATGGTCTGAGAATGAATTCACAGAGCCTTGAAACTTATTAGAGGTAGATATTCGATCCCAGTGAGTGTTACATTGGGCCCTATCTTACACCCGATGCAAAGCGGTGCCAAGCTAAATGCAAGTGTCTTGGTCAGTTTAAGACCGACGCAGTTGTCATTTTCCCATCCGGCGCCCACGTTGTTTAAATAGCAAATGCATTTGCACCCATCAGAGCACCCATGGGTTATCATTGGTCTTAAAATGAGGTGTGGTCAGGCACATTGTTGGCGCATTGCTATCTTGAGGCAGCAGAGAGCGATTGCGGTATTGACCAACAAATACCTGGTCTGAAGTGTTTCACTGTTATTTTAAGGGTGCATTATCAAAATAGTAATATAGTAAGTAGTATAGTAATATGCGCCTACACAGGCGGGTGCATAACATACACTCTGCTTGTTACACACACAGGACGTGCAGCAGCGCACAAACATGCAAAAGATTACAAATAAAATGTGAAAGATATTGAGATATTTTAAAAATTATTATTGTGTACATCAACATTTTAAAAAAACACGTCATAATGGTTAGTCCTAATATTGATCAGAATTAACTAATCGCAGTAATGACGGATAAAATTGTCTATTTGACCAAATCGTGGCAATACACGTAGGTATTAAAACATGGACAATGGACAACAACAGATCAGACACAGATCGACTTTCCTGATGCATCAATACATGAGGACAAGAGTAACGCATGAAGAAATAAATAAGGTAAAAACAATGATTAAACTAACGAAGGAAATAAATCTGGACAGCTTCTAGCTGCAGCCAGCAGCAGGATCAGCACCTTGGAGAGCTGATCAAGTCCTAATAACTGTGTTAATGATTCTTTACATGATTAAAATTAATTATTTAATTTATTAACAATATTTAACAAATATTCTTTAACATTTTTGAGAGTACAGTGATCAGGTTTCCATACTTTCAGTAATTAAAACCCTGCTGATTTGACCTGTTACTCCATTACTGAACAAAGCAATTTTAAAGAAACCAGAGCTATAATTAAAAAAATAAACCTTTTCTAAAAAAACGAACGGAAATACATTTGCAACAAATAAATGAACAGGATCTTAAACTGGTGGTCTGGGGTTGACCACAGGAGGGTTCAGGAGCAGCAGGAGACTATGGAGAGAGACTATGGACAACCCCTTTGAACCATGCGCCTGGTGCACTGACCATTTTTCCACCATTAAAATAGCAAAAGTGGATTTGGACACACCCTAAATGCACTTATGCCATGTGCTTCAGACCATGCGCTTTAGATCGTTAAAATAGGGCCCATTATTTGTTAGCACTGGTGTTTAGGGAATTACATTATAAGTGTTTATGTAGGTGAAAGCAGCAACTGTTTAAAAAAGACGTAATTAAAGGACTGGTGCATTTAAGGACATCTTTGATTTTTTTTTAATGTGAATGACAAGTTATCTTTTTCACCTCATACATCTTGTTAGTTACTCTAAAGGCAGCTTCTTAAGAAAATAGAATAGTATTTATTTAGATGACTTAAATTTAGAGGAAAAGGAGCAAAGTCAGTACTGTTTTGAGCACTGTACTTCTCTTCCTTCTAACTAGGAGATATTAAAGATTACCATAAATTCTGAAATAGTGGTCGGGGCCTTTAATCACCTCAACTGCAGAAGGTACCAGGCCATTCAAATTCCTTCTGTTTCATGAGTATATTTGGTCATATGTTCTGATCTGCGACTGTTTGCCCTTTTAAATTTTTGTTACTGCATTGTGCTGTTAATACAAACTCAACACTTCCTGTATTTGTTTCAAATTAAAAGCTCTTTAGAATTTCTGTGGAAAGAATCCCTTCATTTCCCAACAAGGTTTTTATTGTGAAATATTTTCAGAAATGTGTTTGTTGCACTTTTGTGTTACCACAAAATGCAGTTTGGCTGTTACATTAACACACATACACCCCCAGTGATTGAAACATCACAACAACACTTACAATGAGTAATCCAGAACAACAAAGTGTTGAAAATAGCAAAAATTGTTGAAAATATTAAATCAAAGCGATGGAAATGTAGATTATGCTTAGTTGGCATGCTTATTATATGACTGGTACCAAGAGTTTATCCACCCTTGTTTTTTCCCATGGCCTGTATTTGTTCACGGCGACCACGCCCTGGGCCATTATTTGAGAAAATACAATAGTTGTTTATCCATTCTGATATGATTTGTTTTGATTTTCAGCATGTATAAGTTTACATTTTAGCCATGCTAGCAACATGGCTTAAAGCTACTGGTTCACAGCTATTGTCCAGACTGAAATGTCTTGACACCTATAAGATGCATTGCCATGAAGTCTGGTACAGATACCAATTTTAAGGACTATGGTGATGCCCTGATTTTCCATCTAGTGCCACCTACACTAGAGTAAAATATCCATACCACTAGATGGAATGGTGCAAGATTTGTTCAGACATTAATGGTCCTAAGATGAAGAATCCTACTGACTTTGGTGAGTTAAATGTCTCAACAACTATTGGATGGATTACCAGGATATTTAGTATTTTGCAGGCATTCGTCCATAAACCAAATTACATTCCCGTCAATTTCAGCTGTACTTTGTGTTTAGTGCTAATTGGCTGATGATAATGTGCTAATTCACTAAACTAAAATGGTGAACATTATTTGTGCTAATCATCTACATGTTAGCATTGTCATTGGCCCTATTTACACCTGGCATTAACATTTGTCTCGGGTGATCTGATCACAAGTAGACAGCTCTTAATACAGGTGTGAACACATCCAAGACGCACTGAGGACACACTAAGATCCAATCACTCAGACTACATTTGGAGGTGGTCTGGGCTGCATGTGGACACATTCACTTGTAGTGTAAACGCAATGTGTCCTGGGCCACATTGAAGGCCCGCCTACTCAACTGATGCCCTTTATCTTCCAGCAGACTAGACATGGGAATTGAATTGCTGCCTCCTTTGTTCAACTTGTTTGATAACAGGATAAAGAAATGCATTATTTTGTTTTTCTGTTTTTCATGTGGATTAAAAGAACATAATCCACCCCCCATTTTTCCTGCTTTTCCCATTCTTAGATCCTGACTGATCCTGTCGGCGTGTTGAAGATTTAAATAATCAATGACATTATGCTGCTGTGCCTCATGCATAAATGTGCACAGCGTCTCTCAAAGGGGAGATGCATATAACTCTATATTTGATATATATGTTCAGACGCGGCGTTAGAGCAAATCAATAGGATGGGCATTTGATTTTTGTAAGGGGGCACAATGCATTGTATATTTGTTTATCCTGTTATCAAACAAATTGAACACAACTTTGGACGGTGGGTACACAGACCCCCGATCCTCCCGCCGGTTGAAAACGAATGAATGTGGTCTTTGCAAACAGTAATGATGTACGTGTTTATTTGCATATAAAGCGGGGAAGTGAGATCCGATCACTAGTGGTCAAGATGCATGTGGAGACGCATTTTAAGACCAGGTGTGAACAGACGTACTTGGAGCCACTTGTGATCAGATCACCTGAGACACATGCGGGCGACTGTGGCTCAGGAGGTAGAGCAGGTCATCCACTAATCGGGAGATCGGCAGTTCGATTCCTGGCTCCTCCAGTCCACATGCCGATGTGTCCTTGGGCAAGATACTTAACCCCAAATTGCTCCTGATGGCTGTGCCATCAGTGTATGAATGTGTGTGAATGGTTAGTTTCCTCTGATGGGCAGGTTGGGACCTTGCATGGTAGCCCCTGTATCCATTCAGCATGTGAATGGGTGAATGCGATTTGTAGTGTAACACTTTGAGTGGTCGGAAGACTAGAAAGACACTATACATTTACCATTTACATGTTAATGCCAGGTGTAAACAGGGCTTTGTGAACATGAAGACAATAGTGTTGCTGTAGACATGTAGAATCTCAAAAACTATTGGATGGATTGTAATGAAATGTAGTTCAGATATTCATGTTCCTCTCAGGATGACTTGTAATGACTTTGGTGATCCTCTGACTTTTTATCCAGTGCCATCATCAGGCCAAAGTTTTAATTTGTTAAATATTTTGGTTGAATATGAAATATCTTGGTGACTCTAGAACCAATATTAGGACAAGAGGTGGACGCTTTATCATTTTTATTAGCCTTGAGACAAAGTTCTGTCAAAGGCTTGCCAACCAGTTTATAAACAGAACAAGATAAAGAGAAAGAGACATAAAGTATATGAACACATTTGTAATTTGAACTTTTAATAAGTTAATGTAAAAATACTATAAGTGATAATACGATAATAAAATTATAAATGAAAATACAGCAATAATAGTGTAAACACTTTTACAGGCATCCAGCTGCCAGTAAGTTACTGTAAAATGTACAGCAACCTTTTTACAGTGTATGTTTTTTTTTAAATGTGTATTAGTGTTTTAATTCTAGATGAAAAACCTCTGAAGGAACACCTGGGGAGGGCAAAGAATAGCTTTTAATTATAACTGGATGTTTGAGAGTTTGGGAGAGAGATAAAAAATAATGATAGCCTAATTAGTGTCCCTCATGCATTTTGGTCAGGTGTTTTTAAAGTGGGTATCTTGAAAGAGTGAGAATCAGTGCTGAAAAGTGTATATTAGTACATTGTGTTATAGTTCTCTAGTTTGAGCAAATATTGAAGAGGCTGGTGCCATCTGACGAAACTCCTCCATGCATAGTTGGATAGCTCCAAATATAGGCAGAAGATATGATGTAAAGTGAGAAAAGGGAAGCAGTCATCAGTGCTGTATTATTAGTGGTTTTTGTTCTTGCCTCCAAGTACTCAATGTGATGAGTATCATTAAATATCTATTGTAATAATAAATGACATAACAGTATTTCCGAGTAGAAATTGGATGGTAATATAGAAGAAGTGTACAGTGTGTCTCTGAAAAGTCTACAAACCATTATAGTGGCTGCACATTTAAAAATGTATGGTAATTTTCCTTGTCATATTTATCACAATCACTAACAATGAACATGAGGGAGAGGTTATGTTCTTCTTATAAATACAAATATAATATAATATATGTAAAAGTAGTTAAGTTAGTTAACAGTATCTGTGTAACAAAAATATGTCTTAAATTCCTCATTTATTGGCTTACTCATCTAGAACTGAAATAAACGCAGAAGAAAAGCTTGCTTTAAATTGCTGTTGCGTGTCACAGATTGGTAGAAGAAACATTGTTATATTGGTATATTACATTGCCTTAGAACATACGTACAGCTCACTTAACACTGTATGTATGTCAGATGTCATGATCAATATTTTTAATATCATTCTCTTATAACATGTTCCACTGTGTGGAAAATTGTCTGAGGATAAAAGACGTGATGTCAATCATTATTTGATTTTCTATAATATTTAATTCATTGTATTAAAAATTATATGTTGGATGTCATTTTTATTCTACTTGAAAGACTGTATTTCTCTTGATCTCTGCCAGGAGAAATAATTGTCATTGTCTGTCGATGTTAGTTTGTTGCGTTAAGGAAAGCTTTGTGAATAAATGTAACAGCAAGACATGTTCATGTAACAGCGTAAATAACTAATTTAGTATTTGGATTGGTATTGAGAATCGTCCAATCCACATGTAGATCCATTCTGAAGAAAAAAAAAGGCATTGGTACTTCTGTGTGTCACTTTGTACACCGTGTAGGCCTACATCCCCACATACAATCATATCATCAGCCTGACACCAGCCAGGCTTGAAATGGAGCCCGTTTTCCTCGCTCTCCTCTATTCTTTTAGATGAGTTGCATGGGTCTGCTTATAGTCGGTGTGAAATGAGCTGAGCTAAAGTGGTTTTGCTAGGGCAGTTATGCCTGAACCAGAGAGAGGGAAATGAATGGCTTGGTGTTTTACTTGACTGGATGGAGATAGGAAATACTGTTTGAACGTGGAGAGGAGGACTTATATTCAGACAAATGTGCATGTGTGTGCATAGGTACATTTTATGGAAATATATGATTATAGGAAATAATATTTGCTATTCTCCAGATCTATGTTCTTCCTGCTCTGTCCTTTGGGATACCTCTTACACCTGTCTACACCAGCTGTGCACTGAAAGAAACACATCAGTGTCACAACAGCAAGGGCTTCATGGACTCCAAGACTCCAGAAACATTTGAAATAGATCAAAAGCCAATATACAATCATGTACTTGAGTGGTGGCAAAAGAGATTAAAAGAATGAAAGGATACATGTAAAGTGCAAATCAATACTAACAGTCTATAACCATACAGCAGCTTTGTCGGGCTGCTGTACTTTGAGCTAAATGCTAACGTCAGTATGGTAACATCCTCACACTGACAATACTAACATGTTGACATTTAGAGGGAATAAGGTTTACCAAGTTCAAACAAAGTATAGTTGAGGCTGGTGGGAATGCCATTGTTTGTTTTTTTTCACATATTTGGTCATAAACCAAAGTAATGGACAAATTAGAACTTTGACTTGATGATGGCACTAAATTGAATGTGAAGGATTCACCAAAGTTTTTACAGTTCATGCTGAGGGGAACCTGAATATCTGCACCAAATGCCATGGGAATCGATCTAATAGCTGTTGAGACAGTTCACTGAAAACCAGAGGTATTAACCTCATGGTGGCACTAAATGAAAAATTGGAATATCCAAAGTCCATAGGTAGGATTCATCCCCCGGGGACCATGAATGTCTAAAGTCATAAGTCAATTTCAATCCATCCAATACTTTCTGAGATATTTCAGTCAGGACCAAAGTGGTGAACTGATTGACCGACAATGCCATCTCTATAGGCATGTCTCTAAATTTCATCAGATGAAAAAACATGACTGAAGTATTTCTGGTGTATACAATGTGTTACAGATGGACAAGGATTACATCTATATCACAGGTGTGTACTGATCCACCTCATTTGGTAATTCCTGTTGATATCTTGCTTGCTGGGAAGCTCAAATGTTTCTTCATACAGTAACACACAGAAATTGAGAACGAAACTCATCACATGAGCTAATAAATTAACATAGAGCCATATGAGGATAATTACAGAACATATTGCATCAGAAAAAGAAAAAAGAAACTCTTGGAGAGCTGTGTCATGTGCTTTCAAAGGTCAGACTGATCAGAGCGGAGGCTTTTAACTGGATACCAGATGTAAAAAAAAACTGTGTATTGGCCATTTGTTATGGAGAGCTACTCTGATGATCTGATGAATATTTGGTGCATGACAATTCACTGAAATGAGAATGTGTGGAGATTGCAAAAAATAAACAAATGAATAAATGTGGGAACTGGCAATGAAGACAATGAGGTTTAGCTGAAATAGTAAGAAAATGATGTGAACTAAAATGACCCAGCAGATTCCGTGCACCACTACAGTGTACTTCCTTTGTCTGACCTAAATTTGATTAAACAATCATAACTGAATTGCAGTCAAAAATGTGGAGGAAACTAGCCGAATAGGCAATTAATTTGATTTAACCTTTGAAAGAAACAAAGAGGCAACTGTCCCAGGCACTAATCCACATACCGGCTGTAATTAAAAACATTACATAGACACCAAATTCGTTCAAGCAGCTACAAACATCCGAGGCTTGACCAATAGCCTCTTCCCATAAAGACTGTTTTCTGACCACAGAGAGAGAGTGGAGTAGAAGTACTTGAATGTAAAAGGGGAATTTAATGTAGTTAGGATAAAAGGGTACAGAGTGGGATGTAATGCTACCAAATTATTTTTTCATTATGGTAAGAGAAAAGAAAAAGCTGCTACAGAGAGAGTATTTCCTTTACTGGACAATTATGATAAGGCTGAAAAATAACTAATGAAATAACACTGAGAAACTCCTTTTTTCTATTATGACATTGGCCCATGCCTGATTCAAATGTATTGACCCTGATTTGTTTCTGCCAGAATATTTCCACATAATCACAAGAATGTTGAATGTCTCATGTGTGCTGCCAGTGAGCAGATCTGTGTGTGTGTGTGTGTGTGTGTGTGTGTGTGTGTGTGTGTGTGCTAGTTGGTCAGTGAGGTGATGCGGGGGTCTGTCCTGGAGGTCTAAGGTGGATGCAGGTGGCATGATCTGCCATCTGCCATGCCACCGCATTAGGACAGTATCTCACCACCTGCTCAGTTGAGTTCAAAACACACACATATGCACACACACTCACATACACACACATGGCTGCACACGGATGTACACAAACACATGGAGGCCTAAAGGGTAGAGATGAAATATCCTCCTCATCAGTCTTACACTGAAACCCGCAGACCCAGACCTGGAGACCGTGACCATACATCTGACCACATAACCCTAGGATACAGATGCACTCCCGCCTACTCACACACATAAATGCACACGCGCTCACTGTTTCTGTTCTTTATGTTTTTTATGTATTTTGTTGTTTTTTTCTCACCACATATCTAAAGCCACACTGTGGCTTATGTGTTCTCAATGTGCTTATTTGAATATCATTGCTTTGAAGAAAACACATAAAAATTTCCCACTATCTCTAACCACCTCATTCTTGGCCTCTGTACCACACGGATAAAAGACGCCGTCAAATCTTGACATGTGGGTGCATGTTTGTGGGTGTATGGTTGTGAGCCACCACAATGTCACCGTATTAACCAGATCAGAACTACAATGAGTAAATAGGTCAACTAGAAACCCTTTAGTGCCAATTTAGAGACTGATGAAAGGGCGTAGGAAGGCATATATCATTATAAACCTTATTAAATGGGCCAGCGTCTGTCCCAGAGGCTGGAGCAAGGATGTTGTAAAAATGTTATTGATGTGGTTGTAATATGAGCTACAGTGCTCATTATGCATGGGATGATAAGTAGCCGAGATGCTGACACATTTAGGTGTATTTTATGCTCTGTTCTATTATCAAACAGCATAGTTTATATTTAATGGCTCCCTGCAGACCCCTGCATTTAGCATGTCATTCTTCGAATGTAGATAAACATGTTTATGAAGAAAACGTCTCTTTCTGTTGTGCTGGAATTGTGTTCAGTGTATCAGAGTAGTCCACTGTTATGTGCTGTTCATATATGTAAACTAACATAGCTGGATACCTTTGCAACATTTAGTGTACTTCTTGAAAAGTTTTGTCATAAATGTGAGGTAGAATCTCACATTTTGGTGTACCTACTTACCCTCTGTGTATCTTATCCACTAAAGCTAATGACTGACAACCATCGAAGAAGGGATGTGAAAATCTTTTATAAACGATGGTCAAGTTCATGAAGTCTTTGTTTTACTTGTGTAACTTTAAAAAAATAACTCTTAAAAAAAGAAAAAAATAGACACAAATGCATGCTATACAGTAATGCCAGTAGCTGTTTAAAAGTTGTTGTTTTTTTCGGAGGATTTTCATTATTTTTCTGTTATTTAATCTCATTTTTTTAGAATATTTTTTAATTTATTTTTTAAGACATAAATAGACATGAATGGACAGACAAAGAAAAAAAAAGAATTATAAAAGTAAAATAAATACAATACAGCCCAAACCATATCATATTAACCCCTTAACCCCACCCACACCAACCCTCCCCTCAGACTCCTCCGGGCAAAACAATACAAACTACTGGTAACAAATAGTAAGTATTCATAGCACATAAATAGTTCATACTGAGAATTCATACCAGAAAATAATCAACTGACACAGAAACACAAGATAAGAAAAGAAAGACAAAGAGACAAGAAGACAAACAAACAAACAAACAAAACAGATAAACAAACAAACCAACAAAAAAACCTCAAAACATACACATATGCATACATATATGTATACACACTTGCTTCTCTCAAGGACATCGGGGGATAATTACATCTCCATACATGAATTTGCCTTATTCTTGGACCGAAGGTATGATTGTTGTACTTTATTTTAATGTGAATTAATTTTTTAAAGTTTTAAGACTGGAGGTACTATTGTTGCACTCTTTTGAGGCTCCACTCTAAAACCTTGCCTAGAGCTAACAGTTAAAGCTTTGTAATTGTATTTATTCTCATCCTCCTGTGTGTGCAATAACACTGTTGAAGTGCAATAGAAATGTTTTGTTCTGAAATGTTAGAATAATTATGATTACAATTTGGCTATTATCATTCAGCCCTACTAGGACTGGAGGTACTATTGTAGCATTTTGTTCAATTCTTGTGTACAGTTATTGTCAAGCTGAGCGTTTTTCATGTTTTAAAATTCCAAATGTACTTATATAACTTATCCAACTTATTTATTATCTTCTTTATTAAGTTAAAGTTAGATTGAAAAGCAAGTGGTGTTGCACTGTTGGGGAGCGATGGGGATTTAGAGAGGTGGTGGGGGCAGGTTTGGAGGGGGAGTGGGGGGGGCACCAACACAGTCAGGGCAGGCCTTGCTGGCCCCAGTTATGTTAATACTTAATAGATATAAAAGAATATTTCATCAATTGCTATCAAATTGGTCATGTTATTCTTTACTATTGTATTGTGACAGTTTCTACAGACTATATTTAGCTATATTTGGGCATAAATAAGTCTAGCACAATATAGCAAACACAGAAATGTGAAAAAGAAATCGAATCAATATTGAACTCATTTTGGAAAGTATCTTTTCTAAATCTTCTAACAAATAATATTTTTTACTTATATTATATTTACTTATATTTATTAAATTTATATATTTTCTTATAACTTATATTTCACACATCACCAAAGAAAGTATACTGCTCATGTCCAGCTCACCTCCAACAGGTAAACTACTTATTTTACTTTGCAGTGCTGTGTAATGGTGCCAGCTTGACTCAAATCATGGCATGGTGTGACTACCCCCAAAAACAATGGAAAAATAAGATGATCATATAAAGAAATGAAAGTAGAAAAAAACACTGGAAATCAAGGGTTCAGAACAGTCTGAAGCAGGTTCCTTTTGCTCACAGGGATTACTTCTTCAAACATCTACCTCATTTGACACTTTTGGCATGTTTAATATGAGCATCCCACATTGTAACATTATATGTATGACTGAAAATAAGGAAAAGCGTAATAGGTCCCCTTTAATCAACAGTGTAATTGACTTTGTTTTGCACAATTTCCTGCTTCTGGCAAATGTGTAGCTACAGATATTAATAAAAGCTGAATGACAGCATGGTTTGTTACTCTCTTTTAATTAGTACAATATGCATAGGCATGTGTGACTATCATATGAGCTTCCTGTTTTTGAAAATTAGATTTAAACTGATTATTACAGACCTAAATCACTGCCCCACTGGAATGTGTTTAATACCAGTGAGAAGCTGCAGCAAAATGGTTGGTTTCTTTCTAATCAGTTAGTTTGTGTTGTGTATTATTGCAAAAGGGTCTGAGTTGAAAAGCAGAATATAGACAACTCATCACAGTTGTTGTTGGCTGGTATTGTTACTGGGTTAATAAAGCTATGCCAGATGAGAATGGTTTAATGTTTTCAGACATACAATATAAAGTTACAGTAAAACCATTTTGGGTTGCTGTTAAAATAGACTACTGACTACTGACTCTTATTATCATACAGAAATACATTTTTTATGAGTCCAAAGATTTCACACATATTTTTAAAAGCAGTTGCCAAAAGCATCTCTTCTGACAATAATATTATTGAGGTTTATGGGGCACACTGATATGTTGAGTGACAGGATTAAAACTAGTGTGTAGAGCTATTTTTAGAAATATGAAGCCACAGCCAATGGCCATGGAAAAGAGGGAAACTGGGGTGATGATTTCAGCTACCGCAGGCTCACTGTTCAATTAGATGGCAAGGGTGAGCTCAGATACTGTATTTATTTTCAACAGTTTCATTTTCGCTTGCACAGTGTGGGTTGGGATGGCTTAAGGGTTTTATCGGCTGTTGGCATTGCACACTGTGACATTGCACATTGTCAGGAAGTCAAAAACTCTAATATGTTGGGACTTTCAGTGGTTATGTGATGGTGATTTACTATATTGATAAGAAATCAAGTGGTGGGAAGAACATAAACACTGAATATGTTGTTTTATACCTAAATATACAAATGTAAATACATTTAATTAATTACATTACTTTGAGTGTTATGAATACCTGTTACTGTGTACCTGTGTTTGATACCTTAATGCCTGTCTTTGTTGGTATTGTTTCTAAGGGTCTTTATTCAGTTCTGTCATCCACCCCTTTTATATCAATGAGTGGAATAAACGTCTCTCAATATAACTGATTATAATTCAACAGCACCACAAACTACAGCCTCAAACACCTCTGTAAGATAGATTTCAAATAATCACAATAATAACACTATAACCTTGATGAGGGTAGGCTCTATTACATCATACAACTCTGCCATTTCAACAGCAGCTTGTAAATTTGTATGCACTGCTGACCTTAGTGTTGCTCATTTATAAAGGTGTTACAGGCTACTACACTTCAAGAAATTATTTCTCGATTTACACATCCTCTAAATCAGTCACACATACAGTAAATATAGCCCTTATTTCCTCTTAACAACCCAGCCTCCAAAGTGATTACAGTTTATTTGGACTTTAATGAAAGGTCTTTCATCTAAAGCAGTTTATTCTACAGTATAGTGTCAAAAAAGTTTGTTCATCTTAACACATGACACATGTTCCTCTCTCCTTCCTCGATATTCAGAATGACCCGGGCAAAGATGATGTCAAATGCCATCTCCAAGATACAAGAGCTTATTTATAAACCACACTATATCCAATAAATCACAATCTGCAAAGTTTCCTTCAGAATCACACATAGACACCAGAATCACACACACACACACAGGCACACACAAACAAGATAAGTTCCGGTGCGGCAGTGGCCTCCTGCCTGTTCGGTCAGAACTGATGTCAGAGTGGAGCCCTCTCACCGACCCCTGCCTTAATTGAAGGAAGCCGGTGAACAAGTGGACCGGAAAATTAGTTCTTCTTACCAGCCAGGCACACAGTCGCACAGTAGTACAGTTGGAGACACCCGTACACACAAATGCATCTACCAGACACTTTCAAACACACCCAGCTACACACATACAAACAGCTAAGGATTTCCCTATCCCTGCTGCAGTGACCGCATCCTGAACTTTGCTCTATTGGAACGTAGTGATTGATATCCTCCTTGTCTAACATCACCTGAGGCATATTTGAAAAACTCTATACCAGCTCATAGCTTTTAAAGCTTAATTAGGCAGGGCTAGGCTAATAGAATATATATCACAACTGACTAAAAAACCTTTATCTCTCAGAATCAAAGGAGATATAATTAAAATGGATGGCCTTAACATTAACCTAGCATATTGTTGAGTTATCATGGACACTTTTGTGTTTTTGTGTATAACAGCTCAGATAACTACACAATGCAAAGACAGTAACTCAAATAACATGCAATTATGTGGTTTCATCAATAGCATTCATAGCAGCCACCACAGCAATGATAGAGAGCCTTAAAAAATCTCCATAATAACTGACAAACTAAACATCATATACATTCACTGAATGGAGATTATGAACATCAATACAGATTTCTTGCTAGAAATGTTATCAAAATGCATTTGAATGCTGAAACAATTTTAAAATATTGTGTTTTCCACTGAGAATAAAGGGAATGTCGGCCATTTTTGTTTGTTTTTGCAGAAAGACACTTCACAGTCATGTGATGTGGATGCAGGCCAATAGAAAAGAATCGGCCAAACATACATAGACATCTCACAGTTTTAGAGCTGTTATTGTGAAACTAATATGTTTTGTGCTGTGTACCGACAAAGCTATTACACATTTTGATGTGAGACTGGGTTGTTATTTATCAGCAGCATGTTTTTCCTGCTACTGTCAACTAAAGAGAAGCTTCTTTTTCTCATGTGAAGTAAATTATGTTGGTGTTCTGAGATTATTGATTTCAAAGATGTTACTGTCCTCATAACATCTCCCCAACCCCAGAAGAATTGCAGAGAAAAAGTACACATCAATCAAGGACAAACGATTCTGGTTGTAAGGAAGACAGGTGAAGCAAAATCCTTGGAAGGTAAAACTGAGATGTACAAGATTTACCAGGTCTATGCATTGCATAACAAAAAGAAAAAGCAAGGAAATATAAACAAGACTCTAAACTGCAACATTTTAATTGTGTTTATGAGGTTTTATCCACAAATGAATGGCAGCAAATACTGTTGCTTCTATAAGATGCTGTGACACCACTCAGAATTGGTTCTCTTGCAGTCTGAAACATTGTCCTTGACGTTGAAAAAAGTACAATAGTACTGGATTTTGCTGTGGTCTTTTTGTGTTTTGAATGAGGCTGTTATGAGAGTTTCAAAACAATTGATCACAGAGACAAGGTTGTGATATTATGATGATATAACGTCCTATACTGGTATCTTAGAGTTAACAAAAAGACAGTGGGTGTGCAAAAACCTAGCCCATTTTTAGAGAGAACATGAGACAAGATGGGATTATTTCTCTGGAGCTGAATTTAAACATTACAAGAAATTATAGTTAATTTGAACTATTTTAATTTGAACAATTTAATCATTTTGAAATCTCATATTGATGCTAAATTATCTCTGCTATGTCTTGGAGAAGATGTTTCATGAAGTTGAGAGAAGTTTCCTTGACTTAAGGTTTTAATTGTTTACATACTGCAGAACAGAGTGAAATGAGCACTGAGTTTCGGTTCCCAAGCAACTCTACTGCAAACATGGTGACTGGATTGAACATGTGCACATCACAGTTTACTTTTATTTTTGTCTCTGTGAGCCAGTTCAGCCCTGTATAAGAAAAGGTAATAACGCATTTAATCAGGGAGCAAGGGTCATACTAAAGTGAAAGTAGCCAAAAAGTCAAGTGTTGCTGTTGTACGTACAGCACATACAAGTCAAATTCATGCACCACATCCCAAAATAAGTTGTGAATGTACTGAAGGGCATCTGAGAGTGGATACATTATGTTTACATTATATTACCAATATACTACATGGTTGTAAAGGCCACAAAATGGACTATAAACAGATGCATTTACTGTTTACTGTTGACTGTAACAGAAGCCCTTTCGAACTACTGGAATTATTTCTTCATTTTCTTCCTTTCAGTCTTGCATAATCACAAATCACAGCTGTTGTAGTCTGCAAAATGTCACAAATTTCACATGCCGGCCCCCTGCTTCTGGTCTACTCTTCCATAGAGCATCTTGTTGCAAAGTGAGAGCTCATTAAATAGAGTCATGATGGGAGAAGGGGGAAGCTGAGTGAGCTGGTGACAGGGGTAAAATTATGTTTTGTCAGATAATTCTACAGTCAGCTGCCTCCATCATTTTATATTAAAGAGAGAAACTAGATTCTTCTGCTTTCAGGTGATGTTCATACATTTAAATACTTAGTGTGTGTATCTAAGAATTACTTTAGTTAGAATTTCTATTAGAGAAGTTTCATTTGTAGTGCTCTCTCTCTCTCTCTCTCTCTCTCTCTCTCTCTTTCTTTCTCTCTCTCACACACACACACACACACACACACACACTCCTCTTTCAGGAAGAGGTGAAAAGCTCTCAGCTGAATTGATTGGCACTAAATGGCTCATACTTGAAATCGGCCCAAATTACTGACTGGCCAATGTGCTTGAAACAACTTACTTACCTCATCCTCTCATGCGACACACGTACACTTGAACACACATAAATACACTTGAATACATTCCTTCTCTCATTCATTATAGCGCTCTCTCTCTCTCTCTCTCACACACACACACACACCTGCATATTTTAGTCTCCTTACATTCATATTCTAACACACACTTTTGTCTACACTGAAGTATGCCAATGCTGTCTTTTCATCTCTCCGGCCCACTTCCAAGTCATCAAGTTAATGACATGATTGAGGCAGCTCTGAACACAGCTGCAGCAATGAATTTCCTTAAAGATAACCTTAAAAGAAAATAGTCTGAACCTTATTTTCATAGTTTTGGCCATCGCTCCTATTGGTTATGATAACATTTGAATAATCAATTTATTTGCTGAGATCTGAGGATGAAGGCAACACTACCGAAATATTGCAAGAGTCTAGTGAGGCAAGCAACATGAGCAGTGAGATGATCATGCTGGTCGTTACTGACCAATAGTGAAGCCAACCGTCAGTTTTAATTGTCCATTGCAAGAATAAAAACTGTGGTAAAATAATAAAATTGACAGTTATGTTTATCTTTGTTTGGTTATCCAAATATGTATGGTAAAAGTGGACCATATTGTCCCTTTTTTGCCATCATACTCATTGATTGTGTCTACAAAAGTAGTTCCAGATCGCAAGTAGTTCGGCTTTTTAGCAGGGATGAAAACCAATATGAATGCATTCATCAGATATGAACAGATAATGTGCTCTGAACAGATACAAACAGCATTTGAATTTTGCAGAGGTATATTTTAGGGAAGTATTTGTCTCTCCACTATCCTGCCAGCTGATTGACACAAAATGCTTTTTTTCACAGAAGACATTCTGACATATTATAGTAGGAAAAGCACAGGTGTAAATAATGAATAATGGTTGAATTCCATTTAACTGCTTCATTTTCAAGTTCCTGGTATTGTGCATGCTGGTTACACAGCCATGGCTTACTGGGACACCTGGATATAACAGAGCCATCATTAAAGTTATTAGTCAAAATTGTACTTTTTGTACTATGACAAGTTCAGTTGTGTGTTTTGAAAAAGGTCTATTTTCCACGTCACACCATTTCTCTTGAGTCAGACCTCAGTCAAATTGAAATACTCACACTGTTACAATCAGCTGAACTTACTATTTACAGTGGTAGCATCCATTAACATCCATAAATCTATTTCCATCCATCTACAATCCAACATCGAGAGATGTTGTCTCATAGTCAGATTCAGACTTTTCTTCAGTATCAAAGCTAATCCATTACAGTACAAACAGTAACTGCTAATAACCAAAGCAGCATGACTTTCTTCTCTGTATGGTTTATCCTCAATAACTCAGTTTTTACAAAACCTTTTTTCATTTATACACTTTGATAATTATCAACTAAATAATATACAATTTTAATAATGATTTTGAAAAGAAAAGGATATAGTATACATATCTCTGATTATAAGTATTAGTGATCATATCATTTCTCAACTTCTTGAACTGCTGACGTGGGCCTGTGCGCTGCAATGTTTACCGCTTGTATTGACACACTCTGTGATCCAGGTGGGAGAAGACGGAGCCGGGGGGAGGGGGCTGCTGAAACGTGCATGCAGAGAAATACGCTTCTGGTGTGAAGCGGCTTGCTGACTCGTATGTAACTCTGCTCCGAACGCGTCCTTTCAAGTGTGCCTTTGAGGGTAAAGCCTAAAGTGCTGTTGCCCACAAAACTGCTGTTCTCACAATGGCGAGTCAGATGAAGCGGTTCTGAATTGATTCCAATCTGGTGGACAGTTCAAAAGAATCAAAGAATCAAAATAACGTGTTTTCCCACCCCTAGTTTGCAGACTGATGACTGTATACTGTCCAACTTAAAACTTCAGACAATAATTACTTTTCAGTCACATTTTTTCCAAGAAGGATTAGCTCTGAAGAAGTTCTATTTTGACAGTTTTTCGCCTCTCTCTGGTCGAAATGACCTCACTCAACCCTTTTGTCCAAGTTTTTTACAGCAAGGTTCAACTTTGTCTTCGTTCGTTCGTTAAGTGGGAAGGAGGGTTGGAATGTAATTTCTGACTCTTTCTCCAGAAGCTTTACTTGTTTGTTTTATACAAAGGTCACAGATGTTTGGATGCCTGCTGTGGTGCCCAGCACACTTAATGGGACCTTTACAGTTTTCGCCCCCACAGAGGTAGCTCTGCTTCTGGAGGCCATAACAAGCCCTGCAAGAGTGTCAAACTGACTGAAAACAAGGATGTTCAGACACATGCACACGCAAGACTTCACGTACCCACACACATCTAAACATGCACCCATGCACGTGCACACATATTCTTCATCAAACTATTACACCTCCACATTACCGGCTGGCCCCCCACTGAGACGCCTTCTGTTCAGCAGACAGATTCTACATGTTTACAGCTAATGGATCTCAACTGCCATATATTCACGCCCCCTGGAAGAAATAAACTCTGTGTTTCTGTGTGTGTCTCTGTGTGTGGGTTGTGTGTACATTTTCATCTATTCATTTCTCCCAGATGAGATATACTGAGCTTGTGTGCCAGCTCCAGAACAGCCACTCGGAGAGCAGCCGACACAAAGCTCTGATGGCCTCCCATGGAGGGAATCTATTAGCTGCATGCTAAATGGTCCCAGTGAAGATGCTAACATTAGCTTGATCTGTCACTGCAGTCATCTCAATGAGCAGCACCATTATTTACATACAGAGTGATGCATGTAGATGATGTCAGACTAAATAATTGTTTATGGACATCTATGGAAGGATTCTGCCACAACACAGGTACAAATGGACATTAAAACAGCATTTAGTCATGCTAGATTTGCGGGGCTCACGTCCTTCTGCAACATATTGAACTGACATAGCCTACTGTATGCTGCTAAACTTTTGTGTTCATATAGGCATTTACAGAAACCACCCTAAACTCTTCTCCCAGCCTTATCTGCCATGTTCCTCTCTCTGTGTGCTCCCAATCTAATGCAGGTCAGCCATTATTTATCCTCTCTGGAATGTTCCCACATAGGACAACGATGTCCAAAGATCCAAGAAAAAAAAAAAAAAAACCTGCCTACTCAGTAATCATTGTGTCTGTGTGGGAGTCTGTCTGTCTCATCGTGAGAAAGAAAGGCTGCAGGCTTTTTGTCTTTGTGGTTCATTCAGAGTTATTTATCAAAGGACCAGTGTTAAGATGTGGGGGGATCTACTGACAGAAATGGAATATAATATTCATAAGTATGTTTTAATTGGATAATAATAAGTGTATAATTGCTTGAGAGAGGGCCTTTCGCATTTTCGCAACTCTCACGGCCACCCTGAGAGTCAGCCTACAGGCTTGTAGGGGGGAGGGTATTCAGTTGTTGCAATCTGCAGATGTCAAAAAAACAAAACAAACAAACAAAAAATACAACAAACATCACACTAAATTGCCTCAGTGAAGTTACCATGTGTATACATGCATATCAATGTGTCAGTTAGTTTCCCTTTCAGTACCACAATTAAACAAGATTCACTGATTGTCAATGATTACTTTATTAATGTTGACAAATCATTTATCAATGCTGTATAGGCTAAATGAGTTAGCCATCATGGGGTTATTGATTTGGATTCAGACTTTGTAATTGGCCATCAAAGCTGCACTATTTGATATTTTGTTATTATAACACTCATAGTCACAAACCCACTATCACCCAACTCTGCAGTTCCCTTAAACTCTACAAAGCATTTAAGCATCTATCATACATTGTTTTGGTTTTATGGCCAGCAACTTTATTGTTTTGGTTCACTCTCACTGCTCTCATCAACTCATTTCTAGACAGCTGTTTTTCAGTAAAAAGGCTCTAATAAACCCACTGTACAGTTTGTGGAGTACATCCAGACAGACAAACTGCGAGCTGAACATAGTGGAACGTTTAGCAGCGTAAGCGCTAGATATTATTCTCAGGAGTTGGTGGAGACCTAAACAGAGCTAAAAGTTAATACAGTGGAAATTGCTTATAGTGATCACAGTTACAATGATCAATCGCTTACATGGATCAAAAACCTTGTAGCAGTCATTCCTATACAAATGGTGTTTAAATAATTTGCTTATAGTAATCAAGTAGTCCACTTGCAGTGTTTATTTTGGGTCTTTCCACACATGAAAACGAAATGGAAATATGGAAAAAAATTTTAAAAGGAAAGACGAAAGTAAAGCCTAACTTTACTTTTAATGTTATTAAACAAAGAGAAATGTCCTCCCCTGTTCCTAGTAATGTTTTGTCTTCCCTCATGGCAGGGCTACAGCTCTAATCAGTCTGATTGCTGGCTGTGGTTGGCCACCACAGCATTACGGGTTGCATTTCTCCAAAAGTTGATTCTCGTTCAACTTTCTCACTGGGGGCCACTGTGGCCCCCACCCCCATAGCCTAAACGCACAACCTGTCTGCTTCGAGCTGGTTACCTGAGGCTGGTGTTGCGCACATTGAAATCAGACGGGAAAAAGAAAGTCATTTTCTCTCAATGAAAAACGTTGTCTCCTTGAAGCTTATGACAAACCACCAAAAATGAGCCAATGAGATGCAGCAGCAAAACAACAAGTGTTTGAAACAGCTGTTCTGTATTTTCAAACAGTCAATAAAATGCAGTAAATAACGAAGCTGCCCGTTTCATTACTTTATATTCATGTAATAAATACACAGATGTCAATTAGATAGTAATCTGCATAAGAAATAAAGAAAAAGAAAAAAATTTGGTTGTAATAATGATCCGCTTATAGTGATCAATTTGACCCGGACAGATGTGATCACTATAAGCGGTTTCCACTGTACTGGGCTTACATCCATCAAGTCACCAGAGACACAACTCCAAATAAATGTTGATGATGCTCTATGTCTGCTGGATTTGTGGATAAGGATTTATTGTGTTGTAAATATTGATGGTGTTAACAGCTTGTTCTGCAGACCCCAAGTGGAAAAAAAAAAAAAAATGAATACTGGTTTAAATGGTAAGTTAATGTTGTTCATTTGTGAGTGGTTGTGGCCAAGATGGTCTGGAGCCTTTGTCTACAGGCAAGAGGTGAGTCAGTGGAAAGGATCATTCCTGATAACTTAAAGAGTTAGCTTATTACAAAAACAGCTTTAATGACACAGAATATACTTACTGTAATATATACCCCTGGTGTAGTGAGACAGGTATTTTATATATTTGCCTGAATACACCAATTAACACTTTGTAAATCCAACTTTTGAAACATATCTTTTTTTCAAAAATTGTGGGCCCACACAGTGTAAAACGGCCTTGCCATATCAAGCTGCGCTGTAACTCATTCTGGATTAATTGATTTAGTACACAGTGTTTCATCTGATGCATGAAAGCTGTGACACAAGGAAATAACGAGCAATTTTCAAATGTTGTTGAAGGACACATTCTCACAAAGGAGACATTCTGACACGCAGTACATCCCATAAAGTATAAGTGTGGGACAGAGATGGGAGATCAGAAACAGCTGCATTAGAAGCATACGGTTTTTCACAATGGTGTCACAAATTCAGATCATTATACAACTAGGACATGCTACTGCCCACACTTTACATGTGGGTTTTATGAGATCAATAGTGAAATTGGATAGGCTACTGCTCCCCAAATCCGCATATATCATTGAAAGTACAAAAATGAGTTTTTCTTTGCACATTTGTTTGTATTTGGAAACTTATAGTTACAGTAAAACAACAGTCCATAAAAACAGCTGTTTTGTGTTTGTTAAAAGAACCAACCAGTGTTGCATGTTTCAGATTAATTATTTACATCACTGCCTGTATGCACAATGTTCTAAAGCACACAACAAAGCACACAACAAATTGTTGAATGTTGTCAGTAATGTGCAGTACACCAGCTTGTTCCAGCCACAATATACTGTATAACCTAATGACAGAATGATATTTTCTATGCTAATTTTGTATAACAAAATCACAAACAGTAGAGGTACAAAATGAGACCAAATGAAAACAAATATCACTTTTTAAATTAGAGATATAGGCTCAGAATGATGAAATAAAGATCAGGCTTGAAAATGCATAATGTCTTTAACCGATTTTTATTCTGTCACCTTGCAGAGCTCCAAATCACCATAGTTTGAGTCTGACAGGCTGCCAAGCCCAAGACAGGCAAAGTACATCTAAATGTGAAGAGAAAAAAAGCTTTAGTTTTTCTATCCATTTTGAAGAAAACAAATAAAGAAAAAGATCAATAGTTAAAACATTTTGCATATCAAACAAACCTCGATGCTTTTGTTCTCTTGTAACTGGTCACAACAAATTAATATTGTCATTCAAAAAATAAAAATCTTAGGAATCTGCTTCATTTCCTTTTTTTTCATGTTGCTTTGCAAGAGAACAAAGAGACACAGCTTGTTGATTCAGCAGGATGTGCCATAAATGTCTATTCAAGCTGATGTGTGCAAAACCTTAATTTACGATTACGCTGATTACATACCTACCATTTCTGCAAATAACCACGTGGCTACAGCACCTGGAGCAGCTGGAAGCAAGTTGAGACTGACATTCCAATTCATGGCAACTAATTGGGCTTGGTAAAAAAACTCAGCTGGTTTCGATTTTAAAAAACTGCTGCTTCATTTTCTTTTCTTTTTTTTTTTGTTCTCCCATGAATTTCACCCGCTGCCTGCTCACAGTTTGTTCATATTTACCTGTTTTTGTCTGAAGGTAATAAAATTTGCTCCTCTTAAACTCACTAACATGTTATCCTGTATGTCATTTGTTGAAACTGTGACATTTGCAGGCATAAAAAGAAATAACTGCACCTGTCCAAGTTTTTAGTTTTTGTGCATAAAACAAACAACATATAATTTGTTAATTACTAAGTATAGGATTTGCTGGGAGGCATTTTTCTCTATCTTTGGACAAAGCCACGCTAGCTGTTCCCACCTCCTTCAACGCTTTTTGCTAAGCTAAGCTAACCGTCTCCTGTAGCTTCACACCTAAAGGACAAGTGATAATGGTATCAGTCTTCTCCTCTCATGAAGAAGAGCTCAAAATGTCAAACTATTGCTTTAATGCTTTAATCTGATTAATCACTTGAAAAAAAAATATACATTACAGTCTTCTCTTTTACAGCTATCTCTTACATTTCATTGCACACCAAAAGGAAAGATGTAAAAGAACTTTACAAATGAGACACTTCATGCTGTGTTATCTTCGCTGTGGTCTGAATGTGTTATTAGTTATAGATTGCAGTTTTAAAAGACCTTTCAGCACATTTCCAGGACAGCAGAAACAAAGGTGGTATTCAACCCATTTTCACACTGACATTTGAGTCATTTTCATTATATCTGTAATTCTAACGAACATCCACTCCTCCCCCGTGGCTCCAGTATTCAGGGCTATGCTTTGAAAAATGAGTAAATGTTTAATTAGTCACCATAATGAATAGTTAACTGTTGTATGTTCCAGTTCTTCTGGCCTTGTCTTGTGTCTTGCTCTCTGCACATGTCCTCCTTGCGGCTTCCCTCCTGTCTTAATAAGTTATGAGAAATGCCAAAGCAGGGGTCAGAGGAAGGCAGAGGATGGAGTAAAGTCTCAGTTGTAGGCACAGCAGACAGGCCAGGGGTTTGTGGCTTCTTTTGCTGCTGTCAAACCTGCATGCCTTAAAAGAACACATTGAGTGAGTACTGTACACTTATCATAACCAATTTATGAACACCACTTTGGATAAGGTGTGTGTGTGTGTGGGGGGGGTGTGTATGTACATGGGCTTGAACAGTCGAGCTCCATTCAATCTTCATGACAAGTTGGAGCACACAGTCCAACACACGCCGACAGCCGAGCAGCACCCTTACTGAATAAACCATCACAATAATTCATCTTAGTATTAACTCATCACTAATTCATAACTCTCCAATAGAGACTGCTTAGATACACATGATGGAAAGGGAGGAAGGAGGGGAAATGTGATGGGCACTCAGAGAAAGAACAGAAAGAAAGAGAAACAGAAAAGGTGAGAGGAGCAGGTGTTGCTTAGTGCTGCACAAAACCAGAGAAGCCCAGAGAGACCAGTCTGCATGGATATGCTTTTGGCTTTCGCTTAGAGGCGAACAGACATCTTATTAATCTCATAAGAGGGCAGCATGCCAATATGGCCATTAAGTAGGTATTTCCTTTACAACAATTAGCTCTCATACTGTGTTTCCTCATTTGTCTTTTGTCAGCGAGCTCGCCTTTAGACGCAATGCAACAGAATTTCAAAGCTGGCTGTTAGTAAAAGTGCTCTGCAAGAACACTCACATGCTCACAAACACATGTCACATACTGTATAGTGTGCTTTACTGTTTTATTTATTTGTGTTTTATTTCTTCATTTTTAATCCCATGGCTGAAAGAAAAGATATTCCTTGATGCCTGCCTGAACTTTTAACGCTTTTGTGGATTTCACTAATGACTGTACATTCTGCAAATACCTTGCCAAATACCAGCAGTTGTCCTGGCTTGCAATTATAAATCCAATTTTCTACTGATAAGGGATTAATTGTGTTCTAAAAACATGTGTTATTAGTCTACAGTGTCTAACTAGGAAGAATATAGTCTTACAGACACAAACTACCAGTGATAATACTTGCACAGTGTTCTAATGGTAACCTTGCCGCAGTCTGAGCTGTCAGTCATTCTCCGGTGACAAGCATGACTCACACCTTCACCTTCTCTCATTGGTCAGTGACAATTCATGACTAACCTGTCCTCTGAGGAAATCAGACAGCAGCTATTGATGGGCATGGATGACGGACAAAGTATGTGTGTGTGTGTGTGTGTGTGTGTGTGTGTGTGTGTGTGTGTATGTGTGTGTGTGTGTCAGTGACTGCATTAGGGGTTGATGACTCAGGTCAAACAGTGCCTAACCTCCGCTGCTGTCCACTTAAGTGAAACACCACCCAGTAAGAACAGGAAAACATGTCGTTTTGTTTTATGTGCATACATGTTCTTGTGTATGTGTGTCTGCATGCTGTACAGTTTCTTTTTCACAGTCGCCTAATTAAACAATCATCATGCAATTCTCAAATACTCATTTTCTCACAACATTATATGTATGTTATTTATATAATGTTGTTGTTCATGTTGCTAGACCCCATGATACACTGACTTGACCAAAGTGGATTAAACTTTCTAATGGTTTGCATTACTTCCAAGTACATTTATCAACACGCCCGTTGTGTAAATCCTCACCTACCATCATAACCTTCTAAACATAAATATCTCATATTTTCAGTGCAGCTTGTTACATGTTGTCAAATATACATGGACAGCTCCTCAGCTATCATCTTAACACTTACACCACAGAGAGTAAAGCTGCTTTCTGTATTATAGTGATTGAATATTGACCAGGTAGACATCTGAGGGGCGTAACAGGCTTCTCATACCAATGAGGAAGATTTCAAAGAGGTTTGTGTTTGGTCAGAGGGAGAGGAGGACACATTAGAAGAGAAGAGAGGACAGAGCGTACATGCTTGCTGTGAGGAAATCGAGTCAGAGACATGTCAGAGAAGGCGCACCATGTCAAAATATTGTTTATGTATTACAAGGCTAAATATTAGATGGAATGCTGATAGAGACGACTGTTTGGATAGTCAGTGAGGTTTTGGAGGGGACTTAACATTTTGTTTTTCATTTTTTTGGCTTAGAATTTACATGACTTTGTTGTATTGAGGCATTTGTTTTTACTGACAGTGAGAAACTTGTGAATAGACTGCTGAGACTGGTGTTTGTATAATGAGTCAGTTGGCTGTAGAGGATTTTTGACTTTATTATGTTATTACTTTATGTAAATAATCTGATAAAGTTATTTACCTTTGACACATTTGTTAAATGTTTGTCAAAACATTCGGTATGATGATTGTTCTTAATGTTTTAAGAACTGCAGCAGTGTTTCAGAAAAAATATGCTTAAGCAGTTGAGAAAAACTATAAAAGACTCTATCAGCATATCTAAAGAGCGGTTCACATTTCTGCTCCTATGCTAATGAACAATAACACACTGTAACCTAAACTGTATTTCACTCCAGCTTTTCTCTCTAATAGGGCTCTGATGGCCTGACCACACATCTTCGGGGAGCAGCACAAAGACATTTGCATGTACGTGCTCAGCCAATCAGGATCAGAATGAGCCAGTACAGATCTACGTGAGCTGGACTTATAAAAAGGCGTACCTGAGGACATGACACCAGCAGCAAACTGAAGAGAACAATTGGGTTTTTAATGCTTATAAAAGAACTGAGACAATAATGTCTACTGTTCAAGGACAACCCTGTCTTCACCCTCATTGGCCTGTGTGAACTGCGAGGCCCTGTCATGATTGTCTTCAACATTTGTAGGAATCCTTCCAGGCTGAGACTCCAGACGTAAGCTGTGTGAAGTGTCTTCACCTCTGCCCACTAACTCTCTTGTCATCTCATGCACAAGACAACCGAATACTGCTTTCTCTACTGGTGAAATACTCATTTTAATCTCTGATCTTTGATTTGATCCACTGATTCATCCAAAAAATATGAATAAGTGCAGCTTTAAGTAGGGCTTAATATTTCTGATTGAAATGTGTCTGTGTCATAAACTATTGGAAAACTGCCAGGTGCTGTGGGCTAGCATTCAAATTTGGTTCAAATTCTTATTTAAACATTAAGCATTGGGAAAAAAAGGTTTATTCTTCAAATGAAAACGTGTATGACTGAAACTTAAATATTGTACCACAGTAGTATCAAAATTTCAAATAAAGTAGATCAGTGGGTCCGGCTCAGTATTCCCTCGTTCCACTAGGGCCTGTTTGGTGTATCACTTTCAATCCCATCCATTGGTTCCAGCACCTGGGAGAAGAGAGAGCCTTGTGATCTCACCTAATGAGGAACTATATACTGACATCCTCCTCCCACACAGCCCAACTAATATTTTCCTTGGTTTGTCCATTTGGTTGTACCCAAAAATGTTTCTATATTTTACATTTATCCACATCTAATTGCATGGTGCGTTAGGTTGCAGCACACTTTCCTAGTCTTGTCATGATGGAGTGTGGGAGCCATGTATTATTGCTATATATTGCACTATAGGAATATATTTGCATATATTTAAGAAAATGAAAAAAAAAATGTTTGAGATACGGGATAACATCTGAGTGGCTCGAGGTTAGTGTGCTAAGCTCCCCTTTATGGTGTCCTTATGGAGAGCGATGCGCAAAACACAAATGTCAGTCCAGTGTTACAATATCATATCTATCTGCGAAGGAAATATCAGATATCAGTTTCTTACCCTGCAATATTAAAAATCCCACTCTGACTTTTAAATATTTAATCAGCTACATTCAAGAAGTCAGTCAGACATGCTGTGGGCCAAATAAATCTCTGGGTTTACACAGAGCAGGTCCATATCAGCAGCAGGTCACGCTTTAAATGTTACATCATAATTAATGTATGATCATGAATAGGGCTTCTTCATTATGAAGCAATATGTAGATTCCCTCTTCCTCCACACTGTACCATGTAATATTCAGGTAATGTAAAAGCCTTTAAACTCCTCTTTCATATAATCCAAATTTGAATATGTTCCCAGAGAAAATGCGAGGGTGAATGTATTGAGTAGTGCCAACCAAGCAAATTAGGTTTCATGCTTGTAATAACTTAATGTTCATTTGTGGATTCTGTGCTGCATTTACAGCACAGGCCTCTCTTGTTTACCTGAACATTAGCCAATAAAATTAAATGATAAATTACCTATAGTTATTTTTGTGTGTGTGTAAATTTGATGATTATCCACAGTGACTCTCTGATCATGAGAGGATTTGTTACAATACATCATGTGTTAGCTTCAGTTACATCTCTAAGGGCAATGAATACAACACACACTGTATATTATAGACCCTAACCACTAACCTGTGTGCAGGTTTGTTCAGTAAAGCCCATAGAAGTTAACTGTCAATATAATGTACTACAGCCTTGGTCTGGGAACAAGAGCTATATTCTCAACCATTTGCTTCTTGACTTCCATAAAATTGTCATCTATAAAAGCGTCTTTGTGTGTTAGTGGGAGTGTAGCCTACATTTTCAGGTAGTCATCTTCATGCCACTTTTAATAATAGTAAAAACGCTTGGAGAGCCATTTTGAGGAGATGTGGAGTCAGCGGAGTCAGTGAAGAGAGGGCGTCTGAGGCTGGTGATGTAGGAAGTTGGGATGTCACTCTTGGTTGTGCTGCCAACTCAGCTGGTACTTTCTTCTACACACTACAGTGGATACACACACATGCACACACGCGTTTTCCTGCACCCTCTCTCTCAGTCACACACTTCAAAAACCCGTCTCTCTGAGTGTGAAATAACTTCTTTCCTGACTGACTTCACATTGTGTAGTAATTGCACACCTTTATCTTTTTTTTCTTTTTTTTCTATTACTGCTTGCCATTTTCAGTCAGTTTCCTCTTATGTCTTCCATAAATGGTTAATCAACATAAAATTGTTCTAAACTGCAGAGGATCTGCTCTGTATAATGCTTCATTTACCTATATTCCCTAAACATGTACTATCATTTGTTTTAATATAGTGTTATGTATCACATCAAAACCATAGCTGTCACTGTCCATTTGGGTGTCATATTCTTGTATAAAATTTTAGCATTTTCAAAAGCTACCTGCATACCTTGGGCTCATTAAGCTTTAATCTGAATGAGCAAATATATAAGTTAATAAAATATATTTGATTTGTTGAAGTAGCTCATGCATATGTATGAGTAAGCCTCCAAACAAACACATTCACCATGGAGGCTAGTAGAAAGACAAAAATGAAAATGTTACTTTCTGTTGCTTTTTTATTTTTTTTATTTTTTCACATTTAAGATGTAAAAAAAGGAAAAATCTTTTATAGGCCTACAAATCACAAATTCTTTAGATTATTATCTAACCTTCTGTTATTACTGAAGTCTCCAAATTACACTAGTTTAGTTTTCAATGTGTTGTTCAAAGACTTGATTTAGCTTTGGCTTGTTTTTATTTTTGTCAAAGTTACCCTATCTGCTTGAAGTTCGGTCTCATTTGCCCATATTCGCCCCGATAATTTGATCTAACTCTCCACACAACAACAGCCAATTAGGCTGCCTTTCTCTTCACAAGTAGCTACACAGACAGATGCTGGAGAGCCAATTACAAACACTTGCAGTTTCATATGGGTGAGGGGCTGCTGGCATGGGGACTGGCTGTTAGAGTATGTGTAAATGTGTGTGTAAACAGATAAATAAACAGACAGATTTGATTATGGAGTACTTATTAGGAGGAGGCAGATTGGTGGATGGCTAGACAATTTGTTGGCAAAAAGTTGCTAAAGCAGCACAAGAGCACTATTCAAGACCAACAATCGGATAACCAACTGGAGACTTTTTGCATCATGTTGGGACATTTTTACTGCATTTTACTGTCAATCCAAACCATGATCAATCAAGTGTTTTTTGTGCCTCAACAGCCCATTTTCATTCCCAGTACGTCAAATACCTATACTTTGTCAAGTCCCTCGGCACCTGATACTGACACACAAGGCACCCTTTAGCGTCTGTATGAGACACACTAGGCTCTCAACTAACTTCAATGTAAATCTATTATTAGACCTTCTCGATCTTTCCCTAAACCTGACCAAGTGTTTTTTGAACCTAATCAAGTGGTTTTTGTGTCTAAACCCAGACCACACCAGTTGCCCTGAGCGTGTAATATAGCCGCAGATGGGTCTACACTGGTAGTTAGTTGAAAGCCCGGTGTGTCTCTATACAGGCATCTGCATGAGATGCCAGAGAGGGGTGAGAAAGGTTTGGTGTTTGATGACTTGGGATGAGAACATGTTGGCCTAAACCTAACCAACTGCTTTAAATCAGACGCAAAAAGGTTAAAAATTCACTGTTAAAGTGGCGCATCACATGCACGCAAAGTTGGACTTTGGCATATGCACTACACGCAATTTGAAAGTATACAGTCATGTTATTTGTACACAGACTGTGAGACCGGGTTGGATAGATAGGTATTAAAACTGTATATATGGGGGTGTATGTGCACATGAGCAATTCTATAGGTCTCATCAGAGGAATGGAGAAATCTTGTGGAGAGATGGATTAAGGCTGTGGGAGTTGGATATGAAATATTTATCTGACTGTCTCTAAAGTTTTCTGAGAGTTGAGTATCAATTTACAGCCCTTAGGAACAGGATATATACAGTTTTTACTGCATGAAGCTACTTCCAGTCAGCAGAGAAAGATGAAGAAAAGAAATGGAAACTGTATTAACAACATGTGTACAATAGTTACAATATGGACTCAAACCATTATAGAACCCTTCATTTCAATGACTCTTTACAGCAAATCTCCTCTCTTAGGTCCATTACATTATGTTTTCTTTTAATAGATGGAAAAAGACTGTTTCCATCTATTAAATAGATAGACTGTACAGTATGTTTTATGACAGCATTAGTTATAGTAACTTGTATCATCTTTGTATTCTAAAATGGAGCTCATTAATAGTTTGAGACTACAATTCCCACAGATCTTAGATGTGGTTACATGTTCCAGTGGCACTGGTGTTTTGCAGAACTCACAAGTGATTATCGATGCCTGTGGGCATGGACATCCCCATTCTCAGAACCCCTCTGCTAATGAGGCTAAAAACAGACACAGTGTATTCTATTCACATTGGTATTTACCTGTATTTGATTTCACTGTTTGTTCAACTCCCATACACAGAGCAAACTTAATATCTTCCATGAAATGTTGAGGAGCTGCACACAGATATTAGTATTTCTATCCAGCAAAGGCAGACTTAATCTACACTACAGTACTCCATTCATATTATTATGAGCTACTGAATATAATAATTGGTATTCTATTTGCTACAAAAGGCATATGCCAATCAATGCCTGTCATTATCAAAAATGTATTTCTGTTTTTGATGCTATGGTAACCAAGGGAGACAAACAAGATAATAAAGGATTAATTGGGCTACATATTTATACAGTTTATTATATAATTTACTTATAAATCAGGGTAATTTGATCTAAAGCCTAGCAGTAGCTCAAACATTGTTCATTTAGTAACTGAGTCATGGCACAGATGAGATTATGTAGGTGTGAGGAAGGAGTGAAGAGGGAATTGTATTGATTGAATAAACGGTTTGTGAAAATGAGTGGGGAAATGCATTGTCTGGATATGGAATAACTGGGAAGAATGATAAATTAAGTGGATGAAAGATTATTGCTGGACCAAGCTAGATTTCACTGTTATTTGCCCTCATATTAATATGAATATATTATATCAATCTTTCCAGTTTAAATTTCAATCATAGATCTTCATCAGACAACACATTTCAACAAGCTTCACATTATTACTTAAGCAACCATGTATGCAGTTTCAAATGGTTGCCTTGGCTTTTGGTCATTGGTTTTTGGGACTGAATACTGTTTTTTTAGGTCATTGTTTTGTGATATATACTGTATACAACCAAGCCTATTGCAACATGGAAACACTTTGGACTATTGGACAATTCTAAAAAACCAAGGATTTTGTTGGGTTAGGGAAAGATCATCATTATGACTAATAAACTATATGGTTAAAATTGCACAAACAGATTTCTAGCCCACGCGGGCAGAGTGAACAAGCTGTAAACACAATACTGACATATTACTGTATCACCTTTTAAGTTGATATGGCAAACTTGTTAGCAGTTGCCTTTTACACATCTAGCAGATACAAAGTAACATTAGCATTCATTTGTAATCAAATTTGTGTCTTCCTTATGAGTGTAAGTCCAATATTCACTCTCTTTTTAGCTGTTGTTCTAACCAACTCTTGAGGGAAATAAGAGTAAAATACAAAATAAAGTTCATTAGCCACTATGCTGTATGCTAGAGTAAAATCTAAAATAAATAAAAGTTCATCAGCCGCTATATGCTCTATGTTCACTGGCTAATTCAAACAGTAAAGCTGCAGGCCAGAAAACCAAAACAATGAGCTGAAACATGCTTTAAAGCTCTGTACAGCTGAGAGGAACTGCAGAGTTGGTATATTTCACTGGGTTTGTCACTAGGAGCGACCCCTTTTACTTCATATGTAGTTATGAGATCCATTGCTACTACTAAAATATATTTTTATAGCACCTTTAAGCTCAGGCAAAGTAAAACACTTGGTTAAAGATACCCTTCAGACATCTTTAAGACTTAAAAATACTCTGCTTGGAATGATAAAAAGTTAACTTTGTAAAAAAAAAATCTCCTTCTCCCTGATTGATAAAATCAAGACACAAGCTGTTTCCTACTTCACTGAAGAGTCTATTCTGAGTGCATGTGCACTGGAGGCTCCGATTTCCATATCACACTTGTGTAAGTTGTATGCTGGACCAGGATTGGCTTCCTAACTAGTTATGATGTCACAAATCCTGCTCGTAGGTACACATTTTAAAATCAGATTTAAGGTGAGCACAGATTAACTTTCCCTCTTCAGCAGATGAAAACATCCCTCTGGTGTCAAACTCTGCACAGACATTATTCTGCACAGTGAAGCTCAAACACCCAAGTGAAGTAACTAGAAGAAAAACACATTTTTGACTGGAGGGGGCCTTTAAGTTTAGGCAAAGATTGTGGTTATGGCACCATTAGCAAGACATACACACTACATCGTGAGGTGCACACTACTTGATGCATTGGCACTGAATGCTGAACACTGGACGTATATCATGAGGCGCAGAGTTGTCTAATATGAACATAATGCTTTAGGGATACTAGGCTGACTTAATGTGATGCTTATTTTTTACTATTTTGTGCCTACTGAAGATCTATGACTGATCTAAATATTGCACAGCAACACCAAAGTATTGTGAGATTGCAAGTGCATAAAAGATCATAGGAAAATAATAGACATGAGTGAGGAGAACCAGGGTGCCTTTCTTGTAGAACTTTCACTACAGCTTCATAAGCAAAGTTACTTATCAGTATGTCACCGCCAAAAAACATCTCAAATAGTTAGAGGTTATAGTTAAAAATATATTAATTTGACTTTTCTCACACTTCTTTTTCCTTTAATGAGCCAAATATCATTGGGATCATTGATGATGACAGCAGGGGCGAGAGAGTGGAATGAGGAGGAGTCTATCAAACATATTGTAGCTGTGCTTGCTAACTTCAGTCACTTTATCCTGCCTGGCTGAATGGAGCTGAGTGTTATTGCCCATGACAGGAGTGGGTTAGAGATGGAAATCACTTAAAAGGCAAGAATCTGTTGAGGCGGGTGCTGGGTGAAAAAGATCTAATATGTCTCGCTCCTCTTTCCATATCACTCTGAAGTCAAACCCTTTTTGTTTTCCACGCTCATTCTCCTCACCTACTCTCTCTCTCTTGCTCACCGCTCATCTCCGGAGCTCACCTCCCCCTCATATTTCTTCAAAAAGTGGGAAGCGCTCATGCATCATCATCTATGCCAGCATCCTCATCATCATCTTCATCATCACCGTCATTATCCTCGTTGTCATCCTCTTTTTGGTTACACTCACAGCAGTTTCAAATTTAATTGGCAACTTGAAGTTGTATCAGAAGTTATCTGCTTTTCCCCAGTGAGGCGACCTCCTCCTCCCTCTCTCTCCTTTCTCCTTGTAGTTTTCAGAGTCGTGTCATTGCAGCTTGATGTGAGTAATTTGCCACTGAAGATTCCTCAGCAAACGAGCATGCAGAACAAGTGGTTCTTCCTAGAAAGCTGTGTTCTTCCTCAGAACAGTGAAGAGGAAGGTGTCACTGTGTGTGTAGTGCTGCTGCTCTGGATTAGAAGCCTAGGTTGGGAACTATGAGGACATGATGAAACATTGCTTGCCTTCTGTTCTATCTAGCTGATAAAGCACTGGAATTGGTTGGGAAAAGTGCCTGTGTAGCACTTCTTGTACAGATCACAATCTTTTTGGAGGCCTAGTTAGAGAGTGCATGGAGCACAGCTGCATTGATTTTTAAATGTTTGACTAACTTCCGCTCAGGCTGACTATAAATAAACTT
Source organism: Thunnus albacares (assembly GCF_914725855.1). Taxonomy (NCBI): domain Eukaryota; kingdom Metazoa; phylum Chordata; class Actinopteri; order Scombriformes; family Scombridae; genus Thunnus; species Thunnus albacares. The sequence continues at coordinate 11,038,705 of NC_058108.1, read as the reverse complement.
GGAGAAGTTATATGTGTGCACTTAACTCGAAAATATGAGCTACCATGTTTACATGCACAAAATAAATGAGTTATACAGTCAATGTTTTTCAAGTTTTCAAATTTTTAAAAACACCAATATGCAAAAAATACTATAAATTAAATACTCTGCATTGCACAGGCAAACTGGGGGAGGGGGGCAACCATCCCCCTGGTGACCCTGAGGACAAAAAAATGCAGTGAAAGTGCCCACTAGGTGCCCTCACAGTAGAGCAAACATGATAAAATGCCCTCTAAGGTGTCTGCACAAAGGAGAAACCATACCAAAGTTATGTGTAAATCATGATGAAGGGCCCTATAGAGGGCCTCTATATGTGACAATCTGGAATGACATGCCCTCATGGGTGCCCTTGTATGGAAGAAAATGTGATAGTGCCCTGTAAACTACCCCCATAAGATGTAATACAGTGCCCTATGAGTTGCCGTTGTAATGGCGTGCACCGAAGGTTCTGTATGGGTGCCCATTTAGTGAAGAACATGAGGATACTGTGCCCTTTATGATGGAGTAAACTGGCCATTACGGTAAAAAGAATGTATCCTTTATGTAGGCTGACCATTAGGAAAATAAAGCTCCCTTAAAAACATGTTGTTGTTGTTGATGTTGTAGTTGTAGCTGATATGATTCCATACTACTCACTAGTTTGCTCAGTCACAACCCTTTCAGATTGTCTGAGTCAGTGAAGTCTATGCTGTAATTCTACGACAATTTGTGAGGTAGGTCATATAGCAAGGCTTTTGCAATTAAAACAAGACAAGTGTATGGATTATTAAGGATGCATTACTAATGCATATAGACTGTATTTTCTAAGTTGGTTTTATATGTAGGCCTGACCAAAGGTGATGATAGTAACTAGATAGCTAGATATGTACTTAGCCATCACTATAATAAATATTTGGTTGGAAATCAACCTTGTGGAGTAGTAAAACCTTAAAAGGAAATCAGAGTATTCTTTGCTCAAATGTGTTTACAAACCTTTAGCTTGGAATAACCTGCACTTGTAGGGAGGGAGATTAGCATTGGGTTACCCTATGATTACAGAATGCCAAGAAGAAAAGTGAAGACAATACAAAGGGATCCGCAGAATGCAGCTAGAGGCAGCAAGGGAGGAGATCAGAGAGATAAAGGTACATTTGCATTTGCAATTAGCAGTTGGAAGGATGCCCAGTAGAACTTAAACCTCTGCCTTGACATGTTAAAATATTAAAAAAATAAATAAACAAATAAATAAAAAAAATAAAAATCCTGTCATGAAACTGTTATGAAATCTGAAAGACAAACCTTTTGAGTAGCCCTGCAGACAAAACTCAAAATGTATACTACATTGATCAAGACACCGCTTAGAAACAGATGTGGAGAAGGCAGGTTCTCAGATCTTCTTTTTTTCCTGTGTACACATTTCTTTATTCTAGTAGATCTTTACTTATAGTATGTACATTTTTTTGTTTTATTTCACACTTGCTTTGGCAATATAAATGTATGTTTACCATGTCAATAAAGCCCCTTTGAATAAAATAGAATTTAATCATGAAGAGGTTTATTGCCAAGTAGACTTGCACATACAAGGATTTGCCTTGGTGTTGTGGTACTTAACAATCAAAATATACACAAAAATCTAGGAATCATAAATAATATAAAATAGAAATTTACAATAAAATGTGTAAAATAAGTGAAAAGAGCTGTTACAATTCTTATCTTTTTTTGCATACAATGTGAGGAATATACATACATAAATCTCATTCCTCATATTTCAATCAAGTAATATTTCTACCATACTTCACTTTATCAGTCTAAGTAAGTTTGCCTATGATCACCAGTCAAAACAGCAGAAGTTTGTGTCACAATGTTAAAAACATAAAATAAAATCTTCATATCACCATGATATGATTCCACCAAAGGATGACAAACAATAAGATTGAGCCATCGTCCAGCCCTAAATGAGGGACGAGCCCATTCCAAACAGTCAGAAAACCTTGATATCCAAACATATCATAACCTCAATACATATATATATATATATATATATATATATATATATATATATATATATATATATAATCCTCTTGCTGTATTTCCATATGAAGGTCTTGTTCCCACTTCTGTCTTTAATGATCTGTATTTACTATTGAACTTTCATAAGGGCATTATAAATCTTTGAAATACATTTTTCCTTGTTCTACTCCCTATTGTTTTGATAAAATCATTTTTTGATGGCTTAGGTTCTTGAAGAAAACCCTGCTCAGCATTTACTATGTGCCTTATTTGAAAAAATCTAAATAAATGGGAAGAAGGAACTCATGTTTCTGTTGGAAACTGAGCAAATGAGAGAAAGGTCCCATTTTCAAACAAGTGAGAGAATTCCTTTCTACCTTTATCGTACCAAGGTTTAAACGTGTCATCCCCACAACATGAAATACTAGGATTTTACCATATTGGGGAGAAAGGGGAAAGGGGATTCTTGTGACCAAATAATTTATGGGAAAATTTCCAAATATGGAGGCTATTTAGTATAACTCAATTAATATATGTTAAATGTTCCAAGTTGTGTGGACATATATCTTCCCCATGAACATGAAGTATTTAAAAACCATTGTTTAATCTGAGTTAACTAAGATGATAAAAAATAATAATAAAAGTTGGGGAGCTTCAGGCCACCAGATTCATATGGTAAATACAACACTGGTATCTGAACTCGCAGGGATTTGTTGTTCCAAATAAAGGAAGACACCAGACTCTGTGCCCTTTAAAAAAAAAAAAAATGGTGGAATAGTTGCAAGATTTTGAAACAAATATAAAAAACTTAGGCAAAACAGACATTTTAACTATGTTAACTCTACCCATAAGGGAAATGGGAAGCTGACCAATTCTTTTTAATTCCTACTTATTACTTTATTAACTACTGGAAGTTAATTCAAACTTAAAGTGTCTTCTGATTTTCTAGGAATGAACATACCTAAATACTTAATACGTTTAATGGACCAGTTCCAATTAAGTTGATTCCTCAGTGAGCCATAGTCAGAGTTGGAAATTGGTATTATCTCAGTTTTGTCCCAATTAGCTTTGTAGCCTGATAACTTCCCAAAATGTTCAAATAAAGATAACATAAATTGTATTGAATTTACAGGGTCATGAAAATACAACAAAATATCGTCAGCATACAAAGATATAAGATGCTCCTCCTTCCCAATCTTAACACCTGCAAACAGTGCAGGAGACATTTCGCAATGTTGTCTTGTGCCTCTTGAAAGAAAAAAAGTGTTTAGAATAGTTGGTATGTGTTTTAACAACAGTCATAGGAGAACTGTAAAGAATTTGTACCCAGTGACAAAACTTAAAACCAAAATTAAATCCTTTAAAGGTATAATATGTAATTATTCCACATTAAAATGTCTAAAAACAATTAGACCTATGTTATATATTTTGTTGAGTTGTGTACTTAGATCATCCCAAATGTTTCCAACACTTTTCAAACCCAAAGAAATCTGTAATTTAATCAAAGTAATGGACTGTTTCATTTGGTCGCATGTCAATGGCGTGATACCTCCTCTAGCAAAGAGTAAACAAAGAGTACCAAAGAGTAACTTACACACATACAAGACAATACATCAGCGTTGTGGTTGTTCCACAGGAACTGTTATAAATTGACTTTTATTCAGTTTTAAGCCACATTTTCATGATAAATTTAGGTCGCTTTTAACTATATCTTTTAGCCGGAAGAAGGATTTTAGTCATTGGACGTCTGGATCTTAGTTATCAGAGAAATAAACTGGGCAAACGTTAGCAGCAGCTCAGCTAACAGTTCCTCCAGGAAGTCCGGTGGTCACCAAACATCGTCGGAGAAACACCGATTTTTTAGGTAAAACAGCTTTATTCAGTGTTTTTACCTGTAATCTTCGGGTCCGTTTGTTCTGGAGAAGAGGAGATCTCTGCGGGTAATTCGGCTCCCGGTAAAAACATCCTGAACGATGAACACTGGAGTAATCCTATTCCAGTGAAGCTGGTTGTTAACAATGAAGACAACAACTCCCATGATCCCTTGCTACTTCACACTGTCATCACACTCCATCTTTTGTTATTGTTTTGATTGAGAGACCCCTAGAGGCTGAAATTACATATTGTGCGTTTAAGTATAGACATAAGATATTTCCATTCAACCCAGTCGAATGCTTTTCAGCATTGACAGAGAGAATAACATTCTGGGAATTAAGTTCATTAGTGTGGTAAAGAATATCAAAGTACTTCCATAAATTATCAGTAGAAGTATGACCATGAACAAACCCAGTCTGGTCAATATGGATAAGACTAGGTAAAACTCTGTCAAGCCATAATGCAAGGACTTTAGCAATGATTTTATAATCTGCATTAAGAATTGAAATTGGCCTATAGGAGGCACTGGAGAGGATCTTTATCCTTCTGTTGGAGTAGGATAATAGAAGAAACATAAAGACTGAGGGAGACAACCTTTACCAAAACAGATATATATATATATATATATATATATGTGTGTGTGTGTGTGTGTGTGTGTGTGTGTGTGTGTGTGTGTGTATATATATATATATCTTTTTCTAAACTTACTCTATCCATACTGTGTTAAAGTACGAAATGAAATGTTATCTGAAAAGGATTTACACCTATCAAGCTCATGTATAGAGTAGATGTACAGAGTTCAGTGTAATATGATTTAAATGCATCATTAATCTGAAGAAGGTCCATTGCAATGCATCCGTCTTATTTTTTTTTTTTTTTAATTTTAGGTTCTCAGATATTCTGCGGTTGTCCATTGAGAGGAACATCCCAGTTGATCATAACAAGTCCATTAACATTTATAAACTCATGGCCAACAGCTAATAACAAAACAGCTAAAATGTTAGTAGTTTCATGTTTTCCTCCAGATATGTTAGTGAAATACACATTTAAAACATTACCCATTCCCTGTATTTTATTGGAGATGTTTGGAAAATAAATTTTAAAAAAGGAAACCTTTTTAATACAGAGGTGTTGTCTCTTTATAATCTGAATCACCCTATAAAATGTTAATCTCAATTAGAGATGTAGCCTTTTTACTAAACATGCATTGTTGTTCCCTGCTGATGGGGCCTGTTGAAACTATCGGGTGTCCCTTATATTTTTTCATCCCTGCCCCTCAGACAGCCTGAGTCCGCCCCTGCTGCATTGTATGCTGGTATTGTAACAGTAATTATATGTTGAAAAAGCTTAATAAAACAAATATGTTTTAATGATGTTTACAGGCGTATTTAACCAGAGAGTTATTATAATCACATTGAAATCACAAAATGGATGCACAAATAAAACAAATTGCTGAAGTGTGCCGACAAGATTTCACGCTTCTTGGTCCTCACTAATGTCACACACTTCAGGTTCAGGATTTTTTTTAGTCGCTGATGATTAAAGTGCTCCAGCAGACTCCTGTGTAAGTCCTTCATACATGAAGGCTCATAATTGGTGCTACTCTCAGAACACACACACACACACATCCACACACACACACACACACACACACACACACACACACACACACACACACGCAGGGAGAGACTCACAAGCAAACCTGTAAATATGCAGACACACTGATGTAGACACAGACATTTGCCTCAAGACAACAGAAGTCCCTGGATCACTGACAAAAGATGTATATACCTTGACATCCTTCCATCTCTCAAGGCCTGAATAGACATCATTAATTTGCCAAATATGTTCTGTTGTGCAGCAGAATGCTACTGCCTCTTACTCAAATGTACCTCTCATCCATATTAATGTGTAATAAATGGATGTAATAAAATGTAACCTTAAGGTAAAATTCTACTACTTCCTTGAACTTGGTATGTGATTTATCAAGAGTATAACTGGGACACTGTTTCTGGACATTCATATTGATATTGAGTGTTTCAGATGTAATTTTTAAAACCACAGCACATAAAAATGAGACTATCTGCATATTTTTCTTTTGTGTCATCTGGGTTGGATGTGAATGAATACCAGTACAGTATCTTCCCTTGACAGTGACTTGAAAGTGAAGAGCTGAAGTTAGGGTCTGTCTTAAGAGTGCATGTAAAATGACCAAGAGAGCTTTTCAGACTGCTTTATCATTTAGATTTTTTACAGACACTTCAGGCCAACTCCATTTTCAGTCAGATCTCCTCCCATTATATACACATCCTCCAGTTTTTACAGAAAAACCATGCAACAAAATGGGAATCTTCTGGTGAGGGTCGAAAACAGATCATTTTTAGACATAACCACATACACCACACATGATATTAATGTGATTTTAAAGTGCTGATGTGACTGAAGTGATTTTTGGGGTATTTGAAATAAACATAAAGATGATTTTGAAGATTTTGCATTGAAATGTGCTTTTCATAATTATATTTGCAATTGTGTTGTGTGCTAAAAAGTCTTTTTTTTCCTTTATTTATTTTACTGGCCTCAACTAATTTTACACCAGCAAAAGGTTCAAGCCTTTGAGTCAAGGTATTTGAGTTTTAAATAATGAATGCATTGTACACCAGAAGATATTGTGTGGTGACACTAAAATATATTTTAGAGGATATTAAAAAAATAACCTTGAGACAGATGGACAAAGACAAACAGTGATATTTTGAGTTGTCTTGCAGAGGCATTTGCTTACAAAGTTGGGTAACGCTTTAGATTACAGCCCACAACGTACAGTGTAATTACTCTGCAGTTACGGTGTAATCTTTTGTACTAACAGTGTACCAGTACAGTACGTACCAATACATATATGTAGGTACAGGGGAACAAGATGTGAAGTTATGGAATAAGGGGGCAGCAATTTAGGAACTTACAAATGACTTTTAATGTAGTTATTATTTAACTACCAGGTACCTATTCTATTATTACAGAGTATGTACGACCTACTGAGCAATAATCTGGAAATTTGGGAAGATTTTAGAGAGAATTAGTACTTTAGTTATTATTTAACTATTAGGTACCTGTTATGTTATTACAGGGGACAGTATGACCATAAAACTGAGTAAAAATCTGGACGTTTCAGGGAAGATGGAGTGATGACTTCTGCATCATGTAATAAATCTGACTTGATTTTATTTCGCAATGACCTTATTACCACTGTTACTCACTTGTGTGTAAACACTTTGACAATTCTGAAGTCATTAAAATGTTGAAAGTCTTCTACCTGGTCTTTGTTTTCATCTGGCATTATGGCTCCTCAAGGTGCAAGCTTACCCTTTTTTCAGTTCTGTGCACTGTCTCCTTTCATCCCAGGAAAAAAAATATAGCTATAGTTAATATAAATATAGCTAAAGATAAAACATGCGGTATGAATCAGAATGCATATATATGGTTCATATACTCTTCTGATTGCAAACTGTGTAAATTTAGTTTGTTCTTCCATGTTTTGAGGCAAGTAAAATTGAAACAAACTGTTCTCACATTGTCTTCTGTACAGAGTAAGTTATGTTGGTTGTTCCCCTCTTGTTACATTTAGTTACAGAGTAACTACAGGGTGTGAGGGCTGTAATCTAAAGCACTACTAGTTCCGCCCTTCTTACATTTAGTTACAGAGTAACTACAGGGTGTGAGGGCTGTAATCTAAAGCACTGCCAGTTCCCCCCTTCTTACATGTAGTTACAGGATAAGTACAGGAGATGCAGGCTGTAATCTAAAGTGTACATTGTACGTCTTCTATGATATTTAAACCAAAATCTTACATCCTTAACTTAATACTTAATTGAACATACTTCTTATTTAAAATAAATGTAAAAAAAACTTTGAGGAACAAATAGCGTTTAATTCTTTATTTCTTTGTTTTTCTTGCATTGCTTCTTCATTCTTCTTTTTCATCTTCCTTTCCACTCCTGATGAAGATGACAGAGTTGAGGTTGAGATGAGGGGAAAGAAGCTGGTGCACCATGGCCATATGTTGACCCTATAGAGAAAAACTGTTAGTTTCAGTCTCTTGACTGTAATTTACAGTGAGATATCTGGATTTCTGATAGTTATGATATCTCCCACTTGGTGAAAAGCCATAACTGTTGGCCACACAACTGCAAAGCCATCATGGCTACCATTCTAGAAGTGAATAAATGCAATATTAATTGGCTACGTAAGGCTATACAGGAAATATAATTTCCAGTAATTGCTAGTTGCCAGGAAAGTCATCACAACTTAATAGGCTATAAGCTCCAATGAGGATGTGTTGAAAGTTTAGCCAGTGCAGTAGCAGATTCGCTTAGTGTAGGTTGCTATGTGAATAAAATCACCTGGACATTTTTCAGCTTTTGTAAGACACAAACCCACAAGTGTTGTACTGTATTACATTGAATTTAATGACATTACTATTACAGCAATCATTAGTATTAGCTTGTAAAACTGCATGGTAACGTTACCACTTCGCTCTCTCAGCTGAGCGCACCACGTTAGCTTGGACGTGAAGTCCGGTAGCTAACAAATGATTATCAAGCTAACAGTCCAACAGCATCTCTCTTTTGTTCAGTTAACACTACATTTGATATGAGCCACAAACCAGACAGCTCTGTACCAATAAATATATTAAGATTATTACTCACCATATGTTTGTTGTAAAGTAGGTTAGCAGGGAGCAGATCGGGTGTGTTCCCTCATTTCACCAGTACACCTGTAGGGTGGGCGAGTAGAGAGCCTTTTCCATTTCTTCATAGAAAACACTCCATCACCCCCTGCTATGATCTGATATGAATGAAGCGTATCCGTTGTGACATAACCTTTCATATCAGCGTCATCAAAGTTGAATGAGTACGCTTAAAGATTACACCCTAACTATGGAGTAATTACACTGTAATGCGGGCTGTAATCCAAAGCGTTACCCAAAGCTGCATTACCACGTTGCCACATAATAGACTAGATGATGGCAGTTCTGCAGACGTTTGCAACAAGGTTGCAAATGAGGTCAGCTCACTAAGCAAGACTTCTCAGGGATTTTAACAAACTGAAAAATAGAGGATGAATTAAACAATTTATTTTTAGATATTAAAAGTAAGGGATAGCAAGAGGGAACAGGTCAAATCATTCAAACTAATGAAAATCATGTGGATTATAGCCAAGTTAAAAATTTTTCCCTCACCTCTCTCTCTCCCTTCCCATGTCTCTCTGTACCAAATACTCTCTTTCACTTGCCTCACAGTTTATTATACAATTACAGACACATATCCCAGTCTGGCAAAGGGCCTGGCTTTAGGGCTGAGCATATGGCCGTTGGCTATGGGGGTATCAAGGGTGAGGAGTGGGGAGAGAAAGAGGGATGAGGGGTGAAAGAAAGAGTGATAGCACTAGAGCTGGCAGGGGAAATGCTTCACTGTCACTTTATATGCCAGCCTGAACAGAGGGCACAAATACACACACACATGCACACATAGTATATACACACACAGGCTTGTTGTACAAAAATACACCATTAGATTTTCACTCAAAAATCTATTATTGCACACACATTTGCTTTGCATACTTACACTCTTTCTCATTTATGGGCTATACCTACAGTTTCATTTTTGAACACTGAGTGAATCTCATTCACTCTGTCATGCTATATGACTGTGTGTGTATTGGACAGGCAGCAGAGCTTGCTGGGTTATCGTGGCAGGCTCGTGGGCCTTGTCAAAATGCGTGTGAGAAAATACAGAGTGACAGATGTAGCCTTTCTGCTCCCTCACACTAACATGGTTATTCTCCCACCGCCCGCTTCACTGATCTTACACACACACATAGGCGCGTGCACGCTCAAGTTCAGTCGCTGTACTCCCTGTGTGACCACACACACTCACAATGCTATCCCTTGTTCACTAGTTGCAACTCTTACCACACACACACAAACACACAGCCTACAAAGTCTCCAGATTGGAATGCAGGAATTTTCGGAAGTCCATACTGTTGATTATTTAAATCCCAAACAAAACAAGCACTGCAAGAGAAAGGGCCCACTTGAATGACTTTCTTATTAAAAACTGCCAGTTTAAATGTTTCCAGCCGGATATTGCTTGAGACAACAAATCTCTTCGACCTAATCATTTCCAAGATAATAAATCAAAGTCGTTTTAACTTTAATGAATTTCAACCACGTTCTGATTTAGCTAAGAGATGAGGCTCCTTTGAGTCCATTGAAGCGTGTCATCGAGGCCCATATCGGATCATATATCAATGCCACTTCCCTTTGCCACATCTTCCTCCAACACATTATCACCAGCACTGTCAGATACCAGTACAAATGAGAAAACAATGGGGAGATGAGAGCAAGTTGTTGAATATTCATAGGGAGGATAAGGATACAACTGGGACATTTTGGGGCTTTATCGGCACTAACAGGATCTAAGCCGTGGTAATTCATGCTAAATCCAAACCAAATCGGCCCCAGTGCTGTTTCTGTGAAAGAAAAAAAAAAAAAAAAAACCAAAAAGAAAATAGACTTGGTTGAATCTCCCGAGTGCATTTGTGATGTGTTTCCATGTCATCTCTACCCCTGTTTCATTTATCAAGACAAGCTAGTTGAGATATCTCTTATTCTCTTCATTTCCTCTGCTGTGTCATGTCTTGAGCTCAAGGCAAAGAAAGAGAGCAGAGGAATCAAGAAAACAAATTTGAAAAACTGTTAAAGTTGCTGTTGCCATACGCGGCTAAAAAGTGAACAGTTCTGAGATTCATCCTTGTTGAAAGGCACAGATGCTTCTCTCACAGATAGTGAATACGCAGCATCTAGGTGGCATATTAGTTGTTCTGACCTAATGCTCTGCTACTCCCTGTCTAGAGTAGTTGACCTTTGGAGACTCTGACTTAGCTGCTTCTCAAAACGGAGCACTTCCTCTGAGACCAAACTAAAGGTATTAGTATTTGACTGCACGACCTTTCCCAAAGGCTTCTGGGTAAAAGGAAGTGACCCAAGTGGCCTATGTGTCTCTGGTGGATAAGTTGTGTCTTTTATATGTCTGTGTGTGTGTACTGTGCATGTACACAGGGTGTATGCACATGGTATGAGTTGTTTTTTTAACCATATCAGAAAACAGCAGATGAAGCTGTTTCTTTTTTTTTAGTGGCATAAACAATCAATACCCGGTGAGGGCATTTGGCCACATATAATATAACTTGCAAAGTGATCAATTGGAGGTTGTGATTGATTTTGACCTTATGTCTAGCTGACTTCACAAAACATAAAATCTAGTATATATAACTGATATGTCATTCAGTGCATTGTACATACAGTATAAAAGAACAGATCGATTTATTACGGAATAGCGATTTATTACTCGCATGACACAGTAGATAAGCATGTGTGTGTACTTTTACAAGCAACTTTACAGGCAAAGTTCATTGTGAATGGGACTAAAATAACTAAATAAATACCTCAAAGCTGCACAAACCAATATTTTTATGTGACTGATGGATCAAATGAACACAGAGATATGAAAAGTGTTGCTTGTACAAACAAACATGCAGAGAATTATCACCCAACTCTACAGTTACCTTCAGCCCAACAAATGTTTTTGTGTGTTCAGTGTGAAATTAATGTAAGTTTCTAACTGTTGTCAGCAGTGATGTTATATGTTATATTTATATTAAGAATACATAATTCCTTGATTCATATTTTATGTGTTATGTTTGCTCAACAGGTGAATATGTGTATAATGACAGTGAATGCAGCTACATTTACATGAATGTTGAATGTTAACTGTATACTAAATGTCATTATATATTTAGGCAAATAGTTAAATTCAAGCACTTTTTTCAGTATTTTTGGAGGGAGGGAGGGATGAAGGAATGTTAACTGTTAAACTCTTTTATAAACCAGTGTCTAATACACCTTACCTAAAGCTTATGTGTTGCTTTTTAGAAATGCATGATGTCTTCCAAGCCTCAGTATTATGATATGATATGTGAACTGTAGCAGTGTTTGAACCAACCTCGGTCATGAGTTTGTGTTAAATACATGCATTTTAATATCCCTTTAACAGTGATGCAAAAGTAGTCATTCCAGGCATACATTTATTTTCATTTTTATGAATTCAGGCCCCCTAACATCCTTTGCACATCTATGTCCCTCCTCAATGTTTACTAGATTTTATTAGGAACAGAACTTTGTGCTGAACATGCTTCCAACTGCTTTTTTGAGACTCAGTCATTAGTTGAATATGTGCTTTTAATTAAGAATTACAACATGTCAATTTGGATTGGTTGTGACTGTTAAAATGCAAATTGTGAGCTGCAGATAACTGTTTTCCACACTTAAACATTGAGCAAGAAGGACAGCTAAATGTAATGTGAGAACTGAAGAGAAGGGACAGAAAATATAATGGACATAAATAAGACAGAGTAGAGGCAGAGGGCATGGAGGATTGAAAAAAGAAAATAAGAGGGGGAAAGGGGAATTATTTTTAGCATTACCATTTAGACAGGCAGTGACCAACACAATTTAATCCGACCTCAGAACAAATATGCCTCTGTGTTATTGTGAGTGTGGATCAGAAGACAGGTCAGAGGGATAATTGGTAAATTGTGAATAATAATGCTGGGCTGTCATTACAGTAGACTATGAAAGAGAATAGCAATGAATCACAATGTTCCATCTCTCTCATGTCATCTCCGTCCTTGTACATGACAGGCATGTTACACACTCAAGTAGAGGAGCAGTGGTGGCAACATGAATGTACTGGTGCATGATGAATTCATAGAGACAAGGATATGTGTAAATAGTCACAGAAATAACAGCTGATGTGTAACAATAGTAGTGCAGTGAGAAATGTACTAGAATGGAATACAACAGAACGAATACGAAATCTGAATCGCAGCTGACATTGTATAAACCTGGTTCCATGCTGAGGCTGATGACAATACATCACACAAGCAACAGATGTTTTTAATCTGGGTTGAGATGTATCCGTCTGGTCTGGTTGTAACATGCAGCTGAATGGTGCGAGACTCATCCCAGAGTGCACAAACACCCACGTGCACATATATATGACTTGAACACAACAGCACCTGCTGCCAATTAGCTCTAACTCTCCACCATATGAGAGCAGATCACACTTGATGCCTCTCAGTGATGCGCAGAGCTTCCAGGTAATAACAGTCTCCATTTGGGTGATTGAGTAGTTAAATAGGATATTTCCGTGTGTTTTTTTAAAACCTCCTGCTAGGTACTTAGAATGGTACTTGATGAATGTGTGAGAGGCACCAGATGTGCTGCAACGGGGTCCTTCAGGGAGAGCTTGTTGTCCAACAGCACTTCTCAGCTTTTCTTTCTGTCATTTTGAAGTGTATTACTTTAGAAATTCACAATATGCTGCACAGAAAAGTATCTGAGAACTGCAGAGCTGAGCACACACCATTTTGCCTCTTCATGTTCATGGATAAATTGTCTTAATCACTGATGTGCTAGCTTTGTTTTCTTTTTAGTGATGAATGTTTTTGCTTTGCTTCCTTCCTGTTCTGACAAAGGCACTGGAGATGAGCAAAGCACCAGATGGTCTAATAAAGTGTTCAAACATCTCATTTAGCTTTGGACTGTTGCAACTAAACGGTGCATCCTTGCATGCTTTATTCTTGTTGTTTTACATACTGTGGATGTTTTGATTTACATACCTCTATATAGTTGCAGTATACTGTAGGTGTGAAAATGCCCTTGAAGATGCATCTGTTGTGTTTTGTTCATAATTCACTATGTACTATGTATTGCAGTCAGGGGCACAGGTGTAAAGAGGCCATACTACTGTATAGTCAGGGTCACAAGCTGTCATTTGTCACTGATAAGTTTTCAGCTGTTAAGAAGCCATGTCTTACCTCAAGCTGAGCTCAGACTACAAGAGTTCTGGGACCTATTTTTCCCTGATTTACTGCTCCCAACAGTCAGAGGAGAAATCCGGTCTGGGACCTTGGTCGGTACCGTTGTTCGGCCCAGATTATCTGGTAATTTGGGGGGTTTACAGATCCAATCTTAAACCTCTAGAACTGCTCGCAGACTCATCAAACCACCCCAATAATTTCAAACATATTTTGTATTTCCGAGCAGGACCACAACAGCCAATGAGAGAGACTACAAGGTGTTGACGGTGCTGCTGAGGGTGTTGCCAAGCAATGGTAAACATTCTAGCCCTTGAGGCTAACGTTAGTTAGCATACTGCTGTTAACAGATATGAAAACTGACAGTTAAAATCTCACCTCCAGTTTTCGCTGAAGAACAGACAACCCATGCTGACTGCGTCTCCCCAACCATTTTTTCATCCAGACTTGTTTAGCCTTCTGCTTTTGTTTTTTTTCTCACTGCAAAGCATTACTAAAGCAAGTTGCTGCACCATGTTAGTCTCCATTTTGTTTATATCTGCTTCCCCATGAGATCAGGTGAGGTGGTGCATTGCTCCCTCTGGCATGATAATCTAAATAATATCCTGTAGTATGTACATGTTTGAGATTAGAGAGAAGAACATCTGTGAAGTTTCTCCTTAAGTATGTGATGCAACTCGATTTCAAAATCAGTTAGGATTTAAAAACTCCCGTAGTTTGAGCCTGGCTTAATACAACCCTGCCAGAGGGTGTATGCCATGAGGGAGAGAGTAGAGATATGGATGCATGAGAATGGCATGCTGCATTATCTCCAGCATCATCTGCAGCATGCAACAGCAATTGGTGCAACTTTTTTTGAGACTATGATGGACAATGAATGACAACCCCCATCCCTAAAGTATTTTGGTTTAGTTTTTTCTCTGTGTCTGTTAACCTAAATGAACTGAAACCAACTCTGAGTTAAGTGCACAGTTGACGAGATGAGAACAGGATGCTACTGGGGGCTCCAGCAACCCAACTGAGTGAACGACGCTGTGACCACAGAAAACAAGTTAAGCTTACTGGAGTTCAGGTAAGGCCTGCTCCCTTTTGCTGGTATGGCAGAAAGGCTTAGTGGTAATTAAATCCCATAGACCAAACAACAAATCATTTTTCTTGTAATACCTGTGCCGTGACACTATTGATTGAATAGGGTGACTTAATTGCTCAAAAATAGCAAACAACAACAAAGAAATCAACAGCATGCTGTTGCAACACTACGTGCTAAGGCGTATTTGTGATCAAATCATTCACAAGAAGGATGAAACAAAGAACAGCTCTCATGTGAGTTATTTGATATGACAGACAGATAACAAGATTCTATTTAATTCCATAATTAACACAAAAGTCATCAGCTCTCTGCTTCCACTTTCTCAGTCACGTAAGTGTTTACACCTCCCTGTTAACATGAACTAACCTTGAGGTGCAGGTGCAGCTCCAGGAGGAGTCAACCTATTCTATCTTCTTTTATTAATTATTGTAGGTAAAAATGTTCATCAAAGACTCAGTTTCACATGATTCTGTGAAGCCCTTCATGGTTCAATACACAGCAGATTTGCCACATGTGGATCTGGTAATCAGTGAATTGAATAGTCTATTCTGCTGTGTTCTTGATGAGTAAAGATTGTGGAATTCTGCTCGCTGATGTGCCAGCAGTAATATGACAGAGAAACAGACCACCTGCTGTTGTTGTGAGTTCGGACTTAAAACCTCTCCTTCCTCCATATACACACACACTGTATGCTATCCCTCAAGAGCTGAGGCTGTATATTAGTTACTTTACAAACCGCAGGTGATGGTCTGATGTTTGTTAACTGTTCATCAGTGGATATAGTCACACAGCAACCACTAGTTGTTGTGATGGAGAGATCAGTAGATTCCAGCAGAGAAATTAATCAAATTGGTCAGAAGAAACTGCTCATACAGTGCATCCTGGCATGACTAACATGACACTGTGTGAAAAGAAACCTTACCCTTATCCCATCTGTGAGTGTTTGCAAATCTGTGGCAGATGTAATATTCTAATTAAAGGCTAAATTGAACATTGTTTATTCTGCCAACAGGCTGACACGATGAAATGTTGCATATTTTGTGTTCAAACAATAAAGAAAAGCATTACCTGCAAAGCCATAAAAAAGAACTGCAGATTTTCTGGTTTTATTGCAGCACAGCACATTACTAGTCATAAATCTGTCGACAGAATTACTGTATCAAAAGAGTGTAACAAGAGTTTGTTCTGTCCTGCACAGCAGAAAGGTTTTCCTATCAGCATAAATACTGCTGTCCACCAAATCCCAAGTTTGCTCCGTATGTTTTATGGAACAAGCAATCCAGCATCCAGCTTCACATCTTGGTTCACTCTTCAGAATGCTTTGATCACTGTCCGGGTAGCCAAGGGCTTTACTATGTTGACCATTTAATTTATATGTCCCCGGTTGGAGTCTGTCTGGGGACCTTTGTAGCATGTTATCCCCCATCTTTCTCATCTCATTTCATGTCAGCTCTCTACTGTCCACCATCTAATATAGAAAAAAAAACCTATGATTACTTTTGTGCAATATTATATTTTCACTGCAATCTTTTACTATAATCAAATTTGCACTGCACCACCATAAAATTGGCTGCCTCAAGAGTCACAAAAAAGAGCTAACATCAGAGCAGCAGAGGCCGAGATATCCTGACTGTTAGTCCCTTGTAGTCAAACCAAAAAAACTGCCTATATTCACATATTACAACTCAATAGCATCTTTCATTAGACCCTGCTAAATGCTCCTCCAGTTTGTATCACACGCTTTCTGTTAAAAAATGTACAGAAAGTCTCTAGCCCAAGCTGAGATAACCCTGATGAATGTGGAAATGCTCCCTACATTTCACAAGATGCATAAACTGAACATCGGTCATGTAAAATCACTGGAGTGGCCCTTATTATCAAGTGATTAAAAACAATTCATAGTAGTAGACTGATAAAAAATGAGGGGAATGAAAAGAAACAGATTCACTATTTTCAAACAATAGTATCAGTCACTAGTTAAGGTGCCTTTAGACTGTGTGACAACAACAATCGTGTAAGTTCATTGCATGTCAAATTGTGCAAAATGCATATGATAAAGTCTTGGTTGCAATCTGTGTCAGACTGTATGATATTAGTATGAGGCATGTTGGATTATGCACTGAATATATAGTAATCTATGATGTAAATAGAAAAAAGTACATGAAAGCAGAGGCATGTCATCAGCCTGCGTCATCCATCTGCACTGCTCTGATGTGTTGAAAATGCAGCAAAGCCACACAAACTTCTTTTTTGTTTCACCTCCATCATTTTGGTTTTTGTGTGCCATGAATATACTAAGGAGAACAAGTGTGTTTTCTCCCTAAACTTTATTTAAAAAAATGTCATGCAAGCCAGTGTATTCTGTGTCATTTCATGTTGTATTCTGATTTCTTCTTTTTTTTGTAGATGTGGGTCGTTGCAACAGTTGCATTGTGAAAATTTCTGACATTGTCAGAATTTTGCCTCAGGCTGTCTTTGGTTGCCAAAGCTCCAAATCAATCATCAGTGGACGAGTCTCACAGTGCGATCTAGGACACCGTTTTCTCTCACCATTGTCAACTTTCGCCCAAAATCGCACACTGTAAAGGAGCCTTTAGTCAGTCGTTTCTGCGATTGAGTAACAGAGGTCACAAAAAATAGAAAATAGAAAATCACAAAAAATAGAAATGCATCAAATCAACATGCTTCTCACGCATGCAACAAATGAAACAGTTTAGAGTTTACGTCAGTTTGCATTTTGAAGTATATTTTATAAAGGGGATCTGTCTTTTCAGTGTTCTGTACATAAAATGATCAAAGCTCTGGCAATGTTTCTTAACTCACAGTCAAGAAACCACAAATCTGACCTGCTCTGCTCTTTGTCCTCCTCGCCATAACCTATACATAGTGTATGACTGCATTTTTACATAAGCCTCCCATGTAAGGTGACATGAAAATTCCATCCTTCCACATTATCAAGAATGACACCTTACATCCATGCACTGCCAAGTTGGTAAGAAGCTCATTCACCTTGGCAGCCCAGTTAACAGCGAAAAATGCACAGCATTAATATTTCTTGACACATTAAAGTCTGTTTGAGGCTGACTGCTGTTGTTTCAGAGGTTTACGTGCTACTACGAGGAATACATGGCACATCCTGACAGCTGACAGTAGCAGTCTTGTCTTCATTGTGTAAAAGGTGTGAACAAGTGCTTTTTAGGTGCTGACATTGGCTGGGTTCAAATATATTTGAGGTGAATGGGTTTTTTTTTTTTTGCTTTGTTGTCCTGCTCTGTATCACACAATATTGTCTTCCAATCAAGCTTGGCCATGACTGGTAACACAAACACACTCACATCTACAGGAACTGAAGCTTCTCTGGGTTTGGTTATGGCAGGTAGTTATTAAACTTTTATGTGGTTCTAATGAAATCGTGGTATACATGGCATTCCAGCCCAAAGCATATGAGGTGTGTTTAATATCAGAGCGAAGATTGCAATCAGTTTATTTCTCTATTCAACAAACAGAAGAGTCAGATGATTAAATATGCAATAAGCAATATAAGATAGTATTGCTTCTTGCATCACAAAATACTGCACTACAAAAGACTGAGCTTGTGTTCCTTCAGAGAAAAGGATGCCAATGTTAAAGCTACAGAGCAGTGAAGGGAAGTGCTTCTTCTAACCCCACACTCCAACACATCATTGCACTCCTTTGCCTTTGGGCGATTGGCCACCCCATCGCTTCTAGCACCCTATGATCACTGATCTACTATAAGTCAGAGTCCATCACTCTCATCTCTTCGAGTCAACAGACACCCCGTGCTAGCACTTATTTGCGTCTCATTTCCAGAAAAGAAAAACAAATCAGTGCACTTGAACTGTGGCACTGAACAAGCCTTTACTTGTTTTTGGTTTTTTTTTTGAGGGATGCAATTTTCGGCCTGCCCTCACAAGAAAAACGACAGTATAGGTCTAAAATTCAGCCGGCAAAAATGACCTATAGTCACATTTACACCATCGTGCAGCTGTAGTAATTATGACCCGGGGAAGTGAGGCAGACCAAATGACATATAAGGTGACTTCCTTATTAGGTGGAGGTGGATAGGGGGAATGGCTAAATAGTTTAGTCAGATGGCAGAAAGGCAAAAAGTGGACTTATCTGCAATAATTTTGCTGCCTCAACAAATACAGATACAAATACACATACTCGGCAAAGCACAAATAGTGGGTGTTCATCCCTCCAGAAGAGTTCAAGAGACTTGTAGAATCAATGCCAAGGCTGAGGAACACCATTCTCCAAAAAGATATTCCCTCATTTAGTGTTTTGATGATGGTGGTGGAGAGCACTGTCTAACACTTCAGTCCAAAATCTCCCATAGGTGTTCAACTGGGTTGAGATCTGGTGACTGCAAAGGCCATAGCATATGATTCACATCATTTTCACACTCATCAAACCATGGACAAAAATGTTTCATTTTATAGATGAAAGTGATCACTCAGAACAACTTTGTATTGATTTGCAGTGACCCTTCCCTCTAAGGGGACAAGTGGACCCAAACTATACCAGCAAAATGCCCCCCAAAGTATAACAGAGACACCAGATCCCCTCACTGAAGGGGTCAAGCGTTCAGACCTGTGCAAGTTTTTCCTTTAATTTGTCACCTGTCTGTATATAAATGCTTGTGTGAACTTGTGAAAAGTCAAAATGCTTAGTGCAGTCATAGAGACCATGTTTGTGTGTCTGAACAGTGTGTTCCTGTGTGAAAGAGAAACAAAGGACATCTGTTCATGCTGAGGCAAATCCTGCCATGTCTGTATGGGTATAACCAAGTTACAACCAGAGTCACAACAGTCACAATAACTCCTAGAGGTTGGTGTAAAAGAGATAAAGGAAAATTTACAATGCTCTTCGGCATTCACTCCTCTGCGGCAGCTTGTATGTTTGTGTTGATTGTGAGTGTGCAAAGCTCTGAGCATTAAAGAAAGTGTGACAATATTGAGAAATTGTTTCTTTTCTCATTTAAGTCAAGTGCAAGAGGTGAATTGCCACAACAATTCGGGGGCTCATCCAGGGCGCCAATCTCATTCACGCCTTTGACTATTCTCCAAACAGGTCAAATCTGCACAGCAGATGAAGGGACTATAAGTCACCTAAGTCAAGTTCCCCTGAAGAGGGCTAGTAAATGACTTCCAGGGTGAGAATAGACTGCTTGTGCATGATTATAGACAACGGTTTGAATGACACGTTTAGCCGCTTTCAGTCTTTACAGTTGTGTGTTATGTGCATGGATTTGTATCCATATAATCAGTGTGATAGAACATGTGCTTTTCAGATTCTAACCAGCAAATTTCACAATTTCATTCTACCATTTTCAGAATATTTGTGACGTAGAATGTTAATATTTGGGCTGTCCTGAATTAGTATTTTGGAACTTAAGGTGAAATATCAGGAAAATAGGGCCTTTAGTCATAATACAAATGTTTTTTCTTTATCGTAGCTACTGTGTCTAGCTTAGAGCAGGAAAGACTTACTTTTGACAGATGTTCATAACAATCCATTTTAATAGCCAATATGCTCATATAGCATTAGCAGTATATTGTCTTTATACATGTATACACAATGAAGATGTACTTTATGTTCATTGTGTATAAAATGTGTGATGACAGAAGTGTGATGAAAATGCCTCATTGTTTAAAAGTGTTCATGTGAGTCTCCGTTGCCCTTGTGCCATTCTATTGACACAGGCTGTGTAAGTTGTAATTATCTCTCTGCACTGCCCACACCATTTATTGCGCAAGGCAATTAAAGTGAGTCTGACTCTGACTCTAATTTGACCCTCTGCATCCATAGCTTTTCCTCTGCCAACCACAGGCAAAGTAATACAGTGCTGTTGCAGCTGAGATCAACAGCTCTGTATTCCTGTAGCAGAATGACTGACACGCATCCCAATTCTAAATCTGACACCATATTTCTGGGAGGATGGCCCATTGGTCAGCTTACCTGTTGAGTGATGAGAGCATGGACACAAAGAATACTGTTTCCTGAAGTCTGAAAAGCACAAACAATGTAAAAATATGACTACTTTGATTACATGACAGCAACATTGTGTAGTATTTTGCCCTGTAATCAGCTCAGCTGACATTTAGCTGACATTTGATCAGTTACAAAAAACAACCTGCCAGCCTACAATCTGGTTAAAGCCAGGGCTGTAATTACAGGTACAAGTTCAGAAAAAATTGATTGTTAGAAATAATAAAGCGACTCACAGCAGAAAAAATGCATACACCCACACACATATTTGACCGCCATAGCTGTTTTTTGACAGTGCAGTGACAAACTACTGCAAATACCCTGTATGTCATTCCTCTTGTGGAGAGGAAATAGATTTACCTTCACTTCATGTGTATATTGATGATATTATACTCATTCAGTAGACTTTTACAAGATTAGACTATTAGATTGAGGAGACAAAAAAAATCACAAAACATGAATTTAGCCTGAAGCTACAATGTTAATGATCTTAAATAACAGGCAGTCAAGTGTTGTAATAATTTAACCCAAAGACTTGTAATCTGAAGCAGTCCCTTTGCCAAAATATCTTTGAAAGTCTGAAACTTTCTCACAAGGATTGAATCACAAGAACACACACAGTGTGGATCTGCGTGATGGCACACTGGCCTGTCTTGCTTTCTCTGTATGGGATGACAAGCCTTGGTGCAGTGCAGTTTATCACCAAGAGTCACTAAAGTTGACACTAGAGCAGGATCGTACAGGCTATCAGACAGCCAGCCAACCCTGCGCACACACACACACACACACACACACACACACACACACACACACACACCACACCTCGGACTTGTGCAGAGACACAGTTGTGGTATATAGATAAGATTGTATACAGATAGGGGTGACAACTAAAATCTAGTCTTATTCTGCATGCAAATAATGATGTAATGTAGTGTGGATACAGTTGAATGAAAGGAAAGTAGAAGCAAGTTTCTGTTTTATTTCAGTGTATGAAGCTAATTTACATCATTTAATTAATGTCAGAGTTTCTTGACTGTACAGTTATGTTGTAAAGCAGTTAAAAATGAGGGATTATTTGAAGAATAATTCTACTGATGTGTTTTGGATCAGCTGATTATGTGAGACTAATTATTGACTGATGTGTGTCAGGTGTGTGCAGACAGGAGCCAGACTGATCTAGCTGGGGATTGGCTCATTGGCTAGAGGTCTCTATAGGAGATTGGTTAGCCATGTGACATCTAGCTACAGAGCAGCCAGGCCAGCCAGCTGATACCGAGGCAAGACTCCCACATCTCACAGCCACACTGACCTTTCTTCTCAGACTTTTCCCATCATAAGATAGGACATGACGGATCAATGAATGTTTGATAAGTATGAATGTGATTTGAATTAAAAGCTATTGCCGTCACAGCCGACAGATCTTTTAATAAAACACTTTGTTTTTTTTCTTTTTTTTTAAAATGATTACAGTCATAATCTATGCTGTTGAAAAGTCTAACCCTGAAGAGAGACACAAAGCAAATATGGACATTGCAAAAAATGTGAATTTCAATTAGATTTTTTGCATAAAAAAATGCTGCTGTTTAACATAACTGATTATAAATCCGTGGCTCTAATGAACAGACACACACGTAATATATTTAACCTTTTACATAAGCATAATTTTGTGGGTGTGTTCATATTTGCAAGAGTGTGTTTGGAAGAACTGTCTTTGCTCATGTTTGAAGGAACTATATCTATTGCCCCTTCAGCTTGTTTATGAGTAGGTGAGCAGTTTGTGCATGTGTGTGGGTGGTGGTCTTTCTAACCTTTCATTTCTTCACTGTTGCTCTTTGTCCATCCTCTTGCTTATGGTTTAATCCAGAATCCCAGAAGGCTAGCATATTCATTATGGAAGTTTCTGAACATTTTGGCATGTTTCCTTCTCGCAGTAGCACTTGAAAGCTGCAGACCGACTGTACATACAGAGTGGCATTCAGATTTTCATGTTGTAACCCGAAATTGAAGGAAGTTGCTTGAAGTGCTCTGCAGTGGAATTACCCACTTGCATAAATTATCTGGACTGCATTACTTTAAGTGGTGCCAAGGTCTGATTTATAACATTAACCACCTGAAGTGGTTGTTTTAAATGGATGCAATGCCTGTGCAGTCATGTAGTGGTAAAAATGTCTGGCATGCAAATGCACACTAACATTTCTGTTCCTTTTGTGTACTTACACAAACAAATGCCTTTTGACCTATAGAGAAGATCAAGTGCAATGCACTGTGTTTGAAAACCACAGAACTCAATTTGTTATGCATTTGATGCCTAACATTTCTATTTCTCTCTGTCTCCCCCTGCCAATCCGAGAGGATGCATGAACTCTTTCTGTTGTAGGTTTGGTGCCTAAACTCTGTTTTTTTAATCTATCTCCAATACCCACTACACCCTGGATGCAGTGCTCTGGATGGAGAATATCACAATGATATTATTCATATGCAGCCAGGTTTAGGTAATCCTTCCAACGCTGAGCTGAGACCAAACCATAAAAAGGACGATGAATTATTGAAGAGCATCAGAGAAATAGGAAACCTTTCTCTGAATAGGATCAACCTTTTGGGAATGCTTCAAAGAGCATTCAATAGTCGGCAAAAAAAACCCAGCCCTCTCCCTGCTTTATCCCTGTCGAAGAGCTCTGCCCTGGCTCTGAGAGAGAGAGAAAGCGACAGAGGGAGGGGGGGAGACTGAAAGCTCACCTATTGTTCACCCTTTATTTGCATGAAATTGTTTACCACCTTTTCATGCTGTTCTCTCTTTTTTCCCATACCTGTCCCCTACTGCTCCATTTTTCTCGCTTTCTGATTTTGTCCTGTCTCTGCTCATTTTAACAGAAACAGATGGTGGTGACTGAAGCATGCTGTGATGACAGTTAGCTCAAATTGGTGTGTACTGTATGTATGTATGGTATAGAAAATGAATGAGTAAAATGAGTAAGCATGTACTAGTGCTCAGGTTTGTGTGAAATATACTGCAATCATCATGAACATAAAGTCTGGGTACCATATTTATCTTTGCTTTTCTAAAAAAAAGAAAGTGCAAAGTATTCAGTGTGAGGTCAGATGGGGCAGATGCAAGGCATAATACTGTATGTTGCCTCAAGCTCCGAAGATCGCAAGAACAAACTTGGAGCAGGGTGAAATCTTTGCCAGCCACCAAGAGCAAGAGCCAAGTTATTTTGTTATCACGAGCCAAGACATCGCCCAGCAATGTCTAACCACTGCTAAACTTATACCAACGACCATAAATCCTAAACATATCTGAGGAGCTCTTGTATCTCAAGTGTTTCCTACAGTATGAATCATCTCATGTGTTTCTTTCTCACCCTGCACTGTATTTTTCTTTTTTCAACAAATCCTATAAAATGACCAAAACCAAAAATGTACTGTTCCTAGTAACAAATATTTCCTGTCTTACCAAAACTTTTTGTAGCATATTCCTCTGTGCCATAGATCTCCAGTCTTTTTTTAAAAAATTGCTAAAGTCCCCATCCTCTCACATTCATCTGCTGAAAGTGAAAGTTTCTCTGTGTTCATTGAAAATCTGATTTTAAGGACTATGAGCATGATTTGTGACATCACAACTACTTTTGAAGCCAATCGTCCAATATTCAACTTAGTGTGATATGGACACCCAAAGCCTCTAGTGCACAAACACCGAGAATGAATTTCACAATGAACAAGGAGATATCTTCTGTCCAGCTGTTAAACTTCTGAAATGAAAAAAAAAAAAAAAATATTCATTGATTTTGGAATTTGTTATGAGGGAGAATGTGCAGATGCCATTTTAAGGACTTTGACGTGGTCATTACAGTATTTTTTATTATTTATTTATTTATTTATTTTGTGGGAAAATCATATCAGACACATATCATTGTTCCAAGCAGAGTTTTTCTTAATACCCGGAGGGGATCTTTAAAGAAATACTAGGAAATAGGTTTATTTGCTTCCTTGCCAAGTGTTAGAGGAGAATATTGATACCGCAGTCATATCATTTTGTTCAATATGAAGCTGGAGCCAGCAGCTGGTTATATTAACTCAGCATAAAGACACTGAGACAGGAGGAAACAGCTAGCTTGGCAATATCCAGAGATAACAAAGTCCACCTTCCAACACCTCTAAAGACATCTCAAAACAACTTCTTGTTTGTTTAATCCGTACAAAAAACCCATACAAAAACTTAATTGTAAAAATGACAATTTTTACTCAGACAGTTTTACTCAGACAAGAAATAGTCCAGCACTTAACCCAAAATAAAACCGTGAACACTACACAGTTGTATAAACAAAATTTAAAATCCCATTAATGAGCCACAGCTTTGCACTGGGTGACATGCTGTTTCATTATGATGAACATACACTGTAGTTTATTTTGACTCAATTCCTCATACACTGTCCTGCTGCCATAAATACCTACTAGAGCACGACAGGTGTGTTAATCTTAGACTGAAAATAAATGCAGTAATTTTCCTGTAAGAGTTAAATTTCAAAAACATTACAGTGCCCAGCTGTCTTTTTAAAATAATTAAACTGTATATTTGTGACCTGTTTTTAAGAGTGAGAAATAAACAAGCTTGGGGCTGAGTGCCACAGACAGGGTTTAATTTTCTTAAAATAACTGAATGAATGTGCCAGTGCATAAAGAATATCTCCTGTTTTGATACATATCAACTTCTTTCCAGTGTTTTCTAAAATCAAGATTAATTTCATTTGTAATTGTAGTGCAGCCACATGCCTTACTCACACGTGTTTCAAGATATGAATGCTTCATTATTGAAACAAGATGATTTATGTTGGTAATAACCTATAATAGTATGCTACACAGGCAGTTTCTTAAGGTTTTTAGGACTCAAATTATTGACATAAATGATGATTCAATGAATATTTTGGGGGAAGGTGGAAAGTATTGAGAGACATACATGTGTGGTGTTGGTCTTTCCATGGGATTTTTCAGCAATAAGAAAAAGATAGAATAACACCACCCTTATCCATTAATGAAGTAAGCACCCAGTCTTATTCCTTGTGTTTGGTATGTTAATGTTATTCAGCTGGATTTGGATTTCTGCCACCCTGCCCTCCCTCACTTACCTGGATTTGCCTAATAGCTGTCTTTACCCATAGGGTAGATGCTACAGGCTAGATTTCCTGAGGCATCTCATTCAGACTGCATGATCACTAACTTTGTAAAACACAGCGTGCTTTTTTACACTTAAATGAATTTGAAAAGAACGTGCATGTACTTCTCAAAAGCGTGATTTTTGTCACTGAGTCTGTCGGGTTAAAGTGGAGTGACAGCAGATGAAAAGCGTGAGATGTAAGAAAGATGTTGGACTGCAGAGATGTAGAAAGGATCGGACAGAGATGGATGAAGTGAGCAAGAGAGATGTGCATTTCTATCTGTCTTCACTTTACATGTCTATCTCTATCTATATCACTTTGTCTATCTTTATCTGGACTCACACTCTGCCCCTGAGTTCTTCTTTGCTCCCTCGCATTGATGGAATTTAGGGAAGAGAGTGAGAAAGGGGGAGAAAAGAGCAAGACAGCGAGACTTTATTGCTGTGACCCTCTCCTCTAGCAGGATGTTTTCTGTCAGCAACACTTTCAGCGCAGCTTCTGCAAGACCACCCACACACACACACACACAACTCAAACACATACATGTTGATATCCATGCAAACACACATGCAGCAGCTTACCGTTTCTAAGATGGATATTTAAGCAATGATTTCAGAATTTGTCCCAGGGTCACCTGCTAAACAGCAATGACCTTCTCTCCTCTGTTCGCCAAGTTAAAGAGATGAAGGTAGAGGCGGGGGAGAAAAAAGAGACGGGCAGGAGAGGGAGGGAGGTGCAGGCAGAAAACGCTTTTGTGTGTTGTCAGCAGAAACATTGTTTTATGGATGCAGTGTTTACAGTGGGGTTGCCATATTGTGTGTGCGTGTGTACGCGCAAATGTGTGTCTGTTTGTTTTCTCCTTTGGATGTATTTGGCCTTACCTGTCCACAGGGATGAATTAAACCTGTCAAAGTTTTGCTTGTGTGTGTGTGTGTGTGTGTGTGTGATGTTCTGAGATGTATTAGGCCTGTCTATGGACACGTTGACTGTTTGTTTTAAGCCTGCCTGCAGGGCTTATGCATTCTGCATGAGAGTACCGCGCTTTATGTGTCAAACCCATTTGTTTGCCCAAATGCTCAGTGAAAGCACAAACACTCGGTGGACCTTTTGTTTGTGTAGTGTTCACCCACATGCACACTTGTTACAGACTCAGATCCACTCGCACACAATGCTAAGCATTCACGAAATGCACACACAATCACTCACACACTTTGAACATTCGACTTGATTCTCTTGTAATATTTTCCCAAAGTCAAACTCTCAATCTACATGCACTTATATGTATTTTTTAAGAAGAGCAAGTATTCCCATTAATGAATCCCTTTGTTGTATTCTCGTATTCCTCTCAAATCCGTAGGCACTTGAGTTTGAAAGTAATGAAGTTATACTCCAACTTACAAACCAATATTTGCAGTTTCAACTTTTTTAAAACAAAAAAATATACTGTATATTCTCAGTCGTCAGTGGGCTTATTGTGGCAAGACAAAGTGGGCTGATGGGAGTTGAGCAATTTTGGGATTCTTTTCTTCTGAAAAAATACTCCCAATTGAAACTGTTCACAGTAAGTATGTGTACTGTACATGCAAACTAGATATGATGTTCACATGGAACATAGACATATCCCTGTATACATGATTCTAACATTATCCAGGTTTCTGATCATCTGCATGTGTGTCTATGACTCCACAATATCCCCTCGCTGTCATTTCTGTATTAGTTGTAATGACTCAGAACCAAAAGGCATGACCTAAGAGACAGGAACAGAATCCAATATTCTTTAATCAGTCTGAAAAAACAAGCAGGGGTCACAAACCAGGCAGACAGGTAGATCAAGCAGACAAATCCAAGGGACTAGGCAAATCTCCAGACCGAGAAACAGGTAGGGTAACAGGTAACAGGCGAGCTGACAGATAGATGAGGAAATGCTGGAAAGCTAGGCAAACACAGTAGACAGGGGGTGTGAGAATTGGGGGAAACTCAGGTGAGGGGAATGAGGTGATTGCAGGGCAGATGGGGGTGGTAGGATCTGCAATGACAGGAGAGTTAGTGATCAGGCAGGTGAACAGTATGAAAAATAGTCACTATAGTAGAAGGTCAACCTGTGACATTAGTTTGGGATGAATCCAAATTTGGTTTTTAGCTTCCTGGACTGCATTTATCATACTTTCACTATCTTTTCAGCATGTAGGTCATCATTACATTTATTTTTATCAGCATATTTTTGTTTTGCTGACTAACTACTACGTGACTGGACTCGAGGATGTGACTGCACACATGGCAGACATCGATTAGACCCTTAACAAGACATTTACATGCCACACTATGGCATAATCCATATGTACTTTGATGTGCTAACAGTCATCATGTCAGGTCTATGAGAGCCATAAGGGAATAAAATGCACTATGAGGTGAGGCTTCAGACCTCATTCAATGCCATGAATATGATTATGAATATGTAAGCTATCCGTGGGTATTTTTCTGAATGGATCTTATCTATATTGACATGAATTTATGCAACATATGTGCAAAGCGTGCTGCTTTACCATCATGTCACAGATAAAGATGATGGTTGATATACACCCAGATAGCAAAATTGCTGTGGCCCAGATCTGGCCCATACCCGACACTTTCGGCACTTTCATCTGGCTGCATGGAATGATGGTACTTGATGATGGTTAAAGAGATGAAGGTAGAGGAGGGGCCCAAACCTGTGTCCTAGATCTGGGCCACAAGCAAGCTGTATGTCAACCAAGAACAGACCAGATAAACCAGAACTGGCCCACATCCAGAATACACATATCTGAGAACACTGCATCTTTACCAAAAAAGGCCCATAGTTGATTTGGGATATTTGGGCCATATTTGCTATTTTACATGTTGGCCATTTCGCATCCATTTTGTCCTGGCCAGAAGAAGGCCAGCAGTGCTGCATCATTGCCTGAAGTGGCCTACTTCTGTATGCAATCTGGGCACAGTAACACTTTACATGAGCATATACACAAGTACAATGCAAATATCTCTTTTCTTCACAACAAACCCTTGACTGAGGATCAGTACAACTGTGGTATCTAGTTTAGTTGGATGAGAACCTTTGCCAGTAAAAATTATCAATAATTTTCCACCCCTTAATTCTGCATGTCTGCAAGTGCAGGAAAGTCCAGATATTTAAATTCAGTCTATTCTGGATTATATTGGGGTACCAGGATACAAGTTTATCCAGGTGTCTGAAAACAGAATGTGACGTTTACAAGTGAAAACACAAACACAATGCTCCAAAATCTTGATCATAATCAGATTAATGCACTCAGTGAGGTCTGAGGGCTATCTACTAACTGAGACATTGGAGTTTTTAATGTTGAGAGCACTGGGAATTAAATTTGATTCACATCCACTGCAGTGGGATGATGGCAGACGCACATAAAACAGAAAACATGTTTTATTTTTCATATTTGGTTGAACTGACCCTTTAACCCTGGGTCGCTCAGACCAAAAATGTTTATGACACAATCCACAGAGATCAGAGAGAAAATCCATTTTAATTGTTGGAGATTGGATGGAGATTTGTTGAGTGAGGCATTACCTCTTCTCCATGCAAAGATGAGGCAACACAAATTAGTAATGAGATGGGGTAATTCTGTCTCAGATTTTGACAAGAAAGATGGAGAAAGGTGTGTAAAAGTTTATAATCTAAATGTAAAAGTGGAAAAATACAGTAGGATAGCTGGATATCCAGGATATCCAGGTAGCTGGATATGGAAAAGCAGCTCATAGTCAGCTGCTAGTTTAGCTGCAAGTGAATAACTTCTGTGACAGGAGGATGAAGGGACATGGTGACAGAATCCATATGTAAACCAATATGCAGCTCATGGTTACGGATATAGGAACAGTTGTTTTTATTTAAAAAAAAAAAAATGTCTGAACATCTTGACAAGCTATGACAGGTGAGGCCTGTGGAAACATAGTGTGTAGGTGGACACCAGACAGTGTCTATTTCCAGATGAATCTGTTCTGTGTCCATTATAATGTGTAGTGTATGTCTGTACTTTAACTCATTAGGAGTACTGAAATTTAAGTCATGTTTCTGTCATGTTGGTTTGACTGCTAATGACAGTGTTTCCAGCTTCAAATGGTTTCACTGAGCCTTTGATGAAAGGGTATCGAAGTCCATAGAGACACAGACACACATACCGAAGTCACTTCCGCCCTCATGACACCACTACACACCGCTCTCACTGGGCGAACCATTTTTTATTCGTTTAGCATACATTCGCTTTTCATGTCCACCTCAGCCTTTGTATCTCACCCCTCGCCTCCCCTGCTGCCTTCATGCTGTGACACCAGCTTCGGTGTGTGGATGCTCAGAGCAACATGGGCTCGGGATTGATTTCTTAGCATCAAAAGGTAGGCGTCCACATCCAAAAGCCCTTTCATCTGAATACTGAGCACAAAGACAGGAATAGTGAAATATTTTATTTTCTGATTATGTGTCTTTCTGTGGGTGTGATGGGTGTGAGTGCAAACAGCTTGAGCTCAGATATGCGTAGCCAAGATCTGTCTGTGATTATGCTCCGCTGTCCTGCAGTGCCCTTATTTAATTTCAGTAGATTCAACAGATATGGGTTATCTATTAGACCTCTCATGTCATGATATCGTAACATTTTTAGCCCAGAAAAATCTTATTTTGCTGCTGTGCCTGTTTGTCTCTGTTCTGTTTGTTGGTCTGTGTCTCCGTTCTGCACCACCTACTGTACTTCCTTGTCCCTCTCTCCTTGCCCCAGGTCCCTCCACATGCTGCAGGTACTGAGCAGACAAACCCTGGGGACTAACACACACAATCCAACCATCTGTCACCCACATGCAAGCTCCATGTGTGTCTGCACAGAGGGGTGTGTATGTTCAGGGTTCAGATCTGGATATCGTCCCTGCGGCCACTGAGCTGTTTGTCCACTCCACGTCTCAGGAGAGAATGTGTGCACGTGTGTGAAATCATGTTATCTTCACTTGTGTGTGGCCATCAGATCCGTGTGTTCCTACACGCGCATCTGCATCATGTTGCCCCAGGAAGAGCTTTGAGCCGTCCCCAGGAAAGCCTTTGGGAATTGGTGCAGGAAGACTTCAGGGAATGTGTGTGCAAAGCTGTCAGATGGATTTGTGTCCATCACGGCTGTGTTTGGCCCCAGGGCCGTGACAGAAGATCAGAACAGAGAGTTTCTACAAAGGAGCAGCAGATACAGTACAGACAGAACCCAACTAACCCACTTCTAAAGTAGAGCAGGGACAGAAATGTGGAGGGGCTGGGGTTGGGAATTGTGTGACATTTTGAAGATCTTCAGGTCCTGACATATTCGATGATCCTCTCATTTCTATGGTTTTCTTTATCATAGACTATATACTGCACATATCATCACATATATGATTGTTTTGTCCCGGTATGACACTATTATTCTGTAGCTTTATGTGTAGATAATTATCCTACTGTGAAGGTCACCATCACCATACTGCAGCACTCATATATAAATGTGTATATAATATAATACCTTTACTTAAGTTTCAAATAATACATTCCAGATGTACAATATAAAGTATAAAATTGATGACAAATAACACTAAACCTCTATGACAATGCCTGTGCTTTTGATTGACCGTTGTTCCAACTCCATCCACTGTTTATTTGCAATAATGTCATAGTTGACTGCAACAATTGCAGGAGCTATATACAGGGACAAGCCCCATACGAAAGGAAGCAATGCTATAAACAGACTATATAGTTCAAGGCCATCACTTTCCTCCTGAGATTCCCTCTGTGCTGTGTGTGTGTGTGTGCACTGTGAGTGTGTATGTGTGTGTCTGACAAAAAGCTTTAGCTCCCTCACGCTCTAGTTTTTTCTCCCTGTTTCCCTCCCTCCCGCTTTCACTAATCATTGGATTTAGCTCTTCTGTATTTATTTGTACTTATCAGTAAAATGAAACGCATCAATGATGAAATGAACTTATCATGGTGTGAAAGAGAAAACAGTGCTGCGTGCTTGTAAACACTTGACACATACTCCCACTGAAATGTCTTGTACATAATAAGTGCTGTAGCGATCTGTGCATGTCTCTCTCTGTGTGTGTGTGTGTGTGTGTGTGTGTGTGTGTGTGTGTGTGTGTGTATCAGGACGACAAGAAGATGAGAGAAGACAGACACAACAGTTGCATCATGATTGTAACATCTGAGCCATTTATGATTTATTTATGCATCTTATTTGTTACTGGGGTAGAGATGTTTTGCTAACAGAGAGAAATGTATGGCTGGGGGCTAATACAGGATGGTTAGAAACATGGCTCCAGCAATAAATAGCAAAATCAACGAATTAATCAATTTATTGGTCACTGATTCAGGCAGCTGGACAGTCAGATATTTAAAGTAAAAGTTTGACATTTTGAGAAATACATTTATTTGGTTTGCCAAGAGTTAGATGAGAATATTGATACTATTCTCACGGCTCTAACCAGAGGCAGCACTGGAATGTAATCACATATAAAATATTGTCAGTATATACTTCAGTTTTTGTACAGATTAAACAACAACATACATGTAACATGTTCATTAGTTAGGTTTAGAGGTGCTCATAGATTAAAATATTTTTTCCTTTAGACTGAGCCAGGCTGAACATGGAAGCAAATAAGCATATTTCTCAAAATGTCAAACTATTCTTTTAATGAATGGATACTAAAAAAAAAAACACCAACAAAAAAACACTAGATATAGATTTATATAAGTAATAATGTATACAAATGACTGACTGAACACCGTGATAAAGCACAGTGTGAAGCTTTCAAGCTGTATCTTCGATGCCTGCAGTACCAGACTGCATGCAGTATACAGTATTAATGGTGCCCTTTTCCCGAGGACACACTAACACAGTAACAGCAAGGCCCTCTCTGCTTTCAGCTTTTGATTGCCTGACTCACAGCCACTCAAACTGGCAAAGTGTGGGAGAACGTGCTCCAGGTATGCTGCAGAAGTTCATTATCTTTCAGGACGGATTGAATCAACATGGTTTAGAAAGGAAATGGTTATGGAGACAACCATTTTCAGCATTCTCAAGATAGTTCACTGTCTGAAATCACAAGTGGTTTCACATGGCATATCAAACTTTCAGAAGTAAGTAGTGTATCCATGGCAATTAAGCTAAGCATCTTTTAGTTTATCTGCATTGATGTGTGAACATTTCCAGCATCCTCTGAGGATGACAAATATTGACTCTCAGATTTGCGCTCATCTCAGTCGTCACTGCAATGATTTAAATGCAGAAATAGTTCCTTGAGGAGAGAAGTGACATTCATTTAGAAGTTACAGCAAAGTACAAAAAGTGCTATTTAGTCTTTTGTTTAAAAATCAGGCAGCTCTGACCCTTTGCTTAATGATTATTATACATCATTAAAATACACGCTTATGGGAAATGATTACCTATGTGTTAATTATCTCCTCCCTCTTGCCTCCCTCTGTTGAGTCTGTCAGTAGTCAAGAACCATTACTGGCAATTATAACTAAGTATTCATGAAGCACTTACAATGCATATGTAGCTTGTGTAAGCATTTGCATGTCAAATGGGGACTGCTTATATGCGGTGTTGGGGTAATGTGTAACAAATGTAACAAAAGTAATGTGTTACAGTAATATGTTACTTATAGCAGTAATAAAGTAAAATAGTGTTTAGTTTTGTGTCTTATTATTATTTGATATTATTACAGTTACTATGTCAAGTAACAAGTTACCACCCGAAATTATGACAGGTGCACTCACTTGTTTGTCTTATGGTAAAGCGTCTCCATTTTCCCTTGATCTAATGAAATGCTTTGCTTCCCTTTGCTTTCAAAACGTTGCTTTATTCAAACACCTTTACTCAGACAGGCAGCTAATCTAGCCAGGTAGCTAACAGTGGAGGGTACACATCATCACACAGGCTTTTGTGTACAGAAATAGGAAAGCGGAAGCTCCGCCGGGTCATCTCAGAGAGGGAAAAAGAAAAAAAGAGCGCTCACTCTGCCTCGATTTTTGGACACTGCAAACCCATACTTCAGCTTTTGCTTCTGTAATGGTGAGAGTAACACAAAAATATATAAGTAACACATTACTTTACACAGACAGTAATATTGTAAAGTAACTTATTACTTTCAAATGAAAGTAATCAGGGGGTAAGAGGGATAACCTATAGAAATGAGTTTTCGGCAGCAGCTTAAAACAAACCACAGATTCAGCAGATCTGATGGAATGGGGAAGGCTGTTCCAAAGTTTAGGAACTGCAACCACAAAAGCATGAGAGAGAGAGAGGAGTCCACACAGACCATTGCAGTTTACTCCAGCCTCAACATAGTGGATAGAGTGAGTATAGGCTGAAGATGGTGGCGATGTAGCTGTGAAGCATACTGATATATTCTACATAAAGGGAGGGAGAGATGCAACAATGGTCCCGAGCCAAACTTGAACAGGGGACGTTGCAGCTCATGCGTCCTAACTCCTAAGCCAATGGGGAGCCCCACTCGTTTGGTGTTCTGATGAGCGCTGTCTAAGGCCGCATTCAGACCAACATTAGCCCTGTGTGAAAAAATGGAGCCCTTTCATTCATTTGAATGAGGCCACTTTGTTGACCCAGCGGGGGTGCCACCGCAAAGGGCTCAGGCAAAAAAAAGTTCAACGTGGCTCAACTTTTGCTGGAACACAATGCAACATGATCCGGAAGGGCACTGTGTTGACCAATCCAACACTTGGAAGAACACATTACTTTGTAACATGAACTTTTACTATTAACCTTGAAATCATCGTGATGGAAGATCAAATAATTGCAGCTGTGATAACCTTCCAGACTCATGGTATTATAAACTGGTTTGAAGTGTTTTGGCATCTGATAAACCTTCAAACTCAAGGATCTGTTACTCCAACTGGACTTCCTGGATCGTATTATACACCTCCAACAAAGCCCCTTGCATTGAGCTGTTTCTGGTTTGAACATCCATTCATAGGTCGCTCCAAAATCTCCCAGGTGGTCAACTGGATTGAGGTCTGATGACAGTGAATGCCATAGCATAAGATTTACACTATTTTCACACTCATGAAACCATTCAGTAACACCCTCAGCATTTTTATACACGTCACAGAGCACTGTAAGATGTTAATTGCCCAATTGTGTCATGCAGTACACCTGTATGCATTCATTATTTTCCTCCACTTATTTATCTACCACATGGAAGACCCCAAGAACTGTGACTAGTTAACTGGGATAGCAACTGTTGATAGCGAGGACAACAGGGTACAAGTTGGAGAAAGGCTCGATCTTTTCTTTTTTGTTTTTTTTTTAATAACATAAGAGTTATTTTGTGATCTATCAGAGCCATATCCACTGAAAACATTTTTCTTGCTGTGATTGTTGTTCCTCACAAACAATGAAAGAATGTTAACACATCACTTTCGGTCTTAATGAATGCCCAACACAGCCTGATGACAAATTCTGCTAGTGTTGAGGTGATGCTGCAACAATCAACAAATACTGAACTATAAATCGATTTCTACACCAAAGATATCCACGGCCTGTTGGAGAGTGGAGTGAGTTAGACTGAAGTTCACTTACTACAGGAGAATGTGAATGAATATGATGTGTGTGTGTGTGTGTGTGTGTGTGTGTGTGTGTGAGAGAGAGTGCAGCATCACGTGATGCAGGTGATAGATGAGCATAATCTCCGCTGTTGAAACAGGACCGCTTGAATCAGACAGAGATTAATAGGGCTGTTGACTGGCTGAAGTGGCTTGTTACAGTAGTCACCAGATTCAGCCTACCCTTGATCTCATTCGCCAGCTGCACTTGTGTATAATCTCTGCTCACTGACTCCCACTTAGGTGGTGGGCAGAGTTTCTTTTTAAACTGGGCACAAAGCTGCCACTCTGAATCAACAGCCAAAACCAGTGAACAATCCAAACAGAAACCCACACTGCAGAAGACAATCGATCAAAGTCCATGTACACGTCCTGATCTTGAGTTGTTAAGCTCAGCTTGCTTGTCGGAGTGCAAGAAAAAGCCATGTATATTTATGATTGATGTCTTTTTCTTTTTATTTAGACACACAGGGGAACTTCTAAATAAGACATGAATTCTTAAAGTTGTAGGTTAACTATGGCAGCCAAAATTAAGCTACATTCAGTTATGCTCCCATTCTCAATCTCCCTGCCAAGTTTGAGGGGGTTGTTTTACTGCTGCAGCCAATTATACGTGAACTCAATTACAGCAGCTCAACACTTAAGATTTCTTCATCATCTCCTCTCCTAAACATTACCTAACTCTCCCACTTAGGGGTATAAAATAGTCTCTGAATCTACTCAACTCAACTGGGAATAAGCTCATCAACCAACCAAGCTTATCAGCCAATACTGGCACATTTTCCAGTGAGGAAACCCCTGATCAGTTTATCACCCTACGCTATTCTCCTCAGGAAAACTTCCAGCTGCATTTACTG
This sequence comes from Thunnus albacares, assembly GCF_914725855.1. Taxonomy (NCBI): domain Eukaryota; kingdom Metazoa; phylum Chordata; class Actinopteri; order Scombriformes; family Scombridae; genus Thunnus; species Thunnus albacares. The sequence goes on along the minus strand of NC_058108.1, from coordinate 11,002,120 downwards.
ATCCCCCCCATTGTCACAGACCACACTCCCCTCAATATTTAATATATTTGCATGGAGGTGATTTATAACTCAGAGATATCAGAGAGGAAGGATTGGCTGATCAGGAGAAATATGCCACTGACAGATTGACTTTTTTCAGTTGTGAAGTTTAGATTATGATCCCGTCATGGACTAATATCAATGCATTGTTAGAAGTAACAATTAAACCACTTACTAATATAAGTATGATTTGATCATGTTGAACTGTTGAATCAAAGAATCATGATAACTCATACATTAAATCATGCATTGATCCATTATAATTCATGCCTTAACTCATGCATTAATGATAATTCATATTCGCTTAGAAGATACCCCTCCCTCTCTTTTTTTATATTTATATAGTCATGGTCAGTTATGCATTGAGCCTAAAGGCTTCAAAACACATCATGATAATTTCTAATGCGGAAGTCATTAAGGAAATGTAATGTTGCCGTCAAATATTTAAAGCATAAAATTTTAGAGCATGTACATCTCTCCATGAAACCAAGACTCTTAATCTTTCATTAAAAAAAAATCAAACCTTGAAACACTCAACAAGTAATAAATTGGATACTGACTTTTCAGAGGATCAGAAAAAGCTTTTAAGTTCCTACATCAAAAACAGGTGTCTGGTTAACAGTAATTAAATAGAACACAAGAACGAACTGAATTGAAATTCCTTTAAAAGTTTAATTTCAGTTGTCAACTGAAATTAAACTTTTTTACTATGTGTTGTGAATCAACATCCATGTTTTTAGTGTGATATTTTAAATCATCGCACTACCCAACCATGAATTTCTTGTTCAGTCTCACATAGCTTATACTGAGGATTTGGGGTTTCCATTACTCTCCTCTGCAGATCAGCACATCAAAATTTACAAATGTATGCCAATCAGGACAAGCTAACCAGCCAACCAGAATGAAGTCTTTTGGGAGCTTAATGACACAGACTGGCTTTATTCTGTGAGGATAAAAGCACAAGCCTGTGCCTTTGCCAGTTTCACCACAGTCCCTTTGCTCGCAAAACCCTTCCAAACCAGCACTGTAAATAGGCCCCGCGGCTAACCTAGCACCTTCACCACAGCCTTGTTGCCTCGTCAGCAGGAAGACAAGAAAATGATCAATTTCCTCAACTAAGCATTTGTTCTTAATGCAGGGCTGCTTACTCTTCATGTCTGAGCTCAGTGCTAAGAAAATCTTTCTAATATCTCTTCTGTTTTGATATTTAAAAGCATTTGTTCCTTTCTTGTGGATTCATCATTGTGTGAGCACCTTCCTTTTGAGCTTGCATTTAAATCCGGAAAAATATAAATAGTTGGATAGTCACAATTCATTTTGAATGCCATATGTTTGTCTTTTGAAAATACTCCATTGGATTGCTTTATACTACTACTGTATTACAGAGCTGAACATGAGCCAAATCTGTCATTGAAAAAAATAATATTCACATTAATTTCAGGGTAATTTTGCAATTTCCTCTAAAGTTCCAGCAGCAACAGACTTTTCATTTGTAGAGGGAGTTAGACACTCTCCTCTGCTACTGACATATACGCATTGACCTTGGAAAAATTAAAGTCATTTGCCTATCTTGATTTCCATCATTGGAGTTGCAGAATTTGTTTCAGTCAAATTGTGTGGTGGACTTTTGGGGAGTTTTCCTCTAACTTCTATATATGGCATCACCTCTTATGCCAAATCCATTTGAGGGTAGAAGTGGAATCCACATCATTGTGTGCTACTTTCTCAGATGGATGTCAATTGTAGACATGATTCAGAGGGTAAAATTGCAGCCCTGTTGATGAAGAAAACCCTCCAAAGTCAGTCACACATTCTACCATAGCTGTCAATATTGCATCCCTGGGCCTCATTGCACAAACCCAGTTATTCTCAGTCTTTTGTGTATGAGAGCACTCTAGATAGCTTTGTATGCATGCCTGGAGCATGACGCATGACGAAACAAACAGCATTTACTCTCTCGTTCTCCTGCGGTCACTCAGGCTCTGCAGCACCGGACAAACTCCCCAGGTCTTGATGGATGTCTCTTCAGCAGGTGTCTATGGACTGTTTACTGGATATTTTTGACTTTAGCTAAGAGAGTGACTTAATATTGTGCCACATCAGAATGAGCCCATCAACCATGACTCGGACAGCACCCAAATGTTGATTGCAAAGAAGATCAAGAGACTCTCGTATGGTGCAATACAGACGTGTTTTGTGCCTTTGAGCTATTGTACTGTAATACCCTGAAAAAGTTGCATCGCTTGTGTCTCTTGCATGCTTTAGCAAGCTGAGTGGAATGCAAAAGCTCAAAGAGGTGCACAGAGGTGTTTATCTGCTTTGATGACAGGATTCACAGCAATACCTGATCCAAGCAAGGGCCTTAGCACATGAGTAAAGGCTGAACCCTCATATCTCATCACCCTGCAACTCAATATTTGCTGAAGATTAACTGCTCTAAAGTGATTTTTGACAGCTTCTTGACTACCAGAAAAACTGGTAGTCCAGTTTATAGGCCAGAATTTCTGGATGCTGTTGCACAATGGACAATGGTGGAACACTAAAGCCAGATAATAGAGTGACTACATGTAACTTTTGCTTTCTCCTCACTTATCCTGCCCGCATTCATTGCACAACAGAATGACATTGCATGCTAAAGGGACAAAAATCAGAATGAATCTGAAGTTGTTCTTGAAATTACAACTATGCTTCTTTGTAATAATGATGGCAATAGACTACTTATATCGTATCCTAGTCTACTACTGACAATATAAGCCTAAACAACTGAATTCATGATTTATATTCAACATTTAAGCTGATAATAATAATCAACGGGCAGCAGCAGCAACATCACAGTCATACACCATCTGCAGTTCTCTTTGTCAATACACACTGATTCTTGTGAGGAAACATTAGGCACTGCCCTCTCTTTGGCTCTGTTAAAGCTGTGGGCAACACAAATATGAAATTTAACAATGATCAAAACATTGTAACACAGATTTTTCAGACAACTAAAACTTACAGTCTCATTATCAGGATAAACAACGTCTCTGTTGGGATGCTGGAAGCACTGCTTGAAAAATAGGAACTCTGCTGATTTAATCTGGACGTCTGGTCATATCTTTTCATACCCGGAGTAACTTTAAGCATTGTTTTAAGTGTCGTAAACAGTGTTAGGGCTATTTAATTTCACAGTTGAAAGGGAAAATTAAGATGAATGTGTTCCTACTGTAGTGCAGGTCCTTTCATACATTTCTCTAAAAGACACAAATACACAAACACTTTTGGATGTACACAAAATAAACTCATGATTTTCTCTAATGAGGTTATGCTTGTTTGATTTAAAAATGCTGTTGGGCATGAGTGGTGTGTATGTGTGTGTGTGTGTGTGTGTGTGTGTGTGTAGATCTGTGAGCCTGTGTGCCTGCTGAGATCTCTTTAGACAAGTACTTTTGTTGAGGTGTGGTTGATCACCAAGTGCATGTGCATATGTGTTTGTGTGTTTGTGTGTGTCAATGATTATATTGTCTAAAGCCTTGTCGAGCCCATGGCCATGCCATTCCTGCTCATGAAAAGTAGCCCTTCATGAATAATGTTGAATACAGACTGTGACAAAACCTTGAGGTAACCAAACAAACATCATGCCCCGGAGAATATTAAAGATCAAACACAACACTGACACTTCACCGTGTGTGAAAGTATGTGTGTGTGTTTGTGTGGTTACTCTTAAGTGACTTTACCATAGCTACTGAGTGTGCACATGCCCCAGAGAGCATGGAGAATAAAACTAGCATGACACCTTAACACTTGCATGAGTGTCTATGTGTGTGTGTGTGTGTGTGTGTGTGTGTGTGTGTGTGTGTGTGTGTGTGTGTGTATGTGTGCGTGTCCACCCAAATCAAGCCACCATAGCACAGTTGTATTTGGGCTAAAGCAACAGGAGATGAAAAGCGGGACACTGGTCTCTTTGAAATGGTGCTGTGCTTAAACTCTCCAAGGACTGTCACATACAAACCAACAAACCAGCCTGCCATCAATAATGTATTAAACCCATTCATCCAAGGCATTATGTTTCTCAATACTTTAACGGTTCAGTGGGAGTATAGCAGTGTACTGCTCAGAAAATGATGGCTCTTCTGGGGAAAGTGATTTTATATTGGACAGTGAAATTTTAACATTGATAATGATGGTGCTTTGTTCTGTGCCATGCTGCTATGTTGAGTTCGGTTTTGCTCCACTCTATATTCTCTTTGTTATAGTTGTAGGATTTGATGACTTCTTACTGTTTGAGGTTTGTATGAGCCGTATAATTTGAGGACGTTCAGTCACAGTACAAAAAATAAGTTATTTAAATTTAGGGGGGTTATTGAGAAAAACTTTCTAGATTATGGATGGATTTTACTATTGGAGGTGTTATCTAATTGCTGTTGAGGCATGATGCTGGTACTTCTTCCTGTTTCACCAACTTTTTTATGTGATGAAACAGCATCATTGGAACAAGCCGTTCTGATCTTGCCCTCAGTGTGAGGTCAAAACTGGAAAAAATACAGGAGGTGCCAGCAGTACATCCAGCCTGTCACAGTGATAGTGTTTGAATAATAAAGCAATAGCCTTGTCCCAGATCTCTGAATCACATCTCCACTTTGTTCAACAAACCCATAGGTCAAAGTTTTGTAGGCAGGATTATGAATGGTGACATCATCTTCCTTCACAGCTAGCTAGCTACAGTCATGAAAAATAATAACAGAAAAATGTTCACAAAAATGTGTAGACATCATTGACATAGCTGTACCAATTGTTGTTAGTCAACTTAGAGAAGGAACGTATATGACATACTTCTCTGATCTTGTTGAAAAAATGTTAACTGCTTCTGCAACTTCCATGTTGACAGAGAATGTGGCTAGTGGTACAGGTACGTCACTTGCTGTTGATTGGTTAGGACAAAACAAAACAAAATACCTTCCCTTCCCTACAAGAAAGTAGCTAACATGAAGACAGCATCAGGTTGAATGAATGAAGTGAGAAAAAAAAAGATATTCGCAGTCTGATTATCAGGCTAGTGAAGCACTGACAACCAAATACATCTCTGTGACAATGATCCTTGGTTGAAACATTTTTTACAATTTGATAAGAATAAGACAATTCCCAATCTTTAAAAATATATGTTACTCCATGTAATTGCTATTCAACTGAACTATTGATTAACAACATAAGTTTACATAAGGTCTTTATGTGCGCCATTGTCAAGCCATTAAGGCTTTGATTGCAGCATTAACTGATACATTCTGATGAAACACAGTGTGAAATCTTAGCTTTATCATCTGAAGCTGTTGAAACATAAAACTGGGGAAAGGGTTTGAAGTGGATACAAATCGCAATCATGATTGACAGGGTTTCACTTTAATCAGGAAAAAGACCGTCATCTCATCTCATCTGAGATGCATGCATAAAAGACACATAACAAGACTCCATGATGTAACGTTCTCCAAACCACAGGGAAGAAGGCTTTCTGGAGAGTTTTAACTAAATACATTGTCTCTGGGGAGAATGCTTATTAGCCACAATGTTTCTGAACAAACTTAATTTTAATGAGTTTAGTGAATGCTCAGGAGGACATTCAATCAACTCATTATTTTAAGTCTAAGACCTGAATTTGTGATTATACTGAAAGTTTTGAAATGGTTTTTGGTTGTGGTAGCTAGGAATTCTAACTTGACAAGATACCAAGTTGTCTAGCTGCACTGACTTAATGATAAAAGATAATTTGATACCACAAAACTGACTTTACAGTGCTCTTGAGCATCTCAAAATTCCCAAGTTTTAAGCAAATCCTTTTCTGTAGGAATATGCCTGCACACTCACTATAACCAATGGATTGGAATGTGTGTCAGCTCCTTTTATGCTGAGAGCTGGAGTATTTTCACCATGCCCTTTTCAGCAGCATTGAGTTGGAGATAGACTGTCGCCAGTGGCTAGTATTACCAAGGTGCGCGAACTCAGATTTGCCCTTTTCAATTTCTGTTTCCTCTATAGTGGGAGAATGATGCTGTATGCATTTTCTTGTATGGAGCACAGTCTTGGAGAAGTGCAGTCTCATAGTGATATTTCTCTCTTCTCTTCCTCTTTCCTTGCTTCTTTCCAACCCCTTTCTTATCCTTCCATTTTTCTGTCATTTACCTTTAATGCATCCCTCTTAATGTTTTCTGTCTCTTGTACTTCAATTACCTCCGAGATATGAATGAGGCGAATTAGAGTGAATTACATTTTCCACATGCATTGAATTTGAAAGGTTTCATTACGAAATTCCATATTTGAAAATATATCCACTTGTTCATTCTTGTCCAATTTTCAAGAGTGATTACATGAGCTAATACACGAACATGTGATATGTAACCTTAACATTGCCAAGATTTCAGGTCTTGATTTTCATGCAAATTACCTTTTTAATTGAGAGTTAGAATTACATATTTAATGGAAAATATGTCAATTTAAAATAAAACTTTTCATCTCTTAATTATATCCTAATTCTGCTAAGCCCTTCCTCTATGTCTGTTCCTCTCCCTATTTTTTTTCCCCATACAGTTTTTCTCATAACAATTTCCTTTCCTCCATCATCCATCTCACTCTGTTTTGCTCCCTCCCTCCTCCCCTGTTCATCTCAGAGGCATAAGAGAAATGACACTGGACAAGTCCTTGCTGCTTTATTAATCCTTTAAGCTTCTCGAGGGAGGCACAAATGCAACTACTCCCATTCAAATCAATGGCAGTAACTCCCAATTGCCATATCTGTGGACTGCTTAAATGTGTTTCATTTTTACACACTCAAACCTCAAAAATGCACACTTACAATCACACACACAGTTTAATGCCATACCACACGCACATCCACACACACACACACACATGAACACTGGGCACACACTGTGTTGAATAGCCTTGGCTCCCTATGGCCAGGGATCTGCTAACCAGGCTGCTGCAGGAACAATTCATGGGCTGCTCAGTCAAACGGAACTCTAACCCATGGGCCTGTGGAACAACCCCGGTCATAAAATATCTCAAACACACACCCGCACGGCTATCCCCCAACACATACATTCACTCTCTGTCTTCACCCAGACCATAAAATCATTGCGACAGATGAAGGCAGGGAACAGTGTTTTGTGCTGTTTTGCCCGTCACAGATTTCCATTACAAAGTCTTGCCATGAGTCTGGGAGAGCGAGGGCCTATTGAAAAATGGACAGGCTACAAAATGCTGCTAGTCAGAGCCAATCAATGTTGTGTTTTCCCCGCTGAATGGCTTGTCAGTGGAGGGTGGAGATGGGCTTTGTGTGAGAGGTAGGACTGTGCTGTGTTGGGCCAGACAATGGGTGGAGAGCTGATGTCAACTCCTGAGAGTGCATTCAGGGTTCATCATCTGGTGTGTTATAAAGCTCCTGAAGAAAATATCCCTTTCATCTGTTCCCAAGCTCTTCTCTCTCTTTTGCTTCAGACATTTCAGCTTTGTTCAGCATTTTCTCCCAATCAATTTTTTGTCGTTATGCTTCTTTTCTCATAACTGAAAATAATGCAGTGCTGTTATATACATTAGCGTTATTCTGCAAATTGTGAGGGCAAATGCATAATTCTCTGGCAATTGTATCTCCTGAATGGCAGGATTATATAAAGGCTGCCTTGACAGTCACTGATTTATCAGTGTGTTTGATGGAAGCTGGGCAGGCTTAGGAGAAAATAAATCATATTCCTGAGTGTGAATGAAAACAAAGTATCAGCAGAGCAGTGGGACCACCAAAACCCTTGGTTTTTTACATATTGTGTGGTAGCATGTACAGGCACATTCAGGGAGTGTCTTCACCAGAAAATGACAGCACTGGTCCACAGTTTGCTTATTACAACCTACTGGATATTTACATTTCTTGACATGTGACTTGACAAGTCACAAGTGACTCATACAAATAATGACTGACTTCTCTTCTTAGCAAAGGTGGAAGTGGCATGATGTTGTTATACCACCACAAAATGTCTGTGGGCGTTCAGACAGAAAACAGCTTTGTGTTAAAAAAAAACAAAAAAAAAACCAAGGTGTTGCAGCGGTGGGGGCGTGCTGATTCAGGTACCCATGAGACAATATAATTCTATCCAGAAGGGCCCGTTTGAAGAAGTGATATTTGTTTGAAAGTTTGAAAGCTTATACAACACAGAAACACTGTGATATGGTTTGTATTATTATTTGACAGGACTTTACAACTCTGAAAATCATTCTATCCTGTCCAATCATTTTGTAAGGTAAACAGTAGAATGATCCCAACATTCATTAATTCATCAGTCTGTAACATGAAGGCTGAAGGATTGTGTTGCAGCAAAACTGGGGTCAGGTTCAACTACTTCGCTGGACAACCCTGAAATGAAGGAGGAGGGGGTCTTCATTTTTTTGCATGCATGATTTTGGATGCAGTACTAATGCTTTTCTGAACACAGCCTTATGGAGGAGGTCAAGGAGGACAATTGGCAAGGCTATGTTATCAACCAGGGAAAGGGCCCTGAGCCCTTAGGGGCCCTGAATGCACTGGGTTAAGTTTATTCCAATTGGTATGTGGTAATTTGATAACATTAAATACAATAACATGCACTGGCTTGGTCCTGCATTTTACCCTGTCTTTTTGGGGAACCCTGTATAATAATCTAGTCATTACATGGTGCATATAACCAAATAAATTTGGTTCAGCCTGTTTTCCTGAAGACAATATGCATGAGACACATAGAAAATGGAGAGGGGGCAACTGGGGCCCCAAGTTTGTTTTCTGCCCCAGGGCCCTGAAAGCAGTTTAGTCTAGCCATGTATTTGGGTGTAAAAAGTTGCAACTTCAATGCTGGATACTGCAGGTTGTGTCTTGTCCCCGACCAAAAGTAAATATTGCTTCCCTTTTGCACAATAAAGGCTATCTTTCCCTAGACTTAATAATCAAGGTCTCCCTTGAAAAAGAGGTTTCGGACCACAATGAGACTTACCTGTTTAAATAAAGGTTTTAAAAAGTCCCTCTATTTGCCTTAACTGAACTAAACCTTAACTGTGGCTGTGACTGATCAGATTGCTTGTATCAATCATTTTTAGAACAGTCACATAGGTTTTAGAAGGCACTGAGTAACAACCCATTTTGTCATTTTGGTTATAGGACTTGTTGCATTTAGGGGAAGTGGAGGGAAAAAAGGGCACTTCACTGTCAAATGTGGCACAAAAGGGCGCAGTCTTGAAAAAGGGCACAGACAGGAAGGGCACAAACAACATAGATCTGTCACAAGTGTGTTCAGTTCATTTAGGGCTGCACTGTGGCAGAGTGGTTAGCCCTGTCAGCTTACAGCAAGCAGTTCCTAAATTTGTATATTGGCCATTTTCTGGGCAAAAGTTAAAACTTCTCTCTGGCACTTTACAGATTCTAAATTGCTAATATATGTGAACGTGTAGCCTTGCCTTAGGCTCAATGCATGCTGGGATAAGCTTCAGCATCCCTGACTCTGTACTGAAATATACAGATGGATGAATTGTATAATTTAAGGCATCATCTCAGTTGTGTGGCAATTACAACTTGTAAGGGAAAAGAAAATTACAGAAAAATACACTATACATTGCTGTGTGACTCTGATTACCAGTGGATAATAAAACTCCACAGAAATCAATTAACATCCTAAACACTGACATTTATTTGGCTACACATGCACACACACACTCGTAAACGATTAACACTCCCTCAGTTTGACATTTATTTGGCTGTTCATACTCACCGCCTTGCTTCACTCTGTCGCTCTGTCCTGTCCAAGTGAGAAATGAGCAGCAACACCCTGATCAATGGGACATTCATACAGCAGTGTTAGATTCAAACGACTCCCACTCGATGAAATGACACAGCAGCCTGCACGGCGCCATAAATTTGCCTCATTCAAACACTTTCCCTAATTCTTCTGGGAAGCGGTGCTCTTGTCCTTTATTTAAGGGAACGGATGTGAGAAAAGAATGATGGAAGGATGTAAAGAGGCAAATGTTTAGGTAGTGTTTGTTTTTGATTCCTCTTGAGGAAAATTAGTGCGCTTCTGTGTGTGTTGTTATGACTGTGTGTGGCAACCAGGACACATATGGAGACCATTACGATGTCCGGATACAAGGGACTGCCAGTTTTCAATAAGAACACTGTGCATTGTACATGTGTGTGTATGTATGTGTGCCACCAGATTTTATCAAAGGTACTTTCCCACCATTTGATTTTCATTGAGCGCAACTGTTGTCCAATGACATGAGCTGTATAAAATAGAAATAAACTGTGGATTATGGTATTCTATGTATGGTCACTGGTCAGTAATGGTCTGGCTGCTAGACAAAAATATTTCAGGAATCAACAGTTTGTGGTTTGGGTGACTATGACCAGCACTTAAGGGCTGCACTGCAGTTGTGGGAATGTGTGGGAGGGATAATGGGAGCAGGAAGGAGGGCGAGAGAAAGAAATGTAATGAGATGAAATTAGTGAAACAGAGAGAGGTGACGAAGGTGATGGATGAGAGAGAGTGAAGGGAGAGAAGGAGAGAGGTTAGACGGAAAATCAGAGAGTATCGTAAGAAGGAGACTAACAGAACAGAGGGTGTTTTTTTTTTCCTGGTGGGGAATGATAAATACTGTTCTCGGTTCCTTTCAGGCTCCTACACGTGGATATCCAAACAGAAACAAGAAAGAAACATCCAAAATCAGAACATGCAACGGAAAAAAAAAAAATCTTTTTCATGCCTGCTATAACCTTGCTCTGAGACTTCAAACTACATTGGCCTCCTCCAAATTCACTTTCATGCCTTGTGAAGCGGCAAAAAACTGTGGAAAAATGCCACTGTGCGCTTCCACATTTGGGTTAATTCGAACAATATATTTCTGCCTGAGATATGGGTGAGTTGAAACAGAAGTTGGGGTTTGAAGACAAATAGCTTCAATTTACAGTAGCAAATTAAAAGTCTTATCTTGAGCAGTCAGAGCGTACTTCTCAGGGATTTCTTTACATTAAAGAAATCCCTGAGAAGTCCTCCTGGAAATGGGAGTGGAGTGAAACTTTGAAAAGTGCATGAATATCTAATGGAGATTTGAATGAGGGTGCACTCCCTGGTAGCTTTGTCATACAGTTGTATGGCAGGGTTAGAGAACTTTCACAGACACTAGAGTGTATGACACCTAATCATTATGCTGAAGAGTAGCTCCAAAGTACAGTTGAATCCCATACCACACCACACCACACACACACACACACATACACACACACACACACACACACACACATACACGCACATACAGACACACACTCTGACCCCTCTTTACTTGGATAAATAATTGATGTCTCCAGTTAAAGTGTCAGAGCCGGAGCTTCAGCCAGCACTTATTTATCATCTTCCACATCATTAACAGTGTCTCTCTCTTTCCTCCTCTGCCTCTCTGAGCAAACATAGGGATTTGCTTTCATAATAAACATGTGGCTGTTTAATTTGAGTACATTGACATGGCTCTCCACGTAACCTCAGAGTGATAAATTCTTCGACATTTTGCTCAGGGAAGTTAATTTTATTCATAGCAGAGAGAGAAGTTAACGGCAGAAACACATTCTCTGTATTTCATTAATTTCATGTCTGATTATTTCTACGGTTTAGAGTTCAGTTTGTAAGTACAGACAGAGACAATTCATGTAAACTTAAAACTTATGACAAGCAGACATACTCCATACTGCCATGAATGTGCCACACAAGTGTACATTATCTATACTTTGTTTTTTTCCTCCCAAATGTGTAGTAAAAGTTAAAATGTTGCAAATTATTGATTTAGTAGTAACTGCTTTAAGGGTATAAAACATTATTCATTAGATTTTTGGTGCAGACTCAATCTGGTTTAACTGTCAGCAAAATAACTCCCACCATTCTGATTCTAGATGGACTCTTAATGGTGCTTGTAGTAGGGAAGATTATTGGTGAATTTTGGTATGCATATCCAGAGCTGAAGGCAGCATACTACGGGAGCAGCTAATTGGATTGGTAAAGAGGATAGTGAGTAGTGATTGGCCCCAATGTGGGTAGAGGAGTGATACTGAGAGCTAAAGTGAAATTTAAAGTCTGGTAAACTTAAGTGTGAGAGAAATATAAACTATAATGATACTGCAGCTACTGAGTATGGAAGCCCATTTCTGCCACTGTGATGAAAAAAAAAGTTCCTGTAAGTCATTATAATGACTTAGTATCTCAAAATAATGACCCAGTATCTCATAATAATGACTTACTATCTCACAATAATGACTTAGTTTATGTAGATACTAAGTCATTATTATGAGATACTAAGACATGGGCTTCTATAACTGAGTGTATTTTCCATTTTTCAAAGATACATTTTTGGATATATGTGGGAAGAGTGTGCTTAAAATCTCTGGGTGACTGTTTCCCATGTCAGTTGGTCATCAACAGTTTAGCCCTCTATTCCTTTACAATATTAAATGCTTGGGAGGCTCTATTGTGCTTTTAAGTTTGCACTGCACTTGAAAAGTGGAAGTTAGGCTAACTAGCTTCCGCTTGAAAGCTACTTAGCCTAGCTACCATTAACTAGCTTGTAAGCTAAGCTAACCAGGCATTTGGGAAGTGAAAACTGGTCAGCCTAGCTTACTGGCATTAGCACTGATTCCCACAAGATTTCAACACTTCGTCAAGCTCCTGCACACTTAACACTGTTTGTCCCACATTATAGAGAGAGAGGGTTTAGCTAGCGTTAGTGGTCTTTGTTTCACATATCCAGTTGATGGCAAATGACCAGACTGTGTTCCCTGTGTTCTCTACAGAAAGAGTAAATAAAATCTAAATTTCTTTTTAATTTTTGGTGATAGCAATTTTGACAAGTAAAAAAATATTTTTAATTTCAGTTTGAACTACTGTTAGACAAATGTAATTAGCTCCCATTCATTGTCTATTGGAGCATTGAATCCTTTGTGGTGCGCCTTTGATTGGTTGAGGAGAACCATAAGGAGTTCTGGTTTTAATCTGTCAGGATAATACAGGGAGGGAGGATGATATGTGAAAGGATAAGAGCCAAGAGGTGAAAGAGGAGAGGAAGAAGAGAATACATAAATTAGCCTTGAGAGCTGAACATTCACTCAGCTTTGTAAGTGTGAATAAAGCAAATAAATAGGATATCTGAATGTTTTATGAAAAAAAAAGTGGAAATGATCTTTGAAGAATTGATTAGTACAGCTCAAGCTGTTGCTATTCTACAGTCTTACCCATGTTATATCCTTTCATCTAACGATTAAAATAAAGAACCCCAGTAGCAAAATCCAATTGAGACAACATTGAAATTCCGTCAGGCAGAAGTATTGAATTTACGTTGACGCCCGACATTGAAACCAAATTGAAAGTGCTCGTTATGATTAATGTTGAATAAACGTCAGATTTTCAACCATAACTGACACAAAATCAATATTCTATCATCTAAAAAGTCAGTATACAACTAAATTTTAGCCGGTTCAATATTGAAAAGATGTTAATATATTCAACTCTTTTGTGCTTTGACATATTTTGCTCATCATACAATTTAAAAAATAACTCACACGTTTTTAAGGCAACAAGTCTGTTCCAAGATGTCAATGTTTTGCCTTTAAAGTAAGTCTCGCTAATGAGTTTTCTGAACATGCCTTACATATTTGGCATTTTGAAATACATCCCCAGAATACTGTACTGTATATGAAGTAGTCCAAACTTAGTAAAAACACACAATACACACTAAACCATGTATTGTTGGCGGATTAAAATTGTATTATTAGCTTGAACTTTGCTGGTATTTCATTGCACATTTGAATTATTGAAAAATATGATGAAAAACATGTCTTTAACTTTCAGATTTTTAATTATGAAAATGTAAACATCACAATTTCAGAGCCCAAGGTGACATTTTGTTTTTTTCACATATAACATAACATACGCCAACCTAGCAAAACAATTTTCATGCCTATTTGGCCAAAAATAATAATGTCAGTCACTTCTGTTGTAAGAATATACAGTTGTTTTTTTTAGCTATCATTAGGAATATGTGCACTGTATCTGCATACCCAACAAGTCATTTTAAACACAGCTCAAATAACAGGTACCATCATCAGTTATTCAAATATTCTGATACATCAGGTTCCAGTGACATCAATTGTATGTCAGCTGATGTTCTTACATTTAAAAGGAAAAGTTTGACACTTTGAGAAATGCTCATATGCTTTCTTTCTAATAGTTAGATAAAAAGATCAATACCACCTCATGTCTGTACAGTAAATGAGAAGCTACACTACAGCCAGCAGCCAGTTAGCTTAGCTTAGTGTAAAGACCGGAAAGAGGGGGGAACAGTTAGCTTGGCTGGGTTTGTAGGTAACAAAGTCACTAATTAACATGTTTTATCTTGTTTGTTTAATCCATACAATAAGTGTTTCATGGGGTTTCATGCTGGACTATTTCACGACTGTCTCTTGGCTGTAGCTTCAGATATTAGTGTCAGAAGACTGGTGTTGATATTCTTTTTGAGCTCTTGGCAAGAAAGCAAGTGAGCAGATTTTCTAAAATGTCAAACTATTTCTTTAACACCACAAACAATGACAAAAATAATGAATAAATTACCTTGGATAAAAGAAAAAAGAAAAGAAAAAAGAACCTTACCTGCTTAATTACACTAGTATTTACTGGATACTAATCATATTAAGAGATCTCTTTTGCCCATCCCTGTATGATTTTAAGTTAAAACCTAAGTCACAACTTAAGTCAAAACTCCTCAACATCTGACAACATCTGAGAAGTTATTTACATACTCCCTAAACTTAACCTATTAAACAGTTTACAGGAGGCTAAACTCACCAAACATGCAGTCTTGCCTAGTTGTTTCTCTGAGTAGTTTCTTGTTTCCCTTGCCACCCAGTTGAAATTACATGTCAGGCAGTTTGTCAAAGTTGTGGACAGTGTCCTTCGAATCATTGAGTCAGACATGATGTCTCCTACCGAAGCCAAGCAAGCAAACAGATGAGAGGGAATAAATGGAAATGGTTGTCGTCATGATGTTACCTACACTGAGATATTTTTTTAAGCCACTGCTTATACTGTTGTGTTGAACTACATTATATTGTTCTTTGGGACATTACGCTAGTAAAAGCAAAGCAGAGTCATGAACACCAGACCTGCATCTGTTTCTACAAACCTAGATATTCTAGCCAGTGCTGGTGGTAAAGTTCACTCCAGTCGGAAATTTAAAATGTACTAACTGCATTTTTGCTGCAGTCTGTTTTTGGTAATTTATTTTTGAAATGGCTGTATTATTGTATTTAAAGGGCCTACCCATTCTATCTATGCAACAATATTCTAACTATTTAGTTTTTACTGTGCTGAGATATACAAAAAGCCGCTAGCAGTGTTATCTGTAGTTTCTAGAGCAGCAACAGTAATGTTTACAACAGCAAAGTCACTATATAAACTCAATAATATCTCACTGAAAAGAAATCTAAAATGTCAGTAAAATAAACAATATTTCTGACATCAAAATTCAGAGTGAAGTTTAGAAAGAATGAAGAACACAGACATCAGTCAGTATCAGTCATTGATCCTGTCCTCTGTCCTCCTCCCTCTGCTGCTGATGTGGATTAACTGCCTGCAGGTACCGCTGCTTGAGAGAGGAGGGGCTGGTTTGGGAGCGAGGAGGGGCTGTTGTCTCAGCCTGTAGCCAAGTTTACAAGAATTTGACTAGTTTTAAGAAGGCAAACCAAGATAAACAGTTAGACTACATACAGACAGCTTCCGTTTTATTAGCCAAACCAGTGTGCTGTGGTTGTGTAAAAAATACAGAGACTGCGAACAACATGTTTGTGTTTATTGAAAAGGTGTTTTGATAAAGTACTCTTATTGGCATTTTACTCGTGAAGATTTTATTGCACTTACATTAACAAGCATCAAGTGGTTGTCAACAGGAGTAAAACTTTATCTTTCACATTACCTGGTTTACTGTGTCCACCTCTCTGCTCTGCTGTGTGTGTGTGTGTGTGTGTATGTGTGTGACAGAGAGAGAGAGAGAGAGAGAGAGAATGGGGGGGACTCAATGAACCAGATGCACAAAAAAAACTTGATAAGTTCAGAGTAAATTCAGTAATTAAAAATAAGTAGCAGATATAATGGTAAATTAAAGTTTTGTAGCATAATACAAAGTGGACTGTCTTCATCTCCATAGTAGTGGTCGATGAGGCTCATGGGAAATAATTAAAAATGATGACCTATCATATTGTTGAGTTATCAGGGACGCTTTCATATTTTTGTGTTGGGAAATATTAAAGATATCATTGAAAGAAAACCTTAACATGGTGACAGTC
Organism: Thunnus albacares; assembly: GCF_914725855.1. Lineage (NCBI taxonomy): Eukaryota > Metazoa > Chordata > Actinopteri > Scombriformes > Scombridae > Thunnus > Thunnus albacares. The sequence goes on along the minus strand of NC_058108.1, from coordinate 10,985,718 downwards.
AGGAAGCCAATTGCAAAGCTTCAAATTCTGGATTTCAAATTCAGTTCAATTCAGCGCTCTAAAATCTACATTTTTTATTGAAAGAACATCAAACATTTACATAATATAACACAAATAACATAACAGCTCAGATAACTACACAACGCAAAGACAAAGATTCGAATAACATGCAACTATGTGGTTTCAGCAATAACAGCGTCCATAGCAAACACCATAGCAACTATTGAAAGCCTGCAAAAATCTTTGTAATAACTGACAAACTAAAGATCATACACATTCACTAAATGGAGATTATGAAAATAAAATGTATATTACTTGCTAGAAATGTTATCAAAGCATTTTAATGCTGAAACTATCTTAAAATATTACATAAATAAAAGGAATGTCAGCCTTTTTTTTTTTTTGGATGTTTTCCCTTTGCACAAGCATTGTAGTGTATTGAGAGAACAGTGCCAGTGGATGTGTTCCACTGAATGGGTTTGTTTTGCAACCTCTACAACCTGGGTTAGGGGATTGAACAACTCAATCCAGAAGAATGTACAATTTTTATGCAATTTCTTTCCATTTGATGGAGGATTCATAGTAGGTTTGGTGTGCCTTTTGGCTCAAGCCATTGCTGCATTTTTTTTCTTTGCAGTCAATCAGCATTAGTTAGCTACACAGGCCAAAAAGCCAAGTGGCATGTTAATAAGCTAAAACCCTTTAAGCCTTTACACTTAGCATAATGCTAGCTGGTGCCATGTTTAAGCTAACGTTATCTTAATTCCACATTAAATCAGTATGGTTAACATTAGCCACACACTACTAATGTTAAACAGTGTAAAGAAAAGAGAGTAAGTTAAATGAATTACATTTAATAAACTAATGTTAAATTAAATCTGTAGCGCGCCAAAGACTTGATATGTATGGATGCCCTGTTAAAGTATCTGCATACTTTTTTTTCCCCACACAAAAGTACCCTTAACAAAATTAGCACAAAAACACACATTTCTTACAATCCTTTGCAATCTCTGTCTAAATCTGTCTAGATGTTTTTGTCATTACACATAACACATACCTTAAGAAGATTTGCACACAGTAAAAATATCTGTTGTCAGAATCTGTTGTCCACAGTGTGTTGTACGTAATTTATAATATATAACCTCCCCTTCCCTTCTGTGAAAGGATCGCATCCAGTTCTGTACTTTAAAAAGCATATTGTGCATATTGAGACAAGGATGATTAAACATTGGCATTTCAATTGTGAAGTTTAACCATTATACCATATTGATTCAATGGCATATTTTCATCATTTAAACTATTAAAAAGTTCATCCACCATGGATTTTTAACTTTAACCAAAGCTTGCAATCTGGGAAATGCACTTGGCAGCACTCTATTGCACCTGCAATTAATGACCATACAACCACAATTCTTCAGGCCAGTCTTTTCAAATCTACCCTATTATTGATACTCCACGTTTCACTCCAGAGCCATTCCTTGTATCAAGGGAGAATGCAGACTTTTTTGCAACCCTGAGGAATTTTATCAACTTTTGACATCTCCCCTCAGCATTTCTAACTTAATATGTCATGATTAACAAAAACATATCTTGTAAACCCAGTGTATATCTTCAGGGGGGACTAGGTAAAACATCCAAGATCAGCACTTCTATTTATTCCGAAAACTGTGATGAATAAGAGCTTCAGACCTGCCTCCCCCCACACTCGCTTTCTCACCTCCCAGTGGATTACATGTTAACTCCCCTTAATGTGTGTGCAAGAAATGTGTGACATTCCTTCAGTGAACCTATCTATGAGAATGTTTTTACATGCTTGTGCAGATTTCCCAATAACTCCCCACTCGTCGTCTTCACCAGCTACTCTCTCTTTACAGCTCAGGTAAACGGTTATCTCCTAAGAGCTAAACTTTGACCCGAACAGGAAGCTCAACCAGAAACAAATGCCCTCAGTGCAGGGAAAGCGTGTGTGTGTGCAGGATGGTTTATTGTGCGAATAGAGGGAGGGAGGGGTAGAGCAACAGAGAAAGCAGAGAGCTGCATTTTTTTGAGCTTATTGAATAAGTCGTTGATTATGGCTGGAGCCAGTGGCTGCAGAGAGTGTGTGTTTTCTGCCTGTGGTAGTTAATGTAATTGAGTGCAGCTGTCAGGCTTTTCTGCACAGAGCTTTGTGTCTGGGTAAGGTCCAGTGTTACTGCATGTTTAGCCAAGACATGCTTACATAGGGAAACAGAATAAGAACAGAGCATCTGTGTTTTATGAGCGTGCACGCTCATGCAAGTTAGGTAAAACACACTCAGGGTCGCATACACAACACAAACACACATATGCTCACCCGCTGAGACTGCCTGCCTGGTGGGGGTTATACATGAATGACAACGTGCTTGCCAGTTAGAGCAGCAGTGAACAACTGGGTAGCAGCTGTACTGGAGGAGCACTTGGTGAGAAAGGGTGTGCGGAATGCTCAAACAATAACATAAAAACCATGTTGCAATCTTCTCAGTAAAACAGCACCCCGACAACAATTTGCAACTCATTATATCAATTTGCTATTAAAAAAAAATCGAATCATTGTTCTTCAAGCTCAAACAGTGTATAAAGTACACTTTCTTTTAAGGTCAAGCATAATGTAATGCATAGCTAATCTGAGTCGTGCACGCTCTTATCGACTTTTGCTGCAGTACTGACCTACAAAACAAGAACGGATTCACTCCCCTGTATTAGGTCAGCAATTTGTGAAACTGCGGACACATTTCCAATATCCTTCACTCCAATCAGCCATCTTGATTGTCCTAGTTATTTCATTTGACTCATCGAGCGAGAGAGAGGGCTGAGACAAAAGAAGAGAGAAGCAGAACTCCTTCATTACAGGGTAATCTTGGCTCCCGTTAGCTTTCCAATCAGCGCTTATTTTAATAGGGTCCAGGCGAGCAGGAAGATAGGGTCAGAGGTTTTGGGGATTAAGGAGGTCACACATGTGCTGGATTAGATGCCTGTATGTGTGTGTATGTGTGCCAGCTCAAATGCATGTAAGTGTGGGATAGATGATTCAGGCAGAGAGTGATAATAGCCAAGCAATGTTCAGAAAAATGATGGAAATGGGAGATGAAGCTGCAAACATGCAGATGGAGTGGAGGATAGCAATTAAGCTGATTCAGGAGAATGGAGGTGAGAGAATGAAAGGAAGATGGGGCTAAAAAGAGCAGCAGAAAGGTTGTTAAGTCTTGGAGAGAGACTTGGAAGAGGGTGAAGGGAACGAGGTGGCGGAAGTGAGATCGGTGATGAGGATAAAACACAGGAGATTGAAGGAAGCGTTGGTGGTGGTGGGGGGTAGAAAATGATTAGTGGAGTGAACGAGTGCATCGGCGGATGTGAAGACATGCAAAAAGATACAGAAATCAGAAACCTCCCTCTGGTTCCCATGAACTCTAAGTCCCACGAGACCTCAGCATGGGGGTGAACTCTAGGGTACGCTACTTCCTGTAGATCTTTAAATAGACACAGATGGAAAATCCCACATAGATGAACCCAAAACAACACAAAAAAAAGGAAACCTCAACTGTAGCAAAATAAATCAGCAGAGGCAAAGTGGTCAACAGAATCTTCCCAACCTTGTCAAGCATCACACAGCGCTGTATTTAACTGCTTGACTTCACATGGGGAAATGGAGATTCTCCCTTTTATCATATGGCTAATGGAGCTAATTTGTTCCACTGAGGGAAGTGTTCCTTATCCACAAACACAGCACTGCAGGAGTGGTTCGATTAATGCAATGAACCACTCAGCAAAAAGAATACTAGAGAGGTTGCTGAACTGGCGGAGAGAGCTTCTTTGGGTAGTGTTGGTGCTAATTAGCGCAACCTTCACTGGGAGCATTTTCTTCTAAATATTTCAGATTAATCGGCTACATGACACATACTATAAATCTACAGTCTTTACTGCTAAATATATTCATGCTGCATGAAACATTGAGGCTGATTCCTCTCCAAAAATACATTCATGAGAGCAGAAACTTTGAGATTAAGCTTTGCTGAATTAACATTTGGTATTCTAAAATGCGTGCTTAATTCTTTTCCCCGACTCTGTATCTCAGTTACTTCTTGAGGGCAAGAAATGATTCAATAATACAAGAAAAAAAAATGAGCAGAGTTTTTCTTCCCACTTCTGGGTAGGAAGTGATTGTCTTCCACAGTTATTATTCTTTCTTTTATTTTCCCTAGTTATGCTTTGAGAAAATGGCCAGTTTCTAAATATAGCAGCCATGCATCTTTTTGGCAGAAGAAAAAACTCGAAGCCATGTGTTTATTTCTCCCCAGGACATATTGTGGAGAAGTGAAGCTGACGATGATTTGGTGTGTGTGTGTGTGTGTGTGTGCGGTTGAGTGGGTGGCTGTGAGAGAGTAAGAAAGAATTTTGTGCAAGTGTGTGCGTTGTAGTAAAAGGGTCATGGGACTTCCTGAATGGAATGTATCACATGGACACAGACGCAGTGTATCACTGTAAATGTTGTGGACATTGTCATTGTTTCCCAATAACACACTTCTCCTCGGGCCAGCTGAATATTGGAACCAGCTGTAGGATGAAGTGATGCAGGTTTGTTTTGATTTATCTCAAGCCTCATCACATGTTGACGAGAAAGAAAAAGAAGGAAAAAATGGGAGAAGAAAAAAAGAAGATATGCCACTACAGACTTTCCCATTGTTTGCTCTTGAGTTTCTCAGTGTAATTGCTGAGGTTTTGAGATGTTGAAATAGCAAGTCACAGTCAGTATGTTTTAAAAGGACCACAAGAGCATTAATAAAGGCCTTTAGGGTGTGTGGACAGTCCCTTCTTTGACCACCAACATAAATCACGGTTTTATCTATGGAGTAGAGTTGGAAAGGCAGTCATCCAAATAAGAATCTGTTGAATTCTCACAACAGAGAATACTCAATCTAGTCAATACTTGGGTAGTAAATCAAGGCCATAGCTCACACTATACGCTCAATGAATCTCAAACAATAATAGTAAACCTTGCAATAAAACTCAATACCCTCTATTGATAGTTATAGGTTCATACACCTCTGAATAATTCCCTCTCATTTAACCCAAAATACATCAAAATAAAATCCCCCTCTTGTTGTTTCCGTCAATAAAACGCTCCAGTGCACCTCAATGTCCTCACAGCACCACCCCATACGGCAACCAGACTTTGCGCCTTAAGGGCGTCCGGAAGACAAAAAGTGCCTGAATTCATTTGCATGCTATTGCTTAGGATGCATACACTCACTCAGAGCGTATCTTTTCTTCCCACACAGGCCACTGGAGTCATCCCATAGCCATTGTGCTGTGTTTTTATCGCCTTCACTGCAGTGAAAGTTTACAAAGTGAAAGACGAGACATCAAGTGGCTCATCTGGCGATAAGTGCCTCACCTCCAACTTTTAAACCCTTGCTATCATCAAGTCTGCTGTTTGCAGTGCTTAAAGTGAATGAGTAGATCAGCAGTTAATCCTATGGGCTTGCGCTGCTAAGTAGCTCATCGCTGTCTGGGTGCTAAAGAGGGCTTGAATGCTGATGTTGTCAGATGCGGACAAGAGGGGGAGTAGATAAGCTATTGTTTTCCCAGGGAAAGCACAGAGAGCTTGATGTTGCAGCGCAACACTGATGCAACCTTCCGAAAGAGTGGCCGCCTTTGGAATTCTTTTGGGATGGGGATTTCACCATCCACACACACACACACACACACACACATATGCACATACTGTATATTTACATGCACAGATCAGGCAGGGCATGCTTGCATACTGTAACGCTCATGAATGCAGATGCAAGTGCACACATGCAGCCAATCCACCTACACACAAACACACACATACATACTTCAACTGCTTGCCTCAACTGAAGACGGTAACTAAGGACGCTGTGTGTCAGAAGTGTGTGCCATTATCACAGAATATCAATACACAGCGTACAACAACCTCTGTCCTCCGCAGCTGTTTTGATTTGCTTCAAAATCCAACCCATTCTGGATTCTTTTTGATATCAGGCAGCTCCAAATGTGTTTTGCTTTCTCTTTTATCAGGGCCCCTCTCGCTCATATTTTTTTTCTTTTACTGCGATTCTTACTTTTGAGGATGAAATATAGTGCTTCTTTGTGAGGCTCTGATAATAAATGTTCCTCCAAGCGCTGTTCCTACATCTACTATTCATTTCCTATCCTCAGTCATAAACAAATTAAACAGCCTAACTGGTTCCAGATCAGATGGTGAACTATGTGAAGTGATTATCAGGGCTTTCAGATGCAGCGGCGTGTTTGTTCACCATGTTGCTTTATAGTATGATGGAAACAATGTAACCTAGAAACACTGTGAGTATTGCAAATTGTATCTCCACTGTTTAAGATCAAGTAATGATAATGTTGGCAACTTGATCGTGATTCTTAGGAAAAATACAGTTTTATCATATTCAAGCCTCACTTAATGTGTTTTTATTTTTCAGTGAGACTAGAGATTTTGTTTGTTGTGTGACTGGTGTGTATACTTTAATGATTTGAAATCTTGTGTTGTGTATTGTGTTTGTATATAGTTTGTTATGAAATGTGATGCAACATTTACTCCCTTGTTGACTACAACTGAATGAAACATATTTAAATAAAATAAAACCTTAATCCAATGCTATTGGCTTTGTTGTGCCATCTGGAAAATATGAAGAGTGCATTTTCCAGTAAGAAATAAACATTAATTGTCAGAATGTGCGAGTTGAAATGATTGTAACAATATGTAAATATTTATGTAAATGTGTTCAGTATTGAGTGAGTGAGTGGGTTGCAAATACAGTGTGATATTTGTGATGGAAGTCAAGGCAATATTTACTTACATAGCGCATTTCATAAAGAGGAAACTCAATGTGTTTTAAGATAATCAAAAAAAACCCTCAATGTTCTTAACGAGAAAATTAAAAAAGAGAAGAAAATGAGCCATTCATAACAGTGCTTTCGCATAAAGCACATAAATAAAGCACACTTAAAGATCCCCTTCAAACATGTTTTAAGATGTATATAAAATATTCTACTTTGAATAATAATTTGCGTCTGATATGGCCTTTCCACAAAAAAGTTCATTTATCTTGTTAAAATCCTAAAAATGGCATCTACTCTTCCTCCCTCATTAAAAATTCCAGAATCTATAAATATGCAAATATATTTCATTTCAGAAGTTTAACTGTTGGACACAAGATTCAGCTGAAGAGTACTGCCAGCGTGCTTTTGGCTGGGGGTGAAACAGATCACTCTATGCATGCATGAATATATTACTTCTGCTGCTGTTATTATCCCTGGCAAGGCTACAGCATTTGGGACCTGTGCCCTGTTGCCTTCCTGGCTTCTGTGCTCTTATTGTCACTGCCACACAATAAAGTCGGGCTGAATGCTAGTTGTGAGGGTTTCTTCTCAGATAAGATGCTTCTTCATCTACAGAGAATGTTTCCTGCTGGGTTGGGGGATGGAGGCTTATATGATGAAACATTCACAAAATTGAAACTGGCTGGATAAGGCCCTCTACAACACCAGAACTATCATTTTCTAATATAGCTCTAAACCACAGACAGCATTACAGACACACTAAGCACTGAATTTGTCTTTTCTGCCACAGCCTGCAGTAAATGTTGATGGATTTCCTATATTGTGAAATCTCAGCTAAACAGGGCTGTGGCCATTTCTACAGTCTCGTGATCATCTGCATTTGGCCCTCTGGATTTAGGACAGTGCCCAGGGTAGCTTTAAAGACACCGAAACCTTGAAATGCACAAAGCCCTGAACACAGTCTCTCCTATCAGGCAAAGCTTCTGGGGATCTGCCTGTCTGTCAGCCTGTGTGTCACCCCTTTCTGTCATCATCACCCCTTAACCACCAAAGAAGTGTGTGTTTTTATGCATGCATGAGGATGTTTATGAGCATGCGTGTGCACGTATTAATCAGTGTTTTTTGTGTATGTTGCACCCCACTTGCCGACAGATGGAAACCTCAGGCACAACGCCGGGGGTCTCTCTTTGAAGCACCCTTTCCCCCTCCCATCCCACCCTCCCTCCCATCTTGTCCTCCCGCTCCCTCACTCCTTTTCCCTCGTCCCTTTGCGCTCTTCAAGCAGAAAGAAAGCTTCAATCTTACACAGGCAGGCCCCAGAACCTGGCTGCAGGCAGTGGAAGCCTTCCTCTGTTACTACGAAGAGACAAATCTAGCCCTGCATTTGACACAATAACACAGACTGAGAGGGGAAGGAAGTGCAGATGCAATATTCATATGAAAATTACAAGGCTGGCAGCAATGTAACATGGCACTGTGGCACTTAGGAATATGTTAGCATTTTGCATATATGAGCACTCAGAGGTATTTTGTCTTAGGCACTGTGCTGTGTTTGTGAGTGCTCTCATACTGTTTGAATGTGAAATTCATAAAGTCCATGTTGTAGCACTGCAGGATTCACTAACGAGTACTGTAAGCATAAAATTTTCAAGTGGAATGAGGCAACATTTTCAGGTTATTTGACCAAAGTGAAAAGGTGAGAATACAAGGCAGGAGGCTATTTTAAGATATGAAAAGCAACATCATTTTACCAGGTTTCTTTGCCATGAAAACTACACTCTTCCATTCTGTATGAATATATAAAGACTTACATTACAAGAATACCACTTTGAGAATGATCATCATAAAATCAGCAGCAGAAAATAGTCTGTGGTTGATACAGTGGTGGCAAACTTAAAATCCTTAAAATAAAGCAATAATAAATATGTGTTCTGAGTTTGTCACACCACAGAAAAATGTGTTCTTAATCACCCAGCCAAATTTGAAAGATTATAAAAATCATGTATATAAAATTAGGTTTCAAAATCGAGGAAAAATAAGCAGTGTTCTCTGCTGTGTAATGCTGGGGGGCGTGTCTGCTGAAGGCACTGGAAACAACTGAACAGCCTCTGAGTTAACAACGCTCATGCCAAACTCCCTGAAACACAATTTAAAATAGGCCTTTTTTGTAGGTGTGAGGTAATCAACATGGCTTATATTTTGAAAATAAAGTAACATTAGGAGTCACTGTTTAATTCAGCACATATTGTGTATGTAAATGTGTACCTGTTTCAGTAAAAACGTGACTTAAATGACTAGTTAACAAGCGAATCATCCATAGACTGTAAAAAATATGGATGTAGCCACCATGACATCACCCACTGGTTTCTGAAGAGCAGTTTTGAAGCTCAAAGTGGGCGGCTCTGTCCGTTGCCATTTTGGCAGTGCCTGACTCAACCTAGCTCTTGGATAATCCAAAATGGGCAAAGAGGTGCAACTGAGGCTGGTTGAATGAAGCCTGGTTGCTGAAACAAGCCACCTAGTGGCTAACGACCTGTCACTCAAAGCAGCAACGTCCTTAATTATGTATAACTTTACGGCTTAATAACATTTAAACGGGTGAATTATAAAAAAAACAACCCCGTACAGTTGTCATGCACGGGGAAATTTGCTATAGAGACCAAAACCTTTTTTGTATCAGGCTGCAAACATGTTTATTTCTGTTGTAAAGTTGAGCATTTTAACATGGGGGTCTATGGAGATTGATTTGCTTTTAGAGCCAGCCTCAAGTGGCCATTCAAGGAACTGTAGTTTTTGGCACTTCTGCATTGGCTTCATTTTCCAGCCTCAGAGGTTGCTGTTTGGAACCATCACCAATCAATGTTATATTAAATTGTCATTTTTTCAATGAAGTTCGGTGGACTTAACGTTACTCACTTCTCTGCTGAAAAGTCCTTTGCGGCTTCATTGTGGCCGTCACCCTTGGAGCAACTGCCTCTGATACCATGCTTTTTGGTGAAGTGCTGCCCAGCTAATGCTGGCAGGGAACCTCCCAGCCATACAGCCGGTGCTGAAGCCAAAGCCGCAGCCGGTGGTGGCCTGCATTGCATCCACTGACTCTACCCATCCTCCCAGCTGAACAGCTGAAGCTGCTGGCAGCTCCACCCGTCAACGCATGCTTCAGCTGGGTTTAAAAAACTCCTTGAGCTCCTAATGTTGACTGAAAATAGCTCCATTCACCAGTAACAGCGGATTATTCAAAGTGAGTCCCAGTTGTGAAAATCAAAATTAACCACCACACACTGTAACAACTTTACTGTGACTTTATTAAGAGCGAACAACGCGTTTCACCTGTAGCTTCTTCAGGTTCGCTCAGTACAACTGCTGAGTACTCACAGGTGTGATAAATACATCTGAGTCACATGACTAATTATCACAATCTTCATTTTCTCAAAGTGAACATTTTACAAAGGGCACGACAATAAAAATAAACATATTACAGGTCCTACAGCTGTCCCTCTACATCACTAAATGGGAAGGGTGAGTGCCAGGGGACCTAGTGGCTCATCTCTCCCTAAGAGTCCAAATAGCCTGTGGAGAGAAATACAAGTTAATATTTACATATTTCAGACAAAAACTCAAATCCTGTGTTTCATTAAGTTAACATACTCATATCACAGAAAATAACTTTCATTACGTCCATAAGGTTCAATAGTATTCAATTCATAAATCCAAAATTGTTTTTTGTGATATGTATATTTTCATTGTTGTGCCATTCATAAAATGTTCACTTTGAGAAAATGAAGACTGTGATAATTGGTCATGTGACTCAGATGTATTTATCACACCTGTGAGTACTCAGCAGTTGTACTGAGCGAACCTGAAGAAGCTACAGGTGAAACGCGTTGTTCGCTATTAATAAAGTCACAGTAAAGTCATTACAGTGTGCAGTTAATTTTGATTTTCACCTTATATGTTCCTGCGACCGACCAGCACTTGACTGAAAATACTGGCTGTGCATGGGGAGTTCTGTCCTTTGAGTCCCAGTTGTCTCTACTGAAAGTTTGTAAAACTACCCAGTGTAAAAGCTAGTAACTATGAGTATATGCCCTCCACTTTTTATATAGCGTGTGCGTGTGTGTGTGTGTGTGGGGAGGTCATGCTAGTGACTGCTCTATGTCATGGATCCACCATTTCAGGCCCGCCCGAAAAATCATGAACACAGAAATGATGAAAAACAGTTTAACACTCTAACTCCACAATTCAGTACTACATAGTTCACAGTCTTTTCACATATTTTCAGCAATTATTTTCTAACATGTATAATGTGTTTAAAAAATCTCTCATTTCCCTTTACAAGGTCTTTAAGCTGTTAGTTTTCTTTTTTTGTTCAAATTGGAAATATTGTGTGCCGGGAATGTGTATATTTCTTTCTTTTTTACCTGTTCTGCCACAGAGAATGGTTGAGTGATCGATATAGTGCAAGCCCTGTGAATTGATCTTTACCTATTACAGTGCACAGTGGCTGTCCTCTGTGTTGCCTTTCGGTCAGCCTGCCATCAAATCTGCTGCAGCATGCAACTTGTCAGATAACACAGCTGAGAGCTTTTCAGCTAAGGGAACTGCACTGTTAAAATCAATGTTAATTATTCTCAAAGTTTCCAGAAAGAATGGTGTGGGAAGTAAAAATGTAAGTAAGGCAAACAATTTGTAGTATAAGGGAAATAAGAGCAAAGCAACACACTTTGATATACTGTAGTATCAGATACACATTAGAACTCATCATTTCCAAATAGGACTTTAAGTTGTAGCACCAAGGACATATTTTTAAGAATGTGTGTGAGGCATTATTTTATGCATTGATGCATAAAACTATGAAGTATGTGTAAAGTTTATGAGAGTAAAGTCAGAAATTCTTGCTGAGCACCTTTTAACTCACATGCTGAACTGCAAGATTCTGATCATTCATGCAAGGGAGATGAATGAATTGAACTGCTCTGATTTTCGAAGATCAAAAAGGACAAGAGTTAATTGAGGCACCTGTGTAAGGCATGAATATACTGGGTTTTCAGTAACTAGCCTATATCCATTTTACAGATATAGAGGAGTGACAAATAGGAAAGGAGCAGGAGTATGTGGCATTTGGATTAAAAGCTTTTATTGGTTACATGGCTGAAACATTTTTTTTTAAATATGGTTTTGAGCTTGGCATGTTTTCATCAGGGTTCAAATCAGTATTAGTAAGCTACCACAAGTCATCAGAGCAGCTTCAATGCTATGTGATGGATGAACACCAGATGAACATTTAGTGTCTTCATGACAACAAATCATCCAAATTAAATGACCAAAGAGGTTGTTTGACCATGCACTCCATTGGAGCGTTTTCTAATATGGCGCCTCTGTTGGCAGAAAGCGAAAAAACAACGTAATTTGTCTGTGATTTCCAAAACCATTACAAATCACTGTAGAAAAAATTGTGTGACAACACTGTGGTTAGGTGTGGTTAGGGTAAGGCACAATGACCACTTGGTTAGGGTTGGGAAAGATCATGGTTTGGGTCATAGTTATAGTTTTTTAAAAATTGTCCCAACTCGTGGTTGGAAATGTGATGCTCACAGTTGGAAATGGAAAACAAACAGAGGTCTCCTGCAGTCCAATGTCCAAAGTTCACTTTTTGCAAGTTTGGGTTTATCCATGCATCCAACCTGCCACCTTCGAATATGGAAATTTGTCATCTTATGTAGACCTCATCTGAACTGCGCCACTTTTCTGGGTCATAATTACTACAGCCACTAGATGATGTCTATCTCTCAAACGTAATTACAGTTTGTTTTTGGCTGACTGACATTATGACCTATTGTGTTGTTTTTTCGTGGGAGGACAGGCTCCTTTTTAACAGTGGTGGGGAGCGCCGTCTAAAATGATGCTCAGACGCAAAGCAAATTTTAAAGGATGTTTTAATGTGATTGCATTCAAATTCTTGTCACCCTCAGGGGTGCCAAATGAGGCACCTGTGTCACATTAACTTATAGTGTACCCTGAGGCTTTATGATTTTAAATTATGGATGAACAGACACAAAAAGAAAAATAGAGGGGTCTGGAGAAAAATAACAGAGGGACCTGGAATTAGTGGTAAATTCAGTCAGAGGTTGAGTTGTGAAACACACATGCACACACATTCCCCACACCACGGTTAGTGCAGACAGTGCTTGCTAGCTACAGCTAATGTCTGTACAACTGGTACTCTGGTTGTTTATTGCAAATAAGCACAGACTGCATAAACTGTCCAGCTGCCAAAAGAGAGGCAAACATTTCCTTCACTTTTAGTGTGAACACACTGTCCTTAAAGGGGACATATCATGCCTTTTGGGATTTTTTGTTATTGTTTTGATTATGTATTATACTGTTATGATGTCAGATGTCTTTGTTAAACATGGTCATAGGACCGAAACTTGAGGTGAATGAATGTAACAATGCTCTCTGCGAGTCAAAAGCCCAGGGCTCAGCCTGCTCTGAACACTTTGTTTGCAATGTTAGCTCTACCTCCCCATTGTGATGATGTCAGATTGTCAGTGCATGTCCACAAATGGCCATCCGTTGGTAGCCTTTGTTGCTGAGGTTGTTCCATGGATTGTTTACATTGTCCACTCGCATATTTTGTATTCAGGCTCAAACATGTATGAATGTATTTGAGAAGTTTCCATTTCAAGTTAGCATTGAGAAAAAGAAGAGAGATCCTACTACTACCGTAGTACTGAAAGCTAACCAATCAGAACAGAGTGGGCTCATTGGGAGGGAGCCTTAAAGAGAGCGATTAAATGGCCTGTTTCAGACAGAGGCTGAACTGAGGGGCTCCGTAAAGAGCCAGTATAAGATAAATAAGGTGTTGTTTGAACTGTAAATCGTGCAAAGACATTCCACTAGAGCCCCAGAATAAAAATATAGACATGGAAATGTGCACGTTAAGTCCCGTTTAATGTTGGTCCAAATCTCCCGAAGGTATTCAGTTGGTTTGAGATCTAGTGACTATGAAGGCCAGAGCATATGACTCCAATCAAATTATTCAGGCACACCTCATGTCCTGCATGGAAGCATTTCCATTTGGTCTGTTTCTCCACTCATTTATTCAAGTTTTTTTCTTTCATCCATATATATTTTATCAGTTAGTACATCAGTGCATATTTTTATCAATTTAATTCACTAACTTAGACCACGCCATTTGTGTATAGTTTTAATAGTTTATTTGATCAGCAAGACGATTCAGGAAGGAATAAGATGAGGGGCAATGGATGTTAGGGTCGAGGGGAGGTGATGGACGCCGGATGTGGGTCGCCGTCATGAAGGAGTCGAATTGGATGGATAGTGACCGGTTGGAGTTGAGTTGAGGCTGAAGCGTCTAGGAACCTGGGGATGGAGACTCAGGGTGGGGGCACGTCTCGATGAGCAATTTTTTGCTTCATGTTTCCCCGGTGGTTCCTATGATGAAAGAGAGTAGAATTACTGGGATGGAAGTATAGGCCCTGGTGTGCATGTCTTTATGGTGGGAGGAAACCGGAGTGCCCGGTGGAAACCCATGCAAACACGCGGGGAACATGCAAACTCACCACAGAAAGGCCCTGGGACGGCTTGAGTTCGTAAGGTGTTGTGAATTGGTGAGAAGGAGCGGGGCGTGGTCTTGTTCCTGAACTTAGTTATTATAATAACTTCATTACATTTCAAGATATGAAGTGACACAGAATGTGTGTAAGGTCATCACAAGAATGATAAAACACCTGTCATTAGGGGTGGCAACAGTTCGCAGGCAGGTCATGACACTTCCAGTCGACTCACGGAGAATCTCCCAACAACATGAACCAACCTGATCCCCAGGGCCTGGCCACCATCTGCACACATCACCCATCTTTGTCTCCGCTCACTGCTCCATTGTGGCCCTGACTACCACTTTCCCCAGTTAAAAAAGGGGAAACTGGGTCTCCATGTCTCCAAGTTGGATCCCTGGAGCTGAGAGCAACACTGAGTCCCACATTCATCATCTCCAAGGCGGTGGTCAGAGTTTATGTGTGTGTGTGTGTGTGTCTGTGTCTCAGTGTTCCCCTTAGCAGAATCAACCCTTCCTACTGGAGGACAACTTTGTAAAGGGTAATCTAGTCTTGTCAGCCCTCCCTTCACACACACACACACACACACACACACAAACACACACACACACACAAACACTCACACACACACACACACACACACATACACACACACTGGGGGTAAAGCTTCATTACGATCACCAGCTGGAGAGACACCTCACTCCATCCATCACATTGCAGTCTGGGACACACACACACACACACACACACAAACACACAAGCTCTCATTTCACACAATACACATGCACTCATTCTCTCTCTCTCTCTCTCTCTCTCTCTCTCTCACACGCACATACACACACACATCACATCATGATAACAATGAGCATGTGATACATAAAAAAACAGTTAATAGAACCCTGAAATTGAATGTTTTCAGAAAAAATTTGCTCTCCACTAAAATTTGACCTAGTTTGGGTTAATATAACACAATACTAATCTCTTGTGATGACCCAGTGTTAGTGTTATTTTTTATATAACTGTTGGGTTATGTTGACCCAGTGTGACACAACAAGCTCAAGTTTTACCTTAAAACTTTATTTTAGTTTGGGTAAATAGCCCAACAGCAATATAGAAAATTAACAGTAACACTGAGTCAAAGCTACCCGCTTTGGTGGTTTTTCTACCTATGGGTACTGGATAACGTTAACCCAGAATTGTGTTGGTGCTATATTGACCTACAATGGATACATTTTGATCCAGTGATGTTTAATGTGTACTAAATATGATGTATAATATGACTTTATAACTCACTCTGGTTAATAGTATCTCAGACTATCCCTTGGTTGGGTTGACAACTTGGTTTAGGTGTAGTTTATTTATGTAAAGCATCTACCATCCAATCCATAGTTACAATCCATCGAAAATAAGTGACATTCTCTCAAAGGGAAGAAGATCAGTGCACTAGTCCTGATTAGTCCTACTCAGTCTGTTTATATGATGCCTTCTGTGTTTCTGGAGGAGCTTTGTCAAGTCTGAGAAAATAACCCTGATGACGTATGCCACAGTGATGTCATCAGGGTTATTTTAACTTGACCTTGGTGATCACAGATTCATAAAACCTCTGTGACAGACTGGAGGTGGGGAATTTAAAAGACCTAGGTGTTTACCAGGCAGAGAGGTTTAATGAAAGATGGAGTTGCATCATGGAAAATGTAGGATCCAGTGTTTTGAGGCTTGACCCATACTAGCAACTCAAAGTCAATGTATATCTGCCTCTGCTGCTTTGGTTTTGACCATTTTAAGTCCTTTAACTTTACTGTAGTTACATAAAGTTAAGTCAAAATTCACTAAGCAGAGGGTGAGATATCCTGACTTTCAGTGGCTAGTATGGCTCAAGATCCAACAACACTGGAGCCCACACTTCCAATGATGCAACTTGATGGCATCATCTTGTTAGACCTTCCATGCCTGGTAAACACTCATATCTTTCAAACCCCATGTCTCCAGTTTGCAGGCTTTCTGTTTGAAAATCTAAAGTCTCCAAATCCATATCATCAAGATAACCTTTATGACATCATCAGGATTAATTCCTCAGACTTGACTAAGCTCCTTCCCTAGCCACAGAAGACCTTATAATACTGTTTTCACAGGCTGAGTAGTACTCCTCATACGTAATATGTGTATCTTTATGTAAAATCAGTAGAGTTCTCCTTTAATTACACTCACATTTAGCACAAATGCAAAAACTTTTTGCATACAGCATGTAATCTTTACATTCAAAGTCAATTGTTCATCAGAAAGCAGAGACTACATGAATAAATTCAGTTCAAATTCATTTAGTGGGGCTTTTGTTTTGTAGGTTTGCAGTATTGAGTACTGCATCCTATTGTGTCACACGCTATTTCAAACCATCAGTGAGAAGTCTTTGAGTAGATTTTCAATGAAAAACTGACCCAATTCTGACAGTCTAACACAAGACATACTGTCACAAAACAAGCCAAAGCTATGTTTTGGCACTTGCACATAGTTTCTCAAATTGTCTGGATCAGAGTGTGTTTTCTCTGCAGAGGAAAGGAAAGTAGAGCAAGAACAACATCTGGCCCCGGTGACAGAATTGCTCCGAACATGTCTCTGCCCCCCCCCCCCCGTTCTTTTTCTTGTACTTTCACAATCCGGCATGGCATGCCTCTGCTCCACAAATCTGTGTAATGTTTTGAATAATGATATCATCATTGCTCTGGCTGACATCTTACACTGCCAGACAAGCAAGCAATACACAGGTGGTTGGAAAAATGGGCTCCACACTTGCACATACATCATGCTGATGAGGGTTCTGTATGGAAGAGAGGGAGAGGAGAGCTGCTGCTGGGATGAGAGTAAGGTAAATGGTCACGTTTAGCTTGAATCTGCTTACTGTGAAAGAAAAAGTTTTTCTCTTCTCCCTCAATCCCAAGAGTTTATTATGACCCAAGGCTGAACTCGTAAATTACTACCATGGTCTTCAACACACACCAGGA
This sequence comes from Thunnus albacares, assembly GCF_914725855.1. Classification (NCBI taxonomy): domain Eukaryota; kingdom Metazoa; phylum Chordata; class Actinopteri; order Scombriformes; family Scombridae; genus Thunnus; species Thunnus albacares. The sequence goes on along the minus strand of NC_058108.1, from coordinate 10,968,305 downwards.
ACTAATTAAAAAAAGAGAGAGAATCAGAAAGAGAGAAAGAGAAGAGAGAAGGAGAGGGTGGAGGAGTTAGAGAGGGCAAACAAGCATATTTCTAAGACATTGGGCTCAACAGTAAATACTTGGGATACTGTACACTTGCAAAAGAGAAGGTGAGTTTTAGAGCTGAAAATGAAAGGAACATCAGATTAGCAATAAAGACAAGAAAAAAGACAAACTTTCTCATTCTTTAGTTAGTGTCTCTGTGTGATTGATAATGATTTCAGCGCAAGATAAGTTACTATACAATTTTGTCATTTTGTTCCTTTTTTACAAGTGAAGGTGTCACTATGTTCAAATTGTAGAAACTTCATTTGGAGACAAAACTGTTTAAATTGAGAATGGCAGCAAAACAAGAACCAAATCAGAAATTCAAAAGGAGGAGAAACTGAAACAAGGCAAGAACGAGGGAGAGGCAGAAATGCCTGCGTTCAAACCTCCCTATCCTGAATGCACATTTGTTCTTGGTGGTTTTTTAATTGCGTTGCCTTGACAACCAGCACAATGCTGAAAGGCTCTTTCACTCCGATACTGGCTGAAAATAATTTTCTCTATCATGCATTTAGCAAGCAATTAGTGAGACAGACAAGGAATTTAGCTTAAACCCGGTGTATCATTCCTGCTTTCAGAAAATGGAGGGGTAGATTCCAGTGGGAGGGGAGTGTGTGTGTATGTGGTGCGTGTGTATATGTGTATGTGTGCGTGTGTGTGTGTGTGTGTTGGGGGGGGGGGGGGGGGGGGGGAGAGCGTATGGGCCTGAAAGAAAAAAAATACAAAGAATGTTTTGGACAATGCACTACAAGTATATTCATCACACTCAGTGAGATGGGTCTGTTTTTTTTTTTTACCTCAGGGTTGAGAGTGGTTCTCTATCTTTGTTATTGTGCTGTTCCCGAAGAGGGATCATCACATCATATTTCTTTGTTAAGGCACTGAAAACAACAGGTCCTGTCAGAAAATTAGGAGAGAAAAGTAAAGCATGACACATGACGAGCAAAAAAAAAAAGGAGAGGGGAGTCATAAATATACGCTTGTAGCACAGCCTGTGCATGAAAGAAGGCAGGTAAATGCTGGGATGTACGTCATTTGGAATAATATGTGCAGTTTGGAGAATGCATTGGCTCACTGTGGAAATTGCAACAGGGTCATTGCCATGATCTACCCACTGTTCCATGAAAGAAAAAATAATAATTTGACTGAAGTGATTTGACTGAAGTTTCCAGTGTTTGTTCTGTTGAGCATTCTTGATGTGCAGTGTTGTTAAATTGCTCTGCATTCATTCATTTTTTACAAATATAATTGTTTGAACCAGCAGTGGTACATCTGACAATGTGGTTTAGACACTCAGCTTAATGCAGGTGTTTAAGTGATGATGATATTATTTATCTTGATGTTATGTTCATTTTCTGGAGACAGCCATACTCCACCACAGCTCAATTACTGTAATCAGAGAACACATTTTTTCATTCACTTAACCCATAACAGACATTAGTTTGTTCTAAATGTATCTTGTTTTCAACTGTAATGGCAACATCTGCACCTCTCCTCCTTATTCCTCCCTCTGTTTCTCCTCCTTATGCCCTGTTGGCACTGACTAGAACTAAGCAGGGACCTCATGGGATTTAAGAATTTACCAACCATGTCTGTGTTTAGTGTGGCGCATTCGCCTAGAATAAACACAGTCTCTTTTTCACTAATTTACTGACCAAATCCCGGGATTATCTCGATTGTAATGGGCCTCCATGCTGAGTAGCTAGATGAGCCACTCAAATTTGCACCCAAAACGGTCTCATTAATAATTTGCACTGCAGCCAAAAAATTCTTGAACTGAAAAAAAACGGAAGAAAGTACAGAAAACGGTACAATTAGATGCCAAATTACACAGAAGTAATACTTTGTTTGGTGTTTGGCATGGATTTGTATGTTGTTACAGACATTTTCACTTGCAATTATTATATTTCAAGGCCCCCAAATAATACCACTGCCATAGCCATAGTAGCAAGACTATTCTTGTATAACGTGTTTAATGTGTGTATTTTTCAGGGCACACCTGTCCACTGGATGCCCTCAGTGTGGCCTGTCCTCTTGCACACCTGTTCCTCATCTGCTAATCACTGCCCTCCTACCTGCCTGCCCAGCTGCACCTCACTGGCTCATCAAGCAGCCTGCTTATTGGGGGTGTGCCCGAATCCAAATACATTATTCGACAAAGCACAAATAGTGGGTTTTATACAAATATTTGTTTCATACAAATATTTAAAAAATTATTTGTCGGGGGTGTTCCCCAGAGATAAAGCTGAGCTACTGACACAAGCAAAGTGCTCCCAAAGGACTCTCCACAACCTGTGTTTCCCTTTCTCCTTTCCACAAAGTTAGGTTGTAAAAAATAGGCAATAAATGAAAAGTGCAAAGCAATAATTGCCTTTGAAGTTCCTCCCTACACGTTACACGGTGTGCTGTCTCTGTGTGATGGATGTATAAATAGGTAGAGGTCCGTCTGCAATGAGGCGATGAGTAAAGTTTTAGCTCAGTAGTCAGCGCAGTTATCTATGATCTGGGAGATTCCAGTTCAAGACCCGATGTGGGGACCTCCTTCGTAAGGTAGTTTATTCATGAACACTCTAACACTTTTTCTAAAAACAAAAACAGGATTTTTAAGCCTCTTTCCACTTTTATTCGAATACAAATATAGATACAAATAATTTTGCTGCCTCAACAAATACAGAGACAATTACAAATACTGGGATCTCTGCACATCCCTACTGCTTACTGTAAATGCAGAATTTAGCTCACAGGCTTTGTTAGACTGTGCTAGCTACCTTAATATTTCTTGTTAGCCTGTCTGATTGCTTTCCTGTCTCTGTTGCTTACTCTTGATGACTGCTTGACCATCAAGTATGGTAAAAAAATCTACGCAGTGAACAGGGAAATATATATAGAAACTGCCTAAAGACATATGAAATAATATTGCTGTGCAAAACCTGTAAAATGTTTGCTTGTCTTTCATCATGACATGGTACCATAAATTTTCAATTTTACATTAACTATAATAATGATATGCATGTTCAGACAAGATACGACTGGTAGTGATGTTAGCCTTAAACTAGTAGAAACTAATTGCATGATTAGCATAGCATCAAAATTGTCCAAGACAACACCATAGCTACGTTACATACTTCACTCTAATTCCAAGCAAGTTTTGAGTACATAGTGTACTCAAACTAGAAAAGTGACAAATTGACAAATGTACTGAAAAATGTCTGTGTGCTTAAAGGACGAGTGTGTAGGATTTAGTGGCATCTAGTGGTGAGGCTGCAGATTGCAACCAACTGAATACCTCTCCCGTCACTCCTCCCTTTCAAGTGTGTAGGAGAACCTAGGTGGCCGCGAAACTTGCCGTTCTAGGGTACTGTAGAAACATGGTGGTGCAACATGGCAGGCTCCATGGAACAGGACCCACTTCCTATGTAGATATTAAGGGCTCATTCTAAGCTAACAAAAGCACAATGAGTCTTAGCTTGAGGTGATTATACACTAATGAAAGCATACTTATGGATGTTATATTCCATTTCTGCCAATAGATCCCCCTAAATCTTACACACTGGTCCTTTTAACAAAGAAACTGTTGACTTTAAGTGTGTGTTGTCATGAATCCTTTTAGTCACTTAATGTGTCTTAGATTGATCAGATGGCTATCAGATCTCAAAAAAGCTAAGTGCAAATGCAACCAAGAGGCATTCAAGACATTGAAATCCACATCTCAAACCAACTCCTGAATTCTAGTCAGATGTTGAAAAGGTATAAATGCATCCTTCACTCCAAGACGCATATGTAAGCTTTACTTCTGTCAATTGTAACTATATCAGTCTATGGAATTAGACTCGATAGGGTCTGTCCCCTGTGATAATGCAGCAAAAGTAACACTGAAATTAGCTTTCTTTCTTTTTTCTCCCTGTTCCATTAAAGCGACAGGGAAAAACGGCTCCAGCAATTTCAACATATAGCCTCAGATCATATAGATGGCACACTGAGCTGTTATAGTGTTTATCTGTTCAGTTCAGTCACTGAATGATCTGTGTGGGTAAGAGAGCAGTTATCTGTATGAGTGAAAGAGAGGTGTGAAAGAAAGCCTGTGAATACGATAAAACTTTAATCTTGCTCTTAATTCATAAACGATTCATACATGTGTATGTGTTAGTTTATAGATATTGTTTGCTAAATAAAGTCAGCTTAACTGTTACTGGTTTTACTAAACTTGGTGAAGTGCAAGACAGTATTCTTCTTGCAGTGTTTTTGGCAGTTACCAAACAATCTCAGGCGCATTACCATCACCCTCTGGACTGGAGTACGGCCAACCCTGATTTGCATGTAGCCCGGGAAAAACAAGACAGATTGCAATCAGGTATGTGATCTGGATACACATATTTGTGGCTATGTGTGAATGATTTTATCCGGATATGAGACACTTGAAATTACAAGTGTATTTAGGGCCTGTGTCTCACAATACAATGCACAAAGACAATGGATTGGACATGAATAGTAGTAAATACTGTATACATAATTCTATGTTGCATAGAATTAAGACACACCACGTGTTACAACAGAGGTTGCTACGTTTGTGTCTCACAAAAATTTAAATACTTTTATTAGTGAAGCTTTGTTGAGATATTGAGGCATTACATTACATTGCATTACAGTCACTGTTCTACAATTCATCTGCTATTACAATTAAGTGTAACACGGCCCCAGAGGTTTCTGAGCAGTCAGGCTTTTAATCACATACTGTAGCAACATACTGAACTTCTGGTAGAGTGCAGATGGTTATGTTGATATAATATGAAGGTGGTACAGCTTCCATGATGTACAGCTATTAATCTTTTTTGGGACTCTACCTCAAAGACTGTATTACAAGTCGTGATACCTGATTTTTTTTTTTTTTTTGAAAGATGGTCCTTAGTGTATCATTTTTACAATGCATAATTTGATTGTGGCTTTTGTGTTCATGCATCGATGAAACTTATGGACACTCACACCCTCTGTATGTTTTATTGCTTGTGTTCAATGCGAAGTGCTTCAAACATAAGCTTTCGTGCAACTGTTTTTATGGTCCATGTCAGAAAAGAGTGAAATAAATGCTGATTTGTCGAGTACTACTTCTACATATATCCTACACAACAACTGATTATAAGAAGACTTATAGTCCTCACTATGTGTTTATGTATGTAATTTCTGCCACATTTTGGGACAAATTTTAGACTTCACTGCAGTTAACTTGACATGTCTTGTATAGTTGGGGAGAAAATTGGTGAACCTCATTTCATTCCACTGGAATTGCATACAGTACAATATAAAATGACTTTGGCCAGAGCCTGGTCTCACCAAACAGTGTATGAATAAAACACTAATTTCTCAAGTAATTTTTTGTATTATCACTACGCATTTTTTGCTTTTTGGGTGTCATTTCATCACACCATTTAGGTCCTAAATTCAGTCGCTAAAAGTGACCTATAGTTGAGTGACAGGGGAAGTGATGCATTTCAGATGACATCAATAGTGTGACTTTATTTTCTTTTAAAAGGTGATTTTGGCTTATTAGGAAGAGGTGAGCTGGGTGGCTGGCTTACCGTCACGTCAGGACATTTTAACCACATTTTGCTGATCATTTGAACCCAAACCATGATCTTTCCCTAACCCAAACCAAGTGGATTTTGTGCCTAAACCTAACCAATGCCATTAAATGACACATGAAGAGCTTAAAATGCATAGACATGACATGTGAAATGTCCCTAAAGTAGCGTGCTATTTATACACTATCCCATGAGATCACGTTGTCTGCCCTAATTAGGGTTAGGTTAAGGTGTGAGTGTGTGTGTGCTGAGAGATTTCAAAGAGGAAATGTTACATGGAAAGGTGTAGGCAATCAACTTCATCTCTTACATTTACAGAGATCAAAAGTCTTGACCTAATTTTGATTCTTTTACCCCTAATAAGCTTCTTTACCCACAACGGGATCAAACTGATCAAGACACATCCTGTCTCTGAATATCCATTTTTTTAACACATTAAAGCAAACAGAGAATGTGACATGCTGAAATGATCTTTAAAGGGGACATTATGCACATTTCCAGGTCTATATTTTTAATCTGGGCTGGATTTAAAGTTAAAAAAGCTCATTATTTATCTTATACTGACCCTTTACGCAGCCCCTCAGTTCAGCCTCTGTCTGAAACAAGCCATTTAAGCTCCTGTCTAAGGCCCCTCTCCCAAGGATCCCACCCTGTTCCAATTGGCCTCCAGAAGCTGCATCATGGCCGACTTCCAAGCGGCTCAGGAAGCTACATCAACAAACCATGAAACAAACTATAGTGTAGGATTTCACTACTTTTTCTCTCAACTTATACGATCTGAAATATAAGAGCAGACAACACATACAACACATGGAAAAACCTTAGCAACAACCTTAGAAGCAAAGGCTACCAATGGGCAGCTATTTGTGGGCATGCACTAATAATCTGACATTATCATGAGGAGGAAGTAGAAGTAACATTGCAAATGAAGTGTTCAGACAGGTTGAAGCCTGGGCTTTTGACTTACAGAGAGCATGTTTACATACATTAACCTCAAGCTTTGGAACTTTTCCCACATTTAGCATATATATCTGACATCATAAAACCATATAAAAAACATACAACTAAAAAAAGCCTAATATGTCCCCTTTAATATGTAAAAATAAAAACTGGAACAGGTCATTCTGCTCTACATCACAGCAGAAGACTTGAGTTTGAATTGCACCCTGTGTATCCAAATGACCACTGCACACACACACACATATGCTCATACACAAATATCTAATACCCAGACCAGCAACACCAACAGAGACAGACAATAAACCGACCAACTGTCCTGCTGTCTATTTAGCGGTGTCAGGTTTTGTCCACTGTAAAAGAGGCAATGGCTCAGACCAGTCTGCAGGACAAAAGGCAACAGAAGTCGGGGAGGTGGGCAGTGGAAGAGTTGTGTTCAGCTAATAATGGGGAGGAGGGTGCTGGCATTCAACTTCATGGACCAGGGCCACAGAAACAGATGTGAAGGAGGGAGTGATTTGGTGTCGTGGAGGTGATGTGTGGTGGTGTGGGGGGCAGGGAGCTGTGACTGAGAGTGATTCTGTGGCAGAGAAAAGCACAGAAGATAAGAATTAGGACAGAAAATAGGTGATAGTCAAGCAGAGATATGGAAAGGTAATGCAGGGCAGAGAAGGGGAAATGACAGTCAATGCTGCTGAGCCAACAAAATGGAGAGAAAGTAGGTAGGAAGATTGACTATAAGTTTCTGAAAAAAGAGAAAAACTAGGCAAAGAATCAGCTAATGTATTAGTGTTGTAAAAAAAATAACGGGGCCTTAAACTGAGCCGGAAAGAGAGGAAACTGGGCTGAGTGTGAAAGAGGAATCCGAGAGGAGCCGAGGCTGTGAGGAACTTGAAAGGGGGTCTTTGTTTGGGCCCTTTCCCATAGTGCTCTGTTATGACGCCAGAGTCTAAACCATGCATTCTAAACGGCATTGGCGACTATCGTCACTAAACACACATGCTCACACACACCTACACACATAGATGACAGGGCACAATCACACCTCTCTCCCATCCTCCCTGCTCTCATCTCTCAGCTCATCTTGTACCACTTTCATACGCACTCCCCCAGCTTCTGCCAATTCAGATACACACATGCACGCATATTCAGATAGTTCTCTTGGTGTGGTGAATATGCCTCCTCGTAGTCTTATCTATCTTATGCAACGCTGTGTAATAGTGTGACCATTATGGAGCAACCAAGATGACGGCTGCACTGGGTTAGTGGGAGCAAAACTGGCAGCAATCCCTAATGTCTCCATTGCTTTGGCTTGGCCTATTTTCTTTCCTTTGTACTCCTTGCTGTCTCACGGTCCTTTAGCCGCTTGCTGTCATTAAAGTCAGAGGCACTTACATGTATACTTGCTATTACTGAAGTCAGAGGCAGTTATCGGGAGAGAGTTTTAGTTCTTTTCTCTCATTTAAATAAGAGGCACTTTATAAGCAGTGCTTTTGTAGACACTTGCTTATCGGCACTTATCTGTATGGAATTAGAGTGACGCAAATTGTTGGATCAGAACGTTGAGGAATGTTGCTATCATTAAGAGTACACTTGTGCAATTTCATGCAAAGCCTGCCGAGCATGTAAAAAGTCTTTTAAACAGCTTTAGCACATACACACACACACACACACACAGAATTACACATTCACATGAAAACTTCAGAAGCAATAAGAGGATAGTTCGTAACACTTTCTGACCTGCTACCTCACTGTGCACTCCCTGCTTTGGCTGTCAGATGCGGTTAATGAGAATCTCCCCACTCCCATAGACTGGTGTTCCTATAGAGAACAGCCTGCTGGGATACACACACTCATACATATACGCATACACACAGACTCTTGCATAGGACCCTGAGAGTCTTGTCATCACACAGAGAGGGACCTGCTGGCCTATTGTAGATCCCCGTGGCACAGGGATCACCTCTTATCCCCCGCAAACACACAGCACACAGCGGGTAACTCAAAGCTACAAACACACATGCAATGCGCTCCACACACACTCCTAAGCCTTTGTAAGCACACATTTTTGCTTATTTCTCACATGTGCTTTCTCTTCAGCTCTCATTTTAATCACAGTTTGGACCCCCCCCACCCTCACCCCTTTCTCCATCTACCCCCTGTCTTTTTCATTTTCTCTCTCTCTCTTAATCCCCCCCTAACATCCATCTTGCTAATGCCTCCATCATTCGAATACCAGCACCCCTCCTCTTTCTGCTTACGGACCCCCCTCCCTCCGGAGACGACTTCTCCACGGCTTCTGCTCTCCCATTCAGCCGGCTTGTCCCCATGTATTCATAGAGATCACTGATGGAGTGGGGAGTCTTTGTAAGTGGGTCAGCCTCCTATAACCCCCCTCTGACCCCACAGTCTACGCACACACACACACACACGTTCGCGCACACACACACAGTGGAACCTTCTCACTTGCCATATGGCATGGGCAATGAACAGCTAACAAAAGAGAGCTAAAGAGGTGTCAGAGAGGTTTGTATGTGTGTGTGTGTGCGCTGCATCAAAAGAAGGCTAAGCAGCCAGGGGTCCCAAAACGGGACAGGGTCCAAAAGATTAAATTGATTCGGGGAGGGGACTTTCCACCTTTTCTTCCGCCGTCAAACTCATTGGCTCAATGAAGAGTAATGAGAGGAGGGCCTGATTGGAGCACAATGGGGGCACACTTGATGGAGTGTTGAGCAATGCAGATCTATCTTCATCATCGGAGCGGATTTGTCATTATGACAACAATACCATCGTCATCGTCATTGTCTCATTGCTGTGTCATCATTGTCAACATCACAGTGTCATCGTCGTCATCTTCAGCTCTCATTTGTACAGTTTGGTGCAACAATGGTGCCTGGAATATGGTAACATTTTTAAAAGAAATCTGATGGGTCAAGAAACACTGATGTTTAGACAATCAGACTGGTAGACTGGTTGTGCACTCAGTTTCACCAATTTAATTTTCTTATTTTGCTGTGTTCGGGATACTTCTGAGCATCAACCTTTGGGAAGTGGGTGTGTAGCCCGCAGATAATATCAGCGTGCAGTATGTGAGGTCGAGAATCATACTGACTAGGTTACATCTCTGCTCCACTCTGCTCTCTGTCTCTGTGTCATAGATGTATAAAGAGCTGCAGGTCTCTGTGTCTGCTTGATCGAAGGCGAGGCTGAGCCACATACATGCAGAGCAGAGATGCCACAGCAGACAGGATGAAGCTCTGCATTCACACAAAATCTGGCAATGCAGCACCTTCCCATAGGGTTGTGCGGAGGTGTGGGCTTGTTGATTTGTGCTATTTATTTATCTGATTCACAGTTTTGTTCTCACCAGCGCTGCTCACTCTCTTCATTCAATCTCTAGGTCGCTCAATCACCACTGCTTTCTCTCTCTGTCTCTCACTCTCTCTCTCTCTTTCGCTCGCTTTCTCAGGTGGAGGGGCCAACTTTCAATGCTGTGTGTTTACAAACACCAACCGACAATTCCTGCATAGTATACCTTTAAGGCGCCCCTCCCAAGGAGCCCACTCTGTTCTTGTTGGCCAGCTCTGGGAACCTGCACCTCGGCAGACATCCGCTAGCTCAGGGGGCTACATAAACAAACCATGCGACAAACTAGACCGTAGTAGTAGGATTTCACTACTTTTTCTCGCTACGAGATTGGACAACACAAACGACACAACACAAACCTTAACACAAATCTTAGCACCAAAGGCTACGGAATGGACAGGCGTTTATGGGTATGTTGCAAATGAAGCATTCAGAGCAGGTTGAAGCCTGAGCTTTTGTCTTGCTGGGAGCATTTCTGCATACGTTAACCTCAAATTTTGGAACTTTGACCACATTCAGCATAGATATCTTACATCACAACAGTATATATAATACATAACAGTTTACATAACAGAAAACCAGAAAAAGCCTAATATGGCTCCCTTAAATCAGTGTTTCCCAAAGTGGGTGCCACAACACCATGTGGTGACATGAGAGTGGTCTAAGGGTGCCACAAAATGTATTTTCTTTTTTTTTTTTTTTACTCCACATTTTAATAGTGTTATCACATTAAAAAAAAATCATTTACAGATACTATTTTCTTATTATGTTTTCAAGCATGCCAAAAAAAACAATAAACATCTGAATCACTGTATTAAAAATTTAAATATGCAGTTGTGCCACAGCTGGTGACAACAGCTCAGTGTTACTGGTTTGTCATCGTAATACAACATGCTTTCCAGCACTCAAGTTATCCACATGTTCAGCACCCAGAAATAGTGACTGTTAGAACAATAATGGAAAGACTTTCCACTGTAAACAGAGCTTTAACTAATGCTGATACAACTAACAGAAGTATAAAATTACACTGTACTATACTGTGCAGGCAAATGTCTTGGCTCACAGTTTTTCATGGAGAGGCAAAGTTTTCTGACCCACACCTGAAAGCTTGTCAGAAACTGTCAAATGTGGCAATGATGCCAAATAATGTGAGTACAAGAAACATAAGACAAAGCAGACCTCTTTCACCAGTAGATATGAAATACCTTCAACTGACTAATAAAGGTAAATAAAAGACAGAATCAATTATGATGATGTTGTGTGTGTTTTATCATTAAACACTGAAAATGTGAGCCAATTTTTGTTTTGAACATAGTTGAAGAAATGCATTCAACCGACTAGCATATTTCATTTGTATTCACTGTTTAGTTTAAGTTGAATATTTATCTGCAAATCTGCACAGAAAATGGAGGGGTGCCATGGAAAAAGAAATCAGTATAAAGGTGTGCCATGGTTTAAAAAGAAGCCTGGGAGCCACTGCTTTAAGTCTTTCCCTCTTCTCTGTTCTTTTGAGAGAAAGAGTCAGTGTTTGTGTTTTGTTTGTCAGATAAGCCAAGCAAACCTGCGTGCACCCCACCTACAGGAAAAGAAAGTGTGTGTGTCCTCACATATCTGTGTGTCCACAGCGGGGTGAGCTTCATGCCCTATTTCAGTCAGGACTGATATGATCAGATGTCAGATCCTGAGCTCCTCATCTCTTTCTGGCCCTTGGCGTTTCTGCTCGGAGGTGAGAAAAGGTCTAAACGCTGACTTAGTGCAACAATGCCTTTGATACCCCGGCACCACAAAGATACAGATCCGCTGGAAACAAGCCTCAACAAATCCAGCACTGTAACACAGACATTGGGTTATATTACATTGAAAGAAATGAGGACTGCACCTGCACAGAAGGAGGGAGGAAGGTCAAGTGGACTTCAATGGCATCGGTTTGTGGAAATGCACTGAAAGGTGCATAAATACATAAAGATAATGTTTTTGTGTGTGGTAATTTTGAATTGAGAATGAGTCCACGCTGCCTTTTCAGAATCTAATCATAATATATATCTTTCTACAGATGGGTGACAAATTAAAGGAAAAATCAACATATATTGTCTTAGTAAGGTGTTGGGCCACCGTGTGCCGCCAGAACAGCTTCAATGCACCTTGCCTTTGATTCTACAAGTCTCTGAACTCTGCTGGAGGGATGAACACCATTCTTCCGAAAGATATTCCCTCATTTGGTGTTTTGATGATGGTGGTGGAGAGCGCTGTCTAACGTGTCAGTCCAAAATCTCCCATAAGTGTTCAATTGGGTTGAGATCTGGTAACTCTGTAGGCCATAGCAAATGATTTACATCATTTTCATACTCATCAAACCATTCAGTGACCCCTCGTGCCCTATGAATGGGGGCATTGTCATCCTGGAAGAGACCACTCCCATCAGGATAGAAATGTTTCATCATAGGATAAACAGTGACCCTTCCCTCTAAGGGGACAAGTGGACCCAAACCATGCCAGCAAAATGCCCCCCCCACAGAATAACAGAGCCACCCGATCCCCTCACTGTAGGTTCAAGCATTCAGGTCTGTACTGTTCTCTTAGTGTACGCCACACATGTACTCACCCACTTGTCGAGAATATGGTGAAGGATGACTCATCTTTTTGCACCACCGAACTCTCAAATGTGCATTCATCTTTGTAATGAGGGGTTTATGCACTGCAACCCCACTATAATATCCCTCTCTATGTAATTGTCGCCGGACTTTTCTTGCTGACACAGTCTGATCACGTCCTGCATTGACATTCTCAGTTACCTGAGGAAGAGTTGCTCTCCTGTTTGTCCTTACATATCACATTAATGCACAAGCATTGCGGTCATCAAATGTGCACTGTTGACCACGATTTCTGACCCTATTTACTGATGTCTTTCCCATAGATCTAAATGCAGATGTTACTTAAGTCACCGTTCCTATTGAAACACTAGCCAGTGGAGCAGTCTTTGTGACTGAAGCCCCTTGCCATCCGTGTCCATGCATTTTTTTACTTACCATGACTGGATATGAATTGCACCATGCAGTTCACCTTTGTGGAAGCATCTGCATTTGTTTTGTTTCTCTATTAATTTACCAGTCAAAGGTTTGGACACACTTTCCCATTAAGGTGAGTCCAAACTTTTGAGTGGTACTCTACACACACATACACACACACACACACACATATATATATAAATGTGTGTCTGTGTGTATGTGTGTGCGTATACATAGTTTACCTGCAGATAAGTAACATCTAATAAGAGATGTAAAGTACTTGGAAATACTAAACACTTCATCTCCTCTCTTCTCTTTTTCATCTCATAACGTTTATGAATTCTAGCCTTTTGAAACCCATTACAGCATGGATTTGCCGTATCAATGCAAATTTAATTCTCACTTTTCCCCTGCAACAGAGGGCTAGACACAGCAGCTAAACACAAGATCCTGATGTGTCTCCTCATGCAAACAGATGAGGCGGGTGGGATAATTATCCACAGGATGTACAGTTAGTAACAGATGTAGCACTCTGATCATAGTAATGTGGCAACTTTGATGACAACGCACTGGTTTAAATAAACCTTTCAGCAATTACCACATGCTTACAGCCGCACCCTCAGGAGTTTGCCACACAGAAGAAATGAACAATGTGTCCATGATGTATTTCAAACACCTATGTACATATGCACAGACTCAGTCATGGACACGGACATGGAGTTATTGGCATAATGAGGAAAGTCTGAAATCCATACAGCTATGGACAAAATGGTGGAAATTGAAATGTGTTGATATGGAATGTATTTTCATGGTGGCTCATTTGATTAGCTTGTGGTGACGCAATCAAAGGATTTGCAAGTGTAGGGACAGAAATGTGAGGAAATGTTCCTGCAGCAATGATACTCAGTAGGGGAAAAAAAAGTATAAAGAAATCAAATTATTCAAGAGGAACGGCAAACTTCAGATCAGCTCCATCCCCTTAGATACCACTGCAGGGATTTTTCTTACCCTGGAACACATTTCTTATACATTTCCCACGCATAACACTATTTAACTCTAAACATTTTGTGTGAATTTCACAGTCTGTGATTATTAAGTAGCTTCAATCCCACACACTTTACTTCATTTCAAAGCGCTCAGGTGAAAAGAATGGGGCGTAAAAGGACTAAAAAAGGATAAATTAGACTTCTTTCAACAAAAAGAACACTTGTTCGCTGACGAAGACATACGTCCTCTTTACATATTCCTCCTTTCTCAATCTATCTCTCTTTGCTCCTTTCCCCCCTCTCTCTTTCTTAATTTAAACAATCATCTCCCTCAGAGAAATCTATTTTCGTTTCCACATATGTACGACATCTATCAGAATCTCCAGATAATTGTTAGCACTTTATATCGAAATAAAGCTGCCGACTTTTTAGCATTCTGCCACAGCGAGTGTGACTTGCACATACACACAGTGTAAAGGGACGCACACATATATACGCACACATACACACACATACCCACAAATCACAGGTCTCATTTAGTTCCCTTTCTGTGTTTTAATTAGAGCCGAAGCAGGCTAATCACCTCCTTAGTAGACAGCATCACTAATGAGACAGAGAGGGAGGAGCTGAGAGGGAGGGAGGAGAGAGATACTCATAATTGAGAGGAGCGAAAAGAAGGATAGTGGAAGGGAAAGTGGCAGGGAATAAAGAAGTAAGACATGAGAGGTTGTTAGGAGTAAGTAGATTAGATGGAAGGAAATGGGGAAAGGGAGGGAGAGAGGGATGGATATGTGATACAAAGAGAAAAGAGGAATGAAAGAGGGAGATGAGGTGGGTGGATGAAATAAATAAGGACCGTGGAGAAAATGAAGCTTGAGTTGACAACAAACGGATCGACTCAAAGAGAGAGAGACGGGCCTGGAGAGACACGGAGACAGAGGGAGATGGACTTAGAGAAAGGAAACACAAAGCAAGAAAAGCAAAGGAAACTTGGAGAGAGTGTAGCGGGAGAGTGAGAGAACAGCCTGAGAGAAATAATGAGAGTCCCTTACCTCCCACAAAGCCAGCCATGTCTGCCCTCCCCTCCCCCCTCCTTCTCTCTCCCTTCCCTCCCTTCCTCTGTGGCTGCTCCTTTCATGCTGTCACCCTGTGAGTGTCTGAATAGCCTTTTATTATTCAACAGTCTGGGCAGGTCGCAGGGTCATCGCACGGCCCACCACCCTGCCACCAGCAAACATCCGAGCACACACACACACACACACATACACTCTCAAACGCAACCCTGTGTGCATTTAAAAAAAAAAAAAAAAAAACTATTTGAGGATGCAAAACACACACAAAACTGCAAAATGGCAGCCGGCAAGCACTGAAAGCCACGCTAACTTTGGGCACGGTGAGTTGACGAGGTGTGACAGTCCCTGATGCATTCATTATAACACTTGTCCGCCCCTTGTTAGCCTATATCTATCTGTCCAAGGCATCTGTAGCGCTTGGAGCTAGTACCTTGGCATTTTCCAAGTGTGTGTTCACGTGACCCAACTGTGCGCAAAGGTATATGTCTGTTTGCGTGTAACAGGAGGAAAACAGAGATAACAGTAGCCTGGTGGTATCAGCTCCATCTTATCTCCTACACAGCCAGAAGCAGGTATACAAGCTAATTGGAAAGTGCCAGACACACAGCAAACAAACTGGTGAAACACACCGCTCACCTTTCCAGCAAGCGAAGCTGACGAGAGAATTGGCAGAGAGAGTAAGAGAAACGGGTGAGGCAACAATTGATGGGAGAGACCGAAGTGATGCGGCGGAAATGAGACAAAGGCAGAAGAAGTGGAGGGAGGAGTGACAGAATAAGAGGAAGAGATAGAGATGGAGATGGAGACCAGGGGGTGGGTGGGTGGGAAGGTGGGGAAGACAGCAGCAGCTCACAGATAAAATATCAACAAGACAAACGGTAACTAAGGCACAGTGCATTTCTGAAATACCACAGGTATTGTGCCTATTCTGTCTGTAACTGTATGTCAGCACTGAGCATTGGGGGGAAAAAAAAGGAAAACAAATTGCATCCCTGCATTTACTCTACAGTATGTGTCTCTTTCCACTCCACTTGATAATGAGTCAGTCTGTCAAATCCTTTCTCAAATGTCAGGCTCAAAGTATTTACAATGTGGCGTCTCATCCTGTATACTTTTCCTGTGATGTGTTTGCAATAAACGTCACTGCACTGTCTATCCAAAAAAGCACATATATACCACACCCCGGAACAGCCCAGGCCATGCCACACATTGTTCTACTAAAGGTTTTTTTTTTTTTTTTTTGGCAGAGTTATATTTCCATTTCTCAGTCTTTCAATATCATGAGTCATTATGGTGCATCTACTCAGAATAAATCCTCAGACCCTGAGCAGGCTTTGCACAAGGCTGGAACAGGTGAGAAGTTGTGATAATAGTTATTGATCGGCACACTAGCACACTGTGTCCTGTCTTGTTTTTATTACAGATGAAAGCCATCATCCCTCTGAGGCTGCCTGGTGTGCTTACTGAAGAGGAATGTGTGGGAGAGAGATGTTAAATGCGGGGTAGCTATTGCTGTATATAAAAGTAATCAAGCGTGAACAAAAGCTGGTGTTGATGATGATGTGGTGCATGTGGGAATTAATTTGGCTAATTATGATGGATGCTTGTTTAGCTGGCATAAAAAATAATAAAAAAAAAGAGAGAGAGAGAGACAGGAAAACGTAGAGGGCATGATAATCAACAAAATGTGTTTGCATGTAGATTTTTTTCTGGAATCATACTGTACGCGTGATTGTGTGCAACCTTATTTCATATCAGCATGTTTGTTTTGGGCCCGCACTCTCTGAGATATCTCCCTCCTCTGCTCTGCTGCCTTTGATGAGGCCCCTGGGAGCGACGGTCTGCACTTCAGCAACATGGGGTTTTTTTTTTTTTTTTGTTTTCTTGTATCGGAGTTTGTCGAAACTAAAACCCATGAAAGAGCCTCCTTGCCATTCACTGTTTATTTGGCACAGGAAAAGCTCTGATGTGAATTAATTGCTTGTTAGCTGAGAGGAGCCAATAATAACAGCCTAGGAGTGATGCAGACTCGACAAGACTTGTCTGATGATTAGCGACGGTGATGAACATTTCATTTACAGCTATTCATGTGCTGCGGAGATTTTTTTTTTTAAGGCAGAATACAAATGAATTTTAATAACTCAAATCACATTTTTTTGCTAGCAGTTTTTCCTGTAAGTGAACAAATTAATGCTTACTTTACACCTCATTGAGTATTTTGCTACACACCCCATCATTTTGCATATCAAATTCTATATTTTTGACATTTATTTGAGCTTTCTGTCTTTTTTTTTTTCTTCATAAAACCATTACGGTATCAAACATAGATTGAAAATAATTGCTATCCAGGTTAATAAGCATGTGTGATCTCACAGAGAAGTTTGAAAAATGACATGTTTGGAGAGATAATCTCTTTGCAAAGTCTTCCAAAATTCTGTGTGTGAGTGACAGTAATCAGAGTGTAATGTAATGCACACACAGATATGAACACGCTCAAGTTAGGCGGTACAACTAATGGAATCAAATTAAATGCAGTACTGTTCACTTTAATTGTCAAGAGAATGAGGAGTTAAATTGTCTGAAATTGGATACACTATGCGAAATGTCATTTCTCCATCCATCTTTCCATCTATCCATCCATCATCCCTCACTTTTCCCATATTTGGCCCATTTTCTATTTCTCGTCTGTCTTTCCAGTCATCCGTTGCGAGTGATCCTCCCTTCCCTGTCTTCCCTCCTCTTTCCCCTCTCTCTCTCTGCAACTTGCTGCCTGCTGAGCTGATTGAACATTTGCTGTTCGCTGTTTGGAATCTGTCCCAAATCCCCTGCATAAACTTGAAACACCATGTTAAGCATTCCTCACTACAGTCCAACAGCTTGTAATATATGTGGTCAATTTGTTCATGTTTGTAACAACGCTGCATCCCGAAGTGCTTCGGCAAAGAAATGATTGTCTAAATCCACTTTATCTGCCTACTTTGTATAACCTTTCCCAA
The DNA here is from genome assembly GCF_914725855.1 of Thunnus albacares. Lineage (NCBI taxonomy): Eukaryota > Metazoa > Chordata > Actinopteri > Scombriformes > Scombridae > Thunnus > Thunnus albacares. Next base: position 10,950,259 of record NC_058108.1, on the reverse strand, counting down.
GGTCTTTTTTCCCCTCCAAACTAAATCAACTGGAGCTCAGGTGCAGTGAGGCTGGTGTATAACTAATGGATGCTCCAAACACTGCATGCACATTCACAAATGTACACACACAAGTTCATGGAGCACAAACCAAACCTGAGCGCATACACAAACATATTCAAGCAACCTGGAGCTCTCAAGGTTGTCACAAATCAATCCGGAGTTGTGTTTTCATTAAGCAAAGGTGAGAAGTGGAGTGTGTGAATGAGAGTGGAAAGTGGTTTTAATCATGAACATCTGAGAGGCCAGAGGCTACGCTGGTGAAATCTCCATTCCTCTTTTCTTCTTTGCTCCATTTCTATGCCTCTCCCTCCCACACATCCCTTCATTTCTCCTCTCCTGACACTTTCAATTCCCTCTTTGTTTCTAATAACCACCCCCTCCCAACCACCACCTTTTAACTCCACCCTCACTTTGAGCAGCTACTTTCTACACTGCTACATTCCTTGACCCTTCCTTACTCCTCCCTTCCACTTCTCCGCTTCTTCCTCCCATCCCTTCCCCTTCACCCAGGCTTTTATCGAGCCCCAACATATTTCAACTTTTGCCTTCACCTTTCCACGCTCCTGTCGCTTCATCATCCCTCTTCGGCTTCTTTCCCTTGCTCCTTCAACCCTTTCCACTCCTTTTTATCACGGCCCCCCATCCATTCCTCCATTCCACAGCTGCCAACTCTCAGAACCTCAGGAACCATAAATCTGGTGCAACCCCAGGAAATGGGTCACCAGGGGACACTTAAACATGTAACACTCTAGTGAGGGCCTAACCCCTGCTAGAGCATGGCCTCATGCATGCATGTACACAAACACATGCACCCATGCACACTTGAGCACACATACAGACAGGCTTTATGGATGTCTGGACTTGAAACAGAGCAGCCTAAGTATAGGTCTGTGTTATTACAGCTCATGTTCTTGCCTCTAATCAATCCAAGTTGTTAGGATGTGTGCGCAGGGAAACAACGGGGGCTTTGTGTCACACAGACCAGGCAATGCTAGAACACTTTCCCCCTTTGCCTGGTTTCCTCCTACATGAACCCACACCCATCAGTCTGGTGTGTGCCAGCAAGTCTCTGGAGCTAGTTATGTTGTGTTTATAGATGTGTGTGTGTGTGTGTGTGTGTGTGTGTGTGTGCTCCAGGGATCTCTGGTTTCAGTTAGTCTGTATGCTCTGCGGCTGCTGTCGCTATTTGTTCTACTTCTTTAACGCACTGTTACTTACAAGCTAACATTTCCTAATTCAAACATGATGAGAAAACCCGCAAAACTCTTTGATTTTTTTTTCCTTTTTTTTTTCTTTGCACCACGTATTACAAGTTCTTAATCAAAACCACAGTGGTAAAAAAAAGAGTGTATACATCAATCAAAAGTTATTTGTGTTGCAGTCTTAAGTAGCGCTGTTGCAAATGTTCTGATACTGTTCACACATGTTCAGTGACATGTTCAAAAAGTGGCTGTCACTGTGTGTTCAAAATGGATATCTCTGAGATATGATGGCCGCCATCGTGTGAAAAGCTTGGCCTGTCCTCATTACCAGCCGAACACACATGTTCTGTCAAAGGAATCACACCAAATGGGACCAATTCCGTTTGGATGTGGAGAGAGTTCCTTTTCTAAAACACTAATCTCTGGACCACAAATTAGCTGTCAGTCATCAGCTGTAGACAGACATCGTATCGGGAGAAAGGCAGTCCCCAACAAATCAACAACATGTCAATCACACACACAAACACATGCTCTCAGCCATCGACAAGAGAAGGTACACACTCACAGTCTGGCACACACACACACACACACACACACACACACACACACACGCACACACGCACGCACAGGGACTGGTGGATGGGTCCTCCATGTGATAGCACTGCCTCCTTTAAACTAATAGACCCTAACTCTGTTTTCTCCATTAATTCAAGGTGACTCCTGCAACGCATTAGAGAACGGATATGGAGCTGAGGGCTCTGAAGTGCCCTCCTAATTAATATACATTTGCAATTTATATTGCCTCACTAGGATTGCAATATAATTTCATAAAGTCTCTCTTATCTCCAAAAAGAAACCATTTAAGAGTCAAGGAAATATTTCTAAAGCTTCTAATTGATTGCTGATATTAGATTATGTGTTGATAGGTTTGGGGAGTTTAATAACAACGAATCAACATATAATGAATGGAAAATTAATTTTTCACTTCAAACAAGAGAATAAAAGGATACTTTGACATTATGGGACATTTGGACAGAACCAGACTAGCAAGTGTTTGTGCTAAGCAAAGCGAACTGTCTTCTTGCTCTAACTTCGTATTTGCTATACAGACATGAGAGTGGTACCCATCTTCTCATCTAACTGTCAGCAAGAGGGTGACTCACTTTTCCTTGGAAGGATAATACCAGGTTGTTTATTGCAACTTGGTTTTTATTTCAGTAGAAGTGGCCACTATTTGCTGAGAACATGAACTGTAAACTGCAAACACGGTGAAATTGCTAAAATAAAAACTTATTTGGGAGGGAAAAAAAAGGCTAACAGTAAAATCATTAGCTAGATTTTCATTTGTTAACATCCATTAGATTTTACAGACCAACGCTCTGGTTCAGCTTTCACCTAATGCGTACAGTTTTCCTGAGCAAAGAGAGATTAATATTGATGTTACAGTGATGATATTTGTTTCTTGACACATTGGACTTTGTTACAGCATGATGTTCCTAGAGCTCAGCTACTCGAGTCAGTACAATCAATAGAAATGTGAGCCAAAACTATTCATTTAAGACCAAAGTTCTGATAAACCAGAATTATCCTTTAAATTATGACTGAAATGTTGTTAGATTAAAAGTGATAATTTATTGAATAGAGACGTGACCGCTGGCGAATTGCCTTGACCTTGATGAGGCCGTGCAGTATTGTCTTCAATTATTTGAGGCTGAGCCTTACTTACATGAAGACAGAGAGAGAGAGAGAGAGAGAGAGAGAGGTTCAATCTTGAGTGCTGTAGTGCTGATTGCTTGTGAAGCCTTTGTGTTTCTCTGTGCCATGTCTTGGTGGGGCAAAGCACCTTGCTGTCAGTGCCATTCAGTCAGATAAAGTGTGTGTGCCCATATGTGTGTGTGTGTGTGTGTGTGTGTGTGTGTGTGTGTGTGTGTGTGTGTGTGTGTGTATACAGAAAGTCAGCTAGGTATGAATCAGAGAGAGCGAATGAGGCCAAGGAAAAATGACTGGATGATTAGACACCCAAACTGCTCCTTCATGTCAACAAAACAAACTCAAGACTCACCATCCCAAACACTGCAAACACAGAATAAAATAGAGGAGAACTACATGAAAAAGAACACACTAGAATATAGAATAGAAGAGAATAATATATAATAGAACAGCATAGTAGCCTATACGATAAAAAAACAGAATAGTATTGAATAGTATGTAATTGTAGTATACAATAACAGAATATGGAATAGAATAGAACAGAATAAAACGTTGGTTATTTGATTTGACAACATGGAGAAAGTAGTCCAAAACCCAAAGGAAGCACTGACAGCTCACAAACTTCCAGTCACCATGGGCTTCAGGAGTAGAATAGAATAGAATAGTAAATGCATTGGTCAACCATACAGTATATCCATGCCAGAGTTGAAATGACACTTTGTACTTGTGTTGCAGAGGAAAGGTATGAATATTTTATACACCTCTCCTACCGCATAAGTCAGTAAAGTCTGTAAAAAAAAAAAAAAAAAAAAGAAAGTAACAGCCTGTTCTTTTCATTGGGTGCTGGGCTGAGGGACTAGCAGAGCACTGCAGTAATACGCCCACTTTAAAGGTGACCAGACACATTCTTTCTTTGCCTCATAGTTCTGCCTGGGCTATAAATTTGTTGCCCAACTGTTGACATCGCTTGCAATATGCTGCGCTCAGAGTGTGATCACCACATGCACTGTGAGCAAGAACAAGGCAGTGCACCCTTTCTTGTCTGCTCCCAAAGACACACTCACACAGACACACACACACATACACACACACAATGGTGGCCAACGAGTCATAAAGTAATAAAGCTCAATGGACCCCTAATGAAAGCAAAGAAGAGGGGGAGAGCGAAGAAGGGACTCAGATGAATAACAATCATTACTCTGATGGGGGTGGTAGTGTGTGTATGTGTGTATGTGTGTGTGTGTGTGTGTGTGTGTGTGTGTAGGGGGGAAGTATCAACTTCTCCCTCCAGCAGCAGTGAAAGCAAACTCCCAGTCTCTCTGTGGTCCTACTCCTCCCCTCTGAAATGGAATCCACCAAATCGCTGCTAATTGAATAAGTGACAATGAACAGGCAGACGAGGCGACAGATGCTCGCGTGCCTTTACAACCAAACCACCAGCATCACCGCACACATGCGCACGCGCACGCACACATTCCTCTTGACTGATCTGAACCATGGTCCAGAAGCGCATTTCTATGGCCGCTCCACCTGCTGCGCCTATTGACATGGAGTAGGGAGGGGGTGAGGGAGAGAATACTGCGAAGATTGCCATGAATGTTAGCGACAGACGTTTAATTCACACTATCACTTTATTGCTACAAGGCCTGGACTCACGGAGGCAATAGTTAGGCACTGCATAATGAAGAGAGCTGCACCCAGACGCTAGAGCTGTTTGTTTGTTTGTTTGTGCTGATAGCATGCATTGGTGGAGACACTGATATGGGCTTTAGAGCCGCTTATGGATCAATAAAATTATCTTTGGGGAGCTACAAGGAGGAGAATTTAAACAAGAAGTTAGTAAATCCAAGAGACATAGCATCTCTGCACCTGCTGCAGAGGATGAATATGTTTAACTCAATAATTGGTGCTTTAAAAAAAGCCATGTTTGTTCGGCTCCTCTGGTTATGCAGCGTGCCTAAATGTATTAAGCCTCCATCTGCTTTTTACTTAGATTATACCCCCTCCATACATTAATTGTTTTATTCTGCGCAGTGTTTAAGACCCCAGCGCACCCCCATCCCCTCCAACTCTGTCTCATTCTTTTGCTCCCTTCTTCCATAAACTCCGGAGCTGACTTTGTTCTCCAAATGTGATTAGCTTCTCGGGGACGCAGGGAGTAATTGCATTACTGCATTGTGAGCATTTGGAGCTATGGAAATACTGGGCGCCCGTATCAAACCTGTTTAAATACCAAGCGCACTATGCTGAAAGATGTGCAAAAGAGGGGTGAATGCAAACATTTTGCAGACATGGCCCTGGCGATGAATAGACACTGGGAACGGGAAGGTTTTGCGCCAATTTAAGACTCTAGGTTCAAAGGGGGAGCTTCTGGTTTGTGTCCATGCACGTTTTTGGAATATTTAATAAGCTATTGTTTTCAGGCAAACGCACAGCAAACTTTAGAATCTTGTGCAGATGCATTGCGTCAGAAGAGCAGTCTATACTGAATAACCAGATTCAAATGGATAACATCATCAAATCCTGAGATGCTGTTTTTTTATTACATTGCTCATGCAGACAGTGGTAGCAGCTGGTGGTAAATTATTCATTTGTTTGTCAGATTCTGTGTCTATCTATTTCTTAAGGTGAATGATGGTCTTCTTAAATGATTCTGAAAGTGTCGACTGATAAATTACTTTAGCCACAGTGGGGGTGAGTGGGATAGTTATGGGTTTGTATTTTTTTAAGGGACTCTTGCTGAGTTCTGCTCCCCCAGTGCCTTATCTTCAAATTCTGTTTTAATATTTTATTTTAATATGTATGATAGTTTTAGTCTCTATCGTTTGAGCGTTCTCTCTCTCTCTCTCTCTCTCTCTCTCTCCCTCTCTCTCTCTCTGACGCACATAAGCACACCACAACTACGTGCACGCGCGCAAAATGTGTGAATGGATCTGGAAAAGCTGCTTGGTGCTCTACAATCCCCCATGACAACTCATTTCCTCACAGTTGTGTGGGGTTCGGGGCTCCGCTGGAGTCTTGTTTGGTCGGCTGTAATCGCCGGGTCCTGGTGCCAAACAAACCGCGCCAGATGGTCTCCAGAATGCTCGGTCCCAGTTGTGCACATTCGTTAAACCTTAGATCTCGCTCTCCCTCTCTCTTCCTGCGTTTCTTAATGTCTCTGATTTTTTAGTTTCTCTCTCTGCTCTCCTGTGTGCGTGCGCATTTACATGACTGAGACTCTTCTGAAAAATGCCTGCCCGAACTGGTGAGTTTCGGATGCTGCTGCGCTCGTTATCACAAACCCGTCCTGCGGGGAGTTTGAAGTGATGTTGAACAGATTTGTGCACGGGGACAGAGCTGTTCCTCGGCGTGACCAACTCTTTAAAGGCATTCATTAGAGTCCGGCTCCCTTTCAACACGATTCGCCACACAGCTTACCCGGCTTATACTCTCACCCATAGACGGTCACAGATGAGGCGCATGTGAAAAATATATTGCACTCAAAACATCTACAACAAAGTGCCTGTGCAGGGAGATGGGGGTAGTCAGCTGCCACTTGAAAGAGCAGAAAAAGACGAGATACAGTATTAAGCACATGGCATGTATACACACTAATGCCAAGGCATCCAGTGCGTCAGTTATATAGGAGTTGAGTTTGACAGCTGGTTACGGCTGTGCTGGGCGATATGTTATATATCAAAAGTGTGCCTATCAGGACTTAAAAGGTGGTGGGTGACAAAGCTGATGATTGAGGTGGCTATGTTTCTGCCTTGTCTTAATGAGAATTTAGACTCTTTGTGTCTCCGTGCTGTCTGGGGAGAACAGACCAGAAGCGAGAGAGTCTTAAACCTTCCTGTGGTTTTATAGCAATGAAAAACGGCAGGGTGAGCTCTTTGAATGAATGTTTTCTTTTTGAGTTTATTTTCTCCCCTGTCCATTGTAGGGGCATGGTCGTTACTCTGAAAAGTGGGGAAAGTGAATCCCACAGGGCGGGGATTGTTAATCCCCCCCCCCCCCCCCCCTCGCTTTCTCTTTTTCCTCCCCTCTTGCGCCTCCTTCTCCTCTCTTCTGGAGTTTGAGTGGCCACCAGCCAGCTTTTGATTTAAGCGTTTGTCTTTCCCGGGATGTGAAAAGGGGGCCGAGGCTGATGTACAACTAGTTGGTTTGAGGTGGGTTATTTTGGGCAAGTCTGTGTGCAGAGGCACCTCAAACGGAGAGAGGGAGCGAAAGAGAGCGCACGGCGCACAGACCAGACGCAGGGAGGAGAGGGAGAAAAGCGCACAGATTTCAGTGTCACTCAGCTGGTTCTCTCACACTGGATGCGCGCAACAGATCTGTGTGCCAGAGGGGGACATTCAGAAAACAAATCTGGATGCTTTTATGGAAATTAGGGCAACTTAAGGAAGCTTGCGTTTAAAGACCGAATGTGTTTTTTTCTCTCCTCGACCTGCGGAGAAAGCAATGCAGCTGCTGATTGAGGGAGCACAGCATTTAGTTGTCTAAATTAAAACTGGGATTGACCTGTACTGCATTTCGGAGCTGTTTTTTTGGATCTGTTTTTGGCTTCCACAAAAATGAAACCAGGAAAAATGAAAGGATTCTTTCTGACAAGAATGTGGAAAGTTCTGGCTGTTTTGGCGCTGGCAACACAACACGTCACCGGTAAGACATTGAAATATCAGATTTATGAGGAGCAGAAGGTTGGCACGGTCATTGCCCGTTTGAAAGAAGATGTCGCGGATGTTCTGGCTAAACTTCCAAGCACAGTGTCTCTCCGCTTCAGAGTTATGCAAAGAGGGACCTCGTCTTTCCTCACGGTGCGCGAGCAGGACGGAGAAATCAGCATCAGGACCAAAATTGATCGTGAGAAACTCTGCGAAAAGAATCTCAACTGCTCTATTCAATTCGACGTGCTGACACTCCCCACTGAACACCTGCAGCTGTTTCATGTCGAAGTGGAAGTGCTGGACATAAACGACAACGCACCCCAGTTCGCCCGCGCCGTCATTCCCATTGAGATCTCTGAGAGCGCGGCCGTGGGAGCGCGCATTCCCCTGGACAGCGCCACAGACCCCGACGTCGGGGAGAACTCACTGTACACCTATGCCTTAGAGCCTAACAACTTCTTCAAGATTGACATCCAGTCCAGGACTGACGGGGCTAAATATGCAGAGTTGGTGGTGCTCAGGGAGCTGGATCGGGAGGTGCGCTCGGGTTATGAACTTCAATACACGGCCTCTGATAGGGGCGTTCCCCCGAGAACTGGTACGACCCTTCTCAAAATCAGTGTTGCTGACTCAAATGACAACAGCCCAATATTTGACAAGTCATCATATGTAATAAATCTCCCAGAAAATTCACCTGTTGGAACTCTGCTCATTGACTTAAACGCCACTGACGCAGATGAAGGCACGAACGCCAAAATAGTCTACTCATTCAGTAGTCACGTGTCCCCCAAAATAATGGAGACATTCAAAATGAACCCCGATAGCGGTCACTTGACCCTCATCAGGCGCGTCGACTATGAGACTGTTAACTCTTATGATATTGACGTGCAAGCGCAGGACATGGGTCCAAACTCCATGCCAGCTCATTGCAAGATCCTGGTCAAAGTGGTAGATGTGAATGACAATAAACCAGACATTAGCATCAATCTCATGTCCTCTCAGGGGAACGGGGACGCAGCCTATATATCAGAGGCTTCTCCTCTGGACACGTTTGTAGCTTTGGTGAGGGTGGAGGACTTGGACTCTGGTTTGAATGGAGAGGTGGAGTGTAAACTTCATGGCCAGGGATATTTTAAACTGCAGAAAACATATGAGAACAACTACATGATTCTGACCAACGTGTCTCTTGACCGAGAGAAGAGGTCAGAGTTCAGTCTGACGGTGGTGGCAGAGGACCGGGGCACTCCTAGTCTCTCCACTGTCAAACATTTCACTGTGCATGTAACTGATGAAAATGACAATCCGCCACGTTTTGAGAAGGGGCGCTATGAGATCTTTAAATCAGAGAATAATGCACCTGGAGCATATTTGACCTCCATAATGGCCACTGACCCTGACCTGGATGCCAATGGACAGGTGAGCTACTCCATCTTGGAGAACTCTGTTCATGGGAGCTCAATTTCCACCTATGTCACCATTGACCCCTCAAATGGCGCCATCTATGCACTACGTACATTCGACCGGGAGGATGTTAGTCGTATCTCCTTTGTTGTGCAAGCTAAAGATGCAGGAAAACCACCACTGACAAGCAACGCCACAGTTATTCTGAACATCCTGGATGAGAATGACAACCCTCCAGCCATCGTGGTGCCCCAGCTGTGGAACTTCACTGCTGATGTTCCAGCATCAAAGTTCACAGAGGCCGGACACTTAGTAACTGTGGTCAGAGCAACTGATCGCGACACAGGGGTCAACGCTGAGCTCATTTGCTCCATCGTTAGTGGCAATGAGGAGGGCTTCTTCTTAATCGACCCAAGAACATGTGAAATCCACGCCAACGCCAGCCTGGAGAACTTCCCCCACGAACACGCTGAGCTGACGGTCGTGGTCAGAGATCAGGGAAGCGAGAGCCTCAGTGCTAAAGCAGTTCTGAAAATCACCCTTTATGAGAACATGGAGAACCATGTGCAGGTGATGGACCAGGGAGAGTCTTCCCTGGATGCATCCCTGATTATCATCATCTCCCTGGGGGCTATCTGCGCTGTGCTCCTGGTTATCATGGTGGTGTTTGCTGCTCGCTGTAATCGGGAGAAGAAGGACACCAGGCACTCCTACAACTGTCGGGTAGCCGAATCAACCCACCAGCACCATCCAAAGAAGCCTTCGCGCCAAATCCACAAAGGTGATATCACCCTCGTTCCCACGGTGAACGGCACCCTGCCAATCAGAGCTCACCACCGTTCACCTTCGGCCACGCCCCCCATGGATCGAGCCCAGATGGGGAGCCGGCAGAATCACCACAGTCGCCAATCCCTGAACAGCCTAGTGACCATCTCGTCCAATCATATTCCAGAGAGCTTTGCCCTGGAACTGGCACATGCAACTCCACCAGTGGAGGTGAGCAAACACACACACACACACACACACACACACACACACACAGTCACACAGTCACACACTTACACTTATTGAAGCAAATTATTCTCAGACACTGGTCCCTCAGCCCCTTTCCAAATTCTCTCTCTCTCTCCGTCTCTCTCTCTCTCTCTCTCTTTCTCTCTCTCTGACACACACACACTCGCACACACACACACACACACACACACACACCAGCCCTCTCATGCTCACACAGCTGTTGCGGTTTGGGCAAATTAACTCATCTCTATGTGTGACAGTGACTTAATCAACACTGCCGTGTAGTTCAAAGTAACTCTCATTAAAACTGTTGATGATTATAGATGTGTCTTTGTCTTTACCTTGTTTGCACCCTGTCACCATTACCTCCATCATAACCACGACTCATCCCTCAGTCATATGTCTCCATATTCATCTAGTCTCACCCTCCCGCGCCCCCCCCATCCACCCTTATTTTTGTTTTAATGTCATCCATTTTGTCTCATCCATTTTCAGCAGCCTCTTCATCATCCATTTTGTGTTTACTCATCCATTATTTTGTCTTCTGTGTTGTCTCTTTTTTTTCTCCTCAATTTCCCATCTGTTATTCATCCCCCCCTTTTCTGTTTCTTTTGTTTTATTTTGTTTGTTTTGTTATTTTTGGATGTAGCAAGTCTCACAGCTTCTGTCCATGCTCCATCAGGGCCAGTACCAGCCCAGACCCAGTTTCCGTGGCAACAAATACTCCCGCAGCTACAGGTAATTTACCCCCCCACTCCCCTGAAAGATTTACTTTTATTTACTTTTGAAACCTTTTGTTTTTCATTGTGTATTACATGTTCCAACAACCTGTTGTGAAGTTTTCCTGTCAGTTGGTCAGTTACATATAGATCATGGTTTGATGGTGTGTAAATGTATTTTTTTCATATTCCAGTTGTTATCATACCGATGTCATTCAGTTCAGAAGTATGCAACTCATTTGTCTGAATGTCATGACAATTTTCTTATACTTTTCTCCTTCAAAATTTGGGCCCAGGTGGTGAAGTGTGCAGCTGTCACTATTTTCCCCTCCTATCAAAATAATCTCTTATGATTTCTAGATGATAGATTTATTGATGCTCCTAGTAGCTGTTGTGATAGATTTATTGATGGAATCTACCTTCATGGAAGATTTATGGGGTGAGCCTTGTCTAGAGATTTGACTGATTCCACGAGCAGCCTTAAGTCCTATATGATGGATTAATTCTTCATTAGTGTCCTCTAAATACAGACTTCATAAATCAATGACATTGATTATATCAGCCTGCAAGTCAGAATGCATTCAGCTTTGTATTTGCTAAATGTAAACTTGCATCATTGTTTTTCAGATACAACATTTCTGACTGATTGATACATATATGTGTTTGTAATATATATTTATATATGTTTATTGTGCCACCCAGGTATGCATTACAAGACATGGACAAGTTCAGCCTGAAGGACAGTGGCCGTGGGGACAGCGAGGCGGGGGACAGTGATTGTGACATGGGGAGGGAATCCCCCGTGGACAGACTGCTGCTGGGGGAGGGCTTTTCTGACCTGATACACCTTGAAATGCACCACCGACTCCACCCAGGTGAGCCACAGTGATGTAACCCAACCATTCTGGCAGTGTCCCTCAGCCCACAACACTTTCCCTTTTTTTTTTGCACCTTTTTCACCATGACTTGCTAAATTGGCTCCACTCAGCCCAGAGTCCCATACCTCTAACACCCTATACAGCAACACCTCACACTCAACTATCACCTCACCTCAGCACACATTCGCACCTCACCCTTAATCTTGCAAAAGTTGTGAAGCCATAGATCGATCCGCTTTGACCCAATTGACATAACTAAAAAAAGCACGTACCGTTCATTCCTGGTTTGTTAGAAATGAGCAGACACAGATCCTGGGACAGAAGTTTTTAAAAAAACTGACCAGAGCTGTCTTCCCCTAGACCACACCCAGCCCTCTAATGTACCTCGTGCCTGACAAATTTCAGCACCATGGACAGCGTCAGGCCTAAGCCCATTATTTGTCTCTACACCTGCCTACACAGCCACTCCATTCACCCCGTTGCCAACACAATCCCCATTGTACTCAGCCCCATTCTTCAACACAGCCCTCATTTCCACGCTCGTTATCACACTGAGAGAGGTTACAGTGTGTCTGGCTGTTTGTGTTACTCTGTGTGTGTGTGTGTGTGTGTGTGTGGTTGTGTGTGTGCGTTATCTGCCCCTAAGATAGAGTCGTGTCTGTAAAATCCTCCCTGGAGCAGAGATGAGTCGCCTGTCACTCATCGGTATGCGTCTCAGGGTGCTGTTTTTTTTTCCTCCCTCCTTTTTCTCCCCCCCCCCCCCGGTGAGTGACAGTGCTGCGCTTTCATGTCTGAACTGAGGAGAATTCATAGTAATTGCTTTTAGAATGATGTTATTCTCTCTCTCTCACACACTGACTCTGTCCCTCTCTCGCTCTCTCCTATATGCCCAAGAGCTCCTCAGCATCTCTCCCTCTCTCTCTCTCTCTCTTTTCTGTACTTGTTAATTTATTCTCTATCTTTATTAAGATGGATAAAGGGAGGGGTGGCGGACATGGACAGTCTTTCTGTATCTCCCTCATTCTCCCTTTGAGAAAGACTTGGAGGTGTTGCTACCCCCTCCTTCCTCCCCTCTCTCCCTCCCTCAATGCCTTTACTCTATCTTTTATGCTAATATGAAAAAAGGGGAGGGGAAGGAGATAATGGGCCGAGAGGGAGGATTATCCCTGTTTCTCTTCAATAGATTTAATTTGTTTAGATTTTTCTATTTAGATGTGCCAATATGGCTATTCATGCTAGATATGATAAAAGAACTAAACAAGCAAATCCCTGCCTCAGCCGCATAGTTGGGAGATGTGCACATGCTTGGCAGAGCAGCCAAATATTACATTAACATCTGCCTGCAATGCCATTTGGGTGGGATCTGGCAATTATTTATTTATTTATCTAGTTCTAGTGATTGTTTTCCTACCTGGCACTATCCAGATATTCATGCCTTAAAGCTGTAAATACCACCAATCTGCTCCTCCAAGCAGAACTATGAAGAGATCAGCATAGAAGAAGAGGAGGCCAAAACTAACCACTACCAAGCTGAGCTGTGATATTAATGAAAAACTGAAGCACTGCTGTATGAAATATTAAATAGGTATTGTACATTCATAGACTAACGGCATAAGACATGGTTTGACTCAACAGCACCCCTGCCCCTTTTTCCATGCAAAAACCAGCACCCTGACCTCCTGCTGAACTGAGATAACACTACCTTTCCCACCTTTACCACACTTTCAGGGTCTATGACTTGTATTATTCAAATATATTGACATTTTTTGTACCACAGCAACAAACATTTTTGTACAAAGCCTGTCTCTGTCAAAGAAGTTCTGAACATCTGATTTATCTGAGTTGTTTGTTTTGCAGACATTCCCTGCTTTTGTCTATGTATTATTTTGTTCCATGTACAGTATTGTGTCTTAAGCAAAAAGTTTTCTGCAGCTGTTCCTGCTCCTGACTGTCTCTGTGTTCTTTTTGTTGTAGCTATGAGACTGTGCACGGATGAATGTCGCGTCCTGGGACACTCTGACCAGTGCTGGATGCCCCCCCTCTCCTCGCCCGCTTCCTCCTCTGACTACCGCAACAACATGTACATCCCCGGGGAGGAGTCCTCCCAGCCACCCCAACTTGATGATGACCAGTCCTCAGTTGACTCAGAGCGGCGCAAGAGTTTCTCCACTTTTGGCAAGGAGTCTGGGAACGAAGAAGCAGGGGAGGGGGGAGTTGTTGCTGGGGGAGGAAGTGATGCATGTGTAGCAGGAGGAGGGGCTGGCTCCCTCCTCACAGAGATGAACAGTGTGTTCCAGCGGCTCCTCCCCCCTAATATGGACTCGTACACTGAGTGCACCGAAACAGGCCCTCCCTCATCCTCATCAACCACTGAGAGAGGAAATGGACGTAGTGGCAATATTGCTGGTAACCATAGTAACAACGCTGCTCCTCAGGACAACCGGAGAGGCTTGTTGCCAGGTGGGAAAGGTCCTGCTTACCCCCCAGGTGTGGCTGCATGGGCAGCCAATACCCACTATCTAAACCCAGGAAGCGGATCTGTAGGGACCAGCCATGTTTCCCCATCTTCTTTTTCCTCATCCTCCACCTCCACTTCCACCTCCACCAATGGACAGGCGCCACACCTCAAATGGCTGCCAGCCATGGAGGAAATCCCAGAGAACTATGAGGAAGATGACTTTGATGGTGTCTTCCATCAGGGTCACCAGGGTGGCAAGCGCAGCGAGAGCCGTCATGAGGCCAGCATGGACGCTAGCGAGCTGGTCCATGAGATTAACAAACTACTGCAGGACGTCAGGCAGAACTAAAGAGAAAAAAGAGAGAAGGCATAGCATGGTTTCACTGTGCAACAGGGAGGAGGGACATTTCACCACATTCTGGCAAATGCTTGTTCTTTGTGCCAACATATATAAACTTTATGATGATTTCTTGTTCACTGTAATGCTTGTCTTGTTTGTTTTTACCAAATATCCTCTCTCCGCTCGGTGCTGAGACTTGCAGAGAAAAGTAAAACACGGCACTGAAGTTGTGATTGGGGTGATTTAAAGGCATCAAAGCAAGCACTCCAAGAACAGATTGCTCATTTGTTATTACAGTCTCTCCGAAAGTTGCTTGAATGAATGATTTCAAACGGAAATCTGCCAACAAAACTGTACCCTTTCTTCATTTGTAATGTTTACAGCAACGTGAGCAGACTCCACAGGGAGAAACCAATAGTTGTGTGATCTAATTTTTTGCTTTTACAGTGTACAATATTGTACAGTGTCTGTGAAAAAAAAGGCAAACTCACTTGAATATTGTGCTATGTCTCCTGTTTTGTTATCATGGAATGTAACTGTACAATTTGACCTTTGTATTTTAAAAATACACTCTTTTTTACTTCTATATATTTATATGTGTCAATGTATGTTTGTACAGAAAAAGAAAACAAATGTCTATTTTTTATATTGTAACTGCATGTCTTAATATCACTTAATGTGTCTCTTTTCCTCTGCCATGTTTATTTTATAAAACAATTGTATTTAATTTTGTTATTGAATGTGTGTATGTGAATAATTAAAAATAATCACATTCCAATGGAGTTCCATGTTGGAAGTTGGTTTTGTACGGTATCCTTGTGACCAGTGGATGATAAATAAAGTGGAGGGATTCATAACAGGCTATGTCTGAATTGATATAATTACTTATTTCATTTAGACTTTCTATTTCATTCAGTGTACAATATGTTTTCCTCAGTAAGTGCTTCAATTTGCCCCCCTATCTCTTATCACCCCCTAATGTCCAGCATCGGTACTGCAGCACCCTTCAAATGCAAAGTCAAAAGCATTTGTGTGGTTTCTAGGTAAATGTTCCCCCAAGCCTCATTATGCCACAATTCACATACATGACTCTGCTAATAACTATTAATTATGAATTTATTACCAAATTATCTATTTAGATTAAAATGCATTTAGGTGTTCACTTAGTGTCAGAGTAGGGATTCTCTGTCTCACTGTCTCTCTCATCCATGAAAGCATCACACTTACGGTAAATATGCCTAGCAAATGAACAGCATCTAATATTAGCTGCACATGATGAGAAATCATAAGCATGATATTGTACAACACAACCATATGGACTGATAATACAATTAAATAGAAAGTGGAAAATGATCCTCACTCCTCCCCTCACTCACTCTGCTGGTGATCATGGGAGCTTATCTTGGGGTGATACACTCATGAACAGGAACACACACATACACACACACACATACACAGAAAATAGAATATTGAGTTGCATTTAAAAGAAGGAAAAATAACAACTCAGGCTAAATGAGGCAATTAACCTCATGAGACAGAGCTTTAACAAGGTAAAGGTTAGAATTTGCATACACACACACAAACAATCACATTAACACACTTTCAAAACAAGACCACATAGACTTACAGACACGCACATAGACATACACACATGCTTGTACACATGCAAACACACACACTTACTCACACACACATGCAAACACTTAATAATGAGCTCATTTGTCTTCATTATTAAAGAGGCCAAGCCTCGATAAACAACAAGCACTGGCCTCGTGTCACTGAAGGAAACCGAAGCATGCTAGATGCTACATTAGCTTAGCCTCATGTTCCTCTAGCAGAACAGTAGTGAGCTTTACACTGCTGATGGATATCTATGAGCTGTGAAGCTACAACCAGCAGCTAGCTAGCTTAGTTTAGCATAAAGATTTAAAGCAACAGGAAAAAGCTGGACTGACTCTGTAAGAAGGTAAGAAAATCTGCCTCCCAGCACCTCTGACGCTCACTCATTAACATGTGTTTGCTAAGCTCGCTGTCTCCCCTTTGTTTCCAGTCTTAATGCTAAGCTAAGCTAGCTGGCTGCCTGCTGTAGCTCCATATTTACCGCACACGTGGTATCAATCTTCTCATCTAACTCTTGACAAGAAAGTGAATAAGCTTATTTCCCCAAATATACCTATATAAAAATGTATAAACTATTGCTTTAACTAGGCCCTAAGTTAAGAGTTGGCAATATAAACCTGGGTAGCATATCAGAAATGTTAAATCCTTCATGTATTTCATAAAGCAGCAATGGTGGGATGTATTTCACCAAATGTGTGTGTATGTGCATTCCAAGATTAGATTGGCAATACATGATGGATGATCTTTAGCAACAAGAAATGTCTTTGGCGTAGGGTAATGGTGTGTGTAATAGAAAAAACACTGGGTGAAAGATCCGGTGGTGCTCATTTATTACCACTCAGATAATTAATTTTACACAAATACAACAGTGGCATTGATATGCTGTTGAAATATGAACCCCAGCTTATTATTGTTTTAGCAAATCCACCATTAAATTGTTTGTCAGTCTCGCTCGCTTTTCACTCATTTTCATTCTGAAACCTGCTCTCTTCCATCTTCTCTCTCCCCCTGATATACCTCAATATCTCACTCTCATCGTCTGGCTATTTCTGTCTGTCCATCTGTCTGTTTGAGACACACATGCACACACACTTATAAATATTCTACTTCACACACAAACACATCTCAGTCCCAGCAGCATTCTCAGTTCATATCACAGCCCCATGTCCCCACAGACTTAGAATTTGAAATGCTCTTCTCCACCTCATCTCCCCTTGTCACTGTCTGATTCCTCCTTAATCATTATTTTGCTAATTGTTTTCTTAATATCATCACTGTGACACAAGTATAAAGTCACACTTCAGATAGTATTGCAAATTTATTTTTGCTTGTTTCAGTCAAACCTTGAAAATCTTCTACTTCATTGCCTTTGCCTCTGAAATGTGTTTGTTGATTGTTATTATGACAGGAAATTAAGAAGGTGAAGGCTTGTGTAATACGGAGTTATTGGGTCTGCTGACATGAAGTCAGCTCTCATCTGAAGTCAGACACACCACAGTGACCCTTAGAGTGCACACATAGTGTTAGGGAAACAGGATATTGGCAAGCCTGTAATATAAACAGAACTCAGAAGTGTGTATCACAACAAGTCACTGTGAAAAAACTGCCATGATGGAAAGCCTTATATGTCTTATACCTTGCTGAATAAAGAGTTTAATGTAAAGGATTTTTATACAGGCAACCCAGCTGACTATTGGATATCTATCTATCTATCTAGCCTATCTATCTATCTATCTATCTATCATGCCCACTGACTTCATGATGGTCACGTATTATAGGGGCTCTCTTGTTCTGAATGGCCCACTCCTTCATTTTGGCAATCTTTCTGAGGGAGGATTTATACTTAGCTTGAAGGGAAGTGCAGGCTGAGAAACTCAACTCCAGGCAAACAAAGTCCAGGCTAACTGCAAGCTTGACCTCAATACTGACTTTTTAACTTATAGCCTACTTTAAATCATCTTGTGACACCCTCAAATTTTTCTTGCAACCTCTTTGGACCAAACCCCAGGGTATTAACAACTAAGTTTATATATTTTATTTGCCAGTATGATGGTCTATATGCTGTCTGAAAGACTTCTCCGCATGAATAAAATTCCAGAAATTCCCTAAAAGCGGTCAAATTGAAATAGGGCTATATTAAGTCTGAAAAATTGTGAAATCCTATAAAATAAGCCTATAAAATACCCACCATGTATAACTGTGTAGCTGTAGAACATAAACTCCCACTTAAAACCCTCAAATTCCCAGAAAAAAAACACTTAGTACATGACCTCTGTGTCCTTAATGGTATGGCCTGCCAGCATCAGAGCTTTTTTTTTTCATTCCCAGATGAATCAGACTCATAGGCCCTTCCCACAACACACATTTTGCCTTGTCATGGCAGGAGAAGCACAGGTGGAACAAATAACATTAACAATTGCTCAGTCCCTGCAATTAATGCAGTGCACTTAACAGTGTTATTAGTTACACCTGTGTTTGACAAGTCAAAATGTCTGCTGTGAAAAAAAAAAACTCATGTTCACAAGTTGTGTGTGAAACTCAATTATTGGCATAATTAAATATTTCCTATAAAAATAACTTAACTATGGATAAACTGTGCCAATAAATTGACTTGTTGGTTTGATCAGGAGATATTTTTTATTATACAAAGTAACACATGCAACCAATTTTACAGTGAACACACCCATGCACAACTTAATAGAATGAATCATGTGATGTTCCTTTATGGGTGTTTTTGATTGTTATGAAGCCAGTAGGAAGGATTTGCCCAGCAGATGGCACTGTGGGACCTATCTTCCAACAATAGGGGATCCGCTTTCACAATAACACTCAGACCTCAAGATACTGCCACACCATCAACAAGCCCTGCTGAAGAGCTGTAGAGAGAGACAGACAGTAGAGAGACTGAGTCATTTTGTCATTCTAATTGCATCTCGGTTTATGCATCTACAGTTTTTTTTGCACTTCTTGATTTTATGAAGCCAGGACTTCTGATATGTTCATATGTGATATGTTGATATGTTCACATTACGGTCATGTTGTGACCATAATGTGTGTCTGAATGAGTGCTTGTTTATGTGCCTGTGGTGTGGAGCTTGTGGCTGTGTTAGTGTGGATCTTTGCATGTGTGTGTGTGTGTGTGTGTGTGTGTGTTTGCATGAGTCTGTGTGTTTGGGGGTGGTTGGGTGTGTTTGCTGTACTCTCACCCTCTAATAGATATCCCCATCCAGCTTGCCATTTAGAATTGGAGAACAGCCAATTGCAAAATGCTCTCCCTCACCGACTCTCTCTCTCTCTCTCTCTCTCTCTCTCTCTCTCTCTCTCATCCCCCCTTCCCCTGCCCCTCTCTCTCCATCTCTCTATTTCTCTCTCTCTTTGGACAATTGGATTAGTGCAGAGTGATAGAGACTAAAGACAGAATCTCACTGCCTCAGCCAGTAGCTTGGCCTTATGCCACATCATATAGACACATACACATACACACAAACAGCACATGCACACACATGCACCACACCACTGCTGTCATTCTACCCCGAGGCTAAGCTAGCTAGTTTGATATCCAGATGGCTTAATTACTGCATGCATACAGATAGTCACACTAGTGTATGCGTGTATGTGTGTTGGTTGGAATTGGAGACCTTTTTTGTTGTGTTATGACTTTATGCACGGCCTCATGGAAATTATACCAAAATATATTGAAAAGACAGAATAATGAGGATGGAATCTGATGCAAGTTCAGAGTGTACCTGTCTTTTAACTGAGAGAAATGGCATAAAAAAGAGAGACTGAGAGGGAAGGAAAGAGCAAAAGAGTCATGTTTGTTATGAAGAAACCAAAACACAAAATCTGAATGTGACGTCCGTGTTCTAAGGTTTATGAGTATCTTATTATATTAGAATTTGAACCCTTTATGAATTGAAAAATAAAAATTAATTTATTAATTAACACTTTTTTTAAAAAAGTCCAATGAAGATTTACCAGCACGTGTATGTCATCTTAATTGTTGGTTTCTTTCCTCTAAGGTCATTTTTCAAATTGTTTAGCTATAATCTCTGGTGTCTAAAAATGTATCCCAGTATTGTTGCAGCCATGTCTGAACTAGCTGTACCACTCAGCTAGTTTCATTAACCCGTGAAAGTCTTAAGCTTGTGGGAAATTGTGTGCATAAAGTTTGTTTAGGTATAACAGATACATTAAAGATGTTTGACAATCTGCTTAGAATTAGACAATTAGTCAACCAGCTTAGACTCCAATTATTCATGCAAATAAGCATATTTCCAAACCATTCCTTTAAATAGACAACAAAACACTATGAAACTGAATCCTTTAATTTCTTACCTTAAGATTCCCAGAATTTACCCATTAATAATGATGGAATTAAGGTATTTATTAATGGGGGTATAATTATTAATTAGCCTAATAGGTATGAGGGGAAAAAATTGAGGTATTCTTAATGGATTATTTGTATTTGGTTTGTTGTCCATTTTAAGGGTTTTTTACCCCTTAAAAACCATTAAAATTATCCCTTAATTTATACCTTATAATGCATTAATGTTCTTTTTAAGGGGGGAATTCAGGGGTGGTTTTCGAAAACACCTTAAAATGGACTAAAACCCGTAAAACAACCCTGAATTTTCCCAAATTACACTAAACTGCTTAATCCTTGTTATGTTTTCAGGGGTAAATTAGGGAGTAATTAATGGCATTTTAAGGGATTCTTGATTCATAATGATCTTTTTTTTTCAAATGTACCACACACTTTATGTTGAGCATGATTATATTCTAGAACTGAATTTATTGTAATTTGTGTTATTACAAATGTTAATGTGGTTTTGAATGAGGTTTTCTTACTTCTGGAACAGAGCCCAGGAGTTCTGGTTTCACTCTTCGACCTAGACTGCATGTATGAATTAGCTAAATATGTATTTACACCCAGAGACATAAAACGAAGGAGAGAATTCACACCAAGCAGGAGTTCAGCTCACCAGCTGGCATGAAATGATCAATTTTTGAAAGGCAATTGCATCTTTAAACCGTTGTTGTTTCTCTTGAAATCTTTCGTTTTAAATACAACTTTAGCATGATTATTGCTGTTTTGTAGTCCTGCTGACAAAATAATTGAGACAGAATAGTGATGAGAGAGAGAGAGAGAGAGAGAGAGAGAAATAAGGCAACACAGAGGATGAAGGAAAAAAGACACTGATACTGAGAGAGGGATGCAGACAGAGAGAAAGGTAGTGCAACTGCAGTGTTATTTCCCTGATGACCTGTCTTCCCCCATGTGACCTACTTCCACTATGGGTTACGTCAGATCCCATCCACTAAGTAATTCATCTCCCTTTGGTGTATGTGTGTGTGTGTGTGTTTGTGTTTGTGTGACTGTTTGTGTCTGTGCTTGTGTGAAGGCAGGAAGGAGCATGCATCCCTGCTTATGCTTCATATTTTAGAATTATTCCTCAACCTTTGTAGATATGTGTGTGTGCGTGTGTGCGTGTGTGTGTGTGTGTGTGTGTGTGTGTGTGTTTGTATTCATACATTCAGAGTAATACTAGAGGCCATTTATCCAGAGATCACAGCAACCCTGAGTCTGCTTGTACTGCCTCATTCAAATCAACCCTTGGTGTGTGTGTGTGTGTGTGTGTGTGTGTGTTCCCAATAGCAAAAAAATCAAACAACCTTACTACAATGGTTCTCTCTTGTCTAGTTGAGGATCCTTCATGTTCTACTACAGCTCCAGCATAGTGTCATGTATTCCTCAAGTAAACAAGTGAAGCTATTTTGGACATGTTTTTGAGCTGCACAAAGATAACAGCCAGGGTGTCTGTGATGTTTTTGCCAGTTACAGCATATGTCAAACATACTAGCTTGTGACTTTTGAATTATTTAAACCTGTAGAAAAAATGCCATGTGCTATTTCAAACATAAATAGTGAAACTGTGCATGAAATAATGAAACTTGGAACATCAGTAATGAGCTTGAAGGAACGTTTGGAATTAGGGGGGTGTAATTGGTTGCTACAACAAAATTAAGGGTGCTTTTAAGGTTTGATTTAAGTTTAATCCTCAAGATTTCGGTGATATTCATCTGTACTATTGGTAATGGGGAGTGCATTATAATAAAACAGATCACAGAGTTGCGTTCAAAATGACATGTATCGACCAGAGGTGGTAGCAAACTCACGATTAGCAGCTACTTCATAGGAAATGCAACAGAAGAAGAAAAACATAACCAAAACCATGGACTAGGAGGATTTATGCCTTTAAAGAAGATTTCACGTGGACTAGTTGACAGTTAGAATTAAAAAAAATGGCATTGAAATGGCAATCAAAAGCTGAATTCATTCTAAAACAAGCCAAAAACGCAACATTGACATCACATCAACTTATAAAATTGTCATGGCGGACAATGTTAGCAAACGATTGCCTATTATCCATCTAGAAGACACTTTGCAACATTAGCATTAATTTCATGGCCGCCTGACAAATTGACAAAGTGTGTAAATTTAGCAGAATGGACTTGGGAGAAATGAAATATAACATTTATAAGTATGTTTTAATAAGTGTATAAATACCATGAAAATCAGAATTGTTGTGTTTTCATTACCTTAGAATGAGCTCTTTATCTATAAAGAGATATAGAGCTCACCATCTTGCACTGCCATGTTTCTACAGTTGCCCAGAACCGACAAACCAAGCACTGGCTTTAGAGGGGGACTTATACATTTTTCACAGCCATAATAGGTTCTCCTACACACTTGGGATCTCACCTCTATGGCTCTAAATCTTACACACCAGTCCTTTAAGTCTAATATTTATCCTCCTCTAAGGTCTGTTTTGATCTCCACCAACTCCTGAAAAAAATCTAGCTCATTGGCTGGTAAATGTTGTGTTGGGTTTGCAGACAATAAAGACCACTTTGAGTTTAGCGTGAAGGCTTTTTTCTTAATATCGGCAGTTAAATATTATCTGTGTGACTCACAGCTACACTACAACCAACCAACAGGGCCTGTAACCTGGATCTTATACTGAGCCTTTCCCATGACATCATAGTCTGCAACCTACAGTTTGGTTTATTTCAGGCAGCTGTTTTTAGTGAAAGAAATCGACTGTACGCTACCTTCCCCGCACCAAATGGCAAACAAAGTTAATGACTAGCATAATGGAGCATTTATCAGCTAAAGAGACAGATATTTCCCTCTAAAAGGGGAGTGAATATTGGAATTCTTTTTACCAGGCTGTAAGAAACACAACAATAAATGCTAATGTTGTTCTGTGTCTGCTAGATTTGTAAGGTTCACCCCATCAACTTCATGAGGTGTGTTGTGTTTACAGCTAACTCTGCTGCTCCCAAGAGGTGAAAAAAGTCATATACAGCTTTAAACACTGAAGATTTTAGTGCACTCCATCCTGGTTGAACCTACATGTTCAACACTGTGTCATATATATAGTGGTGAAAGATGACATTTAATTTAATATGCATAACTTTGATTTCTCAACAACGTGACTAAATTACCTTAATAGCTTACAGTGTTACACTGAAGTTGAGATGAAATTTCTGCTGTCACATCAGTTCCCTACGGAGAAATCATGAAACCTTTCATGTAAATTATTATTTGAAATGTTATATGTTCTATATTTATTTCCTACATGGACAGGTTACCTTGCTACTAGTAGCAACTGAAGAGTGTTACTCCCTCTTAGTCTTAAAAAATGAAAAAAAAAAGAAGTTTTCTCTCGTTTTCCCTTTCACTGTCTCTCCATCCCTCTCCCCTTCTCGCTCTTTGTCAGCTCCCTGCTGTCAGAGATTTTTCTTAAAAGTATATGTCAGAAATGGAGTGAGAAGATGAAGAGATGGTAATGGTGGCAGGTGTTATGTTTGAAGATGTGTATGTGCATGAATGTGTGTGTGCTGGTGTGTGCCTGTCAGTGAGGTCCAGGTGCTCCCGCAGTGTCAGAGAAAACGGCAGGCTCAATCTGGGGTCGGCTGATTGGCCAATTAGAGACTGTTTCCATGTGACACGCGGCAGTCAATTTACTCTCCCTTTTTCACTGTCTGTCCCTCTCTCTCTTTCACTCTCATCCTTAAGTGCCGTCGTCTTTACTACTATCCTATCTGTCTCTTCCAGTATCTCTTCCACTTTTTCTTCCTCCCATTCAATTTGTTCTCTCTCCCTCACTTACCTATCTATGGTCTACTTCGCTTTCACACCTCAAACCCCCAAGCCACAACCTGCTCTTCTTCAGTCTCATATCTTTTCTCTAACTCCCTGTTGCTCTTTTGTCATCTCCAATGTACATTTCTCTACCTCTCTATTGTCCCTCTCTTCTTTCAACCTGAGCTCCCTGCCACATACTCTGCCATATTTACTCCTCTCATCCTACTAATGGGAGAAATTAGCTTTTCCTGAACTGTCACTCAAGACAAGATACTGGATGCATCTTAGCATTGAAGGAACCGCGTGCACATAAACATCCCACGACAATGCAGAAACATACGCATGCATGCATTTCAACAGCGGAATTCAACAAAATGTATAAAAGTACATGGTGTGATCACAGAGACATATCTAGTGAGGGGAACAGACCTACTAATTGTACTGAATATGGAGTCTGGAGTGTGCCACCAGAATATTAGACTTTTTCAAGGTTTAATTATAGCACCTAACAACTGATAAATGTTAAAAAGGCAATTATAAATTGATCATCTAGTTGTCATTTGTTAAAAAAGTTAATTAAATTTGCCAGTTTATTATAATATGTCTTTAATACTTTGTTTTTAAATACATGAGTTAATAATCTAATTTTGTAGTGGGACTGCGGAATTAATTAATGCCTGTTACATTTTAATTTTCATTATTTAATTTACTAATGTGACATTTTGAGTTTTTTTAATTGTTTAACCTCGACAAGAGGAAGCAGTGGTTCTCATCGGCAAGACATCTCCCAACACATGAAAGATGGCCAGTGAGACCTCCTGTTGCCTCTTTGCGGGTTAGTTTTCATTTAATGGCACAACACAGTGCGTACACACATCATTGAATGACTGTGATCATGAAATGCAGACTGTAAAGAGACAAATGATTTATGACATGGAATAAGACAAACACACAACACACAAGAAAAGGGAACAAACAAAAGTCGATTTTAGTTTATTTTATTTCATTATTTCATCCTTTATACATAATTTTAAGAAACAGAACCATTAGTTCAATTAAGCCTCATCCCGTCTGTTACTGTTGCTCTGACTATCAAGCCTTTCCATTCTTTCTTGGTGGCACATATGCAGTTTACAATGATAACAGTGGCACATTTTGACCATCAATTTGTCAGCTGAAACTAGCAGATTTTATCAGCTGTAGCTAATTAAGATAACGTTAGCTCCATGAGTTGTTTTTTTTTTTTTCTTTCCAGCTATCTCATGTTAAAATGACAATCATACAAAAGGGATCTTAAATACATACATGATATTGGACCAAAAGACTGAGGCTGAAGCTGCATGTCCCAGGTAAAAAGTCAGCATCCTCTCCAGCTGATGATCCACGTAGAAAAAAAATAAACAGCATTGCATTGTAGAGCTATAGTATAATATTATAAGTATGATAAGGAAAAATGTATGATCAGGGTGATCATACAGAATGTATATGTACCTTGTTTGGTGTCTTACTTAAAACATCATGTTTTTGCTTTTAACATTACAAGTAAAAAACACTTTTAGGATAAGGGAACCTCAGAACGTTGACTGAGGTTGCTTGAGTGTAAACTTGAGGAAGTTTGGGGGGCACTCAAGGTGACGATACACTTGTTACTGCAAGTGCAACAAAACCATTGCAATATTTTTAACTGCTTCGCCCGCAGTTTCCCATCCACTCCCGGTAAGTTTTACACAACCACAGTGCACCACAAACGAAAGCTGTCTGTATGGAGCTCAACTGTTTATCTGAGTTTGCCACATATCTTAACATTTGGCAAATTCTTGTAAACTTAGTTACTGGCTGAGATAAACCAGTACCTCCTCTCTCTATACCAGCGATACCTGCAGGCAGTGAATCACATCAGCAGCAGAGGACAGAGGACAGGATGAAAGACTGCCTGCGCGGAGAGCAGCTGCGCACACACGCTGCACAGTGCCAGAAACAGGTTGTGATAACGAAAAAGGAACAAACTATGAAATTGGGAGATTAACGGGAGTAATGGGAGCACAGCGGGAGAAAGGGTTAAAAATAGGGACATTCCCGCAAAAATCAGGAGTGTTGGCAGGTAAACAGATTGCTCTACAAACTGATTATAGACTTCTGGAGGAAACATCTGTTTACCTGTTACTATGGTTAAGGTTTGAACGTGCAATACAGACACAATTTAACTGTTGTGATATAAAACGTCTTTATTTATCTTAAAATCAAATACAAATAAAATCAATTCTCATACAAAAGAAACAAGAATATGGCCTTTACATCCATGTATTAATAAAGGATTTTAACTCATTATCAGAGTGCCTCAGATGCTTTTTAGACTTGACCCTTCAACACCATGGACTTCCATTAACAGTAAGCTGGACAATCATTGCTTTTTTATTCTTATTTGACTACGTGTCCTATTCTCAAAGAGCACCTGCTTTTTTTATTTCAACCAGCACTTGTTTCCTGACCCTTTGCAACACTCACTATTTTTTTCCTTCAAGAATACAGCCTTGCTTTTTTTGTAAAAGTGTGCACTTTTTCTCAAACAATAACAACATCAATGAGCATTAAGCCCACTCTCACTGAATAATTATACTCTACTGCCTCCATCATTAGAATTAAGTCCTCATCTTCAGTCGTGACCGGTAATCCTGTACGCCCAATCCATTTTGCTCTGCCCTCCTCCTTGATATGTTGTTCTTTAGAGTCATTTTTTGTATTTAGAAGCACTTAGAAGAGCTGTTGAAATACTCTGTTGGGATGCACTGGCTTTATATGCACTCAGTGGCCCATCCTTGTCATCAGAGGTCCTCTGTATCTGTGATTTGGGATGCGGAGAAATCCAAAACGTGACAGACCTGCCATGTGTATTTACGGTTGCTAAGCTATGATTGGTCAGTCGCTGTTTGGAGGAGGGGTTTAGTTAAATCCTAGTTTAATGAATCAATTTAAAATTGCTTTTTAAATGTTATCAATACATAAAATTATTAATTAACACTAAAAAATATTTATAATTAACACTATAAGAGAAAGAAAAGCAAAAAATGATAAATGACACAGATGAGGCGAGAGAGGCAGAGTACTGACAGAGAGAGAGAGAGGAAAAGAGTGTTTTGCTCATTGCAACCACTGGCTCTCAAAGGTCCTGAGCCTTAAGTCAGTTCAACTATTTACAGGGAGAGGTGAAGCAATTTCATCCATGTTGAGGTGTGAGCAGGGAGCTCTCTGAGAGATGAAAACAGAGAGGAGGGATTATAGTAGCAATCCTTGCATTCACCGACCATCTGGTTATTTTCCAGTTAAACCTTATTCTTGTGCAATGAGGAAATGCTACTTTTCAGTCACACATGGAAGAGGTAACATTTTCAATTACTGTTTAATTTTGTGTTCAAACAACTGAACAGTACAGGGAGAAGATAAGAGAAAGAGACACAGAATCTACTTTTCCCAATTTGTTATGTATACAGTTCACTTATGCTATTCATTATGACCTCTACAGCAACACAATAGCAGTGCAGTTCAATAGCTGCAAATTCAATACAGAAAATGTAGCAGAAAAGTAAAGATTTATTTCAAAGAAGACTCCTGATATTGTTGTTGCACCAATGCTTTCAACAGACTCGCCGCCAAACCATTTAACATCCTCATATCTAACTAAACATATTGTTGGTTGGACCTCTTAGTCTCGGCTTTGTTGGCATTTTGGCGGACTGCCACTGGAGCGCCACAAACTGTTTTGTTTTCCAGCATCTCCGCTTTTGACCATCTGTGTTGGTAGCCTCGCTTTCTGATGCTCGGACAAGTTGGGCTGCCAAGGGCTCGTCTGTACATTGAAGAGAGAAGAGAGCAGTGATGTGTTTGCTCTGTCAGCACTCCAGAATTTTACACACACACACACACACACATGCAAATATGTGAACACAATGCACACTGACACACGCGTCCGTGCGACGTGCAGAGATTCAAAGAGGAGCAATTATTAGACATGCAAAGACTTGTGTACTTGCTTAAAGTACACACACACAAAAACACACACACACACACACACACATATGTCTGCGTCTTTGTTGCCACTCCAGCTCTTGTCTTCTCCTCTGGTGCCCCTTGTTGAGGGCTTTGATATTGTTTCCAAGCCTGGTTTCCTCTGACCCGCTTTGATGCTGGTGTCTAGTTGTCTTGTCATCTCCCCTCTCTTCTCCTCTCTTCCCTCTCTCTCTCTCTCTCTCTCTTTTGGAATGTCGAGACAACGGGGGCGCTGGGAGCTACTCGCCACTCAGCGTTCTTAACCTCTTTCTTCCTCTCTCAACATCTTATTTTCTCCTTCTGTCTCTGCACATTTCCTTCCAACTTTCTTCTCTCCCGTCTATTCTGATGCATATTTCTCTCTCATGTTTCCCTTAAATTTTTTTTTTTTTTTCTGCCTGTGCAGTCTTACATGCCTTTTTCATATTTCATTTCCTATTACTCGGTGTGAGTGTGTTCTAAAAGTACACAGATTAAATGTGGTCACTTTGAGTGAATTCACATTAAGGTGCATTCCATGTTTTTTATGAAAAGAGCTAAAGACGGTTAGATAATAAGACTGGTGTTACTCTATATTTCTGTTACTGTCAAGAAATCCTGTGAAAAGGCCAAAACCAACAATGTGTTAATCCATTTCTCAATACATTTCCTAACTCAGCTCAAGCCCATCTGTTCCTTCAGGGGTAAATATTTAAAAGAAAAAGGCTATTCCTTAAGCAGCTGGGGACTGTTGTTTTTAGTTGTGCTGAAATAACTAGTCAGTGAATTGATTATATGATCATAAGGAAAAACAACAATAATTTTACCACAATTGTAATAATTCAAGTAATAAGTCACTTTTATATGATTCTAAATGGAATGTCTCTGAGCTTTGGAGTGTTGGTCAGACAAGAAATAAGCGATTTGGAGACATCACCTTGGGCTCTGGGAAATATAATATAATGGTCATTTCTGACTCTTTCCTGACATGTAATACACCAAACAATTAACCAATTAACTGAAAAAGTTATTCTAGATTAATCTACAATAAAAATAATCTCAAAGTGAGTAAATAGTCCATTTGTTGGGGACTATTTTCAGCCATTTATTAATACACATTTGGTATTTACAGCATCAGGATGATGACTGTGGCATTGACTTGAAAGAACATGTCAGCAAGCAATGTGGCTCATTTATGTTTTTGTACAACAATTGAGCTCTTTGGCACAGAGGGATAAGATATATCAGGCTTTAGCTACACAGATAATACTTGTTGGTGAGATCAGTTCATCGTTTGTTTTTGACTTTTCATGGGATTTGTTAAAAAAAGAGTAGTGTATCACCTTATCCTGGAATGTGCTTTGTTGCATCTCAGCCCGTTCAACTCTTTCTACATTGCTTTTGTCATTCCCATTTGTTATCTAATGGTTAAAATGTCGTGCCGTTTAAATAAGCCTTTGAAAAACAACCCTACCGAATATGTCAATAATTTAAAGTGTCCTACATAAGATCATCACTCATTCATCTTACATACACATTAAGATGTTTTTCATTTATCTGACACCCTCTTTTATAATACATTACAACAAATGCAAAAGTGAGGAACAGGAAGATCAAAGCGGAAGAGTCAATAAATATATCAAAGAGAGATGCTGACTCAGTAACCTCCTGCAGAGGTCTTCTATCCAAACAAATGCCACTGACCATGCTTCACTCTGATGTACAGACTGTAGTCTAGAATTACAGACAAGATTGAATGCATTGTGGTCGGGCACAGATATTCTATATGCACCATCAAGGCAGGTTTTCTATTCTGTTTCATTATTCCCTCGTTACATATCGCTTTCTCTTTTATCTTTTTTTCTTATATAACACATTAGTCTCTTTCTCAGGAACAACAGTGTCAGGTTTTGGATGGCATTGTTGCAACTGAAGGAGGAAAATTTATATTTAAAAAATTTAAAGAGGAGAGGAGACATTCTTGTAGCTGCTCAGTAGGGGTGTGCCCGAATACAAATACGTTATTTGGCAAAGCACAAATAGTGTGTTTTTTCACGAATATTTGTTTCATACAAATATTTTAAAAATTATTTGTTTTCGGGAAGAAAAAAAAAACATGTTAAATACCAGTGCACACGTCGGTTACATCACTATCTCAGTCTTTCTCCTCTGCTCCACTGTTATGTCTATCAGCAGGTCTCAACGAGGGGAGTCACATCCACCTGCTACATGACGCACATTTCCTAATTTGGACATCACTCCTGGAGTTGAGGGTGTTCCCCAGAGATAAAGCTGAGCTACTGACACAAATGAAATGCTCCCAAGAGAACACTTCATGAACACTTATTGTAACACTTTAATTTTCTAAAATTAAAAGCATAATATAAACAAAAACAGGATTTTTAAACCTCTGTCCACTTTTATTCGAATACAAATACAAATAATTTTGCTGCCTCAACAAATACAGATACAAATACAAATACTGGACCCTCTGCACATCCCTACTGCTCACTAACAGTACTTTTTCCGACTAACTTCCCCACTACTGTTCATATAACTGCACATAAGTGTGCTTTTGCTTCATCTCCTTGTTGTCCTTGAGCATGTTTGCGTCCATTATGTGCATGCTTGCACTTACTGGTTCATGAGACATAGATCATTTGGGTTCAGCCTTTCCGTATTACCTCACGAAGTGACGAGCTGTGAAAGCAAGCCACACAGACAGAGGTCACCATGTAATTCAGCAAGATTATTGCGCTGGTCACCGGATAATTACATTATTATACGAGAGCAGACAGGTAATGCAGCCAAAATGACCAGGCAGCACTTTTATTGGGGAAGTGGTTGTGGTGGTGTTGGTGGTGGTAGTGGGAGGGGGGATGATGGGGAGATCTTTGAACATCTCTGTAATTTCATCTAATAGCGTGTGCTTATTAGGAAATTACACTGCTACTTTGCTGTGGTCGTGGACTGCAGGGGATGGAACCTTTTTTAAAAATCAGTGGTTTGATTAAGAAAAGCACTTTTTTTTTTCATCAGACTTTCATCAGTAGTAATTTCGTATTTTGCATGCCAACAAGTTAATTTTGTGGATATTCAGTTTAATTATTCAGATGTAGCTGTTATCCAAGTGCTGATTCCTAATACCAACTCTCTCTGTTGCACCACCACCACTGTAGTTCCTCACATTGTTGAATGTCCTCTGTTTTGATGTAAGCTAGTTAGTTCAGAAATAATTTGTTCTGGAACAACGCACATCCTGAGGTTATTATGAGACACACCAAGTTTTCCAGTGTCCCCTTCATGTATCAATTGTCACACTGCAGCATAAACACACACACACACACACATACAGTAGGTGCTTTCAGCGATAATAACTGAGCGGAGGTCTTGGCCCTCTTTATGAAAAGAATCTGGCCGTAGGATCTGATGTGTCTCCTCCAATCAGATGGTAGCATTTTGAGAATGATTACATGAGCCACAATGGTCTTAATTGTGGCCCCGAGCTCCAGTAATCTTAATGACTTTGGTATGTACTAATAGCTCTATGTGTATGTTTCTGTGAATGAGTTTGTCATAAAAATATATTTGCAGAATGAGAAGACTATATATAATGACTTGTGTAATACTCTAAGAAGGCATGGCATTTTCTGTGCATGCAGATTTAATATTATATTTCAGCATTCTTTCTATATAATCATCACAGTTCTTTCATTGTATTCAGTCAGTGTGAATGATATATGATATATAATGATATGATTGTTATGACGGGTTTGTTTGTGTTGTGGTATGGGCACAAGGTTGTGGGGATTTCACAAGGGTGGGCCGACTTTTTCACACTTACAAACATGTGCAAACTCTGATGGCGAGTACTTTCTCACGTACAATACCGAGGTTCTTTACTAGGGTATTTCCTTTTTTATGTTATAATACTTTATACTACATTGAGGAAATATTGTACTTTCTACTGCACTACATTTATTTGTCAGCTACTGTTTACTATGCAGATTAAGACTGTAGAAAACCTATAATGAGCTTAGAAGATGTGATTCATTGTAACATCAAAACAAGCTGCATAACATAAAAATAACAAAAATTACAGCATCAAGAAAAATACTCCAATAATATATAATCATATACATATATGACTCTCTGAAAAGGGACTTTCTACATAATGACTATACTTTTACATTTAAGTACATTTTGTTAATAAGAATGACATATGTATGTAATTTTTTCAAACGTAGGACTTGTAGATTATTTATACATGGTGGCAGTGGTGGAATGTAACTAAGTGCATTTACTCAAGCTCTGTACTTATGTATATTTTTAAGTACAGGTACCTGTACTTTATACTTCTACTCCACTATATTTCAGAGGGAAGTTTTTTTCTGTTGATCATTTAAATCCCCTTTGATTCCATGTTGTAAAACAACAAAACATAAAAATAAAAGAGGGATGAATAGATTTTTTTTACAGTCAATATATATCTGTGTATTTATAATAAATATAACACTGAGAGGGGTCATGTTGCATAATGAGTATTTTTACTTTTGATATTTTAAGTATTTTTTGCAACTAGTCCATACTGCTACTTTCACTGAGCTAAAAGGCCTCAGTACTTCTTCCACCAGTACATAGTGGTGTTTTTGTTTTGCTTAAAGTTGCACTAACAGATTTTTTTTGGCAATGTGGGGGCAGTGAAACAAGTTAAAGACACAACATTGAGATATTATCACCCTTTAAAGTTGTTAACGCAAATGTGTTAGCAAAAAACGTTTTACACATTCAGCACACACAGAGGAATATCAGCATTTATTCATCACAAACATAAGTCCAATATTCACTCTCCTTTTAGCTCTGTTTTGGCCTCGACCAACTTCTTCAGTAGCTTGTTGCTCACTTTGTATACTGTTTAGTGCTGGACGGGTGCTTTACAATGGGTTGAGCTTTTTCACTGAAAACAGTTGCCTGCTGCTGCTACTGGAATCGAGGATGATGAGAGCAGTGTTTGAGCTAAAAGATGCTTAAATGCTCCATAGTGCTGAAGGGAACTAGAGTCAAGTTTGCACTATAAGCGACCCTTTTCATAGTAAACTTGACCATTTGATCCAGTGTTTATATAAAAATATTGATTGGTGCAGCTGTAAGTACTGTAAGTATTACACACAAAGAAGCTCCATATATACTGAAGCTTCAACCTGTGACAAGTGAGACACTGCCACTGTTCACCTCAACTTTAAAAGGTTGACATAGCATTCAAATGTGTTAATATGAATGAGAACTATGTGGACTCTGATGGTTTGGGCTAAAAGGGTCACATTATCATTTATCCTATAGGTATTTTATGCATGATGTATATTTTAATGTATATACAGTCTTCTCCTCCATGATGATTGCCTTTTTCTTCTTCTTCATATTGGTTTATCTTCTCTGTGTGTGAAACTGTGGTGACATTGACTCTGGTAAAAATTGGACCATGTGGTTTTCAAACAGCCAGAAATAGAAAAAGGCACAGAGGATTTTTTTTTTTTCTGTCATTCTCGAGGGTACTTCAGCAGGGGTACCTTGTTGTGGACAAGTGGACATAAACCCACGTCCCGTCTCTTTAACCATCACATTGGTAAGAGTTTTTGACCATCCACCCATGCATCCATCCATTTTTTTTGCCACTTATACTGGTAAGTGCTGTGTTGAAAAAGGGCAAACAAAACAAGTCAAATGTCCTTTTTCTGGGAACTTCATCCAGTTGCTCCTGTGGAGTCACACATCACTTCCAGGCCACCAGAGAGATGTAATCATTTCAGTGCTCTTTGGTTCTTTCCTTTGGGTCTCCTTCCAGTCAGCCTTACCTGCCTTATGTCCAAAGGGAGACGCCGGAGCAGCATTTTTGCCAGGTTCAACTGGCTCCACTCAGTGCTGAGCAGCAACTCAACTCACAGGTCCTCTTGGGTTTCAGTGCGTCTCACCCTCTTACAGAGATTTTGCCAGCAGCCTGCAGAGAAGCAGCACTCTGACAGCTTGAATCTTTGTTCTTGTTCTTTCAGTCACTGGTGACCGTAAGTGAGGTTTGACAAGGAAACCTAACACTGAGTGGATATATATCGAGGGCTCTGCCTTGTGGATCAGCTCTTTATTTACCAGCACAAGCCAATACAGGACTGGCATTACTGCAGACTGTGCATGTTACCAGCAGTCGATCTTTAGATCCATTTTACACTCATGTCACACTCATGAATAAGCTGTTCATTCCCCACTTGAGTGGACAGGACAGTTTTTTTGTTTTGTTTTGGTTTTTTTCAGAGAAAATCATGCTGTCAGCTTTAGAGGAACTGATCATTATAACAGCAGTCAGCAAATAATAATAGTAATAATAATAATTATGATAATGACAGGCTTAAGGTAAAAAAAAAAAAAAGTGGGCCCAGGTTGCACTTGAGTATCTAATTTCCTGATTTCTTGAAGGGAAGACATCAGAGCATCTTTGCCAGATTTTGGGAAAAAAACAACTATGGTCTAGTATATGGGGCTGTATGGTGAGTAAGCATATAATGTATGTATATATGTATGGATATATTTTCCAGCACTGAGTCCTCTGTAATAACGAGGGAACCAGAAAATGAGAGGCAGCATCTCTATGAGGCATTGTGTCCCCCCATATTGAGTCCAGTAATGAGGCACAAAGTGGGGAGGAAGCAGAGAGAGGGTTTCAGAGAATGACGTTATGATAACCTCATACACTCAGTTTAATGTTCAGAGGGATTTACAGGCTTAGAACTTATAGACAAGTGAAAAAAAGTGTGGAGATTTCACTGATATTCTTTTTTTTCTATGGAAATTAGTGAGACAAGACATTACAGGTGAGACAAGACAGAATGTAATACAAAAGGGGACTTAAGACTGACATGATACATGCACTGAGTATGTACAAAGGCAACAGTGGAAAGCAATAAATAAATAGGGTTAGGACTGAGTGTGTGTTAGAGAAGGAGCAGGGCAGTCTGTTGTGTTGAGTTTCAAGTGTGTAAGTGTGGGTGTGTGTGCAAGTGTAGAAGAGTGGTAGGAGGGGAGTGATTTCATTTTAAAAGTACTGAGAGAGCACAGAAATGAAAATTATGGAGGATTAAAAAATAAATAAATAGAAAATAAAATAGAAAAAAAAAATCTAAAGTAAGTCTATTAAAGAAGAAAAAAAAGGTGTATGTATGTACCTCTGTGTCTCTTTCTTTTTTTATTTTTTCCCTTCCCTTCTTTTCCTCTTTAGAGATCATCTTAACACTCTTGTTAGGCTTGTCACAGCGTTACAATAAATGTATCCATGACGACACTGGGGTTATGGCTTTACATTACACATGCTGGCTATTTTAAAGGCCAATTAAAGGTGTTTTTAGATTTACTATGTTTAAATGTGACTACAAGCCCCTTTGCATCCAGTCTAGTTTTTAGTGATTTGTCTCACTGTGCTTATAATGAAAATATTAGAGTGCAACTATACTCACCGACTGTTCCTCATGAATCTAAAGTTTTGACTATCAGGCAAAGTCTAAGGATGTTAGCACTGGCCTTTACACGCATGCGGAGCAGCTTTATCCGTTATTAGTTGGAACACCAAACACCCTGTTCCTAAAATCCAAGTGACGAGGGGGATGTGTTAACCACAACATGCCAACAATTTCCAGAGCCAGAACCGCTTCAGGATAGATCTCATCCACCCTTGGTGCTTTTTCGTGTGGATAAGAAGGCAAATTGCAGGGTTAAGAAGGGTTCTATTAATGACTGCACTTAGAGAAGAAGAAGAGAGAGAGCAAGAGACGCAGAGAAACAGGGAGTAAGGCACGGCAGACATTTGCAAGTCTAATAGCATCCTGGCTGTAATGAACAGTGTTTCTGGTCATCCTCAGAGCGGGGAGGAAATAATAGCCTACAACAGGTTACAAACAGGCAAATGGACTGAGAGTGAGTTGGTCAGGTCAGTAAAGGGTGCCAATAATGAATACCAAATAGGACAGGATCAATAAACAGCCATGTATTTGTTACAAGGGGACATGGTGTGCTTTTGTGTGTGTGTGTGCACGTGTGTGTCTGTGTTTTAGCGTGTGTGTGTTCATCTGTAGGGATGCACACAGCACACCAATGATTTTACATAGCTCACTGTGCTTCATTTTTCCCAAACAAAATTAAAAATTGATTTTTACATGCTGACAGTATGCAATAATACTGCGTGTGTGTGTGTGTGTGTGTGTGTGTGTGTGTGAAGACTTAAGTCCACACGCTAATGTATAGTTTCCAGAAGACAGATAACCATTTAACCATGTGGGAGAATCTGTTCTTCATTAAGAAGAAAAAAGAAGTTAATATTATCAGCTCAAAAAGAAATGAAAACCAAATTTTTAAAGGGTCAAAACTACTTTAATTCATCACTTATTTTTACACAGAGAGCCTGTAGTATGTGTCTTTATGTGTGTGTGTGTGTGTGATTGTCAGCTTCTCAGTGGTTGAGTATGCATGGGGGTATCCATGCCTTCCAATAGGTCAATACATATCCCATTTGTATTTGATTATCTGAGAGCAATGTGTTGCATTCTTAATAAGTGGTTCCTTCTGTCACCAGAAGATGGCAGTAAAGCCTTTCCTCACAGAGCCAGCTGTGCGCCTCCACTTTCATACAGAATCGTGGCATCAAAATAGAGGCCTCTGTCTCCAACCATAGACACAGAGGCAGAATTTATGAGGTGTGCTTCTAAAAATTATTATCATTTCTTTTTGACCAGTCTTTTTTTTTTCTTTTCTCTTCTCTTCTTTCACATCTCTACAGTGTGACTAAAACGGAGCCTTCCAAACATTTGCTATCTGATGAAACTCCACCATGATAGAATTTTAATTATTATCATTTATGCCATATATAATGAGGTGTTTCTGTGTGCTGAAGGTACGACAATAATTGGCGTAGATCACTAAAAGTGCTGAAAATATGAGAACATACATTTATTAATTCTCTCTTTCTCTCTCTCTCTCTATCTCCCTCTCTTCATCACAGGTTCACAAAATGCTGAAAAACAAGACATTAGGTTGTGCAAAAATGTAATTCTGGAGGTAGACAAACACACATGTTTAATACTGTCACCATAGCAACAGCTTACAGTAGGGTAGAGAAATCACACACTAAAAACACTCACACACACACACACACTCCTAGAAACACATATTTCGGATATAGTCTTGTTGGAAAGCATACAGCTGATAGGAAACTACAACATGCACACCGCAGGGCTCATAACTATGACACTCCACTACTTATTTGATTTAATTGAGAATGTATATCGATGTGTGCCAATGTATTGTGCATATGTAAATATTTAAACACATACAGATGTATCCCTATATGTGTATGTTGTGTTACTTCAGGTGGTTTGTTTGTGTTTCATTGGCACTAATCTTGGCTGCTGTGGATTAACAGACTCTGTTGACACATGCGGTCCTTGTTTTAGCCTTTATTTTGAAACTCTCTGGTAACAGCAGCGGCTCTGTTCAT
Source organism: Thunnus albacares (assembly GCF_914725855.1). NCBI lineage: Eukaryota > Metazoa > Chordata > Actinopteri > Scombriformes > Scombridae > Thunnus > Thunnus albacares. Next base: position 10,912,516 of record NC_058108.1, on the reverse strand, counting down.
GAACTAATAAGATCAGTACGGGTGGAGGTGACAGCATCAGTCTATTTGTAAAATGGCCTGAAATAGGTTCAAAAATAGCTCGAGTTGAGTGTTTCTAGATCCATTTATGCAATATCACGAGGTGTTACTCCTTTAGGGTATGTTTGGAAGCTTTATTGCATGCCGTTATGTCTTCATTACATGTCATGCAGTCTGGGCTGCTGTGCTAAAGAACAAAGTTGGAAAAATGAATGAAAATAGGTTAAATACTTCGACTTTCTTCTAATGTTAAGCCTAGCTCTAAGCATAATTGCATGGATAAAATTATAATAATACAACAGCCTTTTTTTTTCAATTTTCAGATTTTTTTTTTTTTTTTTTTTTTTTTTTGGAGGAACACAGCCAGTAAACTTTATGTGATAAAATGATTAGAAATGCTGATGTGAGCGATGATCACATACCCCTCTTCTCTAAAGCTGTTTTATAAATAGAACCTGTGTATAGCTGTAAAAGCCGAAGAAGTGCTATTGAACAGTTAATCCCATAAAACCAACAGATTACTGAATATTCTTTGCCAGTCAAGGCAGTAGGCCATTAGCCCAAAGTGCCTTCTTAGTCTCTATTTTTTTTTTTTCCATAATACTTTTCCCTTTAATCCACTCTCACTCTTTGTCTGCCTATTTTCCTCTGTATGTTACTCATAATGTAATTCCTATTTGACTCATAACCTAATTAATATTACAATTACCACCTTAGTTATCACCAACTTCATCATCCTCCCCTGCTTCATATTTATTGTCCACTCTTTCTTTTTCTTTCCTTAGCGAGCTCAACAAGTGAAATCTCAACCAATCCACGGTGCAAGCCAATCCCCTTCTCCGCTACCTCCTATAAACTGCCATCCACCATTAAGCAGCACTTTGGAAAATAGTAAATTTCAGCCATCGCTGTTGGAAGAAACTGAGAGGAGAAACATGGCTCCCAGTAGACAACATCCTCATTAGCCAGAGAAGAGAAATGGACAGCGGGAGAGAGCCGGGGAGGAGAAGGGAGAAATGTCTTAAGAGGAGTTATAGACAGATGGACCAACTCTTTGCCATTGAGCTAAATGGGTCTTGGAAAGCAGAGAAAATGAGTATTTGTCACTTTAAGCCTCTTGAAGTGCCCCTATAGTACTTCAGAGGGCTATATGTTCAGTGTGTTGTCTGTGAGCACATTCAAATTAAGTAAGCACGCACATACTGTACACACACACACACATGGCTGATGGAGTTTTAATCATTAGGAAAACATATGGAATTTAACAGTGAGAAAAAAAAGAAGAAAGAAGACTATCCGTATATATTTCCAGTATTCCGGTGACCGGCTCTGCCTTTTCTACGGCCCACTGCTCTGAAAACAGATTCTTGTGGTTCATCACACACATGCTGACAGTGCTGCTGGTGTCAATATGGACATGTTGTCATCAGCTGTCCTTATGCGTGTGTGTTGGCATTCAAGTGTGTGTTGGCTTGTATGCCTGCATGTGCTTTTTTGTATTTTTTGGGTGAGAGTCCAGGATAAAACGAGGAGGGAGTATTTCATTATCAAATGTCTCTTCTGAGCATGCTCATTTTTTATGCAAGCTAAAATCGTGCTTTATGAACTCCGCTGTTCCCCTCTCACCCTCATCCCTCCCCTTTTACTCAGATTACACGGAAAAGCTGGGGATGACAAACAAAAGAGGGTTTCTGGGAGAAGAGGTGAGAAAGGTGGATGGCAGGAGAGATGGAAGGATGGACTGCATGAGGAAGGGATATACCTGTATTAAATCCTCTCCTTCTCCGCTGATGGCGGAAGCAGATATGTCTTTGGTTATCAGCTGTTTCTGCCTCTGGCACAGGACTGAAGTACACACAGTCACAATTACGCGCAGAAAGTCACACACATGCATACACACACACACACACACACACACACTGGACAGGGCTAGGCAGTAGCCACTGGTGCCTGGCTGTATCGATTAGAGGAGTAACACAGTTATTTCTGCAGGTCTGTCTCCAACAGCTGTCCCCCAATGGCCGTAGGTGAAATTAGGAGGGGGAGGAGGGGGAAGGCGAAGATAGAAAGGAAGCAAAGAAGAAAAAAAAAAACAACAGCAGAGGGACATTCCAGGAGAATGGATGGGAAATTGGAGTAAAAGGGAAAGGGACGGGGGGGGGACAAACATACAGGCACAGAGGCAGGCACAGAGGAAAAAGCAGAATGAAAAGAATAAGATGGAAGTCTGAGGGAGAAAGTAAAAATTGCATGCAAGGAGAGATGGATGATGGAGGCAAGCAGGAGGGATGGATCTTCAGTAGGCACAGTAAAGAACAGACTGGAAATAAGTGGTGGAAGGGGAAGAAAGAGGAAAACCCGAGGTGGAGGGAAAGATAATAAGGGGCAGATTAAAGCACATGAGCCAACAAAGAGAAATAAAGTGAAACAGAGATGCAAGAAAGAGGGCAAGCCTGTGGGAGACAGTGGGGATGAGGAAAAAGAGGAGAGGAGAGGAGAGAAAAAAAAAAAAGAAACAACCAAAGGTTTCTCCGTTCAACACATGTGCACGTCTATGGATTGAATGAGACTCTTCTCATCACTGCTGGTGAAGAGATTAAACACTAACTCACTGATCACTGATTGCACTGGAGTGAGTTATGGATCTGTGGTTGTATACAGTAAGTGTGCCTCCACATGTGTCTGTGTGTGCGCGCATATATTTCTGCGTATGTGTACGCCATTGTGCATCCATATGTATATGTGTGTGTAGGCAGGGTAGCTTGTGCGTGTATGTGTGTGTACCCCCACAATTTCCAGAGGTAATAGTTAACTGCCAGAGTGGAGTGCCACTGACAGAAATACATCGATGTGGTACAAAATTTACAACTGCCCTCCCCCACCTCCTCCCCTTTTCCTTCACCCTTCCTCATCCCAGCCACCCTGATGGGCCAAGGTCGGCCAATTACCCTTCACTGACCGGCACGCACGCATACACACAGGCGCGTGGCACATCAGTTCGTGCGTGTGTGTGTCTGAGTGTAGTGTAGTGGACAGAGGCCTGGCATGCTAGATTCATGGGGAATATGTCAGCCATCAGCCTGGGCATTTCAAACAATGCCTCACAATGTGCTTGACAGCCCTGAAAAACAGCCTGGTGCTTGGAAACTGCCAGCCCATCATCTCAACTCCCTCATCTGGGCTCTCTCTGGCTCTCCGTCTCTCTCTCTCACTCTGTTTGTGTGCTCATCTCTCGGCATCTCTCTCTATATCTCATTTTCTCTCCTAATTCGCCCTCCAAGCTCTCATTTTCTGTCACACACACTCTCCCTCAAATTCTTCCCCTCTATATTTCTATTTTACCCGTTCCCTACCTTCGGACACATCCCCAATGATATATTTTTTCCCCTGTCCACAAAAGCCCTTGTCGTAGAGCGGTGTACCCTTTTTTCACAGCTTTTCTCCCATTTCTTTCCTCCTACGCTCGCCCATCCTGTAAAACAGCACCAGATGCCCCTTATTAGGAGCTGAGCGGTAGGTCACACGGTAGTTAAGTACATAACACACACCGACACGGGCACACACGCCCACACACACACAGAGTAGTTATGTACATGATGGTATTATCTGGCCAGGCGGTGATATATCTTGGTGAGACACCAGCCCATAAAGCTGCAGGGACATGTAGTCCCCTTCTCTCCTTTCTCCCTCCTCTCCCCTCTAGTCACATGCGGTAACAGCCGGCCCTGATTCACAGCATTCAATTTACACAGGCTCGTAACAGGAGGTGATGGGCTCTTGGAGGTTGGAGGAGGGTGAACAGTAGGTAGGTAGGGTTGTGGCGGGGGTGGAGGGGTTTAGCAGGAGAGAAAGAGGGGGAAGGAAAGTGAAAAAGTGAGTTGTTTTCACGTGAGAAAAGATTAGCAATAAGCCAGACGCTGCAGACTGTTTTTAGCGCTACTTTGATTAGTGAGAGTGATGCCATTACAGATTAGGATGATGAAAAAATCTTACAGACATGTTGCATTTAGATGATATTAAAGTCTAAATAGACAATTATGTAATTCTGTTTATGCCGAAATCCAACCTCAGTGTCCTCTCACCCCAATTCTACAAGCTTAGAAGTGTGCGTGTGTGTGTGTGTTAGCCCTTTTGTGTCTTGTGTTTAGAAGTCTGCACACAAGTGTCAACGCGGGCACCGAAAACAATCCAAAGAACAGGCCGACCCCAATCCCATTCCCCGTATGAATATGTATCATTCCAAAAACCCTGATCCATATCTGCATGCTGTAATTCTAAACTCTGCAGTCCCAATCCTCTCCCTTTTCCACTCTATGCACCATGCTATGCATAATATAAACTTAGAAATCTGTTACGGTTCAACAGCACATCTACATCCGAGAATTTATTTGGGAACATATTTTCCATACTTGCTTCTGCTGAAAAGCCTTTTCAGGTATATGCGTTTTTTTTGTTCTGTGCATCAGAGAGAATTATGCACTGATGGCTCTTACATGGAAATAATAAAAGAAAACCAGTTGTACAGTCTTCTGTACTTCCGAATAGATATGTCCAAGGTCAAACGTGTTTGTCACAGCCTGTCTCTTAGACTGTGACAAAGATGGGAGACCAGATGAATTTACAAGCTGTGAAAAAAACATAATTATAAACAAAAAGAATAATAAAGAACTAAAATAAACACGGAATTCAGCAGTCAGTAATGTAAGCATGTATGGATGTGTGAAAATGGCTGCAACAAACAAAACAGAACAGCTGCACTCGCAATGAGAAAGAGGATCTCCCCATGGAGAGGTGGTGGTGAGCTTTGTGTAGAGGACCACACCAGGCCCAGGTGAAGCTCATGAGGTTGATGACAACCCTCCACCCCGGGGCCCGACCCCTGCAAAACAAACAAAGAGAACCAGCAACCCAAAGGTCACAGGGACACCAAGTGGCTGGAGCGGAGGGGTCGTCACACCAGTCAGTATTTTCCTTAGTACAGGAAAGAAGAATAAAAGGAATATGTTAATGATTTTACTGTATTGAGCACGTGCATGCTGGCAAAGTGTGTAAACATGCAGCAGGAACATTAGACAGGCTTCTTTGTGTAGTAGACTTTGCTACATCATTGTCTCTAGACATGTATTATGTGATATTGCTCCCCTGCCTATGGACATTACAGTAATGTGCATGGGAGGTAGTAAACAAACAGTGCAGCATCTAACACATAAGCCCACTTGAATGTCTTAACATCTACTCATATCAGTATATCCTTAGAATTATGAATGATGTGAGCTGTGTTTGTTTGTCATCGTGCCCTGACATCAAAATGAAATTTATAGGCCTGAATGTATCTAATCAAATGGAACTGTATGGAAAAGGTGATGAAATTATGAGTTTATATCAGCATGACAGATAGATATACAGCACATCCAGTCCAGAGAGATATGCCACTCACCTCTGGGAGTTTGCTATGTGTACATGTATTCCACGTTTTTTACGTTATTTGGATAATTGATTGCATGTGTAAATGACAAGAGCTTTGCACACATATCATTCATAGGCGCATGGCCCGCTGAGCGAGGCCTGATCTTTTGACATATCAGCATATGAGAATGATGGATACACATGTGGGCCTGATAGTTGACATTCATGCTCAGCTGATAATTCATGAGCTTCATTGTTCATGGATCTCCCTATTCTCCCCGAGACTGACAGAGAAGTAGAGCACCAGGGTGCACTGAGGAGATATTTAGCATTCGCACTTTAGCATGTGTGTGTGTTCCAAATGGTCAGTGACACCCACCGCAGGTGATTCATATTCACAATGTACATTTGTGCTGTGCAGGTAATGGTTTCTGATGCGTGCTGGATCATTGAGATTCATTGTGTGTTTGGTGCTGTAGCCGCAGACCTGTCAATAGGCGGACGTGGGACGGAGAGAGAGAGGGACAGAGCAGAGATTCAGCTGTCGTCTCTGTCATTTCTTACTTGGAGAGGGAGACCCTTGGGACCCCCCTTCAGTAGCAAATGGACAGAGCACATGCACACACACACACACACACACACAGAGGCACACAACATGGAGGGGACAGTGTCGGTGGCACACCAGTGAGATGATGTCCATATCAGTGATATGTGCCCATCAGGCGGGCCACCTCTGCTGACATATTGGCGGGCCTGCCATCCAAGCTGGAAATTATTTATGACAAATATTTGTGAGCCACTTCACAATTTCTGTCTCTTTACCATTCACAGTCACATGGGCAACAGGGAGAGAGGGGCATGACAGGCAAATTAGAAAATGTAGAGACGCATGAGGAACATATATAAAGAGAAGATAAAGGCGTATAAATGATGAGGACTAGAATCTAAAGAGACAAGAAGCATTCAGCTGTTTGTTGACAACACAACAAATACATCTAACAGATGCAAAGCTCTAGCCCCTTAAACACCCCCCCCAACCACCACCACTATCTTTCCCCCTCTGTATCTTTGTCTTCTTCCCATTGATTGAACACTCCTCTATGTTACATGTAATTCCTCAGATATTTGATGCCCGAAGCACACTTATGCACGCATCCACAAACACACACAGACGTATATGGCAGATATACAGAACATCAACTTTTTTATGAGGCTATTGTTTTAGAGCTGCTCATCCCAAGAAGCCATCCTGGCAGCATCAATGTTTATGTTCTGTTAGAGGGGATTTTACGGTGCATCATATTTCCGAACATCTCAGTGGCCTCCTTATATTAGAGGCTGCTTTAGGTTACGGATGAGTGAGCACAAATGGAACACAACTGAACACGACAAGGTCAACAGGTGTGAATTCTGCGTGTTTTATTGATGCATATCTGTACAAAACTGCAGAGATTCTGTATTTTTGCCTGGAGATCTGTTTCCTGGGCCTTTTGTAAATGCTGACAATCTATTGAAATATATTAGAATGTATTGAACTTAACTTAATATATTAATATACTCTTATTTATTTAAACAACAAAAGTACAGTTTAGAAGTTGCTCAGCTACCTCTGTACATGTGATTTAAGTCTCTTTTACAATAGCTTTTGCAATTATTAAAGCTGCACTAATCAATATTTTTTTATATTAACAATAGATCAAATGACTGTGATTAGGGACACTCAGAGCAACTAACTGAAAGAGAATTATCACCCGACTCTACCTCAGCTCTGCAGGGAGAATTCTTCAGCTCAATGTTTTGGTTTATGACCCGCAATTTAACTGTTTAGATTCAGTCTCACCGTTCTCACCAACCTCATTTTCAGCCACAGCAGGCAGCTGTGTATGCTACCTGTCCAGCACCAAACAACAGACAGACAAAGCTAGCAACTGGCTGATGACCGTACTCACACAGCAAAATTGCTGTGGCCCAGATCCGGCCCACACCGGACACTTTCGGCACTTTCCACATGGAATGATGGCACAGGGGGAAACAGGAGCGGACACCTCTGTTTCCTCCTGTTTCCTTAATCTGGGCCACAAACAAGCCCTATGTCAACCAAGAAGAAACCAGCTAAACCAGAACTGGCCTATTTCTAGAGTACACGTACCTGAGAGCACCATGGCCCACAGTTGATTTGTGATATTTGGGCCATATTTGCTATTTTACATGTGGGCCATTTCAGGCTCATATCCATTTTGTCTGGGTCAGAAGAAGGCCAGCAGTGCCACATCATTGCCGGAAGGGCACACTACCATATGCTATCTGGGTAGTGGAGCATTTAGCAGCTAAAGAGCAAGACATTTCCCTCAAGACTTGGTGGACACCAAAACAGAGCCAAACAAAGAGTGAATATTGGATGTACATTCTCCAGGTGAACACAAACACAACTCCAGATGAATACTAATGTAGATGCTTTAAAAAAGTAACAGTACTTTACATTTTCCAAATACATGTGTTGTTTTTATTTGAACATTAATTGTAGGGCAACTGATGACATATTAATAATCACGTAGGAACTTTGAATATGAAAACCAGTTTGTTGAATGTAATTACTTGTGAAATGACATTTATTAGCCAGTGATAGGGCTACTGCACAGCAATGATGGCAGGTACAGATGGAGCAGTACTCATGTGTTGTTGTAGTTACATCCAGTGTCTATGCAAATCCTCCAGAACATTATAAAGTGGCCTTCTTCTTGGGCAATGATAATGGTTGCAGTGGTTCAAGTATACTTTGCTGTAAATAATCAAGTAGGAATATGAAAATAGTTTGTTGAATGTCATTACTTATACTTATGAAACGCATTCTTTGGCTTTTTTATAATGATCATTTTAATGAGTCTAAGAATAATGATGTTCTGTTTTCATCTACAATATCATGAATAAGTATAAGTATAGGTTTTGTAGATTTCTAGAATATAACAATCATTTAACTCTCAACTCCACAATTTTACACATCAAAGTGTGTTTGCAGGTCTTGTGGAGTACTACTGAATATGTGAAGCAGTTGTATTAAAACCTTTTGTGGCTTTAGAGGGAGTTGTGTGAAATCTGATAAATTGTGTGATGTCACGCGAGTCGGTCTCTGTTGGGGTTGAAGACTACAAGTTTCAAAAAATGAAAAAAAATCAGGGGGTGTGGAGGTTGAAAGAAGTGCAGTTACCAGACCTCTGTAACCCGCTCCTCATCTTTGAGGCTAGCAACTCGAGGCTGCATTGGCCATTGTACTGTGGGTAATGTAGGCACCCAGTTTTGAAAATTGAGAAGAATGCGTGGAATAAAAAAGGTGATATATCTGGTTCTGCTGCATCAACTTTTTATCCCTTATCATCTAAACTATCCATCATACATAAGACAATATTATGGAAGTGCAGTGTTGAATTTGTGTGCTACTCTTTTAAACTGATCTTTAAACATAATTAAAAAAAAAAAAAAAAATCATAATTACCCAAACAGACCACAAAAAATTAATTCTTAGCAATCGAATCCTCCTTAAGAGCATTTAGCACCCTACAGCACCTGCAAGTACAAGAAGCATTATTTATTTTATTCAGAAACCAGTCTGTTATTGAGTCTCATAAAATATGAAGGCCTCCATTTTGAAATATAATGAAAGGTTACCTCATATTCAACATTATTCAGTAGTGAACTTTATTTTCATTCCAACAATCATTTAGGTATCCTATTTTTTTCAAATACTAAAAATGAAACACTTCAAGTACTGTGGCTTTTGCTGAAGCAATTGATAGGGCTACTGCAGAGCAATTATGGTAGGTACAGATGGAGCAGTACTCATGTTTTGTTGTAGTTACACCCGGCGTTGATACAAATCCTCCACTACATTATAAAGTGGCCTTCCTCTTGGGCAAAATTAACGGTTGCAGTGGTTCAAGTATACTTTACTATACTTAAATCAAAGAGATGCATAGATGACAGGTTAGTCACTGTCCTCTGAATCAGAAGAGGGGAATTTAATTATACTGCACCTCTTACTTTTATTGCCTCACAATATGTTTTATCCTATAAACGTGCTCACCAAAAATAGCAAATTTTTCATAGAGCTAGGAAGTGAAGAAAAGAGGTGGCTGTATGCCTTAAGACAGCGTGGACAATTACAAACTCATAATGTAAAGCACATGTTAAATCCAGAAAGTTACTCGTTCATTCGTTCATTCATTCATTCATCCATTCATTCACTCACTCAGTTGGCCTATGTGCCACCTCATTAAAAGACATGCCAGGGTCCCTTGCTCGCCTCCTCTCTGCAGAAGTGCCAGACTGTGACTCTGTGTCCTTGTTTTAAGCCGTTACTTGATTTGACTTAAAATAGATGAAATTACTGTGTTGGCCATTCAAACCTGCGGCGTTTGCCAAGACACACTGCTGCAGATACAGTGGTTCAAATGGTAAAAATAATTCTATTCCCACTTTAATGCATCAAGGCTTTAAATTAAAGACGTGCATGCCATGCAAGTAGGATTAGCTGCAAGAGTAGGTTTTCCTTTACAGACCTGCTGTGAGATAAAAAGCTTTGGCTGGCTCTTGCCAGTTGAGATTTCTCTTACCAAAGTGGGTGATTGGGGTTAGCTGTCTTCTTGGCACACAAGCATTTGAAATAATTCATAAACCTAAATTCATGAATGCAGAAACACCTACCTACCCTTGACCCACAAGGAAACATGTATCCATCCCAATGAACATAGACTTTAAAGGTATAATGAATATGGCAGAACAAAAATCACAAAATCTGCATTCTTTTCTTTTGAGGAAACTTACTGTAACACATCAGCACTGCTGCACAAACACACACACACACACACACACACACACACACACACACACACACACAAATGTTACTGTATATAAGAAAGAAATATATGTGAGAAAGAAATAACAGCCTGATGTTTCATTTTTCCTCATCATACTTATAATCCTATGACTAATTATACACTGCAATACAAGAAAAATGCTGTTTCTGTCTTTCACATGATCTTGATGACTTTTTGCCTGGGACATACAGTACAGCTGTAACCTCAGTCTTCAAGCACAACATAATTTACAAAGCCATCAAGAGCATATTTAGGATGCCTTTTACAGAGCTCTAGTTTCAAAACGAGTCATCCTCAGCTGAAGACAGAGCTTTCAACTGACTCATGGAGCTGACATTTATCTCTACCTTAACAAGCAAGCTACTAGCGTATAAAATCTGACAGCAACAGTTGTTATTTCAGGTGGCAAAATCAACAGTTGCTGTGTAGAAATGAGAAGCCTGCTTCTGTCTGAAATCAAGGACTCAAAATTTCTAAGAATTCAGTGTTAAATCTAACCCTTTTATATTTGTAAAATGCATATGTGCCATGCAAGAATGGAAAGACTGACAGGCATAGTAACTAAAGGGGCCGGGGCTTATTAATTCCAGATTTAAGACAGGTGACAGGTGGTGAGCAGCAAACAGATGAGCTGGCACATTTGTTGTAAAAAAAAAAAAAAAAGTAAATGAAAGAAACAGGCAGTTAAAACAATTGAAGCCATTAAGAGAGACGTGTGAGTACAGACAGAGCTGAAATTGATGCTAAGTAGGTAACAGTAACACCTAATGAAGAAATCAGCTCACCTCTACCACCAGCTAGCTTAACTGTATCCTCTAGAGCAATCATTTCCCAGGTTGGAACTGAAGGAAGTAATAACCAAGATGTACCAGGCCACCAGGCTTGCCACGGAATTCATTTTGTTGTGGTGGACACTTGTACGCAGAGAGAGGCCCGAAACGACACGTGGTTCAAGGTAAAAGCAGCTCAGGCTTGTTTCCCTTGTGTTAATGTTTTCTGCTGGTGCGACAGTTTGTGTGTCTCTATGAGCAATGCTCTGCTAATTGCTAAGAAAATGCCGCCGGTAGTCTGTTTACAGTTTCAGTGTGTGACTGGCAGGTGCCAGTTAATGAGATGGAGGTTTGATGGAGGTGGCAGAGTGCAGCATGATTGATTTAGATGGAAAATGCAGAAAAAATAGGAGAGAAGGTCATTAACAGATGTTTGGTGATTCACTGGTGTTATACAGCAGGTTGCAGCATCTCCTTTGATGCAGCTGATTCAATTTTACTGCATCAAACTCACTTTGAGTGAAACATGCCTTTTTCTTATATTATTTGATGCACATTATGCATGTATGTTTTTCAATATTAAGGGTGAGGTTAATCTCCAAACAAAGACTGTTAAGCACCATCTTGGATTTTGACCAGCCACTGTGGGTTGCAGGATGCATTGTGGGATAGTTTGGGAACATCGGTATAAGTTAATGGAAAAGAGACTGACAGCTGTTTTTTCCATCACAGACTGAAAAAAAAGACATTTTTAGTGTTACATTAGGCGTGTTAAAACCATGGATGTGTTAAGGAGAAAAAACTGAAAACTTAAGCTAAAAGCAGCTCTTGCAGTTGTGTTTGAATCACATGTAGGACACAGCCTGATACAAGAACTTCCCATCGCTCAGTATTGATTTCTCTCTTTTTGACAATACATTAAAAAGATTCATCACTTCATCCATCATCATCCAGAACCATTTGTATAGGTATTAACTAATTAGTGCATTAATTATTAATTATCATAATTACAATATTATAAATTTAAAACAATTAATTATACATACATCCTAAAATATTATAACATAGATATACATTAATTACAATAATATGATTCATTAACTGACTGATTCACATAATTGGTTATATTTAGAAATTGTTTTTACAGTACAATGTTATAACAGCTGTCCATCTTTTTTTTTACATTCCTGTTAGGTGTACAAGGTGCTAACTGGAAGTGAGAGATAAACATTCCTGTTGAAAAGGTTTTGCATGTGTGAATGCAAACTTTTCATAAGTTTGCTTTCCTGCAAAGTCAATGATTCCTACTGTATTTCATACTATTATATGGTTGCATGGATACTATAAGACTTATTTTACAAAGGTAGATTACAGTCTTCCTTTGAAAAATATGTGATATATCAGCTTCTCCCCTCTAGATAATTTCATTTTATTGTATTCTTTTTTGAGGGAAAGTGTTATGAGATACATATTGTAAAGAAATCATAGTATCATCAAATGTTATAAATCTAGAGATATAATTTGCATTAGGCTGATTATCAAACACATCGGTATCTGTTTAAAGGAGCTGTGTGAGGCCCTGTCCAGGTCTGATGAGCATTTAGAATATTGGCTTTTGGAGTAAGTGTTACATTTTCTAAATAACACGTTTATTTTACTCAGATGTCCAAGTGACTGCATTGTTTTTGTTTTGTTTTTTTTAATTTATTGCTGCAGTACACTCCTCTTAAATTTTGCGTTTGATATATTAGCTTCTCCCCTCTAGATAATCCAGCCACCCCACAGCCCCTGTATCCCTTTTTGAAGAGATAACATAAGACATTGCCATAGATGTTCAACAGAAGAGACAGATATCAGTAATTTAAGTGTAAGAGTGAGAATGTGATCTCTGGCTGCAAGTCGCCTGTCTGTCATTTCCCTGAACACTCATGGATCTCTGATTTCTACCTCACAGCTGCAATACATTCACTGATGGTCATTTCCTTCTCATCTGCTCTTTTTCCACATTTGAAACTTTTATCCCTTCTCTTTCTTTCAGTTCTCCCATTGCTTTTTCTCCTTTATGGTAATCATGCCCTGCTGTGCTCTGCCTGTTAATCTGTTAATCTCTCCCTCACACATCCTGACCATTTCACCTGATCCCATAAGCACCGTTTTCACTTGATCTTTCCCCTCCGGCTACACATTACTGATCATCCTCTTTGTGCCCTCCTCTCTGAGTCCTTCTCTTCTTTTTCTCAGGCTCTCCCCATCTCCTCAAGCCATCACCTAATTTTTTACTTAACAAAAAATAGTTTCATTTTAATACAAACCCGTCTGCACTAGAGTCTTCTCTACTTGCCCCTTGTCCATCTCTCTCACTCTCTGCGCTCGCAGCCCCTACGGTGACATAATTTATTATTCTTGGTGTCATAGTAAAGAGAGAGGAGGCTGGGGTTGTCAGCACAGCGCGAGGGCCCACATTGATTTAGCGCTGGCATCACAGAGGGAGCATCTCTCTTTATTTTATTAGTAGGCTACGGTCAATCTGATGCAGTGACAGGGAGGTGGGACAGTACTACTGACATAAACAGCTGGAAGGCAGTAGAAGTAGCAGGTGGCATGTACAGTATTTACTGCATAATCGCAGCAAAACCATACAGGCAACTTTATATGAAAGTATTAAAAAAAATTAGGAGATCATTTCTGTCTTCTGTCTCCATATTGGAAGTTTTTCTCATCTCTAATTACTTCAGTGTCTGCTGTCTATGCAGTGATTAACAGAGGTAAGCTCAATGTCTCCTTAGCAATGTAAAATGTCTGTGTTTGACAAGAGTTAAGTGTTGTAGTCAGAGCCATAATGATAACTGGCATTTGTGGTTAGGTTGGGGTAGATTTGGTTTAATAGTCTATTTCTCTTCCCTTTATGCCCCCTTGCTGTGTGATTACCACAGAATTGTGCCTGACTCCCGCTCCAACTCCTTTGAAATCAATATTTTCATCTTCAAGATGATATTTCAGCCCAGTGTTGATGTACAGACATGTGGCAGACATGTTTGCATTGGTATATGTGTCATAAATGTGTTTATGTGTGTGACCGTGAGGACACTGCCTTGCAGGTGTGGAAGTGGGTCATGCTGGTGACATACTGTAGAGTGTTTGCACGTGGAAGGCACGACCATCATTTCCCACCCCCTGAGCGGCAAACATGCAAACACTGAGCATCTTCCATTTGTGTGTTCACATGGAAAAAAATAAATAATACATCAGAAACCCTGACAAAATGTTAAAGATCTTTGTGTAACTGACTGCACAATACTGAAATACTTCAGGCATACAGTTTTTTACAGACTGCTGAAGGCTAAAGATAGACAATTGGAATCCTGGTGTTGAACCTTGGATTCGTTAACATTTTGTGTCAGGTATGTTACATTTTCAGGTAAAATCTTACTTTGAATTCTTTTTAGATTACTTAATAACTCGATCATGATTGCTTCTCAACTTCTCCGTATGACTTAGGTCCTCATGAGCTCTGTCAATTGGGTACAAATACTTATTTCAGTACCTTAAAACTCTTAACAGTCTAAATGTGGAACTACAGATAGATATCCTCTGTTGGTTGCTCCCGTTAGGGGTTGCTACTGCGTATCGTTCCCATTTCTTCCTGTCCTCTGCAGCTTCTTCTGTTGTGCCAACCACCTGCATGTCTTCCCTCACCATATCCATAAACCCTTCTCTTCAACATCCTTTTCCCAATATAACCAGCATCACTCCTCCGGACATGTCCAAAGCATCTCAATCTCACCTCTCTCGCTTTGTCTCCAAATCGTCTAACCTGAGCTGTCCTTCAAATATACTCATCCTTACTCATTCCTTTTGGTTGAAAATCGGTACCAGTACACTTCTTCTCCACTCCTCAGGCATCCTCTTACTTTCCAAGATTTTGTTAAACAATCTAGTTAAGAACTCCACTGCTATTTCTCCGAAACATCTCCATGCCTCCACAGGTATGCCATCTGGATCAACCACCTTTCCATTCTTCATCCTCTTCATAGTTGCCCTCACTTCTTCCTTGCTAATCCACTGCACTTCCTGATTCACTATTCTCACATCATCCAACCTTCCCTCTCTCTTATTTTCTTCATTCATCAGCCCCGCAAACTATTTCTTCCACCATCTCAACACACTCTCCTCGCTAGTTAGCACATTTCCATTTCTATCCTTCATCACCCTAACCTGCTGCACATCCTTCCCAACTTGGTCCCTCTGTCTAACCAATCAGTACAAGTCCTTTTCTCCTTTCTTAGTGTCCAACGTCTCATACAACTCTTTGTCATCCCTCTGGCTATCCCAATTTTTGTTTGCCAACTTCTTTCTCTGTATACTTTCCTGTACTTCCTCATTCCACCACCAAGTCTTCTTGTCTTCCTTCCTCTGTCCAGATGGCACACCAAGTACCTTCCTAGCTGTCTCCCTCACCACTTCTGCAGTTGTTACCCAAGCATCCGGCAACGGATCACTACCACCCAGTGCTTGTCTTAACTCCTCCCTGAACTCCACACAGCCGTCCTCCTTCTTTCCACCATTTAATCCTTGGCTCTGTCTTCATTCTCTTCCTCTTCTTAGTTTCCAAGGTCATCCTACAGACCACCATTCAGTGCTGCCTAGCTACGTTCTCCCCTGCCACCATCTTGCAGTCTCCAGTCTCCTTGAGATTGCTCCTCCTGGATATGACATAGTCCACCTGCGTGCACCTTCCTTCACTCTCATACATCACCCTGTGCTCCTCCCTCTTCTTGAAATACGTATTCACCACAGCCATTTCCATCCTTTTCGCAAAATCCACCACCTTCCACATTCCTCTCTTTTACACCATAACCATACCTACCCATTACATCCCCATCACCTCTGTTCCTTTCACCAAGATGCCCACTGAAGTCTGCTCCAATCACCACTCTCTCCTCCTTGGGTACACTCTCTACCACTTCATCCAACTCACTCAAGAATTCTTCTTTCTCCTCCATCTCACACCCAACTTGTGGGGCATATGCGCTGACAGCATTCATCATCACACCTTCAATTTCCAGCTTCATGCTCATCACTCTGTGCGACACTCTCTTCACCTCCAACACACTCTTGACATACTCTTCCTTCAGGATAACCCCTACCCCATTTCTCCTCCCATCCAAACCATGGTAGAACAGTTTGAACCCACCTGTGATGCTACTGGCCTTACTCCCCTTCCATCTGGTCTCTTGCACACACTATATCTACCTATATCTACCTTCCTCCTCTCTATCATATCAGCCAGCTCTTGTCATTTACCAGTTATGGTGCCAAAATTCAAAGTTTCCCACCTCCAAACTCCTACCCTTCCTCCTCTCCGCTACCTTGGGACCTGCCTCCCCCCTCTTCTTCTTCTTTACCCAACAGTAGCATAGTTTCTACGGTCACCCTGTTGGTCAACAGTGCTGGTGGAGGCCGTTGGTAACCTGGGCCTCGACCGATCCGGTATGGAAATCTGATTTATGATCCGCATATCTAATTTGGCATAGGTTTTACATCGGATGCCCTTCCTGACGCAACCCTTTCCATTTATCCAGGCTTGGGACTGGCACTAAGAATGCACTGTGGCTGGGTTTGGAACTACACATAACATCCTTTCAGTATATTATGTTTTTTCTTCATGGCCCTTTTGCTGTCTGCATTCACTATGTGTGACCTCTGTCTGTAAATGGGCGTTATAACATTACTGGAACAGTAAGTATTTGGTTGTATATGCTATTTTTGTGAATACATCTGCTCCTATTATTTATTTGCTTGCCTGCTGATTCTAACAGGAGTTTCCCTTTTGTTTGCTGATTGCTGTCAGCCAAAGAGAAATTACTTTTCTCTGTTCCTTTGAATTGCTATTGAGTACATTTGTTACTAGCCTGTAAATAGCATGACCTGTGCTGCAGTGCCTTCTCAAGAACGACGAAAAGTCCACATGCACTGATCTTTTCTTTGGCTGCTGCTAACTGCTTTATAAACTTTAGGTAAAATATTTTAAAATATTCCAATCCACCACCTTGCTATATCATGCTGGCCATCAGCACATACATGAAAAATTTCCACCGTAATGAACAAACCTCACTTTTATAGACATGGAAATTCTAGAACTGATAGATTAATTGTTTTTATATTGTAACTGTAATTAAATGTGTAGAAAGTATCAGGAATTATGATTTTAATCATAACTTATATTATTAACAATGTCCTTGCAAGCTGTAAGAGGTTAAAGTTTTAGTCGACAACCAACATTTACTCAGCTGTTTACTCAGATTTAATCAGCTGTATCTAATTAGTGTTATTTTATGTGTTTAAGCCGAACAAAAAAAACAAAACAAAAAATTCTTGGCTCTTGTCTAGCTAGTGTTCTCTCTGTATCCAGGTGTCTGTATATACGCCAGAGACAGTTTTGTCAAGATACACTCTGTGTCATTTTGATGCTTGAAAGAAGACTGCATCTTTTTGTTTTTTGACTAACAATGTGGTGATTGTCTCTCCAGATAAACAATCTAGCTGATTACCTTGTTTTGTCTATAGACCAGTAATGCTAGCCAGTGGCTAGCAGCTTAAAAGGCTGAATCTCCCAGTAATTTTTTAAAGCACATCATATCATATCTTTGTTTTAAATGTATCTCTTTAAAAGCCCTGAACTGCAACCTCAGAGATTTGGGACTGTAAAGCAGCTAATCCTGTCGGTCTGTGAAGCTAATGTGTGTTTAGCCAGATAAAGTGCAGAGTGGATGTAAGTCAGATATCAGAACTTTCAGATACATTTGAATTGACTTTTTTCTAGAAATTTAGTTGACTGATGTGGTTACAAATAAAAAAAGAACTCTAACACAACCCAAACCAAGTGCATTATTAACAATAATTATGTATGTATATATATATATATATATATATATATATATATATATGATTAATATAATAATTAATATAATTAATATTATATTAATTATCAATAATTTTATCTGGTTCTTCTCATGCAGAAACTAGACAAGTGTGTGATTATGTTTGATGCTACAAGCCTAATGTTGGCCTGTAGACCACCAATTCAGAAGTGGAGTTTCACTTATAGCAGTTAATCAAAATTGGATTCTAAATCACAATATTCATCATAAAAATCGCAATACCTATTTTCCTTACATCATGTATCCTTTCATTCAGATACATTTTAGGCTCCTTACATGTAGAAATATCCCCTCCATGCAATCTTTCCAGATCATTTTTTCCAAACACCGACACAAAAGAAAATCATTTGGGCTTTAACCCCTTTCATCGTTCTTGTATTTCAGTTAAATGGCAGTTGTCGGACAACAAAATAGTGCATTATCGCTGCCGCTGGGCCTTAATGGTAAAGCTTAGTTGTCTGTCTCCCTCTGTGATAGCTTATTTTCTGTTCTCCTGACAGAAACAGAAAAAATATGTCAGTGACTGCACCTGTAAGTCTTAGTGTGGGTGGAAGGTCAAAATATTGTTGATACATTTTCAAATTGATTCGCATAGTGTGAACATTGCCCTCAATTCTAACAATATTTGTGAAGTGATTTGGAAATTAGTTCATGTGTTAGATGAGAATGCTGTAGTTTTGGGCACTGAGGTGTAAGTGTTATGAACTGAGCATGCTGGGTGTCCATTTTAAGCAATATCGATATCTATTTGAGATCAAAATGTTCTGTAATTTTGCTCATAATTTGATTACAATAAAATGGAAAACCCTAAAAAGCCACTGGAAGATGAAGTAGGACTTCATGGTTTTGCTTAGACTGTGTCAATATATTGACGTGCATTGTGTGAACAGTTCTCTGGAGGATGTCGGTGGGGATTCAAGGGTACAGCAGGTGATGGAATATGTCATGTAGCATTCAATTCCATGTGTATTTTTGTCAAATGGCTGTGGAGGGATCGATCCGCTGCACAAAATGATGTATGCGTGTATCATGTGATGAGGTACAGGGCCAAGGTTTTAGGCTGAGAGCTCTGTAATTCATTACTGCTATGTGAGCATTCATGCGAGTGTGTATGTGTGTGCGTGTGTGAGTGAGAATGTTTGTGTGATTCATAAGATGGAACCCGCCCGGCTATGAGGGAACTCATTAGACTCCTGTCGTCTCGCCTCCCGGTAGGAAAAATACCTGGCATCTGGGAGTTTATATTCCCTCTTCTTTACAACACTCTCTCTCTCTCTCTCTTTATTGCTTCCACACTCTGTGCCACAAAATCCAAGAGCAATCACCAATCAATCTTGTACACTCACCTAGCACTCTCTCTGATGCTAACCACCACCTGCCTTCTCCTGTTTTCCTTCACCGCTCACTCAGCCTCCTCTTCAGTCACATTCAAATGCATCCTCTCTCCTGCTTTTGTATTATATCCCATTAAGGCTCATCAGGCTCATTGCCTCATCCCTCTGTAATCATGTCATCTATGCATTCTTCCCCTCCTCCTTACGTCAGCCAAGTCATCTATCACTCTTCTGTCTTGTCTCCTCCACACTTATGGTCTGCTTTTATAAAACTCCCAAGTGATTGCGTGTCACAGCTGATTGTATGACTTTGACACCTCTTCCCCCTCCGCTCTCCTCTCACCTATCCTGTACCTATAATTTCACTTTGTCACCATGGAGATCCCGTCTGCTTGTGTAAGTCATGTCAAAGGTTTAGTGCAGGTGAAAAAGTTATGAACCGGTTGCATTTCCATGACAATTCACATCACACAAGAAAATCAGCAGCAGACAAGAACAATCAAGGAAGGCATCGGAAAAAGTCTGGGTAACCCCAGAGAGGACTTGTTTTGGGAAATAAGATAAGAATAAGATAAAATAAAAAAGAAAAATAAGAAAGAAGAGTTAAATGAAGAACATAAGTTGTTTTACATGATTGGCAATTCAGAAACACACTAAAGCATTTCTTATTTGATGAAAAATACAAATGATGTCATTTCAGAGATTGTCCTCTCAATAAAGGAACAACATCAGTATTTTCAGCAAATAACATTATTTATATATGTTCAAGTGGCAAAGAGCAAAGATCTTAAGTGGTCATATGAATCATGACTCATGTCCATTTGAAGCAAAGTTTTAGAGCCACAAAGTCCACAGAAGGAGGTTGGATGGGTCAACAAAGCGATATACTTTGGGATGTAGTTCTCTTCCTGTTTCCTACTGTTTTCCACAGCTGTGCTCAGAGATATCAGTTCAGGTAAGATTAAAAAAAGGTTAATTGCATTTACTGAGACTTAAAGGGTGTCACTGAACATGCTGTGTGCTCAGAGGTGGCGAAGTCTGTCAGTCATTCCAGATACCTGGGCAGTGGCCTGTGTGAGTGGCCGAACAACCAACCGCACTGAGAGGTGGCAGAGGAGGCTGCACCATCGTCTGGTTCAAAATGAGTCCAGTCAACTTCACTGCACTCAGCACCAGAGTTTAGAAACAGAAATGAGCTTTGTTTCCAATACAGTTAGTTTTGCTCTTAGATAACATTAAGACAAGACTTTAACGTTTATATTCAGTCATGCTGTTGTTCTGCATTGCAAACGATGCTTGCAAACAGACAATATTGGACCGTTTTGTAGTTTTTTTCCCCTCAGATTTAATGAAATACACTTTTAGTGCCAGCACTGAGATAAACATGTTGCTCTATCTTTCAGTAATTCTTCTCCTTATCAGTGAAATATAACATACTGAAGTTACAGCTTTGTGTTAACTCAGAGCCGTGCTGGTTAGCATAGCATATCTTAGCATATCTATAGATAGTAGCAGCTGCTAGTAGCTAAAGCTACCCATATTTAACCTGCATGCTGCAGTGGGGCTCCAGTGTTGGCAGCTGAGTGAAAACACACCTGAATCATTTCACATAAACAACTCACCTTCAGACAGATGTGACAACAAAATCGCGAGCACCACAAGCTTCAACATCACTATGCCAGTACGGTGCTACTAGCTGACGGACTGGGAGTGAGATATGCTTTGCTGAGTAAAAATATTTATGGTTCATTATGAAACTGTGGCGGGACAAATTAGGTAGGTACTAAACTAGTGAGAGAGAATGAAAAACTAATGAGAAACACTGCACAGTGAACAGAAAGTAGTCGGCTGGAAATGTTTTAATGTCAGGCCATCTGGCTGACAGCCGGCTCTTATGGGAAAGTCTGTAACTGTCCAAATACTTACTGTCTGGACTGTAGTTATTGTAGCCCAAACAAGATACTTTCCCTAATTCTACTAAGTCTTTTTGTGCTGAAACATAACTAAATATTTTATTTTTGCATCAGTGACTTTTTTTGTAAGGTACTGATGATGATGTCCTGCCAATAGGGGCATCATATCAAATCAGTTCTGGAGGATGATCATAGGATGTATTTTGCAGTTTAATGTGAAGGTCTTTTTGTCATTTCATATTTATACAGAATATATCCATTAAGTGTAGGGCCACAGCTAATAGTTATTTTAATAATCAAATAATCTGTCAAGTAATTGTAGCACTGAAAATATTGAAAATTGTCAGTAATCGGCAACAATAAATGATCAAATTTGTAAGTGATTCATCAGGTAAAAATGTCAAATATTCTCAAGGTAAACCTTCTCAGATGTGATCATTTGCTGCTTTTCTGTTTTCATATCACTGTAAATTGAATGTCTTCTGACTGTTTGAATATGTTCTGTGTGTTTGACTGGAAATAATCATTAGTTGCAACTTAATTAATGAAAAAAAAAGAGTGGCCTAAAGCGATTAGTCGATTGTTGTTTGCAAATATTTTGATTATTGATTTA
The DNA here is from genome assembly GCF_914725855.1 of Thunnus albacares. Taxonomy (NCBI): domain Eukaryota; kingdom Metazoa; phylum Chordata; class Actinopteri; order Scombriformes; family Scombridae; genus Thunnus; species Thunnus albacares. The sequence continues at coordinate 10,890,650 of NC_058108.1, read as the reverse complement.
TTGTTTAAGTCATTGTTAAAGTAGATGTGCCAAAAACTTGATAGTTTTATAGTAGGTTCTCACATGTGATAGTTGCTGCTTTTCTTGGTCTTACTTTATAGTAAGCTGAATATTTTTGGGTTTTGTATTGTTGGTTTGACAAAATGAAACTAATCAACATAAAATCCCCTTGGGTTGTAGGGTATTGTGATGGATATTTCTCACTGTTTTCTGATGTTTTATAGACCAATGATTAACTGATTAGTCAAGAGCACTAGTATAATTGGCAGATTAATTGATGGCAAAAATAATCAAAATAATAAGTTGGAGCCCTAAAAGTAAAAAATGTTAACATGTTCCAAGAGCCCAAGTGAAGTCTTCAAATAAATTGACCAACCGTCCAAAATTGAAATACAATGACATTTAAAATTACATAAAACAGAGAAATGCAGCAAATCTTCACATTTGACTTTATACATCATAAATTTGAAGTATCACAACAGTATCAACTTATCACAACTCTTAGCCATTACTTTTCTTTCAACAGATGTTTGTTTCACCATTAACTAATTGCAAATAAGTTATGACACCAGATTGTGTCATTACAGATTGTGTTGTGTATCATCTTTTTGTCCCTTTTCCCACTCTGTTGGTTTTGATTTCACCACACTTTCCCCCTGCTTCACCCTCTGCTCCCCTTTTACCCCTCTACCCCACTTTGCTCCTTCATGCCCTCTCTTTAGCTGATGCGATCCGCAGGGTAATGGTGCTTGTCGTCTGGAGTCTGTTCCATCAGTATGTGGCCCCTCTGTCTGGACCGGGTGGCCTAGGTTTATACTCCCAGCCTACTCACCCGTCCACTCAGCTTCACCCTCTCATCAAAAGTCTTTGTCTTGCCTCCTTTCAGCCAGTTTTAATCATCATCATGCTGGCGTCTTAATCTCATACAAACAATACTGTGCACCAGAGCAAAACTTGGCAGTAAATGTAGCACTAAAACCATGATGCTCCATTTGTGAGCACCTTCCTTATGCCCTTTTCTTTCTAATGGAAATATCAAAATCCCCCAAGATATCACATCAAACAAAGAATCCTGCAGTATGTCTTCAAACTGCAGAACCCACAATGAGACCTTTACTGCCTTGAAGTAATCACCTGCAAGTCACACAGGGACCGGAATAAAGCATGCCAGGCACAAAAGGAGAACTCATAACCATTAAAGTCGGTACAGTAATTGAATGAAAGGTGGGTTGCTGCTTTAGTGGCTTGGGCACAGGTATGTGTCCTAACAACATGGCAGGATGCAGTGCTTTTTGGTTGTTACTGTAGGGGTTGCATCATTAGATTTTAAGGGCTGATTCAGTGTTCGGATTGGGCTTAGTCAGATGTGAAATGGCAAAGGAGAGAATACTGTCATTATGGCAAGTAATTTCACACAATGATGGATTGACATAAAGTTCCTCATCACATCCTCTCAAGTGTGTGGCACCTCGGTGTGTGAATACCTGGCTGTTTGTGTCTTCTGTATTTGACTTTGGGTATGTGTGCACTGATGTGGCTCAGTGTATAGGTGAAGACGCTCCGCCAGGCATTTCTATCAGCTGGTAAATTCTTATCTTCACAGCCCACATAAACACAATCGCACATCAGTATGCAAGAGAGCATCTTTGCGGTGGGAAAGTGGAACAGTTATAAAAAAGGAAAGATTTGTGTGCATGCATGAGCATATGTGTTTGTGTGCATTTCTCAGCAAGGGCCTAGAGAGCAGGTTGTCAGCCATCGTGGCATATGGTGTGCACCCAGGTGATGAGCCAGTCTCCAGTAAGGGCTTTTTTGTGTGTGCATATGTGTGGGTGCATGGGTGTAGGTGTGTGTGTGTGCCTCTCTTTCACCCTGATGACCATCTGTGTCCCGCTCTTCAAAGGAGCCCTTTCTGCCCAGCCCCATAGATAAATGAATTATTAAACTGCTTTTCTAGGTGACACCCTAACCATTTGTTACCTCCTCTCTGCCGGGGCAGACACGGACTTGAGGAACCAATCACTCAGAGTCCTCGCTCACACCCTCCCACCTGATCCCCCATCATCTCTGCTAGCCCCTCTCTGGTCCACTTTCCTGATCCCGTACACTCATCTTTGACATCCTCTTGTAACTGTAGCACTCCTTTACAACCATTGTCCGCTCATTTGATGTCTTTCTGTCCTTATTACCCAATTGCTTTGCCTCTCAAATGACTCCATGCTTAATTTGGTCTCTCCCCTTCTCTCACTCTCTGTCCTCTTCCCCACTCTCTCTCTCTCATTCTCTTTCTGTCCAAAAAAGTCAATCTTTCTCCCAGCTCCAGCCTCAGGGACTGCGACCGCTTGAGGAATCCAATAAGGTTGATTAAGTGATGACAGTATAATTACAGCGATGGCACAGGAACAATCAATCTCTTGCTTCCTGAATAGGATAAATGAGCCGACCTGGGTCATCAGAGTACGGGAGATAACTTCACTCTGCGCACACTCAGATGGAGACTTGGAGACTGAGTGAAATAATCAAATGTGAAGAAGGACACAGTCTTTTTACATGTTCTTAACTATTTTCATTAACTATTCAATTATAACCATTTCAAAAAATAATTTCAAAAAAGTTGATCTGTCAACTGTTGACCTGGATTGATCCCACTGACAAAAGTGAACCAGAAGCTCCATTATTAAAACCAAGAATATCTTAGTACATCAGTTTATAATCCCTACTAGACAGCCATTTTAAAAGGTTGTGAATATGAACACCTGTGTGAAAATAAGCAAGAGCTGACCTGTAAAGCTGTTTTTCTGTGCATGTGTTCTTCAGGAGTGTGATCTCTCTAACCTGCTGTTCACACATGGACTCAAACACTGGAGATGCAGCAGGATGACTCATTGTGATTGAACCTTGAAACCATACCGGTGGTGCTAACCACTACTAATGGGAATGCTGACACATACTTCTCTTTGCCAAACAGACAATTGCCTGTGAAGTTCACTGCTCATGTTATTAATGTGGCCTTCCCGCATTTTGCTTGAGCTTTTTCTGTTTTCTGTCTGTGTGCTCCAAGTTGGAATACACTCTATTGAACTGGTGGATTTTGGATTAACTAAAGTGAAATATCTTCTTTACTGGGATTTACAGATTTTGGATTATTCAACGTAAAGTGCTTCCTGCTTGCTCTACTGAGATCTCTTTTCTCTGGAGGACATTAGTTGTCTCCTCCTCCAACCTGCCGGCTCAGGTGTGCTATAAAGCCCCATCCGACTCCCCTGCACTCTCTATCAGCGTGGAAATCACCCGGAGCTGCACTGTCACTGACAGACTCTAGTGACTGGGGTTTTTCTTCAACTGGAGCTCCCCTCATGTTTGCTATAATGATTTCCACTGTGTGACTATAACTGTGGCTGTTACCAACACTGACATTCTGCCCAAACAATGTAACTGCTTTAATTATGATGTCCTACACAGCCACACAGCTACAGAGTTTACACAGCTTCCTAATTGCACCTGACGAGGGTTTTTTAACCTGCTGCCAAGAGATTGGGATTTTAAGGAACACACCTCATTGCATACATGGAGCATGCAAATACTTTTTCAGAACTGGAAAAACATTGACCCAGCCATCATGACTGTGGACCTTAAGCGGATTAACCTGCCCAGTTTCTGCATCAGTGGATGAACTAGTGGCACTTTACAATACATCTCTGAGCAGTGTCTTTGATCTTCATGCCCCTTTCAAGATGCGTGATGCTCTCAAGGTTGCACTCATCTGCCCCTCCTCAAGAAGCCTACCCTGGACCCAGAGGTTCTTGCCAGCTACAGACCTATCTCCAACCTCCCTTTCCTTTTCAAGATGTTGGAGAAGGTGGTTGTTTCAGAGCTTCAGGACCACTTCAAACACAACAACCCATATGAAAAAAATCAGTAAGGTTTTTGTTCAGCACACAGCACTGAAACAGCTCTGCTCAAGGCTGTGAATGACCTGCTGATGGCAGCTGATGCAGGGTCCCCTTCTGTCCTGATTCTCCTTGAGCTGAGTACCGCATTTGGCACTGTGGATTACACTATCCTCTTTGAGCACCTCCTCACTACCACTGGACTGTCAGACTCTGCACTTAAGTGGTTTCAGTCCTTTCCAGTGATACTGAGTATGTCTCAAGGGGATGAAGCTGATCTAAATCACTCCCTGTCACCTGTGGTGTTCCACAAGGATCGGTTCTCAGCCCCATCCTGTTTACCCTCTACATGCTCACCCTTGGATATGTCATCAGCAGACATGGGATGTCTTTTCATTACTATGCTGATGATACCCAGCTGTACATCAAAACTGCCCCAAGCCCTTCTGCAGCCATGTCACACCTCAGCCCCTGTCTTGAGGAGATAAAGTCCTAGATGAGCACAAATTTCCTCCTGGTAAACAGCAGCAAAACTGAGGCTCTTCAAATTGGCATTCCACACCAGATTCAGCTATGCCTCATCTCACCTTTGATGGCCAGGACATCCCCCTTTCCTCCTCAGTCACTAATATGGGTGTTAGGTTTGACCCTCAGCTGACTTTTGATGACCATACAAGACATCTTTGCAAAACCTCTTTCTACCATCTCAAAAACATCTCTAAACTCTGCCACTCTCTAACTCTGTCAGATGCCAGGACTCCGATGAGAATGCAAAAACACAGACATATAACACCAACTCTGTTTTCATTGCACTGGCTCCCTGTCTCCTTCAAGATTGACTACAAAGTCCTGCTACTCACATACACATCCATCAACAGACATGCGCCTCCCTACCTACAGTAACTGATCATTCCACAAGCCTCCGCCAGCACCCTCAGATCTGCCTGCAGCTTGCTCATTTGGGACCCCAGTACTAAGCTCTGGACCATAGGGGATTGAGCCTACTGCTCTGCTGCACCACGCTTGGGGAACAACCTTTCTAACCATCTGAGGGCAGCACAGACCTTAGTCTCTTTTTAAAAAAGGCCTAAAAACCTTTCTATTCAGGAAGGCTTTTTCATCTTAACTCTTATTACTATTTTCGTCATGTTGTGTGTTCTATGTTATTAATATTGTAGCACTTTGAGTTTCATTATGAATAAAAAGTATGGTACATATTAAATGTATCATTATCATTATTATTATTACTATTATTGTTATTATTATTGTTACTCAAAGACGTCCAGCAATGTAATGTGGGGTGCTGAGTTTGTGGCAGGAATTCCCACAGAAATTTTAGATGTACGGTGTTTGCACTTACCTGTCTTTTGTATCTGAAGTGACTTTCATCAATAACTACAGACTCCCTCTGCCCCCCCAGCCTCTGTCCTCTCCTTCTTTTCCTTCTCTCCATTGCCTCAGCACAGACATCTTGCAGCTTTTAATTTGGCCATCTTTGACAGTGTAGTTGTGCTCACAGCAAAGTCATTTGTCATCATGTCGATTTGTGTAAATCGTAGTCCTTGTGCAAACCTGAAAATACATAACATTAATAGTGAAAATGTTGTGGCCTTATGCAGAAAATTACCCTTGGGCAGCATTAAATGGGCATGACAGTGATTCAAGGTACAGCCCAGCACTGTTGGTATCATAAATGTGCCTGCCCACATTAAGACAAAGTTTCATGATGATGGAACAAACTGTCATGGAGTTATGAACAATTTTACCCCCCTCAGTAAAACAAATAAAATATTAATAAATTTAATGATAATGGGTTTTACCTAGTCATTGTATGGATTTAGCAGTCTTAAATGTTATTTGGGTGCAAGGGAAAAAAAAGCAGAGGACCAGATACGGCTGATTTGAGAGATTAAAATGTTGAAAGAATTTTGACAAGCAGAGTGCAACAAATCTTGGGCATCCAGAGTGCTCAAAAAATTGGAATTATATCCAGATAACTACTATTTCTGTATTGTATGTGCTTCACTTTGTAAATGGGTGGGGGTTTACCTGCAGCAAAGACTAATGGAGTTATTATTATGACAAAGGTTCAGGAAAAGACCCTCTCTTTCACTGAATTCAATCACCTGTGCCTCACTAATTCAATCATCAGTGCATACCTATATAAGCGTGTCTAACCCCTTTCTCTCCCGTATGTCTCAGTTCTCACGTGACCTACGACATATTTGTATCGCAAACACTTACCTCCCGCCCGTGCTCCGTGATCCACGTTCCTCGGCAACATACCGCCCATGACTAGATCCAGCAGTACCAACGTGATATCTCCTTCACCACCACATCCACATGGAACCCTTCTCCTCCAGACACTGCGTTTCTGATCAGCTGGGATCCAGACGCTCCACATGGATCCACACAATGGCCCACTCGGACACAGCTCTTTTCCAAGCGATTAACATCTTCTATCGGATGTTTGCTCACCTCCGGCGAGTTCTCGAGGAGACAGTCGTCCCACTCCTACAAAACGATAATAAAGACAAACTTTCCAACTCTATGCAGACTCTACTTCCATCAACTCTTTCGCCGGCAGCTCAAATCCTCCCGTTCTTCTGTGTTAATTGTCCGCCGCCGGGCCGACGCACACCGATGTCGTCACATCGCCGACTACTACATCAGAGCCCAGATGTCTTCAGCCCTGGCTGAGGGCCAGGCCGAACTCCAGATAGAAATCCCGTTTCGCTGAACCAACAACAAAGCTAGGTTCTTCCTGCTCCTCTCTGCTTCCACCTCCACCACCACTCATGACGGCCGTTCACTTCCAGATACCCCGCCCAGCACCACCCGTACGCCACACGTCGATGACGTCACGACGCAGCCAACCGCTTCAGCCCTCTCGCAGGGCCAGGTCATATCTTCCCCTGTGTTTGCTCCCTCCCTGTCTGATCTGTCTCGTATTTTTCGTCTTTTCTCTCATCCCCGTGTCCGCAGGCTGCACAATCAACCCCAGGACATGCATCCCCTCATCCTTTCTTTTTCCCTTCCTTCAGCTGCAGCTGCCTCTACGCTTTCGGCTCCACCCGATCCAGCAGCTCGTTTCTTCCCTCAGCCACCTCCAGTCCAGCCGGTACCACAGCAACAGTTGCACTGAGCCACGATGCTCCCTCTGATGGACCACCTCAATTTCCTACTATTCTATCCCTGTTCCCCTCCCTTCCCCAACACCCATTTTTTTCTGTGTCTACAGCAACCCCCCATCGCCGATCCCCTCGCTCCAGCTGTCATTAACACTGTGCCCACAAGCACTTTCACTCTCACCTCCGCCACTCTGCCCCTTCATGGCCTACAAAGCCAGGCTTTCCAGTTCTGCACAGCCTCCCAATCTTCCCAAGATTCCATACCTACCTCAGCGACATTCAAAGAGCCCGTTCTCACTTAGTCCAATGAAGTTAATTTTGGGGGATGACGAAGCAGAAAGCTCATCGAGACACGTCTTCCACCCTCCATTTGGTCCCCTGTCGTCCCAATGCCATCGACCCCCTTCATCCCTCTCTTCAACCCCATCATCCCACCGTACACGACGCGGACCAACCTTCAGCTCCCATTCATCGTCCGGCAATCGACCCCTTCATCCCTCTCCTCGATCCGCATCCAGCCCACCATACACTATCGTCATCAATCAGGTGAACAGACATGTAGCCTACTGACACAAGACTGAGAGGATGATGTTATAACCAAATGAGAGGCTGGAGGCCACAGTCACTTCACCTGCAAGGAACTGTTTCACCAGGGGTGGCTCCTGGCTTTAAAACAGCAGAAGCCTGTGGTAATGACCAGCGTTAATGGCTGCCACAAACATTCTAAGTGTGGTGGCAGCGTGACCAGCCTCATGAAGCTCTATGAGGAAGGCCAACACCATGTCCAAGGAATACAACCTGGGTAAAGCCCTGTTGGACCTGCACACCTCCTCCCACTTGCATCAGCACTGATGACTGGTCCAGAATCAGCCTCAGTCCACAGAGATAAAAGCCTTCTTAAAAAAAGAATGTTTTAAGAAGGGATTTAAAAGCAGTGACGGACTTAGCAAACCTAATTTTAATAGGTTAGTTATTCCAGAGTGTGGGGGTCCAGACTACAAAAGCCCAATAACCCTTAGTCAACAGCCAGGCTCTGGGAAGGACCAGAGGGCCACTATCCACAGATCTAACTCCCAGGCTCACAGGGGATTTGCAGAAAGGACAGAGGGAGAGGATGGGCTGGAAATAGTGGCCCACTGAACTAAAATGGCTTTATCGCTTTACCCACCTAGGCTAGGAAGAGAAGAAATGTGAGAGGTGGTGAGATCTGGTTCTGAGCATTCCATCATGAGGAGGGAATGGTACTGTGAGATGGCACAGAGTGATAGAGATTTCTTCAGCAGGGTCCAGTGTATCTCTGAGGCAAACAGAGCCAATGGAGGGCGCTCATTATTATTATGCAGCTAACAGAGGTGAACAGTGTAAAACGTGTGATAAAGAGTTTTGAGTTATTGTACTAGACTCTAAATATAATATTGTGCTGTTACTGTCAGTTTACTTGCATACATATAGTATGTTTGCACATGTATTGCAACATTAAAAGAGCTATGTTGCTGCACTGGAGTTTCACCAAGATGGTTAGCTAATGTCATCATGAAGAGCCAGGACCAGCAGAAGGGCACACTGCAAAGATGAGCCTCCAGTACTGGAAGCAGTGGGTAAAAGGGAATATTAGGTCTGGATACAGAGAGCTCAAGGGAGTAAAAAGTGCACATAACATTTAGTGCTTTACTGTTCCCCTCTCACTCATTTGTACAGTAAAGTGGTGCATTGTGTTAGTGTGAATGAGCGTTCCAGTCTGTACGGCAGGAGCACCACAAAGAGGCCATGTATATATATATATATATATATATATATATATATATATATATAATTTTTTATTTTTTTTTCAACTTCCCTTATCTTCCAGAGTTGAAACTGATTAAAATGCATGTTTTGTTGAATGTTCAGCTGGTTTGATGTCACACTTAAGCTATATGACAGTTCAATGTGATAAACCCAAATTTGACTTTTAAAATGTAGTATTTTTTTCTTATGTAAGAAGATATTGTATTTAGAATCATTATTATGATAAACCGCCATGGGTATCATAGTAGAATATTTTCTATATCACTCTACTGACAAAATCATACATCATAATTTTTTTGAGTTAATATCACAACAATGATGTGACTGTATGTTGGGGATGACTATTTGTGCTTTCAAGGGTAATTCACAAATCAGAAAATATCAAAGTCAAATTAGATTTTCAGAACAGGTCATAAAATATCTTAAAAAGTGTTATTTTTATTTATGATAGGTCTTAAATTTTGAGGTGATGCCTAGTTGCATGAGAAATATCTCTTCACAGGATTCACTAACCCTACTGGACTAACTGTGGCTGTGTCACACACAGGGAGAGTTTGGAAAGATGGCCCCAGTGGTGAGTGCAGACCTCCTGGACCCATGTGACCCCCTGGACTGGCTGGAGCCCCTTGAGAGGCTATATGTGAGGTATGAAGACACAATTGTACCTGTACACCATCTATCTCCCTCTTCAATACTGGTGAACACTGCAGGTGTTTGTTAATCAGTTAACCTGCTATATTTTTGTGTTTCCCCAGTAATGAGGGAGCAGCTGGTCACGATGGAGCTGCTGGACCCAAGGTGACTCCAGATGACATCATTGCTAACTGACCAGCACCAGACAGCTAGCTTGGTCATGGTGTGGAGTTTGCTCAGTTGCTTCCAAATGGAGGTTACAGTGAACTTTGTCTTTAGCTCCAACCTCTACTCCAAAACTGAGTTTGAGAGGAGTCAACTGTACCAACCAATAGCTAAATAAGCAACTAGCAAGATCACTTAGAAAGCAACATTCTAACACTTCAGTAGTTTCTGCTAAATACAGTGATGTTTGGCAGAGAATCTCCTGTAATTATCTAGCTGCAATTATCACACAAAATCAGTCATGATAAAAGTCCCCAGTCAGGCATGGAACCTTGTCTGTTAAATTTGGTGAAATGGACAGAAACACCATCATTAGCTGTTGTAAGAGCTGATGATCTCCAATACAGCCACCAGAATGTGTAAGTATTGTTTTGTTTCTATAAACAAGAAAATGAGATCCTGAAGGACACATATTTGGTAATATGTGAGCATTTTTATTCGATGAAGAATGAACACTACAGCTGGTGAAATAAAATGATTTTGCGGTTGCAATTAAGGGAGATCATGGAGAATCTGGCCCCTCTGGAGCCCCTGGTGCCCCCAGAACCACTGGTGCCCCCTGACCTGTCGGACCCACTGGAAAGAATGGTGACAATGGAGAGACTGTGCATCGCCTAAAACAGAAATAAACATACCCCTGTTTATGCTGTGTGCTACTTTTGACTAGTTGTCAAATGACTTACCAGTTCATCTTTATTTAACTTTTCTCTTACTGTTGCAACCTGTGGTCCCATAGAGATCATCACCGTGTGCACATGCTGGTGTGACAGAGCTGACAGTGAGGTCTGAAGCGTTCCCACATAAGTTCAAAGAACTACTGGCAGGATACCATAAGAGAGGTAAGACAGCTGATGTTCTCAACAGATGTGAAGACATCATTCAAAACAATGCACAAGTCAGGGCCAATATAGCTAAAGCGGTGGGTAAGCTCATACCATACAACAAGAGGGAGTAATTAGCTGGGCAGCCAACTGGCATGATGTTGAAGTTGTATTGTAATGCAAAAAGGACTGTGCAATGTATAGGGGTGAATTATATGACCATTAGGGATGGGATGAGCCAATATATGCTATCAATACAGTAGTATAGTATTGTGATATTTTTTTCAGTATTGTCATTTTTCAGTATTGTTCCCACACATTCATTTATTGTTCATGCTCGGCCATTTTTCTTTTAAATTTTAGACTGACCATACAGTGAAACTGGAGGTGCACCAATGCCACTTTTTCCAAGTACAAGCATGAGTTCTTCTGATAGAACTTTACTTGATATTGAAAATGTTTAACAGTTTCATAATTCTGTGTGAAATTGTAGGGGGGATATTTTTAACTCATTAAGATACTTAACCCCAAATCACTCTGGTTAACATTTTTAAGTTTTAATCAAACAAAATACCAACCTCCAGTTTTAGGTTCTAATTTAATTAATACATAATCCTTTCATTATTATTAGATCACATTATGCTACTTCTCAGTTCTTGGTATCTGTGATATTTATCAATCGCTTTGTATGCTTTGTTTTGCTTTGTTTTGCTTTTTTTTTTCTTTTAATCAAGATAGTCCTATTTTTTGCTGGTGCATGTACTCGGTGCACCTTTTTGTTAAATAATGTTCTTTGAAATTATGTTATTGTAGGTTTGTAATAAAGGTTTCATTAATAATCTGTTGTGTTGTTTTTTTTATCCTTTCTTTCTCATATCCCATCCTGTTTATTTGTGGTTCAGTGCTGCAAGTCAACATTGAGGTTCAAGGTTTGTTCATAAATGTGTTTGAACTTTATTATAAAAATCAACAGCAATTCTGTTATTGGTGCACACATAATAATTAATGGGGGGCAAAAAAAGTGTATTAATGCTTTGCAAAGCACTTAAAAAACAATAACTAACTCTACTCAACTCAACCGTAAACATCAGTTGCAACTTTATAACAGTCACTCAAATAATGTTTATATATGCTTTAAAAACCATTTACAAAGTATTATAAATATCAGTTGCAACTTTAAAATAACCATCCAGATAATATTTATAGATGGTTTACAAACCAGTCATTAACCACTGACTAAGTATTAACTATCTTTCTAAATAATGTTTGTAGATGCTTTACAAAGTATTTATTAACTATATAAAAAGGTATTTTAATCATCAGTTGCAACTTTATAACAGCCATCCAAATACTGTTTACAGGCAGTTTATAAACCAATTATTAACCAGTAACAAACAGTTAAATAGCTATTAGCTAAAGCTTAATTAACTATCAATTTACTATTTATTAATTATTTTATTAAGGATGATTATTATGAAGTGTTTCCAAAAAAATTGTGGTGAAAATGGTGTGTGTGGCAGGCAGAGTTAAATATGAATAAAAACATACAGAAGAGCAACTTTTGTTAAATCCTATATTATTGAGGCCAATTAAAACACTTACTGTGAAAGCAAAATGTAATCATTTCTAAAGCCATCCAATCTGAAATATTTAAGGCAGTGCATACCTTTATTAGCCTAGTTAGCAGATATATATACAAAATCAGCCTATGGATGCCTTCACCATCAAAGGTTTGGACACACCTTCGCTGGAATGACAAAGTGTGTCCAAACTTTTGACTAGTACTGTATATCCATCATGGGACCCTCGCCATACATATCGTAGTGGTCCCTCGAGAGTACTCTGCATTGCTTCCTTTGACCTGGAACGTGCCATGTTTGTTGACAACTCTGACAATTCTGTTTCACTGATTTGCATGTTAAAGTCCCATCACAATACAGGAAGAATGGAGATGACAGGAACGCCTATTAATACCAGGTATGAATGCAAAAGCCTATGATCAGATGTCTTTATCCAGATAACAGATCACATGTCATTACCAGGTGTAAATGGGGTCATGGTCACATATACAGAGATGATGAAAAGATCATTCATGTCACTGACATCTGGAGTCATTTGCTAGTCCTGCTTGATGAAGGCTCCCCATCACCTAAAACAGGCGGGGGTCGTCTTAATTAATGGTTGCAGTGCTACAGCAAGTTCTCCTGAAATAAAATGCAAGCGGTTAGAAAAGAGAGAATTTTCTAAAACAGTTTGATTCTTGGTGAATGTGCTGTAGCCTTTTGATCTAAATTCAACAAGACCAGACTGAGGAATCCTTTCCCTCCTGTTTATTGCTGCTGCAGCGTGCACCATCTTGTTTTCTTGCTGAACTCTCGTAGCAGGTGGCTTAGCATCTGGTCAACATGCTCATAACCCCTAACAAAGCTCATCTCATCACTTCATCTTTCCAGCCCTATGATCATCATTAGCAAGTGTTTGCAGATATGGTAATTTTGCTTGTGAAATTCAAAATAACCCATCATGAAATTTCTTTATGATTCCTACAGGTGGGAAATCAGGAGCTCTGAATCAAACCTCTAATACATACCTGAAAGAGCACGCTAAATGTAGCCAAAATTATTTGAGGATTTAAAACAAAAAACATGAAATCAGCTGTGTTTCAAAACATTTCTGCGATGATCAAATGAATTTGTGTGGCTTTGCTTTGGTTTTACATTTGAATATCTTCAAAACCTGATCATTGGCAAGAACAATTTAATTTAATATTAAAAACCCTTTTCTGCACTTTAAAAGGGTCAGGTGTGCTGGGTGTTTGACATGGGAGCAGAGGGTGCCTTTCATCTTAAAAGACTTAGGAAAAGAGCCATATTCATGGTCATAACTCATTGAGACTCACCCTCTCCTTTGAAGGGAAATTAACCAGAGTTAAAAGGCCTTTGTCAAGCCAGACAATCAAAGAATTAATGGCAGCTTGATGAATATTTTAATATCTACAAGGAAACTGGATCTGCCATCTGTTTCACTTTACAAGATAGCCAATAATGGCCGTGAAAAATCCATATTTCAACAAGATGATTTTGGTTCCAACGGATGATTTTCACAGCAGATAATATGACCGATTGTGTCAAAAGATTTACAAAAGTAACTTGAAAAAGATTCGGGAAAATAACACAAAAAAAGAAAAAAAATAAGACACATCTTGTGATGTTGGGCTGATATCAAAGCGGCGCCAGACATGAAACATATCACACGATTTGCTCCTCATCCCTCCACAGTTCAACACACACACACACACACATGCTGAAATACACATTTACTCGCTCATCAGATTTCATGTTTGCCCCACTCCTCATTCATTCACTGTCTCTTGCTCAGCCTCCTCTGTGTGTGTGTATGTCTCTCTCTCTCTCTCTCTCTCTCTCACCGCTACACCACGCCTTTGAAACGTCTGTCAATATTGACTTTATTTATTTAATTGACATCGCTCGTGCTGACACTGGGACCTTGCATAAACAATGACGCAACGGTTTGGAAACTCCTTGTGATGAACGGAAGAGGGGAGGGGAATAAAAGAGAGGAGCACTCATTCCTCGCTCCTACCCTCCTCCTTGTCAGTCCATTGGGAGGAGAAGCTTAAGTACTTTGGAGCTGGAGTGTCTGTCTTTCACACATCAAACGATTTGTTTTATCCGGTTCATATTCTCCCCTTCAGACCCTGCGCAGCCTGATAGGGCTTTGATGATGAAACGTAGAGGACATCCGTGCATTATATCTGAATTGGCATGCACGAAGGTGTGTGTGTGTGTGTTTGTTTTTCACTGCTACAACAATGTAATTTTAGGCGAGCTCCTGCTCAGACAGCGACGCCAACAGCCGACCTCATTCTCACCACCTGTGCCGCCTCGAGAACTGGTGTCATCCTTCACTTCTCTCTTTTTCTCAGTCGCCCTTTATTTCCCACACCCCTTCTGTCTATCTGTCCTTCTCTCAATGTTGTTAGAATAAACGCGATGAAATGAAAAGGGTAATTAACACACCTATAACAAGCTGTTACAGAACACAAAGTACCGAAAGGAAGCCAGAGATGATTCGGTGGGAGGACAAGAGGTCTTTCTCTGTGAAGTTTGCTGCCACAAATGCCTACAATACTGAATGCTGCTTACATGGGACGCAGTATTAGTTGAAATAGTTTGCATTAGTCCGTTCAAGGTAACACCATTCATAAAATACAATGAAGCCCATCAAACTTACAGGGAAGCTATTTTCAGAATGTAAAAGGATAGAACATGGTTGAATTCTTGAAAATATGACGCTAACAAACTGTCAGGTATTTTGTGTTTATATTTCTATCTATTGGATTGGTTTGCAAATGGGCTGATTTTGTTCTATTGCATGACGCCAAGACTAAATTATTGCCCTGTTGTAGAAGTAAGAGTTTAAGAGTAAAGCATGTTGGTTGGGTTAACAGATTAAATCTCAACCTTTTTTTCATCTCTGTTACTTCTAAGAAACTTTGATGTATAGCCTTTGGTCAGTGCTTAAAACACTGGACTTCTGTGTATGTGTGTTTTTAAAAAAGTTGTTATTAATGGTGCACTCCGGTGATGTAGCACTGCATTTTCCTTAAATTCTGGAACTTGTGAGAGACAGATTAAAAAAAGAACAGTCAAAATCGAGACAGCAGCAGAGGCCGAGATATCCTGATTCAGCCCGTATTATGAGTCAAGCTCCAAAAATACTAATCCACTTCCCAAAATGCAACTTGATAGCATTGCACTACACTCTCTCTGCCTCATAAAAGCCATAGTCTTGCAAACTTCATGGCCACTTCATTTTGTAACGCAGTCTCTGAGCCTGATGACTTCATCGGGGTTATTTTTTGAGATCTGAAAAAGCTCTTGCAGAGCCGCAGAAGACCTTTTCACTGATATTGGTATGGATGTAAAGTATGAAGAATGCATGCTCTGTAAATCTGACATTTAACCATCCATAACAGAGGAAGATGCCTTTTGTGTATAAGCAATGCTTGACTCTGCTTTCCAACCTCACTCTAATATTGAAGGTGTTATGGAATCCACTCACCTATCACACTCTCATTAAATGTAGCTATCTTAATGTGTAGTCTCTGAATGACAGGTGACCTACAAGAAGCACCTAGTTAGTGGTTTTTCTAAAGGCAATTATGGCTTAAATGTTTGTTTGCAGTTAGTTGGTTCTGTGTGGTTCATGTTTGCCTTGCACGCAATCAGTAGGCTAAGAGAGCTGTGATTTGATGAGCTAATGTCCAAACGTCTATGTCATTAAGAGTGTGTGAGTCATACCACCTTACGTCTGTGTGGTTCATGTTTGCCTTGCATGCAACCAATAGGCTAAGAGATCTGTGACTTGAAGAGCTAATGTCCAAACATCTACATCATTAAGAGTGTGTTAGTCATACCACCTTATGTAAAAAAATACAGTTTAATTAGGACTCGATAAACCTTTTTCACATGACATGCTTGATAGAAAAGTTATTAAGTATGTGTGGCAGCTTTTAGATTGATAATAAATAGCAATGCAAAAGGAAAATGGATGGATTTGATCTGTGTTAATTGATTGTAGCTTTGAATTTACTCTTCAGTTTTATGGTATTGGTTGTAATGTACCATGGTTAAGCAGTTTACATGACAAAACATTGCCTTACACTGATTAAAATTACTACAGTGTATGTCAGTGCATGGTTTTAAATGAGGCACTCCAGCGACTTAAAACTGCATTTTCATTAACTTAGAGGACTAACAAAAGAATGAAAGGTCAAAATCGAGCATTATTAGCAGCAGAGGCTGGCATATTCTCCTAAAAACTCCTAACACACTGGATCCCTCAATTACCATAATACAACTCAGTAGCATATTTTATTAAACCCCTGATGGTAAAAGCCCATATCTCTCAATTTGACACCTAACAGCCAAAATACACTGGGCAGAGACATGGCATGACACATCTGTCGCAGCATGGCCACAGCAGAGCACATCCATTGTAATCAACTGAAGCTGCTACACTACCCACAAGCGGGCGTCATGTGGCTCATCTCTATTTTTGCGCGACTGGTCCATTTTTTTTTCTCCATGTGCGGCTATGCAACCCTCCAACAGGTAAAAACTACATAGAGTTCTGTAAAAAAAACAAGTACAAACTGTTTAAAAATTATTAAAATAAATACCTCATTGTACCAGATGCAATGTAACCCAGCAGTGCAAACTTGTGGGGTTTTTTTTGCATTGCACATTAAAATAAATCAATCAAATTGATTGATCAATCCATGATCCTGTAGTTAAAACGATCTAGTTAATCAATTCATTACTAGTTAATATAGCCTATGCTTCCAAACCCTGCATAACCAACTGCATTATCACTTGGCAAAACTCAATATGCATGCAGTGATGGAGACGGAGTCTGTGTAGCAGGTAGAAAACCCCACTCTGCCCTTCCTACATGATGCACTTGCATGGTGTGTCTAACCCTGGCTCTCTGACATCACCATCAGGGTTTTTTTCTCAAACTCTAACTCTCCCTCCAGAGCGATAGAAGACATTATACAAATGTTTCCACAGGCTGAGCAGTATTCTTTTTGACAAATAAATTTATCCTTGATTGTAAAATGGGTGGAGTGCCTCTATGTACAGTATTTAAAAATGTATAAAAAATTGTCAAAAAACTTCTTTGGTCAAAGACAATATTAACTCAACACACTCAAAGTTGGCTTCATTTACAGTACCAGTCAAAAGTTTGGAGACACTTTCTCATTCAAGTGAATGGGAAGGTGTGTCCAAACATTTAACTGGTACTGTACACGTTTGAACAACTGATATTTAGGTCATTTATATAGCTCTATCTTACTGTTGTTATGATGTGATTTGGTTGTGTGACCCTGACTGTTTATTGAAAAGCAACTCAGGCCAGAGCTTCCTCAATGAATCTAATGAGAGCACTTCATTTTTATGTTCTCCTACTCGGAGTCTTTGTCACACTACATGTTAGGAATTGGTGTGACAGCATCAGTTTAGAACTGCTCCTAAACCTAAGAACATAATCAATCCCAGAGTTCTCCTTTGGGAATGGTTTTTAATCCAGTTGAGGAAATGGCGGCCCGTGTCTGGCACTGGAAATACCAGCTCATATGTCTCAAAGCTATCACTGTATGAGACACTACATCATGACCATGAGTCAGACTCTAACTAAACCTGCATGGCCCGAAGCCACTACATGTGTCACCGTAGCAGGCTGGAAATATCACAGCGCTATACCCTTGCCACCGCTGTACTTTGGCATGACAAAGAGCCAGTGTTCTGGACGTGCACAAAATCACAAAACGTCTGTGGCTAGTCACATCATAGTATTACACTTCCTCACCTCCGCATCCCCTCCCTCAACCACATTCTTCCATCCCTGTTTCTGTCAAAAGCCTGTGATCAAATGCACTCGCTTAGATTTATATAGTTCCATTGTGCCTCGGCGACGTTTCCATTTCACCCCTCCTCCGCCATCCCTCCTCTCGCGCTCTCTATCCCTTCCTCCATTTCTTTGTCATCATGCATCTCTCTCTCACTACGGGTCGTCAGGTGAACATATGCATTTCTCTGCAAGACGCAGTGATATTCAGAGTTCTCAGCTGTTTGAAAATGGCATTTGGCAGGAGAGTACGGCCACGTAGCAAGCACACTGCTTCTCTCGCAATCATCTTTTTGACTGATTTACGCTGTGTGTCAGAGATTGTGTGATAGATGGTCAAGCTGAACAGCCTCAGCATCTCCCCTGTCACTTTAACAGCATAAAAAATAATTTCATTTGTCAGGCTCGGCTCTGAAAAAAATCTCCAATTTGTCAATGGGCTGCACATGAGCAAAATCTTAAGTTTTATTAAGATTTCTGATAGTGAAAATCATTTTTAGAGAACTGATACAAAATGTTTTTCTTCTTCTTGTTTAGGAGGATTGTTATGCAGACAACATTAGCATGAAAAATGAAAATTAGATGAAGGGAGTTCATGTTCAGTGGAGGGTGTTCTCAATCTGCACTACAGTCTGCATTCTGTAAGTGCAAGCCTGTTTTCAAAAAAGTCACTCTGATCAGAGCGATACTAAAAGGCATATACTTCACTTAAATTTAAATTTGCTGTGGTTAAGAGAAGCATTTGTCTCTTGTTTTTTTTTTCTTTTTGATTCCTCTAATTTTCCTCTTACTTTGAAATCCCAAGTGAATCTGTTGTAATGTGAATTTACAACATGTGCTTCTCAAAACGTCCAATTTGCTTTCAACTTGTCTGCCGAACAACATCAAAAAACACCCTGAAAACATTTGATCCTTATCAAAGAAGCGAGTTAAGACACCGCACATTGCCCACATATTTATGCAGTTTGTGTGTAAGTCCAGTTAGGAAAGACTACAGTTCACATCTACCAGTAGACACATCTGAGACACATCATAATGCATCTCAAATGTGTCCCAATTAAGGTTGGAGTTCAAAATGTATTGCATTTGATTGTAGTATCAAATCTGCTTACTGAATCTGAATCCTTCCTGATGCAGAAGTTGGTGAACTCAATATAAAGTATTTTCTATGATGAGCATAAAAATTGAAGCAACCTTTCTAAAGAAGAGTCACCATTTTTTCTTTTAATTACACATTCACTTACATAGGTTTTAGAGAGGTGTTACAGAGTGACTTTCATTTTTCATCACAAACTATCCTTGGCTGAAAACAGACACTGGCTTGCAGAAAGGACTTTAACATTATTTCCCTAAGTTTTGGCTGTTCCCTGGTTAATTAGCTACAGCTCATAGAATCTGCCGCTGGAGATGTTTGTCATTTTTACCAGCAGTAGCCAATGTTTAGAGCCAGTTCTAATGTTTTCTACATTTCTCTTTGCTGGTAAAAAATGTTGCCAATTAAAGTGCCAGAACTAAAATGGAACTAACTATTGGAACAAAATTAGAGCCTCAAGTGACCATTGTTGATTAGGGAGGGGCAGCTTTTGAAGCGTCCATACCCAGAGGCCTTATCTTATGATCAGTCCATGAGTTTGAGGTTTAAATCTTGATATGTTTGACATGAAGTCTGGGAACTGAGAGATGCACTTGCTTGAACAGGGCTTAACACTGTCAGTCTCTCACATATACACACATACACACACTCTCACACACTATCAAAAGCTACCTGAACAGCTGCTAATAAATTGTGGTTGGACGCATTAATCAACCTTTTGATTCTCAGGGGCTCGCCCCAGAAGACTTGGTGAAAGCAGATGCAAATTGCCTCCATTACACAATGACGGCGAGAGCTAGCTTTGTGCTCCCAGACACAGATTTCAGTCGAGTAATTATCAGTGCAATTTACACATGAATATGGAACAAAATAATGATTTGTACCCAAATCCTTTAAAAAAAAAAAAAGAATTTGAAATAAGAATTTGAAATGTGGAAAGACGTTCAAGGAGTTAGCTGGATTTCCTTTTTTGTCTTTGAGTGTCTTCTGAACAAAAAGGCCAGCATCAAAGTAAAGCTGTGATTGAGGGCAAAATGACAACACACTCTGTGACTTCAAGTGCAATAGCGTTTAAGTGATTCTACTTGAGTGGAGAGATCTCATGCTTTGGCTGATGCAATTTCTTTCATTTACAGAGGGCTTTTGAACAGAATGCCCAGAAGCAATGAAATACTGTCACTGAAAAACAAAATTGAAATAACATTTTAGTGACTCCATGCCAAATGAAAGATCTCAAAACTTGGCCACATGAAATCTAAACACTCGTGATTTTTCTCTCCTTTCTGCAGTTTAAAAAAGCTGTGTGAGACCAATCACTGATTCAAGCCTAATATGCGAAGAAGGAGGAAGCTGTCTGAATGTTGATCAAACACAACTGTACTGTATGACTTGTGAGGCTGAAAAGAAATATATTTCCACCAGCCTCAATCGGTGCCAAGAAAGGGGCTCTTCTCATTACTGCTCCCTGTGATGGGTGTGAGCTTCCCCTCCATGGCAGTGAGCTGCCATCTTAAGCTGTCATAGCCCAAAAGATATAGGACAAAACTTACCCTTTAATCAGGAACCATCACATACCCTTTAATCAACTCAACTGTCCACGCCATGTCGCTCTCTTTGCTGTCTGTACACCATGTACACATGAGGATTACCTCTTCCGCACTGTATGTATCAAACTCCTCCTCATTAAAAATAGCATCCTGGATTCTGAACACAGTTGGGTTTTAAAAAACAGACAGATTTCAAGAGGTTTTGGAGCATGATAAGTTCATTAAAGTTTGGACAAAATACACAATGCCAATGCTGGACTAAGTAAAATTACAACATTGTCTTCTAAATGTCGTGATGCAATAGCACAGAAGTACAAAAAATTTTTACCACCACTTTGATTGTAAACTAATCAAATTTGAAAGAAAGAGCTTCAGGAAAAAAAAAGACAAATTACTCACTATGAATAGCCTCTGAAGTACATTTTGTCCCTTCAAAATGTCATTGAAAATCTTGTTCACCATGGCAACACCCTGCAGTGCATTAGGATGTGTTTGTCGGGGTGTGTTCGAGAGGCTTCCTACACAGAGATCTTTGTTTTTTGTGAGGGCTTCTATTAATCACCTATATCAAAAAGTGTAATTTTCCATTGTTCTAATTGCTCTTATTTTAGAGTCTTTGTATGATGAGCAAAGGGTTGACTTTTTCTACTTTCCCTATTTTTCAGTTGTATTTGATGTCTACTTTTTTAAATTTTTTGTGTGCAGGGGGAAGCTACATGGTCACAATAAATAATTATTACAGTGATGTTCTGCTTGACCACCATTTCATGCTGCTCTCCATGGCCATGTGTGTAGCGACAGGTAGACAAAGAGGGTAACTCATGGTAAAATCAGCTATTTGTGGAGACCCAGCAGCTGCTGCAGATGATTAAATCTCACCAGTTGCTGACCTCTTGCCAAAGATCAGGCTAAATCTCCATAACCACAGCAAGACCCTAATCTGCACTCCCACCTTCAAAAAGACCCTCTCCATTCCTACAAGCATTTAAATGATAATTAATACTTAAGCCGCCAATTGTAACGGTAACCCACAAAGAGGAGAACCTGCTCTGTGCCTGATGATTTTACTCCAAAGACGAAATAACCGTCCACCCTAAGGCTGACAGACAGGCTACTTTCAGGCCCCATGAATAACAACTAGCCATGGAAAACGCTGTGGCCCCACTCAAGTAGGTGTCAGGAAGTCAAGTGGGTTTTGTGTTATCTCTTCGTACTTTCAGCTGCCTATTAGCATAGCTATTCAGACGGCACGGCCCATGGCCCACAATGGGAATAGAAAGGGGAAGCCAATCTCTCTCTCTTACTTCCCTCTTTATGTCTTTCACTCTTCAGTCTTTCTCTCTTCTCACTCCCTCACTCCCAACTAATCCGCTAAGTCCCATGGGGGGCTAGAAGTCGTTGAGTTCTGAAGTGGCTTTTTGTCTTATAGTTTTGTGTTGGGAAGTGGGAAGTCCACCTGCTCCGAAGAATTTCAAAAAGGTAGTGCGAGTGGACTGTGTGTGTGTGTGTGTGTGCGTGTGGTTGAATGGGCGAGTGTACATGCCTGCATCTCAGGGATCGCTGCGAAATTTGAGTCGCTGAAATATTTGGTGAAGTGGCAAACTTATTTTCAAGGGTAACATGTTATTTCTTCTACATGTCCTTAAATCCAATATACAATGTTTATACTAGCCCTGAACTTTTGCAAGGTCTTCATCTTACATGGAGAATACTTATTTGCCATTCATGATGTGTCAAATGAAGACAGAATTTTTTTTTCTCTATTCAATTTTATGTATACAGCACCAAATCACAACAGAAGTTATTTTAGGGCACTTTTCACATACATCAGGTGTAGACTGTACTCTTTCATTTTCAGAGACCCAGCATTCCCCCATTAGCAAGCACTTGGCAACAGCAGCAAGGAAAAACTCCTCTTTAATGGGAAGAAACCTCAAGCATCTGCCTTGACCAGTTGGGTCAAGGCAGATGCTTCGGGAAATGGATGGAGGAAATTAATTATTTCTTTAGGACCTTTGAATAAGTTTTTTCTTTGTGCAGACAGATTAAGTTATTGTCGAAGGACGTGTTCTTTAATTTAAAATAACACATCTGTAAATTTAGTTTTATTCCAGGTATGAATAGGAAATTATACTCATCTTTATAAAGCAGGTGTCCTTTTCAGTAATATAATATTAACAGCAATGTATTTCAGGCACCTACTCCAACTCATTGAAATGCAAACAAGCACTTTATGTTTAGCCTTTTGTCAATTATTATGTTGTTTTTGATCACAGAAAAATTAAGGCGACACACCCTTCATAGCTTTTTATTATTATAACAGAGGAGGCCAAACATATGGAGTTTGAAGGTTATAAATATAAAGAGCATTTATATTTAGGAGAAATAAATAGTTGTACTAACTTTATCAAACTAAGGAATTTTTCAACATTTCAATTCCACCAGTTAAGTGATTTACATGTGAAGAAGATCATTTACAGTCAGCTAATGACTTTTCTTTAATGTTGTTGGATGGCATGTGAAGGAGCTTTGAATGTGCGTATCTGACGCTGATCCCCATCGTTTGACCGGGGCACTCCTTTTTTATTCTAAACCATTTAAGTTTGACTTTGTTTTGTCAAAACACACAGAGTTAACATTAGTGAGTTTATTCCAGAGTCTGGATCATCTCTCTTCAGTTACACAATCTCTACAACAGCCTGCATAAAGCCAGCTTTGCAATGAACTCCAGACAATGTCCAGAGAATTATGTCCAGATATCGTCCTGAGTAGCCCCACACATGTAGCACACAATAGGAGATTGTCCGTGTCAGAGTCATCCTCCCCTGCAGGAAATATTACTTTTAGTTTAGGCTAGGGGTGGCACCTGGGTAGAGCATGCAGGAGGCAGGACATGACGCAGGTCCATAATTTGGTCATAAACAACTAAGTCTCTTGATGTTCCTTGAATTTGTGTGATGATTTCGGCGGCGTCCTTTACCAACAGAAGTTCCCGAATCTCACTGTGTCTCCAGTTAGCCTTTTCATTGGTATCTTCCTGTAAAGGACCCTTCTTTGCACCAGTTGCATGAAACATCATCAACATTCCCATTTACTCGCTGTGAATTCTCTGGAAAATGACCTGCTGTATTCACACATGGGCTCATTCAGACATTACACGGATTTTGCACTAGGGAGCTGGCAGGGTAAAGACTGTTTAATGTCCAATCTGACTGATTCGGACATTTGCGTTCTCACATACAGCTCCTCCGGGTAATGTCCGGATAACTTCAGGGTTGCAGTGCATGTGTGACATTGGCTTCAACATTGTTTTTTTTTGTTTTTTTAATATTAAAGGTACACATATTGAGAATATAGCTGCTTAAAAAATAGCTAATGATATAGCTAATTTTCTCTACTTTTATTTCCTAAAATTTTGTATATATACAGTATATGAATATGTTGATGTCAAATACATGCAGATTAGCAACACTGATTGAGCCTGTTAGCTAGTTCTGTTGAAGCTGGTAGTTTGCAGTGGTGGAGGAAGTACTTAGATCCTTTACTTAATTAAAAGTATCAATGCCACAATGTATAAGTACTTCATTACAAGTAAAACTCCTGCATTTAAAATCCTGCTCAAGTAAAAGTACTTGTTTTGCAGAAAATCAGGGTGTGATTGATATATTATATAAATTTATCAAAGTACATTGTTATTACTGATCAATCCATGCACAAGCATCATTTTATTGTTGTAACTGATTGAGGTGGAGCTAGTTTGAACTGTTTTGTAAGGGTCACAGGATAAATCTGAGGAGTTTTGAGATGATAGATTGGTTAAGAAAGAAGAAAAAGTTATGCCACATAAATTTTGGTTAATTTTTCATAACATTTCTTTAATCTTTGCATTTCTGTGAAATATTCGAAAGTTTTACCTCTCTGAGCCTCAAACAGTTTATTTGAAGTTTATTTGGTTTATTTATTTGAAACCATGCAAGGGGAAATATCTCTCTGGTGGACGTGCAAACAACTTATAGACATCTGAAACAAAGAGACTCAAATACACAATGATTTTTGTAAGGGCCCACAAACTAAAACATTTGAGAACCACTGGTTTAATTTTTTTAATAACGCAGTGTAATTTATAAGCTTATCTTCGTTATCTTATTTTATGTAAAATTTTAATCTGAAAAATAACAAGTAACTAAAGCTTTCAAGTAAATTAGTGGAGTAAAAAGTACAATATTTCCCTCTGAAATGTAGTAGAGTATGAGTATCAAGTAGCATAAAATTAAAATACTCAAGTAAAGTACTAGTACTTTAAAATTGCTAAAGTACAGTACTTGAGTAAATGTACTTAGATACATTCCACTACTGGTAGTTTGACATTAGCGTGAGCGTCTTCTTAGCTCACTAAACCAGACAGCCACCAGACAACAACTGGTTGGAGCTGTTAGTGTTACTTTATCTAGAAAGAGTCTTTTACCAACTGGTTACTCAGTCTGGAGAGTTAGCTAGCTCTCAGAACTGCCACACTGAGGCATGATTACTCATTTTTTATCTATAGAGGGTAGTGGAAGAGGGTTGCTTGTTTATTCCATGTGTGTGGATGTTC
Source organism: Thunnus albacares (assembly GCF_914725855.1). Taxonomy (NCBI): domain Eukaryota; kingdom Metazoa; phylum Chordata; class Actinopteri; order Scombriformes; family Scombridae; genus Thunnus; species Thunnus albacares. The sequence continues at coordinate 10,865,494 of NC_058108.1, read as the reverse complement.
ATTAAACTGACAGAGGCTCCACCTGTGGTACAATCTGGTACTACACTAAAACCAAAGTAAATTTTCATACAGTTTACATTGCACATCCCTCTTCCTCTACATTGTCAATGAATATATTTTCAGTTGATTAAATGATTAGCGCTGATTAACCAATTAGAAAGTAGTCATTAGTTTCCTTAAAAAAAACAAACTCACTATACCTTCACATCATTGCCAAAGGTACATAACTGCTAAGGCAGGCAAGCAATCAAACTACACACACTCAGACATTTTACTTTGGAGGTGATATTGACTGAACCTGTTGCCATAGTAAATACCCATCTCATCATTAGCTATACTACTGTTCCTCTCCAGCTCCGGCCATCTCACTGACCTACCCAACAGCCCTCTGCCATCTTCCCATACAATGTGTGTTTCACTGTTGCTATTTCATATTGATCCTCTCCCCTCAGTTTCCTCTCTGCCTCTGATGGCTTCTCAATAAGTGCATAGATCTATGATTGATTTTACCATTGGATGTCTCCTTACAGTCATTATGAGAGAATTTGCAGGGGCCATAATAGGATCTGATGGCTGTGAGTGTTCACAAATCACTTTCCCATTGAACCGAAGCTTGATTCAGGAGACTTCAGCTGAGATCTTGTACCAAAGAGTACCACTCAGTAACACATTCTGTTATCTTTTGCACTATTATACTCAGATTTTCTACAGTCATAATGTGCAATTTTAGAATCTGTAACTTTACACAGGAAAATACAGTACATGGCTAATATAAAGTAAATTGACTCAAGCTATACCCATTCCCCCTCCCTTTCTATCTATCCTCGTGGCCTCCTACTCTTACCTCTAAATCCTCTATTCCACACCATTCCTTCTCCCTCCCTCTGTCCCTTGCTAGCCGATGCCATGACCTTTTTAGCGGCTGCTTAAACAGATTAGCTGTTATTAAGAGCTATGCACTGCTGATGACTCTTTCATGAGGTAGGGCCCCAGTCCCACGGGGGAAAGAGATTGGCGGGAAAAGAGGGGAGGGGTTGGATGTAGAGAGGAGGGGAAGAAAAGGGGAGGCTACGGGCAAACAGGTAGGCATATCAGAGGAGAGCGAGAGATTGTGAGGAAGGAGTAGTAGAAGGAGTGGAGAAAGGGCAATTATTAAGAGAGAGAACTCAAAACCCAAGATAAGTGTCAGACAGAGAAATGGAAAGAAACTGAGAAATAGAGGTCAAACAAAATAGATAAGTAGATGAGAAGGGTCATGTGTTAGTGTAACTGATATTGGAGATATTATGTAACAGACAGTAAAAGAGTAAAGGAGAATGGAAAGGAAAAGAAGACAAATAGGAATACTGATACAGAATGTGAAAAAAATAACTGTACGCAGAAAATGAAACTGGAAGGCCTTTAACAAGAATCTTACCTTCTGAGATTGTTTCATTTAAATGGTTTTACAAGACCCAAAGGTGTAAAACTATCCAATGTATCACATTTCAAAAAAAAAGCAAATATGGGAGAAAGGTAAAAACAAGTATGTCACAACCCCTCAGATCCATTTTGGGCCCCTTGGGGTCTTGTCCTTCTAGGTTGGGAACTGCTGATGTGAAGGACCCCTAGTAGGGTTTGACAGTTATGATGAAAGGTACCACAAAACAACAGAGGTTTGCCAACCAGCAGACTTTTTGCTGTAACATTTCTGTCAATGCAACAATGCCTTCAGGATCTCTGTTTGTACTATTGCCAGTATGAACAATATTGAAAATCAATCAGTGGGACTGATTTATGTAATATTTTATATTGTAATAGGATTTTTGCATCAATGTGATGATGCACCTTGATTTGTCAAGCATTTCAAGTGGACATTTTATGCATATTTACAGGTCTATACTTTTAATCTGGGGTTTACTGGAATATCTTTGCATGATTTACAGTTCAAAAAACTTCTCACTTATCTTGTACTAGCCCTTTACATAGCCCCTCAGTTAAGGCTCTATCTGAAACAGGCCATTTTAGCTCCTGTCTCTTTAAGGCCCCCCTCCCAATGAGCCCACTTTACTCTGATTGGTTAGCCCCGGGTTGGCCGACGTCCAGCGGCTGCATAAACAAACAGTAGTAGTAGGATTTCACTTCTTTTTCTCATTCTTTACTTGAAATGTCAGCTTCTCAAATACATCAGTGCGTGTTCAAGCCAAAATCCAATCTGAATATGAGAGTGGACAATGCAAACAACACATGGAAAGACCTTAGCAACAGCCATAGCAACAAACGCTACAGAATGGACATCCCTTTTATGGGCATGCTCATCTGCAAGATAGAAAAAAGTTGCAAATGAAGTTTAGAGCAGGTTGAAGTCCTGGCTTTTGATTTGCAGAGAGCATTTCTTCATATGTTAACCTCAGGTTTTGGAACTTGGAAACATGTTTAGCATAGATATCCAACATCATAGCAGTATATACAGAAAATCACAAAAGCATAATATGTTCCCCTTAATTCACTGGAATTGCCAAAAACAGGCCTGGTTTTATCCATATCACCCACCCTACCTCTGGGGTACAGCTGTTCTGGCAGTCTGATCTGATAACATGTCAACGTTTTCAACATTACTTCTTCATCACAGTTAAACTGTGCACACAATTACAGCATTATTACGTAAGATGGTTTTACACCAAGTGTGTGAACCAATCACAAGAGCCTTGACCACAGAGATCATTTTGAAAATTCAGATGTGACTGATCGGAGCCTTTGTGAGCTAGATGGACTACTTTTGGTAAGCAGGGAACTTCTCTCCATGGTAAGGACAGGATAACAACTTAGTGTTATGTTCTAGTAAACAGTTATGTACAGTGGTATATTATACCTAACTGCCTTGCCAGATGCCAAATGTCACTGTGAGAATTGCTGCTCAATCCAAAATGATTCTGTCGTGTTTGAATAAAATCTTCAGGGACCGTGTGAAAGCCAGAAAGTCAGCATACATTCAGGTAGATAAATGCATAGCCTGCATTCATTTACTAAGCACATATTTGATCCTTTGGGTTAATGAAGTACAAGCGAAAATATTGCTCATATAATGAAAAAGAAACTTCTGAAGGTAAAATGTCCATGAGAGGATCAGCAAGTAATTAACTCCAATTTTTTTCTCCCTTTTTTTCCCCAAACTCTCATTTCAGTGAAATGTCCCATGATAGGTCAATTGCTGTGTACATGGCCAAATGATCAAACACATTCTAATTCCTCAACTCAACTGAACTGCTCCCACCATCACTGTTACACACACATACACACTTTTCTCCCAATAAATTGCGCTAAAAGAACAGTTCCATTCAATTTGCAGGTTTTATCGATCCTGAAAAGTAATTAGAAAGAGTTATTATAAACAGAGATTGATCTGTGCTAGTTGGATGTTTCTCAGTATTATCCAGTGACTCATGCACACAGTGTTGCATTTAAAACTCATTTTTTATTCCTCACTCCCAACACCTGATTGTAATAACCATAAAAACTGTTCCTCATGCTTTCTCGATTTGCTTTCTCCCCTTTCCTCTTTTTCTCCTGACCCAGCACCATTCATTATTCTGATGCAACAAAAATGGAAAAGAGAAGAACTCAAGGTCACATTTCATCAATTGCTGTGCCAAAGCATATTTCTTCCTTAAAACACCTTGACATTTTTGTTATAGAGCATTTTTCCCTCTCCTGGTGCAACATGCTAGTCAATCCGCCTGTGCCTGCGTGTCTGTGTGTGACTGAGAGAGATATAAGGTGTGTGTTTGCCCCCTTGCACCTGTCTGATACCTTTTGTGCGTGAGTGTGATGTACAATCTAGTAAATTGAAGCAGCGTAGAGATTGGGCTATCGATGGATCAATAAATTGATATACAGTGTTGGTTATGAGCTCTGTCAGGGAGTGTATGTCATTGTTTTATGGACTGCATTTATAGTATTTTTGTCCTCATCCAATATATCTCTTCCCACTGGATGCAATTAACATTTACTGACATTCTAATGAACACTTTTCTATAATCCTCTGTGATTTCATAATCAGTGAGGCTTACCCCAAACAACAATAAGATTTACCAACTGTTAAAAGAGTCCCTTAACTAACTAAAGCCCTGAAATGTCAGGTATATGATTTCACAATTTATAGGTAAACACTGTAATTATCTCTGAAGATTTTCTCCTGTCACAAACATCATCATGTCACATTTTGAGGATGGTGCTGTGATACCTGCCAAAATACTTTTTAAGAAAAACAACAACTTTGTACTTTATAAAGCAATAGCTCTAACTTTTAAAAGTGGTGTTTTTAATTATCTCGGAGCAGAGGGCTTGGGTACAGATTAGAATCAGTCTGTAACCATGGGCGACAGCAAATCAGAAAGAAGCACTGGTCATTGATGTGACAGGCCTCCTGCCAGAAGGGGCAATGCGGCCAGATTTACCCCCTCACTCTGACAACTGTAAAAGGTATCACACATATTGTTATAATGAGGACCAGACTGGCAGTCCTCTGTGCCCTTCACTCTGCACTGGGAGAGGAGAGAGGAACAAATGCACATAGGGGGTAAAGAGAGGGGTTGTGTAGGTACTGTCGGCAAAACAGAGGGGATAACTAGAGGCTTAGTGGGGTATATGATCATTGAAAGATGTAAGAAGGAAGAGTTCAATTGTTTGTGAAATTGAATATTAACTGATGGAACTGTATTAAGTAGGGGTGTGCCCGAATACAAATGCATTATTCGGCAAAGCACAAACAGTGGGTTTTTTACAAATATTTATTTCATACAAATATTTTTAAAATTATTTGTTTTCAAGAGGGAAAAAAAAACATTGGTTACATTTCTATCTCAGTCTCTCTCCTCTGCTCCACTGTTACGGCTATCAGCAGGTCTCAATGAGGGGAGTCACATCAACCTGCTACATGACGCACATTTCCTTATTTGGACATCACTCTCAGAGTTGGGGGTGTTCCCCAGAGATAAAGCTGAGTTACTGATACATGCATAGTGCTCCCAAAGGGACTCTCCAAAGTTAGGTTGTAAAATAAGGCTGTAAATGAGAAGTGCATACCATTCCATCAGTTAAAGGAATAGTTTGACATTTTGGGAAATAACACTAATTCGCTTTCATTCCAAAATCTAGATAAGAAGAAACAGGGGAAGATAGCTGGCCTGGCTAGTTTTTATACCTCAGTATACTTCAGTTTTTGTATGGATTAAGCAAATTAGGCATAATGTCAGAATAAGTGCGTTTTAGAGGTGCTGGTAGTCTGATTGTGGTTCTTTTGGACAAAACTAGGCTAGCTGTTTCCCCCTGTTTCCAATGTTTATGCCAAGCTAAGCTAACCCACTGCTGACTGTAACTTCATTTATACTGTACAGGCATATGACCTATTGATCTTCTCATCTAACTCAGCTAAAAAGTAAATACGAATATTTCCCAAAATGTCGAACTATATCTTTAACTAAGTTAATCCTGAGCATTTCAGTCCAAAGCACACACTTGATATGAGGATTTGGTGGAGTTGCACACATAGACACAAACAGGTGAGTGTTGACATGTTCTACTGTTAAGTTCTAATGTAAAACACTGCTTTGAATATCAACAGGTAATTTAGTATGCATTTGTGTCTCTGCAGCCTAAATTGGCACAAGAATGGATTCAACACGAACACTAATCTAAAACAAAACATCAACAAATGAGGCTGACAGCTAAGACCCTGTAAAACTAATGAATGCGTTTGGAAATGCATGGCCAGTGCTGCACAAGCCATAGACTGCTCAGCTAACAGTCACTGCAAACATTTTAGTCAAGGTAGAATTCACAAGTGACACATTGTAGCTCCCAAATTGCACAATATGTACAGCCAAACAGCTTACAGCCAGTTTTAGATATCATTAATGTCAATAGCTGGCAATCTCAGGGGCGTGATAATGAGCCATGAACAAAAAGGTGGTCTCACTTAAGTAATGCCAGAGGAGTACCATGCAGGCAGTGCATAAATATTGTAAACACACTACTTAAATAAGAATAAACAAACAAAAACATTCATTTCTGGCTGATTTCCAATTTGTCTCAGCACCTGTTGCTGAAATGCAATCTTGTTCTTTTCTTTCCCTTTGTCTTGATTTCTCTGCTCATCACTCTTATTTTCACATTGGATAATCTGCTCAGTTCACTCTCAAATGCTTCCCCATTTTTAGCTGAAATAAAATGTACTAGTCTAACAGTGCTCTGTATTAACTCCAACCCAATTTATTCTGAGAGGGTTCAAAGCCATCGGCTTCCCATCAAACACCAGGATGGGTTGCACCAATAGGTCTTTATTAAGCCTGGTTCTAACTGCTATGTCATTATTTGTTAAGAGCAGTCTTTTGAATGGACTCAATGTCAGTTGCACCAACCAAACTTAAGGCTAGTCTTAACTACACCTTAACTACGTCTTAGCTATGCATGTCCATGTAAATACCCACGCGATTTTGGCTATTGCCTAGCAGCGTGTGTTGCTAGGATACATTGTTAACGATCTCCCACTGTCTTGATAATTTGTAGCTAATCATTTCTAATTTACAGCAACGTTATGGAGGATCAAAGAAAAAGAAAAGGCAATTTCACAGGCATTGAGATAAGAAAATTAATAGAGCTGTACAGCCAGCACAAGAAAACGCTGACTGCCAAGAAGTCCAACGTAATAACAAATAAGAAGAAGCAGTTGACTTGGAGAGAAATAACTGAGGCCATAAATGATTGTTCAGACTCCGGCAGCCTTTGTTCAGAAAGCGATATACGTAAAAAGTGGAAAGACCTCCTGAGCAAGGCAAAGATTCTGACTTTACGTCTGCTCCTGACTAGGCGTAATATTTAGGCTCAATGTTAACGAAAAGAAGGCTTAAGCATAGATGGTGTAATCGGAGTAACTATCTAACATCTAGACTGTTTTTAAATTAAAACAGCTGACAATACTAACAGCATTTTAAAAATCTTTTTTTTTTTTTATTTTAAATTTTGTATCCTTAACAGGCTTATTCAAAACTGAAAACCATAAACAGAGTCCGTCCTAGAGTGGAACCTCCAGTTTAATACACTATTGATTATTTAATTTTAATTTATCCCAATGCTTTGTTTGACAAAGAATGTACACAAGATCAGGAGATTAATTCTTGTAATTCTGTCTCATGTTTTGAAAACTCCTCCTTAGTGGTGGGTCCAAGGAAGCTCTGATAACAAAACAGTTGGGATTGGTGCCAAAAAACAGTGCATAAGTAGTATGACAAACAATAACCAAACCTTGATGTCATGAAAAGAATACATCGTTTTGATTTTTGTTGTTGTTGTTGTTGTTGTTGTTTCTTGCATTAACTAGACTAAGATTTATTTGCTAAATGCTAATCTCAGCATGCTTAAAAGGCTCACTACAGCAACATGCTGGAGTTAAGCAAGTAATGTTTATGTTCAACATTGCCAATTAGCACTACACACAAAGAACAGCTGACGTTGATGGGAATCACAATGTTTTGTTTATTTTTTATTTCTATGTATTTCAAGATGAGCCAAAATATTGGACAAATTGAAATTTTGATCTGATGACAGTACTAGATGAAAAGTCAGAAGTTGTTACATTTCATGCTCTGGGGAACAATACCAGATTTGATGTTATTGGTATTTTATTTTGAGAAAATTCATTAGATAATTCTTTGGATAATTAAAAACTTTGATCTGCTGTGGGCACTAGATGGAAAGTCAGAGAATCGCTGAAATTATTAGCCGTTAATCTTCTGTGGATATATAATTTCATAGAAATTCTTGTAATAATAGTTGAGATATTTCAGTCTGCACCAAAGTGGTAGAATGACTGACCAACTGAAAATTCCATCCTTAAAGCCATGCTGCTAGCATGGCTAAAAACCGAGACTGCAGCAGTCGACACTCAAGTCTCAAATGATGGAATCTCCCAAAATGGACCGATGACAAAGAATTTACCTTTTGACAATCTCAACTCTTCAGTGCGTAATCACACATGCGTCAAGACAAGTTCGTTGTGAAGGTTTTTTTTCAGTCAACTTAAAAAAACATGTCTTAAATCAAAATATTTGTGAAATCAACATGATGAACGTCAACCTTTAGCAATGGCTACTATTAGGACAGAGGTTAAAAGTGTCAGTGGAATTATTTATTTTCCTTTTCAAAGCCATCTTGTTTTATCAATATCAGTGGTAGTCAATAACCTATTGCTTTATGTTTGAGTAGCCTAATAATGGCACCATTTGTTAAATGTTGCACAAGAGGGCAGTACTGAGCTGAGGAGTTCACATAAATTAAATTGGCTCACACTTCCAGATCATCCAGGCAGGGAAAAAATGCTGACTTTGATTGAATTATATTTAAGCTGGAAAAGGTAGTCCTGTTTGAGACAAAGTAGATATTACTGCAGGGAAGGAAAAAAACTAAAACTGCAATTGGGTATGCATCAATGTGCAGATGACCTCCGAGACGCTATTGGTATGTGAACAGTTTCCCTTGTTTGAGTGTATTTCTTTATTTGTTTTCCTCTGTTGATTTGTAAACCACCTGTGATAGAAACGCTAATTATGGAATGTTTAAGTATTATAGTGGTGTGCAGTTCACCGATGTTCATTTGTGCCCTTTGATGATGATGGCACGTTCGTTGTTTCATTGTATAGTCTAAGAATGTTTATTCAGCGGTTGATCTGACAATGTGGATACGTTTGCCTAACAGGGGCATCATTATGGTAGTTCACACTGTTTGTTATTTACATTATTATGGTGTTTAATGGGTGATATTTGCATATGTAAACAGAGTTAAGTAGTTGGTAAAATTATGTTTCATGATGTTTATGTAGGCCTATGATCAGTATAATTTAGAGGTATGCATTTAAGAATTATTTCTTAGATGTACTGATGATTTATCTGATTTATTTGGATGTGATTAATAACTATTATAATTTTGGCCTAATACTGTATGTTTATTTTCTCTTTCTCTTTTTATGGTTTTTAATTAAAGGTTATCAACCTGACAAACTCCTTAAAAATCCAGCTAAATTAACTGTCTTGTATGGAAAACCAACTGCTGTGGGCTGTGAAATACTCCAATAATACAAAGAAAGAAGATTTAGGCAGACACTGAGGCAGAAAAGCCCAAATAATTTGATAAAATCACTTCTGTGTAGACTCATAGTGACATCGACATGGACATACGTCAGTCACCACTGATTAGTTGGGCAAAATAAAAACAAAAAACAGCTAACATGAACACAGTGTCAGACTGAGTAACAAAGAAAAAAATGAAATGGCAAATCCAGTCAAATTATCAGGCTAAAGCAAGTATGTGTCACACATTTGATTTCCAAACCATATAGCAAAGAAATGAAAGGAAATCAGTCTAAAAGCTGATGATATGCTTTTCAAAGAGGTGAAATGTGAAGTACACAGAAATGTGTTTAAATAGAGAAAAACACCACTGTGGTCCTTGACATCTGTTCTTGTTATATCTAGTTTTTTTTTTTTGTTATTATCTTATCTATTGTCATGTGTACTTCTGAGGCAGAAAACAGGTCAATTGGAGTGCTCTACTCTAAAATGTAATTTGGATGTTTCATGCCACGCAATAAACCATCTGAGAAGTGAGATCACAAACTCTCAAACATCTCTAGGCAGATAATCAAACAACAAGGTCAGCAAGACACCATACGAATTTGTCAATGAACCTTCATTTGTACACAGATGAAAACAGAGAGGAGGTTTGCTGTTAACTGCTGCTTTTCAGGTCGTGCAGTTCTTTGAATAGGTTATGCTAACACTTCTGCCTGCTCTCTTGCCTCATTATTGCCTCATATTTCCTTGACATTCTGTTTCTGTTTTATGTTTAAAACATCACCCTTTTCCTTGTCTCCCGCTCTCATTCTCATCTCTCTCTTGGTTTTCGCAGAGGGCTCGTTTTGCTCTCGCAGTGGCGGGTAGACTTTGATGTGGGCTGACAATGTGACTTGTGCCTCTGCTAAATTTAATCATATTAGCTAGTTAACCATGCCACCACCGTGTGACCCACTGACAAAAACCCTGCGTCTTCTGCCCTCTCTCTCCCGCTCTCTCTCACTCTCTTTTTTGTCTATGATAATCTAGCCTTGGGACTGAGGGGGAGCAGAGAGCAGAGTGCTCTTGGGAGATACAGTCTGTGTGTTTTTGTGTGTGTGTGTGTGTGTGTATGTGCGAGTGTGCGTGCATCAAATCTTGTATCATGGCAATATAAGTCTAAGGAGCCCATCCTCCCAAGAGAAACGACACAATAGGTCGTAATGTTAGTCGCCAAAAACGACCTATAGTTACATTTGAGTGACAGCCGCCATCTAGTGGCTGTAGTAATTATGACTCAGAGAAGTGGCGCAGTTCAGATGTCAATATAAGGTTCCATATTCAGAGGTGGTGGGATGGGTGGCTGGTTAGATCCTAACTTCACACATTTGTGTCACATTTCCAACCACATGACCGTACAGTTTCTTAAAAACTGTAACTACGATTGTCATGGTGTTTACTGTTGCCATGACAACGAAGGTTGCCTAACTTGGAAGGATGACCTATGTGTTTGTAAGAGACAGGAAAGAGAAAGAATAATTAAAAGTGATATCGCAATTGCACCATTTCAGTTCTAAATTCATACCTGCCATTTATCAATTAGTATTGCAGTCACAAGGATGATAAACTTTTCTTTAAATGTTTCAACTTAAAACTTAAATGTTCAGTCTTCTGAACATGATATTCCTTCCAGTAACTTCTCTTATAGATGACAGGTGGTAAAAATACAATATTTTTCTAGTAGAATTGATTCTATATGCATATTGGTGGGCGGTACATGTTGTGGCCTGGATAGCTACAAATGCCGCCAAACACTCTGGCACAGACTGCCTGCTCCTCAAGGGAGAAAAGGACCTGCATGAAAAGTTGACACTGGTGTGTGCGTATGTGTGCGTGTATATGTCAAAGTAAATGTAGGAGAAAGGACAAGATAGCTCCTGATTACAGCTGATAGGTTTATTTGAGGAAGGTCAGGAAGATTTGAGAGAGGAGCAAGACACGAGTAGCTGATGGGGATGATAGGAGAGTGATGGTGCAGTTCACAGAAGAGAAACACATTTCTGCACACACACACACACACACACACACACAGAAATGGAGACCAAGACAAAGACAGATGGTTGCAAGCATGAAAAATCAGAATTATATGAAGCACAGCAGTGAATTGCAACAAAACAAAAATGAAGAGTGAGCATTTCAGCCCTTTCTTCTGTATTGGTGTTGTCCTTCTATGGCTCTTAGAGATTGGACATGCCCACTAGTGCTGAGTTGTCAGAAAGAGTCTGTCTGACAGCAGAGACTGCCCCCCACGGCTCACCAGAAGTGTCAATCTGGAGATGCTGTATGTCAGAGGGAACGAATGATAGATTTGAAGGTCAAAAAATAGGCAAATGAATGACGGTTTGGTGAACAGATGGAACGTATAACAAGATTATTACTGAGCATCAGGCAACTTTTGCAACAAGTGAGAGATTTTTTTTTAAAAATGTAATTGGCAGATGTCTCATTATTTGACTTTTTTTTTTTTTTATGGAAAGAGAGATCTGGCTGATATTTTCTCCGATTTCACAATCAGAAGGTAACCAGGAGCAACCCTTGAGGCATGGTTGACTCCAGTCTGCTCTGCAACACCTCCTGAATGGTGGAACCTCTTCATCGTCATCATATCAGTACCCCGTCGGCTCAACAGTGAACAAGCTCGGATGGCAGTATGCGTTTGATTATTGGTGTTGTTGCCCCCCAGGCATTCCATATTTGATTATTCCTGCCTTGGAGTTTGATCTTTGTCTGATTACTCTTGCGGTTTGGTTTTCCTGTAATCACAGCCTCGCAAAAAGACCATTTTTTTTTGTTTTTGGCATGGGTTTGCCATGGAGCCTTATCTATGTGTAAACATCTCTGTTTGGAGGTTTGTCGGGAGTGTGATTATTGATAGCTCCGAGGCTTGTCCGGGTGTGATTGCTTTTGCCTGGCAGGCTGGCGTTTAGAATAATTTGTGCCCCCCAGAACCTGTGTTTATTTTTGTCAACATTCCAATTACATCAGACCAATCAGTGTGGTCACAGCCCAGTCGTCTCATCTCCACATATCAGCTGTGTCAACATCCGCTATCATCTCTGGCTGTCACACTGATTGTAACTCTATCACTCAATCTTTTAATTACATTTAGATCATACTGTGAGAAAATAATAATAAGCCCAACTCTTGTCCACACTTCATTTTTCCATTAAAGCATCCCTGCGCTGTATTGTTTAAATCCTATAATCCATGTCGAAAATTGGGAAGGAAGTCCATCAACCATACATTTCCAGTGAGCCCGGCACTATTGCAGCTGAATCATGACAAATTTAGAACAGCCCTTTCATGCCAAATCTTTTTTTTTTTTTTTTTTTTTTTTCAGATTACTTTTAGCATGAGTTCTTTCTAACAGTAATGACCCAATTTTCTCTGACCATTCCTTTGGTGTGCCAGGTTGATAGGTAGTCGTTTTTGATTGACTCAATTAGTTCCAGTGGGCTCGGTGAATTCAGCTTATTATATTGCTTCTGTCAGACAAACCCTAACATATTCTTCCATGTTGTTCAGAAAGCAAATGGGGAAAAAATATTCAGATTGACAACCATGCGTTTTCTCAATTATCACGGGTCTCATTGGTTCGCTGGTCTGTTTTATTGTGGGTTATAAAACTTGCTAGACTTCAAATAACTGCCCAACTAAAAGCATGAAAATCATTAGAACCACTTTTTACTCTAAATGTATTTCTTCATAAATGACAGCACTACTTGGAGAAGCAGCATTAGTGTGGAATTTCAGGATTATAGGCAGGATTGAAATAATCCTGCCAGAAGAGGAGAAAGACCAAAACACAGGTTAAAAAATATAGGAGTGGGATAAGGAGACCAGAGAAAAGCTCCACATAGAGGGAGAGCAAAGAAAAAAAACATTATCTGTTAATGTAACGAGCGAGGTTGGGATAAAAATGGGTTGGTGTAGAAGGACAGAGAAAAACAGTAGGTATTGTTTTAATCCTGTCAGTGGGAACCTTCTAATCCCTTGTTGTGAACATCACAGAAACACGTTGGTGTTTTTGTCTTTTGTTCCTGGGGCTAATCCCTGGCTTGCTGGCCCTTAGGTCTGGGGTGGTACGTCAATGATATGGTTATACAGCCTATATATTACACAAACCACTGGACACATACACAAATACCTGACCTGACATGCTAAACAGGTAACCCAAAACCAAGGTTGTGGATAATAGTTTCCCTCAAAATATACATACAATCCATACAGCTCAATATACTGTATGTTTGGATCTAGTTTATTTGGTAACAGGGATAATGAACTGCTTTTACATTTGAATACATCAAGAAACATCATTTTATGTTTAATGTGAAACAGAAGACATTTTAGGACAAATTTAACACACTCTCTAACTCTCTTACTCTCTAACTTACTCTTTCTAGTTGCAAGACAGGAGTCAGTTGGATGCTCACTGAGACTTTTCATCCATATTATTTTATTTTATTGTTCTGATTAGCTGACAGGTGTATTGCACTAATGCACTAATGCACCTCATGCACTTTTTAGTGTGAAGGTATCCTTATATAGAAAATAACAAAGTTGATATTGTGGCACCCTTCACATGGTCAGTTACTTTTGCACATTAGGACACCTCCCCCTGTATTATCTGTTAACCTAACATTTTTATAGATGATTTTATACAGAAAAGTGCTCTCAGTATGAAATATGAAGTAAGGGGGGAAGGGGAGAGATCCCATTTCATTTTCCAGATTCCGCTAACATTCAAAGAATGTTACAGTCTCTATAGGAGTGGTTTAAACCACAAAAAACAAGCCTTGTCGCCACTTGAACCCAGTTGTCTGTGCTCACAGCAGATGTATAAGTTGTTGTGTTTTCTTCACCCTTGTGTCAGCAGCAACACGTGTAGCTACAGGTACCAAGTCATCACCATTAATGAAGTGTTGCTTGCTGTAGTGTCAATGTTCACTGTACTAATGAGGGGTTGAATAGTTCTGTGTTAAGGGGTCACAGAGTAGCTGTGGAGTCGACGCATATAGCGGCTGTACATCATTGCAATGCTGTAAATTTCCCTCTGAATCCACTCTAAATGCACAGTAGGTTGTTGCTTTGGCCACAGTTTTAAGTTGACCAGCTGTTTGATGTTTTATCATTCGCTCTGCAGAGAGCATCGTACGACAGTTTAGTATTCTGTTGTCACAACAAAGTTTCTTCTTGCCCAGTCAGACCTGTTAAGAGACATGTGTTAGAACAGCAGCATCAACACAATGCTACTCCCACTGCTCGTATCAGAACAATGGTAAAGCTTACAGTGATCAACAGCGCTTAGAGATTCTCCTGCTTTTATCCACTGATAAACACCTTATGAGAGCAAACACTAAATCTAAATCTCATCTCGGTTGCTTGTCAGGGAAAAGAAAAAGAAAAATACAATCATAATATGTCATTGTAACACCTCAGTGTCAAGTGATGATGGCTTTACACAACTGGCACAAACACACAGACAAATTCAAAGAGACCTGCATCCATTTCACCTCCCCTGGAGGATAGTCTAACATCGCCTTGCCTGGCAGCTTAACGTTATGATGTCAGTGGGTCATAGTGGTTTATGGGATTAAGCCCCTGGAGGAAGTCAGAGGCTTTTAAAGCCAGGACAAAACGGCCTCTAAATTTAATTGAGGTTGCAAGTGGGCGCAATAACAATGATCGCCTTTATTGTAAAAGGCAAGGAGGCATTATGTGCTTTTGTGTTGTTAATATTAACAATAACAGCCAGAATAGTTACGTTTGGTTCCAACTGAGCTGTGAAGAGAAGAAAGATAGGGGAGTGATACTGTGCAATAGAGAGTAGCATAGTTATGACAAGTGACAGAGCAATTGTGTGGAAAAAGATACATGAAGTGATATTTAAAACACCTGTTGTCATTTGGAAAATCCGTTGTGCTCTCCTGACAGCTGCGTGTGGCTTCTCCTCAATGCTTCAGTGTAAGAGAAGAGCAGATGTAGCACAAAGTGCAAGTTTTCCAACATGGCATCAGTCTATATTGTGACATGGACGCCTACACACTTTACAGATCTGTCTGAAATCTCTCTGAGCAGCCCAAATCAATTGAAGCTTAGAGAGGAGTGGTACTGTGAATATTTCTGCCTTGACAGAAAACAGCTTCAAAGCTTCTCTAACAGAACTTTGTGACTTTACAGAAGATGATCCTATCTCCAAAATCCATAATCAGGAGTTGGTACTGTCTCCTACTCAACTCTTAAGTTCATCCTTTTGTGTGTATTGGCCCTTTGAGATGCTATTATTCCAATTTAAGCAATAAAAAAAAAACAGCAAAAAAAAAAAACACCTACTCTACATTAGAATCTCTCTCTTGCCGTCTCTTATTTCGACTCCTCTAAAAAAAGATAAAGAAATGCATGTTTTTTTTTTCTGTTTTTTTTTTTTTTTTTTGGATCAAGCCTCTCTCTGTTCTCAGAGAGAGATTAGCATAATTTTACAGCAGGATTTCCACTGGCTAAGACTTCAAATCTGTCCTCAAATCCCAACTGAAGTGGAGCCTTTCTCTTTCCTATCTGTTTGTTTTTCAGTATTGTTAAGTTTTTAGTTTTTTTTCCCCCCCTGAAATGCAATAAATTAATATAGTGAGATTATAAATTAAGCAGACAAAAGCCATCATTCATGAGTGTATATTAGAGTACAGGGGTGGATAGCATGGATTTAGGTTATGGCTGACTGTTCCTTTTCCATTCGCACATTTTTGTGCAGCACATTTGCCCTGTAAAATGCATAGGTGAATTATAGTATCCACTGTTCCGTTGAAACACAGTCCCATGAGCCCTGCATCAGAGAGAAATGTAGTCTGAAGTCAAGCAGGGCACAAGGATGGTGCACAGAAAATCCACATCCCAGGTAGTAGAAAATGTAGCAAAAGCGGGTATAAGGAAGTGCAGTGGCTAAGTCAACACATGAATTAAATATTTTGTCCAGAAACTCAGTGAGCTGACTTGGCACTCTGGTGTTAACAGGTGTCTTTTAGGTCAACTTAGGCTCCCTCACTCCAGCCATGCATCAAAGCACTAGCTTACCTGTTTTCTTTCAGTCACATAACACAAGTACCTGAGCATTTTTACACCAGCATATCACAGCTTTGATGGGATTTAATATTTCACAGGATACAAAAGGCTAAAATAGCTTTCTCCCATTGTTCTCTCATTGAAAGGGCACAATGGATCATGCCGAATGCTCGTCTGTCATATGTGACATCTCAGGAGATATCTTAGTCTGGTCTAATTTTGATGGAACTTGGACGAGTGATGCATCTTTGTACTCTGATCTGACGTTTGAAAAATGATATCGAATGGCCTAATGGGAGCACAGTATTTAAAGGTCACATTTTCAAACTTTCCAGTTGCTACTAAAGCACAAGTCCCTTTAAACAAAGCTTAGAGAGTGAGGTTGGTAAAAGGTATGGTAAAGATGAAACCCTACCTTTACCAGACCATTTAAACACTCAACAGTGACACAACAGATATCACAAGGGCAGTTGTGACTGCAAAATTGTGCTAGAACGTTTGTACAATTAAAGTCACTCTATGTAGGATATTTGATGCAATTGTAATGTATTTCAAATTATTCTGATTGCATGTTTTTGTTTGCAGAAAAACGAGACTATCCTACTAATAATGTTGTCGTCTGTGTTGAAAATTAATTCATTTATTCCGTGGAGGCAGATGACAAGGGAGGAATCAATAAATTAGAGCACAACAAGAATATTTTGCAGGTGGAGAAAAGAGATAGACTTTTGATATATCCATCCAATATCCAATAGACAGGTCGCCAGTCAATCACAGGGCTGGCACATAGAGACAGACAACCACTCACACTCACATTCACACCTATGGGCAATTTTTTTGGTGTGTGGGAGGAAGCCGGAAAACACAGAGAACACACGCAGGCATTGGGAGAACATGCAACTTCTTACAGAAAGGCCCTGGCAGATTCAAACTCGGATTCTTCTTTGATATATAAATACTTACAATTATCTTTTAACATATATTTGACATGTGAAGAGATAACAGAACGGGTAACACAGGGACACATGATTAGAACTCCAGAAATATACTTTTTATTTCAATGTCTTTACAATGTGACATTTGACAAACTTGAAAATATATTGGAATCTGATTTAGATGAAACTTTTCACACTAATCCATAGCCTTGCATGTACCATTTTAAGTATATTAATGAAATAGTAATGCCATAACTAAATCAGACTTTGAAAGACCTTGCTTAACATCCATTCCATTTTTGATTAAATAGGGATGAATGATGCAATTGTTACTGATTGGCTCAGAAAGTGCCATCATTAGCATCAGCATCATTGTACCCTGTATACTGATAATACTAGTAATACTGGTATACATTTCCACATTGTCATTCTCATTACACTCACAAGTTGGGACCAATTAAATAACTGTACACAATTATGTATAATTAGCTGGTACGGCTAATGTTCTACTGTAGCTGCTTCAATCAGGGATCAAGACTTCCTGTGTTAATGTTCAAGTCAGACATTTCATGCACAGTTGACGAGAATTTCATTTAGCTTTTCACTTATTCTCCAAATGGACTGTTCGCCTGCACACTTCGACCTTACTCAACAAAAAACAGCAGTTTGCTTTTGAAAGAACGTCGACATAAAGATTGCACATCTTGCCCAGCATGCTATTACAGTCACAGCAGTTTGAGTCAGTTTTCAATCAGCGCTCTACTTCTATGCAGACCTACTACACATTTTATGTTTCAAATATCCAGCTGTCACTTTTCCATAGAAAACGTTAATCAGAGAAACTGTTTCACTATCTTACTCAAGGCTGCTTTGACAGGTGACATGATTGACAGCTCCTGCCCTTTTGAGATGAAAAAAACCTCTTATACTACTGGTGTATAATGCACAATGGTTTTCATCCAGGTCATAGTGTTATACAGTGGTCTGTCAACACTCAATTTTTTTAAGAGCACCCTCCAGCCCCCCCTCCCCGGCCCACCCTCCTGACATCCACACAATCTGTGATGTGCTCATATACTCACGCTCATACTATTCCTTGACAGAATAAACCACTATACTCATATAGAATTTATCCCACTCATTCATTATAAACTGGCATTGTTTGCACAGTCTGCAAAACACGTGTTTGAACAGTACACCACCTTCACCTTAGGGATTTGGTCCTTGCTCCTTAATGGTCATGATTTATTTTTCCATCTGATCCTACTCAGTATAACTACTTCATGTTGGAATGCTCCAATGAATTCCTGCACACTCACCATCTGCCCCTGCAGCTACAACAATACTGCATTACATACTGCTTGGATGACTATAATGACCAATGCTTAATATTCTGTACTGTGCAGCACTGTCCTCTGGTTCACTCACTGTTAAATTGTAGATATAATTTACTTCTCTTCCACCGTCTCTTTGCATCATCTGTGAGGCTCAAGTTTACCTGCAACATCTTACCTCAATAAAGTTCATCAGTGAGCACTGAGCATACAGGTGGATACATTTTTCAATACCATAGCATTATGATACTAGAGTTTCAGACTTTCAAATTAGTTTGAGGACTTTACACATTGTTTCTACCACTTCTAACTAGGTTTTCATTCAAGAAACTTCTTAACACAGTGTGTTTAATGTTGCCTTTATTTTTACACATGTACTTTAGTTTACTTGTCTAAAGGAGCACTACTCATCCTGTGAAGACAGTTCTTCTGTAACTCTGGAAGGAGCT
Source organism: Thunnus albacares (assembly GCF_914725855.1). NCBI lineage: Eukaryota > Metazoa > Chordata > Actinopteri > Scombriformes > Scombridae > Thunnus > Thunnus albacares. The sequence continues at coordinate 10,846,576 of NC_058108.1, read as the reverse complement.
TTCCAAATGATGAACCCTGATGATGTCATGAAGGGTTATCTCAGCTTGGACTTAAGTCTTAAAATTTATAACAGAAAGTTTGTGTTATAACCTGGAGGGTGAATTGGAAAGAAGTGGACATTTTGGAAGCAGGGAGCACTGAAGTTAAGTGAAGCTGCATTATGGGAAACATAGGATCAAGTGTATTTGGAGCTTGATATACAGTGCTGCTCAAAAGTTTGTGAACCCTTTAGAATTTGCTCTATTTCTGCATAAATATGATCTAAAACATAATCAGATTTCCATGCAAGTCCTAAAACTAGATAAAGAGACATCAGTTAAACAAATGAGACAAAAACCTTACATTTGTTCATTTATTTATTGAGGAAAATTATCCGATGTTACATATTTGTGTGTGGCAAAAGTATGTGAACCTCTAGGATTATCAATTCATTTGAAAGGGAAATTAGAATTGTGTGTTTCAGTCAATGGGATGACAATCAAGTGTGAGTCTGAGAGGCCCTGCCTTATTTAAAGAAGAGAAATCTGAGTCTTCACTATCAAAGTCTGACCTTCACAACACAGGTTTGTGGAAGTGTGTCATAGCTCGAACAAAGGAGATTTCTAAGGACCTTAGATGAAGAGTTGCTTGCACTCACCAGGCTGGAAAGGGTTACAAAACCATTTCTAAAGAGTTTGGACTCTACCAGTTGACTGTCAGGCAGATTGTGTAAAAATGAAAGACATCCAACACCATTGTTACCCTCCCTAGGAGTGGTCGAACAACAAAAATCACACCAAGAGCAGGCATGTAATAGTCCAGGAGGTCACAAGGGACCTCAGGGTAATGTCTAGGAAACTAAAGGCCTCTCTTGCAGTAGCTACAGTCAATGTTCATGAGTCCACCATTGGGAGAACATTGAACATCAATGGTGTGCAGGACAGACTTGCAAGGAGAAGAGCCACTTCCCTCCAAAATGAACATTGCTGCTGTCTACGGTTTGCTCAAGACCACATGGATAATCCTGAGGGTGATTGGAACAATATTCTGTGGATGGATGAGATCAAAATCGAACTTTTTGGCTTGAATGAGAAGCATGATGTTTGGTGATGAGAAACACTGCATTCCAGCATAAGAACCTTATCCCACCTGTGAAACATGGTGGTGGTAGTACCATGGTTTGGGCCTGCTTTGCTGCCTCTGAACCAGGACAGCTTGCAATCATTGATGGAGCTATGAGTTCTGAGTTGTACCAGCAAATTCTACAGGAAAATGTCAAGGTATCTGTCTCTGAAATGAAGCTCAATAGAAAGTGAGTCATGCAGTAAGACAACAACCCTAAACACACAAGTCGCTCTACTAAAGAATGGTTAGAGCAGAAGAATGATAATGTCTTGAAATGGCCGAGTTTTGACCTTAATCTTGAAGAAATGCTGTGGAAGGACCTGAGGCAGGCAGTTCATGCAACATCCCCGAGTTGAGACTGTTCTTTAAGGAAGAATGGGCTAAAATCACAATGTGCAGAGCTAATAAACAGTCACTGGAAATGTTTAGGAGAAGTTATTGCTGCAAAAGGGAGTCACACCAGGTACCGAAAGCAAGGGATCACATACTTTTGCCTCACACAAATATGTAAGATAAGATAATTTTCCTCAATAAATAAATTAATAAGTTTGATGTTTGCTCATTTGTTTAATTGGGTTCCCTTTATCTAGTTTTAGGACTAGTGTAAAAATCTGATCACATTTTAGGTCATATTTATGCAGAAATAGAGAAAATTCTAAAGGGTTCACAAACTTTCAAGCAGCACTATATATTAAGCACTAAAAATCAGGATTTCTCAGCTTATACTGCTTAGATCTTAAGGGGGGGTATCATGCACATTTCCAGATCTATATTTATATTCTGGGACTCTATTTGAATATCTTTGCATGATTTACAGTTTTAAAAAAACTCCATATTTATATTATATTGACCCTTTATGCAGCTCCTCAGTTCAGCTTCTGTCTGAAACAGGCCATTTTAGCTCTTGTCTCTTTAAGGCCCCCCTCCCGATGACCCCACTTTGTTCTGATTGGTAAGCTTCAAGAAGCTGCCCCTCGGCAAACTTTTTGGCTCCAGAGGCTATGTAAACAAACAGTCATAGTAGGATTTGACTTCTTTTTCTCATTTTTACTTGAAATGGAAACTCCTCAAATTCATCCATACATGTTCAAGTCTGAGTCCGATCTAAAATACATGATTGGACAACGTGAAGAACCCATGGAACAACCTTAGCAACAAAGGCTATGGAACGGACAGCCATTTGTGGGCATGCACGAACAATCTGATGTCACCACAGGGAGGAAGTAGTGATTTGACTGTTATCAGCCTATTGAATAGGCATTATCATCAAACATCTGTCCCAAATATATGGGCTAGTAGGGGCCAACTAAACCTACTAGTAGGTTCATGAGGCTGTTATCATCCATTTATTTCAGTGAGCCAATGCTGGTGGAGCCCAGTAGGTGCAGAAGGCCTGTCATCAGGCATTTGCTGTTATGTGACTGTCAAATTTCTTTATGTGAAAACAACAAAAAAGAAAAAACATTCCTTTTATTCTCAGTGGAAAATGCAATATTTTAAGATAGTTTTGGCATAAATATTCGTTTTGATAACATTTCTAGCGAATAATGTGCATTTTATTTTCATAATCTTTGTCAGTGAATGTATATGATGTTTAGTTTGTCAGTTATTACGAAGACTTATTCAGGCTTTCTATCATTGCTATGGTGGTTGCTATGCTCGCTGCTGTCGCTAAAACCACATAGTTACATGTTGTTTGCATCATTGTCTTTGCATTGTTTAGTTATCTGAGCTGTTATGTTATTTTATGTAACTATAGATTTTAAAGCGCTGCAGGGATGAATTGAATTTTAAATCCAGAATTTGAAGCTTTGTGATTGGCTGACCCGCCTGGAAGTATTTTACTCACTGTCACCATGTTAAGGTTTTATTTTAATGATATCTTTAACATAGTTAAGTTATAGTTTTATACGGACACCTACTCTCCTCTAGTGACACGAAGACCAGTTTCTTTGTTTTGACATTTTGTGATCACTTGTAATAATTACAAAAACAACATTAAAATATGTCATTTGAAAATCTAATGAGTTGTTTCTGTTCAAAGCCTCATTGCACTGTGTGTAATGCAAATCTGTATATTTCAAACAGGGATATAGAGGCTGTTCATGTGTGTAAATGTGCATGAGTCACATCAGACTGTCGCCCGTTTGATCAGAGACGCCCTCAGATGTCACACAATTTTAAATGTGTTTTTCAGAAGAAGAGTCTATTTGTAGAGGTTGAGGTTTGTGTCTCTTTGTGCGTGTGTGTGTGTGTGTGTGTGTGTTCGTCAGAAGCCCACTCAGAGTTCCCACTGTAGACGCTGAAGGTCTCTCTTGTTCTCCCCAGTGGCATTGATTGGGAAACAGCTCCAGGCAACCCCTAGGCTCTCGCCTCTCATTCCTTTATCTTGTATTTGTGTTTTTGTGTGTGAGCATGCGCATGTGTGTGTGTGCAGGTGTGTGTGTACGTGTGCCCTGGTCTCCTGCTCAAACTGCTTCATTTTGATTAGCAGCTGCTATCTTTAGATGAAAAAATCAGCAGAAGGAATTTAAAAAGGAGGGTGGAAAAGAGGGTTGCACTTCTGGGATTTCAACTGAATTCAGAAGTTGATTTAACAATATTGGGTTTCCTAAAAGGGAGAAAGAAGTGAAGGAAAAAGGGAGAGCTGAAGTTAAAAAACAAAACAAATGGATAATAGACAAAGAAAACCTATTGAGCAGGTGAACAAAGAAAATAGAAAGAACAATGATTCAAAAAGGTAACCAAAATGAGGGAGGGACAATAAAAAGTTAACATGGAATGAAAGAAGGAAAGAAGACACAAGGGAGGAAAGGGGGGATGAGACCAAGAGGGGGGGAATATGGAGGAGGAATAAATCAGAATGTAAGAATCACTGCCAGGTGTTTGAACTTTGAGAAAGGCAGTATTTGAGGATAAAGCATGAAGGATAAAGGTTTGCTGGAGCCGAGGGGGATGCACTCTCTGTCTCTATCTCTCTTGCTTTCTGTCTCTTTCTCTTACTCAGACAGGCTGATTGAGCTCTTACCTGGGACTACAGTCACACACACATATGCACACACAGGGTTCAAGGCAGGATGAGATAGCTTTATTATAGGTCAGCAGATTGATTTGAAAGTGTCCACCAAGGTTGCCTGCAGTAGAAGACTGTTTGAACTCTGAAATAATAATAACAATAATAACAATAATGATAGTAATAATAATAATACATTTAATTTGTACCACACTCTTAATAGTGAAACACAAAGTGCTACAGTATTAATAACATAGAACACACAACAACCACGCTTGTGGAACAGCAGAGCAGAAGGCTCGATCCCCCATGGTGTGGAGCTTAGTACTGGGGGCCCAGAGTAGCAAGCTGCTGGCAGATCTGAGAGTGCAGTTGGAGGTTTGTGGTATGATCAGTTCATGTAGAATAATAAAATAATGGCAGCAGAATAAATGATACATCTAAGTAAAAATGTCAGGCTTCATTGAGCATCAATCAAAATGAACTATTTCTCCTTTATTATTTGTCACCAAATTCAAACTTTACTAAAGTGCCCAAATAAGGTTGCCAGGAACTTCTGTCATCCAGCTTATTATAAAGCAGGCTAATGGCCTCTGGAGAGAAATATTCATTTTAAAAATGCAAAATAAGAATATACTCAGAGGATTTATGTTGCTATAATCGATTCCAAAACACGTTATGAGAAAATGACGCATCAGAAGTATAAAAAAGATCCCTGCTAGCAACATTAGACGTCTTATTTATTGCCTCCAGCTTCAGTATAACTTCATGTACTAGTTTCATACTTTGTTTGACGCTGATGAAATTGTAAAGATGAGAAATAACATAATATTGGATCGATTTGAAAATGATTTATCATTCCTCCACCCCGTGTTTACCTTTGATCACATCACACGTCACAGCTTCTCTGTGCGCAGGCTTCAATTAGGTTGAAAGAGCAGTGGGAGTTTCAGCAAGTGTGAGAAGTCGACGAATGCGGCGCACAACTTAACAAGAGCACGTCTCAAACAATGCTCTTCATCTTTCAGAGAGCTTTCTATACTCTTTGCGCACTTACTAAAAGCACGCACGAGTGTGCACGCACGCACACAGTCACAGATCTCAGGAGGGAAGTAGGAAAAGCATTAGAGAGCCGTCTCCATTCACTTTCATCTCTCATGTCTTTTTAATACCTCCTCCTTTCTGGAGTTTTCTCTTTCCGCTCTCACTCCCTCAGCCGTTATTTTACCAGCTCGCAGTGTGTATGAAATATATTCCCAATCAATCAGTGAGTGGTTTCTGGTAGAGTTTGAAAGACTTAACTACTGTTTGTCTTCAAGACGTGCACAGGTGCTCTATGTGTGTGTGTGTGTGTGTGTGTGTGTGTGTGTGTGTGTGTGTGTACATGTTACATCATGTCAGGCCCGTGCTCTTCCCTTGTCTTCTTCCTCTCCTGCCCTGGCTAACACAGCTGGCTGCCTTATATCCATTAAGAAGTGCTCTGCAGCTCCATTCCTTTGCTGGGTGTCACAGTGCACTGAGCACTGGCCTGCCTGTGTGTGTGTGTGTGTGTGTGTATACATCCAGCTTTGCAAGGGGAGCGAGCGTGTGTGTCTATCTGCTCAGCGTAGGGATGAATGTGTGTCTAAGTGTGTATAAGTGTGGGTGTGTGCCCTTCAGACTGCTCACGCTTCATTTGTCTGCTGAATGAGACCAGAATCTCTCACTATTCATTGGAGAATCCCACTGAATTCTCTCTCCGCCAGGGTCCTGCTTCAGTAAGCACTCTTAATGGTAACCAAGAAATGTGTGTGACATGTGTGTGCATATGCACGTGTGCCAGTGTGCACATACATATCAGAGTATTACAGTAAATTTGTTCTAAAACTACAAGGATGTGTCTATGTGTGTTTCTGTGTACGTATGTGTGTGTATGTATGTGCAGAGACTGTATGAGCTACTTAGGTCAGTAGAAGTACATCAAAGAGTTTAAGGTCAAAAGGGCCCGCGAGAGGGAGATGAGGAGGCCAGTGCTCAGAACTATCGAGCAAAAATACACTAATTTCACCTCTTGCTCTCTTTATATTTCCTTCATGCCCCTCAACTTCACCGCATCTTTCACACTCTCTAATTTTCTTCCTTCATCTCGCCTTTCTCATTACCCTTTTTCATGATTCTCTGAACCTCATTTGCCTCTTTTTGTACATGCACACATACACACACACACACACACACACACACATACACACACACATATCCTTTGTCAAAGTTGCTTAGCAAGATCCCCCATATAAATGCATCAGGACTCTCTCTGGGGCAAACAAAGACAATTTACTCCTCTGATGCTAGTTTTGATTTGCTAAATATCCACTTTTATTGTTCTTCCTTCCTTGCTTGCATGGTCAGAGTAGTCCTTAATTCTTGCTGTGATGTTGTTGTGGTGTTATTATGCCTAAATAGGACCCACGCTGGGAAAATTGGCCCGAGTTCAGCACAAGGATAAATGACCGAAAAGACCTTATAATAAGCACACACCTGTGTGCATACGTTTTTGCCTGTTTGTATTTGCCAGTATGTGTTTGCCTGTGCTTTTTATGTGTGCATTTATCTGTGCGTCTGCGTGAGCTTGATAATGATATCCATGAATTATGCATGCAGTGTGATGCTTTTCATTCAATTTCAGCTCTTATTTTCCCCCAAACAACATTACAGGGGCGGGTCTCTGGGCATTTGGCTGTAAATAAACTCGAACTAATAGACTTCAACTCTGGGCAAAACCCGTCTGCAAAGCACTCACCAGGGAGCGAGCTTAACAAACTGCCTTGAGGCAGAGCTGTTCTCAGGTCAGCTCCTGCGTATTACTATTGACTGTTGGGGGCACCGGCGAGGTTAGGAAGAACTGATCTGAAATCAGCACTCTTAGGGCAACTTTGTTCTTTGTTCCAAAAAATAAATAGATAAATAAAAAAGCAGCATTGTATATGAGGCGATAAGCTAACAAAAGCTAAAATAGCTTGAATGTTTACATGCATAAATTAGCATGTTATATCAACAAAGGTTTTTGTGCCCTGAGCAGAGATATATAAATAAATCCAACTATTTAATTGTGTGTGAGTTGATTGTGTCTTCTGGGTACCCGTTTACACCTTTTGTACACATAGGGCTAACTGATTAGCATACACATGTGCACAGGTGTGCGTCATAGTTCAGGTTATGTGTTCTATTTTCTGGAAAGTGCTGGGGAGTCCGGGTGAGGAGGTATGTTGCCATACATGACTGCCCATATCTCCCTCGTCTATGATCTGTGACCTTGTCCTCTTTCATCACTCGCTGCTTGTGACTGCACCATGGCTCAAAGCGCTGCCTCTCATCCCCCCCCCTCTCTCTCTCTCTCTCTTTCTCTCCCTCTGCCCCTCTCTCTGTCTCTTCCTCTCGCTCTCTTCCCCTCTCTCTCTCTCTCCTCTCGTATCTCTGCCTCTCCTCTCTCTCTGTCCGTTGCGCTCTGTTGCTCATTGAGGGCCCCGAGCTCCCCCTTTTAGTGCCTGGGGCGCCCTGCTCTGCACTTGTGACATTGGTGGTATATATGTGTTTGTGTGTGTGTGTGTGTGTGTGTGTGTGTGTGTGTGTGTGTGGGCATGCGTGTGCATGTACATACAGGCTTATGTAGGGTTGTATTTGAGGCCATGTGAGGACGGTCAGTCATATGATTTAGCAGAAGACAGTCACCTGCAGCTTTGCTTGAAGCGATGCGAATCACATTGACTCCTGCCAAGATGTCACACAATGTGCCGTTTACTCTCAGGAAAAGAATGTGTTTATATGGGTGTGTGTGACTGTGCGTAATGTGTAGATTGTGAACATATATCTTTAGCAACTGTGTAACTTTTTGCCATTCCACATGCATTTGTTAACTGCCTTCTTTTTCAGACTTTTATTTACCACTTATCACTTGAGTGATATTTTATCACTGTGCAAATGGAAAAAAAATATATCTATATTTTTATTCTTTTTCAGAGCAACACTTTGACCAAATTAAATGAAAATTACTAATAAAAATGGGCATCATGGGATCCATGAGATCTCAGTTTATAAAAGTTTTAACCACTAGGACATCTGACCTTCTTTTGTCACTTTTTTCAGCAGCACCGAGCACAAACAAAAAGCAGATGCTCATTAATGCCTAAATCCGACCGCCATATGCACAATATCTTCATAACAGCATAATTACAGTGTGTGCTGTCCGCAGTGACCATTTTTGAGCCTACTGAACAAATACAAGAAAGGCTCTGGTTTCTATAACTAAGGCGTATAGCACATGGAAAGAATGAAATTTTCATGAATCATTTATCAGAACACACTGCTGCGAGAATATTCAGGCACAGAAAGCAGTTGTAGCTGTAGCTGTGTACTTGTTTTATGTAGAGGACTTCACTTTGCCACTGGCAGTAGTGTCTCTATTGTGTCTCTAAGTGTGTTTTTTCCTTTGTTGTATTTAATCACAGATCATAACACAATGCCATATTTATGTCTTTTGGAGACAACATTATGCTTCTGTGTTTGCGTGTGTGGAGGAACAGTACTGCCAGGCAATGTGTCTCTTTTCATATTGTAAATGAGTGTATCTGTGTGTGTGTGTGTGTGTGTTTCCCTGACTTTAAGCAACATGACTGTGGTGAGCTCCTTGCTGACTCAGTTGCATTGCAGCAGTACTTTGGCCATTTAATACACTTATTGCAACACCCTGTTGACATGTCAATAAGAGGAAACAAAGAAATTGTTGGATCGGCTGTCGAAGTATGAGTTCATGTTGAGGTGAAACTTTTTTCTATTAATGAGAATCCAGTTAATTTTAGGTTTGAAGGCAGAGGTTAATAAAGCTGTAAAACAAAGTTGGTTGCTGTAAAACAGTGCTAATCAGTTACTTTGGCCAATTGGGGATAAAACTCCAAAACCGGCTCAACATCACAAACATATCTGATATTTTGTTGCATTCTGAAGTTGGTATAGCTAATCTGTTAGCAAATGATTGCCTATTCACACATTGAGCTGACATGGAGCAACATTAGCACTCATTTGGAGTTGTGTTTCCAGACAGTCGACAAATGTAAGTTGAATATTCATTCTCCGTCTAGCTCTGTTTTGATATTCCAACAATTCAGATGTTTCTGTTCAATTCTAAATGTTGACTGCTAAATTCTCCACTATATTCACCAGCTATGTTCATTTTGTCTGTCTGAGATTTAATGCTGGTCAGGTAGAGTACAGTGGGTTTATCAGTGTTTTAGCTGAAAACAGCTACCTTGAAAATTGTGTTTACTCCTAAATCAAAATAGGCCCAATCAATGAATCAGCCATCAGTTTTTAGCTTTTTGCAGATATATTGGTATCAGCATGCATATCAACTACGTACCAAGAAATTTTGGTATATGGTTGAGATAATTTAGAAACAGTATCTTAATTTCTTATAGTTTGTCCACCAAAGAGCAAAGTTTATTTTTCACCTGCAAAATGTTCCGTTCAATACATATCTTGTTCACAAATTTTAAATAACCAGATCGAAGCATCCTCATCAAAAATATTTCTTTATATTTCTTTTTTTTCTCATTCTTTTTTTATTTGACAGGTACACTCATTAATCAAGAGAAAAAAAAATTGTAAAAGAGCCAGAGTTAGCCTAAAAGTCTAATTTGTCTCTGGCCAAATGTTAAAAAGTCGACCAAAAATTAGAACAAAATGAGTTATGTTATGAAATTCATGATATACAACATAATTAACATGCATAGAATAACACAGTACACATTCAGCAATCAAACAATATCACAACACGATACAGAGTAGTTGAATGATCGATTGACCGATAGAGTTACATCAGATTTTTTAAACCCTCAAATTTTGATATTGATATTGGCCTACAAAATCCAATATTTGTCTAGTTATAAACAACAGTAAAGTTGCTGGCCATAAAATCAAAACAGTGAGCTGAAAGACAATAAAAAGCTGTAGAGTATTCATATTTTGATTTGTATATAAGATTGTTCAGTTTAAAGCTGTAAAAATGAATATGGTGGAGTTGGCTCTAACTAACCAACATGAATTAGATTAGGTCAAATTTCATGTTATAGTTAGGTAAGGTGATCATAATCCAATTCCACCATTGACACATATGGCGGTAGGAATTCCCTGCACTTTACCTGACTCAAAAAAAGAAAGTGTCTTTGGTAATTGAATGGGTAAGTCCATTTTTCCTCAGGAAGGAGAAATGGTAATGTTTCCAGCTGAAGTATGAATTATCATCTGTGCTTCAAATCATCCCCTGCGCACTTTTCTCCTGAATTTGTACCAGCTAATTGAACAGCTGGAGAAAAAAAAATATGGCAAATGAGAAATAATTTTGTGTAGGGTGCTCTTCCTGACATCCTTTTTCTTTTTCAGGTGTCCGGAATATCCTGTAGATGATATGTAATTCAGGAAGTGTTATGACTCACTGTCAGCCCTAAGGGTTATGCTATTATGGTTCCCAAGTGAAAAACTACTCTGACTCTATTATTCTGAACCCCTGAACAATAAGCATAATACCCACAGTAAGCTATTTCATTAATTCTGAATTGTTTTTGGAATAGAACGGTATTGCTTAGAGAGCCTTACAAAAGCAAATAGGGCATATTGTTATTAAATTCTTTGCATATAAAGCATTACCACAGGTAAAACTGTTTTATGAAAGTAAACCGCTGCATGTTCAAGAAGACAAAGTTGACAAATTCAATCATAATTGTGATTGCTTTTTTGTCAATTTGCAACCCTGTGCCTGTTTCAGTGACAGTATGGCCACATACAACAATACCCTCACCCAAACACAAATCATTCCTCTTATCTCTCAACACAACGTACCTAAACTCTGTCTGCATACGTCTGATATTCCACTCACACCTCTCCAACTGGGAGATTAAAGACCCAATATATCAACATTGCAATATTGATCCTATCGATCATGCCTTGGAGAACAACACAGCCAATAAAAAAGAGGGAAAGTATTCCAGAAAGCCTCCTCACTAACTCGCAGGGAAGGAAACTATTCTGGTCCATTTGTCAGGATCAAGTTGAAAGACAAGAGAAAGCACCAGGGAGATCTATAAAGGGACTTAAACTTTCCTTTGAGGTTTTTATAAACCATAAAGCATGTAGCTGAATCCTCTTATGTCTGCAGTGAGTGGCAGGGACTTGCAGCATCAATCAAAATAATGAATCTGTATTAAATCCAGACGTCCCGCTTGCTGACATCCATTTTTGAAAATACATATTCCTTGGTCACAGGATCAGATGAAGAGGGAGAGAAGGAGGAGGAAAAGGGAGAGAAAGTGTGAGGGAAATGCATGAAGAGGCAATAAAAATGAGAGACGTGTGTGAGGGTTAATGTGATGCTGGTCAGTTGATCATTGTCAGATTTTTACAGCGGAAATAGTACATGTGCTGTTTAGGCATATATATATTAATTCTCTTCCAGGAGCATTAAACAATGTCAGATAGGAATTCAATGACAGAGTTACCTCACTCACATCATGGGATGATTCATCTACTTTTATTAATTTGTCTCTCTGTCTGTATTTTTAGGGCTTTGGGACTTGACTGTACTACTGTCTGTTGCCTTTTTCAGTACTTATGATAAAGTGCTTATTTGACTTTTTTATTATTTGGCCAAATTTTTAACTTTATGTGGATTTCTACATTCTAAATGGACTAAGGGGAGCTTTACAGGCTTAGTCACTCAGATTCAGATACCCACATACTTAACATTCTCATTTATATTTTCAGCCAATCAGGATGAACCTCAAATGCTTTGGAAGCAGCTGCTATTAGAGAGTAACAGCCTAACACTCCTCATGTAAGACTTCAGTGACAAGATGTCCCTCAGTGGATTCTGTGATTTTAGAACAGGAGTTACAATATATAACTCTAACCTTAACACCCCAATAACAATGTATGATTCTCCATATAATACATATGTCACCCACAGTTTACATCTAAGTGTTGACAAATGAACATGGTCCAGAGAGGAAAAGTCCAAAGTCTAGAGAGGAAATATAATCAGCCAAAATATATGGCATCAGCTGTGTGGGTTTACCATGGTGTGAAGGTCCTTTTAAAACTGTCAACCTCCTTTATTACTGATGTGAATAAAAACCCAACAGGCCTACTTAATAAATATATTATTGGCTGCTACAATCATTTCGCACTTGACTCACCTGTCTAAATATTAGGGAAAATACATATTCAAGGACACCAAGGGAAGTAGTAAGCTAAAATTACTTCTTTACATTAAATGGTTTCATGCTGACACTGAACTGTTTTCATTGTCTTGACTATAACTAAAGATGAGTCACAGCTACAGAAGTCTCTCTCTCTGTGCCTGTGTGAGATAAAATAATGCTGCAAGTCTTATACCTGCTTTTCACAGATTTTAATTTCCTCTGGCCTTGTGGTCATTGGGCTCTGATAGATCAGGCTCAGCAGCTATTCCTTTACATTTCAATTCCCACCTCTCATATTTTGTGTCCCAAAATACTGTTATTGCATTGAGCCAAAAATGCAATTTTAAGCAGTGTTGTGTTTCTATCATATTACGGCACAAAACGCCTCATGTCCTCACAAGAAAAACAACAGTATAGGTCCAAAATGCAGCAAAAACAACCTATAGTTTAATTTACATTTAGCAGTTGTAGTAATTATGACCCGGGGAAGTGACGTAGTTTAGATGACATCAATATAAGGTGACAATTTGCCTTATTAGGAGGCGGGTTGGGTGGATGCTAGATGCTAGATGTTAGATGACAAAAAGTGGACTTAGCTGCAGGAGACCACTGTTCGCTTTGCGTGTACAACCGCAAGGCAGGACATTTTTTTTTAAAACGTAACAGCATGATGTTTACTCTTGCCATGACAACAAACTTCCTTAAGTAAAGTTACTTTAAGGAAGTAACTTTAACCCACACAACTTATCAAGAGAATTTTAATTCAAACCATGATATTTCCTCAACCCTAACCAAGTGGTTTTTGTGCCTAAACCTAACTAGCACTTAGAATTTCAAATATAAGCTTAGGACATGTCTGATGAACCAAACTTAACCATTCAAACTGATCATATCTGATTTATAATTGCCCTTTCTCTCTCTCTCCCTGTCGTAAGGAGTTAGCTTAACACAAATGTGTTTCAGTGTGCACACACTCGCATGCACGCACTCACACTCACGTACACACACACACACTCACACATTACACCAAAACACACACACCCTCATTACATTATTTTTTATCTATTTTGTGTCTTCACTTGGTTTGTGCTGCCTATGTTATGTTTGCTTTTGATTCTGTGGTTGCTTGTTTGTTTATTTTTGTGGATCACATGACTTTTGTATTTGCTTATAATGCGTAATGAGGTGAGATTACAACCATAAACCTCTAGGGGGTTTTCTAAATCTCACCTGCACAATTTGTTTCTTCTTTTTTGTTGTTGTGTTTATGCTGCTTTGTTTTTACTGTGTAAATAAAATAAAATAAAAATAAATTAAATAAACCACAGCGTTGTCACACCATGAAACATTATTTTTAAAAAGTGATTTATAACTGTTTTTGTATATTACACTCCAATGAGTCATTCTGAAAACGCTCCTATGGATCGTTCTGGAGTGCAGGTACAATCGACCTATGAGGTCATTCAATCATGAGGATGTGTGTAGTAGTTTGTAGTGTGCCCCCATACTTGATTATGAACAAATGGAATTTGATTGGTTGGTGGTGAAAAGAGGAGGCAGCAAATCCCTAGTCCTCCTCAGTGCTTGGCTGAGAGATGTACTAGTGATAAGCAAGTAATTGGAGAAAGACCTAGCATGTCCAGAATATTGTTGTGAATCCTGGCACAAGCATAAATGTATGATCAAGCTCCAGGCGGAGGTGCACATGGGTGAGACCAAAATATATTTTTCCATTTTGGTGAACAGGGACATGACCAATCACAGTGCAGGACAGCACAGTCTGAAAAGGGGCTTGGAACACGATGAATATATTGCTCTTGAATGGGATGTGAGGGATCCCAAAGTGCAAATGTCAAGTACCCTGAATAGGCTAAAATTAGAAGAAAGTGTCCTTTTTTTATGGTGAATGCAGTTTTCAGAAGATATTGTTATACCTATCACCATGTTTTCTGTGTGTATGCACAGTGAGTTATATTAAAGTCCATGTAAAGCAATAATAATGTAATATGTGTTCTGAGTTTGTCACACTACAGAAAATCATGTTATCAACCACCCAGCCAAATTTGAATGATTAAAAAAATTTCAAAATATACAAAGTTAGGTTTCAAAATCATGAAAAAACAAGCAGTATTCTGAGCTCTGAAACACTAGGGGTGTGTCCACTGAAGGCACTGAAACCACACCACAAATGAACAACCTCTGAACCTCTGAACTTAACAACACTCATGTAAAACGGCCTTATAAAAATAGACAATATAAAATAGGCCTTGTTGGTGGGTTTGAGATAAGCAACATGGATGACATTTTAAAAATAAAGTAATATTAAGAGCCATTGTTTAATTTGGCACATAGTTTGTAGGTAAATGTGGACTTCTTTCAGTAAAAATGTAACTTAAATGACTAGTTAACAAGTGATCCATCACCAATCATCATTATGTTAAATTATTGTTTTTTTCAATGGAGTTCAATGTTAACGTTATTTACTTCTCTGCTGAAAAGTCGGAAGTTACTTATCAGATAGTTTTACAAACTTTCATTGGAGACAACTGGAATTCATGGATAATCCACTGTTACTGGTGAATGGAGCCATTTTCGGTCAGTAGTAGTGCTCAAGGAGTTATTTCAAACCCAGCTGAAGTGTCCATTAACAACGGGTAGAGACAGTGTTAAAGCGGCGCCAGCTGCCACCTCCGCCTTCAGCTAAGCACCAGCTGTTCAGATGGGAGGTCCACAGGCAGAGGGAGAGCATTTGCTGGGCAGCACTTCACCAAAAAGCATGGCTTGAGAAGTTTTTTCTCCAAGGGTGACGGCCATCATGAAGCCACCCTGGACTCCTCAGCAGGGAAGTGAGTAACATCAACACCAAACTCCATTAAAAAAAAATGAAAATTTAACATTGGTGATTGGTGATGGATCGCTTGTTAACTAGTCATTTAAGTTACATTTTTACTAAAACAAGTCCACATTTACCCACAAAATATGTGCCGAATTAAACAGTGGCCTCTAATGTTATTTTACTTTTTACAATATCATACATGTTGCTTGTCCTACACCTACAAACAAGGCCTATTTTAAATTCCATATATTTATAAGGGAGTTCGGCATGAGCGTTGTAACCACTGATGCTAATGCACTAGGGCTATCTTTAATATAGTGTCAGGGGAGGGGTCATGCTAAGTATGGCTCCAGTGCATCAGCGAGCCACCATTTCAGGCCCGCCCAACAGATCCTGAACACAAAAATGGTGAAAAATAGTTTAATGGTCTGACTCCACAATTCAGTGCTACATAGTTCACAGTCTCAGCAGTTATTTTCTAATATGTATAATGTGTTTAAAAAGAAATCTCTGATTTTCCTTTACTTACTTTCCTTTACTTTTCTTTTAAAAGACAATGAGGTCTGCACAGGGGGAAATTGTCTTGTTGTCTTGTTTTTATTAACTAAAGTAATTGAAAAAGGATGCATTCATATAGTCTAAAATTGGGAATGTACCATATGCACATAATGAAGTAATAGCCTGTTTAAGTCCATAATTAGCAACTGACAACTCACCATAAACATCCAGTGTACATGACATAAGGAATTTGATTATCCTTAATTATCCATAGAAAATGGCAGAATTTGAAGGAAACACAGCATGAAGTTATTGCCGTCCCGGCTCTCTTGCCTTTTTGAGCGAGAATACAGAGTGGGAACTGGTGGTAATAGGCAAACCTAATGGAGTTTCATGATGCACCTTGGAGAGAGAAATTGAAAATTTCCTTGTAGCATTCACCAATGCATCCTCAGGATATTATCTATCTGTTATGTTGTCCTCCTGATTGTTTGTAACATATAAACTCAGAAAGAATGGAATAGCCCACTACTTTGGTGTCCGAAAAAGAACATAAAATTGTGGAGGTATTATACAGGAAGCAGGTGCTGGTTGGATAAGATTTGATCAATTTACAGAATATCAGCTATTTTAATGAATATTGTGAATGTAGTAATTGTCCACAACTCACTTTAACTATATGAATATGTCCTATGATAAATCCTGACAGTTGTTGGAGTTCCTATAAACTAAACATACATTAGTTGTAAGCATTTGGTTTAAATTTATAATATTTAAGGATGGAATATGTAATGTAGCCAATACAATCCTACAATCCAGGTGTATCCATCGTCACACTGTTTTAATCACAACCCCAAGCTTGTTGCCACTTGTGAAGGTTGGATGTCAACTGAATGCAGATTGCTAAATCAAAAACTATGTCTTCAGCTTAGAACTCTCTTCAGTACAACACATGGTATAACATCTGCTCCATCTTACCATCAATTGCAAACAAGGATCCCAGGATACTCTAATTTTTTGAGCTTAGAGTATATGATAACTCACTCCCAACCTGGAGGGTGCAAACTATTTACAGTGTATGGTCATGGCCATGGTAAGTATGCACATACTGTATGTCCACTGTATATATCCTTCTAGGTGGTGGACATCTCAAGCTGTCACAAAGCCCTATGGTTTTTTTTAATTCTTTACCAACTGGATCAGTAGGAGGCTGTTAAGTTATTTGTGTTCTTGTCCTTGACATGTTGGACGGTAGGTCCTCTGCTTGCTGGTGGTGTGTTCAGACAGAACATGAAGCAAATTTTTGCCTTACGTCTTTACATTGACTTTATCTGCGATTGCGCCAACTCTAAAGTTTGCATCGCATTCTGTGTGAACACACAGTAAGTATCTAACAAAGCTTGGGACTAAGTGAGCAGGGAGCATGTTAATCCTGCCCAGTGTAGTGTGTTCCTCCATGCTAGTCAAGTTCAAAAAAGTCAGTTTTGGGTGCCTTGAAGATACCGTGTGGACCTTTTGACCACTAGTAGCCCTATGAAACAATATTTTAAAGTGTTTTGTTTGTTCCTGTGCACACACATGAGAATGCACATGTGCACATATGAGCATGTGAGTGACACAATACACATATACCTACAGTAGTAGAGGTCTCAGCTACTACATCATCTCATAAGTGGGATTTTTTTTCTCTCGTTTTGTGAGTTTATACTAAGGCGCTATATCACACAAAAGAGCCATTATAGTTGCTGTTGTAAACAGTACAGCCACCTGGAGGTTATTATTTTACTTCTATCTTTACGTTTGACATATGACACCTATTTTCATCCTCTCACCTTCTGTGAACCTCTTCTCACCTCTCATAGCTTACACTCCGTGTCATCGCCTTAACAACCCCCACCCGACCACAACAGCCACAGATGCTCATCTCTGCTCTCACTTTCTTACATGCGACACTGCAGAGCTACTTCTCTCAAACCAGCATTTCTTAACAAGGATGATTCTTATCCTGCATCTCAACAGTGACAGCTCCACCCCTGCGCCAACAGCGTATGGATAAATCATCCCCTAGAGCACCCTATCATTTACTTTAGGCTTCACAGAATCCTCCTCTCTGTAAATTAAACAACTGTCATCACAGATAGATCCCTACCATAACCATAACCACTCCATTTGGTGCATAAGTCATTCAGCATGCGAGAATTCACACTGCGTTAAGATTGGAGTGGGTAAGGCTGATTTGATAATGTAGAGCTGGGCTATTTTTTGAATCAATGTATTAACCAAAGTCACTATATGCACTAAGTCTAATACAAATCTAATGATAATTCCATTTTAATCAAGTCTAATCATTATAATATTAAGCATTATGAGCATAAAGAGGGATATCAAATAAGAAATGATTGGACAGAGGTGCAGATGGTGGGAAGAGACAGAGTACACAGGTGTATTCACATTTGATCAAAGGGTTTGACATCTGTATTTCTAAGCTGATAATAATGGAAACATTAGTGAAACATCACAGATGTAAACTGACTTTAGTTAGTGTGGCCAGAACTCTGATTCATGAGGCAAAACCAACTACATAAAAGTAGGCTTTACTTGACAGACAGGCAGTCTTACCATTGCTAACAGGCAGTCAGACAAGCAAATCAAAGACAGATGGATGTTCATAACAAGGAAAGGCAGGCAGGAACAAAGGCTTCAACACTAAGGCAACATGGACGAAGACTGGCGCTGAGCTCCCCTTTATATACTATATACTGCAGCTAATGAGGGAGCAACTATGCATGCACTTGAAAGGGATGATATATTGGTAAAATTGCTGATTGTTTTTACCTCACAGGGTCTTTATCAGGGCAGAAACAGTACAAATGGATTAATTACACCTGGTAGATAGATAACATAAACAACGATCACAATGATATCAAAGTTCCGATATAA
This sequence comes from Thunnus albacares, assembly GCF_914725855.1. Lineage (NCBI taxonomy): Eukaryota > Metazoa > Chordata > Actinopteri > Scombriformes > Scombridae > Thunnus > Thunnus albacares. Next base: position 10,827,959 of record NC_058108.1, on the reverse strand, counting down.
AGATTAAAAAAAGAAATAATGATCTCATAAATCATATCTCACAGTATGACACAGTTCCATCACTCAGACCCAGATATGGGGGACAGCTGAAGACATACATTATACTAATACAGTTAATACAGTATCTCTCATACATTCACAGTATTAAAGCCCCAGGGAACTTGGCTTCAAATCTGTTGTATTTCTCTGTTGCTTAAATTAGTCATTGTGCAACTTTACTATTTTTAATCCATTTAAAGATTTGTAGAATACACCCAAACCTAAATGTTTGATCAGAATGTACCTTTTTCAGCAGCAGTAAACTGCATTTCTACCAGCAATAACTACTCTGAGGACAACGTTTTTTCCTGCCAGCTTGAAAAGAGACACTTTAAGTCTAGTACTGGGAAGTGTTTATGTTTTCTCAGTAAATCCGGGTCTGGACTTCTAAATGTATTGAGTATTTCAATTTATCCAGTACTGGGTGTTTCAGGCCACTAGAGCACAGGACACACTAACAGGATGTGCAGGTACTGAGTGGATGAAGAGCAATTATGCTTCATTATCTTCCAAAATAAGCTGTAGGCTACATAAAGCTGATAACTTATAAAATCAATAAGTATTTTACTGTACTTACTGTGATGTATTGTTTCTAAGAGTGAGTGATTTTTACAATAAATAAAGAAAAGTCTACCAGCTTATGTATGTTATATCATGACAGCAGCAGAAATAAGAAATGACCCAGAGACAATAAAGACAGTTGTCAATAAAGTCAATAAAAAGTCTGCAGGTAGAAGGAACAGCATCCACAAGCTAACAGGCTAACATGCACATAGTCTACTGTCTGAGCTGAGACCAGGTCTGAGACCAGAAGCCCCTGGGCGATCTCTTTGCCATTCTTTGGCATACAGGCAACAATTCTGCATGAACGAGAAGTGTTGAGATATCAGCAGCGAGAGCATACACCTACGGTAAGCCCCGAGGGGAAAACATGTATCAGTCAGTCACCACCTGTACTGCTTGAAGCAAGTGCAAATGTCATCACACAGTACTCAAATTACTGTAGTTTTTAAATACACTTCATGTATTTTATTTATTTGACAGGGACAATGCTCATTAATCAACAAATTAATCTTTTTAATCTGGGGCTCTACTGGAGTATCTTTGCATAATTTACAGTTTAAAAAACTCTTTATTTAACTCATTCTGGCTCTTTATGCTTTAAACAAACTCATTGCAATCCTATCTGAAATATGAGAGTGAACAAAACAAAACACCATATGGAAAAACCTTAGCAGCAAAGGCTACTGAATGGACGGCCGTTCATGGGCATGCACAACAAGCTGACATCAGCTCATTGGCAAGGTAGTAAAAACTTGCAAACAGAGCGTTCAGGGAAGGTCGAAGCCTCTTTTGACTTACAGGGGGCATTTTTACAAATGTTAACCTCAAGTTTTGGAACTTTGACCAAGTTTAACATCCAACATCATAACAGTATAACAGAAAATCACAAAAAGCATAATATGTTCCCTTTAAGATTTGTTTGTTCATTTTTTGCCAGCACATTTTAGTTCTATCTCCAGCTATGGAATTAGATAAGATGTTGATGTGAATCATTTAAATTAGAAACTGAAGCAGTATTTAGTCATTTTGTCAGTCAACTGATTCGGCCAAATTATTAAATGCTACTTTCTAGTTTTTGTTTTTTTTCTAGTTTCTTGCAGTTTTGTTATTGCCTAAGTCCATGCTGTCTTTTGGGTTTAGAGGCAAATAAAGTTAAGAAAAGCAGTTTTATTTCCCACACCACACTCATACCCTAAAGCTCACACACAAACATAAAGAAAAACATAAACAAAATATTCACTCGCTCCAGCTTCCCATCCTCATCTCTGAAAATGAAATATATTAAGTTGGTGGTACAGACAAGTCCCACTTGATAAGCGTCTCAGTCATGCAGAAAAACATCTTCCACACTCTCATAATGTAGACAAAATGCCATTTACATGATCCATCGCCTCGAGATAATGTCTCCCTTTGTGGGTTTTGGAGGTGCCTGTGTGTGTGTATGTGTGTGTGTGTTCCTCTGTGTGTGACACTCTGACAGGAAAGGACTCCTCTTCTGTCTTCATGTCCTCTCTGTTTGCAACTGTTATGGGTGTAAAGTTTCTATGGGTGAGAGGGTTAGGGGAAAAAAAAACCTGTCATGAAATGTACATTGCTGAAAATATCACACCAATGTAAGAAACTGTGAAAATAACAACACCAACATCTTTAGCATCACAGGAACACATTTTTGCTAGTGTTTTTTTTTCTTGATTAAGATTTACAACTGGCACATGGGCACTTTTTAGTCAGCAGATTTTTTTTTTATTATTACAGGCTGTAATGATTATTAGTTGATGCAAAGACTGTACAAAAGCTCCGAATGCAGCAGGATATTTATTTGTCCTTTCCTCTTTCAGTAGTAATGTGCCTCAGCAATTTCTAATGTATTAATTTTTCATTACACCACTCTTTTCACTTCATGAACAATTTGTCTCTGACCCTGACGCTGGTTTTACAACAGCAGAACAAGCCTGCCTGGTGTAACAGGGCCCAGTTCCTGTGACACCTGATAAATTGCTGATTTAAGATGAGTTTGAATGCCGACTTCTCCTCTGCATCATACTCAGGGGCTTAATTTATTGGGGAGGGACACAGGGGACATGTCCCCTGCACATTTTTAGAGGTCTGAATTGGACCCCTCCACTTTTTACAGTCCAAAAATTAACTAACTTGAAAATGAGACCACCTTAAACCTATGCCTATGTGCCTATGAAAGACAGTGAGGGTGAGGCAGGGAGAAGCAGTACTGAGTTGCAGGTAGGTTATATGTTACCATAGTCCCTAAATATATGTATAAATGCAGGAAATGGGATTCAAAACACAATTTTTTCTGGGGGAGGACCCCAAGACCCCCTGTTTTATTGTGTCCCCCCGACTTCTGAAACCAAAGTTACACCCTTGACCATACTACTCAACATCTTCACAAAAAAAACAGCTAAAAGCAATGTCCTTCACTGTTGTTAGAGGGTTGCTCTCTACTCAGCCATGACTAAGAGGGTGATGGAAACTTTCACACATGTCAGCGAGCTAAATTTAGTACCAGAAAAAGAAGGTCTTTGGGGTTGACCTCCGATCCTGAACCAGGCAGGTGTGAGAACACCTCTCAGGCAGATCACACATGTCTGCCTGCGCTGTGCCACAGTGAGGAAATGGCTGACAGTTGAAGATGACTACTGCAAATGCAGCTGCAATGTGCAAAGCAGGACTAAAAATGTGAATTTAAAACAATGCGGTGTGGTTTGACAGGCAAGTCGAAGATTGTCTCTGTAATTAGAGCAGGCTCTCACTGAATTTTAGTATTTAAACTATGCATTGTTTTCTCTATCTGTTTAACTATTTTTGTCTCTGAGTCTATCACTCTCTCTCCTTCTCATTCCCATTCTGTTGCACAAAAGATAGAGAATGTAAAGTTTATGTAACAACCATTTTGAGAGGGCACACTGGGAACAAAAGAAATGACAATCATCAGATAGTGATTATCTGTGCAGCAACTCATTCATGGGATAAAGCTAATACATAATGCAAACCTCTCATCTAGCCGACAGTCAGTGGCCCCTCATCCATTATAAGCTCAGCCCAATATGTATTTCTCAACTAAAGGGTGATCGAAGGCGTGATGGGGCTGAAGCAGCCTTGAAATGAATGCAACTTTGACCCACATCTCCAACCACCCCCCTAAATTAGAAATCCATACTTCATTTCTCGGGCAAGGACCCTTGTTTCTGCAAAGCCGACGGCTGATGTGGGCAGCAGTGATAGGCACTCAGTCAGTGTTCAGTCTGGCTCGTACTCTTTATGCCTCCATACTAACTGGTGGAAAACTCGGGATAATGGAGGGAGGGATGAAGAGAGGGAAGGCTGACCTTTAGATAATCATCTCAGGGTCGGGTTTAGGACATACACTTTTTTTTTTTTTTTTTGAGAAGAAGAATTAAGTTTGACTTTCTTATCTAAGAGGATTAGAGTTCAGACCAAGGTAAAGGTCCACGAGCTAGTTTACTGTATGTTGACAGAAAGGGAGAATCTGTCTTTGTTTGCATGCTGGACTTGGTAGTTCGAGATTGATCAATCTTGATTAATGAAATTGATGCTATTGCAGAGGACTCTCTACCATCTTAAAGATTCTGCAGACAAAGTATGAAATATCACTATCTTAAATATTTTAGCCTATAACAGTCATATTAGATGTATTCTTACTAGTCATCAGCCACTAGATAAAGTCCTAAAGTTCCTACAGTTTATACAGCACTCAATTTTTACAGGATACAACCCTAAACCATGCTGCAATACATCTAGACCGACTGACAACAGTACAAAAAATTGGACACACAAAAGGCAACAACAATTACAGGATCTTAACCAATCACAAATATGACATTGTTATGTACGTCATGTGTTCTATATACCCAACATAACTATTTTTACAACATTAACACTTACTACCATTACGTCCTTGCCCCAAAACAATGTAATCATCCAGAATAACGTCTTGCCAAGAATCTATACACACATCCACACATCAAATTGATACAATACAAATATCAAAGTTTATATGACAATTATGAACTACATCATTACAATATTAAGGCTGGGTGTCATTTGAAAAAAACAGGAGGGCTGCAAAACTGAGAAGGTGAAAACAGAGAATGTTTGTCATTTTTGTGTGAAAATTACTGTTGGGCCTCATATATGAGGTATATGAGATAAAGGCAAGCCTGACTGAAACCTGTAGGAACCTTTACAACATCATAACAAAGAAACGGCGTCAAGTCGAAGTGAAGGACTTCAAAACAGACTTCAGCTCCCACCATGCTTTGCTAAACTCACACCCAGGTGCGAAATCCGGCAAAATCAAACTATTGGCTCCCGTTGGACGAGACTCACCAGAACCCACGAGGGGTCTAGCTCCCCGACATTGACATCACTGAGGGTATATACACCTGAGACGAGCCCAAAACTAGGCTTCCAGTTGTAGCTACTGCTACCGTAGGAAGTACTCCTGTACGTACATTAACTCTTAACTAGCCCGCACTATCTCAACTTCACTGGACGCGTAGAGATTTTCTCTGTGTTCAACCGAGCACATTTTCTGGATCCAAAGAAGAAGACTGTTCTGCAACCCAGCGCCCTTTCCTGTAGAAGTGAAGAAGAAGGATAACCCCGCTTTCTTCAACGGAGTCGACTCCGCTGTCCTTCGCAACCCAGACGAGGATCAGCTGCTGTAAAAACCCGCTGACAGAGTGAGAAGATGGCCTCGTCATCATCCGAGCCCTGAGGAACCGAGCCCGATCTGAAAGACAGACTGAAACACTTTACTCGCTTCCTTAAGTGATACAAGTAAGAGGCTTAAGTCTGGGCAGAGATAGGTTACTAAAGTGTGTGTTATTTTCAGCTTTACTGCTGTTGCTGTTAAGCTAACGGACCGTGAGTCTTGTTAATGTTGCCGATAATACTGTGGAAGTATTACTGTTGTTTGCTGCTTGTTTTTGGTTGTGTTTATAACAGTAAGCTGATTTGTGTTTTTTCCAACTTTATTGGGCTGCTTTGTGTTACTTTGCCACCGTGTGCAAGCCAGCAAATTGCGTTTTATCTGGCCAGCGACCGCAGCAGACGGCTCACAGTCCATTCACCATGTATCTGAGTGATAAAAAGCAATTATTGCGCCTTCCCACAACTGCTAGGATCTCTCTATGCTTTTGGTGCCTTCACCTCTTTCTCCTCTTACTAACCACGCACATACATGTTCCTACACACACCCACACACGCAATCGATGAGCTGATAACTCGGTAGCAGAGCTTAGCACTGTCCCCAAACTATCTCATTGTCAGAGACACAGGCCAGCAGCAGCACACACACATACACACACACACACACAGACACACACACATGCACACACACATACACACACATCTGCATGTGCCATATGCTTGCTTGTTGTTTATAGTTTCTTGTGTTCGATAATTTGTAGTTGGATGATAGATGTTTATTGATTGAAGTGCTATTGATAGTGAATTGATATTGCTAACATTAATAAACTTTGTTATACTTTAAAGAGAAGTTGTTTTAGTATTAGACTTATTAAAAGATCTGAGGCACCCTAGAGGGCCTCTAATGGCTTCGTGGCTACTTAGTCATAGTTAAAAATATGCCTACGTGTTTCAGCCAATAAGGCCTTCATCAGGGCAAGTACAAAATGGTCACCTTTAGGCTAATTATATGTTGGTAAGTAGTCACATGATCAGTATTGACAAGTAGTAGTCACATGATTAATGTGGACAGGTAAAGTCACATGATAGACACAGTTCAGACAGAGACAACCACACATCTAAACATTAACATAATACCAAGGCAAAAAACAGCAATTAACTAACAAAAGAATATATATTTAAAAAAATCTAAAAATTCTTATGTTTTCAGTGCACACAAACAAGACGGCACATGATGCTGTTTAAAGAATAAATCAAAGACAAATACAGAAAAGGAAAGAAATCAAGTTCCCCATTCAAAATGGGATATTGCATAGCTTTCAATGTATCCCAAACCATTCCCTTTGTAAGAGCCTTTTTAATTTGTCTCCACCTCTCCAGGAAAAAAAAAGCAATTTGAATCTCATTTCCTGCATTTCTATATATTTAAGGACTGTGGTAACATATTACCTACCCACAACTCAGTGCTGCTTCTCCCTTCCATGCCCTCCCTGTCTTTCATAGGCACCTCCACTTCATCTGATCTCATCTGATCTCCACCCAGTAAGGGGTGTTTTACATAAAAACCTTTTGTTCTATGAATGTTTTTTAACAAACACACCGACAAATTCTGCCCAAGTTATCCAGTATGAGGTGATGTGAGATCTGTTCCGATCAAACTGCAGAACAATTAAACATAATGTGCAATCAGATGCAACACATATTCCCAAAAGTCACATGCAGGTGAGCCTAGATCATCACAGGAGGTCCTCCTGTATTATTAGCCACGAGTAGCTGAGGATTTTGTCAAGAAAATGGAAGAAAACGCCTCCCTATCTGATGTATGAGCAGACACCATTCAAACCCAACTTGATGACACACACAGAAATAAATAATACTATACGTTGTTCACCATTTTACCTACGTTAATCAAAACAGGCACTAACCTTGTCTCCTGGCAACAATGGTAAACAGCTCCACTTGGAGGATTATACAAACATACCATAAATCAGAACAACAGTAAAGAAGTGTGAAAGCAGAGCAGCATGGGTAGAGAGGAGGCGGACGTTCAAACTCCGGTCCAGACTTGAAATAACAAACCCAATTTGCAAACAGCCTCAGAAGAATGCACGGTATATAGACATTACCTTCCAAAGATTTAATGAATAGCAGTTTTGCTATTATTTTCTAGCCACGGAGCATCAAAGCATATCAAACAGCAAACTTTGTGAGTGGATATGTGTTTATTCTTCGTTTAGAAGGAATCTTCCATAGCTGATGACTGATTTTAATCTTCTGGTTGATCTGCCCTGGAACTGAATCTCTGACCTTCTGATTGCCACGATGACATTTACCTGCTTATCCACACATAATGTACATATTAAACAAGGGTCAGAGGTTTGTGTCAGACTGTAGGCTAATGGTGAACCATGTGTCATATGTCAGCTCATATGCCTTTTGCACTTCACTGGTATGACCATTTTAACAAACCATCATTTAATTAGGCAAGTTGACTAAAACGTCTATGTATGTATTTATTTATTTATTCATTTATTTTACAACAGTGACCTAGGGGGCAAATTGCAGGGGGAGGTTGGGTTACACACACTGACATGCTAGAGATGTCTGTAGAACAGGTCTTTTTAATAACTAACTGATCATTTTTGAGGTTGGTTTGATATACTGAATCGCCTGGTTCACTCCTTTATGCCCATTCTTGATCCTTACTAGGTTAGTGGCATTGAACGGTGTATAACATGATGCTGACTAGGAGGATACAGCCGGGCCACACCGCCTACTTGAGCAGCGCATGTGCAGGTGGAACCTTTTCATTTTGGCACCCATGTTAACAGGTTAGAGCAGCCGCACAGTCCACTTGAGCAGCGCAGCTCAAACCTTGTTTATACTAGTGTTAGACACCGTGGCACGGACCGCTGCAGATGGTGCGCAAGCTAAGAGCCTGCACAGAGGCGTTTATCTTCAACATGTTGTTCGTTGCAGTATTCTCTGAAACACCAGGGGGCGTACAAACAAAATATTCTGTGAATAAGCAAGAAGTCAACGAGTCCACATTCAAATGGTCATGAATATTTAGAGAACTTTGATTTAGAGATTTTGACAAGAAAAAAAGTCAGATAGCACTTCATGATTTGACATGGTAGTAGCCCCGTGGGAGTGACACTGGAGTGAATTTTCATTCATATGCCATTTTAACTTGCTACCGAGCAAATGTGCTGATAAAATAATTTTGTTTAATGATTATTCATTTTGATGGACACAGTCATTAGGAGAGGTACATTTTTGTATTGTTTGCACAGATGTTTTGGAAAATCACTGTTTTATACCTTTGGGAAGTCCCTCTCTGCAGCGCTAGCAGCATGCGCCTAGTTACAAAAATTCAGAGATACACAATCAAGTGCCGCAACAACTTGTGGGGCTTTCACACTAGATGCAAAAGAAGCGATGATGTCATTTCTGGCACACACACACAATCGTGCCGGGGACCCTGCATCAAGCATAAACCTAGCTTCATTTGCTGCAGCGGCGCGTCATCTAGAGTTTCAGCATTGAGCCTATTTTCTCTGCGAGAGGCTTGCGGTTCTCAGCAAAAATACACAGTGAAAATGATCTGTTGATAGTCATATTGACATCAAACCAGCAACATTACACATTTCACTATAGTTTCAATGTCTATATCTGTAGAATATGTCACAGGCATGAAAAAAGATATAGATATTTCACAATTCAGCATGCACTTCTTAACCTAAATATAATGAAATTTATAAATATAGCCGCAAGCAGCAACAATTGGGGTCCAAACAGATTACAAAAAAACTGCAAAATTTGACATTTGTAGAGCAGAAGACTAGATGCAGGTGACGAGAGATTAAAATGATGAAAGAATTTTGACTCCATTCTAAGCCGTTTTCAAGATAATTATGAAAATGTAAACTTGATTATTACAGCATCACCTTGAGGTTAATGAGTGCCATTATATGTGCTTGAGTAGTGGGTGGAATTTGCAACTCACCTGCTAATTTTGGTGATTTTTGGTCATATGGTTTTGCTGCACAAACCCTTTAAGTAGAGAAAAATAAGAAAGAAAAAAAGGAAAGAAACAAAGAAAGAAAAAGAAAGAAAAATGAGAACAAGAGGGCTCAAGCAGCGAGCTTTGCTGCTTGGACCCCCAATGAAATGAAACGAAACATTCTATTATTGATGGCCATTATCAAAGGCAAACTAAGTGTAGTTAGGGCTTACAGTAGCAGCACCACAGCAGCAATGCCGTCTGTGTGGACACCACAGGCATGCAAGCCGCAGCAGTTCAGCGAGGTAGTCTTCATGCACAGGTAAAGGTAGGCAGTGTGGCTCGGGCGTAATGGTATTGCACTGAATAGCAGATCTGCTGGGACTCCTCCGCACCCCGGCTTGCTCATTTGCAATTAGGAAACATTGTTGGCAGACACAGTGTGCTGCCTTCTTTATTGGACTCAAGTAATCACATTTTAAATGCACATTGAACTATCTGTTTTCTTACAAAAAAAATACACTTCCCAAGCCCAACAGTGTACAAACATTTTTAATTCATAATGTTGATTTTTTTTTAATGAATAATTTCTTGATGTTGCTGGTTTTTACAATATAGCACAAAAGTATCAAAGAACTACCATCCTATTAGGAGAGTAGAAAGAGAGAGAGAGAGAGAGAGAGCGCGCATGAGGCCTCTCCACTATCAGCGGGAATACTTCTAAAAAGTTTTAAAATTTGATTCATTTAGATGTCCTGACTGAAGTGTACTGATACAACAAAAAAGCTCACAGTGGCATGGTTCCTTCAGTGTATGAAAAAAGTTCAAGTGTTCTTTTTTCAGACCTGAACCTTTTGACTTTGCAATTAAAATGTTTTTCCACAACTACAACTTGCTGTCTGCTTCCACTTCTCTGTGTCCTTAAGTCTTGGTTCATTTTGGTTCATTTCAGTCAAACAGCAATTACTGTTATCTCATTTTTGACAAGGAAGAAGTTAGAAGTAATCACACTTTCCACCAACCCTATTTCAAGAATAATACTTTCTCTTTCCAATATAATCTGTCTCTCTGCCCTCCTGCCTTTTAGTCTTTGCACTGGAGGAAGAGGTTAGGAGAACTGTACTACCGTCGAACACCCAATGGGATGCATTTGTTACTGTCAGGAACAATTTGGCGCTGGTGCAGGGTGTGCCAGGAGCATGTCAGCCTGATTTAGGTTCCCTCTGTTGGGGTACCGGCATCAGGGAGAGTCCCTCTCAACTGACCATGACTGGAGCTGGCTGGCGAATGCACAGGGATTACCATCACACCGCTATTGGTCACCCACACACACACACACACACACACACACACATACGCATATATAAGGTCACACAGAGTGAACATGAAAGTGTATCTACATATAAACAGACTCATTCCCAGCATGAGATACGTGAACATAATCTGATAAATACGCACACATGCGTATTCCATGACCACACACACCCACGCATGTGTGCACATACAAGCACATATGTGCCAACACGCTGTCTCATTCAATCACCACGCAGGCCTACAGGGCCTTAGTGAGACCGGAGAAGAAAAGTGCAGAGGGAGAGAGGTGTCCTAACATTTCACAACATTACAGTGAATGCTCTGCTCTGTAGAGAAGCCTGCGATTCATGAAATAATTCAGCGCATCACAGTATAAGGTAGCCAAGCGAGGGCTCATCTCGGGAAGAGAGAGAGGGAGAGACACCACTGTGGACTCATTCAATTAAATTTTATTACATTTGTATGAATATATGTGATTTAATGTGGATTATGCCTGAGTGCCTTGTAAAGGATTTGAATTCTTGATACTTTCTTTGCATGTACATGTGAACATGCACACCAACACACACACACACACAGAGCTCTCGCTTCTGCCTCTGTTGCTGTAGTTACCTCAAGAGCCCTTGACTTCATACAGTACGTGTTTCTCTCCTATTAGCAGTATGTCATCAGAAGTGTTTCCCTTGTGGTGGTGGTGTTTAGGTGAGTATGCAGCCTACCATCTGTAACCTAAACATGGCAAAATCTTGTATGTAATCTATTTACACCTAAGGAGCTACTATTGCATTTCCATATTTAATAATAGACACTGCAGGTAAACAATGCAACACATCCCTGCTTTCATGCAGTGATGAATGACACGGCGGCACCTCCATTATTACTTCCTAATCAACCCCTTTGGGTCCATATGTACATGTGGTGCGTGCACATGTGTTTGTGTGTGAGTGTGAAAGAGGGCGAGTCTGCCTTGAGGTGGGAATCGCGGCAGGCATTATTTCATGAATTTCATTAGTGAGGTGAAAATAATTTCCTTGCCAGCAAGTATTGTAATTCAACTATTGTTGTTAATCCAAATTTAATATGTTGAAAATGATTACAGGGATGGTGCAAGAACGGGGTGGCGGAGGTGCTGGTGCATTTCCGCAATGAGTCAAAGTATCACCCTATTTCCTTCGATTGTCTTTCTTTTCTCTCCTCTGTTTTGTACTTTCTTATTTTCTCTCCAAGAAAAACTTGTTTATCCCCTCCTCTTTTCTACTCCATCGTATCCCTCCCTTTTCTCCTCTCTATCACATATGAACATAAGCCACTTTCATCTTCCGCTGGCTTTGTAAACAGTGATCATAGTGAGTAGTTCAATAATGTTGATATTCTTGCTTTGAAGAATGGGACTAGAGTGTATATTCATGCATATGAGATCACTGTTTGATGTAGCTATTCACGTTTTCTAACGGCTGTGGATCACAGACATGGGTGCTGATTGTGATATATGATGAATCACTTGACACATTGTTCCAACCTACACATGAATTAATCAGTAGATTTTTTTTTTCTTACCTGATGTGTTGTAATTCATTTTTAAGGTGCAACAATAAGCTAGATAGTCACAGTGATTCAGACTAGATGAGAGGAGTGAGTGACCATTTAAAGGAAAAAGGTGTGAATACAGTATTTTAAAACACAATCCTGCCAAGGAAAGGAAGAAATATTGTTTGAGGAGAATTTCTAGTTTTATACCCCTAAAAGCAAACTTCAGAGCCTGTGTCCATTGAAATCTGTAACACTTCTCCACAAACTCAAAGGTTCAGCTGAGGTTGCAGTCACACTTTATTTTCCCCTCACAGGAGGGTGGACACTCATGATGTGTATTTTCCAACCCAGTTTCACTTCAAAATGTGTAATACCTACATTGGTCCACAGCACAAAATGTATTAGTTTCACAATAATGGCTCTAAAATTGTGAGATGCCTATGGTTTTTTTTTGGACTATTCATTTCTATTGGCCTGCATTCACATCATGTGTCAAGTTTCTGTCTGCTCAAAAAAAAAAAAAAAAAAAGACTGACATTGTTTTTATTCTCAGTTTTTTCTCTCGTTTTGGTATTAAAATGTCTTTTGATAACACTTCTAGCAATAAATGTACATTTTATTTTCATAATTATTGTTCAGTGAATGTATATGATGTTTAGTTTGTCAGTTATTATGAAGATTTTTTCAGGCTTTCCATCATTGGTGGTTGCTATGGACACTGCTATCACTGAAACCACATAGTTGCATGTTGTTTGAATCATTGTCTTTGCATTGTGTAGTTATCTGAGCTGTTATGTTATTTGTGTTATTTTATGTAGCAGTTTGATGATGTTCTTTCAATAAAAAAATAAAAATAAAAAAATTAATTAAATTTTAAAATTTAAATTTTAGAGCACTGCAGGAATGAATTGAATTTGAAATCCAGAAGGTAAAGCTTTGTGATTGGTTGAACGGAGGACCCACATGGAAGTATTTTCCTCACTGTCACCATGTTATAGTTTTCTTTTAATGATATCTTTAACATTTCTCAACACAAAAACACAGGTGTCCTTGATAACTCAATAACACAATAAGTTAATGTCAAGGCCATCAGTGAGTAGTTATTAACTGTATGTCAGACATTTCTTTTTGTATGTGGGCATGTTGGCTAAAGTCATACAGTGTTGCTGCTTGTGTCGCAAACAGCCCACTGTTAGTGACTCCATCTATGTTCAGGTACAAGGTATAAAAGGAGACCGTGTTTAGAGGATTGCGGAAAAATAAAAATGAGGCCCCACACATTATCGATAATTAATGTGTTTTTATCAAAAGCTAGGTTTCTGGCATGTAAATAAATGCAAGTAACATAAACACCATTAAGCTATTCCCGTTACACCAGTAAAGCTCAAGCTCAAACATTGTAGTAAAGAGCCAGCAATGTTTTCTCGCCAACAGTACCAGCCAGTTGGACAAGCAGGGGTTGTAGGATTGTCTGCCAGCTCCTCATAACTCGTAGTAATGTATGTTTACCAGTTATTACAGCGTTTAAAGATTATGTACTGAATAACATTTACAACGTTATTAAATCGTTGCATTTGCTGACCTATGTCCTTATTAGTAACAAAACATTCAAATAAACTACATCTGCAATGTTGTCACTTTTTTTTTATCTCTTTCCTGGCACAGGTGTATTTGTGGGAATTGTTCAACAGTGCCTACAGAGCCCCAGGATGCCTGCTGCAGGGAGATACCACGGGTAGTATGAATGCTTGATGAATGAAATTGTAATAATGCAGTCATTATCTTTTCTACATTCCATGTCACTTACCCTTTCAAATTTACTAGGTAACAAGAAGACTACAGCAGCTTCACAACCAGCTATCATGCATGATGAATCATCCTGGCTTCAAACCTGTATGTTTGAATGTGTGCTCACTACAGCATGCATTCAACATTTATAGAGCACACTATGGGTCTTTACATCTGAAGGGGAATAGAGCAGTAAGTATTTTTTTATGCATATAAATTGTCAATTATTATTGTAATACAAATAGGACTAGGGAAGAAAATACAATTACTGTTTCCTCTATATTACCTGCTTACTGTTTCATAGTCATTACTTATGTTATATAAACACAAAACAGTTTATATAGATTGAACAACTTTTATTGTCATGAAGATTGTTATAGCAAATACCACACAACTTTTGAAACTATGGATACGGACAGAAGTCCCTGACACTCAAGGAAGGTATGTGCATTTCAGACCTGTCTTTGATTGAACCTCGACATGTAGCTGACTATCACTTCCTGCTTCTCTGGTCTTTTAAACTGGGCAGATGTGGGATCTTCAGCACATCATCCATGTCTGGGGCAGGGTCATGGTCCTCTCACAGATGAGGACCAGCAGTTCATCCATGGATACTTTGTCAAATTGTCCAATAACCCAACAGCCCTGTTGCAGTGTGATTTTTAGCATTTATATTGTTTTCATTATAAGGTTTATTTATTATGAAAGACAACAATCACTGTATGTTATTTATCAATTACTCTATATGTTATTTATTTTTCACTTGTTGTATAATGGCTACTTGCACATTTTGTGATTTGTGACTTTAAATAGCAGCTCACCAACTGATGTTGTTGCTGGGGACACCCAGCGTTTTCACTGAAGTGCAGGGCTGCCAGGTAGTCTTGGGAGGAAAGATAATACTTAGATGGTGGAGAGCACATGTAAATATCCACCGTACACATTCCCTTAAGTATTAAGGATTGACATATTGTCGTAAAGCACATTTTTCCCTAGCTAAACATGCAAACATCACTAACCCTTAGCTGTCTGAGTGGAACACAACTGTAACTTAACTTGTAGATTGACTACATGCGGGATGGGGATGATATGACCTCTGTGATTCAAGTAATAAACTTTTTGTGAATCTCTATAAAATCAACAGCAAGAAACACTGGGGGCATCACCACTAATTCTCGTATTTTGCTCTCCTGTTATTTAAGAGTGTTGATAAGATGGAGTTCATCTTACAAACATTCAACTAACAAACTAATACCAATAACGTTATTGTGGATCCTGTGGCAAGTAATGCCAGTAACTTTCTAGAAAATTACATCTAAAAAATTACCTCAGCTGTTAGCATTAGCTAGGGCTAAACAACGAAAGAAACACACAGTTCAATTATTTTTAAAGGCATACTATGCAGGATTTTCCTAAAAACTGTGTATAGACTAATAAAAAAAGAATCCCTCTCAATCATCACCTATGACTCACTAGAAATGTGTGGTGGTGCATTTATCTGCAGAGACCTTGCTCTCTGCCTGTATTTTCTTATTCTCTTATTATTTTGCTGTCTTCTGGAGGCTTCTGCGTCAACCTTTGGGCAGTGGGTGTGAGCTAATAACAGAGCATGGGTTGTGAGGTTGGGACTCTATAATACGTAGCGACCAAGTTACATCACTGTCTGCGTCTCTCTCCTCTGCTCTCTGTCTGTGTGTCTGTTTGACAGAGGGCAGGGCTGAGCCACACACATACACACACACATACACACATACACACATACACAGCAGAGAGGCCACAGTGGACAGGATGAAGCGTGTGCTTCGGCTTCATTCACACAATATACAGCTGCAGGGTTGTGCAGAGGTGTAGATGTGTTTATTTGTGCTTTAGAAGGAACCAGTGTGAGATGATCAGAAAATAATGTTTTATTTATCTGATTCATTGCTTTGTTCTCACTAGCAATGCTCCATCTCTTCATTCACTCTCTAGCTTGCTCAACCACTACTGCTCTCTCTCTCACGTTCTGGTGTTGTTTAGCTGGGGAGGAGGGGCTAACTTTGAATGTTGTGATTACAAACACCAACCAACAAATCCTGCATAGTATACCTTTATATAAGAGTGACTTACATTTCCCTCATCTGCAGTTTTGTCACAGACAATTGGTATTTATCCCTCTTTCAGAAAAGTTTCATAGCCAGTCCTGTGTTGTACTGACCCAGGTTGTTAAAGCAATCAGACACAAAGTGGTTAGCACACACATACAGGTTTTTGCCAACTGTAGCTGGGAAGTTGCCATCTGAAATAAGTAATAAGAAAGTTGCTAGCAGCTAGCTAGAGAGTGAATCAAGATCCAACTTGGGCTAGCACAACAAAGTATGTGTGTTAGGTTCTTGATATTTTGGTAAATTGGAACTTCTTCTGGACCATCCTCCTGTGATTACATTCTTGCTCCTGCCCCAGACACAACTAGCCAATAAGCAGACTGAACATTCTCAAATAATGCAATCTGGTTCACTTGTTTTTTTTTTCTGTGTGAACAGAAAATTCCTGAATTCCCAGTGATCCCATACGGTCCTGTCTCATATAACATTAGTATCCAACTCAGCTCCTACTCTTTCTCTCCAGTCTGAATCGTGATTAATGACCCACTAATGTTCACTGTGCATGTTGCATCTGCGTCAGTTGTCAGCTACATTGTACGTCAGTGACAGTGTAACATAAAACCTTGAGTATATCCAGCCATTATCATCATGGCTAAAACAATATCATCACCCAATACTACTATATATGGAAAACTGATCATCAGATGACTCATCATGAGCATTTAACAGTTTGATGGCATGAAAGATAAAATCATTTTCCACTCTGGTGGACCTTGCCTTTGAATACTTGAATCACCATCCAGAGGAGAGAAACTCAAACTCTCCATACAGAGGATGAAGAGGACATTCATTCACAGACTTGAGCCTTTGAAATAGCTCTCTTCGAAAAGATGTGAGCAGGGCTGCTCACATTACATTCAAGTCACTAATGCTCTCCTATAGACTAGCCACTAGCATGGCGCCCACCTTCTTGAACTCCCTCATTCAGTATATTCACCTTCTTGTTGCAGATCGATCTGCTTCATAAGGTCAGTATGAGGGACGATACCAATCCATCAGATTGGATTGTTGCATCCCTACTAGAAACTGATCTCTTGACTGATCAGAGGTTACTTTTTTAACTTATTTTCAGTTTTGGATAGATTAATTTACTTGGCAAATGACTTTGAAAATTCTACCTTCTCATTCAGAGAATGACTTAAGTATGAAAGCCATTTCTGTCTGTCTAAATATTGGCCTACATCACTTGAGAGTTGCCAAACAAGTTCAATTCAATCAGAAGTAGAGTGAAAAATATGGCCTTGGGCATAATTAAAAAACACCATCTCTATGAATCAATTCAGTTGGGCGTCCAGGAATTATAATCATAGTGACAGAGATATACAGCTTGTTGACAAATACCTGTGTGAGGTCTCACCTCAGGCATGGTAAGTACTACAAAGTGTGTGTGTACAGTATGTGTGTTTTGGCCTAACACTCCAGCTTTTCTACAGCCTGTAGAGCACATCCATTGCTAATAAACAGCACTCCCTTATTTCCTACTCTATTAATCATCTGCATCCAAGTTTAGGTTTTTATGTCACAATCTTTTAAAAAAGGGATTAATCCGCTTTTACACTCTCATCACAGCAAGACACTCCACCTTATTAAGTCCCCATAGGGACCCAAACTCTTCAAGCAGGTTTAAATTAGTGCTTTCTTTCTCTGTATGATTTACATCCAGTGATTAAATGGGGGGAAAGCGAGAGATGAAAAATAGCTTACATCAGCAGCTAAGGAGATCTTTGAATGCAGAACTGTTATTTCACCACAGACTAAATCATTCAGATACTTCTCTGTCTCCGCCAGACTATTTCTATGACACCAAACTACTTGGGCTTACTTCTGACATGCATCAAAGGTAAGCTAACGTAAAGGCAGTACATTTAAACAATTTAGCCAGTTAGGTAGTTCTGTTTTACCACTACTAGACTGAGTGAGACAACTTTTGAGGCATAGTGTCTAGAATTAGGGAAATCCAAAGGTGTGATCTCTGCAATAGCAGTATACTGTCTTGACTTGTCCTGTTTGGGGTACTCTGGCAATTCAGTTTTGAAATTCTCACAAACGACAGGTTTAAAAAAAGAATGGTCAAAACAGAAGCAGCAAGGGCCAGAATCTTGTATGGGTCAAGCTCCAAAAATTCTGAATCCTACAATTCCTATGATATAACTTGATACTTTCTTTCACTAGACCCTCCCTGTCTGGTAAAAGCCAACATCTCTTAACCTTTTTCCACTCCCACCATCCTACCATAGACCCATTTTGGGGGAAGGCAGGTGATGTTTAGGGGGAGATAGCAGGTCAACAGTATATGCCACATAGAAGTGGTATACTTCATCTGAAAGCTGGGAGTCAAGGATTAATTTGAGATGAGGCTCAGCACTATGTGTCAAGTTTTTCTAGTAATAAATCTGTAATGATCATTGAGTTTTGGTTAGGCAGTTGAGAGTGTATAAGGGCTTAGAACATTATGATGGAAGTAATAGCCATTCCCATGCTCAATTATGTCTCATAAGTTGTTGCGTTTAAACCATTTGTTACACAGATTTGGTGCAACATTTAACCATTTTTGACCACTTGAGAATTGATAAAAATGGTCAAATATCCCTCCAAAATACAACATTAAGACACCAAGACCTTGAGGAACATGCCAGCAAAATTCATGCTGTGATTTGGTATCAAAAAACTTTGGCATCTGTTCTGGAAAATGCTCTGAAACCCCCTTATTGTCAATATACCTAGGAAAGCGATACATCCTCTGAATGCCTGAGGTCTCTAGTTTGTGCTTGTAAACCACATGAGGCTGTGATTATCCTAGAGGTCACAATAGGTCATTTTAAACAGTGAGGTCAAGTTTCAAAAAATGGTCTGACTACAATGAAATGGCTACTATGCAGACTAACATCATCACACATGAATACAATTGGGCTCATTGAATCCACAAGAGTCTCAGCTTTCCAGTCATACCAAATTAATGCAATTCCTAGACTGTTTAGGGACCCCAGTATGCAGAAATATTCAATTACACCATTTTTAGAACAGGCGAAAATAACACATTTATACTGCATGGAAAAAACTTAATGGATTTTGCCCACTGCATGGTATTAGCATAAAGAGGGTATGTCTGTAAAGGGGCAACTCGTAGATAACCATAGAATCCATTTTCATTCAGATATCTTAAGGTGAGAGACCCCTTTGAAAATGGCCATGCCAGTATTTCCCTCGCCAAAATTTAGCCTAAATCTTGTTTCATATTATACCAGTATCTTCACGGTAGCTTTAAAACTGAGCCCGCTACAGCCTCTGAAGGACACTAATGTCACCCGCGGACTCCGGCATCCTCAGGGAGTGGAAGAGGTTAAAGTCTGTACCTCCAGTTTTTAACTCAACTGCTACTATACAACTGTATAAATAACCCTTATGTGTAAAATTGGTGGAAATCCCATTTCAACCATTCTGGGAATAAATCATCATCTAAATATGCAGGATACAACTGTGAGGAAACCTAACCAGTGGCTAGAAAGGTGATAGGAGGCAGATTCAGACTTGTTTAATGACTAAAATAAGGTGTTTTATTTTCCTCATGCAAAATAAAAAAAATAAAAACATAACTCCAAAACAATTGAAAAAACTCACTTTAACTGGCTTAGGAGAACTCAAACTTGAGGCATGCACACGGCTACACGCACATCTTTGTATCTGCCTTCCACAAACAACAAATCTGCACAAATAAATCCTGCTGTAAGTGGTTTGGTGTCTCCCCCTTTTGTTTCCTGGAAAGCATGGTGACTATGGTAAGTAGACATCCCCGAGGTTAATGTGAGCACTGTCAAACAGAGGAATCAGTGGAGCTTGTAATTTATATCACTGCCAAAAAATACTCTTGAGAACAAGAAACATTAAAGAGGGAAATCGGTGTATTTGAGAGAAGCTGGGCTGATCAAAAGAATCTAGTGTTCAGTGAAATCTAGAATTTAATTTAATTTAATTTAATTTAATTTAATTTAATTTAGTTTAGTTTAGTTTTGTTTTGTTTTGTTTTGTTTTGTTTTGTTTTGTTTTTTTTTATTTTATTTATTTATTATTTCTTTCTTGTTTTGTTTGTAATGGGGCAGATAACCCTGGTCCATACTCCAGCATAGTAGGCAGCAGTAATGCACCTTAACGTTGGTTGCCACCCACCTTAAAACAAAAAAAACAAAAAAGGAAGTAGAAGAAGACTATGGTAAGTAACAAAGCAAACTAATATATGACTCAAGAAACTCAAGTCTACATCAATGAACATTAACTGATCTTAAACATTAGGGGAGAACGTGAGCCACTACATTTGATGATTTTACTGCAAAAGTGTATTTGTTTCAAATAATAGTTCATATATATATACCTCAGGTTGTTGTGTACCCATGGAAATTAAAACAAGTTATCTAATTATTATGGTTTTAGAACAATTACCCATCAAAAAAAGTTAGTCCTATGGCACAACTTACCCCAAGGTAGGGGTAAATTGAGGGCTCTAGGGGTAATTAGTGCTACCATTAAATACTGATATAAAAATGACAAGAATCAAACAATTTTGAGATGATTTTGAACTTTATTAATGCCATCAATTTAACAACGGCAAAAACTCATACTTTTAAATAAAATTATATGTTTGTGTCCTGTTGTTCAACATGTTACCTAAACATTTTCAGTAAAGATTAAAATGTGATCTTTGAGTGTGAGCTACAGAAATAATGTGTGTGTAAATGTGCTTTTGTGTATACAGAAAACTGGTACAGGTCTGAATGCTTGACCCTCACAGTGAGGGAATCTGGTGGCTCTGTTATGCTGTGGGGGGCATTTTGCTGGCATGGTTTGGGTCCACTTGTCCCATTAAAGGGAAGGGTCCCTGCAAATCAATACAAAGTTGTTTTGAGTGATCACCTTTATCCTATGATGAAACATTTCTATCCTCATGCTTTAATTTGTCACCCGTCTATATGTGCAGCATGTTTGTGTGTGGATTGCAACTTGAGATAATTTCCTCTCATGTTTGTTTTTACATGTTTAACTAATCAAAAGAAAAACCATACTTGCAACCCATGCATGGGCATGCTAGCTCTATTTGCGATCTGCGTTTAAGTAGTGCTCGCAAACCTCTTTCATGAAATGGGCCCCTGTTTTACTTTAACCAGAAAATGATGATGGTAAGTGTAACGATGTTAAACACAAACAAACCCAGGGCAGTATGTGAAAGTATGTGAAAGATAGTATGTGTAGTATGTGAAAGCAATTCAAATAAATAACAATCATCGTAAGAAATACAGCAAAGTGTAACACAACAAATGGTGTGGTCTCACCACTTTGTCACAATCTGTGTATATACAGTATATAATCAGCATTATTATTGGACTGCAAAAAGCATCTTTAGTAAGAATGTTTTTCAAATTCTTGCTTCCTACAATATCTTCACATGACAATTGTTTAGGGAAAGATCATAAAACACTTGGTTAAGGTTAGGGAAAGATTGAAGTTATGGTTAATAAAGAGTCAGACATAAATTGCAGGTCTGGGTGGGACACAAACTCCACATGAAAGTCTGACTGACTACATGTCCACATCCACCACCCCACCTTCCACTCCCTTATTTTTTTGCCTTGCTACATAAAGTGAACACTATATCCTGCATTGTCACTGAACATTGGCAATGGATGTAAATTGTGAGATGCTGAATTACTCATTGATGTAATTACTCCGCCAGGTTTTCCTCAAACAAACTTGAATCCAATAAATAGACACATCATATCAAAGCACATGCTGTACAGTTCATCAGTAATAAAGAGCCCCATGTGAATGTGTGATCACAACAGTAATCAGTTCAGTTTACCATCGTAGGTTTAAATAGCTCCAAGAAAGTCTTCAAAACTGTTCATTTCCTCTGCAAACACACTAAAACGAAATATAAAAATTGAAAGAAAGAAACCAAGGAGATAAAAATTGAGAGAAATAAACCAGGGAGGTCGTGCCAAGTCTGACAGGCAGGGAAGTCAAGCTAATTATCCCATGGTGCTTGGAAACTAAAGTGCTCATTGACAATCACAGGACTACTCTCAGGGTGTATATAGCTATTAGGCTGAGAGACAACAGTTGGCCAAAAGCACTGATCACTGTGCTCATGCCAGCCAAGCCATGATCAACCACTAGCCTCCAGCTGTTTGACAAGTAGCATTACAGGACACATTTCTGCATAATGCATTTGACTCTTCAAGTATTGATGATCTTGGTATTAACTGGAATACAAAGGGATTAGTGCGCAAGAAACAATGAGATGCTGAAAAAAAACAGCGACTGCAACAAATATAGAAGTTAATGAAATGTCTCCAATCTGCTTGCACTTATTCCAACAAAAATGCAGCTGTAAATGTACCCAAGATATACAGAGAACCTATTAAATGATTTGATTTGTTGAAACAAACTAAGGAAGTGGTTTTCAAACAAAGAAATCACTACAAGTTGATCCATGCCACAAGCATTATCTTACAAACCCATTGAGAGTTGGAAGGAAACACTATCCAGCAAAGTAAGAATATAAAACCAGATATTTACAATCATTGTCAATGGACTGTACTGCCAGCCCATATTGGCATATTGTGAGGGAGAAGAGTTCAGATTTCTATCATTTTCTATAATTTTTGACAATAAATACCAATATGATGTACAAATGATGTGTATAACAAAACGTTACACGAATCCAAAGCATGATAACATCATTGTCAGTGTCAACCCTTACCATAAATAGTGGGAGGAGAAAAAGAAGAAAAGAAGAAACAGGAAAGAACAACCCTAGAATGGACTCCTACTGTGTGCACATGTGAGTGTGTGTGTGTGTGTGTGTGTGTGTGTGTGTGTGTGTGTGTGTGTGTTTGCCTAGCTTACAGAACTTATTTATTTAGGCCAGTCAGATGAGTCTGATTCATTGTTCAGAACTCTATATTAAGCACAGAGGTTTGATCAGGCTCATTTTTATCTTCGTGGCGAGGGCCATACACAGCATGTTGAGACAAACTCATCAGTCTTGGACTATTCATCCATGCGAGTGTAATTGAACTGCTGAGGTACTGCTAACAGCAGCAACTCTCCACCCCCTCCGAGCACATGGACAGGAATGGACTTTGAAAAATAAAAGTAGCTGAAATTTGAATCATGCATCCAATCTTGTACACTAACGACGGATTTATGCAATTACCACCATCACATATCTCTCCCAGACTGGGGTGAAGGTGGAGGGAGATATAGGTAATACCTACAAGGTCCCCATCTGGATGTAAATACGCCTGTTCTTTTAAATGAATGGCTTTACAAGCACAAAAAAGCCATCAGAATCCTCACACCTCTGCTACCCTCTGGCAATGTAATCACTTTGTGCATTGGATATTGCATTTATTTTTTAATATTTCACTCTCCCCGTCTGTTCGTCTCTTTTGCTACCTCAGCTTGCTCCCCTGTATGCATTCCATTTTCATTCTCACTCTAAATGGCATTTCTTTCCTAGAAATTAGATATCAGCCTGGCTGTCCCTTATTATTTCAACCCAGAAGTGAGGACTCCAGTTACGACCTAGATACAGCTCCCTCCTCTTCCTCTTATTCTCCTTCCCTTCTCCCTCTCTAAACCTGTCTCTTTATCCCCTTTATCTCTATTCTTACCTCTCCCCCCCTTCTCATCCTCAACTCAGAGGCCTCACCTCCTCTGCTGCCTCACCTATTGCTTGCATTAAATCAAATGGAACACATTAAAAGTGGCATGCGCAGCAGACAATGGCTTTTATGATTGCCTGCCGTGTTCGGCCTGGTTGTGCTGCACAGCCCCATAAAATGGGGAAAGAAGAGGCCAAAGAGATAGAATGTAGCGTCAGGGAAAAACGAGAACAGAGATAGAGGAAAAACTGAATCAAATCAGATGAAATAGCCGAAGAAAAAAAAAAAAAAAAACATCTGCAAGAGCGACAGAGCCAGACTGAGGGGGCAAGACAAGACAGGTGAGAAATGATGGTAAAAAAAAAAAAAACGGAGGGAGGGTGTCGAAAAAAACTGGCAGAGAATGAGAGGAAGGGACAAATGAATGAATAGGAACAGTGAGATGGGTGGAATGGAGAGAAATAGGTGTGAGTAGAGAAAAAGGCCAAGAGAAGAAAAGAGGAGGTGAAAAAGGGGTGAGAAAATGATATTGGTGAGAGGGCAATAGACAGCGAGAACAAGCAAGAGAGAGAGAGCTGCATAGTGACTGAGATTACCTCGCAAAGCCCTGACACTATTCAAATAAGAACAAGCTGCCAGGACAACTACGAGGATTTAGAGCAATAAGAAATAGAGCAATCGAGGAAGAGAGAGAGGGATGATGAGGGCACATTTCTCGCTTTCCCTCCTCACCTCCCTCCCTCCCTCTCCATTAGTACAGTGAGCATATTGGGCTTATTAAATTCTAATTGTCTGTAATGGCCGCCCAGGCTCTCTGAGGCACTATGTGACAGGGTGAGAGTGAGCGGAGGTATTTGTTTTGCTAATTGGAAACCGTTCAGCTCCCTTAAGTGTTCTGCTGTTCACTGCTGTTTGGAGAGCGACTGATAAAAACCAGCGGAACGATGGAGAGATAGATAGATAGCGCAGGTACCGTGGAGGAAGGGAGACGGGGTGGAGCAGTGAGCGGGAGGGCAGAGTGTAAGAGGAGCACCTTGGGGGTATTTACCGGTGAAAAGGAATATGAAAAATCAATGAGGACATAATGAGCTTCATTTAGAAAGTTGTCAGACACTAGCAGAGGGCTGTTTAGCATGCTGGATCCACTGTGTGAAACAAAAGCTGTTTACAAACACACTACATACTGTATGTGTTACTGAGGTTTCAGGAAAACATTAGCAAACGCTGACAGGGTTGGCGCCATGTGGTAGCTTGGAGTTGCTATAGCAATGCCAAGATTTGGCCTAGCAACTGCAAAGCAACCCCAGAGCTTTCATTCTGAAAACTAAAAAATATATATTAAAATGTATATATGATTTAAAAATTGTTTTGATACTTTTAATGATAGATTTTTACATTTGTACTTACTAACAATCAATAAAAATAGAGATATATTTAAAACTAAGTGGCGACTGGCGAGAGCTAGTCAGGGGCCATGAACTTGGTTAACATAGCTGTAGCGTGAAAAAGGAGAAGTTTCTTGTTTCGAAGCATTAACGCTCACAAACTCCAACAGAGATGGATAAATCTGCTGCTCCCAGTGATGTGGTGGACAACATAGAGGAGCAGAGCAACAGTGAGAATGATGAGTAAGTTCACCCTTGTGACAACTGGGAGGACTGAGACGATGAAGAGCCAGTGCCCATGCCTTGAACAGCAGCAGCAGCTAGCCTCTGCCCCGAGCTGCAGCACAACTAACACTCCCCCCTACAGCACTAGTGTAGGTGACATCAGCCAGTCAGCTAATGAAGGACCAAGGCACCCTATGCTACAAAAATACCCCGCAAAGAAGTGCAGGCTTCACATGAGATCTTTCAATTGCCGGTGGTATGAACAATATACACAGCTTGAGTATTCAACTGAAAAAGTTGTCATAAACTAGATGGGCTTGTCAGTATTCAGCACTGTGGGCTATTCAGAAAACCCTGCCAGCAATCTGTGCAACACTTGATGAACTAATCAAGCAATCAAACGCTCAGAGGAAGACAGAAGCTAGGGCAGTAAAGGGACTGATAGACAGTTCTCTGTGTAACTCACTTTATTTGAAGGTCTGTTTCGCACCACCAAATTCTTGTCTGACCATTTACAGTTCCCAGATATGCAGTTAGCATCTGCTACAGATCTTGTTGAGTCACATCCCTCTCCAAAAAGCAAAACGAAAAGTCATGAAATAACATTTGTGACAAATCAAAGGTCCTATCCCCCAAGACTGGCATCCTCGACCAGCTGAAACAAGAGAAACGACAAGCTCAGCATCCACGCCACCTAGAGGGATTTGTAGTTGACGCTCAGACAGGAGAACATCCACCACTCTACTCCACCAATTACATGTGAAAGCACTGCTACTACCCTGTCACTGATAGACATATCATTGAAATGAAAAGGTGGTTTTCACCAGAATCTTGTGGTGTTTTACAGGGCATGTCTGCCTTAAACCCAAAACACAAGTCATTTCTTGAGATGGAACATTTGTCACCCATGGCCCAGCATTATGAGGCAACAGCTGACATCCTGTCTGCAGAATTGCACCAAGTTCGATGGCTACTTGATCAAAAAAAGCAGCAGGGACAAATTGTGAACACCACACAAGACTTTCTCTCCCTTCTCCGGCCATACAAGGACGCATTTATTGATTTGCACAGACTTTTGTGTATATAAGTCACACTGCCTGTCACGGCTGCCACCTGCGAACATATCTTTTCTTGTATAACACGTGTCAAAAATTACATGAGGAGCAACAGTGGGGACTCTAGGAATAGCAATTCATCTTTGCAATTCATCAACTCAGAATGAGCAAGAGCCCTTGATGAGCAGGATATCATAGATGCTTTTGCTATGAACCACAACAACAGGTGCCTTGTTCTGCTCTGACAGCCTGACAGTAGGCTAAAGTGAATTCATATGATTGGGTCGAATAGTTTAAATCTCTGTATATGTGTACTGGTAGGCTATAGTAACGCTATCTCTGCTGTTGATATATGCACATGCTGCTTGTGGCTAGGCCCACTCATACCTGTGCATTCTAGCCTAGGCCACGTCTGTTTATTTATTTTGAAAATTGACAAGCAACTCCATGCAATCATATAGCAACTACTAAGCTAAGTAAAAAATTCCTGGCGCTGCCCATGAAGGCTGAGATTGCATTCCAGCAGCATTTGCAGGTATTCTACAACAACAGGTTTGTGCACTCTAAAACTATGTATAATTTATTATTTATTCATGAATAATATTACATGGCTGCACGTATATCCTACATGAGCCTTTGTATTGGTTTTACAATACAATACAATACAAAACCCTGAATATCAAGGTTTGTTTATTTGCCTTTGTGCTCAGGAATTCCTTGACCCCCTCCCAACCCTCCACCTCTCCCTCACCCATCGCACCATATCTCGTACGTCCTTGCAGCGTCCTTACACACAGCATGTCTCAGAAAGCTATTTAGAGTTCTTTACTTGTTCTCTATACCTCCTCTCCACTCTTGTTCCTTCCCTTCCTCCCTACGGCAACATAAGCAGTGGAAAGACCAGAAGGTGCAAAGAGGTGCAAAAAGCTTCTACCGTGTTTCCATATGGTCTTGCTTCCGCTGAGCACTGCACACATACAACAACACATGCTGCAAACTGACATGCAGGTAAACACGCTCACATTGTATTTCTGGTCAGACAACCTCCCTCAACACACAGCATCTGATGAAACCTTTGTGTTCTCAAATGTACAAATGTATTAAATGCAACTTCCCCACTTTTAAAGTCTTTCCCCATCCACTGATTTGTGTCCTATGTATCTATCTTGCCAGGCTTCATTTTTTTTATTTGAAGGGTAATTTGGCTTCAGCAGTAAGATTTTTTTTTTTTTGGTTGTTGTTCTTGGCAGCCAATGAGTCAATCATGGCAGTCAATTGAAATGTTTTCTCCCCGTGGATTTGTGACAAATATCCCCTTTCCTGGCTTATGTGGGTGTCCCATTAGAAATAAACAGAAGTGCTTTTGGCTGCCTTGTCTCCTTTCCCCCAGTGCCTTTTTAAGTGCTGCCGTGTTATTTTTACATCACTGTGTGTCAAGGCTTAGACGGATAGGTACTGTATGACTGGCTGTTTGGAGACATGGAGGGAGGTCCCACAGCGATTTGTCTCACCGATTGTTGGGGAAGTGTGGATGGGGACAGCAGGTGTGAAGATCAAAGTGTGTGTGGGGGCGTGTATGCATTTCAGTTCCGGATATGTATGTGCCATGGTCATGCTTTTTGCATGTGCCAGTACATGGACAGGTGCGTGTGTGTGCCTGAGCACAAGCATGTATAGTATGTTCAGGAAATGATTTTACCTACCTAAATATTCTCCATAGAAACAGCAGATGTAGAGCAATACTGACTCTGAGGCAAAAAAAAAAAAAAAAAAAAAAAAAACTCGTTTGGAATGCATAGGGAATATATTTTAGCAGCAGTGGAGAATATATTTGTTTGTATCAAAGAAACTGGAATACCATGGCGACATATGGCAAAATGCACAATGAACAAATAAATGGATGTCTCATGAGATAATCAAGTACATTTGCTAAAGAGGTAGCATATGCCAATTGGTTGATAGAAGAATAGAGAAAAATAAGGCAAACAAACACATGCATGATGAAGTCAACTTGAACACACATACCATTTGCACACACAGCCTGCTATCTCTGAGACATCAGTCCTTACAAAACCATAATAGAACTTCCACAGTCATTCCAAGTAGGACTGCAACTAAAAATTATTTTTATTAATCCATTCATTACTTTTTTCAGTTAACTGCCTAGTCTATAAAATCATTATCACAATATTTATATGGATATTTTCCAATATGGATATAGGACTGCAATGATTATTTTCACTGTCAAATATTTTCTCAATTAATTAATTATTTGCTTGGTCTATAAAATGTCAGAAAAGGGTGAAAAATGTCCATCACTGTTTCCCAAAGCCCAAGGTGACATTCACAAATGTCTTCTTTTCTCCTGACTATCATAGAAGACTAAATAAACCAGAAAATATTCACATTTGAGGATCAGAGAATTTGAACATTTTCCCTTAAAAAATGACTTAAAACAATTAATCGATTATCAAAATAGTTGTCAATTAATTTTCTGTTGAATAACTAATCAACAAATCGCTGCAACTCTGTATTGATACAGTACAGTACTATATGCTTATTAGGGATGTGCAGAGGATCCAGTATTTGTATTTGTATCTGTATTTGTTTAGGCAGCAAAATTATTTGTATTTGTATTTGTATTTGAATAAAAGTGGAACGAGGCTTAAAAATCCTGTTTTTGTTTTGATTAATTTTAGAAAATTAAAGTGTTACAATAAGTGTTCATGAATAAACTATCTTATGAAGGAGGTCCCCACATCGGGTCTCAAACTAGAGTCTCCCAGATCATAGATGACTGTGCTGACTACTGAGCTAAAACTTTACTCATCACCTCATTGCAGACAGACCTCCACCTATTTATACACTGATAACACAGAGACAGTACATCCTGTAATGTGTAAGGAAGAACTTCAAAGGCGAATATTGCTTTGCACTTTTCATTTATTGCCTATTTTTTACAACCTAACTTCGTGGAAAGGAGAAGGGGAACAACAGGTTATGGAGAGTCCCTTGGGAGCACTTTGCTTGTGTCAGTAGCTCAGCTTTATCTCTGGGGAACACCCCCAATTCTGGGAGTGATGTCCAAATTAGGAAATGTGCGTCATGAAGCAGGTGGATGTGACTCCCCTCGTTGAGACCTGCTGATAGACGTAACAGCGGAGCAGAGGAGAGACACTGAGATAGCGATGTAACTGACCTGCACACTGGTATTTGACATTGTTTTTTTTTCCCCCTGAAAACAAATAATTTTTAAAATATTTGTATGAAACAAATTTTCGTAAAAAACCCACTATTTGTGCTTTGACAAATAACTAATTTATATTCAGGCACACTCCTAATACACATATCACAATATAGCAGGTATATACAATGTCACATATGATATATTCAAACTCAGGAGCCTGATAGCAGAGATGTGTTTAAAAAGTAAAGATCATATTGTCATGATTTTGTTGTTATTCAAAAAAATTGCATTCATCAAAATGATACTGAATTATTGCCGAGCCCTACAAAAAATAGTGCAAAATACCCATCACAATTTCCCAGAGACCAAAATGAACCCTTCAAACTGGTTTTGCTGTTTTGTTTTTTTTTTGTTATTTATTTATTTGCACAGTAAAACAAAGCAGCAGAAACACGACAACAAAAGATAAGAAACAAATTGTGCAGGTGAGATTTAGAAACCCCCCTAGAGGTTTATGGAAGGAATCTCACCTCATTAAGCATTATAAGCAAATACAAAAGTCATGTAATCCACAAAAATAAACAAACAAGCAACCATAGAATCGAAAAGCAAACATAAAATAGGTAGCATAAATAGAGCAAAGACATAAAATAAAATAATGTAATGAGAGTGTGTGTGTTTTGGTGTATGTGTGAGTGTGTGTGTATATGTGAGTGTGTGAGCATGCGTGCACGCGCTCACCAAAGCACACTTGTGGTAAGTCAACTCTTTACAACAGAGAGAGAGAGAGAGAGAGAGAGAGAGAGAGAGAGAGAGAGAGAGAGAGAGAGAGAGAGAGAGAGAGGCCAATTATAATCAGATATGATCAGTTTGAATAGTTAGGTTTGGTTAATCAGACGGGTATTAAGTTTATATTTGAAATTCTTGAGAGAAGTAGACTGAAATGCAGTTTGAATATAACTGTTCCACAGCTGAGCCCCCACTATATCTAAAAGAGAATTGACAGAGCCCAGTATGGAACATTGGGAGGTGTAAACATTTGGCATGTCTCATATTATAGTTGTGTGCATCACCATTAGGCTGGAAAAATGCTTTACAAGGCAAGGGAAGGGAAGCAGGCTGATGCCATTTTATTTTTTAAAAAAATCACAGGTTTGGTATTTGTTTATGTTAAAGATTGTTAGGATATTGAGCTGACTGAAGAGAGGGGCTGAGTGGTCAGCCCTTCTGCTAAATATAGCAATTCTGCAAAACTTTTTTTGCAAAATATATAGCTTATGAAGGTGGATGGGATAAGTAGATCCCCAAATGATATTGCAATATATGAGGAATGGATAAATTCAGCTATAATAAAGAGTTAATACATACTTCTGATGAACCAAACTTTGAAATTGTGAATTGCTGTTGTCCACCAACAGTCCAAAATGCAAATATATTTTACTTATAACGATATAAAGCAGCAGAAAGCAGCAAATTCTCACATTTGTGAAGTTGGAACTAATGAAGGTTTGACATGTTTGCTTCATAAACAGATCAAATGATTAATTGATTCTCAGAATTGTTGTCAATTAACTTTATTCTGATGTACTAATTACTTAATTGTCTAATTGTTTCGGGAGTAGTTCAAAGACTGACATCCACTGTACTCTCATTGTAAGTGTTGAGCAAGTTCTACCACCCAAGACCTCATATATGTGCACTATACTTCTTCCTTGTTCCTCTGCTCCTGTGCATCTGTCCCCTGTCAACAGCAGAGACAAAATACTTTTCATCAGTACACACTGACTTGGTAATCCCCAATTAGACACAATAATAGTATTTATTGAACAGCTGTCCCCACAGACACCTGACACACACATAAACACACAGACATGTACACACATCCAAGCACATACACACACACACACACACACACACACACACACACTACCAAGCACACACAACAGTACACACACACACACATACTGTACACACATAGGCGCACATATGGCCTTAGCCTGCATGGTCTGCTAGAGCGTGTTAGCTCCCTCACCAGATGCCTGCTGGATAATCTAGGTGCCATAATGTGATGTACTGCCAGCCAGTGTGTGTGTGTGCATTTATGCGTGTGTGTGTGTGTGTTTATGCATGTGCATGTGTGTGTGTGTGTGTGTGTACTCCTGCCTTCAAAGATGTGGGCTAAAAACTTTGGCAGTTAGCTTAACTACGATTTAAGTACCATTTGGGTGAAGTTATCCTTCTTGTCCAGCATCTTTTCACTTCGTCTCCCCCTCTGTCATCCTCAAACTCGCCTTACCTTTTTTTTAGCCATCTGTCATTCTCTCTTCACCCATCTTTCATTCACACTGTTCTCCCATCCTTTCTCTATGTGGAAGTCACCCCAACACCAGTGCCTTCCCTACCCAGCCCCCTCTCCATGCCTCCTAGCAGCACATGCACTGCCTAATGCGCTGTCCAGAAAATCCTTGATGATTATTGTCCCTAATTCGTTATATCAAACCCAGTGTCTATTTAGATTGCTTTCAATTGTGCTGATGGCACACACTTGATTTAGAGTGGCATAAGCAAAGCACAAAAACAAGATAACTGCATTAAAAAAAACTACGGCTAAGTGTTTATTGTAGGATGAAGCTATTGTCTAAATTGGAACAAACCAACACACCCAGCTTGTAAAATTTCTGAGTGTTAAATTTCTGCTTTAAGTGATTTCCATTATGGCTACTACATATGCATCACACACACACACACACTCAAACACACCCACACCTCTGCATAATTTCTGTAACAAGTAGCCACTTATTTACATCAAATCTGCATTTGCCACTTAATTCGCTTGCTCTGGCGGTCCACCGCAGTGACACAGTCGTGATGCACATCCATCTAAGAAATCCTCAAGCCACCCTCTCCATTTTTTTTCTCCTCTCTTGAATTGTGGCTCTCTCTTTCTCATTATGGAAAACCCCCAATTCCTCTCTATGTTCTTCAAGTGACTGAGTGAGTAATCACACAGTCACTAATTCATTCCTAAAGGGGATCAGATGTCGTTCATATAGTCTTTGACCATGTTCTGTGATGAATTGCTCTTCAGAAAGAGAGTTCCTAAAGATGCTAACATGTGTAGCCAGAGGATAACAGAAAATGCATTTGAGGGTGTGTGGGTGTGGGTGTCTATATGTTATCAGCATATATTAAAAAACTGGAGTCCTGAACCTGCTTGGCTAAATATAACGAAAGTAGTAGTAGTTATGAACCAGACTTGGCCACAAAGAAAGTTCTGTAAATATGATGGTTGGCGGTGGTAAAACTGTTCTGTGTGTGCACTTGTTCTTAAAAAGACAATGAGCATCAGTATAAATGATGATTGAATGTTTATATGCCACCTGGTAACATTTTCATGCAAGGCTTTTCATAACATGAACCATGGCTTTCAAAA
Organism: Thunnus albacares; assembly: GCF_914725855.1. NCBI lineage: Eukaryota > Metazoa > Chordata > Actinopteri > Scombriformes > Scombridae > Thunnus > Thunnus albacares. The sequence continues at coordinate 10,794,942 of NC_058108.1, read as the reverse complement.
GACACAGTTAGGGCTGCAATTAACAACAATTTTCACTACCCATTATTTCGCTGACTATTTGCACTGTTAATCGATTGTTTGTTCCATGAAATGTCAAAAAAAATAGCAGAAAAACTTCCCAGAGCCCAATTTGTTGCCTTCAAATGTCTTGTTTTGCAGCAGATCTTCATATTCTAAAAGCCGGAACCAGAGAATTTTTGGCATTTTTGCTTGAAAAATAAATTTAAAAAATAATCTTTTGTCACACTTCTTGTCAATAAATTTTCTGTTGATCGATTCATGGACTAGCTGCATTATCAGGGTGTTGATGCAATATTCAAGTCAAGATCTCTACTTTATGGTTGCACAACAGTGAAATTCCATCAAATATCAGTAATGCAACTCTGTAGATATCCTTTAAACCCCACAGGCTGCAATACACAGCTATATAATGCTTAGCATGAACATGGGTTATTATGTAAATATTCAAAACAAATCACAACACTTGATATTCTGATGCCTAAATTGTATTACATTTAAGCAATAATTTTGTTTGGAGTGTGGCAACATTGCTATAAAGAAGTCAGACAAGGCAAGAAACACAAGGCTCTATTTAGACACAGCGGTTGAGTGAAATGCAAATGACACCATGCTAACATGTTAACAATAATTTAATTTAATTTCAGTACTTCCTAGGATCCCCATGAGCTTCATCAGAATGGAGGCTACCACATAAACATGGAATTACATTTCAACACATCATCAACTCAAAATATACAAAACCAGATTAACTGAAAGACAAAATAATAATAAATAAACAAATAACACCACACAAACACCTCCATAAATTAGATACTTTACACAATATAAGATTGCTTATTACCTATATAAATAAACCCAACATTCATATATGTGGTCATAAAAATATTAAAAATATTGGACAATTGTATTTTTTTGACCTGATTACATGATGGCCATGCCAGTAGCATGGCTAAATATTGGGAAGAAAACAAAGCTTAAAATAATGACACAAACTGTCATTGTAAATATCTGTCACAGTTTACACTCCTTATACTCACAGTTTTCCTGTGAAATTAGGGATTAAAGACATTTTAGATCTCTTCTGGTTTTACTTCCCAATGAAGTGGTTTAGATAACTTGGCTTTTGACTTGTTTGCAAGCTGTATGATCTGTTTTAGATTATGATAGATTTTCTCAGCAATGACTTTAAGTACAATGCAGGTGCAAAGCCAGTAAGGGGCCTGGGCGGCACTGGTCCACCCATCCAAGTTTGATCAAAATACATTTTGTAACAATAAATATAAAAAATATATATAAGGAAAAAATCAATATAAACTTGATGTATTGCTGACTTGGTGTGTGTGTTGAATTTGTCTTCTGATTAAAACAGAACTGTTGAAATAAGTTGTAAGAAGTCTCTGGAATGTAATTGGTTCTGACACGCAGACGTTCCTGAGCGGCCTTCAGCCAACTATCTGGCTTTTCAGGCGATGTAACATTAATGGGACAACAATGGCTGAACAAAGTTTTTTAATGTATTATTTTCAAAAAGCAAGAGTTGAGGAAGAAGACACCTCACTGCCTCCATTGACTGAGTCCACCAGACTCATCAGCCCACACCGAGGTTAGCCCAGCTACTCGCTCCCTGGTGGTATAGTGCTTTCTCCCAGTCAGCCTGACGTGGGTTCACCCGCCGATTTATGTGGAAAATCAAGGTGCTTCTCATCAAAGTGGTATGGACAGTTTTCTCGGTTGGAATAGAGTGTGAGGACAGAGTTTTCTGTAAAATGTGCAGACTTGGTTATTCATGAGCTGACCGGTACTGAAGCAACAATGGCTGTAGGCTATAGTGAATGCATGAGTGATATGTTACATGTGTGATTTCTGTCAAAGTGAATACCTTGTCTGCTGTCTGGGTTTATGTTTAGTTGCCACTTCCTGAAATAAAATACTTATCAACAGTGCCATTGGTTGTAGAGCCAACGCACAGCTGGTCTTGCGAGTGCATGTACTGTATTTTAGGCTGGATAGGTTATAAAGGACCACTTTTTGTCTATACTGTTGTGTACAGCCTTTATGGACTGATGCTCCATTGGCTGAGCATGTTGAATAAGCTTTGCTTTGAGATGATGCAAAATAATCTGGTCACTGTTTCAGTTTGTCTTTGTTTGTCCTTTTTTCTTCTTCTAACTTTTCAGTCAGTCGGTTCTTCTGGGAAAAGATGCCCCACCCCACAATACAAGATGTATTGGCCTTCCAAAGATAAAATTTCTGCCTACACCACTGGTACAAAGTTGTCATACCTGATGTCTAAAACTATGAAAATAAAACCTGAGTTGTAATAAACAGAAATAATCCTTTAAGATTACATAGGAGAATGACTCAGTTAGTCCATAAGTGGGTCCTGTGATATTCCCTAAATGCAGAACTTGATTAAATTTATAGGCTTGATGTAATGCCTGTTGTCATTTGAAACGTACGAATTGGAATTACATCTCTTTATTTATTTAAGTCAGAAAAAAGGACATTATTTCCATTTGTTTATACCCTTTCAGACTGTTTGAAGTGCTTCACAATTACAGGCCAGACAGAGCAGACAAATGATGTTTGACGGGGAGGCAGGCCATGGAAGACAGAAAGGAATTGTACTTGCTACAGTTAAAATGGAAAATATCAAGCTGTATTCAACCGATGACTGTAATTTAGCCAAACCTTTTCAGGGGCACTTGACAAGGCATATTAAATAGTGCATCTGCTTTTCGGTAAAGCAAAACAATGACAACATCCTTTTGGCTGCAGTACTTCATCTCAGTCAGTACGGAAAAGGATTTCAGTGATTGAGAATTGAGCGTATCTCAGCCTTAATGCTTTTAACTTAAAAGAGATGTCAAAGAGACAATACGTGCAAGTCTTGAGAGAGGTGGACGCAGCTCAGAGTAAATATTGAGAAAGGAGAAAAATATGGAATCCCTGCAGCTGGAGTTAGTGTTATATGCAGCTCTTTGGGCTGAAACAGCTGCATGTAACACTTTTTTAAACAAAGCACCACTAATGTGCCATGAATCACACACCCTAAACCAGCTCAAGAAAAATTTACTAAGTGGCCAAAAATGCCAATACAGAGAGAAAGCACATATCTTCACTCACAGCTTCCCACAGACAGAAAAGAAAAGTTACTTTGTCAGCCAGCTTCGCCTGCATACAAAAGGGGTAAAAAAAAAAAAAAAAGGCAGAGCAGCTCTTCACACACACACACACACACATACGTATATAACATACAGACAGGCAGGCTGACAGACAAGGTTGGAGAGAATAGATGTGGGCAGGTTCAGTGATTCCGATGTCAGAAGCAGTCTGAACGCTCTCTGTGTCTATCCTCTCTCCACTAGACCTTACATGGCAGTTCTCCTCTCCGGGGTGTTCTGAGAAGACAGGAGGGGCAGCGGAAAGAGAGGGGGAGCACGATGGCAGGTACTAGGGGATTGTTCCAATGCCCTTGACATGAGGGAAACGCCGGCATAAGAGAGAACAAGAGCCAACCAAGAAGGGAGAATCAGAGAAAAGAAAGCCTGAGGAGAAGGGTGTGTATGCATGTGTATTTGAATATAAGTGTGTCAGTTCATACAAGGGTTTGTTCATGTTTTACGTATGTGTGTGTTCGTAGCCTGGCAGGAACATCAAGAACGAGCTTTGTTTATTTTAAGTGACTAAGTTTCTGACAGTGTGTGTAACTCTAGTATATATTTTTTCTGAAAGCAGTTCAATGTATGTGAGTATGACTGGCGCCATCAGTGTTTGTGTGTGTGTGTGCATATGTGTGTGTGTGTGTGTGTGCTCACTGTCCAAACCCAGTATGAGTCCCAGACCAGGGCTTTTCTTTGGGCTAGCAGATGTTTTGCTCTCACCTTGCCATACCTCATAAAGCGTGATGGCTCAGGACCCTGGGGCCAGTCTGGCACACACACGCATACAAACACAAATGCGCACACACACACAAGTATGCATGCCCCCAGTGCCCCCACCCCACTGCCACCACCACCACCGCCACCAAAAAAACATGCATACGCACACATGCACACATAGAAATAGGCAAAGGAGGTCTTCCGGCCTGTCTTTACACACTGACGTACAGAGAGAGAGACAGTGTCAAGGGCAGGACAATGTGAAAGTTTGAATGGTACAAAATCTACAGCCACAGGAAAGGCAGGCAGGCAACCAACACACAGCGCTCACTCACACAGAGAAGAAGGAAAAGTGGAGAGAGACAGCTAGGGTACTCTTGAAGTAGCGACTAGAATAGCATGATGGTGAATGGTGAAATAATAATACTATTATAACAATGTGACCCATGCCTGTCATATAATACTGAATTCAGAAGTCATATGACAAGAACCATATATATTCATAAAAATCAATCTAAATTAGTTTAGCTGGGGTCATATTTAAGGTGTAATAACATATTATCAGGATAGGTATTTGTATGCAACAGACATCATGTAATGAAAACTATAAATCATGTATTTTCTTATTATTTGTATTTGTTTTTCAGCACATTGTCGCTTTTTTTTTCTTTTCAGCCAGCATGAGTGAAATGCACTCAGCAACCACCTGAATTTAGACAATGCAGCACAAAGCTTTGGATGAATTAATATACAAAAAAAATGACAGACCAGTCATCACCAGTTCAAAATACACAAAATAAACCACAAACTGAAAAAAAAAATATTCATATTACATGTGTTTGTAGTTTTATATCTTAAGTTTTATGTCAGCTTTACTTGCTCAACAAAATCTTAATTTATTTTATTTTTCACCTTCACCCCTTACCTTTATTCCAATTCATAACAGTAAGTTTATGACAGGAAGAAAGAAACAGAGAGAGGGCAGGAAGAGATTAGAGAAGGTGAATAAAGTACCAGAGAGAACAGAGAAAATAGAAACAGAGCAGACTAGAGAGAAATGCACATCAACACACACACACACACACACACACACAGATTGACTTGACACACATGCAAAGCACCAGGTTTGACAAAGAGACCAGAGGGCAGCCGACACTACAAACACTGCTGAGATTCTCATTAAAACCGCGGAGAGAAAATCCTTTTTAATCGTGGGAGCATTACTCAGTGGTAATCCACTGTGGATTATACTGAGCTGTAATACCGGAGGCAACCGCAAGGTGGCAGAAAGCCTGGCAATACCCCTGCACACACCACCAGAGAGGTTACACAAGCACTTGATTTTGTCTTTGTAACACTCAGGTGCCAGGGTCAAATCTGACTTTGTCAATCCATGCCACTGTTGGGCTGTCTCTGAGAAGCATAAATGACACAAATATCCACATATGTTACTTAAATGAAGGAAATTGTTTTGATGTTTTATTTTGTGAGGACAACAAAACCCCCTGTGTTCTGTTAACATTGGCTCTACTTCCTCATTGTTTAGGGTATCTCAAACTCCAATCCATGTAAAAAAAAGAATATAATTGCAAAATTATACTTTTCTTTCATGTAATTTTTTCTTCTTTTGCTCTGACCTTACTGAATCCTAATATGTGACAAAGTATCAAACTGGTGACTTTTATCTTTGCCACAAACTTTCACATTTGATGAAGGTTACAAAATGTAGAAATGGCCATAAAGCATTGTTATTGCATCAACTTAAGATATATTTCATGTTTTTTTTATGTTATACGGCCTACACATGAACAAATATATACTATTTTTGACAAAAAGTCTTTCACAGACAGAGAAACAAACATGATGTTATCCTACTTATGTTTGGGGTCAATTAAGACCTCAAAGACTCAAGACTTCTTCTGAACAAACTGTTACATGTATAACTCTAATAACACGAATCCAAATAGTTTTTCTGCAGAGGACTTCTGAAACATGTCATTGTTGTGGACATTTTTGAGCGATGGTCAGCACCTCAGTGGAGAAAAGCACACATGAGCCTTTGATGTCTTAACGCTGAAAATGTTTATTGAAGTACTTGGCCAAGGAGAACTGAAATAGCGAGCATCGAAGTCATCTGCAACTCGGATGCTGTCTCTTTCCGTTCTGTCCTCTGAAGGTCTGAGTCCTAGTCTTTATCAGCCTACAATATGAAAAATTAGTCTAATTGGTTCACCAGTTTCTAAACAAGGAACTGCATTTTACCCATGTTTAGGTCACGTTGCATGGAACTTCAGCAGTTTTGGTTTGAATGTCTGACTGCGTCAATAGAGTCTACGCATCCACCTATCTGTGTTGTCTAGGAAAGCCTCCTCTGACCTTGGTGACCATGGCAATGCTGATTTACCCTCTATCAGAGAGGTTTCTGCTTTCCCAAAAACATCACAGACAGCTGGAGTCTCAAGGAGAGGAGAATATGTCTCCTTCGTGCTTAAGAATTACAGTGTGACCACGAGGCCCAGGCTTGAACCAGTGTAACCCAATTTGTAGCCCCTAAAGATGGAAAATTCCATAATTCCATAACAGTCATGAATTCAAAATTATGTTTATAAGCAATTCTTATAAAATTTGGAAAAGTCACACTTTATTAAGGTTAAAGGATAGGTTCACATTAATTCAAGTCTGCCTTAAAACAATTCCCACGTGTTATAAAATGTGACACACAGAGGATCAAGTGAAGGAACCTCCACACCACACACTGGGTTTGGTTTTATTTTCTCTATATTTGAAAATGCATAGATGTTTTGCTTTGTTTTGTTTTGTTTTGTTTTTTATTTTTTTGCTTCTTGATTAGCAGACCAGGGGCCTGTACTATGAAGCAACATACCCAGTATATCTTTTCATTACCTGGCTTCACTGAGCCTAACATTGGCTGTCCAGATAACCAGTACTATGAAGCTGGCTATCAATCAACTCAGTCAACTCCAGGTTTTCCTATCTAGCTAAGAGCGCGTTCATGTGAAAGAGGCGGGGTTGTTAATTACGAGCAACATCATCAGAACCATTAAAGGAGTACTTCATATGATATGAGATAAAACGGTGATACTAAGTACCTGCGGAAAAAGGACAGCAAAAAGTCATATCCAACGAAGTGAAATGTAAACAATAGCCTGTAATTATACAACAGAACAAGAAGATGTAGAAAAACTAGAAATCATTTCTAAATATTTAAAAGTAGGCTAAGGCTTAAAATACATGTAGGAATTATTATATAAAACCAACACTGTCGGGGGAAGTCCACCTGTGTCAGGTCAGGAGGTGGTGAAACTGTCTGGATTAACCATCAGCTGGAGAGAAAGGACACCAGAATTTGAAGTCCCAGAAACTAGAGTGGAAGTGCTTCCCCCATAACCCAAGGCCCATCTAGGTGGGTGGAATTTTTTTTTAGAAATATGGACCATGACTGGACAAAAATGTACCTTTGGCCTGTTCCTTTGCTTAACCCATCTCTCTTTGTCTAGAGACAGTCTTGTCGAGCCTGCAGTGCCCTGGAGAGCAAGCCTGAACTTCAACCCTCTTTCTCTGACGATAATTGTGTCCCCAAAAGAAATAAACTGTTTTTCAGACCTGCCTTCAGAGTTGGTGTGGTGGTACCTGCTCACTCTTAAGACTTTAATATGAGGCATCAGCAGTCTGATATATTCTGAGGAATATATCAAAATGTTAAAAAAATAACTTACTGAACATGTATAAAATGTATCATCAGAATGCTACATCAGCATTAGCATGATAGGGATAATGAACACTTTTATTCGGTGTTACCTGATGTCAGACAGGATATGCATTGTGAAAAGGATCGGCACAATTGCGCTATATCACACCTGAAGTTGTGCTGTTGTGTCACGACCAAATCACAGTCGTGCAGATATTCAGTACAACAGCACAACCTCGGGTGTGATATTGCTTTTATACAACAGTTCTACAAGCACCATTTATTAGTTAACAGTAATAAGTGACAACAGATTATGATTTGTTTGTTTATTTAATCATTTATATGGCTCCGCCAACACAAATAGTTCCGCAACTAGACTGTTACCAGGCAACACGTACATTTTCCTGCACACTAGCTTTACTAACTGCAGGCCAGCTACTTTGTATCATGTACATTTGTCTGTATGTTTCCATTTATTGTGCAACCAGTGAAAAAAGAGTCTGTTGACGGTCATTTTGGTGGCATGTGTGATTCGGATGATTTAACAGCTTGATCAGACAGTATGTTGCTCCATCGTTTCCTGCTCTCCAAGGGTGGTCTCCAGTAACTTTTTTGCAAGCTTTCAGAGGTTTTTTTGTTAACTGGTATAATTTTTATGTCCCGCGACTCATAATATATCACAATTCACATCGCAGTCTCTGCATGTTTATATAAAGCATCTCACCTATCCTCACTCACTGCCATGATCTCCCTCACCTTGAGTCCCTTGCTTCAGACAGTTTCTGTATGGCAGTGGCTCTCAGGCTGTGGTTGGTGTAAGACTTGTGTGTCCCTGCCTCTTTGCACATCCTGGGTAACATCTGTGACAGCTGGTTTACTCCCAGGGGAAGGGCGGCATACCAGAAGCTGTCTGTCAGAACTGTTACCCTCCTGGGCTGCAGATAGAGGGCTATTGCACCAGGCGGAACTTTGCTCAGGAATTTTTCGAGAGATGCTACTGGGCAGAGGGGGTTTTCCTTGCTCCTCAAGCGTAGTGCCCCTCTAATTTTCTCTGTCTCTCTCCAGAGGGTCTTTGATTTTTTTGTTTCTTCGTTGAATGTGATAGTGAACTACTTTGCTCCATTCTTGTCACATTTTAGGATGAATGAATCAGGTTTGAGATCCGGATTCCCCTCTTTGCCCCCGTGTTCAAAGTGCAACTGGATATCGTACCAGACTTTGTTCAGCAAAGCTTTTGGATTGGCTGGACTTAGTGTTGCAGAGTATTTTAAGATGTGCTGGTCTTCAGGTGAGATCAGGAGGTTGTGTGTTGTTTTGTCTTTCCCTGTGCTTCTAATCTCTTTTACAACACCTTTGAAAACACCATTAGCTGATATGAATTCTGGGTCCTGCATTAAATTCCATGAACAGCTAACGGGAGGCTCATTGATATAATGATTTAAATCAGCCTGAAGACCAAGGTAGCTGCTGATGCTGTAGCGCTCCCCTTTAGTTGTCCAGATGGATCCATTAAGCTGCCTCAAGATTGTATTCAGCTCAGTCTTCTTAACGAACTGAATGTCAATGTTTATATTTCTGAGACTTAGCCAAGTCTGAAACCAGTTCAAAGCCCATATTGTTTGTCTTACAGTGTTAGCTTCATTTTTGCTCTTCTCTAACTTCTCTAGGTCAGCTGATCTCATATGAGCACATCTGGAGGTTTGCATTGAAGTATCCAGGCTTCATTCCTTCCCTTAGCCCTCTTCTGACAACCATTCATAATTTAACTCAAATGTTATTTGTGGAAATATGTTTATTTTTGCTGTGCAAAGTTTGTTACAATCTCAGCTAGATAACAACTGTAAATGCAATTAACAGTTGTTAGAACATCTGTAAAGTGGAGTGATACATGTATAGTTAAAAGTCCCAGTGCTGTTGTACTCTGTATCAGCATTCATGGAATGCGTCTTGTCCAATCAAATTACTTGGTCGCAGCTAACTGTTGTATAATAAGCTGTAACTTCAGCCTACACCTTTTTCAGACTGCAGAAATCATTCTGTTGTGTTACTGTGTGGTATTGTTTCCAACTGTGTTATGAGTGACTGCTTCTTTTTGTTTGCAGTAGTTGTCTCTGTAATTAATTGTAGACTGAAATAAATGTCAAAATTTCAAAGAAAGAATTGGTTTTTTGGTACAAAAATTCACTCTTTGTGCTCTCACAGAGAGTGCTCCCTTGCTGAGCTGCAGTGGAGGGATAGTAACACAAAGAGGCAATTTCATACTAAAAAAGTGTGCCCTGGCAGCCTAGGGGTTAAAGCGCCGGGTACCTTTGTTGCATTTCATTACCCCTGTCTCTCATTTCAACTTTAAAATAAGAAAAACAACTGTCAAAGATGCCTACTACTTTTGACTAAGTCAGACTTCTGAAGCCTTATATTAGCCTCTGCTGAACTTTAGAATACATTTTTGCATTGAACAAGGACAGAAATTGCACTGATTTATCCCCTATTACTAACATTGAAATTGCGTTACTATGGACAATAGGAACAATTACAGTATCCAATAACTTTTTCAATGCATATTGTTTTAAGACAGACTTGACAAAATGTGAACCTGTCCTTTGAATGAGGCGGTAGAGAATTGTGTGTGATTTTAGCAGATCGACAGTAATTGCTACAAAAACTGTTATTATATATAGCAAATAAACAATAAAATAACATTTATGTTTGCAGACATAATTTTGTTTTTATTTTATTAACCACACCGAGTAGCTCTTGGTGAGTTTCTTGCAGATTAAAGGAATGGTAAAGGCTCTCATTGTGTGTCTGTATTTGTGTGTGCAGCCTGACATGGACTCGCAATGTACAACCTTTCATCTGTATTTATGTTTTCTAAAAGAACATGCACACACAGACATGCACAGCGACAATCTCTCTGTTTTTTTTTTGTTTTTTTTTCCAGGCACCGAAGTGCTTTCATCTTCCTATGTGTCAATCAACTTTGGCTTATGCTTTTTTATCTTTTTGGGTGGACATGCATACACACAAATACATGCAGAGGAAAAGCTTTCATGTCTGCGCGCCTAACCTAATATTCAAACCCAGAAACTTTCCAAATGTTTCTTCCTCTGACTAGTATAAATAGAGCAACTTGAGAGGTGCAGGTTTAATCTTTAGGCCCATCAGAGATGACAGTGCAGTGAAATAATCAAAAACTTCTACAGCCGTTCTCCTGGCAGATTCCATTGGTTATGAAGGAGGCCAAAGATAAAAGGATGCCTTTGAAAAGACATTCTATGCAGAGCCACATATGTCTCTCCCAATTTAGCCTTAACTGGTTCACTACCCCCTGACGAAACCCTGCACACACACAAGCAGACACACACTGCCGGCATATGCATACGTGCGCCTACTGTATTGGACAGACACGCAAGGACATGGCCATGCATGAATGTACAGAAATATACGGACATATATGATCAGAAAGAAATATATGTGCAAAGAAGTACATGTGTGCACATGTACACGCACACACCGCAGTCACACACACACACGTACACACACACACACACACACAGGCAAGGCACTTGTCATTACTCGCTCCGTCAAAGTAGATCATACAGGCATTAATTGAGAGTGCAATCATGCTCTGAGCCCACGGTTCAAAGGAGCTGATAATAAGCTGTGATAGGTCCAGCTGATGGAAAAAGTCAGGCAGGCTGCCGGCATTCGCAGACACATGCTGGGTTTGTGTGTGTGTGTGTATTTGTCTGTGCTCTTGTATTTCTATCGTGAAAAGGTCAGGGACATTTTTAGTGCGAGTGCTGTCCTGTGTTGAGTTGGAGCATCAGAATTAGTCTCTGATTTAAGGTTTCATTTTTAGGACAGTTAGAAAAGATTTTATTATTCAATTTTCAGTCCTCACAGTTTCAAATCCAGTGGTTCAATTTTGATTCCATTTCTCCTGACTTTTTTTTTTTTCAAGGTTCAGATTCTTTGTACGGTGAGGAAACCTCATCTTTGTGCCAGGGTTTAGACTCAGTGCACCACAGAACCCTAAACCAATGCCACCTAAGCCACAGATTTGGCTTTGTAGCTGTTACCATAGCTCTATATATGTATACGTGTATGCATGTATGTGTGTGTGTGTGTGTGTGTGTATCCACTTGCATCTGTGTGTGCAAGCAGCCACTCTAGCCGCTAACTTGTCTTGTAGCCGGCTCTGTATTCCTGGCATTGCTGTGGTCGATAAGACAGTGGCATGCAATATTAATGCAGCCTTCTACTGTGGTTGGTAAGAGCCTCTGACAGCCTCCGCTACTGTTTCAGAGACAACTGAGAACAAACAGGGAGACTGAAACACAGAGGTGAGGGGAGGGAGGACAAAGCGGGGGAGGAGGGAATAAACAAAGAGGGGAAAGTAAAAGAGAGAGAGGGACAGGAGTCTAAAAGAAGGAAAAGGTGAGAGAGACAGGGGATAGAGGACAAGATAAAGACGGTTGGAAAAGTAGAGCAATAAAGGGGAAGCGAAAGTAGCTGAAACACAGGAGAAACAGAGGGCAGACACAGGTCAGAGAAGCAAAAGGCAGGAAAGAACAGCGGGTGGAAAAGCGCGATAGGTAAAGTAAAAATGGAGACATGAAAGCAGGGTGAGGAAAATGAAGGATGGGGATGAAAGACTGATTTAAAGGATGAGTGGGTGAAAGTGGAGGCGGAGAGTGGAATGAGAGAAAAGCTAACAGCAAGATGAGATGGGGGAGAAAAAAAAAGAGGGTAGCTTAAACGGAGAGAAGGTGAGAATGTGCTGGGGAGAAGAGCTTAGAAAAGTGAGAGATTGTAAAAGCAGTTAAAGGGGGAAGAATGATGAGAGAAGCGGTGCAATGTGGCGTGATCGCTCCGCTCAGTATAATGAGCGGTATTGAGGAGCTGAGCAGGCAGATGGAGAACATAATTACACACTGTAAGTTCATCTAATATCAATACAGTAATAAATACTGTTCAAACCGTGCGTGTTTGCGTGCGCATGAAACGGCAAGGTCTGTTTTCCACTTACAGTGTGTGTCACTCCCAAATATGAGTGCACATACTAGTACTCACCAAGGCATAGCCTCTTCAGCCGTTGCCTGGCAACTTTGAAGCAATTAAAAGCAAGGGACGCCTGTAACCTGACAGAATATATGAGTTTGGGGAAAATACTCACAGTTTACATGACTCTTAATTGACAGCATGGAGAACCCTGACCCAAATTTGCACAGATTTTATATTGCGTTTGACTTTTTTAATGTAGGATTCTCGGGAGAAAGTTTTCAGAAGTCAGTTCTTCTTAAGTGGACTAGATTTCTCAAGGGGATGTCTCAACTCCTTTGGATGTCTCTCATTTGCTATATTACTTACTGTATATTCCTCTCTCTCTCTCTCTCTCTCCCCCTCTCTCTCTGGCTCCCTTCCCCTGCTCCGTCTCTCTCTCTCTCTCTCCTGATTCATTCAGCAGAGGAACGCCAAGATGATTTAAGTGTCAGCGGGTGGTAATTTATTCATGTTCTCTTGGTATGTTAATGATTGTACACCAAGAGCGGAGAAAGAAAAGAGGCAACCTCAAGCTCAAGTTCAGTGACATTTCCAAGAAACGGCAGTTAAATTATGGCCTTTCAACATGTAAATTCCCCTGGCTGTGAAGTTCACTGATTTGTCAGCAGTGCTTTTGATGGAAGCTCGCGTGTTGCATTTCAGACGGCGCCTGGCGGAACCGGGGTGGCACTGTTATTTTGCAAATAGAAGAGGAGGGAAACCAGCCATGAATCTGCATTTGAGTAATTCGGTTTCCGGTTAGGATTTTTCATTATTGTCTGCCAAAGTTGTTTTCAGGGAGGGAGAGCTATGTGTGGAAAAATGCGTAACTCAAACCCATTACAGCTTGCTTTTAGCATCAAGTAACACTGAGTGAAGTACACTGGTGCTGCACTTGATGATGCATTATCAACTCTCAAGTGGGTGAATTGTGGCTTTGGCTGTGTTCATAGCCGTTTTCAAAGTCAGTGTAGTTGTTAATTCGTGAGAGAAAAAAATATAAAATATGATAGAGACATGTTCACTTTTAAACTCTCGAATTTGCCTCCTCAGATTGTAGAAGCCTTTCCAATATTTCACTATTATATGCTGTGGAAACCTGCTATTTGTAGAAATTGGTTCAATTCAGCTTTGTGTTCAGTAACGAAGAGAGAAAATTGAATAGATTACTGACTGTACAGGGATTTCCAGCGCAACACAGTCCTTTTCGTTTCCACATTGGTGAAACTTTCCTTGTCAGTGGCTTTCATATTAAAGACTCAAAAATTACAAAAAAAAGAAAAAACAAAAAAACACACAGATCTTGCTATGAACTAGCACAACTAGTACATGGTCTGATTAAATAGACATCAAAAGAAAAACTGGATCACCTACTTCACTGTAATGATTCACTCACAACCTCTTCATTCAATAGCTTCTCATTTTCCAACTGCGCCACACACACATACCAACACACATACTGTACATGGTCAACCTTTATCTGTCGCTCTCATATCTTCCCCTTAAGCCCACAAGTGTTTGGTGTTCTGTTTTCCAACTGAGTCCTCATATTCCTAAAGGCCAATTCATACTTTCCACATCCGCATGTCCGCCAGGTCCGCGGATGTTCACGTGCAGCCCAAAATTTGTGACCGTGTGGACAGTATGCATAGCAAGCACATCAACTGCTCATGTGCAGGAAAAGCAAACAGGAATGCCTGTCTCATCTACTGTATGTACAGTGCTAAGCATAAATGAGTACACCCCCTTTGAAAAGTAAGATTTTTATCAATATCTCAATGAACACAAGAACAATTTCCAAAATTTTCACATGGCTGAGTTTTATTGAACATGTAACTCTGTAACATGAAATTAACAGGACAGGACAGGACAGGACAGGAGGCAGAAATGGCTATTTGCAACATTAAATGACCACACGAGACAAGAAGCTGCAAACTGGTACCTTGTATTTTTTTTTTTAAATAAACAAAATAAATAAAATAACTTTAAGTTCAGTTAATAGTTCAATTCCACAAAGTCAGTTTCTCAGTTTCAATTTAGCAACAAATTATTTCTTTTGTCACTTTTTCTTTTGGTTTTGAACCACTGAATTCTTTTCAACTACATTTCTGTTTTGACTGGGTGCACCCTTCTATAGGTAAACTAAATTCTCAATATCTGGATCCAAGGTTAGTTACGTAAGAATATCAGAACCATATCCTGTTCAATATTATCACTTCACAACACTCTTCAACCTTGCAACAGTTCACCATTCACTGCTCTAGCAATAACAAAATCACTTTAACCAAGGCACAATAATACACCATATCAATAGTATGAATACTCAGTCCACTCATTTAAACCAGTGCTGGTTATGGCTCGGTCCTTCCACAGGCACAGGAAATGCGTTTGAAGACGAATGAGGAAGGTAAGTGTCTTTTCCAAATCACAGTTCAGCAACTTTACCAGCCACAGAAAACATTGAGCAATTAAATATTCCACATGTCACATCTTTATATTTGTTCTAGTTGAGTTGTCAAACAGTTTTAGTTTATTTAAGCTCTACAACAGTCAGCTAATTGCACTGTTCAGCACTAAATGCTAATTTTTGATAGCTCTAAGCTCATTCACTTGAGCTAGCCAGCTTAGCCTAGTATCGTGTGGCGCAGCATTTAATTGTTTACTTTTACTACGACTCACCAATTCGGGAGTTCCTCTGTGTCACTCGGCAGGTTTCAGTGAGCAGCCTCTCACACACACACCTCTACGAGCTTACAACAAAGTACAGGCTGTATTGTCCTGTTTTAACAACATTATATAGTGTTTTTTACTGTTTTATCTGAGTTATATTTTTACTGTTCAGCTGTAGGTCCTCTCTCAACAGTGTCACCCAGCATCTGACTAGCGAACCACTGTGTAGCTCACCTGCGTGCTGTGGACCTGTACTCTGATTGGCTGAGGCACCTCTGTGTTGTTAACCCTTTGTGACCCAGGTTACATTAGTCTCATCACTCCAGGGTATAGAGTCTCAGTAGTTTCATCTTTTTCAGCATGGGCAAATTCTAGGCGTGCTTTTTTGTGCTTGGGCTTTAGGAGAAGCTTCCTTCATGGACGATACCCATGCATGTCATTCCTCTGCAGTGTGCGCCGTATGGTGTCACATGAAACAGTCACTCCAGTTTGGCTTTCTACTTCTTTAGCTAACTGCAGTGAAGTTGCATGGCGATTTTCTTCAACCCTTCTCATCAGAAGATGCTCCTGTCGAGATGTTAACTTCCGTGGATGGCCTGGACGTCTCTGCGAGATGGTTGCACTTCCATCTTTCTTAAATTTTTGGATCACTTTTGCTACAGTATTCTGACTGATATGTAAAGCTTTGCTGATCTTCTTGTAGCCCTCACCTTTTTTGTGCAAAGAAATGATTTCCTTTCTCGGGTTTGGTGACATTTCTCTTCCATGTGGTTCCATTGCTGACAGCATGACATGGGAAGGGGATTTCTTTGTTAAGTAATGCCCTTTTATAGTCACCTGTCTGCTGGACACTTCTTAAATGAATAATTGGACTCACCTGTGGTTGAATTCTTGTTAAGTAGAATTTTGGGGTCTTAAGTTTGGCTTTCCTCCTAAGACTTTAATTGGGGTGTATTCATTTTTGCAACATGGGCTTGACTGAATTTGTTAGGAAAAACACTTGTTTGTGCAAATTTGTGCAAATTAACAAATCTTGTTTTCAATCAATGGCCCACATTTGTGGGGGTATTTTGTAGTCTAGTAAGCCATAGAAAATGTTGATTCTGAAAGGAAACTAAAGGTTTTCTGACAAATGTAGTGTGGTGTACTCATTTGTGCTGAGCACTGTATGTACTGCATTCCTATTCTCATTAGGCTGTAGCTTTTCTTTTTTCAACTTGTTCTTGTTGTTCAGCAACATGCAAGAACTCTTCAGCTGCATTCACACTGAAAACAGTCCTGTGTAAAATAATAAATGGGGCTGTGTTGGTGTGGGCATATTTAAATTGCCAGTGAGACAATAAAATACAATCCAGCAAGTCCAGTTGGAGTAACAGATTATTGCATTTGAAGGCTGATCAGAAAAACAATATACAGCAGTTTGTAATACTCATAGAGTGGCTTTTACAACTCTGGAAAGTTATCACGCTGCAACCCTGTTTACTAGCGGGCACATGTGGAACATGTCTGAGTCTGGGGACCTATAACAAAAGTATGAATGGAACCGCGTGCGTGTCCGCAAGACATTGGCCTTAATACTGTATCTGTCTACTCACATTGACACTTCAAAGCACCAGGGTCAATAACCATGTGGCACTGCTTTGTACAGCAATAACGTGTCCCTCTCCTTCTTCCTCTCTCATTCATTTCCTTTCAATTCAGCATCAATTCCTCTGCACACACAGAGACACTACCGCAGGATCCACAGATCAACTGGCCAATGCTGTTTCTGACTGATCCTTCCATCATATAGAGTGTTCCCTGGCAAGGAAACTTGGCAAGGAAATTTGCCATTTGGATGATGAGTGGGATTGCATGGGTGAATGTATGGGGTAGCCTAAGAGTAATAGATTATTTATGAAAGTGTAACACTGATTGATTATTCTACTGATTATTTTGCAAAATTTAAAAGAAATCTACATTGATGTTACATGGTTCTTTAGATTCAGGTCCTGGCTTTTCAGTAATTTATTTTCAGTCATGGCCCACTGAATGAGCACACTGAAAAACTATTAAAAACCTTAGGGTCTGTTGTTTTTTTATTGTCAACCACAAGTAATTATGTTTATTTGCTGAGGCTTTAAAAGACTGTTCTGTTCTGTTCTGTTCAAGATAACTGTTCCTAAATGGCAGATTAGAAATATGTCCAACTGGAGCAATATCATGTGAAAATATAATGTAAAAATTAGATTGAAAAAAAGATTTATATTATTTTACATACAGATGGGTCATAAAAATGAATACATGAGTGGGAAAGATAATGTATGCAGATGCTTTCCCACATGAAACAAGGGTCACTGAAGGATTTAATGAGTATGGAAATTATGTGAATCATGCATTACAGCGTTCACATTCACCAGATCTCAACCCAGTTAAACACCTATTGGACTCAACATGTTTGCTCCATCACCTTCATCAAAACACCAAATGAAGGAATATCTCTTGGAGGAATGCTGTACTTTCGGCTGTCCAGCAGAGTTCCACAGATTTGTGAGTTGATGTCAAGGAGCTCTGAACCTGTTCTGGAAGCCTGCGGTGGAAGAACGTTCCTTTGTAAGACATTTAATGGTGGTTTTTCATTTAATTTGTCATCCATCTTTAGTTATCATTGCCACGTCTTAGTGAATATTCATGAAAGGTTGTGCTGTTTGTTCTGTGCCCTAATGCCTTTATGTTGTCTTGGCTCAATTCTGTTAAAGGCAAATAAAGCCTGATTTGAAAGGAAAAAGGACAGTATTAAATGTATTGTATTTACTCTGCAAAACATTTGAGCAAAATCATCCTTTAAAAATAATTTTTCTGATGTCTGATGTAAGGTTTTCTAAAGGTCCAGTCATACCAGCATTGAAAATGTGAGTATTTTGAAATCTTTTTGAAATTTTAAAATCGAATAATTCCTACTGAATTACTGCAATCAGTGGATTAACTCGGGGGGGCTAAGTAAATATGTATGAATATTTAACAGTTTCAACTTTGGTGAACACTGGCATGTAATTTTATACTCTACTTTTTCAAGTATAAAATGCTCCACAAAAGACCCGTGGTTTTAGACAGCTTTGAGACAAAACTGGAGGCTGCAAAATATTTGATCTCTTGAATAAACTGTGTCAACTGTGTTGCCCCGTTAGCAACTGAGCTACAGAGTTTGCTAGCTGACAGTTAACCTCTGTGGACTTGAGAGGTGGTTGTAAAATGCAATTTCCCTCTTCATGGGAAAAGTAGTTATGGTCAGTGAGAGTAAATTACTGTGCATACCTGCTGTATGCAGTATGTTCAGACTAATCCTTCTCCAAAATACGGCTAAATATGCACTTTTGTCAAAACTTTGGATGTTCAAGGAGGGTGACATGGAGGCAATGTGTTTGATTTGTGGAAATGATGACAGGGACATACCAAGCTTACAGATGGAGAGCATGAAATGAATTATGCTTTAACAGTGGTTTTAAGAGTCTCTTTTATTTTGATAATTTTTATTCTTTGAACTTTTCACTATTTGAATCCATTGTACATGAACATGAATTCAAGGTGACCACAGGCATTTGTGGTGGAAATTACAAAGTTTTTATAACCATTTTTCAAGGCTCAACGATGAACATTTGATTATGAAAATACAGAATTTGGGTGTATCACTGCTCCACTTCAAATTATTGCCAACAGACATGCCTCCAGTCTGGCACTGAGCAAAATACTTCCCCCCTCAACACTTCAGCACTCTTGGCAAGTTGCCATTCTGTCAAATCTAGCTAGTTAATGAATGAACATGTCAATCATGCATTAAAGGGTATGCCCAGGGAGTAGCAGAAATACATATGTGGATACTCTACTGCATTGTGACATAGCATTGACAGACTGCTCACAATCGCCCCTCAGCTCTAAGAACAAAAGATTTTTTAATAAAACAAGGGAACAGCATGGAAGTTGTTGAGGATATTTCTGGGAGTTGATGACAAGACAACCAACACAGTGAATACCTGCATGACTGCAGAATCAAGATGTTGCACAAAGCAACAGGAGACAGGAGACATTTCCAACAAAATCTCCTGACAGCCAATCTAATGAAGTACCTGTAGCCAACATGTAAAGGTCACATGTTATCTGGAATATCAACAAGCCCTCCAAATTGAACGACCACATAGGTCATTTGATCATGCACTCCAGAATGACCCATAGGAGCATTTTCTAATCAGGCGCCTCTATCAGCAGGGACAACATCATTTGTCAAATCACTGTTGAAAATAATGATGTTTTATGATGTGACAATGCTGTGGTTAAGGTCTGGTTAGGTTTAGGCACAAAAACCACTTGGTTAGGGTTAGGGAAAGATCATGGTTTGGGTTAAAATGATCCCTTGAAATGCAGTGTGGGTTAAGGTTACTACTTTCTTAAAGTTAGGCAATCTTCGTCTTCATGATAACAGTAAAAACATCACAACAATCATTGTTATGGTTTTTAAAAAACTGTCCCGACTCACAGTTGGAAATGGGAAGCAAACAACAGTCTGCAGCAACATGTTCTAAGTCCTCTTTTTTTTTCAAGTTAGGATCTAATTAGAGGATGAATTCTAATTGCTCTGGTAATTCCCTGAACTGTCATCTAGCACCACCATGATGTTGACATTTTTGGTTTTGAGTGAAATATCTTGACAACTATTAGATGGATCACTATGACACTAATTAGTACTAATTAGCACTAAACTAAGATGGTGAACATGGTAAACATTATACCTTCTTAACATCAGCATGTCAGCATTGTCATTGTGAGCATGCTAACAGGCTAACGTGAACATATACTGTAGCTCAAAGCACCATTGTGCCTGTGCACAGCCTCACAGAGCCACTACCACAGCTGTAGAACCTTAGTCTTTCACAATCCACATCTGTACCCTTTTTTATTGCGTTGCATGTTGTTAACTTCACATATTAATAGCAATGGTAGCTAGCTTACCATGTTGTATGAGTAAAAGACTATAATCAAGGTCATAATCTGCCTGTTTTAGTGTGAAGGTGGACACACTTTGTGTTCATCATTTCAAGTGCTAAGCCTCAAACTCCATAGGGTTGAAGGCACACTGGGGTACGCAAATAAAAGTGAGTTAAGCCCCATTGGTCGGTGGAAGTGAAGGTCTAAATCAGATCCTGTGGTACTGACATTGGGTAATCAATATGCAGCATATGATTTTTGCATTTCCCTCCTAAATGTATGAGTATGTGTGTGTATGTGTTTATATCTGCCAGATTATTTGCCTATGGAGAGATCCTCAAGGTTTTTCTTCTACCCGTCCTCCCCTCCTCATTCTTTTTCATGCACCATGCAAGCATACACACAGAGCCTGATTTGTTTTCTTTTACTTTAAACAAATCTGTAACAAAGTAAAGAGAGCTGTTTGAATATTGCACTTGCTGTATTGCTCCACTGAGCTGTCAGCTTTAGGGGAGACATTTGTACCAACTTTTAATGAATTCTTCCAAGTGCAATGTATCAACAATTCAAAATGTGTTGTGTCTCATCTTTTCAGTGTTTCAGTGTTTATATGATGTAATACATCAATTTAAGACATTAAGACATTGTATCAATTTTTTGACGCTTTTGTTTTGCCTTTAATAAACTTAAGCAGGTACCAAACTTTTCATTTTGTTCTGTTTCTTAATCAAACAGTATTGAGTCCTCTGCTCCTCTCTGTCTCTTGTGTTCATTCTGATCTTCTTCATATCCATTACTCATTTTTCTCATAGCTCTGATGCCCTCTGCCCTAAGCTTTGTCAGCCCAGGGAAACCTCTGGACCCTTGAGCATCAATTTCTAATAACACCATCCTCCCTACTGACCCTGTGCCTATCTAGCTCTAATATAGGAGACAAATACTAGCATGGACAGAAGTTCCCATTCACCCACTGCATAAATTGACTGGTTAAGTCAGAGAGACCCCATCATAGTGCCTGGAGATAACCACTGCCACCAGCGCTCCAGTCTGCAATTAATCTAAAATGGCCAGCCTTAATCAACGCTCCGGTCGCCCCTGGTTACCGGGCTGACCTGCTTCAGAACAGATTGCCTCCTGCTTTTGGATGATGTCATCATTGTGAGACCTCAGCACAGTTAATAATAAAGTGTGAGTGAGAGGGTCAAGCTTGTAGCAGTTAGTGAGGAAAAGACTAATAAGATTAAACAGAGTAATACGCTGGGAGTAATTACATAAGAGCCATAAATGAGAAGACAGCTGTTAATCAGGAAGGGTCAGATAGCATCTTTATGGTTTGGGTTATCCTACTTGGATGAAAATTTGTGTGGTTGCCACATACTGTTACTGACTGCTGCTATGCATCTATCCAGTATCTATCTTATATGCATCATCGATATTTATAATTTGATACAAAGAAAAGCAGATAGTTACAAAGATATGTACAGAAAAAGTAATGGATAATATTTTTTCATGTGTTATGCCCAGGTCTAGGGGAATGAGGGTGCAATATAAGGACAAAGAAGAGAGTGATGAATGCAAAAAAAACACCATGTGAGCAGTATGACAACAGTGACAGATGACTGGGTTTCTCGTTAAATTGATTAAATTTTCAATTAATGAAGATGGCCTTCAGGGTGAATCGAAGCCAAAACAATAAACAAAACCAACTATCTTACCAAAACAATTTCTAACTATTCCCTAAACAAACAAAAGAATAAACAAAAGACATTTTCTAACCCTAATTACCTACACTAAAAAAACAGGAAAAAACTGTGCACAAAAGGAAATAGCAATTGGAGAAAAGTTCAGTGGTCTTAACTATTTACAAAGTTTGAACTATTTACAGAGTGCATGATTTACAAGGTCTGAGCTATAACGTTACACAAGGCAGCGTTAACAAAGTGCTAGGCTAACACAGGCTAATGAGTAGGCTACACATGCTGACGATGACCCCAAAACTAAAGCAAAACGAGAAATCAGACTGGGCCTATGATCACATTCCTATCAACATTCAACACACAACGCTTTACAAAGGTGGGAGGATGAGGCTCCGCTGCTAACACCGACCCTCGGTGTCACCTAGAAACCCCGGACGTTATGTAGACCGGCAGAACCAGCCAATCCACTGCAGCTGTGGCACCCGGGGACAGCCAATCCTAGAACCAGCTAGAACCAGCACCTGTCAATAAACACAGATCCTCACAGAAAAGAGAGAGCTTCCACTCTATTATGAAAAACGTTGCACAGTTCAATAGTACACACACAAAAATTATACGGCTGAGGGCCGTGACACATTATATTATATTATGATTAAATTATACTGCATTTGCACTATGTAATTCGTAATTCAATACAGGTATATTGCTTAGAACTACAAGCTAATGTAAAAACCTTAAAGGGTTTTTTATTTGACATATTACCTCCCTATCTATTGCTCTGACTTGCATACACACATACAGTATAAACACGTGATTCACGCACTTACGTGCACGTACATATGCACATACCCATAGAAAAAAAAACACAAAGAAATATTATGACAATATCTAATATACATATTTTTTCACAAAGAAAACTGAAAAATATATGTGAATTTCTCAAGTTTAAAACTACAATGCATTTAAATTGCAGTTAAACTATCAAAGTATACCTAACCTGAAAAGCTTTCAAATGTGAAGTTGCAATTTAAAATAACAACACTTGACCAGAGGATCAGCAAAGCTACTGATGCGCTGGAGAATAGTCTGACATATAATGAATGTTCATAGAAGGAACACATTGTCTGTAGTTGGAATTAAGTTGAGTTTAAATGATGGCCAATTAAATCAGCTCCTTGTATATGTTTTAAAACAGTACACCATCTCCCTACAATTCCTGACATGACACTTTCCTTATGGACCACAAAGACAGTCCTCACCATAGTAAATCTTTTTGATGTGTGTGTTGTGAGAGTTTGGAAATGTTATTATGATAAATGAAGAGCCATAGGGAACACAGTCAGGAATCCACAGAAACGCATACAAACGATTATGGATATGTACTGCAATTATCAGAATGTCAATCGACATGTGAAATTCTTTATTTTATCAAAAATATAACCTTAGAACAAGTTCATTTTAATACATCTATCTTTTTTCTTTTTTATATCATCTGAATCATATGATTTCCTTTCAAAATATTTTCAAATAATATTGATTTGATTATTAATTTCTTTGTGGACATACACAAATCTTTCTCCATCAAACAGTATTTGACCTCTACAACCATTAAACTTGAAAGCTCACTTACTGTTACAAAAATAAAGCGTATATGTTATTATGAAACTGCCAATTTCACTGCTCCATGAGGTTTGACACATATTTTTATCATCTTGCAAGACAACCTAAAAACATTAGCTCCACTAACGTAAATATCCATTGAAAGATAGTGCAGCTGCTGAGCCTCCTTGTCTAGTTCGACAGCTCTGGCAGTAAGACAAATTCCTATCATCCATTGTTGAGTTCTTCCTTTTACTCTGAATGGCTGTTAGGCCTTTTAACCAGCGGGTGCAATTAACATGTCATTTCTTGGCTGTCAAATGCTGTATGTGTGTGTGTGTGTGTCTCTGTGTGTGTTTGTGCGTGTGTGTGCGCGCGTGCACATACTGGTGTAATAGCTAAATCATAATTTAGACCACATATGCAGCATTCACTGACATGAATGAGAAGCGTATCGTTTGGCGTATCCCAAGTTCTTCTCCTCATCAGTCCTTACCTTCTGTTCATTTTGACAGCATGCCAGGAAAAAACTTGTATCTTAATTCAATCCTTGCCTCTCTCACATACAATGTGGTAATTATTAATGAAGACAAGCTGCGCACAGCGAAGTCTGTTTTGTGTAGTGTCACATGTATTGCTGTTTTTGTGTCATGCCAGTGGCATATTGCAAAGCGTCAGAAGGTGTGAGGTATGTGGCTGCACCTGAGCCTGTGAATTTTGCTCAGGTGCAACATCTATACCTGTTTACAGTTCATTGCAAACCATGTAATTTAAATATTGCCTAAATGTCCATTGTTTAAATGGTTTGTGGTTGGTCAGAATTAGTGTACTTTAGCATAGGTGACAAGAATTATCAATGATTTACTGTACAGGGTCAATTAACCATTAATAAACAGATACACTTACTATATTTACTCAGATGTTTACAAATTATTTTGCCACCCCAATTCAATGGAGGTGAACAGATTTTTTTTTTGTTTCTTATATTATAAAATGTATATTATATAGCAACAATGTCTCATTTACTGCATAATCCAAATCAGGTGATAATAATGCATAATATTATATATATTCCTCTGTGCTATAGAGCTGTATTATTGTCAAACTATTAAAAACACATCAATGAACCACATTGTTGCCAAGGTTTGTTTTTGAAACAGATGGGAGTCTGTCACTAATTGCAAAAGCAAACAAACTGATCAAACTTGTCACTTGATCCATAGTGATGAAAAAAAAAAAGTCAGAAAATCCATCAGCAGTTGCTAATTTGTATTGCTGACTCCCCTACTGAAATACATTTGCTTACAGGTTGCTGGCAAGCAACAAAAAATGTGAGACAACCCAAAAGATGTAATTACATCAGGTGTGTATACAAGTGACAGCATCATGTCAGTTACGCAGATGGCCTTATTATCACATTGCCCACATTTTTTTAAACACTTGTAGTGCGGAGGAAGTTCTTGGTTCCATGGAGGTATTTGGTTACACTACAGATAAAAAAGTAACACTGTCAGGCATGCATTTCACAGTTTAAGTAAGGTACTACAGAATGTCAGTGCATCATGACTTATCTTCTGTAGTATTAATAATTTTGTGTTGTATTATTTATTTATTTTTTACATTCACTACACCTATAAATACACACAAACATATTCATAAAAACTTTTTCTTTAAAAAAATATTCCTACAACATCCATGTATGGCAACTACAATTTAGTTAAAGTATGATTAAGTTAAGGAAGGTAAAACACTGAAGGTCAGGCACCGAATAAAGCCAATATTCATCACAGAGAGAGGATGTGAACCCTGGCAACCACTATCCACGCTGAACATGTTTCACTACCCGACCTCCACATATGTGAATGTCACACTGCTTCCTGCATTGGCAGTGAACATTGGCATTGAAAATTGTGAACTGAGAATCAGCCCACATGAATGTTATTCTTAGGGAGACTGGGCTGCTTTGTAAAAATGGCAACACTTTGGCAACCCCACGCCTACATGACAAAAAATAGTTTAATTACAAAAGAAGGTAAATAAAATAAAACTAATTAACTGAAAAAAGTTTTTTAAAATGTGTAGAATGTGAACAGATGCACTTAAAGCAATAACCGTTGGAGTAGGAAATATCAGAAAACTTTAAATGAAGGTTGCAGAACAGTCCTTTTTGATCCCATAACTTGTCACAGGATGTCTTTTCAAACAGAGAGTAGGCTATTGGCATTTCTCTACTGGTGAGATGCCTGCATTGAGCCATGACTTGATCAACAGAGATCAGAGCTTGTGATGTGAGTATAGTGAGTGATTTTCTATAAAATTGACAGAACAGTAAATGAGTACTTGCCTTGATGCTGTGTGGGAAGTTTGCTTGTTTGC
Source organism: Thunnus albacares (assembly GCF_914725855.1). NCBI lineage: Eukaryota > Metazoa > Chordata > Actinopteri > Scombriformes > Scombridae > Thunnus > Thunnus albacares. The sequence goes on along the minus strand of NC_058108.1, from coordinate 10,768,984 downwards.
ACAAACTGCAGTAAGCACCTGTCGCTTTTCATCCATGCTAGTGGCAGTGTTGGACAGTCTGTCAGTTGGTCCACCATATTTGTCCAGACTGAAACTTTTCAACAGTTTGATGGATTGCCAAGAAATACTATACAGACATGCATGGTCCCCAGAGGATGAATCATGGTGATTTTGGTGATTCCCTGACTTTTCCTCTAGTTCCACCATTAGGTTTGCATTTTTGTTTGAAATGTTTTGACAACTGTTGGACAGATTGCCATAAAATTTAGTACAGACATTCATGGTCGCCTTCAGGAGGAATTTTGATATATAGTGATTAGGGATGTGCAGAGGGCCCAATATTTGTATTTGTATCTGTATTTGTTGAGGCAGCAAAATTATTTGTATATGTATATGTCTTTGAATAAAAGTGGAAAGAGGTTTAAAAATCCTGTTTTTGTTTTTATTATGCTTTTAATTTTAGAAAATTAAAGTGTTACAATAAGTGTTCATGAAGTGTTCCCTTGGGAGCACTTCACTTGTGTCAGTAGCTTAGTTTTATCTCTGGGGAACACCTCCAACTCTGGGAGTGATGTCCAAATTAGGAAATGTGCGTCATGTAGCAGGTGGATGTGACTCCCCTCGTTGAGACCTGCTGATGGACGTAACAGCGGAGCAGAGGAGAGAGACTGAGATAGCAAAGTAACCAACCTGCGTGCTGGTATTTAACCTGTTTTTTTTTTTTTTTTGTTTGGTTTTTTCCCGAAAACAAGTAATTTAAAAAATATTTGTATGAAACAAATATTCATAAAAAAAAAAACAAAAAAAACAACACTATTTGTGCTTTGGCGAATAACGTATTTGTACTTGGGCACACCCCTAATGGTGATCCCTTCATTTTCTTTTCTTTTCTTTTTGACTGTTTAATTTTTCTTGTTGTTGTCGAGATTAAACAATAACGTGTGTTATAAGGGTAGGCATTATAAGCTCCACCTGTTTTTTGGACTGCAGGAAAAAAAACACCATTGTGCTGTTTTGAGCTGCTCTATTTAAGTATCTGTCTTTTTTGTGTTTATGTCTGTATAATAAAATGAATTTGTAAATGCAGACCAGCAAAAAATAAATTCTAATTCTAATCATCAGGTCAAAAAGTTTACTTTGTCCAATACCTTGGTTTAGGACCAAATACCTGCAAAACTAATGACATTCTCATCAGCCTCCGCTGTTATTTTTGTTTGGTGCTAATCAGCAAATGTTAGCGTAGCTGAATGTGGTTAATGTAAACCTGCGAACAATCAACATATTAGCACTGTCATTGCGAGCATGTTAGGATGTGTTAGAACTTGTTCACTTGACTGTTTCAATAAGGAGAGACAAGTGTATGAAGCAAAAAGAATTGTTTATTATACAGATCATACTAAAGATTAAGTGTTAACCAAAGTCTTTGGTGCTTAGACTCTACAGGGAGATTTTGAATCGAAGGACATCAGTCCTGAGCAGCAGCAAGATAGATCCCCCCATGAAGTCCAGACACCGGTAGGGGTGGCTGATGACTTCTGCTGAGGCTGATGATGTTGATGAAGTGATGCACTGATGAATCCGCAAAGACTGGGCGGTGATGGGGAGGTGGTCGGGCCTCATTTTAAGCCTCATTATGATAGGCTGACAAATGAAGGTGTGTCACTGTGCTATTGGTTAGATGTGATCAGCTGATGTCTTAATTGACAACCAATGGAATGACAGCAAGGTAATTATTATTAGCATGCCTTAAGGATGGGAATGACAGATGGTTTGAGAAATAATACTAACAACCTGAACATGCAAAAGATAGCCTTCCTGACTGAACTTTCGCTAAGCTTCATTTGCACTGTAGCTGTCCCAAATGGCCACATTCAAAGGCAGGGTGAAAAGCTAGCTGTCAAAGAGAGGGGAGAGATGTTACAATTATTTAAATATGTTGATAACAGCACATATTTTCAGTCTCTCATGAAAGTTATTAATAGTGTTATTGGATTGTACACATGAGAAGTGCCAGAAATAGTTGTTACTTTCTCACCTCCTCACACCCAGTCAATCACTGCGTGAAGTGGGTGTGAATATTGGATTGTATGTTCCGGAAAGTTTGAGATATTGTTGGACACAGAACCTCCAATTATGAAAATCTTTGGGGACAGGGGCTTTCCAAAGCTGTTCCACTGTACAACTCTGATGGAGTATACTGGTGCCTTTACTCTTGCATAAAAGTGGCAAACTACTCAGCTCTGTAACCACTGAATCTAAATTTCATCTCATTGTCTTCTCATATAATCTCAAATAATCTATTTTTTAATAGACAAGCTTACATTATTCATTTCTAGTTGACATTGTGGGTGTATGTGATGTGCTATTGTGTGTAGCTTTGTATTTTGTATAATGTGTCCTGTGTGATTTTTTCTTTGTACTGTTTGTTATTGTGCTGTTATATGTTTTATTTGTAAGGGACTGCAGATGAAAATTAGCTTTAAAGCTAACTCTGGTGCAGAACATCAAATGTTAACATTTATGTGTAAAACTGTACATTGTCCCAATAAATACAATATGATCAATACAATATCTTGTTGTGTATACCATTTTTATTAAACAACAGGAGCTGGTGCTAACTTTACTGAAGAATATAATTATGTTATGTATAGCTACCCTGTGCCCATGTAAAGCCGTAATGGGAAGCAGTAGCAGCATGAGATGTTTGTTAGCTGATGCTGCTATCTGTTGTGAGCAGAATCAAGAATAAAACTCCAAACTACCCCACAAAAACTCTGAAAATGTTGAGACATGATCTATTAAAGTACTGCAAGCCGAATATATATATACTTTTTTTTTTTTTAAACATAAAAAATAGAACCGATAGCAACAGTGTGGCGCAGTTGAGGGCTTTGACCATTACTGTTTGCTCCCAGCCAGTCATAAGATCTCAGGTCAACTGCAGTCAGAGTGTGCTGTACAGGACTTGAGGGAAAAGGCCACATGTGTCAGAATCTATAGACAGATCCGCTGATGGCTACTACTACCATACACGCACACAAGCAGCCTAATGCCTCCAGCGTCACTGGCTTTCTGTTTAATTTTTATTTTTTTGTAACAACATTGCCATTTAGAGTATGATAACTCATTTATTATGATACATATAGAATATCACCCATGAAATTGCATGAAATATCAGTATAAACCTATATCTTACCTGTCAATAACTGAAACTTGTTTTACTTCACCATTTTATCTATCCAAGTTGGTGTCATACCTGAGATAGTTAGCATGTGAATAACGAGGGTGTGGCCCAAAGCTAAACTTACTGTGTGTTTTTTTAAATAAAGTAAAGGCAGATCCACTGTATAATGGGTATCCATTATCAGCTTATGAATGGTGGATTTATGTCAACCATTTCGAGCATTTAATGAGGGGACTGGGAAACAATTGGGCGCAAAGTGAGTGAAGGCAGCTCCCCCAGTGGCCTGCTCAGCCTGGACCATCAGTCGACATCAAGAAAAAGAGTCTCTCATTTGCTTATCTTCCACAGGCAGCAGGCCCACAATTCACTGAACAGTTGCAGTTTCCCGCCCTCATTTAATGACGTTTGTTATTTCAATTCAGTATCCTCTTCAAGTTTAGCAGTGGGAGAGGCGAAGAGAAGGGAACAATCTCTGCCTTTTACATTAGGATATTGACTTTCCGTTTGCTCAGGCTGTGGCAGGAATGCTCTGTTCTGACTCTGTTTCTCAAGATTTTTTTTCTCCTCCCTGCTCTGCTTAACATTAAACAAACTTTACCCTCCCTGCTCTGTTTGGCATTAAACAAACTGGGCTGTCAATAGGTTAAGTTTTTTTTTGTTGTTGTCTAAATGTTCTGTTTCTGCATGGATTGGAGTTTCTTTCACCTCATCACACGGACTTTCACATACATCTTACTGCATTGAATATGATGGTTTAATTATACATACTGTACATTCTTTGGTACTGCGCCAGTAATGTGCTTACATGCTGATATACAATTAAAATATATACTCAGTGCAAAGTAGAAACAGATGCACATAAAGTAGAATTTAGATTATCATTTACATGCAGTGTTAGATACATGCAATTAAGAGACATATTATTAAAACATTAGATTGCTTAAATGTAGTCAAAGTGATTTCAGCTGTATTACAGCTAAAATATCTACATCACGCAATTCCTCACTTTTAATCGTATATAGGTCTCCATGGTGTGCAACTGTGGAATGGGGATACCACCACCAGGATTGCTTACATGTGGGTTTTGGGATAAACTTTGGATTTCTGGATTAGCTTTGACATTAGTGAGTGTTAAACGCTTTGGTTCTGGATTAAATTGTTTCCTCATTCATACATTAATATCAAATGTGTAGCTTTGCCCTGATAGAAGTGGCATTAAAAGCTTAGCAAAATTGCTCAGAAAAGACCAAATTAATGACCATTGCAGAGACTTAGGCTCGCTTTTTTTTTCATTTACAGTACATTAAAGGGATTTAGCTGGAATATGCATATTGATAAATGACAACCAAGCCTTGCTCTTCATCTTAATTGTAGCTTTTCACGCAATTTCAACAATGTCAAGTGTGTACGATACACATAGAGGATTTTTAATATTGCACACCTAATCAGAATCTCTCACTCATGTATTTCTTATCCTCCCCAAAGTGTTCATTTGTTCCATCTCTCAATTATTCCTCCCTACACTTATGTATATAAATGATCAGCTTCTACTATACAAAGTGCTTGTTACAGTTAATGAATGAGGCTGATCTCATTAAAAACACATCACAACAATAAGCAGGGGAAACAACAGACAAATCCTTTTTTAAAGTAGAAGTTGATTCTTAAGTAATTTGAGATCATTTGGATTCATTCTGTAAATAAAAGTTTAATAGTAAGTAATGCCAGCATGTGTTGAATGAATAATCACTGGAATTCACAGAGAATGAAATATTTGGGGTTTTTTTTTCTGATACATTTCTTGTATATTTGATAAATGGGATTATACTTTGTGTTTTTTTATAATTTATCTTCATAACAAGTAGATAGTGATGTGTTCATCTACTTTATACTGTAGCTAGAATGCAGTTCTTTAAAAAACACTGATGTATAATACATTACGCCAATAAAAGAATTCTTTGGATAAAAGAGCAATTTGAAAACCACTACATATTATATATTAAATAAATTGCTTTGCACGTGCTGATTTATAATTTGGCAGGTTTTTGGATCGTGTTCTTTCCACAATCCAATCTTTCTTTGTGGTTTTCCATTTCCAGACATCAAAAAGGCAATGTCACATTAAAATGATGTTGTTTGAAGTTAAAAAAAAAAAAGGAAAGAAACCTAGGCAGTCTGATTTCTCAGTGTTATTATTTTCAATGCCACAGTTACACAATTACACAAATGAACCATAATCAATACGGGCCACCTTTCAAACAAGATCTACAGAGCGCAGCAAATTATTGAAGCCAGTCGGTCAAGTGTGACACACTAACAAGCTGCCAAACAGCACATTATTTGACCAAATCATTTCACGTACTTTTTCTAATGCATATGGAGAGACGGGTGGATACAAGGACAAACCAGTGGATAGCTAAGAGGGGTCTTTGCACCATTTGTCATGGCTGTCACACATGCAGCAGCCAGAAATGAAATAAATCCACTGTTTACATACACATGCAGCACAGAAACTCTGACAGGATTTAATTTTACAACAGAGCATAAGAATCAAATCACAATCTGATGCTCACCGTTAATGTGAAAACTAGAGCGTTCATGTGATTAAATTCCCTTTTTCCTAAAGCAGTCAAGCAATCAGTAGGACTCAATTATAAGTGAGTCTCTCTGGTGACATTTCTTCTTCTTTTGTGCTCACACGTCCGGCTTTATTCACAGACATGCTCAGCACACCTGTAAGGTAGCTCATGCCTTTAACAGAGGGAAAAAGATTCTTTCATGAGCATGTACTGTAAGAGACAGGCTTTCACTGAAGACATACTTTCTGCTAATGATGTTGAAAGATGTATGAAGTCGCTTCACATACTTGCAGCGCAATCAAGTTAAATTGATTGGTTTCAAGAAGGTCAATAAGTCCTTTGCATTCATTATATTTTAAAGTTGATTTAATATATGCATGTGGTTGGAAGAGATGAACGGACACCAAACTATACAAACATGGTGGTATTTTCTCTTCATTCAGACTTAACATATTTTTCTTTCTTCTGGAAATGTGTAGGCCCTTAACAAGCTTCCTTTTGCTGTCAAGCTTTTCCGCTCTGTTTTTCTTGGTCCTTGGCATAACAAGAAAGAGTGATCAATAAGAACTAGGAACATTATAGTTAGTCTTTGTGGTGAATTTTAAGATAGGCGTCGAGTTGAACACTCACTACACCTACACTTTGGCTGTCTGTATTCCTCTATATGCCTCTGTACTCAGGAGATATGTGCCATTTTGCTTCTTTTCCAAAAGGTTTTTGCAAAGGAAGCCAAGCCAAAAGAGCATGCCAAACTGGCATCACACAGTTGTATTAAACGCTCTTTCATGTAAGAACTGCACACAAACAGTGCCTATAACAAGTTAACAGGTTTGTCTTGGTAGAAGAATAAAGAGGGGAGAGAGATTTTGTGAGTGTGTGTATCTACATTGTGGGACTGGACCCCTCCACCATCATATGTGTGTGTGTAAGGAAGACGCATCTAATCTTGCAGCTACTGTCATTGCCTGTGCACACTTGTTATTGGCATCTTATTAAACACACAAAGGTTTGAGTCATGTTTGTGAGCCTTGATTTGCACTCTCTTCATGATGCTGTGACCCAAGTACTCTCTATTTTACAGAAAGAAGCAGCACAGATGGAACCCAGATTATACTCTGATTATCTTTAAATTAATAAATGCATAAGTAGCATGTGAACAAGTAAACAGAAACACAAATAAACATACGGTATAACAAAAATGTAATTTGAAGGGAGCATTGTCAAAAGTACAAGCTATTGCTACAGGGAATGACATTCCAGAGTAGATTTGTTTCCATGGAGACCCTTCTTTGTTAGCCATGTAGTTGTCTAGCAATTTTGCAATAAGTGTTCCATGGCATGTGTGTGTGTGTGTGTGTGTGTGTGTGTGTGTGTGTGTGTGTGTGTGTGTGTGTGCCTGGGTGCACACATGTATGTGTTGAGAGGGTTTTGAAGGTGCATGTGTGGTTGTTACCAATTCACAGCAAGCCCTAGAGACTGCCCTATTCTACATAAAAAGATCACTGTTGCATATTCAGATGATCTGTCCCACGGGGGTCATTAAAAAGCATGTTTCGAAGGAGCTAGCAATCTCACACTGCTGTTAATGAGCTATGGTTATGGCTTTATTAAAACTAACACTTGTTAGACTGTCTTTATGTGGACATCCTTACAGAGGGTAAAAGAAAAGCGAGGGGTTGTTACATTACTCTGCACTCTAGCACTCTGTGTCTAAGTCGGTTAGCCGTGCTGTTACACACAGAGATAAATTTACGGACTTGCACTCAGCTCACTGCCAATCAGTTATGACAGACTTTTGAGTATGCAGTGTGCATTAACTGTTCAGTGTCAGTACCAGCCCTGATATTTTGGGAATGGATATGTGCTGCCAACCTCATAAGTGATATGAGACACTTGACAGCATTGTAATTCAGTGCGATGGGAAGCTAGCCATCCGCCGACCAGTGACAGAGCTCTAATTGTGGTGCAGCAGCTGAAAGCCTGTTGACAACCATTTCCATGCATTAGTGAGAACCACTGTACTTTAGTTCCATTAAAACAATGTCTCTCCAGCCACTCCTGAGCTAACAACAGGGCACCACATTTTCAAACTGATAAAGTGAGATTATAAAACACTGCATCCTGATGCACTAACATGCAGGTACGTGACATGTATATTCAAAGCTTCTGTAAACAAATGAATGGGTGATTTCGCTTTTAAGAATTATACTTAAGTGCTTGTAACACATAACAGATACAGTTTAAGAACATGGATTTGTTTCTGGCTAGCTATGAGTGATGTGAATCATTTTGAATACGAGCACCCAGGTGACTTCTGCAGTACACTGCAACCATATGGTAAACTCATAAGCTTATTTTTCCAGGTACCATGTTGGCAGCGTAAATCTCTGTACCTGCTGTACTCTTCTTTTTGATCTCCTCTCTCTCTTCCTACCTGTGTGTTTGTGTTTCAGTGTACTGACTTTAAGTGTTTCCTCTGTGGGGAAAAAGAACAAGGAAGAAACATCTGGTGGGGTCATCTCAACCTGTTGTGCAGTCTACAAGTATGTTCTCTTGCTGATACATTTTCCCACAAACTACCTTTAAACCAAACTAATAAAGACACATTACAGTGAACTTTTATTTAGCTGAGTCAACATCTTCTGCCAAAAAAGATGTATTCAATTTTTACAATTTATTCATCCCCCTTTGTTAATAATCACTATGTAAGCAAATTACCATCATTCCAATGGAGCCATCTGCCTGAATAAGCAGACTTGCTGGCTGACACACACTGTTTGCCTTGGCTTAATGTATAAGTGGAGGCAGTATAGAGACATTTTGTATAATTAGTATTTGAAATTTATCATTGAAAAAGATTCTGACTTTACTTAGAATAATGTGGTAGTCTTGCAAGTGAGATATTTCCTGCCTGATCATACACGTTATCTGGTAAGTGAGATCAAAAATGGTCTAGAATGTACACCTGGGAGCAGCAAGGAGATGCTGATCTCTTCAGCAGTTGACTTCACTGCTACTAGGAAGTCCTACCTCACCGACAAAGAGAAGTGGACTACTGAGGCAAAAATGTTCTCATCCCATCCCAGTATGTTTTCCTCATTGTCAGAGGCAGCTAGTGGTCGGGTTCAGGGTCAGGTAGAGAAGGCTCGGGAGACAAGCCTGCCATGCTCGTCAAATCTGCAGTTATTCACATCCACTGAAGGACAGTGTTGACAGAGCTCACATTTGTGTTTACACCAAATGGCAGGAATGGCTTGGCAGTCCACACATGCCCGGGAATCTTCTCTGCCAGAGGCAGTGTGCTCCACATGGAGGCAGATCAAACCTGCGTGGTGCAGGGTCGCCACTGTGAACATGCCAGGACAAGGGAGGCAGAGGCAAGTGCAGTCCAATAAAGCCTTTGCTTGGCTCCCACAGTGGGTGCTGAAGAAAAGTGGCTGAGGAGTGGGTAGAATAGACCCCTATAGGCCCAGCTCCATCATGAATGCCTAACTATATAACGTAAATCATAAAAAAAGTGGTTGGGGCCTTTATTTATTTCAAATGCAGAGAACCAGCCTTTATTTGAAACAGACATGCAAACAGGTCCAACTTTTACCTATTTTCATCAGTATATTTTAATATAGTTTAAGACATTTCTCAATTTTCTGATCTGCTCCTGTTCAGTTCACTGTTGATGCAATCTCAACACCTAATGCTTTACGTATAGCACCTTTTTAAAAGTGCTATATGTAAGATTCAGAAATTCCTTCTCATTAATGACACTGGTGGCCTGTGGTGAATTGCAGTCAGCATCCTGTTGCTCACGCTCATACGCATGCTCACTCTCTGCCAGTGTGAATGAACAGCTAAAACCACAATATTGCAATATGTTTCACATGCTTTGCAGTAATATTAGCTTACCTGTCCAATAGGAAGAAAGCCAGCTCAGGTGCTGGTCATTTGTTGACGTAAGCACGTCAGGAGGAGCAGAAGGAGTCCATGACAGTATGTTTGGAGGACTGGACGGAGCTGCTGCTTACGAGTGACAGCTACAGAGCCGAAGCTTCTAAGGGAATAACATCCAGACCGACGGGCTTCACTAGATAAAACTTTTGTTTTTTGAGTTTAGGCGGACTTTGTGTTGGACTCAGTGTTGTGGTGGATGGCAGGTCATTTGTTGATGTTAGCGGACACCGTTTCTAAACTAGTTGCACCCTGTTGGTGCTGGAGAAAGGCAAGGCACTCGGGAATGCGCATAAATGTCACATCCTTTGGATTTTCACAGAAAAACTGACCCGAGTCCAAATAGAAATCAGCCCCTCAGTTATTATAGGCAACCAAGAAAGTTGAGAAAGGTCTCATATTTTAAGTTACATGACAACCCATTCACTTATTAGCAGTAAAAAAAGCAACTAATACATGTAAATTGCTTCACAATTTTTACATATAGCACCTTTAACAGAAATACAGTTCTTATCCACTAATTAATTCTAATTAGCTCTGTTTTATCAAATTTTCTTTAATGTTAAGCTGCTGTCCATTAAACTCAACACTTCAGAAGTTTCTCCCTTCCTTCCTTAGTTGCACCCACTAGTACAGCATGAATGTACTGTTTTCCATAAAGTAGCATTTTCCCATGAAGTTCATTCACAATTCATGTAATCTTTAATGTGAAAGACTCACAGGAAGTGTTGAGTTTTATTGACAACACAGCGAACAAAAGAACAACAAGGTAGAAAGGATATGAGTTTATAAGTGGATGAGAACCATTCTTCCATTGGAAAAAAAAAACTTAGAGCAGTAAAATGGAAACATACATTATGTATAATTTGCAGTGGTGGAATATAACTGAGTACATTTACTCAAGTCCTGTACTTTTTTTGAGTAGCTCTATTTTGTGCTACTTTATAATTTCACTCCACTACATTTCAGAGGAAAATGGTTTGACTCCACTACATTTATGTCACAGCTATAGTTACTAGTTACTTTTCAGTTCTGACATGTAAAACAGATAATATATTTTATATTTTCATCCTATTACCTATTAAAGGGTCTTTTCTGTTGATTAGTGTCAAAAAATCCACATTATATCCTCTCTGAACATTCAAGGCACTGTATATATTTATACAGTATATACAATAAATATAATACTGAGTTGGGAATTTTTCATGATGACTACATTTACTTTTAATAGTTTATGTACATTTTGAAAACTAATACTTTTATACATTTACTTAAGCAATATTTTTAATGCAGTGCTTTTACATGTAATGGAGTATTTCTATGCTGTGGTATTGTTACTTAAGTAAAATATCTCTTCCACCATTAGGAATTTGCCATATTAATTCCAATCCCTTCAACGCTTTTTAAGAGGCCTTTACTAGGGACAGCTCTTTATTTGTTCATACTGGGTACAGAGATTATTTGCTACTTGGCCATTACTGAATTCAGACTTTAATTTAAGAATTTACTGTAGAGCAAATGGGACATGGATTTGCAAAGATGCTTGCATCAGAATGAATCTCTAAATTGTCAACCACAAGGCCCTTAAGAACCTCTTAAAAATGTGTGTTAAAGTATCATTTTTTAGATGATGACATAATGCAAGACCACAATGAATCTTAAGACACACTTATATTTTGTTACAAAACCAGCTGAGTGAAGTTTATGCTTGTTGTGCTTATACTTCTTTACTCCTCACCTACTAATATGTATCCATCTGTGTGTATAAGTTTGATTGTCTTCATATTCATTCTCACACCATATGGATTGGAACACAGGTCTTTTTCTTTTGAAGAAAACCACTTACAGACTGCCACTCTTTATAATTGGATGTGTGAAAAAAGTGCTCAGTGAAATCACAGAGGCGTAATTATTTATCTTTATTATTTATTAATATGCTTTGGTTTACATCTGATTGCTTCTTAATAGAATGGTTCTATTAAGATTGCATTGGATGTGTTTTTTCGTTCCACTGCCTCCGAAATAAATTTCACCCTCGAACATGGCTTAGCATTATGCAAAGCACAAACCGTTATAGAGCTTGCATTACTTTGAATTACTTGTATTATGAAAGGTACATTGATATGTATTCACTTTGCCTGTCTTCCTGCACCCAGGCCTCCATTTGAAGTGAAATTGGACCATCACAGCCCTCATTGCTTGACTCGCCTCTCTTTCTCATGTGGAAAATCAGTGGCTGAGACTCCGCTGTCAATCATATAGGAAGACTGACTTCTGACTGTGATGCTTATCAATAATGAAATGGGCAATTTAACAGCTTCTAGGTCTCTCTCCTCCTCTCGCTAACTCTGAAATGGGACAATTTGCTGTATCACTGACATATAGTGTGTCGGCTGTATCACCAACGACAGACTTTGTTTGATTCCGTCACCAGCCCATGTTTTATCCCCTCATATGTGAACACATGTCATGCATTGCATTCAGGGTGCCCCTGTCTTAGGTTGAACACCTTTCATGCGATTTGAGCATTACCCTTGTCATAATGCAAAATCCTATTTAAGACTGGCAGCTTGCTATGATGGATGCCAGCTCAAGTAGATCAAGCATTTGTGTGCCACAGGAGAAACAAATGGTTCTCCTTCCACTCAGTGAAGACGGATAAGACCATGAACTGTAATAGCATTGAGGATGGTTTCTACTTTTCCCCCCTTCCTTTTTTTTCTGTATGGTGAATTATTGACGTTATAGCAAAATCATTTTTCCTGTTTTAATCAGCCTGTTATTGTGCATTTCCTATTTTCTATTTTTTATTGAATGGTCGCCAGACTTTTTATGATGTACCTGCTTTGTGTCATGATTGCCAATTGTTTGCTATTTTGTATGTTCATAGGAGTACAGTCATTCTTTTGATGGCTTGATGTTGGAGTTTGTAATTTGACCTGTCAACACCTCATGCAAGAAACCCGCGTATAAACAGATTCATTCTTAAAATGCACGTACGAGTGATTTGAGAACATTTGTTGCATTCATCAGTTTTCTCTTAGGTACGAACGAAATTTACAAGTGGTTCAGACCTGTCGTGCGTGTCATGAATAGATCATCTTTGCCTTTCTTCACCGGGGAAAATACTTGTTTGACTTACAATTATAAGGCCCTAATCTGAATCAATTTTAAATTTAAATGTGATACCAAAATTAACAAATACATATATATATATATATATATATATATATATACATATATATAAATAAAACAAAGGGGCATGGATTATACTAATGATCAGATCTCACAAACACACATCTCCTCATGAACAGGTGGCATTCATCAGGCTGAGAGGAGCAACAGGTTCAGGCAGTCAAGAGAATTTCTTGAATCCCACGTAGGATTTGTGCAAGAACAAATATAAGTGAAAAGTAAGAAAACATTCATGCATGAGGCCCATTGATCTTAAGGAAACTTAGTTTAAACAAATGTGAAGATTGAGCTTTCATGGCCATGACATTTTGATATATTCAGTGTTAGGTTAAGACTTACGTGTCAATATTGAAATCACAAAAGGGTATTAGCAATGTTAGCCTAACGGCCTAATGTATAGTCTCACACAGCTGCTGAGTGGCTTGTTCATTTGCAACTTCAGGGGCATATTCGGGACTTGCCAAATGTTGGCAAACTCACTGAGCGGTCTCACTTCCTTTTCACTTAGTGTCTATTAGCTTTTTACAAATGACCTGCATGCTCAACAACGTGAAATGCCTCCTCAGTTTCCTCGGATTGAATATGAAATGACTTCAAGGGCAAATAGAAGATAACAATGAGGACGGGTGAGAGATATTGAGAGGGAGACAGAGGTTTCTTTCATGCTATCCTTCACTCTGGCTTACAGGTCCCTCTGGGTGATTAAGGCGCCTGGCAAGGAAACAGATAATTTCGGTCCTGACTGAATACGTGTGTCAGCAGCCTGAGCTGTACAAACTACTGGGGGCTTATTGGAATGTATGGCTGGGAAGGAGGGTGTTAATGTCTGAGTGTATTGGCCACGGCACAAAATGAGAGCCCATCGTTTTGTGTTATGCATGCCTGGCTTGGCTGGTTAGTGTTTGCTATGCATTAGCCGGCTTCACTCTTTGGAGACTGGCAGCGTCTGCACACAATGTCTCGTTCTGCCGGGTGAGACGGCATGAGGACGTGCGCAGAGCGAGCGATAGGGAAGGAGCAACAGAAGAAGGATAAGGAGCACAAACTGAAGGAGGAAATTACAGGAAACTTGGCTGAAGGAGGAGGGATTGGAGTGAAAAGTTGCTAAGTTAAATACATCGAGAAGGAGTTAACATAGGGAAAGAAGGGAAGATCAAAAGATGCATGGAGTGAGATAAAGAAATGACTAGAGAGAGCGAGACAGAACAGCAAAGAGAGAGAGAGAAAACGAAAGCATCTAAAGTGACTCCCCATGGATCCTGATGTGAGTGTGCAGTTAACTGACAGATAAGAGGAGAGAAAGGTCTCAGATCTGAGTCCAGCCCTTAAGTACATGACTGTAAACCAACTCTGCTTTAACCGTCATACAAGACACACAAGCAGGTGTTTGATAGTCACATTGGCCTTTTCTTGTGTGTGACACTGTAACAGACTCATTGCAACAGCATCACGTACCCGTGTTGCTGGATAGCTTTTTTTTTTTCTTTGTGATTGTCTTTTTATTTGGGTCAAAGGAGTGGAAGCCAAGCCTGTATAAGGAGGGTAAGAAGTGCCACTGGAACTTCAAAGAGGTTCAACATGATGCAATTGGATGCAATGTAATGCCAAACTCCAGCAACTGGGCCTCAAGAAGCAGGTATTTTTACAGAGGCCAACAAATTCTGCTTAACAGTGTGGACAGAAAGCACTGGCTGTCATTATCTCAAACTGATCCTCCTGATATTCAGAATTAGGCTGGAGCGAGGCTTGATTTAAATTCCATTATGCGCACTCCTCCGCAGCTCCTTTGCAAGAGAGTCCGTGTCGTAAGACTAACATTTGAATGAGCTGAAATTGGGGTGCAATTGTGTGACACCAAATAAATTGCCTCTACAGATGAAAAATGGAATAATAACATGAACTTGTGATTAGATCCACGACAATGAGAGCACGTTTAGTTTCAGGACTACAATCCTAAGAATAGAATAATCTGAGTTAAAAGAGAAGACAAAACACTGACACAAAGAAGGGGCAGCATGTTTTTTCATGCCAAAAATACTGATACACAGTTTCAGCACACTTCCTTATTTCCCCATGTGATTGTCCAGGGGTTAGAACTTCATAGGCAAAAGCTTTGAGTCGTTTAGAAATCATCTAAAGCAGTGTTAATTATAAATGAAATCCCCTTTTCTCCAAACTGCCTCTAGTTATTACGTTCAGGAATTAATTTGGAACATGAAAAAGCTGGTATCATTGACGCTGCCTGCAAGAGGTCCGCTTTCCTTAGAGATTAGCCATCTATCAGTAGTTGTCGGAAATTATTAGTTTCTCCATCTGCAACTTATTGATGTTAAAGTAAAGAGAGGAAACAAGGCAGGGGGAAAGAAACACAAAAACAGAACACAGACAAGAGATCAGTGCTATTTGTCAAGCCCACATGCATCACAGCCCTTTGTTGTTTGCCACATTGTAGGCCAACGTTTTGAAGAAAGCTGACCTGCATATGCACAAGGAGAAGCTTTTGTACACTTATTTACCATAATTTGCTGTGAGCTGTTTTCAAAGGCTGGGGGAAGAAACCCAGCCCTTTGAGATAAGCGGCCCTTTGTTTTTAATCAAAGCCCTGGTTTGAATGAGAAAATGTTCCAAATGACTAGAGTCAAATGAAAAGGAGGTTTAGGCAGCCACAGAGCTTTTAGGAATCAAATCAAACCTCAGAGCCGCAACTAGGCAGGCGAAAGCTGTAGAAACACAATGAACTTTTTACTGCTTTGCACAAAGTTTAGCTTTATACCTTTTTCCAATCCTAAAATATGTTTTATTGTTAATATTCCAGTGAACCATCACTCAGAATAGTTGGATGCTAGGCTACTGGTCTGAAATCAAAATTTTCTAGCCTGTCTTTGTCATTTGTGAACTTTACAACACTGATGTGCTTCCAAGTGCAGAAGCTAAAAGTATTACACAAGGTCTGAAGATGTGGTACACTACATCACTCAACAATTGTGTTTGCTTTTGAGATGACTAACATCTTTCACAATCCCAAATGGTTTTCATGAAATCAAATCTCATTTTTGATACTATTTACGGTCAGCATTTATTCTGCAATAATCATTTAATGTAGTTACATTTAGTAATTATCTCTTACTATAGTAGTTTTCAATGTAAGTGGAAGAGTCTGCAGGAAACGATGCATTCGTGTAATACAGTGTAATTTTATCTTCTTGATAACAGCCTCATTGTTCACTCTCTTCATACTGTATGTGTTGCTGCTAATGCAAACATGACATCATTCTTCTGCTGCTTCACAATAAAAGCATTCAACTAGGGAAACATGGGGTGACTTTTACTGTGAAGCACTCGCAGCAAATGCAGTATATTTGTCACAGTGGTGAGCACTAACTGCAATTATTTTCAGCATTTATAACAGCAGATCAGCTTTAAATATGGCAGGGAAACCAAAAATAAGCTAATAGATGAAAAGATGCTCACTGTGCCCTGCTGTTGTGTGGAAAACTACTCCATGATGGAAAAAGGCCTACTATCGACTTCTTTATTGGAACAAAAAATAGATTTGTTTGGCTGCACTGTAAACAGATGCCTCAGTTGTTCTGTTCTATTTCTGTCAAAATAGCTGCTCAAGGTGTATTTGCTGCCCTTCTTGAGTCTGATAGGTGGAGTACTCTTTTAGGGATTATAATTTAAATGTCTAGTAAAGATATTAATATTAGGTTTCACAATTTATTGCATGTTTGAGTTCTGTTATCATCATGCTAATAAGGTCCTATCTTCTCAGAATGAGTCTGCAGCCAGTATTAATCTCAAAACCCCTGTGTCTGTCAGGATGATGTATGGCTATGCTAACAATACTCCTGAATTATAATATTCTTATTGTCCCAATAGAGTTATTCAACTCTTCTTGACTAGACTAGCCTCTAATACTCTAATACTTAAGCTTTCTTGTCAACTCACTCAACCCAAACTACATCCAAGTAATACATCAGGGCACGGACAGCGTAAATCCCTTTGAACTGGCCTTCACTGTCCTGTGGCTCATGTTTAAAAGGTCTACAGCCCACCAGTGAATGCATGCTATCTCTCCCCATATCTCTGAAGGTCTTTTAGAAGTCACCACTAACTAGAAGCTGGGGAATAGACTGTCTGGGTTGACGGAGAAGAGGGGGGGTCCCCCAAGAGGCTCTGTCAGTCCCTGACGCTCACACCTCATACAGATTCCCTTTCATGTGGACTATTAGCATCAGGTAACGCTGCAGCCCACCGCTTTGAAGTCAACGCAGATATCAAAGGATCAGGAAGAGATGGGGAAAGGGGACGTAGACGAAGAGTGTATTTAGATATGTAGTGTATACTGCATGTGAATAAGAGCAGAGTGTCGGGTAAAAACTGCATGAGCACAGCTTTAGTATCACCAGTGACCACAATCACTACTCAGTGTAATCCTCATTAAAACAGTGCAAAATACATGAATAAATCTTTATTCTCATTGGTTGTATGGACCAGAAAAAGTCTTTTTTTTTCATTTGTTACTTCAAAACCTCTCATCTTTCCTACAGACTTACAAAGAGTGGAAGACAAAAGCAGTCATTTAGGTTAATAGTGTAATCAAGTGTGTGATATCAAATTAACCAGCATCTTTAGCACAGAAAACCAAATGGAATATAATAGAAAAAAAACAAACAATAGTAATTATTAAACTGAATTATCCCATTAAAAAAACATTAAAGGCTAAAAGCACAGTGAGAGATGACAGAACTGGCAGCACTGGATGACTATATTTTCAACAGTGTCAAAGGGAAAGTTGTGTGAACATGTCAGACATGCTGCTGTCACTGGAAAAGTTAATCTGGCAACATTACATATTCCCCGTGTTTAAAGAGGCTCATGACCCAGCACTCTAGATGTGTTTCTCACACACCACTTTGTGCTAAGACTCCTCTCTGAGTGGTGAGCTTCGATCCCAAGCAGTCCAAGCAGCAAAAGCGCTGCAGGGGAGGGGAGATTTAGTTGAAGTGCTTCCACCCTGCTATGTTAATCCTGTGGCTGCAAAGAGAGAGACAGAGACCAGGGGCTTGCATGTAACCGGGGATGATTCTGCAGGTTCAGCCAAGTGTGAGCACCAGATATGTAGGGTACTGGAAGGAAGCCTGATACCCACATACAAGCCCTCTGTCACAAACACGGACATAACTGTACAATCAGATATGCACACACACACACATATATGCACACATGCTTGTATAGGAAGCTAAAATGCAGAGCCAATCCAAGTGTTTCTGGTGCCCAAAGCAGAATGTGTCACCCCCATACTAGACCATTATATGATGAGACAACCATTGTAAGGCTCTGAAATCCTTCACTGTTTGCAACCCAGTGCACAGTATTTACCTTCCACCAAACTTTAAGAATGAATGTATGCACAATATTATGTTCTCTAAAAATTCCCACAGTAGAACAAAAAACATGTAACATGCAACTTTTCCAAATATCACATAATCCAATGTTTTAAATACATTTGAATGATGTGTAAATTACACTCATGCTAAACTGTAACCAAACTGTCAAGTGTTTGTTATTGGAGTGGAAACTAACATTTTTGGAAAATGGAAAATATTTTATATATACAGTATATATATTTTACATTAATCTAACATTTTTTTTCCATATTGTTTGGTAAAATGGGAGAAATAATCTATTACTTCAATTTCCTAAATCCCAAAATGACATCTTCAAATGTCTCTGTTTGTTCCACCAACAGTCCAAAACTCAAATATATTTACTTCCTTTTCACATACGACAAAGAAAAATCAGCAAATGTTCACATTTGAGAGACCACAAGTGAATGTTTGTCTTTTTTACTTAGAAAAATAACATAAACAATTAATTAATAGTCAGAATAGTTGCCTATTCATTTTGTTAATTGGCAAATTGATTAGTCGAGTACTTGTACTTTCACTTATGTGTGGAGATAAAACATGGAACAGGGACATGGAAATTACAAACCAGCATTTCAGTCATTTAGAACTGCTAGAACTCTAATTGAATCAAAGCTGTGGGTAACCTTTTCTCCATGACAAGCACATTGTTGCAAGATGTAAATATATAGAATGAAAGTCAGTTAAAAGGAAGAAAATAAATGAACTTTGTGGAGCTAAAATTATATATTTGTGATACAGGGCTGAGTAAAGTCAGATGACTATAAAAAGATTGTCATTTGCTTTCATTCCTGTTTTCATAAACGCATAAGGTGTTTTCAAGTTCAAGTTTTGAGTCAATCTCATTGCATGTTGTGGACACATCCTATAATAACAAACTGATCTGGTAGATTTCATGTGCTGTGTTGTCCGGCCATGATCTGTTTAGAAATTGCAGTACAGCTCTCCCACAGACAGCTACTCCAATTTCCTAATCGCTTCGATTAATAAAGATGATTGGGGTCAGAAGTTCTCTCCAAGGCTGCTGGATGTGAGTGCATACATGTACGTGAGAAAGACAGTGAGTATTATTACGTGGTGCCATCTTTTTTGAGCTGTGTTTATCTGCCGCTTTGAGCAAACACGCAGAGAATAATTCTAATGATTGTGATGTTAACCACAGCTGCATTAAAACAATGAGTCATTCACCAAAAGCTGCAATTATTGGTATTAAAACCCCAGTGCACATAACCCTTTCACAGAGTGGTTCAACAAGTCAACCATTCATCTCAGGAAACAATGTGCGCTCACACGCACATTATGTGTTATTCAAGTGGCCCACTTGTAGCACTCACAAAAAAATAAACAATAGCGTATTAAAAAAACCAACAATACCATGGTATTACTTTTAAAAAAATGCACAAAAAACACGTGTGGTAAAAAGGGACAAATGAAATAGCTTTTCTCGCTTGCTCTGTTTCTCTCTTGCTTTAAAGCCTCCACCCCATCCCGAAAAAATGTTTTAGCTAAAGTGATATTAGGCATGAAAGGGAGTGTGGGCGGTGATTTTTGGTTAAATGTGGGGGTAATCAGCTTAATGCAGAGTTAAAGGGCCGATGGGACGCTGGCCAAATCTCTGGGCTATTAAAGTCGCACCATGTCCCCGACAGTGACCTCATCCTCAGCTTTAATTATGGCAATAGTGTCTATCTCTTTTGGCTCGTCTCATTCACCGTCTCTCTCTCTCTCTCTCTCTTCTTTGTCAGGCTCGCTCATTCTCACTTCATCTCCTGCTGTTTCTCTTCTACTTCCTCTGTAGCCGTCTGCTGTTCAACATCCCTGCTCCTTCCAAACCGTCGTAAACCTCATTTAAACTCCTGCAGCAGCACCCAGTTTCCCGGGTTCACCTGCAGATGCTGTTTCTCCTCCTTTGCTCTCTCGTCTTCCCTCACCACTCGTGATATTTCTGATCCTTCCTTCCCATCATCACCCACCGCTCCCCCTGTTCTCTCCTTCTGTTCTGTTCCAACCTTTCCATCCTTCTCTCAGAGTGAACAGTAGTTCTCCCCCACCTCCTCTTTGCTCTCATTTCTTCCTTTGCCATCATCAAGTCTTCCTCTTTTTTTTTTCTTTTTCTTAGCTTCTCTCCTCCCCACCCTCCTTCTGTGTTTTGCTGTAGCTGTCATTTTTGTCAGCTCATGCTGGAAGTGAATGACAGCATTGAGGTGGAAAGAGTGCTGCTGCCTTGATTATAAGTAGAGAGGCCAGTGGGTGGTCTGGTACTATGATAATTTGTTCCGAGGAAAGGTTTTAATAATTACAAGTTAGCTAGCGTAAATGCTGCCATCAGATTTGCCCAATGGGAAGCAGCGGTTAGTGTTTCTTAGCATCTGAAATTGCATTTACACTCTTTTCTGAATTCTTCTATTTTTTTTTTCCTTTTAATGTCTCTTGGCATTTCTGTGACTCTCTTCCTGTACGCCTGACATGGCTCACTCTTAATCTATCTCTCTCATCCAGATTCAACCTTATCCTTTTTGCTACCCTTTTACTCCTTCAGAAAAAAAAACAATAAAATTATATAACCTGTCTTTCTAATTCTTTCTGCATTATGATTCCACCTCTCTACTCCCTTTTGCCACTTTACTCTCTCCATTTCCATTCTCTTCGATCCCTCTGTCAAAGTCTTTCGCCTCTTTCCAATGCCCCTACCTTCTTTTCTCTCTCCCTAATCACCTTCTCCTTCTCTATCTTTATTTTATTCCCTTCTTTATTTTAATCCACCAAAGGCTCCACTTGCTTCCTGTTACAATGCAGTATCAATATTGCAAAGAGAACCACTGGCGGCTGCTCATGTTCAACCACTCACATAAATTCTAAATTCCTCTAATTCATCTCCATGGGCTGAACACACACACACACACACACACACACACACACGTACTTGCACACTATCTCTCAAAGCCATGGAGAGATGAACACAAAATATACACACACAACACACACAGTGAAGAACAACCAAACACAACTATACACACAAACAAATGCAAGTGTGCATGCAAGCACACATACACACACGCAAGTAAACATACACACAGTGGCACACACACATAACATCACTGCCAAACATCTGTTGGCACATCTATAATTTCAACAGAACCCTGGTATGCCATTGAGATGCACACATTGCCAGCTGGGCTAACACTTCTGCCAGCCTCACAGCTGCACATTGTGTGTGTGTGTGTGTGTGTGTGTGTGTGTGTGTGTGTGTGTGTGTGTGTGTGTTGAGTAAAAAATCATCTATCTGACTACTCTTTTGTATACACTAACTTTCTATTTTTGTGCATGTTACTCTATGTTGGTATATATAATGTTTACTGTACCTATAATGCATCAACTAGACTCCAGAGCTTGATTTGTTAGCAAAGCATCCTTTCCTCCAACTAGACGCTTTGATGTGCAGCCAATCACGATCTATTGCATCAGTCCAACATGACAGCTAGTTCCTGTGATAAATGTGATCTGAACAAATGCAAATCCTTATACTCTGTGTGAAATATGTACATGTAAATACACCCAGTTGCCAGTTTATTAGGTACGCCTTGCTAAAACTAATGCAGTTTAGTTCAATCTTGCAGTAAATCCTGCCTTCAATCCTGCCTTCATGAAAGTTATGTTGACATGTTTTGATGAAACTGTTTTAGAGCGATATTGATTTAACTTTATAGTCATATAGAGGCTATAGTGGTGCAGTTAAATTGCATTGTCTTTTATTGAATAGCGTTCCTAATATGGTGACCATCTCTTTTATCAATGAGGGTAGACTTAACATTATAAAATATCTCAGTATAACACAAATCGATATATAGGCTATTTAATAAACTGGTGACTGAACATATGAAATCTTCATTTGTATCATGTTTTTTATGGATTTGAAACCTCCATAAACAATAAACTTTGCACTGAGCTACTTCGCTTCATTTCTGACATTTGTTGAAATGAAAATGCCATTCAACCATAGCACCATGTGCATCTGCTGCATCTAATTGACACATGACAGGATGTATTAGATGTGTTCTTCACCTGGACACATGGAGTCATCAGAGACAGTCCACCTGAGACAAGTTACAATCGTCACTGTTCATCATTTTTCAACAGTCTACATATTGTTAGTGAAGTCTGAGAGATGAAACTTTGAGATAAATCAAAATCTCTGTGTCTGTAATGTTCATCACCAACTTTGATGAAGGCTCTATGTATATACTTTTTGGCTAGGTGTTTTTCTTTACCCATGAAGTTTCATAATTAAGCAGTGATTGACAGTTGTAGATGTATATATGTCCATGTTGGGGGGATTTGGGAAATTACATTATTCAAATTATTCTATTATTAAAATATATATCTGTAGAAAATTCAGATGTTATTTATTCAGTTATTGATTTTAAAGTGGTTTCTTTTGTAGAGTTGTATCTTGTAACAATAATGCCACATTTGCCATGAAATCATGGCATATGGCATTTTTATATCAGCCTGTGCTGATATAAAAATGATTAAACCCATGTGAATGAACTTTTAGGATGAACCTTTGTCTGTGTGTGCATGTTTATGTCTGTCTCTCTGTTGTGTTCATCCAATAATTTTGTCAAGTCTGAATATTCATGGTAGTTGTAGTTGATAATAATATCACTAAACCACTAACTGCACACTAATTTAACATAATCTGTCACAAAATGAAGTCAACGTTTAACCCGTTACTCTGTCACTATGGATTTTTTTATAGAAATAGTGTTACAGATGTTTTTTTGTGTGACAAAATAATCTCAATTTAAAGGACAACTTACTTTGTTGGAGTTTTTGACCGCATCTCATGGTCTTCAACAGAGAATGGCACTGGCTCAGAGGTCATCACATGACTTAAGTATGGGACTTGTTAACGTGGTCATACATGCAGGGGGATAGGAACCCCTGTCTTGATTGTCTTTGGTGTCCCATGCTGATGACAATGGTGAGATGTGGTTAAAAGCTCTGAAAAAAGTTAGTAAGAGGACCTTTAAATTAAGAAAATGTTTTCACACAAAATGAGCCTCCATACTACACAGAAAAGTTCCATGCTACAGCAGTTTTGTTAATGCTGTAAAACCTTCAACCAAATTTCCTGCTACATGTTAAAATTACAAAATGTTAACATACAGCACTGCTTTGTGGACAAATGCTTTACAGAATCAGTAGCCAGTGGCTTGGAACTACTGTAGGTCTATTCTAAGCTAAAACACATACACATAAGTTAAGTAGCCAATATCATTTCTCCAACTTCCAGTTACTTATGGAGGTCAAAGCATATATGATGTAACCAATCTGGAGGTCAATGCATCGATTTCTTTGGGTCACACCAAGTTCTGATTGGTGGATTAAACTACATTTTTCACCATCAACAAGTCAAGACCTTTTCTTCTTACAGGAGGCTAATTTATCTATGTGTGAAAAACCCTTGAATATGAGCTGTTTTTAAATGTTACTAATTTGGATGCTTACAGTAATACATTGACATAGGCATTTGCATTGGAAATAACCTCTGATACTGATACTATGTGTTGACTTTTTTAGCTATGTTTGTATGATGGATCTGGTTATTGCCTTATACAGATATTATGCCAATGTGCATTTTATTTTCCATGTGGTATACTGAATAAAGTAAGATATTGATTTGCATGAAAAGTACATAGCTCCATCCATCAGTACTAGAGGGTGTATGTTAGATTGGATGGGTGTTTTCAGAGATAGAAGTATTGATTTAATATCTCAGCATTCATACCTTGAGGTTCTTGGGAAGATTGGCAGGCTCAATTTCATTTTAATTATACCTTTAGGTGCTGCTCTCTGTATTTAATTGCTGAACATCTGAAATATTACATGCTGCAATTTGATCTCAAAAGACTATGTTCTATATTTGGTATGCTTTCTTTTTGTCCTAAGGAGTAGGATGTATAGTTTTAGTGTTTCAACCTTTTCCAAGTCGCCAAGATAACCACTAATGATTTTAAGTCACTTCATCCTAGTACATAGACAGTCTGTTCATTTCCATGTGTGGACATGGACGAAGACAGGGAGTAACTATATAATTGTGAGAGTCTCAAAGGAACTGTGAAGTCTGGGCAGACAGAAGAAGCTATAGAGGAAGAGATAGCGGGAGGGAGACGGACCGTGGGTGGAGCGTGAGAAAGATGGAGGAGGGGAAAATGGATAATTATGCTGTTATTTTAAAGCTATTTCTAACCTCTACACACACCATGAAGACTTCAAATACATTGCTGCCAGTGCATCGTTTTACCAACGTTACGTGAACAGTTTTAGAACGTTTTAACTAGGACACCAAAAGCGCATTTAAATGTTTGGAAGCCATCTTAATGTCAAAAGTCGAACAGGAAATGTCCCTGTTCATGTAAGTCCTGTGACATTACATCACATCCTTTATTCTGTACTGCAGCATGTAGAGCAGACTGAATAGAGAGAGAGGCTAAAGCAAAATGTTGAGAGATATAAACAGTATTAAGCCACATTAAAGAAGATTAGGGCAAGCAATCAAGTATTGGTTGTCATGGAAACACCAAGCCTAAACTGTCATTAAGTGGAGCCGGCTGGCTAGCCAAGACTAAGATTCTACAATAGGGATAAGCTAAATGTTATCTACCCCCCCCACGCCCCACCCCCCTCAGCTTTCTGTCTGTAATTCGGAGGATAACATGACAATCTACATCCCAGATAATCTTTGTCCTCTAAATGTATTTATACTTGTTCTGCTTATTTATGGCAACATGGATTGTAGAAAGAAATCTTTCATGTGATTTGAATTATATTCATCCAGAATTTTGCCATGAGGAACACTTTATTGAGGGGTGAAAAGTCAATTTAAGTGTCACATTGGCTATGTGTTTTGATACCTTTTTTTAAACTTCAACATTCAAATCATGATGCATTTCCCCAATGTGTCCCCCTAGGTTCTCACCATAAGAACTAACCCTTTATTTTATGTGTTTGTGTCACCCACTGCCGTGACGAAAACTGCCCCAATTCCCACTGAGCCAAACAGAGAGAGGGGTGAGATGCTTTTCAGCCCTCCGATTGGGCTCTTGAAAGGGAGTCGGCTTTAATATGAGCGTTAAGCCAGACAGCATCACGAGTCGAGTCACCAACACAGGGAGAAAGAAGGCAAGGTAACATAAGGACACCATTGTGTGCAACACTGTATAATTTGCAAAAATGTTATTTCAAGCTAAGCACTTCTGAACGTATTATACAGTACATTATACAGTCACTATACAATCTGAACAATGTGCCTCAGCTGGATGCTGAATGATATGCTGTATAGTATAACCTGGTAATAATCTGGTATTTAATACACATAGACAATTTACTGTCAAAATAATGATTCTTAAAATGGTCGTTAGATAAAAATCAGCAGAACAATACATAATAATTTCAGCTCTTGTTTATTAGATTATAATGATTAAATAATGAAATATTTGTGTTAATGCTTCACATTGCACATAAAACATTAGCAACGATTCAGTAAAACAAATAGTATAATAAAACATCAATTGAAAAAAAGCAATTTAAAAAAAGTATATGGTCATTAACACAAAGAACAATAAAAAAAACAAGAGACTTTTGGAAATGTTTTATCTGGAATTGTGTTACATTAGAAAATGATACAGTCTGACTCTGAATCCAAAGTCACTGAAACATATTCTCTTTTGCAACAATATGATGCTTTTGTCATGTGCCCTAAAGGTGGTTGAATCTGTATCACCTCCTGGTGTCCTGGTGTGTGTACTCAAATGAAGATAGGTAGCGGTTAGGTATGTCCATGTGTCAAGGGCAGCAATTATGTACAGAGTTTGTATCATCAACATGTGAGTCAAGCATAAAGGTTCGCAGTAACAGTAACATCATTGTTTAAGGTTGTAATGCTTGATTGCTGGCAGTTAGCTTAAAACAAAGGCTGAGGTGTCGGGAGAAGGTGAGTGCAAGGCTATGCTATTTCCCAGAAGCAGACCTGGCCCTGTTTCCTGATAACAATTGATCTGAGCAGTTAAGGGCATTTTGTAAGCGCTTATGTGGAAATTTTTTACATGCCTTTCAGCTTAGGAGCAAGTGGTCAATTGTTACAGGGATAGTCAGTGTTAGTGTCTATAATGTGAATTCCTGGATATTAAATGTTCATTTGCAATTTTCTGTATTGATCCCAGTAATATTTGTTGTTAAAGTGTACTGAAGTAGCATCACATGACATGGTTAAGCTATGTTTGAGTCAAAAATAGTTATAAATGCAGTTGCAAGAACAATACTTTCCATCCATATCTTACGATGTTTGATTTAAAAGAGAACTTATTTTAATTGTAATTATAAATATTCTAATTATCTGTTAACTCAACGCAATCCATACATTACCATGGCTGTAAAAAACAAAAAGGGACATTACACATCAGGAAAGAATTGCATTAAACATAGTACACATGGCAGCTAGTAACCATCGGCACAGATACTGCAGCACTTACTAGCGTACAGTGCTCTGTTTCTATTAGACTGTATCTGCCTATTCAATGATTAACATATGTGGCTGTAGTTGTTGCAAGACAGATGTAAATACTAAGCAATCAGAAGTCATGCTTCTGACTGACAAACTCCTAAAATTGTATAATAAAAAACAGTGTAATACAGTAACAAACAACTGAACAAACAGGAGTGGATCAGAACACAAGGAGGCTTCATACAAAAAAATATGACCAAATATTCTTATTAATTAGAGAGAATTAGATATAAAGGCTTCTAATATAACCCTTCTTCAATAATCGCCGACATGTCGCCTAGTCTCACTGAAAATGCGGCCACATTGTTCACACATGCTGAAGCACAGTTAATGTCATCAAAATCATACAAGCTAAAGAACAGTCAGTGTTGCCAAAATTACCTAAGTTTTGGGAACAAAATGCAGCCACATTATTCGTACAAGCTAAAGTCATGTAACATTAACTTTCTGGTAAATGTCTAATGTACTAATGAAGCATTTCACTTACCTTGGATACATAGACAAAATGGTCTGGTCAATGAATTCAGACTCAGTCAATGAGTGGGACCGCTGTAAACACCCCCTAAGGAGTTAATAGAAAACTGTTCATGCAGATTCATTTTGCAATGGCGAATGGGGAAATTCCAACACTCGGTCAGCCAATGCTGTAACTTCATCACTCACTCACTCACTCACGGACATTCACATTTGTAGGGCTGGCCCTGCCGTTGCAGTCCAGCGAAAAACATAAATCACAAAGTGTAAACGTTGTAAATGACACAAAAAACATTTTATACTTGGAATCGTTCAGTATGAGTCTCTTTGCATCCATAGCTTTCTTGCTGCTTTCTTGCTAGTAGCTTAACTCACTAACTGGCTAATGGCTGCTACCTCGCTGGTTTGGAACAGTCGCACACGATTACGTATTTCCACCAATGTAGTTGTTGTATGTGGACTGACAACACAATTGCATTTACACTTGTGTTCAGTGTGGTCACAATGCATCCCGGACCACCTCCACAGTTGGTTTGGCTGATTGGACCACAATCCATCCTCAATGCGTCTTGGGTGTATTTACATCTGTACTTTCATGCGGTCAAGCACTATCCCATAGCAATCCGATCACCAAAAACAAATTTTAATGCCAGGTGTGAAAGGAGTCTATGACAACAAAGCTTAATATGCCATCAGTGTTAAAGTGTTTCTGCTTGTTGTCCTTCATGTTTCATGTTACTGTGTAAAAGCTCAAGAAAGTAAACTCTGATCGATTTACAGTAACTGCTGCTCGATCCAGACTTCAGAAAAGTACCATTTCAAGAAGGAGAAACTAATAATTTGGGCAAGAAGACAGAGAGGAGGATGATTACAACAGAAATTGGCAGATCAGTTGGGCAAATAAGATGTTTTTTTTTTTTTTTTTTCTTGTGTGCAATTTTTTTTTTTCTAATTTAAACATCATCACTCATTTAACATCAAACATCACTTAACAGTGAATATCAGCGGTATAGACTGAAAACTAAATGAAAACTGTGAAAACTACAAGGAACAGCCCATCCTCACAAGAAAAATGATAGTATAGGTCTAAAATTCAGAACCAGCAAAAACAACCTATGCGTTACGTTTATGCCAACTAGCAGCCGTAGTAATCATGACCCGGGGAAGTGGCGCAGTTCAGATGACGTCAATACAAGATGACAGTTGGACGGATGGAGGTTGCGTTACTTTGAGGAAGTATAGACCACGTTTCAAGTGATCACTTTAACTCAAACCATGATTTTTCCCTAACCCTAATATGTGGTTTTTGTGCCTAAACCTAACCAGACCTTAACCACTGCATTGTCACATCATAAAACATCATTATTTTCTGACAGTGATTTATAATAGTTTTGGAAAATGGCATATTATACTCCAATGGGTCATTCTGGAGTGCGTTACTGTGAACGCTATGTATGTATGTATGTATGTTTTTTTGCCAGCTACATTTTAGACCTATAATGTTGTTTAATTATGAGGAAGTGTTGGCAAGGAAACATGTAGTTTAAGGTTCCACCAGCAAGATGCTTTTTGTTTTCTACAGGAGTTAAGAGGCACTTCTTAATCTACTGTGATTTCATAGATCATAGAGTACTTTGAAAGATTATTTCAAAGTTGTGATGCTTTTGGGAAACATCTCTTCAGCTTAAAAATGTTTGTAAAATGGATTGTACAATCACCTTTACTTTAAGATGCTTTTGGGGAATGATCCTTGGTTCACACTGAGCTGAAAACAACACAGAAGAGAAGATGAAATAAAATACATGCTAATTTCAGAGGCAACAGTGCTTTATTTTTTTAACACAAATTCTCTATAAGGAATAAAATGCAAGAACACCAGCAGTCATAGGCTCACTATTATTTTCTGCTCCTGCCTCATTATTAGGTCAACAACACACAATCCCTGCATGCTCGTCATTACGCAGAAGTGTCGACACTGCTCATCCAGGAAGTAATAATAATAATATATTTAATTTGTACCGCGCTTTTCATTCACAGTGAAACCCAAAGTGCTTGACTCCTACAAATTGAATTGGGAACATTAATATTCCACTCGGGGCCCTTGTGCACTCGGGCTCTTCACGGGGAAGTGGAGAGAGATGTATAATGTTCTGTCAGCATATGCACTGGGCCCCGTCCATCTGGGTGATGGGGCCCCACAGCAGCACTAACATCTCTTTCCCCCTCTCCCTCCACCGCCCTGGAGTCAAGGGCCCCACTGGGGAAGCAAAGGAGAAAAAGTTCCCCGTACAGTACTTAGTGTGTGTGTGTGTGTGTGTGTGTGTGACCTGTGTTTGTGTACATGTGCCGGCATGTGCTTGTGTCTGTATTACACAAGCCCACACATGCAAATCCTGCCCTTTCACGACCATGCGAGTTCGGCAGCATGTACTACTACACTCTGACTGCCATATTGTGACAGAGGTCATCTGTCTGCAATCTGGGGACTGCTCTGTCATTCTTTCTCTTCCCCTTCCTATTACCCTATTAGCTATGTCCCCCAGAGGCACCTTATCCTTACTGCCATTTGCTGGCACGGCATGCATACTGATTAATTAACAAACAGGGCTAAAAACAGGCTGGGCACTCATTAAAACACTCATTATATAGGACATCCAAGGGGCTGAGTCAAGTCAATTTAGTCAAGTCAAATTTATTTATATAGCGCCAAATTACAACAAAAGCTACCCCATGACACTTTTCACATAGACCAAGTCTAGACCGTACTCTTTAATTTACAGGGACCCAACATTCCCTCATGAGTAAGCATGTGGCGACAGCGGCAAGGAAAAACTCCCCTTTAACGAGAAGAAACCTTGAACAGAGCCGGGCTCTAGGTGGACAAAGCTATCTGCCTTGATCATCTGGCTTAAGAGAGAAAGAGGGATAATAATAATATAAATATGACTAATAATAAAAATAGTATGTGTGGGCGTCAAGCAGGACTACAGCAGTGTGTGTCACGAGTGTGTCGCTGGATTCCTTGATTTCACTTTGAGATTCATCAAACTCTTTGTTTCACTTCCCTCACTTTCTGCCCTCATCCTCTGATACCATCGGGAGCAGAGCTGAAAGAGGGAGAGGCTTGGGATGTCCTCCTCCTTAATAAGGGCCATGAAGGAGGATAAGTGAGGAGATGAGACTCAAGGAAAGGTGAGAGATTTGAGATTCAGCCAGTATACGGCGTATTGTGGGCTGCGGTGATGTCAGATCCAACAGAAGTACAAGATGATTAAGAGAGAGTTATGAGCCTCTAGGGAGTTATTGGCGTTGGGATTTTTTATGGGAATTGTGATGGTCAGGAATTGGTTGGACCTCCAATAAGATCTTGGAATACTGTGAGTCCCTATTGGATATATTTCATGCTTGCAAGTGCGTGTGCAGGAATGTGTGTGTGTGTGTGTGTGTGCGCACATTGTTAGAGGGTAACCCCTCATACCCCCCACTGCTCCTAGAGATTGAGATCAGGGTTAAGTACTCTTCACTATCTTTCGTGTACACACAAACACACACACACACACACGCACACACACCCAGTGAGATAAAGCCCTCTCCTTAATGTAAGATCAGTGGATCAGTGATGAGGAAGGATGGATTAATTGCAACTGATGTGACCTGGGGCCATAAAGGAAGACGTGAAATAAGACTGAAAAAAAGAAAAAAAACACAGAACGAGAGTCGGTCTAAAACCAGCCTGCTAGCATTATCCCCACATACACACACATAAACCATTATCATGAAACATCTGTCCACCCTGTTGACCCCCCTCAGCTCAGGTCAAATAAGGCCGATTACACTGAAGTGAGATGGATGGGAAGATACAGATTGATGTGTGTGTGTGTGTGGGCGGGGGGGGGGTAACCCTGTCTGGTTGTTATGTTGTGTAGTATGATATGTGTCCTAAGCTAGAGAGCTGAAGCGGTGTAATCCTGATAGTCATATTTGCCACAGTAAGGCACATACCACCAGCCAGACTCCTTAAGTGTAGTTTTAAAACACAGTGTTGCTCTGTAGCTGTAAGGCCACAGAATGTTTTAGTTCTTGGACTGTGGTTATGGTATGTAGTTATGTTATGGTACTATGTTCTTTTTAGTGCTCAGCATTTGAAGAAAATATCTATTTCTAACCAATTGCAATTGTGATTTAAAGTGGACTTGCAGCAGTCAATGAAGTCAACATTATTTACTAAATGGATTTCCACTCTAAAATACATAAAAATGTATATGTAATATCTTCTGTGGCAAGGGTGCCACCATCTTGCAGCATTATAACCTGTGATGTCACATGGTTGGTTGGACTGGCTGAGTTCAACAGATACAACCTTAGAGACAGTGAAATATAGAGATAAAGATTTTCTTTTATTTGTTTACATTTGACACGTTTAATATATCACTTTTCATTAGAGTGGAAACCCATTTAGTAAATCATGTTAACTTGATTGACTGCTTCATGTCCACTTTAAATTAAAATACTTTCCTATACATTCATAATCCCAGGCCTGTGTTGGTGGTCCATGTAGTGTTAAACAAGATAATAATAATCACAAAAGTCATCTTCAAATAAAACTTAGCTTCCTGTAAAAAAAAAAAAACTCACATTTTATAGAATGATAATGAGGTTGTATAATAAATACATCATGAAAATATAATAAATAATGTTCATATACAATCATGACATTCTAAGTCTGACATAAATGTTTTAATATCTGACTGATGGCCCTTGCAGTCGAGCAGACTGTACAGATTAGGCGTAATTTTAGAATTAAGCCAACTCTCTGCCAGACTATTGTATGACATGTATGATCAAAATCACAGCTCTTGTGATTGGAAAATTATACTCTTTTGTACATGATTTCAATTTTAAAATGATTACTCATTCAACTCTAGTTCTTGTGAAGAAAATCACTTATGGTCAAAATGTGGTCAAAAGTGTGACTATGACTTTACCACAAGCCTGCTACAAATATCTGTCTTTACAAATTACAGTCAGGTTTTAGGTACAATGTTAAATATGGAGGTTGGAGAAATGATGCAACATGTTGCTGTTTGGAACAACATATGAGGGAGACAACATATTGTAAAACTATTATGTTACGTTATTTATATGCCGAAGTCCTCCTGTGTCTAGGCATTTAATACAAAACTGAATAAACAGCATATCATACGTAAATCTAGTAAAATAATATTACATGAAATAGTCAATTGAATAGACTATCAAAGTGTGGTTGTTACAAATACTACTACAGGTGTTAAAAATCTCCCACACTGTTAAAGAGACTATAACACCGTTGCGACCAAAAGTTCCAGGTACTTTGGACACAGAGGAACTAATCTTAGGAACTAAACTTAGAACTTTAAGTCCCTGTTGTGCATCCCATTTGCGTTTCCACCACATCTGAGGAACCAGGCAGATCATACAAATGAGACCCATGAGGCATTTAAAAATTACAGCCGTGCTTGAAACACAGTAATCACACGAGGAAAAAACAACACAGATTTGTCCTGTTCTTTGTATTTACTGCTGCATTAGTTGGATGTAAAGAATGAATGAAAATGAGAAATGCAAAGAAGGAAAATGTAACTGGAATTCTGGACTGTTTGATGGTTGTTTATTTGTGCTTTAGAAAATAACCTCTGTGAAACAATCAGAAAATAACGTCTTATTTCTGTCATTCACTGTTTTGTTCTCGCTACCATCGCTCCCTCTCTCTCTCTCTCTGTCTCTGTCTCTGTCTCTCTCTCACTTGCTCGTGCTCTCAGCTCGCTCACGCCATCTCTCTCTCTTCATCTCTCATCTTTTTAAAATGAGTTGGGAAGCCGACAACAAAGCCTAACTTTACTTTTAACGTTATCAAGTGAAGAGAAACGTCCTCCCCTCATTCTAAATTGGTCCTAGATTGATTGTTTTATGAATGAAGCGGTACACAAGTCGAAGCAGATGCGCTGTGTGTGTTTGACCAATCAGCGACGGTCATCCGTGCAAACCTCACCCCCAAAGTTCCTGTGCTTTTGGACAGTACAAACCCCTAGCAGGGACTTTTTTGGGGGGTAAAACAATTTAGATTACTTAAAATATTTACTAAGTCTGTCATAAATTGCCATCAGGGGCACAAAATTTCATGTAACCTCATTTTTTTTAATTTATCGGGTAAGACTACAGATGTAAATGAGCCCAGATGTATTATATCTGATTTGCATAACGTGCCACTAAATAAGATTTGACTGACTGGAACAGTGGGGTGCAAAGGGGGATCAGTGACAAAATTACTTAAAATCATGAAGATCAGTGGGAGATTTTTGGTAACTTTAAAGCTCTTTTGACTGGATTATTTCTGTGAAGAAAAAATGACTACTTAATTAGTATTACTGAGTGCTTAACACACTGGACTGGAGCTGCTTTGAGCCATTAAAGGTTCAGGAGGGATAGGCAGGAGAGACGAGAAGTAAACAGAAAAGTAAAACTGTGTGAAAAATAAGAGACTGTTGCCTTGCTGCTCTTTTGTCTTGTGTTGAATCGTTGAACTGAAAGCTCTGCTAAAGTAAAATTACATTGCCTCTTTTAATAACATTTCTCTCTCTGTGTCCATCTCTCTCCCTCACTATTCTGACTCAGTTAGTCTCTCTCCCTTGGTGTGTGTCTGATAAAACAGTGCTGCAGATTTCAGACAGTTCAGTTTGCAGTGATCAATAAGGTGCAGTGGCTACTTGTATAAATTTCCATTCTCTCCTCCCCTATTTTGTGCCTGTCAGACAGGAGGGCCTTGAAACAGTGGTTCTCAAAGTGAGGTCCTTGAGGGGACCCCAGCAAAAAGGGGAATAATTTATTTTCACTATAATTCCATCCATAAGTAACACAATGACGGAATGTATGACTATTTTGGTCATGAGTTTCATACACTTTCTGTAATAAAACATCCAAAAGCAAAACTCTTACCAGATGGGGAACCCTGGGACAAAATCTTATCAAATGGGGTCTGTGGTCTGATTTGTGTCAGTTTAGAGGTCCTTGATGTGAAAGAGTTTGAGAACCACTTCCTTAAAATAAATGTTGAATGAGACCAAACATGCAATGTGGTTCCACTTTTTTTCCATTTTACCTTGGTTAGTAAGTGAGGAGAGATGAAATTTAGGTGTTAAGCATCTAAAAATATGTAGTAAACATCCCCATATAACTTGTACTTAACTGTTTTTACAGGCAAAAAAAAATTGGCACAGCAGTATATGCTTTATCAGAGAGAAAAAATCATCAAAAACATTCATCAAAATCTATCCGATTTCATTTCAGTGGGAAAAATGACATTTTTACCTCTGCCAAAAAGGCTGTGTTTTTGGTCTTATTTTTCCCTTATTGGCATGAAACCTCAAAAACTTATTAACAGATTCCAATTAAATTTGGTGAAAAGTTGGGACATGGGCCAAGGAACAAATTATTTGTTTTGGATTTGGAGTTTTTGGATGTTACACTTAACATTGTGAGATTTTTCTTTTTTTCTCATGAGCTACTGTGGTTAAAAACATCTGACACATGCAGGTCATGACTAGTTACTTGAGTGTTCATTGTGTCACACGGTTATATTTATTTGTTATACAGGTGCATATTAAGAATTTCTAAATCTGTTCTGCTATTTAAATAACAAATTTAGAGGTTGTGCAACCTTACTGGAGCGATCAAATTAAGTCATATTTTAAATGTTAATTATGTGAGATGTAGAAATACTACTTCATGCAGTACTCCTTAAAACACCAGCAATCTGCCTCAGATAAGAGCAGTCTCTTGCAGGGATGGGATTGTTTATTTAGTCGAAGAGGCTGAAATCATAGCAGAATATTTACGATTCAAGCTGAACACTCGAGTTAAAAAATAACAAACACCCAAAAGAACATCACACATGATATCATCACTGCTTGACAGATGTCTCCCTTAGGCTGCATTCAGACCAAATTCAGCAATCTGGCACTACTGGGGCTTCAGTGGTGGGGGCGTGTTTTTGAGGTATCAGTGAGACAATGAAAGACAATTCAGGAAGTCAAGTTGAGTTACAGATTAATGCATTTAAGGACTTATCAGAAGCCAAAACACCATGCAGCAGTTTGTGAAACTCGCAGATTGGAATTTACAACTCTGGTAAATTTTCACAATGGCAAACATTTTATCTTTCATCACAATGACCACGCGGTAACATTCGAATACAGCGTTCACATTACAAAGTAATCCATCAGGAATGTGTGGTTTTATTTATCTGATTAGCCAACACAGCGTGACATCAGGTTACGTTTCAGCAAAAGTTAATTCCAGTTCAACTTCTAGCTGGACCGTTGCTGCGTTGTTGTTTTTTTTTTGCTGAGTCCCCACTCCCACATCATAAATGCACTGAATGGGAGTACCACCGTTTTTCACACATTGCCAGATTTGGTCTGAACACTGCCTTAAAGACCCTTCCACCGCCTTTGTTAATAGATATTATGGTGTCAAGGTGTTGCTGCTTTTGTTAACACCTCAAAGCCGAATACTACATTAATGAAGTGAAGCCTCATGCTGTGGCATTTGTATTCTGGCTTTAATGGTTTTCATATGAGTTATAACTGTTTCAGTCCCCCTGTGGCTCAGCTGTCTTGGTGCTCTGTGTTGCCAGCACCATACATATACCCCGACTGCAGGGTTTGACTACCACCTCCTGCTGTGCAGTTACATCTGTCTTTATTACTCTGTTTCCTGTCACCCCTCACAGCTGCTAGCATTAAAAACTAATAGAATAACAAGGAGAGCTGAACTCTTGTTTAAACTAAGTGTTCATCCCACAGAGAAATGCACCACAGCAGAAGTGCATGAGATCCACTGTACTGTATAAGTCTATGTTAAGCCTTGCCTAGTGCAGCTCTGGCCTCCTTGATCATTTTCACTTGAGTTTCACGGTACGTGAGCTGTAACCCCTCAGGCTCAAAGCTGTGCATTTGGAACTGTTCTGCTAAGTGATTGCTACAAGCTAAGCGGCAGTCATGTCTTTGCCTATAGACATTAATGAGATTATAGCATAAACAAGATAGTAAGTGTGTTGTCTATGTTCATTCACATCAACTTTTCTCACAACCCAAACACTCTGCAAGCTGTAAACACTGCAGAGCAGATCCTGTAAGTAAGATACAGCTTGTATTTCATAAGAAAACGATTTCATGATGGACCATATTGATATTGTTTCAAAGCAGATTAATATCCTCTGAACTTGCATCATTACATGTATCATTCCTGATGTGCCCAAACTGTGGGATTCTGCAGATCTGAACATTTCCTCACTAAGTCCGCTGTGTGAAGTCAGCTATGCAGTCAATAAAAGCTGATGGAAGTCAAAGGGTATGAGGAAGAAAAGAACAAAGAGACAAAGATATATTCATTATATATTTAAAAGGCGCTGCAAAAGGCCAGCGGAGCTGATGCAAATTATCACTCACAGTTACAAACTGCCAGGTTGATATCTACAGCTGCAAAGTTTCTGGTTTTATCACTGCAATTTACAGGAAAGCTTTTTTTATGATGTTATGCTGGAAGAAATAATTCATCAAATGCTTTGACCTTTTTTTCCTGGCCAAATTCACCTTTGAACCAAAAAAATCCATAGGCTTTATGCAGTCATGAGCACACAGGAACAATCTTAATAAGGACATCACATCGTCTGACAAATCTGCATCAATATTTCATATTTACCACACTATTTATCCACTTCGTTTATCATTTATGAATGTTATTTAGTGTGTGACTGTTCGCGCACAGGATGATTTTTGTGTGTTTCTACATCTTTTGTAAGTGTGCCATTTAGATAATGTCATGACTGGCCATAAACTTCTCTGGCATCTCTGTAACACTGGTATACAGCCATTGACAAGGCTATTCTCTGTGAATAAACAAGCGTCCCCTCCCGTCAATGCTCGACCCTTAATTATTCATATGGAGCTGAATGGGACATTGTTTATCAAGGCTAAGGCACCAGGGGACCTTGTGCTCTGGGCTTTACACCTATGTGTGTGTGTGTGTGTAGTGTGAGAGAGCACGAAGGAGAGTGATAAAGATATTGAACTAGCTCAAGCACAGGCAGCCAACTTTCTAATTGGTAATTAAAATACCTTTGACAAACTAGCTTTAGCTGTCTACTCGCTATTGCTATGGTAATGAGGGTTGAAGAGGTAAACTGTGTTCCCACCAGAGGGAAAGAGAGGCTGAAGAGAGAGTGTGTGTGTGATTTTGTCATGATGAACCCTCCAAGCATGTATTAGTAGGTTCCTTATTTTACCCAGAGATGTCCACATGCATACATTCACACAAAATTCCAAGCACAAAATTAACACATAAACCCTGACATCCAAACAAAAGTGGTGGTGAACAATAATAGAAAGATTAGCATTAACAAGGTATATGGCAACGCGTTAATGCCACAGATGTATCTTCATTACATGCATGTACTTTCTTACGAGCACAATTTATGTATTTTACAAGTCACTGTACATTTACCCATAAACCAGGATAGCCTGATAAAAAAACAGGTTACACAGAAAATTAGACAACACATTTACACAGTAAGCTCAGTAAAATTTCAGACACATTCACACTGTAAGGAACAACTGCGCAAAAAGTGTCAGTTTCAGTTCTAGTTGGACTTGTACAATTATTTCCTTGTCAGATCATCTGCAGATTATGTCCTCAGTTAATCAATTAATTTCAAATGGTATAGCAAGTGTCAGAAAATAATGAGAATTTCTCCAGATGTGACTGTTTCCATCAATTTATTTTTATGCACATTTTGAAGTACTGCATTGAAAAAGGTTGATGAAAAGAGCAAAATTCGAAAAACTTCCTTGATTTTTTACGCTCGCTTGAGGTGGGGTTTTTTTTTTCGACAAAGAGTCATTGCGCTAAATGGGAGATGGAAACACCCTTGTTGAATGTTCTGACGCAGCAAAGATTTAAGTCACATGACTAAGCTGTTTCAACTGTCTGCGTTTTCCTCAAATAAGAGCAGTCTCATGATGAAAACATGGCTGGTAGTAATAACTAAGCAACCAATACTAGCTGATATGAAAGTACACTTACAACTTGACCAATTGAAACAAATTCCTGAAGATCTCTCTCCATTTTTCTCTATTAAATGTCCAAGGCAACTGCTTGTGTTTCCGGTTTGCAACCTCTACTTCTTCTACTCTGTTTGTTACAGCCATGCGTTAGCTTAGCTGCGTTAGCCCTAGCATCTCACTAGCTAGGAAGCTCTATGCTGAGTCATACAGGGCTGAAGACATGTCTTAGTCTAGTCTAGTCTAGTCTCTAATCTGCACTGAAACAGGCAAATCAAAATTTTCTTTACAACTTATCTAGCTCCCTTCCCCTTGTGCCAATAGTCTCTCACAACACTATTTTCTGGGACTCTGCAGTAGAGGCCACAAGACAAAAACTACAGCTTGCATTTTATTCTTTTAGATTAACAACTATCCCTAATATTATATTAATCACAAGTAAATGGAGGAGAAATTAATCCTACATGTAATATTGATATATCTTCCTCCGTTGCACAGAGTTTGCGGTGACATATTCAAATATCTTGTTTTGTCAGAACAGTCCAACAATCCATGACCCAAAGATATTGAATGTAAAATGACTGATAATTCATTCATTCATTAACTCAAAGTTTTTTCAACAGTTTTCTTTTTTACAAGGATTTATCACTAATGATTTTTATTTTGATCCCATTGCACTGTCTAAGGCCCTTGTCATGCACATGCATACATGTAAAAAGACAATTAGATACCAGGTTACATTTAGACATGGCCAAGACATTGGCTTTTCCCAGGAGAAATGAAGCTGGGGAAATTGGGTTTTTCAAATCCCCTACCCCAATTACAGAAACCCTGTTTCTCATTTAAATGACATTTAAGAAATCAGGTTACCACAGAAAGAAACAAAAATAACAAAATAACTGAGTTACTTGTTCATATAAAATACTTTTTCATAAAAGTCACAACAGCAGTGACCCTGGATTGGACCTAGTAACAATACAGTAATGTTCCCGACACGGCTTGAGACTGCATTGAAAGTTGCCATATTAATGGAGAGGCTGCAGCACTCACAATGTTAAGAGAGAGAAATTGAAGGAAATTATTAAATGCATCTTGTTCCATCTTCTTAAGAGCACTGTAATATGTACATTTGTCATGCAACTAGAATTTCGTATGCACAAAGGAAAAATCTGTTTAACATTCAAAAAATACTGTGAGAGAGTACAAAAGATCTTTACTCATGTCGCACCAGACTATAAACATTTATTTGTCTTTAAATGAAAATAGAACTGTTTGAATACTTATATATGAATACATATGTTTAAAAGCCATTACCATTTTGCAGTTTTAGAGATTCCATGTCTCAAAGTCTTAAGTAAGGTCCATGATTTCATACATACTGCAGAGCCACACAGACACCACTGAACCTGCACTGCAACATATAAGAATTAATCAGAATATAAAGTTGTAATATGACTTCTGTTTCATGCCTTTTTTGTTAATGTCACATCCCAAAATACATGGCATTTCAAGTCTAATAGCATGTCATCATGTTTGAGAGAGTTAAAGGCCACATTAGTAATAACAAAGGAAATGGCAATGCTTTTATGCCACAGGTGTATCTTTAGATTTAATGCACTGCAGAGTTCCATAATTACAAGGTCAAACTGGACCAAATGAAGTCTGCAGTCTTCGCAGGGTGCTCAAGCCGGCATTTCAGGATGGACTGACTTTGTGCATCAAAAAGGTCAGTTTGTTTTTAACTTTTACTTGAAAATTAATTTAATTTTTAACATTGTTAAGGGATGGGCTAAACAATCACAAACAATTATAGTTAAAAAATGTCAGATCATTGGCATGTCATCACAAAAAAATGTTGACCCTATGTTCCAGCTCACAGTCTTTTTAAAGACTGTATGACATATTAATATGTCCTCCTGGGCATCTCGACTTTCTTGCATGCCTTTCATTATTATTCTCTTTGTGTGCATTTATCTATCTTTAGTATGGAGTTGTACTGACATCCTTAATATCAAGTGATATATTTGCTGAGGTCTGGATACTGAACAGGCATGTAACGGTCCTCCTTCCCCGTCAAGGTTCTCGTTTCCGCTTTTCCTTCAACCTTAATGCTCCAAAAAGTCAAGCTCCTCCACCTTCCCACCTCACCACCCCACACCACCCTCACCCTCTCCTCCATACCATCCTGATCTGCATGCTCCTCAGTGCCCCCCACCCCCCTCCTCACTTTCTCTCTCAACCCTTCCCCGCCTCCCTTTTCTCCCCAATTACAAAGCACTGTCAGCAGGGTTGTCAGTGTTGCACTGAGGAGTGCAGGGCATAGGCAGACACATGGCTGTTTGATCATTCTCTGCACATCCACACAGAAAGCCACCCTGGATAAGCACACACTTTAGAGATAACGTCCTTGTATCATTTAAATGTTAATAGGCTTTCTATGGGCTCAAACCTACATTTATTATTGTGCAAATGAGCCAATTTCCCCATATCTATGCTGTCGTTAGAGCTGGCATGTTTAGTTGTCTGAACATAATTAGAATTATTGTACTGTAAGGAAGAGAGAAGAGGATGGGGGAGAAAAGAAAAGAGAAAAGGGGGAGCTCATCGTCTGTTCTTTGTAGAGTGGGACAAGCTCTTTGGTGAAAGTTTCCTTTGAGAAAGAGAGAAACATTCTCGCTTTCTTTTTCATCCCACAGATTTATGGATCATCCTAATTTTCCCTCCGCTTTCTTTTTGTTTTCAGACGAGACTGTTGGCACATTTTGCTTCTGTGGGGGAGTTGCTTTGCTGTAGGCAGGGATGGAGGAGAGAGAGAGAGAGAGAAAGTGAGAGACAACAGCAAATAATGTACCATGGATATACAGTTGGTGCAGGGAGTACAATCAATGTTAGACGAATCAATTTCAATATCAGGGATCTGTTGGGGGCCCGCAAGCCCTGATCCAGCGAACCCAAGACGGCACTGATGTATACCCCTCAGTGAGATAATGC
The DNA here is from genome assembly GCF_914725855.1 of Thunnus albacares. Taxonomy (NCBI): domain Eukaryota; kingdom Metazoa; phylum Chordata; class Actinopteri; order Scombriformes; family Scombridae; genus Thunnus; species Thunnus albacares. The sequence continues at coordinate 10,727,522 of NC_058108.1, read as the reverse complement.
TGTCAGAGTGTGTGTGTGTGTTTGTTTGTTTGAACTGTAAATGTGTGCATTTAGATGTCATTTAGAGGCTGTCAGTGTTATTAGATGCCATCATTGGTTTTTCCTGTCGGATTACAATTTCCATATAGAGGCTGAATACTAATGGATGTTTGTTTACAGGCCATCTCTGAAAAATTACTGCCCGTAAGGCATCAGTTACAGTATGTCAATGATTACTTTGCTGTACAATGGCAACCACATACAATACAATTACAATATATTCAACTGCACAGAATAGTGCTCCATGACACTGTCCTACTTGATCGATTTGAGATTTCCTTAATATATCTGAGATCTTTTTAATAATTATTTAATCATTTGTTGTTTGTCATGTTTAATCTACATTTTATTTAAATTAGGGCTGGAATAATAGTTATTTTATTCATTCATTATATTTAATGTGTTGATCATTAGTTGAAATAATTGGTCCTCATACACTACAATATTATATTCTGTAATTTACATTTGAAAAAGTGGGGTAATATTATATTTGAGGGTAACGCATTATGTATTCTCAACATCAGATATTCTTTTTGAATTGAGAGAGTTCGAGTGCAACATCTTGTACAAAGAATGTTGCATTATAGGTCATAGCTTTAATGTTGTGAGGCTAGGACACTTCAAGTGTGTTGACATTGAGTTGGTCAGCACTAAAGGTGTTTATTAAGCCCAGTTTAAATTGTAGGAGTTTCTGATGGCTTGTGGAATGTGTTTTGCTGCCACGGTGGATATAAATTTTTGACAAGTAAAAAGTAGTCACAAGTGCCTCCCAATGCCTTCACTGCAGAAACTGACTGGCAACTGACAAATCTATCAAGCAGCCAAGAAATACCAGTGTCACAGAATGTCCTAATGAGGAGCTGAAAAAGACTAAAAAGAGTCTTAAAAATACTGTGCTCAGATAGAGCAAAAAGTAAATTTTTGCCTTGCATTATTCGAGTTTTACAACTGAACCATTTTTTCGCCCCAAATAGCCAAAATACCAACAGTAAGTTAGCTGTAAACTAGCTAGCAAGGGATGCACTGACTGTGTCTGTCCGTCAATTCGCCCCACCCCAGGCGAATTTGCAACTACTCTTTCCATTGACTTTACATGCAACTGCTCTGCCTATAAATTTGTTTCATGCTCTGTCTGAGCACACAGAGAAAATTATTCTGACCACTTGTATGAGTGACAGGAGAGAATGTGAGTATGTGACTGATTTACAAGCTACACAAACGTGGGGTTTACAATGTGCTTAAATGGAAGAATTTCCCTTGTATGAAAAAAAAGGCTTCAAGAATGGGCACTATCTGTTTGGATTTGGGGTATTCTTATAATGAGGGTCTTTGTATATTTGAGCCAATAGAGTAATACTCTCATACATTCCCAAAGCCCAAGGTGACATCATACAATCGCATGCTTCGATCTGTGTTCCAAACCTCATCTATGGTCATGAGCACCTCATCTTCAAGCAACCAAGAGGAGTTTGCTTTGCAAAGTGCCCGTGTTCACCAGGTGAGGAGCTTGGGTTTCTGGAAAGAGCTTGGAGAGGAACTGCTCCTTCTTGCCGTTTGAGGTGGTTCAGGCTTCGGAATAGGTCTGAATGCCTTCTTTTGTGGAGGAATTCTAGGTACATCTAAGTATGAGGAGATCCTGGAGCAGACCTAGGGTACATCTCAAGTCTCTTATTTGATGTTTCCTCACTCCTCAATCCTCGCTTGAACCAGAAGTTGTTCTGGTCCGCCATTTTTTTAATGCCATCTCAAAGCTCTTATTTCTGTTCTAAGGATTGAGGAGTGAGGAGGGATCTCGAATGAGCCATGAGTGAGGATACACGAGAGCAGCCTTCATGGAAGTCTTTTACCGGCTAACACATCCCGTTATTGGATATCAGTTACTGATTGGACGCTGCAGCTGATCAGACTGATCTGATACATCACGACATCACGGCAGACTGGGAAGACAGATAACAGATTCAACTCAAGTGTATCACTCCCAAGTTTTATATTTCACTTGTTTTCTGATTCACCATCTAGTTAAAAATCTGTTATTTGTAGGTCTGAACAACAAAAGAACTATTAACAACTTTCTTCATTTTCATGATCTGTTATTTCCCCCATTAACTTTTATTATGGATAAAATTAAAGTAAGAGAGGATCTGTCTGTCAGCAAGAAACACATAAACACATTTATATTTTACATAATTTGTTGTCATTTCCATTCAATCACATATGAGGCTGGAAATTCCAGAGCGTCTGGTTTGATATGAGTTACATCATCATTTCCCTGAAACATTTAGCCAGATAAATAATTTCCAGTGTTCAAAAGACACCCTGATCATATTCTGGGCTATGAAATAATTAATTTACAATCAGAATATCAATAAATACAGACACAAATAATTAATAAATAATAGGAATGCATTCTGCTAGTAGAAATGGTTCCTGTGCCTCTGAGCAGGACAAAGTACACAGTATAAATACTGAGCAGGACACAGTGCACAGTTTAAATACAAAATGCAGGTTTTTATTCATGTGCAAGTGTTTGTCAAACAGGTAACAGGCTACAGAGAGAAAACACTGCTGCTCTGGCAGTGATAACTGTGTTGCTTTATAAGTATTAGGACAGTGCGAATGTATGCAGATACAAACTCTATCAAAAGTCGCAACAGCTGTTAAAGCCGACTGACAGTTGATCCAGCTGTGATCGGCTGTTGCCATCATCAGAAACGGATGTCTCCTTTCCCTAAAACACATTTCCACCTTCTCTCCTCGCATGGTTTCCTTGCGTCTCTACATGCATCCTCGGTGGGAGGGACTAAGATGCAAGGAAAAGACGTAAGTGAGGAAAACTTGAATGCAATTAAGAGATTTAAGATGTACCTCTGGAACACACTGGAGGGATTATATATCCCATCTGGTTTGTGAGTGTGTCCCCCAGGAGGAGCTGGAGGATGTGGCTGGGGGGAAAGGTGGATGGTATCCAAGAAGATGCATAAACATACCTACTGTATGTGGAAAGATGATCATCAAAGATACAGGATAAACCAATGACGTTGGTTTGTCAGTGTCAGTGCCTTTAAAGATTTGACATAACAACTACACAATTCTCATGTCCACATTAGGACATGCAAGTTGCAGTAGGCTGTAGCTAAGAGGACAGTATCAGATTTTGCTGTCAAAGCTCACAATCCACAGAGATGTCAATCATCCCTCTTCCTAGTGACAGATGACCTCTATCATATCCCCCTTTCTTTTCTTTATCTGTACAGCACTTCTCTCTTCTCTTTTACTGTCATCCCATACCTGCATCATTCTTCCTACCTTTCCATCATTTTTTTCTATTCCCCTGTTGTTTCTCTATGACCCTCTCTCCTTCATCCTGCCTCTTCAGCTCACCTGCTTGTTCTGTATTTCCCTCACCACCCCAGATCTAACCTTCCCTCCTGTTCTCCTAATCCATTCAAAACCATCTTCACATCTGCTCCTCCCCTCTGTTCCATTTTTCCGTCACTACCTGCGGCACCACTCCCACTCCACTGTCCCTGCGTGTTTAAGTTCTCATCACTTGTCATTGCATTTCATCTTGTTTAAGAAGCTCTCAGGCAGGATCCAGCCCGTTGAAGGCCATCTGTTAGCCGATCTGACAGGGCTGAGTGTGGCTGTAACACTGGCAGTGGCCACTGGCACTGGCACAGTCCAGTGTCTGGCTATGGTAGCTCAACCAGACAGCCAAACAGACAGCCAGCTTTCACACTGTGTTTAAACAGTCTGATTGTTCATTTGCAGGCACCTGGCAAAGAGGCTCAAGATGGATTGTGGTTTAGTACAAGGATGAGGTGAATCAATAAGGGACAAGCAATAGCTCCTGTACACATTTGGTCCTCACTTTCCTTCATCCTCCGTCACCTTTCTTCTGTCTCTACGGCCCCAACCTTTCCTTCCTTACAGAAGTACCTCGACAAATAAAGTATTACACACTGACACAGTGTCCATTTCACCCTCCTTTGCAATCAGGTTAGCCAGGCAAAAAGGTGTGAAATTGCTTACTGCTTTGTGAACCAAATCTGTGTTCTTGTGTTAATCCTAGTTTCTGGAACAAACCTGCGAGAACTGCTTTCCTTCATAACACAAGGAGCATGGAGCATGCAAATGTGCATATGGCTGCAAATGAAAAGCATACACAAAAAAAAAACACATGACACGCATTGTAGGTAAAGTACATTTAGTAAAACAACCATTCAAAAATTCTCTTTGTCTTACTTTTTCTAACTCACTTCATCTTTGTACTAAACCACAATCCACCTTGAGCCTTGAGTTAATTAAGCTCCTCACATATACATATATATATGATAGATAGATAGATAGATAGATAGATAGATAGATAGATAGATAGATAGATAGATAGCTCTAAAAGTAAAGTGAGGATGCTCTCAAAAATAATACTATAGGTAGATTTTATCCATCACGCAATATCATCAAGGAGGTGTCTGTCAGTCCCAAATATATTCTGCAGCATGAGAACGACCCCAAACATACAGCCCGAGTCATAAAGAACTATCTTCACCTACAAGAAGAACAAGGAGTCCTGCAACAGATGTTGTGGCCCCCACAGAGCCCTGATCTCAACATCATGGAGTCTGTCCGGGATTACACAAAGAGACAGAAGCAGCTGAGATGCCTAAATCCACAGAGGAACTATGGCAACTTCTCCAAGATGCAGAAACAACCGACCTGCCAAGTACCTGAAAAACTGTGCACAGTTGTACCAAGGAGAACTGGAGTTGTTTTAAAGGCAAAGTGTGGTCATACCAAATATTGATTTCATTTAGGTTTCTTCTGTTTACTGAACTTTGTATGAAGTTAATGATGAATAAAAACTATTTATAGCATTATTTTTGATACCATCCTCACTTTATTTTTAGAGCCTAAAACTTTTACATAGTATATACAGTATATATATACAGATATAAATATATATAACAGATGCAATCTAGCAGCTGTAGTAATTATGACCAATTATGACAAATTTCCTCATTCAGAGGAGATGGGGTGGTGGGCCCATAACCCAACAGTGGACTTTGCCACAGGAGACCGATGTTTGTGTCCCGTATCTAACAACCATGAGTGTTAACAAACCATAACTACAATCATCCCCTAACCTTAACTCCATGGTTAAAACGTACTTATGTGTCATTCTGGAGTACATGGTCAAACACGTCTTTGTTTTTTTAGTTTGGAGGTGTGATGTGGGTGTGCTTGTTGGTTTGTTGGTTTTGTAAAGGTACAGAAATTGTTTCACAGTCCCATTGACGTTGGAGAGGTATAGGGAGAGGTGGTTTCAGACGTTGCTTAAGTGTCTGATAAGCACTTCGGTTGAAGTATTCTGACACCTTTAGTCTCAAAACAAATGACTGACACGACATCACAATGTGGGCCATAATTGATGTTAGCAAAAGTCACTGAACAACAGCACTCCATTACTAATGAGTCACATGTGCAGGTAACAGAAGTAATTATTATTCTCTAGCTTTCATTATTCATATTAGACGACACATAATGTGATTAAGGGTCTGATTATGCATCGATTATGTTGCTCATAGGTACAGTATCTTGTTAACAAAGTGGGCTTGATATCATAAAAAAGAAATTAGATCTTACTTGTGTGAGAGAGACACACACACACACCCGTCCTCTATGCCTGCCATTGAGCACACACTCATAAATAACGGCAAACCTCAAACAAAACCAAAAACGCCCAACAAGCTACTAGTGACTTGTTTGAAATCAGTTCACTTGGCAATTAACATGGCTGAGTAGCTGCTGTGCTAAAAGGCTTTGTTTTCATTTGCTTTTATATGAAGTTGGAATTCATATCACAAAAGATTATAATCAGTGCTTCCATGATTGTATGATTTGCAAGTGATTGCCTTTAATTACAGTTCAAACCAAATATAGATGGTGCATCTAAAAAGCTCACAGCATGTGCCATTGGTAAACCAAAACAGCTACCTAATCAACTTACTTATATCAATTTCTTCCAGAGGTAAATTTTGATTAAGGGAGGACAGATTCCTGCCTCTTTATTAAAAAATGTTGACATTTAAGCTGCAGTTTCCATCTAAAGATAATTACCTTCAGTGTCTTAAAGCTCTTAAAGTAATACTGCGTACTTTGTCTATTACTAGACCTGGCTTCGCTTCTACATGTGACACAGAATCCAATTTAGTGGAGGGAACAGGCTCATACGTTCCATGTAATCTTTAATAACAAAATATTTCATAATACGCAGTGCTTCAGCAGGTTATTCTAGGAAAGAGCAGGGATTAACTGTCACAGGTGTTCTCGCAAGAAGAGAAGATAACCATGAGAAATTCTATAAGGACATCATGCCAACTATTATCAGAGCTTCCATGTTGCTTCAATCATCTGATTTATTCACCAGTTAATACATTTAAAAGGGAACAGCAGCAGAATAAAGTGATTCTTCCTTTTATTTGGGATAAAAACGGGCTTTTATTGAATTTGTTTACTCCCCAGGTTGAATTATATTATCAGTGAGTTACAAGAAACAACCTGGCCTTGAAGATAGAAACTCATGAATGTGGCAGAAGGGGAAAAAAGTGAAATCTATTGTAGCTTTGGGCTTGCTGGCTTGCCAGCAGACAGTTTAACATAATCAAATAACCAATGATAGCTCTACTACTGATAGTCAAATCTAGTTATAAATTCCAAAATCACAAGTTTGTCTTAAAGGGCTTTACAATCTCTGTACAATACACTCGCTATCCTTATCTATCCTTAAAGCAGTAGTTCAGCATTTTGAGAAATACACTTGGCAAGTTAGATTCGATCAAAAATCGATACCAGTCTCATGTCTAATTTGAGGCTACAGCCAGTAGCCATTTAGCTTAGCTTAGCACAAAGACTGAAAAGGGGGGCGAGGGGTTTACAGGGGCTTATGTGCTGGACTGTTTCTTGGCCAGCAGCAGTTCCTGAAATCTCTTGGGAATAAAACAACAAGATATAATGTGTTAATTAGTGAGCTTTAGAGGTGCTGGTAAGCGGATTTTGTTACCTTTGGACAGAGCCGGGCTAGCTGTTTGCAGTCTTTATGCCAAGCAAAGCTAACATAGCTATTGACTGGGGCTTCATATTTCATATACACTTATGAGACTACTATTGATCTTCTCATCAAAGTCTTGGCAAGAAAGTGAATAAAAGTATTTCCCAAAATGTCAAACGATTGTTTTCTTGGCAGCACACACCAGGCACATTGCATAGCATAGAATCATTAACATCCATACAATGACACATATTAGACTGGAGAAGTAGTCAAGGTAGAGTAGTCATGATGTGAGTCCAGGAAGTAAGTCTTAAGAAAGTGAATGTTATGGAGCAAAAGTTTGGAAATAAAATTAATTTTCTGATTTGAAAACATGACCTACCTTTCACCTGGGAAAGCTGTGTGTTACAAGCTTGATATGATGATGTCCTTGTTTGTCCCCGGTGAGTGTGTTTCCTCGGCCTTGATGGAGCAGGTTTGATTCACCGGTAGCTGCAGGACTGAAATCTGTATTACCCACGCAACACTCCAGGGCTGAATGACAGGAGCTGAGATCTGTTATTTCCTGGGAAATCAGTGAGAAATCTCTTGAATTCTGATTCTGATATACAAAGTAATCATTTTAAAATCACTGGAAATCCTTAATCCCAGACGTAACATCCTCTTATGGGGCTTATGGTGACAGTCCGAGCCAGTTCTTGCTACACGCGGACTACGCATGTGCGCTCTGTTGTGCCAACGTATTTTTTTTCTCCTCAAATATAAATTGATACTTTTGGTAACTGTAACACAGTAGAGAAATTAGTCCCATAAATTATCCTATTATTAGGGACCTAGCCCAAAAGGCAGAAGACTACTGTTTTACAATAGTCCTCTGCCTTTTGGGCCTAAGGGCGAGGACCTTATTGTTTCTCGTGTGTTTCTTTCTTTCTTTCTTTCTTTTTCACATATCACACCTAAATTTGACCCCCTAAACATGCTCAAAAACTCACCCAAATTGGCACACACATCAGGTCTGGTGAAAAATTTGATAAAATGTAAAAATTAAATTAAGTGCCAAAATGTGCTCTGTAGTGCCACTTATGTAATTAAAATGGCCGCCAGTGATGGGATTTATGAGGAGATTTCACAAAAAGCGTACTCTAAAATCCTCCTCTCCAACTGCTCCTGGTGATGTCACTCCCCCCGTGCTGTGAAACATTCCACAATAGGCACTCATTATAAAATCACAGGAGGAGCAAGAAAATACTTTAAAACTCACACTCTAATATCTCAAAAACAATAAAAGAAAAAACATGTAAATTAAAGATTTGTAGGTCAAAGTCTCGTGACTCATTTAAAGTTCAAATGAAGTTTGTATCTAAAACTATGTGGAAGCAGTAAATGTTCAAAAAGGTGTGGGTTCACTCACACTCTCCGTTCAAATATATGAGTATTTTTCTGTGTCCAGCTGCAGTTACTTATTGTCTTTACACACAAACTCATCAAGAGTTTTCAATTTACTATTTGAAATTCAAGTGAATGGGCCCAAAACTTGCATAATTTTGATGACACAGACATGTCTCACCCTGCAGGAAATTCTCATCCTGTCAATCAAACTTTCAAAATAAAAGCACACCACACTTGTAAAAAATATCCCTAATTTTTAAAAAGCAAAATGATCTGATCCCGACGGGCCAGAGTGCGAGGTCCTGACCAATGCTGCTTGCAGCTTTAATTTAGTATTATTTTCTGTTTTATGAGGAAATGACAGAGAGTAGGTTAACTCATGCCTGTCAGTTTATATTGTTTATCATTATTTAGATATTGTAGCGAAAGTTCCTGTTGGAGGAGATACTTTAAGTTCCGCCCCTCCCCACACTACGTGTGAGAGAAAAAGTTGATGAGAACAGACGCAGAGTGTGGAGTGAGTAAGAATTTTTGTGGATATTAAAAAGTGTACAAAGTTAATTAATATATACAACCCAGTTTTGAGGACATCAGACAAGTGGAGTGACTGAGTAATCGATCCTGGGACCTGCACGCTGTGAGTTAACTAATCTTTCATAACATCTTGGTGAGTTAATTTTTCAGCTAGTCAAGCATAGCTAACTCCTGTGTTCAGCAATGTGACAGTCGACATGTGGTACTGCGGGGAGAGTGTGTATGTTCTATATTATATTTTACTGCTGTGAAATATCACAGTGTTGACTTTAAGTTAAAGGGAAATTTCTGTGGTGCTTGCTCTGAATGAAAAACCTGTAAAATGTAGCTTATTTATTTTTATTTTGCTAACTGAGCACTGTACTTGCACTGTGTCGTAATGGTGTTAATGTGCGTAGCAGCATGACAGTTCTAGTTATGTACTGCCAGTGTGATAAACAATTGTATTTGTGCATAAGGAAATAATATAGAAGTGAAAGCACTTAAATGTTGCTACAATTATAAAAACATGAGGTGTGTAAGAAATGAATACTGTGCACTGTTCCTCATTCCATGGTTAGAAATACAATAAATTCATTTGTAATCAAAACTCATGATTGATGTTAAAAAAGAAGAGAAACTAGAAAAATAAAAGAAAATCCTGTACAGTTAAAACTATTGAGCTCATTTAATTGCTATTCTGTCATAGTGGTATACTGAGAGTTTAATGATGTGCTGATTTACTATGGTCATAGAAAATGGAGACTTAACCTAAAATAATAGTTCTGTTGGCTAGGTTTTTGAGACTCCCTGAAGATACTGTGCCTTGGACCTTGGATTCTGGATTCTCCTTAACAAAGGAGATGGCGAGCCACCATTTGTACTAAATCAACCGGAGAAAGACCCCTTTCCTTCATTCCCTTATGTGGTGACACTGGTGTGGTAGGGCTATGTTTGTCACGTCCTACTGGGACCTTTTCTGTTCTTTGGACTCTTTGTGTTTTTGTTCTTTTGACTTCCTTGGTTTTTGTTATCCTTCTGATGCGCTCAGACTTTTTCTGTTTTTAGTTGGACTTTTTGAGAGACTCTTTCATTTGTGTTGCATTTGTTTCCTGGTTTTGGTTTTCTCTGTTGCCTTGTGTGTTCCTCCTGTGTTTTTTGTGTCACCTGTTTGTTTACTTTAGTTCCTGTTTTATTTTGAAATATTTCCTCCTTGTGTCTGGTCACTTTACTTCCTGTGTTTGATTATTTCATGTGTCTCACCTGTGTCTCGTTTCCCTCACCTGTGTTTCATTTGCAATCACTCCCTGTGTATTTATAGTCCAGTCTTCAGTTTGGTCTTTGTCAAGTCGTCTGCTTTCATACTGTGTTCCGAGTTTATTCTGCGTTTATGTCCCATGTTTCTGACCCTAGTTCTTGTGCCTTAGTATCTTCGGTGATCCTGCATTTATGGTCTTGGTTCCTGGTTCCTATTCCCAGTGTCTCCAGTGACTTTATATTATTCATTAAATATCCAGCATCGTATCCAACCTGCCTGCCACCTCTTGTGTTTGGGTCCACCTGCTCCACTCACACAAACCTGACAATGTTCCAAGCCCCATATTCCCTTATTACCGGGTGCACCCAGAGCTCTAAACTGACTTCAGAACTAAGAATGGATCCAAAATTGACTGAACCTGACCTAAACACTTAATAAACTGACTACAACTAAAGACTGAGGAAACTTGAACATACCAAAGAACTGAACTTTATTACACCATAAGGGACACTGCTTTAGATGAACTAAGGACATCTATATGGTTTATTAAGAGGTTGAATCTGTTTAAGTTATGTTTGTTATTGGTTTTAACAGAATGCTTAACTGCTGAAATATTGTGGAGAAATATGGGTTTTGTATAGGCCTACTGTGAAACTGTTTCACTGCACCTGAAGATATTTTTTGTTAAAAATGCCATCTTAGGCTATATCATTTTATTTCCTGATAAAAGAAAAGTTTTAACACAATCTTCTATTGAACCTACCCCCTGACTCCAGTTACTGATTGAATCCTTGACAACCCCTCCCTACGAACTTAAACACTGGTCCAATATTCATTTAACTACTGTGGTCATTAGGCATTGCAGGGGTTACATAACCAAGCATCCTCAGCAGTATTGCCATAATCGGTATCAATCATGAAATTGTCCAGCAGCTGTCCTATGATGACATCATTGATGACTTTGCTTCTAAAAAATCTAGGAAGTGAAAGTTTTGAAGATGATGATGATGATATGTTCCTTAAATTAAAATAAGTTTTTTAGGTGTAAAAAAGTAGCATTCAGTCTAATTTATATGCATACAGAATATGATGCAGATTTGGTGTGTATTCATGAGTGCTTGAAATAAGGGGTGGGAGGGGGTGTGATGTCAATGTTGACCCTACTCTCTTCCTACACATGTACCGATCGAACAAAACTATGTAACATATCATAACAGTGGTAAAAATCGCTGCTTTTCTGGCATATGCTGACCCATCAAAATGTATCATTGCGGAGTGCTGTGTTTCAGTATCTTGACATCGCCTTTGTGTGGGCTTACATGGAAAACAATAGGCACTGTTGTTTTTGAAGAGTGTCATATATCAGCATGTCTGCCCTTTGGACCCTCATTTCTGATATGGAAATCTAAGCAAGAGCATCAACATGTTTTGTGAAATTACACTGTCAGGATTTAATTTCAGTGAAGGCACACATACAATGACATCTGCTCATATACTTGTTTTACTTCAGGTTTATTATTGCATACACTATCATTTGGGATTAGTTTTGTCGCACCTGGCTGTGAGACACACATCCAGTGTCTCAATCAATAAGACGGATGGATAAATTAGTTGTTGTTTGCTTCCAAAACAATCAAGTTAATTATGCTATTGCCTAGGTTTCATGATAACAGCAATTACCCATGAGCTAATATGTCACTGAAAGTAAAAAACATTTCCCTCCACTTTTCTTTTTTAACGAAAGCTTCCAGGGTTCAAGTGAGGAAACCATGTAAACATTCTCCCGTGACTCCTCAATATCCTTTTTGTCCATCTGGCATCCAGCGAAGGTCAAGCAGAACAAGGGAAAGGAACGGTGGTCTCAGCTGACTAACATGCTCTGTGGCTACATCTGTATTCTTCTAACCTCACATGCTGGGCTTGTGATATCCGGCTCTTGAGTGGCAAGTGCAAGCCTTTGGAAGATGTTTCTCCCCTCTGGGTGGTGGGCTGCTCTACAAAGTCATAACACAGCACAATGGGCTCCTTGTTGTCAGATGATTAGGCAGTCTGGTGTGTGTGTGTGTGTGTGTGAGTGTGTGAGAGAGAGAGAGAGAGAGAGAGAGAGAGTGTTGTCTAGTTTGTCTGACAGCAGTTTCAAATAACAATACATGTCAGAGCTGGTGAATAAGCAATCTGACTGGCAGAGCCTTTTGTCTTCCAGACCTTTTCAATATTGTGAGAGAATGTCAGTGTGTTGATTGGGGATTTGCCGGAAGGGGCGCATATTGGAAGAAAAGTGAGCTTTAGTCAGTTAAAAAAGCTTTTCACATTTGTTGTCTCTCATCTAAAACGACTGTGCCTTCTCATGTGTGTGCGTGTGTGTGTGCTTTGCCTTCTCGTGTGTGTGTGTGTGTGTGTGTGTATGTTTGCGTGTGAATGTTCTCACATCATGAGTGATGGGTTATTGTTAATGACAGAGTCTGTGGCCATCAAAGACTAACAGGTGGATGGTTATCTTTTTTCTCACACACACATACGCACATTTTTGCTTCCACCAGCATCCTGCCAAACTCTCTGTTCACACATCCTCGCTGTGACTGATTTCTCTTTCCTTTCATTCTCATATCTTGTTCTTGTCATCTGGATTGGAAAAAAAAAAAAAAAAAAACAAGACCACGTAAAAAGATGCAGAGCAAATACCTAAAAACAAGAACGTGCTCGACAGCTAATAACTGTCTAAATACTGATTTGCATGTTTTTGTCTCCATGTAGTGCAGGGGCACAGTAAGTCCGCTGGCATTATTCCAGATCAAGCAGCAGCAAATTAGGTCGGCAAAGGGCAGGGAAGGCGCAACATGAAGAAAACCCCTTTTAAAGAAAAAAGAGAAGCAGAGAAAGAAAAGCAAAAAAAAAAAAGGTGAATGTGACTAATTAGATTAGACATATTTTGGCTTGAGGGCGACTACAGGGAAGAGACAGGATGTGAGGGAGGGCAGGGGAGGGGCTGGGGTAGAGGGAGGATATTTAACTGCTTATCAGGTCATAGAAATCAAAGCCCAGGGGCACAGTCGAACCAAACATGTCCCACCCGATGAGGTGCGAGTGCAGAGACAAGCTTTGACCTTTGAACTTCAACCTCTCTGTGTTTTCGAAGAGGTCAGGGAGTCACATCTACCTCCCTTGTTTGGCATGTCTAGCCCTGAGGGGAGTGCTTTTAAGCTGAGACGGATGTATTGGCAGGCAAGGAGATAATGGTTGATAACACGTTTATTATTGTATGTAGTTTTTACACTGAGCCCTTTAGGCTGTTTTTAAGCTCTGAAGGTGGCCTATTTTGCATACGATGAGGTGGAAGGTTCATGTCTGGATTGTATAATGATTCGTAATATAGCTGAAGTGGAGGGTGCTGGTAAATGTGATTTCCACTCATTTCTTTTCAGTTACATGTTAATGCATTGCATTATCCCCTAGTATATATTTGGCTATAAATCGTGCTATATCAAATTGACTGTAGTGGAAATATGTGATGTAAGCCACTTAACCAGCATCACCTTCAATTTATTGACTTTCTAAATGTTTCCCACCAGAGATAAAAACTGATATTTAGCCGGAAAAATGAGAAGCACAAGTCCCACAAGACTCCAGTTTAAGGGAGAAATCCTGGAAGATACAAAGCTAAGCACTAAAATAGCAAATGGAGATAAAGTTAATTTTGTTAAGAATTAGTTTCATACTTGCTTTCTTCTCCAGCAGTGACCCTCACACTCCCTTTCATTTCCATTCTTGTTCCGTTCTGTCTCCCTTTGTATTTTGCTTTGCATCACACGAATCAGGAATCACCAGTGTATGTCCAAAACAATAAGATTCTCCTCTACTTTTGCTAAAAACGAGTGCAATTAGGACTGCTGGATTTTACTCTTTGGCAGCACTGTGTCTGCTACAGCCTCAGGGCTCTCTTGATATGGATGGGATTATTATAGCATTGACATGCAGCCACTCTGTTCCTGCAGAAGCATGCACAACCCCAAATTAATGCATACACACACACATTTATTTTTCAAAGCAAACACAATGATCATTACCAATGTTTGATGCTACCTTATTTTGGCACAATCAGTTATTTTTTGGGTGAGCTCAATGGGGTAGAAGTAGGCCACATGAGAGAGTGTATGTGTGTGTGTTAACATGCACATGCTCCTGCGTAACATCAACACAGGTTGCACGCCCAAGGCCACGTTTAGCCATCCTGCTTAATAAACTCTTGCTGAATTCACTGCGGGATATCTGACCTGAAACAAGACTGGAAAATAACAGAATGAGGAAGCAAGTGAATGGAGATAATGGAAAAAAGAGGAAATTATAAATGGAGTACATTTGCTCATGAATTACTGAGAAAAAGCGGAAAAAATGCAACAATGAATGGGAATTCTAAAACTTGGTCTACAATCTCTGTAAACACTGAATACTGAGAAGTGATTTCCACATGTAAAGAGGTTAAAGAGAGTGATTTTTTTTTTTTTTTTTAGAAATCTAGGTTACATATAAATCTTAAACAGCAGTTAAATTTCAAAGTAAGGATGGTCTTGACTGCATCTTGAAATATAGCCACTGAAATATTGTTAAAACAGCAGTTGTCATCTAAACATTAAAAAAAACCCTCAAAATTTCAAACAAATTTAGCACAGTTTTAACTAACACTAGATGTCTTTGGACCTGCAAATCAACATCTGTGCTTACTAGGAGTGTAAATGACTACATTCTACATGTCTTTCATGTTGAAATATATCAAAATACTGTTAGTTATATGTAACTAACAGTATTTAGTCTTAAAAAACAAAATTTCCAACCACATTTGACGTGGTTTTAACTTAAAAGCACACATGTACATTGGTACTCACGTATTCACTATATATATATATATATATATATATATATATATATATATATATATATATATATATATATATATATATACAGACACTTATGCACAGACACACAAAAATAAATTTACCAGTCATTCAATGGGCTGCAAATCTCTTCCATTTCTGACTATCATTTCTATGTGTCCATACATTTGAAAGTGAGAGCTTTTGCGTGTGCAGCAACCTTCAGTAATGATCAGAATAATGAGAAGTCCGGGGTGAAATGCCAGAGCAAGAAAGATAAGGAAGCAACGAGGAGAAAAAAAAAAAGATCATAGCTGACTCAAATTGTAATTCTCAGGTCCTCTCTCTTTCCCTCTCTTTCTCTCTCATGTGTCAGTCTCTTTTAAGGCGCTCTCGCCACACGTCCGCCTCATCCCTCATCTCTTTTATCTGCCTGTTTCACCCGCTCATCCTCACCTCTACCTCATTTACAATTGCTCCTCTCCTCCGGGGAGCGTTAACCTCGGTCGTCCGTTCGCCAGGCCCTGAGGCCATGATTAGAGAGAGGGGGTAGAGAGAAACGGAGAGACGGAAAAAGTGAGTGCTGCTGAAAAGGTGGGTTTGAGGGGCTAGGGATGTGTGCAATTCGCACAAGCCAGACATAGCCAGTGACCCACCAATCAACCCCACAACTGTGAGCTACACACACACACACAGAGCCACACATGTATATTTCACTGTGGAGCTCAACATACCCCTGCTCTCTCATACACCCACAGGGCCTGTTATTTCACAAACAGTCGAATCAAAAGAGTGAATTAAAGACACCTTTTCAACATCCCCACAGTTACACATCTTTAAATAGCTGTGACAGAACAATTATTGTAAAACATCTCAGGTTGTAATTGTCAATTTGGTGCTTTGCTCACAAGTGTTCCTGCTTCTGGCTGGCTGTCGGTTTTCTGCAGGACTCGGTTCAAATAGCATCTATAACCACAAACATGCTCAAGTTTCAGATCATGGATAATCAGGAAATTGAATGTAGACAGGTCCCAGTGCATTGTGGGTTTTATGGTGTCGAAAGTGGTTAGTGTTCTGGTGGTGTGATGGACAGATACTGTCCCCTCAAGAAAAATTATAGCATGAGTCATTTCAGGAAATGCCTACAAACGACAATTGTTAATGTTCAAGTGACAAAGCCCATAGCGACTGTAGTAATTATGAGTCTACTTGGTCAGGAGCAAAGGGAGAAGTCGGGTAACATTATTCTAAAGCCACAAAGTCAAGAGAAGGAGGAGGTCTGAGTGGAGAGGTGGGTCAACGAAATGTCAGACTTTGCCTCATGAGAACACTGTTTGTTTCCTGTTCCCTACTTCAGTCAATGTTGGTTTTGTTTCATCATGAAAACTAACCATAACCATGTGGTTGTTATTGTAACAATGAGGATGAAGGTCCCCTAATGATGTAGTAATTTTAAGGCAAACCAAAATGCGGTTAAATGAAATCAAAACATGATCTTCCCCTAAGCCCAACCAACCATTGTGTAACCATTGCCTAACCATTGCCTAACTTTGCGTTGCGTTTGCGTTCTCACATCATAAATTTGGATTTTGCAACAGTGATTTCAAATAATCAATCAAGCTTATCTGTCACATGTAATCATATAAGGTACAATCACAGTGAAATGTAACAGTTTTGGAAGTGCTGACAAATGATTCCCTGTTGTTCTAGGTTTTGAAGGGGTACACCTTGCTTTTGACAAAAATTGAGCTTGCACATTTGATGAAATTACCATAAATTACACCAAATAAGGAAGTCTTTCATGTTTTATATAGGTTATTCACTGACATATATTCCCTTTGTTTGCCAAACAGTCTTTCACAGACAAAAAATCCCACATAGTGTCATTACTTATTTTTGAGGTCAGTTAGACTCCAGAGAGGTCCAACTCCCCATTGGAGCTCTTATATACAAACTGTTACAAAACTCTTTGGTATTTGATGAGAGAAATTCAAATAAACTTATTTAAGATTTGGGAGGGTTATTGCTTCATAAAAAGGACTGTCAACACCAATTACAGATGTTTAACCATGTTTGACAGCTGGGGTTTGTGAGACCACAAAGAGAAATAATGTGAGCTAACTTCTGAAACATGCGTCATGAAGTATCAAGCTGAAAAAACAATGTGACATATGTTTTTTAAAGAAGTACCAGGTTAACCAGGACCCCAAACACAACATTATTTGGGTTAGTGTAAAAAACTGTGGATTCATGAAAATCATTTCTTTTTTTTCCATCGTTTCCCTCTCCTCACCTCCATCTTTACCCTCACCATCCTTAATTTCATGGCTCACTTGACCTCTATAGTTTCTCTTTCTCCCAATTTCCCATGAGAAATAAGAAACAACTTATTTTGTCTTTTCCTTGAACCCTCGCACATGTCTATCCTTCCCTTCCATCCCTCAATCTTGACCTTTGCCCTGTGCTCAATCCCTCTGTCCCTCCTTATACCCATTATCTCTCCAGCCATCATCCCTCTTTCCTCACCTCCCTGATCTTTCCATCCCTCTTTTCCACTGTATAGATTCCTCCATCCCATCCTTCTCCTCTTCACAGAATCTCTGCAATTATCATCTATTTCTCTTTTCCCATTCTCTGGCTCTTTAAGTGTCTCTCTCTTTCTTCACCTCTCCTGTCTGCCCGCAGACATCTCACCCTCCCCTCTGAGTGCCCTTTCTCTTTTCCAAATATCAATCCTCATTTCAAACCACCTTACATCTCCTTTCCTGCCATCGGGCTGCTCTGATCATTCCTTCCAGCATTAGTTCTGCCTCCTCCCCGCCCCTCCCTCGTTCCTTCCCTCCCTCCCTTGCTGGTTCCTGACCTCCATCCTCCCTGTGATCATCCCTCCAGAGTTGAGGCCATCTGTTCCTGCAGGAGAACCAAGTGCATCCTAGCCCCCGACGCTAGTCAGGATGCACGTATTTATGCGTGTGTGCCAACTTATCTGCGTGTGTGTGTGTGTGTGTGTGTGCATGTGTTAGTGTGTATTCCTCTGTGAGTGTCCGTAAAAAAAAAAATATATATATATATATGCATATTCATGACACTAAGGGCGGAGTACCATTTCTACCTTTTATGGAATTATCTTTCAGGCATGCCCTATCAGTGATGGATTGCTGCATAAACAAAATCACTTTGATGTCTAATGGATGATGGATGCATATGGATTATATGGAGATGATTATAGCTAATAAAGCTGATACCTGTGTGTGCTCTTACTCTAAGTACCTGTGTGTGTGTGCATGTGTGTAATATTGTGTTTGTATGTGTATAATATTGTGTTTGTATGTGTGTGTGTCTGCAGTAACAGTGAGGGTTCAGGCCCTCAGTGCTCTCCCTGCTCGATTAGGAAATAAACAATGTTTATTCAGGAGCAGCTGTCTGAGGGAGACGGCTGCGTGCGCATGCACCAATACACACGCACACACATATTCAGGAAGATGAAGATGAAGGCTTGGAAGAGAGAGAGACTGATTAGTGGATCTGTGAAGCCAAGGAGAAGAGGCCTCAGTGGAGTACCCACACACACACACACACACACACACACACACACATACACAAAGAAAGAAATGAATGCAATAAGGTCGAATGCAGCTATTTCTGCAAAGACAGATCAACACTTAGAGTGACCACTGTGAATAAGTTTCAATTGCGTGGTATTGAGAATCATGGGTGTCATTGAAAAGAGGCGTGCATGGCCGCACTGACTCCTCAGTAACTGAAACAGAATGTGGAACTGAAAGTGAACTCTACCCAAACCATAATGAAAGACCTCATTGTGACTTTTATTCTTCATAGAAAGACATGTGATGCTACTACAACAATTTTTCTTTCCTTTCATTACTGTAGGTTTGTTAAATGGCCACAGGTTATTTGCTAGTTTTAAGAAAAAATGTTATAAGCATTTTAGTAGCTAGTATTTTTATTCTGTTGTGAAAGCAATAAAAGACTGAGACTATTTGTTGTGTCTTACAGTTGTCAAAGAGCAGAGGTGTAAAAAGAAACCTTGCTGCCTTCTATTCTGAGCCACAACACCTTCATAGGAAAAAAATAAAACACAAACTTCAGAAATCTGCCTTTACAACCAAAACTACCACGATTTGCCGTCCAGTACACCCACCTCTCTCTCAGCGTTCCTGATCCTTTTCTCCTTTCTCAGCAGCAGCTGTGCGTATTCCTCCTCAGGGTGAATCCTCCACTTGCAAGAAGGCCTGCTTTACAAGAATGACCCAATTTATCAGACGCAGCACTCACACTGTTGATGGATCTAATTAAAATCTGTGTACAAATCTTATAAAGGCCAGTGGTAATCATATTTATGGTGTGAGCTCAGTCATTCTTTCACTGTGGTAAACCAGGATAATCCATCGCATACAGTATAAAAGGACCTTTTTCTGCAAGTTTGATCCTGTCAATTCGTTCCACTCTTGTATGTCTTTACTATGACATTGTTTTCAGTTATGTACATTTTCATTGCATGCTTATCACTTAACATTGACTCAGGCATGTTTGTGTAAATACGGTAATACAAAGCATTATAAAAAGATATTATATAGTATTATCTCTTGGAGTAATCCGGCAAAATGCTGTTGCATTGTGCACCAAGCAAACAATTGATTTGGTTCAAAAGCTCTTTGTGCGGGTCTCCCAGTGAGCCTCATATTGGAAAACAGTAGGGCAGCCTCAACCAATTCTACTCCCTGACCTAAATGTATTTTAAAGACATGCATTTGTGCCCACCTCCCTCGCTGCACCCAGCTGCTATTAGCACGTTTTTATTGTGCCACAGAATTATTCTGATAGGGTGAGCCTCTTTCATGCTAGCAAATGCTTTTACCAACCCCTGTCAATACATTATGAATGTATGTGTAGGCTGTGTGTGAGGCTGGAGGTACTTAAACTTCATATAGAAATTAGCTAATTTCATTAAACACAATGTGGATTGCATTGTTTCTAATGCACTCTGAATCTAGCTCCCAGTGCTTCAAATAAAACTCAGCCACCCTTTCGCCCGTATCTCAAAATATCAATTTTAGTTGGTGAAATATCCACCATTTTGGAAACAAATCATATCCTTTCTAAACAATTCAAGTGAGGCAAGGGAATTGTATTTGTATAGCAGATTATATACACAATTGCAATCCAAAAAGGTATAAGGAAATGAAAGTGCATTGTAGAAAATTACAGTCACACAATAGAGAGTTTCATTGTTGATTTGAAAATTAGATCATCAGTAGGTTGGCACTGTTGTGTCTATCTGCACCACTTTACCAAAATAAATGTGAAAGACTTAAACCTGCATGATTTTTTCAGTTTATTTTTTGCCACTTGGGGGAAGCACAACAAGCAGTAAGCTAAATATTAACATATTATCACCTCATAAAGTTGTTTCCTATTCACACATTCAGCAGACATGGAGAAACTCATTTGGAGCTGTGTTTGTGGATCCATGATGAATGTAAGTTCACTCTACATTCAGCTCTGTTTTGTTCTCCACCAACTCCAAAGAGAAATATCTGGTTGCTTAGCTGCTAAATACTCCACTATGTTAGCAGCTAGTCGCTAATTTTTTGTTTGTCTACCATTTGGTGCCAGGCAAGAAATGTACAGTGGGTTTATCAGAGCTTTTTTCCCACTGAAAACAGCTGCCTGCTGCAGCTGGAAACATGGATGACTAGATTGATGAGAGTGAACCAAAACAGAAAAGCTGCAGGCCTCAAAACAAAAATAATGAGCTGAAAGAAACTAAAATGCTCTGTAGAGCAGAGGGAAAGTGCAGAATTGGGTGATAATTTTCTGTGGGTTTGTTACTATGACTGAAAGCTTTCACATTATTCTTAGACATTTGATCCGTTATTAATATAAAAATATTGATTATAGCTGCTTCAGCAATTTAAACAAACACAGCATTCAAACCATTTTTGAAAGCCTACAAAGCACCTTCCTCATAATATGAATTAGCATATAACGACATATTTTGCTGTGTCCGTGGCAGTGTTACATAATGGCCTTAGTGAAAAATTATAATGCTGGATTCAAGAAATTGGTCATTGTTCACAGAACACAACTGCTGCATATCATTTTAGATACACAGTACAGTACATTATGACTCGCTAGGAGTTTTAATTTCTGCTTTGGAGGTAGATGGTACAGTGATCCCATTTTAGCATGAAGTGCTGAAGATCTGCTTACGTTTGCTGACCCATAGCTGGCCTTCTCTTTGGATGGTACCATAACGCTTCACATTGTGCATCTAGATAGATTCATGGCATGTACAGTATTTGTGCCACTCGTTTTACCAAGGAAAGCTTTGCTAACTAATACTAAAACATCTGGGCTTCGGCTCAATCAGCTAACTCATTACACATATCAACTCTCAAACGCCCTTCACCCAGTTTTATTCAGCAAAGGTCTTGAGTTTCCAAGGCAAAAATGCTTCTCAGAACAGGCCCCAAAAACTCTAAAGTTCTGGATGCCACTTTGATGTCAAACAGGGAGCTGCTCCTTAGACAGTGGAGAGGAAAATTACTATTGGTGGGCCGATGTTTGTCTGTGCCTTTATACTCATGAGCTATATTTGTCACTGTTATTCATTCTGCGCTAGATTAACTTGCCTTGAAAATGATTTCATGGTCTGTCACACTTTTACCCTCTCAACATAATTTTAAATGATCATAGTCCGTGTTTGTTGAGTACATTCTGTTTTCCAAGTTAAGCAGCAGCATGGTAGTCTGTTCCCTGATATGCAGTTTGGCTCAGTCTTTGGGTTTACTTTGAAATCATTAACTGATGGTTGTTGTTTGTTTTAATATCAGCAAGCTCTCAAGACTTTTTTACCCTGCTGACTCCAGCTGGCCAGATGGTGCAGTCAATTAATGTTGTGGTTTACAAAACTTGAGTATTCCTTTACATTTGTGATTGCAATGGCTGCTTTTCAACTTGACTTAGTATAATTTTTTGTTACAGCTGTTTGACATTTTTGGTAACAGAACTACATGCCTTCTTTTTTTTGTCTCTCTTGGTCTTTCTTGCATAGCCTATTTCATCCCCACTGCATCTATCTGCAAAGATGAGGGTTGTTTGCACAAAGGCTAATAGTCCTGATAACATGATGTTTTCCATCCGTCTAAAATTAATGCTGCTCAGTGTGATAGCACAGCTCAGGCCAAAAATTAAAACTGTTGTGAAAGACATAAAGATAGAAGAGTAAATAAAATAGTAACTGGCCCAACCAACAGGTGTTCTAAATCTATACACTTGCTAATTAATTAAATCCAAAGTAAAATATATGGAAATACTTGTGTTTAAAAAAGGTAGTCCAAATGTCCTCTCCTCAGTTCTCAATGGAGGATACCAGTGAGTTCCCAGGTCAGGTAGGACATGTAATCTCTCCAGTTTGTTCTGTGTCTGCCCCTTCCATCCCAGTTGAATGTGCCTCCACCTGGAGGCATCATGACCAGATGCCGGAATGACTTCAACTGGTGCTTGTCACTGCTAAAGAGCACTATCAAAGCTCAATATACCCTCACCACCATTTCCATTGGTGAGCCCAGATGCCCAGTTCATTCATATCTGCAATGTCAGTTGTCTTTCCCAGAGGTTAAAACCATAGGTGAGCGTTAGAATGTAGCTTGACTGAAGAACTTTGCCCACAGACTCAGCCATCACTTTACATCAACAGTCTGATACAAAAGCCACATCTCTGCAGATGTCCCAACAATCACTTTATCTTACCCTCGCTCACGAAAAAGGCCTTGGGATACATTAACTCCTTCATTCTGCGGTTCCCAACCCAATGGATGCAATCCACCATTTCACTTCCAGAGTACAACCTCAGACTTGGAGGTGCTGACCGTCATCCCAGTTACATCACAATCAGCATCAAATAACCCTAGTGTCCATGGGGGATCAAAGGTCAGAAGAACCTAGCAGTACTATATCATCTGCAAAAACCTGAGATGTAATCCTAAAATTGCCAGATTAGAAAAGTCTACATTCCTTGGTTAAGCCTAGAAAATCTCTCCATGACAATCACAAACAGAATCCATAAAACAGTGCAACATTGTTAGAGACTAACAGCCTGGAGAACCCTAGTAACTCACTGCTGAGAATTGAGGCACAGCCCTCACTTATAAAATCAAATGCCTCAGAGTAGATGCCTTTGGAATTTCTGCAGTACCCCCCACAAGATTCCAGAGGGATCAGGTCATGAGCCTTATGTGCACAGTGTAGACTGGATATGATTTTCTCTGTACTGGCAAAAGTAAGGTCCCGTTTCATGACAGCAATTTGTGAGCACTGTTCACACAAAGATCGCAAATGATGGCAAAGACACATTTCACAGATCATTATCACTCACAAATTGCATCTTTGAGTCCAACTGGGTTCTCGCTCGTTCGTGGACCACAAGATTAGTTTAACGTGTCAAAATGATGTCCTGTCTCTCTCTCCTGTGTGCAGGACTCCATGGTGATGGAGGTCGCATGGCTCAGGTCCTATTCTGTTCTGTCGGCACCTGGAAGCTGCTTGGTGTCCTTTTGATCATTCTGTCATCCTGTTTGTCTATGTTGTATTTCTGTAATTTGTGTTCTATTCTGTACACACAACATTTATTCCATGTCTGTCCATCCTTGGAGAGGGATCCCTCCTGAGTTGCTAGGGTTGCTCTTCCTGAGGTTTCTTCCATTTTTTCCCCATTAAAGGTTTTTTTTTTTTATGAAGTTTTTCCTTATTCGAATCAATGGTCTAAGGACAGATGATGTTGTATTGCTGCACAGATTGTAAAGCACCCTGAGGCAAATGTGCGATTTGTGATATTGGGCTGTACAAATAAAATTGACATGACAAAATTGACAAAATCAATAGGAGAGGAAATGATATCTCATTGAAAATTGCAGCTCCCCTGTTGCAACTTTGATGAAACGGGCCCCTTGTCCACTGCTCCACTGTCCCATGACCATGATTTCACAATTGCTCCTTCTGAGCCAGAGGTTTGTGAGTCACCTTTCCTGTTTTAATAGGCTTGTTGAGAGAGGCTGAGCAACGTGAAACCCCAACAACTGGTTCATACTGTCCAAAATGGAAACCACCACTCAATCTGCCAGTATATATGTAGACCAAGTGAAACACTCCTGCTGAGAACAGCCTTGGTAAGGCCCTCTCTCCCCTTCCTTGGCTGTCTGATGTCTTGCCAGAAGCCAACCATGTATATGTTAATATACAAAATATACATACAGTATATTGCTTCTGCCTCTTCCTTAATCCCAAGCCTCGGTACACCTACTGTTAGCTCAAGTGACATGCCAGTTTATCTCATTCCAACCACATCTAACATTGACTGGTATCCCCATTAAGCATAATTTACCTCTCCCCCGCCTCTCTTTCTCTTTCTCTTTCTCTCCCTCGCACACTCAGTTTATAACGGATTACTGATAAAGTCACTAAGCAAGACTGATTCACTTTTGCACATAGGAGTACATCTCCCCCTCTCTTGTTCTCTCATTGTCTCCCTCCTGTCTCTCTAAATCTCTCTTTTGCTCTTTCTCTCTCTATCTTGTTCTTTTTCTCCCTTCAGCACACACACACATGCACACACAGAGTTAAGATACACAACAAAATTGTTGATCCTTGTCTCCTCTTTCCCACAGAAGATTCTCCTGGGTATTGAAGTATGTACGTGCTGGCATGATGTCTGGAACAACAGATGGGAAAAACTCTCCCAGGTGAAGGAAATATCAGAGGTCCTCTCTTAGAGAACACAGAAAGAAAAAAAGAAATGAACTGAGGATTGCACAAGCAGACACACATACAGAAGTGATATATTTGAAAATCCTATTAAAATAACACCATGTTGACAGAAACTCACTGCTCATTATTTTAGAAAATGTCACCAGATCTACCTTATATAAGGTTCTACTGTGAATTATTCTATTTTATCAAGAGACGACAGTGATTTCTTTTTCTGCTCAACTGTAGTAACTGTGCACTCAGTACAAGGATTAGCGGTATGGTATTGTGAGTATAAATCATTTAGACCTTTATTGTTTATTTAAAAAATGAATCAGGAGATTTGAAAGAACTTCTAGTTCTTAAGACTATAAATAGAAACAACAGCATACATATTTATTTTGATAACATATGCTCAGAAATACCTAAAATCAGGCTAACAGGTCTTTACCTTAGCTAGACATTCAAAATACTGAATACTGCAGATAAAGCATATACAAACAAATATGGGGGGATTTCAAAGGATAACATTATCTGTCCAATAGCAGACTCCTCAGCTGGTATTCCCCCAAGGGAGAAAAAAAAAACACACACAGCAGGATTCACCAGCTTTTTCAGCACTGACAATAAGTTATTCCCTAAGCTTCTAGGATTCGGGAGTATTAATCCTCTGTAGAGTCAGCTCACAGCTACGATGCCTTAGCCCTAAACTGCAGCGGATTCTAAAATCTAAATCCAGTAATAAAATCAGCTGTTACATGTGTGAGCCATGTTGACATTTAGGGATGCACATTTGGCTTTAAATCAACTTCATTTCCTATAGTACTGAATGTCACAACAACCCACACTGAGTGTTTTTATGTCTTAATAACCGTGACCTTCTTGTTTTGCCCACTGGACGAGATGCCATAATCAATCTGCTGGTTCTGGTAACGCTACTGATATATGGATTTTTGTAGGAAGGTATTGGCCAGCTATTCTCCGCAGTCACCCCACAGGAGAGACTGGTGGTGGGAATTGCACAGTGTCTGTACGACCCGCACTGACATTGGATTATTAGCAATAAGCAAGGTTTCTCTGCTGACTCTGAGAAGGTTACATCAGAGGGACTCATCCATGTGCACACATTCTTGCTCTTCAAGGCTCTGGACGCAAGAGAAATAAGATGAACACAAAGCCACTGCAGAGCTCCACAGTTCATTACTGAGTGTTATTCTATACGCTGGGAAATCCTGATTTGTCAGACACAAACAAAATCATTCAGCTAGTGCTTTTATCAGGCTTTCAGTGTTTTAGTCCTTCTATTTAGTGTCAAACAAGGTATTCATTTTTTAGCATTATATCAGTGACAAGTCCTGACTTCTAAGCCATGAGTGCTTTATGTTACGGCTCACAGAGTCTCCTAATAAATTCCTAGGAAGAAATTGTTATGTTATGTCAGGCTCCAGTATACTCCCAAGTGCTTGTAGAATGAACAGGATCTGAACCCCCCTTGCACTACAACTTTCCAACTTCAGAATTGGAGGTGGGGTGAGTGCGAGGGCGATGGGGTTTGTAAACAACCACAAATGAGTGCAATACTAGGAATGTTTTCTAGCAGGGAGTGTCAGAAAACGAGCATCATTATTCCCACATTTAAAGAATTACAGCTTTTACTCCCTCTGTATGACAGATTGCTTTTCTCACCGCCTTCAAGTTTGGATCAGCTATTGCGGTCGGACGACATGTTGTACTAACTAGTTCTTTTCTAGCATAGCCCATCCTTTAGCAATGGGAAATTTGACAATATATACCATGGAATGAAATACATTTTTTAGATTTTGCCATACAGTTCACACTGTGGTAGCCATTCATTTTACATCTCTTTAAACCACTGTGAACAGTGTTGTTTTGCTGGTATTTAAGTGTAGACAGCTTAATAAGCCATGATATATATTAAATGTCACAATATAAAATTACATGTACTGTGATATAGGATTTTATCTGTATCACCCACTGACAATGTTGTAATTTCATAGGAAGTTCCCTGCAATATGTAATTTGGCACTAAATAGAACTAAGTGTTAACATTACCTTTTATCAAAGTAACCATCTTTTAATCAGTGTGCAGCAGGCACAAACAGGAAAAATTTGTCTTTAGATATGGAAAAAAGGTTTAAATGGATGGTCGCTTTATGATTTCAGGGTTCTTTCAAGGAAATTTCTCTGGAAATCAACAAATGCTTAAAAACTCTAACCAACTATGTAACAATTCCCTGGTTCTTTCTTAAAAAATTACTGGGTATCGACTAGGATATGTGTAATGCCCTATGACATTGTCTCAAATTCCCTATAATTGCTGACAAATTACATATTTACTTATTCAATTGCATTTTACATTTAATTACAACATTCTCTCCCAAAAACCTCCAAGGAAATTATTCAGAAATGATGGGACGCATACGTCGCCAGGATAATATTACTATAAATTTCAGTTTTTTTGAATTGTACACTGTGCTTTCTAGTAATGCCTGTGCTTGTTTTTTGTACCATCATGTAAGCTCAAAGTAATACGGTATTTGATTTTAAGGGAAAAAAATGAAAATACATCTTTTGTCTTTGGTATTAGATTGATAGGGAGCTCAAGATGTTTGTCACTGACTCTCTAACTGGTCTATTTTAGTCTATTTTAACATAAAAATTAATATTAACCACATGGGGGCAAATGGCAAATCAAATTGTGGCATCAGACATATTTTTAAATTCAGGGGTTGAGAGTTGATTCCTCATTAAGCCAAGTAAATAAAAAATGAAATAAATACAACAAAAACAAAGGAAGAAATATGAAAGATGTTGCTTCATTTAATTGTGACAGCTGAGTCAAACAGCTTAAGTAAAAAACCCAAACATGACCACCCAGTGTTAAGCTAAAATCAAATGTTGACACCATTAAAATGCAAACTCATTTTTTTATTTTCATGTTGTCATGATTTTTCTTTAACCTCGCCTCACCTTTCTCTAGTGTTTGTCTTTGCTGTCTTAAGTAGACTGACACATGGGTCACCATGAAATGGGTCTTTTTCCTACCTCCCTGAGACAGATTATTTTACCCAATTTCAATTTGACCGTTATCAGCCTTCTGAATAGGCATTATCATCACACATCTGTCCCAAATATATGGGCTAGTAGGGGCCTACTAAACCTACAAGTAGATTAAGGGTGCTGTTATCATCCATTTATTTCAGTGAGCCAATGCTGGTGGAGCCCAGTGTGTGCAGAAGGCCTCTTATTGCATTTTCCACTGAGAATAAAAGGAATGACAGCCATTTCATTTGTTTTCACATAAAGAAACTTGACAGTCACTTAACAGCACATGCCTAATAAGAGGTCTTCTGCACCTACTGGGCTCCACCAGCATTGGCTCACGGAAATAAATGGATGATAACAAACCCTCTGAAGCTACTAGTAGGTTTAGTAGGCCCCTACTCGCCCATATATTTGGGACAGATGTGTGATGATGATAACACCTATTCAATAGACTGATAACAGTCAACTTGGGTGATTATTTAGCCTTTGCATATTTACATTTAAGTCAAACAAGCAATTGACTTTGTTGGGGAAATAAGGCAACTACAAATAAAACAAAGCTCCAGATGCCATTAATGTTTACAGTGGGACTAACAGTACTGTACAGTGAGGGAACAAACTTTAATGATGCATTTTGAAAGCACAATTCATTTAATAAGTGTATATCTGGTCACCTAGTGTTACAAATGCAGCAAGCTTAGTTGAGTTTGTCACAATACAACAAACCTATATTAAAAGAACAAAGCAGTTGTTTTATGTTTTATAAAATATGGGTGCTGCAAAACACACATAAAATTTTTCATTACCACTCATTGCCAGTCATGCTGTTTTTGAATGACACCAGTGACAAAGAAACTGAGACTTGGGTGAGCTACGGTTTACTGATTGCAGCATTTATCTTGAAATACATTTAAAATTACCCAATCAAAAGCTTTCAGCTGTTGAAGAAACAATTTCCTCATAATAACTTTGGGGAATAATTATTATTTTTTCCTGCAGCTGACTTTGGATTTCAACTCAGTCCTCAGAAAATGCACACAGCGCCTAAACCTCAGCATAAAGTTGCTCTCATCGCCATGAAGCAGACACTGAGATGTGTGTAGTGTAGGCCTCTGAGCGAAACAAGGTCTGTGGCTGACAACTCAAGCATTTTGTATGTAGCAAACTGAGTAACACACACACACACAAACACATATAGACACACAAATGTGTTCTAACAGACACACTCAGTGACACCTGCACTGACTCACAAAGAAATGCAAAGACAGATAGTGACAGGTGAGGTCATGTGTATGCACGCACATGTTCGCACACACACCACATACACACGCACTCATAAACACGCACACTCTCCCAGCTCCTGAGTTTATCAGAGACTGTTACAGTGTCACCTCACTCCCCAGCTCAAACCCCCCAGGAGATCGCTCTCTGTCACTGACGCCACTCTGTAGACAGCCTCACACAGCCTGTCTGCTACCTCTGTGTGTATGTGTGTGTTTGTTTGTCTGGGAAAGTGAGAGAAATGTTTCCTCCGTGTGGAAAATTTTTACTATCCTATCAAATCGCTTCCTGCCAGAATTTAGTGTGTTTAGGGTATGAATCCAGCAAGCAGCAAAGCGTTAATCATATCAATATTTGTTTGACTGCAGATGAAAGTAAAAAAGTAAACAGTTCAAATATGGTTAGCGTTACTGCTTACTTTTGAAAAAGCTGACAAAGTCAACTTTCAATGAAGAAAACAACATCTTTCCCAGAGCTGCAGTTCAAAGTGTCTAATTTTACATCTTGTTTTACAGTTTGGGCTACATAAACTCCAAAAAAAGGCTGGATGTGGTTAATATTACATTGTTTCCCAGCTGAGAAGGACATAATTCTTTCCATCTCTCACAAGGCCCAGGGAAATGTGGAATCTCCGCACAAAGCAACAAAGAAATAGCACAGACTCTTGTAGTCCCTCCGTTTTGACATCTCCAGGCAGAATGCCACAGCAGAGCTAATGGTGTGGTAAGCGATAAAATGTAGGTTTATGAGGGATTAGTCGGCTGTGTGTGTGCAATAGACACACACAAACACACGCAAACGCGCACGCTGAGGCACACGAGATTCCCCAAGTTTAGCGATGCATTAGTGGTGTTTACGACAGCTTTGAGTGGAGCTTACCCCTGCTCCGGCACCGCCCGCCCTCCCCACCACCACCACCACCACCACTACTACACACACTCACACACTCCAGCCGCAGAGACCAGTATGATGGGGTTTAGTTAAAGACTGGAATTCTCAGTCACAGATGGTCAGGTCACTGAGATTGGGAGGGATGGTGGTGGAGGGGGAGTGTGTTACCGTAGATGCACTGTGTGTAGTGTTCATCCATGTTTTTCCAAACTGGGGGTTTAAGAGACGGAGATGTAGTTTGGGGAAGACAAAGTGGGCCAGAGATAGGAGGGTGAGGCGGGTCAGTGGGGTGTTGATAAAGATGACGAGAGGAGGAGGAGGAGGAGATACGGTGAAGGAGGGATGGGGCGGCAAACATTAAGATGCCTAAGAAGAAGGAAAGGAAAGCTAAGGTACAGCCACAGGCAAACAACAACAAAGATAAAGAATCATAGCGCAAGATGCACATGGGGAAGGAAATTATCTTAAGTAGAATTTAATTGGATTTTCCAGTGCACTACAGTAATCTTTACTACATGCATTATTGATCTATTATTAAAATCCCAAATAGCCTGCATTTAGCGGGGGCACACACTCATGCGATCTGACAGTCTACGGCTGGGATCTCCAAGTGTTTATAGCCTGAAGCAGTACTTAAAGCTCAACGACACAAAGCGTCACATTTACAGTAACAGATTTTGTCTCAGCAAAAAAAAAAAAAAAAATATATATATATATATATATTTTTTTTTTTTTTTTTTTTTTTTTTTTTTTTTTTCTTTTGGATAGTGTTGTCTCTATGTTCAGAGGGAATCATGTAGTCCATCTACAACGTCCATTTAGAAACGTTTTCTTACTGAGACACAGTGGATCAGTGTGTGCGTGTGTGTGTATGTGCACTATTAAGTTGACACCTTTGAGTTTGAGTACCTTGGAGGTGGGACTGGTATGGTGTATGGTATCTGGTATGTTGGGTATTTGGGCCATTTATTACTGGCTAGAATCACAAGATAAAAGTTGTGTGCTGGCTCTTTACACGTTGACTGTCAACCTCTCAAGCACAAATACACAAAAAATAAAACTTCCCTCAACCCGCCCATCTCAAGTGACAGATTAAACACGGTATCTTTATTATGGAATTTTTTTGTTTGTATCTAAAAGAGGGGTTGTGCTTGATATAGGACACACGTACATACACACACACACACACACACACACACACACACTTAGCTGAGAGCTTAACAAACAGTGGAATCTTCTTAAATCTATACTAATCCATTATCCTCTGGGTGCGCTGTTTCCGTCTCCCAGCGGTGGGAGGGACCAGCGTGTGGGCTGTGCTGATGTTGTTTGTGTTCATGTGAACCACAGTTTATATACAGTCTATGCATGTGTGTACATGTACATTTTAGGTTCATTCAAACCCTCAAAGGCAGCTAAGATTTTTCTTTTTCATTTTTTGTGTACACACAAAAACTCAATAAAATACATCATTTCAAATCCAAAGCAAAAACTAAAAGCAACAAATTACCCCTCACGCCCACTTCCTGCGCACATGCTTGCGTGTGTGTGTTTGTGTGTGTGTGCATGCGTGAATTCAAACAAGACTGTATTGGTAATGAGGCAGCATCTGTTGTGTTTTCTACTGCGACGAAACACCAATCAAAGATGATTATGATGTTGACAAAGTTACCCAGCAGATAGCACTTATTCAACCTCTGCAGGAGTTGGCTGTTTTAAAGGGAGCCAGTGAAAACACTTTTATTGGGTGTGTTTTGGTGTAGTTGGAATCTTTGATTTTACACCATTGAGGCTGTAAGCAATATAAATGATTTGTGTGCTGTTGCAGTTATTAAGGAGTCCAAAAATGCTGCACACAAATGATTAATTAATTGAATATTGGATAACCTCACTGATGAAAAGCAGTCTACCTCTCTCCACAGTAGAAAGAAGTGAGTGAATCGACCTGTTTGCATGATCATAGACATTCTTGTGCCTCCTGTTGACCACCAGATAACCCTGAGGAAGCATGTGAGAGAAAGAAGGAATGCATGTATACACTTAAGAATAAACGGGTGCAGTATAAATTGGATGGTGATCATGATGTGTCTTTTGTCTAAAACAATCATTGAAACCTCCATTTCAGCATGTGCTGGATCCACAGGATTCTGAAAAAGTTTATGTTTTGACCATTTAGTGCTCGAACAGGCCTGTCAACTCTCCCGTTTTGCCTGAATTTCTCCCATATTTCCACCCCCTCTCCCGCCATGCTCCCGTTTTGTAATTTCCCCCGTAAATCTCCCATATTTCCTTTTTTTATTTTTACAGTTACACACAGGGCTGTAGTGGAGACTAAACACACAATCGCTATTTACCCACCTCTAAAATTTCTGAAATAGCATTTACACAGACTTTCCATCCCTTTATGGCTGTTAGTGGTTAGCAGTCAGACTGGCTTCCTACCACAGTTGCTGTTGGAGCTTCTAGGAGCACTTGTTTCATTTTCTGTTTGAACATTGTATCCCCATATGAGACATGGAGACAGCTGTTACTGTTAACAAGGAGCAACCAACAAACCACCGCCCACTCGTGCTACATGGGTGTTCAAAACAAATGAACCCTCTGCTCTGTGCTGAAGCTAGTGGGTAGACTGGAGCCGCTTTCATTGGACAAATGAAACATAGTTCAGAGGATGGAATATGACATTAACGTGTGCAGCATCAAATGATAACCTGTTAGACAAAATACAACAAGTAATAGCAAAAACTCTTCAGTGGAGCCGAAGTTTTTTAAATTGTCATTAGTGTTGTTTTAACCTTCTGGTGCTGTTGCTTGACATGACAGTAATGTTAATGTAGCTTGCTAGTTTGGATAGTTTGAATGCTGATGAATTCCCACTGTGTGTTGTTTGTCCACAATTACTGTAATTAACACCATACAAGCTAAAGTTCTGCTTCATGCTCTGTCAAATTATACATTTTACACATTTTTGAAGGCACAATCTGTTTGCAAAATATCCAAATGCAAATCCAAATGTAAACTAAAGAGCATCCTCACCAACACAAGTCAAAGCACAAGACTGAAATCTGGTATGAAAGGATTTACAGCACAGATCTTTTAATACAGGCACTAACAACCCAACACCTCGATTAACATGATGTTTTCTTAAGCTGTTGAAATGTTGTCGACCTCAGTAACTGTACTCTAACGAAAGAGGTGAGATGCCAGCAAAAAAATAAATAAATCTCTGTGTAAATATTTAAATACTTGGGAGACTATTTTCCCATTCCCGACAAAAGGAAACAAACTGGCATTTTGCAAGGTGTGCAGGTGGACTTTAGTGTTGGTCATGGTGGGAAAAATAATGTTAACCAGCATGCTGGGTCTGTTAAAGATAAGCTGTTAAAAGAAGCCACAAAGAACACATCAACCGTCCATTTGATTACAGCAGGGCAGGCAGTACAGGCACCTGGTGATAAGATCTCTGGAGCCGAGACAGGAAACCCTTTTCATAATGTAAACATTATGGTCAGGTGGGATCCTGGAAAATCTCCCTTATTTTCAAAGCCCAATGTTGACAGGTATGTGCTGAAATGATATCTGAGTAATAGATTACTAAGAACAACAGAAAATTCACCAACAAAACTGATGAGTGATCTTTAAGCTAAAATGCCAAACATTTGCTGCTTCACAAATGTGATGATTTGCTGCTTTATTCTGTTATTGCAAACTGAGTATCTGTGGGTTTCATACCAATTGATTGATTAATCAAATAAATAATCAACAGAATAGTGATACTGAAAATAATCTGTTTTTTTTGTTTGTTTGTCTGTTTGTTTGTTTGTTTGTGGGGTTTTTTGCAATCTGCTATTTATAAGAATTTCATGTTTTTGTCATATTTTTATTTTTGGGATGGATGTTTTTGGGATAGATGTTGAATTTTAATAATGTTGAACATTTAAATAGGACTCCAAATTGGTTTGGTTATGTTACTGTGGGAGTTGTTTTAAACAAATATTTAGCACAAGTTAAAATAAAGACAATAAATAGCATGCATTTGCATTAATACATGCTAATGATGGCTGAAGCCAGCATACACTGTCTTCTTTGTTTATAATTCCTTTCACAACTACCTTTTCTCAGAGTGCTCAGTGTTCAGTGCTGCACCATAGACCTTTGTCGCCTTTATATCTGTTACATCCTGTTTGTTAATTTCACAGCTTTTACCTTTTTGATTTCTTTTTAAATGGATTCTATAGTTTTAAATTGCAGTGTTATGTCTTATCCTGTATTTCTTATATGTTTGTAATGCATTAAGTATAGTGCTTTGCCTTTGCCTTTGAGTGTGAAATTGCCACATAAATAAACTTGCCTTGCTTTGCCTTACTCATATCAAAATATATTGTCATATATTACAGAGCAATTCTCACAAACACCAGAGTTAGAGTTTGGCTTTCACAAGACAAATCTTGATTGTAATTGTACAGACAACCAAACAGATGTATGTCAAAGTGCATGAATAGCCTCGCGACTAATGGTCTGATTCCTTCAGCTTTAGGCAGATATACAGTGGGCCTAATTCCAGGAACACATGTTGTTGAAGGATTGTTGCTTTATAATACCCAGGAGTCATCTAGGGACAGTGTGAGCCCCTCCATTTATGACAAAGCCTTAGCACTGAGACCTCTTACAGTGGAGCCATTATCCTAACCTTTGGGCTGAGGGTAGTTTGAAGTCTTACAGTAATATAACAAAAATAAACTGTTTGAATGCATGTATTTTTAATTCTACTTTCTCAGTAGGCCTACTACTCCCCTTTCCACTTTCCCATTGTATTTACTAACCCAATCCATGAATGTTAACTTTGATGTACGCAGAATACAAGATTTCAGTGGTAAATGTGAGCTCATGCTGAGTGTATTTAAGGTTATTAAAAAATAAATAAAATAAAAGCTAAGATGTGTTTTTCCTCGTTTCACCATTTGAAGTATCTCATGTCTGTTTTACTTACATTTGTACACTGGAAATTCATTAATCTTTTCTTCTATCCTGCATCTATGTGTTCTTCCATGCTAGGCCTCATCCATTATTCATGTCCTTCTCTACTTTATCTTTCTCTCACATGAACTGACTCCACTTGAGCTGTAAACAGATACATGTTACGTTCCTGTACATCTATTTACCCATATTTTCATCGTCCTGCCCTTTCTAAAAGAAACACAATAGTAAATCATCTCTTTTTTTCACTTCATTATACAGCTAGATAGGATGACTGTCTTATCCATTGACACGGCAATTATGGCCCACCTGTGTTAGAATGATATTTATTACCTGCTTTCTTATCGTTACATCTGATATTAAAGCTGAATCAATATGAAATCAGATTATAGCACAGTGCCAACATGGGAATACAAGCTCTGTGAAAAGATGGAAAGCTTTCTGAATGCATTTGTGACATGCAAAATATGCAACATGCAATTCAATTTGACAGTCATAATGGTAACTACCTTCTGAAATCCATGTCCAAGTGGATTATGAGTGGAACAGATATCGAACAATGTTTGGTTGTCTAAATCTGTGTAGCTACATACATCAGTAGCTTAGTTAAGCTTGATTATATGGTTCATCAACTGTGTAACACACAAGGAATGGCTACACATTTTGGACAATCTGCTTATTCGTTTTCTTGTCATTCACATGTCATCACATAAAAATATGACACTAGAGCCAGTGGGTGGACAGAGCCAGCTAGCTGTTTCCCGCTACTTCCAGTGTTTATGCTAAGCTAAGCTAACTGCCTGCTGAATCTTCATATTTAGCATACAGACATGAAAGTGGTGTCGATTTTCTCATCTAACTCTCAGCTAGAAAGCAATTAAGCGTATATTTAAGCATATATCCCAAAATGTTTATCTATTTCTTCAACAGGGTGATGATTTACAAAAGCCAGAGTCCTGTGAGAAGATTTTAGCCCACACAGCTCCACACTCACAGCACACTTTGTACTTTTTTTTTCCTTTCTCTTTTCAGTAAAGAGAAAGAGTTTGTAAAGAAAGTAGTTTTGGCATCCTGACTTTCTTCATTGGAGTCAGTCAAAAGTGAAAGAGCACATGTAACTGGGCACACTGATGCACTTAAGACAATGAAAGTGTGGTGGTGCTTCAAAAACTCCTGGATCCTGGAGTCTTCCAGTGTTTTGATGTTTGCCTCTTTGATCTTGTTGGCTGCTCCATTAAACTAGATGGCACTCAGTCGAGCTCCTTCCTACCTGTGCCAGTGCTACGTAATTGTCAAAATATGCCAGTTCCACACGTCAGTGTTTCACAAAAAGTGAATCAGTTACACAAGTCAGAGTTTCACCAAAAAAATGAATCTTTCTTTTTTTTCAGGCCTCATTACAAACTTAGGAAATGCACACATTTTCATAACTATACTTGGGACATTTGATATGCCTGTGCATTGATTATCATCAGACCGCCTATTATTTCATATGACATCTCCATTGTACATTTGTTCAGTGATCATTAGGGTTGACCATACTGTTGCAGCTTCCGAGCTTTCCACAGCACTGATGTTACTATGATTGGTCAACTGAGAGTTTACCATTTTTTTAAGCTAAGAAGTCATGACCATACTGCCATGTAGCTATTTTATCAAGTTTCCATTCCCCTTGACTAATCTATCAAATATGATTTCCTGTCTGCAACCTTTTTGAGATTTCCTAACACAGAGATATAAAGTATGCAGATAAAAATGATACATGCACCATCCTGGTCAGCTCTTCAGACAGGAGTAATTCTGGGTTTTTAAGGACAAATCCACTGTGAATAATTTAGGGAGAAAAACTGCTGCAGCAATACTCCCTATAGGCTTAACATATGAAACCTTCAGCAATCCCCCAACCAGTGATGCCAGCAAGTGTTTTGCATCATATGTCAAAGGTAAAATACCTGCTGTGACATCACCAGTTGGGGTATCGACTGCAAATCTGCACCCAGAGAGAGCAGTGCAGCAGCTGGTATGATTCATTGTGGATTAAGGGAAACAAATACTGAATGTGAAAGTTGGGGAGGTTGGACACAAGCAGCACAGTGATATATATACTGTAATTACATTCATTATATTATATTATGATACCAGCGCTATGTCCGAAATTACTCCCTCATTCACGGGTCTGTATATAATAAACACTACAAAATGTAAAATGTGGTTTATGGTGAGCATTATGAATCAGGAACTTATGAATCACTTACCTTGCATCATAACTGACAGGTGTGTC
Organism: Thunnus albacares; assembly: GCF_914725855.1. Taxonomy (NCBI): domain Eukaryota; kingdom Metazoa; phylum Chordata; class Actinopteri; order Scombriformes; family Scombridae; genus Thunnus; species Thunnus albacares. Next base: position 10,690,143 of record NC_058108.1, on the reverse strand, counting down.
ATGGAACTGTAATTATAGCATACAGTATATCAAATGCAACAAAAACATTTTGGATACTCAAATAAAATGTAAATACAATGCACAATTCAACAATAAGGTGACATTTTGGACACATCAAGATATTTTTATTGCATTGAGTTTTACTCAAAAGTCATTTTTTAAATAAAAAGTAGTACTGAGCCCTAAAACCTTAAGAGAAATCAAAGTACAAATTTCACAAGATGGTTTTCATTTCCCCTAAAAATTAAAATGAGGTGTTTTAGACCAGTTTCACCATTTTCATAGCCATCTATAATGTAGTGTACAGAAAATTAGCAAGATAAACTGCACAAATGGTCTAAACATTATTCCTCTTATGGACTCCAAAATCAATTCCAATTTTCAACTTGGAACTTGGAACTTGGAACATGGTGTGCCAGTCTATGTCGTGCTAGTGTCCAAATTAGCCTAACCTTTTCAATATATATATATACAGCACCAGTCAAAAGTTCGAAAAGACCCTCTCATTCATTTGAATGAGAAAGTGTGTCCAAATTTTTGACTGGTACTGTATGAATACATTTCATTACATTAATTAATTACATTACATTTTAGTTTCCTGTCAATTTTCTTGCTGTAGAATATTAGCACGAATGCTTTAAGCTTTTTATTTATGAGCCTCTCTATAGAGGAAAAAATGCAAGTAAACAGAATTGAGAAAAGCCAAAGAAACTCAAGCAAAGCAAGGACAATATGTGTTTGCTTGTGTGTGTGTGTGTGAGAGAGAGAGAGAGAGAGAGGGAGAGAGGGAAAGAGAGAGTGAGTGAGAACAATTTAAAGGTCATTGTCACAATGAGGCGTACTAAGGAGTGTGTATCGCACATGGCCTGACCCAGCATAAAACCAAGGCAATTAAAGCCCAGCCACGGACAAGGGAATCGACGCGGCACAGCAGTGGAGCGACCCAACATGGCCTCAGTCGCAAAGAGTAAACAGAGACTAAGGGAGAGGCTGAGGCGACTGGCAGTGAGAGAGGGGAATAGGTTATGCAAATGACCCTGGCCTCCGACAGAAGGGAGTCAATGGAGTTCCTCGACGCTGACGGGAGCAGAAAGTTAACTACACAAACGAGTCACTGGAGCTCTGAACCCATTCTCTCCTTCACTCCGCCTGTCTCTTTCTCCAGTCTGACTTGTTTAACTGAGCTCACTCTCTGCATCTCTCTGCTGATTGTAGAGGTTTGACCTGAATAAAAAGATATTTGGAAATCTTATAACTGCATCTTTGAATTTGAATCTAAACATACCAAACATAAATTCACCCTAATGCCTTTTCAAGTATAATTTCACCCTCATATACCACATCTTGTGTCTCCACTCACCCATCAAATTCCCCTGTATTTCATTCAACCCACCAACCCTGTTATCTTTGCTTGTAGTCTGCGGCTGACTTGAGAGAGAGCGACAGGACGGCTGGGTATATGTGGGTATATTTTCATGCCATTCTGGTGGGAGAGACTTGGCCTGGTTTTCAAAGCCTGGTGCCAGATGGTGGGAGCAACTTGCGAGGCAAAGGAGGAGAAAAAAAGAAAACAAGCTTGACTCCATAATGCCAAGACCAGATGAGAAGACGTAACCCAAATCACACACACACAGACATCCAATCTTGCATCCTGATCACTACTTCAAAAGACCATTTTAAGAGATGTTCTTTCGCAGGAGCCTAAGATACGCTACAGCATGCTATTGTTGGAATATAAACAAAACCGTCTGTTCATCCCACTTAAAGGATCACACATTTACATGAACAATATATTCGCATTACTAGCTACAACACATATACATTTTTTCTTTAAATGTACAGGAAATAGCATCTGCTTCCTAAGTACCTTATGCGTTCCATGCTTCTTTTATTATACTACTATAAGTCATTTTACATTTCAGCACTAGGTTATGTAAGTATTTCACCATGAGAGCAAAAACATACAGTGTGCTGCAGTTTTCTAGTAACACATTCGTTTAGCCTCTTGTGCTTCTCCCTGAGCCTTCTTTATTAGTGGAGCATATTTCATCCACACTGGCGCTACAGAAGTTGTAGATGCTTCAATAATCTGTTGAATTTATTTAATGGGGGATTGGCCTGCAGCTTTTGTATTTGGTACAGAGAAGTTATCACGGCAACTGTTTGGCCCAGGCAGAAAGTAGCAGCATGTACTATACATTAGCTAATCTGGTAATCACATTCTTTAACTGTTTCCTCCTTAAACTGCTTCTACAGGCTGCACATAGACGAGGGCGTCGCTCAGAGATTATACTTGTATGTAGCACATTTGCCTTTGTTTTTGTCTCTGTTTCAGTTTCAATTGAGTCCAACAATCAACTTGCTTGATGCACAAATCCGCGCTATGCATTGTTGATATTTGGAAGGTGTGCACATTAGCTCCTCTACGAGCCCCTGCAACTGACAGTTACCCATAACACCCTTCTTTGCATAGGTTTAAAGAGATGTTTACATGTATCTTTGGAGAAGCCTAATTCCAGTTTCACATGACGAGGACCAGGGGTTGGGTTCTGGAAGGCTTTCAGTTGCATAATCCCAAATGTGTTTTTTTTGGAAGTCTTAAGAATAATCAGAAAAGCATCTGTTGATCTACAACCTAGTTATGACAGTATATAAGACAAGTACAGCCAGTTGACAAATTAAAGGAAAAAAACCTGAATAGATTAGCAGAGAAACATAAAAATGCAGTTGCTTCCATAAAGGCACAGGTGGATTACTGAATGAGTATGGCAATGATTTGCATCACTGCCGTGCTCATCATGCCATTGACATACACATTACGTGTTGGGGTGGGTATTGAAACCTCAATACATTTATGTCCATAGCACCTAATTTCAAAAACTGTTGGGCACTGAAAGTTGGTTTGGAAAGTCTGGTCAGATTAGTGATCTTCACTTTTTTACTATTTAATTAACTAACTATTTTATTTAGACAAAGTTCTTGTACGGCTGCTCATGTCTGGATAACATTTAAAATTTATGGCCTTAGACTTCTTTTATTAAGATTTTAAAAAATAAGGTATTGGGAAAAAAATACAACTGATAACAGAACATTATTATCAGTTCTGAAACTTATACAATATGTACATATACTTCTATGCCAAGAGCCACTAAATTGCCATGATGCATTGGCCCAACACCTTACAAAGACACTTTATACTTGTTTGTCTTTTACTTTGTTGCCATGTATATGACTCAGTATGTTGCCTGGTGATGAGGTGTAATGGTTAGAGAAATGTTTGTGCTACTAAAAGACCACATACCAGATATTAGCTAATTTATGGAGTCAGAACCCTTTTTGTGCAAGGCACTTAAACTCTGTGACTCACTTCTATAAAAAGAAGAAAAAAAAGAAATCTGAAATATGTTAATGCATACTGCGAGCAGATATGGTATACTGAATTTCAAAATTATAACTATGCCGAATGCAGGTCTGGATTCTGAGGCAGGGGTGAACAGGTCTTTGGTGGCAGAGGTGTTGTGTTAGCCAGCATATGGTGAGGCCAGACAGCTTAGACCCTATTTGGACCAGCAAAGCGGTACAAGTCAGGTCAGGCTGCCCAAACACGAAGATTGTGCTGACATGACCTCATGAACAGATGATCTCGACTTGTGTGTACCCCTCACACCTCAGTGCACACCCTCCTCCACACACACACACACACACACAAACACTGCATAAGATGATCTGTTGTATTCAACACACAGCACTGAATGTCTGTGTGTGTGTGTGCTTGGAACCTTCACCAAACACAGATACTGTAAGATTTCAAGGCCTGACATGAACTTTTGTTTCCACAGATGACTGGGATCAGACAAATCGGATGAGGCGGGCATTTTGATTTAAAGCTGTTTTAATACTGCTTTTGGATAAAACACAGTTGACATGTATGTATGTCTACCATTGTGTGCTTTTAAAGAGGTAATTGTGTTAAGTAATTGCATTACTTAATTGCAATCTACTGCAAATGTACTTAGGTTGCAACAGGATAAATTAAAGTAATTTTAATCTGCCTCTCTGTATCACAAATGAAGCAGAAAAGCAACGCAACCTGAGGCTTGCTGTATGTATTATGTGCATGTTTTAATAAGGAATACATCATGTACCATACTGCAAGAATTGCTATAATGCCTCCTTGTTTACATTTACTTTAATATTCAGAATGGTAAATGTAAATTTTAGTCATTATTGCTCTCCAGTACAGAGAAATAAGAGAACACTTTTAATCACAGCAGCTCATTGACACTGGATTTTCTCTGTTTATTCAGTAATTGGATTAGAACAAACAAAGATGATCACTAAACCCAGTCAATGAACTATATGCCAGATAAAGTAGCAATATGCACACTGCATGAGGTACAAAAAATGACCAGCTAACATCTGAACTAAACAGAACTAATGGATTGCAGGAGATGTCACATAGTTGTCAATCATCTCAAGGCTGTGTCTGACACATTAAGACTTTAAGGACTTTTTGAGAGGAAGTGAGGCCACGAGTGTAAAGCGATCAGGGACAGAGGATAACAGTGTAACGGTATATTATATGATGACACACCAGGTGGAGGTTGTGGCTGGCCAAAGTTTAACTGACCTACATGGTTGAACCTTAATCAGAAAATGTGATGACAAACGGTTGTGATCAGTTTCATGAGATGAAATCTATACTTCAGGAATTTGATTTGAATATCTTGGTGCTGGTGAATGATAGGACCATCAATAATTAGCTGTACAAATGTGCAAATTCCTCTCAGGTCTGTCACTGTTTGGTTTGGCTGGATGAAGGTTTTTGGGGCCACTTTTAGACTGGACAACTGAAGGACCATACCAGTGTTGCTACAAATCGTCCACAGTTAATTTAACAACTAACCATTTTTCAAAGCTGTTGTGAAAATTTGATACATTTCATCAGTTGCATTTATTGTCTCATCAATTGTTTTATCTGTACAATATGACAATCTACTTGCATTGATTCTTAAAATCTCATCATAATGAACATAAATCACTATTGAAGGAATAGTTTTTTTGAGAAATATGCTTATTCACTTTCTTGCAGAGTTGGATGACAAAATTGATACCAGTTTAACAAGTTATTGTTTCACAGGGGGGTATAAGCTGAAGTCCAGCATAAACTCCAGTAAAACCGCACTTTGGTTTCTGTAAGGACTAAACTAACCAGATAAAGTGTTTAACAGTAATTAGTGACCTTTAGATTTGCTGGTAGGCCGATTTTATTACCTTTGGACAGATCAAGGCTTGCTGTTTTCCCCCTGGTTCCAGTCGTCATGCTAAGCTAAGCTAATTAGCAGCTGGTTGCAGCTTCATATTTACCGAACAAATACGAGAGTGGCATCAATCTTTTCATCCAGCTTTTGGAAAGAAAGAAAATAAGTATCATTTCTAAAATGTCAATCTTTAACGTAAACATTTGCTAAAGACATACTATGCAAGATTTTCCTATAAAACAATGTATAGACTCATACAAAAGTAATCCCTCTCAGTTATCACTTATGACCCACTAGAAGTGTGTGGTGGTGTATTTATCTGCAGAGACTCTGCCTGTATTTTCTTATTTTTTTCTTATTTTGCTGTGTTCGGGACACTTTTGGGTGTCAACCTTTGGGAAGTGGGTGTGAAACCCCAAGCCAATAACAGCGCGCAGGGTGTGAGGTTGGGACTAGTGTAGCGACCAGGTTACATCACTGTCTCTGTCTCTCTCCTTTGCTCCACTCTGCTCTCTGTCTCTGTGTCATGGATGTATAAAGAGCGGCAGGTCTGTGTGTCTGCTTGACACACCCAACCCACAAATCCTGCATGGTATACCTTTAAAGTTTCTTATTGTTGTGTAGGGATGCAGTTGAAGCACAGGTTGATTCAAATAGTCTTCACGGTGCTACCTCACAACAGTAATATAACTTTGGCAAATATTAATGCTGACTTGATTGTTCACTGTGATAGATTACATCACTCAGGGAAGAGTCTGCTAATTTCAGTACTGTACACAAATGGAAGGCAATATAAGCCTGGCACTGTGAGACAAATACATTAAAAAAATTAAAACTGTGTACCATGAACTTGAAAATGGTCAGCAAAAATGTTATTAAAAAAACATTATACATGATTTCTAGTGAAGGAACTGAAACTTGCAGACACACTGGGGCCCTTTAAATAAGCTCTCAAATATTTGAGTGATGGGTTAAGCTGAGGTATTGGCAGACGTAATGTTAAATATGTTCATGTGTATGTCTTACAGTAATCCCATGCGGGCCGGGAACCTTTTGGTGCATGACACTTTGAAATAAATTCCCAATATGCTACAGTATACAGCAGGATCTGCTACTTAGCCTGTTTAAATATTTTCATTAGAATAAAATTGGATAAAAAGGTCTACAGCTAAGATGTTGAAGCATCTGAGACTTCAAAATTAATGTAACAAGTATCAAACTCTGCCGTGCTTGACTTGAGAAAGGTCATTACTACGTCTTACAGCGATGAATGTTGTCAAAGCGTTCACATAATTTATTATCAGTTTATAACTTTGCTATGTGAGGGTTTTGTCTTAATTTCTATTCAAAGTGCGCTTCTATGTTCAGCAGGGCAAATACAGCGGAGCTGAGAGACACTCTCCAGCCTCTCCTCATTTAGCTCTATACGACAAAGGGAGATGAGTTGCATTTTCGGATGCATTCATTATTCCTCCTCTGTCTCTCTTTCTCCCTCTCTCACACACTCTCTGTCCTTGCTATTAAAATCTGTGGGTATTTTTGTTCCCATTAAATGAATTATACCCATTACTCTCTCTGACAACTCTGCATTGAGTGTGCGCACCCCGATTTAACATTGTTCTAATTCCTCTCACTATTATTGCAATAAAACATTCATCATAATAATTAACCATTTTGACATCTAATTTAAGCTAATTAATTTGAGAGAAAGAATGCTTGTGTTATACGGAGCTCCGTGAATTGCCATGAAACTTCTGCTAATCATGAGAACAGCAATGAGCCTTGATGAGTTTCAACATGCTTTGAGACTGCACAGAAACACACACACACACACACACACACACACACATACACACACATTCATGCACACACATGTTACATGGGTCACCTGTCCATTAAAAGTCAATGACAGTGATCCATCTTGATAATGGCCGTAATGGCCGATGCCGGAGAGGATAGCTGAGGGTGGCCATTCCTGTGTGTGCCAGCGTAATGATAGACACTTCACTAAAATGCTCTATTCTTAGATTGTTAGCACTGTAAACTATCTGGATAGAGGCAATCTAGCTTTCCAAAATCAGGCTATCGGTTTTCTCCTTATTGCTTTTCTGTTATGGATCCCTCCAGGCAGCACATTGATATACTATAATTTGCGTGTCTTTGTTCTCTGCATTTGGCCCAAAGCATCTTTCTTTTTTGTTCGAAAAGATATGCAAGCGCAAACAACAGTAGGCAGATATTGTTATTGGCATATTGTTTTCTTTATGATGAGGCAAACTCTCGCATAGAGCGCTTTTTGAATTCACATATTGATTGTGTCTTTGAAACTCCAGCCCAGAAAATATATTGTCTATTTTGCCAGCTTGTTTGTTTGCTTTTGCAACACTTGGCATTGAAACAGGTACCTAGTGCAGTAATAAAACACATCTGATGAAGACATTTTTAGATATTTATTCCTGTACCTTACCAAATGCTGTCTATCTATCTGCCTGCTTATCTATATATCTATGAGTATATTGCTCAGTAAGGAAGGACTGTACAAAGAAATTATGTACAAAGACTTACAAAGAAATTTATGTTAGCACATTGGCCTCTGATGTGTTAATAAGTGTCGAATAAATTTACTGCCACGCTGCAACAGATTTGTGAGCATTTCAAGCCAGTGAACACACCGATATGCCGCCTCCCATTGCTGTAACATTGGGAAGGATCATAGGCTGGATGCACATCTTCCACCACTGTGACACCATTAGATGATATTTAATATGAAATGTAATCAGCAGTACTCAGACAGGTATATTTATCATAGATGCTAATAGAGTGTGGAAACAGTCATTTTGTCTCACGTACTACAAGTCATTAATTAAACTTGCCTCCAAAGTGATTTGTTAGAATGCTCTACGGAAGCACACCAGTGATTAATACTTGTGTCTAAAGCAGAACAGATTATCAGACTACAAATATAAATTCCTATTAAAGGTGTATGAGAGTGAGAGCTTGGATAACTTTTTTGTCACACAGGCATGTAGATTTAGATTCCATAGGTGAGAAAAAAAAATATAAATATTTTTTATCCAAGGGGCAGGGATTCCCCAAAGTTACACTGAGGCCTTCAGGGAGAAGTTTCTACTGTTTCCCTTCAGGGATTGGAGAGATAGTGAAGCAAGTTTTGGTCATTGAAATCCAATTATGTGGAGCTTGTCTGAATTTGACTGCTTTTTCCCCACATATCAGTCCTTCCAACTGGCCTTGTAACCAAGTTGCTTTTACACTGTACCCTTTGACTCTCACAAGTACTTAAAAAAAATTATGCTATAGCGGATGTTTGGGGGCGCGCGAGTGGAGGTACACATTTTTAAAGTCAAAGATTTTGCGCTAATGATATGCTGGCGCAAACACGCCCATAAAGTTTTGCAGCTGAGTGCAATTTACCCTTGTTTTGTGTCTGTTTGAGTGAGCGGAGCAGTTTCCAGTGTTTAAGGCTTTTCTCCACATTTCAGCACACAGATTGGTCTATAATGAAAACTGCACAGAGCACAAAAGCCTCAAATTGCATTTCTTTAATTAGCAGAGGTGCGCGCACACACAGTCCTCCACAATCACAAACCAACTTTGATGTATTTTTCTTCTTTTACTTCTCTCATATTTCACATCAAAAACATAATCTACTGAAATGTCAAATGTCAAAATATAGCTATTAATGTGACTCAGGCAGGTCTGAAACGTGTTAGAATAATGTTGGTCAAGTGTCACTGAATGTATCTGGGATTTCACAGAAACATCAGTACTGATGTTCTGTTTGTTGCCCACAGCTGGCTGTGTGTCACAGCTGGCTGCAGCATCACAGAGCAGCTGAAACGATAAGTGTGTCTCCAAATTGAGAAAGAGGCTGTGCATTTACACACGCAGCACAGCAGCCGTAACTTCATTAACTCCGGATCGGTCAAGATCTGACAGTAATTAATGTTCTGTGTTCTGCTACACAGATCTGCTGTTACACACAGATTCAGGTTTATACAGTGGAATTGTTTGTAATAAAGCAGCTCTTATGGATGAATCCTGAGCTCCATCAGAGCTGTCAGGACATTTTTATTTTTAAGCAGCTGAAAGTCCGAGTTAAGCCTAAAACCCCAAAGCCACTAGATCCCCCCCAATGTCTGACTGAAGATTTCACCCTTGATATCATTTAATATCAATTCAATATCATTCAAGCCTCACAAGCCTGAAGATTTGAAAAGAGACAGAGAGAGAGAGAGAGAGTGATTGAGTGAGTTGGCGTAGTTAATACCAACTATCTAAAGATGCTAATAACTCCACCTTAACTGCATGTGGCTATTAGCGCTGGTCTTTGTGAATTACACTGTTTTTGCAACAAGGTTTATTTGCATAGAAAAGGGCCAATTTTGCATCAAATGTATGAATATTACCTAATTTACATACATGCAAATTGAACAGGCGCACCCAGATGCTATTTGCTTTGCAGTGCGGTTTGCGGTGCATTTCACCCTTTGCAGGTGCTTGATGAATTAGACGCTATCTTTTTGTCTCATTTGCACAGATCTAGTGGCTGCAAAAGCCACACAATACTTTTGTGGATTTGGCCCAAAGTATTTTGAAAATTATTCACAAAATGAAATACATTTATAAGAATATGAGAACATATTTGAGTTTAGAACTGATTGGATTACATATCTAGATTGACAGGAAATTGCAAGTTTTCTGAAAATAGTCTCCCATTCATTATCATTTCTGTATTGTAATTTTTTTTTCTTCTTTTAGGTTTGTTTTTCGTTGTCCAAGTCACATGAAGCTGTGTCCTTTGTGCTTTTATTTCCTTTCCTGCTTTCTTTTTCTCTCACTTTTGGAGAACTGAGGCCTGTACTATGAAGCAGGACATGGGGTTATGACGATGGTTCACTGCATCACCATGGTAACATATGCTGAACAGCTAACCTGTTCTAGAGCAGGTTAACTTCAGAGCATCAGATCACAACCAACACCCCGACCACTGACCAATCTGATCACTGGAAAAAAAAGAGCCATCATTATTTAATCATTTGTCTTTTATCAGAAAAATAATCCACACTGTGAATTGGCTCCCGTGATAATAAATGCAACATTTGGGTCAGATAGACCTCATCAGCATTAACTACTTTTCCATTTGCTTCGGTAGCAGAAACAGTCTGACATTACCTTTCAGAATGGTTTCTTCGTCCAACTAAATAGCAAAAAATACTATTTATACTTAAGTCACATATAATAATTCCTACATGTATTTTAAGCCTTAGCCTACTTTTAATATTTGGAAATTATTTCTAGTGTTTCTACATCTTATTCTGTTGTATGATTACAGGCTGTCATTTACATTTCACTTTACATTTCACACAGGTACTTGGTATCACTGTTTCATCTCATATCATATGAAGTACTTCAGTCATGGTTCTGATGATGTCGCTTGTAATAATCAACCCATGAATGCATTTGTAGCTAGATAGGAAAACCCAGAGTTGACTGAGCTAGTTGATAACCAGTTAGTACTGGTTATCTGGATGGCCAATGTTAGGCTCAGTGAAGCCAGCTAATGAAAGATATCCTGGGTATGTTGAACTTGCTTCATAGTACAGGCACGCTGTCCTTCATTATCTAGATTTACTCTTGGGTTGTTTTGACACCCTCCTCCTTCCCAGATCAATTATTGGTTTTATCTCCTCTTGAGCTTTTAAATATTTGTAGAAATGTTCCTCTTGTGCTTTTAATGATGAATGATGGAGGTGTCCTTGGACCAAAACATTGGGTTTTGAATATGGTTAACAACTAAAGCTTGGCTGTTTTTTCTCTGAGATTTTGTTGTTTGTCATCTTTTCTCCATATTCCACCATTTCAAGGTGCACTCCACCAATTTTTGCATGCAAAGGTCAGCTTATTCACGATGTGAAGTGTTACTCAGCCTGTGAAAACAACTGTGTATAGACCTTTTTCAAAGCAGACATTTTGACATGTCAAAGCAGGATGCAATTAATACCATTAAATATGGCTGAATAACATTTAGTTTTTCCAAATTCATGATCCTAGTATAGTCCATGATGATTCACCAGTATGGCTTCCTTGGATGCTTGAATGTCACTGAGAGTTATTGCTTTCCCTGCTATGACATGTTCTGTTCTGCTGTCGCCTGTGGCTGTGGAAGAGCTGTCTACAGTAGGATTGAATAACCCCAATGGTGTCATAGTCAGTGTTGGGCAGTAACACGTTACTTTGCAACACGTTACAGTAATGTAATTATTTTTTTTCAAAAACAAAGAGTATAAGGGATCAGAATTTGAAATTCAGTAATTACATCACAGTTATTAATCCCAGTAACGCTCCGTTACTTTTACACTTATCAACGTGCTCGCTGTCTTACCAGGATTAATGGAGGGTTGATATCAGTGTGGTCTCTGCGCTCAACTGACAGACTGCTCCAGAGGAGGACAAATGCAACTCGCAGTAATTCCAAAGTTGTCTTATTCATATGTTGTGTCCTCTTAGCTGGCTTGTTAGCCACAGGTACACCTACATGAATTGAAGGGGTTGTAAATCGTTCAGCTGAGGTCAGGACTCCTGGAGTGCTGTGTGCAGTCACTGAGGCTATGCTAACACTAGCTGTTGAATTAGTAAATCCTTCCAAACTGTATCCTGCCTGCTTGTTAAACCACAAATGTCTCATTTTCTATTTTTGCATATGTTAAATAGAAAGGATGCTACATGTGGGTGTGGAGGATTTTGAGGTGTTTAAAGGAAACATTGACAGAGCTGACGGCTGAGTAACAACAGTAAAGTAATGAGTAATGTAACACATTACCTTTGCTGCTAAGTAACGAGTTTAACATTTAATCACAAGATTTTATCCTTGTTTTAATTTCTTTATTTCAATTTTACCAGTCCGGTGGGCTGACTGGAGAGCATGCACTGTGTATGAATATTTTTCTCACTGTTGATTTTAATATCTTTAACATTTTTCAACACAAAACATGAAAATGTCCTTAATAACTCAAAAATATGAAAGGTTATGGCCGTCCGTTTTAATTATTTCAACATCGTTTCTGAGAAATCAAGTTTTTTGTCAGGTTTGGACGATAGCAGATGCCATTAGTTGTGCTGACTGTCACAAAAAAAATGGAAAAATCGCGTCCAAGTACACAAATCGATAGATTAAATTTCGTGACTATTTCACAAATGCCATGATTGTACAAAGCGTGATGAGGGGTCTATCAAAGAGATCCTATGAATTTGCATTATGCGAAATAAAGGATTCAAGGTTTTTGAAAATTTGAGTCACACTATGGGTTAGAAGACAGGACAGTGTACATTGGCCTCTGTTGTGTTTATTTTGTCCATTCTTTTTTCAAACTGTCTCCTCTGAGTCCCCCAAATTTATAAAATTGCAACACTAAATCGCTGAAGTACCCCATAAAGGAAGTGCCTCTAATTGTTTGAGCATGATTGTGTGTGCACAAGGGATGGATGATCGCTGCCTTTTTCTCTAAGTGCCAAATTACTTTTCTAAAAATTTTCATTCACTGGGCAAATGTGTTCTCATGGGACATTTCCATGCTTCATTTGTTCCTTAAAATCACACCATAAGAGCACCTGATGTGGTTTGGTTAAGTACCCAGGAATGCTCTTCTTGTTGGCCCTCTCGTTAGTTCAAGTGCTGTTCTGGCGTGACCTTAGGGCAAAAAAAAGCACCCTAACTGTAATCCTGCACAGATAAGAGGTGCCCTTTTTTACTTTTTCCCCCTAGAGAGTCACTGGCTCCAGGCTATGAGCTGATTTCATGCATTTCCATGAATAAGTTTGAAAAATCAGACAAAATATCCCAGCTGAATTCTTGCAGTCGTGACTAAACTAAAATTCACCACACATATCTCAGGAAAAATCTCTCATCATGTCCTTTTCAATGCAGTGTCCTGTTGCCATTTCCAGACATGCTTAGCCATTAGTGCCAAGGAAATTGATAGGATGCACGCAGAGGGGGGGGTGGGGGGCACACACAGGTACGGAACAACACAACGTTTATGGCTCCGTCTGCCAGACTTCCGTGGCTAACTGTATTAGTTCTGCCTCAGTCACAGTTGGAGACCCCACAGAGGAAGAGACGTAGCCGCAATGATCCACCCAGGAGAGAACAGGCGATCAACAGTGTTTACTTCTAAACAAAGTCTGTGTGTGTGTGTTTGGAGAAGAATCTGTGTATACCTGTGTTCTGAATCTGTGAATACACTTACTTTTACATTATCATCGTCAATGTCTGTGTGTGTGTGTGTGTGTGTGTGTGTGTGTGTGTGTGTGTGTGTGTGTGTGTGTCTGTGCAGGTGTTTTCTTGGGAGGCAGGTTGGAGGTGGGGAGAGGAGTATTTCTGGAGTGGGTATGTAGGAAACAGTTTGGCACAAACATGTGCATTTGAGTGTCTCACTGTGAAAGTTTTTCAGGGAGATGATTAAGGTTTATTAGTATGGGACTGTACAGTTCTTCTACCTGATAGTCAGATGTCGCAGCGGCTGTTGCATGAAATTCATTGACTTTATAAGGAGGGCATGCTGGGTTTTGGCTAGCAGGGGGGCACCGACAGCTTTGTAAATGTTTGGGAGATAAAAGGTTGTGTGTCTGTCTGTGTGAAGAAATCCGTGCGTCTGGCTGGGGTGTAAACAATGGCTAAAGGAGTCTCAATAAAATGTCACCATGGCATTTGACCTTGTTTGACAAATTAAGGAGCAAATAAATAAATCGGTTTGGATTGCATCACCACGGGGGAGTAATGTGTAAGCACACACACAGAGCCAAAAAATAAATACAAAATGCAGAGATCTAAATTTTTAGGATGCTGTATAAGGTTGGATTCAGACAGGATTCGATTTTTGAAAGCTACAAGATTAAAGGATCTCGTATCAGATCTTATATCTGCGTTTGGTCTTTTTTATCAGCAAAGAGCAAAGTATAAAACATTCAAGCGCAGCAGACTTCTCGTTTCTAGCTGGCACTAACAGTCGCTTTAGCAGGCTGAAATGATCGAAGTTGCCAGTAGCAGAACATGTTATAGTGTAATTCAACTGCAGTGAACCTTTTGCTTGTTGTCTAATGTGCTCCTTGCAAGCTGCAAGTCTTACAAGTCTGTAGTCAGCCAAAGATAGTTTGTTAGAGAAAGAGTTCAAGTCTTCAGGAGTGAAATAATCAGTTGATTATGTCACATCAATTTCAATTATAAAAATCTTTCTTCTCAACCGCTATGCAAATCATATCAATAATTTACACTCATCAACTTTGTGGTTTTGAAGTGACACTTGCATTTTTTGGACAATATAATTTTTGAAAAGTAGAGTTCGTTTTTTCAATGTGTCACATACATATTTAAGTAACACATCATGCTGCACATTTTATTTTATCACGTTGTCAACAAAAATTAAGCCACCACTCAAAACTGAAGTGTTTCTGTTTTCTCAGGCACCAAAATGCAGATCTCAGTTAGATATTTGAGTCAAGAGGTTTGGTTTGGAGTTATCGGGTGGTATTCCACAGATTTAGTATAGCACTGCCATAAAATTGGAAGGCAAGGTCAGTCAAAATCGAAGCAGCAGAGCACAAGATATTCTGACTTTTGGTTCCCAAGAATGGATCAAGTGCAAAAATGTTGGATCCTAAAATTGCCACAGTGCAACTTGATAGTATCTTTTTTTAGACCCTCTCTGCTGATGACAGCATCTGGGTTATTTTTTTCGAACTTGGGACACTCCCTGCAGATGCACAGACGTTTTTTGAGGCTGAATGCTTTTCATCATGACAAATTGACCTAACGTGGTGTGTAAAATCAGTTCCCCTTTAAGTTATTTTCAACTTTAGTTTCTTACAAATGTTAAAAGATGAACCGAACTGGATCGGATAAGGGATTATCTGATACTGGATTCAGATTTGATAAAATGCCTCAATTTAAACCACATCCATTCAAACAGCTCAGGTACATTCTTGCTTGTAGTGTTGTTGTTCATGGTACTTACTTCCTTATAAAGCTCATGTTTGTCCAAAATCAGTAATTTGAATCACCCGACTTACAGTACCAGCTTCATCTCCTTCCTTTCTTTGCACCAAGGACAGTGGCTGTGTCTCAATTACACAGCATACTAACTGATATGCTATGAACTAATCCTAGTATGCTGTTTTTTAGCAGTTAGTACACAAGAAATCAACATACTACATTGTTTAATATAGCAGGAAATTATGCAAAAAAAGACAGCAAAACTTTTTTTATTATGTTTCTAAAAGTTCAAAATTATTTGTTGTTTTCTGGGTTGTTCCTGGAGCTGTTTCACCACCATCCACTCTTAGTTTTAATTTTGTTCAGCTGAGAGTAGCTCCTTCATTTCCTTTGTTCATTGCTTTGTGGTAGAATAGTGTCCATCAACAACACACTCAAAAATCAAGGGCTTTTGTATGCATACCAAATGTTGTGAGTACACTTAATTTTGTCACTTTTCCAGTGTGAAAACACTAAATACTCAAAACCTGTTTAGAATTAGTGTGTTTCATGGATTTGGTCCTGATTTGCCCCCCCCCCCCCCCCCCCCCCCCCAACCACCGTGGTCTCCACTTAAAAGTTATATTTCTTTCTTCTTGTTTTCTCCTCCAAACATTATTTTAACTTAACCTTGACTTCAACACACAGAAGACTTTCTCAATAAATGGCTTAACTTTCTCTAAGTGGAGTATTAATAAATTTCCATGCTGCGTGTAGAATATTAACATCAATACATCATTCTGAAATTAATTTTGATAGCACAGTTTAATGGCTGTGGAAAAAGTCATTACTCTGAAAACTGCTTTCTTCTTTAAGTTGTTTTCCGTCTGTTTTTTTTTCCCCATTTGTCCACATTGGAATAGAAGAGGTGTGTAGGACTAATTTAGTTTTAGTCAAAATGGCAAGAGTGCTGTCTGATTTTACTTTTAGCCTTTTAAATACACAGACAGTCCAGATGCTGTTCATTCCCACAGTGCCCAGCTTGATATGCAGCATTAATCTGTTACTGAAAAAAGAGATCCACTCTGCTATCCAGACACACTTCAGTGGGTAAACTGTCTTTGCCTGTTAGCTAAAACATTTCTTCAGCTTCAGCTGCATAGTTACCACATAGATAAGCTGTCTGTGTAACACTTATCAGTTCAATTTTCCATATAAAAAGTCTAAAATAGACAATTGGAAAATGTAATTGAATTTTTTTTTTTTTTTGTTCATCAGATCAATGTATAAAGATTTTGGAATGGTTCTTTTTCTAATGCTCTATTTGTGGACTGTTCGATTTAAAAATGGGAAAATGAAAATTAGAAAATTGGACTACTTTTATTTCTATTCATGCCTTAGGTTGCCTGAGAGGGCGGGACCCACTCAACTTGCATCTGATTGGCTGGCACTGGCTCCCTCCTAAATGCACTTTGGGCAAAGGTGCCTTCTCATGAGAAAGACTGTGTGCTCATGTAAATATACAGACATATAGCATATAGCTTGCGAGATAAATAGCACTCTCTGCAAATTGATTGTATAGAACTCAATTTTCAAATCAAATGTTAAAAAACTAAATGTTACACAGACCATCAGCAGCCACAGTCTAAATCACTACTGCTGTAAGGTTCTCTGTGAGCTGTACATTCCAAGCTTTACCATCCTAAATAAAAACAACATACATTTGTGAAATGCCAGCTTTTAGTAGGCTAAGCTTTGTAGCAATGCATTTTTCAGATAATCCAAAGTTGTTTTTTTTTTTTTTTCTGGAAGTACAGTACTGTACAAAACTGTATGTTGTATAAAGTTACAATGTAATGTGTGCAGGACCTTATTCAAATTCTACACTATACAGTAAAACAATATAATGTATCATCTATGTACTAATTTGCAACATTTTTGCAGTCAGCAGCCTATACAAATGTTCATGTATTTATGTAAGTGTATCGATGTGTGTTGATTGATATCAAGTGCAACTTTGCAAGTGCAAGTACCAACTTAACAAATAAGTGTTAAAAAAATATGATAATAATATATTTAATTTGAACAGCATTTTTCAAAATACTCAGACACTTTACATGATAAATATAAAATAAAAATAATAATAATAATTTTTAAATGTAAGCAAGCAACATTGCAAAACATTGAAGACATCACCTTGGGTTTTGGGAAATTTTGGTGGCCATTTGTTAGCGTGTAAAAAATAAGCCTGAATTACTTTATTTGTTTGTTTTTTGAGCTACTGCCAGATCCGTCACACCTCCATGCACACTTTTGTTCCCTTTTTTCAGCTGTCGGTAGCTGGGAGGAGACATTGTCCATCAACAAATAAGAAGGCTGCTGAATTCCAAACATTAATTTCAACTCAGCGCACGACAGTGTACCACATTCTTGCAGTGTACAATCATAATAGCATGAAGAAAGACATATTTTTACAGCAAAATAACAAATGCAACTGAACTGTGCTGTCATTGCGGTGAAGGCCAGCATCTTGATCACAAATCACATACACACTAGGGATGTGCAGAGATCCCAGTATTTGTATTTGTATCTGTATTTGTTGAGGCAGCAAAAATATTTGTATCTGTATTTGTATTCAAATAAAAGTGGAAAGAGGCTTAAAAATCATGTTTTTGTTTTTATTACACTTTTAATTTTAGAAAATTATTATGATTACTGCGCTAAAACTTTACTCATCACCTCATTGCAGCCAGACCTATCTATTTGTACACCCATAACACAGAGACAGCACACCATGTAACATGTAGGGAGGATCTTCAAAAGCAATTATTGCTTTGCACTTTTCATTTATTGCCTATTTTTTACAACCTAACTTTGTGGAAAGGAGAAGGGGAACAACAGATTAAAGACAGTCTTTAAGAGCACTTTGCTTGTGTCAGTAGCAACTTTATCTCTGGGGAACACCCCCAACAAATTATTTTTAAAATATTTGTATGAAACAAATATTCATATAAAACCCACTATTTGTGCTTTGCCAAATAATGTATTTGTATTCAGGCACACCCCTAATACACACACAGATATAGCATTATAAAGAAATTATCAGCATGTACAGTTTGAGCTGATGACACTTTCAGAGTCATTCGGTAGGTGTAATTCACAGAATGTTTTTTGTGTAATTTGTGTAATTCACATTCTTTGAATTACACAAATTTGAATGTTATACAAAAATGCTACATTTAGCTGTAAAATTGTTGTTGAAGTCATCATTGACTGCATGGGTGTAAATACTAGGCTCACTTGCAAGATGAACTAACTCACAAATAATGTACAGACAGCTAACTGCCAAACCTAAAATTAGTTTAAAATTGATTGGATGCTATAATTACTTCAGGTTCAGTACTTTAGAGAGACTTAAGATGCTTGAGTAAAACTGAGTGAAGGAGCACAGCTACCATAATTTGTACCATCTGTGGAATAGCGGCCTCTTTGAAAACTACAGTGTAAATTATGCACAATCCTCTACTCATCTTTCAAGTTCATGGAGAAATATAGACACATACACACACATACAAACCCCTTCCTCTTTCCCAGAGCTTCTCTTCCTTTATCTAATCTGTGTTTTATTGAATATGGTAATTATAATGAAAGGCCTATCTTGCACTTGGTTTAATTTGTTTTTGTGCCTTTTTTCTGCTCTCTGGCTCTCTCCCTCTGGTGTGTGTGTGTGTGTGAGAGAGAGAGAGAGAAAGAGAGAGAGACACAGCATGTGTGCTAATGAGTGTGTGTGTGTTTGTGTATGAGACAGTAGTCCCTGCTCTGACACACTGCGTTACAGTGGGACCTTTGTAATAGGGAAATAAGACATGGCTGCTGATGTCACTGGGGTTTAACTGTGGCTCGGGGGGAAGAAGATACACACGCGCACACACACACACACACACACATACACACAGACAACCCAAGACATCAACAAAATTCTTCCAGCATCAGGCCTGTGGGGGGTTCAGGGGATTAAATACAACATGTAACCTTGGAGACCTGCCTCTGGTTGGCTGCAACATTTTCGCTCTTGGTGCTCCTGTGGGGTTGTTTGTTGTTTATGCTCTTGTGTTTTGTCGATAAAACCCAGAATGCTTGATTATGCTTAAAAGGGTGAACCATGCAGTTCCAATTCTGCCACCCAGGTAAGGACACATTTGACTTACCTTGTTTTTTTATTCTCTGTCATTTGTTATTCACTCATCAGGACCGCCAGAGTGGAGTGAAATTAAATACAAAGAGGAAAAAGGGAAAAGGTTGCCGGTTTCTTATCAACTCCGTGACAAAACAGATTCTGTGCTGACAAAAAAAAAAAAAAACAAAGTCACCAGAAGAAAAAAAAAAACAGCTCCTCAAGCCCATTTTCTCTCACTTTAACAGGAATACCAAGAGAATCAATTCCTCTTTTCTGGCCCTTATTTTTATACCAGCCCATGATTGTGATAAAACAACCTCCCTTCAAAGAGCTTCTTCGAAATCCAGACACTGCCAAGAAGGCAGCCTTCTCACCCTATTCCTGGTTGCTATATATTTTAAGTGGCAATACAGTAAGAGGACACAGCGGGAGATGTATAGTTACTGTAATGGGGAGTCTTTTGATATAATGACTCCATTTGACTGGGGTCTGGGGAGCCTTGTTTGAAAGCATTACCTTTAATGTCAAGCTGCTTCCACTCACTCCATCACCTCTGATGCTAGTCAGTGTTAATAAGTAGGAGAAAGTCTTATCATTTTTCACAGCATTTACTGTTAGTGAAAGGCACACCAAATAGCGGTGAATATGAAACCAATAAATGGCGTACTTCTGTGTGTGGGTGTGAGCACATATGTGTGTGTATGACACAGAGAGGAAGAGAGGGTGTGGGCAAAATAATATAGCAGTAGATGGCTGTAGCCTTCAGTGTGAAATTACTGGTTCTGTACCGTAGATGAAATACTGCACAATGCACTCTCTGAAGTAAACCAAGTAGCAATACACACACACACACACACACACACACACACACATACACGCAGACATTCATATAGTGTCTACCTGAATAAATACTCAATTTGAGACTTCTTACAAGATGAGACCTTCGAGATGGGATTTAATCATCGTGCTTGTGCTCCAGTTTCTTTGTGCGAGTGTGTGCTGCTGTGTGAATAAAAGAGCTCGCATGCTTTTGCTTTTTCTTTACATTTCTCTCATGCAGGTCATAGTGGCAGGCCTTGTGTGCATGCCTGTGTATATGAGGTAGAAAGAGTATTTAACCTTTGAACCTGCCCATCACTGCTGTCAGCAGCAGCGTTCAACTTTTACTTTGTAGATGCATTACAGATTATACACAATGATGCAACGGCATGCAACAGGTGAGCAGAACAATTGGGTTGTGAACTTTCTTTACAAGTTACACATGTGTATTTTGAGCTGTCATGTGTTGTTTGTTTCTTCTGTGTCATTTTCAGCTCACAAATGCAGCATCACTTCAGCAGCACCTGCCAACTGAGGACCGGCGCTGCCTTTTCTCTCTCAGGGCAGACGTGGCTTGTTGTCTCTTGTCTCCACATGTTATGTGGGATGAAGGTGCCACAGGGGTGTCACACAAGGGATCTCCCATTGTGACTGACAGTGTTAGATTCCATTTTCTCCCTCCACTGCTACTGTCTCACTCTCTGCTTTCCTGCATATGTTTTCAGTCGATGTACCTTGCCTGAGTATACTAACATTCCACTTTTCTTCCAGAGACGGTTGTCAAAGACAAATTTATTTCCTCCCCAGCATAATCGCTAGCTAAACAAGACTTGAAATGTTTTGCTGAACAAAGGCCCAGCTTTGATCTCCCACTGGCATTTGTTAACTACAATACTTGTCAGATATTTAAAAAAAAAAAAAAAAAAACATGCTCATTTGCTCCTTCCAATTTTACCCCTCTGCAAACATTCTTCCATCACAGGCCTGCTGACGACACCTCAGGAAGGAAAGAAAGAGCCCTGAACCAAAAGCCTAGGGGCCCATGAGGACTTGTACATTACTATTGAACTCTCTTGGGTGTACTGTATTTCAAGGGTTGGATGCTATTCACAGAATAGAATGACTGCAACAACCAGTAAGAAAGAAGCTAATCCCACCGATATCTTTCATTTTACTGTGTGTAAGATTTTACAGAAACCACTTGAAAAAAAATCTAATGGCATAACAAGAAAGGATTGTTGGATGAGAAAAAGATTAAGTTGTGACATACAGTATTTCTTGAAATAACATAGTGAGCTTCTGAACATTTGCAGTTCAGTCACTTATTTGCTTTCTTGCCAGTGGTTAGATAAAGACAGGGATACAGCTAGTGTAGGAATGCCCAAAGTTAAAAATACACATAGCAACACCTCTAATGCTCACTAATTGTATCTTGTCTGTTTAATCTGTGCAGAAACGGAAAAGTAAAAACAACAAATTGTGGTTTTAGTTTTGGTTTCCACTGGTTGCCTGGCATCCTCACAACAAAGTCACAGGAAGTCACTTCACTCACCTATTGTTCGCCAAAAAACTGTTATAGCACATAACGTCCTGTGAAAACCACAGTTTATTGTTTTTTTGTGAACAAAACAGCATGATAAAATATGTTAATTAGACAGATTTAGAGGTGCTAGTTAGTTTTTTTTTTTTTTCTTTGGACAGAAATAGGCTAGGTGGTTCCCTCTAAGCTAATCACCTCCTTGCTCAAGTTAGAATAAGTTAGAAGTTTGAAATACTAATACAAATTTGAAATACAAATTTGGGAAATATGTACATTCACCAAGAGTTAGATGAGAGGATTGATACCACTCTCATATTTGCACTCTAAATTTGAAGCTACAGCCAGCAGCTGATTAGTTTATCTTAGCATAAAGACTGGTAACGGGGAATAGCTAGCACTGGCTTTGTCTAAAATTGAAAAAAAAAAAAAATCCACATTCCAGCACAAAGCTCAACAATTATTTTTTAGGAAGGATTTTAAATTGTATGTCAGCATATCTTGTTTTTTAAAACTATACAAAAGCTGAAGTGTAAAAACTATTTTGTTTTGGTTGTACAGGGGTTATGTGCGAGATGATTTCATGATCTTTACTACTGGTTGCCTGGCAATCTCACAATAAGACAAAGGCAAAACAAGGGGCTTCAATAAGCAGTATGGCAGCATTTATAAGAGCAATCTCTCTGCTCTATGCCTTTCTGAAATAAACTTTAAGTCAGTTTGGACTGTGTGGGCAGCACCTTGTGTTCCTTCATCTACTTAATATATTGCTGCCATGCGGTGGCCTCACTGTATGTATGATGTTCAAAATGTGACATGATTGACAAATAACAAAACAACATGACAGTCAAATTAATAGCTAATAGAAGTGAACATAAATAACTTGGCTTATACTTTTTTAAATTGTAATGTTCCCTGTTAAGCAGCTTCAGTGATACATTACATTGTGTTAGGCGCGCACAATGACTTTGATCAGCTGCAAGGCATATATTTTGGGCTTTGGGTTACATCAGTTCTGACAGGGCCACATCATCAAATAGCGCAGGTCTGCTGATGATTGAGTAACAAGTAAGTAGTCTGGCTAATGCACAGTGACTGAACTTTCAACGCACGCAGTCTGAAAAAAAATTGCAGAACAAAGTTCACAAAGTTTTCTTTGATCTTGTCAGCATATCACACCGATAATGAAGGGGCTGTGAGCTCACTGGTTGGATATTTCTGTTTGATCTAATGAATCCCAATCTATCACTTATCAGAAAAACAGCAGTGTCATACATAGTTCATATACAGTTTACAAGCACTACACATGGCATATGTGCATTTTTGTTAGAAATTAAACTGAAAGTTATAAAGTAATAAAGCTGCATTTTATATAGCTTACTATTTAACATAAACAGTGTTTAATGCATATTTTTAACTGAGGTGAAACATGATATTTCATCACTTTTTTTATTCCATCATACTGAGAAGGTGCGTGTCATTGCATCCCAATTAAGAAACTCAGGTAGCAAACTTCCCTCTGATGTCCCAACCTCATCATCCAATTTTGATTGCCATAAATATATCTGTAGGAAATTTGTTTCTCTATAATGTTTCCATAAATATGAGGTACAGTCGAGGAAGAGGGTTCACGCATACACAAAAATCAGGAGTCCTGATTGGCTGTGAAAATGACAAATGTCACTCATCTCAGCTCTTATCTTGTTATTATTCTCAGACCTTTCTGGCTTGTTAAGGTATAAACGCATGCCGTCATGCTTAATGTCAAAATATGGAGCTGTACACAGCATGTGCACCGGTTGGCAGGTGTGGACTGGTACACACAGTACATTTGTGTGTGTGTGTGTGTGTGTGTGTATGTGTGTGTGTGAGTGTGTGTGTGTGTGTGTGTGTGTGTGTGTGTGTGGTGTCTGCATATCAGCACATGTGTGTCTGGAGGCCTCCGTCCTCTCTTGCCCATCTCCCCAGGCAGAAGACCCCTGTCTCGCCTGCCATTTCTCAGTCTGACAGCTGAGAGCTAGACAGCGGAACGGGAGAGGAAAGGAGGGAGGGAAGGGGAGAGGCAGGGCTTGAATTTGAGGAAGGTGGAAAGAAATGAGAGAGATGGGCAAAGAGGTAGACATACAAGGGGGTGGCCATCACTGTATCATTCCTTCCCCTCCCCTCCTCTCCTCCTTTCCCTCTTTGGGGACCAGGTGTTCTCCTTCTGAGGGGGCATGACTGAAGACAAGAAATAAAGCCTACCCTCATGTTTCACTTGGCATCTCTGCACCTGCATCTCCAGGGTTGGGAGGTGAAGGGTAGTGGGGGTTTGGGGGTTTGGGGGGCAGAGACAGGGCGTCAGATAAGGCTGGTCTCTAGAGGCTTCTGGCTTTGTTGTTACACCAGCCTACAGCAGACCTCTCTGCCCTCACCAACACCCTCTCCTTCTGCCTGACACATCTCCTTGAAATGAATGCCAGGCTTTGAGTCAGCAACTCTTTCCTCTAACTGAACTCTCTCTATTTTTTTCCAGCTGGTCATGTATTCTCTGCTCAGCTTTTACTGTTACTGTTTTTAGCTGGATTTTTTTTTTTTACATCTGAGTGTGAGGCAGGCATTCTTTGTTGTTTTTCTATGGCCTGTATTTACCTACACTCACCGCTGTAGCTACCGCTGAAGTCCCTGAGGTACTAAAGGCAGCTCTCTTTTTGGTTGTTTTTGTAAATAAAATTGATTTCTGAAGCCTAAGTGACGTCATTTTAAGTGCCCCTGTGGATAGCCTGATATCAAAGATTGGGATAGTTGTAATGAAACAGGCAACTAAAACTGAGTGAATCAAGTTAAGTGTCAGATCTATCTAGATCATCCAGTAAAGATCCATCAGTATGAGTGAGGCATTCATGTAATGTCTTAGATGTGATAAATAAGGTGTTTCTGTTTCTAAGAGGATTTTCCCAGGTGTTACTTCGGCTGAAACATATTGATGTACAAAACTTTGGGAAATGAATCTGACTCACATCTCTTGCAGTATAGACTGTTAGCCAGTGTTATTTCATAAATTTAAAGAAAATGGTGTTTACTGATAAAGTAAATCTGAAAACTTTTCTGTGTAGTTTAGCTGAAGATTGGGGCAGGTACGAAGTGAGTCAATGAGTAGTCGGTTTCCATAGCAACCAGCACGCCAGAGTCTGTGAACTGAGCCCCCTGTGAATGCCACAGTTTGAGACTATTTTCCAAAGATCAGACTGTGTTTGTTTGTTGATTGGGGTTTTTGAAGTCTGCCTCTGGCCAGGCAGTCAGTCAGCTCTGATTGTATCATTTGGCTGTTAGTTTCTTGCTAGTTATCCAATAATAATAAAGCAATAACTTTTATTATTTATATAGTCATCTAGTATTTGGTTTTATTATATATTTTTGAAGCAGCTGAGGGAGTGCAGCCAAAGAAAAATCATGTTATATCTGCCCAAGTGTTTAGGAATCATCTTGGACAAAGAGTATGAAGTATAGATGGAAGTGACTCCTGTGGACTGGAAGAAAGTGTAGCAATTTCCCTTCAGCCACTGGTGGACATTGGTTAAAAATCTGGTGTGTTCAGTAGTCAAGTTGCAAACCTCACTGTTTCATGTTTAACCATCTTTATTTTTTCCATGAAGGCTGTTGTTTTGTTTTGTTTTGCTAGCATACCAGCATTAAACCAGCCCTCTTTTTTTGCTTTGCACACAGGCATCTATTGCTCTCAGTGATGTTTGTTCTTTTTAAAGTATAGTCATCCTGGCTCTGTGGTTATCCTGTTTGTCTCTGTCAGCCATGTTGTGTTAGCTTAGCGCTGGAGGCTGAGGTCTGTCCTCCACTGGGTTGTTCCCCCCTTGAGGTCAGGGCGTGAGTCAGAGGCCTGATTCCGTCACCCCAGGTTACCAACTCACATACTTCCTGAATATAGAATGAGTGGGGATGGTGGCTGAGGGCAAAACGTTTCAGGCCCTGTGAGTGTGTGAGCATGAGCATGTTTGTGTGTGTGTGTGTGTGGCTTTAGTGATAAAGCAGAGTAATTGTGATCCAAAAATCCTTTGTGTTTTGCTCTGGTATGACAGAGCCCAGAGGAGTGACATATCCTGTCTTTGTATTCAGAATTGTCATTTTACATATAGTATGTGAATGCACTGTCCACTGACATTTGACTTCACATCAAAATGAAACTTAGTTTTTATTGTGGCAGCATATTATTTTCAGTTACAAAGAAGAACATGTAGTGGCCTTGGACAGCCAAATCAGGAATTTCTCTTAAAACAGCAATATTTGATTGACTTGACATATCACCGTATAAAGTTAGGTTAGCAAAAAGTTGTGTATTTACACATCCAGCAGGCATGGAGCAACATTAGCATTCATTTGGAGTCGTGTCTCTGAGTCCCTGATGAATGTAGGACCAATATTGAATCTCCCTTTATCTATCTTTTTCATCTCCACCAACTCCTAAGGGAAATATATGTCTCTTAAGCTGCTAAATGCTCAACCATGTTCACCAACTAGTTGCTAACTTTGCCTGCTGTCTGCCATTTTGTGCTACATGAGCAGGTAGCATACAATAGAGATGTTGAGCTTTTTTGCTGAATTTGAGAGATTGGTCAACAGCATTTAGGTGTGTTTAACATCCTCTTGTATGGGGCCATAAAACATAAAAAAATATTTATATTTGTATTAATAAATTGTATTAATATTAATAAAAGTGGAAATAGGGGTAAAAACCCACTTTTATTTTTATTACGCTTTTAGTTTTAGGATATTAAAGTGTTAAAATACTGTTCATGAATAAACTATCTTATGATGGAGGTCCCCACACCGGGTCTTGAGCTCAAGTCTTTCAGATCATAGACAACTGTGCTGACTACTGAGCTAAAACCAAGTGCATCACAAATATACAGCGAGACCTCTACTTATTTATACACCCATAACACAGAGACAGCACAGTGTGTTACAGGTAGAGAAAAACTTCAAAGGCAATTCTTACTTTGCACTTTTCATTTATTGGCTATTTTTTTTTACAACCTGACTTTGTGGAAAGGAGAAGTGGAACAAAAGGTTATGGAGAGTCCCTTGTGAGCACTTCACTTGTGTCAGTAGCTCAGCTTTATCTCTTAGGAGTGATGTCCAAATAAGGAAATGTGCACCATGCAGCAGGTGGATGTGACTCCCCTTGTTGAGACCTGCTGATAGACATAACAGCGGAGCAGAGGAGAGAGACTGAGATAGCGATGTAACCAACCTGTGCGCTTTGACATGGATTTTTTTTTCTTCCCAAAAACAAATAATTTTAAAAATATTTGTACAAAATAAATTTTAATTAAAAAAAACACTAACACTAAAAATACAAACTCATACTCAGATACACCCCTAATAAGGTTAGCCTTAAGGTAATGAATGCTTAACACTACAGTATACAAACACTATGTCTTAAGAGTGTCAGACGGATTTGCAACAAATATTTGAAGATACAATAAATTGTGGCCTCAGTGTGTCAAGAAGGTCATCTTAAGAAACTGAAAAGTGCCAGACTCCTATTCAGTCCCGGGAGTAGATAAGAAATGTGCAGATTAAGGTAATTTTGGCCTGGGTGGCTGTCTGGTTGTCTGTCCACATTGTTGTGGCGTTATCAGACTGTAAAAGATGGCATCTCAAAGGACAGCATCTTTAATAAGACCTGAGAAACACTGTGTACAATGTGAATGAAAGTAGAGAGCGTCTGCTTTTGACACTCTTCACTTTCCGTCAGACCAAACCACAGATTAATTAACTGTGTTTTGTTTGATCAAAAATGTAATTAAAAATGTTTTGTCCTGACTTTGAAAGCGTTCGCATTCAGCGGGGTCATTTCTGGAAGTGACTCAACTAAAAAATAATCTTTGGACTGCTGATGCCTCATTATGGATTTGTATACTAACTCTTATTTTAAAGGTTATATCTTTAAAACTGTGACTTAAAGATGGCTTCTTTGCTGCTTGGAGTGTAATGATTTCAGTAAAGTGAAGTGAAACCAATTCACACTGTTATAAAATCTTGACATTGTGACATCATCCCGACAACCATTTGGCCCAGGTGGCAAACACAATGTCAAACCTGCCTTACCTGAGGTGAAAGAATAAAATGAGCAGTTGTTGGATGGAGTTTGGTGGGTGGAAAGATAGCAGGTATTCCGCTAAATGCACACAGAGTATGTCCAGGTCAACGGGGCAGCGAAGTCACATCTCAGGTCAATAGGTTGTTGCAGACCTAGCAGGCCAGCAGATCAGGAAAGAGATGGGAGGAGAAATGGGCACCAGAGTGCACACTGTAATAGCTGTCTGCTCTGGCCTGATGAGGTGGCCGGGGAATAAAGACCAAGGATGCCTCTGTGTTTGTGTGTGTGTGTGTGTGTGAAAGAGAAAGAAAGAGAGAGAGTGTATGTGTGCATGTTGACTGATGGGGTGTTGAGGGATAACAAAGGCAAGCGAGCAGGGAGAGATGAATGTGTGTCCTGTTTCTACATGTGTGTCTGCATGGGTGAGCTGTGTAGTGCCTGTGCGTATGTGCAGGGTGCGTATGTCTGATGAGGTGGCCGTGGTGAAAGGTGATAGGGCCGGGCTGTGTAAATGATGGCTGATGGGGTCTCTTGAAAGTCTATTTAGCCAGAGTAATGAAGTGCGTCTGCCGGGGAAGAATATGAGGGACAGGCGCGGAGGCTCAGACAGACAGCTAGGTCACCTCACTCAACCTTGTATGGAGAGGAGAGGAGAGATGGACAAGATGATTCAGTTGTAATGACTTATTCTCTCTGTCTGCCATGGAGGCGCCTTGAAGGACAACCAGATCAGGTCAACTCACAGCCACTGATAGAAAGTCAGTCAAGATGTTATACGTTCTCACTTTCTTGGTAGCTCTAGAGCTGAGTATTAAACCTCAAAAGTTTTTGAGTATATCGACTGTACCTCATTAAAAAAAAAAAAAAAACAAATGAACTTTGAGCTTAGAGTATTTTATCCTGACCAGATATTTCCTCACATAAATAATAACTAAAAAAGAAAATCTGACTTATCATTTCAGCAAAGATGCTATATGTAGTTTGGCATTTTGTAAAATTTATTTTATATTGCATTCCACAAACTATGAATTTTTTAAAATGAGGTTTGGGTATTGGTATCAAAACTATGTAATGTATTTGCATCCATATCAAACATTTGGAAACAAAACCCAACCCTAAGTAATCTTTTACATCACAGCGCATAATAACAAGATAATAAGGGATGTAATGTCTTGCTAACAGGGTTATACTGGAGATAATATAATGTAATTACATATGTTATAACCTTGTACCTAATATTTTGGTAATAGAATGCAGAAATCTCTGTAATATTGGCGTTTATATTTTTGTAATTTGGTAATCATTGGACAAATTTATGAATGTAATATTGGGGAAAACATTTCAGGTTAATAATATATCAATAATAATATTGTAATAACAAGGTAACACATGGCTAATCTGCTCACAGTAATCAGGATATCAGGGTAAATGTCTTTCAATAATAGTGGAAAAATACTATTAGAGAGTGGTAATTGGAATAATACTAACATAGGAAAGGAAATATCTGAATGAAAAAGAGGGTGATAAAAAAAATACCTCAATTTACACTATTATTATCACCCTTTATCAATATTGTTATTGCTAAGTTGTAAAGTGTTACCTCCTGTTTTTTTTCTGATCCTCATTTTTCAGCCTCATACATAAACATTCCCTGGATTGTTTCTGGGTGAGATTTCAATCAGAACCCCAAAGGCCATTTATTCACGCAGGCAAACACCACATCAGTCACATGCAGCGGTCACATGTTTCCCCGCTCGAAAAGAAGGCGATCTTGTGATAGACACAAACAGATCGTCTCTGTTTTTAGCCTGTCAAGTGAGGGACTGCCGTGTCTCCCCCATGACCTCAGACTCCAGCGCTCTTCTTCTTCTTCTTCTTCTTCTTCTTCTTCTTCTTCTTCTTTTTGTGTCTGTGAACTTGTGCCAGGCCATGTGAGAATCACGCTGGAGTGAAGGGATGAGATTGGGGCGTGCAGTAGGGGGATGGCACCAGTGATTTTTTTTGGAAGAAATAGACAGAAGGCTTGACTGACAAGCACCAGAAAAGTTTTTTTTTTTTTTTTTCACGAGTTATTGAGGTCAGGGAATGAGGAAAGTAGAGCAAAACCGTAGTGATTACATCTTGAAAGTCAATGGGATTCATCAGGGATAGCCGAATGTCTTTTCATGAAAACTCATGTGCTAAAAACAACAGGGAAAGCAGCAAGCAGAGGTGCTCTGTGAAGATTTTAAGTAATAAGCAGGTTCTTTGCTTTGATTGGACATATGGTTCAGCTGTTGAGCGGCTGCTTTCTGCTGTGAACATTTGTACGGCATGTTTCCTCTGACTATAACAAAGGAATCCAAGTGTACAGCATGATTTGTTTTCTGAGAATATTCTCAGATGAACATGACAAAACACACATTAGAGAACTTCAATGACACAGTTTATTTATCACCACTTGACCTGTGTGTGTGTGTGTGTGTGTGCGCGCATGTGTGTGTGTGCGTGAGCGTGTGTGTGCGTGCGTGCGTGTGTATGCCTCTCTTGTATGATTGTAAAACCTTTGATATCTAGCTCGATTGTGATAGTCCCCCTTCCTGTACATGAACACATATTCTGCTATTAAAAATACACAACAGGCCATAACAACTCAATTGGTGTCTTCGCTACACACAACAAGGCCTGGCATCTGTAAACGGTGAAAAGTAACAATCAAATAAGAACATCAACTTAATCCTTGGTAGGTGTGAAGGGGTTTGCTCTTTTAGGTTGAAGCGCTCCTCCTTGTTTTAGTCAATACAAGTCTTGATTTTGTAGCACTTGGTATTATTAGATTGAATGACATTATGAGGTGTAGAAAATAATCAATGGTTACACAGTTTTCAGAAAAAAGTATACTGTATATATATATAGTTATATATATAGATTTATATTCATTTATAAGCTTTTTAAAATAGCACAGTAAACACTTTGCACACATGATAAAAACCACTGAATGTGTCTGATTGTTTATGTATAGGCCAATGGCGTTAAGGGAACCACATCCTGGTAAAGGGTCATTTCACTTTCTCTGCAGTCAGCTCAGGAAGGAGCTTGAAATATCTGTTAGTCACTTGTTTAGAAATGAAAACATTCATTTGTGATATTTTATTGTCAAACTGAACTCGACGATTGTTTTAGCTAATTTCTCTTGCGCGGTGTATTTATTAAAATCCCCTTCCTGAAATGGCTAAACTCGAAAGAGGGCTGGACCCCGACTCCAGACCGCATGTTCCTGCTTGTAACTGTATGTTGGAATACATTAGAGTCTGCACACTTGAACTACACAGAAAGAACAACAGAAACAAAAAAGAGAAGTTATATAAAGACAGTCAAGTCAGAAAAAACCGGAGATACAGAATTTATAGTACTGCACATCATCTCTGCTTGTTCCATTGTCTTCTTTTTTTCTGTCATTTTATACCTGTACAACACCTGCTCTCTCTCTCTCTCTCTCTCTCTCTCTCTCTCTCTCTCTCTCTCTCTAAAATTGTCGTCTCTTGCTCAGTCTTTCGCTTTCACTCTGGCTGTCCATCTCCTTTTTTTCCCCCACACACAGTCTCTGTACAGTTGGCTTAGTGGTGACCATAGAAATAGCTAAAGGGTTCCGTGTGATGTTGGTTGAAGTTTGTACAGAAACATAGTTTTTTTTTTTCTTCATGTAAACAGGCACACACAGATCTCTAGAGGCTAACTCCTCAGTCAAAAAAAAACACCTCTGTGAGTTAATCACTCCCTCTTCGTCTTGTTTTGTATTCCTCTCTTCGTTTCAGTTCTTCTCTCCTTTCTGCTGATGACTTTATAATCTTCACATCGTCGAGTGTTTTCGGCCCCGGTCTCAGTCCTGCTGAGAGGAATAAGGCTTTGGATTGCTCCTCAGATATCTAGAGGTTTACAGCTACTCAGTATTTATTTCTCCTTTCCTCCCTCGGCGAACACTGCCAAGGCTTCGTTACAGTTCGCCACCCGAGATAATGAAGTTTAACCAAGGTTGCTGTTGTCCAGGTTGCTGTTTGTTTAGTTTTATTTTGCTGTCTCTAGCATCAGTGTTGGTGGTCTAGTACAGAAATTCACGCTGTCTCCGACAGGTCCACATGGAACGAGCTAGCAAATCCTTTTGCGGGCTGAAAAGACAGAGAACACACTCGTTAAGACAAATGACACCCTTTCCCTGGAGACTTTTTAGTGACACAATCGGCCCGAAATACCATCTCTTGAAGGATACATGCCACAAAGGACTCTCTGTGAAGTTATTTATATACCCTAAAGGCTGGTCCTCGCAGTATAATGGTAAAACTAATTTGGGAATTGGGTAAAAACATGTCCATCAGCAAAGATAAATGTTCAAAATTTGGTGGCTACATAATGCATGCATAAAAAATACACAGAGCGCTAATTGCTTCATTAATTATCTATAAATGGATCATTAAACATTTATAAACCCTTTATCAAGGCAACCCTAGTGATCAGAGCATCGCTATAGCCACTCGTAGCAAATGATGCTATTTTTAAAAGAAGAAGATGATGCCTATTGGTTAATATAGCTTCAGCCTCTGGGAATAGTCTCATTTTTTTACAGACTGATGAACAACAAAACCACAGGGTCCATTTATTTCAAGAGACAAGGCAAACGGGAGGAGAAGTCATAAATCAAGAAAAATAAAATGAAATAGAATTTATGTTGTGAAAAGAAGTTGTGAGTTTTGGACTTGGTGAATATGGAGTGCATTTATCCTAACCCTGCGGGGTAGACGAGACAAGCAGACATGCAGGCAGCTATATTTGGAGCAAAGCGGGCTCTAGCACCTAAAGGCTAAATACCAATTATTTTTCACATGGACCTGATGTGCAAGGAGAAGATTGCTTAGTTCTGTTTGCGAAAGTGGAAAACAATACAGACAACAAAAAAAAAGCAGGTTATGGTGCTCATCGTTTACCTGAGAGACAGGCCACAGTCAGCATGCAGTATCATGGAGGATGGTGGTTAACATGGTGGTGACTTGACTGGAAATGACTTCTCTACTGAACGTGTATATCGAATCCATTCTCTACTCTTAGAGCTAATAGAATATTCATGTAATGTGGGAGCAAGCAATTGAAAGCGGCAAATATCCTGCCATCCTCTTCTAAATAATACCATCCAGCTTCTTTAGAGATGCAAGCTGGAAACTCCATTTTTATTCCAAAAGGATATCAATATGTTTCACTTGCCAAATTAAACCTTCATCCTTTCTCACACAAAACTTGTGTGCGTGACTTTCCCAACTGAAGAATCTTGACCTCATGGTTGTCAGCGCACCTCACCCACCCTTCTTTGTGTCACGTATTGATCCACAAGCAAGTATAGATACTCCAGACATCCTTTTTAGAACAAAATGGACTTCAGTCCTTCTGAAAGAGAAGAAGCGTGGGTTGTATGCTTCACCTTTCGAGCTATTCAGTAGGGAAGTCATCGTGCCCGAGCGAAACTCAGTTGAGCAAATAGAAAAAGATGTCCTTTACAGCATGAGATGATCTATCTCTTATTTCCTCTCTGTGCATGTTTTCAACTGAACAGCATTTGCTTGCATGTGTGTGAAGATGGTGAGAAGAGGAATATGATGTGTGCTTGTGTTGGTGACCTTTACTTATATGAGCATCAGATAAAAAGACTGATTGGAGAGGATCTCGAGGGGGGGAATTTAGAGAAAA
Organism: Thunnus albacares; assembly: GCF_914725855.1. Classification (NCBI taxonomy): domain Eukaryota; kingdom Metazoa; phylum Chordata; class Actinopteri; order Scombriformes; family Scombridae; genus Thunnus; species Thunnus albacares. Next base: position 10,656,552 of record NC_058108.1, on the reverse strand, counting down.
GGAAAAAGAAAGAAAAAGGGGCCACAGCAAACTAATATGAGTCCAATTCAAATTTTGTTTATTTTATAATAAGACACATGATTACAGACAGTATTTAGGATTAGGGTGGGGTTAGATCTATTTTTTTTTAAAGCGGGTTTTGGAGAAGGGGAGTTAGCAATAATAGATTACATTTTACATTTGACAAAAGAAATGATAATTTACAAAAAAAAAAAAAAATACAACAAAACATAAAGCCATATTTTTAAACTCCTTAAAAATAGAAGAAACAAACGTTGATAAACAACATAAAAAGTCCCGATCAGAATCAAGAGGCAGATTCAGCGTCCCCTCCTTTTAGTATCTGTACTGGACCAGACCAAAGTCATAGGGTCCCAGGGAACTTTCATACTGATACTCACAGAGAAAGGTGGGTTTGTACGGTAGGGTCCCCCTATCATACTCTTTCCTCTCTAGCGTGCTGGAGCTGTACTGCTGCTGTTGCGGATGGAGGTGATGGTGAAGGCTGTGGTGTGACTGTGACCTTTGACCGTCCTTGCCAAAGGTGGAGAATGACCTATCGCTGGACGAGGCGGTGGACGAGGTCATGGTGAGTTGGTCGGAGAGGTTGACGGAGGAGGGTACCTCAGTGTCGGGCAGCGTGGCGTCCATGCCGGGGACGTGCAGGTTGCTGCGGTAGTCCGGCCCCTGGCGCCCATCTGACGGCACGAAGGACGGCATCCAGCAGCGGTCGGAGTGTCCCAGGGCCTTGCACTCCTCCGTGCAGTTGGAGAACAGGTCCGCACCTGCAGAGAGAATACAGATGGACGGATGGAAAGTTGAAGCAGGATGAGGAGGGTGGAAATGTGGATGAAAAATTACAGAGATGTAAGGGATGATAAGTAAAAGGGAAAAAAAATAAATAAAAGGAGTCGAGGGAGCATGAGAGGAGAAGCAGCAAGGATATTTGGAGTGGAAAGGCGAGATGGGAGGAAGAGATGGGAGAAAGAGACCAGAAGAGAGAATACAAGTTAGCAATCATTTGCCAATGTCGCGAGCAGAAAAAGTGCAGCAAAAGCTATTCATCAAAGAGACAAGGCCAACATTGATGAAGCGAATTGTTTGCTTTCCTCCTCACCTCATTCATTCTGAATGAAATGTGCAATCAAAGTGATGTGGTGTTGCAAAAACATTTCGCCCCCCTCTCCCCATCAACATCCTCAGACTCACAATTGATTCCCAAACACCAAGAGACAAAATGTGAATCCATATTCCATCATCTTTACACAAAAACAACAATTATCTTAAGAAATGCACCACAAAAAGCAACAAAATATTCACTAGCTGATTAATCACAATCTAATGTCAATCATCCCTATACAAACCGACAAACTGTGTAATTGACACAGAGCTACTGCCAAAAGCAAAACATCAACATAAAAAAGATTAAATTAACATCTGAAATGACATAATAGAATAACACACACACACTCACACACGCACACAACTATCATGAAAGAGGTACCAGTTATGTTAATTACACTCTCTTAGAGAGAATAAAGAGAGGAGGATGGGGGGGGTGGGGAGGGGGAGTATGAGCGAGATTATAAAAGGGAAGAGAGAGGAACAAGAGATGTGAACAGAGTCATCATAATAATGAGACCCTGCAGCCATTCTTCTCCTGTGCAGATTGGATTCGTAGTTTTCCCGGTTTCCACTGAAGCCGGGACAATGTGGGAAAGCACTGGAAAGACGTGATCAAAGCTGGAGACGGGCAGATTAAGGTGAGAGAGAGATGCATTACATGGAAGAGAGGCGGAAGGAGAGAGAGAGAGAGAGAGAGAGAGAGAGAGAGAGAGACAAAGAAAGCGGACAATCTGTAATCTGTAATTCCCTTGAGGCTGAGAGGGCTTCAGATCAAAGGGTGTACTTACACAAATCTATTCTACTGATCTATTCGACTGATAATGCCACTGTTCCTCTATTACTAAAAGAATGCACGCGCACACACAAACAATGTAATGTAAGCACCTACATATCAATAGCTATTAGGCTACAGAGAAACATAAGCCTACGTGGAGTATGTATATACACAGAAACAAGGTAAGAATATCACATTTAATTATCAGAACAGATCGATGCAACCATGCCAATGAAGAAATATGATCATTTAAAATGATCTGCCATAATATAAGAGGGTAAAGATGCCATTTTATTCACTGCTATTGCAGTTTTACTCTTCTGATTTGTAAGGGAAGAAACAAGTATCCTCTCATTATTATGGATTATCTTTACCTTCAGTGACAGTGAGAACAGAGAAAGTGTCACTGGTTAGAAATACAATGATGCACATTACCAAACTTTGCATTTCACTTTGGTTTGTTCTGTCAGATTGGATGCGGCTGCTCTACTAGTCTGTGCATCATGTGTGCACAATGTTCCAACAATATAATGCCAATTTAACAAGTCTGCACTTTTTTTTTTTTAATAAATAAAAACCTGTGTGTGGGAAACACTACATAATTGAGGCAACATCATATTGGTGTCCTATAGGCCAGACTCCTACCGGCAGCCCTGAGGGGATTGATCTTTTCATTATAATATTTTATGACAATTATGATAATTTTATACTATCTTATTTTTTTAAATCACAATATCTGTCAATTGGTGTCTCTATATACACACTAGTTCTTATTATGTCTTATTCTGGTTATAATCATGTTTGGGATTTAATATAGCTGATTATAAAATTTCCCTTCATTTTACAACACAGTGCACATTTTAGGCCTGCATTAAAATTTGTGAAGATGATGCAATGTAGATGTTTTATAGCTGCGTTAAAGGAGAGTTTCACAATTAAGTCTGTCTTAAAACACTGGACCTTGACATGTGTTTATTGCTGCATTCATTCCTCCTGTTCATACTGGTCATTAGAGGATCCCTTCATATTGCACTCTGAAGGTAAGTGATGTGAGACAAAATCTACAGTCCTCCTGTGCAAAAATGTATTTCAAATGTTTTTGTAATGTTTTTTATGCTAATATGAAGCTTCATCTGTCCAAATTAGTCAATATTTTTCAAAATTACAGTCTTTTTGCTACAGTTCTTCCACTGCAGTTGAGCAGGAAAACACTGTCCATCAAGACACAAAGAGGGATTTTTTTTACTAAACAGGCTTTAACTGCAGAAGAGATCCACTTTATTTGACTAATTCAGTCTCAAATTATCTTCAGAAAAAAACATTTTAAATAAATTCTTTCTCAAAATGAGGACTGTGGATTTTGTCTCCCATCACTTACAATGTAAACACACTTGGGATCCTTTAATGGTCAGAATGAACCGGAGGAATGATCACAGTGGACAAAACCTGTTTCGATGTTCATATATGCAACTGACTATTATTTTACCAAAGACTTGAAAAATTGTTAGCCTATTTTAAGAAAAAAATAACACAATGATAACCTAGTAGTATTTTCTATAATATCCATAGAGCGAGGATGTCATTGTGTCATCTGTCATGGCAGAAAGAACAGGATTTAGAACACTTCAACATTAACGTGAAGTTTTCAGCAGCAGCTCTTTAGAAGTGTGGGTCAGCTGTAAAATGTCTGAAATAGACGGCGGCAACCGCTCCGTTCGCATCATCTACTCCTACTAGCTGTCATACAATTGAATGAAACTACTCTTTTTATACATATGTTTTGTGGTGGCCCGGTGGGTCACTTACTCACAATGTTTGTGTGGAATATAAGTATGCTGGTTACATGTTTCACACAGTGGTGTGATATATATATATATATATATATATACATATAAATAAGCCAGGATTGCAAAATAAGTGGCAGCCAGCAGTTTCCATTAATGATTGAATGTCACCCCCCCCAGTGTCCACACACAGAGTGAGCCACAAGTCTCTTCTCAGTGAGCAATGTGTTTTTTAAGAAAGTAATGCACACACTGGACATCAGTAACAGAGATTCTTGGGTGCCTGAAATTAATTACAAAAGCCCTTTTCCCTCTCTGTTATATCCATCAAGTGGTGGCGCCCTAGACAACCACTTCACTCACTTATACCTAAAAACAGCCCTGTCAACTAGTCTCCTTATGACATCTAGGCATTGAAGACAGAAGGGAAAGAAAATAGTCAGAACAACCACAGGGGAGTGCTTTTTATTATTATTACAGATCGGATTATACTTAACCCGTCTTATCAAAGATCAAAAAACTTCACAGACGTTTTAATTTTATTAGAGCAGCTACAATATGTGCAATCAAACATATCAGACTGACTTAATTTACTTAGTATTACAACTTATTCTAACTGCAAATGTCATTCAGTGCACATGTAAATAGCATCTATTATTAACTGCCTTAGAACTACGATCGTGGCTGATTCTATCCTTTTTGTTTATTTGTGCATTGTGTGGATGTGATCACGTCACAAATTCAGGCCTCGCAGGGAGCGAGACAGGCCACAAGACTGCAGTGACCAGAAAGCCCGAGGAGACACAAGGTCTTACAGACAAGAGACAGCAGGGGCCAAACAGACGGGAGAGTCACAGATTTCACAGACAGAGACAGCAGGCAGGAGAAGCAGCAAGACTGCAGGAGCCATAAGGAAGGAGAGGGAAGACCCAGGCAATCGCAGATGGAAAGAGCAATGGCCAAAAAAGACAGGGGGAGACCTGGGCCTCGCAGATGGAGACTGTATGGATGGAGGGGTTAGACAGAGGTGGGCAGTGAAGGGAGGGGCTTTTCTAACACAATGAAAATGAAAAATTTCCAGTTCAACATTGGTTTTTATTTATTTTAACTCTATTATATTTAATATTACATATAGAAATATTTTTAACATCCAGCCAGCCACTTTCAATGCCCTGTTATCTAACTGTTCAGGGTCATGTGGGGCTGGAATCCCGGCACGCTTTATGTGAGAGGCTGAATAAAAGAAAAGAAAATGTAGAAAATGTAAGAAAAAATGTCAATGTAAAATTATGCTTAAACTTTAATAGAGTTCATTATATCAACTGGGGATTAACAGCATGATTTCATTTTCCCTTGGGATATAGGGAGTTCACTACAAGCCTACAACATGCTGTTTCACTATGCTCAGTTATTTACTTTGAGTAAAGCACAGGATTTGAGGAGAAAAAATAGCTGCACATAAGAGCTGACAGCTACTTTCTTTTGTGTTTTATTCAACAGATTATGTTTGATTCAGCAAGTTTTAAAGACATCAATGTCTGTTTACCAGACAGTGCGTTTGCTGCCAAGAGGTTCATTTGTTTTTTATCACCACCTTGCACTTGTGGGTTGTGGTTCAGTGGCAGCTCTGTACTCAAGAAGAGAAACCGTGATTCGGTGGAGAACAAAACGAGTGATCTCTAAATTTACAACATGAACAGTGCTGGAGTGCTACTCCGGGAGAACTGTGTAAATAAATGCAAATTTCAATTTTGAGTGGCGTTTACTTGCATTTATCCTCCGATTCACCCTTGAAATGAATGTATGTTTATGCTGTCTTCTAAGGTTGGGGGCATATTAATCATGGTATTTCTGTTAATTCCCATTTTACATTTAGCCTTTAGCCTTTTAATGGACTTTTTCACAAATTAATTTCCTCTTCTGACACACGAGGGTGTTGGCCTCAGGCCCTCCAATCATCTCTGTGCTGCTGTGCAGATAAAGTGGTTTGTAGTCACAATGCATATGCTTCTAAATGTGCAAACAAAATCAGCAGAAAGGGTAAAAGCACAGGTGCAAAACGAACACACATGCAACTGTTCAGAAAGGACATGGACACACACACACACACACACTCCTACACACGCATGCGAATACACAGTTAATGTCAAAGGATTAAGAGAAAGCTCAGTTTGTTCCATATTTTTTATATCTCAGTATATTACCGAGGAGGCACAAGGGCGTATTGTACTTGATGTGTAAATATAGTCTGCAGCAGTCACTGTTTACTATGTATCAGGCTTGCAGAAACTCTTGTCATAAGGTTCCAAAGTATTCCGTGATTTTTGCCTGCCGGCTCACTGTTAAAAACAGTGACATCAACATGTATGTTTGCAAACACGCGGGCTTAAAAATACACTCTTACGCCGAGATATGGAAATGTACACAAGTAAACAGACAGACAGACCACACGCACATGACACCCAGTGGCTGTTGATCCCCGCAAAGCACCTTTTCTTCCTCGGGCAGGAAGCAAAACAACAACCATCCAGTGACTGGCAATGACAGGCCCTGCCAGCAGCCCTATCTCTCATCATGACCTCATCAGGCAGGAGGAACACACACACATCCAGGCTTGCACGCACACATACACTCACACACGCACACACGGAAGTAAACGATGCTACACAATGCAAACACAATCTACTTGCTAATAAGCAATCAGTACTTCTGTTCTTTTTTTTCCATTACATCTCTGCATGTTTCTGAAATCCCACGTCGGTATGATTTGACTAATTGCGCTGCCTGACATACATCCAGCAACTGGGAGTGAGGAAATGAAGGAAAACAAATCCTGAGAAAACACAAGCCCCATGTTCGAATTCACTTTGTGGGTATATCTGCTGCACTCAGATTTGCAGTCCCTCCCTGCACTCATTCCTCTGTCTGTTTCTCTTTCTTCTCTATTAGTCCCTTTGTGTCTCTTTCCCTTTTTCTGTGTCTCTGTCTCTTGTTATTTCTTCTCACATTTAATCCTCTTTGCCCGTTTCTTCCTCTTTCTTTATTTCTTTTTTACCTCTCTCAAAAGAAAAAAAAAACACTCCTTCTCCCCCAGGTAGAGGGTGTCTTCTATCCGTACCTGTGTTTTTCATCTTGTCCTCCACTGTTCCAGAGAGAATACAGACACAAAACGTCAATATTTGGACAGCAGCTCGGGTCGGCAGGGGAGCAGCATAGCTTCCTTACAAGAGTTGGCCAGTGAGGCTGTGATGAGTAAAGCAGAGACCTCCCAGGGCCAAAACAGAGCAAGATGGCTCCTACCATATCCAGTAATGACAGACAGAGAAATTGTTCTGAGTCTCTGAGAGGCAGCTAACCATTTTCGATGTTTGCTACACGGCAACTGGGGCTGGGAAGAAGAGCCAAGATGGCCGCTTGCCCTAACAGTGTCTGTTTGATTAATCTCCTCCCTTATATATTGTTGGAGAGGTCCTGGATGACCACTGATTATCTGTCTCTGGTTTGTATATTTTTCATCACTTGGTCTACTCTTCAAAAGCAGCGAGCTACATTATATATAGTCTCGACCAGACAAAGTCATGGACATGAGACTGTATACACTGAGACCTCCTGATTTACTTATGTGCACCAAAGGTGGACAATAAAGTGATTGTAATTGTTTTGATTGTGATTTTGATTCCAGGTCATTACAACTTAGGCTTTACTTTCAAAGTTTTGGCTATCATTTCGCTTAGTTATGATAACATTCCTTATTACTCTGGAGAGCGGGGGTACATAACATATGCCGATCAAGTAGTGGGTTATGATAAACTGTTGACTTTGCCCGCTGATGACTTCCTTTGGTAAAGAAATCATGGTAAGTTCTAGGTATTTACAGCACACATACTAATACCAAATTTACCGTGGCCCAACACCAGTCCACAGCTCAGTGGTTAGGATCCAGTGATCTAAACCACTTTATTTTAGGTAAAACTGGAAACTTAGTTCACCTGAAATGTTGTTAATTACACAGAAAAAGAGTGCAATGATGTGCCTTTGTTTCCTCTTCCATGCAAGTTCGACTAACATGGGGTTTTGGTTCAAAGCAGTAAGATTTCTTTAGTGTTTTTACTTGTGTTTCTTGTCTGATTGTACTACTTTTCAGCCATGTCACTGCATTCCCAGATCCCATCAATGAACTTGATAAGTACAGAGTTGTTAGTATCGTTAAGAATGATGGCCAAGACTATTAGACCCAAGTTGTAATAAGTCAAAATGATCCTTTCACCAAGTTGCCTTGTTGAGATTCATGACCATGTACTTCCAGGCCACAAATGTGAACAAAAGTAATTTAGTAGTTATGCTGTGCATACATTAGAGAAGAATGTAACTGAAGCTACTGATTACAAATCAGAATACCCAACACCTGTGCTTACTTTGAGCAACGTATCTTGACATCATACTTTATCATTTGAAGTTTGGCATGGCAGCCTGGCTGAAGCAGATGTTCAGTTTCTGGGCAGAAAGGATCACATGTGTGTCACTCACATGGCCAAAGCATGTTTATGACTCCCATGAGCATTGTTTATTCCTCATGTTCCACTTCAGTAACCATAGATAAAAATAAAAAGAATATAGATAGAATATAGATATCCAAGGCCACTTTCTGAACACATCTTTTTCACTTTTTGATCTTATGTTTTCAGCATATTCAAGGCATATTTATTTGTACTGGCCTGTGGTACTTTTTCATCCATTTCAGGGTAGGAACACTTAATCTGCTCTTCAGTTCATTCAGAAAGCACATCTTATTATTTGAGTTGGACCAAGGCAGCTAAATTTGCATGCACAAGGCCTTTTTTCGTCTTCTTTACCTTCAAGTGAGCAAGGTCTCCTTGTTGTTTTCTATATGCTTTTGAACTTGTACACCTGAGAGGTTCTTTTGGTCTCAGGGATCACATACATCTTCATATATCACATTATTGTGACATATATCTATGTGTGCAACAAATGGTCATTCTACTGTACAGCAATCACCAGTTTTGTTGCGTCGAAGGCCTGAGAAAGGGCTGTTTCAAAACCCTGTTTGCTAAATTCCTTTGACAGCTCACTGACATGGGAAACTGCAACACGGTGCCCACCACTAATTCATAATCAGCCATCTAATAAACCATTGCCACAGTGATTTAATTGTCCCATTTGTCATGACTGTTGTTCTCACCAAAACAAACGTCATGATAATAATCATTTCCAGTCTCCCGCCCGTCACGCAGACTTCCACAGCTGATCGAACGTTTCTAAGGTGCCAGTTTTTTTTTTCACTGATGAATATTTCATCCTGTCTCTTCTTTTATCTGTCACCTTTTTTTGGTTTGATTTCTCACTCTACACCGCAGTCTCCTATTAGGAAGATGGAGGAAATAATGGGAAAAAACAGTGTCTAATTTGAATCAAACAACCTAAAGGGTGTGGGGTAAAAAAAAAGTGTGGTAGTGCCTCACTCCAGTCATGCTTCTTTCAAAAAAGCCATTTACCCACTTTTTAAAGGTATCCGGTGATATTTCAGCCTCACAGGCAGTGTCCCTTTGATTTAAAACCACGTCAGGAGACTTATTTTCTAAAGTGTCAGACAGGCGGCCGAGCGGGAAGCTACGGCAGGTGTAGTTGATGATATGCCAACTGGAAATGGTTTTCCCTTGATTTGAAATATTCCTAGGTGCACCAAAAAGGGAGAGTGTGCCGCGTGGTCCCGTGAGGAAACCTTGCCTCTAACCCTCCTTTGATAATTGCTATGCAAAGGTTCTAGAAATGAATTACTGATCAGCCGAGTGTTGCAGAGAGCTAACGTGTGGGGGAGACAGAATGAAGGATGAGACCCTGCCACAAACTCTGGAAGAGAATACGTGTGTGTCAGACAAACACAACCGCATACACAATGCAAGCATATAAGGACACATGCTAAATATATGTGTGTGTATGTACGGATTTGTTTGTGCACACAAATGCTGGAGAAATACATACAAATGCACATGGTCTATACATAGTCCCGGCTGAAGCTTATTCAGTTTGGCTCTCTACCGAAAAACATGCACTCAGCACAAAACTCTTACAGGCAAAGTGCACACAATAGTGTACACAAACATAGTGTAGCATACAACCCACATGAGACAACCAGCAGTATTCTGATTCCCATATTTACCCGGTAAAAAAAGTCATACAGAGACACAAGTCAGCAATGGGTTTGCCTATATAGAGACAATATACACCTGGCAGAGGGCCAAGCATCAGCTACCACTCTCGCCTCTTAAACTGGATCTCATTTAAGCTTCCCAGCTCACCGTCTCCAAGGAGAACTCCTTTTCAATACAGACATCATCACCTAGCCTTGTTTTCTCCTACACAAAACACACAGCATACACAAGCGGATTACATACAGGTATCATGTAGACGCCTACATATTAAATCAGACAATGGTGTACCTCTACACACACACACATATACACACACACTCCGTCTGGTTTTGTTTACAGAAGTCTGTGAAACTCAAGTGTCCCTCTTTCCAAAATACCAGTCATGTGATATTACCTCCCATGGAGTGTTAAAGCTGTTCCCTTCTAAATCCAACATGAGGAACAAATGTTGGTTCCTAATATGAAATACAGAGTACAGCACCAACTGCGTACACTCCCAGGCCAGTGCCAAATGAACACGCTCTGAGCCAAATAAAGCTGAGGACACTTGTTATTGGTTCTTAAATGCAGGCCTGTAACCCTGCTAGAAAAACCATCACTTTGAAAAACCAAGATATGAAGGAATTCAATGCAATATTCCACATTAGTGTTAAAACCCTCTGGCCAGTCCTGGAACATCATATCAGGTCTAAAATGCGTATCACATAATTATAGCCGTAGCACGTTCCATGTCATCCTTTCTCTTTGCTGTGTGTTTCTGTCTCTGGTCTGTTTTGTAGAATAGCAGGAATGATTTTAAAAAAAAAAAAGAACAGTCCAGCTCTGCATGACTGTGCTGCTCTTGACATTCATACATCACATTCTGATGGAGGGCTTTCAACTCTGAATGTATTTTTCATCATCCATGTTAATATTTATTCCACAAAGCAAATCCTTCTTGATAAAGAAAGAAAGGAGCCTTTGGATGCATTCCACCTCTGCATTTCAGTCTCGTACAGTTTGACCCTCCAAACCTGTTTCATCAGCAAGGGCAGGGAGTGACGCTACCACTACTGCATATTGGCTCTCTATTTTGGTTTGGTTCATTAATAATGTCAAACAGCGTAGAGTCTGATGAGGACCATTCACTATTCTACAACACCTATCTAATCTGCTCTATTTGTATTCCCAGCACTGATATGATATTTGGCAGGCTCCGGTCTAGACAGGGATCTTACGCGAGCCATGTGGAACAATCCCTCAGAAGGAAAGGGCAATTCAATATGAAATGAGTTTTCGTATTGCTCCACTTTTTGTCTGACTCCACTTTGATCAATAAACAGGTACTAACCTAATAGAAATTTAGAGAGAACAAGGGGAGTCTTATGATAAGACTTAAAGCCTTGTCTAAAAAAATCCACTGCACTGTTAAGTGTAGAGGAGAAATCAGTCAGTAAATAAACCTGAAACTGAAGGGAAATGTTCCTTTGCTTTAACTTATGCCAAAGCTACAAAGATTTGGATAAACAAAAAGAAAGAACAAAAAAGCTGCTTATGTGTTTGATCAGCTAAATCTATAACCAACAAAAGCAGTACAATTCACCAAATGTGAGGCAGTTCATACAGCTGATTGAAATGCATCTCATTATATCAATTTAGCTTCCATGCGTCTTCCTTTCACTTGAGTGAACCTATTGATTTGTGCCACTAAAGCACTATAGGCCTCACACTGCCTCGCCGCAAGTCGCTGTCCTTTTACCACCATTCCGTGAAACAGCAGCGGAGTTAGAAAGAAAGAAGGGGGGAAAAGCTAGAGAGAGAGAGAGAGACAAAGAAAGGAAAGAGATTTCCCCAAATATTTCTCCCTTTCACCCGGGTGTGAAATACAATCAACACCTCTGGGGCTGTTCATGCCAGCCAGGAACCCGGAGCCCGGGCCTTTGCACACTCTCAAATTAAGGAAATTAAAAGTCACCAGTCCGCACCAACAATTCAGCATTATCCCATTCACAATCGCAAACACACACACACTGTTGAGACGAAGAAGGGAAGTGGGGTATTTGAGCAGTGAAATGACAGTGTAATTACACAATGTGAGGGAAACTCACCGGCCGAATGACCCCGGTTGGTAGCATCGTGGTCACTGTCGCCTTGTTCGCTGTCGCCATGACCACTGTCTTTGGAACTGACGATGTCTGCTTCTTGGAATGCCGAACTGAAAAAGGCAGGGAGGCGAGAGTAGGAGAGCAGACAGTCATGTCAGAGAAGGAGGAGAAGGCGGTATGGTGGTATGATAATAATGAAGGGGGCAGACGCAGAGGTCGAGATACAGTATCGGGACGGGGAAGATGAAGAGAAAGGAGGGGGATTAAATGAGGGGGGCAGAGAGGGAACAGGAGACAGAGAGAAAGAGACAGAAAAGGGGAATCAGAAATCAACACCACATTAATACAGTCATGGGGGCGTCAAGAGTCTAAATTGGATGTTACACATGGCATGTAATGAAATCCAGCATTAGAGCTTTAATAGGCGCTGCACTGTCAGTTACGGGACTGATGCCAAATTGAAGAGCAACATTATGGATACTTTGTGAACCGTGTAGCCTCTCAAAGCAACAATTAACGATGCGGAATGTACATGATTCATACTGATGGGTGTAATATTCAATTTTATAGATATGTGAATAGCCTGTGGATCCATGATGCCTATTGGATGCTACAAATCCTCTGATGGTGGATGGTATTTGGTTCAATAGACACTGTACATTGGTAATTATATGATGTGTGTGTGTGTGTGTGTGTGTGTGTGTGAGAGAGAGAGAGAGAGAGAGAATGATGTGTGCTTTTCCCTACCTGTTGACACGTCTGGGTCTGTCCACCAGATAGCTGAGTTCTGCTCGTTGATGTTTTGTCTAGAAACCCACAGAAACACACATTTGATCACCTTTAATACCAAATAGACACATTATTAAATATAAAAGAAGGAGGGTCATTGCTACATGAGAGAAACATAACTGACCACGAATGTATACATTGGTTATCAACATGCAACAGTGTTAGAAGAGTAGTTATACTGTGGCAGCGTGAGGCTGGGGTACCGACGTTGCGCGCATCCACTTGGTGAGTGAGTGGGCGAGAGGAGACGAGAGCAGGGGAGAGTGGGTTAGGGAGGCGATTGAATGCGTAAATGATTGAGCCGCCCGATGCTGAAACTGAACAACCTTTGTTCACGGTGCTGCCGTGCTGGGTCGTGCGCGGAATACTTAACGCACAGCAAAGGCAAGGCTGTGACTGGCTGTCTGGCTCCACTCCAGCCTCACCGCAATCAACAAAAAGCTTCAACTCCTCAGTTCCCCGAGCAGAACGCACAGGTTAAACACAAAACAGCTCCGTCAAGTCACTCGTCTCCTCCCTTCCTCTGATGATATTTGCCACCCCAAACTTCTTCTGACCTTCTGATACATCATCTAAATTTTCTGCGGTAAAGGAGCAATTAGGGAAAGCTACTGATGTCACTAAACCATCAGAAATGCGTTCTTGGTGAAATTTTTTACACAAAGTTTCTGATCATTCATGTTTCCACTTCATTGTAATTATCAAAAATCTACATTATTTGGACTCGCTGTCGTGATAAATGCCACACCTTGACAGACAGTTAACCCAAATATTCAAAATCAGCTGATTTTGATTTTACCCCTAAACAAAAAATTGTCTATCCATGTGTGCGCGCTCGTGTGATTAAGTTAATATATGGGTCAAATTGAACCATTATCACCAAATACAGCATAAAAAAGAAAAGTGTTTTACAATCTGGTAGTCTGGCTAAAAAATTATAAGCACTTGATGCCCAAAGAGACGAGCTCTGTCACACTCAGAAGATAACAGTCTATTGCGTGCGATATAAAGGTTGATTTGACAGCAGTCTATTGCGAATAAAACTAAAAGGCCACATGAGATTTAACAATTGACATGTCCAATCACCAGTACGCATGACAATGATTAAAGGCCACAGAGCAGAACAGCCAAGTCAATACCGTTTCCATCTTCTGCGAGACTTTCGTTACGCATGACCTGAATGGATAACACACTTTGACATGAAACACAGGCACAGATGTTGATTTCTGGAGGATCTTTTGAATCAGGTTAACCCTTTAAATCGTGGTTTTGTGAACTTTTAAGACATGTAACGGGGAGTTAAGTGGAGCCCTGGGTAATAAAAGGTGATTCAGGCTTCTCTTACCTCATTAGAGAGAATACTGCCATTGGATATGATGTCCGGTTGTTGGTCACTGTAACCCGTGACTATGGCGCCACAGGGGTTGGTGTGATCCGTGTCAGTGCTGCGGGAGGGGCTGCACGGTTTGAGGAACATCAGATCCGTTTTGGCGGACTCCGGTGTCAGACACACCTGGTAGCAGTAGGAGTTCTGGTTCTGGTGGTGGTGGGAGCCGAAGCCCCCTCCCACGCCGCCCACACCAGACTCCTCCACGGGCACCTGCCCCACGGGCCCGACCCCTGACGTCACGTTGGTGCTCTGAACTAACATGATGTCGGATTTACTCAGCTTCTTCTGTTTCCGGCCGCGAGCCTGTCTGCTGCAACAGGAGCCGCAGCACAGGCAGCAGTCACCGGCCAGCAGGCACGTGTACAGGTTGAGCTTCTTGTCCTTTTGGCAGCGCACGGCCAGTACGATCATGGCCAGGAGGAAGATGAAGGAAACAGAGCCCAGGGCTATGATGAGAATGAGGGTGAGGTCAAGGGAGGTCTCCTTTGCCTTGGAGGCCGAGCCACGATCCCCGCTGCGGCCCTCGACCACGCTGTCCACTAATATTACACTCACACTCGCCGAGGACGAGAGAGGGGGCTGCCCGTGGTCCCTCACTTCGATCAGCAGGTCATAGTAGCCCTGAGGGTCCCGCTTAGGAGAGATCCTGCGGGCTGTCCTCAGCTCCCCTGTCCTCCAGTCCATGCGGAACATCCCCATCTCGTTGCCCCGCAGGATGCTGTAGGACAGCCGTGCGTTCTCGCCGTCATCCGCATCCATGGCCACAATGCGCGTCACCAGGTAGCCGGGCTCCGCAGAGCGCGGTAGGTGCTCTCTGGCTGTGCCGTTTTTACCGATGGGGGCAATAACAGTGGGAGCGTTGTCATTTTGGTCAACTATAATCACATTTACAGTGGCATTAGAGAAGAGCTCAGCAGCACCCGAGTCCTTAGCCTGGACCATGAAGCTAAACTCCTTCAGCTGCTCATAATCAAAAGAGCGCAGCGCGTAAAGGTAACCGGTGTCCTGGTTTATGGACACATACGTGTCCACAGACATGCCCTGTATGTCACACTCCAATATGGAGTAAGTAATAAGAGCGTTTTGTCCTATATCAGGGTCCAAAGCGCTCACGGAGTGAATGAAAGCACCGGGCACATTATTCTCGGTCACATACACATCATAAACAGCTTGCGTAAAACAGGGCGCATTGTCATTCTCATCGGAGACGTGCACTTTAATGGACTTGCTGGTGGCGAGAGAAGGCTGACCCTTGTCTTTGGCCACCACGGTGATGGTGTATGAATCTGTGTTCTCTCTGTCCAGCGGCCCGTCTGTCACGATGGTGTAGTAGTTTTTAAACGACGATTTCAGCTTGAAAGGAACGCCTCCCAGTATTTCGCAGCTCATTTGCCCATTCTCACCAGAGTCCCGGTCTGAGACGCTAAAAAGTGCGATCACGGTGCCCGGGGCGTCCTGCTCGCTCACAGATTCAGTCACAGTGCTGAAACCGATCTCTGGTGTGTTGTCGTTCACGTCCACGAGTTTCACCAGCACTTTGCAGTGCGCGGGGACTGCGTTAGCGCCCATGTCTTTAGCCTGGACGTAAATCTGGTGCGTGTTGCTCTCTTCAAAGTCCACCTCGCCCGCCACCTCTATCCTACCTGTTCTGGCATCAATATTGAATAGGTCCTTTATCCGCGGGGTGTTGTGACTGCTGAAAGAATAAACTATTTCCCCGTTTTGTCCCTCGTCAACATCCGTGGCGTTGAGCTGAATGACCAAAGTGCCTACGGGCGAGTTTTCCCGCAGGTTAACAGTGTACACAGACTGGTCAAAGGTAGGCGCATTATCATTGGAGTCCAGAACTTTAACGACCAGGAGAGCCGTCCCGGTTCGCTGCGGGATGCCCCCATCCACAGCCGTCAGCACATAGCGGTGCACCGCCTGCTGCTCCCTGTCCAGCGGCTTCTCCAGCACCAGCTCTGCGAACTTGTTTCCGTCACTTTGTGTCTGCACGTCAAGGTAAAAATAGTTATTATTCGTTATGGCATATGTGCTGAGCGCGTTTGTGCCCACGTCAGGGTCGAAGGCATTCTCCACCGGGAAACGGGTCCCGGGGATGGCGCTCTCCGATATCTCCACGGAAATGTCTGTCTCGGGAAAGCTGGGTGCGTTGTCGTTGATATCCATCACCTCAATCTCCACGCGAAAGAGCTCAAGCGGGTTCTCCAGAAACACCTCCAGGTGCAATAGGCACGGGATGGTCTGCTTACAGATTTCTTCCCGGTCAATTTTCTCCTTCACCAGGAGCGCACCGTTCTCTAAGTTCACCTCCAGATAAGGTGTCCGTGAACTAGGCACAGTCTGGAAGCGGCGAGCGGAAAGTTTGGTAATGTCCAGCCCCAAATCCTCTGCAATATTCCCAACCACAGAGCCAGGTTCCTGCTCCTCTGGCACGGAGTAGTGTAGCTGGGAGACAGCTCCATCCAGGATGGAGAGCAGGAATACTAACCAAATCATCTCCTCTCCCTCTCTCAAAGTGCACTTCAAGACGAAAAAAAAGTGTTATTCCTTTTTCTTACAAGAAATGAGCATTTCTCATTTCCTCTGTCCGTAAAAAGGCAGTGAAATTAACAGCAACAAGGCTGTCCGATTCTGAAATTCCTCTCCTCTGCCTCGGGTCAGTGGAACATTGTGTCGTTTCAGCTGTGAGAAGCACAGCCATTTGATCCGAGCTTCTCTGTTTTAATCAATTCTGCACCGGTCTGTGAGTTTTGGCGTCAGCGCAAACATTGCAGGCTGGAGCCAGGACGCATAGCCAACACTCCCTGTGCACAGAACAGACTGCCCCTTCTTCACATGAAGTCACACAACAAAATAGGAAATTCCACACGAGCAGAAAAAGAAAGCAAAAACTCCTATTTACGCAAAGCCGAAATCTAAAAACAAATGCAACTTCTAAATGAAGACTGGCGAATAACAGGACTTTCTCTCTATCTCTCTGTGTGAGGATGTAATCACTGCGCCTAAGCGCTCAAAGCGGATGATGCTCTCAGCTCGGCTTCTGTAAGGCGAGTGTGAGCAGCGGGGTTGGTTTTGCGCACAGCTCCTTTCCCCACCAGCCAATGGTATTCTCAAACACCGGGTGTAATGGCACCTGATTGGGGCTCTGCAACGCCAGCCAGAGCACACATCGGGCCCTCATAACAAAACCAGTTAAGTGCCGCTGCGCTGTTCTCCTTTCCTCTCCTCTTCTTTTTTCCCCTCTCCCCTCCAGACCCAGCCTCAGTTGTAACAGGGAAATTAAATGTTTTACACATCCAGTGAATTAAGAAAGTCGAATAATAGTGGGTGACAGTTGGAAACTGCGATGCTGTGTGCAGATAATATTGCAGCTGCTGAGGGAATGCTGGTCTTTGAGAACTGTTATATTATTTTTTTTTTTTATAAAAGCAGGTATTTATTATGATTATTATTGTGTGCTTTGTTTCACCTTTTTTTCCCAATGTGACACATCGCTCTTAAGCTGCAAAATAAAAGCCCATCACCCTCACAAGGTTGTCATTGATGCAATTATGTCAACAGATAGCTATTAAAGCAATGTTCTGAAACCAACGCATGAGTCAGAATGTAGCAAGGATGCCCACAGCCAAAGACCACCATGTAAAGAGCCTGCGCAAGTAAAGATAGCTAGTGACGCAATACCCCACAGTGCCGTGGCTATCCTCTCTCTCTCTCTCTCTCTCTCTCTCTTTCTTTCTCTCTCCCTCTCTCTCTCTCCCTGAGATGTACACAAATCGAGGCACAATGAAAAAAAAAAACATTTTAAATAAAGTTATATCTCCAGCGCTATTTGGCAGTGAGCATCAGTATGATATAAGGTTCCATCAGAGTAGAATCACACATGACTTACTTTAATTCAGTGTAATGAAGCATCATACTTTTGTCCTACCGTGTTGCTAATAGCCTGGAGCCTATTAGTTCCCATATCTTCCCATTCTTATCATTAACCCCCTCACATGCTGGCCTTAACTGTAATGCAGTTGCATCATTCGATAATTTAATTCATAAAGCATAAATTAAATATGCAAATTGAATAGTTGTGAGGGAGACACAAATTGTGGGGGTCTAACTACTTGCACACCATTTGGAGGATGATGACAAAAAGATGAAAAAGAGCGTAATTGAAGTTAATTAGCATAAGTCTCTAATTCCAAATGTAATAGATGGAGCGCAACAATATCGGCCGTAATGCAAAGCGACGTGCCCATTGTGGGGTGGATTAAACAGCGAGTGATACGCGATTCTGCATCTCGCCATACAAGTCAGAAGAAACAAAGAGGAGACGTTAGATGAATTTCCACCCATGTCTGAGCCGGAGCTGTGTGACTGAATCGAGCTGACACTGGAGTCGGATCTCAGAGCAGAGCGCACAGCAGCTCTCTCTCTCTCTCTTTCTCTCTCTCTCTCTCTCTCTCTCTCTCTCTCTCTCTCTCTCTCTCTCTCTCCTGTCAGGGTGTTACAGAGACCAACGTCGCCCCCTCGTGTCTGCCCGCTTTCTTTGTAATATTTCTGGAGATGAAGGGGGGACGACTGGAATTTGGACACTGGTTTCTACTCGACAATACAGTGGTGTACTCTGTTCCCTCTATATTCTCTGTGACCAGGCCTCAGTCATGCAGGACTGTAGAAATACCAAGGTCATGAATCAGATTCCCCCTGTGCCACCTCACCTACCCAAGAAATGTTTAACTAAACACAAAAAACTCTTCTGTTGAACTGCTCAGTTATTTAAGTTACATCTTTATGTAATGGACTAAATGTTACTTCAAAGAATTCTCCACAGTGCCAAGTGTATAGTTTCAGGAGAGAAATTCTAATTCCCTTTGTTTTATTTGAATTTAACTTGATTGTTTTGCTTAAAAACATTCGTATAAGATGTCACCCCTGAAGAATATCAGAATCAGCCTTAAAAGCCCACCATGTGTAATTTCCCTGTGTCTCTAGAATGTAATCATCTTCTGATGAATGTTAATGTTACCAAATTCTCAGAAACAATACAGATGATATGAACTTGGTGTTCTCAATGGCATCTATGGCCCTACTTATGAAAGTGTTTGTGTGCACATTTGACACGTAACATTTTATCTTTGATGTGTTAAACTCTAAGTATGGACGCACCCCAGTAGCCTACTGGCCAAGACGCATGCCACATAACCGTAACATCCACGGCTCAATTCCAGCAGCGGACCCTTATTGCATGTCACCCCCCATCTCCCTCTCCCCTACTTTTCCTGTCAACTCTCTCCACTGTTGCTATAATAAATGCACAAAAATGCCTTAAAAATATATAAATATATTAAAGAAATAAAAACCCACTAAGTGTGAAGCAAATGTCAACTTCAAAAGATCACTTTGAACTTTGAGTGTGAACCAGTTTACCTCTTGTTGTAATTGTTTTAGGGAAATCTTTTTAAAACTTTACACAAGAACAAATGACCTGGACATGTTTGTAGTCTACATGTACAAACTCTTTGCACTAATTGGCCTTTTTCACAGCAGACGTTTTGACTTGACACATTAGGAAAAGCACAGGTGTAACTAATGACATTAGTGATGGCTCCATGACAGTGTGACAATACCTGAACCCTGAAAACCAAAGCAGCTAAATGGAATTCAGCATTGTAAGGCAAAATATCTTCCACAAAAAGGGTCTATGAGAGTAATGAAGGTGTAATATTTCCCAGGCAGAAGTTTATCAAAGCTAACAGGAGAGTGAGGGACCAACAGTCTGTACATGCCCACACTTTCAGGTGTTAGGTCTTAGTTATGTAAGACTCAAACAGATCATCACTAAAACACTAATATGTGCATATCAACAACTGCAGTCTTATCTTATCATATCATACCATGCTTAAATCACCCTTAAAGGGCTCTTAAATTAGATCATTAATAATAATAATAATAATAACTTTAATTTATATTGCACCTTTCAAGGGACCCAAGGATGCTTTACACACAAATAATTGTGGGGTATGACATGATTAACTAGAGACCATAGGCCTTGGTGAACAAGGAAGTTTTCAGGAGTTTTTTAAAAGTGTCCAAAGATGCAATATTGCGGATCTCTGCCAGGAGAGAGTTCTAAAGGGTGGGGGCTGCCACACTGAAGGCCCTGTCCCCAAAAGACCACAGGCTGGTGTGATGGGTGGAGAGCAGACCTGTGAAGGAGGTCTGTTCTGGGGGGCAAGGACATGGAGGGATTTGTAGGTGAGGAGGATGATTTTGTAGGAGATGCAGGACTTGACTGGGAACCAGTGAAGGTGGATGAGGTTGGGGGTGATGTGCTGCCAGGGCTTGGTGCAGGTGAGAACCCTGGCAGCTGAGTTCTGCACATACTGAAGCCTGCCCAGGGCTATGCTAGGTACCCCAGACGGGACTCCATTGCAATAATCCAGACTGCTTACCATGCTGAATTTACACTATGAAAATATTTTATAAAGACTTTAGTTAACTGCATTTGGCTTCACCCTCTACATCCCTGGTTGTTTCCTCATGAGCAAGAACAACATCGGTGGTCTCTCCCCTTTCACTGTTGGCACATTTATAATTTAGTGGCTCCAAAATGACAAATGGGACATAATTTTTGACAAATGATATCATAACCGGCCATGATGTGAGGGGCTAACAGACTAAGGCCGGTCTGTAGGTAAAAGCTCAGTAGGCCATTAAAATTTCATAATATGAACAAAAAGGCAATTAAGATATCATTAAGGGGGTTAGCACCCAAAGGATATACCACAAGACTATTACAGTGCCCTTTGATAGGCCTATACCCAACTGCTGTTCAAAACTGCACTTCAGAGACCGCAATAGAACTGAGTTGTGGCCCAGTGACAAGCTAGTAAAGGGGAGGTATCGTCCCTTTCAATATGTCAACAGGAGTCTGTGTTGTTTGGATTTAAGCACACAATCACTGCTCAGGAATATTACTCCACGATGGTTTAAATGTACTCTTGGTGATCAGTACAGAAGCAGAAAAGAACCTTGTTAATTTCTGTGATGTTAGCTCATTGGCTTCCCGAAGCCCCAGGGTCATAAATGCTGGAGAAACTGTAAAAGAGAGCAGAGCAGATCTATAAACAAACAGTGTAAATGTGGACACCAGAGTCAGCCCCTCTCATTGTTGCAATAATCAAGGCTGAGAAGAAAATTGATCAATAGCACAGCAAATACAATTTGCTGTTGATAACTTTCCCACTCCTACTTGATAGCTTCCAATAGTCAGTCAGTTCATAGGCAAATAAAACAAAATAAACAGCACAGTTGTCTATAAAGAGCACAATAATATTCTTTACCCTTTCACCCAGAATGAATGCGATCAGATTCATCTGTACCATTTGG
The DNA here is from genome assembly GCF_914725855.1 of Thunnus albacares. Taxonomy (NCBI): domain Eukaryota; kingdom Metazoa; phylum Chordata; class Actinopteri; order Scombriformes; family Scombridae; genus Thunnus; species Thunnus albacares. The sequence continues at coordinate 10,635,049 of NC_058108.1, read as the reverse complement.
GCTCCTGTAATTGCTTTAGCCTAGAAAGTGCAGTGTGCTGTGAGCAGGACGAGACCATGTACAAAATGAATGGTTGTGCCCTCAGCCCAAAGTGACTGTGTGTGTGATCAGTGTCTGTCCCAGACAGCTGCAGGGTGACTCCCTGCCCTGATGGCCATTACTCAGCCTGATGGATGGAGGGATAGCAGAGGGAGTGGTGGGGAGAAAAAGCAAGGGGTGGTAGGAAGGAAGTAGGGAGAAATGGGGCTCAAAAGAGGCCCTGGACAGTAGATTAGGGCAGGATGAGTGAGAGAACGGCGGTATGGATGGAGGAGCAGGGGCCTCGGGAGGTTGAGGTGTTAAAGTGAGATGGGGAGAGGTGAAGGAAAAAGGGGGTGGAGAGATTTTGATCGGGGATCTGGGAATGACAGCAGTGAATGGTGCCGGTAAGAAATGGAAGAGGAGGAAGAAGGAGAAGAGAAGAAGATGAAGCTGATACTACTTTAGGTAATTGGTTTATTTTCACAGAGAGAATCCATCACCATTTTTGTAAATACATCAGTAACTGTCAGCTAGATCATTTTCAACTCTTGCATCTTGGCATGATGCTAAAATACATTAAAAAATCAGACCATAAACAATGCTGGTGTCATTTAGAGCAAAGAGGAACACGAACTTTATACAATAGACAAACATAAAATGCAATATAATGTGGGTAGAGAGGCAAGAAAGTACAAATAACATACAAGACTACAGGCCACAAGGATGTGAGTGATTACGCAAAACATGATTTGTAGGGTGACCCATTAACATATTATTTAAAAAACATACTACTGAATAAAACAATAAACAATAACTCAAAGGTGAAAATTTTGCTTAGTTGAAATGACACATTTTTTGGTCTTCTGTCTGTAATGGTATTCAGCCAATCGACAAGGGATGTGAGAGCTAAGCATTGTAATGTAAAAACAATGATGGATCACCCCATTGTTTATGTCTCACAGCTGCCAGTGCTCTTTGATAAAACCCAGAAATACAAGAAATTGGCACTTCTGATTCAGTTAGCAATGTCAGATTGCATGGCTAACACCTCCATGATGTATTCAAACGGATTCCCCATCATCTTGTCCTCTCATGGTGATAAACATTGTTGAAAACACTATGGGGAAGTCTTAAAGGACCAGTGTGTGAGATTTAGGGAGATCTATTGGCAGAAATGAAATATATTATTCATAGGTATGTTTTAATCAATGTATAATCACTTGAAAATAAGAATCGTTGTGTTTTTGTTAGAGTGAGCCCTTTATATCTACATAGGGAGCGGGTCCTATTGCACCGCCATGTTTCTACAGTAGCCCAGAACAGACAAACCAAACACTGGCTCTAGAGAGGACCTTTCATGTTTTTTTGTGTTTTTCATGAGTTTCGCGCCCACCTTAGGTTCTCCTACATACTTGAAAGGGAGGGGTAGAGGGTTGAGAAAGTTGCAATCTGCAACCTCACCAGTAGATGCCTCTAAATCCTAGATACTGGTCCTTTAAAGCAGCAATAATTGATTATTCTGTCCACAAGGGGGCAACAGAACAAGTTGAAAACACAACATTGACATATTATCATCTTATGAAGCTAAAATGAAAAGTGCCTTAGCAAACAGTTGCTTATTTACACATCCAGCAGACATGGAGCAACATTAGCATTCATTTGGAGTCTTATTTCTAGCCTGCTGGTGAATGTAAATCGAATATTCATTCTCCTTTTACCTCTGTTTCGGTCTCCACCGACTCCACATGTTCCACTCTGTTCAACAGCTAGTTTCTTTGTCATTTGGTGTTGGGCAAGTAGAATACAGTTGGTTTTTCAGAGTTTTTTTTTTTAATTGAAAATAGCTGCCTGCTTCAGCTGAAAACAGGGTTGATGCAAGCAGTGAGAATGAAACCAAACAGTAAGGTTGTGGGCTGTACAACCAAAACAATGAGCTAAAATACATTAAAAAGGTCAAAAGAACTGAGGGGAATTGCAGAGTTGAGTGATAATTATCCGTTTGTTTGTCATCACAAGTGCCATTTTTCACATTATAATTATAAGTAATTTTATCCAGTGTTAATATAAAAATATTGATTAGTGCAGCTTTAAATTTGCGTAGCAATAGACACACTCAAATGTAAAAAAGTCTTGTCTTCGATATAAATAGAGCAGCTGATGTAAAACTGATTATGATGGTTATGCTTATGATGATGGTAATAATTAGTCATTGGTGACACTGGTGAATGAATGTAACACTTTATATGCCACAATTATAATGATGACAACTGAGAAGATGGAGGAGGAAAGTCAAGAACGTCACGAAGACAATCAACAAGAAATATGTAATTGTATAATTGCCATTATATAACTGCAGGCAAATTAGTATACAATCACCATCTCCCAACGGCATACCCTCCACAAATTCCATAGACTGTCAAAGCCACAGAGCGCAAGCTATTCTGAGAAACACTCCTTTTCAGCCATATGCTGTTAATACCGTCACTCTAAAAACAGCTCAATAAGCAATCTGTATCTGTCTCAGCTTGGCCCTTGGCTCTGATGTGCTCTGCTCAGGGTCTGTTTGGTTATGCAGTGATTGCCTCCTTCCCTGCCCTCCTCACTCGCTGCCTCCGAGCCTCGCAGCTTCAGCGTACACAAAACTGCATTCCTGAGTCTCCCCAGACAGTAGACCAATCTATGTGCTCATATTCATCTTAGCTGGAACTGATCTGTTCTCTGTCTAATGCACTGGCCTCTCCCTGGAGGTTAGGTGAGGCCCCCATCATATTCCTCCCACTCCCTTGTTCTCTCTGTCTCTCTGTTGCTTGCTCTCTAAGAAAATGAAGAATTTAATCCAGTCAAGACAGCATGAACACTTAAACAAATATAACAGTAAATATTCGTGCAGGTATATTGTTCATGCGCATGCTACAGCTGCAGGCTCAAAGTGACACGTGTGCTGCTTGGGACTGATTGAGAGTAGGACAGGGAGGTTCCCCTCATCGTCAGAGTCAGGGGAAAATGCTTGAAAGATTCAGACTGGTTTCCATCAAATCCCTTTTAAAAATGGATGAATCGTCTAAATGACTCAAGAGGCCATCTGCCCCACCCGAATCCCCCATCAGAAAATAGATGTTTATGTTCAATATCCTTGCTTTTCTCCCACTCCAACCTCATCCAATTCTGAAATTGTTTTGTTATGTGGTTGGCATAATAAGTTATGATCAATCTCTAGTGAGTGTCTGTGCATGTGTGTGTGTGTGTGTGTGTGTGAGGCTCACATCTCAGGGCAGTCCATATAATATCTGCTAAGCACTGCGTCTTAGCTGGAAGACAAGGAAATAGAACAATAAATATAACCTGATACTCCTGCCACTGTGATAATTGAAAGATTCATAGTCTAATGGATGTGCAAAGTTACAACAACGATAGAACATTTAAGTTAGCAGAGTGGTTTTTGTGTGTGTTTTTGGTATTCAGAGCATCAGCCAAAATACAAATGCCTTTAGCTTCAAACCACTATGGTGAATGTTTTCTCTTTCCTTTGTGCTTTTTTGAATGTTTGAGTGCATCTTTGTTTATTCAAACAGTGTTGCATTCGAAGTTCGTGACATTGGATTGGTTCTGCAAGAGTGTGCTGTATGTAATGCAGTATATCCCCAAACCTCATAATCACCAAGGTACAGCTTGCTTCTTCACCGTATTAAAGCCCTAAAACTCCTGGCAGTCAATTAGGCAACGTTGTGTGTGTCAACGAAGCGAGGAGAGTTTGCTTGCTGATATTATGGCTAATTAGCTCAACTCAGCTCCCCCAAGACGGAGAGGGAGACACCAAGGTATTGTTGTGGTTTCACTGACGTTCCAGGCGGAATCTCTTAAATCTTCGCTGCATAATCCTCTCCTCAACATTTCTTCAGCTGAAAACAGTGGAGATCGTTTGTACAGTTGAGACTTTGATGTCTTTTGGAGAGAGAGGCAAGCTGAGATGATTGGAATTCAATAGTTTATCCGAGTACTTCATCTGTTCCAGGATTTGTGAATACAGAAGACCAGAATTCAGCATTGGGTTTCCTGGGGCTGTCATGGATTTATTGAAAGCTGTCAGTTGCCAAGCCTACTTCATAAACCCAGTCAGTGGGTTTACATGCACTTGCAAATATCTTGATTATTGTCTGGTATCTGCAGGAAACTGATTTCTTAAATGTATTATCAATGTGAAACCATTGTAGTACAGCTCAATCTCTGCTGAGAAAAAAAAAAAAAAAAAAGATTTTTTTTTGGTCATGCATTCACTTGACCAGTTTTCTAGTGGGTGATGTGAAATGTGTGTATGTGCAGCCAAGACAAAGAAAGTGTTACTGTTGCAGCTCTGCCGTGGGATAAAAGGAAAGATCTTTGGTTGTAGCACTGAGTTCTGCTTGCATGCAAAAAATAATTTTATCCTATGTCAGCTGAACCAAAAATACATATATCTAATATGTTCTCCAGCTGAGCAGCAGGTTATCTGTAAAGCAGATACATGTTTACAGCAAAGACAAAGTGTGTGCTTTCTAATGACAAAACTTGTCATCTCTGTTGCATTACATGTAAATATATTCTCAGTTTCCCTGCCTTAACCGGAGTTCTCCCACTGGGTTTCTTGCGTGCATTGAAAAAATGCTCAGCCCAGTCCACCTCTGATGTAAATGAAATATGTTTGATGTCAACATTCAGTGCCACCAGGAAGCAGACCCAGGTTCACATTCCTTATCACAGTATGATCAGTACTGGCTCTAAGTATGTTTCACCAAATTCATGTTTTTCTCCCACAACAATCATAAAACAATATTTTTCTTTCAACAATTTTTCCCTTACCTGCAATTAAAGCTACATGTCATTTTTCACCATTCAAAACTGACATTGTTCATTCCTAGCGGTAGTGCCCCACCCAACAGATCTGACCTGCGGACACATGAATAAGTATGCAGTACCCTGCATTAATTCTGTGTACATAGTGTTTTACTGACATGTATATCAGTGAGGGCTAAATGATTTTGAAAAAATATCTAATTGCGATTATTTTGACTGATATTGCAATTGCAATATAAATTACAATATTAGAGGCAATGATAATATTTACATTATTCAATTTTTCATTGAAAAAACATTAAAATGGATTAAAATTAAAATGATTGTGGCGTGACTTTTTGCGGGGATGTGTGGTTCAGTACATTTCTGCAGCATATCGATATTTAATTCAAAATGGTATTTTGACAAATTTTGCCTTTGATAAATATTGTGCCTCCTTGAAATTTGCAGTTGGCCATATTGTGATTTTGATAAATTTTGATTTAATTTTTCGGTTAACAAATGTATATGGACTGGCTGTGTAATCTCGGGCGCATAATAATTTTTGCATTCATATGGTTGAATTAACAGTCAATCCTCTGTTTGGAGCAGTATTTGAATCTGTCATGTCCTATTTTTCTGTTGTTTATCGGAAAGCCAGGTGTCAGTTTGTTATTAGCCAATCAGACATGAGTATTGTAACGAGTTCCTAGAGGGGGAGGGACTAAGGAGAGAGAGAGAGAGAGAGAGAGCAAAACAAGTAAAAATCAAGAAAGAATAAACACTGATTTTAAGTTCGGTAAAAACTGTTGTGGCCTGTTGCTAGTTAGCTGTCGGCCTTGCTAGCTGGGATGTGGAGAGACTGAGTGTGGGACACACATTCAGCACCGAGTTTCAGAGTGAGTATGGTCACTGTCTGTGAACTGTAATGAAATAGACATTTATAGCGTAAAAGATAAGAAGTTTATTAGTGTTTGTGCATGTTTGGATAGTGTGCTTCGGATGCTGCCACATCCTGCTATGATAAGAAGTACTCGGGACCTCCCCATGGACTTCCCGCTACATGCTGGAGAAACTTGCCTTTTTCACACCCAGGACGACAGGACAGCTCCGGACGTGTTTCTCTATGGCACAGCTCACAGTTTGAAAACCCGGTTGCCATCAGCTTTCTGAGTTTCCAAGGAACAGTGAGTACAGACACAATACTTTTTTTTTATCAGTATTCAAATGAGCTCCAACAAGCACGCCAAATATATGGTACCATAAATTGAGTGACAACCCCCACCTCACCCCTTGTTCATGAGGGAATTTTAAAGGCATGAGCCACCAGGTCCTGTAATGAATGTGTTATTCTGCACACAATTACATTTAAATCTTGTGGTTTGATAGTTGCTTGTGTTTGCTCATGTTTTGTTCTGCATTTGACTGAGTGGGGATATAGTTGTTAAGCATAATGCAAGGAGTTTTGGCTCACAGTAACAATATAGCTATTCTATAAGCTAACCAGGCCTCTCTGCACCCTAGTCATAGTCATATGCTCAAATATGCAGTTACTGTAGACAAATCCTAATTTTAAACTTTAGTAGACCCTCAGCAATCCACCTCCCATGCAAAGGCGTTAATTCATAAGAGAGGTATGCCAACTCATAATGTAAAACAAATGAGAATTGAGTGGATGGGCTACAAGTATATGTAAAGTGGTCAACTGAAAGTGGCAATGAACATCAGTGTTCATAGTTGCCCCATTTTCTGAATCATGACACAGAGTAGCGTAGATAGTTCTGTGTTTACAGGACTGCCTCTTGCTGTGTGGTTTGCTGTGAGGTTTGTTCAGCCTGGTCATTTGCTGAAGTGAGATTAGCTATTTCCTGTGACCCTTGTTCTGGGAGTAAAACCCCTAGTCATTTTTGGAATAGACAATGTCACATGACTTACAGTTGGAGCAATTTTGCGGCTTGGATAGGCATGAAGCTCTCCCGGTTGGATCATCAGTCCAAATGATGAACAACTGCATTAGAAAACTGAAAGGTACAAGACTGTGTATATAAAAACTTTAGGGTAGAAGTACAACTCAAAAATATGAATTTCGTCAAGAAACGTCCAATCAGTGAGCTTAAAAACTTTTTACTTTTTCTGTGGCTTCTTTTTCATAGCAAGAGCGGCCAGTGCTTAGTACTGTAGAGCTGTGTGCCATGCTGAATGATGGAAAAAGCATGATTTTGCATAAACAAAGTTGAAATAATTTAAACTGGTCCATAACATTACATTATCTGTTAGAGCCACTTTTCTACATTGAGTAACATTGAGGATATTGCTTAAAGAAAAATGCAAAATGGTACACACAATGGGGGAAAACACTTCAAACTCTGTTGGCCAGATCGGATTACATCTTTTTCATTGGTAGACTTTTTAGATTGGTGGTGGGTCAGAAATGGCTCGCTACAACAGTCCCCTGTGTAGTCTCCCAGTCGGTGCCTATAATAGACTAGAGAGGTGTGGAAATTTCTTGATTCTAAGATGCATCACAATGCAGACACGGACAATTCTGAATTGATTCACAATTGTCAAAAATTGATTTTCTAAATGTTAGTTAAAATAACATGATGTTGATGGGACAACAAAGGTGGAACTCAACTGCGAGGGCAGTGCAGAACCTCCACAGACTACAGTGTTATCTTGCAGTTCATCTTCAAAAAAGTCAGCATTTGCAAGCAATTTTTGATTTAATGACTAATTAATTACATTTGAGAGAGTTTCTACGCTGTCACTCAGAGACTAATGTTAGCAGAGCGGAGCAGCAGAAACAAACGAGATTGGCTGACCAACACAAACTGCAGCATTAATCAACTGAAACCAACTCTGGGGCAAAGAAAATAACTAGGTGTGCACTCTACAGCAGGCAATGAAGTAAATGAGTAAAGCTAGTTGAGTAGCCATTACATGTGTGTGTTTTTGTAATGTTTATGTACTGAGGTGGGTCACAGATACTGGTATTGAAAAGATGCAGCTGTTTATATTATAGACTGTTGTAGTCTGATTTTTGAAAGCACTTTCTAAATAAAAAGTGAGTTCAGATTTATCTGACTGCTTATATTAATGGAGGAAAAAGTAGCCATGCGCAGTAATATAGAAAATTGAGGATGCGATACATTGAGATGCATCGAGATGCATCATGCAATCAAATCGTTGACAGGTGAATTGTTATCGAATCGTGAGGCCAGTGAAGATTCAAATCTCTATAATAGACTCAGTGCATTTGTAAAGATTGGCAACAGTCTTGTTGACAATCTCTCTGTTCACATCTATATTAGAGACAGTCGGTTAGTATGGATTGATGGCAGTGAATAAACTTTGATTAAGAATAAAGCCAAGACACAGCTGTTGGATTCCAAGTCATTCTGTTTACTGCCAGACACTTTACTTTTCACTTCTCTCTCCTTATCAAAACAACACTGCAGGAAAAAGTATGATTGAAGGAAGCTTCAGTCTTTTCTCTTGGTACATCTGATAAAGAGAAGAAAGAAAAAAATACAGAGGGATTCGTGAATTGACATATAATTATTTTGTAAGGTGCTTATGTGTTAAATGTGTCATCTGTAATATTAATCCAAAGGCTCAATTTTTCTGTAGGCTGATATCAAATCAGTGCTTGTGCAAATGGTCTCAGTGTGGCTAAGAGAAGCAAGCGGGGGGAAGGGAACTTACTTTGAAAGAGTGAACAGAAAATGATGAAACGGGGTTGACACACTGTAGTTTTGGTTGGCTGAGTGGGATGAAGGGAGGGAAAGGGATAGAGTACAAAGACACAGGTAGACAGAGGGCTGTTATGTGTGGGAAGTACGAGGAAGTGAACACAAAAACACTCTCTCTCAAACACACACACATTCTGTGACTATAGTTAATAACACTTCTGCGATAGGGATGGCATTAAGGCAGCAAGAACGCATCTTTTTCAATTAAACACTCAATTGCACCACACACACTTGCACCTAATGCACACCATTCTGCACTGCTGGCGTCACCATTAACAGACCGCAGCAATCACTTTTTTCTTCCTTCAGTGCTCCCTAGTCCTTCTCAACATGGTGTGAATGGACACACCTCAGCGTACCTGCACTTATGTGTGTGTGTGTGTGTGTGTGTGTGATTACCACAACAGTAACAATCAACAAGAGGGCGATCCATCAGCTGTCAGCCCTGCTGTGAAGTTTTAATTAATTACATGGAGGGAGACAAGGTCAACGCTGCACGCCACAGTGGACTGCTAGCCTTGCCTCTCTACAGGGGATCAATAGGGCTTTACACGCGCCTGTAGACTTCTATACAGAGAGTTATTAAGGAAGTGGGACCAGGCCTATTGTGTCTCCAGAAGCCTTGTCAGAGTGAACGGGCGTAAAGGATGTCAGCTTGGTTTAAGTTCACAGTAGGGGAGATAGTGAATGGGACTTAATGGAGCTAATGGATCTGGGAAGGTAGGAGTGTTGAAGAGGAGACAGACAAGAGAAGGAGAGGTACAAGAGGTGGGTTAATGTAGTGTGGCACACGCATTGAGGCAGTTTGTTTGGTGTGAGAAGCTTGGATTTCACTTCAGTGTCAGCATATATGGGTGCGCGGATGCACACGGGCTTGCTCCTTTTTTGTTCTGATTTTTTTTATTTTTTTTTTATCCAAGAGACATTTTAGAGAGTGTAAAAAAATAAATAGTTGTTTAGCATCTGTTTCCAGGCTGCGTATCATTTGAAAGGGCATATCATTACATAACCAAAGGTCTGGTTGACATCTCTGTTGTGCGCCCCTGCCGTCCTCATCAGTCAACCTGGGAGGATTGTTACGCGAAAATGAAGTAGCACTCGCGGAGAGGGATCAAGACCTTCACTCTATTATGAAGTGCAAAGGTATGAAAACACTTGAGACATTGTTTGACGGGGCGCATCGCAAACACTGAGCAAGAGGGGAGAGTGGGAAAGGACAGGAGTGAGGGAGGACTGAGGCAGGTTTGAAGGGGCAATGCATTATTCATTGCAGTAAAGCACACAGCTCATTGATTTAATGGAAATACGATTTTTATCTTTAGATCTCTAAAGACAAAGGCCTTATTTCTCACCATATGTCAATGTCTGATTGGATAATGCGCTGACTGACAGGCAGAGACAGTAAATGTCATCCTGCTGTGCTGGTCTGTAACGGGATAGCTACCTTTTTGTTTAAGTCAACTTCAAGAGCACTTATTCTAGAGAAATCTCATGTAGGCTAACTTAATTTCTGGCTGTGCTGTTATGAAATATAATATTATACTGAGCACATACTGATACCTGTTATTGGTATAATGCATACCACCTGTTAATTTGCATTTGAGTTCTTTTCTGAAATGCTGTATCTATTACTCAGAGAATTGGGGAGTTAGTCACAACTATTTTTCCAGGCAAGGGATTCAATTTCCTTTTATTCTTTTAAAAAAGTCTCATGATTTGTTTAAATTTCAGCTATCAGTCACTCTGTAAGTGTAGGTGCTACAAAATCACACAAAATCACACATACTGTGCACTGACAAATTGATACGATTGAAACCAATAGCCTACTGAATCTGTCTGTTTTGTGTGTGTGCAGTTGTGGAGCCACCTGGGCTGTTTTGACGGGTTTTCAATCTGACATTTTTTCATGAGTGAGTACCATATTTCCTCAAACAGTGGCCGGGGCCTTTATTTACCTCAACTGCAGAGGGTACCAGGCCTTTATTGGAAGCAGGTATATTAGAGAGAGGTCTTTATTTCTAATTCATGCAAAACTATAATTCCAGCACTTGAATTCCACCCGGAACATTTTAGCAGTGCACCACTTAGCTGTAACATGTCAGTAGCATGCTCATGGATGTATACTAGCTGGCTTAGCCAAATTACCCTGGTATTCTGCTGTCATTATTATGAAAATATACGCCGTTATCCCTGTATTGATATTGCATCTCCTCCATCCACTTCCCTCTCTGTGACGGTCAGATAGAGGGCTACACATAGACTCATAGAACTGGAGTTACATCCAGGTAACTACTATTTATGCTGAACTGGCATGCACATTATATAACAGGCACCAGGAGTTTATCTCTATCTAGTTATTTTTTCCTCGGCCTGTTTTTGGGGCCTTTACTTGTTCGTGTCGACCACGCCCCTGGCCATCAACTCTTATGAAGAATGTTTGAGATGAATAGAAAGCCAATGTGTCACAGGTTTGTGGCAGAAGTGAATATTGTGCTTCTACATCCTTCCACTGTAAGAGAGAACACCTTGGAGAGTTTTAGTTTGGCCAAGGATTTTGTCTGTATTGGGAAATAAGAATGCATGTCGGTTTAAGCGGTTTATTCCAACATGAAGTTTTTGAACATGAAGGATTATATTCTAGTTACGGCGGGTATGGAGAAAGTGTGTTTCGTCTGTGTCAATATTGACAGATCCAGTTAGATGTTTGGCTCCGGGGGGCTTAGCTAGTCTGAGATGCACTAAAGCGAGAAGAGCCAGGGGGCAATGCTCAAGTGTCTGTCTATTTATTGCAGACAGAATAACAGCACACACACACACACACACACACACACACGGACAGATACACTTCATCTCTCTCTTACAAAAACACACACATGAAGCGGCCGCGCACATACATCACCAGTCATACACTCACACCAGCTCACTGAGGCGAATCAAACCTGCATCTCAACCTCAGTGGAGTGAATTTTTTTAACCCCTTAAGGCCTGCAGTGGAGAAATACCTCAATCCTTCTCCTCTTCCCTTTACATCGCCCCTAGGCTTTCTCAAAACGGGGCTTAACCCTACCACAATGAAACACACTTAACTCTGATTCCAATATCACTTTTTCCTGTGGTTACCCAACATGCCCTGAGGCGGTCGATGCAAAAGCAATGGGCTTCTTTTGATTCTTCCGTGGGTTCATCCCCAGGTGGGTGTAATTCTCTGGGTGGCAATGACTTCTGAAAGTGGCGTAAAAGGTGAAGCTGTAGGTGGAGAGTAAATGACACAGGGGGAATGAGTGATGGGCTTAGGATACATCAAGCTGGTGGTTAGATTTGGAGGCACAGGACTTGTGATTTGTGCTCTGAATAGATGGAGCTGAAAATCAAAAGATTTGAGTGAAGCGGGATGGAAAAGATGGGAGGCTTTAGATTTGGTGAGTGCAAAGCTGCAGTCCAGCTCAGACACAGCTTGAATTACAGGTAGGGAGACTTTGATATTTTTAAAACAAGCTGCTTATATAAAATGCAGGCTCCATCAGATAAGCAATCAACCTTAAGAACATGATTAACAACTGCAGCAGCTTCTTCTTCAGTTTAAATCGAACCAGTTTCAGTAGAATGTAGCAGTTGGCAACAATCTGGTCGGAGAGATTGAAATTGGTGAAATGAGAGGTCTGTTACATTGTCGTGCAATCATCTGCTACCCCAAAGGTTAGATGAGTATGTACGCAGGTCAGTGCTACATGACAGAACGCGGTGTTATCAGGTATTATACAAAGGTAATTTCAGCCTAGTAATCTCACTGGTTAAAGACACACTTCAATGGTTTTGATAACTTCTGATCTTTTTTCCTCACTGTGCAAACTGTGAGACTGTTAACAGGATTTTGTACTTTCTCCTGTTCTCAGGAGCTTTGAAGACAATGAGGCACTGCTGTAGACAAAATGTCAAACCAAACTACGTGAGAGGGCTTGAAAAAGGTTGCGCAAGAGTATCCCTACAAAAAAAGGTCAACATTTGTCATTTGCTCAAATGCCTAATATGACCTGTGTTAAAGATCCCCTCCAGACATGTTGAAAGATATATAAAAGTACTCTGCTTGGAATAATATGTATTTGATATGTTTTTATTCCATGAAAAGAAGTCTAATTACCTAATTTAAATCCTTAAAATTACATCTCCTCCTTTTTCTTCATGAAAAATCCAGAGTCTATGAATATGCAAAAGTTTATCTGTCCATTCCCAGTGTATGTAGACTGTAGAGGCTTTAAGTTTCGGCATCACATTTGTGTAAGTTGCGTACTGTACCACAGTTAGCTTCCAAACTAGTTGTGATGTTACAAATCATGCTCATAGGCCTACCCATTTTAAATCAGATTTAAGGTGAGTGCAGAGAAATGTTCCCCTTCAGCAGATGAATGTGAAAACAACCTTCTGTCGTCAAACTCTGCACAGACATCATTCTGCACAGTGAAGCTCAAACATCCAACTGAAGGAATGATAAGCAAAACACATTTTTGAGTGGAGGGGGACTTTAAAATTAGTGGCTGTGTAAATTACGATGTCTGCCAGGAGCAAAGGCCGAAGTCGTGTGATGCTGTTCTAAAACTTTGTAGCAAGAAAGTCAAGGTGGAAGAATGAATCCACAAAGAGTGAGACTTGGACACAGGAGACCCCTATTTGTTTCCCATTTCTTATCAACAGTCAACATTGGTTTCTTTTAATTAGTAATTCTTCTTTTAAACATGACCAAGGCTATAGTGGAGGTAAACTCCATTTACCCACCTACCTCTCAGATTCTGAATTTGTATTTATGCATTTTCATTGTGTACTCAGTGTTTACACACACTGTCCATCTTAATTTGCTCAAACAGGGTTTCCCATAGCAGCCTCTTCAGCACGCCCTTGGACAGTTTGTTTTGTTCTCTGCTGGAACATCCTCATGTCAGCACCAGTGTATCCTGTTCACACTGAACGACCATCAACTCACCACCTACATGTGCTACGCAGGAGTTAAAACAAATGAACCCTGAAAGCTGGCTGGAGCTGATTTTATGAGCAGAGGAATGAGTCAAAGGTCACACGATGGACATGCTGCATCACTCAGTGATCTGTAAAATAAAAGACTAAAAAGTGAGTAGCTCATTGGAAGACCTTCAGTGAAGCTTTTTTTTTCTAATAGTGTTGTTTTGACCGCCTTGTTTCATCTAGCTTGTAACTGCTTTAATGTAGCTTGATAGGATGAGTTAATTTTAATGTAAACTCCATATGTTATAGTGTGTTCCCACGACTCATCGTTTCATTTATTAACTGACACACTGTAGTCTGTACTGTACATTTACCACCAGACTGACAACTTACTGCTAACCTTTTCCTTTGCTCCGCTCGCATTCACCGTTATTTTTCTGCCGCTCGCTCTCTTGCTCGCTTAACCACTCACTCGCTTACGCTCTGCCCTACTCCTTAAAGGGAGTTACGCTACCTGTAGTTTCCCAGACTACGACACAGATGTTAACTCACGTTTTGAGACAGCGCTGCTCAGCAGCTCCCAAACACTATTGATTCGCGAATGAGTGGATATTTGGCGTTATTTTTGACATTTAAATAATTATGTTTTGGCCTGGCGGGGGTTCTCGTTGGCCTGGCAGCCTGCCAGGCCTGTACTATTATAGGGGGAGCACTGGTCTAACTCATAATTATTTCTCCAAGTCCTCCAAATTAGACAACGAAATACATAGTTTGACCACACACTCCAGAATTGGTAGAACAACATTGTTTGTCTGCTTTCCAAAAATGTTTCAAATCACTGTTAAAAAATAATTATGTTTTATGACATGACAATGCTGTGGTTAAGGTCTGGTTATGTTTACACACTAAAACCACTTGGTTAGAGTTGGGGAAAGATCATAGTTTGGTCATGGGTACTGTAATAACCACAGGGTTAAGGTCAGGACTTTGACTCGGCCATTTCAAAACATTATCTTTCTTCTACTCTAATCATTCTTTGGTAGAGCGATGTGTGTGTATAGTGTTGCTGTCTTACTGCATGACCCACTTTCTGTTGAGCTTCAGTTCATAGATGGATACCTTGACATTTTCCTATAGAATGTGCTGGTACAACTCAGAACTGATAGCTCCTTCAGTGATTGCAAGTGGTTCTGGTCCAGAGGCAGCAAAGCACGCCCAAACCATGATGCTACCACCACCATGTTTCACAGATGTGTTAAGGTTCTTATGCTGGAATGCAGTGTTTGCTCATCACTGAACAAGCCAAAAAATTCGATTTTGGTCTCATCTATCCACAGAATATTCTTCCAATCACCTTATGGCTTATCCACGTGGTCTTGAGGGGACCATAGACGGCAGCAATGTTCTTTTTGGAGAGAAGTGGCTTCTCCTTGCAACTCTGTCCTGCACACCATTGATGTTCAATGTTCTCCTGATGGTGGACTCATGAACACTGACTGTAGCCACTGCACAAGAGGCCTTTAGTTTCCTAGACATTACCCTGGGGTCCCTTGTGGCCTCCCGGACTATTACATGCCTGCTCTTGGTGTGATCTTTGTTCGACCACTCTGGGAGGGGTAACAATGGTGTTGGATGTCTTCAGTGTCTACATGATCTCCCTGACAGTCGACTGGTAGAGTCCAAACTCTTAAGTAATGGTTTCATAACCCTTTCCAGCCTGGTGAGCATTAACAACTCTTCTTCTAAGGTCCTCAGAAATTCACTTCCACAAACCTGTGTTATGAAGCTCAGATTTTGAAAGTGAAGACCCAGGTTTCTCTTCTTTAAATAAGGCAGGGCCTCCCAGACTCATACTTGATCATCATCCCATTGATTGAAACACCCAACTCTAATTTCCCCTTCAACTGAACTGATAATCCTAGAGGTTCACATACTTTTGCCACACACAAATATGTAACATTGGATCATTTTCCTCAATAAATAAATGAACAAGTGTAAGGTTTTTGTCTCATTTGTTTAACTGATGCCTCTTTATCTAGTTTGAGGACTTGAATGGAAATCTGATCACATTTTAGGTAATATTTATGCAGAAATAGAGCAAATTCTAAGGGGTTCACAAACTTTCAAACAGCACTGTATGTGTCATTTTTGGGCGACTGACATCTTCTGTCGTTTTTCTTTGGAAGACAGTCAATTATTTTAAGTATCATTTAAATCTAACTAAATTCCAAAGAAAATATTGGAACTTGCCATAAAAGGATTGATATATCTTTTAGTAGTTAATATAAAGGCTACCATTACAAAACAATTGTATTTAAATTATTAGAAGCTGTGTTCAAATCATGTTGATATAAAATGATGAATTCAGTAAGTATAAACAATGGCTACAGCAGACTAACTGAGAAGAAACAGTTAACACTCTGAAGCGATGGAGAACTGATTATCTCTTTTATGCCCGGCTCTCTGTTCCCTTTAACCTCAATTAATCTGCACTGCTTTGTATCCTCTTAACTAGGCACTGTTCAGCTTCTAGTGAAATATCAAAAGTATCAAAAGTTTCATGCTTTCCAAATAAATTAAAAAAGATAGAGATAAAGTACATCATATTAGAACCATGGCAAAGTGAATAAGCCTTTTTTTTCTCTTTGACACAGGGGATCAGACCACTCTGACTGATTGTATTTGATTGGTTTGTTAGTTAGTTGGCTGAGGAGTGTCTATTGCTGAGAAAAGAGGCACATCAGTCTAGGCCAATGTCAGCAACAGCACCGCTGTAAATCAGCATTGCCTGACACACTGGCCAAAAGGCAGCAGCGAAGTCCCGGAGGACCAGGATAACACAATCAAAGGAATTGAATATACACCATTAAAAATAAAAAAACACACTCTCCATCTCAGGGAAACAAAAGGTACCTAATGAATGTGTTTGTATAATATGCCCACTTGTGTCACTTCCATTGTTTCCATTTGGTATTCATTTTATTTGACTATAACACTATACACACGGATACATTAATTAGAAACAAACAAGGTTTAAACAATTCCTTGAAATGAAATGGTATGAAATGAATCACTTCCTTTGA
Source organism: Thunnus albacares (assembly GCF_914725855.1). Taxonomy (NCBI): domain Eukaryota; kingdom Metazoa; phylum Chordata; class Actinopteri; order Scombriformes; family Scombridae; genus Thunnus; species Thunnus albacares. The sequence goes on along the minus strand of NC_058108.1, from coordinate 10,618,431 downwards.
ATTTCTTTATCTAAAAACCTCACAAACAGCAACTGTTGCCATGTTGCTCCATTGAATTAACCAGCACATCACAATGAATTAGTGTTGTTGCCACTTCGCACCCCTTCTCTTTCCTTTCTTTCCCCATCTCATCTCATCTCTCCTTTCATCAGGAGCAGATGTTGAGGTCCACTTGACAGATAAACAGCATCTCTCATTGAGGCTGTGAAGAGTCTAAATCAGGCCCTTCACTGTCACTTTGAATGTTCATTATCATGCTTTATTCTGACTGTCACCAGCAGAACACAGTTGTCTTTTCAACAGAGCCTATTAAAGACGACAGCCTTAGTTGGTCCTTCCATGCTAGCTAGAAACTAGTGAAATCAACTCGGAGCAGACATAGAACTAGCTAACTTCTGATATGTGTTGTATGTGGGTTTCAGTATCGGATATTATTAATTAACAACATACAGCAGCTCCTAGGAATAAATGTGTAAAATATAAAATATGTACTGTATGTAATATATAGATTTTTCCTGCTGTATCAGGCATTGTCATGACTAATACCAGTGAAAAGTTTCTGAATCAAAGCTATATATTCTTTTTTTTAAATGTGTAAATTAGAAGCAAAGTTTTCGCTAACTGATGACTTTAAAATGGGGCTTTGTTCAGAAATGATAAACAATATTCTTTTTTAAAATGCATATTATTCACATAATGTCATTATGCAAATAACTCATGCCAACATGGTCTGTCAGGGGATATGAAAGTTGAATGTGGCCTCAATTCATAGTTGCTGTTGAGAGCAGGTCACTTTTGGCTAAACGAGACATTACAGCAACACAGCTGATTTGATTGGCTGTGGGTTCTACTTCATTGCCTCAAGCCAGCTTCAGGGTTAATCATTTAAAAGACAGACAGCAATTTCAACATCAAAATTCCAATCTAACCACCTGTTAGGTACTGAAACTAAAGCAGTATTATAGAGATAAGCCCTGAGGTTGCATGTTTTAACACTGTCCTGTGTGTCTGCACATCATTGTTTAGGGGAATTTTTGTCTTTATTTCAATAGGAAACAGTAGCGAGTTGACAGGAAATGAGGGGAAAGAGAGGAGGGATGAAACAAAGCTGACTGGGCTATGGAATGAGATTTGTTTTGTAATGATTTGTGTGAACAGATCAACAATCTGTATGTAAATGTGTAATCTGTAAATATAAACACCTTCCACAAATGCAAAAAAACATTTGTAAACTCACAAAAATATTTTGCAAATATAAAACGGATATACAAATACACAAACAAATTCCACAAATAAAAAAAAATTCTGTGAATGCATTAAATTAATTTACAAATAAATGAAAAGCATTTATGAACATCTTCCTAACATTTACAACTTTCCAACAGGTATTTGTGAACTCAGTTTTTATTTGTGAATCGAAAAAACATTTGAGGATCTCAGTTTTAAGCTTGTGGGTTTGCACGTATCACTTGGTCATTTTCGGATAGCATGTGATCGCCTGCTGACGCAGAGCACGCAGTCTTTCTATAAGCTGTTTTTTAAATTTTTTTAATTTAAATAATCAATCAGCAATAAGTAAAGTGCATTCATTGTTTTATGTTAATGTAAAACAGTGAGTATTAGTGTGTGTTTATTTGTTCTATGTATCTTATCTAGTATACTTTCGTATACATTTCTGTCTGAGTTTGAAAGGCACAAGGATGCTTGTGGGCAACGTTCAGCTCTCTAAAGCGGTGACTTGGCTGCTTTTTCAGTTGGCAGTTATCAGCCACCTTATCCTTTATGTTTGTCATTTATTGTCTCAGGTGGATAAAAGTCACAGAGCACTTCACATCGTATTAGTAGTGTACTCTTACTAATGTAGTTGTAACGTCTGTGCTGAACCGCACTGTGTTTAGTTAGATTACATTGTTTCAGTGAGGCTACATTAACTGTAGTAAGATATGACAAGTGACAGCATCCTGGTTAAACTCTTTGATAGAATGGCTGTTGGTGTTGATAGTTGTTTTGGTTTAGAAATGTCGTATTGTAGTCTTACTGTTCATTGTTAATAAGTAGATTGCACTAAGCTAATATTAGCTACTGAACCGGCACATGATGCCATGGCAACAGTAAACATTAATGTTGCAGGCTGGGGAAACGAAAGCAGAGTGCAGGATACATTTTAACTGTTTAGCTTGAGCTAATGCAGGGATAGACGCTAATATTTTTAAGCATGGGCTCCACGGGCCACCAAGCCCCTAAATTTGGTGGCCAAAGTACAGTTTTGGTGGCCCGAATGTAAACTTATGTAAAAACATCACAGAAAAGGCAATTTAACTCAACTTAACACAGCCTCCCTTAACTGAGACACTTTGATAAATGAAAATACTTGAATATGCCATATAAATAAAAGTTGACAAAGAAAAAGTTTAGAAGAAACCATATTTATTGACAACTGGCACAGCTGGACAGGGAGATGACGCTGTTGTCTTAGCCCGTATTCAGACCAAATCCTTTGAAATCCCATGTTACATCTAATAAGGTCAAGATTCAGTTTAGATCTGTAATCACCTTTTGTCCAAATAATGTTCTCGACCTGTAGTTAACTCACAACCTGAAAAGGAGATGGGCAGCATAAGACATGAAATGTTGATTAAATGTATTTGTATGATATAAATGAAACCTGATGTGATGTGATCAGCAATTTTTTTTCACTGAAGCAGTCTGTCCATTCTGTTGATGTTGCAAAAAACCCAGATAGTACAGTGATGCTTGAGTGTGATCTTTGGCTGAATACAGTCACAAGCTTGCAGAGAGCACAGTAACCAGATGACAGCTAAGTTTCATTGTGGCCTACATAATCAATGTTAATTGGCTACATCTGATATAATCTGCTGTCAGTGATGTAACTGTTGAAAATAATGTTCAGCATCATTTGAAATTATAAATAGAATTATACTTATTTTATCTGGTTATTTTGAACATTGCTCTTTGAAAATAAAAGCTGAGATAACCTGGGGCCTGTTTCACTAAATGTGTAAAATACAAGCTGCAATTTGCAACATAAGATAATTCTCTCCCACATTAATTTTGACATGGTTCAATAATTAAACCGCACTATGTTCATGTTTTTTCTTTTTTTCATGAGGCTAGGCCTTTCTTGTTTTACACTTCAGACTGTCGCCCAGGCCTCATAACAGAGATAGAGTAGTAAGGTAAAGTAGTTTTCCACCAATCTTAGAAACTAAAGGGGCGTCCAGCCAGACTCCATTCATAAATCCCAGGTTTAAGGGGACTTTGGTGTTTCCTACCACAGCATGATTTAAAATGTTGTCTATGTTCGTCAGGTACTGCTGCTCCATTCGGCTAGCAGATAATCAGACTAACGCATCTTGATTTTCACAAAAAAAAGGGGGCTAATACTGCGTATTGCGCTGTTGAGCCACCCTAAATCACTGCAGGGGAAATTCCTTCACCGCGACAGCCCTAATAGCAACCGTCTGTAATATTGACAAGCTGATTTTTGCAATACTGCATCAAAAAACACATCATTGTTGCTCACTTAGAAGTCCACTGCATGTACACTCAGGTCACAGAAAAACTCAACCAAGCATACTGTGTGTGTGGCTGGTAGTTCAGGGTTCCTGGGAGATTAGAGTACTCTCAACAAAAACAGAACTGAGCTGGCGCTGCCTGATTAGAAAGCTTGAAATCTCAGCCTCTGTTGAGGTAACAGAGGAATTACTGGAATTTATCAGCTGCACTTGTAAGCCCCCACTCATAAATTATAGTAACAGTCTGCTATGAACGTGTATGAATTATGCAAACTATGCTGGGGATAGAGAATAGATAGGGGCCATGCTATCTGTCGATTGGGATGATGCAAACTCATTGACTACAAGGAAACATTAATATACTGAAGTAGATTTTCTGTGATCCCTTGAGCTGTGCTGTTGAATTTAACACTGATGGAAGTCGGCTCTACTTATATCTTGTTAATAAGGACACGTAATCTACTTCTTTCACTAGTATTTGATGTCTTTCTTTCTTTATATCTCGGTGTGCACATCTGTAGGCAACACATGTTTCATGGTTGATTCCAGGAGCAAATTTGGTATAGGTACAAGGGCCCACAATAAGTTATTTTTACAAATGAGAATATAGCTGTGTATTTGTAGTTATCATTTTTCATGAGAACAAAATAAAAATAAAATGGCTTATTTCTCATTTTTAGGCAGTATGGAAGGCTGAGACATAGAACCATAATTGTGGATCCAAGACTGTTGTTTTTGTATTTGTAGCTGTCCAATCATTTGAGTCAAAGTGTCCTCAAAGTAAAGAGTAATAAAATCATGACTTTCATGTTTTTGGGATTTCTTTTCTTTTTAAACTCCTCCTGCACAAACAATATTAAATGTGCAGAATTTGTCTGTAGCAATGCACTGAGTTAAAGTTTTGCTAAATTTGCCCATTATGAATACAGCAGTAGCTTTGATGCTGCAGCAGTTTGCTTGGCTGTTTGAACACTGTGGGTGCATGCATTTGGTCATTAGTGGGACACAGGTCACCCAGTCACAAAGTTTGTCAATTGGTTCACAGATACATTATTGTTTGTTTGCAGTTTGATGTACCAAAAACACATTGCCTAGGCCCTCTGATCTACGTTCCTGGAAACTAGAAGCTGCCGGCTGCCACATACATTTTTGGGGTCAATTGCTAAGACAGATTTGAGAAACTGCTATGTGAATGAGACAAAGTGAAGATCCATGTGACCAGGCATCAAAGTGATTCGATCCGTTGATAATATGTGAGTTATAGAATGGAGATGGTTTGTCATTATGGGTTAATAACAGGTGTCAGTTTCCACTGAGCCGCATTATGGTTCACAAATGCAACTGCATACTGTAACATGTAGACAAAAGCGTAGCCCGGGGGATGGATTATTTCACACATCAAATTACAATGCATAAATTTACCTCAGTACAAACAGTCATTGCACATTAGTGTTATTTTGCACAGTCCATGCCATATATTATCACGAATAGTTCATTATAGGACATTTTCATTTTCATCCACTTTGTTAGACAGACTAACTTTTCTAGCTATCATATTAGGCTTGGGTGGTATCATTTTTTCATACCTTCATACCTTCCTGACATTTCAGCGGGATATATGATATATGACGGTATTTGTGTTTTAAAAAAACAAAACAAAAAAACCCCCAAGAAACATAAATGCTGAGCTGCTGGTGATAGAAGTCGTTTTAGCATGTATGACATTGTCTAGCCTACAATGCTGTGTCTAATGTGCAGTTAGCTTACTTAGACAAGTCTTGCTGGGTTTAAAAACTTATGGCCCATAGAATAATGAATAGATAGGAAATAAGCACCCTTCTTCCATAGATTCTTGCTAGAGGACCGGATGACAGTTGTTGCTGTGGCAGATACTGACAGCAGTGGGCTGAATGGAGATGATGTGCGGGTGGTGTTACCCTCTTTAGCTACAACTTTCTTGAGGGAAATAGTGCACACAGCTTCATCTGTGTTTGTGTGTGTAGTTTAATCTTTAACAATGCATCAGTTTATAAACTCATCATAGGTTGTCTGTCTAAAATGTGCAAAATCTTTATTTTGCACCTAAATTAACCTAAAAAGTAACCAGCAATTGTCAGATACAGGAAATGTAATGGAGTTAAAAGTAAAATATTTTCCTCATAAACGTAGTGGAGTAAAAGTATAAAGTGGCAAATTGTCTTTAAGTACTGTACTTGAGTATATGTACTTAGTTACTTTCAAGCACTGACATCTGTGTTGTTGCAGCACAGTTACTGCACTGTCGGGGGATTTTACTTGCTGTCTGTAAAGGTTGATGAACCAAACCAAACCCTTTGTTTAAAATAACTCGATATCCCTTTAACCCCACCATTTCTGAGAGTGGAGCTTTTCTTAAAGGCGTTATATTTTTTACTACATAAATGTGAGATACATTCACATACAATATGTAGCTTGTACCAACGGATCATAATTGAAAATGTCACCCCTGTGCTTACAAACATTACTGATGTAAACAAACCTTTTGGAGCATAAATTATATAACATCTGCTTATTCCTCATCTTTTGTTTGTCAAAGTGGCAGCAGGCTCCAAATGTTGTTTTGAATTTTGGTGGTGGTTTGACCCTTGAGTTTACATTTGGCTCACACATTGTCTTTAAAGAAATGAGGCTATTTATGTTTAATGAAAATGCATAAACAGATGTGGAAGAAAGAGCAATCATGAGTAGAACCAAGCCAGCCATTAACGTGATTGCAATTTAAATCATGCACAGACTCATTCTCGTTTTGTTTTCAGCTCTCTTAAGGGCAAATCTTCTCAATCATCCAGCTCAATTATACTCTGATTGTTAGTGGGGCTTATATCCTCATCATGTGTTGCTCATGATGTGAAATCACATGACCTAAACCTAATTGAATTGCAATGGCATGCCAGCATTGGCTGTGAGTGCTGTGAATACTGTCTCCCTTAGAGAGAGTTTTTATTTAGATAAACCAGTGACAACTCCAACATCGCACTGGCAGGTTTGCTTGTTTTAATTGTCCAATCAGAGCCTCGGTGAAGGAGGTGTTACTAATTTATTCTGCATTTATGAGCACCATTCACAAGCAGGGGATCATTTTGAATCAGATAAACAAATAAACAGATATTAACAACAGTTTCAGACTGACTTTGGTAATACTTTTGAACAGGAAACAAATACAAATACTGATTTTGTTTTTTCATCCTTAGCATTAGTGACCTTCATAAAGTCACTGTAAAACAAATAACATAGTGGTAGAGGCAATGGTATAACATTTATCTCATGCAAACAGTATGGTTACAGCTAGTGTTATCAGAGATAAGATCACATTTTCGTTTATAAAACCAATTTAAAAAAGTTAAAAAGAAAAAAAAGATCACATTTCCCATAAACACTGTACAATACATTCAGCTCTTGGTGTTTTTCTTCTGAAACACATGTAGGAGTATGTAGTGATGTGATGGGGATCATTTTGACAACAACAAAAAAAGAATATTTCTTTCTCCTGAACATAGTTTCCACTAGAAAAGTTGTTAGGCCCAGTGGTCGGGAACTTGGCTTGGGTCTTGAAGAGTTGTAGCATGTATTCACTGACAAACTCCCCGATGCTTAGGCCTGGCGGGGCGACAGCTCAGGCACAGTGGGCCACCAGGCTTGCAGTACACTGGCGGAAACCCTGCTGCATCAGTGACAAAGTTTACACAATGCAGAATTCATTTCTTGACATTACATTCCTACCACTATGTGTACATTTTTAAATGTAGAATATAGGAACAAGAGCTTGATGTCAACAAAACTGCTCAGTGACTAAATTAAGGGGTTAGAGGGTTTTGTTTTGTTTCATGTTCCTCAATATGTTTTCTTTACAAAGTAATATTTTTTTTGTTTGGTTTGATTCTAGTCAGGGACATTTTTTCCAACAGAGTTTACACGAGGCTTTTATTTATAACACTATGATCCAACATAGTGTTTGTTATTAAAAGTAGTCAGCAGAATGAACTCTTCACAAACTTTTCAAACTGAGCATATAGGCTACAAAACATTATTTTAATGCAGCCATGCAGGCAGCGTGCAGCTGCAGCTACGCCACGACCTCGACCTGCCGCGGTCTCCCCGAGCCCGCCTCTCACCGGGGCTGGGGAAAAGTTAAACTTCCTACTGATCAATTACATGTTATTTAACTGTGTAGTACAGCCCTGTGAGAGACTGTTTTCTTAATCTCACTCCTGCTGGATTTCTGACCATTACCGCCTGTTCCCACAATGTGTGCGTCCACTCCCATCCGCACTTGCAAACACTATGACCATTCACTCCCGCACAATAGAGTTGCATTGATTTTGTGTCTTCCATTGTCCTGCAGGGTAGACATGTTCTTTTACTGTGTAGTATTAATAAAGAGATGCATACCTGTCGGTAATAATGTAGCAAAATTAAGTTCTGGTGCATATACATTAATACTAGTGCAATAATTAGTTATTCTAGTGCAATAAGTAGGATACACCCATTCTAGGGCAAAATTACATTGTATTTATTTATTTTAGCCTACTTATTATATTAGTTGTTGGCTGTGGTTGTTTGTTTTGTTGAGGTTGTTTTATTTTGTTTCGTTTCCCTTTGTCTTTTAACGCACTGATAAGGAGTAGTGCTCCTAATGATGATGGCATGCAACTTGATGCAAGCTTACAATTCCTCCATTATTTCCTAAATGAGCGCAAAAGTAGTATTAACCTGTGCTTTCGCATAATGTAATATGCACGCATTGTTTGGTGTTTGTGTTTTTTGCTTGTTCAGGTGAAGTCAGCAGGCTGCAACAGTAGGTGGCATGTACTCAGTAACAGTAATAAATTACATTTACTTGAGTAGTGTACTTAAGTACATTTTTTGAGTATCTGTCCTTTAATTCAGTATTAATCTTTTGGAAACGTATAACTTTTACTCCACTACATTTGAAAGACAAATATTGTACTTTTGACTACACTACATTTCTATGAAGGTTCCTGTTACTCATTATTTAAAAGCATAGCTTTGAAGTCAGAGAATTGATTTTCTTTTCTTTTCTAAAATGCGATAGGCCATATGATGTGTTCATTAAAGGAGAAAAACTAAGTAACCACAGTAAACTACTCCTATGCCGTCAGTAAGTGCTTTTTGGGTAAGTGGTAATGAAGATAAAGATCACGATTCCTCACCAGAGCACCCATGGCCATATCTGAAGTCCATGTTTCAGATTTTTGAAATGAAAAAAGGTTCATATAGTGTTTTTTTGTTTTTTGTTTTGCTTAAAGCAGTGTTGCAGTTATTAAACTAGAGGTGTGTACATGGGATTTTAAGGTAGGCAGGTTGTTTTATTTTTTATCCTCTGAGGAAGCTGCATCTACAGCAATCCCACTGTGCCCGATACACATGTGCACACACACACACACACTGCGAGCTGTTTCAGATCACTGTCACGCTGTTTTGTGGGGGTGAGGGGTGTTAAATAAAAAAATGAAAACGACACTGGCTGTCCTGTCGATTTTAATTGTGTTTCTATAGGCTCTGTAGCATATTCTACAAGCTTTTTATTCTACACGTTCTTCAAGCAAGTCATTACATTCTGTAGGTTGTTTCACAGTCATTAGGTTCTGTAAATGCATTGTGTTGACATGAAAGAGAAAATGTACTTTTGAATACTTATTTAATACGTATTTTTAAAAGCAAGTACTCCAGTACTTTAACTCAAGTAAAAATTTAACTGAACAACTTTCACTTGTATTGGAGTAATATTTGACCAGGAGTATCTATACTTTGACTCAAGTAATGGAGTTGTGTACTTTGTCCACCACTGCTCATGAGTGTGTGAGGAGGAGTGGCAGCAGGTAGTGTTGTCAGAGGGCACCAGGAGGAGTTCTGACTGAGCACTCAGCCTGGCTCTGTGAGAGTGGCATGCAGCGCTGGCTAAATCTCAGGACCCACAGTTTATTTTTTGACTGCCTGCTCCTACCCACAGCAAAGTTGAAACCGCCTGCTCCTGCAAGATTTGCATTCCAATCCAAATACAGTCCTATACCATGGAGCTCTGGGCTGATCCATTTCTCTCACTGTGCCAATGATGAAATGTTCGTTACCTGAGAGAAAACGCTACGTCTTTGCTGTCAAGCCAAAGCGCACGGCTGTTGTTGGAGAGTGTGATGCTTAGTCACATGACTAAGGAGGCAAAAACCAAACTTTTGCATAATATAAGTTTATATTTAAGTTCCGCTGGCAACTTATTATAGGTCACACTAGGGCTGTGCGATATAACGTTATATATCGTATGACGAGAGAAAAATATCTGTCGTTTCATATTATGCTCTATTGTTTATAATGTTGTGACGCAAATCACACTCTTTACGGCAATATTTTTTGTCATTTGGAGTCTGGCCATCTTTTGCGTGGAATACATTGACAAATTACTCTTCTTGGCTTTTTACTCACAGAGCTTTTATTGTACTTACAGTAACATAACAAGTTTAGTCGTCAACTCTCCACTGTTGTCTGTCTCTGCTGCGCTGCACACAAGCGGAGGGCTCAGCCCTGCTAGCGCTGAGAAAGAGCAGAGAAGCAGCGAGACGGCGACCATAAATGACAGCAAAATGCAATAGAGAAAAATGACGTGTGATTATTATTCATCATATATACTGTTATGGGGCTAAATAAGTAATCAACCTTGCAAATGAACCCTTAGTTGTTTTGTATATTTGTTCAGGGAACGTGAGTACAATGTTGGCCAATGTTGCAATATTACAACATTTCCCTGAAAACTTACTCAGACACCTCCTACAACAACAACTGTAAGGTGATTTTTTTTTTTTTATATATATATTTGGACTTTACATGGTTAATGCAAGCTGTAAATGCACTCAGAATGTGTAGTGATCGGATCTCAGCCCGGTAAATGCAGTCTGTACAGTGTGACCACATCCATAAGAAATAAATCGGCCCAGTAAGTTGAAAGGTCACCTAGCTCCGCCTCCTCCTGCCAGATAAAGCAAGCCTTGCCAACTCTACAGACAGTAGCTAGAAGTAAATGGAGCATTAATGCAGAGTGATCCCACTGCCTTTGTTGCTGCCCAAATGCAATGAAAAACATGTAATAATGAAAGTTTGTCAGACTGTCTTTCAAATTAATCAGCCCTTTCCCATGATCTCAGGCTACAACCCTAAACTCTTTCACATAGTTTGTCCCTGTCCACCTAATTTATTTCACCTTTTGGTGCTGCTGTATTTTGTACTTATCTCTGAAGTGACTGTTGGCAATTTTCCCTCATCACTTTCCGTTGGGTCAAAATTGAAGTCAGATCAAAACAAATCAACTAATTACAGGTTGCATCAAAACTGTCACCTACGCCATCCTTGATCCAATCAGCATTCACCTTGCTTCCTTGTCTCCCTGTCTCCTCAAAACAGCAGTCATTCCCACTGGTATTTTGTATCTGCATATATTCATTTACTTACTCCTTCATTCTTTATTTTCTCTGAATAATCTCCTTCATTCTCCCCGTTCTCCTCTACCACCCACTGCATTATCTGCTAATAACCTGAAATTTGTTTGTCACTGTGGTGATACAGAGGGCTGCTGCCCGTCCTATTACCCCCCCCAACCTTACTTGGTTTATAATACCTCTTATTGAGTCTGATCAAAAGCCAATTGAATCCCAGTCAAATATTTGTATTTCCCCCTCGTCTGTTTGATTTAACTGCCAATGTTGTCAATCCCGCCTTTGCTGCTACCTTCCTGAACCCTGCCACAGCTCACTGCCCTGCAATCTAGTTTCCAGATTTACTGTGTAACAGCTCTTAATGACAAAGAGAGTCCCTGGATCCCCAAGTGGTGCATTCAATGCCGAGGCAGTCAAGGTTATTCAGGAATATAAAGCAGGGATTTGTTGGAACAATAGGCTTTATTGAATGAGTCTAAAACAATGTGCATAGTATACAAAAATACCAAGTGAGGAGTTTACTGAGTGAGACATCAAACTGTGATGTACATGTAGAAAATGTCCTTTAAGTAATGCACATGGTGAAAGTACAGAGGTAAGTGATGACATTGCTTTGAAATAGCAAGCAAATTGAAACTTGTGCAGAAAATTACTGTTGTATCACACACACACGTCACACATACCTTATGCATGTATACTGTATGTGCATTCCTGCTGTTTTTCCGACTGCTGCTCAAGAAAGCAGCAACAGAATCCAACAACTATTGCTAAGGTGTAATGAGTGCGCCTGAGTTTTGAATGGTCCTCATCTGTTTCCTTTATGAGTGTTGAGGCAGCAGTGTTACCCCCTGGCCAGCTGTATCACTACTCTCTATTACACTCCAAACTGGAAAAGGTGGAGTAGGGTTATAGATGTTAAAGCCTGCTAGTACCTGGTGCTACCTGATTCTGTGGCCTGTTGGAGTGGCTGTAGCCATGGTCAAAGACACCCTAGGGAATGACACATACACTCACGAACACACATCACACACAGAGGCTGACTTATATTGTATGTAGGGCAGGTCCTCAGTCTTTTCTTTAATGTATCACCATTCATTCACCATTCACTCACCTTGTCCCCATCCTTTTTAACATTTCTCATACTCATTTTGTACCATGAAGCCCGCTGCATGCTTCTTGCCCTCTGTGCACACTCGCAAAGGAGATTGCATGCAGGTTGCCGCACGGACCATGCTGAGAGCCTAACTTCTTTTGCCTCTTGGGGGGTTGCTGTCTACCTAGCCATGTAAGGCGCCAAACTGCAGGTGTTCCTCCTTCCCCTTCCTGTTACAGTGGGACTACCTCACCTCCACCACTGCTTTAGACAGATGGTTTGGTTGAGATGATTTAGGGGGCTGCTGTGAATGAGCACTTGCACACTGGGACATTATCCGATCCCAAGCTGTCCTGCTGAAGCATATAGCTGTTTGCTTTCTAATGATTGGAACACTGGTGTGGTGGGATGTCTTACTTGGCAGCTTTGTCAGCCTGTCACTTAAGACAGATGTGATGAAGTGACTGGTTCGATGGGACTTAACTGAGGACAGTGTCACCATTTGGACATAAGGGAAGACAGGGGCATGAAACTGTTTGCTTTCCTCGGTTCTGACTCTGAGATGGAGGCAGTTTGTCCTGGGATTTTAAAATGATTGATAGGATGCCAAGCAGGGTAGGAAATTTAAAAAATATTTGGGGGGCAACCTTTGCCCCCACTGTCTTAAAAATTGGGGCATTTACTAAATTTGGGGGCACTTTTAAAAAATAGTAATTAGTGCTGTTTTTAATGTAAAATGAGCGCAGATTAAAATAAATACAGTAATCACCGCCTTGTGTAACCAAAACCACCTCAGCAAACACTGTCTCGTTTTTTAATAATGGTCTACATTTTCTAACTACAATAATAAGCACATGAAAAGCAAATCAATGCATCAATTCCCTTTCAACAACTAAGATTTTATTTAGGAAGAACCTTCAGTATAAACCACTAGATGACAGTATAAGATAATGATCTTGAGATGATGATGATATTTAATTGGTCTGATCTAATTAAATTTACCAAAAGTTCTGGTTGGGGGGGATAATGTCATATTCAGACCTCCTACAAGTCAAAGCCAGCCTAACATCGTCATTGTGAGTCTGATGCGTTGCATGCCACAGTTTTACAACATTACAGACTAGTAGTTACAAGTACTGTCAAGAGAGCCTAAATGGTGGGAATGCTGCGCCTTTATTCCGGCTCGCTGTTCTGTATCAAAGGTATGGACACGCAGCGGGAGGCAGAGTTGCTCTGCCAATAAGCCAGCTACGGAAGCAGTCACATAGCCGGATGGACGTCTGTGTGGGATAGCTGGCATGGCGGGACAGGGAGCTGATGCTAATGTGTTACACATCATGCCGGGATGCTAAATAAAACCACATACGGAGACATTATGCTGGTTTTGTTTGGTTCAGTGTAAAAAAAACCAGCAAAGGTGGCTTAGTGACGGATCACATTTACAGCTATAATGCGATATAAAAAAGCGAGAATATGGAGATGGGAGTATAAAACATTCTCTGTAAAACTACAATGATCACCCCACCGGTCGGCAAGACCCATGTATATGTATTAAAATTAACGTTAGTTAGCCAAATTACTACACTACACTACACTATGTTGGCTAATGTGCCAGACAAAAGACACTAGCGTTAGCGTTAATGTTACTTACCATAAGCAAATCGATGATGTTTGCTGGCTTGGTGCTGATGAGCTTAATACTTTTTGACCTGTTTGCTTCCTTTTAATAAAGTCGTGATTACTTTTTCGCGGTTCCAGGCTACTTTTGGGTGGTTGATGCCTTGCAGTAGGGGAGAGTCATCTTATTAATTTCTTCGACACCAAGCCAGTCTATTTTCCATGTTTCAATAGTTGAAGCCGCAACTTTGTTTGCTGTGTTATTCATCTTTATTTTGCTTGCTGGTGTTGGTTACTTAGGTTGGTTTTTAAGGAGGTAGCGGTCCATCTTGGCAGCGAACTTCGCTGCAGGTGCAGCAGGAGTGCAACGCCTCTGTCAGGAATCGTAGTGCGTAGTGTGAACAACAGCGCTGATGAAATGATGGCATCATGTAGAATTAGGATATTGACCTAAACTTGTAAATAGAAAATTATTTTTTTCAAAATCTTGGGGGAAATATTTGCCCCTTGATCACAGTTTTTAGGGGGATTCTGAGATTTCCTGGGGCATTTTTGCCCTTGCCCCCCGTTGATTTCCAACACTGGTGCCAAGGATACTTGATAATCAAGTCAAACTGTTAATGGAACATTTTTGCAACTGAGAGGGCCAAAACGATTTTGCTTAGCTGGGAAACGAGTTCATGTTCCATTCTTATTTTCTCTCAAGGGATTAATCTATAAATGCAACTAGCTACCACTTAGGTGCTCCCTTGAACCCAGCACGCATCTACCCCTTAAGCTGAATGCTTTTGTGGGTGCACCCTGCCTTGAAAGGTTGCTGTATTCCTTTCCCACTCTCCATGATTCCTCCACAGCTGAAGAAAGCCCCTGATCGCAAGTCAGTGCCATGATTTACAGAGGTGCTATCTGCTCCACCCATGCTAAAACCCGCTTCAAGTGAGGAACCGTATGCTAGGCAAAACATGTAATAGCTGCATGGCCCAGCCGCATGACTTATGCCCTGTGCATTTGGTGTGCATTGTCACTGTTACAGCAGGGGGTTCAGGTATCGAGTTTCATCCCCAAATCCCATAAGGCCTCCCACTCCACTAGTCTCTGAACTTCAGTGGATGCAGTGGTGAGTGATAGGAGGCTCAAATTTGTGGGCTTATCATGGGTTGACTGGCTTAGCGTGCATTATTCAAATTTTCAATGTGTGAATCTGCAAGCATGAGAGTTAAAACCCATAAAGCCCTGTTAGAGGGCTTCGCCTGTGTTAATACAAATAGAATTATAATACCTAATCATTGTTACATAGCAAACCAGCACAGGAATGGGATTCATCACTTAAGCATGGTGTAACTGGTCATGGAGGTAAACCTGATTGGAAAATATCACAATAAAAACACAAAGAGTGAAAGGGTGGAAAGAACTACCATTAGCTATTAGCTTGGCTAACCATTACCCAACACATTCATCAATGTAACTATGAAATTAGCTATTTTTAAGTATAAAAAAATCATAATAACTTGTTTTTTTTTTCTTACTGTACATCCTGTGTAGCGAAACCTATATTAGCATAGTCTCCCAGCAGGCCTAGCTGTCTGATTGTTGAGAAATACCACCCCTGACATTTTTCACACCACCCTAGCCACACACACCAGGCTTTCTATTTCTACTTTGATTTGGTTGCAGCCATTAAACTGCAGCTTGTGCACCTCCCAGAGGGTCTCCACAGGGTCTCAGGACCCTTCCTACCCCCTTTTTTCAACATCCCTTCTCGTTTTAATCCCTCACATTATAAATACATGGAGAGGGTAATTATCAACCATCAGGGTACATGGGTCAGCACAATAACACCATTAACATGTCACCCTGGCCGCCTGCATGGAGTTAGCCTCTGCCAATAGCGAGTTGGCACCTGGGCACTAATGAGTAGCTAGGTAATTAGAGGTTGGCTTGATTCTATCTCACTCACAGGCAAACACATACACACACACACACACAGACACACAGACACATCTCTGCTAATGCAACACATATCTGGGTGTGGGTCTGTCTCTCTCTCTCTCTCACTCTCTCTCTCAGCCTGAATGGGTGGGCTAGCCATATGTCACAGCAGTTGTGCTGCGTTAGTGCAGTGGGTGATATGCTTTAATGAACCTGGTTCTGTGGAGGAAAGGGAAGGAGGTGTGCTTCTTACATTTGTTTTAAATGGTAATTAATGTCAAAGTTTCTGAGGGTGGGAGGGTCAATGGCAGAGGGGGTTATATGGGGGTATTAGCCAGTAGTTAACCAAGGTGACTGATTGCATGTGTGACTATGTGAAAGACTTTGGACAATGATTAAGCCGATAGATTTGTTTGGTTGTTTTTCTATTGGATTTATTTTTAGTTTAGGTTTGGTTTCATAGGGGACCTGGAAACTGGCACCTATTTGCAACTAAACTTGCAAGCCCAGAGTGTTTCACTGAAGTACACATTTGCCTTTAGACCTTGTCATTTCACAGGAAAATTACCACCTTCACTATATCATAACAGAGCAACTGTGATATCACACACATTTCCTGGCCCTGGTGTGTCATTAGAGGTGGAAAAAAGGAGGTCTGCTGCTTAACATTATGTGTCACATTCTCTTTACTTGTCACTTTACTTTTTACCGTGCTCAGCTGAGTTCTTTCTGACTGTATAAATATTTAATTATACTGTGTAAAATTCATTTGTAATGCCTGTCACTGGAATTCCCCCAGGCATTGAGAATCAAATGGATGCAAGGACACAAAGCTGGGAAATGTACAAATATCATCAAAACATCTTGTACTCAGTGTTTCCCACTGGTGGTGTGACGAAAGCCCAGGCAGCCCATTTTATGTAGTATGAGCTTCTGTGATACTGTCACACTAGACTGAGTTGGATTCATCACTGGAGATTACTCACTATCAAACCTAGTAAGAATGAAATGATTTGTATGTCTTGAAATATGGGGGTGCCTGGATCGGATCATGGGCCTAGTGGTGAGGGTTAAGCAAAACTAGGTAGAGCATGCAACCACTAAAAAGTGAAAGGGGTAGTTAGCTTATGGTGACAACACAAATAATTACCACCCGACACATCAGCTCCCCCCTCAGTTTTAGCGTCTTTTAATACATTGTTTTGGTTTTACACTCATCTCACATTGTTTTCAGTTACATGCAGTTTTTCAGTGAAAAATCGCTAAAAACCCAATGTATGACAGACATTAGCAACTCGCTGGTGAACATAGTGGAGCATTTGGCTACTAAAGAGCCGGACATTTCCCTCAGGAGTTGGTGGAATGGATGTGATGGAGCGAAACAGAGCTAAAAGGAGAGTCAATATTAGATTTACTTTCATCAAGTGTGACTCCAAATGAATGGTAATGTTGATCCATGTCTGCTCAATGTGTAAACAAGCGACTGTTTGCTAACACGTTCGCCATATCAATATTTATGAGATGATGTTGTGTTTACAGCTTATTGTAGTGCCCCGAAGTAGACAAAAAAAAAAAAATCAACAACACTCAAGTTTTCTATTAATCAAATGTAAAAGTAGGCTACTCATTAAGCAGAATGGCCCCTTTAATTAAGAGTGTTATAATATCATATATTTTATATTATTAATATTGCAGCTGGTGGAACATATATTAGCTAACTAATAGTTGTAATAACAAATCAAATTTTAGAAGCTGTAAATTTCATTACCTTTATACTTATGATACAGGTGAAAACAGTGTGTCCAAGTAATGCTGTGGAGTGTTCAGATAATTTATGTCCACGGAAATATTTCAGACTCTGCAAACACATCACAAACTTTTCTGAAACAATGTTCTCATAAAATCCTTTTTGTATTTATTGGCAGATCTCTATGTCCACAGTATAAGTGTATTGCATGGTAAAAGAAGAATGAGCTGAGCAAAATGAGAGATGTAATGTAAAAAGGACACGGAGAGCAAAAAAAAAAGAAAATGGCAGAGTGGGAAGAATGTAAAATTAGAAAGATGAGACAAAAAAGTGGAGGTTGTATATTGCTGTAAAGGATGGAAGACAAACAAATTGGAAAGGAAAAAAAAAGGAAAGATTCATAAAGGTGGTGAGAGATACCTCCACTCATTAGTGGAAATGAGAAAACCAGCAGAATTGGCTAATAGATGGCTGGCGAAAGCCCAGAGTTTCAAGTGGTAGGCGTTTGAGTAAGGTGGTCAGTTGAAGTCCCTGCACAGTCTAGGAAAATTAGGTGGTTGAATAAATCACAGTGAGTCACTGACTGCTCAAATAGTCTTGCATGCCTTTTTCTCTATTTATCTAATTTACCAAGCACCAGAATATGCTTATGTTTAAATTCTGCCCGTTATTGCTAAATTCATAATCTATTTGTGTGCTTCTTTTCCCCTCATGTTGCTGCTCCGGCAACCTTATTTCCTCAAGGAAATCATTAAAATTCTTCTGATCTTATTAAAAGGTTAATAGACCAAGTAAGTAGTTGACAACTTACTGATACTTTAGTGATATGTCACAAATTATATAGTCATGGATCATTTAAGCAGGATTTTTTACTGAGCCTTCAGAAAAAAAAAAATCAGACATGTTTGCTCTGGATTAGAAAATAATGTTCAAAGGTAAAAGTGAATTTGGAGCCTATCTTTGTACCATC
The DNA here is from genome assembly GCF_914725855.1 of Thunnus albacares. Taxonomy (NCBI): domain Eukaryota; kingdom Metazoa; phylum Chordata; class Actinopteri; order Scombriformes; family Scombridae; genus Thunnus; species Thunnus albacares. Next base: position 10,600,058 of record NC_058108.1, on the reverse strand, counting down.
AGTGTGATTCTGAATGATTTAATCAAAATATCTTTTTACATGTGGTTATCCAAGGACTGTGCCAGCTGGGGACAAAGCACCAAATCTGAGAACTGTCTCTGGGAAAACATAGAAATCTCTGACCTACAAGGTTTCTTAACGCATGTTAACAGGTTGGTTTTTGAGGAATTTGTCCAAAAATCCTTGAACAACAAAAGCATTTGACAGACTAACGCTAACATTTAGAGTTTAACCAACAATATAATTGGCTAATCATGATACTACCTGTTAGCCAGTTCATTCTCTTTGTTAAAAGTATGGCCTGATGGAGCATCTGTCATCGTTTTTTGATTGATTTGATTTATTGATTGGGACAGTGTGCAGTTTTAAACATTAAAGATGCACTGTATCATAACTTACTTGTGAAATTGGTCATCCACCAGATTTGTTTCTGATATTTTCTTTTTCCTGACTTATAATTGTTCGAGAAGGGGGGAAGGGATGTTCTTTCAAGTAGGGCTGGGTTTAAAAAAATCAATTTTCTGATTCAAGTCGATCTTCATTTAAATTTTCCGATATCGATTCATAAAATCCAAGATCGATCTTTTAATATATGTCTGAATATAATACAATTCAAATTTTAGAAGCTGACAATATGTTTTGTCTTTAAAATCTTATTCTGCAATGTAACTATTGACTGTAGCTGCTAAATAAATGTAGTGTGGTAAATATTTCACTGTGAAATGTAGTGGAGTAAAAGTATTAAGTAATATAAAGTGGAAATGCCTAAGTACAAGTACCTCAAAATTAGAAAATGAGCCTTCCACCATAAAGCTTACAGTCATAAGCATAATTGTGTAGACTGACACTTCTTAGTCTCTTTCTTTTGCTCCTTCTTCTTGCATTTTCTTTTCTGCCTTTTAAATCTCTCTTACTGCCTCCCCTTATCACAGAGATCACCTCATAACCTGCTCAAATTCAGCCCAATCAATCACACTGTATTTGAGTAAATATATTTGAGTCATCTGTGTTGAAATCTGAAGCTCATCCCCTGTGTAAATACCTCCTCCTTTGTAAACGGAGAGATTAATCTGACCGGCTCTCTCCAATCATATGAGAAGGGAACCTAAGCTGCTGTGAATCACAGTTATTTAAGAACACGTGGCAGAGAGGCTGTTAATGACACCTCTTGCCCTCCTGTCAACTGATGAGATTGCTCATTGTTATGCACACATGCGCTGAAGTGAGAAGACTGACACACTATACACACCCCATTCATGATGAAACCACACAATCACATACACTAACATAATCTTACACACATTTCCTCCATCACATTCTGCTGAAATTGTGACTGACAGAGCACACAAATGTCAGCGCTGACATCCTCTATCCCTTCTCTTGGATGCATACGTGCACCTTCAATGGCTTAGTATTTGTGTATCGGCTCTGTGTGTGTGTGAGTGTGTATTTATATCATTTCCTTTTTGGGATTATGCATATGTGTATATTCATACATATGCATGTGCCAGTGTCTATCACTGTCTTTGTCTCCATGCCTGTCTCTAACTCTTCGCCCTCCAGATTCACCAGCCGTATTAGCATTAGCCTCTCCGTATGCAGTGGGGATGGGACAGATCTTAGCCGGAGAGGAAATGAGGGATGGGATAAATGAGGGGGAAAGAGGTCATCGTTGTCAGAGGAGGATGAGGGTGTGAATATTGTCATGCAGGGAGCACGTGGGAGTGGCACTTCTTAGCTGGGTAAAGGATAAAGAGAGGAGTAGAAGGGAAGCCAAGCGAGCGATTGTCAAGTGAGGAGAGGGAGAGGGAGTGGCAGGTCTTAGCTGGAGCATGGCTAAGTGGAGGGGGCATGGCTTGGTGTCACTCAGTTTGAGTTGAGTTTAACTATTCAAACCCAGTGTACCATGTGAGTTTAACACTTGGGTTACACTGTCATAAGAAACATCTTCCTTTTAAAGACATTCTTTATCTGAACTCTACAGATCATTATATGTTCCGGCTTATTCTGATGACATTCATTTGTGTTGGTAGAAAAACCGATACAGATACCATTAATATTCACTGTCAGGGGGTTAGAGGGGAATAAGGTGTATGGGCATGCATTGCTGTTTGCCACATTGTCTGAATTTTTTAAATTGTAGCTCAAGTTATTTTTATTTATTTAAACACCGTTGTGTCAGGTTAAAGCCACAGTATCACCAGAATTTATGCTAAAATGGTGTGACTAATTAGACTAATTTCTTTTCAACATATTGGCTCATTAATTTAGTACATACAGTACATTTGGTTACTGTACAACTGGTTATTTTATCACGACTGGCAACTAAAAAGGGGTTAAAGTAATCGTAAAACCTGTATTAAGGGTGCACCATTAGAAATATTAAAGGCTCAGTGAAATGCCAGTTAGTGTCTTTGTTTCTCTAACGTGACATATTTTTGAGTGAAACCAGGTATACTGGAATTACGAGACATTGAATGAGATTTTTCAAAAAAATGTTTCTGTTGCTCAAGGTGGGCGTGGCTTAGTGAATATGGTGTAATATTGAGTGTTAGAGATCCTCCATCCACACCTCCCTCATCCACATTGATCAGGAGAGAAGATAAAATGACTATGATATTGTTCTGCAAGCTATGACCCATTATGGTCAGAAGCAGTTTTAAATTTTGGGCAGGGTTTGGTAGTCGCCCCAAATCACGTGTGATTGGATAGCTTAACACAGAATAAGAATTTATTTCACTCGGTCTTCAAGGTGTTGAATGGTTTGTTGTTGGTGGACACTCTTCACAACTTGCTAGCCACATTTATATGTAGTCATTTCGCAGGCGTTTTGTCCAAAGAGATGTACAAATGGTGGCCCCTGTAGAGTTAACAGTGCCAATCCTGATCTTAAGGCTCTGGAACGAAAGCTCTGGAAAATGCCAGTAAATTGACCTTAAGTGAAGATTATTTCTATGGTGATGAAGGAAGTTCCAAGCTCAGTCATGGTCTTGGTTAACTAACTACTAGGACAGTATGAAAAAAGGATATGACTCTGCAAAGGCTAACACTTGTACACCCATCCACCACCTACCCTCTACACCCTTACAGTGCTAAATGAACACCATTTCCTACATTGTCTTGAATGCTAATCAGTAATGCAGCATATTTTTTAAAAGTAGCTCAACTCTTTAAAGGAGAGATATGTTGCCAGTGCAAAAAAAGCAAGTAATATTTTTTAATGCAATAAAAAAGATAACTTGAAAGAGATACTGGAAATAGGCCATGATCTGACATTAAAAAAACACTGGGGAAAGTATGTGTATTTTGGCTGATAGGCGCATAGGTTGATAGGTCAAAATACTATGTTTTCCCCTCACCCCCTGTGACTTGTGTTCAAACCCCAACTCTATAATATATACTTATTAAGGGAAGCCTTAGGTCATTTGGACCTTTTTTTATTCATACAATATTCATTCACTGAGGAAAGCTTTCAGTCAGGGCCCTTATTCATTCATTTAGTCCTTATTCAAGTGTGGAAGAAGTGCCTGACCAAAAGCTTGTATATACAATACAGAGTCCTCTTATTTCCAGCACCTCCACCAAGCCTTTATCTGGTGTGCATGTAAAAATAATCAAAATGTAATAGATTTTTTAAAAAAATGAACCATGACCTCTGATTCACAGTTTCTTTCGCTACATCAGTTAGCCTTTATACTTATGATACAGGTGAAAACAGTGTGTCCAAGTAATGCGGTGGTGTGTTCAGATAATTTGTGTCCACAGAAACATTTCAGACTCTGCAAACACATCACAATTTTTTCTGAAACAATGTTCTCACAAAATCCTTTCCGTTAATATTGGCAGATCTCTATGTCCACAGTATAAGTTTATTGTATGGTAAAAGAAGAATGAGCTGAGCAAAATGAGAGATGTAATGTAAGAAGGACACGGAGAGCAAAAAAAAATGAAAATGGCAGAGTGGGAAGAATGTAAAATTAGAAAGATGAGACAAAAAAGTGGAGGTTGTATATTGCTGTAAGGGATGGAAGACAAACAAATTGGAAAGGAAAAAAAAGGAAAGATTCATCATAAAGGTGGCGAGAGATGCCTCCACTCATTAGTGGAAATGAGAAAACCAGCAGAATTGGCTAATAGATGGCTGGCGAAAGCCCAAAGTTTCAAGTGGTAGGCGTTTGAGTAAGGTGGTCAGTTGAAGTCCCTGCACAGTCTAGGAAAATTAGGTGGTTGAATAAATCACAGAGAGTCACTGACTGCTCAATTAGTCTTGCATGCCTTGCTAAACTATTTGTGTGCTTCTTTTCCCCTTATGTTGCTGCTCTGACAACCTTATTTCCTCAAGGAAATCATTAAAGTTCTTCTGATCTTATTAAAAGGTTAATAGACCAAGTAAGTAGTAGCTAACTTACTGATACTTTAGTGATATGTCACAAATTATATAGTCATGGATCATTAAGCAGGATTTTTTTTGGGCCTTCAGAAAAAAAAAAATCAGACATGTTTGCTCTGGATTAGAAAAAAATGTCCAACAGTAAAAGTGAATTTGGAGCCCATCGTTGTACCATCAGTGTGATCCTGAACGATTAAATCAAAGATCTTTTTACATGTGGTTATCCAAGGACTGTGCCAGCTGGGGACAAAGCACCAAATGTGGGAACTGTCTCCGGGAAAACATAGAAGTGTCTGACTTACAAGGTTTCTTAACGCATGTTAACAGGTTGGTTTTTGAGGAATTTGTCCAAAAATCCTTGAATAACAAAAGCATTTGACAGACTAACGCTAACATTTAGAGTTTAACCAACAATATAATTGGCTAATCATGATACTACCTGTTAGCCAGTTCATTCTCTTTGTTAAAAGTATGGCCTGATGGAGCATCTGTCAATGTTTTGTTACTTACTAGGGAAATTGGTCATCAGATTTGTTTCTGATATTTTCTTTTCCCTGACTTATAATTGTTTTAGAAGGTTAGAAGGCAGCTGCTCCCACCATGTTCAACGAGATCTTGCCACGAGATCTCGTTGCGCATGAGATAATGCACAAGATTTCATTGTGCGAGATCTCATGGCCAGATCTCGTTGAACATGGTGGGAGCAGCTGCTCCACTCAAGGCACTGCCAAACCTGTTGCACAAAAGCTATGTTAGATAATCACAGCAAAGTGTATGTTTTCCTGTGGTATTAGTGATGTTTATATTACAGTAGGTATCTGTGTAGCCACCTTATTTACCCTGGCTGCCTGTTGATTCTATTTAAAATCTAAAGTTGTTGTTAATACACTACACTAAAGAAAGCACTCATCTGATCACTCAATACTCACTGACTGTAGAGTCTGTAGAGTTGCACTATATTGTGTTGACTGCTGTAGTGTGTTCATGTTAAATAAAAAGTACATTAATGTAGTATATTAACTGCTTTGGGGTTAATTCTTAATGTACTAATATTTTAATAATGCACCGGTAGAGGGTTCCTTGTACAATTTACAGCATTAGTTCTCTGAGAATCTCTTTGTTTTTATCGAATCGGGAATCAAATCGATTCAGGAAATCCAAATCAATAGCCAGCCATACTCTCAAGCCTTTTCTGGTGAGAGGTGGCTCAAAAATTTTGTTCTAAAGAACAAACAGTACATAAAAAATACTACATAAACTAAATAAATGACCACTTACAGTGAAGAGAGAATAATAAAGGAACATTGGACAAGTATACTGAGTGCAAGAGCTGTGGCTTTTAGATGCATAGAAAATGAGGGCTATGTCAGAGACAGCGGTGGAGTCAGATGGATTTACATGAGAAACACAGCGATCTAAGAGCAGCCAGACTTTAGTAAAGGGGCTCAGCTAGGGCTGCTATGGCATGACATGACATGAGACCTGATTTTAATCCAGAGGCTCTCAAGTGATTCTATACAAATGTGTGCACATGGGTGAACATGTGAGTTGTACATATCCATATCAGGGGAGCCATGTAGTACAAATGGTATACCTATCCATCTACTCATTTATCCCTTTACACATCTACCATATGCTACCATGCCTGCTGCGGTTGAATGTGTTCAGGGTAAAGGCCCAGTCACACCAGCATTTGAGAAGGTGAACTTTCATGATAAAAGAAATTCATTTCAATGAATCACAATCAGTGGTCAAAGTCAAGCTCATCTGTGGTTAACTGTGGTGTGACTTTGCACCTTGACCAATAGTAAGCCATCTTGACAGACCTGATTTTTGAGGGAATGGAGAGCCATAGAGCTTACTGACACTTTGACAGTTAGCTAGCTCACTAGCTTGGAGAGCTTATTTCCCCACCTTTGCCATTGAAATAGCTCTTCATTGAACAAAATCATGTACAATCCTGACAACAAAACACCAAGGAGGAGTAAATGTTCCAGTACAGAGAAAATGGAAAGAAGCTTGAAAAGCTTGACTTGTACTAGCATGTTTTCCCCAGCTGACTAGCTACTAATTGTGGCTAAAGTAGTTTACCTAGTCCCCTGTGTAGTCCCCCACCACAAAGTAGGGCTGGGCATTATGGCCAAAAAATTAGTTTTCTCCTAAATTTGTACTTGCACAAAGCAATAAGAGGAAAGTAAGAAAAATCCTACATGGGATTCATGAAACTCTTAACTGCCTGAACTTGTTGTAAGTCACTAATTTCAACCTGATGAATGCCACCTGTTCATGAGGAGGTGCACGTTCATGAGATGTGATCACTGGCATAATCCATGTCATTACAATTGCCATATAAGGCTCCATGTTCCACTCAGTTTGTGGGCGAGTTTCATTCACAAAAAGTTCCCAAAGAGTAAAAACATTGCACAGCTTCAAGTCCTGCTTTCAGAAATCAGAAGAGAAAAACATAACAAATTTAGGAGTGACAGTAGGAGACCTGAAACAATTAGAAAATATGAATCCAGCTAACATGTCATCAGAACAGCTCTGCACTGTGACAGAAATAATGAGGGAATTCTTTGATGTGAAGTTAGATGCTAAAAAATGTCTTTCTAAAGCAAAGTGGCTCATGATGGGAGGTGGTCAAGGGATGTGACAGTCACAGAGATATTAGAGGAGAATATTATAGTCTACAAGTGATGTTACACTGTCAGCTGCAACACAACATGATACTGGACAGAGAGCTGCCAAATATGCCAATAAAAATCATAAAATCTAAAAAAAAATTTTTTAAATAAATTGGCAACCATGATGATGAAAGTATTGTAAACAGAATATACATTTTTCATCAAGTTTGTCTTACTTACATATTAATTTTTTGTTAATTTTGGTATCATATTTAAACTCATAATTCACATTACGACATTATAATGTAAGTCAAACAAGTGTTTCTCCCCAGTGAAGAAAGGCAGAGATGATCTATTCATGACACACATGACAAGTCTGGACCACTTGTAAATTTCGTTTATACCAAAGAGAAAATTCTGTGTACAAAAAAAATTGATGAATGTTCTTAAATCATGTGTACATGCATTTTAAGAATCTTGCATGAGGCCCATTATTTATTAAACTATTCTTTATGGTCAGAACATGACAAACTCTCACCCTACAGCACAACATTTCACAAATTTGAGATAGAGCATTCAAAACAATTATAATGATAAAATCTTTTTTCAACATCAAAATGAGTAAAAATGAAGTAAGACCTTTTTTCAGCCCTTTTCCCTCAATAGATGGCTCAGACTGCAAAAGTTAATTACATGTTAATTACATTACATGTCAACTAAATTATACAAATGAAAACAACCACAATACATAGTCTACAGAAATCACCTCTGCCCTGATGACGTTGTGACCTGACATGCTGCAGCGGTAAGCACATTATCTCATTTTTGGTTGCTGGTGTGTCTGTTACTGATAATGTTTCTGCATCTCAACTCATTTAATTTTGCTCTATTCTTCATTACTGCAGCTAATTACAGCTGTGCATTTAAACTTACACTAGTTCTTTTCCAGCACTCTTAGCTCTCTGCTTCTTTTAGCGACTTTCCTTCAAATCCCACAGCTGTTTACACGCTATTCAGATCTGCTAGTTACTTAACTTAGCAATGGCTTCTCTCTATCCCTCCCGCTCTCCTGCTCCCTGTTGCTCGATGTATCTTATGTTTAGCTATCCCTCTGCCTCGTTTAGCGATGATGGCACATGTAATAAATGTAGTTTATTTGTCGTGATGGAGGCGAGGCTCAGTGAATTAGATGCGAGGCTCCACACCATGGAACCCAATTGTTAGCTGCTGTAGTTAGCCAGCCCCCAGTAGCTGGTGTGAGCCGCCCAGCCTCTCAGTGTAATTATATTGAACATTTGTTATATTTTTATTGAGGAAAATTACGAGACAATTATTGCTTTCATTACATGGCCTAGCACTATCACAAAGTAAACTCATCCTGCCCACTGGTATAGTGCTCTTCAGGCCTCATAACCACTTAAACCGCCACCATCTGCAAGGGCACAACAGGGATCGAGTGCATTGCCAGATAGGCAGGAAGTAAAGGCGTGGACATTAGTCTGCTGTGGAACTCAATTCTAGGGATGAGATCACTTCATTTGGCTTCATTGATGTGACATAGCAGTGGTTCTACTCCAAAATCATTTGGATATGTGCACTCCTCACCTGTGAGCCCGGGCATACTGTGGAGGAAGCTCATTTCAGCTGCTTGCTTCTTTTAGTCAGAATTAATGATCATAGGTGAGGGTTGGAACACACAGACAGGTGACAAATGAAAGGAAAAACTTGTACAGGTCTGAATGCTTGACCTTTACAATGAGGGGATCTGGTAGCTCTGTTATGCTGTGGGGGGCATTTTGCTGGCATGGTTTGGGTCCACTTGTCCAAATCAATACAAAGTTGTTCTGAGTGATCACCTATACCCTATGATGAAACATTTCTATCCTGATGGCAGTGGTCTCTTCCAGGATGACAGTGCCCCAATTTACAGGCCACAAGGGGTCACTAAATGGTTTGATGAGTATGAAAATGATGTGAATCATATGCTATGACCTTCACAGTCTCCAGATCTCAACCCAATTGAACACCTATGGGAGATTTTGGACTGACGTGTTAGACAGCGCTCTCCACCACCATCATCAAAACACCAAATTAGGGAATATCTTTTGGAAGAATGGTGTTCATCCCTTCAGTTGATGCCAAGGTGTACTGAAGCTGTTCTGGTGGCTTGTGGTGGCCCAACACCTTACTAAGACACTTTATGTTGGTTTTTCCTTTAATTTGTCACCCGTCTATAGGTTGACCGGTAAATGTAAGACCTTTGCCTTCAGGCCCAGCTTCCTCTTCACCACAGGAGTCCAGCACTACCATGTGTCGAACTTCGGCTGTCAATCTCATCTTATCCTCACACATGAGTGCGACCTAGGACACTCTTCCTCGCAGCAGCATTGGCAGCAAAACTATTGTTCAGTATATTAGAATTAAAACATACACACAGTCACTGTTAAACTGAAGTATTGCCATTTTGTAAAACAAATCTAAAAGCTGGTATAAAAAGTTTCCAGTGACTTTTGCTTTCAAATAAAAAGCACAAAAAAAAAAATCCATTTCTTATAAAAGTCTATTCAGCTCTCTCTAACACAAGTGTGAAATGCAATGGAACTGTGTTGAAACACACACACACACACACACACACACACGCACACTACAGCCTCATGACCATACTAAAAACCTCGCTGGGCTTTGTTCTTCATTTGAGTGTGAGAACCTTGTTGTTCTATTACTGTCTCTCTGTCTCACACACACAAACATAAGGTTGCACAGTTACATACTTACACATACAAACACATGACACAGACACTTGCACACCAGCATAAACACACGCAAACGAATTCATCCTCTCACACACATACACACACACACACACACACACACACACACACACACACACAAACTCATATTCACACACCATGCCGCGCCCCACTTCTGTTTAGGGAAAAAAGTAATTACTTTCTCTCCCTGCCTCAATGCCTTCAAAAGCCTCAGTGGGGCGATTCCCCGGTGAGCCAGTGAAATTCACTTAAACAGCTTTTGAGAGAGTAAGCAGTCTTATTGTTGCGCACTGAAACTTTGATTGGAAAGGGAGAAAAAATGAGAGGAGGAAGAGGAGGGGGCAGGGGAAGATTGGTAAATAAAACTGTTGGCCAGTATTATTTTTCTCTGTCTCTTTTTCCATTTCTTTTACCTCTCGGTGTCTTTGTTCTCTTTGACTCAGCTAATGACTGTAGGCAGACAACAATGGCAGGTAAAGCCATATCATGCTGCGCCTTTTCAAAAAATGGTTGGGCACATTATGTGTGTGTTTCTATCTATTCCGTGTGTGCGCGTGTTGCTGTGCTCAAGCGTGCACGCTGTCACAATCCCTCCTCCATTAAAAATCTATATCTCCTCAATCTTTCAAAATCAATTTTCATCACACGTTTTTATAAGCGCACAACTCTATTTTAAGATTGCTCAACCTTGACTTTGAGCCGCTCTCTAGGTCCACCTGCAAGTCTTTTCCTGTTGGGACTCTTTAAGTGGCATCAAAGTTGGCACACAAGTTAAGTAATATCCCGCAGATTCCCACTAAGGGCGGCTAACGGGAGAATTCCAGTAGTATGCCTTCAGGAGAAGAAGAACTAAATAAATTAGCAAAGCTCAAACTAAAGGCTCTGATGTGTCCCATGGTGGACTTGGGGGTGACTTCTTTGAGCAAGTTTTCATGTACAAGCCTTACGACGCACTAGAGAGATTTGCAGTGTTGTGTTAGAAATTTCATCACATTGCTGTACTGCTAATATTTTTATGAAGTTGTGCAAACGATGTGTGTTCACATACAGCCCTCATGAATACATTAAATGGACATTCCAAGACAAAGACACACACACATTTGTGCTCTTTGTGCTCTTGATCATGACTTGTATGTGTGTATTGGCGTGTGTTTGGAGACTATACAACACTCTAGGGGAAATAGAAAGGGATGGATGAAGCAGCTTGGAGAACAAAGAAAGTCTACAGGGACTTTATTAACATATAAAGAGTTTGAGTGTATGTAGGTGTGTGGTGTGTAGTTTGTGGATGTATGTGTGCCTTTCTGCATGTGGGTAAAATATCTTGTGTATGTGTATATGCCTATATTGCCATTTGTTCAATTGTGTGCTCATGTTTTGTGTGAAGATGTGTGTGCGCAAACAGCTAACTCCCCTGCTTTATGGTTAAAAACAGAAGGAAAAAAAGGAAAAAAAAACAAAGACACCGACACTAATAGGGCTGTTGAATTATGAAGAGAACAGAGATGCGCGGCCCCCATGGCGGCTCCGGGGGGGTGAGCATTGCTACATATGTGGGAACTCGTCTCTTATTATTTCCTCCCCATCCCTTTTCTTCTTTGTTTCATCTTGCTATCTAGTGAATCTTTCAGAGAGAGCCGCTTTATCTTTTGCATGTTTCTCATGTGTCAGAGTGCTTTTTAAATGATTTTGTGCACTGACGTCAGCTGTAACGACATGTATTCAGATCAGAGGAAAGGGAAACAAGAGGGAAAGGGGTAAAAGAGAGATGTGGTGCTACAGGAAAAATACAGTACAGGTGAACTGGCAGGGAAGAAAGTGTAAGAGAAAGAAGATAAGAGGGAGGAAGAAATGGAATGAGTATATCGAGGAGATGTTTAGAGGATGACAGACTTAGATTTAGTAGCTAGAGTGGGAAAGAAAAGAAAGTGCAGGGAAGATATATGCGTGGGGGTTAGTATTTCCTCTTTCCATCTCTTCCTCCCTTTGATCTCTGTGACTTCTTGCCTGCAAAGAAAGTAGGAAAGTGAGAAAGGTAAAGAGAAGGAACGAGAGGCCAAGTCATGAAGGAACAGAGAGAGATGAGAGGGAAAGGAGCGAATGAGAATTTGGGTGAAGGAGGAACAGAGAAAGTGTACAGTGAGAGTGAAGGAAATTCATCAAGAAGTGGAGGAGAGGTGAGAAATAAGTGAGAAAATTAGAGAAAGTGAGCTTGAGTGAGAGAGATGGAGGGAGAGACGCTGAGTCACGGGGAGAGATGGAGACAGATGAGACAGCAGGGAGTAATGCGCGAGAGGAAGGGTGTGAGGAAAAATTGTGACAATGTTTCACAGCACTAATTATCATTAAGTAAAGCGATCAAAGTCAGTTAGCATTTGAAATCAAATTAGTGGCCAGTGGTGCAGGTGAGGTTATGTTTCTGAGAGGATGTAGGTGAAAAAAGGCTGTGACCCCTGATGTTGCGGGAGGATGGAGATGTACTGCGGTGTCTTTCATCATGTCATAATTTATGTAGAGTTTTACATTTATTAAGGTGGTTATGAATAGTTTGGGAGTGGCCTCAGGAAAAGAGGGAAATGAATGAGTAGCGATTGAAAGACACTGATTGGAGAAACCAAAGACAGGATTGTATTGACTGGTTTGGGAATAGGCTAACCAAAGTAAGTAGGGTAAACCATGTGACTGGATAAAAAATGTATGGAGAAATATAGAAGAACAAAGTCGGGGAAGTTATTCTGGATGTTGAAAAGTTTTTCTGTGCAACAGTGTACAGTGACTTATGGTTGCCTTTTGGTTGGTTCCCTTTAGCTTTAGGGAACATTCTAGCATCTTTTAGCTCATTGTTTTGGTTTTACAGTTTGCAACATTATTGTTTTGGCTAGCTCTCACCCCCCTCATCAGCATCATTTCCTATTGACTGTATGCTACCTGCCCAGCATCAAATGGCAGACTAACAAAGTTAGCAACTAGCTAGTGAACATAATGGAGCATTTAGTAGCTAAAGAGCCAGATATATCCCTCAGGGATTGGTGTAGACAACAACAGAGCTAGAAGGAGAATGAATATAAAAAAACTTAGTTCATCAGTTTGTCAGAGACAAAATTTCAGGTGAATGCTAATGTTGCTCAGTGTCTGCTGGATGTGTAAATTGGGTGTCTGATTGCTAACTGATTATCCATAACGGCGTTATAAGGCCATTTAAATGTCAAAAGTGTTTGCCCCTACCTGGCCAAAAATAGGTAAATAAAGGACAGAAGTCAACTCTGACTTCCCAGGATCATAGGCACCTGAGCAATGGAGCAAGTGGAGCAAATACATCCCCATTATTCAGTTAGGGGGAGCAACGTTATTGTTTTGCTACCCCACTTTTTGTTGTCCTAAAAATAAACTTATCATCACACAGACCCCACAATGAGGTGATTGTTTTTAAGCAGCTTATATCAGTGATCATTTTACTATTTTCAGCAATTGACAAAAACAAGAAATAAAAAAAATCACACATTTTTAGACGACCCTTTCAGTTGGTTCAGTCAAACCCATCACTGATTGTTTGGCATAGCATGCGTTAGCTGTCAATAAGAGTCTGTCAATTCACACAGGAGTCTTGACTGTTTACAAAAGTGAGAAACTTGCCATTTAGTTTAATTGCAATCATTGACTGAAAATAGAGCATAGGAAAAGATAGGCCAGTGTATGTTGAATGAACCTGTTTGGCCCACTGAATCCAGCCATACTTTAAATTAACAAAAAGTAGGAATGTACTGTTGCCAAAATGCCAAACCGATTTGTGAGTCAACATTAGCTAAGTTTGTCAGCCTGCCCACCTAACGTTAGCTTGCTGATCGGACAGGATTCCATTGTGGAGATGGGGGGGTTTGCAAAGGAGCCAAATCAGAGTCGGCTCTTTTAAGTGTAACGTGGCTTTTAACGGGGCTGCCAATTCTGCAAAACAAATTCATAACTGATGAAGTTGTGGTGCGAAAGGATTACACTGACAGCGCACAGATAGACAAGACTGAGCAGCACAGTGCAACAGCAGCACCATGCAGCAGTTATTCAGACCATCGGGGGAAAGCGAGAAATATACACAAAACTATTATATTATAATTTATTCCCATGCTTACTGCTCAGAAATGTGAAGCAAAGTTTTGTCTCATGTCACTTGCGCGAGTTGGACCACTAGACCGTTTGTGTTCAATTGCCCCAAACAGTCAAAATACATTACTCTACATTAACTGTAAGCTACCTAGCAATGGCAGGCACCGACCGTGTCTGTGTGTGTGTGTTCAGTTCATCCTCTGACTGACCCCAGAACTTACCAGGAACTCCGGTTCTTTCTGTTACTTCCCTCCAGTCTCTTTCCTTTCCCCCTCTCCTCTCTGTATGTTCATGAAGTACATTCATAAAGCTCTGCGATATGTGGAAGTGAATTTGCGGCTATTAGAGTCTTTGCATTGACTTTGTATGTGATCGTGTCATGTGAAAAATTCGCTTTGTGTTTGGTCTGACCACACCATCATAATCATTTCCTGTCCTGATCCACCCAATTATATACGGTTCTTGATCTTCTTGGTTCTTATAGCACCCTCAGTCTAACTCTAATCTAGACTAGTGTCGGTGGCTGTTCCTTGACTAAATCCATGATTTTAAGTGGTGTAGAAATGCAGGAAATTTGTTTTAAATTACAATTTTTTTCTGGGGGAGGACCCCCAGATCTCCTCCATTTATATGTCTTTCCAGGTTTGCTCCCCCATTTTAAACCATAACCAGTTACCCAAGGCCATTTCAGTGTGAAACATCCAATCAGAAACCTGAAAAAACATAAGTTCACTTTCAGATTTTGGGACAGTATTAGAGATATTAAGCACCTGTATCACTATGCTGTGTTCCCAATTGCAGCAACGAAGCAAAACAAATTTTCTGCAGCTCTGACTCACGCCTCTGGCTGGCTTCTTGTCCATAGCAACAGCAGTTAGGCCTCATAGCATTTACAGCTAATTACCATACCAAACTGAAAGAAAAAAGCATGATTTGTCATAAACTCTTAAAATAATTAAAAAATGATGGGCATAATAAAAATCTGTAGTATTGTCAAATTATCCCAGAGACTAATGTGACTCTGTGTTAAGGAACACTGAGGATATCATTAAGGGAAAAAATTCAAATGGAAAATTTATAGTCCTTCCACTTCATTACTCTATTGGACATGTGTGAGGAGGGTGCCCTTTGTGAAGTGAACTTTTTTCTGCAGCTTCATTAACAGTTTGGAAGAAAGAAACTTTAATCATGAAAATGATTCACCCTGGCCTCCCATTCTCCTTCTATCATATGTAGGCACAAAGCTTTCTGTGTCATTCTGCAAATTTTAATATCTTAATATTAGTAATTCAACAACAAAGTTACAGTGACAGGAATAATCAACTGTAAAAAGTGTTGGCTGATTTCTCTCCACAAATTCATGTACCCTGTGTGTTTGTCTGTGTGAGACTGTGTCTGAATCTATGGCTTCATGCAAACTCTATGGCTTAAACTCATGGGCTCAGGTGTGTGTGACAATTTGCCCCCAGTTTGTTGGCACATCCGACAAACAATTGATCGGCTAATTGAACTCGGGAGCTCTTTCATGTTTCGACATGTGTTCCTGGATAGATGATGGTGATGGGACGTTTGAAGAAGAAAGCAGCCGCCGTAATCAGGACGCCCTGTCAGCTTCAAATGGATTAGCGCTTGATTTGCGTGCCGGCACTTCTGAGTTCAATTGCGAAAGGGTGGAGGGATGAAGGGGGTGGGTTGGAAGACAGAGAAAGGGAAATGCATTTCAGAGAAGGTGGCGCTTGTGGATTCTAAAACAGGATGCGTCTTTTGCTCATTAGCAAGAGGGAGAGTTGTTTGAAGTTGGGATGTTTGGCAGTGTTGGCAGCAAATGCGACAAGAAGGCCCCGTAATGAAATGTAGGTGCTCATTTTCAGACGAGCTTCGAAGAACGATAGGAAAGTCCCCGTCTGACAAAAATCCTGTGGCTAAATGTTTACATTGGATAAAAATATGTAATTATTTTATTTCTTTTTCTCTTCAGATGGGTCTGTAGTTGGCTTGACAGCACCATAGTGCTGCTTTAGCCGTGTGATGGTAGGTATCACTGAAGCTGTAAATTATACACAGTGTGAAATCTCAACATTGCAACATTGTGCCATCTGTTTATCCTGACATTATCTGTTATGCAGCACTGCTTTCTACTTGCTGCATTAACACTGAGGTGTGATTATTTGCTTCTCTCTATTTACTTTTAAATTTACTTTGTGAGTCTGTATGTTTTCACTAATTACTATACAGGATAAAATGTTTTCAGTTTCTTATGTTGAACAGTGTCAAATATGTAAATGATATGTATATTATGTATATTGAGCTATAAATTATCTGTAAGATAAAAGTCATTTGACACATAATAATAATGTATCATAAGTCTTTGTTAATACCCAGTGATATACTGATGAACACTGATAAAGAAATACTAATAATACTAATAAAACAAGTCATTGATGATCACTCAGACCATGTCTCTGAAGAGCTCACAGTCCACATAGAGTGCATTAATTAGACCCAGCTTAATAGCTCTTGAGGCAGGAAAGGGGAAAAAAAGAATAAATAAATGAATCAAAAAAATGACACTGTTATTAGATGAGGAACCACAGACTTGGCTGACGAGTGTAGTGCAGGCCAACCTGTTAATTAATCTTAATATGAGTCATAATATCAAGCAAATTATCCAGTGTCATAAAGGAAGGCTGGCTTCAGCAGCCAGACCGTTTTGTCAATTACAGGGTCCCAGTCACCTGATGTGGGAACATGACCAGGGTCAGATGTTCTGTGACAAGTTAAAATGCAACAACAGTTGGTGAGGAGGCTCATTATAGGGAGCAGATGCTGATGAGAAACAGGAAATGGAGAGTATATGGTCTGATTAGTTCTACATTTGCTCATACAGAAGATGAGACATGAATATAAGATATCAAGCTCATTTATGTGATTGTTAAAAACATTTATGCAAGAACAGTTTCTGTTTTAGGTTTTCTGTGAGGTGTTTAAGTTGGATTCAACAAACCTTAATTGCACAAAGTTGTTGTAAATTGCTTGTTTCAACCAAGCAGCAACTACCACAGCATGAGGCTGAAGCCAATGTGGAAGTACTTTAAAGTGTAATGCCACCGATAGCAGCTAGATGCTGGCTCCAATAAATCCCTGCCTCCAATTGACCCCCATTCAAAAAGTGTCAACCAACCCATCAGAAATACTAACTGAATTATGTCTTAATTGCTAAATTCAGGCCTTCTTAAGTGTGCTGATTGTCATTTTGAAAATTATTTCTTGTTAATAAGATTTGGAGGCTTGTAGTAGCTTTGATGTCGGCCGTGTCGGTGTTGATTGACAGCTGTGATTGACAGTTAGCTCACCTGCTGCACTCCCCGGCTCCAGGACTCGCATGGAGTCAGATTATTGTTGTAATATTTCGGTAAGTTTAATGTAACTTGATTACGATACCTGCCCTGTTTGTTGCCCTGACTAACAATTTTGCCAAAGTAGCTAACGTCAGCCCAAGTGTTCACTGCTTCTTGTTATTTTAATTTTTATATATTTTTTATTTTATTGAATGATTTGTATTATCAATGATGCTTATTGTTCAATATTGTTTATCTGACATCCATGCCAATAAAGCATATGGAATTGAAATTGCATTGAGAGAGGGAGAGAGGAAGGTCCCAGTGAAACAGAAGTTAGAGTGTCTTTAGCTTCTGTACTGTGTAATTTTTACTCAGACAAGTGACTTTTATGTCTGGACAAGTGAAAGGTAAATTAACTTGTCTGAAGGACAAGTGCCTCACAAAGTTAATGTCAAGCCCTGTGTTCATAAGTGGGTTCACATTTCTGATATTTGATCATTAGCATAATCAGTCTCCTCTAATTGCTATACAAGACTAACCGTCTGCTCAGTTTGTGGGCAAGTTTAATTCATAAAAATGTTACCAAAGACTTTGAAGAAGTGGTCATTTGAAGTCAAAAACAACATATTTAGAATGTCAGTAGTCTGAAAAAATGAGGAAAATATACTACAGATGTCCCAAAAAAAGTAAAATCCAAACATGTTGTTTTTACACTTACAATTTTACAGATTAAACAAATGAGACATAATGTTTTAAATAGTGATGTTAACAGGTGCTTGTAGGCAGATTTTGTCACCTTTCACAGAGCCTAGCTTGTTCCCTGTGTTTCCATTCTTTGTCCTACTCTACTTTACTACTACTTTACTGTACAAACACCACACCATCATCCATCTTCTGATCTAATTCCTCTTAAGGTTTTTACATGTTTAAACTCCAGATTCATAATTGTTAAGTCAAAGTGTTCTCTGTGAAGGGAGACTATTTGTACATGACATGTAAATGTACATCAGGCATGGACCACTTGTGAATGTCTTAGAAAACATTCTAAATTCAAGGAAATTTGTGAATGCAGCAAATGATCTGAATCACTGGTATGTGTGACTTAAGAACAAACCTGTTTGAACAAATGGTTCTTACATATAGCCTAATGATTGTCTTGAGTGAATGGCCTTTTTATACCAAATAATGAAATTCAGGAAATGAACAGTATAGTCAATGGAGATGTAGTGGGAAAGGAAAAAGAAACAACAAATAATAATAGCCTGTGAAACCCTAATAGCTTGTCTGATGACTTTATTCCCACTATTTATTTATTAATATACAGTATCATTATGTTCCCAGAAAGACAAAAGCAATTCTGAGATGTTGTGTTGTTTCTTTTCATCCATGGGAGAGGGAACTGAAAGAAGGAGAAAACAAGGTCCCGAATTGCTCTCCCGCGAGAACACTGATGTGGTCTTTCCTGGTGCCACCAGGGACGTCTTCCATCCTCCTTCGCCCACTTCAGGGAGCGTTGTCTGTCCCCAAAGACTCTGCCGTGTCCCCGCTCCCTGGTATAACTAGGGCATCTGGGAGAAAACTTCACAGCATAATTAAAGCAGTGTTTGTGGCTCTCACTTTGTGCGTGCATGTGTGTACGTGTTTGTACATCACAACGATACTTTTGGGAGAAGAGTTAAGTGATTAGTCGCAATGTGCAACCCAAATGTGGATAACAGCCTTCTCACTACCCGCTTTAAGTACTAGACTTAAACCATGGTGAACAGTACTTCAGATGACGCAACAGTCTCCATAAGAAGATGTTCCTCAGCTTTGAGTAGTACAGTCTGCCCCAAAATCTAACGCAATAAAAAACAGTTGAAGATGATAAAAGCCATTTGTTTTAAATCAGAACTACATTGGCAGTAGCACATTATCTTGTTATCGTACTCCTTTCAGTCACTCCCTTTCTTTTGGCCTCATTACCTTTTGTTCACTCCTCTCCATTTATTTCTATTCTTACCCCTTCATCTCTCCAGCTTTTTCCGTCTCCTTGTGCATTATTCTCTTTCCTCCTCGTAGCTGTAATGACCTTCCCTCTTTGCTGCAGAAAGTAAGGGTGTGTAAAGTCAGTGTTATACTTTCCATATCCATGACTATGCAAGGGTCCATGTGATGTAAATTTCATCATCAGAGGGTGTATGCATAGGCTGTGTGTGGACATTGGCGTACCTCCAATTTGTTGTGGCCAGTAGATGTCGATCTGCTGGGCATGTGTGGAAAACATCCTCCAAGCTGACTCTAGAAAGTAGTATAAACAGAACTACTACTGTGTCCATGGTGTCCGCAGCTGTCTGAGTATGTGTCTGCATATATTTTGGGCTAAAGAATGAAAGAAGGAAAAAAAAAACATAAATGCTGAAAGACAGGGGAAGGAAGAAAGAGAGACATTGGAAGTGAAGCAGCCGCAGAGAAGAGGAGACCGGCGGCATGAAGCTCAGTCATTTTCCCAGCCAGTCGGTTATTAAGTTAGTCAGTCAGTCTGAACAGACTGTACCCTCACAGTGGCTTCCTCTTAACTCTCCATTTCATGAATGTAGAATTGGTGAGAGGGAGAGGTAGCAGTCACTTTGCAAAACATGAAAGAACACTTTACATGGCAGTCCCCTCGGATTCCTTCCCCCTCTTCGCACTCGCTGTCAAAATATTGACACAGGAGGGGAAAGCAAGCTGCATTTTATTCTCATGTATCAGACACTTTGTCCTTTTGAATTATTGATACTCCTAGAAGGGGTTTTGTGTTGGACACAGGGCTATCCTCAGGTCTTTTTGACCTATCTTCAGTGGTAGTACCTGTGGAACCAAACTGTAGCTGGCTAGATTGCTGGCTCGAGGCTCTTCCTGTTAGAACTGTAGTGTAGTTCAGGGCTCTCAGTGAAACACCTGGCCTGAGGGTTTTGCAGAGACTTTCAGAGTGTAATGGAAAATTGTAGAGGTTGTAGGTTCAAGTAGGCATGATGGCTGTGTTGTCAAAGTGCCCTTACAGTAGGGGCAGGGACCAGCATATTCATTGGAAACAAAGTGTTGAGAAAATACAGAGGGTGTATATATGTAAGGTAAAGACTAAAAGTGACCTTAGACTTTTCATGAAATGCTGTGTAATTCTGTAAACAAACATATCTGAGTGAACCCGAAACAGACCAAGCATATAGATAATAGCTGCCATTGCTGACAGAGAAGTGAAATCTTCCAATCACAGTTTTCCTGTACAGAAATAACATGCCAGCATATGTTGGTATTTTGTGGGGATGAAAAGAGTTAGCTCTGTTAAAGTCAAAGCTTTCACATTTCACAGATCAAAACTAATTTAACTGCATTGATGTGCGTTTGATGCTTCATTAAATTGCACTTTTATCTATTCATCGTCAACAGCACATCATATATATATACAGGGTTTTCTTTAGGCTTGGCTTGGAGGACTTAGGTGCTGTTGTTGGGGGGTGTTGATGGTCTTTCCCCAAGAAAATTTGATGTTATTTGACTAAAAACTATGCATTTTCACACTATTTCAGACTATTATCATTACAATATTTTGAAGAAAAAACAAAACAAAACATAAAACAGTCACAAAATAACATTGGTAAAACAGGCTTACAGTCAATAGATTTGAACTGTGATTTTTTTTCATCCTCCCATAGTCAGGGTGTAGCCACTAGCCAGCTGTAGGCACGAGTATAGTTTGAATCTTATCAGTACTCCTACCAGTTCTTTTTCATTACTAAATAATTGTTTATTTAAAAAATAATACATTTAAAACAGGATTAGGATAAATTTAAATTTTAAATATGACAAAATATTGTTTCTACAGCAGCAACAGTGATGTTTACAACAGCAAATTCACTATATAAACTCAATAATATCTCACTGAAAAGAAATCTAAAAATGTCAGGAAAATCATATTTCTGACATCAAAATACTGAGTGAAGTTTAGAGGGAATGAAGAACACAGACATCAGTCACCATCAGTCACTGATCCTGTCCTCTGTCCTCCTCCCTCTGCTGCTGATGTGACTCACTGCCTGCAGGTACCGCTGCTAGAGAAAGGTCTCAGCTAGTAGCTAAGTTTACAAGAATTTGACTAGTTTGAATATGTTACAGACTAAGCTTAACAGTAATGCATACAGACAGCTTTCGTTTTAGCTTGTTCTGAACAATTGGCTATTAGCCTAAGCAGCGCACTGTGGTCGTGTAAAACATACATAGGAGACTGTGTACAAAGCAGTTGAAAATATTGCTTTTTTACATGTTTACGCTTGATGAACAGATGTTTTGATAAAGTAGTCTAATTGGCTTTTTACTCGTGAAGGTTATATTGCACTTGCAGTAACAAGCGTAGAGTTGTTGTCATCTCGAGTAAAATGTTATCTTTCACTTCACCTGGTTCACTGTCTCTACCACAGCCTCTCTGCTCTGCCGTCAACTCTGTGTGTCTGTGTGGGTGTGTGTGTGTGGAAGAGCTGAGCCCCACCCTCGGTCAATCTCTGATAAAGAAAGCAGAGGAAAGGAGAGAGTATCTAGCGCAACCAGAAATGACAGCAAAACGTGGTAGAAAACTCTCAGCATAGATTTTTTTCTGTTCATTTGGCTTAGGCTCTGTGAAATAACACTTGGGCTTTGGTGCCTAAGTGTTATAATCAACTAAGATGTTGATAATGCATCAGGGATTTCTTAACACCTCCATGGCATGTCTACTTTAATGATATGCATTTTGTGTTGAAGCATGATGGTGAGGTGGGGCATTCTGAAGTCTAAACTGATGGACTTGCAGTCATGAGCAGAAAGGCTGTTTGATTTGGTGAAAAGGGCAGTTTTTTTGTGTGTGCTGAGTTTCCACTCGATTCAAAACAAACACATAAATGTCACATGCCAGTTGTGCCGACCTAAATTTGATGACTTGTGCAGCAAAAAAGCAAAACACCACATCACAGACCTGGTGATTAAAACAGGTAAAAACACTGAATAAAGCAGTTTCACATTAAGAATCAGTGTTTCTCAGACGCTGTTCGGTGGACACAGGAGGTCCGATAGCAGTTGCGAGCTGAGCTGCTGCTAACATTTGCTTGTTTCTCTGATAACTTAAGATACTGACGTTCAGCAGGTTTTTATTGTGAGCTGAATTATCCACAGAGGTCTCCTTCTCTCCAAAACAAACGTACATGGTGAATAAAATTGTAAAAACAGTGAGTAAAGCAGTTTCACGTTAAAAATTGGTGTTTCTCTGATACTGTTTGGCTGAAAGATGACGTCCGGGAGGGGCTGCTAGCCGAGCTGCTGCTAACGTTTGCTCAGCTTGTTTCTCTGATAACTTAAGATCCAGACGTCTGATGACTAAAATCCTTCATCTGGTTAAAAGATACAGTTAAAAACAACTAATATCTAAAAAGTTTATAATAAAAATGTGGGTTAAAATTGAATAAAAGTCAATTTGACAGTTTTTGGCAGGCAACCACAACACCAACATACCATCTTGTATGTGTGTACTCTTTGGTAGAGGGGGTATGATGCCATTGATGGGCAACCAAATGAAATGGACCATTACCTTGATTAAAATTACAGATTTTCTGGGTTTGAAAATTGTTGGAAACATTTGGGATAATGTAAGTACGCAACTCAACAAAATATATAACATAGATCCAGTTGTTTTTAGACATTTTAATGCAGAATAGTTACATATTATAGCTTTAACACATGCTTTGCTGTACATAGATATTTTGCTGCAATGACAGTCGTAAAACTTGTATGCTCCCTAACAGATATCAGTTTAACAAGTTTATAATGTTGCCTTACCTGATAATTGCCTGTTTTACAACAACTCGTTCCCAACAAGAACCACAGCTTCAGCCACACCTACCTGATCCTGTTTGATGATTAGCTGATACAAATTTAACATCATACCTGCCCCTTGGTTTCTTCACACAGATTCATAATGGCACACCAGCACAACAGAACAGAGCCAGTCAAAGATTCACTGTTTTCAAAAAGCTGAGCCTTTTCCAGGAAGTCGCTGCCATTTTCCAAATCAGTGCCTTCACACTCAGCACTTCACTCTGCATGAAGTCATGCTCACAGCTGTGGAGGACATTCTGTAGTCAGTGGGAGAGGAGAAATAAACAGGTAAACTCTGGGATGCCATATAAGCAGGAAGCACCCGTCACCACGGCAGACACCTCACTCACTTAGTTGTTGTGTTATAATATGTGCGGTTTGCCTGTAATTGCAAACAATTTCAAAACAGTCAACACATGCTATAAAATAGATATAGAAAACTAAAGAATAGAATCTACAGTTCAGCTACACAGTCACAATAAAACACATAAGAAGTGTAAGAAAGGTTGATGTGCCTCGCCACTAATGATACTTCCTAAAGTAGCCAGACAGAAATAAAAATCTGTATAATGGTTCCTGCATTCTCAGGCACATGTGCTTCCATTTAGGGGCAGTGCAGGTGCAGTAGAGCAGGTCACCACTGCTGCTAGTCTCGTGATAAATACTGAAGTTAGGGGAGTTCTAAATGCACGGTAGTTGCTTGAACAGCAGTAAGGAGGGCCACTACAAATTTACGCCCCTTACATTTTGTCAAGGACACGCCTTACTAGAAATGATGCTCTGCACATTCTCCTCTGTAGTGAACTGCTAACCCCCCCCCATCAGAGGGTTTTATTGCCAACCTCCACTCCCCATTACCGTGTTTTGGGTGGCACTTATTATCACGAACGCTGAGTGGATAGAGAGTTAAGTGCAGTGGTTCCCAGTGCAGTGTGTTTAATCATATCATTGTTCATCTATTGTATGTTTTTAATAACATTTCACCACATTTTAAAAATCGGCTACATTTGCATTAACTATTTTATATGTTACATTTTTGAACATATCAAAACGATGAATAAGCAAGATATTTCAACATCACTATATTAAAAAAAACTGTTTAATATGCAGGTAATTGCAGCTGACATGACAACTCACTGTTGCCGGTTGTCATGTTAACACAACACGCTTTCCGGCTCGGGAGTTTTGCAGGAGCTCAGCAGTCAGAAAAAAGTAAGCATCAGAGCAGTGATGGAAAGATTTGACACAAAAAAAACAGCTCAAATAAATGCTGAAACATCTCAGTTCTCAACACAGAGACAACTGAATCCGAGCTGACTGACAAAAATAGTCGGCTAATGGCATGTCCCATTAAAACCCCCAAAACCTTTTTTGGGTTTTGTTTGTTTTTCCTTGTACATCTTATATATAAGCTCATTTTAATTGAAGAAAATGAAAGAAATACATTTAACATATTAACTTTAGAGATGAAACGGTATGAAAATTTCCTATCACGATTATAGTGACAAAAATTATGACAGTTATTAATATTATCATGGTACTGTTAAAATGTGATGAAAATGTTCAAAAAGTACTGAAATCATTTTGCCATGTTTTATAAGCACAAATAAAATTAGCAGCACTTATGCACTTTTTGTTTGCATATACATTGAATAATAACAGCCAATACCTTATTCAATCATATGAAAACCATATCAAATGTGCATTAACATTGAAGATGGCACAATATGGCCATGAAAGGTAACTGCACTTTGTGCACACTGCAGATCAGAAAACAGCTGCCAAAAAGACATTTCTTCACATTCTATGCTCAAGTAATGAGATCTAGTCTCTTACAGATTTCACATCACTGGTCGTGCCTGACCAGAAGAGCTCATGATGGCAATATCACTGTTTCATGCATCGCTGTAAGAAGCAATTTTTTTCATGAAAAGTTTCCCTAGTGCAGGTTTAAATGAACACAACCCTAAGTAAGCGAATCAAATGTGCATATAAAAGCAAGCAACACAACCATTATAAACAAAGCAATGTGCATGTAAGAACAATACAACCATATGTAAACAAATCCAATGTGCAGGTGTTGACATTAAAATAACATCCCAAAATATTTAAACAAATCAAATGAACAGCACTGATTGCATTTCTGTTCTTTCCTTCATTAAGCTGCTGCTGGCCTAACATCCTGTATGTATGCATCTCTGCAGGTTTAAATGAACAACACAAACATGTAAAAAAAAAAATCCAATGTGCAAGTTTTGACATTAAAATAACAACACAAAATATGCAAACAAATCAAATGAACAGCAGCTCGTTTTGAAGCAGTATGTCTGTTCTCTCCTTCATTAAGAAACAAGGTGCTGCTGGCCTGACATTCTTTATGCATCTTTGTTCATTTGACATTGAAATGTAAAAATGTCAGCACATTTACTTTGTCTGGTTTAAGTAGTGATCTCCGAGGGGAGACAATGTGCCCGCTGGCACTGAACACTCTCTGATGGCACGCTGGTTGCTGGGATGCACAAAAGCTTCCTGGCAACCCTGGCAAGATGAGGCAGCTCTGACTCATGGCCCCTCCACCACACCAGTGGATCCTCTTCTGCTGGAATGGATGGCAGAGACAGCTAGACCTTGATCTCTTCTTTCACTCTGTCTTCTGGGGTGGTCGGAATGTGACCCTCTTTAATTCTCTGCTGCCTTGTTGAGGTAATCTTTCTCAGTGACTCAGACAGACCTTTCCCCCCTGATGCTACTGTGGGTGTGTTGATGGTGAAGGTGCTGCTGGTGCTTTATGGTACATCCCTGACCTGTGCAGGTTCCAGATTCAAAGTCTCTTGAACACAGCTGTCAACTGTTGCAGCCTCAGGTTCATCTATAAAGCTTGTTTTGAAGCAAGGGTCAATGAAACAAGCCATGTGCATGACTCTCTACACCTGCTCTGTGTATCTGTTGTTAAGGTCTTCTCACATTACCCTTTTCATCTCCTTGGTCAGGGATGACTCCTTATCCTTTTCCACCAGAACATCACATGTGATGTGGTCCAGGACAGGCTTGATGGCTGTGACAGTGTCACTTGTGTCTCTGATCTGTAAACTTGCTCAGAAGTTCAAGTAGCTGGCGCAGTTGCTCCACTTATGTTGGCGCCCTTGTTCATCAGATGCCATGTTCCTCTTTCTCTAGCCAGTGTCACACAGATTGGCTGCTGTTGGCTGAGGGAACACTCCAGCATCGTTTTTTGCGTCACCACATCATTGATCAGGGCCTTCTGTGGCATGTTGAGGGCAGCTTGCTTTTCTCTCAGTTCTCTCCTTCTCTTCCAGCTCCATGAGAAGCCTTGGACCAGATGACAGCAGGCCTTGATTGCTGTGTAACCTCTGAATTTTCAGAGCCTTTGAGATGGCCAGGTTCAAGTTATGGCCAAAGCGCTCGAGCCACAGATCTGGGAACTCTACAAAAGCCTTGATCATGTTTGTTGCGTTGTCTGTAGTTATGCAGACCAGGTCTTTTTTGTTGATCCCCCACTCTTCCAGCATATTCTCAAAAAACTCTGATGTTGTGAGCTGAGTATTCTTCTGGGAAGTACTGTGTTTCCTGGCAGTTTAATTCCATTTTCTAGTCTGGGGTAAGGTAACAGATAGTGAAGCTGATGTAGGGTTGACCAGCTTCACTTTCACTGGTCAGTTGTTGCAGTAACAACATCAGCTTCCAACGTCAGCTTTAACCTGGTTGTACAGGTTTGGGATTTTAGTCTCAGAAAAGAATGTTCGTGATGGCACTGTGACTTTGTAGTGAGGCACAGCAACCTTCATCAGCCTCAGAAAGCCAGGCCTCTCAACGATTTGAAATGGCATCATGTCCTTCGCGATGTAATATGAAAGGGCTGCAGTGTGGTCTTGAGCATTTTTTGATTTGGATGCATAAGCAGCATGTCTTTGAAATGCTTGCTCAAGTGTCTGTGTCAAGGGACCAGTAGCATCACTGGGCTTGCCTGCTGCAGGCCCACTCTGTAAACAAGGGAATTGCAAATGTATCATTATTATTAGTCTTGTTACATTATTATTATTATTATTATTATTATTACTGTTATCACACACACACACACACAATCTTTGCATTAGTATATGACCTCATTCATAATTTACATAAATACAAATGAGTCTTAAGAAGACAGTGATAGTAATTGCACTGAGCCCAACAATTGACATTAATACAGAGGAGTCTTGTATAGGAGTCTATAGTATTTCTCCTGTTGAACACTTTTACAACCTATTTGACAACAGCTGGATTTTAAATGAATCAAATATGTTGGTTGGGTGACTAAACTACATAATGTGTTATTGTGTGCAGTCTGCACACAGTCTGCAGACACACAGTGCAACAACGTGTAGTGTTTTTACAAGAGTAGGTAACACTAAAAGGTTCAGTTTATATTATTGACAAGTTAATAGCAAGTTAGACAAACCATGACATTTTCCCCCATTCCGAAGTCTGCACATCATGGATTGAGCTAAAAGTTAACTTACCTTGCATTCACTATATAACGGTGGTTGGTGGTCATGAAGATAACTCATAAGATTTCATAGTGACTTTCTTTCTGCATCTTCTGCAGACAGGGTGACCATCTTCAATCAAGTTTCCTTCAGCACTTTTATAAAACCCAAAATACAACCACACTTCAGACTTAGTCATCTTAGCAGGCTGAAAAATCTCTGGAGCACTGTCACTGCCTTCTGCCATGTTTTCATTGAGGCACGACACACTTTGCATGCTGTGCCTGTGCGCCTGCTTCTGGGAGACTGTATTGGACAGTATGTTTTTAATGATAATTCAAATTTGAAATGGTAATACTAACAGTTGGGAATTTTTCTCTGAGTGATGAACCTATATTAACCTAATAATAATATGATATTATGACATTATTAAAACGGATAAGCTTCTGTGTACATATAGGTTATGCAAGTTATATTGGGGATGGTTGCTTGGCGTGCCTGACAAAAAAATTCTTTTGAAGGGGTGCCCTGGTCTAAAAAAGTTTGGGAACCACTGGTTTAGTGGATAGTATGGGATTGAGCTGCCATTATTATTTATTTATGCCACTATTGTAGCCAACATGGCTTTTGTGTGGTTTTTATGTGTGCACGTACTGATAAATGTTAATTAATGCAGCTTAAAGAGCAACTTGAAGGTTGACTTTTTTTTACTGGATTTACAGTATATGTATCATGAAAATTATCCTGTGAAAGGTTAATGTATGATTTTATTAGTTTAGTTTTATTAGACATAAAGGCAGAAATTAAGAAGAAAAGTGAGCATTTTGAGCAGTGCCTTAAAACAAGCTTTTTTCAACAATACGTCATATTACGTCACGTAAGGGAGTTGCTCTCCCTGTTCCAGATGCAGTACACTGAGCGGTACTAAGTACTAATGAACCTGAGCAGTCGTCATTTAGTGAAACAATTTTTTTTTCACTAGTTTTGCTTTGCATTATATCAGGCTGTACAAATTCCAGCCTGTCAGGACCTGGAATCCACTTTCCTAGCAGGAAAAGCAGCACCTAGTTTTCATGCAGGTGAGGAGACGAGTTTCACTGCTGCTGCTGTGATGGAGGAACATGGTTGTGTGCAGGCTCATTTTTGACAGGAGAGTTATGTTATTTGCGATACAATGAGGGTCAGGATGGGATGTTGAAACCAGGACTTTGTGCGGTTCCTCCTGTACACACAGCTGCTTGATCAGCTCCGCATTCAGCAGCAGCGCTGTGCAGACCAGAGACCAGAGATAGAGCTCCACGAAGACATGAACTGTTCTGGTAAGTCATTGTTTCTAATGTTCTCAACTTCCAAATCAGTCAGCATGCTGGCTTGAGTTGAGCAGTAATGTCTGATGTGTGTTTATTGTAAGGCTGTGTGACTAACCTGTAAAACCACCAGCTGATGAGGGATAATGCTAACATTAGTTAGCTAACATTGTTAGCATCCTATTTTGTAAATGCAGTTACCGTTTGACACAGCATGAGGTTAGTTGTTAACTTATGTAGGATCCTGGGGTCTAGTTACATAGCTTGGTGACTTTCTGTTTGATCAGCTAAAGCATTTGTAATTTTTATTCACAGGTGGTGTTATGTTGCTGTGATATAAGGTTTTGGGAGATACTGTAGTATTGAAATTCTCTCATATCTAACATTAGCTGCATTTATTCTATATCAAACAGTTATTAATGATTGACCCTCACCATATTCATCTCAAAAAGGACATATAAATAATAAATAATAAAGGACGTATTTGCAGTTTCAAGCATTCTGTGTAACTTTGAAACCATCCTCAGGAGCAGGTAGAGGTGTCAGGAAACAGCTGATAAATAGCAGGTGTGTCAGCTGATTGCTCAGCACCATCTGATGATGTCTCAAAATCATGTAAACAACTTCAGTTCCTTTGATATCCCACATCTTTTTTTTAAATAGTGTTGCGTCCAGATGTAAAAAACATCACCTTAATGCCTGGCATGTTGGTGAAAATGATATTATGATGTTTGTAGTAGTAGCTGTATTTATGTGTACCATTTTCTTCTCAACATATTGTTTATGTTCTGAAACCAGTCCAGGGAGGTTTTGGATGCAGGCATGAAGGAGAGGGAGTAGAGGACATGAAGCTGTGGAGGCCAGCAAATCATCAACCAGTTAGCAATTTCAGTCAGTCATTTAATTAATTTATTATTTGGGTCAGTGCATGTATTAAATATTATATCACTGAATGTGATCTAAATATTATCTCCCCCAGCATATGCATCAGCCCTGATGGAGTCTCTGAGGGAGGACTACCCCACGTCATCAAAGACTGTCCTCCACTGCACTGGAGTCCCTTTCCAGATCCTGCCAGCAGATCACCAAACACGAGGCAGTCGGCCTGTAACCTGCACAGTCTTGACGGTTTAACACAGGACTTTAGTGTGAAACTCAGCACGGATGTTGTGGTTCTCAGTTTGCAGTTTGACATTATTATAAGTCAGATTAATTCTACAATTGATACTCATATTTACTCATATTTTCAGTTTCAGACTGACTTATTTGTTTTATTGTTTATTAATTTATTTATATTTGAAACCTGTAAGATTTATATGAAATTTGGGTAAAAAAAATTAGATCATGAATGATTGAGTGATGGGGTATTTTTGGACATTTTCACCGTTTACTCATGGTCATTACATTAAAAAAAAAACTATACATCTGTTTGATGTAGAGACAGAGTAGCTAAATAAGCATTGTTAAGCTTTGGCTTTATCCACTGTGCTTTCTAGTTGTTTTAAAAGGGTAAATTGGTATTTTTTCGTTTGACCATATATGTTTGAGACGATCAGTTTAATGGTGATAGTAACTTCAAAATTAGTGTTTTGAATTTTGGTGAATTTTGGGATAAACCTTGGTTTACATTTGTATTACATAATGTGCTTTATTTTACGCAATGCAGTTGGAGAATATTAAAATGTACTAATAGTTTTTATTTATATAGGTTTGTTATTTGTATTAGCTGCTGATGCCTGCAGGCCTAAAGCCATTGATGCAGTATCTGATAATTATGAAGCTGCTCTTCACTGCGCTAAACATTTTAATACATGCAAACATTTGGCTGTTATTGTGATAACTGTTGAAACCATTTATAGTGCCCATTGCCATTGAAACCCTTTATAACATCCTCTGTCATCCTATTAAAAATGTAGCTTAGAAACGTATCTCTCGCTCTCTCTCCCTCCTGATGTCATGAGCACTGTAAAAAGAAGTGTGGAGTTATATTACCCAGTGCGAGATATGACTGATACAAGCTGACACTTCTCCTACCAGTACTAGACGACCAATACTAGTTTTGTTATAGCCTGATACATGAACAAAGCATTAGATATGGTTGGCTAATGCCCATAACACTTGCACAGCTCTCCACTGGTTCTCCTCGCACCACAACTCAATTTCTCTCCTCTGAGTGTTATTCCTTCTAACCCTGGTCTGTTCTTGGTCTCTTGGATGCCAAGCAGGCTCATAATTATAAGGCTATGGTCCATCATATGTGTAGGAAAAAACATTTACAACCTCTGAAGTGTCAAAACTAGCCTTGAGATGCATTTGTTTCTTACTATTTAACTTGACTGCTCTCCCTGTTTCTTTAAATGTCACTTCCGGTTTGGCTTTTTTTTGGAAATAAGATTCTCTCTCTCTAAAAAAAAGAGACTCCATAAGTCACTTTAATGTGTGTATATATAAGTATATTTATATGAAAATCTAGTTCCTACATAATTTTTTTCCTACACGTTGATTCACTGGGGTCTCCAACCTGCAAGTTGCTCTTTAAGTGGGTGTTACAGTAGCAAGAGAGTTTTTTGAGTAGATGCCAGGTGGTGGTTAATGTGTGGATAGGTAGATATTTAGTTGTTTAATGCAGTGCAGAATGGATTCTTTATTTGGTGGTTGTGGTGTGTCTTCTCTGTTGTAATTAAATGGTGGTGATTTGGGCAATTGCACACATCTAGCTCCCACTTCCATTTTCCCTCAAGCAACAGAAATGTAGCACTAAATAATACTTTTTGAAGATACACTCACACCATTTTTTGTAGATATGTCTAATTTAATGAAAACACTGAGTAGCGTTGGTGCTTATTTTTCATGCTCGAAAATAACCAACCAATTTATGTAACACATACTTTTCCCATTATTTACCTGAATGACTTAATTTGAACCTGCCTGTAAAGATTCATAGTGCTTAGAAACTCCTGAGCTGCTCTGGTTCAGAGACATCAAGAGCATCTGAAATGCATTCCAAACAGGGCCATTATGGCAAGTCTGGCCAAATCTATTTATGAAGCACACCAAACTAAATAGGCAACACAGTGGATACTGCTTCTGTAAATTACTTTCATTAAAAGAAATTCAAGAAAACTGTCAAAGTTTTTGATGCAAAATATGCTCTGGGGTGTTATGCATCTTGCCATCTAGTTAATCAGGTGTTTAAGTCCCTGCAGTT
Source organism: Thunnus albacares (assembly GCF_914725855.1). NCBI lineage: Eukaryota > Metazoa > Chordata > Actinopteri > Scombriformes > Scombridae > Thunnus > Thunnus albacares. The sequence continues at coordinate 10,567,967 of NC_058108.1, read as the reverse complement.
TTTCACAGCCTTGTGATCATGCAATTTTTCTTGACACAACATAATTTGCAATTTTAAGCTTAGAGTTTGGCATTCTACCACATACATATTGCATTATATTTCACAACATGGAAGTTTCAAAAATGGATGTCTCAAAGGTGATGAGGCAGCTGCGAAACTGTTATTTAAACCACTAATTCTGATAAATCACATATTGTAAGACAGTATGGTTGGCCCTCAAGTGACAAGCAGACTGGTGTTACTTGTAGGCACCCTCACCTTGTCCAGACAGGTGTGCAGCACTGTACATTCAGCTTTAAACTGACCGACACAGTGGGTTTGAACCTTTGGTCCTCAGCAGTATCTCTGAGTGCTGCCTGGGGGTATCAGACAGTGTATGATAGGAGCCAGGTGGGCCGCTGACATTTAGCTAACAAAGAGCATGGTAACATAACCCCTGTGGGGTTGTAGGTGAGTTGATCACTAAGCCATGTTGCCAGGTATCAGATGAGCTGCTGACATTTTTTATTTTTTATCATTATCACACTCTCACTCTCTGTGAAAAGTCAACTCCACAGCCACTTTCCTCTCAATGCATTTACAATGAGTCAAAAGATCGAGCAAATGCGGTGGATAGTGGATGAAGGTTGAAAGCCGCTTCACATCATATTCAGTTTTCTTAACAGTCAAGCGCTTTTAGTGGTGTGTTCTTGTGCTTTTACTGTATTTCCATGATATTACCATGTCACCCATGTGCCATATAAGGCTAATTATTGTTTTGTTGTTTTTTTTTTTAAATAAATAAATAGATGGATACACAAACAAATATCCAGCATTTTCTTTTGTTTATTTTGTATATATATATAAAAAAAATCAATGTGAGCACTTTCTAATAAGTCACTCCTTTAAAAGATGTCAATAAGTAGTAAATTATTTATGGTAATTAAGATAATAACATTGTGCTTTATAGATCACTGCTTATAACTGCTTTATAAAGCATTAAGTATATTAGTAATTAGTCACAACTTCTAAAACCCTTATTGAGGGTAATGTATTAGAAAGCGGTACCACATTAATTAAAACATTACTTTAAGGGATATTCAGCAGCACATTTATGTTTTCTCTATATTTGTCTATACACTGTCCACCACTGGAAGCATTTTCTGTGCTGTCCTCACCACAAGAGGACCCCCTAAACTGCAGTGAGCATTTTCCTCTTTTGGCAAAAAAAAACCAATTTTTGGATCCGTGAGAACATGAAAATCTGTCTTCTTTTAACAACCCAGTTATATTCAGTGTAAAAACCTTAAATGATAATCCTCCATGGCCACATGTGCTGACTTTCATACAATCATACAATATGAGTGTCAGAGTCAATAAGCCAGTGGAAGAGCTGCGACTGATGGCACTCCCACATCGCCTTCAACAGTCAGAGGTGTGGCGGTTAGGGTTGGTGCAGTGGTGAGGTGCTTTAAAATAAAAGTGGAGCATCAGAAATTCAGTACACTTGAAAATAAGTTGTTTTTTTTAGTTTTTTTTTTAGATAATATACACGCACATATCTTCAATCCCCTCAGAATAGACCTGTGACCCAATTTTATGTCATGACCCTCCAGATAAGGACAAAGGATATAAACAGTAAAAGAAAACTTGCTCCATATGTTAAACAGTTGTAATCGAGTCAGTAATTGCCTAATTTCCATCTAAATCACTGCAGTAATAGATGTATTAACATATGAAAAGTACACCTATACACACACTCTATATTGCAATATCAAGGAATAAGTGCATCATCCCTCATTGTCCTATTACTTCCCCATTTCCTCCTAGGCATGTGCTGACACACACAGACTCTGTTCCACAGAGCAATGGCTGAATAATTTCCGTTGACTTCCTGGTGCATTGGCCACCAGAGGCAAATTCATAAAAGCAAAGATCTAAGACATTAATTCACATGATTTCATTAAAGATGTGTGATCGCATTAAGCCCCTTCGTTGGTGGTGTGTATGCTGTATGTGTGTTGCTACCGTCGTGTAATTTGATTCAATGGGGTTTCGAAGCTTATTTCGTCACTTAATTAACTACAGAGGAGTGTCACTGGTATGTCTTTTCTTTTTCAGGTTTGTTTATCTCTTGGGCTACAGAGGTGTGGAGTCATTTGGAGGTCTTTGGCATTGTGTAAAGATTAACGCCTGTCGAGTCCTGCGGAATCTTCCATTTCAACACTGATTAGAAGGTGACAAAATCCCTCTAATGAAGCCTAATTTCTTAAACATCCTCAGTATGTCTTAATGGTATCATGTAATATTCCCATGTGATAGTGCCCATTATGACTGCAATTAAAAGCATTCCAGAGGTATTTTTGAGCCCACACAATGGGAAATTTTAATATTGTATCCAATGATATTTCTCATAATAACATCAACCTTCACAATTACCCCTGCCTTGTACTAATTACAGACGATTAGTTGCAGAGACAGGTAGAGATATCAGACTCTTTCATCAAGTATTAGTTTCAGCTGATTATGAAGAAGCAGCACATTGCATCTCCACACACAACTCTCCCCATAGGCCTAATTGGGTCTTGGATGATTCCAGCATAGTTTATTTAGCCCTGATTACACCTGGGATAAAGGCTTCAATTAAAACCAGAGCCATAATGATCCTGTCTGAAATGCCAGCCGTGTACCACGAATGGCCTCTCACAGAAAGGTCACCAGCCCTCACAGCAACACATTGTGCAGTATCATTCTTTTTTTTTTTTTTTTTTTTAAAGATTCAATGCTGTGGCATCTGAGAGATAGTGGCCTTGTCGCACACTAAACATCATAAATACTTAATCACAAACTTTCTTCTCAGAGCCGTCGGGGAGGAAGACAACAAAGTTAGTCATTTAAAGGTACTAAAATGAGATATTTATTCTATCTGTGTTTACATCACACTGCGCCTTGGGGCTACAACCATACCAAAGCCTGATTAACATGCTGACAACAACAGCTGAGGAGGTGTTTGTGTACGTGTCCATGTGTGGGTGTGTGTGTGGTGAAGAGGAAGAGTGCACTTGAACGTTTCTCATTTGTTTCCCTTGTTTACCTGTAGGGCATCGCAGCAGAGCAGAGGCATGAATTGCTTGCTATTGACAAATCACCCAAAGCTGATTGCTGCATTAGCTCTGCTTTTAAAATTACTCCTCACTGTGATTGCTTCATCATTGCTTTCTCAAAGAGCTCAGTGCGATGAATTATGAATTTTCCTTACATTATTTTGAGGTGTCAAGGACAAGGAATGGGGACTACAATTTGTTTATCTTCTTTCAGACTTTTTATTTCCGTGAGTGTGTCTGAAATAATAGGGTTAGAGAGAGAGCTGTGTCTGTGGCACCAGTGGCAGGCAGGAACCTGATTAGGCCACACAGGAAGTATGCTTTTCATCTCCTATTTCTTCAGGTTGCATCAGTGCAGCTTGTCATTGACACATCCTCCCTCGCTGAAAACACATGGGGTCTAAACCAACATTTCCCACCTGTCAAATTATTTCTTTTGTTTCACGATAACATCATTGTCAACGTGACATCATGCACATACCTACAACTGTCAATTTAACTAATTTTGACACCGTGCACAGCTGTAAAGCGACTTTCTTTTCTTCTCCCGTGTCACCCGATAGCCTTAGCAAACTCGTGATCCACTTCTAATTGTCATCGGGAGTGTATGAAACATTTCCTGCAGCATAATTCACCCCAACCTCCCCTTGCATCATGGGAGTCCCTTGCATCCAGAGCACCTCGAGACTCACTTCTATCACCCGCTTGTGCATGCGTCATCCTTAATGATGGAAAATTTACATATAGATTTTTTTTTTCATTCTCTAGCATGCCCACTTTCACTTTATAATAATAAATGACATTCTTACACAACTGTGGTCTCACATGCAAGGTAGGCAAATTATATTCTATAAATATATTTATTTAAAAGCCCAGAAAACCTTTTTTTTTTTCCCAATCAGCTCAGCCAGTTAAGTGTTCAGGACAGAAAAAATGGTGATGTCATATATTTCTGTGCACCAATCAGGATTTAGGATTTAATTTAATTGTGGGATTGATTGCTGATGTTGCAGGGACACTGTTGATTAAACATTCACTTGAATTGTTGCACGTTTTGTGATGAATATTTAATGTTATACAAAAATACTTTCAGGGTCTTTAAATGTACTGTTCTTACATGTGCTGTCTGTGAAATAATTGTAGCAGATGAATTATTATCAGACACATTTCCAATCTTGTCAAATTGCCAATTGATTGCCAATAAAGTAATACAATATACAAGAATTGCTTTCTAATTTCAGCATTTATTTGCTGTGACTGTTGCTACTGTCTGGCAAACATTCCTCTCTCCTGTGTGGCAAACTCCACCCATCTGTTACTCCAAACAAGATGCAACAAATGCTAAGAATAATTTGCAAACACCATTTAACCCAGCTCTGATTCCCACTTCCTCAGCAGCGAAACACAGATGATTTGGTTTATGCGTTGGGGAAGGAACAGCAAGGCATATTCCATCCAGATTGAAATATTTGTCATCATGCTCTCACTCGTAAGGCTATCTCTCTTTCTTTCCTCCTTGCTCTCTCCGTCTGACAAATGTGTGCTGTACTTAGACTCCACAAGCAGCATTATATGACTCACCAAGTTAAGATTTATTCCCTCCATTACCTCACGCCTTAGTGTCTTAATATTAGGACTTTCAAACTTGCACCACAGCAATTGGGAAAAAAACAACAACAAAAAAACCATTTGCCTTATTTTGTTTTTCGGTGCTCATACAATTTCCTATCTTAGGGCAAAAACCTTGAGATAAAAACAGTGTTTTTGTTTTCCAGTGACAAATTTTCCCATCTGTCACTCTGCATCCCTTGTTGTCAGAGCATGCTTGGGAAATGCAACTGACAGTTTTGTGTTTCTACTAATGTATTTTGCCCTTTGCATATATAAATCAGATTCTCTCCGGTGTGCAGGCTGAGGTTTGTAAATGTGACAGGTATCAGTGTCGAGATTGGCTCGTCTGAGGGCGCGGCACTGCTCACTTCTTTCTGCTAATTCTGTTAAAGCCACTGGGACTCCTAATAAGGAACAACAGCGCATTGATGTTTGGCCCTCTGGCGTGTGAGGTTTATTTGTGGGTGGCGTGTGAAGACACACACGCATATGTATGCACACATACACAGATTTAGGAAACGCACATTTCCACTCACTTTTACACTCCAACACAAACATGCACACACACAGTCACACACAGCCACAGGCATAAAAGAGGTGCAGAGATGCTGGAACATTCATAACAGGCTCACAACAGAAATAGGCCCTATAATTTACCTGTTCTAAATGCAGCTTTTTAGTAAGTGCCAAAGCGACCAGCATCCTACTCTCCCATTCCACTCTCCTCTGCTCTTACTCCTCCTCCTCGCCCCTCCTGCCCCAGATTGTAATTGTCTCCTGAAAGAGCACACAGTAAATAAAGCTAATGCAATATTTTCTCCGGAGTTTGTCTTGTGATGTAGTGCGGTGTTTGGCTTGCCGGAGAACTAAGTTTTGAAATTGAACTTGGGGGCTGGTTAGATGAATTATGGCTTTTCTGAAATAGTTTTCAAGGTTAGCATTCACTGAAAAGGACACACTTTCACATCAGAAGTCCATTTCCCTTGTGTGTAAAATATACAACCCCTAGAAATGGGGGGTATTATTTTTCCTTAGCTTTGGTGCTACTCTGGTTAAAAAAAAACAAAACACACACACACACACTGTCTCCGTCTGATTTTGTCTCTCATTCTCTCTGGTTCTTTGTCAGTGTTTCTCTTTGTCAGAGTCTCTCTCTCACCTCCATCACCTCCCTCCTCTCACTGCAGCTGCCCCTGCACAGCCTCTGTGACATCTCCTTCAGCATTTCCTCCTCTCTTTTCTTTGTACCAACGGTGCTCTCCCCCTACCTGCCATCATCTTTCTCTCATCCCTAAGTGCTGCTTTCCACTCTCCACCATCCCAGTTAGCTTCCCACTGCTGTCTCCATGGTGTAGTGATGGTCACTATGGCAACTGTCAGGCGAATAGAGGGTGGCTCACAGGACTGCATTGGGGGGGTGAGGTTGTGGAGGTAAAGGGAGCACCATGTTGAAAGGGTCTGGCAACAGCAACATGAGGCAGCATATTATTAAACAGTATCGAAAGCTCTCTCTCACACACACACGCACGCACACATAAGCGTCCATGCTGTGCACACACATATGCACACATACATACTACTACTTTGTACAAACCCATCATACTTACAGTATGAATGTACATATGCCTCCTCTCTCACACATACACACACACACTTAACAGGCACAAAGAAGCTCTCAACGCAAGAGCATTAGAGTTGAGAGGCTTACCATTGGAAATGGGGTTTTAGGACTACCTGTAGATTCCCATACAAAGAGAGTGAACTAATGTAAAATTGGCTTAGATGGAGAGGAAAACGCAACATGCGATTTCATGAACTGAAACTGCGTCTGACAGCTGAAAGTAAGTTGGTTTTACTGGAAAAACAAGTGAAGAGAGAGGAAAGTGCGTATTACCTGTACCTGAGGAAAATCTCCATGCTATTGTTTTATTTACCAGTCTCTCAGGCTCCATCTCCTTATTGTTGCATCTGCAGGCTTTATCTGGGTATGCAGCTGAAGAGACATTGGATTACATTGGACAGTGTGGTCAATGAAAGTAGAAGATGAGAAACACCAGCAAGAGATAAAACCAGTTGCCATTGATGGGAAAGATAGAAAGTCAGGGAGTAAAGATCGTCATGTAACAGTACAGGCGGGGATGGACTGTCGAGTACTGACTATGAGACAGGCTGGTGGCTACATGGCAGCAGACAGGTAAGTGTGTGAGAAGTGATCAGGCAGGTAGAGAGACAGTTCAAGACATGCTAATAGGTGGTTGTCAGCCAGCCAAGCAGTCATAATCCATAATTCCTCATCCTCATGCCATCCATATGAATGTATTTGGAACCTGTTTTCATTAACCTTGTAGACCCTTGTGTTAGTGCACTGCATATACAGTATGCAACACAAATTCACTCAGGGCCACAAACACACACACACACACACACACATTCACTTGCATCATGTAAGCCTAATGACTGGGGTTTATTTGTGCATGGACACGTAAAATGGTTGAGCAGCCACCGCATAATTTCTGCAAGGCCTGACTTGTTAGTGCCAGGCCATATTTTAATCGACCAGAGGACTGCGCACGACTGCTAGCGTGGTGATAGGGATGGTACTATTAAGTATGCATGTGCAGGTGTGTGTCGATGAATGTGTGTGGAACACCGAAACGGCCAATATTATATGAATAAAAACTTTAAAAAGAGAAACGAGAAAGTTAAAGAATGAAAAAAAAACTGTTTAAATACAGTACCAGTCAAAAGATGGGCACACAACTTTCACATTCAGTGTTTTTTTCTTTATTTCTATTATTTTCTACATTTAGATTAATGCTGAATATATCAAAACTATGAACAAACGCATGAAACTAGTAATGAAAAAATATAAACAAAGCAAAAGATGTTTTAAATTTCAGACTCTACAAGGTAGCCACCTTTTGGCTTGATGACAGCTTTGCACACTCTTGGCATTCCCTCAACCAGCTTCATGAGGTCGTCACCTGGAATGCTTTTCCAACAGTCTTGAAAGAGTTCCCACTTATGCTGAGCACTTGTTGGCTGCTTTTCCTTCACTCTGTGGTTCACTTGGGGAAACAGTGGCTTCTTTGAAATATATGAAAGATATTTTGGTTTGTTCAACTCATTTTTCTTTACTACATAATTCCATATATTTTATTTCATAGTTATGATGTCTTCAGTATTATTCTACAATGTAGAAAATAGTAAAAAAAAACCCTGTCCCTTTTTCACAGCAGTCATTTTGATGTGTCGTAGCAGATGAAACTAATAAAAAGCTCCAACACTGGGCTGGCCGACCAATGGTGTAACTTCATCACTCAGTGAGTCAATCAGTCAGTTAGAGATAGACATTCTGGGATATAGGGCCGGTCAGTGGTCAGTCCAGCCAAAAAAACCCTCATCCCAAACAGAAAATGGCTAACATGAACACAATGTCAAATTATCAGGCTAATGTTTTTTTTTTAAATTTTACTGCATTTGTTTATGTAATCATTTCATACAGCCTTATTCATTTATAAAATATTGACAGTTTTGAAGTTCCATAAATGCGTCGGAGAGAACACAAGACAAATTCAGTAAGTGGTCACTTTGATTACATCCAAGCTAAGACATGAAGAGCAGGGGACAGACAGACCAACAGCATCAGACAGACAAAAAGAAATTGAATTTCAGAGAAAATTAATCCCCCGCGATAACATTGAAGTCAGGTGTGCGAAAAGAGAATGAAAAGGAGCAAGGTGCGCTGTGCTCGGAATACAAGTGAAGCAAATGAAAGAGTCTTTGGTCAATCAAAGTCAAAAGTTGACTGGAGTAACTGCTCCGCTACAGGGACAGGTTAGATTCTATCTCTTTCATTTCGGTCTGCCAGAGAAGACAATACAGCTGGAGAGTTGGCCTAAAATTCCCTTTATTATCTGCGGGGGCTGCGGTAAGTGGCAAGCTGCCCAAATTGAGAAAGTGAGAGTGCACTGAATGTAGATTTTTAAAAACTATTAGTATTTCTGCATTCACACAATAGCTGATTCAATCTACACTCAGTTTCAAGCTGTGAAATGATAATGATTAAGTGATATGTGTGTGTGTGTGTGTGTGTGTGTGTGTGTGTGCGCGCATGTGTATGTGTTGTGTGTGCATGTAAGGCATTGTGTGTGTTTCCTTGCTTGAGCACACACATTTTGGTACATATGTAGAGTTTTGGGGATTGAAAGGATTTGTGTGGCTGTATAGTTCACACTTCCATAAAGCTTGAGTGTTTTGCATATGCATCTGCACATTTTTGTACTTTTTTGTGACAACTGCCTGCACACTTGTGCTTCTTGAGTGTTTCTGGTTGTTTAACTTTTCTTAGTAGTTTTGTATGCCAGCATGCATGAATGACTTTGTATCAGTGTGTGTGTGTGTGTGTGTGTGTGTGTGTGTGTGTGTTGAGGATGGGGAATGAGCAGTCTGTCATGCCTGAGAGGGAGCCAAGCCTGTTTAAATTGCCTTCTGGCTTCCAAGCCTCTCATCTGCAAACTGGCACCTCTCTCTCTCTCTCTCTCTCTCTCTCTCTCTCTTTCTCTCTTTCTCTCTTTCTCTCTCTCCCTCCCTCCCCCATCCTCTCTTTGCTTTGTATGTCCGCCTCTGTCTTTCCTCCTATTTTGTATGTATGCCTCTATTCTCTCCTCCCCCGTCTCTTTTTCCTCTTCTCTCTTCCTCTGTCTGTTTTTCCCTTCACTGTCAGTTCCTATCAGTTTTCCACCATCATACACCTCTGTACTAATAACAGTGACTATTAACTTCACCATTCACCATTCAAAAACGCATGCTCACACACACACACACACTCACACACACACACACTTTCTGTCAAATCACACTACTTATGTGATGTCTCGGCTCCAGCTTTGTCCTCAAATTAAACAAAAACACACACTGCATTCCCACTTGTTGCCCACATGTAGTTTGTAATACAATACCAGAATTAGAGCTATTTATGAATCAGTAAAATTTTGTAATTACACTGAAAAGTGGCACGGATCTGCTAAAAGCAGTGGGCCTTCAGCTCCTGTGTGCTATCCTCAATCCCCATTCATCACGCATAGACTTTTGAACAGCATTTACTGTCTCCCATGTGCGTGTGTGTGTGTGTGTGTGTGTGTGTATGTATGTGCATGCACATCTGTTGATACACCACTAATAACCCCCATTTGTTTGTCCTTCAGTGTAATGGCCTCCATAAATCACATCATATTCTCCTAAGAGATTCGCCACTGGGCCCTCTTCTCCCTCTCCCTCTCCCTCTCCCTCTCATCTAGCCTTGTGTCCCCCCTTTCCCCTCTCTGCTCCTCATGCACCTCTGCCTCACCTCCTCACATGTACTCTCAGTTTTCTTCTTCCCTAGTCCTTTCCTCATTCTCCTTTTCACACACTTCCCCCTCTCTCTCTCTCTCTTTCTCCCCCTTCTTTCTCCCCCCTCGTTCAGGGTCTCTGATGAGGTCTGCTTGATCGAACACTGTTGTTCGCGAGGCCTTTTCGTTTATCAACTCAGGCACTTTGACTCTCTATTTTTCTCTCTCCATTGATTATCACATTAGCCAAGCTTGATGTTTAAATCGCTGTCCCCAGTTTTTGGTTGTGCCAAGGTTGTCAACGGGTTTGTGGTGCTAAACGAGGTGAAAAAGCCACATGTCAAATGGAGTGATTAGTTTTGTTTGTAAGGAGGTACTCCAAACAAAATGGCTAAGCGGTTCGCTTCAGGATCCGGTGGAAGGTGTATGTGTGTGTGTGGAAGAGAGAGAGTGTGTGTGTGTGTGTGTGTGGTGGAGGGTATTCATGATTGTCCTTGGATAGTTTGGCGTGATATAGAATTCTGAGTGGTTTAAAAGCTTCATGCTGTTTCAGCCAAGGTTGTTTTTCACACTGAGTAGTCGCCTCTGTTTTTCTTTCTCTCTCTCTTTCTCTCTCCCTGTGTCTGTCTCAAACACACACCTCTGTACTTCTTTGTCCCTTACTGTGAACTCCTTGTATAGAACTTCTTTGTACTAGAGACTTACTACTGTACACACGCACACACACACACAGCACACTCCTCTCACATAAATTTGTTCACAACCTAATGCTATTACTCAACCTATTCAGGATACCTCTTATCTATTGAACTGCACCCACAAACACAAAGAAGACACACACAGCCCCTCTCACACACACACACACACTGACACAAGATAAGCACATTTACAGTTTCACCTACGCATACTGAGTGCCTTATACACTTCAAAGTGGGACAGCCTATCTCTCAAGCAGGCAATCGCTCTGGTTACAGCATTAGAACCAGGATAAAGAAATATTTACTGAACCTGAACATATGCTCTCAAATACACCTAAACCCTCAAGTGGAGAGGAGGGGGAGGCTTTTGAAGATCGGTTGAGGGAAGCAAGAGCATAAAAGGGGAACGACTTGGGATGTGGTCGGGCATAATACACCTTTTATTTGTTAAATGAGGTTAAGCTGCCTTTTCAATTTAGTGTGACTTTTTGTTATCGACATTCAAAGAATTCTTTTCATATAAAAATTTACATGACAAATAGTAATGATAAATCTTATTAGCTTAATAGCCTGAATCTGACCTGATTTGCCAGTTTCCTGGAATATTACTGTAATGGTCACTTGACATGATAAAACTTCTTAATTTCATTAATTTTACTTTATGTGCTTGTGGCCTCTTCTTCTTTTTTTATGAAACACTGTATTATTCAGGGCTTGTCTACTTCAGTCAACATGTCAAATCTCAAGTTTTACCTATAAGACATCTGATATGCTAATCATCTGTGATGTGAAAACGCCACTAAGTCAAATAAATACAGATTGTGTCCTGTTTAGAGTTCAGTAATAAAATCACAAAACACTGACACAAATTTTAAATACTAAAAATAATTATTTGTTGTATTTTCTTTGGTCATGCCAATTTTATTATAACCAAAGTAAGTGCTGCAATCTGGGCCTCAGCAACATGGCTAAAAATAGGTCCAACAGTGCAACAAGCAGTTAGACAATTTTACAAGTTAAAAACAAACTCAGATTTGTCAAATTATTGTAAGAGAAAATAAAAAAATAAATAAAAAACCACAATCCAAACTATTAAGCAGATAAAGCAATCTAAGTAATTACCCTCGTGAGTACAATATAATTGTAACTGGTAAAACTAATGGCTGGAGATCCAAAAATAAAACCATACTGTACCTACAATAAAGTTTTAAATAACTTATTTAATAATTTGCCTTTAAAGAAACACTGACATGTTGGATATACCTGTTTGTTATCAGTCCACAGTGAGGCTGGTTGTGCGTTCAGTCCACAAATACATATATTTGGAACATGTTAGGTGTTGCATCTTGTTAGCAAGGTCACAAGACAGACATGTTCATGCTTTTTAACTAAATAAAACATCTGTGTTCTTGAAAGTGTTAAATTACATTATCCTTCATTAAATTACACCAACCTTTCATTCTTATGGGCTTCACCTCTCTGGAATGTTGCTATAAGCAGCTTGATGCAGTTTTATTTATTGTCAGCTACAATACAGCAAAGAGTCACCTGGGTTTGGTTAGAGTGGATTCTATCAGTATTTTTGTTAAAGATCACTTGTGAAAACTGTTTTTTTTTTTTTTAACAGTTCTGAACAACTGAAGAGACTTCTTAATCACATCACACCCCCAGCAGCACCTTGGCACATAGAAACATACATTTAATCTCAAATCTTAAATGGGATTCTGTACACATGAAAGAAGCCCTTCATAACACCAAAGTTATATGAATGCTTGATTTCTTTGTCGTTTTTTGATGTTTCTCTTTAAAAATCACAAACCGGTGATTGAAACATTTCAAACGCCAGAACAAACTGCAACCTGTTCACCTCCGTATCAAACATCTCAAGATCAAATATTACAAAAGCCCGTTTCGTCTTGGCTCCTTATGGTCTCTCAGGGGAGATTTGTAAATCATTGTCCCAGAAACAGTTTGCAGGCAATGAAGCAGACCACAGAGCAAACTCAAATAAAAAAATACAACATTGTTTGAAGTCACCACTGCAGACCGCCTCCTCGCAGTAAATGGGTCATGCCTCAATATTTCTTAAAGTTTCAAATTATTGCACAGCCTTGCCTTGTTGAACTCTCCCTTAATTTAAGGTATAGCAGTGTGGGCGAGTGAGAATAAGAAGTACATGAAGAAAAACGCTTTCTATGGGCTCATATTGTTCTGTGGGATTAGTTTTTTCTTTTCCTCAATGTTTCCTCTTTTTTTTTTTTTACTTTCTTTCCTTTTCTTTTTACCAATGTGTGGCCTTACTTGCTTTGAGTTAAAATGCGATGCAACACGTTTAAAGACCTATTAACTGTTTTTTCAGAGACGCTGCACAGATTCCTTGATGTAGCATCATGGAAAACAGCAACAGCAAGAAATAAGCACTTTCTCCTTGGACTAACATCTTCATTCATTGTCAGAAAGTAGACAAATGCACCTTTTGTTGTGTTTTCTTGGACTATTCTTACCAGGTGTTTAATATATTTATTTATCTATATATGATATTCCTCTTCTAAAGCAGCTGTGCATTATGACCAGGTCAAAGTTCAGCGCCAGGTTAGCAGGCAGCATCTTTCTCCTTCCCCATGGTATTTTTTCCATTGCTCCCTTACCTCAACAACAACACCATCAACATAATATACATGCAACATCTGACCTATCAAATATTTATACAATATTACTGTATGTAGGGCTCCCTAAAGCCAGGACCGTACATCTTCGTAGGAAACGTTTACCGCTGTCATTTTTACTATATGCTACAATAGCTGGGGTACCATACGTGGTTTGACTAGCTGTAAATCTGCTGTAGAAAATATGCAAGTATTGATGTTATGGGAATATTAAAGTAAAGGGATGAAACGGAGAAAATGCGCGGTGAGGGGAGAAGTATGGACAGTGTGTTTATGAATCCTGTTTTAATGGCACCACATTATTCAGAAGTCCTCCAGGCCAAATCCAGCTGTTCACTCGTAGCCCTTTGCTTGCACTCACTATTATTTTTCTCTCTCTTATCCCTTTGCTCTCATTCTCCTTCTCTATTGCCCTGCCTCACATTCCTGTCCTCTCCCTATATTTTTAAAATCTGCTCCAACCCACCTCTCTCTCCAACTCCCCGTCTCTCCCTCTCTATCTCATGCTCCCCGCCTCCCTCCCAGTCTGTCTTTCCCTTAATCCCATCCACAGTAGTTGAGTGACAAACCTAATTGGAGTGCAGAGAGGGTCCAGTGGGAAACCAGACATGAAGCAAAAGAGACACTCACTTCTGTAAAGAAACATGCAACACAGAGAGGCAGAGACAGTGACGGCCAGTCAAATAGACTAGTGGGAGAAAAGGCAATCAAAGCAGATTGAAAGCATGATGTGAGTGTGAGTGTGAGCGTGAGCGTGAGTGTGTGTGTGTGAGAGAGAGAGAGCGCGAGAGTGAGAGAGAGAGAGTCTGAGTGATACCTTGTTTCGAGCTGAAATGTCAGGCTCCTGAAGTGAACTCTCTCCCTGTGGAAGCCATCAGTCATCCTGATTTCAAATTTGTGGTTAATAAGTTGTGTTTGGTAGCATAGTTCTCTGTGAAATACTACACTACCTTCAAGCTTTAGTCACTTACTAACAACTGTTGCTGCAGTGTTTCCTGTGTATAGATTTTATCTTTGCTTGCCATGTTGCAGTTTTGCATTGGTTATTCTTTCAAATGTCTGCATGGAAATGAAGTTGAAATTACAGACTGATTGGAGACATTAGCCAGAATATTGTATTTAATGGGGAAATTATTTCATGTTGATGATACAGGTATGCGTCATCATAGATGTGTCTGCCTTCAAAACAGCGCCTGCAGTGTAACACTGACAAACTGGGGACCTCTTTACCTCTCCAGTTTGTACCATCCCATGTCATATTTATTTTCATGTTAATCACTTACCCTGCACTCAGTTTATGTTAATCGCTTACTCTTACCTCTTACTTCATAATATAAAACCATTCAATATGACTATTATTTCATAATAAAAGAACACTTCAACCTTAAATTCTTCAAACATTATATCTTTACAGTCCTATTACTTCAGAAAATTAATTCTTTCAATACAACTACTTATCTAATTTAACTATTAAAATACAATTGTCTATGCCATATAAACGTTCATTAACTCTTAACATAAGGAAATTCAAAATCTTGTCATTACAGGGCAATAATGTCACATTGTAAAAATTGTAATACAATCAAAAATTAATCTCCTCAACAGATAATCACACAACTATCAAAGTTATACCAAACAATTATACCAATTTCAGATTTGGCTCAGATTTGCAGGGAGACTCCATGAAGGTCCTCCAGAAATGCAAGTTAGAGTTTATGTCTGTATAGTTAAGAGAAGGGGGTTTTCTGTCAGTGTGTTGTTATCGGTCCTGGTTCAAATGACCCAAAAAGTCATTTATGTTTTTAGTTCAGGCCATAATTTAGTTATTGGTCAGAAATGGTCTCTCAGGAAGTCTGTTGAATCTCCATTTTGCCACAGTGTTTAACTTTCGGGCAGTTAACCTGTTAACAGACATGACAAACAAACAGACTCTTGGCAAAGAGGTCAATTTGGGGTCTAGGGTGAGGCATTAAACCATGTGTTATGGCATTCACCCACCTCCGTAGTTTGAAATTAAAGAAAGGCTGTTTTATCCATGAATTATCCAAGGTGTCCATCCATCTGTCTGCCCGCCCACCTGAATCAACAGCATACCAAAATACACCTGGGTTGTGCTTATGTCTATAAGAACTATAAATAATTCACTGTTATTTATTTCAACAGTTGTAATTCTCTTCCAACTTTACTGCAGAAATAAACATGTTTACAGCCTGCTGTTACAGCTATTTGGTGTCTATAGCTAATTTCCCCGCTCATGACAGCTGTACGGGGGGGTGGATTTTTTTTTTATAATCTACTTGTTTAAATTTGATTAAGCTAAGTTAAGTTAAGTTATGCTTAATTAAGGATGTGGCCACTTTGAGTGACAGGTCACTAGCTACTAGGTGGCTTGTTTCAACAACTGGGCTTCATTTGGCCCGCCTCAGCTCCACCTCCTTACCCATTTTGGATTAGCCTGGAGTTACACAGAATCAGGCACATCCAAGATGGCAATGGCCGGAGCCGCCCTCTTTGAGTTTCTTCAGAAACAAGTGGGTGATGTCGGTGGCTATGTCCATATTTTTTTACAGTCTATGATTTGACCACATACTTATCTGCATGTTTCAGCAGTTTGTGAATATTGTCATCAGCCACATCAGCAAGGGTTTCATAGACAGTAGGGTTTACAAAACAGGCAGCTACTGCACATGGCTAGAACTTTTCATCGGTTGGATCCAAGAGCCAAGCAAAACACTGGTTCACACTTCCTTTCATTTTCTGCGCAAGAGTGGCAAGGTCTCACTAGCTAGTGTTCTGTTCAAAGTCAGTAAGGTGGCTGAGCAGATCAAAGAGGGCAGGGACCACCAGGGACATGGAATTAGTGTCACTCTGGAGGGTTTTTGTGATTTGGCAGACTGAGTCTTTGGGCCCTATTTTAACGATCTAGAACGCATGGTCTGAAGCACATGGCGCAAGTGCATTTAGGGTGTGTCCAAATCCACTTTTCCTATTTTAATGGTGGAAAAATGGTCGATGCACCAGGTGCATGGTTCAAAGGGGTTGTCCATAGTCTCCTAATTAATCTTGGGTGTATTTTCGGTGTAACATGCATTAAACCAATCAGAGTGTCATCTCCTATTCCCTTTAAGAGCCAGGTGCGCATGAACCTTGGCGGATTGCTATTATGATGGTGCATTTGCCAAGTAGTAAGAAGGAGCACTTGAAACTGATCTGCTCGTGTGCAAAATGAAAGTGCACAATCCATAACAAGCACACTGGCCCCTGCTGCTCCTGAACCCTCCCGTGGTCAGCCCCAGACCACCAGTTTAAGATCCTGTTCATTAATTTGTTGCGAATGTATTTTCGTTTAATTTTTGAAAAGGTTTACCATTTAATTACAGCTTTGGTTTCTTAAAATCATTTTGTTCAGTCATGGAGTAACAGGTCAAATCAGCTGGGTTTTAATTGTTGAAAGTATGGAAACCTGATCACTGTACTCTCAAAAATGTTAATATTTGTTAAATATTGTTCATAAATTAAATAATTAATTTTAATCATGTAAAGAATCACTAACACAGTTATCAGGACTTGATCAGCTCTCCAAGGTGCTGATCCTGCTGCTGGCTGCAGCTAGAAGCTGTGCAGATTCATTTCCTTCGTTAGTTTAATCATTGTTTTCACCTCATTTATTTCCCCATGTGTTCCTCATGTCCTCATGTATTGATGCAGCAAGAAAGTCGATCTGTGTCTGATCCGTTGTTGTCCATTGACCGTGTTTTAATACGATTTGGTCAAATAATTAGACAATTTTATCCGTCATTACTGCGATTAGTTCATTCTGATAAATATTATGCCTAACCATTAAGACGTGTATTTTGTAAAATATGTTGATGTACACAATAATATTCTTTCACATTGTAATCCTTTTATTTGTAAGCTTTTACATGTCTGTGCACTGCTGCGCATCCTGTGTGTGTAACAAGCAGAGTTACGCACATTGTGCACCAACCAATGTAGGCGCATATTACTATCTTGATAATGCACCCTTAAAATAACAGTGAAACACTGCGCCATTGAATTTAGACCAGGTTTTTGTTGGTCAATCGCGCAATCGCTCTCTGCTGCCTCAAGATAGCAATGCGCCAACAATGCGCCTGACAACACCTCATTTTAAGACCAACACGCCCATGGGTGCTCTGATGGGCGCAAGTACATTTGCCATTTAAACAACGTGGGTGCTGGACGGGAAAATGACAACTGCGTCGGTTAAAATAACAAAGACACTTGCGTCACGCTTGGCGCTGCTTTGTGCCGGGCATAAGATAGGACCCTTTCACTTTGAGGACTTGTGTAACCATGTTGAATGTGCTTGACCAGAGTGTGGGGCAGTCATTTACAACAATAAGGCCACACTGGTCCAATATCTTGTGTGTTGCAACGGAGGACTTGCAAAAGAGCTTTACCACTCAAGGACTCTCTTGTCTGCCTCCTTCTGCACCATGTGGACCACAAGTTGTAAGGTGTGCACCACACATGGCGTCCAGTCCATATCCATGTTGTCATGATGGTAACTCACATGAGGAAGACAGCCAAATAAGCATAACCTATATAAAAGGTTTCAATTTTACCATCTTAATAATGGAAATACTTTTACATGAGATTACAAATACAGTGGGAAAAAAACAAAGATACACCACAAAAGCAGACAGTTCCAACATCAGTCTCATATTCATGTGATCATTGACTGTCATGTTAAAGAATAATAACATAAACAAAAATAGCTCACCTGCAGATCATCATCAATTTCAGACTCAGAGTCACTTTCCATCATGGGCGAGTCCTCCGAATCCTCAGAGCTGGTTTCTTCTCCTTCTGCTGTGGTGTGTTTAAATGCTGCCACCATATTACTCCCATTGTTTAGTACTCTAAGGATCTTCTCCTTTGGTATGTCCCACTCTTGCATACATTTGTCCACACATGCCTTGATTGACTGTACAGTGTGTGAGTGGGCTTTGTGGTCAAGGGCCAAGAAAATGTGTTCAAGTTTATTTTGTTCAACACAAAAGTAGCATGGACTTAAAGCAAGGAATGAAGCTGTCAGTCCTTTTTTTGTCCACATGTCAATGCCAATAGGTACTGTCCGGGTAGCAGTCAGTTTCTTTTTGACTTTTTTGTCTTTCATCTTCATGATGTATGTCAATCAGATTGCTTACTTTAGTTTTCTTTGGAACAGTCAGCCTCCTGTCCACTGTTTCCATCATTAGAACAAAGTCCTCATCTTCAGTAGTTGTGACTGGTAATCCTATGTGCCCAATCCATTTTGCTATGGCCTCTTCTTGATCTTGGCTGAAACTTTTAAAAACGTACTTCTTAATAGACTGTTTCCATGCATTTTTTTTTGCATGTGAAGGCTACACATTGCTTAAAAAATATGAAAATCAGAGAGGGATGGAAGGGTTTGGATTGGACTATATAATCTGCACATGAATATTCCAGCCACTCGAATGTCTCAAACCAAAATGAGCTTCATATCAGATACCTACTACCATTAGCTATTACTAGGCCTACATGATGGAAAATTCTCAAAGCCCATAATACAATAGCAATTTCACTTCAACTTAGCTCGGGTGTTATCACTGTTTGTATGTCTACCAGACTGGTGAAATATATAACTTTTTGGCTATCTAAAACAAGACTTGGCTAGTTTGGAGTCGCTAACCAAGGGGAGGCGCAACTAAGCTATCATTAGCTGTATATGACTTATGCTCTGTTCATATCATTTTCACATAACTTGGAACTCATACAGACATTTACACACCTTGTTTTCCTGGCTCAGCATAAGAGGATGTTTGTGCCACTGCTTCAGCTTCAACCCTTTTGCCAAAAAAACAATTCCTCGTATATCCATTTTTTCCTCACACTGACTGTCTGTGTGAGTTAGCGTTTTGCATAGTAACCCCATCAATTGAAGAAAGAGACCTGTCAGATAATAAGACACAAGCATTTCCATGTATTTTTCTGTAAACCCTCGTTGATTGGTCTTGCCTCTGTTCCATTCACTGAAGATCCGGAATTAGTTTTTACTTTTTTTTTGTATAGAACATTTTAATTGGTGAGCTTTAAAGGTACTGGTAGCCTGTAGCCTTTCCAGACGGATATGAGAGTGGTATCAAACTTCCAATCCAACTCTTAGCAAAGCAAATAAGTTTATTTTCCAAAATGTTGAATTATTACTTTAAGTCCACACCACTGTGAAATACTAATTGGCCAGTAAAGTATCCTCTCCATTATTTTATTTTTATCTATTTAGCTTATTATTTAGTGAAAGTGATTGCATTTATAGCAAGAGTAATTTAGTCCCTTTTATGAAATGTTATTTACACATAACATTTTAAATCTAGTAAATAAGCTCATAATGAAAAGCTGGTTCATTTGGATTTAATTGATTTGACTCAGTCTTTTCACTTTTACATCTTTTGGTTTGAGAGGAGAATTTCTTGAAAACCAACAAATTTCAGCTATAATGTTGCATATTTGTCTGAATGGAAGAGGCTTTTTAATATTTGTGTACAATGAAGAGCACCTCTGTCATTGCTCACTCTTTACAGACAAGCAGCAACAACCACTCATGCTGATGGTTTTGAAAAGCTTGAGTTTGCCCATGTTAAAGCAAAGATTAGTCGACTTGTATGGGAACATTTACAGTCAATGGTGCACAGTGTGTGTGTGGGAGCGCCCCAGGCCTTAGCTGCGGTTAGACCATCAAAGATGGTGTCACGGAGAGATATGAGAGAGGTTTCCCTTTTGCCTTTCCAGCTTTCATATACATACACACACACACACACACACACACACACACATACAACCTCCTCCTGCACATGCAAACACAAACAGAAACCCGTGGAAAAAAAAATCAATGGTAGATGAATGATTAAATCTTAAGTAAAGTCCCATCAAACAAGACCAATATATTCTGACAACACCCTACTTTTGGGCTGCCTGAAAACAGGAGTCTGTGTGTCAGTGGGATTTAAACCAGCTAAAGTCATCGAAAGATAAACGAAGAGAGCTATCGAAAGATGTTTAATGAAATAATTAGCTGTCAAAAGGCAGGCTGTGGAGCTGGCAAAGAATCCATCACAAGGAAGGGTAAAATCCCCCGGTTTATGTTATAATCCAAGCTTTCAGGGCCCTTGGTGATATGGGCCACTTTTTTTCTTTGACTGCATTTTGGCCGGATTAATTGACAGGCTTGTCACAGAAGTGAAAGCTGTTTGGGGCAGCTGGAAAGTCAGGACCTAACAGGGAAAATCTGTGGCTTTAAAGAAATGGGCTGCAGCACGGCCAGTATTGGTGCCAGAAATCAAAGCCTGTGTGCACATGAGACTAATGTGTGTCTGTATGTTTCTGTGTTTTTATATGAATATTTTGGTTAGTTTGTATGTGAAAAGTGTCATATCTGACATTGCAGCGCCAAAGTTGAAAGATTTTTTTTTACGTGTGTCCCAATATAGGTTCTCAAATGTTTCCAAACTTGCACATGTCCATTATCGTCCAGTCCAGCTTCCAGTCTTAGTAAATGCTACCTGGCCATTCTAAGACTCACATTCTGCTCTGGCAACTCAGTCTCATATCAAAATGTGTAGTAGCTACGTTGGTCCACAGTGCAAAACATATTAATTTCACATTAACAGTTCTAAAATTGTGAGATGCCTAGGTTTTTTGGCCTCTTCTTTTCTATTGGCCTGCATCCATGTCAAGTTTCTGTCTGTGAAAACAAACAAAATGGCTGACATTCCTTTTATTCTCAGCGGAAAATACAATATTTTAAGATTGTTTTTGGAATAAAAATGCGTTTTGATAATATTCCTAGCGAGAAATTATTATGAAGATTGTTTCAGGTCCCGCCAGAAAATTGTTGGAATGCAACATTTTCATTGCTGTGGATGCTGCTATTTTGCCATTTTGTTTGTTTTCGCAGACAGAAATTTCACAATCACGTGACATGCATGCAAGCCAATACAACAGAAAAAAAAAAAAAAACCAAACAAACATAGGCATCTCACAATTTTAGAGCCGTTATTGTGAAACTAATGTGTTTTGCGCTGTGGACCAACGTAGCTATTACACATTTTGATGTGACACTGGATTGGCTCTGCAACAAAATGTCCTTCCTTGAACCTGAGGGTGAGTGGCAAATTCAAAGCCCAGAAAAACCTTCTTTAGCCTTTTGAAGTTCCCAGACTTGTTTGCGTGAAATCAATCGCAAGCACCTTTTTTCAAATGCCTCACTTCAAAGTGTTGCTCTGTCCCACTACTGTTGCTAAGGCCTCCCTCCATTTTCAGCAGTGGCACCCAGAGATTGGTGCCTCTCGGTCCTTAAGTAAGATTCTGCTCTCTGATTACGCTTCCCCTAGTTGAGGGACTGTTAATGGAACATAAAAATAACTGACCCTGAAACTGTGGATGGTAGGGTGCATTATTTAACTACTCCTACCACGGCCTCTGGGGAGGGAGGGAGGGAGGGTGGAGAGGAGGGGGAGACAACACAGGGAGTAGCAACTAAATGGAGAAGAGAAGGCAAAAGAGTGCCTAAATGACAGCCTTGGTGAAGCATTTTCCAGCTGTGCAGAGTAGTGAAACTTCATTGCAAGACACAAAAACAATTGTGCAGCTGTTCAATGTCCTTGTCTGAAACTTGCAGCTTCCCCCTGCTTGGTTATAGTAATTCTTTAAGGGTCACATATCCTGGTGTTGTAATTGGTCTCTTGTGTGCAGATGTTGCTAGAATATTTGGAGCGCCTCAAGGCTCTGGATCTCTGTGTCTGCATGTGTTACTGTACATACAGGTGCTGTGGGAGCAGACAACAACAACAACAACAACAACAAAAAAACAATGGCTGGACGGCATGGGTTCACGGAGAAACATTCCCACTGTTGATGTACAGCTATTTCCCGTCTGTTTCATGAATTATTAACAGCAAAGCTCTTTTGTGTTCCCCATAACAAAAACAATGGAGACAAATGAGGAAAACTGAAGGAAAGATGCACTCTGTGTGAGGATAGGTTTGTGAGTGTACATACCACATCTTGATATCTTGCATGTGGGCCGTTTCTGGACTTTTTGGTGCCTACTTCCAGACACTAGGGATGTAACGGTATGTGTATTTGTCCCAAAGTGTTACAGCACAGATGTTACGGTTCAGTGCATGCAGTCATACGAGGAATCCGCCTAGTGACCCAAACAATTACTGTCAAAATAGTTTAATAATCCACTTAGTCCGACATGCAGAACAATAATTCTAGAGTGTGAGCTCTATCCGGAACATTTCGGCAGCACACCACTTAGCAGTAGCATACATGTATGCTAGCTGACTTAGCCAAAGTAGCCTGGTTACCCCGGTTACCCTGTAGTGTCGCTGCTGTCAGAATAACAAACAAAGGACCCAAACTGACTGAGAGCAACACTATTATTAAAATATGTCCATAGTGGAGATGGCACATATGAATATAAGAGTATAAGAATATTCTTCGTTTAACTGGTTCACTTTTGTGTTCATATTTTTATTGCTTTTGTCCTCACCATCAGACAGCAGGAAACCTGCAACCTGCTGGAAAGCAGTTTCTAAACTGAGTCAGGCCCATAGCTGGTAATGGTTTTGCATTACTCTGCTGTTTTTTCCTGCTAAAATAAAAATAAAAAGAAAGAAAAAAACAAAGTGCTTTACTGAAAATGGTGAACAGAGATGAGAAAAGCACACATCCTTACACTCTCAAACTCCCCACAAACCACTCATCCACATTCATGAACATACTCATATGGCATACAACCAGCTTAAAGTGTTTGTTATTATGTTATCTGATCAGAATGTGAATCATCATATCAATGCCGTGAGGAAGAGTGTGTGAGAGGAAAATACAGTAAGGCAAGTCACACTGACGTATACACTACACTGAGACATTTGAAACTAGAAAAAGCATTACATGGAGAAAAAAGCACTGGAACATATCCCATCATGCACTGGGTGGAAATCAGGGAAATAGTCCATCACAGAGCTAACAAACACATACACACACACACATATACACATTCAAACCTATGGAGAACATGCAAGCAACACCCAGAAAGGACCAGGGTTAAAGTTGAACCAAGGTCCTCCTGAGGTTACAGTGCTAACCACAGAGCCATCATGCCGCTGCAAGCACTAATACTTGTGCCATTCAAGTACCACATTACTACAGTGTTGAAATGAATGACAATGCATGCATTAGCAAACTGTGCAATTGCTGTTGAATTGACCTTGCTAGTCAGGCAGCAAGGCCAACCAATCCATACAAACATTGTCTTTGCTTCCATCAATAACTAAAATACATTAAAGACAGTCATTGTCTACAGTGAGAAGTTCAACAATTTCAATTTACATTTTTCCATGTCAGGGATGGCTTATGGCCTAACCACTGCAGTCAACACCTTGGACCTGGCTGGCCCAGAGCTTGGCAGAACAAGAAGACATGAAGAGGGGGCGATGGTTTGCAATGGACTGACTCTCTCCATGCAGTTAAATGTCTGAAGACAAATATTGTAACTTGTATGGAATTATGAGTGTTGCTGTGGGCAGAGGCTTAACCCTAAACTAACAGGTGGTCTAACACTGCAACACAGTAGACAGAGAAATGTCATTGTCATGTGTGCACAGTTGGCATTTTGGCATAAGAGTGGTTCTAAAGGAAAGTTCAAGGATTTGTTAAAATGCGAGAGGGTCATTCTATGGGCCATATGTAATTGTATTATCACCATGATGTCAATCCAGCCATTAGCTTTTCATATAGGCCTACATAGGTCACATACATACATATGCAGTGCAGAGTTTCCCCTACCATTGCTTTGGCCCGCCCCTCCAACAGGGCCTCCCACCCTTCCTGAAAGAAACACAATACATTTGTTATTTATCTAATTTATGTGCACACATTACTGTAAGTGCAATAAAAGCTTTGCGAGTAAAAAAATCAACAAGAGTAATTTATTAATGTAATCCTTGCAAAAGATGAAAAAAAAACAACCCCAAACATCTGAAATTCAGGCCAAAATAGCGAATATTAGTCTTCCATTAAGGTTGAAAGTAGCGAATGTGCAGTCAAGAGAGAGAGAGAGGGCATGTGTGACGGTGAGGCTGGCAACAGAGCAGAGAGTAAGTGTTATTAAGTTAGCAATATAGCTGTGAACGTAGCAGTGCAATGTGTGTACAGTTTAGGCTATTTGTCAGTGAATAATTACTTAAACTCCTCAAGACCAAATTTCCCAAAATTCCCATGTCTTGCTTGCCACTTGCTGATTAAAATGAAGGGGGTTAGCCCCAAAGTTAGCGACAATGGGTTAGCCTAACCACTGCTGAATAGCCTAATTGTAGAGGAAATACTGTATGGATCAGTGTGTTGGAGTTCTGATGGAACAACAGACTGAGAGACAGTTGGACTGATAGACTGGTAGACCTACATAAGAATGGAATGACCAACCCCTCCCGGCGGGCCTTAAAAACTTACTAAGTGTGGAAATATATATATGGTATATACTGTACCATATGCGTGTGTGTTTGTAAGCCTATAGGTATTAATAAAACTTTACCATACATTATTAAATTTTTATTCATACACTGCAATGAAAACACCATTTGACCAATTGATTAAATGTAACAGCCTACAAATACAACTGAATACAAAAATTTCTTTCTTTTAAAACAAGTCAACTTTTCCTATAGTTGCTATCTTACCACGCTGAAACAATTGCTATTGGCTGTCTCACCATGTTGCATTGAGCATGATTGGTTAATCTGACTGTCATCCAGGAAACTGGCCAATGACAGCTGTGCGTGCCCTAAATTTGAACAAAAACATCTATTTGAGTGGGTGTGTGCTGCTGCTGGCTGCCACTTGGTCGGTCCACTAGTAATGGCTGTTACCTGGATTATTACATGGATTATTTTACATCTGCCTGGCAAATTTTTATTTTGAGGGAATTTGACTTGTGAGATGTCAATGGAGATCAAAATATTGGGATATGGTCACAGAGGAAGGGTCAGACGGGATCTGTTTGGTCACCTAAGTAAAGATGAGTGAACTTATATCCTGTAAAAATATTGGCAATATCAGGTAAGAAAACATTTTCCCTGTTATTTTCTGTAACAACCTAACATAAGTAATAAATAGATATAGTTAAATAGTTATGTTTTGTGTTTATGTCCTTTAATTATTACTGTAATGTCTAATAGTTAGGTTAGCTAGTTAAGCAAATTAGTTTTACAGGTATCATTATCTTGTTTATATTATCCGTGTCTCCCGGCCAGCAAAACATCATATTGAATGTGGTTTAGTCAGAAGAAGTGCTTGTTCTGTTTGCAGCAAATCTTTGTCATGGCATTAATAACATTACAGTTGGTTGTCGCTGAGTTAACCCAATTTAGGGGTTAGATATAATGTTACATTGTCATAAGGTAATTGTAACGTTTAGCACTGGTGGAGGCAAACAAATTTGAGAGGTAAAGTAATGTTAATGTTTACTTGCTTGTGTTGTAACGTTAGCAGTTTTGGTGAGCGTTGACATTGCTACCACTTATCTCTGTTTAAGACAGTAATAAAGCAAAGAGAGAGACACGACTGAAATGCTCTAAAACTAAACTGAAATCTTAGTTTTTGTGTTTGTCTGTCTCCTGCCTATTGCACTCTTGTTAGCTTGATATGGTCAGATAAGAACTATTTCAAATTAACACCTGCTTTTACCATCCAAAATGTGAACTTCCACAAACATTATTTATACATTCAGACAACTTGGACTAATCCTGTCCTTGATCTATGAATACCAAACAATGCACCTAAGTTGGAATGAATCAAAATTTCTGCAGTTCCATGTACTTACATACATAATTTATAAATTTAAATGATACTTCTTATTCTAATTCCAGAGACATGCTCATCAAGGCAAGGTGATGATTGTCAGAGGGAAAAGTAAAGTATATATATATATATATATATATTTCAAGTTGTTCCTCAGAGGATGAATGTGAAGAACTAATTTTTAAGAAAATGAAAGATGTAAATGTTTTCTAGGTGTTTATTGCAATATAAATAAATATATATAAATATATATATAAATATAAATATAAATCATACTATTTGCCCCATTTTTAAAAATATCTTGATCAGTCCAACAGATTGAATGATACTGCTCTTATCATAGCTACCATCTTCATCTCTCATCTGGTGTTCCTTAACTAGTTGAGAAATTAATAGAACAAAGGAATTTGATAGATATGACCTATTCTGTGTCTATCCAGTCAGACAGTCTTTGCAAAAGGGCAAATGCAGCCTCTGCTGAGATCCAGAACTGCCTGTGGGGTTGTTAGTTTCATCAACTTCACTTCAGGCCTTTCAGTCTTGCAGGTAGCACCCTTTTCCTCTTCTCACACACATCCAAACACACATACTGACACATGATATAAACAGATTCATTTACTCAATGGTGTTAAACATTTTGGGTTTGATCTGAAGTTAATGTAAACAGTAGTGTGTGTAGGGTAGATGGCATAGACCATAAACCACCTCAAGAAATTAAAGGGCAGGTACATTATTTTTTGAGTTTTTGAGGTTTTTATTTCATTCTGTAGCTTCCCAGTAGTGTTCCATATGTATTCAAATCCGAAAATTAAAATTTTGCTCTAAGTATGTATGTTTTAGCGTAAGAATGCCATTTTCCCAAGCCCTTTTAAAAACTTTCTTCGACATCAGTGCCCTGGCTCTAACCCACCTCACTGCTTTCTGCTAACAGCTGAGTGGGTGTTTCCATTTTATAAACCTGGAAAGGAACGCAGGTGGAGTCACCCTTCACATGTACATAGTGGGCAACGAGTGCCACCATGTCCAATGATTGGTGGTATGGTAAATTGATATTCACTGCATCTGTAAACTGGTTGTAGGACAACTACAATAGGCATACACTTCTGACTGTTTAGAAGTATTGTTGTATTTATTGGACCAGAAAATAAAATAAAGGTATGGTTTTGGTTACTGATTTTGGTTACTGATTTCTCTCAACAGTACGGAAGTTATTAATTAACAAGAAGCATGTCCAACCCACAGCAATGCACCACATGTGAGATGATGAGAAGGCTGAAGAACCAGGAATGACAAGATATGATGGTAGATGGTAGGTAGATGGTAGATATGACAAGATGGTGGTGTACATAATTTAACTCAGGGACAGGTGGGCAAACAGAGACAAGACATACAGAGATTGGATTTGATTTTACTAATTTGTTTCATTAAACCAAGTTCAGATCAGCCATAGAGACATGAGAATGTTATGTGTAGAGCTATTGAGTAATATTTTGCATGCCCATGTCTCTGTCAGTAAGCCAGTAGTTAAAAGGTTTGATCTTCAAAGATCAAAATCTTCAGAGACAGTGAGTATTCATGTCATCCTGACATAAAGACAGTGAATGGATACTGTGCACACTAGTGGCCATATTATTGGCAGTTCAGTGGCACATGTTAATTTTTATCAGCTTTCCCAAGAATTACCTTTTCATGGG
Source organism: Thunnus albacares (assembly GCF_914725855.1). Classification (NCBI taxonomy): domain Eukaryota; kingdom Metazoa; phylum Chordata; class Actinopteri; order Scombriformes; family Scombridae; genus Thunnus; species Thunnus albacares. Next base: position 10,540,015 of record NC_058108.1, on the reverse strand, counting down.
AGGAAACCATGTGAACACAGAGGCAGAACATGCAAACTCCACACAGAGGCACCGGTCTGGATCAAACCCTTCAGAAAATATTTTACTCATCTATGCTGTTCATGAGTTTAAGGACATAGCCACCCATGCTGACAAAGCTGTGCACTGTCCAGTGGTGCCAGAAAACAAGTGTTAAACCTCTCCATTCAAATACAAAAACACACCATGAACATGAATCACTATTTTCCATAACTTTTCCATCAAGCTGGCCGGTAGGATTTGTAACACAATGGTGGTGCGCAGTAATGCAAATCGGCTGGTCATTCCCATAAAATTATCCAGAAAGTAGCTCTGCAATCCAATGGCCACTGTAATATGCATTCTGAGTAAAAACCTTTTAACTGTGACTGTTTTAAACTTAAAAATATGCACATTTGATAGCTAAATTTAAAATGGACTTGATAAAACACTCAGTTAACGTGGCACCAATGGATGATAAAACTATCAGGCTTGTCATGTGAGTACAATATGATATGCCACTGTCATGTACATCAGTGCGAATAAGACTCAGGTTATAAAAAAATGAACTTCTTTTGTTTGTTTTACAAATTTTTCCTGTAAATACACAGAAATATATGATACAGTTCGTGCTTGTCTGGATGTATGTGTAAAAAAAAAAAAAGAAAAAGAAAAAAGAAAACATTTTTTACATTCCCTTTTCCAAAACTGATACCAGCTAATGATAAGAAATTTGCTTACAATTTTTACATCAAGCATTGGAATAAGCTTTACAGGGGAGAACAGGCACCCAACAGAGAGACAAGTCCGTCACTAGTAAGTATCCACTGCAGTATATAAGATGAGATATTGGTCAATGTTAATCACTATTTCTAAACATTACATTGTGATTAATATATGTAGTATGAAGTATGATTTCATAAGTATTTTAATGATCTCATCAAAGTGCATTTGTAAGACATTTCCCCCACTGGCGATAGAAAAACTGAGTAAATTTTACACTGAAACGGGAATATACCCTTTTCAAAGGCATGTCATCACCATCATCATCATCATAATCAATCCTTTATTTGAATGAAATAAATTATTTTGAACATGCTTTTATGGAACAAATTGCACATGAATACCCGACCAATTAAACAGAACATTGATTTAAATAAGACATTAAAACTATCATAAATTAAAGTTTAATTTCTCCTGCTCCCTTTAAAATAATGTCTTTTAAACTCAACAAAAACATCCCTTACCATACAGTGTTGAAATAAAAAAATATAGGAGGAAAACAACTTAAATAATTCATATAAATTAGACATGGAAATTTAAAATAAATAATAATAATGTCCACCATTACAATCATGAAGTCTCTCGACTCTGCCAAACAAAGAGGAGCAGGAGCAGAGATTTATAGTATGAGGGAGGAAATTGAAATAGAATAGGGCCACTAACACAAGAGAAAATTAGATGAAATCAGGAAAAATAAGGTTTTGTTTCACAAATGTCAAAAATCGATCTTCTAAATTTTAGTTTATAACATGATGTTGACAGAACAAAAAAGGCGGAACTCAACTGCGAGGGCAGTGCAACACCTGGACAGTCTACAGTGTGCACACACTAGAGTTAATCTTTGAAAAGGCAGTGGTTGCAAGAATTTTTTTGATTTAATGACTAAATTACCTTTGCGAGACAAATCTGAAGTATACTGTGAACTTTGTACAACGTCACTCAGAGACTAATGTTAGTGGAGCGGAGCAGTGAACTCCAGCAGTAAACGAGACCAACTGACCAATACACACCGCAGCATTAAAACCAACTCTGGGGTGAAGAAAATAACTCTGTGCTCAGTCTGTTTCACCTCAAAAACCCTGCACCTGCTCAGCGTCTCGGACAGCATTGGCTTTCCTTGGAGCTAATGGTACAGCAGAGTAGCTGCTCTCCACTGCTGGAGACATGACGTTAATAACACAATGGAGCACTCTTCTGCCTGCATGGCAAATGATTTTTCTTATTCATCGTGTTTCAGGCAGTCTTTTGCGATGTGCTTATCACGCATGTTCATATCGCTATGATGATGAAAATATAATTTATCGTTCAGCCATATTACACAACATGACAGGATTTCTCACAGTGCTGTCATGTAAAATGTGCCAACTTGACTGTCAGAAAACTTTGTAAGAGTCGTTACTTTCTTTGGCTTTAAGGGAATGATGAGACCACCACAGATATTGCTATTGGTTGTGCATAATACTGTTTAAAAGTGCTGTTGAAGATACTTAATTTTGTTTAAGGTGACTAGGCCACTAAATTGAAATGAATTGCTGTGACTTAATTTTCAAATAGTTTCTGCCTAACTTCTGCTGATCATGCCAGTTTAACTTCCAACTAGTTTCTGCTTAACTTCTGTTGAGCAAGCCACTAAATTGTTGAGTTTGAGTTGTTGCAGATTAATTTCCAAGTAGTTTCTGCCTAACTTCTGCAGGCCAGTAATTGAAGTACATTTGTTAACCATGTACATTCTCGCCAATTTCTTTTTTTTAATTTCAGCAGATCAGTCCAACTTTGTAACAATTTTCCTAAATGTCATTTTTTAAAATTTTAAGCCACCATAAATTGCTAATTACTGACAAATACAACTTCATAATCACGAATGAAGTTACTAATTGCTCATTGTCAAAGTCTCATTCCTTGCTTGCTTATTGAGGCCTGATAATAATGTCTTCACACCATTCAAGTTAAATATCATGTTTATATTTGGAGACAACAATACATAAACAAATTAAGGAAAAAAAAAAAACTTTTACAAAGTTTTTGAAATGAAAACAGCATTTGTGTAAAACTGTGTGTAACCTTCCTCTTGTGGTAGGGAATCTATGCTGCTGATCCCAGGTATAGTATCTACAGTATCTAAATCTGGGGTTCTCTAAAGTATTTTAGACCCAAGATCTTACAGTTCAGTCCGATTACAGTTTCACTCAGTTTCTAGGTTCACTAAATTCACTAGGTTCAGTAAGGAGATTGGTGGCAGCAGATTCTACAAAGAGAGAAGTAGCACCTCCAGCCCACACAAAACACATGACCACTGACTTAGGAAAAATAATGGAAAATATATTTATAAAGGCATTCTGTCCTATTTCATTTTCCCGATTGCTTCTTTTTAAATATTCAAAGCATCTCTTTCGAAAAAACAAAATTTATTTGTTTGATGCAAATCTTCAAATCAATTATACCACAGAAATAAAATTAAACACAAATGAGTTAGGTTCCCTTTGATTTGGTTCTTACTGCCCCTTTGGAATGGCGCAACATTCATGTCAGTATCTCAACAAGATGAAGGCATCCGCAAGCATCTATGACAATCCAGAAGCTGACGAAGCAGCTCCACTCACAGAAAGAATTATCCCTCAAAAAAAGACAAAAGCCAAAAAACAGATCAGTTATATGTCTGAATTTCCTTGTTTCATTGTCCATCACATTAGAATTACAATTAAATATGCACCCACACAGAAACAACCCTTACAATGACTAAAATAAACTAAATTGTCTCTTTCCTTTTTTTTTTTTTTTTTTTTTTTGGAACATATACATTTCAAATTAAAGCACATATCTGGCCTTTTACGTTTTATGGTATATACACATTAGCTTTTAAGCCCATTTCAGATATACACAAATTGCCCTGTGTAGAGCCAGTGTTTGGTTTGTCCATTCTGGGCTACTGTAGAAACATGGTGGTGCAATATGGAGGCCTCCGTGGAAGAGGACCCTCTGTAGATATAAAGGGCTCATTCTAAGGTAACGAAAACACAACAATTCTTGTTTTCAGGTGAGTGTACACTAATTAAAACATACTTATGAACATTATATTCCATTTCTGCCAATAGATCCCCCTAAATCTTACACAGTGGTCCTTTAAGCCTACAGTGGTTAGCGGCTTAAAAGCTAAGTACCATCATATCCTGACTGCTTCACCATACCTTTCAAGGTAAAATAACAGTCAATTAAACTATTTTGGAACAAAACCGTAATGCTAACCAGCTAACCTTTGGTGGCTGACTCACCAAGATAATGTATTAATTTGGAGGGAAACGCCCCTCGGAGTCCTGAAGAGTCTTATTCTACAGCTACTCTGCAGCTTAGCAGTTTTCTCTCTCTCTGGCAACATGCCAACTCCACTCAGTTTCAATTTATGCAAATCTTCTTCTTTTTCTTTGTTTTTACAGGCAGACTACAAACCAATATTAAAGGTGCATGCTGCCACCTACTGTATTGGAGTGTGTAACATCATGATTTTACACAACAAAACCTAACAAGCAAACAAAGAAAAAATACTTTATAAGGAAGTTATATTCAGTATATTAAACCTGTTCCATTTAAATATTTAAATAAAGCCCTTTGAATCTGTAATTTCTTGTCCCCTGTCTCTAACAGACCTTTGATGCTCCACTCCCTTCCCATATCTACCACCCTGCCCTTCAGTCTTTCTCTTTCTACACTGAACTTTCTACAACCTATCAGCACATGTTCAACAGTTTCCTTGCAATTAAAAGTCTCACGTTTATCTGACACTGTCTGTTTCATGGTGTATAAAGTATGTCCTGTATGTCCTAATCTTAACCCACAAAAAATAACATAATCTTTCCTATATTTACCTCGATTACTTCTCATTCTCACAGACTTTTGAATTTTGTAATAATCTCTACCCTTAGTGTCGTTATTCCAGATCTCCTGCCAAGATATCATTATTTCCTGATGAATTAGTGATTTTGCTCCTAAACCAAACTTCTAAAATATCATTATCATTATCATTTTTGTTTAATGTATTTTTAGCAAGTTTCTCTGCAACCTCATTTTCCTCTATTGCAACATATGAGGGTATCCAACAGAAATTAACATCTGTTCCTAGTTGCTGTAGATTCAATAAGATCATATAAACCTCAATTAAAAGATCCTCTCAGACTGTTTGTCTTGATTTTATACTTTGTATTGCAGCAGCAGAATGTGAACATATCACTATTTTAATTGGTTTAACCTACTCTACCCACTGAAGACTGATGATTATTGCTGTCAGTTCTGCTGTGTATACTGATAAACCTGTTTGAAATTCTCTTAACAATGTCCTTTGCCAAAGGTGCTTCAACTAAGTACTGAGTAATGGATCTGAATACTTATGTCAATGTGATATTTCACTTTGTCCTTTTTAATAAATTTGCAAAAATGTCTAAAATTCTATTTTCACTTTGTCATTATAGGGTATTGAGTGTAGATTGATGAGGGAAAAATTAATTTAAATTATTTTAGCATAAGGCTCCAACAAAATTTTTTTCATATATCCTTGAACCAGATACCCAATGTTATTATTCCTCTCTGTCCACTCTCTCCTCTTTTCTAATATTTGAAGATTGACTTTGTGGAAATATTCAGAGGGAAATGCTCCTACTTATAACTACAGAACTGTGTTGTATAGTATCTAATTTGTACTGTTTCACTTTCTTGTCAATGCCCCATCCAAAGCCTTTACCAGAAAATGTTGCATACTCCTAACAGTTCTGCAGAACAGTTGATGCTAAATTTCCATTTCCTGCATTAACGGGTGTGGTTTTGATTGCTCCCAAACTAAGTCTTAGTGCACTGTATCATACCCTGTCTAATTTTTTCTAGATTAATTTTTGTTGCTACTTCATATACCATGCAGCCATGGCTCTCCTTAAAGCCCTATATATGTGTATTTATTCTTCTTTGTCAGCTCCCCATTCAAATCCGACCATACACTTCATTAAATTTAATATACTTTTTACATTTATTCTCAATATGATTCTTCCATGTGTATTTTTCTTAAATCCATAAACATATTTAAATTTCTTACTCTTTCCATTGGCTTCTTATATAGTGTTAACCCCTGCTCATTACCTATTTTTTGTGACCAGCATATAGCATGACTTAACCACTGAAATTTTGAATCCCCAATCATAATCATAAGAAAATCTCTCTTAACTGACTTTTGCTTTCTGCATAAATTTCAACACATGGGAATTTTTTCTTCTTTTCCAGATTGCTCCATCATCTTTACACAATGATGACTGTATACCTGTTCTTGTATTTTGAAAGATATCATTAATCATGATATTAAATAGAATTGGACTGATGATGCTACGTTGGGGTATCCATTTATAATGTCAAAACTTTGTGAGATTTCTGATCCTACTTTAACTTGAAATGTTCTATTTTATAGAAAATCCATGATCCATTTATATAACCTTCCACCTAGTATGCCTAGCTTGTTCATTTTAATTAAGACATTCTCTCCACATGGAATCATAAGCTTTCTCAATGTCAAAGAAAATTATAGCCATCACTTCCTTCATATTAAGGGTCTTTTCAATTTCATTACTTACTTTAATTAGAGCATCTGTGGATTTCCTTTCCTCAAGCCACTCTGGTACTCACTGAACAAACTTCTTTCTAAAAAATACAGATGTGGCAGAAATTATTGGTACCCTTGTATTTTATTGAAATAATGCACCATTCACCCTGAACAGTGTTAAAATTAAAAGATATTTGATCATCAGTGCATGTCTATGTTTGATTTGCCGTGGAACAAAACTTGTTGTGAAAATAACTGAATTCATGCTTATTCTACAAAGACATTCTAAAATAGCCTGGACAAAATTATTGGTACCCTTTAGAGGTTGTAAGACACATTTGATATGTAGTGATAATTTAAGCAGACTATTTTTTTAAATTAGTATCACAGGTATTTTCAATCTTATAATCACTCATGTATTCAGTTTAAAAGGAGAAAATTGCTTACTCTGCTGTTTTGTGCCACTGTGTGCATCACATTGAACATGGAAAACAGAAGGAAAAGTAGAGTGCTCTGAAGACATTAGAATAAAGGTAATAGCCAAGCATGGTCAATGTAAAGGTTACAAGACCATCTCCAAAGAGCTTGATGTTCCTGTGACCATTGTTGCCAATGTTATTAAGAACTTTAATGCCCATGGAACTGTAGCCAACATCTCTGGACGTGGTTGCAAGAGGAAAATTGGCCCGAGATTGAACAGAAGGATTGCTTGATTGGTTGAGAAATAACCAAGGAAAACTTCAATACAGATCCAAGCTGATATTCAAGTTCAAGGTACAATAGTTTCAAGTTGCACCATCCATCACTGTCTGAATGAAAATGGGTTCCATGGTAGAAGACCCAGGAAGACCCCACCTCTAAGAGGGAGACACAAAAAAGCCAAATTGGACCATTAATGCATGTTGACAAGCCACAGTCCTTCTGGGAGAATGTGCTTTGGACAGATTAAAAATTAGAGCTTTTTGGTAAATCACACCAACCCTATGTTTGCAGAAGAAAAAAAATGAAGCCTTCAAAGAAAAGAACACCATGCCTACCATGAAACATGGAGGAGGCTCAGTGATGTTTTGGGGTTGCTTTGATGTCCCAGGCACTGAGTGCCTTGAATCTGTGCAGGGCACAATGAAATCAGAAGACTATCAGGCATTTTGGAGCGAAACATACCGCCCAGTGTCAGAAAGCTGTGTCTTAGTCGCAGGTCATGGGTCTTTCAGCAGGATAATGACCTCAAACATACATCAAAATGCATCCAAGCTAAGAGTGAATGGTAAAAAAGAAGACTGTTCTGAAGTGGCCTGCTATGAGTCCTGATCTGAATCCCATTGAACATCTGTGGAAAGAAACTTGCAGTTGGGAGACAGCAGCCATCAAACCTTAGAGAACTGGGGTAGTTTGCTCAAGAAGAGTGGGCAGGGCTACCAGTGGAGAAGTTTAGAAACCTTGTTCAGAGTTACAGAAAATGCTTGACTGCAGTTATCGACTCTAATGGCTGTGCTACAAAATATTAAGTTAAGGGCACTAATATTTTTGGCCATGCCATTTTCTTTTGTATTATTGTATTAAATATGTTAAGTTGTAAATCAAAAGCAAAGTTTCAGTCATATTCAATGTGAAATAAAGAATGATGGACACCATATACTTCTATCAGTTTCAACTTAATACAGAGGAAATTTAGTTTATTTAAAAAAAGGTGGAAGGTTTCCAATGTTTTCAGCCACATCTGTATAATAACCTGTAAACAATCATTTTTTTCCATCCATTTACACAAGTGGGAGGTTAGTGCTATTGGTCTGTAGTTTTCAGTGTTTGTTGTATCTTTCCTTGGTTTAGCAAATGGTAGAATTAATGCTATCTTCCACTAAACAGGTAGTCTTCCTTCTGTCCATATATTATTGAAACATTTCAACACTATTTCCAATGCTCCCTCTGGTAATTATCTGAACATGGCATAACTCAATTGATCTTGTCCCGGAGCAGAATACCTGCTGCCCTCTAATGCCCTTCTCATTTCCCTCAAGAGCTGAGCTGATTTCTACCTTTTTACCATGCACCTTTTCATTATCTTTAAGGACTTCTTCTTTCCTTTGTTTATGTATATCAGTAAGGTGATTTCCACTGTGAACATTAGCAACAGCAAATACTCTTCCTAGAAGGTTGGCTTTTTACATATCTGTTATTGCTAAATTGTCTCAATCTGCAAGTATTCATATTTTATTGGTTATCCTTCTCCCACTTATCTTTTTAACCATGTCCGATACATGACCCACATCTCTCTCTATTCCAATAGAAACACAAAACTGTCTCCAGGGATTCATTTAAGCTGTTTTAATAATTTTGCGTGCTATCGCTGTCCCTCTTTTATTCTGTCAATTTGTCTAAATTCAGGTTATTTCTGAGGTTTCTGAGAACACTTTTTCTTTCTTTAATAGCGAAGCTACACTTATCTTTCCGGCTTAATTCTCTTATTCCCTGTTATCACTGTTTTAGGTACACTTTTTGAGGCAGTATCAGTTATCATATATGTAATTTCACTAGTACATTCACTCACATTACCATTCATTTTAATGTTGTTAGCTAATTCCCTGCTACGTTCTTTAAATTTGTCCCATTGAGCCTTTTGAAAGCACCATCTGTATATAAGAGCACTTTCTTGGATACATGCATCAGTATTTAGATTACATATAATGGAAAAATGGCCACTACTTATGTTATCATTACATACTCTCTATTCACATAGGCTAGCCATATTTGCAGAGACCAATGTTAAATCAATATATGACATTGTATTCCTATTTATATCTAATCTTGTTCCTCTGCCATTGTATATACATACACAATTTCTTGTGTCTGTCCTTCCTTTAACAAGTGCACCATTATTATCAGTATGATAACATTCCTATCATAAATGATTGTGTGCATTGAAATCACAGCACTAGAGATAAAACGGTATGAAAATTTTATATCATGATAAAAGTGACCAAAATGATCAGGGTTATCAGTATTATTATTAAAATGTGCTGAAAATGTTCAAAAAGTACTACACACACACTAAATCATTCCACAAAGTTTTGTATTGAAAACCAAAAATAAAATTAGCAGCACTATACACTTTTTGTTTGCATAAACATTAAAATAATAACAGCCATTACCTGTAAACATATGAAAACCATTGCAACATTTAACTGGCACATCTCTCCCACACTTTCCAAATGCACGATTACTTCCACATCTTGCACATCTTTCTTTGCCTTTGCACTGGCTGGCAGTGTGACCCATTCTTTGACATTTAAAGCATCTTAATGCTGGAGGAATGAACTCTCTTACTGGATAGCTGAAGAGACTATCCAGTAAAAGAGTTCCTACTCCTATTCCGTGGAAGGTTGTGTTCAAAGTCAGTGGTTACTGATGATGTTTCTGCTTTTCCTCCATTTCTTTTAGTAGTAATACGTTTAGCATCAAGCACTTTCCCTCCTTCAGTTCTGTTTTAATATCCTCCATTGAGACAGACAGTGGTACTCCAGATATGACTCCCCTATGTCTAGCAGCTGAGCCAGGTACATGGGTTTTTACTTTTTTACAATGCAGGGTATGCATTTTCACGTTTGGTTGTTTTGGTTTTCAGCACTTGGGTTTTAACATGCTCCAGCTCTTTTGACTGTTTCATCAGAATCTGCCCCTGAACTACTTAAATTACCACTATTTCCACTTTTCTTTTTCTTTCAAACGCCACCCTCTGCCACTCCATACCTCCATAATCCCAACCTTCATCCTCACTCCCAAAAGTCATGATTATTACATTCACGATACAGTTGTTTGTAGTTACCCGCTGCTTGATCACTCCACCAACCGCCTCCACCTTCCACCCTATGTAAATCCTACATTAGAATGCCTTATCTTACTCTTTCCAAAATAACACATTTGTGGCCACACACCTGTCTGAGTTGCGTGCGCTGCAGTTACTGAGGGGGGACTAGAAACTTCTCTGTGCACAGCTGCCTAGCTAGCGTCTACCGATATCCTGCATGTGAGGTGTTTAGGGGACATCTGTAATTTGTAGCTACAGAAAATAACCTGGGTTACATAAATTACATACAGTAAATTCAAGAAAAATAATTCCAAAGTATTTATAAAAATAAGGGATATATACTTTATTAGAGAAGAAAGAAAAAAGTAATTTATATTTTACTTCAGCGTCCTGTCTTTGGGCAGCATTAGGCCAGAGTTTTTCACCCACATCTGCATTATCCATTTTGACAAAGTATGAATACAACTCTCAAGTTCATTTGACCATATTATGTATTTCAACCATCCAATGTTGTAATACAGTGTTGGGGTGTAATGGTACGTGTATTTGTACCGAACCGTCACGTTACAGACATGACGGTTTGGTGCATGCAGTCATATGAAGATATGGCCCGTGACCCAAACAATTATTGTCAAAATTGTTTAATGATCCACTTTATCCGATGTACTGAACAATAATTGTTCCACCTGGTATGTTTTGGCAACGCACCACTTAGCTGTAGCATGCCATGGATGTATAAAGAGAACTGGATACAGGGAGAGCACCAGGCTTTGAAGCTAATTTGACATAGCAGCCGAACCATGTAATTACAACGTCACATTATACACACTGGCCCAAAAAGACTTTTTCCCATAGACTTACATTGTGAAAGAGATGTCTGTAAATCAGTGGATACATTTTTTTGAGCGTCACGACCCCCATGAAATGACTTGTCTCACTATCAGAATTTGATCCATGTGGTCAGATCACATTTCAAAAGCCTAGAAGAGGCGCACGATTGAATTGTTTCATCCCCACTCAAGTTAGCCGGAGGGCTAAACCGGAAGTAGCCGACTCAGCTGGCGAAAGTCACTAGTGTGCTTGCTCTATGGGCCACACAGATGTGGAAGCAATGCGGAAGAAGTTGAACTTTTTTGACTTCATGCGCCACTGAGCAACTTTCCTAGGAATAAACTGGACCCCGCCTCTGATGCTGTATCCATTTCTCTTTATACATCCATGTAGCATGTTCATGGATGCTAGCCGGCTTAGCCAAGCTAGCCAGGTTACCCTGTAGTGTTGTTGCTGTCAGAATGACAAACGAGAGACCCATAGCACTGGCCGAGTACAATACTATTATTAAAATATGCTCTGTTATCTCCATAGTGAAACAATACCATGTCCCCCGCATGACAGTCATCTTTGAGTGAAGCTGTTCAAAACAACTATAACATTTGATTTCTGACGTAGTCAGACGGCACGTCATAAGAACCAGTTCTTATGAGAGAGAAAAATGTAGTTAAAAAGTATGAAAGTAAGAGTAATGGGTTTGATCCCTCTGACTGATATATTATTATATATGACATCATTAGATGATTAATACTGAAGTATCAGTGTGTAAGCAGCATGTTATTGTTGTTGCTTCTGGAGGTGGGGCTAGTTTGAACTACTTTATATACAGACCATAGACCATAAATCATAAAACAGCTGTCAGCAGGTGTCCTGACTCCTTGCAAGAAACAGAAAGGTTGTTTTCTTCTTCCACTGCAGCAACTTAACTGTTTCAGTAATAGTTTTAACTAATGAGCCATTGTTGGACGTTGACATTTTTCAAAATAAAAGACCAAAATGTTATTACCTTTCTTCTTTTTCTGCTGTATCAACATCATACCAAACTGTGAATTTTTACACCTCTAGTAGAGGATACAACTGGTAAGAGAGCAGAGCACAGTACTTTTTGATAGCAGTAAATTGTTTTCTTCTCTAAACAAGCTAATGGTAAACATGTTGTCCCCCACCAGTGATGCAGTGCCACTCTGGGTCGGTTGGTGGAAACACCACTTTTTGCCACCTTTTGGCAGAAACATAATAATGTAGCGAACTCTACATACCTATTTAGTTTTTATATTTATAATTTTCATCTGTAAGTTCCAGATGAGACTGAAATATTAATAGAAATAGACATGTCGGAAATTCTGTTTAGCAGTAACCTATGTATGTATATATGTGTTTTGACCATTAGTTTCAGCTTTTGTTTGCTATAATGACCTTGACATATACACAAACATGATGTAGCAATTGAATCACACTCTAGCTGCATGTTTCACAACCACTTAACCCGTCGTTTGTGATTGAAAACTGTAAACAGCAGGTCACTGATCTATTGTCTGACTGTAAACATGAGTAGTCAGACAAAAGAAGTGGAGTACTATCCAGTTGTATCTTCCTCCTTCATGCTATACCTGTTGTAGTCATCTACTGTGATATCTGATTGCATGAAATGTGCGGATTGATGAATAAAGACCCAGTTAAAACTGATATTTCAAACAGCCCAAGTGTAACTGCAGGTCACCAGTTGAATTTAATATGGAAAAAAGAATTAATCTGGCCAGTCTGGGATTTTTTCACTTTTCTGGGAGACGGAGTCCCAGACGTTTTGGGAGACTTGGGACGTCTGGATTCATTAACAACATGCGTGGCAGTGTTTTGAACATCTTTCATCAGTGTGTAATGGGTATTCGGTGGTGACTAGTATTCCATGGCTTTGTGTGTGATCTGAAGGCAGAGTCTCATTTAGATGGAACATAAGATGTTTTTGAGTAGAATACATGTTTCTGTCTTAGAAATATGAGGAAAATAGAGTATAGTTTCATGAAATATGTCTAAGCAGTTGTGAAAAATTGTAATAAATAGCTTTGCATTGGAGTTATATTTTCCTTCATAACTGTACAAATGACTTTGCTGAGGAATCTTTTAAAATGGTGTATGAAACTATTATATAAATATATCTATAACCGGTGAAACTATTTCAATAGATGCACTGGAAGATGCACTGCTGTTACAATAGTCAAGTGGTTTTTGTCTGAGGACTTTCTTTTTAACTAGCAACATTCTAAACCTTGCAAAGTAATCGATGAGAGGCTGCTATCAGTAATTGTAAACGTTTGTGCTGCTTAAGTTAAGCAGCAAAACTAAAAACTGTAGTTATAAACTTGACAGGACAGAGGAAACTCTCCAGGTGAAACACAATTAAACTTTTAGCTTTGGAAATTACATATTTTAGACAGCTCTGATGGAGCTCAGGGTTTATGAGGACGGCGGCTGCTTTACTCCAGACAATTTCACTGTATAAACCTGGACTGTGTGTGTGTAACAGCTGACCTTTTAGATGTGTAGAAGAACACAGAACATTAATTACCATTAGATCCTGACTGATCCTGTTGGTGTGTTTGGAGATTTAAATAATCAATGAAGTTACCCTGCTGTGCTTTGTGCGTAAATGTGCACAGCATCTCTCTTAATGGGGAGAAGCACTTATCGTTTCCGGGGGGGGTGTAAATAGTCAGCACTCCCACACCCCCAACTGAAATCATGTTCTCGCGGCTATGTGTTTATTTTGTGTTTTAACAAATTTCAAGAAGACAGTTTCACTGATGGTAAACGCGTATAAAAAAACATTGTGTCAGTGTGTGCCAGTGTGTTGCACTACCGGCGTGTAGGCTACTCTGTGACTATGAATTATATGCCTTGTTAAGAGCAGATCAGCTGCACAGATCTGAGTGCAACACACACCGTTGCACGCTCAGTGATTTGTTGCTGTATGTCATTCAGTTCTCACCTATATTGCTTTCATTTTTTTCGCAATTCTGTTGAATAACGCATCTTTTGGCGCCTTCGTGGTACAGAATATATCAGAAATAACTGGTGTGTCTCTTTCAGTTTTCTCACTAACTCACTCAAATTAACAAACAACAACCTCTGTTTTATGTTAGCTAAAAAACAAATATCTGTATCAATGTTTTACACAAAGTTTCAGCATAAGATTTTAATGTCCTTATGATAATAACAAGCACTTCACTAAAAGTATGCTATGTTGAAAGCATCCTCCCTCATACACAAGAACAACTGATTTCAAGCTCACTCAGTCGGGCATAATCACTGCTCCTCCTTGTGGATAGATAAAGCATTGCAACTGGTTTCCACACATGGTGCTTTAGGGGCATTATGAGTTAGGGCTGTGTTCATTATATCATTGAGGGGGCATCTCATTACAGCCAAAGACCCAGTAGGGATCTGCCACGGATCTGTATAGGCCCTGTCACAGACTAGCCAGCAATTCTAGACGGGTGCATCTGTAGCTTGTCTATGTCTAAAAACGGCCTTGCTTGCAACAAAAACAAGAAATAGTACAGAAATCATGATGGAATAAGAAGGAATGGAAAATATGTACCCATGTCACATCTTTGCACTGAGTGACACGTACATCCATATGGTAAGTTGTTGCCATTCAGAGTAGGAGTACATTGGCCACGATAAAAGACATCAGGTGTCCAGCAGTGTCTTCCACAAGTGTAAGGATCCTTGAGATGAGTCAGCTTGACACTCTCTATGGACAGTTTTTATTCTGCTCAAAAGTTGAAACCTTGAGCTGGAGGGTCTGATGCTCTCAAACACACAGACACGCACACGCACGGTCATGCATACAAGCACACATGTAGTGTAGTGTATGCACACAAATTCAGACTCGTCAACCAGGGAGTCATATTCACATGCTGGGCTTGTATTCTGGGCACAGGCAACCTTGCTCCTTTTGCTTTCTTTCTCTCCCCTTGCTTCTCACTTCAGTGTCATCAAGGGGATTCAAGTTTTGGGTCTCTGGACGGGTTGTGGATTTCTCTGTGTCCATCTGTGTCTTCGCTTGTCTTGGCTTCTGCAGATCTTTTGCACTCTTTCTATCAGCCCGACTTTCTCCCTCTCTCCGTCTGCATCCAATTTATCTACCTCTGAATGTAGCGAATTGTGGATTTAAGAGGTAAATTCAATTCAGATTACAGTCATAGAAATGAATGACAAGGTTTCTCTCCTCCTTCATATTTGTCTGCACCTGAGCTTGAAATCACATTGGCTGTCTATTGATGTTCGGACATCAATATGACACACGAAGACACACGGAGTGATTTATTTATGTAATGAATTTAGAGTAGCAGTCTGGTGCAGTAAGAATATAGGAGAGGTTCAAAGCTTCAAAGGCTTGAAAGCACAGGAGAAGAGCTTCCTTCATACCCTACACACACAAACAGTGTATGCACACAGTAAACTATTACATAAGACTCATATTTCGTTATGGCCTTAGGGCTTTAGGAATACTACAAGGCACTTTCTGTTATATATCATACCTACCAATCAGAGTTAGTTATTTTTCAGGCAGATTTGGTCATATCTCTCTAGCTATTATCTAGATATGTATTTAATTTGTCAGACCTGGCATTCATTTAGCAAATTATATTTCAATAATTAAAATGGAAAATCCTGCATCTGCTTCTGCTCAGCACCACCATCTTTTAAAGAAACTATTGTTTCAGTTCCTGTAGACTTTTGCCAGAGAGTATTACTAAGACTGATAAACATGATCTTAACAACACAATGCCCCATCTGTTCTGTCTGCACAGGTGCTGGGCAGTGATTCACTTGTTTTAGAAGCACATCTTAATAACTGACAGGGACAACTGCACACTGTGTGAAAACACCAAGAAAATAATGACAAAAAGAAAAAGAGGTTAACATTGAGATTCAGAAAACAATTTTGAATGTACTAGGAAGTTGGGTGAGCGGATGTCCCTCTGTTAGCAAGCTATATTTCAGCAGTAGATGTGATGTTTGAAAGATTTTGCTTTTAAAAAATGAAACCAGGCGTGAGCAGTGAGGTCAGTGGCTCTCTGGAGACGTGTGCTTTTACAGCAAGCCTTTCATCTCAAATCTTAGAGTGACCTCAGGTGTTCCAAGACACTTTGTAGAACACAGACTCTCAGGTAAAAAGAAGAAATACAAGAAAAAACACTATTTGTCGTAAATGGTGCACACATTAATAATTCTGAGAATCATCAAGCATCTCACTACAGTAAGACACACAGACTTTATATCAGTGTCTTTCTTTTCCACATACATGCAATAGAATGGCATTAGACCTGATTGTAGTTTAGTTTTAGAGTGACATCACAATGTGTTTCTGATAGGAAGAAATTGTGATGTTTCAACTGAACCCTTTCTGTCTCATATTTTCCAAGTCTCTGAGTTACTGCTTCCTTCCCCTTCAGATGTAAGTAAGGAAGAATGGAGCCATCACCAGATGACACTACAGAGCCGTAGTAGCTTTAGCTTTAGTCTGCCTTATTTACAAGCAGAAAGTCAGAGACACTCTCTCATTCCATCGTGCTTCAACGGTGCACATTTTCACATTGTCTCTCCTGGAAGGCATTCACAGCATCACACTCTGTTGTTCACATGAAAAGTGACAGAAATAGTAGACAGAAATAGGCACAGCTGACAGAGTATACAGTACACAAGCCTTAATTGATCTGTGCTGTTTGACACAGGTCTTTTAGACATCATTCAATGACTGAACATGAATTTTTAAGTCAGATACCCAAACCCAGTCAACAAAATTAGTAGAGTGTCTGTCTTAACCAAATCCACTTAAATAATCTAACGCATAGGCAAACTGCTCTTTCAGGCCAGTGCATGTTTCTCCATGGTAGTGCAGAACTTGTCTGACATGCATGGGTTTTTTTTCTTCTAATTGATGAAGCAAAAAACATGACAGGCGATTTAATGTAGACAGACATGACATAACAAACATACAGTGAGAGAGGCATCATATTAAACAGGACAGGGCATAAATGTGTGGCATAAATGGAGGTTGACATAGAAATGAAAAAAAAAAAGTATGTTTGGATGTGATGCGTGTGGTTTGTTAGGACTGAATATGAGCATTTTCTGCTTGGTGTGTGTGTGTGTGTGTGTGTGTGTGAGGCTGATGTAGATTTCTTTAACAGAAAGGAAAGCATGTGTGTACAATAAAATTCAAACTTTAAAGAAAAAGAAAAATATACTTGTTCCTTGTGAGTTTGTTTGTTATTTTTCATCTCTATTTTCATTTATTATTTGTCAAAAACATCCTTTTAACAACTTTATTCAAAAGTGACCACACACACACACACACACACAGTCAAGTACAAAACAAAGTATACAAGAAGACAATTACAATGTTTTAATTAGTTTTTTGTTATTTTTACTTTAACAATTAATTTACAAACATAGTAACCAAGGTCCTGGCAAGTGTTTCAGTAATTACATACATAAATTATAAATAATACAAAGAAACAATAAAATAAAATTATATTAAATAAATTAAAATAAACATAAATTGGTCTTCAATTTAAATTGAAGGTTAGTACAGTCAGGCTCTATTTGTACAGTTTTACACATCTCAGAAGTCTTAAAAGGCTTTAAAAATGGGCAGGGTGAATGGGTTTTCACGAATTTGGCTTTGTGTTTGTAATATTTTGCCATTATGAGATTCGTGGTAATCAACATATTTTACTGTTTTTCTTTCTCTTAGTCCATACATTACATTTAATGTGATCAGCAGATGTATTTTTTAGTTTAAACCATTATTCAACTTGTTTCCAATATAGTTTTGAGTGGCAACAAGAAAAGAAAATATGTTCCATGGTTTCAGTATCTGTTTTGCAAAAGGAACATGATCACCTCCAAAACTGAATCTTAATCTAAGGATTTCACCAGAAGGATAGACATCCAACATCATTAATTAATTTGAAATGACTTTTTTTAACTCTGGGTAATATGGGAAAAGGTACTCTTAATCTTTTTATTTTGGCATGATCCATGTCTTCAAAGGTGAGTGCTATGTTAAATTGCTATGGATATAAATCATTAGTCAATGTCTGTCTGATCAGACAGTTCACCGATATATAGATTGATCATGTTGATATTGAATTAGCATGGAAAATCTCTGCTTTAGCCAAAAGTAAGAATGGTTTGTTATAGCATTAGCTTGTGTCTGATTATTATGTGTTTTTGTTGTTGTTGTGTTTTTTTTTTTTTCTACCAATTACTCAGAAATAAGGCCTCCTTCCTCCTGCCAGCCTGGCCAAGTAAAGTCCCAATCACCACCACAAGACGAACTACACTAGTCACACCACCCAGGATGCCAGTAGGCTTAAATTTGGATTTGAAAAAACAAAAAAAACAAAAAAAAAACCCAAAACCAACAACTTGAAACTAGTGTTAATAACAAACCATAACCAGCAAACATAGCCATCAGCATAAGCCCACATACGCACAAATACAATTATAGGCACAGAATACACATTCCACATAAACACACTGGGGAAGTTTAGAAGACGGATCAAGACAAAGGCGTGCAACAGCCTGCAGGGACAGAGTCACATAATGAGCCAAATCTGAAATGTGTGAATCTGACAACAGAATCCATCAGTGCATTCTCAAGGCCCATCTCACCCCTTCCTCCCTTCTCTCTGACTATCTGTCTCTGACTCTGTTCCCTTATCTTCTTCTGCTCACATACACACATAAGTTTATCTAATCATAATACCAAAAATCAACTGAAACTTCTGAAAGTTGCGCTGTTGCAGTTACCCCCGGACTATTGGAGCTACTAGCTTGAGTGTGCATGCATACATCTAGTCCCTCAGTTATGCTCTAATTGGAGTATCTGAGGCAGGGGACACAGCAATGTGAAGTGCTAATTTGATTTGTGTTTGTGGCTCTCTGAGAATGGCTTGATGGAACTGATGCAATTAGTGGTAACACAATTGTGTTTTTGTTTCGTTATGTGTGTGTACTGCTGTGATGTACTGTATGCTTTTTTTTTTGTGTGCATGTGTGTTTTCCTACTCCACTATCTAACATGTTTTCAAGTTGTGTGTTTTCTGCACAATCGAGTTTGTCTGTGCTTATTTAAGAAAGACAGAGGCAGGAGGCAGAGGGAGTCTCACCACCCCAGAAAAGTTTGCTGTCAAGTGGCAAAGTAAACATGGTTGATATCCTGTCTTAATTGATTTGTTTGTGTTTGTTGATTGAGATGAGAGATGCAGCCATGGAGTGTAAACGTTCAAATTATGAAAAGCAGACTGCATAATTACATCTCTGAATATTTCCCTATGGGAAACTCCCTATGGGGCTGAAGTAAAGAGAGGTAGAGAAACGGAAAGAGAGAAGGGACGGATACAGAGAGTGACAGAAAAGTATTCTAACAAACTACCAAGTAGGTGAGAAAATGAATAAAGTTTGATTAGGGAGATTTCAGTCATTACACATCTCATAGCTCTGTCTCTTCCGCTGCCCTGGAGACTAGTGGATTAGATCTAAATACTGGATTAAAGTAATCCACAACCTGGGATTAGGATTATGAGTGTGGGTTTTGAGAGATTTATGGCATGTTGCATAATGGATTTACAAGATTTTTACGGGTTTAACCAGTATATTGAGATCCCTAGGGGAACAGAAAAGTACAGTAGATTGAGGAAGGAAAGGCAACACAGAATGAAGAGTGGATTATTTTTAATACATCCTTTGAAGGCATGCACATCTAGCCACCCCACCTCCCCCTACACGTCAGGCCAAAGAATATTTCTGAGAGCAGTTGGACTTTCTTGAAAATGTAATTTAGTCTAGTCAATGATTAATGTATCATTTCATATTGAAATGGGAGAATGCCACCGCCGTGCCCAGGAGGGACAGGAGATGTTTTATTGGTTTCAAGCTGTTTTGTACTTACAAGAAAACAAAGAAAGGGAAAAACAGGGAGGTAGAGACACAAGCATACTTACAAGAGACAGACCCCTGTAACAGCTCATTATATTTGTGTAACAAGTGCTCTGTGCTCCACCCTGCTTTGCCCTGCTCTTAATCAACTTGTGTAATCTTAATCCACATTTTAGCGATTAGGGGTTGGGCAGGGTAGCATCTCCAACAGCTCTGTCATATCTAAATACAAAGGGGTTATTCTCCTGCCCAAGGCTGCCAGCATAAGAGTTCCACCTGTCTGACTCTCTTCAACATTCACAAGGTCAAACATAAGGAATGGGAGATGTAGTGTAGTGTTTATGGCTGTAGTGTGTGTGCAAACGTATCCACCTACCATGCAGGATTATTGTGCGTTGAAAAGTTTCACCTCCACCAACTTGAGGAGAAACTGAATTTGACTCAGACTCCAGCCTCCGCTTGTCCCTCTCATAGCCCAAACCTGGACATGATGTCAGCCTCTGTGTTTTGTAGGCCTGATTATTACATTATAACTTCTCCACAGGCATCACCCACCACCTTGCTGGTCAACGTCCGCCATTACGATGCGTTTGTCTGTCCTTACCACAGCATCCATGCATTAATCGTGTGGGGCAAGAGACAGCTCTGCCATTTCATTTCTGCCACACTCCAGTTTGAAAACTTGGTTGCACAAGTTTCCCCAACATCCTATCAGGGAGACAAGCATGAACACTGACACATAAAAGGCCACTCCCTGCCGAGCTCGTCTTTGTTGTTGTCCAGATCTTCAAACCTGACTTGGTTATTGGCTGAATACCAATCAACATTTGTGATTTCATCAATCATGCAGCAATCCGGGTGCAACTACAATAAGAGCTACTGTTGTCATTACACAGGCAGTGCTGATAAAATGTTTTGTCGTCTAGGGAATTGTATTACTGCTTAGCCTTGTGGCTATACTGTACCAGCTACTAACAGGCCAAAACAAATGCTGCCAACCACAAAACCAGACACAGGCCTTACCTGAACTGGCAACTGGTGAATTGATGCCTACAGGTTTGTTAAGTGTGTGTTCAAAGCTATCTCCATGCAATATGATAATGCAATATTAAGCTTTAGGGTGGCTTTAATATCTCCAGTTCTTTCAGGTACCAAGAAATAGCTGGATAGAATATATATAATAAAGAGGAATAAAAGAGAACTTGTTCTGCAGAGTGAATGGGTTTGTTAGATCAGCACACACTCTCTGAAGCACCTCTTACACTTATTGTACATAATCACTAGATTGCTGCCAAATGTCTACCCTCACTTGAACTTATTCATGCTGAGCAGTAACTCACTCTCAGTAAGAGCGACAGCCAACTGCCATAAATATACAGAAAATGTAAATGTATCTGGGTTGGAGACCACGTGGCAGCTGCTGGTTATGATTGTTATGCTATGATTTGCAAATTTTTGCAAAAAACAGTACCATCCTGGCATGACAGCTGGAATTACGACGGTCTAGCCTTTTGGTCAATCCGTAACTTTGATTCAGCCTAAAAAAAGCACATGATGAAAGAGCATCTGAAAAGCTTTGCACTGTGTAAAATCTTGAAGAAAATCTTAAACAGTGTCTTTCACATCCACGTCCACCTCCCCTGTGATACTGCAGAGACTTTTCAGTGTCTCTTGTGCCACACTACTCTGTAAGTAGCCAGTGATTAGTTTTAATTTGGAAGAGGATCGCTCCGCCATCACAACTTTGACAGATGTCACCTTGCTTGGCTTGCTTCAGGCCGTGGTCAGACATCCCAGGGGAAATTATCCTGCTGTGAATTTCAGAGACCAGAACTTGTTTGCTAAGCTAAGTTCAGTCAGCCTACCCTAGTTGAATGTTTCTAGACACTGAAGTAAGTCCCTCAACAGTAATGAGATATTGCTCACGTCACAAAAGGAATAATTCCTTCCATGGCGTTGTGCATTTAATTTTAGAGCTGCTTTGTTTGCTCTTACATGTGAACATAACATGGGCAGAGAAAAATAAACCCATACTTCAGTATTAGCTGTATTGTACTTCTCCCACGCATTCACTCATACACAGACTCACTTTATCTCTGCCTCCCCATCAAGCCTTACTCCCTAATATAAGGAATGCTCTGTTCTGTCAGTGTTAAAGACCTCTCTGTGCTGTCCTACAGAGGAGCTACAATAATGTCGTTTTCAATATGTGTTTAGAAATGGGCAGCACAATTGTATAGAAAGTGAATAGAGAAACTGGCTGTTTGTAATGACTAAACACAGGTAGAAAAAAATGCTACAGCAGTTGAATTTGCACATAGTGTAAAAAGGAAAAGCAAAGCAAAATATCAGCTTTTCGCTAAGCCTGAAGGCACCTTACAAGTGCCCTCAAAGTGCAAAAACTATGTAAAACGTCTTTTTCGTTGGGAATTGGGTCCAGATCATTTGGGTTGAAGGCAGTTACAGTATATGAACTGCAATGTTATGTTCTGTCTTTCAGATTCACTGCTGGAAGCATGTATTTGCATTTTAATAAATCCTTCTAATTTCATATATTTTCAGATACCAGGTGCAGAGTGAATATACCCACCTAAAGAAAAGTTACTCGTCGCCTTTTCCACCCTCACAACACATCAACTCAGCACCCACCCACACAGGCTTGCACACATAAACACACATATGCAGTACACACAGTTTGACTGATCAACAGTGTTTTCACAAACAGAATGAGACGGGTCAAATCGGCCACAGCTTAAGATGATTCAAGTTCACGACTCTGTCTTACTGCTCCTCCAGTAATCATACCAAAATCCAGAGCATTCAAAAGATGATAACTGTTGACAAAGATAAGATCACAGTATTTCACCTTAAGAGTGGAACTTTTCAACTGGAGCCACTCGTGCTGTGAGGTTAAAGTAGAGCTAAACTACTGACACCAGCTGAGGAAAAACTAAAACTTTGTGCACAAGGAGAGGGAGAGCTGAGCAAGTAAAAAAAAAAAAAAAAAAGCTGTATGTTCAAAGTTTAGGTTTAATCAACATTTGTCTGCATAAAGTAATTTTCTATTAGTATAAAATAGTAAAGTACATAACATTAACATTTGCTGGCTGACAGTAATATGATTGGAACACATCTACTGATAGCTCATTCTTTAATAAATGTAACATGTATCTCAAGGATTTTATTGGTTGTCTCTCTGTATCCATAGCAATTAACGTGGTTCCTAATTTTTTTTATGACACATATTTTTTACTGGCATGTTTGGTTTTAATACACACCATGAAATAAATTTCTTTATGTGATAAATAGTCAGTAAAAATAGCTGCACCCCAGACACAAGGTTAGAAATTTCAACAGTAGTCTATTTCCTGTTTGATTGTATTGATAAGATTTCATGCTTGTTTTATATCTGGAACACCAACACTGGTAAAAGTTAAAAAATAATATTTTATGTCATACAGTAACAGTAACAAAAACTCCATTAAACAATATTATTTTGCACATTATTATTATTTAGCATTGTGAGTTGAATTAACAACTTTGTAACTCTGCAGAGATTAGCCTTAGCCTTAATTAGCTTATGGTTTTGTTTTTTGACATATTATTTGATGTTTCAGTCTCGCTGCTCTTGTCAACAGCAAATCCACAGCAGGCAGCTGTTTTCAACAAACACGTTCTGATAAACCCACTGTACGCTACCTCCGACAGACAAAGTAG
The DNA here is from genome assembly GCF_914725855.1 of Thunnus albacares. NCBI lineage: Eukaryota > Metazoa > Chordata > Actinopteri > Scombriformes > Scombridae > Thunnus > Thunnus albacares. Next base: position 10,516,355 of record NC_058108.1, on the reverse strand, counting down.
GTGATTAGCTGCTGAAGAAAAGCAAACACTTAGCGGCTAAAAATGCAAATATCTCAAGAGTCAGTAGACACTAGGACAGAGATAAAAGGAGATTGAATATTGGACTTAGGTTTACCAGGTGGACAGGAACATGATTTTGCAGGGATGATAATGTTGCTCAGTGCCTGCTGGGATTGAAATAGAAAATTGTTTGCTCATATTAGCCATAATAACATTATAAGACTAAAACTCCATTCGGGCTGAATGTATTTCTCTAAGGGGGGTGGGGTGATTTTAACATGACCTGTGCTGGTAAATGATTTTCATTCCGTTAGGAGCTCAAATAGATAATTCTTCACTCCCAATATAAATTGCACAATTACATACTGTTTTTCAGTGAACTTGCTGGTTAGCCTGTAATTTAAAACCCATCCAGAACAAAGTCCTTATATTTCAAGGTATTTGTTTGAGTATTTGCAGTGGGAAGAGCTGTTTTTCCTCCTTCGCCATTGTATCACATCAGTGTGAAATTTGACTTCTGTGTGAAAATGGAAGAAGCTGATTTTTTTTTTGCTAATCTGACCGCTGACCAACATATCGGCCTATTTAACACTACAACGGAAAAATAAGCAGTTGTAATGTCAACTTCTGGTTAGTTCAGTAGGTTTTCCCAGTATTCTCTTTAGGCCACTAGAATTGACATTCTGTAATTTTGCTATTGTTAAAACACCATTCGGAACACATGTTGCTATTCCAAAAGAACTTGATGTGTCTGTGTTGATGTTTAGTAATCCATTTTTTTTTATTATTATTATTATTTTTCATCTGTTCATACTAATACCAGAAGTTAAGAACAACTAATAACATGCCAAGTTTTAGACTTTTTCTACTGGTGTGGAAAACCTTTCTGAATCACATAACAATTTCTGTACTCAAAAAATAGAAACAAATGCTACTCCTGTAGGAGACATTTGATGTTTTGTTTTTTTAATCATAAGTTATGTGATCTGTATTTTTATTTTGTTCCTGACATATAATTTAATTATGGGGTAGCTATATATGTGCAGAAGTAATTCCCCTGCACTGATTTGTCAATAAAGAAAAAAGCAGAAAGAAACAAGTCAGGGCTGCTTGTCAGTGAGCTTGTTTTGGAGATGTTTTGCCCCCAAGTGGCCATAAAATTGATTAATGCAGCTTTAAAGATATGTGTATAATCCACACAGATATATAGTACATGCTTGTAAGGTTTAAATTAGATCTATCATTTATGCATGAGCCCATGTGACTGGCTGTACTCAACACTGCATGTTTTGACTCTGTTATTGAACCCATCATCCTTTGTGAATTCTTGAGATTTTGGACGTTGGGTTTTACAATTTAAAATCATCATTATCTATATCTCTGTATTCACACAATAATGAAAGTGTAAAGTATAAACTTCAGCATGTGTACCCTGTTGTTTGGGCAAAATGACTGCCCATTACAGATAATCTTTCTTTTATGAGTCAGAGACACATCGCTTGTAGATAAGAGCTGCACTGGCTAACTTTGTGTAACACTGCTTATTACATTTCATTTGTTGTTGTCATGATCACAGATGATGGTGAGATGACCAACAAACACAATCTCGTAACCGCAGCTGCAGCGCTGCCTCATCCTCTGCTCTCATGGTATTGAGATGGCACTGCATCTGTCACAGGGCAAACTTCAAACCAGCCTTGAATTGGTCTCCTCCTTCTCTAAAATGTATGATTATCAGTGGGGGCCACAGAGATAGAGATTCAAAAAGAGAGACATGGTGTCCAGTAGAAAGTGCAACGTGGTGCCAGAAGAAAATAGAATTAATATTGTGCCAGCAATCTTGTTAAAACTCCCAAACGAGCCCCACCCACAATGCAACCACGCACACACACAGGTCCCTGCCAAGCAATCCTATTAAACAATGACTGTGGCATTTAATCTCTTAACAAGGGGGGGAACCTGCAGACAGAGAGACAGACAGGAGTATTTGCAAACCTCTGTCTCCCCCTCGTCCTGTTGTTCATGCTGCAGCTCATTATCGCCTCACTTTATTCAAGGTGTGCACTAGCGATAATTCACAACAATGTCTCTGTAAGGTAATGTGCCGTAGGGCTGGCTGTCCCTTCTATTGTGTAATGAATGCATCTACAGGGAACATGTAAATGATATCTGTTAAAACCTCAAATAATCCAGCAGAAACAGCCCGTAATGTATCTGGATCCAAAATAAGCAGCCTAGCCTGTAAGTCAAGCATGCAAGCAACACACACACTCACCATACAAACAATAACATACATGCACTGCCACACACATGCACGTGTACACCCACCACCAGTATATCAGCCTAATTATAATGATGACTTCATAGTGAGACATATCCACTTAGTCAGCAGAACAGCCACTATACCAAAGTTACCACACATACAGCGAATTCTGTACAGTATGTATGAATATGCACATGCACATGACAGCAATCCTTTTATTATTGTTTATTAATTGCACAGGCAATTTGGGGGACACTCTTCGACAGAATGTCATTGTGGAAGTAATTATATAGTGTAACAGGATAATATGTAGGTAAACCGAACGGGCTCCTCGCAGTTAAACACAAGGAAGTTAAAAAAATAACAATTAAAATGACAAAAAAGGCAAAAAAAAAGAGCAAATGGCAATTCCTCTGTCACGGCACAGAACCATCGACTACATCTAAAGATGAATGTAGGGAGGTGTGATGTCACTCATTGGTTAGTGTTAAAGTCAGTTTAAAGCCCAGAGTTGCAGCTTGGAGTCTGTGCCATCTTTTCTGTTTGGAGCCAAGACCTTTCAGATAAGGAGTGCGGGGTGTTGTCTTTCACACCCTCGAAACACTCCCCGCTACCTCAGAACAAAGTGAACGCTGCTTACTGGTAAATACTGAGCAGTGCACACTTGGGCTAACGTTAGCTAATTTGACTAAATTGTGCTGAAAGGGAAGGTGTCATAATCAAGTAACATTAAACTTACCAAAATATTGCAACAAGCTGGGGAGAGCAGCAGGCGAGCAAACTATCAATCACAGCTGTCAATAAGTGCCCCCAGGGGCACTTATCAAAGCTACTGTAAGTCTTCAAATCTTATTAATGGAGCAGTAATTTCTTAAATGACCACCAGCACACTTATTAAGACCATAATGACTTATTGAACAAATTTGACTTCATATTTGTAGAGAAATGGTGATGCTTTTTGAATGGGAGTCATTTGGAGCCAGGGAGTTTTTGGAGCCTGAATCTAGCAGCCGTCGGTGGCATTGCACTTTAAGTTACTTCCATATTGGCTTCAGCTTCATGCTGTGGTAGTTGCCACTTGTACAAGACATGATTTGGCAAGATTCTCTCTCCTTTACCTCCCCTTGAGAGAATCCAAAAAGAAAATAACCAAAACTCAACACCTATTTTGAGCTTTCTGCATGTCAACCAATTCACAAGCTGTTTAGTGTTGCAAGTGATTCCCCTATTTTATCAAACTCCATTCTACGGAGAATGAAGTGATTCCCTTTTAGATTGATACATGAAAAATAACTGTCCCTGAAAAATGACTAAGCCTGGGTAAATCAGACTCAACTATCTCAACCAAACTGACATCTTATGATGAAATCTGGGCAGTGATAGCACAAACCTGCCAATGTGAAGGTCAGAGTGCTTTCACCTCCACCTCAACATCTTTAGATACTGAGCTCTAAGTATAAACTAATGTGACTCCTTGAGAGGATAAATCTCTTTGTCTGAGCCGTCATAAATTCCTGTGTTGCACTTAAATTCCCATTTTAAGTGCGCCCTCCAATAATTCATCATTATAGCCTCTACACTCAAACTTCCACAGACCAATGTCTTGTAACTCAAAACCATCACCGGAATCACAAAAATGTCTGTACCTTAAAATATGACTTCATGGCTAAAGTCTGCCAACATCTAATAAAGAAAAGTATCCCAGATAATACAGCTCAGGGTACATTTTATGAGTTCCTTTTTAGAATTCAAAGTGTTGAACTCTAGCAAATCTTTTTGAGTTAACTGTTCCATATAAAAGGTATTTAATCTACAGTTTGCACCCTTACTGTGCTAGCCAGAATGCGATTCAGTTCTTTTAATGTCATACTAATAATATCACAACCTCATGGTTAACCGTGATTGGAGTCCAATATTTTTGTCACTCCTCCTTATTCAAAATACGACCATAATTATCATGAATTATAGTGTCCTAATTGTATCTCTATCTGTGAGCAGTTATTCATTGAATTGCTTTAGACAGCGTCCTTCAGAGAACATTTTTATGCTAATGCATGTAAACATTAAAGCAATGCCATTCTGATTGAATGGCTTTACATTTCTATGGTCTGTGTTCGTCATTTTGTGGCACGCTTGATGACTTTGTATCAATGCTGTCAAGGTCGTAGGCAGGATTTTAGCAATACTTAAGTACAATTAAGTCTCACTCCACTCAAACTTTTCTTCTGAAAAATGTGATTAGACACCAAAGATAAAGTCTGTAAAATGTCAACATTAATTTGATTTGTCACATTTTATTTAGTCACTATTAATTTTTTCTGTAAATGTTATAGCAGTTCTTAAGATTACGACCCACAATTTACAGCGTAATTATTTCCAATTCACAATAAAAAAATCTTGTACTAACAGTATACCAGTACAATATGTACCGATATATACATGCAGGTAAATAGGTACAAAATTTGAAGTTTGCGAATAAGGGGGTAGTAATCTGCAAACTTAAAGAGAATTATGCTGAGTATTCTTAATCACAAACCAGCTCAAAATTAAACATACTAAGTGTAAAAATAAAAAAAAAGCTATGAAAGAAATGTGTAAAGTAACTTCTCACTTCTCTAACTTCTCTTCTCATTCCCAGACAAAATACATGCACGCTTATATGAATATGCACTAGTATAGAGCTCATTGTGGTTTTCTGGATGCTCAAGCAAGTACTTAACCTACAGTAGATGCTTGTGTGTCACATCTATTCTCTACTGGCAACACACTCAGAGTTTGGCTGGCTCTACATCACTGTTTTTACAACAAAAAAAATAAGTCAGTAAATAATTACTTAGTATTGTGCTTGGTGTTGTTCTTCATGTTTAGGAGATTTTTTAATTCTCATCCAGGAGAAGCTTCCCTCTTGATTGAATGGCCCCACCGGACCAATAATAAAATCAGAAATTTACATGAAGTAGCCCAGAGACATTCTCTACTTTATCATGCTGTAAATTATGGAGTCGTTTAAATACGTTGAATATGATACAGTCTCCTTAATCCTTGCATATTCTAAGACCCCTATTCCTAATTCTACTGTACTTTTTCAGTTAGTGTAAACCATAACAGGCTTCCTGAAAAAACAATGATCAACCAAAATGTCCTTAACAAAGAGGAACACTGATTCTCATAAAGAAAGAAGAACAACAAAACAGACACAGAATGATTTTTTATTTCTAGGCATCTGAGTCTTAAAGGGAAACTCTGGTGTTTTTCACCCTGTGTCTTATTCTCATTATGTGGCCATTTTGACTAATGGGTTGTAATAACTGCATTCGCCACCTCCATTACGGAGAAACGTGATTCGGGCAAAACAGCTCCCGAAAGCTTTCCAAATAACCTTGAATTTTGCATAAAATATTTCAAGCACTTGTCTCTGAGTCCAAATGACAGAAAGCACAGAAAGCAGCCCCCTGAGCTGAGAACAGAGATAGATCAACTTCAGGGGCAACCTGCTGGCTAACTAAACTGTTCATCTGTGCACACCACTTTGTTAATGTGTGAGGCTTTGGGTCGCCATTTGATTTAGTGTCTGAGTACTAGTAGAAAATGAGAGATTTGTTTACATTAGTGTCTCCCCAAGAACTTCAATAGTGCATAAGTGACTGGTTATCCAGTGGACTATTGTGGATCATTACACTTGGCCGACCACATTTAAACAGGAGTACACAGACAAGGAGCTAAATCAAATGGAAGAGGACCAATAAAGAATGAAGGCAGAGGCAGAACATCTGCAGAGGAACATCCTGCAACACAACTTTACTCAAGAAACTGCTGGTGTTCCTTTGGTCACTGTTCTCAAAAGATGACTGAGGAGGAAACTTTTCCTGCAAAGAGCAGTATTTATTGATGCCACATGTGGGAAATCACGATGTGTCCATGAATGAGAATGTCCCCAGCTGTGTAACTGCAACACATTTGCGGCTCTGATCAATATTGCCATCTTGAAGACTGCCATGTCCACGTCCCCAAAATCAACAGGAAGAAAAGACTGAGACTGCTCAGACAACTCTAACAACAGCAATAACAAACCCTACAAATCAATTAATGCTTTTCAAGACGTTTTTTTGTAATATTTAGTTACCTGTGTTAAAGGAGGATCATGCTATATATAAAACTATGAGTAATAAATGTTTGTCCTCACCCTGGTGCTCACGCTGCTTCCCCTAGGGTGGGTAGTGAAAAGTTAGCGTGGCACATAATGGGCACAATTATAAGAAAAAGACCCGGGTTGACAAACACCATAATCTTCCGTTAGCTCAACCCTACCTTTAACCAAATTTTAAATTCTGTAATCATCATCTATCCATTATATACGCTACAGCGGCAACTGAACAAGAAGAGCTGCCTTAATATCCTGTTCCCCTGCAAGTTCCTCCAACTTCCTTCCCTCTTTTGTAAGTATCCTCAAGTACACAGAGGCCCATGGGGAGATTTAATCCCCCCAGCGTGTCCTGGGTCTATCCCAGGGTCTCCTCCGAGCCGGTCATGCCCAGAAAATCTCCACAGAGAGTGACCAAGAGACATCAGTGTCATCCATTCCTCCCCTGGCTCTTCTTTGTGTGGAAGAACAATGGCTTGGTACTGAAATACTTCCGAACTACTAATTATAACCTTAACCCACACCTATGTCCCAACCTTGAAGTAGTGAGGACTAGTCAAACTGGCCTGACTTTGTATAGCACCAAAAAGGTCTAAAACTCTATTAGGTTCACACAATGACAAGAGTCCAGGAACACATACACAAAAAACACATAAATGACAAACAGACTCACCAGCACGGGTGGAAATACTTGAAGAGAAAATAAGAAAGGGAAGAAATAGATGTGAAAAAGTAAAGAAAAACACCTTGTAGACCAAAAGGCCTCAGAGATCAATAAAAACTGCTGATGTCTTAACGTAAGGTTAGAAAGATATACAAGAGGCTTGTGTGTCTTTCACATTCAGTCCTCATCGTCTCTCTGTTTCATTCTCTCTCTCTCTCTCTCTCTCTCTCTCTCTCTCTCTCTCTCTCACTCTCACTTTCACTCACACTCACACACACACACACACACACACACACACACACACACACAGTCTCCCACACATACATTCAGAAGGCGCATGTTTGACACGGGTGATGTAAGACTGCTGAAACTGAGCATGAAGGTCAGAGGGATGCTGGGAGAACCCAGGTCTGCATTACTGAAGTGACGGGAAAGAAATCTCTCTCTCCTTCTCCCTTTTTCTCTCTCCCAAAAACATACACACAAAAATGCGGGCAAAACACACACACACAAGTGTCTATCCACACACATCCACATACACGCACGCAGACACACTGTATGGCTGATGGATGCTGTTTGAGTTGGAGAGGAAGTATCCTGTTGTTTTCTACTAAGCACTTTCTGTTCAGCACTCATTGCCAAGAGTAATGGTCAGTGAAGTGCCCCAGTGATCTGTGTGTGTGTGTGTGTGGGTGTGTGTGAGTGATAGAGGGAGGGAGACTTCTTGATTCCAAAATCTTTGTTGTATTTCACACAGGCTTCACACACTAACAAGGTTTACTATGCTTGACCACTCATCTTTGCGTCTCCACATTCTGAAATTTGCATGCATGTGCTCAGCCAAAAAGGATTTGCCCACTCGACTGTATGGCAGCTGGCCCAATGAAAAGACTGCATTCTCATTTAATCTACTAAGTCTTGAGTGATTAGTGGGCCAGTAAAGAAGCTGGTTAGACCCACCTGTGTTCAGAGAGCTAAGGTTATCATGCATAACCACCATCTATAAACTTAAAAATGTCCCCATACTTATGTGTACTTTTGCTCTGTGGCTGTTTTGCATGGTCTGGGCTTGGCCCCATGGTTCCAATTAAGGGAATTCTTAATGCTGCAGTAAACAATGATATTTCAGACAATATCATGCTTTCAACTTTGTGACAACAGTTTCAAGAAGCTGCTTGTCTGTTTCTCTTATAACAGTGCCCCCACATGTTTTGGGGGCATTGGAATGAGATGATCAACAATTACATATTGATGTGGAGTCTACATACTCTTCGCAATGTAGTCTTACACAGTGAAAAGCAATCAAATATTTTTTAAAAATCTAATGTTTTAAAAGTCTTCATAGTTTAGTTTGGTAAAAAGGTAAAGGTCTGCAACCCAAACTTGGTCTCACAAGACCTGTTTCTGTGAAGCTTGATTCCTGAAGATTTTCAACAGTGTACTATGGATCTTTGTACAGTCAGGGCTAGAAGTTGCTGCACATGGGTGCTATGAAGGAGTTTGTTGTTTGTTTTTTCATTTTATTTTAATTTGTGGCTCATGTTTAGCAGCCGAGAAAAAGTCAATCCAATCATTCTGAGTGATGTTAAAAAAATCATATTTTTTACAGACTGAACTCTCCATCACTGCAAAAAGACTACTTTTAAAAGATAATGATATGCATATTGCCAAAGCAGCATTCATTGATTTTATCTGGTTATTTGGGAGCTACAGGGGAACATGGAGTCCATTTGGAGTCATCTAGAGAATGTAAGTCCAATATTCACTCTTAGCTCTGTTTTGGTCTTCACCATCTCTTGATGGAAATATCTGGTTCTTTAGAGTGACTGCTTTCACATCACTCATAGTCATTTGATCCAGGATTTTGCTAGTGATTTTCTATATTTTTCTATTTTGTCAACAAATCCCATGTGTAGAGCGAAACCAACACTGAACTCATCTGACTTACAGGTATTGTATGTGTATCCAAAGTGTGACATATCGTCCAAAATTAAAACGTGTCAGTGAGCTATACTGCTGCACTGAGTGACATATTCCTTCGTCCCTGAAGACAGTGGTTACCGTAGCTTGTTTAGAAACGGCTCCAAAGACTAATAACAGCAATAGGATAGTAGTACTCAGGAGTGAAATTCTCAGGAGTTGCAGATGCCACTGCACATGTGCAGGAACGCAGTTTTGTTTACAGTGCTTTGCTAGTTTGTTGTGCTACATATCACAACCTCTCGATTTTGTACTACATTATACATTTCTCAAAGAATTTAACTAAGAGGTTGACAAGAGGTTGTGATATGTAGTACAACAAGCTAGCAAAGCTCTGTAAACAGAACTACGTTCTCGTACATGCGGAGTTGAGTCTGCTGTACAAGGAACCTCACTCCTGAGGGTTACTATCAGGGCTCAAGACTGTCATCTGTCATCTCCACCTCTGGGATGACAAGGATTATATATATATATTTGAAATTATTGCTGGAGAACGTCTTCTCATACTGTTCTCATGCTTCTCATGCTAACTATAGTTACTATCACTAGTTGGCTAATAAGCATGAAACCTGAAATGTTCCCATGGTACCGATCCATCTGTCCCCTCAGTGACAAACGACTTGCTGGCAGGACCTCGCAAATATGTTGCGCTGGTTAAACAAAACACGGCGCTACTCTGGCAGTGTGTGAATATTTTAGCTAAAGCATACATTTAGATGAGTTCAATATAGTATTGTGGTCTTTTTTGTTATAATCTAAGCCTTAAAGACTTACCAAACATAGCTTGTACGTGGACAGTAGTGATGCACGGATTGCAGTTATATCCGCGGGCACCACGGTTAATCCGCGGATTAGGCAGGTCGTAAAAATTACATTCTGATTAATAGTGGATGGGTTGCAGGTGAAATAATACATCATTAACGAGGAAAATATTAATTATATTCTCTAAAATGTGAACATAGCAGAGAGCAGAGTAGAGCTGCGGTCCGCCGCTCCTCCGCAGCAAACAGCTTCATTTTTCGTGAGGCACGAATTACTGACTCACAACTAAACAAACTAACAACAAGGAATACTAAGAAATACACAGACACTAATAATTATTTCTACAATTATATAAGAAAGATTGCCAGAAAAATTGGTGCACTCAGCATGCTACAATCTTTCCAGACCACATGGGTTATCAGGAGCAGAAGCAGATCGCAGCAGGCAGCATTCATAGTAGTCTACATAAATATGAAACTGTATTGCAAAGGCACAGGTCACCATGGAAACATTTACAATTACTGAAAGCAGCATCTCTAATCTTAAAAGCAAATCGTTAAAGAAAACACTTATACATCAAAAGGGGCAGATTTAGTGATTTAGGGGCCCCGGACAAACTCCATCTTGCTTTACAAAGTAAAGAAACAACAATTTTGATTTTGGGATGGTTAATGTGCACTTTGGGACGATTAAAATTGTTTTTCGGGACGATTCAAGGACGGTTAGTCTGGAGCCCTGGTTACTATCTTTGGAGCCATTTTTAAATAATTACGGTAACTACTGTCTTCAGAGATGAATGTCATCCAGTGTAGCATGCTGTGACTCATTGACGTGTTTTTTATATTTTCTGAACAACAACAGAGGAATAAACACACAACATTTGTAAGTAGGATAAGTTCATTGTTGGTTAGACTCTGCATATGAGATTTGTTGACAATAAGAAAAATAAAGAAAATTGCCAGTCAAATCTTTTAATACAAAAGAAGACAGAAGAATTAATTTGTTTACACAGGAAATTACTTCTTTATTTTTAATCTTCTAATCACCAGTATTTTTAATTTAATGCACAATACTGAAACTTGTGAAGTCACAGCAGACAGTAGCAATACAGTAAAATGTGAACTATAGGGATATAGAAGTATAATAGGATTTGCTATGCAGGAGTACACTCCTTGTGTTTTCCTGTGCATTACACTTTTATTAGTCTCTGTGTTCCAGTACAATACATGTACTGTATGTATGTAATACATGTAGAGACATAAGCACTGAACACCCTCTGACAGACAGGGATGTGTGCCACGCCCCGCCACACACAGTGATGATCACCCAAAAGTCAGCAGTTTGATGCCTCTTCCAGCACAGCGAGTGGTACGACACAGGTACTGTAGGTCTGAAAGGTTTAGCAGCATCTTAAGACACAAGCCAAAGCCTCCCACAGAGCGGCCTAGTCAGCCTTCACCCAGCCTTTCTGCCTCACATTGAAGTGACATCAAGCAGCCCCTGTAGTGCTGAACACAGGACAGAAAAGAGACATAAACATGGCACGGGACAGCCAGTCTGACATAAAGCACCCCACCTGACTGTAGCTGAGCAGCCCCCCCGTATGTGTGTGTGTGTGCGCGTGTGCTTGTAAGTTTGTGTGTTTGTGTGTCTTGTTTACAGAGCTTTTCTGTCATATGTCTTCATCTCCACTTTCTATCCCCTCACTGTTCTTCAGCTCTGTGGCTAAGCCAGCATGAGGCAGAGACACACTGTGCAGGTTTCATCCCTTAGCTTAGAGGTGAGTGTTTATGTTCCTGTGTGTGTGTGTGTGTGTGTGTGTGTGTGTGTGTGTATGTGTGTGTGTGAGGGAGAGAGACTGAGTAAGAGACAGAGAACAGAGGGACTGATTGTATGCGTGTGTCTGTGTGTGAAACAGTGTGTTGCCCCCTGAAAATGTATGTTTCCTCTCTGAAATTGTGCATTTGTGGCCCCAAATTTGCTCTCAGTTGCCCTGTAGGTGTGTATGTGTATGTCTATTTTTATGCGTGTGTGTCTGTGTTTACTTCTGCAGTCTGATCCCGAGCTTATACTCCAGTGAGTGGCAGCCACCACCATTCAGAAGCTCTCTCCTTGGGGCATAATGCATGGAAAAAACAGGCTTAGGGGCACATCAATTCCACAGGCTTAACCGAACGACGGGTGGTGAGTGCGTGAGTGTGTGTTTGTGTATTCTTCAGATGCATTTTCATACAGTGCTTCTGTTTCTAGACAGAGCGCGACATTGAAAATGGTGTGTGTGTGTGTGTGTGTGTGTGTGTGTGGGTCTTTGTCACATGTTAAATGCTGTCATAATGAGCGTATTGAGCCAAATGTCAAATAAAAGGAGAGGGATTTAAGGGGATTCGAGCCTTTATTAAACATTCATATTGTTTCCCCACATCTGACAACTGAGACAAAGTGTTAAATACAAATGGATTTCCATATCCCCAAATAAATATCACAGACTCATGATTAAACGTGATAATGACATCAGATGGAATGTGCTGTATTTAACTTGTGTTTTGTCTCCTCAGACGAGTCCTTCGACAGCAGTTATTAAAAGATAGTTTAGACTAGTCAAAGATGAGGGATTGTTCTGTCCTTTGTACATTTCTTCTATTCCATCAGTGCAAGTAGAACATGAGGAATATAGTATTAATATTTAAGACTTGCTGTTCACAATAGGGAGAAAAATGAAATGACATTTGAGAGGCTTCTGTTTGTTTTCTGATTTTCCAAAAGCCCTTTTAATGTCTTACAAACATAAATGCTGCCTGTTGAGACTTTGCAAAAGAAGAAAAACAAGCATGCTAACAAAATGCCAAAGCACCACTGAGTGATGCCTGTGAAACATTTCACCTTTCATGTTTGACATTTCCAGCACACTGCAGTAGAATCACCCATATTACATGCAAAATCTATATATTTTCCCACTACACCGAAGCTAAATCGCATATTACATGCAATAAGATTAGTTCACCTAACTCACTCTTACTGAATTTAAATCCCACAAAGCATTCATTTTGAAGAACATCATCATTATTTAATTTTCCCCGGCAAGTGAACAACACAATTTCGTTTGATTACGAGCCGTGCACTCATGCATTATAAACGACTGAATCATTTCATTACATTTCAAGTCATTGCAAGGGAACGGCACATGCTAAATCAGTATTCATAAGTCCATATTTCTTGTTTGATGATAATTTCTCATTTCGCCAGATTAAACAGCATATTTTGGATAAAGGGTTCCATAAAGCATTCACACTGAATGGCAGAGGAAAAAAGAAAGAGGAGAGAGATTGTCGGTGGGGGAAGAAACTCATGAAGTGCATTTTAAGATATTTGGTTTTGGTTGTGTTATGAACTCATTCTTTTGGTCCTCAGGAAATTTAATTACACACAGGAAAACACTTGCCTGTCTGTGTGTATGTGTGCGCACATTCCTGGGCAGCGAGAATGTGACTCGGTTGTATGTGAGAACCGAGTGCTCCTCCCTCAGCATCCACCGAGCAGACACCAGACAGAACTCCGTCCAGAATGGCAGTCAGAATGCCGGTTTCCCGCGAACGATCAAAGAGCTCCGTGGCTCTGTGCTCCAACCACCAAGGGATTTACTGTCCCCATGATGAGCAGGGAGAGAGAATTAAGAGAACGGCCTAGAGAGAAGAAAGGGGGTGAGATCGAAGAGAAAGAGTGGAAGCAACAGACAAGGGCTATGCAGAAATGAAAGGAGAAGCAAAGGGGGGAGGAGGAGGAAGAAGGGGAAACTGAAAGCAGAATGGTTAAGCATGGCTGAAAGGAAGCAAGAATGCAAGAATGAGAGATGAGAAACAGATGGAGAAAAAAAGGGACTGAGGGAGACAGAGATGAAGAGGAAAGGGGTTAGACAGAAAGAAGAAGAAGGCACCATTAGAGTGAAAATGAATGGAGAACTAAGAACCTCAGGGCCGAAAGCTTCTTAGAAGAAGAAGCGATGATTGCAACTATCGCATTTCCCCTCATCTTCCCTCTCTCCACGTTGCTCCCCTGTTCCAACAGTACACAGAGAGCAGAGTTGGATGACCGTGGGGCACACAGGAGAGAAGTGGGCCAAACAGAAGAGGTAGATGAAGACCTGAGGCTTCAAAGAGTTTGGGGATGTTTTAATCCTGTTCTCTTTGTCTACCCATCTTATTTCTGGCTGCGGTTCTTTCCTTTTTAGTCCCTACTGACCCATCCATCTATAATTCCTCCTCGCTGCTTCTCTGCCACCTTTCATCTCTCTATTCATTTGATTTATAATCAAAACCCCTAATCATTAAGCAATAGCGACAGTCTGTACCATCAAAGTTACATTTACAAGATGAAATAATCCCAAAAAGATGATGTCGATCTGTCTGAAGTCTTATTACTGTGTCATTGTGAAGAAATTGTTGTGTTCGACTGATAGTCAGATATTCAAATTGTGTAGCAGTGCTTAATAAACTTGATTCCCAGTCACAAAGGAATTTAAAGTGGAGAAATAGAGAAAATGTTAAGTACTTGTTAAGTACTGTTTTAAGACTTAGCTGCTTCACTCAGCTCTTGACTGGTTTTTAGATAAAGCCACCTATCCACATCTTCCCATCTAAGGATTCAAAATTCAAAGGGTAGTCGCTCAATCTCATGGAGTTATGGTGCGCAAAACAGAGAGAACAGTAGATGTTAGTTGTTGCCTTCTAGGATCCTCACCAAGCCAACCTGATATTTTCATTTGTTTGGTTTCTTTGTGTACATAAAAATAGAATTCCACAGGTTTTTCCCCAGAGGTTTTTTAGTGTCACTATAATTCTTGGCTTGTTACTTAAAGCAGCCAACTGCAATACCCCAAGAAATGAATAGACATATTTATCCAGCTAGAAAATCAACAAACATTTTCTTATACATAACCTTCATTATAGAAGAAAGCAAGGAAATATATATGATTATATGACTTATAGGACTTCTAAATGCTTTTTAGCCATGTATCCCAGGCTATAGGGATGGCATCCACTACTTTGGTCCAGACTGAAATATCTTAATAATTATGAGATGGATCTCATCAGTCCCTGGAGGATAAATCCTACTGACTTTGGTGTTCCTCTGACTTTTCCTTTGGTGCCACCAGCAGGTTGAACTGAAATCTCTCATCATCTAATTAATGGATTGGTGCCAAATTTGGTTCCCTGACGATATATCCATATGATGTTGGTGATCTCCTGACTTTTCCTCTAGTGTCACCATGAGGTTGACATTTGTGGTTTTGAGTAAAATGTGTCTACAACTTTTGGATAGATTAAACGGGTCAGCGTTTAGGTTCAGCAATGGGCCAGTTTTTGTCAGCACTGCTTACTGGGGGGGTTGTTGTTGTACGGGCGCAATGAACACACATCCTAATATGTTGTTAATATGTTTTGTCTCTTTATTTCTTTTGATGCATTCAAGAATGAAACTGATTTATAAAATAGTTTGTTGTTGTTTGTATGTCAGGGCATTTGTCATAATTCCCATCAGTAAGTGAGGTGCTAATAGTGCTGATTGAGTGACAGCAGCTTATGTTAATACTCATCTGGCAAAAAATGATTCATAAACATGAACATATCCTCTGTGTTACACTACGAGAATAGAAATGTGATTGAGAACTTATCCACACACAATAAACAGTTGGCAGCTTCATCACCTCACAGTACTGTCACTGACACAAATCTGTTCTGTTTGGATTGGCCAAATTATGTTATTTACCTGCATAATAATGAGCCTTGTATTTACATCGTTATATATACTGTTGATTTATAAAGAGTCATGTAGAAGATTTGATGTTGTCTATAAGACGGAAAACTTGAGCTTTCGTTATGGGGCTAAATATTTTTTTGAGGGCCAGATTTGGCCTATGATCTGCTATTTACCTACCACTGCTGTTAAATTTGGACATTTAAAATTTGGTAATTTATGACAATGTAATTGTAATAACTGATCCTCTGACTTTTCATCTAGCCCCTTCATCAGGTCAGCATTTTACTGTGTTTAATACTTTGGTTTATGAACAAATACCTGCAAAAATAATTACACTCCAATCAGTGTTTGCTGTACAGCCTCACAGAACTGCCAGCATGGCAATGGACAATGTATTCAAAGATGTGTAGGAATACGACACATCAGGAAATAATTTATAAACTTGTTGTCACTGTCTTGATACCGACCAATCCTGTACAGGGTCACCACTGTCTCACCAATCATTGGGCCAAAAGCAGTGTACAGGTCACCAGGCTATCACAAGACTAGCATACATAGAAAGACAGCTGTTCACACTCACATTCACACCTACAGATAATTCACCAACACTGTATGTGTTTGAACAGGAGGAGGAAACCAGAGTACCCAGAGACACCCATGCAGTAAAGGGAAATCAAACAAACTTCACAAACACATTGCTAATACCTTGAAACAAACAGTATATGTTAAGATGAGGTATGGGGGGGGGGGGGGGGGTTTCAACCATTTTTTTGTAGTTCAGTTCAATCTAATGTGATTCCCCTCTCAACAATATACAAGCATGTCCCTGGGGCCCCTTTGTGCTCTCTAGCACCTCCAGAGGCGACCTGTCACACACAACATCATAAGCATAATTAAAGAGCTCAGAGCTGGTATATATAAAACAAAACACCCACATCCCCACACCCACTGCACCTTCTGGCACTGTTGATGTGTGTCATCTATGTGCAAACTAAAACACTGCCAACTAACATATTACACACACATAACAGCATGAACATATGCACATAGGAATATGCCAACACAACCCTCACACATATCTGTATAAATATAATTTCTAGGATAACATGTAATAGAACCTCTAAATTAGACGAAATTTCCCGCTTTATGCGCCACCAGTGTCATGAGTATTTACCCAGTGTATTAGTATATACCTGCCCACTGTGTGGGAACCAGTGAAACATGATGGCTCGATAACAGAAGAAATAACATTCATTTTCATCCAATTCTGCAACACAGGGAGATGGGCCTTCGCTGGAATGTTTTGACCTTGCAGTGTAGATGCTTAACATCCCAAGAATGAAATTGGCACTCCTAAAATGGATTTGGCCTGATGTGCAGAGGCTTATAACAAGTGCCAACTCTGTAGTATTTAAGAGGGTACTGGCGGAGAAACACTGTATGCGTGTGTGTGTGTGTGTGTGTGTGTGTGTGCGGGCGTATTTTTTACTCCACACAAAGCTGCCAGTGTTTCATTCCTAGCTAAATATTTATAACAGAGAACGGCAGTAAGTCAGTCAGACAAACACAGACACGTACACTCAGAGATAGACATGGGAGAGAGAAAGTGAGAGTAGGAGAGAGACAGACAGACAGACAGAGAGAAGAAGGAGGGAGCTTATTATTTAATGTCCTACTTGGCAGAAGCTGTCAGAAACAAGGAGAGTGGAGGCAAGCCAGGGACTGACAGAACGAAATCACCATTCGTCTTCTTCTTTTCAAGACACGGACAAGCTTAATGAATTAAGATCCAACTCTAGCCCCTTCTCTTACTTCTCCAGATTGTGATGTGCAGGCTACATATTTGTAGGCTTTAGACCAGTGAGCAGCGACAGCGAGATCCACACAACATGGCATTAAATCAACACAAAGGGCACCATTCATTCTTTCACAGCCTCATTATCTGGAATGATCTCTCTATCAAGACTCTAAACTCTCACAGTTGCAGGTGCACTCACACACAAACACACACACACACACACACACACACACACACAAAGCCCATAGCTCCACCAGCATTCCAAACAATAGCTGCAAGAGGCAAATTAGCAAACAATACACTGTGCTCACATAGCCTGAGTAATGAAAACAGTACAAGAAGAGTTAATGCATCTCAGGCAGTCCAGATTCCTGCCTCCGCTCTTATCTTCCCCTAACACGCTATCAGACAAATTAGCAACGGGGTCCACTTAAGAGAGTGTGTGTGTGTGCGTGTGTGTGTGTGCGCACTGGTGTGTGTATTCTTGTGTGTGTCTGTGCATTTAGCAGTGGGGTCCACTCATCGTCTGCCTCCTCTCTTGATGTTATTTATGGCTGTTTAAATGATCTCAGACACCTCTCATTTGTTTAGACAGCTCCAATTGGCTTTCTGTCTGAAGAGGGAAGAGAAGAGGAGGGCTCAGAAGCAGCAGGGCAGGAGGAAGAGATGTGGTGAGACAGAGGGGGTGATAGAGGGGGAGGGTGGTGAAGGGGGTAGGGTTGGGTGGCCAGACAAACAAGGACAGGGTGTGAAGGATAGGTGGAGAACAGTACAGGGTGAGGAGGCAGGAGCGTAGATAGATGAAAGGGGAAGACTTTGGAGGGGACTGAATCAAGATGAGGAAGGGCTGAGGAGAGGCAAGGAGAAAAGAGAGGGAAATAGAGGAGGAGTTTAAAGAAGAGGAATTTGCAGGAGAGTTAGGAAGACAGAGAAGACGTTAAAGAAAGAAGTAGAACAGACAGGTGAGGCAAGAGAGAGCAAAGCCTCTGACTCGGATCTATTACGTTTTTTCCCGCTGTCACAAAAATTACTTTTCAGAATCAGAATTTTCATGTCTAGTAGTGAGTGGTATAGGCCTTTTTCACCACTTCATGTCCAATAACCATGGATGTATTAGAGGACTGGATACTTCACTCAAAGATGGCGCCTATTCACTCACCTGGCAATAGCCAAAAAAGTTTTCTCGCTTCAGGGTTTGCTTTCGTGTTGTGTGGCCCTCTGAATATATGTAGCAGTGTTTCTCAGCTGGCCCTGAGTTCCCGCTCTGCTCTTAGACTTTATATTGGGATGATGTCAGAAACTTTAAAATCACCTTTCTAGGCTCAGAAAGTTTTATGAATATAAAATCTTAATGGGTTAAAAAAATCATCATACAAAGAGTAATAATTGACCTTGTTTGTAGTTGGGGGTGTCCTGTCAACAGTTTTACAGACGTCTCATTTATAATGGTGGTCTATGGAAAAAAAATGCTTTTTGGGCCACTGGGCATTTTTTTGCTACAATACTGCACAAATGGCCGCTGGGTAAAGTTGGCAGCAAGATCTGAGTGTTGGCATTGTATCCAGCTCTCTTACATCCATGCCCATAACCTAATGCTGCATGTAGCAAATGACCGCTAACTGCCTCTCCCAAAAAGCAATTGTTCCAATCATAGCTTAACTGGAATAACTGGGCACGCCATTTCTGTCAGGCTTTGGATTCATCACCATGTGGAAGCAGTGTGCATGAGCTGTATTAAAAGTGATACTTGATAGGTGTTTTGAAGGTGTTTTTTTTCTTTCTTTACTACTTTCTAAAACAAACAAAAAAAAAAAACAATCATAAAAGTATAAGGAATGGATTAAGCTTGTTTGTCTGCTTTAACACGATCTGCAAATGTTAGCATGTCCGGCTACTACCTACAGTATAGTAACCTAAGTGTTACTTTCAAGGCCAAGAAGCGCACATTAGTTAGATATCATATCCCATCTTCTTACCATTAAAAATGTAACATACTGTTTTAAAATATGAACAATAGTGCATAAATCTGAACTTTGTTGCTTGTTCAAATACACAAACTAAGCCAAACATGATTATGTAACAAGGAAATGCAAGTCTGATCTTTCTAATCATGCAAAAAATACTATGACCAATTATCTACACTGCAGTAGAAGAACAATGCTGTTTCTTTATTTCCATGTGATGGATCTTCAGCTGAAACTGACTGTTTATCTGGGACATGCAACTTTAGTCATATATATTTTTTTTAGCACAATATCATCATTACAATGGCTGGAAACATTAAAATTTACCCACACACAGGATTTTCAACCAACTGAGACCCAGCAGTTAGTAGAAAAGGGTGTGTTTACTGCATTGCAAAGAAATGTGTGTAGAGGCAAATTTTCATTCAGAATACCCGAGTGTTTCACCTAGTGCGGGCTGGGCTCTTCTATTGATTTGATAATAATGATGTTTAAAAGTCACTATCTGTAAATGTGAAAGAAAATGCACATTAACATTGTTATCTCTCACAAAATTACAGTTTTTAAAGTTTTTTGCAGCTGCCAAGATGCAAAAACTAGTATATTTGGCACAGTTACTGAAACCACTAACTCATGTAGCTCTATTGACCAGGTGTGCTAAACCATAAGCACATTTTCTGATTTACACTGAGTTTTAAAATCTAAAACACACTTTTTGCAAATAACCACACACAGTTATCTACATTAGACACATCATTCAGAACTAAAAGTCTGTGTGTGTTGTCTGTTAAACACTGCCACTGAAATACCACACTCAATTATCAATCACCTGCACCGAGAATGCACATGTGAAAACACCCGTAACCAATTAGATCACTTAGAAATCAGAGCTTGAACACTATAAATAGGATTCAGGTTTGCTCTTTGGTGTGCACAGCAATGGAGGCCAATTTTGGAGAGAGAGTTAGAGGAAGGTGTTCCAGTAAAAGGAGGACGAGGACGAGGAAGACAAGGGAGAGGAGGAGCAAGAGCAAGAGGAGAAGGAGGAGGACACAGAGGACGGGGAATGGCGAGAGGAGAAATAGGAGAACTGTCTCAGATGAGATCCAGATCACTTTGGTAGGCCCTCAAATCAACCATGGGTTGAGTTCACAGGAGGCTGGTCAGAGGCTCCAGCCTAATTTGAGACGCTACACTGTAGCAGGTGTCATCCGGACATTTCGAAATGAGAACAGGTAAGAAATCTTACCCTCTATATGATTTAACACACAAGAACAGGAACAACACATCATAAACATGGTCTTTGCAAACAACAACACATCATCACTGACAACACAATATTCAACAACATAAACAGGATAAGTTTATCTACACTGGGCTGTTTACTGAAGTGGCATCAACTTCAGATGGAACAGGTGGTCATTAAAGACAGAATGGACTGCAATTGCAATATACTGTATTTTGTTTACAGTACAATATAGGGTTGTGTACATGCGTGTTTGTGGTGCTCAGTGAGGAATCAAAGTATATGGAACAGGAGCCTTGTTTCTCTGATTAGGCCTCTCTAGAGAATCCAGAGGAGGTAGTGGGACGGAGGGCACTCTGCTCTGGTTGTCTACACACACACACACACACAAGACAGAGAAGAAATATTCAGATGTGGATACAACTGCAGACAGACACACACGCTCAATTAAATTTGAATGTTTATGATGTAATTTCTCCTTTATTGTGCCATCGTAGTATGGTCTCTGGGCACTCTAATGGTAATTGCCACTGAGACTTGCTCTGGTTGTTGTTGTTTGTTGTTTCTGACAAGTTTGGGTGGTTGAGCTATGTAAACAATGTTGTAAACACTAGGTCAGCTCACAGGGCGAGTACAGCCTGGAGTCTTTCAGCAGCAGATTCTCATGGAAATGGAAATGAGGTAGACTGTACAATGAAGTTTCTTTGAGGAACAATGCACACATGCATCAGCCCCTTGCAAGTCCTTTGTTGGTATGCTGCTCAGAATGTGATTGAAACATGAAGATTTTTTCCAACGTTGAAGTTTACTTTTGAAGCAGCTGATAGCAGCACAGACCAGAAAAGACATCTAGCCACCTGTTAAAACAGAACAAAATTATGCTGAAAAGTTTTATCTACTACAATCTTTATTTCAAATTTATTACCACATATAAGTAGTTTTACAGACAGAAAGGGTTTATTTAGTTAAAAGCTCTTAGAAAGTGAAATCTACAACTTATGTTCATCTATGGTCAAAACCTCATATAGCTGATTCCTCTAATAAATAGACATAAACCTCTATTGTTGTTCAAAAACTATTAAAAACAGCCACACCGCTGCACTGTGTGACATATTCTTTGATTACAATTAACATAGCTACTGTATTTTATTGTGAGGCAATCCCACATATACTGTCCTTCTGCTGTAAGTAAACACTCATGCACCAGATGCGTATTAATCCACAGTTGAAACTAGTCCTCAACAAATGCAGTATTTACTCCTGTTTAAGGAATGTTTGCTAAAAAGTACAGTGCCCAGATGTTTTAGGGAGTTACCTAACCTTTATTAAAAATGCAACATAACTGTGACCTGTTTTTAAAGATATCAGTAGGAAAGATTGGACTTATTTAGGAGGTTTCGACAGTAAGGAAAATATAGAAGCATACCAGCCTTGTCCTTTAAACATGTGAATAACACTCCAAGAGGGCACCTGCTCCTTGCTTACTTGGATTGAACGATACATATGTCTTTGAGCTGTGAAGGTTATCCCAACAACATCCTTTGTAAACAGCAGAGATGCCAAACTGTTACAGTATACATTTCTTTCCTCCATCAAGGACTGATGAGACCAGGTTGTCATCTTTTTGGACCACTTAGAAAAAGGAGACACATTGGACCTTGGCTTGGTGTTTTCTGCTTTCCCTTCTGCTTACCTCCTTGTAAGGAAAAGATGTGCTCTGATTCATTGTACTATATGTTTTCAATGTCTTGTTCCATGTATTTAGAGGCATTTTATCTAGCAATGGTATTCCAGTGCTGTACTACTAGATATCACAGTTTAACTCAAAGCAATACTTTCTCTTCTCACCTACACCAGCACCAAGCACATCAGAGAATGAAGCAGCTAGCAAGCTGTGCACTAATTATTAATACAATGAGACAGGTTTAAAATTCATGCATATCTGGAGCAGTGACCTCTGCCGACATGTAGATTTGTCTTCATGATATATATGCTGCAACTACAGCTTGGAAAAAGCAATAAGCGGCACAGTTAAAAAAGTAAGAGGGGATTTATCTGTAGTGGTGGTGAGTAAGTCGATGATAAATGGGTTAAATAGATGCTTTCCTTTGAAGGTAAATGAATAGAAACTAGGGAAAATGTGTAACTAGGTCAAAGTGGAAAAGGACTTAGCTTCATGACAAAAATGTTTCAAAAAGGAGGAACAGGGATAATTATAAAAGTGCACCAGCATTATGCAAAAGAGGGAAAAATATTTAATCAGGAATTAATTGTAATGACATGCCAAATGTAGTAAGTGATGGTAATGTAGGCTAAAATGCAGCCAAAAGTTAAGGTCTATAGATATAAATTATACAAATTCTAAATTACATGTTAAATTTAAAAAAATAGGTTAATGTTGATTTTTATTTGCTGGTTTATATGGAGGCCTGTAATATGCTGTTTGAGTATAGTGCAGTTTATAGTGCAGCGATCCACTGGTGATAATCATACATTGCATTACTTGAACATATAAAATTCAAATACTGATAACTTTGTAGAAGGTTAATAAGCAGCTTCAATCAGGCACACTACCCTGTGATATGTTCATCCTGTTGTAAAGAGGGCATATGGAACAGAAGAAGGACAAAAAGTGCAGGACTGCCATCCTGCCCTGACTCATCCCTCTGCTTCAGCAATCAATTCTGCTGTAATTACCAACAACGGCATCTATCAGAGATTTGTATCTTATCTGACTGGACGATTTGATAATAGGGTTTATCAGTGGAAATTACCAGTGAAATCTTTACCACATCAAGGATACACAAGGGTATTTGAGGTCAGGGTTCCACAAGAACAGTAGCCTATCAGATTAAATACCATTAGATGGAAAGACAATGCTGTTGGACAAAGTTTTTATAGCAGGGGGATATGCTTTACTGGCCATATTACAAGATATCTGTACATAAAGATAAGATGCAAAGATTAATATATGTAAAGAAAATAAGAACTCAGGAACACAGAACTGAATTAAGTACAGTATGTAACACTGCCACCAACAACACATGAAAATAGCCACCTCTATTATGTGTGTAAACCATAAACTGTATATAAATATGGACGACATGTCTCCACTTCCTACTGCTAGGAACACGCCCCCTCAGTCGTTCCGCGGCCTGATGGAGGTTTCAGAGTGGCTGTCACCGCTGTCAATCATGACGTCAGACCCCCTTTCTATATCGTCAAATAACTAATTAAAAACAAACTTATAAGAAAAGAGCACTTGGACAAACATCAACATAACAAGAACTATGATAGAAACCATCTTTGGGAAAAATTTATTTGATGTGTACTTTGATTTTTTAGTTTAACTCATGTCCCATCCACTAACATGGAGGGGGCAGGACTAATGACCTATACTACAGCCAGCCACTAGGGGGCGATCGAGATGTTTTTGCTTCACTTTGAGGGAGCTGTCATGACGTCCATCTTTATATACAGTCTATGGTGTAAACCATGGTGTAAACCCACACAACAGCGGCAAGATGAGCCAGGTAAACTCAATACCTTGTGACTGAATTTGCCAGTGTCCTGTTGTTCCCCGTTGCACATCCCTGTACCTGTATTGGTGTCTGCTCTTGTCAGGTGATAGCATGTGTTCTTTTGTGGTCTGTGATTTATTTATGGCCTTTTTTGTGAGGAAAAAAGATGTATAAGAATATTGTGAGCAAATCTATACTTTAAACACAACAGTACCCTGAGCGAAATGTCTACGTCAGCATGCTAACATGCTCACAATCACAATGCTAACATGGTGATGTTTAGCTGATATAAACTTGACCTTGTTTCCCATCTTAATTTAGCATGTTAGCATGCTAACATATGCTGATTAGCACTAAACGAGTCATAAACCAAAGTATCTGACCTAATCATGAGGCTAATTAAGTTAAGTCATCGCCAAAGTGATTTCAAGCCATCCTGAGGTAAACATGAATATTTATCCATATTTTTCATGGCAATACATTCAACAGTTGTTGAGACATTTGACTTAAAACCATAAATGTCAACCTGCTGGTGGCGTTAACCAAAAGAGATGACCAATTCATTAGGAATCAACACATAGGAATCATGAATGTCTGTATGAAAATGGGTGCCAATCCATTAGTTTGATGTTTCAATGTTTGACCTACTGGTGGGGCAAGCGGAAAAATCAAGGGATCACTAATATCATCAGGCTTCATTCTCTGGGGAATGTCTACAAAATGTCATTGCAATCAGTCCAGTAGTTGCTGAGATAATTCAGTTTGTACCAAAGCAGTAGACCAGCCAACAGACTGATAGTGCTATCCTTTGAGCCACACCATTTGCATGGCAAAAGGCATTGGCTGAGATTCATAGCTGGAGCCACTGGCTCTTCAGGTAAAGGCTCTGAAAATGTTATTTCTCAATCACCTTCTTATGATGACTAATTGCATCCTACGTCTGCCAAAATTAGAACAGTTTTTCATTTGACAGATTGTTGTAGTTCTTTTTTCTCTCTGTGCAGCTTGTAACATACATTTCAACAATGAAGAGTCAGGAACAGATATCCACATTGAGAAGTTTTCTTGCTTTCTGTACAGGGAAGTATTTGCAGGTCAGCTCTTCCCCAGAATTCCATAATAGACACCAATTTTGCTGGAATCATAAGGAGTAGTTACACCAGCTACAACAGTAAATATACCTCTGACAAGTTAATAAGGTCATTATCTTATACAATGTGACTTTCTCCCACTCAAATGGGTATGGATGTCAACTATGAACAGAGACAGGGGAAAAGTGCACTATGTGCAAACACACTGCATCTCTGGTTGCAATGCAACACTTAGTTGGCTTGGATTTCAAATTTAAAAAGGAATAATAATGTAAAAAATAATAATTGATGAGAAGAAGTACACTACATATGTCTGTTTGCTCTTTCTTGAAGAACAAGATAAGAAGCTGATTCACACAAAGAATGTTATAGTCAAAGTTACCAGCTGCCTACCAGGAAAAATGACTCCCTGCAGGTGCAGCATCACTCATTTGTCTGTGCGACACTAACATTACATGTGACTTTATTAATGTTAAGAAATGTTCAGTCTTGAACATGCAGGGATGTGTCCATGGCCACATCCAAAATGTGTCCACCCCCTCCCCCCCTCCCCCCCCTCTCTCCTGGTGTGTTCGTCCTTCTCTCCTGGTGTTTCTGTTTCTCTCTCCCGGCGTCCGCCTTTTTCTAACCCCAGGTGTCTTCATCTCTCTCTCTGCGTGTATTTGTCTCTCCCTTTTCTCTTAAATCTGGCAAGATGTGAAAAACATAAAAACTGTTTTCTCTTTCAGTGTTGACCAATTTGAGACTCCATCAAATTATTAAAAGAACATGTTCATATCAAACCTCCAAAGACCATGCCCGGCTTGAGATATTGGTGAAGGAAAATGTAACACATTCCAATAAGCTTGGACAGTGTAACATAACGTACAGATTGCACAGTGAAGAAACTAACCGTGGAACCGTGTTTGTAGTGCTGTTGCTGGAGAGTTGGGCACAGTCTGTGGAAACATTGGACACTAAACACTCGAGAGATCATGAAAATACCTCTGAAGATACAAACCACTGCTGGATATCACCAAAAATATAATGTATTCCCCCCTTCAGGTTTGCGCTGAGAAGTCTGTGTGATCGAGTCATGGAGTAATGTATGGAGTGCCAAGGTCACAAATGTGACCAAGTTGGAGGGTGCAACCCAGTGCAGTCACAGTGGCTAAGCTAGCTGTTGCTGGTCAGTAAATACTCCAAACTGGAGGCTGGCTGCTTGTTAAACCACAGTGTATAATATTGTTGTGTGTTGTCGCTTTGGAGTTTAAATTCACCTGTAGTAGTAATAACGAGAAATTACAATTTTCAACTAATTGAGCAGACATTGATGATTACCTATTTTAATAATAATATTACATAATGTACTAAGGCTGTAACGGTACGTGTATTCTTCCTGAACTGTTCTGTACAGGATGTTTGGTTCAATACCTGACTTTCCTCGACTAATAATTAATAATCCATTTACTCTGATGTGCATTCCACCTGGAACATTTTGGCAGCGCACCACTGAGCTGTAGCATGCTCATTGGTATACGCTAGCTGACTTAGCCAAGTAGCCTGTTTATCAGAATGACAAATGAGAGACCCCTAACACTGACCAAGTGCAACACTATTATTAAAATATGTGCCGTTATCTCCATCGTGAAATGATACCACATCTCCCCATCCTGAATTTTGTGTACCATTACACTCCTATTATATACATCATATTACATATAACAATGTATATGTGTGCACCAACATGCTGTGTTTTTGTCTTTATAGCATGATTTCATTGTATTAGCACATTATCTATTTAAGTTTACTGTGAGAATCATACAATAGGTGGTGATGTCTCACAAGTTTAAATAGAAGTGTGCCAGCATACATTTGCACATAAATCCTTGGTAAATAAGATGTAGAGAAACAAAGGTTTATGAATGCAGCACCTGGTGTATGTATTATTCCATGCAGTGAGTGAGCTGCTCTTTGCAGAACTGCATTAGGACTCTCTTTGAGTGCTCAACATTACCATCAACTTTCCTCCTTTTGGAAATGGATGGTGATGTAGATAATGGCAGGATATCCAGCTGGCTGTTAATTTTCATTGCTTCCGTCTTCACGAGTCAATTTTGATTGACATGCCGGGATGAAAGGGGTGTCAGGTCAAGGAAAATGTTCTAGCCCAGAAGCCTCTGAAAACCCACAACATATGCTCCAAAAACAAGAGGCCAGGGAAGTGAGGGAGCTTAGAAACTCTGTGAGCCACAACAGCTGCAGAACAGGTGTTAAGTGATGTCTCTGTTTGGCAGTGAGAATGTGAGAGGAAAAATGCATAATTTTAAAAGATGGAGGAGATGTGATCCCTGAGTAATTTCTGCAACAACTAAAACAATTGCTGCATCATTAAAATTTGCATCATATTCTTCACAGTAACTATGTAGCCTCTTAACATCCACCCTTTTTTTTGGAATTTTCATCAGTTTCATCAGTTTTCATCAGTTAGTACATCAGTTCAAATAAGGTTCAAAAAAGTGTTTTTGGTCCTCATCTATGAGTCATAATTGAATAACAATAACTAGGACATGCTTTGTGCCAGAACTATGCAAATCACCACATACAGTAGCTTCCCTAAGTTTATGGGAGCTAGGTAGTTTTTGGTTTGTGGTGTCACTGGTGTCCCCGAACCTTTCCGAAACGTCTCCAAGTGGCCAAATTGTGCCAATTGCTTTTATCCATTACTGCGTGATAATAAGGAGATTACAACTGGCTTAAGCGGGTTGCCAACGACCCGGTGGATGTTAAGAGGTTATGATTTTATGTTAAATGTATGTTATTTAATAAGGCAAATTAAAGCATGTATGGAAAGAGATTTGATGATCAGCACTGATGTGATACAGGTACTATAGCATCCCTGTCTCCAAGAAATTACATTCATATACAACTAAATTGTTTTCCCAATTATGTTGTGTTGGCAAACATAACTGCTGCCTTGATTATTCTCACAGGCAACATTTTTTCAAATAAATGAAGCGCTACATTTATATATCGCTCTGAAGTCACAGGGAGGAGGTTACACATAGTAACAGCTTTGCATCCTGAGTCCCGTGTGTGGTTGAGTTTAGGCAACAAAAACACTTCAGTTAAGGTCAATGAAATAACATTGTTTCAATTGAATGTTAAAAAGATGTTGTGCTTCAAGTCATTGCTGATTTCTTTCTGTATTAAACAGACCATATTTTTTCCCTAACCTTAAAGAACTGGTTCACAATTTTTCCAAGTCTGTCTAAAACAACAGTCAGGTGCCCAAATGTATGGTTTCAGATCAGTCTTAATATCAATGAATGCACACAGAAGGATTCACAAATGTATTTTGGGATTTATATATAAATGACTCTCTCATAAAAATATTTTTCCAATGCACACAAAAATATTTATTGTTGTATATAGGTGTAAAAAATAATCCACATTTTTAAAATAAGGTTCACAAATGCATTTCTGATGCACACACAAATATTTCTTATTTTAAATATATCTAATAGCCTTATCCAAAAATAGATGTATTTAAAAGTATCTTAAATTTTCATCAAAAACATATCAACAAACTGTTGAACCTGCATTAACAAACTGCTTGTCATTTGTGAACTTCACTGCATTTGTGTGTGGGCACTTCTACATTTTACTCTTTGGTGTAAAGTGACTTTTTCTTGCATGCTGGCACTTCTTCACAAGCTGCTGGTACTTGATTGTCGCAAAAAAATAAAAAGACAGACTCAGACCATGTGTGTGTCCTCTGCAGAGCAGAGA
Organism: Thunnus albacares; assembly: GCF_914725855.1. NCBI lineage: Eukaryota > Metazoa > Chordata > Actinopteri > Scombriformes > Scombridae > Thunnus > Thunnus albacares. Next base: position 10,487,400 of record NC_058108.1, on the reverse strand, counting down.
CGAGCCCCCACCACTGCCAAGGGGTTTCCATCTTGTGCAGCAAACAGCACCAGTGGGGGCACTATGGCCTGTATGTATTGTCATTGATCCCACCCCTTTTATATCCCCTTAATTGGGCCCCGGCCACCCCCAACAGCAGGGCCAGCTGTGAATGTCTGTCCCGTACTGACTGAGTGATGAAATTACACCATTGGTCGGCTGAATGCCATGTGACTGATATCTAGCTAGGTGGTAAAATGGAAAGAAAGTACAAATTGGGTGCATTGAAATGCAAGGAGCGAGAGAGTAAGAAAAGTCTAATTGCATCCAGTGTTTCTCTTACATCTTACTTCTCATCTTTCTCGTCTTTTCAGCACAACCATGATGATGATGGACTGGATAATCAAGCAACGGTACTAGCCTGACAGTCGCTAACAATGAGGCTAGCATCACTCAAAGTATAGCTTCCAAACCCCTTACCATGAAAAGCACATATTTTGGTCTATGGAGGATGGTGGAATACACAACTGGACTACACTAAACTACAGCAGGCTGAGCAGGGACAACAATTGGTGAGTGAAACATCTATAATTAGTCTTTATTAACTTAAATTTTGGTTATGAAGAAACCAGTCAGAAAGTTATATCAATCAAGGCCATGCTTACTGCACTCGACACCTGTTTCTGTTACTGCCTGTGGTGTTGTACACCGTCTACTTTATGTTTAAAGAGGCCTCGTACAGTGTTGTAGACCGCTGTGTCTATTTCATGTTCATGTTATAAGCTTGTCTGACAACGTGGCTTCACTGTATGTTTTCTTAGACATAGGCTTGCTTGGCTCAATAAGTGACAGTTTGTGTTTATGTACAGGAAAGGATAGGATATATAACCTATTTTACAGTTGCGAATTTTAAAATTACTTCATCAGAAGGGCTTCTCGAGAATGCTCCGCCCCCTCTGTGCTGGGAGTCTAGCTCCGCCCTGCCTAGTGTCCTTTATGCACTGTAGAAATTCAGAATGTTATAATTAATGATTTTCTGATACTGGCCGATACACACATCAACATGTGAATAGGGGAAGTACTGACACTTATTTTTTTTCCACCTCAAGCACTGCTCGATTCACAAAAGCATTTTTTCAATAGGGAATTATCTGTAGCCAATCAGATGTCTCCTTCCTTTTCAGCCAATAACATGAGTGTAGATTCGAGGGTATGATTTAATGTGATCACATAGCGTTACATCTGTGCAGTCTTATGTACAGGAGGATGGACATCTAGGGAGAGAATTGAAATTTTAATATTTAACAAAAGTTTAAATATTTTTTTCGGGTGAGAAAGTAAGGGCCGAGCACCTGTCGAGATGGGTCGAACACACCAAGTATCCCAGTTCAGTATCCTCAGCTCAGTTCTGGTGATTGAACTTCAACACGCCCACCTGACTGCACGTGACAAAATAATCTGGTGACTAGCCGGTCATCTCAGGAGTCAGGCTGCTGAGATGACCGGCTGGTCACCTGGCCAGCAGCTCCTCACATCTTTGAAAATGTTGCAGCGAATTTACAAACAGGTGTTATTAGGATAAACTGACCACATATTGGGAATCTAAATAGTTACTTTCTTGCATGAAAAATATTAAAACTTAATAAAGTAACATATTAACAGTCCTAGAGCAACACTTTTAGCCTGTCTCAAAATTTCCGCAATGGCTGCCGTATCTGACCAATCCCGACAGGTGCTCAGACCTCAGGTATCTTCGTTGGACTGCAAAGCATACTGGGTATGCAGGCCCAGCAAGAGCATTTAGTCTCTCCCTAGTTCGATGTCCATCTTTTCCTGTTCATAATTGCAGAATACGCAGATATAATGCTATATGATCACATTAAATCACACCCTCAGATCTATGCCCAAAATACATGTGAATCCTTCTGTTTGCATTCATTGATACTGAGACTGATCTGACTCCATACCTATGAACACTGAAAGAGGTTTTCCTCACTGTAATCATTCCTCCTGTTCATACTGGCTATTAAAAGATCCCCTTCAAATGCGCTGTAAGTGATGAAGGCCAAAATCCACAGTTTGTCTGTGCAGTTATTTTGAGCAAAAAACATTTAAAAGTTGATGTGAATGAGGCTTCAGCAGTCTGAGTTAGTCATATCAAGAGGATATCTGCCACATTTACAGTTTTAGCATCAAATTCCCTCTTTGTATTTCCTCTGACAGTGTTTCCCTGGTTGAGCTGCGGTGGAAGTATAGTAACAAAAAGAGGGACTTTGGCACTAAAAAGACTGTAACATATCTGAAGGCTGAAGCTTCAGATAAACTTTTAAATACATTTTTGCACAGAAGGAGGACTGTGGATTTTGTCCCCCATCACTTACATTGAAAGTGCATTATGAAGAGATCTTCTAATGGTCAGTATGAACAGGAGGAATGATTAGAAAAACCTATTTCAGTGTTCATTTGGGCACCTGACTGTTGTTTTAAAACAGACTTGAAAAACTGTGAGCCCATTCTTTAACCAAGTGCTGCCAGTGCCTAAATGTAATCATAAAAACCTTAGTAGTGCTGCAGCTGTACTGCAAGATTGTACATTTTGGTGAGGAAAAAATGAAATACATTGTCTCTGAACATTTCTCTCAATAAACAACATTTTCTCATTATGTTGAGAGAGAACATAATTCTGCCAGCATTACATTTCTAACATAACGTATATCCTATTGCAATTTAGTTATATATGGACGTCATTTCATGGTGACAGGGTTGCAGGTGGAGGGGTTTGATTCATTATTGGCCACCGATGCAACCACAAAATCCAGTCTATGAGTCTCTCCTCTGCTTTGATTCTGTGGTTTGCTCTAGAATTCGCAAATGTACAAAATTCAAAATATTCAAGACAAAAATAGATTATGTACAACATAAAAACAAGATGCATAGCCATTGTTTTGACTTATTTATAAAGCTCTCATTACAGGTGCACACATTGTTTGATTTTCAAATATGAGCCAAGTATCATTGCAAGCCATAATAGTTTATTGATTAAAAACATGCTTACAATATGATATCTGTATTATTATCCTGCAATACCTTGTGCTAGAATACAGCCTGCGGCATTGTGGTTTGATTACCATCCTTCAAGTCGCCCTCAATAAAACTTTCTCCAATGTAAATCCAATGAAAAAATCAAACACCACTGCTTTATTTTTTGACCGTCTGACTTTCAGAAGAACAAACACTTTTATTCATCCTTCATCAGATCCATCTATGCATTACATCTATCTCTATTCGCCCTTCCCTGACCTGATTTGTTTTGGTCCTTCATCATTTCCCCACTCCTCTTGTTCTTTCTCTCATACTTATTTCTCCCCTTCTGCTTGTGTGGAGGGCTTGCAAACAGACATCACTGACAGTGAGAGCCAATTCACTGTCAAGAAGGTCTTTCTTATGCGGGTTTATCAGTGCGTGTGTGTGTGTGTGCGTGATTCTGAGTGTTTGTTTCTGTCAAGAGTAAAGCAAGGTTAGAGGAAGAAAACAGCATATTTGCTATCTAGTTGAATACAATTGCTGGTCGTTCAACAATCTTTGAAACAGAGGGTGACACACAGAAGGGGAGAGGAGTCACTGAGAGAGGACTGAGAGTAGAAAAGGGATTACTCATTTGAGTTTTATATTGAGGTCAAGTTTATTTACAGGGAAAATCAGTGAAGATAAAGACACCTGAAATTCAGGCTAGATTAAAGTCCTGTGCAAACAAACTATACATAAAAGATGATTGCTTCAAGACACCCACATGTTCACACACAAACATTGTTTTAATCAATCAAATATCAAGGTCTTCATACTCTATTCCATGGTTAGCGATCCCTATGCCACCAGCTTCGTAAGGAATTAATGTGTGCCTTGAGATTTTCTCAAAAGTAAAGATAATCAGTGTCTTCATCACATTATAATCCAAAAATCTTATTGTAATTAATATTATTATTAGACCAAGATAATGCATAGTGGAGGAAAAAGCTACATTAATATTATGCTATTTGCCTTGCATGTTTACCATTTGCCTTTTCTATCTCATTACTGTGAATATTTCATATCACACCAAGACAATCAATGCCGCAATGAATCCTATTTCCTGTAGAAGGATAATGATCTCTTCAAAGTGGTGTACGACTTCTCTATAATATGCACTGCATTCAAAATGTCTTCCCACCATTTATACGCTAATTCCTCAACTTTCTTGGTGTCGCCTTATACGATTACAATGGCGATGCAGTGGCGTCACTTTTCAGATGTTTAATTTTATCCAACACTCGCCTGCAATTTTTTGTCACTGAGAACTCGTTTTTTTTTTTTTTTTTTTCATGTGCTTGATACAGTATGGATGCTCTGATCAGGTTTTTTAGAGGCAATACCAATCAGTGACTCAAGGTAGGCATAATCAGCCAATCAGATGTAAATTACTAATGTGCTCCTACATTCTTAAAGATCCCCTTCAGACATGTTTTAAGATGTATAGAAATACTGTGCTAATACTTTGCTAATTTGTGTTTTCCGCAAAAAAAGGCCAATGATCTTGTTAAAATCCTTAAAATGACATCTACGCTTTCTCCCTCATTAAAAATTCAGAATCTATGAATATGAAAAAAAAAGTATCATGTATATAGTGTAAGTGCACTGGAGGCTTCTCGTTATGGGGCCAGGACAGCCCATCCAGGAATTTGGCCCTCCCATTAGAAATCACCATCAACGCTGTTTTAATGCACAGGCTTACTGGGGCTCAAGCCCCAGGCCCAAAGATGGGAAAAAAATTACAGGGAGGATGTCTTTTTGTCTGTTTGTGGTGTTTGGATTTAGAGAGAAATAAGACATCACCTTTAGTATCTCTGCTGCTCCTAAGCAGAAACTGGAATTGTGGTGTTTGTTTTGTTGTCAGACACAGTTGTTGCCTTTACCTTTTAGTTTCACTCTTTTTTAATCTTTCTGTCGTCTCTTTCAGTTTCTGAGAAGCTTGTTTAAACCTCTGAACTTTAGTTTGTGGCGGTTACTAACTGTTATTCAGAGTTTTTAACCGTCCAGCAGCTGTTTGTCAGCGTGTGACACCAGAGCAGGATGTTTGAAAGCGGCTAGCTGAGGTTAGCGTGCCACCCATTTAAGACTTTTAGGAGGACACCCACATGTTCTGTTCACCTGCTATCACCATGCCAACCACAACACATTCAGAGTATTTTATATGTCTTAATACTTAACATTGATGTCATTGGAAAGTGACATTGTTAGAGCCCTGGACTTTACCACCAATAAAACCAGGAGGAAGATGTTTTAAAGGTAGGAATGGACTTTGGCTGTTTCATCTGTGTGTGTGTGTGTGTGTGTGTGTGTGTGTGTGTGTGTGTGTGTGTGTGTGTGTGTGTGTGTGTGTCTGTGTGTGTAATTGCACATATGTGTGCATTATGTGTGAGAGAGATGGCCTACAGTGAGCCAGCCTGTCCCTTTTGGTGATGCAATTTCTGTATCGTATATGTATGCTTTACTATGAGCTTTTACTTGTATTTGGTGCCGCAACAGTCATAAAATTAGAAAATTAAACTGCAGTCATGAGTGGTTGTTGATGCATTATTGTATGCAAATGAAGTGTGTCTGATGTTTGTGCAGGTTGGACGGGTAAACGGTAGTTAAGTTGTGACGGTGCCCCCCACAAGGGCACCATCATGACTTAACTACCATCATTTGGTCATAAAAACCAAATGCCAGTCACTTTCTTCTGGTGCCAGGACTGCGTTTCATGCTGGACCACGATTGCATCCAAACTTGTTATGATGTCACAAATTATATATTCACAGAAACATATGATACACTATAAAAGCCACAAATTTGCTTTATGGGTAGCATTATCCTCATTATATTTAAGTTAGTCCACAAAATATTCTTTCTTACATCTTGTGAGGCTTTAGCGTTGACCTTTATTAACACTGGGTTGCATTCATTTTAAAATTGTTTGACATTTACTGATGTTGAGGGATATATTGTTTGTGGGCATGAAATTACATTTGTAATCACCATAGTATACAAAAATACACACATTTGTCAATTACGATATAAACATTCGCCACTAGCATTCACATTTCTTGTTCTTCCTGCTATGAAGTAATCTTCTTTTACTAGAAGCAGTGTTTTAACTGTTTGTTTTTTTATGTTTTTACACTTCAAAAATCAGCAGGTGTCTCCTAATTTTAAAATGCTGGATATGTCTTCTCTAAATAATAAGATGATATTACAAACAGACATTCTGTTTCACTTTGTTTTGTTAAAAGTTTCCTTACAGACTTGCTGCCTCACAGATTTGCTGCCTCTTCTAGACAAACATTTGTAAAAGAAAGTGAGGTCATTCCTTAGCTTCATGTGGCTCTATCCACAGTGAGCCATTTGTTCTGGAAATGAACACTAATTTCAAATGCTTGGACAAGACAAACACACTTTGGATGACACAGAGAGACAGAGAAAGAAGCATTATCATTCACCAGTTGCCTTATAAATCCCCAGCCAGTTGTTTTAGTGCCGCTGACTGGGAAGGAGGAATGTAAGCATTACCACCACAGACATGCTTTATGTTCCCTATTATACTGACTAATTGAATGTTTGTCTATATCTAATGAGGTGGATTGCCCCCGGAGTATTTGTATATGTGTGTGTGTGTGTGTGTGTAAGTGAGTGTATAGCAGTGCTGTTGTCGGCAGATCTGGTAATGCACTGCAATTTTGATCACCACTTCAGTCCAATAAAACCACATCTTAGTGCAAATAGGTGCAGTTAGCTGTTTGTTGCATTGGCTGGTAAGGTGATAATTGTATAAAAACTATGTATCCATGTATTTGATATAAACTCCCTAACTCCCACATGCTTAAATGCAGATAAAAACATACATTTTAGTGCAGTTTAAGAATAACTACTTCAAATGCACATGCTCTTACCAAGTATATTTTGATATCTTTAAATCCCTTTGATTTAGTTGGTGGTAGAGCAGAGAAATCAGCCAGTCGATCCTTCAAACTAGTAATCAATCTCATCATTATGTAGTTCATGGCTATCAAAAGCCAGCAAGTCAATCCAGCAGTCCTGAAGAAGGGGCACAGTTTATGAAAGTCAAATTCATCAACACATGTCCACTTTAAATGCCTCACAGCCTTTTGTCTCACCCGGTTCTCTCATTCAAATACAGATCTCAGTATTTGCACATTTTAGCAGCTATAACAGCTGTTCAGTTAAGACAAACTCCTGGTAATTATGATTGAATTATGATTAATTGCACAATCATATGAGGGAAACGGTCCCGTTATTTGCTCATTTATGAATATCTTATGCTTTAGAGAGGAGAGTCGTCAGGGCTGAGCTTGAAGTGTGCTCCACTGCTGCCAGTTTGCTTTTGATGAGGCTTTGTCACAAGACACTCCCTTGATCATTTGTTGGACCGACTTTGTAAGTTAAGTATTCATTTGAGGCCAAATATTGTATTTTATAGTCTCCTTTCATATTGAGCCCTGTCTAATTTAATTGTGTTTAAAGCTACTCTTGTCAATATTTTCAAATTAAAAATGGAAAAGATATTACTATGTGAAATGTGTCACTTGTTCAAACAACCCCACGGATTATTATCAATTAACTCTGCAGTTCTCCTCAGCTTCAGTATTTTAGTGTTTTTCAGCTCATTGTTTTGGTCTGACAGCTCACAACTTTACTCCCCCAGTTGACCAGCAACAAATGGAAGACAAAGTTAGCAACTAGCTGGTGAACATAGTGGAGCATTTAGCAGCTAAACAGTCACTTATTTCCCTCTGGAGTTGGTTTCAATCAACAGATATGTAAAAGGAGAATGAATATTGGACTTTTATTCATCAGGTGACCAGAAACACAATTCCAAATAAATGCTAAAGTTGCTCTGTGTCTGCTGGACGAAGGCAACTCTTAGCTAACATGTTCTCCATCAGCTTTAAGATGACAGGCGATATAAGGTGACACTTTTTCAAGTGTATCATGTTTATGACTCAAAAAAAAAAAAAAAAGGTTAATGAAAATTGAAGCGTTTAATGAAGAAAGACTGCATGAAACCGAGAAGGACATGCACAGTATAAGGCAGAATTGACTGATTAGCAGTGAAATTTGGTTGAATTACATGTTCTAATTCATGCGTGTACTTTGATTGTATTGTAGCGTCCTAAAAAAAATAATTAAAGAAATGATAAAAGTGACTTTTTTCCTCAGCAAAATAATACATTTCATTTTGCTAGATTTAGGTGGGCTGTGCATAGCCTACTATTATACTGGAATAATTACGTGAAACAAACCTTGTCTCTTACATCATTGTTTCATTTTGGTGATTCCCAGGTTTCTGACTTCAGACGAAGCCAATTTAAAGTTGCTGCTGGCACTATATTACTGTGTATAATGAAGCTCTCTGTGCAAGTTCAAACAGGAAGACAATCCCCTTTACTTTCTTTCTTTTGCTCTTGCTCACAATTATTGTCATCCACTGAGCACCCTGGTTGTCTGCTCAGGCTTGCTTGTCAGCCGGTGCTGCAGTGCTGTAGATGGTTTTTGATATTAACAAGCTGATATGTCTCATTGCTGTCATTTCTGTGTGTGTTCCAGTTTCATTTCCCCAACAAAATATAAATAAAAGCTAATCGAAAATTTCTTACAACAGTGGTATTGGTGTAAAAACCAAGACTAAGGAATAAATCCACTGAACCATTTTATTCAACTAAATTCCTGCTGTCACTTCAATAAACACCCTTCAAAGAAAATCCTGGCTGTGCAGTCCTAAGTGATACTGAGCCATCGGATTGAGATCAACTCACTTGTTGGAATCTGAATATAACTTGGGTCATGCTTGGGGGACCACTTTGTGCCTCAGTTTAGATTAATCACACTGTAGGTCCGACTCACACACCTGCCCACTCTGGAGTACTGCATAGTTTCACACACAATCAAACATTGAAATGCTCATCTCCAATGATATGGATTTACTTGTCTCGCCAACTTGGCACTCATTCTTGGAGGACAACGGGGCAGAAAATGGTGTAGAGTTGCTGATCACTTGTGAGGCATGACATTATAGTGAAGCACATACATTTATGTATCTTTTTTCATGTCCAGAATGTGTGTGTATTTGCTTATTTTTAAGATATACATTGATGAATATTTGGATGCACACAACTGTGCATGAATGCATACAGCCAGGTATGAAGTATTTTTCTATAAAGCGTGTGTGTGTGTGTGCATGTGTATCTCTGGCTGGGGGCTATCTAAGGACCCAGGTCATCTAAGGACAAAGTCCTTTCTTAATAAGCAGGAAGAGCAGAAGAGCGCTGATGTCAGCAAAGTGCAGCTGAATACAGCGCCTAGCCCAGGCTGCATTTATAGCAGCACAATCTATCTACTCCACATCTATGGTCCTGAGCCTGCATAATCATATCAGCACTGATCTAAAAAGCCACACATGTTGCAGCACTATCTATTTAGAGGCTGGATTTATTGCATCGTACTTATCCCTCAGGGAGCAGTGTATATCAGTGTGTTTTGTGTTTGTTTGTGCATCAGTGTGTGTGTGTGTGTGTGTGCGTGTGTGTGTGTGTCAATACTTATCTAAAATCCCCTGTGTTCCAGGCCTAGTTGGTGTAATTCAAGCTGATCTTAATCTATTTTCTTCATTCTCTTCTCCCAGTGAAGAACAAGTAAAACTACAATGATAGGGTCAGGGTCATTTCCTCCTGCTAATGGCTACTAAGAGGTTCCGTTACAGATAATCTGGGCCTAATGATGTGGTTAGCGGCCTCTCACTCTTGCTCTGGGTCAGACCCACTATTGGAGATTCCCTGGTCAATATGTGTTCAAGTCAAGGGCTTCCTGTCTGGTGAATGTTCAAATGACTAGTCAGACAGAATGACAGGAGTCTTGCAGGGTTTGACCTGAGCTACATCACTACACTACTGACCCTAGAAATTAAAGATTCCCCTGTTGAGCGAAGTCAATTAGAGCACCTTCAAGTTTGGAGGAAAAGGAAACGTCAGAGCAGTTTCAACTGAGAATTGTGTAATTTGAAAGTCATTCAGTGCGTTTACTTTTAATTTAAAAAAATGTAGTGCCAGATGAAAGCCCTGTGATTGTTATTCAAATGCTATCACTGTTTTTCAGTCTGACCGTCTTGTGAAAAATTACTGGTTACATGATGGACTCATGACCCACTCCAGTCCAGTTCACAACTACAAACCTTCACTCTGTGGATGTTTTTTTTTTTTTTTTTTTTTTTTTTTTTAAAAAGGTATAGATTCAGATAGGTTTTAGGTGAGGAGTACAGTAGAGATGATAGTGCTCACATTTAAAGCACTACACCGGCAGTTAAGCATTGCACTTCCATAAATTTGGGGGACTTGGAGAGATTAAAAAAGGAATGATCAAAATGTATGCAGCAGCAGCTGAGATGTCCTGACTTTTTTTCCCTAGTATAAGTTAGGCTCCAAAAGTGTTGTATCCTATCCTAACCTTTAAAACTGTTTTTTAAAGGCCGAGTAGTAGTACTTTCTATGATGAGTAAAATAATCTGCATGTGTAAAAATGGCTGCATCCTCCAATGTCTGCATTTCTAGATTTAGGGTATTTTCAGACCTTTTTAATCCGGATCAAGTGGACTCTGCTTCGTTTTTCCCCTGGTGCCTGGGCAGGTCTGAACACAGTAATCACACTAAGGTGTGGACCAAAACAAACAACCACACGAGACCCTTTAGAGGAGGTGGTCTCGGTCCTGTCCCAGACAAACTCTGGAGCGGTTCGAACATGATCCAATCTCGATCCGACCCAACTACTAGTCATACTCTGCAAGTTTGAGCAAAACAGCTCTCAAAGCCAGGTGTGCTTTTTGCACTGGGATGCAGATGAGCAAATGAGTTGCTAGCATCTAGCTGGAGAATGAATTGACCTGGACTAGCGCAACAAAGTATGTTGCATTTGTTTAGAGGACCTTCTTCAGTACCGTCTTCCTGTGTTTATGTTCTTGTTTCTGCACCAGGTACATCTGACAAATGAGTGAACATACTCATATGGCTTGTAATGATGGTTCACTTGGATTTTTCTCTGCGTGAAAAGAAACTGAACCAAGGGGAAAACATATTAAGTTTACCAGCTCCGTCATTGATTCAGACCAGAGCAAAGGAATTACAGGTCTGAAAAGACCCTTAATAAGTCATAAACGGCCTAAAAGATCTGTCCCATTTCAAAGACAGGACCAGTATTTAGCCCACTTTATAACCCATAATCCATCAGGCCATTGTCACTTGTTTAATGTTAAAAATGCTTAAAATTTTAAATGATGGAAGCACAAGAATGAAAACTGTAACTCATAGTTGTAGTATTAATGTGGTATTTCTACATACTGAATATAGTAGTATATTGTTATTGATAATACACTGTTTTACCTTACAATTTGTGGCCTTTATTCTTTCTTTTGGTCAACCCTGCAGTGACTCAGGTGTCAGTTTCATTTGTGATTGACTAGTGGGGCAGAAAACAGGGTCCTCCTTTGTGCCCCTCCAAAACCATCTTGGGGACAAAATAGGGACACAAAACACTGTGCATTATCTGTGCTCCATTTAGAACAAGCTGACCTGCTACAGACAAGGAGTAAACAGTGGCAAATTTTGTGATGCTTGGATCTTGAGAGTAGGCCACAGTGATTTATGAGCTGTGTCTGTGAGTGTGCATGCCTGTTCTAAACCAGTGTGCCTTTATGCGTATCAATGTAGGTGTGTGTGGCATTTGTAAACAAGGTCGTGCTCTACTTTGAAGGCCACGACACCAGCTGTTCATCTCCTGCAACCAAGGTTTCTCGTTTGAATCACACAGATGTGCGCACTTGCAAATACATCTTAACACTCACTTTTAAAGTACCTTCCGTAAAACATGGATTGTCGTGTGTTATTATGTAACCACTGCTATTTTAGGGTTCAAAGGACCAGGTACATTTTCCTCACAAGAACTTAAGAGGTTATGGTGCTGTGTAAAATTTACTTTGGGTGTTTTCTAAATCAAATTCTGCACAGGCTTCTGTAAACACTGATAAGAGATAAGAGCTGTGGAACTGTGTGTGTGTGTGTTTGTGTGTGTGTGAGCGAGAGTTGATATTAAAAGTTACTTTAATTGATTTCTGTCTTTCCTGTGGCAAACTACTGTCAGATATTGGATAGTGATTGAAGATTTTACTGTGGTATCTGTGTGTGTGTGTGTGTGTGTTTGATTGTTCCCCTTCCTGAGTCTACAGTTTAAATAATGGGTAAAATATTAAACTACATTTAAAAAGAGGAAGGAAGTGAAATAATAAACTATAACAGCAACAACAGCAATTATCATTACATTAACCATTTTTGCCGTCATCATCTTAAAAACTATAATCCTGTAAGATTGAGCCATAGTGTAGATAATTAAAAAATGGCTGTGGTGTAGTAATAACATTTTCTAAGCAAGGCTAAAAAATAGTTTTAAACAGTTGCTTAAAGGCCTCAACTGACATTGCCATCCTTAGATTCAGAGGCAGACAATTCCACAGTTTGGATTCAGAAGAAAAGAAAGCAGCTTCAGTGCATCTTCATTTTTAGTGCGATGAGGAGCAGAGAGTCTGTGGATCTGAGGGATCAACGAGGGCTGTATCTTCATCATATCACCCAAGTAGTCAGGGATAAGTTCATAAACACATTAATTCACACATTTAAAATTGATCTGGAAACTAACTGGGAACTCTTGTATTTGTTAAGGTAAAACTCTGCCAGCAGTCTTCTGAATGAGCTGTAAGTGATTTAAAGAATTTCTGGTGTGACCTGGGCATACTTGTAATAAAAACATGCGCAAGCTTTTCTGCATTCTCTGGGAGAAAGAAAAGTTCTGACCTTGGTAATAATGATGCTGGTTATGGTCTTTGTATGCGGTTGGACTGTTAGGTAAGTGTCAATGGTAACACCAAGGTTTTTCGCCTGGGGTGTAATGTGCTGAGTTAGTGAAGAAAACAACCAATAATGAGGACCTCCGTTTTGTCCTGATTTAGCTTGAGGAGGTTTTGTTTCAGGATACGTAGAGCTGGGAAAGTCAATACTGTACTGAGCTGGATGAAGACCACTATTAAAATTGGTGTACTCACTTTCTGTTATGACCGTTAAACATATAAATTAATTTTATAATGTTTTGTGTGTTGTTCTTGCATAGTGTCACGGTGCAGAGCCATGCCCTCTAGAGAGTAATGACCACAGATGACTAGACACACTGGCCCTTGGCCAGCAGCTTAATCCTTTAGCTGACTGGTTAGCATAGCCGTCTGTGGTCTGGGAGATCAAGGTTTGCGACCTGGTGTCGGAAGCCTCCCTCACTACACATAGATTTAATGATATTTTTCTCACTCTACTTAAAGCACCCAACTTAGAGTAACTTAACACCACTTAGAGTAACTTAGAGTAATTTATAATCATATTATTATGCATTATAACAGTGATTATAATGCAATTTACATTCAGCTGTTGGTTCAAGATATTCCACTTATCAACAGTTGGTGTCGATAATGCACTAAACAGAGCTAAAAAAAAAAAAAAAAGGCAGTGAAGAAGAAGGCTAACACATAAATACTGCACAATTTAAAATATTTTAAAAGTTTGTTAGACCTCAAGGATACACACAATGTGTTTGGTGAGAAACACTGAATAACTCTATTATCTACTATTGAATCTGAATACTATCTGAATATCTACTATTTGTGTACAAGAAAACTCCATTAGGCACCTTTGATATGAAGCAATAAATCCTTATGATCCCCTGTTATAGATACAGCAGTTCAGGCAGGAGTGATTTTCCCCCATTTACATTGCTAATTCAAATCATTTTGAGAGTCCTGGAAGGGTAAAAGTACAGTATTTCACAAGAAAGAACCAAAGAGGAAATTCAAATTTCAAAAAACAAACATAATTTTGCATGATTTTTATACTAATTATCTTGCAACCATCTATATTCATCTTACCTTGTACAGATCCTGATCTCAAGATAGGGATCCACTGTGTTAGATGACTGGCTGGTAAAGTTTTCTTTGTACACTTGGAAAGTTGTGTGCACATGCAGGACTGTGTTTGTATACTGTATAAGTACATGCCCTTGGTAGCTTTTGGTAGCAGTGGTGGTGTAGTAGTTGGATGTTGAGCCCACTTGGATTTGGTGGCCAGAAAACCAGACTGCTCAATTTCTGGTGTGGATCCCTTAGGTCTGAGTCTGGATATAATCCCTTCTCTCCAGTGTTTTCTTTTTTTATCATCATTTTGGTATCACCTTTCCTGACAGTAATGTTCAGGTAATAAGTATTAGCAATTGGAATGCCTTTCAGCAATGAAATTTCTTTTATCATTTTTCCTCATATCAACACAGACCTATACAAGCTGAGGTTTATTCCTCTGGCAAGTACCCTTTCCTGAGTCATAGCTAGAGCACTCAATTTCAGTAACACAGTTTCATTCACATTGCGTCCATGTGATGATTCCTCTGAATATTGCCTCAGTGGAAGAGGTTGTAGCTTAAACCTGAAGTTGGTGTGCTGTGTTACCTTTTAATTATTGCAACTGCTGTGAGATATGAAAGCACTAAAAGTGTAGTTTAACAATGAATGACCAATAATATTAAAATATGAAAACAGTTTTAATTAAAGTTGGTCTTAAAAACTATGTTATGTAACAATACGGATTTAATGAACACAGTCATAAACAAGCATAACCATAAAGCTTCAAAGACAGGAATAAAACCCTTGAACTCATTGAACTTACTGGTATTAACTATATGAACACGGGGGAACCAAACAGTGAATCATATGTCTTCATCCTCTGCACTACTTTGTGAAAGTAAGTAAACCCCTCTCATTCACTCAAAACTCAAAAGAGAAACACTTACCACACCAGTATTAAATCAGGCAACAGCTTGCTGACTTTGGAGCAGATTTTTCTGCAACTACAGACATACTATTTAAACAAAGGAGGGGTATTCTAAGGGAACAAACATTGTTTGATTTGGTTTGTTGAAGCTGAAAAATTTTTAGTGTGGTAATTGGTAAAATTTACAAGTATTCTTCCACTTCTTTCATTTTCTTGAGAAATATGTGACGACGGGGCTAAATTACAAATGCCAATTTGAACACAGGAATTCCAAAGTTTTGTGTATTTGGATGAATGAAACCATTGTTGGCAAGGTTACAAATCAATTAGCAGGACTGCTTTATGACAATATTGGATTGTCCT
This sequence comes from Thunnus albacares, assembly GCF_914725855.1. NCBI lineage: Eukaryota > Metazoa > Chordata > Actinopteri > Scombriformes > Scombridae > Thunnus > Thunnus albacares. The sequence continues at coordinate 10,472,122 of NC_058108.1, read as the reverse complement.
TGAATAGCAAGGTTGATCGGTATGTAAGTTGGACATCTACCATTTTGGTCCAGACTGAAAAATCTCACAACTATTGGATGGATTGCCATGAAAATCATGATCCCCAAAGGTAGAAGTATATTGACTATATTGTGACTTTTCCTCTAGTGCCACATTGACATTTTTGGTTTTCACTGAAATGTCTCAACAACTACTGGATGGACTGCCATTACATTTGGAGCATATATCCATGTCTACATTATTAACTGAGATAGATGACAATCTCTTAAACCTGCACTGAATGATTTTTAGGTTACTTGTGGCCAGCGGAAACAAGCTGTAAACTTCAGCATCACCTTTTAAGTTGATATGTTGAACTTGTTAGCAAACAGTTGCTTATTTACACATCCAGCAGTTACAGAGCAACATTATCATTTGTTTGGAGTCATGTTCCTGTCCACCTATTGAATTTAAGCTCAATATTCACTCTCTTTTAGCTCCGTTTTTGGTCTCTCCTGAAGGAAATATCTGTCTCTTTAGCTGCTAAATGCTACACTATGTTCACCAGCTAGTTGCTAACTGTTTGCTGTTTGGTGCTGAGCAGGTAGTGTACAGTGGGGTTTTAGAGCTTTTTCTCTCAAAAAAGCCTGCTGTGGCTGAAAACAAACTATGACAGCAGTGAGAGTGAACCAAAACAGTAAAGTTGCAACTGGACAGCTAAACAATGAGCTGAAACTTGCTATAAATCTCTGTAAAGCTGAGGGGAGTTGCAGAGTTGAGTGATAACTCTCTGTGGGGTCATCACTACATGTGGCACCTCTGACCTCACAGAGTCATTTGACACACTGTTATTATAAAAATATAAATTACAACTGCTTTAAGATTTCACCCAGGGCTAACATCTGGTGAAAATGTCAATTTGTCCAATACTTAAATTTGTGACCAAATAGTTGCTAAACTAATGGTGTTCCCATCAACCTCAGCTGTACTTTGTGTTTAGCAAATGTTAGCATGTTTACTAAGATGGTGCACATGGTCAGCATAATGCCTGCTAAACATCAGCATGTTAGCCTGCTCAATTTATTTTCCAGAAAATACAGTACATTCCAATATATATAGTATCAATATTGCAATATAAAATTACAATTACTGTGACAGAGAATCCATATTGCCCACTCCTGAGGCCTTTATTTCTGGGTGTGATTTCCTCTGGGCTCAAGAAAGACAGAGCCATAAAGGGCGTGGAGATAGTTTTGTAAGGCTATCAATTAGATTATAGTACAGTAATAAATATTGCTGGTAATACAATGATGAGAAATAAGGTAATAATGTGCACAAAGACTGGTGTGGTGGTGAAGATCCACGTGGCCCCACAGATAAATAAATGTGGTGGAAACACTTGACTGGTTAAACTACAGTTAATTCTCCTGACCGAAACCCTTTTATTTAATTTTCTTTTAGATCTTTTCACCACGGTGCACTTACCTGGTGGGAAGTAACAGATTGGGGCATCACATTTGTTATGTGTCTCCATAAAGCTTTACATGCATCCTGCTTTGCTGCTTTGGTATGGATGGGACATCAAGAAAAGAAAGAGCTGGGTCAGCATTACTTAACACAGCCATTTAAATGCACATTCTGTCTCAGTCTCTCATAAATACACACAGAAGATACACTAACACATACACATACTCACACATTAATATATTACCTCACATAACCGCATACAGTGTTTTGTCTTGTTTGCCATAACTTTTTCAAATAATCCTTTGACGATGGGCGTGTGTGTTTTTGTGTGTGTCTCTGAACGTGTGTGGGTGTGTTTGCATGTGCAGCTACATGCACAATTGTGTGTGTGTGTGTGTCTTCGCATATTGTGAATCCTCTGTCAGCACATCGTGTCAGGGGCTGGCTAGGACTTTCAGAAATGCAGGCACAAGCATATCTTATTTGGATTATGTATAAAACACTGATAGAGGCCGTCTGCTTGCATCAATCAGGAGAGGGAAGGGAAGAGACAGAGGGAGGCAAAAAGACAGGGCAGTGGAGAGAGAGAGAGAGAGGGAGGAAGTGAAGGGATATGTAAGCCTGTGGCCTGTGGGGTGAGACGGGAAATGGAAGTAAAGGTGTAAGGTAGAGCTGGTTGAGTATCTATGAGTACAGAACCGATTAAATATGCAGAGGGGAAGAATGGATTGGTGGAGTGATTGGAGTTTAAGATTCAAAGAGAGAGCAGAGAGAAAAGAGGAGGGAGATTAACAAAGGTGAGGTGGTGCATGAGAAATTGGTATACAGAGTGGTGGATTTATTAAAGAAATAGAGGAGATGAGAGCAGAGAGAGCGAGAGAGACGCACAGAGCAATGGGAAAGAGGGATGGTGGTGGAGGAGGAGAGAAGGGAGAAGAGAGAGGGAAGGGTAGCCGGGAGGGTTTGATTGATGGGCTGTAGACAGGGCCCGCCGTTCTCTAGAGCAGAACCACTCCACCACTGGACACCCGCCAGACACTGCAGCCCTGGAGAACCCAGTGCGCACGGTTTGTGGGTGTGTGTGCATTTCTGCAACTCTCTCTCTCTCTCTGTTTGTGTGTGTGTGTGTGTGTGTGTGTGTGCATATGGGCTTATGCAAAGCTCTTCTGTTTCAATCTGATGACACAGACACATGCAGTGAGGGCTACAGAAACAGGTGTGGGTGACAGCCGAATTTTTAACATTGTGTGTGTGTGTGTGTGTGTGTGTGTGTGTGTGCTCATCTAGATATGTACATGTGTGTTTTGCGTCCATAAATGCTGTGTTACTAAATTATGGCATGTTTTCATATGTTGAATCACACATGCATGTGTATTTATGCAAATGTGTGCAGCTGTGTGCATAAGAGCAGGTGTGTGCTTATGTGTAGGTGTATTCTCCAGGTAGTGTACTGCGGACAGGTCGATCTTTTACTTAATCTCCAAGGCTATGTTCAGACAGGCAGCAAGTAATTCCATTATTTGGCACATCCCCTCCGGAATCAGATTGCCTTGATCAAGTCCAGGCAGAAAGAATACCAAATAAACCAAAGAATGGGAATCAAAATTAAAGGTGTACTATGCAGGATTTTTCGGTTGGCGTTTCTAAACACAGCATTCAAAGTTGGCCCCACCTCCCCAGCTCGACCAGAGCGAGCTGAGAGCAGAGCAAGAGATAGAGAGAGAGAGCAGGAGTGGTCAAGCGAGCTAGAGTGAATGAAGAGAGTGAGCAGCGCTGGCAAGAACGAAGCCGTGAATCTGAGAAATAAAACGTTATTTTCTGATTGTTTCATGGTGGTTACACACTAAAACAAGTAAACGCGCCCACACCTCGGCACAACCGAGGTTGCAAGCATAGATTGTACTGAGTATGATCAAGAAAGACAATATATGAAGGAAGAATTTAAAAAGACTGGATTTCAGGAGTTCAGTATTAAAACTTAATGAACCTGCCAAGTGGGTCGAGCAGTAGAGTTTTCTTTGAATTTATTAGACAGACAGGATTAATGGGTAGGATTTAATCTCTGGTCCACACTCTAGAGTTGCCAACCACCATTATAAACCCAAAAGAAGAAGTTTTTTCAAACATAGTGGTACATCCTGTCAGCCAAGGTTTTTCCTATCTGTGCAGCCAAACACAGCAGCTCTTCCGTGGACTGTTTATGCTTCCTGCGGAGGAAGCACCGGGGTCGTCAGGGTGAAACAGTCCACAGAGGGAAGCACAGCCAGGCGGCAGAGGAGAAGTCAATGAATTGGCCTGTCATATCGGCAGAAATTTTCATTTCGTGCCGATGCCAGTATTTCAGTGTAAAGCCTTTATCAACTGATACCGATGATGTGCTGATATTATTGTGCATCCCTAGAGTCTACATATTGTTTTTAGGAAAATCCTGCATAGTATACCTTAAACTAGAGTGATGTTGGTCTGAAATCAGATTTACATCACAAAGCTAAGTTTCAGTTTGGAGTCTGTAGACTTAATTAAAGTAATTATAGTGATTACAAGCTGAATATGCACATAAAATATAAACCACAGTGAAATGAAGCAGCACATGAAACAAAATCACTATATTTTAATTCAAACCAGCTGCAATTTTAAAATGAACATAATTGTCTGCATCAAACAACAGAATATAAATATCCTGTGATATATACAGTAACATCACCAAAATAATTGGATATGGATAACCTTTTCATAAGCCGTGACAATAGAGCCACCTTCTCTCTCTATAGTTACACAACATAGACTCACACACACCATGCATTTCCAAACAATGCCCATTAAAAAATATTAACCTTTTGTGTTTTCACCAGCAACTACAACTGAACATAGACCTGTATTGGTGCCTTATTCCATAAAAATATGATTTATAACCACAAGCCTCCTTACATCCTCACACTCCTTGTACGCCATGTGGATGCAGACATTCATCCACCTGTGTGTCTTAACCTGCGGACTTTGGCATTTTACAGACACCCACTGGGAAATCCTGGCAGCTAAATTAAACCTTGTGTCCTCCAGTATCCTGTTCACTCACAGTTAATGTGTGGATTGACATGCATAAAGTAAGTCATTACACCAGACCACTCAAAAACTCTATTAACTTCATGCTTATAGCCAGTTACATAATCATAAAAATGTAATCTCATTCCCTCATTCTCCAGCAGCACTCAAATCGGACTTCAAACTGTCCTTAACGTCACTCACACACATCACTGACGTCGCATAGAGTGTGGTTAATTGGCCATGACTGCTGCAAAAAAATTAGGCAGCATATATTATCCTTCCCTGTAGTTGATATTGGCTGGTGAAGAGTTCTCTGTCTAGATATTGCTGAGGTGCATGAAGCACAAGAGGATTAATCTCAATTCTTCATTCAGCCTGGAGCTTGCTGTTTTAGTTCTAGGATGGAAAAGGTTTTGGAGAATTAGGTCTAGAGTTAATATGAATGCTTATATCATTACCACAACAACCAAAAAAAAATATACAATAACCAAACATACAAATCTGACAGTCAGTGGTAAAGATACCTTTTAAGGAACCTGCTGTCTAAACATGGCTAAGCAGTTGCTCTCAGGGTACTTTTGCAACTAACCTATTCTGTGCAATTCAAATAAGCTTGATGTATTTTGCTGGTTTGGTTAATTTACGCTGGCGTGAAACCTGTCAATTGAACTCTGCATGAAAGACTGTATGAAAAAGCATATCACAGTCTACTTCCAAGAAAACTCTGGCGCAGTTCATTTGTGACAGTAGATACGGTATGTGATTTAAGCATGTGTTCAAATGATACACTATTACTAAATCCATCTGCTGATTGTGGGAACTGTCAAGAAAGTGATTTCCCACTCTGTGTGTTTGAGCAGTTCCTCATTAAATAGTGAGTGAAACGCAGCTGCCACACAGTAGCATTCCCATCCTCCATTTTATTCAGGTACAAGATGCCTCATGATCTGTAATATATGCAGTCTTCAGACAGTTAAAGTATTGCCTGTTAGTCTTACTCATGATCAATTATTTGTTTGTCAGCTCTTTGTGATCACTAGAGGAGTTAATAAGCCCTTTAGGTGTAGTAAAGCACTTAATGACTTGCTGTCAGTCACAAGAATTTGATTCTCCCCATGAGGGTCCATCTGATGATGCAGTCATCAACGCTGTCCAATGAATCACTTATGAATCACTGTCAGCCCATATTTGGGTTGTGACGTTTTATTCAAAATTCCAACAACCGATCTTTCTGTTCAAATTCAAAATTCAACGTCTTGTACTCCAGTGGGGCGTTTCTAAAATCCACTGTCAAGCTGACCCACTACATGTCCTATTGCCCTCAGTAAATTAGGTTTTTGTTGTTCTCTTTGCTAATGTAAAATGGAGAAAACTAGCAAGCTGTGCAGAATGGGAAATTGTGACACCAAACTAACTTAGAGGTAATATGAGGAAGCATTTTGGGTTCAATGGAAAAATCACGGATAAATTTAAGGCTGTTTGCTGACTTTGGACGATGAAACTGCCTTCAAATGTTGAGTCCACAACTAGTAACTAATAAATTTGAACAAATTACTTGTTAGTTCAAATTTGTTCGACATTTTGAAAAAAAAAACCCTGTCCATTTGACTTCATGTTTCTACCTCTTGGTTTACTTGTAAAAAGTAAGAATGAAAGAAAGAAAGAGAAGGACCAGAACTAAAAGGCAACAATGTGTACAATTTTTGTTCTTTGGCCTTGACCAACTGAACTGTACTATAGGCCCTCTTTTGTAAGATATTTCATAGATATCACACTAGATCTTTTTACAGGTTAGTTACACCATTTATGTTGTATGCATGTGAGGTGTGGGGGTTTGAAAAAATAGATATATTGTAAAAACTACACATCAAATTTCTTAAGTACACCCTAAAAGGTAAAATGACAACCTGCAATAATATGGTCTATGGGGAGCTGGGAAGAGACCCACTCTGTGTCACAGTTAAAAAGAGATAATTCTCTTTTCAACTTCTGGGGGTGGTTGATAGAAGGTAAAGAAACAAAACTCAGGTGAATAATGTTTAACTATTCACTCAATCTGCATAATTCAGGTGTATATACGTCACCATGGGTCTTGCAAGTCGATACTAGATGACGGTGGTTTGTCGTACCTCTGGCTCACACAAAAATGTAACATCAACTGGTTGAAACTAACTGTTGAACAGAGGCTGAGGAAGATCAGTTCATGCAGAAATGGCATAGTGAGCTCAGATGTATGACAGCGTGTGATCTTTATGTAGGATTTAAACAAGAGCTTAAATTGGAAAAGTATCTGTTGTGTGAAAACCAGAAGTATAGACAGGCTATTTGTAACTTTAGGGTGAACAACACCAGAATTCCCAAGTTCATTGGAAGATATAAATGGCTGGATATAAACTAGAATATCTGCAATAATTGTAATGACAACCATCTAGGAGAATATCATATTTTGTTTGAATGTACGGATGTAAGCATAATGAATTACAGAGAGAGGTACTTGCCAAAGTATTATTTAAACCGCCCGTCTGTGTTTAAATTCATTTTGTTATTACAATCAGATAAGCCAGATGTTATTTGTAATAAGGTGCCTTTTTGAAGAATGTCCTTCCTTTGTTTAAGTAATATTTGTTGTACTTTAGCCATACCGTGTGCTATTCTGTTTGTGCCATGTGATCATGGTCTTGAGTCAAAAGAAGTGAATGAATGAAACCAACCTCTGTGACTCACTATCTCTCTCTCCAATATACACACTCATACTCCTTGATGCTTTTAGTTTTTAATATCCTTCTTTTCACATGTCGTATATTTCAGCTCCTCTCTCTCAAAGGCTCTTCTCTTAAATTGTTCTCTTGCACACTCCCACTAATGATTTACAGATATTCAACATGTTTTACAAGCTTGCAGCCATTATTAACACCTCGCCTTTTTGTGTTTGAGTTGTTCTGGAGCAGCAATCACAAGCTGCTGTAAATAGCTTAGTGAATTTGATAGGAGACAATGTTTAATCAAAGAATAACCAGTGAATAAAATACACAGCGAGCCGATTTGATTAACATAAAGATAAAACCAAAGTAGCACTTTCTCTTTTGATGTGCTCTTCTTGGGAAAAAAACCCTGTTAACATTAGAAAAAAGGCCTAATGGGAATTTCAGTGCTTTTGTATTTTGATCAAAATAAAAGTTGTTAATGTGTAGCAATAGTAAATGAGAGAGAGAGAGAGAAAAAAGAGAGATGGGAGAGTAAAGGGAAAAAAAAGGGAAAAGTGCTCTTTCATAGCTAAATTAAAATTGTAAGCGCTACTAAATGCATTTCTGTGCCCACCCGTTGAGCAGGCATTTCTCTAAGTAATTATGTCCTGACCCTTTATGAACTATGCTTATACCTTAGCTTTTATTCCATCTTCCATCATTCCCCCCACCGCTCCCCCACCCCGTAGCCCTACTTCTACCCCTCTCTCTCTCTCTATTTCCTCTCATGAAGGTCACTCATGAAGACATTTTTATTCATGTGCTCATTCATGTGAAGAGCTCTCTGAATCCACTTGCTGGAAATTGCAGCTTTTGTGTTTTGGTATTTACTCATGCAAACATAAATGACAACATTTCTCTCTCTCAACCACTGCGAGAGTAACTCTGTAGTAATGAGCCATTTTTTTCCAGGAGAGAAAAGGGAAAAAGGGGATCTTCAACAGAGAGGAGCCGGCTGAATGCATAGTCTCTTTACAACAGCATATTAACACATCAGTACTGAGTACACTATTAGCAGTCAATTTGCTTTAACAGACTTTTATGACTGGGGTAAGAGGTTAACTCTCATCATTCATGCCCAGGCATTTACTGTGGCATTTATTGCTGCAAATTAGGTTCAAAAAAACAGGTAATGAGATATATTTAAACACTTTAATGTATGCTTGGAGGTGAGTGGTCAGTGTCAGCAAACATTATAGCATTATGAAGAGATGAATGCAGGAAAATCATGAATGATTTTATTCCTCATGAGCCACAAGTCAAGTCCTTACTATGTCGCAGAATGGTTGGTTGTTTTTTTTAACGCCACAACTGAATGATTTTCATTATCATGTAATATGTTGGTTACTTTGATGAATCAATTAATTATTTAGACTGTGAAATGTCAAACCATAGTGAAAAATGTCCACAGACGTCTTGCAGATTGCTTCTTTTATCTACTCAACAGCCTAAAACAAAAAACACTTTTTTGTATCAGAATGATACAAAAAAAAAAAAAAGATCATATGGTGTGATCGAGAGCTGCAGAACAGTTTTGTTTTGTCAACTTCTGTTTCCAAGGCCAACAATGAACTTGAAACTCAACCTGAAAACTTGGTTTCAACCAAGTCTATTTCTCTATAACATTACATTTTGTGACTAAATGAATCAACATGAAAGACTAAAACTCGTTATTAAGGGTTTGACAAAAACTAAGCTAATCTGCTTTTTCAGACTGTGTGGGTGTGGTGTGATCAGATTTAATTGAAAGTGCATGGCAATCCTGTTTGGTGGATGGAACTGGAGGGCCCTTTGGCGGCCTTTAAATGATTAAATCCATGATGAAAACTGTCAAATTAATTTTCAACTGACTAGCTCTTGTAATTGACTGATCATTTCAGCACTATTGTTTTTAAAGATAAAAAGTGGGTTTTTTTTCCTGTCTTAAAATTTTCTCAGTCTATCACAAATACTTCAATGCACTGGTGGGGGGTGAATGTTAGAAATCTAAAATGTAATTGTTAAAACCACATATCACCATGAGTGACAGGTTATCCTGGATTGAGTCATAATTCTGTCAATCTGAGCAAGCTTTCAGTGACCTTCTCTGTTTTCAAATGACAAGTCAGGCTTCTGTTCAGTTTGATGTGCTTTGCTCTAAGATGAAAGAGCGGATGATGGAGGGATGGAGAGGAGGGGTTGTGGCAATATTTATGGTGTCATGAAAGGTAATTAAACAGCACAGTATTACTTTTACCAGCCTGATCCCATGATGTCACAACCATTCAGTGAAGATGTAGTGTTAAAGGTTCAGTCCCCATAATTCAGCCAAAAGCAGTGTTGAGATACAAACTGTCACACTTTTCTTACAAGTCTTCTGCTGCTGGAGGGGTTCTAAAGAAAAAAAGAGGTAGAGAGATATAAAACTAAGATTTGAAAGGTTTTAAGTTTTGAATGTTTAAAGTATGGTTTCAAAAGTCTCAAAAAAGTTTAAGACTCCTTGATAGCAATGTAATTTTTTCAATGGAAATTCCAAAATACTTGCAGATATTAAAAAAAGATACTTAAAGTACCACAAACAGGCAGGAACTGACGGGGATCAACCAATCACGTTAGCTTCAATGAAATACAACCAATCAACTTACATATTTCCCACTAAACATCTTTTATTTTTTAGTCAATACAGAGTTCACCTTTGAGGAATGAGGGTGAAATAAAAAAGAACCAGCACAAAGAAATTTAATGAGAAACACACAACAATGAGGTTATACTGAAACAAGGAATGGGAAAAGATAATAATAATAATAAAAAAAAAAACAGGATTAAAGAACAAGCAAAAACAAGAGAAAGAAGACATAGTGGGGGGGGGGGGGGGGGGGGGAGGCAAGGGATGGAGAAAACTATTGGCAACTATGTCTAAACCCACCAATCCTATCCTGCAGATTTATTATAGGAAAGGCAGGCTTGTTACAGGCTTCTGTGCTTCTTGCTTTACAGAGCAAATAAAAGGCAGACATAATTAAGACTACCAAAGGTATAAATCTTGTATGTGAATGGCCCATTGCACACATCGACCGCGCAAGTAATTTACATGGCCCTTTGAGAATTCACCTCAGAGTTTTCTCTGACACTCAAAAAGGTAGTGGTGAGAGAGAGCTGAGTTAAAGAAGAAAAAAATGAGCCAAATAGACTCTACACTTTATATGTTCCATTTCAAAGATGAATATCAGAGATTAAACTTGATGAAACCAATATTTTCATTTGAATTATTTTAGTGCCAGGTTATATGGTGTGTTAGTATAGATCATCACTCTATTTGTTCTAAAGAAAACTACTGTATAGGAGTGGCACTCAATATGTTTTACTGTCTCGTGAAATCTGTGTTAAGTGATTTTAAATCTCAAGTCACATGCAGTTGTCTTGATTTATATCTGTAGTCAATATTTTAGTGGTTTGTCCTGTTTTTCCCTTGTTCATGCTGTTTTGTGGATTGACTTTTGTAAAATACAATAAAATGGCCAGAATTATTTTGGAAATTGTATCAAAAGACTGACTAATTGCCACAATTAAAGTGGCCATTATCGATATGTTTATAATAACAATGTATCAAATGACAATGAGTAATGTGAGAGGTGTTGCTAGTACAGATGACGCCTATTTCTTACAGATACATCTTCTTGATGCAACGCTAGGGCACATCATCGGTGATGTTACCTGGGGGCATCAGGTGTTTCGAACACAACACACCCTCGCCCAGGTGACTCGACTGGGGTGGATCAACCCCAGTGCCCTAGCAGCAACCCACGGACCTGCCCTCTTTAGCCAGAGTCATCTTGACGCTTTCTCAGCTTTGTCTGTGGTGGTAGAAATGGCTCTCCTTCGTCTCTCTCCCATGATTCTAAGTGCAACATATGCTTTGCAAAGCAACTGGCCTGCAAAGCCCCGACATGGGCCAACACTTGGAAGGGGCTGGAGCTCCTCTTATGCAGTTTCTTCAGCTCCTCATACTCTATACTTTGTTCCGTTCGTAGACCACCTCCATTCACTCTTCTCACGGCACGGTGAGCTCAAGCATTAGAATGTGTTTTGATATGACAGATCACAGCACATTTTCGGGCCCAGTGTTTCCCCTATAACAGTACAGGTACTGGCACTGGCAGCCCACCAGGCCAATGAGAACCCCTGCCAGGCCAAAAAATATTTTTTTAAAAGCCAAAAATAACACCAAATATTCATTAATTCTGAAATCAATAGCATTTGGGAGCCTCTGAGCAGCGCTGTTTCGAAACGCGAGTCAACGTCTGTGTCGTTGCCTTGGAAACTGCAGGTAGCGTAACTCCTTTTAAGGAATAGTGCAGAGCATAAGCGAGTGAGTGGTTAGGTGAGAGGGGGAGCGTCAGAAAAGTGACGATGAATGCAAGCGGAGCAGAGAAAAAGAATTGCAGTAAGGCCGTATTCAGGCCAAATCACGCAGTACAGTGTTCAGCCATAGGGTCAAGCGGAGGTGTGTGGGAGTGTGGGTGTGTTTATTTGTCCTCCAGAACGTAACCGCTGTGAAACAATCAGAAAATGTTTTATTGATCTGATTCACCGGCATTCTCGGTACAAGCGCTCCCTCTCTTCATTCACTCTCTAGCTCGTTCGACCACTGCTGTTCTCTCACTCGCTGGTGCTCTCTCTCTCTCTTTCTCTTTAGAGAAAATGAGTCGGGAAGCAGATAGCAAAGCCTAACTTTACTTTTAACATTAGTTGTAGTTAGTTAGTAAGTTGTCAATCTGACAGTAAATATACAGTACAGACTACAGTGTGTCAGTTAATAAATGCCGCAGCTTCTCAAGACCAAGAAATGTCAAGTCTGTTGTTTCCCCAACTGCTGGAAAAGTGAAGGGGGTTAGCTCCGAAGTTAGCAACAATGGGTTAGCCTAGCCAAACCACTCAACCTAGGGGAAACACTGAGGCCACAGTGTTGTCTCTGTGATGTGGGGAGGAAACTGTAGCTGCTTTAAGCTTTCAGTCCTGCACAGTGAAGAGCAACCCAGTTGCTTTCTGGTCTTGTCTTGTTGGTCTTTCTCCCTCTTTGACAAAATGGATGGTGTTCTTGATCAGCCCTGTCTTCCAACTGATGTTAAGGGTGCTGCAGATGGTGTCTGCAATTGTCCAGAGGACCTGGCCATGCTGCCAGCAACTATTGGCCACAGCTCTTGGGCAGCAGCTCAGGATTTACTCAAGCATGCCAGTCCTCTCACAGAGGGGGCAAGCTGGTCATTCTGCAAGGCCCCAGCAGTGCAGGTTGGATGGACTAGGAAGTACATCATAAACAGCCTGGATCAGGAAATTGATGTGGTGTGAATCCAACTTCCAGAGATCATTCCACGTGATCTTCCGCTCCATCACCCACTCCCATTTGGTCCAGGCACCTTGATGTCTCATTGCCTCAACTCTGCCGTTCCTCTCCTTTTCCACAGCTGCTATAGTCTCCATTTGGATCAGTTCTTGTTGCTCTTTCCCTTGTACTTTGTCAAAACGAGGGACTTCAAGGCTTCCAACACCAGCTCTTCCCTTGGCGACTGCCCCTACCAGCACTTTATGGCACAGTCACATCTCAGCTTCTTCCACTGCAGCCTGTGCTCTCCACTTTCTTCCAGTTGTCACGGCCACCCTTGCTCAAGCAACCTTTGGATCTGAATATTCCTGGTACTGCAGCACTTCTCTTGCACACTAAACTTTGAACTCCTCCTCAATGGATTTCAGGGGGGGGGCTCAGTTTACAGCTGTTTCCATACAGAGTGATGCTGCTAATGTTTCTATGTAACCCCAGCCATCTTCGCAAGAACCGGCAGACTACCCTCTCTAGTTCAGCAACAGTGGAGATAGGAAACTTGTACAGAAGCAGTGGCCAGAGGAGTCTTGGTAGTATACCATGCTGGTAAATCCATGCTTTGAAATGCCCTGAGAGGTCAGTCTTGTCAACCTCCTGCAACAATTGCTCAAACTCCCCACAGGTGTTCCTTATCGCCGCCTTGTCTCTGAGTGTTGCATCAAATGTCTTCCCTAGACTTTTTACAGGGTTCTCTGTGATGGAGAAAATGGAATATCCTCAATCGAGAAAGAACATTTCTCCAAGACTCTCCCCTCCTTCAGCACTACAAATCTTGATTTTGCAGGCTTGAAGGACATCCTTGCCCACCTCATCAACCTTTCCAGCCCATTCAGAATCCACCTAGCTCCAGGCACCATCTCCATAATGATGGTAAGGTCATCCATTAAGGCTGGTATTGGCGGTTGGTGGATCCCAGATCTTGATTTCAGGCCTCGACACTCTGGCTCTGCAGATTTTACCAGCATGTTTATTGCCAGGGCGAAAAGGACCTGCACCAGTCTGATGTTATTGGCCTACAGAGAACACAGAGCTTTATACCGAGTTTTAGCTAATTGTTCAGCTGCCTGGCCCACAACTTAACTGATTTTGTTCACTCTTACCACTGTCATAACATTGTTTTGGACTGCAGCAGGCAGCTGTTTTGAGAGAAAAAGCTCTAAAAACCTGCTATACACTACCACACCAAATGACAAACAGACACAGTTAGCAATTTTGCTTAAGGTGTAGGTAGAGACTAAAGACAGAACTAAAAGAGAGTGAATAATGAACTGAATTTGTTAGGTGGTCAGAAACACAACTCCAAATGAATGATGACGTTGTTCTGTGACTCCTGGATGTTTATCATATAATTCTGCTGTTGAAAGGATAGAAAACCTGACCTAAAAGTTCCCACTGAAGTTTGTGTCTCAGTGTTTCTCTATCCACCCACTGCAAGACCTAGAATATCTCACCCAGTGAAGTATATGTCCTAAACTGCATTCTGTATTTCCTAATTTTTACAGGAGGGCTAGCTGTTTTTAACTACCTGCCACTAGTAGCTAATGCTAGCCACATAACCAAGGAAAAATACATATTATTATTTTGCTGATGGTAAACAAACATCATTAAACCTGCAATAATTGAGTCACAGTACTACTTTGCTCATTACTAAAATTTGAGTATTGTAAATGTTAACATAAACAATGGTGACTTGAAAATGGTCCTCCATTCAAGGTAATGTCACACTTAATGCTCATTGGGTAATTACCCAGAAACAACCAACTTTGTCTAATATACAAACATTCAGTTCAATAACTTTATCCATTCCCAGTGGCATAATTAGAAACCATACATAACAATGCACATAAACACATCTCAGTTATACACATAGAACACCATAATATGATGGTTACCAACTGTGGTAACCATTGTTACGTTCCATCCCACATTACATGAGCACAGCGTTAGACAGGGTAAAAGTCTCATGGGACCTGTAGCTGTTGGATACAAAATATTACTGTTCAAATCTGGCAGTGTTTGTATTTTGTGTTGGAGTGTGAACTTCACCATAAGCAGAAAATGTGCATTTCCTTTATTGTTTGTTTAAATACAGGTAACATCTATTATTGATATAATTATCACAGTTAGATTACTTTTATGGTGTAACCCCCCCCCAACCCCCCAAGGCCTGGGTATATTTGGTCTTAGCTCCCTTAACTTTCCAACCTTGGCAGTCATACTCAGAACTATGGCTGCGCTAGGATTCCCTTCTGCCTCATTTCCCTGTAGCACAATTCCCCCTCCAGTGGCAGCAATAAGCAGCATGGAAGACCATGCCGCGGTTCAGGAAAGAAGCTACATCTTTACCCCCGCTAAAGGTGTTACCGCAGTCTTTTGAAGATGATCTTAATTGGGTTAGGAGAGAGGGGGGGTTGTTGCAGTGAGCATGCAGTCCGTCGTTTGAAATCCTCCCCTCCTGATTTGAGGAGGTGTAAAGAGGAGAAAAGAGAGGTTTAATTGATCCCCTAGTGGTGTATGTAGCTTGGCATACCTCTTAGATAAAGGTGGGGGAGATGTTATTCAGGGCTGGCTTAGCCATTGCAGTCAAGCATCACTACACACTTTCTACTGTATTTTTCTGTTTGTGTTGTTAGTTGCCTCATGCTGCCCCTTCTATTATTCGTACAAAAGCTCTTTTCATAATGTATTATTATTATTATTATTATAGTGTAAAGTGGATGCATTTCAGAAACTAGAAACCTGTAGCTTTGTTAAACTGCTTCATTTGTCTGTGAGGGTTAAGCACCAGTTTTCAATAAATATTAGATAAATGTTACAAGCCTTTAATAATGTTTCTTTTTTTGTAGAAAGATCCATATACCATCTATCGCTCCACACTTTATATTTAAAAGAAAATATGTCTCATACTCATCTCATACTGTATATATCAGCAAATTACCTGATCTACTGGCTTGCTTGAGAAGGTGAAGAGACAACATGCAGTTAATTGAGGTAGTGCAGGTGCAGACTCTGCTCCAGTGCCGATTCACCAAAGCAATTCAATTAGACATAAAATACTGATGTAATCTAACATAATGACAACTCATACTCTTAACGTTTGGCTGAGGCACTGAAAAAACATGAGGTGATTTTTATTGCAGATGGAGAAGGGGGATAGGTTATTGCTTAAAGTGAAAGACTTAAAGTCTGTGTGTAGGTGTCTGTGTTTGTGTGCAGAGGATAGGCTGATACTGAAAAGGGAGAGTGTGTCTGTTAGTACTGAAGATAGAACAGCAATGTCAAATTTGTTTAGGAAATGTGTTTTTGTAACCTGCGACAGGCACTCTCAAAGTCACTTTCTATTTAGATGTTTGGATTGATAAATCAGTTAGTTTGCATGGAAATGCGTTCTCTTGACACCCACAGTTTCATGCAGCCTTTACTGATGTACTGTAATACACACACACACGCTCTCTTTCTGTTTCTCTGCACTATTTAACTGTGCCTCTCTTCTTCATACACATACTCAAGAACACAACACTATATAACAAGTAGAGTTGATAAATGAATCATCAAATAAATAAATTCCTATATTACCTGGGCCTATGTGTTTCAGTGCCTTCCTATTTTCCTATTCTCCATAGAACTCAACTGTAATCATCCACTTAACTCCCCCACTGAGGAGGAAAAAATCACCTTTTCTTTTCTATCAAAGCCAAAATCAAATGAGTGAAGAAAGAACCTGCTCCCATGGGGATCACAGCCATGTGAAATCTCATCATGTGAAATAGGTGCTCATCTGGCCTGGTCTCAGTGGTTCAGGTGAAAAATCCCATTACAGGGTGACACAGAAATAACCAAAACACCACTTTCCGAAGCCGCTCTGCTTTTTCGTTTCCACTTACACCTCCTCATTATTCTCTGCCTCATTCTCTCATCCACTTGTCAGAACTTTTCCAGGTGGCTGCATCTTACCTTCCCATAACTCCTCTTCCTGGCTTCATCTCCGATGATATTCTTATCACAGGTCTTATATCTAATCCCTTTAAAATACCTCAATCTTTATCTACCCCTCTTTTTATGTCATCTCCGCTACTCTCATCCTTTGCACCCTTTCCTACTTCATCATTACTTTCTCGGGCTGCCTCCTGAAAGTTGATGAGTAGAAGCTTACAAAAATGCACAAAGATAACATTTCAATGAGGAATTATAAATAAGGGTAATCGTGAATATATTTCTATATTGTAGCAGGGCTAGCTGGCACTCTAAAAAAAACAACAAAAAAACAACATGCCCTGGTAGTGTTTCTGCCCTGGAAATTCAGGTGGAGTGGTTGGTAAACTAAGCTAGCTATAACCATGTGTCAGAAGAAGTCTAAAGTATGGCGGCATTTCAAATTTTTGAAGGACAACCCTAACGAACTTAAGTGCAAACTCTGTATGCGAGAATTCACTTATCATTCAACAACATCGAACATGGCAAACCACTTGAAACAGGTAAGTTGCATAGCTAGGCAGCCATTCTACAATCATCTGGGCAAATTTACTATACATATAATGCAGGCAATAAGTCTATTTACAAAGCTAATTTATTAAGGTGTTATATTAATATATTGTTATATGTTATATATTAATATATTATGTATATCTCTGCTAGGCCCATCCCACGTACAGTGGTGAAGATAACCACAGCTCATCTTCTTCATCCTCACATCCCAGACTAACTAAGAAAACTCTAGATTTGAGGCCCCCGCTTATGGAGACATTGAAACAAGCAATTACAGACAGCATAACATACAACATAAGGTAATAAAACTGAGTTAAAATAGGTAATACAGAGGCAAATAAGGACCAATATCGTAAATAAAAATAAAGGTATGAAAATAACAAATAATAACAAAAATGAAATACAAAATAGAAAACCAAACTTAATAAACAGGACCAGAATGTTGGGGTGTACCTTCATGATACTCAAATCACTTTACAAAAAAGGGTAAGAAAAAAACAAACAAGACAAAGAAATTCACATTAAACAAATGATGGTTATACAGGTGTAATGTACACAAATCCAACTTTCCCACCTTTTCAGAAACCTGTCTTGTCCTGAAAAAGTAATTTTTTCCATCATAAAGATATCATAAATAATGTCAACCCAATCATCCACTGTAGGTATTTCTGTTTTTAGCCACTTTCTAGCAATGGCTTTCCTGTCAGCTGTGCTAAGAATCCGAAATAGATATCCCACATAAGAGGTAAAATTTCTGATAGCAGGGCGGCCAAATACAGGGTCTCTAGTTTAAATGGAATGTCCTCCTGGAGTACTTTTTGCAAAACTTTATGAGGCCTTTCCTGCCAGAAAGGAATTCATAATGGGCAAGACCAGAATATATGATAATGATTTGCCTCACAGAGCCCACACTGTCTCCAGAAGTTGGAAGATTTGGTATAATGAGTCTTTTGAACTGGATTAATGAAGAACCTAATGAAAAAGCTGAACTTGACGTTTTCCATTGTAGCTCACATAAATTCTCCCATTCCTCTTCCATTATTATTAGGTTTCCTTCCCTTTCCCATTTTTGTTTTCATACAATGAGTTACATTTTGTTTGTTGTTGACCCCTATGAAGCTTTGAGGTGTTTTTTGGTTTCAGTTCAATACATAAGTCTCAACGAAGACTTTTAGTATAATATTATCCAAGTACTTTTGTTTATTTACCTTCATTAATTGCTCAATATAGTGCAGACCTTGAAGAAATCTGTAAAAATCGTTATTATTCAAACCATTCTGCATCTTCATATTTATGAAAAATCTTCATGGACCCCTGATGAAGAAAGAAGGTACAGTATGCTGTTAAGCCTTGAGTCACCGACCTTACATCTAATCTTTTAGGTACAAAATCCATATGCACATCATCTCAAAACTTTGAAAGCCTCTTTTAAATGATTTTGGGCTATTACACTGTTCCACAGCCTAAGTGGCAAACAAATCCATGGATTTCTCAAATCAATTAAGTTATTCAGCAAAACCTTTTCCCAAGTTGCAGCTTGAATTGGACACTCCTCTGTTTCTGGATTACACCAACATGTCAAAGGTCTGAAATGAGCTGCAATATAATAATCTTTTAAACACAGTAGTGCGACCCCTCCCTTGTTTTGTGCCAACTGTAGACTCTGATATCTAATTCTAGGCATTTGCCCTTACCAAATGTACCAAAAAAAAAAAAAAAAAAAAAAAACTAATTTACCAAAAATTAAAAATATGCATTTCTTCCCTAATCTTTTGATTAAGAGGGAGGAAATTGATGGAGAACAATTTTGTTAAATTTTGGTGTATTTACTCTCAAATATCTCATGGATTCTGCCTCCCACTGTAAGTGAAACTTTGTCACCATGTTTTTTTTGATAGGCTGTACTTAAAACTGAGAACTTGTGTTTTTAAAACATTCAATTTATAACCAGAGAAGGAAATATTGCTTTTGGAATGAGAATAACTGTACAAGTGAATGTTCCAGGTTGGACACTAATACATCGTCAGCTAATAAAGAAATCTCTTGTTCTGTTCCCTTCATATCTATCCCTTTAATATTTTATTCTGAACAATCCATTGGCTCAGGGGTTCAATAAAGATCGCAAACAAGAGAGGACTAATTGGACATCCCCGCCTAGTTCCTTATTCTAAAACAAAGGGGTTGGACATTGCTCCCTTTATCTTAATTCTTGCCCTTGGTTTAAAATGAAGAGCTTATATTGTTTTAAAAAAAATTACCATGAAAGCCAAATGAAAAAATGACCAATTCATACAATCAAAAGCTTTTTCCACATCTGGACCCACCAAAACTGCTCCTAAATTATACTCTGTTATATGGCTAATTACATCTAAGGTCCGTCTGATGTCATCTTGGGTTTGTCTTTTGTGAACAAAGCCTGTCTGATCCAGGCCAATGATTTGTGGTAAAAGTCCCTCTTTTTGCTTTCCCTGCAGAACAGGGATCAATGAATCCCTCATTACTTTGTACCATTCTGAGGGGTACCCATCTGGGCCCAGGGCCTTGTTTGATTTGAGATGAGCTATAGCAGTGCTAATTTCTTTCTCTGATATTTCAGCTGCAAGCTGATTACTCTGCTCACTGGTTAATTGGGTAGGCAAATTAACGAAATCTTAAAGAAAGCCTCCATTTTTACTTTGTCAAATTGAGATGATTGGTTGGAAATATAAACTCTGATAAAATAATTCAGAACAACTTTATATATCTTTTCATTTGTGGTGTATATGGTTAGTCAATGAGAGAGGTGGTTATGGAGCAGATTAAGCACAGTGTGGCAGTAAGTTTCAATATTGACATTTGGATGTCACAGCAAATGGAAGCTTACATGACAGAGACTGCCCATTTTATTACAGATGACTGGTGACTTGAGTCATTTGTTTTAGAAACAAAAGAGATGGGAGAGAGTCAGACTGCATAAAACATTGAAAAAAGACTGAGCAAAGTCATAGGTTCATATGACATTCCAGGAGAAAAGCAAGTTGCAGCCCTACATGACAACACAGCAAATGTGATTCTCTGTTTGGACTTTTTAACTGGCGATCTGATCTGGGGAATTGTGTGAGGGGTTGTTGCGCGGGGCACACATTGCAATTATGCATTAACGCAGCCCTAAAAGAGGACCCGGTCTTTTTTTAAAATTTTTTTATTGGTGATACTGTTAACAAGACACAGTGGAAAGGAAAAAAATAAATAAAAGACAAATCAAGCAAATAGACAAACAAACAAAAATAATGACAAACAACAGCAATGACAACATCATATTACAATGGAAAAGATATTAAATGTAGAAAGCAACTAAGCAATATTGATTGATTGTGGGAAAAGGGAAGGGGGGGTGAGTGAATGAAAGTGAGAAAAGAAGAGAGAGAGAGGAGGGGGAGAAAGAAAAAGTGAGAGCGTTAATAATTATTATAATAATAATAATGATAATAATGACAATACAACAATATAAAGTAATAATGATAATAGTCTTGTTTGATAGTAGACTGTGGCGGCGGTAGCGGCAGAGGCAGCCACAATAATAATACAAAATGGGTTAAATGAGTAGGTATTTATATTAATTTATATCAATTTATATCAATTAAATTAATTTAATATGGCTATGGGGGGTGGAGCCAAACACACAGAGCCCAAGGAGGGGAAGACACCATCACCCTCCCACTCGACAGCCAGCCCCCCCAGCAACACAGCCACAGCCTAGGGACCAGACCAGCTGAGACCAGCTAAGGGGTATTCCTCCTAAGAGGACCCGGTCTGTCGCACTATAGCAGCTGCAAGGCATCTAGTCGGTCACGTCAAAAAAAGTGAGCACAGCAGCAACACTTAAAGAAAAGCAACTCCTACAGAAAGTGACTTAACACAAACTGACCCAAGATGTGCCAACTTGCTGGAACTCCACGTTCTACATGCTTGAACATCTTGTGGAACAGAGATGGCCAGTTACGTCAATGCTGTCAGACCCTGGTACCAGCAAGAGGGCCCACTGAGATTTAGACTTAACAACAGCCCAGTGGAGATTCGCAGAGGACATTGTTTTAGTTCTGAAGCCCTTGGTCACTCATTCGACAGGAGGTGGGAGCTGACAGGGTGCAATCAGCAGCTCCCAATCCGCGTTTTAAAAAACTCTCATTCTTAGAGAATGTTCAACTTGACAAGGTTTATGGAAAGGTCGCAAATCTGGCTGAGAGTGTGTCAAAACTGTGCACAGGGCCCCATGCAAATGGAATGCAAGGACAGCAGCACAGAGGAACCTGAGCCTCCTCCAAAAAAGAAAAAAAGATGACAAGGAGAAGGAGATAGCTGTGCTGATGATGATGTCAACTGATGAAGGACAAGAAGAAAAGGGACTGTCACTAATACAGAACTAAATGAAGACATACTTGCAGGATTAAACAAAAAACATGTACTCTGCATCCCCTCCACATCCACACCAGTCCGGCTTCATTGTTAACAAGACCCGAAGTTCATTTCTCCAAAGTAATGAGGACAAACTAGTTTTTCTCTCTCTACAACATCTGAAGGCTGGTGAAGGCTGAATAAGAACACTGCATAATATGGCAAGACCACTTATTTGCCTCATGATTAATATAGGCCAATCATTCATTTTAGAGCTATTAGCTATTTGTTGTACAGAAAAAGAGACTGAAGACAATCCGTTGCTTTTTCATCTTAAAGAGTTCAAATCTTAAATTGCAAGTGTTTATTTATTCGTTTACACTTAAGATTTATTTATTTTATGTTTAAAGAGAAATATAGTAGCCTAATTAGCCTATCTTGTTGACAATGAGAAAGTTATTATTTCAAAGTGGAAAATGCTTTTATTTTCATCTAAAGATAATCCCAGTCTTAAATAATTGCATTTGTTACTTTATTCTTTTTTAGATTTATTTATTAGTTTTATGTTTAAAGAGAAATAACAGAGAAGGCCTTTCCCATTGAAGAAGACATGTCTTCATAGCGGGCAATGCCATGAATTTATTTTAAACTGTTTCATTCGTTCATTCATTTACATGTTGTGTTTAATGTTGAAAGTGAAATTTAAAAAATAGGCTATAAGAGCTTGATTTAAACTGAAATACATGTGTGTGACAAAATATGGTAGCCCAACATTACATATAGTAGCCCATATGGTAGCCCATATGGTAGCCCAACATGTAATGTTGGGCTACCATATGGGCTACTATATGCAAAAAAAACAGACCGCATAGTTAGTAGTTAGTGGAATCTTCATATTAAACAGCCAAATCCGATTCGACTGACAAAGTTCTGAGTCGGGTACAACCCTCTGACTTTAAATATTTTCATAATTTCTTCCTCCTCTGCACCTCTATCCTGCTTCCTTCTTATTCTCCTTCTGCACCAAGACATCAAGGCACAAACATGAATCATTTCCTCAGAGAGAATTTAATAATTGCTAACTAAAGCTTGTGTATTAAATTTTGACCTAGACCATCAGTGCCAAAAAACAGTGCAAAGTAGAAACTTTAATGAATGCTCTTTTTGTGCAATTTATTTGTAAATCAGTTCACACACCGTTACATAAGTGTTGCTCATGTTTTCTGCATTGATCCAAACCCAAACTACCACTTACTTTGTCCGTAGTCATGTGTTATGGATTTCCTAGTGTAGTTTCTAACCGTTGCTGTGAAAGTTAAATAAATAAATGCTTAAAATAAATCATGCTGGTTGTTTATCATCACTTTGCTTATGTTCTGTCCCTTATCATCACTCCTTTGCAGAGACTCTGTGGCAGTGAACACTTCATCAGCACACCCCACTCTAAGCTGCACATGTGCACATAGACATACACAAGCAAGCACACTTAATTCACTGTCACTGAAAATAATAAACAGATTAAAGAAGAGACAGATTAGAGACAGTCACAACTTCCTAATTAAAGACAGGTTGGCATTTTAATTAGACAAATAATGAGTCTTGGTGAACCTGCGAAGCAAGTATCAGAAAAATTGTGATATCAGTTTTATGTTTGAAATTGGACAAATGCTTTTTTTCTCATCCTTACTCATTTTTATCTTTATCTATTAATACAAAGTTTATATTTAAAGTCAAGAATGTATAGACAACATTTTAAATAAATCCCTTACTGTTCTTTGACCCCAAAGGCAGAAAATCTAATTTAAGCCGTCTTTACACCACAAACTGGAACTGCAAAATTCATCTACACAGATTCCTGATTTCCGTGATGCTAGAAGTTTGCAACATAGGAACTGCTCACAATAGTCAAACCACATAAGGTGACAAACTAATCACTAAGGGTGAAGACCCACTGAAAGTGGTGCACCCCTATTCATTTTCTATGGGACATGAGTGAATCTGAATTGTGAATTGTGAGAGCCCCCCCCCCATTGCATAAACCACTGCTTGTATTTATACAAAAAAAATCTAAACATTCTGTAATATTTTGTCTCCGTTTTTTAGTAAACGAAACTACTAAGAGATTTTCGTGAAGTGGAAATTTTTGAAACTACATTTTAGTCTCATCTTTTTTCATCAACAATATTGCATGTTGATAGTCACAGTTAGTGTTTAATGACATCAGTTCCGTCTTGGCATCATTTCATCTTAGTCATGAAAAAATTCATATTTAGTCATAGTTTTTGTTAATGAAATTAACACTGCTGCGAATGCTGCATCGCAGGCAATTAGATCTAAACAAAATCCAATATTAGCAAATAAACAATTTAGCTAATTTAAAAGGAGCTACACACTGTTTATAGGCTATCTGGTTCTTGTTAATGGAGCTGCTACAAATATCTACAAATACGTAACAGCAAAAGTAGATGATTTAGGCTACCTATAGCAGCAGGGTTAACCATCTTGGAATAATGCATGAACAATCCCAATTTGAAATTACAAGAGGCTATTTTTATGGTTGCTGTCCTCCGTTTCATCAGCAGATAGTTTGCTATTTTTCAGTGGCTCAAAATTGAGAGTGAAGGTGCGAAAAAAGTTTTTGTGAACTTTTTCATACCTTCACTCTCCTGAGCAAATCCACTTACCTTTCGTTTAAATAAAATGACTTTAACTGAAAGTTTGGTATTTGCTGATATGACTTGGACAAGGTCTATGTTCTCACCTTGTACCATAGACAGTAGATATGTTTGATAATGGAACAGCTGTGTTGTTGGCTCTCAGCCCAAACACACCTACAGTATGTTCAGTACAAATACATGTACAAAACAACCTGTACAATTTGCCCTTCATTCACTGTTCTGTGGAGGAGTCATTATTGGGCTTTTATTATATTCATATTTTGGTGTTTCTACCAGAATGTCCATGACTTTACATTGTGTTTCTCTTTCCAATTCTTGTATTCTGTAACAAGCTGTGCACTTGAACAGCTACAAGTGCCACAGTTGTTATTTTCCATTGTTGTTCACTGTGTCTACATGAGGGGGTCAAGTGTTGTGTGTATGTGGGCATGTGTATGCATGCAGTTCCGCGTGGGTGCTTTTATACGCATGTGCTATTCAATGCAAACTAGCACCTTATTACACAATCAGATTACGCCTGTGTTTATCAGTGGCATGATTAATGGACTGGGCCGAATGGAAGCAGAGAGCACTAAGGATTCATTTGGGTACCTGACAATTTTTTATGTATAGGCTGTAAATTATGGTCCCTCTACAAAATGTAAGTGTATTATTGAAAAGGATGCTTCCACTCTAAGCATCAGTAATAACTATGGTGTGTGTTTGTGTGTGTGTGTGTCTCTGTGAGTGTTTGATACCTATGTGTTCACAAGCCTTTTTCTTTGTCTCTGAGGGTCTATGTGTGTGTGTGAATGGAATGATGGTAGTGTGGGTGGAGCACATGCATTTTTAAATTGAAAACATGACACACCCGTAGTGATGATTTAGTGCTGGGCTAGAGAGGTGTTTGGTACATAGAAAGTGGCCTTCAAACAGTGAAGTGGAGAGACACAGAGAGGGCTGTAGTGTTATTCACCACTGCAAGTATAACTGCCACTGTGGGTGAGGCACTTAATACTAACAGTTCACTGCATGCCAAGGCTTCTCTTACACAAAGTTGAACAATTTTATTCAGCCTTTTATTAAAAGACTTCATTGATATGGCCTTGGAAGTATTTGAATGGTGCTACCCCTTGTTGTTTGGCATCACTTCAGGGCTAATTTCATGTGTAAAACTCAAATTGTGCCTTCATTATATTGTAGATAAACAGACATTTTTTTGTATAAATGTTACTATTACATGCATACCAAAACTGAAGATTAAGATATGTATATTTAGATACTGTAATTTAAATACCTGATCTGTGATCCAACTATAAACAACAAAGTGGGCAGGATGAGTTAGGGTCTGTATTGGTGTTTTCACAGGGGACACAAATTTTATTTCTGAATCTTAATTTTGCATATGTACACCCAGGGCCCTGTCCTTTGTTGATTAGCAGATTTAGCTAACAACTTTACTTGAATCTAATAATAATAATGATAATAATAATAATTAATTAGCCTGAATTGTCTGATTGCTTGAAGTTGTTGTCAGGGTAAGTCCTCAACAAGCTCCGATCCAAAAAAGTGTAGGCTAAGTTATAGTTAGGTGGATCACAACCTTTGCAAGGTTAACTCCTTCATCATTTTGCAATACAAATGACTGCTCCTTCCTTTACAAGCATAAATATAACAGTACTGTTATCGTTATGATTTTTACATGAGAATATGAACTGTAGGTTATTGAGAAATAGATATAATCACATGCAGAAATGACAACAATAATAATAATAATAATAATAATAATAATAATAATAATAATAATAATAATAATAATGATAATACAATTGAAAAGAGAACACAAAAAAACAATCCAAATTTAGTTTTGGCTACTAAGAGCAACCAAAATAAAGTCATTGAAAAGTGTGATTGAAGTGATTTGTCATTTCAACACTAACATGTATGAAATGTATCAAAATCATGAATTGTACACATTTAGATTTAAGATCTATTTAATTGAAATTTGAGTAATTTCATGATGTTTTTTTTATTTTTAATGAGATCACAGAAGTAAGTTTACTGGACACTGGTCATAGAACATAATTAATAAATCTATGATTTATTAGAGTATTACAGTAGTATTGTAATAACTTGTTATGCAGCTACAGTGAAGAGATGCTGTCTGCTTTGCCAGTCATTTATATAATAATTTATAATAATATAAGAGTGTGCCATAATTTAAGATACAGATCTGATTTAAGGTTAAGCATATCAGTTGTCCACTTGCATTTGAGGAACTGAGTTGCGCTTCACTACAGGAACATCATTTGAGCCAGCTAATGTCATGCTAGCCTGAATTTGTGAAGTGACACACCAAGGGGGCCCAGTTAGGTGAGTATGCTGGCTGTGCTAGCCTTTAAATCAAGTCCCCTGTAAATGAAGGGCGGAGGACATAGAGGTTAATTAGCCTCCTACAGAGTTAGCGATAGCCGTGCTGCATATCGTATCATCAGCCATTATAGTCATGGGCTCTCATAACAGACTGCTAATCCAGGCAGAGGGACGTCTGATGGTTGACAATAACTCTAGAGAGAGAGAGAGAGAATGAAGGAGATAAAGCAAGAGAGAGAGAAGGTCTGTGCCTGTGTGTACATCATACACCTCAGGGCAGGTCGCGGTTCACTGGCTGCCGTCCTCTAGATAAGAAAATACAGTCGTTTGTATGCAGATTAAGTAAATGATGAGTGCCCTCGGTAAAACCAGTCAAGACATGGGTCAACTTAAAACTGGGATGTACACATCTTGCCATATCCTCCCTCAATGATTCAATAAAAAACGCTTGTTTTGGATTGTTGGCCATAACTGTCATAGTGAATTTTAACAGCCATGAAAAAAAAATTGAATCATCACAGTCAATCCAAATGCTACATTCAAATCATGAAATCCCTTTTGCCGCCGATCACTGTCTTCTTCAGCAGATGCTGCTGCACTATCTTGTCACATGAATTAATGAATGTCTATCTGGTGTTGATGATGTTCTTCTCAGCAGATGCAGTTTGACTTGTTAGGCCAAAATAAATAATAGAAGCTGACAAACTTCAGCTTGCATCAAGAGCAAACCCTCAAGCATAAAATTGCAGCACACTTTAGCTAGATTTTCCATCAGCAAGTGGTATGAAATATGTAATAATTATGTTATTATATATTGGTATATTCAATAATGAGCTGGTTAAGATTCTAAGCATGCAAGCCTCCAAAGTAAAGTAATGATCTCGCCAGGGACGGGCACACACAAAAAACTATGAGGCTGTCTAGAGACTGAAAACCTTGAACAAAGTATGTGTGATCAAGTGTGTGTGTGTGTGTGTGTACCAGGTATTCCTCATGTTGTGGGGACATAAATCTGTTTACACAGTCATGTTGTGGGGACTCACTTCCCTTAAGCAAGTCCCCTTAACGTAAATCATTAATTTTAGGGTGAAGACTTGGTTCAAAGTTAAGGTTAGTTTAGGGTTATGGTTGGGGTTAGGCATGTAATGGTTATGGTTGAAGTTGGGATATGTCTCCAGAAAATTAATGTAAGTCAATGTAATGTCCTCTGAAGCGATGTAAAAACGACCGTGTGTGTGTTTGTGTGTGTGTGTGTGTGTGTGTGTTTGAGTGCGAGCTGGAAAGCTGGAATGTGGGTAAAAGCCGGCGCCAGAGCCTTTTTTGTGTGTGAGTGTGTGTGCGTGGGTGCATGTGCATACTTATGTCTGTGTGTTTTGCGTTCGTCTAGGGTAATTAAAAGCTAATATGCGGCAGAATCGGCTCTGTGCTCTCTCCTCAATTAGTAGTCATCTATAAAAAGACACACACTTCCATTCTTTATGCTGTCGCTTAATTATGATAGATTTTCTTCTCATTCTCCTTCGTTTACCCCTCACTTTTTTTCTCCCCTTCTTCTCTTTTCTATAATGAAAACATTACTAGCTGAGTCATTTTTAATCGGCCATGTTATTATGGATTTTGATCAAAAGGAGGGTTTTGGCTTACTACAGCAGCTTAATTTAAGACTGTTTTCTTTTTGTTCTTCATCATTATCGGTTTAACTTATTAGGGCTCATTGGTTTCTACATTGAGACACGCAGAGACAAATGGTGTAAAATGGAGGATTTTTTTTTTTCTCTGACACGGCTGCACAAAGTCAATGGGGTATGTTATGTACAAATTAAATGTTCTGTGCATTGAAGAATAATGGGAAGTAATGTAATAACTGTGAGGTATAGTGCAAAGCTTTTTTTGCCATGATTTATAGCAGAATAATTTTTTTTAAATTTGCTTGAAAAGCATTATTTTTATTAATGGAAAAACATTATTTTAATGGCAACACGACAGCTTGAAAGAGTTACAAAAAGTAGCCCTTTTATTCATATACAGCACCCTTCAGTTTGTACATTACTTTTGTGGGGATTTTCTCCTACTATCTCCTCCTTTCTCATTTCCCTCATTACTACATACACTTTAACACTCTTCTCCAGAAGTGCTTTTTGGGCTCAAGGTGATTTACACAACACGCACCACTTCAATTCTACCCAATAGTTATTTCTCAATATTTAAAGACGTAGTAGTGGAGTTACAGTAAATCCTCCACCACATACTTTATTTTCAGTCATGACTGTGTTCATTCAGTGTATGTTTGCGTTATTGATTCCATAGGTGTGGTTACAATGAGTTTAAAATGGGCCAATATTAAGACAGCAAACACAGTTAAAAAGACACACTTACACACACATGCTTCACACATCAACGCCAGCTCAGGCACTGATCTGAGGAACTTAGGAAAAAGAAAGGGATGATGGAGTGGTGCGCTTCCTCTGAATATGTATATTGGTTGTGAGGAAACTCATCATAGTCACAGCCAGTCACTTATGCACACACACACACATACACACACAGTGATACAAATGCTTGACAATTTCCAGGTGAGCTCACAACTTTAGATTGATGGTATAGACAGAGCAGCATATGTTTTGTCATCTCTCTCTCTCTCTCCCCTTACTCTGTCTATTTCACCCTCTTATTGTCACTGTTTTAGTGCGGTCTATTTGAATCAATCATCAATCTCTCTGCTCTTCTTCAGTGCCTCTACTCCTCCCTTTCCCTCGACTTACCTCCCCCTACGCATCACACTCCCTTTCGATATATTACAGGCAATCTTTATTCCACATGAATCCACTTAGCACGATGGGAACTAAACAAATGTGTGTGTCAAACCCAGATGGCGTGATCCCTATGCTGTAGAGGGACAAGGGGAGGGGTGACAGGCTTTGGCAAGGAGGAGGGGATGAAGAGAGAAAAAGACCAACAAAAAAAGGGAATACTTGATTTGAGTACGTGATTGGGTAGTCAATCAAACAAAAGGGACCAACCGTAGTGCATGTCAACAGTCTGTATAATGTTAGGCAGCAGGGAGAGGAACAAAATATAGCTAACGCACAGTATGAAGATTGCATATAGAGACTTACATCATTCCCTTTCATGGGATTCAAACTTTCCCACTGAGCACAACTGAAACAGAAGTTAATTTACAGGAAATGAAGTAGCTTATACTCAGCTTTATGAACAACAAATGATTTAATTCCATAGCACTATATACAGTATGTAGCACACTATACTGTAACCAAACTAACTGCTTATTTATCTGCACACAAAGATTTGTTTAAATGTGTCAGGCTGTGGGCTGCTGCTGATTGCCAGAAGCAGTGTCACCTACTATTTTCAATGGAAAATAGTTGGCCCTCCTGAAGTCGCAGATGATAGATTAAGTCAAATGCATATCCATGAGGTCATAATTTAACTATTTACATCCTGTTTATACGAAAGTCAGAAAAAGCCAAACTAAACTTAACTAACTGGCTTTATCATATGCTATTATAATTTGTCCAAACTGCTACCGTATCATCCCATCAATGTGCATCTAAATGTACTTCTAAAACTTGAAATACTTTTGATACAGGGGGCTGTAGACTTCGTGAAGAATAAACTAACTCTTGTAAACTCTGTGTATTTTGAGAAAAAATAAATAAACTTAAATAGATGATTCAAATTTCTTTTGTGTCAGGTTGATCATTGGTCAACTGAATATGCTGCTGCTCTACCCAATTCACTGAACATTCAGTCTGGAGAGCCATTACCACGTAAGAGCACATTAATTGAGAAATACTGGCAACTCTTAAATTCTGGCCAAAACATCACTTGATTTGTTGCTAAGCTCTTTTTTGAACAAATATCTCTAAAAAAAAATCCCCAAATCTAGAGTGACAGTTACTAAATTGGCTGTACACTGTAGCCAGCAAGTTGCCTCAGAAGTTGGTCATATGCAGTTAGCTACAATAGCTAATCCAGGGGGTTAATTTCTGTGATTACTTGCAGTATATGTTTGTTTAGACTCAGAGTAAAATTAAAAAAAACTTACAGACAAATGAAAGGAAAAACTTGTACAGGTCTGAATGCTTGACCCTTACAATGAGGGGATCTGGTGGCTCTGTTATGCTGTGGGGGGCATTTTGCTGGCATGGTTTAGGTCCCCTTGTCCCCTTAGAGGGAAGGGTCACTGCAAATCAATACAAAGTTGTTCTGAGTGATCACCTTTATCCTGTGATGAAACATTTCTATCCTGATGGCAGTGGTCTCTTCCAGGATGACAATGCCTCCATCCACAGGACACGAGGGGTCACTGAATGCTTTGATGAGTATGAAAATGATGTGAATCATATGCTATGACCTTCACAGTCTCCAGATCTCAACCCAATTGAACACTTATGGGAGGTTTTGGACTGACATGGTAGACAGCGCTCTCCACCACCATCATCAAAACACCAAATGAGGGAATATCTTTTGGAAGAATGGTGTTCATCCCTCCAGTAGAGTTCAGAGACTTATTGAATCAATGCCAAGGCATACTGAAGCTGTTCTGGTGGCTTGTGGTGTCCCAACACCTTACTAAGACACTTTATATTGGCTTATCCTTTAATTTGTCACCCGTCTGTATATACCAATACTTCTATTTCCAGCAAAGCAGCTTTGTTGCTCATATATACACAACTATTGCTGTTGCCTACAACTACAGCATTTCAGTTACATGCTTGGCCAGCGATCCTTACATGTCTGCGTACTAGTTCACATTTTCTAATCCATGAGGAATTTGATCATTGCTGTTTGTTTAAAATAGTGACAGCTTCCATACAATTCAATGTGCAACTTTTGATTTTACCAATCAATAGAGATTAGTAGTCACACCTTGACAGACCTATCAAGGGAGTCTGTCTGTGTTCGCGGATCTAGGGTTAAAATATGTAACCATGCAGTCATATTGTCATCTTTTATGGTAAAAGAACAGGTGTGCCTACTCTAACAAGGCTGGTGTTATCTTAAAAAGAGCCAGCTGGCACTGCACTGCTACACCGCTGTCACCACTTGTTTTTGTTTTGTTGTTTAGCTTTGCTTTTGCCAGCCAAGTGAAGGCATTTTCTCTCTGCTTTCATTCTTTCGCTCTTTACAGTCTTTGTGATAATCTATCCCAGGCGGCTGCTGGGCTGAGTCTGTTGTAGGGGAGGAGGAGAACAAGGAAAAGGAAGAAGAATGAAGAGAGGTGAAGGAGATGACTAGCTCTAAGCTAGTCTCTGTCTCCCAGTGAAATCTGAGTTTCACCAGTCAGAGCGCGTTCTCTAACGACCTCTGCCCTCAATCGATCCACACACTCTTAATGTACTCCGTGTGTGTGTGTGTGTGTTTTACAAAAAAGGCAGGGAGATAGAGAAACAGAAAGTAGCAGGTGGTTTTGTGTGTGTTTGTGTGTGTGTGTATAAATGCGTGTGTCTGATAATCTTCTGTAAGTGCCTTCATAACCATAAAAAACCAGTGGGGAATATTCTTTTTATCAGGAGCAACTAGCTAAAAAAAAGGAAGATAACTGCCTACAGAAAGTGCTTCGCAGTATGTAATAATGTGTGTGCACGCATGGAGGAAGGATGAAAAAGAAGGGAAAACATGGACAATAGATTCAAGCAGGGTGTGAGGATACATATGCAGTTTTGTCAAACTGAAGGGAAGAAGAGAAATACTAAGAGGACAAGAAAAGAGGAGAAAAGCATGGAGATAATTTAAAGAGGTAAAAGGCTCATGGGATCACTGAGCATTTATCACTCTCACTCTCTTTACTCACCTCCCCTCTTTCTTCGTAAACACTTGACAAATTCACACACATACACACATGTACATCCATATACACCACTCCGCCCTTCATCCGTACAGCAGCTTTTTTTTTTTTTTTTTTTTTTTTTTTATCTCTGGCCTTATTCCACAGCTTATGAATTTTAATAGGCCTCAATCAGAACACCTCAGCAGTGTTTTTCTATCTCCCAAAGTAATGGACTTGAACCACCTGAGAGTTCTTAGACAGCTCTGTATTGGTAGAGCTAAGGAAGTCAGAATGAAATAGGGCGGAGTGGAGGGATGAATGATAAGGACGGACGGGATGTGGATGAATAAGAGAGCAACGGAGGAGGGATGGTGGGGAAGAGAACGTGCCTGTGGAGGGATCACTGATTGCAAGTTGGGTGTCAGAGAGAAAGAGAGAGAGTGGCCTTGGCTTCAAAATGGATTCCTACTGGATGTCACCACATATGTTAGCATGCATGCAATCTCACACACACACACACGTACACACACATATGTAAACACACACACACCCTAAATGAAAGTCTGATTGTTTCTGGGTTGCCTTGCTCTTGATCTACCCCCCCACCCCCACCCCACCCCCCACCCCTTAATTATAATCTGCACTGACAAATGGGCCTGCTTGGTAATGCAGAGGCGCACACACATACACACACATGCGCGCGCGCATACACACACACACACACACACATACACACACAGAGTGAGAGAGAGAGAGAGTTGCAGTTTTTGCTGATTAAGTGTGTCACTGTTCTTTTTGGACTCAGACCCCATATTTAGACGCACAAATACACCACACACACACACACACACATACACACACACACACACACACACTTTATTTCCCCAGCAGATCTAAAACAAAACTGCTCTGCATTTATTCTGTTGGAAATTGTCCCTATTGTACCATCCATGCCATGATGTGTAGCCATTTGTCGAAATCAATGGAGCCCAGAAATTGGTATTATTCTTTCAGTGGTTCATTCTCTCTCTCACTCTCACACTCCCTCTCTCTCCGTGCCGTGTCTTTGCTCATGCTTGAATGAGAAAAAGTGATTACCTGAGACAGAAAAGGGTGAGTACGTTAGTGAAAGGTGGCAGCTGTGCATCTGCTGTCTCTGTGAAAAGACTTGTGTATTGCCGTTGCACCACATCTCCCGACTGCCTTATCTCCCCTCCTCTTGTTTCGACTCTTAACTACACACACACACACACACACACACACACACACACACACACACACACACATCACAGCACAATGAGCCACAACACAATGAGGTACACTGCGAGTGCACATAGGAAAGACAATCCGCACACTGCATGTGCCAAAGTTGATAGCCTGAAAACAATGCTTCATCACCGCTCTTGCCATAATCGCAGCACTTTTAAAGATCTCAGGGCTGAAAGGCAGGAGAGCAGCACAATGCAAAAACACAGCCATAAGCCACTTCTATTCACAGGCCATGTAGTTCTACCAACTGTTAAAGCCATTCCCTTCTCGACAAAGCAACAATAGAGCGCAACAGAGAGAGACTGAGGGACTCTATTGATATCGAGTGCTGCTGAATGGTCGGCTGACTAGCATTCACTGTCACAGCGGATGGATGGTTTAATTGTGGACTGGTGTGAGAAAAAGGAGAGAGAAAGTGTATTTTGTGTGTATCTTAATATGTGTGTGTGTGTGTGTGAACGAGAGGACTCGGGGAGGTGACAGCCGTTATCTCAGGCCTACAGACAGACACTTAGCCCTCCGCCAACCCTCAACCACTCGTCCCGATGGCATGCTCAGAAATGTCACGAGCTGGCACTGTCAGTATGCTGTGTGTGCTTGTGTGTTTGTGGGTTTGTGCACCACATCAAACTCCTCTGTGTGGGACTGCTTGTATTGAGTGCCCGCAATGTGAGTGTGAGCCTGTATGTCCGTGAAAATTATGTCAAATATACGTCTGCTGCTTTGTGGATAGTTTTTTTTCTTTCTTTTTTTTTTTCTTTTTTAATTATTGTTCACACGTGCAAATATAAACCCACACCGACAAATAGACCGACAAATCCCAACAACCACGCAAATACTCTCCCTACTAACGGTCTCTACTGACAGTAATGAAGGAAATCATTAATGGTCACAACAGGTGTGTGTGGATGTGTGTGTGTTTCAGCAAAACTCTTCTTGTTACATTTGGTACGGGTATGTTTGTGTGAATGGGTGTTATCCAAAGTACATGAATGTGTGTCATACAGTACTTACCAAATAAAAATGTTGTTAGGGTCATTTCTCTCTGTTGTCAGACGTAAAAAGCCAAACAAAAAAAAACAAAAAGCAGATCTGCGAGAGAGGCAGGTTAAGAAAGTTAGATTTTATTTGTTTGTTGTTGTTTTGTTTTTTTTAATAAATATATAATCCAACACAGAGAAAGGTTTAGACAAACAATTTTTCTGCTGCTATGATGTGTGTTTAGTGTTGATCTGTATTCACCTGCTGGATCTGAGTGCAGTTACTTATGAGGCTCTGTGAAGTGAAAATTGTATTCGACTGTGATGACATAAGCACAATGACTCCTTTGAAGGATAATTCCAGTTTATTTCAACCTGGCATATTTGCCGATAATGTGGCAATTGTGGCTCTATGCATCATGCTGATTTTGCACTGGTTATAGAGATTCAGGGTAACAAGGACTCAGCAGGTTGAAAAAAGACAGAATCATCCTATAAGTTCCATTCAATTGAGTGCTTTTCACATGGATCTTTCATAGGAGCTGCACTGGTAAGGAACAGCCAAGGTCAATGTCGACCCCCATCAGCTGCTGATGTAACAAACACTACAAGACAAAATAAAAATGGGCCTATTTAGAGCATATACAAACATGGAATGTCTTGTTTTATTCATCTTGATGTATCTGTGCTTCCCAATATGAGACCATGCTCGCCAGTTTAATGCTATGCTTAAGTCATATGGTATGGATGATAGAGATGGGAAAGATTCCCACGACGACTGTTGTGTGATTAAAGAGTTGGTGGTGTAAAGATTAAAATACTGTGTATTGACAATATAACACCATATCCATGAACTGTGGGTTCAATTATATTGAATATGAGTCTTTGGCTTTCAGGAAACAGAGGTTCCCAGGAGTAATTACAACTTGGATGCTGATGACGTTGAATGCTATTTACAAGTTGGACACTTGTAATTACGGTTACTATGATATGACATGAATATAATGGTGGACCTTCCTAACAGCACACATTCTGCTTAAACACAGGTGTAACTAATAACATAATAATGGCTACATTCAGGTGTGCCAAGGCTCTGGGGATGTGTCCAAAATCATCCCTTTTTTTATATATAGTGCACTATATTTAATGTCTGCCATTTTATTTGAATGTCTGAATTCTAAGTGTGTAAATGTATCCACTATATAGTGCCCTCAAAAATTCCACAATGGAATGAAACAGGTAATGTCTGTGGCATGGACACTACTTTCTACTAACAATCCCACAATGCAGTGTCACATTTTATATATGTGACAAAATTATGATGATTAGTATGTGTCAAAAATCTCAATTTACTGCACTATTGGGTAAACTATTGAGGGTCTATTATGTAGGGAGTAGTGAATGCGTGAATGAGGGGATGATTTAAGACACAGCCTGGTATTATGCAGATTGCTGGTACCTCAATGAAACAGAGACATTGTTAATGTTATTAGCTTATTTGGTATCAGCAGTCAAGATGTTTGTTGTGAATAAAAGTTTAGTGGCATGCTCTCATTTGGGACTTTTAATCAGTGTTTCATTAAATACAGCTGCACTTGACCAGTCAGTCCCATACACTGTGTGTTACAACCAACCATTGGTAGCAATGATTGTAACATGAATGCACAGTTGCCTGCTATTGCTGCAGAGTCATCACCATAGTGGTAGGGTAATTTCCACTAAACTACCATCAAACACTTCCTTGTCCACTTACTATTTAGTTATATTTTCCAGTTTTAGATATGGTCGTGGGATGTTTTAACATTGGGTGTTTAACTTGACAGTTGCTGGGTTTTATCAGTCAAATAAAGTACAATGTTCCTGTAGACCACACACTAAAATTTTTCAGTAATTAAATATTCTTTATTTTGATCTGTGTATCACATAGCATTAGTGTGGTTAAATGCAGCCAGAACACACAATTAGCTACTACTTTTGAATATCAGGTGTAAATCTCTCCGAAACAGGAATGAATCCTAAACAGGGTTACAATTTATTCTTTCATGTGGACAGAACATGGTAAGCATTCCGTTTTGGATGAACTCATTAGATGAAAATTCTATTTTGAACCTTATTTAGAAGTGATTTAATTAAGTGCATTGATCCCACCTGAGTAAAGAGATGAGTGTGGTGATGTGGGGAGAAAAGAGAGGAGGGACTCAGGCTGTGATCTGCCTGGATTATCCTGCCATGGGTTATACAATTACAGAGTTGAACATCTGGTTACAAAGACATTCCTGATGACAAGAGAGGAACACGAGATACACAGACAGAGTGAGGCAGAGGGGAATATGTATTTTTTATAAATTATGATGTGTCAAAAAGGATGGCACATAGCCTAAGAAGACAGTCACACTAGCATTTATAATAGCAAAATTCCAGACTGTAATCAGTTGAATTTGATGGAATCACAACAATCAGTGGATTTGCCTGTTGAGGCAAGAATTTAATCAGTGCAGGGCTTTTGTGTAGAATTAAAGTGTGGTGAACTTTGAAATGCAAATCTGCACCATTGTCCAATTGCAAATCTTGACAGTGCTGAGTTTTGAGGGAAATGAGAGCTGGAAAATCCAAAAATAGTGAAAGCTATCATATTAGCTATGTACCATCCTGTGTCACAGCATCCAATTTTATATAACCGCCAAAATAAACCTCTCCAGCAACCACCAATTTAGCAACAATTCACCAATAAATTTCACTATGCCACTTTCTGCTTTGACAAGGCACAAATGCCCAGAGATGATAGTACTGCCAGTCCAACTGAGAATATACACTTCACTCTGTGACTCTATTTAACATTCACAAAATTGACAAACAAAACACTTTTAATCCATTTAAGAGCATGTACTGTATTCACTTTCTAAGCTAAAGGGTCAGTTGCAGTGAGTCTGTAAGTTGTGCATTCTTGTCGATCCCACAACTGTTACCCTAACCTCAACAGCCCCAAACACAAGCCTAACATTGGCAAATGTACAGTAAGTCCATGATGAGTGAATTTACACTATAACAGAGATAGACTATTCTTTAAGTCTACTTTTGCTTCTTGTATTGTTTCCAGTGAATACAACCACTAGAGTGAAAGGGTTAAGCAACTTAAAATGAACAATTTGAGGCAAGATTTTTGTCATCACTTTGCAGATGAAAACTCCTCTAAAACCCAACCCTACCTCTATCATGCTCACCAAGATGGCTGAGATCAAAATAGTGCCTCGGAAGTGCTGTGTATAATGAATAATATATAGATGCTCACTGCAAGACAAGAAAGTTGCTTATAAAGAAGTAATATTCTCACATTATTTGGGTAACTCACTTAATGGGGTTTCACAGCACAACAGATGATAGAGCTGTCACTCTACAGTATGTCTAGACCACCACCCACATCTGTCTGCAGTTTTTGTCTTGTGGCCATCTGTTTTGTAATACAACCATGCAGAACCACAGGAAGCAGAAACAAATTTAAAACCAGCTTCTCTTGAACTTCCTTTAAAATGTCATTCATTAATATTCATTAATATTAGTATAATTACCAAACAGCATGACAAGCACATGTTGGATTTATGCAAAGCATGCAGACCACACAATCACTTTTAAGCAGATTACTGTTTCCTATGCCTCCAAAAGGTATTGTTTGGGCAAAATAATACCTAAGGCATGTTTCCATATACAAAACCTACTGTTATGTTTGGAAAAATGCAGCAAAAACAAAAGGCATTAAGTTTATAACTGCAATAGGGGCAATTGTTTATATGTGACACACATTTCCTACCAAAAGTAAACCGCAATCAAATATGTTGTGAGTAGTGCTGTAATTTTCTATGAGGTCTGAGATGGTAGATACTCCTTTCTATAATCATAAAAGTCACTGTTGATGTTACTGAACAAGGCCAAGCAGACACAGAGTATGAATGCCAGCAGCATTGAGCAGTCTCATGGGTGTCAGTTGCAGAGAGCAGTTTTAATGGCGGATACATTGCAGATTATTGTACTATGCTACCAGGAGTCTCAGCAGCTGGTCAGCAATTCATAAGTGTAGTCAGACGATTGCTAGTTGAAGCTGCGTTTCCACAGTGTCACTGCAATACTGTAGGTCTGACAGGTAATCTGCTCTTATTCAAACATGATTTGTAATTCTGCTAAACTAAACCTGTTAAATCATTTGGGATTATAAACAGTCAATCCAAAATATGAACATTTACTATCAATTTATAGTTATACTACTGACAAGATCTCTCTAGTCTTGATCCATAAGCATCATATGTAAGAAAGAAGGGAATAGTGTGAAAACATAGGATGGACCAATGAGATGTAATGAATTTACCTACAATGCATGATAGTCATGAAATGTTTATTATCCTCTCAGTGGTGTTAAGAGGACTGTTGACCCCCAGCAGTGAACTGGCCCAACAGCCTATAACTTCAGTCGGCTTGTCCATCCATGCTGGCATGTCAAACCTATGCTCAAAGTAATAGAGCAGGCTGGTTTGTGAAACTCTTAAGTATGCCACCATGACAAAAAAATGTGTCCAGTTGCTTGTTATAACAAGATATTTCTCATGTTATTCTTAGATATTATCTGGTTATTACTACATACCAAATTATATTGTGGTAACAACACACTACTTCATCTTGTTATATCACAAAACTTTCTTGTTATTTCACTAAATGAACATATCTCATTAAAACAAACTTTTATCATTATAACATGGTAAGTTGGTACCACTCAGTGTCTAAACAATACTGTAGCCTACATTGGCTGGAGATTTATAATTAGAGTCAAACTAAAGCTGCGTCCAAATTTGATACTACATACAACACAATGAAACTGTGTGTACAAAATGTTAACTGTCATACTGTTTTTTTTAATTAGCATACAAAAGTCTATACTAACAGCAAATGATACAACATATGTGCCAACAGACATAAATAAACTGCAAATATAGAATATTCAGCTTTACAAGAGAAAGCAAAAAAAAAAAAAAAATTCCCAAAGATTCAGTACTCTTTGTTTGTTGGTTTGTTTGTTTTCCTGGATCTGTCTGTAGCTGTCTCACCACCTGTAATGAATTTAATTTCTTTCCAATTTTGAGCAGCTTCTCCATTTCCTTTGTGCATTGCATTGTACAACTGTTAAAATATTAGAGATGACAACACACCATTGTTGCACTGATACATGCTTTCACTACAGTACTTCCTGTTGTACATGCACACACTGTCTTGCTCTTATGGGTTGGTCTTATGGGTGTCTTGGCTTATGGCTCCTTAATGTTATCCACAAGTAAATGGAGAGAGGACACACACACACAAAGCAAGTCTCTGAGGAGGAGCACCTAATAACATTCAGAAATTGCATGTGAGTTTTTCATCAACTCGTGTGAGCCTGATAAACATTTACAACTGGACACATTCTTTGCATGTTACGCTCCCCCCCTACATACAGTACACACATACACACACACACACACACACACACACACACATCAACATGCATGCTCGCCTGCTAACAGTTGCATCTTTCACCACTTTCATGCCACAGGCCCCAAATAAGCCATCTGCACTAGTTTCTGCCTCTGTCAGTCTGGCCTCAAGAGATGGACTGTGTGTGTGTGTCTATGCATGGGGGGGTTACAGAGTTACAAGGTTAGAGAGTATGTATGACTACAAAAGAACATAGAATGAAGAGAGGGAACGGGAGATTATGCCAAGTAAGGAGGTGTTATAAAAATAATAATAATAGTAATAATAATAATAATAATAATAATAACAATAATAATAATAAACTCGAAGGAGAGTAAGCACAACATAAAAATTGGACATATATTTACCAGCAACCCTGTCTCCTAAATATTTAATTTATATACCACTACTTTTGCAACAGCAAATACATTTTGAAAGAAATGTAATGCTGCCTGGATGACGTTTTTTATCAACATGAGGTAATGTTTTTAATGAAGATATCTGCGACGTTGCAAAATGTCCATGTTGCACATATCTAATATCAGCTGGAAGCATGACTAATGTTTTTATGCATTAATGTTTAGGTGACTCAAATCACTTGAGGTTAAGGAAAGATCATGGTCTTTGTAAAATACTGAAAAAAAATACTGACTTGAAGCACAAAACAAGCTCTGTTTTTTTGTTGTTTTTTTTATTAATTAACCAAAACCATGATCTCCCCCTGAACTCCCTCTTCCTTAAACCTGCAATAATTGATTTTTTTTTTCCTCTTTTATTTTTGGTCACTATGGGACAGTGCCACTGGCTGTGAACAACATTGACATACAGTATAATCACTGCATGACATATGGGAACGTGTTAGCAAACAGCTGCCTATTTACACATCAAGCAAACCGTGGTCTCCGGTGTCGACGTCCAGTGCTTGGTATGCCCAACATCCAACACAGCCAACTCCCATATGAAGTCTGTGCAGTATAAGAATTTAACATTTCCTGGAAAAAAATATTGCTTGCAAACATAATCCAGGCAGCAATTATATATCCTCCAAAACGTATTTGGCAAAACTACTTTGCAGTATAGAAATATAGTTATAGGAGACAAGTTTGTTACGTACTATTGTCACATGTCCACGTGTTTGTGTGAACACCTTGCAGTATTATGTGGCTGTAGTTTGTGACATCTTGTGATTACGATTACAGGTTTCACAGAAGTGTTTTTTCCAGACCAATTTCACATACTTTAAACATTTAAATGCTTGTCTGCAGAAATGATTTTAAAATTACATAAACCAGGGCTGATGATAGTTATGAAGTTTGTAGAGTATTATCAGTTGCTCTGGATAATCACGCCTACCAAAGTGTCATAAATGCACTGTAAATATAAATGTAAATGAAAACAGGAGAAGAGGATGGAGAGAAAGAAAAGCAAAATACAGTTCAGTGCTTATTCCATTTCTGTCGCCCAATCAAAGAACTGAACATTCCCCACTCAACAGTGGTAATTATCTAAAAGATAATCAGTGGCTTTTTACATGTCAATCATGGAGAAAAAGCAACACAGACAAACACATCACAACTTTTGTACACACTAGAACACACATGCACACGCCCACACACAAATCTCATGACTGAATGTTGCTCCCAGCGTGTGTCTCGGTATCTGATATGCAAACAGCTCTATCCAGCTATATCAAAACATGTCATTTAGAGGAGCATAAAAAAAAACTACTGCAAAAGATTTTGACTAGCATACCCCTCCCTTTTCCCAAAATACTCACACCTGCTTTTTGTAGCAGATAAACATCCACAAACATTCCTTTCCCATCAGGGTTTGAATGTTGTTGTTTTTTTTTTTAAATTACACTAGCTCAATACAAAAATCTTAATTGCATGTTCCTAGTTGCTAAATTTTATGTAATTACACTCCCATCATTGCAACTTCTAGTGTGGGACAAGACCAGAACAGGTGCCGCTACAAACAGTGGCATTTTGTCATGTGTGTAAAAAGTTCCTGAAACTACAGCACATAAATATAGTTGTTCATACATACATAAAAAATAATCATGAATTACATACATACATACTGAATAGTTTGCGAGATATAGGGCTCCATGATTACATTTATTTTAAAGTTTGAGTTTAGTTAAATTATTTAGGGTCACAGACAAAATATGAGGGGCAAAGTCATTTTTTTCAGAAATAACATCAATGCATCTCTTTTCTTAAACATTAAACATACTGTATGCTAGGGGTGTGCCCAAATACAAATACATTATTTGGCAAGGCACAAACAGTGTTTGTTTTTTTTTTTTCTTACAAATATTTTTAAAATTATTTGATTTTGGGAAGAAAAAAAACATGTTAAATACCAGTGTGCAGGTCGGTTACATCGCTATCTCAGTCTCTCTCCTCTGCTCCGCTGTTACGTCTATCAACAGGTCTCAATGAGGAGAGTCACATCCACCTGCTACATGATGCACATTTCCTTATTTGGACATCACTCCCAGAGTTAGGGGTGTTCCCCAGAGATAAAGCTGAACTACTGACACAAGCAAAGTGCTTTCAAGGGACTCTCCATAACCTGTTGTTCCACTTCTCCTTTCCACAAAGTTAGGTTGTAAAAAATAGGCAATAAATGAAAAGTGCAAAGCAAGAATTGCCTTTGAAGTTCTTCCCTACGCGGTGTGCTGTTTATGTGTTATGGCTGTATAAATAAGTAGAGGTCTGCCTGCACATTTGCGAAGCACTTGGTTTTAGCTCAGTAGTCAGTGCAGTTGTCTATGATCTGGGAGACTGAGTTCATAGACCCGGTGTGGGGACCTCCATCATGATAGTTTATTCATAAACACTTATTTTAACACTTTAATATCCAAAAATTAAAAGCGTAATACAAACAAAAACTGTATTTTTACACCTATTTCCACTTTAATTCGAATACAAATACAAATATAAGTAATTTTGCTGCCTCAACAAATATAAATACAAATACAAATACTGGATTCAATTCTGAATCCCTCAAAATCCCTTTCTGGGTTTAGTGTTCAATGTTTAAAGAAATTAAACTTATAAATAACTACAACTCAATAGAGGCAGCTGAAATCTGCATGCTCAAAGCACACAAACAATTTTGATTGGCAGTCTAATTAATGTTGATGCCTGTAGCTACAACTTGAAAATAAGATAAAAATATAATTCATCGCAAAAGACTTTTTTTTTGCCCGAGATGCTCTGTATACATAGTAGAATAAATATTCATAGCAGCAGAAGATATGAAATGTTGATTAAATATGTATCCACTGAAATAACAGTTGCTGTTAACACTACACTACATATGAATGAAAGTTTAACTGGAAGAATGCAACTCCTAAAATTGACGTGACGTGATCAGCTGATTGTTTTACTAGAGAAGATTGTGAGCACTGCTTCACTCATTTGTGTTGTGGAAACCACAGAACACTCAGTCCTCTCTGATTATACAGTAGAGTGATTTACCTTTCCTCACTAATGATCTTTGGCTACGAAGACATCGGCTTGCAGGGAGCACACAAACTTGACAACAGCCAAGTTTAATTTTGTTAGTTACTCACAGAGTTTACGTTAATTAGTGTAACAATGAGATTGCCAGCATTGGTAGCATATTGTGCTGATCAGTGTTGGACACATTATGTGGTAATCCATTACAATAAAGTTAATACTTTTTACAGTAAAACAATTGCTGTTTCATTACAGGTACCAGTTGCAGGAAGGCTCCATTACTTAGACATTTTGGCAGTCAGCTTGTTTGTCTTACCAGGAGTTAGGTGTGCTCAGTGGATAGACTATGTGTTACCTTAGCACAAGGGCTGTGGGTAGAGGGAAGCAGCTAGCTCTACCAAAAGAGAAATATGATGTCCGGTATCTCCAAAGTTGCTTTAAA
The DNA here is from genome assembly GCF_914725855.1 of Thunnus albacares. NCBI lineage: Eukaryota > Metazoa > Chordata > Actinopteri > Scombriformes > Scombridae > Thunnus > Thunnus albacares. The sequence goes on along the minus strand of NC_058108.1, from coordinate 10,428,191 downwards.
TACTGTGTCTTCTTGGCTGTTAGCTAGTACTGTACTAAATACTAAATACCTACATGTATTAAATACAGAAGATGTGATGGGTGAATGTGATGGCTAAGAGTTAAGCTAAGCTAATCACCTCATCTAACCCTGCAGAAAAGAGAGTCAGCATCTTTCATAAAATATCTAACTATTCTTTTAAGATAGCTTTGGAGATATAGGATCATTTTTGAATAGTGAACAATGCTGGCTGTTTCCTCTATCTCTAGTCTTTACGCTAAGCTAGGTGAAACAGAGTCTCCAGCTCTGTGCTTAAAGGATATTCAGGTTTCTCCAAATCTCTATAACGGAGTTGGCGAGTGCACAGTTAGCATGACCCATAGAGCCACAGTGGCCACATTTACGGGAAGGTTGAAATAAACCGAAATTATCCCTGAATCCACTGAAAACAGGTTGATACCAAACTTATTCTGGGAAAGAAAGCAAAAGAAGAACATTTCCCAATGTGTTGAACTCTTCCTTTGATCTGTCAAAAAATATGCTCGGTAAATAATTTATTTTTTGTGTTCATACTGCAGTATTACTGATGTATAAGTAAAAACAGCACACATGTAACATGCTGAATACTCCTAAAAAAGATTTGTAATGCTTTTTTTTTCTTAATAGTTCATGTTTCCTCTACTGAAATTATGTCTCAGTGAGTGCGCAAGAGACTTCCATTTCATACTTAAGACCATTTCAGTAATTATTACAAGGTACATATTGTGTTTATTTGATGAGTACATTATATTTCCTTTTGCAAATGGATATTTTTTAGGTTTGTTGTCTGTGCATCTGTGTGGACATGTGCGTGGTCGTGAAGGCTTGTGTTTGCATGTGAACATGTGTTACTGAAACCCAAGTGGCGGAGATAAAGAGTGCATCCAGAAGCAGAGAGAGAAAAAGGAAGGACAGAAAGAGAAAAAGAAAAAGAGAGAGTTTCTGTGTGTGTGAAGGAACTCTTTCATCTTCACCCCAGAATCCCTGGCGAGGTCTTCCATGCCAATCCATTTCCTGGAGTTGGCTTCAGTCTCACCCAATGGGACGACACGCACACACACACATGCAAACACACAAACTTGGCTCGCTTCACCCCACTGTGAAAGCTCTGCAATCTTGCTTCTACACACAGACAGACACACACACTTGGCCCGTTGGGATGACAGCGAGGAAATGGCAAGCAGCAGCTGGGGGGTCCCTTTGCTCCTCTACAGAAACTGTAGCACCCCAGAGGCATCCCCTTGCCCTATCTTAACACTTTGTGCCTGCCCATGTATTTGCGTAGGTGTGTGTTGTGCTGTGTGTTTGTGTGCTGGCAAATTTGAGTGTGAATGGGAATGTGTGAAGTTGTCCCCCCTGATCACCACCACGGTACCTGTCGTGCTTGCCTCATGCTCCCAGCACCCCTGTGTATGAGTGTGTGTGTGAGGATGAGTGTGTAGTGACTCCTTTTAAGCTTCCAGACAGAAAAGCGGAAGAGAGATAAACAGGGCTAGAGTGGTGAAACAAACCGCACAGACCTAAAAGACTGCCCTACATGCTGGAAATGTTTTCGATGAATGTCAAGAGTTGCATTCCCGTTTCAGCTCTTTTTGTGTCTAAGTGTGTGTGTGTGCTTGTGTTTGTGTCATAATCAAATCCACAGGCATTTTTGAAACCTCTCTGTGTGCATCAGTGTGTGTGTGTGCTTCTGTGTGTTTGTGTGTGATACTAACCGCAGGCGTCCAAGTCTGTTCATTAGCAGGCTTAGCTAGCAGAGGGAAGCATGTAAAGATGACTGCTATTAATTTAGCGTCTCACTGGCCTCCCTCGCTCTTGCTCTCTTTCTCTCTCTCTCGCACACACACACTCATACGCACACATACGCACACATAGATGACTGCCAATTCATTAAGTGAACGTTTGGAGCCCCAGACTGTACCAACTGGTAGAAGCTAACTAATCTGCACTGCGCCATTGGAGGGAGAACGAGCCAGAGAAACAGATAACATTCACCGAGGGGGACATTCAGCCTCTGAAAACAACTATTAACATCAACATTTGGGAAGGCCTCAACTTCAGACAGATAAACACACACTCACAAGTGCTGGCATTTGGTTGTGAATACAAATCACAAAACATACGGGGAATTGAAAAGCAGCGAGTAGGTGTATGGTGGCTTTATGAGAGGAAGGCTTTTGTCTGTGTTCTTTAGCAAATATGAGAAAACTCACTTGAAGTTTATTGTCCCTCAGTTTTTTAATCACTGTTTGCTCCCCTGTGGGAGGCTTGGATGGGTTGGACAATGCCACTCTTAGGAAGAAAGCAGAGTGTGTAGACTTGCTGGATTATGGCTGTGTTTGTATGTGTGGACCACTGAGGCCTGTACTTTTCTAGGCAACACATGCAGATACAAGAGCAGGGATCTTGTGGGACTAAAACTGTGATCAATGGAGAACAGGTACTACTTGTGCAAAAGTCAGGGGTGGAAAGCAGATCGATACATTGACTGGGAAGGGGTCAAAGTCATCAACCAGGAATCCCAAGATGGAAGGAGGAAGATCAACAAGGACATTCACCTTTGACATCAAAAACCATCTTGTTGGGGGTACCCCTCCCCCCATACACCAGGTTACCAGGTGACCAAGGTTTCATGCCTTGGTCGTGTGATGAATATTATTTTGTGTAAACTACTATTTCCAAGGAAACTCAAGTGTCCATCATCTAACTAATGTGAGTTACTGAAAACTGGGTGGACATGTTTGCTGATCAGCTCTTATTAAATTCATCTAAAGCAATGAACAACATAACTAATTATGTTGTGATACCTTTGGTTGCACTTGGACAATCAAATGTTTTCATATTATAAATTATTTCCAGTTCTTTCAGTCTTCATGTACTAACCTTGTCAGAACTGTGACCTTTCCAATAATATTTGAGAGCCTGTATTCATGGTGTTGAGGGCAAGCTTGGAATGTGCTATTTTTAAAAATTACACCAGCATTTATATCATCAAGTTCAATTTTGGTGAGCAATGAAACCAAATTGCTGATAGCTAATAGCGAATTATTGACCTATAGCAAGATATCCTGACAATGCACATCTTCAACTTTAAGCACCGTTCTTGTAATCCAAGGACACTTTACATACGCAAAAAAAGGTGAGTAAATGAAAAGCTTGGCTAAACAGATGTGTCTTCAGTCCACCAAGATGGATATGAACCCAGCATTGTGGATTGAGGGAGAGCTTTCTAGAGCTGAGGAGCTGCAGCACTGAAGGCTCTGTCCCCCACAGAGTACAGCCTGGTGTGAGGCATGGCAAGGAGTCCATTGTCTGAGGAGTGAATGTGGAGAAGATCACAGAGGTATTCAGGAGCCAGATGATGAAGACATTTGTACATTCTGTGACATATTCTATGACAGACCCTGCGAAAAGTCTCTATGTCACCAAGACTCAAACACTGCCTATTTTCCGTGGATGCTTGGATAATCTTCTCTGTGCCGCTCTCTGCCTTAAGGCGGGTGCTACTGTAACTATTTAATATCAGCAAATCCCATGAAAGAGCAATCCAACAGTTAGTTTATCCTACTAACAAGTATTGTGTATGGCCAAAACCATGTAGCGTATGCATCCATTCCATAGCATTCCATTATCATCCATAAAACAATTACATACACATAAAGAGTGATAGCATTCATTATAATGAACACAAGTGTAGTTATTCTTCCAGTTATATTCACTGTAATGAAGAAAGGTCACTGCAGTGCAACAGTTTGGCTACTTAATGTGTGAAAGCTTATAGCACAGAGGCATAAGCTCCTGTTTACATCAGGCTGTGGCGACACACAATACTTGATAGTATAAATTCATGGTTGGTTTTGGTGTCTTGGGGGGACTTGTTAATAATGATTAAAAGTTAACATAGCACCAGCCTTTCATCATGTCCACATGCACCTCCAGGAGGTTCATCATGAGCAGCACATTAGAGCACCAGCAGCAGCTCCAGTCCCCTGTTTGTGTGTACACAGGATGCTTTCAGGCACGGTATTGAGTTGAGGTTATCCATGTCTTGGCAAAATACGCTTCGGGTTGTGCTCATACGCACATAGCACAAATGAAACATGAGCCGATATGGGGCTTGTGTAGACAGCTGTATGTTTTTTTTTTTGTTCCATTTGTGCCATCAGACGCACATGAGTCGGACGACTGAAAAACCCAGCTGAAACTCTTTCTTTGTAGACACACCATTATCCTTTAATATTTTAAACAAACTAAGATATAGACACATAATCTGGCACCTCCACCTGCACGCACTCTGAGAATACAACAGTTGTATTTTTGTCGCTGGGATAGCATGTTTTTTTGTAAAACTGCTCGAGCCTCAGTGACAAAAGGTACATCTCTTACTTTGTTTTCTGAGACTCTCCCAACACTACTGTCATGTACGCTGCTAACCCATTGCAGCAGTTACAATTATGGGATGTAAATCCCTTAAGAACATTTGAGCATATCCAGTCTTGATCCATAGCAGGGAGCCTGCGTGTATCCATGTGTAAGTCTCCTTCACTATCCCCATAGCTGTGTTAATCATCCTTGCTGCCACTCACTCTCAAGGTCTTAGTGGCCCTCCATTGAAAGCTGCAATCCGCAATTCAAATAGAAACAGAAAATGGTGTTCCAGCCACATTAAGCAGCTCAGTGAAGCAGTGTTAGTAGTCTGAAACAGGGCACTCTGATTTCAGAGGGTTAGGTCATTACTTTGCTAATCCTTATGAAAATTAGTTTTATAGGTTAAAATTAATATTCTGGCTAAAGGAGCATTAGCATTTAGTGGCACAGACGGAATCATGACATGGATGTATAGCAACATTAAGGGTGAGAAGATAAGAAAGAGGAGCTAAAGGTAAAGTTAGATGACAGTTTGTTCATTTAGTTTTCCTTTTCTAGCAAAAAGGTGGAATAACGGAGCTGCAGTGGGAAAGTTTTACCTTTCCTCATGTAGGTCCAATTAAGAATGAAACCCATTTCTTCAACTTCTGCAAACTTTGACAAACTTCTTATGTTAATATTTCATAGTGAGGCAGTGTTCACACCATTTTTTTGCATGACACATATTTGATCTTCCTTGGTTTAATCACCATCGTTTCAAAGCAAAAGTAGTCCCTTGATTTATTATCATTCATTGTTTATGATTTAGGTCTATGATAAAGCCATTGAAAGCCACTACCATGGATATCTGTTTCAGTGATTGGTTCTTCAAATTTCCAACTTTACTGGCGGTAAACACATTTTTACCGTTTATTTTTGAAGTGAGACTTGATTGAGCGAAACATGAGAAAAAGTCAATTTCACACCACCTTCATCGCCAAAGATCAGAAAATCAGTTTATTAGTGGTGAATCCCAAATGAAAACTTAAAACATAAAGACAGCCGGTCCTCACGTGTGTAGCCACTTCTTACACTCAACTCGACCTCCTAAAAGCCCACTGAGACAGCACTTTTCTGTTGATAATTCATTGCCATGGTTATGAAGACCAAAGAGTTTCTTCTTTCAAACTTATCAACCATGACAGTGTGCAGAAAAGGACCTTTAAAATGCCCACTGTTTTTAGCATGTGTGTGCATGAAAGAGAGAGAGAGAGGTAGTTAGAGAAACAGACAGAGACAATGTGAGAGAGAAAGAGCCGTGTGCATGTGCGCATGTGGAACATAATTAACTGGATGGTGCAGAGAGTAAGATGAGGGCAGGGCAGCTTTAAAGCTTTGTCAGACCATACTGACCTTGGTAACAAAGGCTTTTTGCCCAAAGTTATTAACAATAATTGGACCTAATTATATGATGTATGAAAAGAGGCAGAAATTGCGGCAGAGTGTTCAATTGAATGGTCGTTACAAAGACTGGAAAATAGCACAATAACAGGTCAAGGGGAACCAGTACTCTGTGTATGTGTATCTGCATATATTTGGATGTGTGCCTGTGTCACATGTCTTTTTTGAGAAATGAAGCTTTCTGTCATTATTTTCTGTTTCTGTCATTATTAAAGCACAAGGTCAAAAACATGAAGTGTCCAATCCTGAAAGAAAGAATAAAAAGATGGAAATCACAGCTGAATATATTGAATAGGCCAAACAAGTCTGTCATTTTTTGGGCCAAACACAACATCAATTTCGTTACAATGAGGAAGGAAACACATCTTATGAAAACCAGACAAATTGACACCTCTAATTAAAGTTAGCTGAAAATAAATTACTGTCATGCATTACAATATCAAATTCAATCTATCAAAATAGGCAGATGTTTAGCTGTGACCACCAGTTTCTGCCCACTTTTTGGCACAGTTAATCTCTGAATATGTTACATTGAGCATATTACAGAAAGGATTAGCAGATTAACCAGATCAAAACTTCAATTAATATTGGGTGTTTTTGAACCTAGTTGGTTTGCTCTGGTCGGAATGTAAACACAGGAAGAAGGTCTTGTCTGCCCAAATATCAAGAAGAAGGCCAAATACTTTGTTGTTGTTGTTGATAGTCAAGATCAGACTGTGATTGCTATATGCTAACAACTGTTGACTGCTAATTTGCGAAGGAGCCATTTAATTCAAACTTGCAGAGTACGCCTTGTAGTTGGGTCGAATTATGTTCCCACCACAAAGTACTCCAGAAATTATTTGTCACCAGACCAAGATCAGTTCCTCTAAGGGGTCTCAGTGTGGTTCTTTTGGTCTACAGCCAAGTATGATTGCTGTGTTCCAATCTGCCTAAACAAATTGTATTAAGGGGGAAAATAAACCAGAGTTTGATTCAAAGTAAACATCACAGGTTTGAAAACACATTTATGTTTAATATATGCTGTTCTGTGGACATGAACATCGCCGCTGTCTTTACATCTCTGCTTTCTTTATTGTGAGTTGCTGTGGTCTTTGTTTACAAGCCATTAGTGGGTCGGTCTTGAACCACACCTTCCTTACAGCGTTTTCAAACCTGCGTTGTTTAGCCCAGTTGAATCAGACTCTGGGTCATTTGTAGTGGGATATTTGAGATTTTTAAACAATAAAATAATAGCTGAGATTATTTTCAGCCTTTTACTACATTGGAGTGCATGAATGTGGTGTGTTCACAGGTTGGTGGTAAGCTCCAACATAAAAAGTTAATGTTTGCTTATTATTTTTTCATTTTTTTTCCTGACAACAAATCCCAGCAACATAAAAGCAGCCATTTCTCAAGAAATGTGAAATCATTCCAAAAATTACATGTTACAACAGTAAGATGTTTCATGTGTGTTGCATGTCCATATATAAAGCCAACACAGATTCAAAGAAATGATGAGGAATGAAAGAACAAGGAGAAAAGGCAGAGACTGTGTAATAGGGCAGGCACAGAGAAGGTGTGTAGGATTACCTCTAGAATATCAAAGAGTGCCTGCATCAGAAAGGGTTAGGCCTGCCGTCATTAAGCATGCTCTCTTAATGATGAGGCTTTCACTCCTGCACTGATGAGGGAAGGAGAGAGACCAGCAGCCGGCTAATTGGAGTCAATTTCTGCACGACTGTGTGTGTGTACGTGTATTTACGTGCGTGTATATGTGTGTGTGGATGTCTAGGTGTTTGTCTCTCTGTAAGAGAGACAGAGTGTGTCTGCATTCCGGCCGCTTCGTGAGAGGAATACCTGATTCCACCTCATTTTACTGCATTTTAAAAACACCTTTTCTGCCTGTCTCCATCAGTCAGTTGACCTAAGGGAAGAGACAGACACTAAGCTAACAAGATGAATTTAGTCAGGGAAGCAATTGAAGGGCGGACATATTGACAGACACCGAACACAATTGAATCAAATTAGTCCACAGTGTATTTATTTAGTCCAATTAGTTCCAGGACTAATGCCAGAAAAGAAAATTGCCAATAAACAGCTCACCTCCTCTGCACTTTATACCTTTTTCAGGTGAGTTGAAAGGCAAAGTCAGATGCAAGAACATCTTCAATCTGACAACTAAAAATTGATCAGAGTATGTAAAAGACAGATGAAGCCACTGTTACATTAAATGGTTTTCTAACATACCAAACACCCCTGACAAGGACAGTGCTTTACACTCATGGTCACCAACACAGATGGTCATCCCAAGTAGTGAGCTTCAAACCTATAACAAAACTAAATATATATATTTTTTTATTGCTGCTGCAGTTTGTCACAATATTAAAAGGCAGTGGTGACCGACCTCCTTCCAACAATACCTGCAAACACAAAGTGTTGTTTTATTCTTGAGTTTCGTTCTTTACACAACAGAAAATGACTTAGCAACTGCTGCATCTGATGTCCAGTTATGTGTACTGTATTTGTAAAACCTGCTGAATTTTGGCTCAGTGCCTGGATGTCTCGAAATTTTTCTTAAGTTAAAGTACAATAGAACTGAAGTTTGCTATTTTCTACATCAGTACGTAGGTTTCCTGGATTTTAGCAAGGAGTCATTGGATTTCCAGTTGAATCCGTTGCTTTGCCCCCTTATGTCTTGACTATTGTAACGCACTATATTCTTGTTTAAATTCCAACAAATATCACGTTTAGTCATTCCTTTTTGAAGACGGAAATAATGTCTCTGTGTTTTAAATATATTGTCAATTGTGTTTTTAATCGTTATTATTAAAAGAAAGAATATAAGAAATACCACTTTTCCTCTCAAGCTAGAGGGGTGTGTCTGTGTCTGCGTTTGATTGACAGCAGCTGGCAGGCTGAGCTGCAGCAGGGGAACAAAAAACAAAGTAAACAAACTTGAAGTGTAACTTACAAGCCATGGGCAGTGTTTTGTTAGCAGTGGTATTGAAAAGTAAGGACCACACCACTTCTAAATGGATTTAAGTTTTATTTTCAGGTAAGTTTATACACTGTATACATTTTTTCTTTCATGTCCTATGCTTTCCCCTTGTTTCTGATAATGTGGAGAAACATTTTGAAAAATATAAAAATATAGCTCCGCTGAAGTTTGGCCCAATTGTCAATTACCAACGATGACATTGACAGATTGCCTCATTTAGAGAACCAGACAAGAAAAAAATCAGAAATTGGTGGAAATGATGCGGAAGACACAGTTGTGATATTAAAAAGCCAGTTGGGACATCCAGAGTCTGGAGTCAGTGTTGCCTCGTTTCATCTTGAAGGGTCCATTCAGTTGCCCTATCTTCAGCCTTTTCTCTAAGAGCATAATAGAGACAGGACTCTAAAATTGTCCAAAAATAACCAAAGATATTTTTTTTCTTTTACTGTGGCTGATGAAACTGGTGCACAAGGGCAAACGAGTGACAAGGCCTTGCTAAAGTGAAAGGTAATTACTTTTTCTTAAATGAGAATTATTTTCAGTAACAGAAATCAAGACTACAAGTGGTACATTCAGTTTTTCATTGGGCATAGGTCAATGAGAAAACATTTCTACAAAGGTTCTTTTCAGGGAACTTACTCAGGGACAAGGTCCACCTCTAGTTTGCTGTGGAAAGAAAAACAGCTTGAGGAAACGTGCTTGAAAAAAGCCTAGACTATGATACCGTGGATGTGAAAGATTCTTTAAGTTCCCAGATGATCAAACCCTGTATTCATGTCATGAACATCCTCTGAAAGTGTTGACAGTTAGTTCAGCCTGAATGTGAAACTTGAATTTGATATTAGCATCAGAGTCAGAGAGTTGTATTTCAGCGTCAACAAAAGTGCAACAAAGTCAGAAAGAAAGCCGTTGTCAGTGTTGCTAGTAGGTACGTGAAACATCCATAAACCTGGATATTGAGATGTCATGACGTCTCCGTACCTTTGAGTTACTTACAAGTTACAACTTACATGAGGTTCTTACCTAATGACAAGGGATGTTCCAGCTTAATGGGTAGTAATACAAAAACGGGCTTCTGTGTGGGGAAATCCAACACTGTACACTGTACTTACACCCTCCAATTGTGCGTTAAGAATCCAGGGTGTTGACCCAAGTTTGTTTATTTTGAGAGCCATCAGAATAACTCTGAAGAAGCATGTCTACTGCCTGTCAATCACACAGGCACAACTCAGCCCCATTGCCAGTAGGCGATTTGAGGGGGGATGTCATTCCCCTTGTTAGCAAAATGCTTAAAATGCATCCCCCTTGTTAACCTGCCATCCCCCTCTCCATCCCCTAGTAATAGAGAGAATGCAGGGGCAGAGGGGTTGTTTAGTTGAATATATTAGTCTAGTCTGCCTGACTCATTGATCCTTTGTTTGACTGAGGTTTGTGCAAGTTAGAATGTATGGCCCCAACCATGACTCTGAAGTATCAGTGCCTTACTGTGCTGTGTATTGATAAATCCATGGTGCTGCCCGTGGAGCTGAAGTAGCAGACGGATTTGCGATTGCTCCTTTTTCTCTCATTTCCACCCTTCTGTCAGTTTCATCTCGGATCTATAATATTCTCTAAACAACATACTATAAATACTCTATACTATACTATATTGTAGCCTATATACTCTATAGACTAGTGTCACCTTCATGATCAAAGTGACAAGTAGCATCATAGAGACACACGCTGGCTGTAATATTCCTATAATATTCCTACAATATTTCTGTGATCATTCAGTAGCATCTGTGCTGCTGAAAATACACTACCAGACCGAGCCACCTCTATAGCAAAATATTTTAGGGGAGACATGACTGCAGATATAGTTTTTACTATAGATGTTTCATGTAACCTGGGAGTGGAGCAGGTAATGTGACTGAGGAAATTAACCTGCACTGACTGCATCGTGCTCAGCTGCAACAGTTATAAATTTGAGGTAAAGATTTTTTGAAAAGTAAGCATTATTAAAATGCTTAATGTCCACATCCAGTAAAAGAATAGGCCTACATAAAATATGTATTTAGCCTAATTGCAATTCTATTAGATCGAAATTATAATCACCATTATTACATCATGAATTAGGCTAGGCCTATATGATAATCCTGCAGTCCTCCCATTGGGCCATCAACCCTGTTAAAAATTAACAAGCCACTTACTACCTAATACTATCTACAAGATGCAGAGAGAAGCAAACATGTCCACAGAACATGAAATAAGATGAACAGCAGGACTCAAATAAACTTGTACAGAAAGCAGGTTATTTATTCCACCGTTTAACACTGGTAATTAAGAGCCGACATCAACGCCATGAGTTACCACTGTAAAGTAGCTAAAGGTCTACAACTATGATGACTAATCTGTTTGTCACAAAATATTGAGTATAGTAGTTTTTCTGTGCTGATGACTGTATCAGTAACAGAGTTGTGTAGTATGTAAAAACTTGGAGTTTATTACTTTTGCCTGGCACTTACTCAAAGCTTGATCATCAGCTGTACAAACTATAATATGTGTCTGCAGCTGCAATGGCTGATGGGTTTTTTCTTTTCTTTAACATAAAAAGGTTTTGAATCTTTGAATGGGGTCATGCTTGCTGTTCAGTATAAAGTTACATCTGAATGCTCACTTTCTGTAATGCAGTGCTTGTTCTTCTTGCTGCAATGGCTAATGGCCAGTCCTCCTCCCCCTCACTCACTTTGAGCATTCTGCAGCTCAAGGAAATAAAAGGGAATACCAACAATCACTTATCAATTTAAACAGGTCATCAGCCACCTTTTTCTTTTGGTTTATTACTATTTTGATTTTGTCCTTTTTTTTCCTGCTGATCCCATTTGCATTGCAACTAGTATTAGCTTCACCTTGAACGTCACAACCCAGTTTGCTGCATATGGCCATATAAAGAACAAATGGTATAAACCCATACTGAAAAGACAATTCTTGCCATTTAAAGGATAATGCTGGCAAATCTAATTTTTGTTATTGTCAAAAAATCAAATGAAAAGACCAAAATCAACAATGCATTATTCTATCTCTCAGTACTTTCCAACTTCCATACTCTATCTGTACCACCCGTTCGTTGCTCCTGAAGATGTGAATCTTTAAAAACTTGTCACAAATGTGTTATTTTAAGTTTTGTCTAAATAATTCCCTTAAACCACTGGGCACTGTGGTTTTTAGCAAACATTACCCAAAAATTAGTTAATGTGTATTTTCAAGGATTTTTTGGTGTGTGGTTTCTTGATGCAGTATATATGAGGTCAACTCAAAATAAACTACAATGCCTGTGTTCATCCTAATGAATCATTGATTTGTTTTAATAGTTTCTGGACAACAATAGAGCTCTACGCCTAGAGAAATAAGCCTTATGGAGGGAGGCTACGCAGACAATACTTGTTAGTAGGATGAAATCACTGTTGGTTTTGGTCTTTTTTTAGGATTTATTGGCAATAAGTCAAATAAACTGTATAATCAGCCGTATCCTTTAAACATGTAGACACAGGGTTGCAGACATTTACTATACTTATAATATATTGTATAGTTTTACCTGTCTCCATCAGTTTGAAATGTGAAGCTGCAATACCTAAACCCTACTGTAGGACAACTTCTGATACTGTATGTACACTGTCAGCTCTTCAAATGAAGCGCTCCTCTTGTTTACAAGATACAATAAATTAATTAGCATGAATTATTGCATTACCGAAAATCAATACACAATTCAATATACAGTTTATCTAGACTTGAAGATAATTCAATGTTTGATTCATGAGAGGGGACTGTTTTACATCCAGGGTTGGTTGACAATAACTGTCATATAATGATAGACACACAGTGATTAATCACATTAATTTATTAAGTAATTCACTACAATGATTAAAACATGTACAAAGAAAACTGCACTGGTTGCCTGGACTCTTCTTGTTGTATTAAATGCATTCATGGACTACTTTACCCCTAATAGTATGTTATATAATGTATATATTTAATAAATTAGCATGGATAATAATAATTTACTCTGGATATCACATCATTTTTTGAGTTAAGATAAAATTATTATTGTATATTTTTTAAGTCCAGCAGGGTGGTGCTGAGCAAAACTCGGAGGAGTGGCTGAGATTGTCACCAAAGTGAGAATAGCTGGTCCAGCTTAAAAGAGTCTGGGCTGAAGTTTGTCACTAGCTTCAGAGCTAACCCCCTTCACTTCAGCTGGGTGGCGAGCAAGACACGGGAACTTGGCTTGGGTTTTGAAGAGTTGTAGCATGTAATAACTGACAAATATCATAGACTGTACACACACTGCATTCTTCACAGCTATACTGCTAACTTCATACTCTGTGCTCCAGTCGCTGCAGCCTCACTGTCACACACGCTCTCTCTATCTCTATCGCTATCTCTCGACCGCACACTCGCTCCTGAGCTATTCCTTGATAGAGCTGTGCTACTTGTATAACACATTTTAGTTTAGAAAACATCTTAAAATACATTTCAACACAGGCCCAGCGGGCTGCCAGGCTTGCAATATACTGGCAGAAACCCTGAGAGGATAACGACACAACTTCCCTGACTTCATGTCCCTTAAGTACCCGTCTATGGATTTTGATAATTTGATGGCTGTAACTAGTTACATTTCTATCTTTTTCATTGCGTTAACAACTTAGCTAAGTTCAAAGAACATGACACTGGGAAGCTTTTTTTAAAAAATAAATGTGTTACTGAAACCATCTGTTAAAAAAAGAAAAGGACATTTTTACTTAGATACAATACCACAGCCAGTGTGGAAGTGGAAGACAGCTGTTTTTGAATAGCCAGTTGGACATTTTAATGAAACAGTGGAAAATAATTACTTGTACTTGTGATGTTGCTTGGGCTTGATAAATTGTAAGAGCTTTCACTTATTTCTCTTACTTTATCAAATTAATTACATTCTATTTTATAGTAATATTTATTCCAAAGTTAGGCATCTAGCATTTGAAAAACACTGGCACATTCTCAAACCTGACTGGATTATCTACATTTTGAATGATAAAGAGGTGGCTTTTTTTTTTCATCCAAAATGAATACATTTCATCTCATCTAGGGGAATACTGGGAGAATGTGCTGTATTATTGGTTGAAGGGTGTTCATTAATTCAGTATGAAATGTAAGTGGATATCTCTTTGTGAGATTGCAAATTTTAGGCAATTATTCAAAGATTCTGAAAACTCTGCAGGTTTTTATTCTAACCAAATATCACTGATAAGTGCACCTTTAGTCAGAGAGGAGGAACTAATCACTGTTGGAGTCAAAACCTGCCCATCTGGGTCTGGAGAACAACTGCCTGTCTTGTTTTCCTCAACTCCCAGCAGCACTGGAGAATGACTGGGCAACGGCTCGGCTACACCTGTCAATCACAGTTACACCTGGGAAAGGCCTATGTCACGTATTTATGTCAAGATAGTTTCACCCCACATTAAACTGTATTATTTTCTCCTCTAATATTGATGTACTTTAACATGAACTTCAACAGCATTAATTTAATTTATTTTAATTACAAAAGTGATTTTTTTAGTACCGACTGAATATGTTGGCACTGGTAATTTGAATGGTGCAATATAATATATCACTTACAGCAGCCACACAGTTAACCAGCAGGGATGCCAAAATTGTTAGCAGTTGTTTTAGTCCCATCTGTGATCTGTGCACTGCTTTTATTACTCCATGTCGTGATTTGAATCACAGAGTAACATACGGAGTGCTGGTCGAACAGCTTCAGAAACCCTCTCTCTCCACACCCTTCTGACGTCTGAATTGGAGGATCTGTGTCCTTCTATTTCTGTAATTTTCTGAAACCAACAATCCTATTATCACACCCACTTCACACAATGACTGGCCAGGTCAAAGCAGGGACTGCATTTCCCTCCAGCTCTTTTGTAATTTTTTACATGTACAAACAAGTACAACGCTATGAATTTTTCATGACAGGCTTTTCACCCCACCCTCGAGTGTGGCTGTTTGGAGCAGCTACATTTTTTGTCTTCTGACGTAGTCAGACAATACGTCATACGGAGTAATTCTTTTTTAATATAAACTGGCCCTTAACAGTGTGATGGGTCCTCCCAGATGTTTAACAGCTAACTGTTGGTATCCACCTCTGTGAGTGCTTGTTGAAATTTAAGAGAAGACATTGTGTAACAGCATGTACTGTATAAGCTACAGTCAGTCAGCACACCATGGAAGTTGTCAGCAAATCTCCTAGCCACGTCCACCCTCATATGTCAATCAACCTCTGTCAGGGAAAAACGCCAGAGGCTTGAAGACTAAACACTACAAATGTGTCAAAAAACAGTTTTGTTCTCTTTTGAAAAAATGGAAAACATGCACAATACCTGAATCAGAATCATTACAATTTATAATCTCTTAAACAAAAAGTGTGGAGAAATAAAATGTCAGTTTGACTTTAAAACAGCCTTGCTAGTGTCTTCTCTGATATTGCAGATATTGCAGGTTTTTATACATATCAGCTCAGTGTCGCCTCTGTTGTTATTTTGTAGACCTGATGGATGGTTGTTTGCAGCATTCAGTTTTTAGCCTCGGCTTTTACTCTAAAAGCAGTATTTTTTGCGAGGAGGTGTGTGTATATGTGTGTGAGTGAGTGCGATTGTGTGTATGCAGGTGTGCCTGTGCGCTTCTTTATATTTGTGTGAGTGTGTTAAAAGCTGAATGACAGTCGCCATGATTGATACTACATGTAAAACTAAAACCGGCCCCACCTGAACACCTTAATAAATTACACTTGACGACAACAACGAGTCCTGAGATGACAGCAGGACGTGCCCCACTACCAATAAACCCATATTTCCCCTTGTACTCTACTCATTTACTCCCTTTTCTTCCCACTGAGGCATCATTGCCAAATCACACAAGAGCAGATTTTATCTTGCTTTACGGAAGAAGAGAGAATTTTCTGAGGGAGAAAATGAGAGGAAAAATCTTTCTATAGGGAGAAAGGGGGAGAGGTTGAGAATAAGAGAGAGCTGACGATTTATTAAAAGCCATGCTTGTTCGATTTTTCAATTCAATCTGTCCACACTGAACATGATACAGCAAAGAACTGCTTCTCGGACATAGTTTTGCTCCTTTTTAAATAGGGGTTAATAGAGGGGCAGCCATAAGATGTTGTAAGATGTTATATTTTGGCAACCTCAACACAAACACAGCTATCTAATGGATGTTATTCCACTCACAAATAACAAGCGATTGCATTGTCAAATGTAGAACGGATGCAAGGACAACAGACACAGGTATCCGAGTTAAAACTGAGTTTATTGTATGTGAGCGCAGGCTATGCAATTTTATCACCTATTAGTGACTAAACACAAGTTTGGCCTCATACTGATGGCTTACGGAGTTATCAAAGCTGATTGTGTCATTATGTAAAGGGAGTACTGTTTTACCTGCACTAGCTGTGCGCACAGTATTCTTTATCTGGCTTTCTCTTTCATCCAGCAGCTCATTTTAACTGACAGCCCACTGAGTGTCATTTGATGGCAAGCTTTATTCTGTCTAACTTCTTGCTGGGTTTTGTGCTTTTGTGCGCCAAAACTGTCAAAATTATATTGTGAGCATTGCACCTCCAGCCTACCCTAAAATCATATTCACAAAGCGCTTTATCTTCGGTTAGGTCTGCTTGAGTAGGCAAGGGCCCTGAGCAGAATAAATTAAGATACTGAGCTGCATGTTTTCACTATATACTGAGAACAACACTAACTCTTTGGGTTTGCTTTGAATATCTGGATGTGAACGTTTAAGGGACATGATTGGAGTGCATTTTGAAAAAGTTTTATTTTGATTTGGACTGAGACTCACGCCGACCAGAGCCAAAGTTATAATGACTTGACAACAAGACTTAACTGCCTTACAAGACTGCAGATATACTGGCAAATGGCTTTCCTTTCTGTGAACACGCTAAAAAGGTTTTCTACTCAAGCACACATGAAAGCTTTCATATCTACATGCGCGTAGACATGCGGAACCCCACAGGTAAATGCGAAAAAACAAAAGCAAGGCATGAAAGCCAAGACCCCCACAAACACACTCAGACACATCCAAATGACATCTTAAATATGCATACATGCACATGTTAGAGGAAAGGTTCCTTTGCAAGTAAAAGCATACATGTGCGCAGAAACACACAGACACACTTAAACGCATGCAGTGATCTGTTGTCCTTGTTGTTGTTTTTCTGCCTTGCCTTTCATGTTCAAAGCTTAGTGTGTGATTCCTGCCTCTCCGCTGAGGAAAGAGGGAGAGAGCATAATCTGTGTGACGGGGTAGAGGTGAAGAAAGAGAAAAAGATGTGGCAGAACGAATGAAAGGCAGGAGAGAATGTATAATTGAGCAACCTTGGCAATCTCACATCCTCATAACATGATTAGGACTAACCTGGCATCTAAATATGGAAGAGGAATATGTTCCTGTAGGTTACCGCTGCCACAGGCCTCCATATTTAACATGATAATATTTCATAATATTTGTTGATTGCTTATTCCCTGTAGGTGGATGCAAGTGGGGTGTCTCTGTAGTTGCTCAGGTCTTCATAAACATCTCGGAATACGAGAATGAAGCCACATCTAAAAACACTTAACAACTAAAGAAGACCTTTATCCAAGGCTGAAAACATGAGAGAAAAATGTCCCAGCAGTTAAATGTCGGTGGCGTGCGGTTGTGAGTGGCCAGGAGACTCATCTCAGATTGTGGCCATCAACACGACCATCAGTAGAGATGATGGGTCAGTAGAGCCAATGTGTTTATGTAACCATAATAAACAGAGTCAGCATGAAGCAGAGATGATGCCCGGCAGATATTAACTGCAAATAGGCTCCAGATTCATCTCTCTGTCCCCACAATCCACCCAACCCTCCTAAACACTCGTGCACACACACTCACACAGACGCTCGCTGCACCTCTGGCACAAGGCCAAACTCAGCAGTGATGGGGTAAAGTGACAGAAGCAGCAGTTGGAAGAATATCAGCGAATAACAGCAATGTGTGTGTGTGTGTATGTGTGTGTGTGTGTGTGTGTGTGTATGGCACATACTACATGCGTGTGTGTGTTGACAGAGACAGCTGGGCTTTAAACAGGAGCAGGCTGTTGGATAAATCAACGAGGCAGTGGGGTGGCCACCACCTCCCCTGTTACTCAGCAGAAAGGACCCCTAATCATGTGCTCAGGACACATCTCAGTGTGTGTGTGTTTGTGTGTGTGGGTGTTAGTGAATATCTGCCTGCTGAGTATTTGCCAGCTAGTGTTTATGGATCCTGCTGCGGACCCCAGCGTGATACACTTTGTAGCGATCAGAACAGACTCTTCGTCATCAAACCTTGTCTTTGTCTGATCAACAATGGCATTGTTTTGGCCTTCAACTTCACCCACTCTTTTTATTAATGTTCCCTTTTTTCCCTATTTGGTATGACTATTATTACGAAAAGTGTTTACAGACTTCAGTTCCCGAAACAAAGAAGATATTGAGGCCTGTTTTAATAGACTCCAAGTGTTGTGGAGCTGGTGACAACTTAGCTTAAGCCTGATCTCCCATAGTACAGAGTCATGGGGGTGCAAAGAGTCATTTGATCAGAGGATAAAAAGTGAAAAAGGTTAGTTTGTGGAGGATGGGAGTAAAATGACGGCATTTCCACACACTCATTCGGATCCCAGTCGTAGTATTGTAAATATACTGAAGTTTCTGGAGACTCAGGATTCTCAAAGAAAAGTCTATCCTTGGTAGGATGAAAACACGGACCAGCTTCTGTGTATCAGAGAGGGTTAAATAGGTGTAGCAATGTTCTTGAGATGTGGTTTAAAAAGATACAATTAGGGTCAAAACTTAGATCTAGAATTTTAAGAGCAGGAGAGAGGGTCAATGTCCTGGTCAGAAGGGGGGAGGTGGGTCAAGCAATAGTGCTGAAGATTGCTTTAGTCTAATTGTAGGTGGTAGTTGTTCTTTATCCATGCTTGATCTCCAAAAGGCAGGTAGTGAGGAGTGGCATGTCCACTGTGGAGATCGGGGCAATATATATATATAACTATAACAGTGGGAGAAGAATCCAGGGGAAGCATGTAGAAAGTGAATGAAATGCAGCCGAGGACTGAACCTTGTGGAACACAGTGACATGTGTGACCCTTAAGGGAAACGGTTGTAGATCTGCCAAATACAGTGTATAAAACTAAATGTGTCCGGGGTGCCGAAGTTAAGAAGAATCAATCAGAACCAGAAGCAGAAATGCTTGAGCAATTCAATGCTTGAGTTAGGGTCGATGGTGTAAAAAGCAGCACTTACTGTGTGTCCAGCAGAGCTTTTTATTTTAAAGGCTTTTTTCCCCATTTCCAGATTCCTAAAATCATCATTTCTTATGATACAGTCAGCGTTACATCTGTGAATGTATGTATTTGTATAAAGGGGTGTATGAATGAGTGGCTAGATGTGAGTGTGTGTGTGTGTTTTGTCGCTTCCCTCCATTGTAATATTTAAAAGACACACCAAATGTAGGAATTGGTCCAAAAACAGGCTGTTTTTTAGTTGCATTTGGAGGAGCCTTTGTAAAGGAACAGACCTTGTTGACCTGTGGTGGTCTAAAAATGCACACTTTGATGGATCCAGTCCCTGGGATGGAATGTAGTTTTTAAGTTCCATAGTTTAAATTTTATTGAGGAAAGGCAGAAAGGACACTAGAATGTTCTGCCAAGCATCCAGTCCAGCTCATACTTCTGCTATCATGTAATTTCTTTATTTGCAGAAGATTGGAACAACAGTTCCTTTTACACTGGCGTCAATTTTTACTTTTACCCATTTCCTCATCAGAAACTGAAAATTGAAATGGATTCACCTTCAAGTGTCTTAAAAGTTCAGAATGCATTGAAAACACTTACCAAAGATGTACATTTGTGCAAGTTATTTATCATCATGACAGTAATGCTGTCAATTGTGAAAGGAGTATTTGCTTTGAAATTGTTTCTGACGTGCCTCGTGTCAGCCGAAAAGTGTGTAGCACTATCCCTGTGCTCGTCCTTGTCTGTCCTCATAAGCATGCTGATACGGTACTAACAATATGGGGAGCTGCTCAAACATTGCCCTACAGCTTCAGTAGTGGTCAGAAACTCAACCTTGAATACTTAGTGGGTGAATAGATCTAACTATGGATGGACTGAGGGAAAGACAGACAGAAGGACTGATGCATTCATCCCATTTTCTGAGATGAATGGATGTTGAATCAATATAAATTGAACCTCACTTTTTTTCCTCTTATAACAAACCAAGGACTTGTTCACAGTCAGGGTTATAGTATGTTAATTACATCTCTTCAACATTGACAAATGTTAGGAATGACTTCGTACTACAGTGTTTCCAGTCTCAGTCTCGCAGTATAAACCCATCAACATCACACTATCTCTATGGAAATTTAAGCACCAAGCCATATCCTCAGCCAGTGCAACCTGTTACAAAAGCAGGGTTCTTAGTCAGCCACCTGTTGCTATGGTTACAAAGACTGACTATCAGTGGTATACTGAGAAATAAATTTCCTCTCGACCAGCATGCATTTTCTCTTTTTGATGCCAGGGACACATCTCTGCTTGAGGAGATGATGAAAAGCAGATCCAAGGTGTAGGAGGTTGTGAGGAAAAGTGAGGCAGGGTGCCACTGAAGGGCAGGTTAGCTCACCTGAACACGTAAAATATGATTCTTACTACATTAAAGAGATACTTGTGTTTGAAAGGTTCATGTTCTCTCTCTGTAACCTGCTTTGTTGTTCTATCATGCACATTCACTGAGAAAGTTTCTTTTCTTCAACAGTCTCTCACTCTTTCTGTCCTTCAGCTTGTGGCAGAAGAGATGCTTATGATGTCCATCACTGAGGTTATTGATGTCACCTGCACTTCATCCTCTCCTCATCTTGACTGAATCTCTCTCTTGTTGTCTCTCTCTGTCTCTCTTCTCTGTGCCTCTCTCTCTTACAGTTTGGCCAACATCTTTCATCTTTAGGCGGCGTGATGTTCATGCTTATCTTTAAGTGTGCCTCTCCCTCTGTTGTGACACCTGCATGCTGTCAAGGACAGGCAAAAACGACACAGACATTGGCAGCAAGTGCTAAGGCACAAAAAAAATTCTTTGATGGCGTGTCATGCAGACTTCAAAACATTTAGTGGACCTTGTACATCAAAGCCCTCAAAGTTTAAGAAGTGGCAGTACTGTCATTAGAGTCAGTCTAGATACTTCAGATGGTCCAACTCAGGTATCCTCTATCATCATGAAAAAAATTGGTTGTTTACTTTAGCACCTTTTACTCTCTGCCAAGGAACTAAGTTTATTGTGTTACCTGGTCGTGAGTTACTCATACCTTTTCCCACCTTCCTTCCCTTTTACCTAATCTTATCTATTTATCTCTTTATATTATCAATTATTAACCACCCAAATCATGATCAACAAGTTGTTGATTATTGCTTTGATGTCTCCCCTTAATTATTGCTTAAGGATATGTATACGGATATAAGAAGATATGTACTCTGAATAAACCTACTCCTAACATGCTAAAACACTATTTTGATATAACATTATTGGTTAATTTATATAATTAAGAAAGACATGCTCATTTCTTGAAATGCACAGTTGGAACAACCTTTAACAATCTTCCCAGCAAAAGCAGCTTAGCATAAAGATTGGAGGCAAAGGTTCAAGTTCAAATATATTCTTGACAACATGTCTTACTGGGAATCCACATAGAAAGGGAGACGTGAGACATACAGGTGTCAGATGTTAAGAATATAACAATTAATGAGGGCTTCAATAATCCACTCTGCGGAACTTCATGTTGCTGCTAGTGAGTGCATGTCTACATGATCTCTTTTTAAAAACTTCTGAATGTTGTACGCTCAAAATTTATAAATGTTATTATCTAACTTTCTTTAATGCAATCTCTTTCAATACTTGAAGGGGTTATTTATGTTGCTTGTGCCATGATTGAGTGATGGGACATCATTGAACAGGTGGAGACCAGTTTGAGTGAAAGAGTATAGGGCCATTTTTTAAATCCCAGTCCGTCCTTGAAGTGATTTAAAGCCTCTGGAGCATCTGGCTTGACATAGTAAAAATGCATATACAGGCCTGGAATTAAGTCATTTTTAAGGCAAGCCCACTTTGGCCTTTGATAAATACAAATTTAGTGGGGCATTGCAGCCAAAATTTTTTAAAATTGTGAACAATAAATTATATTAATTGCTATTGTTATATTTTAATGATAAAATAAAGTCTATACATGGGATAAGAGTTATCAAAATTAATCTGGACAAGTTTCAACACCCGTGCAACTATTAGCATTTCAGTCTGAGATCATAGGAGCATTCATAAAAATGACTTAAAACACTTTTTTACATGTTAAACATTAAACACACTGATAAGAAACTTATCAAGGAGTGACCAGGATGATAGCTGTGGGCTGTTTGTAGCATTAATGTTGCTAGGCTATCAAGTGTCTTTAAGTCTGTCTATACTGAATGTGTTAGAGTCAGTCAGCACTAAAAGTGTTTCATTAGTACAGTTTAACCTGCAGGAGTTCTGAGGGCTTGTGTAACGTATTTTTCTGCAATGGAGGAAATAAATTCATGACGAGTGAAAACGAGTCAAAAGCATCTTCCAATGTCCCTACTGCAGAAACAGAATATGTCAAGCTGCCAAATACCACTGTGACATATGATAAGGAGCTCAAAAAGACAAACAGACAGTCGTATAAATGCTAGCAGCTGGAGAAAATAATTTCTGAGTGCTTCCAAGAGCCTAGTAGGAACATGTGTGACTGGTAAACTTTAAAACACAATGTATTAATTGTATAAATGTATGAATACTTACACTGTACAGCGTTAAGTTGCTTGTGCTTATCACATAACATCAACCGTTAATTTATGTCCAGCGTGATGCGTGATTATCACAACTTGTAATTGGCACTGTACAGTGTGTGTGCGTAGCTGCTCTCTGCGCAGGCAGTCTTTCATCCTGTCCTCTGTCTTCTGCTGCTGACGTGATTCACTGCCTGCAGGTACTGCTGATAGAGAGAGGAGGTATTGGTTTGTCTCAGTCAGTAAATAAGTTTACAAGAATTTGTCAAATGTTAAGATACGTGGCAAACTCAGATAAACAGGCTACATACAGACAGTTTTCGTTGCTCTATGATTGTGTAAAACTTACAGGCAGTGGATGGGACACTGCAGGCAAAGCAGTTGAAAATATCGCTTTTTTACATTTTTAAGCTTGTTGAACAGGTGGTTTGATAAAGTACTTGCTGGCTTTTTAACTAAGGTTTTGTTGCACTTACAGTAACGAGTGTAGTTGTCATCAACTTGAGTAAAATGTTATCTTTCACCTATTAAAATTAACTGGCTTGAGATGCAGAAATGCTACCAATAACATAGAAACTGCAGCAACCAGAAATTAGACAATACAGTTACTGCAGCACATCACATTGTTTATGATTGGTTCACAGAATTAATTTAATAATTTCCATAATAAATGTCCAAGCATAACCATGCATAATTCAAACCCAACATCAGGAAAATTTACAAAAACTTAAATGACAATATTTCAAATTTGGATTGAAATTAATTTCTAATACTTTTTAGATGCTTATTATTATGTACATATGACCCTAAATTACATAGTTAGAAAGCTATTGTGGAGTAGGGTTTCCAGTAGCTTTAACTATTCACCCCAGTGATCTGAAGTAAATTGACTGTTTTGTTTTTATAAAGCAAACCATGAAAGTCTAATATTTTGCCTACTTACATAGTTAAATTGAGGTAAAATGTGTTGTTTCCATACTTAAAAGCACAAATACAGGTGTACATTTCGAGAAAGTTGCTATGTGGTGGAGGCATAAAATTTGATGAAATAGCCACTGAATAATGTAGCAAACACACATACACACACACACTCGCACACACACACACACACATACATAGAGTCAAAGGGATTGTTGTCATCAAAATGATACATACACACAAAAACACTGTGCATCTCAGGAGAAATGTTTATTTTCAGAAGCTGTCTCTTTCGCTTCCTATCGCTCTCCTTCAAAGATTCTTGCCTCACCCAAGCTGAGTGTGTCGCTGCCATGCCACCATGGAGAGTTTGAAAGTTAAAAGACAGTGTTTATTGTTTCTAAAGGAATATGAGAATACACAGACATTTCCTGCCACTGCTGTCTTTTTGAAGTGCAATCTCTGTTTATCTTTCTGCAGGGTTTTAGTTTACATTGGAGAATACTCAAATAGAATATTATTGCATTTTTGTATGAAATAAACATCAAATGCGATATGCTGTGCTCTCATCATAATTGCTCTGTGCAAGACCCCTTAACTTTTTCAAAGATGCTATTAGTGGAAATAAATTGGACATGCTACACAATAACAACAATAAACAGGGTTTACACAGGTAAACCAACAGCAGCAATTGTTTTTCTAATTATTATAACATTGCAATAGACATAGTGTTATGAAAACAGATTCTTGAGCAACCATAGTGTTCCCACTGGGAGGCAGAGACTGTCACACATGGTGGGCATCATGCTGTAGAATTTTTATTCCAAAATGAGATAACCACCATCTGAAAAAAATGGCAGAGTGTTGCAAAAATAAGATAATTTATGGTTTATTTGTTTATTTTTTATTTTTTTTTTCAAAAGATATTCTCTAATACAAGCTCTTAATAAACTAGTAACATTACCAACTGAGTCTTTGGATTTTTAAAGATATTCATTTCTGAATTTCATTTATCATTTATTTAAACAATCCGAGGCTTCATATATCAAATTCACAGTATGCAAACAAGTTTTAAAACTGTGTGCCCATAAGCACAAAGACCATGGCATCAATCAAATATACACACACCTGTTCTCAATAGGCTGACAGTTTGACTTGTCAAACACAGGTGGACCTAATAACATTAATTATGGCTGCAATTCACTTAGGGTAAGTAAGGGCCATATTGTACATGCTGGCTCACTGCCATAGCTTAAATTAATCATTATGTTATTTGTTACACCTGTGATTTGTTTCCCAACTAATTAAAATGACGTCCTTGAGAAAGGTGAACAATAGACAGGTTTCCATTTACAAAAAACTGTGTGTGCGCAGTAGAGAGACTGAAAAAACATTGCCACAATGTCAATGACTGTATTTCCAAAATGTTTTTACTATACGCCATGCAAGCTAGCTAACATGACACATGAAATTGAGAATTGTAACCCAGACTACATGGAGTTAGCTCTTGCAGGTAGTGAGAAATGAGCAGTCGGTGTCCCAAACCATTAACAGTCAGCCAGATTTGACTGATACCAAGTAGCCCAATTAGTGTCTCATACCCACTCAATTGTCAGAAAAAGTAGAAATAAAAGTAGCCCAATTTCAGATATGGTAAATGGCTGCATTTATAAAACACTTTCATTCAAAGTGCTTTACAATTTGCCATTCAGTCATGAATACACACCAAAGGCACCATACAAAGTGCTGCCCTAACCATCAGGAAAATTTGGGGCTCGGTGTCTTCAAAAAATTTAAACACCTGTATTAAACTTTTTTTACTTCTTAGGTTCTGGAAGCTTAGCTGCCCACCTGAGCTCCTTCTCAGCACCACAGAAATTTGTGCCTCTGTCAGAATGCAGTTCCATAGTTTAACCTCAGTGGGAGATGAACCTCTTTAGAGCAAGAAGAAATGCATCAGAATCCAGAGAGTTAAGGAGTTCAAGATGCTCCTCCTTGGTGGTCATGCATTTGAATATCACACCCCAACGTTTTTCAGTATGCCGTCCGACTGTGTGTAATTGAGCTACCATGGACTGGTGATTACTAGCCCACTGATGAACTTCAAAGTCACCTGTGGCCAGAAGGTTGCATGTTTTATCCACCAGGCATCTTGCTTCATGAATCCTGAGGCAGCTTGTCAGACAATTGTCAATGTAGAAATTATTTTCCACAGTCCACTTGACTTCCTCATATCCTTTGGACTGATCTCAGACATGTTTCTGAGCAGCAAAGGTTGCACAACTGGGGCTGCTTGTGGTACCAAAGGGTAATACTTGCCATTCATATATAAATATCAGATGCCAATTCCGTCTTCATGTTTCGCCAAAGGAATCTGAGCAAAGGCCAATCAGGTAGCAGTCAGACTTGGTGGAACATGCCCTTTATATTGCCACTTACTGCTACCAAGTATTGGTGGAAATAAAGGAGGACCCCAAGAGGGGAAGGGCTCAGGATTGGACCAAGGAGTAGCTGGTCATTCAGGCACATTTCCTGGAATCTGAATGAACAATTGAATACCAGACAGGCTTTATTATTATGATGGACCATATGATGGGGAGATACCAGGATTCTGCTGAACTATTTACTGTTTCAGGAAGAATTTTCTTGACATAGCCAGCTTTCTCTAGCTTTAGTATTTCCTCATTGTAGACAGCTGTCTTCTCCAGATCTTTGAGGAGCATTCATTCTGTACTCCTTAAGTTGGGCATGGTAGCATACATCAGAGCCTTCGGTTTGAGAGCATCATGAATCCAGAGAAGAGGAGTTGCATAGTGCTCAGTTCCATGAATAGTCACCCTTTCCCTTCGGGCCTCCAACATCTTAATGGCCTGTTTGTCTTGTTGGGACCAAGCGACTTGTTTCTCACCCTGGAAGGGTAGTACATCCAGTTTCCATAGTTTTTCAACATGACTTAGCAAAGAATCAGATCAGAAGCAGTGAACAGATATTGGTGTGTTGGAGGATAACTTTCAGGTAAACCCTTGTGACCTTGAAGGGTCCAACCCAGCTGAGTGTGCACAGCAATGGGACCTCCCTTAGAGCTTCTTCTCACAGGCTCCATGGGCAAGATAAGAGCAGAATTGTCGGAGCCAATCAGGACAAGAGGTTGGACTTTCCTGAAAGGCTGAAGGGGGATATCTCCCCCTTCAGATATGGGTAGTGGTGCTTAAGAGACCAAAGAGGGTATGACTGATCAATAAGATTAATCTCCTTTCCAGTGAAAGCCTGCCGAATGGGGCATCTGACTGTAGGTGCTGAGATGGGAGAGATCTCAAACTGAACACTTTTCCCTTCACTGTGGTGTGGTTGAGATCAGAAAGAATGGTGCAGAGAGCAAGTACTTCCTTCTCTCCCTTCAGTTGAAGCTGTTGGACAGCAGCATGTAGGCTCATGGATCGAACAGAGCTATCATCCAATATGGCATATGTACTGAGTGAGACATTATCATTCCACAGAAGTACCGGGACAACTTTAAGAAGTACATGATCAGAGGGGTTGGAGTAAGAGAAGTTCACTTTGCTGTGTGAGCGTGAAGGTTTAGGACGTGGCTCTTGCTTAGCCACAGGATGCAAGACCTGAAGATGGAGCCGGCCACAGTCAGAACAGGGTTTCTTAAGTGTACAATCAACAGTGGAATGAGAGGTATGACCGCACCTCCAGCATCTGTTGTCCTTAGTTATCTTGATGATGATGATTTTAGTTCCTCTTTGATTTGGGATTTCATTTGAGGGCATTTGGTAAGGTGATGATCATGGCTTCGACAGAACAGGCAGTGGATGTTAGACCTTCTGTGTGTGGTAACAGGATGATTAGTTTTCCAGGTGGATTGACGGGACTGGATTGGAGGAACATCCAGATTAGAGCCATGACAGACAACTGCCTGACTCTTATTCTTGGTTGTTCTGGGTGGCCTGTTGCTTAGTTGCTCCTGCTGATACCATTGGACAAGTCAGTTTGAAAGCCTCTGCTGCTGAGCCTTTGATTGTAACCATCCAGCCAAGTCCCTCAGATTGAATGGGTTCAAGGTAGCTACAGTGAGTTTGCCTTGTAACTGTGAGAATTCGATGAAATACTCCCTTAAGTATTTAGACAACTTGCTCATTAAATGGTCAACATGAGAGCAACAGTTCAGCTCATAACCATTTGGGCCCTCTAGTGATAAAAGCATACTTATCAGCAGGTGAATCCGTAGGGAAAAGCTCCGAAACCTTGTGAGTCACCAATTTTGACATCAGGTGCTGCAAGTATTGCTACCATCTCACTCTGAGCCAGAGATGCACTGTAGCAGTATAAGGCTTGGGATGATGATGGCAAGAGTGAGCGATCTGAGCTTCAGGCAATTTAAGATGCTCAACGAGAACATGATATTTATTTTTGTCACTCAGCTGAACATGAGGGTTCAGAAGATTGTCCAGGGCCAGCTTCAGGTTGGCAAAGTCTCTCTCATTATCCTTTGTGAAGTCTGGTACTGCAGGCTTATGGACTCTATACAGTGATGGCCCATATAGAACTGTGCTAGCTGAAGCTGTGGTGGTAAGATGAGTCATTTCCAAAGGTGGTGGCAACTGTACCTGAGCTACCCGTTGTGATGAAACAATACACTGATTTCCTGGGGCTATTGGATGGAAAGAACAAATCAGATGGCTTGTGGCAGGCATGGCATCACCTGCAGGGAGAGCAGCAAAAGGTTGAGGATTTGACAGAAAATGATGAAGAAGATGACAGAAGAGGCCGTGTGCAAACAGGGCCTAAAGAGGAGGGAATAGGTTGTGAATGTACCACACGAATTGGTGAGCGTATTACTTGAAACTGTACTGGTAAATGCTGATGAGAGGGAACATGAGTGGTATGCTTCGGAAAGGATCCAGGCTGTAAATTGAGTTGTTTGTTCAAGCTTTGAATTGTGAGAGGAGGCTTATATTGTGGTGCGGATTGAAATGAAAAAGCTACAGGTATCTTAACTGTACTGAGAGGAAGGTTATAGTGCTTGTAAGCAGTGAAGTTCTCCTCTGCTGAATTGATATGCTCATTCGGGGCTGTAAGTTGCTGAATATCTCTCAGTTTGGTTTTAGGCCTGACCACAGGGTCTGATGTGTGATCAGTTTTCAGGTGAGGTCAGTTTCTTCAGTGATTCCACCATGTTTGACAAAGACTCTTTATTCCTATGAAGTGTAGATATGGCTTTTCCTGACCTGGTAGATTGTACCTCACCCTCAAACCCATAATGCTGAGGTTTATGCCTTTCTCTCCTAGAACAGGTCTTGTGATGTGTCTTGTCTGCTGTGTTCTATGAGAGAGATGGGCTCCTGAATACATCTCAAACTTGGACCTAAAAAATGGGACATATGCAAAATAACCTTCAAATACTCTTCAGAAAAGACTCTGAAGAAGAGGTAACAGCATTAATCAGCAAGAACAGAAGAGGAAATATCATCTTTGGATATATTTTTTAAATCAAAACAACTAGCTAGCTGTTAACTGCTAACTGCTACCTGCCACTGTTACCAACATTCTGCGCTGAGGAAGCTAACAGAAGAGTTATTTCGTGAAGACAAGAAGCAAAATTAAGGGGTCCTTGTTGGTGGTATTTTCTCACTCTCTCCATGAACTGGTGTGATGGCGGCATGACCAACCTCTCCTAGTTTCGACTATGCAATGTCTTTGGCCATGTCTACGTCTATGTATGTGTCATCGTGTGTAGTGCCAGGGAAATAGATCTAGGATCATCAGTTTCTTTTGGAAATTTGTAACAAAGACTTTTGCTATGAGAAATACTGGCTGGGAGAGCTAAATCAGCTGAGTGAGCTTGGTCTGCTATGCCCAGTGGGCCCAAAGGAGGCCACAGCGTTGCCTGGAGCTGCGCTGGAGAAAAATGCGCTGGAGGAAAATCGAAAGCAGTGTGACAGGATGTGGAAGTGGGGTAAGTGTGGAAGAGTGCAAGCTAGGCTAACTCTCAACCCATACAAATCGTCAGTTCCAACAATTATGTTGTCTAATGTTCTCTGGACAGTAAAATGGATTATTAGTAGATTTGATTTATTGATTTGGACAGTGATTTTATTGATTTTAAACATTAAAGATGCGCTGCACCAGAGTTAGCTTGAAGCTAATTTGCATCCGTAGTCCCCCATGATCAAAATATATAACAGCACAGCAACAAACAGTACAAAGCAAAAAAACAACAACAAAAGAACCACACAGAACACATCATACAAAATACAAAATACAAAGCTACACACAACAGCACATCACAAACACCCACAATGTCAATTAGAAATTAATAATGTAAACTTGTCAAATTAAAAGCAAGACTACCTGCGCTAATGAGAAGACCATAAATGGAGTTTAGACTCAGTGGGCACACAGCTGATTGGTCTTTAGTAGATTTTTTAATTTCACTTTGAATGTATTGATTGAACTATAGTTCTTCATATCATCAGGTAGGGCATTCCATTGAGTTGTGGCTTTCACAGAGAAAGCTGACTTCCCAAATGCAGTGCGACAAATTGGTATGGTACAATCTTGTATAGAGGATATTCTGGAGGATCTAATAGAACTTACTGAGTGAGTTTACACAAAGTCACATAGTGGAGGAGGGGCCAAACCATTTACAATTTTATAAACTAATCACAAATTGGAGAATAATCTAAAATTCTCAAAGCTCAGTAAATTGTATTTCTCCGGTACCCTATAGTGATGGAAATGCATTGGCGTTTTGTCCAAAGTTTTTAAGAGTTTGTTTGTATAAGGACTCAAGAGGTTTATGGCTGTTTCTCCAGTCTGCCCCCAACATGTGATGCAATAAGACATATGGGAAAGAATCATAGCATGCATAATTATCTTGGCTGCGTCCAAAGAGAGACAGTTTCTAATATGTCTAAAATTTGCTAAGTTGTACGTTATGGTTTTAACTGTTTTTTAACATGTTTCTTAAAGTTCAAATTTGGATCCAGTGTCACACCAAGATATTTAAAATCAGTAACTATGTCAGTTTGTTCACCTTTGATGAAAATATCAACGTTAGGAGGTTGTACCATAGTTTTAGAGAAAAACATACCTTTTGCCTTGTTTACATTTAGACTCAGACATGATTGATCAAGCCAATGTGTGATCCTTTCCGATGCAATTGTTAGCTTAGCAGCAGATAACTCAGCTGTTTTTGCATGTGCGTACACAATGGTGTCATCTGTAAACATTTGTAGTTCTACGTCATGACATTGTTGAGGGAGATCATTAATATATAGGCTAAATAATAGGGGACCTAACACTGACCCTTGTGGAACACCCATTGTGCACTTCATGTTACTAGACAGTGTGTCACCAACTTTAACATTTTGTATCCTATTAGATAAATATGAAGACATCCATGCCAGTGCTCTAGATGAGAAGTTAAATTTAGAGAGTTTCAATATTAAAACATCATGATTGACTGTATCAAATGCTTTACACAGATCTAAAAATACAGCACAAACTACTCCTCCTTTATCAAGTCTTGATTTAATTTGCTCTATTAAGCGCTCTAAAGCCAAATTGTATACAATGAAGACTAAAACTGCTTGTATTAAGAAATGTTGTCACTTGTTTAATGACAACTTTCTCAGCAACCTTTGAGAGCACTGGCAGTATAGTTATCGGTCTGTAGTTACTGGCTTCAAGGCAGTCTCCAGATTTAAAAATAGGCATGACAGTGGCACACTTCCAGTCATCAAGAAAGGAGCTGTGTTTAAAAGACAAGTTAATTAAATGAGCAATAACTCCCCCATCAGTACTTTTCTCTCTACATGCACTTTAATGCACTGTGCTGCTAACTGCTTATTCTTTTTTTTGTTTTGTTTTTTTCTCTTGGAATTTATCATTTTTTTAAGAGGGAATTTTAACTAAATCTTGAATCTTGAATGTGCTGATTCAGTTCCATTGTTCACATACTGCTCATTTTTATTATTTTCCCCATGCATTTCCATTGTCTTGAATTTAGGTAGTCAGCGCTCCGGCTCGAAGGACCATATTAAGCTTTATTACTTCTTAGGTTCTGGAAGCTTAGCTGACCGCCTGAGGTTATCAAATTAAAGAGACATTGACAATGATTGCAGATTTAGAAGTTTTATTGTCCATCCAAAACCATGGTTTCTGCAGTGCAAACGATACATAGTCCAAAATTAATAACACAAACTAAATACTAATCAACTAATCAACAATTATCAGCTGGGTTGAATTTCAATCAATAATTAACTCAAAATATTACAACAGACTAAAGGAAAATAAATACAGATAAACATAGCATGCTTACATTCTCAGGAAGGCATGGTAAGGAGGCTGGATGGAGAGCAGAGAGATATGCAGTTCTGAGTGAGGATATTATATAGTAGGAATGTGCAGAGAGCCCAGTATTTGTATTTGTATCTGTATTTTTTGAGGCAGCAAAATTATTTGTATTTGTATTTGAATAAAAGTCAAAAGAGAGTTAAAAATCTTGTGGGTTTTTTTATAATGCTTTTAGTTTGAGAAAATTAAAGTGTTACAATAAGTGTTCATGAATAAACAACCTTACAAAGGAGGTCCCCACACCAGGTCTCGAACTGGAGTCTCCCAGATCATAGATGACTGTGCTGACTACTGAGCTAAAACTTTACTTATCACCTCATTGCAGACAGACCTCTACCTATTTATACACCCACAACACAGAGACAGCACAACGTGTAATGTGAAGGGAAGAACTTCAAAGGCAATTTCTTGCTTTGCACTTTTCATTTATTGCCTATTTTTTACAACCTAACTTTGCGGAAAGGAGAAGGGAAACAACAGGTTATGGAGAGTCCCTTGGGAGGACTTCACCTGTGTCAGTAGCTCAGCTTTATCTCTGGGGAACACCCCAACTCTGGGAGTGATGTCCAAATAAGAAAATGTGCGTCATGTAGCAGGTGGATGTGACTCCACTCGTTGAGACCTGCTGATAGACAGAGCAGAGGACAGAGACTGAGATAGCGATGTAACCGACCTGCGCCCTGGTATTTGACATGTTTTCTTTTTTCTTCCTGAAAACGAATGAATTTTAAAATATTTGTGTGAAACAAATATTTGTAAAAAACCCACTTTTTGTGCTTTGTTGAATAATGTATGTGTATTCAAGCAAACCCCTGTTATATAGTGGCTTGAAGCAAACCTGTCTGCAATTGGCCATCAAGCAGGGGAATAGGGTCTGATGTAGAGAATATTCTGTCCACCAGGGGCCACCATTTAGACGGCATGAGAAAATTCACAACAACCTGAGTATGTGATAGGTGTGTCGGAGGAAAGTGCAAAATAAAAATGAGAAAAATTGCCATCTTGTTTACTACTGTAGAACTTATTACATAGTCTACAAGGTTTCAGTCTGTCTGACCCACTACCCAATCTGGCAACACTGATTAAGACCACAGAATCCCCCTTGCACTCATGTTACCATACTGTACATGAAATCCCTGCTGTTTGCCTGTACAAGTTGAGAGCAGGAAAGTTCAGTCACTCCGGTTATTAGCAGTGTTAGAATGTATGATGTAACTGCTGTTTGCAATCTAAATATACCACACACTATATATATGTATATATATATATGTATTCCAGATGTCTGTCTGTTAATAAATTATTTAATTCAGGTCTTATTTATCAGCCACTGCAGATCATGACATGATGCTTTTCAGTCTGTTATTTCTATTAACTGTCGCCAAGTCTCACACCAAAACACATCAAATTAATCAGCAAACCAGTGATTATAGACCCTGACAAACTTTTGCACTGATAATTAAACAGCCATAAACAGTAACACCATATCTACACAGGCTGTGTAGCGAAAGTAGCACATTAGCAGAGCAGCAGCAGCAACTTCAGTCAGCCATCAGTGTCTACACAGGATGCATTCAAGCAGTATTAAGTTTAAGTGTACCTGTTCTGTCAAGACACACGTGAGACAGATGACTGAAAAACACGAAACTGATCTCTAGTTGCTAATAGATAATTATGCACTCTAAAGTGAAGGGAGTTGTCCTTCTTAGGATATTGAACATTTTCCACCTGTTACACTTTTTGATTTGTGTAGTTTGTAGCATAAAAACAATGTTGATCTCCTCATGAGCTCATAAGTCTTTCCGATTTGTTGTCTATACCCCCCGTGTGCATGCGCATGTCACAATGACGTGGCTTGGAAACCCTTCTGTCCAATCCTACCTGTTGTACATCTAAACACCTTCAAATCACCATATATGGTAAACAACATCCCTCTAATAGCCCTAGCAGCGTGAATGTAAAACTACTTAATGTTATGGAAAAAATGTATAAAGTGAGAGAGAAATTAAAGACTAACTTTACAGACAATGAGGTTAGATACTGCCATATGAGGTTAAGCTAAACCAAACGGTTTATATGGAAATTCTAACCCTTGGCTTGTCCAAGAAAACAAAAAAGACAGAATGAGAGCAAGTGACAAATGTTGTCCACACTGTCACCCATAAAAAAAAATAAAAAAAAAACAGGTGAAAGAAAAATAGCTCAACCTGAATAAAAGAAAGGATTGCAGGACACAAAGAGACATCAGTGCCACAGGAGGGGGGCAGAGTATCACTTCAGTGTCATCCAAAGATGACAAAATAGCAGCAGTCACTGTTGAGGCGTCCATGAAAAGCATCCATCAACCAGAGGAGGCTGGACCACCACAAAGAAGTCAGCGATTTAATTCTATTTGTTGTAGCATAACAAGCAAAATAACTGAATTACACAATTCAATTAGAAACAATGGCACTGAAACGTAAACAGTTCATTATTAGTGCAGAATTATTAATATTCCAGATTATCTTGCATTGGCTCAGAGATCTCCGGTGCATATCGAGCTGCAGGTGCTCAGTGATGTAGAAAAGAAACATAATGAAATACTCAGAGGCATCGCTGGAATCAAGGAGGAATTGCAGGGGGTCAATGTATATTTAAAAGCACAAAATTTCTTAAAGAAATTATTGCTTTGTTCTCATGTCAAAGAGATACTGCATCACCATGAGGTCAAGAATGTCTTCAGGTACAGCAGTCTATATAGTGCAATAGTGCAAGTTTGGGGAGGATCACAAAAACATATTTTGTACCTTTGTGCCATTTTTTCTTTTGGTTATAATAACATTATACTTATTAAAGTAATTGCTAAGATCTGGGAACATGGTGACATTTCTACAGTTACGTTGTATGGGGAAAGAAACAAGCAGTCAGACAATCATATCATGTTGATTAGGCATGATGGCCAAAACAACAGAAACAAGACCCATAAACCGGAATTAGCCGGTAGCAGCTCCTGCAGAAATATCATTAGGACTGCAATGATTATTTTCATTGTGGATGAATCTGCCAATTGTCTATTAATCGACAGTTGTTTTCAAAAAATAGTTTAAAATGCTGATCACAATTTCATGGAGCCCAAAGTGACTTATTACAACCGCCTGCTCAGTCTGTCTAACAGACCAAAACCTACAGCTTCAATTCACTTCAATTCAAGTTTATTGTCATTATACAGTGCAGAGAACACGTACAACAAAAAGTGTCTTGTGGCTCCTTGGAGACGGTGCAAAAGGTAGATAAAAAAGAGCAAATAGGCATGCAATTATAACATAAAACAATAATATAAACGTGCAATAATAAAAGAAGGAAATACTTTATACACTATATAACACTATAGCACTACATACATGTGCATTTAGGGGAACAAAGTATTTACATGTGCATTTGTAAGGCAGCCGGATAAGCCTATAGTGCAAACAGCAGAAATGTAAACAGTAAAGTATGGGGATAAAATTGTAGCAATATTATTTGCAAATGAGTGTGGAGAGTTGTGTAACTGTATTTCAGTCTGTGTGTGTGTAATCAGATTTGTACTGCATAAGTAACTGTAATTTGTGAATGTGTACAGGAATCTGCAAATGTGTAAATGCATACACAGATCTCTGAATGCGTAGACAAATCTGTAAATATGCATTAGATATTAATGGCTGAAAAGTATTTTGCTCCAAGAGCTGGAAACACAAACAAGTCATCAGTTCCAACTCAGATATGCCTCTCAATTGAATGTCTTTTTACACGTGATTTTTGCTACACTTCTGCTGTGGCAGAGATCTCCAAATACATGAGGCAATTTGCAAATGTGTATGGTGATTTGTCTGTAACTCCAGGGGCCCTATTTTAACGATCCAAAGTGCACGGTCTGAAGCGCATGGTGCAAGTACATTTAGGGTGTGTCCAAATCCACTTTTGCCAGTTTAACGGCAGAAAAAATGGTTGCAGCGCCAGGCGCATGGTTCAAAGGGGTTGTCCTTAGTCTCTTAATTAATCATGGGTGTGTTTTGGGCAAAGCATGCAATAAACCAATCAGCTCTCCAAGGTGCTGATCCTGCTGCTGGCAGCAGCTAGAAGCTATGCAAATTTATTTCCTTTAGTTTAATCATTGTTTTCACCTCATTTATATCCCCATGTGTTCCTTATGTCCTCATGTCTGATCCATTGTTGATATCCGTTTGCTGGGTCTTGACAGACACCCTCAGCCTGAGTTTGAATACCTATGTGTATTGCCACTATTTCATCTTCATCAACTTCATCTGTCATCACTGCGATTAGTTAATTCTGATGAATATGAGGACTAACTATTATGACATGTATTTTTTTAAAATATGTTGATGTACACAATTATAATCTTTCACATTGTAATCCTTTTATTTGTAGTCTTTTGCATATTTGTGCACTGCCGCGCGTCTGTGTGTGTGTAACAAGCAGAGTTACGCACATTGTGCACCCGCCTATGTAGACACATATTACTATCTTGATAATGCATCCTTAAAATAACAGTGAAACACTGCACCATTGACTTCAGACCAGGTTTTTGTTTGTCAATAGTGCAATCGCTTTCTGCTGCCTCAAAATAGCAATGTGCCAACAATGCGCCTGACCACACCTGATTTTAAGACCAACACGCCCATGGGCTCTTAGATATGTGCAAGTGCATTTGCTCTTTAAACAACATGGGTGCTGGATGGGAAAATGACAACTGTATCCGTCTGCAGACACTTGCATCACACTTGGTGCCGCTTTGCGCCGCTTTGCACTGGGTGTAAGATAGGGCCCCAGGTCTTCTTTGCCCTGACCTCAGGCTCACAGACTCATGCTGCCAGGCTGACGCTCATCACTAAAGAACTTCCTCTTACAGCATGGCCCTAATAAGGAGTCAAGCAACCGAAACAACAAGGCAGGATACAGTACAGCTGCAAGTTACTGTACTGTTCCTCTTTGCTTTTAACAAGCACAAATAGGTGTGCCCATGTTTCCATGACTTTCCATCTCAGCTGATGAGTGACTGCTTGCTCTTCAACATTGCTAACAGTGCAACCTGACAACCTGTAATGCTTTAACCTTGCTACAGA
The DNA here is from genome assembly GCF_914725855.1 of Thunnus albacares. NCBI lineage: Eukaryota > Metazoa > Chordata > Actinopteri > Scombriformes > Scombridae > Thunnus > Thunnus albacares. The sequence goes on along the minus strand of NC_058108.1, from coordinate 10,391,113 downwards.
TTGCTAGCATGAGCTAACATTAGCTAACAGACTGAGCAGTATTACTGCAGTGTTTCCCCTGAGACAACTGTAAGTAAACACTAATATCATGTATAAGATATTCTCTTTGTGGCTAACATTATTACAATCGATGTGTGCAATCTCATCTGCATTTTATTGCTGGGGTGTGCTGGCTTAGCGTCTAGCCTGTTTCTGTAAACAGTTATGTGATATGGTTATGTAAATTTGTGTGTAATCTGCATAATCATGGTAACATATTTTGTTGTTTTCCATAATCTGAGCAAGTGGAAGCATGTAGATGTTAAACAGAAGAGGCCCCAGAATGGAGCCTTGGGGAACTCTGCAAGTCATTTTGTATTTAGAGCAAGCTACAAGGAGCCACAGTGTGTTTGCTGTCATCTTATCATCTGTGCTGAACAGATTCCTTCATCTGCTACAGAGACACCAGTATCTAACACAGCAGGTAAGAATGCTGTTCTGACACAACACCAGAAGTGACAACGTCAATGTTAACAAGAAACCTGCAAAGGTTTGTCTACATTTTAACATGGCAAAGAATTCAGTATTTCTTTATACTGGTTGACATTTATTTTAATAAGCTATAAAAAGTAGAAGACCTGATTATTACATGATTTTAAGCTCAGCCAAGTCAGGTGTTTGTTGTGTAATCATAACTCATAGTTAGTGTAACATAAGAAATAGATTTGAACACAGCCTCATTGATTTCTTGCAACTTTGATGAAGTAGTAAAAGCATTTGGAACCAATCTACATGATATTTTTATAAACAAGAGTACTAATTTTGTACTACTTGTGAATCTGATACTCTTATTAATTGGACAAGCTTTTCAGAATGTGGCATCAACTGCAGCCTATACTTGTACATCCTGCAAAACCAGCACCTGAAACAATTCCCTGACATCTGTGAGAAACCACTGCAACCTACCTTCAAGGACGTGTTGACACGTACAGCCAACAATTTGATATATAGACATGTGAAGGACATCAGCCTTGATTCTCATATGATGTAGACTACTACGTTGGTTTCTACATCTACATCTACATATTCAAGCAAGAGATAGACCAAAGTGGCTTTGTTTGCGTTTATACGGTCTAAATTATAAAAAAAATGGGAGAAGTTAGCACTCAACTTTAATCATCAACATTTCACTGCATCTTACCTTCTTCAGGGTTTTTGAGTTATGAAAATAACTAAACTAACACCAACAAATGTCAAACTGTTTAAAACAACCGTGTGTATGTTTCTGGCAGGAACTGACAGGTTAATCATTGAAAATGTATTTTATGGACTTACAGTACATGCAAGAGATCTCAACCAATGATAAAGCAACATAAAGTGACGTATAGTAATTTAACAAGATGGCTGATGTCAGACCAACAACAATCATCTTAGCTGGCTGGAAATGTACTACACAGCTTACAGACAGTGTTGTAGTGGAACACAATTTTAAATACCTGATTGTTACAGCAAACCCTTCATCCACCTATTACTACATTTTATGCATTGTGTAAAGTTCTTTGAATTGTCTTGGTGTTGAAAAGTGTCTTAAATTTACTTTGTCTCATCTTGTGATGCGCCAGTGTAATAGTTTTCTAGGGAGGGAGATGTGTGCACGCTGTTCCAATAATTAATCCTTGATTGATTTAGAACATAATGATCAGCTGTTACTTCATTTTAACACACTGTAAATGTCCCGTAGGTGGCACATCTTTGAACTTGGTGTGCATTTACCATAACAGGTCTTTTTATATTGTACTGAAACACTATAACAGACTAAATGCTGCTTCACATTTCGCTCAGAAAGCACGTTTAACAACCTCTGAGCCTAACTCTGAGATGATGAACCCTGAGATAAGAAACTGAGTTTTTGGTTCCAGAACAGCTCAATCAACTCAGTAAAAGAGTTCAATCACCTCAGTATGTTCACTTTAAGTCAAGCATATGCATGGTGAAAGAAAAAAGCCATCATCAATGGAGCTCCAATACTACGATCCACCATGGCAACAAGTTAATAGAAGGCAGAGCCTCCATACTAATCCAGTGGAGGCAGAAACATTAATGCATGTGTATGTTTTATCTTCAAAAAACACAGCAGCTGTTTCAGAGCCTGAGTCAGAGCGGGGAAAAGTGTCAATAAGGAAACACAATAAACTTGTATTCAGTGTAGTCCATTAATTCATCCTTTACCAGACTTGAATTTCCTTCATTGCTGATAAAGTGGTGGAATCTTAGTGTATATTAGGCTATACATTACAATTTAAATATATTTATTCAGCCTTGACAAAACACAGGGGGCATTAGGTTACTGCAGCAATTCACCCAGAGTTTAAATTACCTCTGTTTCTGGAACAGGGTTAACAAACTAAGTTTTCACTAATCCCGCTTTCTGATATAGACCTCAGGGGTCTATCCTAGAAAGCAGCTTTAACAAACTCTGAGCCTAACCCTGAACTGAGTTGATCTTGAAAGAGAAAATTCTGAGATTTTGGTTCCAGAACAGCTGATCAGAGTCAGTTCAATTAACTCTATGTTCACTCTGCGTTCAGAGCATGCATGCTGAATGAAAAAAGCCATCATTAATGGAGCTCCAATATTATGATTCACCATGGCAACAGGTAAATAGGAGGCAGAGCCTCCATTTTAATCCACTGGAGGTAGAAACTTTGATGCATGTGTATGTGGACTGTGAATATTTATCTTTAAAAAGATAGTAGTGACACAACCTGAGTGAGAGTGGGGAAAAGAGTTCATTAGTAAACATAATAAAGTCTTACTCAGTGTCGTCCATTAATTCATCATTTTCCAGACTTGAATTTCCTTAATGGATGATAAAGTGGTGGAATCTTATGTGTATTAGGCTATAGCCTACATTACATTTAAATATATTTATTCAGCTTTTATCTGACTGGACAAAACATACTGAAGATGAATTATATAGTTTAAGATTAAAAACATATAGATAGATAAAACAGATGATAGATATGTTACATAGAGACATGATTGTAAGCTCACAGTCTGCACCAGCAATAATGAGTTTGGTGATTTGCGGTTGAAAAGGTGTCAAGGTTCAAACTGAGAGAAAATGTTTAGACGTCTGTTTGGATCTTGGCTTAACAGCATTCAGTGACTATATGTATTTCAACAAATGCAAGAAAATATAGAAAATTTAAACATAGTCACTGATGCTGTTAAAACACATGAAGACTCAGCCTATTTAGAAGCCTCACTTTCTAACTACATTTAGTTTGCAGTCAGCAGATGCACCACAATCCATCTCACTCGGAAATATTAATAATCGCCAACATGACATAAAAACTAGGATATGTTCCACCAGTGCGACCAATCACATCATGAGTCATATGAGGTGATTATTGATCTTATGTGTCTAAATCTTTTTTTTCATATTCAGTGGTATAAAAGAAGGATATGCAGAGGTTTGATTGTGAGCTGAGGGTGAATTCACGCTGTGTCATATTTGAATGTGAGGTGAGATCAATATTCAAAGAAATGACTGATGTGCATAAAAAGGGTAACATTGTTAAAGACTTTCCTTGAGTAACAACCAGGATTCTGATTCTGACATACAGTAAACCTCAGCCAATGAATGTGCTTCGATATGCGCTTTGATATCGACTGAATGAATGAGGAAATGAAACGTGTCTGACAGCTGCTTCAGGCTCTGCAGGAGGAGACAGAGAGAAACTCAGGGTTTGTTGAAGTAAGCCTGCCAGCAAGCAGGATAGGTTCACAGACTGAGTTACCACACTAACTCACCCAGAGTTTAAGTTACCTCATATCAGAGTTAACAAGTTTTTCACTAAACCCGCTTATACACCCCTGGTTTTGGACTCTTTGAGTAAACATTCTTGTTTGGCTTCTTGTCAACAGATTGATGTTGTCACTTCTGCAAAACTAAACTAGCTTTTCTGGGGTGTTCTTTGTCAGAACAACATTCTTACCTTCTGGGTTAGATACTGGTATCTACTGTAGCAGATGAAGGAATCTGTTCAGCGCAGTGATCAGATGACAGCAGACGAACACACTGTGGCTCCTAGTAGCTCACTCTAAATAGTACACAGAAAAAGCTTTAGTGATCAGTTCACTAAATTTATACAACCCCTATAGCAAAAGTAACTGGTGTAAGTTTTACCTATCACCCTCAAAATACAAAAGTACCTTACTTATGTTTTCCTTGGTATCATTCACCTGATGTGTTGGCTGACTGTGACTGATACAGCATGCAGTCTGGTGCAGGTTGCTAACTGAAAATATAGTTTTCATATCATGCAGGCTGCTGTCACTAACATAAAGATCTGAACAGCCTGTTGATAATAACATGTTTTTTCCCTACTGCTCCATCCTGCATTCTGCATCCTGTATTCTCTTAGGTACGAATGAAATTTACATTTTGTTCAGTCCAGACCTGTCTTATGAGTCATGAAGAGATCATCCCTGCCTTTCTTCACAGGGGAAAACACTTGCTTGACTTACAATTATACTGTCCTAGTTTGAATTAATTTGGAGTTTAAATATAATACCGAATTTAACAAAATTAAATTCATATTCTGTTTACCATGTCATCATCATGGCTGCCAATTTACTGAAAGATCTTTTTAGATATTATGATTTTTATTGGTTTATGTTGGTGCAGCAACTTCTTCATTTCAGTTGTTGCTTGGAAACTTCTCTCACTCTGGCAGCTGCCTCTGTGTCTCTAGAAGAAGAAGAAGTACTTTATTGATCCCCATGGGGAAACTGATCCTCTGCATTTGACCCATCCTAAATACACACTAGGAGCAGTGGGCAGCTGCAGTGCAGTGCCCAGGGACCAACTCCAGTTCTTTGGTCAGGGGCACTGGCAGGAGTATTAACCCTAACATACATGTCTTTGATGGTGGGAGTAAACCGGAGTACCTAGCGGAAACCTAGACAAACATGGGGAGAACGTGCAAACTCCACACAGAAAGGACCTGGGACAGCTGGGGTTTGAGCCCAGGACCTGCTGTGAGGCAACAGTGCTAACTGAGCCACCATGATGCCCTCTCTGCAGGTCTCTGTCCAGTATCATCTTGTGTTGCAGCTGACAGTGTAACATCACTGTAATATTGTAATATTCTCTGACTGTAATATTCTCTCCTCTAGTATCTCTGTGACTGTCACATGACCGCCTCCCATCATGGACCACTTTGCTTTGGAAAGCATCTAAATTCATGTCAAAGCATTCCCTGTTTATTTCTGTCATAGTGCAGAGCTGATCTGATGACACATTGTTGGCAGCTGGATACCTATTTTCTAATTGTTTTGGGTCTCCGACTACTGTCACTCCTAAATTTGTTATGTTTTTGTCTTCTGATTTCTTCTGACTTGAACCTGTGCAGTGTTTATACTCTTTGGGATTTTTTTTGCGAATGAAATGCATAAATGGAGCGGAACATGGAGCCTCATATGGCACTTGTCAGGGTGTGGATTATGCTAATGAAACACACCTCCTCATGAACAGGTGGCATTCATCAAGCTGAAATGAGCGATATATGACAAGTTCAGGCAGTTAAGAGAGTTTGTTGAATCTGACTTGGAACACTCATATGAGGAAACCTCACAGAAAATAAAAAGAGTTTTATAGGATAAAAATATGAAAATGTCCTTGCATGAGGCCCAATGTTGTTGGCTGCTCCTTTGCATACTTGCCGTGTATGAATTCGGTGCACAACTAGATGGACTGATCTGCAGTTGATTCATCTGTAGTCATCTGCTACACATCGCCACAAGTGATTTTGATTGTTAGTAAAGGAACGTGTCTTACAGTAGAAGCAGCATATGACATATGTTCATTTGATAAACAGAGAGGCATGTTGCCACTTATCGGCGTCACACTTTGTTTTGGTTTCAATCCATATGTATGCAAACTAAACACTCATCACTCCTGTCAGGATGAAGCAATTTAGCAAAACAATGATAAGCACTGATGAAAAGACTCTTCCAGTCGCTAGGTTTTGTGTGGAGCCTTTGATGTTGCCAAACTCTAGCCTCACTGTGCAATCAGGCAATGACACCACAAATGAGCCACTATCTCCGCTCAAAGTACAAACCGTATTACACACACACACATAACTGCACACTCAAAGGGGAACATACAGTACGCATGCAGTAATGACACAAACACACAAACACGTTTTACCAGTCTCTGTGACTCCTGGAATGGGAGTCATCTAGATTATTCTGAGACAAAGTGGAGAGAGAGTAACAGGGAATGAGAGCTTGTACATCAAAGCCAGCTTGGTTGATAGTGATCGCAGCTCGTGGCTGCATGGAAATGTGCAGCACGACACATCACTCTCAGCAGGACTTCATGATATTGGTCTATGTGGGTGTGTGTGTGTGTGTGTATGTATGAGATTTGTCATCCAACAGTTTGTTGGATCTTTATCTTATTTCCTATGAAAAACTCTGTCAATGACATGTGTTGGTGTTTGTGTGTATGCCAGTGTGTGATTTCTCCAGTGACTCCCCACGGTTAGCAGGCCCAGGGCAGATGTGATGCACCAGATGTTATCCTTTATGTCTTCTTCCTCCTTTGCACCCCCTTGCCTCCTCTTGACAGACATACAAATATGCATACTAAAACATATAAATACATAAGCTTGCGGTTTCTGCTCCAAAAGTGTCTTATCTTGGCAAAATAAATATTTTAATTACATGTAGTGAAGAATGACCAATTATTAATTTGAGCATGTTTTGTGAAGATTGGACTCATCTTGTCAAATACATGCCATTGTCTGAAACTGCACACATTTGTGATGGCTACATGAATGCTAGTAGAAACAAGAATGAATTCAGTTAGTATATCTTGTCACATTTTTCAAAGCAAATTCGAATATTTGATTCAGTAACTCTAGGGTGTTCTTGCTCGTTTTTAATTTCCTCCATTTATTGGCTTGTGGCATGTGTCACCTAGGCATGCTATATATATTGTATTTTTAAGCTATTCAGAAATGCCATCATTTCGCATACGACTAATACTACACATGCTCTTAGAGACTTTTTATGGAGGAAAAAAAGCTAAAACTATCAATTGAAATTTTGCAATTGTTTGTATTTATGTCCATAAATGATCAATACAGCACAAATATTGTGTCGTAGGATTAACAAAATCAGTAAGCTTCTCTTTTGACTGCACACCTCTGTGGCTGTTTATTCACACACTTTAACTGCCATACCAAAAGAATGGCGCCATCATAACATCCAGTTTAACACAAAATGATGCTGCAGTTACCTAGGTTATACTTCCACTTCTTAAAGGGAGCGAGTCAACATTAACTGTACACAGCATGAGAACATCACCTTACCAGGAGTCCTGTAACCCAACATTTCATGGTGAACATACATATAAACAAATCTCTGTGAATTATGTCCTTAAATCCATGTAGGGTCCACTACACATATATGAATATGATAGCAGAGATTGTCTGGGTTCCAAAGATATAGGGACCATGATGATGGGACATTCTGAGCCTTAGCCTTAGTAAAAAAAAAAGTATTATCATGCCAAACGAACAAAATCACTCTTATTGTTTTCCTGGTTGTAATTGTTCTCTATCAGACAGCAAGGCATGAATACATTTTATGACATAATTCTGATTGATATTAATTTGTGATATCACATTTTTATATTGTGGCTGATATGTTCCACAGAATTACAGTCTGTGTTTGCTTATTAACACTTCTGGTTACACACAGACAAGATCTTAACCAAGAGTCATAAAGAGTGAACTATGGAGGAACTATGATTTCAAAGTGGATATACTGTTGTTTTTCCTTAACAGATTGCAGAGAAACAACCATGTTGGTTTCAGCTGATTTTCAAAATATGTTTATGATGTCTGTGCATTCTGGTTTGATACAGTTATGATTGTGAGATTAAGGGGTACAAATTGTGACGCAAATTGCACAACTACCAGCACTAAACAGCACCTATTAAGCTGACTAATTAACATGGCGCTACTACTGCCACCCAAGAAACAGTCTTCATAAAACCTCCTCTTGTCATTTTTTACATTTCCATTTGTTATGGATTAAAGAAGTTAAATATAATATGTTAAATTAGTCAACTTTAGACGTGCTAGTAGGTGGATTTTGTTACCTTTGGTTAGAGTCAGGCTAGCTGTTTTGCATATTCACATTTACCATGCAGACTCGAGAGTAGTATCAGTCTTTTCATCTATCTCTCAGCAAGAAAGCAAATAAACACATTTCCCAAAAATTATTCCTTTCCTTTTTGCTGACCAAAGTGTAAGTAAGGGATAATCAACGAGTAGGTGTGTGTTAAACAGTTTTAAATGTTGTGCCTCTCTACAATATAAAATAAAAGCATACAATACAAAATAAAGCTATAAAGAAAAGCATTCACAAGTATTTGGCGAAAGTTTTTAAGTCAAGATCGAAAGGTTATGAAGCAAGAGCTTAGCGTTGTCATGACAACTTGCTGGATTGTACTCGCCGCAAGCCTGAACCAAGGCATAAAATTCATGTAAGGTGTCATTCAGCATAACGACAGAGTATGTCTCCAAATCAGTGTTCTTTTGTTTTTGGTAGAGAAAGTCTCAGTATATTAACTGCCCATTTTGTTGCCTTTTTTGTATTAATCTCAGCCTTCTTTTCCTCTGTCATTTTAAGCTCTTCAGATCCGCCCTTTTTCACTTGGTTTCTTTCTTTTCTTTTCCATCTCTTTTTCCTATGCTGCGTCCCATTCTTCAAAACTTCATAATGAGTAAACTTTGACAGCTGTGCTCTTTAATGTTGCTATGGTTACAGGTTGGGTCGTGGATGAATTTAGAACGGTGATTAAACTTGAGCTGAACTACGTGTGCAATAAACAATTTTAACGCACACCTGCCGGCCAATCAGAAAAGATTATTCACCCACACTATAGTATAAAACTTGTTATTGTATTATCGCCATCTGGCTGATAAACTGTCTATTTTTTATTGACAGAGTAATATGGAATCATAGTAAACAACTATTACTACAGTGCTACTTCTGAAACTTATTTTGATCATATTCCTATATACCTTTCACAGTAACTGAAAATAACTGCAGCTTGCCTTTCAGGGCTAAATCTGCTGGCTTGATAAAGAAATTTTGTCCCTATGTAACATATAAAATTTCAACAGAATTTTGCAATGATACATTGAATTCAAACCAATGTCAGTATAAGTCAAGGTAAAATCACTTTACCTTTACAAAGGGGGGGGGGGGGGGGGGGGGGGGTCCTCCTTTCCCATTTTGAATATGTTTTGCCTAATTTACTAATTCACATGCAGCAGAACCATATATAACATCTTTTTTTCTTTATCTCACCCAATCCTTGCACAGCTCCTCCTGGAGCCACTGTTAATGCTAATTTTTCACATATGCAGTAATACTCGCCAAGACCTGTAAACAGCCTTTCATGTGCGAAATTAGTTCCCCTTTAAGAATTGACATCGAGATGAAAATATCCCACCACAGTTGTGTCTGTGTTAGAATCACCTGTTCATGGCAGCATAACACCACAAGCAATGTGTCAAAGGACTTGACCGGGATGGCAAGTGGTGGCATAGTGGCAAAGTGGTGGCAAAAGAATAGTTTCTCTTCATGCAAAATGGAGATCATGGTGATTTTGCGTACCAGTTTTCAAATAGCTGTGCAGCAAGAAGAAATGAAGCGACTTTGCATCAGGCTGCACAGTATGACTTTTATAGAGTAACATAACCCCATCTACCACACCAACCACATCAACCACAAGAGGCCCAGCAAAGACTGTACTTCCTCAGACAACTGAATAAGTATCATGCCAAAAAACACCTGTTGGTCCACTTCTATAAAGCCATCACAGAGAGCATCCTCACATTATCTCTCACTGTCCGGTATGGGAGCTCAGACAGTCACATCAAGAGGAACCTTGGGTGTATTGTCACTAGAGCCTCCAACATAATTGGATGTGACCTTCCCCCAGTCAACTCACTGTATAAAAAGCTACCACTCGATTGAAAAACAGCTTCTTCCCTACAGGGTCAGAACACTTAACACCCCTTGTTAGCCACCCTTGCCATAAGATCCCATATACTGACCTGAATGCTCTGTATGAACTGGACTGAACTCAGACTGGTGCACCGGTACATCATTGTACTTTCTGTCTATTGGGCTACTGATATGCCGGGGAACTGAACTGTACATATCATACATATTCACTGTACATAATTTCACATTCATGTGTTTCCTTTTTGCATATGTTGTTGTAGTGGTTTATGGTGCCTGTTTGCTTGTTTTGTTCTTTCTTTTGCACTGGAACTGAGCTACCATGCTGTACCAAACAATTACCACCAACACTGTTGTGTAGCAATAATAAAGTATATATAAAATTAAAATGATGACAAAAGGCATAAGTACTCCTCACTGAGTATTCAGTAAAATCTCTTTACAATTTTGTGTGAATACATTTTCTGAGTAACTTTACCAACACTGAGTAATAATAGCAGAAACAAAAACAACACAATTTCAGCACTTCAAACTTGGCCCACCAAAAAAAAGAAAGATTAAAAAAAAACACACACACACACATTCTGTTGCTATTTCATGAAGTTCAGTGACCAAACCTTGAGAGAAGAGGAGGTTTAGGAACAATAAGTAGTCTAGAGTAAAGGATCACAGGGAAGTAACAGGAGCTTTTAGAATGAGCCCATGACTGCGGAGGAGGAGGAGAGGTTGAAGAAAAAAATGAAAGGAAACCTGTCCCCCTCAAGGATAAAGAAACCAAGAGGAGGATAGAGTTTGCTCTAAAAATATTAAATATACTCTCTTATCTGGTTCTCGAATAACGTTCAAGGTTCCTGTCAAATCTGAAAAAATAAATGGGGCAAAACATTTTTACATTTGTTTCTATGTGCATATGTTTGTGCATCAATAAACACACCTTTGTATGTGTGATACAAAAGACACTCTCACTAAACAGGGTATCACATTTACACCAGTCAATCAAACCAGTCCCACGTTCAAAAAGTCTGTGAATCGAATGTGATCTCCTCATATTAAACCACGGGAACCTAAACCATGTGGATTGTTATAGACAGGCAGAAGCAGGCTGGGTTGTTTTATTGAGTTGCCAACAGTTATAACAAGATTGAGTATTTAAATGTGGAAAATTAACCAGCAGCAGTGAGCCAAAGTGACAGAACAGTGGTCACTGTAGATGAGAAAACTAGCAGTTAAAAGGAAGTAAGAGTAATAGCCAGTTGACAGGACCAGAGAGAAAGTAGAGAGGGGGTGAAGGAGACGGGCAGTCAATATACAACAGTCTGAAAATATGAGATGGACAGAGAAGATCTGTACACAAAAGCAAGATAACATATAATCTGCCCCTGCAGTATTCATTTAGCTCCTGTTGTTGGCTGATGCATCCACTCACCTTTTTGTGACACATATGAATGAAAGCGCACACAGAGTTCAGAAACAGAAAAAAAATACATTTGTATCAGAAGAATAGTTCGAGGTGAGAGCAGAATAGAATGAAAATATAAAGGACATGCAGAGAAAGACTTGCAGTGTTTAACTCCACTTGGGAGAAAGAATCTCAATGGACTGAGGGAGAGTGTAAATGGGGAGCCATTATTCCTGTAAATGCAACAATTGAACATCAAGGAAAAGGTGTGTGTGTGTGTGTGTGTGTGTGTGTGTGAACATGTAAGTGAAACGACAGCAAGAGAGTGTAGGTGAAAGTCCCCTCATGTTTTGAATGCAGACGCTAAAAACCCTCAAACAACAGGACCAGCTCTTTCTTCAACCCCCCAGGAATGCTGGCCAATAAGACATCTGTGAGATTCCTAAACTTCTCACTCACTAGACTATACACAACATCCTGCAAACAGCAACAATTGAGATAAGAAAACCTCATCTCCTGCATAGCCACTAAACCAGACCACTGACCCTGCCACCTTTGACCCTTCAAGATCTCCAAGAGCTAGCAAAATGGAAAGACCAATTCACACCCTAGTGTGAGCTGATAGCACAACTTGGATACACATCCCCAACCACTGGCTCATCATAACTCACATCTAAGAACCAGTCAACCACAGAGACCAACTTTAATCATACTGTGAACTCTGATTTTTAGGACTCAAATAACTGACCGAAGAACTGATCACTTGGCAAACTTGCATAAGGCCGTATTCCAGACCAAATCAAGCGGTGCAGCGTACAGCCGCAGGGTTGAGCGGAGGTGTGGGCATGTTTATTTGTGCGCTAGAACATAACTGCTGTGAAACAATCAGAAAATAACATTTTATTGATCTGATTCAAATACTTTCTCACTACCAGTGCTCCCTCTCTTCATTCACTCTCTAGCTAGCTCAACCACAGCTGCTCTCTCTCTTTCACTGTCTTGCTGGTGCTCTCAGCTGTCTCTCTTTTTTTTCTCCTCTTTTTTAAAATGAGTTGGGAAGCCAACAGCAAAGCCTAACTTTACTTTTAACGTTATCAAACAAAGAGGAATGTCCTGCCATTCTCCTAGTAACATCTTTACAGCTCTGATCAGTCTGATCTCTGGCTATGATTGACCACCACAGCCACACCACGGTGCCGTTGGGTTGTGTTTCTCCAAAAGGTGACTCTGACTCAACTTTCCAGCCGCAGGCCGCTGCTGCACCACTGAATGGGAGGACTGGCGTTTTTGCCCCACCACCTGATTTGGTCTGAATACAGCCTGAGAGCACCAGACAGCTTGCAAGTCATGCCGAAGTGACATACAGACACTCTGAGACATTTACTAGAGCTCTCAACACCAACCATGTGGACACAGCCATGCACACACACACATATACACACAAATGTAGCACACGGCTTGGACCCCTGCTGTTGCAGTCAGACCAAAGAGAACAAAGGACTGACAACCCATTAAACCTCCAGTGTGGAACGTTTACACATAAATGAACGTACATTCTAGCACTTGCCAAATGAGTTCACACAATGCTGATTAAGCCTATCACTGCCAGATAAATTTCTCTGTATTTCACAGTATACCGGAGATTTTAATCTGGTGTCGGGTTTGACATTCCTGCACTGGATGGATGCATGCACACTAAAGACTTCTGCCTGTCGGGCCGACTAACTGCCTTGTTAGCTCTCTGCAAACTTGAATGGAGATAAAAATAATTTCATTGTACGGCTCTTCTAGACATTCCAGAAGTTATCGGACTGAATGGATCAAATTCTGATCATTTTGCGGGGGTTGTGCGACACTCAAGATAATTTATCCATGTTTTACAGCCGCAACAGCAGCAACACAGTAGGCTATGGCAGAGCCTATGATGTGAGCATGTGTCAACAGTGTTTTTGTAATTACTCTCACTGCCAGAAGGGGGAGTCAAAAGTCCCACACTGCAGGTTTAACTCTAAAATGTAGTTTGGATTTTGTCTAGGGACAATTAATATAGTGTATTAGAATGTTTGTGTATATAACAATATGTGTTTGCTTTAGTTTGACTTTTATTCCACTGCCTTTAAGCTAGGAAGTGTACTACTAACATAATTCCATCATCTTTGATAACACTAACGTCATGTTTAGTACCACTCTGCTTGTTTCACTCTCAAAATGCTAAAGCTACTATCAAAAATGCAAAATTACAAATTATGCAATTGTTTCGACTAACAATTTTGATAAAAAGAGTAACAGCATTCAGGAGTTGAACCTGCTTGTCCATGGACAGGAGGGGACTGACTCTGCTCCCCCAGAACTCTGCAATCCCCGTGTTTGGCGAGGATCTTTAAAATAGCAATAATCTCTTATCTGAGAAACCATGGTTTCTTTTTGCCCTCTTCTTGCTTTTGTCCATGCTGGTGGAATGCTTGCTGCGGAACAATATTGTAGGAGGTGAAACCTCAAAATCTAGAGTCATGAGTTAAGGATCAAGATTAGGAGAGCCTAAACCAGTAGCTTTCTTCAAATGGGAACTATCCATATCCACACCATCCGACTTATTCATCATTTCAAGATCCAGCAAGATCACATCAGCTACACCATAGATAACTCATCATTCATTCAAATCATTCACTAGCCATAGCCTTGTGTACCAGTTTCTCCTTTCCTGCTTGTGTCTTGTTTGTAAAATGTTGTCATGTTTAGTACTCTTAGCTGTATTATTTGTCTTTGTGTATTCCTTTAAAGTGGAGATTAGAGGTCCCTGTATTGAGAGTTCACAACTTCCGACTATAAGACTAATTAATTTGGTTTGTTTTATTTCACTTCAATTGTTATTCAATTATTATTATTATTGTTAGAAAATTACAACATTTTAATTCTAGTGTAGTTGATCACGCTACAAGAGAATGAGTGGTGGAAGTAACAAATTAATTGATAAAAATGGAGGTGATGAAAATGCACATGAATTGAAAAATAGAGGGATAAAAATGGATGTGAAATGAAAAATAGAGTGATAAATTGTCAAGTGATTGAATTAATTTGAAGCCGATTTGATTAAAACAGTCATGATATGATGAAAACAGAGCCATGTTTCATCTTTCCCCGTCTTACATTTATCATTCACAATACAAAATTGCCATTTATCATTTAAGGAAAGTGGCCTCAAGGGTGGGAGTAACAAAAAAACTATTGAAAAAAATGGAAGTGATGAAAATTCTTATGAATTAATATTGAAAGTGATTAAATGTATGTGAATTGAAAAATAGAGTGATAAATTATAAATTGATTTGATAAACTTGATTGACATTTGATTTGAAACAGTGTTGCTCTGATAATCAACTGGGCTGTGTTACTGTCTGCCATTCATCATTCACAATACCCAACTGACATTTACCGTTTACAGCAAGTCTGCATCTCTCAGTACACATTGTATTTGTTTACTAGTGTATCTTGACCACTCACGAGCAGGCCAGGCCTGCAAGTTGAGAGCCAAAAACTTGATCAGTTAGTCAGTGGACATGGTTTTTGGTTGATATTTTACAAACAAAACTTGTTTACTGTAAATGATAAATGATCATGTGAATGATGAATGATGAATGTAAGACAGGGAAAATGATTTTAAAAAATGGCTTTGTTTTCATTATATCACGACTGTTTTAATCAAATCAGCTTTAAATTAATTAAATTACTTGACAATTTACCCTTCAGTTCTTCAATTCACATGCATTTTCAGCAACTCAATTTTTATCAATTAATTTATGTTACTTCCAGCCCTCATACAAGAGATTGGTGAGAGAAGGAACTGTGAAATTGTGAAAGATGATCACACATCCTGTATTACTCAGTGTCTTTTTGTAATTTTTAATGACACTGATGTTTTATGTATACTCTTGCTGTGCTATGTATAGATTCAAAAATGTGAAAGTGTGTGCTTGTCTTTGTATGTTTGTGTCTAAAGAGACAAAAGCTCCATTCTCTATTCACAGGCTGCATCCTCCGAAGGACACGGTATACCCTTCCGAGGACTTGAAGGCCAGGCTGTGCCTCCCCCGCTCCCTCCTTGTGCTTGAATTAGTTTTTTAACGCAGTTGTATCTTGTCGTCCAAAAATCAGAGGTTTGGGGAGAGATGCTCATATTAACTGGACACTAAACACACCCTAATGTAAACTCAGGTAAACGAAATAATGGAAACACCTCATATGTAAGGATTTTAAAAAATAGGTTTGGATTTTACAATGCTGACATGCCAAATGTAATCAAATGAGTTCATTGAGCATGTGCCTCGCTGGTATCATGTTGATTTGGAATAGTGGCTGTGTAAATACGGTGCAGGCTTCATGGTATAAGGCTGCTTGTAACCTGTGTCCATCTCTTGCTCTGCTTTTCCTTGTTTGTGCATTTTTAATTAGAAATCAAGGTTTTGAATAATGAGCCCTGTAATGGTACTTTGACCCACACGGCTGCCTCTGCTTCGTGAAGGAAACTTGGTGGTAAACGCAGCTATACTTAATTGCATGGCAAATACTCACTTTAATTGAATGCCAATTAGTCGCATCTGTCAACTTAAAGAGGTCTGGCAATAAGCACTTTGGTATGAGTTCAGAATACGTGAGACAGAACTAGACAGGTTTTTTAAAAGCTGACAGCCACAGGAAACACAAAAATGTGTTGTTGTTTTTTTTCTTTTTGTCCAAGGTTTATCAAGATAATCTTTTAGTTATCGTTTCATATTTGTCATGGAAAAAAATATGTAAACAATATTTTTCATTTTGCTTTTCAGTGACAAAATTTATAGCACTCACTCAGCCTCAAACCCACAGAGAACCTGTGAGATGCAACGAGGGGAGATGTGACTGTGGCAGAGGGGTGTGGTGCATCTGTCTGGGCTGGCATGCAGCTGTAGCTGGCTGGTGCTGCAGTCGCAGCTGCAGGTAATTGGGTCGTCAGCACTAATGTCTGTTTATCTGTTCTGCAGTGAAGCTGGCGTGGCTCTCTGCTGGTGTCTTCACACACTGCCAGAACGTTCTCTGGATCGCTCTCTGCTTCATGGTGTACCATTCACACTTAGTCTCAGTGAACAGTACACTATATACAGGACAGCTACATTCTCCTGGTGATCCCACCTATATTTTGGACTGCATTGTTCAGATGACCATCTGCCTGTCTTATAACTAGCCTGCATATGTGCCCCAGTCATGTGGATTTGTTTGCCTGGTCTGCCTGCCAACTCATTGCCATCTATACTAACCAATTAAAGATGACATCTATTCTGCCTCCTAAGTCTGCTTTTGGGCACCAGATCTGTGTGATCCAATGTAGAACAGAACAAGAGAGTGATTAAAAAATGACACAGAGAGACAACTGATCATTGTTATGTTCAATAGGTTTCCAAAAGCTTCTTTTTTTGTTTTTCTGCTGCAGCATACAAAACAGAAGAAAAAAAGCATGACACAGACACCAGTAAAACACAGGTGAAAAGCCTCCTGTGTAGACAAGCTGTAACAGTCAGACAATAACCTGTGACACACACAACACATGAATAACCACAGACTTTGAACAAGAATGCTTTCTGGCTTGTGGCTATGATTTTTCACTACGAAAAAGACTTGTAATTTCTGTTGGACCATCGATTCTACTCATTTAAACCTATTCTTCTTGTGTCACTGCGGCAAACTGTCCACTCTCCGAGATGCTGAATCTGGAGACAACAATTCTAGTCATAGAGACTTTATCTGTACAAGGTTTCTTACATAGTCCCCAGTTGCTGCTGTTGTCAGCTACTGTGTTTATCTGAAGGATTGTATTAGTTCAAGCCTTCTTTTCACATCCCCTGCAAATAATAAGGTTGTGAATTTTCTTTCTTCTGCCAAATGGAGATTCCGCACAAGCTTCAATCACACACCAAGATGTCAATTTCTTGAGAGTTACATGTGAATAATTCTACCGTGGGCAGCCTGGTTATGAAGATTGAATACACATCTTGTGCTTTATAATATATGGAGTTCTGTGCTGTGTTGCTCTGTTGAGAAGAGGAAAGTAGGAAGGTAGATTAGTGTGTCCACGTGTCCCAGAAGAGGACAGCCAGAAAGATGTTTTAAAGCTTTTCTCATTAGCTTCAACATTTCCTTCTCACTGACAGGTGTGTGTGCGTGCGTGTGTGTGTGTATGTGTGTGTGTGTGTGTGTGTGTGTGTGTGTGTGTGTGTGTGTGTGTGTGTGTGTGTGTGTGAGAGAGAGAGAGAGAGAGAGAGAGAGAGAGAGAGAGAGAGCTTTCTTCTCCCTCACTGGCAGCTATTGATTGAGACTCTGGAGCTGAGAAACAAGATATCACACAGCAACCAATCTCAGTTTGGATTATGTTATATCTCTCTCTCTCTAGCTTTTCCCTCCAGTACACCTCAACTCTGGATTCCCTTCATTCAAGTGGACAGATGGTCAAGGTGGAGAGAAACTCACCACACATCCCAAGATACATGGGCACAGATTTGCGTGTTGATGGTAGGGACATGCCCCTACCACTATCAAAGTGTTCTGGATTGTCCCTAACAATATTTTTACCCATTTCAAACAATCTAGCCGTTTTAATTCCACGTAATGTTAAAGGTGCAATATGTAAGAATCAGAAATTCCTTCTCATTAATGACATCGGTGGCTGTTAAGTGAGCTGCAGTCAGCATCCTACACCCAAAGGACTACAATGGTAATAAGCTCTTGGGCTTTATTGTGTTTTATCCCTTTGACAACTACTGTACAAATATATGATGCCTCCTGTTTGAGGCTGTGCATATATTATGTATTTAGTTATATATGTTGTATATCTTTTATATTGTCAATAAAGAATTTCAATCAGTCAATCAATGTGAGTGCGCAGAGGTGCTAACATTAGCCAACTAAAACCACAATATCAGAATATAGTTCACATGCGTTGCAGTAATGTTAGCTTACTTTGTGTTGAACTCAGTCCACAGGCTGTTATAGACAACTGAGAAAGTTGAGGAAGGTCTCATTTTATTATTTCATCACATTCTGTTGAATTCAATTCTTACATGATGCACCTTTAACAGTAAGATCTCTGCAGAGTTGCCAGGTTTGTATGTTTCCTGCAAAAAAGTGTGCTATTATGATAAAGAGTGAAAGAGCAGGATATGGGGAATACTCCACCTGATGATCTGGCAACACTCAACTTCAAGCTGTATGTATTGTTGACTAGCAGCAGCCTGGTAACAGCAGCAGTAGTGGAGTTAGTGAAGTGGAGAATCTGAAGTGGTTAGTATTTATAGTTTAAACACTCCAAACAACACGGAGTTGTAAACGACTTCACTGGACAAAATTAAGATCATTCAATATTATATTTAATTTCAGGTGTTCGGTGTTGTTAGCTAATTTGTGATTGTTATTAATTAAACAACTTTATTACTGTTGGTGAAAATTCCTCCCAAGAAAGAACCAAAGTGTCAGTAACAGTTGAGCTTAGTTAATAATTAGTTCTGTCATCAATCCAAGCATTAATCTTTGAAATTAGTAGGACAGATATACACTTCCCAGTAAATCTCTACAAATCATTTTTTTTAGACACTGCCAATTATACAGAGGGGTTCTAAACTTTGTTCACTTCAAGGACTTTTCAGAAGTGTAAAGGCAAATTTAACTTTGGTAGAATGTTGACAGGTGTAGTTAACATACCTTTGTAACGTGACGAATAACCAAAATTGGCTGCTCTATATACTCCATGCTCTTTTGGTCCTGTCTAAAGGTACTTGTTTTCAGTAGTTCTGGCTTAGATGCACCTCTCATAGCAAACCAGCCTCTACCCTGCAGCAAGGGCCACATCAGTTTGTTTGGTTTGACATATTTTGGGTAGTTTGCATTATTTGCATGCCCCTTTTTATTTCATTTGCATGTAAAGGCACTGAGCAATTTGCACGTAAAGATGCAACCAATCAAGCACCAACCGTGTAAGCGCATCACTGGACAAGCAATGACTGTCCATACTTGCAGACAGTAAGGCATTGAGCTAAATGCTAATGCTAGTATGGCAACATAACACAACAATGACAATGCTAACATGCTGATGTTTAGCAGGTATAATGTTTACCATGTTCATTAGCTTGTAGACAAAGTACAACTGACACTGATGGGAATTTCTTGAGTTGTGCAGGAATTTCACCATATAAGCAGTTAAAGTATCACTTAAGTTACTGCATTTAACCCTGAGGGAACATGAATATCTGTGCCAAATTTCATGGTAATCCATTCCATAGTAAATGAGACATTTTATGGTGGCGCTAGAGAAGTTTGTGCCAATCCATCTCATAGATATTAAGCTATTTCTCTGGATAAGTAAGACATGCTAGTGGCACTACAGGAAAAGTCAGAGGACCACCAAATTTGGTAGGATTCATAACCTTTGTTGACATGAAATTCTAACATTTCATGGCAGTCCATCTAATAATTGTTGAGATATTTAATTCTGGACCAAATTGGGGGACTGACAGACCCAACATCACCATCCCTAAAGCCACATCGCCATCATAATTTCATAAAAAAAATGTTTAGGGTATTTTTGTGAAGGGCATAAACCAATGTTTCCCAACCTTTTAGGCCTCCTCCCCAAGGGACCCAATGGCATAAACTACATGGCAATCCGTCAAAATACACACAGTGATGCAGATTTACTAAACAATGTTTTTTATTTTAAATTATTTAGAGGATTGAGCAGCCTTGATTGCCATTAGTGTTTTCTAGAGTCTGGTAGCTTGATTTACACACTTGATAAGTTGATGGGATGACATTTGATGAACTGCAGTGGCATTATTAGTCCAATGTGAGTCATGTCACGCATCAGTGCATTAGACATCACATGCTGTCTGTAGCTTTATATACATGCAGGTATGCAGAATGTATTGACTTCTACTGACTTCTGTAAGAAAACTTTGTTAGAGGAATATCCTCAGGTAACTTGAGTGCACAATAGACAGTACAGATACAGTATATTATGCACCAACATTAAAAAAAAAAGTTAGAATTAGTGCTGAGAGTACAAAGGCTCACCGTCATTAGGTATGCTATATGATGTAAATAACATGCCTTACATGAAAAGAGATGTCATTTCATGAACAATTCACAATATAAATAATTCATAACGTACTATTTCCTGCAGGCTTTTGTGCACTAGACAGTGTAGCCTTTTTATGTTGCTCAAAAGTGAAACGTTGAATGAAATACCATGATATAACGTACAGAATATGAAACACAAGATCCAGATATGTACAAGATGGATGTGATTTCATTACATATTCAGTTGTGTTTGGGTACATAAGAAAAAAAAAGAGTGTCTCCCTGTTGCAAAGCTTATCAGAGTGATTCAGTCAGGCGGAGGAAGTTTAAAGGATCTCCTCAGGTCTTTGGTTGCTTTGTACCACATCCGTTGTGAGAGTATAAAAGACCATGCTTTGCATCAGTGTCCAGTGGCACATACTGTCTAGTAGCTGAATGGTGTGGATGGTAGAAGTGTAAAGGTGTAAGCAGTAGTGAAAATAGAACCACATGAATATTGTTTCAATTGAATATTGGATTGAAATCCACACCAGCTGCCTCTTACTGCAGTCAGAAAACACGGCATCACTCGGCTGTAAATGCTGCATGTTAAGACAAGTCCTTCATTTTTTCTTCCTTTCAGGGTCACAAGTCATGTGGGAAATAGCACGGAGGGAGCGAATGAAAGACCAACAGTGTAATTAACGAAAGGAGCTTCTCTTGTGTGCCACAGGCAAACAGGTATGAACTAATGACTCGAGAAAGCCAATAAATAAAAAAGTAGGAATGAAAAAAGGAAAAGAAGCATAAAGAGTGAAAGGTGTTATAGAAGAATAAGAGGTCAGGGTGGAGGGTAAGGTGAGTCTTGTTAATATTAATATATGTCTTTTCTTCAAAGGCTAAACCTCCCAGCCTCATCATTTGAACGCGTTTCTCACTCTTTCGCTCTGACAGGAAAGGAACAAAGATATTTTTATTTAATCAAGATCTCCTCTCTGTTTTCAGCAAAGGAGTTTTTTTCCTTAATAAGATTTTCTTGAATATTAAAAGGAAAATGAAACTATGTTAATAATATAAGGGAGCTTCCTTCTGCTCATATGTGGCAATAATTAAGTCCCTGGAGTGGCGGTGGGTGAATGTGTTTCTTTTGGACGTGCGTGGTGTGCATGTGTGTGCGTACTGTAAGCACATGTTTAATAAAGCAATGTCAGTTGTTAACTATTTTTAATGAGTTTTGTGCAGAGCTCTTCATCTTCTTAAAATCCTAATTCAACCTTCACTGTCTATCATGGCAAGATACATTTCCTGATGGGGACAGTGCAGCGCTAATTTTATGCACAACTCAGTTGCAGCAGCACCTGCAATTAATGGGAATCAATTATGTGTCCTGCACTGAGACTGAAATGGGAGGAAAGTTTTAAGATAATTGCTGTTTCAGAAGCAGAAAGTTTCCACCAGTCATAAATGGAGCATGGGATTTCTAGCCGTAAATATGCAGCCTGCACTAGCAATGCCAGCTCCAATGGCAAAAGCAAATACAGGTTCATGTTAGATTCAAGCTCAAATTAACTGTGGGCTGCTTATGGATATGCACCACACTTCCAAAATTAGGATGAAGCTGGCCATGCATAGGTAATCCTACCCTTAATTGGGGTTTGGCAGAAATGTAATATGGCACACATGGTAATGATCTGTGAGCTTGATTATGCAGACGGGGTTCAGTCACAGAGAGAACAGGATTTTACAAACAATGTGCTTTTGTGAAGTGACGGACTGATTGTTGTGGATGCCATGAGCTGTGGAATTTGGCCAAACAGATGACATTTGGACAAAAAACCGGTAAAATAAATATTACCATTTTGGATTCTTCCCAGAAGAGTACTTGAATTTTTTTACTATGTTAACTGTGGTAATGGGCTGATACATTAAAGGGGCCATATTATGCTTTTTGTGGTTTTCTGTTATTTATATACTATTATGATGTTGGATATCTATATAGTACATGGTCAACAAATTCCAAAATTTGAGGTTTACATATGTAGAAATGCTCCCTGCAATAAGCCAGGGCTTCAGTGTACTCTGAACGCTTTGTTTGCAATGGTTTTTTCTACCTTGCCTGTTTTTTCTACTTTTTTCTGCCTAGCTTCCAGGAGCTGGCTAACAGAAGCTAAAACGGCCTGCTTCTGGCAGAGGCCTAACTGAGGGGCTGCATAAAGGGTCAGTATGAGTTAAATAAGGAGTTCTTTGAACTGTAAATCATGGCAAGTTATTCCAGTAGAGCCCTGGATTAAAAATATAGATCTGTAAATATGCATAATATGCCCCTCTTTAAAAATACTGCAAATGTTATCTACACTTTTTGCAGGGCAGGATCTTTAAAGACCCTGAAATCCTAGTTTCTCAATCAGATTCTTACAGTGAGTGTTGGGATCCTACATGAAAAACTTTCCGCCAAAGTTACAACAGTTTTGATTATTTTACATGAAAGATTTCTGTACTTCTGTGCTACTACTGTGATTCTGTCTGTGCTATTCTCACTGGTTTGAACTAGCTGAGGTGATGTTACATACTTTCACACACCTATCAGGATTTAGAAAAATGCAATGACAATTTTTGGCTTATGTGGTCAGCACTGTCAATCGATCTAATCAAACCACACCCACACAGTCTTGATGAAGCAGACTGTCTGAATTTTGGACTGTAATTAATAACAACATTGGGGTTTTTTTCCCTAACCTTTGTTATTTTGCTAATTAAGCTTTAAATATTAAATCTTATAGAAACATTCAAAATTTGAAACCAGGTTTTCATCAGTGGCTTTACATCCTTAGATGTTTTAAGAAAGGTGAAAAAGACATGATTTTGTTTCAGAGTTAATTTTTTTTTTTTTATAAGTATTTTTGTAAAGATGTTGTGTGGATTTTAGCTTTAAAACATTATTAATTAAAAAAAAACAGCTACCATTAAGGCATTGTTTCTCCAAGAGTATAATTAGATCTGAGTGAGAAAACAGGACACAGACATAAAAACACTTCTGTGTAGATACGTGCATATGGCATGTTGATAACCATTTCACCAGTGTGAAGGTAAAACATCTGAAACACTTCCCCTGACAATGGGGCCACATTGCATCCACTGCTTCTAACAGTATGTCAGAAAGGAAACCTGTGGGGTTTTTTTGTTTGTTTTTAACACAGAAATGAAGACCCCAACAGCTGCTATGATAACGCTTGGTTTAAAAATAATGTAGTGTCCAGTAGAGGGGTATTAATCAAAAAATAAAATGAAAAAAGACAAAGGAAATTGAAGAGAAGTGTCAAAGGTGTAGCAATGAATGAATTAATGTTTTTTACTTTTTTGTTTATGGTGCCATCACAATTATTTGATTTGATCAAAAATACTGTCTTAATTACAGGTGCAAGCAAATGCTCTGTGTCTTGGTTAAACTTCCCCAAATCCAATAATAAACAGGGCAAAGCTGCTACCCAAACTCACTGCCACACTGGATGTGCATGTAATGCTAATTCTATATTACACCTTGGTCTTTGAATGTAGGTAGTGAGCTACATAGTACAGTGGCTGAGGAGGTGTAATGTAATGCAACTTTAAAACAGGTAATGGACAAAGTTAATGAAGAAAACATCTTTATATCGCATGTAGAAATAAAGACTGCAAACACATTGACCAATTTCAACTAACACATATGCAGTTTAAAGAAACTGGTGCAAATACAGAAAACATTGCAAGTTATATGCAACAAAACACACAACACCTCCTTTCTAGATTTTAGAGACTGAACCTTTCAGGTTGGTAAATGGTAAGGCTTTTTTGGGGGGGCGGGGGTCAAAAAAAAGAAAAAAAATGGATAATTCTTATGAAAAGTGATAGTTTATCACAAAGTCATGATCAAAGAAACAAATGTGAAAAAAATCGGATATTTTTTTAAAATCAGATGTCCAAACCAAATGATTACATTTCATGAAAAGAGGTAAGGATTGGAGGGTAAATCTACTGGTTAATCAGGAGTTTCTCCCTCAGACTCAGTATGAAGGCTGCATAACTGTAGATGCTGCACAGATATGCCTGTCAATCATATCCTCCACTTATTAATAAGACCCCAAGATACTTGAACTCCTCCACTTAGAGACGTAACTGGCATCCAACCCAAAGCAGTACACCATCCAATTCACCCTTTAAAGCCCACCAACACAATAATTATTTAGTTTAAAGGTAATAATAGTTTTTCCTGTAGCATTAAACTAAAATGCATTAATAAAGGCAAACAGCTAAATATAGTAGTTTAATTAACAGTCTTGTTTGCTAAACAATTTAATTTGCTTTTCAGACATATGAAAGTGGAGCAGAGCTGAATATGGGTCAAGTGGTCCTTGTTCAATTTTAAAATAGGTCTGAATGAATTATTTCCCCTCTCTCTTTTATTTATCTGTCTGGGTTGATAAGTGCATGTGTTATTTAATATTTAAATATATGTTAACGCCTTGATAGAATAGAACAGCAAGAGTAGTCAGTTTCCTCTTAATCAGGAATTAAATAATATTAACATTAATATAATATAATATTAATATATAATATTAACATTTTTCATAGATGAGTATTCAGGTCATTTTACATATGGATACATAGATAAAAGATGTATATAAATAAAATAGCCTTGATTATTTTTGTTGACTAGAATGCATTTATGTTTCTAGTAAAAGAGTACAGTAACCATCATTGTGGCCTGTCTTAAAACCTGATAAATCTTACAGTGAAGGTGTTGATCTTCACTGTATAAAACATAATTAATAAGGTCTAATGATTCTTAATTACTAAAGTTCTAATCAGTCAGGAATAGACGTGGTTTTAAATATTAATAGCTTATTTACAGACTGTGTGGGCTTAAAGGTCCAGTGTGTAATATGTGTGGTATTTAGCGGCCGCTAACGGTGAGGTTCTAGATTGAAGCACTCCGCCGCTCACCCCTCCCCTCCCTAAGACTTTGGAGAGATTCCAGAAGCTACGGTGGCCTTCAAGGACAAGAAGCTATTTGCTGAAGATGTCATCGTCCACGACAACTTCGAGCATTTCTAACAAGTCAAGCGATGAGGTGAAGATGTATTTAATTATTTAGTCTATAATACTATAGGTTATAGCTTACAAGTAAGATAGCAATTATGAGTGTTTTATTGTTTTGGTAATAAAAGCTAACATTAGCAACGTCATGCTAAACAAAACTTACGTTATTTTATTTTAACGTTAGGCATTATTGATAGTGAGATAGCGTTGGCAGGATAACGTTACATATTTTATTATCCATTTGCGGAAGTACCAGAGGTTAGAGGAGGAGGAAGAGGGTGAGAAAGAGGGCGAGTTAGCGGTTCTGCTGCAGGCAGCGCCAGGCGAGGGAGAAGAGCAAACACTGGCACCGTGGAAGCAGGGGAAGAGGCTGGAAACCCTCTGAAGGGACTGAAGCGACTGAGGTTTGTGACATCATTTATACAATTATTTTATCATATTCCTACCTGTTCTGCACGATATTAAAAATGCCAATATAACACAAAGTGGTATTTATATAGCAGCTCTGTGCTTACATTACTGTAGTCTGTATAGTTTGATGTGTTATTAGTGTAATGTTAGTCAATAGCCCCTTTTACACAGCCCGTTCAAGGCGGGAATACTGCGCCTGTAATCCGCCTCGCTGTTCTGTTTAGCCCATATTCAGACCAAATCAGGCGGCACAGTGCACAGCTGCAGGGTTTAAGAGGTGTGTGGGTGTGTTTGTGCTTTAGAAGCTAACTGCTGTGAAACAATCAGAAAATAACGTTTATCGATCTGATTCACCGGCTTCCTCACTAATGTTATTAGCGCTCCCTCTCTTCATTCACCCTCTAGCTCACTCGACCACAGCTGCTCTCTCTCTCTCTTTCTCTCGTCTTTTTAAAATGAGTCAGGAAGCCGACAGAAAAGTCTAACTTTACTTTTAACGTTCTCAAACGAAGAGAAATGTCCTCCCCTTGGATCCTCTTTACGGTTATAATGCAGGTTCTCTGTATAAAAGAGGCTACTGAAAACATCAGCAACACTACTGAACAATTATATAAATACTATATAGCAACAGTATCGAGCAGCAATATTTTGTTTGTTTCTTTTCAGAGAAACTAATGTACTGCTAATAAACATTGTACATCATCTAGGTTTTGAACCATTACCAGCAGGGCAAAATAAGTATACATTACCTGTCCAGCAGTAAACAGGAAACTTCGCCGTCAGTCTGCAAACATTTCTCTCATCAGGGATTTCCATCTGGGTTTATCTTCATTTTATGCCGTTGCTTGTCCCGATTTCATTTAGCTTATTCATGTTTTCATTTCTTTGACGACGACATTTCACGCTCCTGTGATTTTCTAAATAAGTATGATCCTCCATTTATCAGATTTTGGTTTCAAAAACTTACAATACAAAATGTCTGGTCCGTTCTTATTCTTCGTTTTAAAACCGGTGCATTTCCGGTGTTGGGCCTCAAAGAAGGCCTACATGTAACGAGGTGCTTTTTCCTTTGTTTCCCCCGAGGCAAAGGAATAGCGCCAAAATGCTGCTTACAGACAATGGGAGTCCATTGCAAACTCCATTTCCAAGGATGCTTTGCAATTTTCACACCTCAGCAGGGAACAGTCAACATACAGTCTCTCATCGGCGGAGACGCTCCTGCACAGCGGAGCGTCCTGATGACGCAGCCATGATATCACCACCCCTTTAAAAACTGAACGTGCCCTGAAGCACACGCCTTTCCCATGTCACTGAGCTGGGGGGGTAACTTCTGTTTAGCATTTAGCTCTTTAGCTTTATTGCTATTGTTTCTTGTTGTGCGAGTTGACGGACCGCCGAGTATTTTAAGTTTGCTGCTTGTTAAGTTATGTTCACCACACTAGACTGTTTTGTGTTTGTCCCGCTCGGGACTACTGCTATGTTTGTGCCATCGTGAGTTAGAAAGTGAGTTGCTTTGTCGATCAGAAACCAGACAACGTGCGTCACAGACTGCCGTCCGTACGTGCCCTCTCTGTGGACAAAGGAACCACTTCTCCTCCTCTCACAATCGCCTTCCCTCCTTCCTCCCTCTCTTTTGACTAACACATACACGCGCACGCACCGACATCTTTTTGCACATCTGATAGTCAGATAACGTCAGACAAAGCTTTGCTTTGTCTTTCCTTATCCGCCATCAGACACGTGTGTTTCTCACAGAATTGGGTGAGTGCAAGACGCCGACCACCAGGCGGCGCCATCTTGCTTCTGTCTAACCAAGACCCCGCCGTACTTCCGCCATTCAGTTCTCGCGTGACGTGACTTCCCCCATAGTCACGTCCGAGTTGCAGACCGACGACGTCATCATGTCAGGCCCCATCTTGTCGCACACACACACACACACACACGCATTCCCCTGCATGTGTCCAACCCTGTACATAGCTGTTGTGTTTTGTTTGGTAGAATTAGATTTTAGAATAGTTGTTTATTGAATGAAGCATTTGTTAACTTTGTTAATTTTGCTAAGTTTAATAAACACTGTTATATCTTTAAAGAGAAGTTCTTTTGTCATTATTGTGTGTAACATTGTGAAAAGTGGCTGATTGAAGGAGTCAGAGCTCAAATTCACCCTTCTTTGTTCACTCTTGAATGTTGATATCTCTCAGATACTAACATTCGAGGTGAACTCCCATTTATTAGACTACCTCGTTTGGTTATTGGTCCCGGTTCCCGGGTGGTGCCCCATATTTGTTAATTCATATTAATAATTATATTAATTTTTATAATTAGTTAATTATCTTTTATAATTGATAATTATTGCAAATAATCAACGGTATTCCTCACAGATCCAACAATTGGTGCCCGAATTATTGATTAAGGTTAACAATATCTTGATTTCATAGTTATTGCTAATAACCAAATGCACAACTGCCTGTCCTAACACCGGTAGTCGCCCACTGAATCTAAAACGCATAAGGCCCTCACTGGAGCCAGTGTTAGGTTTGTCCGTTCTGTGCTACTCTAGAAACATGGTGATGCAACATGGCGGCCACTGTGGAGGGGGACCTGCTCCCATGTAGATATAAAGGGCTTATTTCTAAGGTAACGAAAACACAACAATTATTATTTTCAGCTGATTAGACACTAATTAAGATATACCTATAAATAATCTATTCAATTTTTACCAAGTCTGTTCTTTTAGATGTTACTAAATACTACATACTGGACCTTTAACACAGAGAACAATAATTCACTACATGTTAACAATCGGGTAGGCAAACTCATTTAAATATGCAATGATTAATTCAGTGTATATGATGGAATAGTGGCATTAGAATGTGCCAGATGCCACCAAATTTGTCCAAATTTTTTCTCCAGAGAGGTATGCCCCTGGACACCGCTAGCTGGCTACTTTTTCCCACTGCCTGGCTACTCCATATCCTTGTGGAAAGCCCTGTACTTATGAAAGTGTTGGGCCTCTAGCATGTCAGACAAAGGCAGGCCTACTTGTAAACTCTGAAGCCTGACCACGAGGCCGCCTTTGTCATCTAACCCCTGAAACAAAGGAGCAGTGCCAAAATGCTGCTCTCACAGACTCCATCTCCCAGCCTGCCCCAGCAGTTTGCACCTTGGTGTGAAATCTGGGAAGAACCCCAAACTCTCGTCTCTCATTGGCAGAGACACTCCAACATCAGGGGAAGTCACAGTGACACAGCTATGACATCACCACAGCCTTAAGAACTGGCTGCACACCGACACACATTGCCTTTCCCCAGTAGCTACTTTCCTGTGAGCCAGCTTACAATGGAGGTAACCCCATGCACATGCAATTCCCCTCACTGAGTTTGAAGAGCCTCCCCTTGCTGGACAACTTCGCCCTGTGTTCACCTGAACACAATCATCTGATCCAAGAGACAGACCGCTGCTGCAACCCAGCGCTCTCACAAGGAAGAAAGGATTTCTTCACAGAGATGAAGGACAGCCTCCATGTCCCACTCGTCTTTAACTGAGTCAATTCTGCTGTTTTCCCCGCAATGCCGCGAGGATCAGCTGCCGTCAAACCCGCTGACAGAGCGTGAAGATGGCCCCATCAGCATCTGAGCCAAGGAACCGAGCCGGACCCGAAAGACGGACTGTTACACACTCTACTCACTTTCTTAAGCAAGACATGTAATGTCTGGGCAGAGATAGGTGATGAAAGTGTGTGTTATTTTCAATTTTATTGCTGTTGTTTGTTGTGAATTGACGGACTGCCGAGTCCCTTTGTTCTGCTATGCTCTGAGGAGTATTTGAAGTTTGCTGCCTGTTTAGTTATGTTCACCACGCTAGGCTGTTTTTGTGTTTGTCCCACTCGGGACTGTTGCTTTGTCGATCGACATATTAGACAACATGTGTGACAGACTACCGTCTGTACGCACGCTCTCTGTGGACAAAGCAACTGCTGCTCTCTCCCCCACAGTCAAGGGACTTTGCCGCGAGCCGGCATCACTTCTCCTTTCTTTCTCTCTCTCTTGTTACTAACACTCACACACATGCACACACACCCACATACACAACACTCGCACCCTTTTGTACATCTGGTGGACAGATAACATGGGACACAGTGATGCTCTGCCCCTCGTCATCTATCATCAGATGTGTAATTTGATAACGCACACTGACTCGGGCGAGTGTGGAGCACAGAGACGCCAGTCAGCGCCATCTTGCTATTGTTCTAACCAAGACACCGCAGTCATGTCCACCATTTTGGTTCTCACGTGACAAGATTCATCTTCCGAGATCACATCCACCATCCTTGAGATCGTGTGACATCATCTCACAAGATCATGTCCGCCATCTTGCCCACAAACACACATGCACGCTCTCACTTGCATGTGTTTTCACATAGCTGCTATTGTTATTGCTTAGGTAGAATAAGATTTCAGGATAGTGATTTATTGATCAGAGCATCGGCTAACTTTGTTAACTCTGCTATTGTTAATAAACACTGTTATATCTTTAAAGAGAAGTTTTTATATTGTGAAAAGTGGCTGATAGAGAGATTCAGAGCTCGAACTCAAAGCTTCTTTGTTCACCTGTGAATGTTGATATCCCTCAGACATTAGCATTTTTTTAATAATTATCTCTGATAATTATTAATTATAGCTAATAACCAGCTGTGCTCCTCCCAGCTCCAACAAAAGATTTCACCTAGAAGTAACATATACCTCTAGGTATAGAGGTGAATAATAAAGGGCCAAGGACTGAGCCTTGAGGCACTCCATAGAAGAAATGGGAGGTAGAGGATTTAAAGTCATCAATGGCCACTGAGAATTAGAAAGAGAATATAAGAGAATAAAAGCAATATAAATCTGTACCTGATATGCCAACCCAATGCTTAATCACATGGTCAACTTTATCAAAAGTTGCAGTAAGATCTAAAAGCAATAAAAACAGATCTTTGGCCATTGTCAGCTGGTGAAAGAATGTCATTAAGAATGCTAAGAAGTGCTGTCTCTGTGCTATGAACCGTCCTAATATTGATTATTAGCTGTGACAATGAACAAGGGAGAAGTTATGCATGTTAATATATCTATAAGGTAGATGAGTCTTTGGCCTGGTATTGAGAAGTACTAAGATGTTGGATACAGGACAGGATTAGGAAGTGTATGTGGGGATAGTGAGTCAGTTGATGACTACTAATATGTGAGATAAGTGTAGTCTCTAGTAGGCTCGTGCCACTCCTATTGGGGTGAAGGTGATCATTTCTGAAGAGATCTCTCCTTGCCAAAAATGAATCAAAATGACAGATGAAACTGTAAGCAGTGGCAACTCAAAAATTCTGAAGCCACTGGTCAACACCTTAAAGATGACTGAACCACTCACAGCCTTTCTTCACTGTGGCATTTGGACCAGAGAAGATACAATGTTTATGCAGACTTTCATTGTTTCTGCGTGTGGCTCAAAGTTCTGCTGAAGTTTTATAGATTGTCTTAGCTTAATGTCATTTGTGTGTATATGTATAATAACAGTGTGGACAGTGGAATGACTGTCTAGGACAGGAGGGATGCTCTCGGCAATATCCAAAATCTTGGCACTAGAAATACAGTAGGTAATTCCCATCTGTAATTCCACAAACCTGATTATTGAATCTCCAATAAAGAGGAACTCAGGATCTCTGCAGTTGCTGTTGTACGTTGAGATTAGAGCGTGCACCACTGGGAAGGACGTCAGAATAGTCAGCCAGAGTGACCAACGCGGCTGTGTCCGGAGGTTGTGTAACCTGTTGCTGTGGCAGGCACCACTCAGCAGCACGGGGGCCATAACACAGGACCACTTCCTCTTGGGAGATGTCGCCAGAGAGTTGTTAAGGGAATGGGGAGAGGGACCCCACTTCTTGACTCCTCGAAAAATCCTTGTTGCCCGTTGGGTCAAAGAGAGGGAGAAAGACCCTACAACTCTGCCTGATAAGAGTAGCCCAGGAGGGCTCACTAACAATACATCCATTTTTATCCGGCAAAAGGACCAGGGGGACACCTGGAATGATGCCAGGCTCCAATGCAACCAGCTGAGAGCCAAGTTGAGCTTCTGGAGTTCATTGATCAGACATTCAATGGCTCTTAGCTCTGATTTAACACCAGACAAAACATCAGCAGTAACCACCCTGGCCATTTGTACCATGAGTCTGGGTTTGTTGGTTTGGCTATTGCTACAGTTTGGCTAGCTAAAAACAGCAACAGACCTGACCAGACTTTGAATCATTGGAAATCCTGGGACTCCACAAGCCATAAACAGAATCAAAGAGCTTGCATGTAACAGTACAAAGCCAGGCAAAACAGGATGAAAATCAGCACTTAGAAGCAAGTTAATAAACAAACGTAGATTTACAGATACTGTCAGCATTTGATAGCGTGTTCCAAGGAAAGGCCAGGTCACATTGAGCAGGGGAAAGAGGACAAGCCTCCAGCCCTCTGACCAGACGCACACACACTCTTACTGTATCTCACCGTCTTTCAGACTTTTTCATACTGTTGTCCCCACATCCCTCCCCTCTTTCTCCCTCTAACTTTTTTCATGCTTTCAGCTGTAAGCTATCATATCTTTCTAACCTTCAGATTGATCTCTACCTCTCTTTCTCTCTTTGCCTCTCTAAATGATAAGGAAAGAGAGTGTTCATTTTAATGCACTGGAGCATTGCTACAATAAAATAGGTCCAGGAACTGTGTTGAGTTCCTGCACACGTGTGCATATGTGTCTATGTCTTTGTGTCTGCGTGGGTCTTTGTTGGTCTTTATGCATGCTGCCGGTTTGTGTGCATTCAAGAGGATCTGACGTATTGCAGGAATAGCAACATTCTCTTCACTCTGTGTGTGTGTGATATAGTAATACAGGCCGTATGCTTCCCCTCAGCGATCAAATCAAATAGGCCCTCATCTCCCAGTGAAGCTCATTCAAAAACGACAGCGTTGATTGACAGGTGCTGTGGGCGCTGCATGCACACACAGACACACTAAACCACAACTTGGATTTATCTGTCACAGCGAAGCAAAACAGCATGGCTGGCTTGCATTATGCATTCAAGCATGTGTACACCCATGAACGTAACATCAGTGATTTGCAGCAGTGGGATCAAGGTCTCCCCCTGCAAAACATGGCCTTTGTTTCCTGTTTCTCGCAAGACAGGATATGACCTTGTTGAAAGGAAATTAGGAGCCTCACCCCCGCTGGCAATAAACCAGAATTGTTTCTATGTAGGCATGAATACATACAAGCACATACACACACACACACACATGCGCGCGTGCACACACACACACACACACACACATACACACACAGATCAACACACAGCAGAAAAAATACAACTGAGACAGTGTGAAAGTGTGTGGGTGTGAAGTGAAACTGAGAATGATAAATGCAATGTGTCTGACAAAAAGAACAGTTGAAATGATACCTCTGGACCAGCAACACCATCATAGTATTTGTGTCATAGGGTGGGGGTCTTTTTACTTTTTATAGGGGACACTGAGGACAACTTAATTCACCAACATGATGTGGAGGTGGGGTCGAGTTCTAGAAAGGGGGTTAAGAAAAGCATTACTGATTGATTTTTTTGACAGTTGACACAACATTGACATACTATCACCTTGTAAAGTAGATATGACGAATATGTTAGCATGTAGTTGCTTGTTTACATATTCAGCAGACACGGATCAACATTATTTGGGGTCATGTATGTTCATCTGATGAATGTAAGTCCAATATTCACTCTCCTTTTAGCCATGTTTTAGTCTCCACAAACTCCTGAAGGAAATATCTGTCTCTTTAGCTGCTAAATGCTCCACCATGTTCATTTGCTAGTCACTAACTTTGTCTGTCTGTTATTTGGTGCTGGGCAGGTATCATATAATAGGTTTATTAGAGATTTTTTTGCTGAAAGGAACTGCCTGTTGTGGCTAAAAAGGTTGATGAGAGATGTGGAACTGAACCAAATTGTAAAGTTGCGGGGTCATAAAACCAAAGTAATGAGCTGAAAGAAGCTAAATATTCTCCAAAGAGATGAGGAGAACATTCTCTGTGGATTCATCACTAAGAGCAACCCCTTTCCCATACACATTGTCATTTGAGTTTATATAGATTATTGAGTAGTGTAACTTTAAATTAGCTTAGTTTGGTTTGTGGAAAGGTTTTAACAATCAACATAAGTGCATATGCACAACTTCAAAACACCAAAGATATCAAGATAAATCACATAATTTCACAATGAAGAAGATGGAATCTATGAGAATCAGCCTGAGGCCACTAGTAAAGATCAACCTGGAATATAGTGGGCTAGTTTCATGGCAGCTGTTGCCATAGTAAGACTCTGTGGGCCCTACTCTTGGAACAAAAAATCCAGGATTTTGCTGAATTTGGTTAAATACATCTGGTTAACTCACTAATCCTTCCTCCTGGGGTATTGTCCTCACCCCAATCCCCTGATTTGTCTCACTGATCTCTTTCCATTTTTATCTTTCTATCTGCTAATACAGACACATGTGCATTTACACCTAAACAAACAGATACGGTACATGCTAACAGTGGTGCTGTTTTGTTTTGAAACCATCTTCTAATGATGTGCTGTATATCTCTAATGGCATAGCTGTGACAATGGAGGGAATAGAGCACTACCATACAGTTAACCCAGCATGTGGTCAAGCAAAGCTTGGAATTTGTTGCACCATGGTATTTATTAAACCAACTGTGCCAAGTATAATGTCAACACTAAAACATATAAATAAATAAATAAATAAACAGAATAAATAGCAACCCTTCCAAGCTTTCTTATACTCAGTATTGATTACTTGTATGAAAATTGGCATTTAAGTTAGAATAGTTTTGCAATGGCTAGCTCCAAGGTGAAGAGATCATATTCATCCTTATTTTACAGCCTCTCTTTTTGAAATCCCTGTGCTATTTTCATTTCTAAAGCACAGCACTGAATCCTCCCCTTGGATCTTTGCGGGATAAGAGAAATCGTCTTGTCTGACTCCCATTAAATGATTTTCAAATACAGAAAACATCCAAGGTGCATTGAGATGCACATAAAATTTGACTCAATATGCCACTGGTATGCCTTTTAACTCTCCCACACCGTGTGGCAGAATAACTCAGACTCAGCCTACCTGGGGGAGGCATTGATCTCACAACTAGAGGTTGAGAGAGAAAGAACAAATCAGTGTGTGTGTGTGTGTGTGTGTGTGTGTGTGTGTGTGTGTGTGTGTGTGTGTGTGTGTGTGTGTGTGCGCACGCGCACGCGCACGCGCATTTGCGCACACATGTACATGTGTGTGTGAGAAAAAGGTAGAAAGAGAGAATGAAAAAGGTGAGGAAGAAAGGTAATTCTCTTTGCAGCAGGAACAGGAAAAAAGAATGAAAAAGAAGACAGGAATGGACAGAGATTGAATAAACCAGTAGACTACAGACAAGTGAGGAAGGCATAGCTACAGACACAGAACCACTAAAGGGGGAAAAAAAACAGTATAAAGTGAATAATTTTCATCACATACCACCATTCCAGTTGTGCATTTGAGATCACTGATAGAACAGGTCTTTTTGAGTACAGCATGCTGTTATCTCTGCAAACATTTTTGGCTGTTTCTGATGAAAACAAACTAGAATGCTTCTAATTCAGTGATCACAAGTGATGCCCTCAAATGGGGCTGTAACAAGATTCATTATGCATTGGCTACTTGTCGCTGCATCCCCACATACTGAGGTTTTCACCTAAGTACACAGTCAAAAAGAATGAGCCTACTCTGTCGTTCAGGTGCTGCCCTCATGAAAAGGCAGTGGTTCTTCCTGTGATGATACCAGGTAATTCATAACTAGTGAGAAATCAATGAAATCGATGAGATCCTCCTACCCCTTCTACTGAAATGTGGTTATGTGTAGCAAAATACAGAACTTCTTTGGCTAAATACTGTACATGAAACAGCCCAAAGTAGTAGCAACAGTAACTCATTAACTGACAGGAAGGCCATATCATTTGTAATGGTTGACAGGGATTTACCAATCAAGGGCATGTTGTTGGGCATCTCTGTAAAATGGACGAGGAGGAACATTTTGTCCCCCCAACCCAAAGAAATCACCATCTGCTTGTGTTCTTGTCCTTGCTCTGCAGCATATAGTTCCACAACAAATTAGCACAACCCAGTACAGAGCGGGCAGCTAGATAATTATGAAGTTGGGGGAATGCCCTTGGTACTGAGTGCCGGTCTTCCTCTCTGCTTTAGTGAAATCTGCAAAGCTATAAAGAGGAGCCTTGCAGTAAATCTTGCCATGGTTATTTCACTCAAGAGTTTTTCTCAAGGCAACACTTTGTAAGTGTTGGCAACCGCGCGCAGACAGGTTTAGTGGGGCAGGTCAGGAGGCAGAAGCTCAACACTGATGTAACTCAATAGCAAACTTCATCCCGCTGAAAAAGTCCTTCCTCGCCAGTAGGGGAAGTGGTGGGAAACCCTGTGCAGAAGTACACAACGATGCTGCAGAGGAGTGAGCCTGGAAAACGTCTTGCCAGCCTGCATGGGGCCTTCTTTATTCTGCAACAGGTTTGGCAAGGAAGGGTCTGGTGCAGGCGGAGATTGGTCAAATATAAAGACTTCATCATGCTTCAAGCAAAGTGCTTCTTCTATTGACTGACAGCTTCTGACATCCCCTTTCTGATGACAGAATCAGGTGGAGCTATATAAGACAACTTATTTAACTTTCCAAAACACATAGTCACACACTTTATGCAGTGATTGGTCAGGTGTGTTAAGTGAAAGAAGGCAGGGTTTGAACTCTTTTGTAAAAAAGGCATTTAGAATCAAACCAGGAACGTTGTAGTCATGTGGTATGCATCTTAACCACTCAGCTACCAGACACCCCTCAAGCTCTCTTTTCTTTCATTCGTCACACAACTGCCTCTATCACTTTTTTGTGCACAAATGCGTCCAATACCATGACTGCCTTCGAAGAGATACTTTTCTGAAAGTATGTGCTGTTTTGCCCATTATATGATTCATAACAACAAGACAACAAAGACATGCAAATGACACAGATTTCTTCTTGGTAAGGGAGGAGGTGGGATGCAGCCAGGAGGAGGCTGAGACAACAAGCTTTTCATCCTGCCTGTGAGTGTGGTCACCACAAAAGGTGTAAACAAACAAAAAAAGCCTTTAGACATGGTCAAACAGCACATTGTACAACCTAGTTTGTTTGTAGCATACTGAGGCCTTTAGAGAGTTGCTGCGACACGAGCTGCATAGTAAGGCTCCAAATGGGGTGCCTGGAAATAACCACTGCATTGCATTGATAATCAGTTTGTTGTCAATCCTAGCAGCACTGCGTGCAGTACTGAAGCATGAGAAGCAAAGGTGGTAAGTATCCATGCCAATGATAAACCCACTAGCAGTGAAGCTGACGATAACCACCAACCAAACAAGATAGCAAAATTTCACAGCATATGTGGACATAAGACTTTTCAATTCATGAGATAAATGGCTCAAAACTCCCAGAGGCCAGCCTAAATCCAATTCCAAAGACAGCTAGCATTGCATATTCAATTACCTTAACCCCTCCAGTACCCAGATGGGTTATGTGTACTGTGACAATGAATTTAAACTATATAGCCATGCTTTTTTTGTCCTTTTCCTAAACATCTAGTGAGGTGTACACCATGTGATTTGTATTTTACAAGATATTCCAACTGTTGTAATATTGGGAGGAAGCGACCGACTCTTAAAATGTATTTGCTCCAAAGAAAATTTACCATGAAGGTTAAAAATACAAAGATGCTATATAGATATATTTTAAAAGCTTTTTGTCTGCTCCACACATCACCTTTCCTCCCCCTCAGATCACTTCTGAGGCTGAGAACAATCACTGCTCTGCTGAGGTCAACTATGACATGTACACCTTCTTCCCACTACTGAATAGTCTATAGAGACAGAGAGGCCACAGATGATAGAGACTTCTGACTTTGACAATCCCATTACTGGATCATTGTAAGGCTATGACAAAGCAAAGCAAATATACACAGAAGGACTGGAGGAGAATGTTGGTGAGCGGGAGATTGGGTGGGAGCAGACAGAGAAGAAGACTCATGCAGGGGGAATAGAAGGAAGCAGAGGCTTCCCCTGTCACCATCTGTAGTCTTGTGGAAAGCATAAATCCTGCTATCTGTGTCATGCATACTGTACTGCTGCTGCCACTGCATCAGAGATCATCAGCACACACGCACACACACACACAGATCACCAACACACTCACACACTCTCACACAGACGGACACAACACACTTAATGTCTTCCACCCCTCTTAGCCCCATCTGTCTACGTCTGTTCCTCTGCTCTCCCCTCTCATGTGCACATAAACACTGTTGTCACTGTGACAGACACAAACAAACAAAGAAATACACACCACCAACTGAGTGTGTCAATGCACACATGCGCGCACACAAATACACACGTCTTTATGCCATTCAGACAAAATGTCTTTAATTTTTGTGTCAGTTTTTTTGCTCTCCATTTTCCTCTCTTCACATTTTACTTTTATTTATCTTATTCCCTGTCATTTTTTCCTCACCTCATCACTCTCACCATTACAATTGGCACTTTCAAGTCTCTTTCTCGTCTTTCTTCTCTTCCATGCAGTCCTCTCTCTCCATCCACTTGGTCATCCTCCCTCAATGTCCACAATTCTGCCTCTTACCTCTGCTCACTGACTAATGAAAACCTTTCTAAATGCCTACGGGGGAAATTCATTTCCCGTTTAACCTACCTTCTGTTTATCGATGTGGCAAGCATGTTTTTACTCTCCCCCCTTTCAACTTCCATCTCCTGTTTTCTTCTCTTCTTTGTGTTTCTCTGATTTATTGATCTTTTCTATTCCGATCTTGTCTTACCTCTGCCATTTCTTTTTTATTCACACCTTTGTTTACGCATTAGCATTTACTCTTCACTTTCTTTGTATTCTGATCATTGTTTCTTTTTAAACCCTTCCTCTCCTCCTAAACCTGTCATTTCTTTATTCTATCTCTAGCCATTAACTTCTCCCTCCTAAATTGCCTTCCTTCTTGTCCTGTCTTTAAATCCTACCCTCTCTTTCTTCTTCTCCTCTCATCCTTTTCTTCTTGTCTACATTCCCTAAATCCGATCCGTTCTCTCCTCTTGTTTCCCTCTCTCCCTTTGCAACAGCAGATCTGGGAGATTTACATTCAGCACCATGGACAGCTCTTCACATACTGAAAACATAGAGTTGCAGTGCCACCTGTTGGTTAGTGTGAGCACAACAGCACACACATTATGTTGGGGGAGGAAAACGATTGTTTTACTCATGACACAGGACAGATAACTTTCACATGCTCATACATATGTGAATAAGGCTGGAATATAAAAGCGGAGAGCTGGTCATACGCCTGTGCCCACAAAAGTCAACTCGGAGAGAACAAGCTTTAACTCTGAACACTACACAAAGGAGATTCCACCGGGAGATCTATGAGAGAGGTTAAGCAGGCAGGCCTCAGGTTAATGGCAACCATATATTACCCTGTAATTTCATCCCACTACATGTCGGAGCTCATAGATGCAGTGCAACTGCGAGGCGGTTGAGCCAGAATGAGGATCTCAAGTCTCATTCCGTTCATGGCAGCCAAAGGGAGGAAACAATAGCATCTGCTCTCCTCCGAGACAAGGAATTTAATCACAAGCACAGCCAAGGTAAGATTTGAATGTAAAGTAGCAGAGTGATGGTTTCTCTGTGTGAGTGTGTATATGTTAGTGTGTGAATATGTGTCTATAGAAAGGAATGGAAATGTTTATGTTGGCATTTAAACTAATAGCAAATGTCAACAGGAGGGTGGATGATACTCATACTTATTGTGTTTAAGTGTGGGAGAAGTGTGTGTGTGTGTGTGTGTGTGTGTGTGCATATGTTCACAGTTGTGACTGAAACCGAAAAGTTCAGCAAATGAACACACACAAAGACACACAGGGGCACTGATCCACTGTAGGGATTACCAGTGATCCATGACTGGGCTCACATTGGGTTGTACTGGTGTGTGTCTTTGTCTCAGTGTCCCATCCTACTGGGACGCCAGTTTGTGTGCACATACACTACGTGTGACTGTGAACATGTTTGTGTGTATTTTTGAATCCGTGGATTGTTTGAAAGAAGGATGAGATACAAGACGACAGGGAAAAGGAAAGAAGGGGAGAAATCAAAGCAGAGCCCCGGCTAAGAGGAAGAAGGGAACGACACAGGCAAGAAAATGTGCTATCTTTCTCTTTGTCTCCCTCCCTCCCTCCCTCCCTCCCTCGCCCACACACAGTAGTAAGTACAATGATCACAGAAAGGTGATCTCAAAGCTTAGCCTGTTAGAAGACAGTGAGCCGACAGAGAACCATAAGAAAAAACAGACAGACTGAGAGAGCTTTGGTTAACCATTCTCCATTCTCTTGTTGATGTTTATAGATAGTTTTTAATGAGAGCATTGAAATCAATACATGAATACAACACATATATAGACACACAATCATATACACAAATTACAAATTTTTGACTGCATTTTCTTATTTGGTTTGTCACTGATCTCAGGAGCTGACTCTCAGTTCTTGGATTTCTGAGCTTCCCACCAGTTCTTGCAAACACCAACCTCGAGAAATCAAATCACAATCAAGTGATAATGTAAATTTGCCAAGAAAAAATGCAAGTAGTCACAATGCACAATGTGCATTGTTATGGATCAGTCATTTTTGGTACCACTTTGTAACTGTAACTGTAACTTGTCTATCAGTTATACACAACACATCCTCATAATTAAATGACAAAATAGGTTGATTGTACCATGCACTCCAAACGACCCATAGGAGGAATTTCTTTCAGCAACTTTCCAAAACTGTTACAAATCACTGTTAAAAAATAATAATGTTTTATGGTGTGACAACGCTGTGGTTAAAGACAGGTTAGGTTAAGGCACAAAAAACACTTGGTTAGGATTTGGGAAAGATCACAGTTTGGGTTAAAATGATCACTTGGAATGTGGTTTAGGCCTAAGCTGCCAGGGGACTTTCCATTATGCACTGAGCTCTTCTATCCTCCTCCACTTCTTCATCTGTATGCATTCATATACCATTAATGCGTCTTACTGACTTGGTATCCTCCCCGTAGTTTTGTGCTTTCTCGTCTCGCAAGAGACCTTTGCCTGTGGACCACCTACTGTCCGGCGTGATGCTTTTATTATTAGTCATTTTTGCCCACTGCTTCCGCTATTATTATTAGTCATATTTCTGTAATTATTATTGTTGTTATTTCTGGTATTGCTTCTCTGTGTCTCTCTCTCTCCTCTCTTTCTCTTTCAACCCAACCAGTTAAGGCAGATGGCCACTCACCTAGAGGTCAAGGTTTCCTCCTGTTAAAGTGGAGTTTTCCTAGCTGCTATCGCCAAGTGCTTGCTCATTGGGGAAAGTTGGATCTCTGTAAAATTAAGAGTACGGTTTAGACCTGCTCTATGTGAAAAGTGTCATGGGATAACTTCTGTTTTGATTTGGCGCTATATAAATAAAATGACTTGACTTGACTTGGTATGGGTTAGGGTTACTGCTTCCTTTAAGTTAGCTAACCTTCATCGTCATGACTACAGTACAATCGTAGTTACGGTTTTAAAAAACTGTCCTGACTCACAGTTAGAAACAGGAAACGAACAGCAGCTAAGTCCACTTTTTGCCATCTATCTATCTAGCATCCACCCAACGCAGCACCTCCAAATATGGCAATTTGTCACCTAATATAGTCATCTGAACTAAGTCACTTCTCCAGGTCATAATTACTATGGCCGCTAGATGACGTCTGTCATTCACATGTTCTTGGGAGGATGGGCTGGTTATATGCCATTAATAAGTGAGTATTGATTAATAGCCATTAAATAAAAATAAAAATAAAAACAAGCATCGATGGTAAAGAGACGAAAAGATTTTCAACAACCTGGCAACCCAAAAGTTCCCCTTTAAGTTCTAATTAGTGGCTTATAAATAAACCATAAAGCATTAATAAATGATTTACTTACATCAATAAAGATGTTAGTTACAACTAATGAACCATTTATAAAGGGTGACAAGGGTGAAAGTGCTACTCAGGTTTTCTGTGTATGTAAGTTTAAGTTATAAGTCTATAAGTTTAGTTACTTAGAAAGTATGGGATGGATTGAATGGAAACAAAACATACATTATGCATCAAAAATGGCCTAAAAGATGCTAAATGACTGTTTTGATCATTTAAATGCATGCACAGCAACTTCAAAGCCTTTACTATGTGACTTGAACCAACACTGAAAGCCGTTAAATACATGTACACCTACATACATACATGTACACCATCCCACACACGCAAGCATGCATACAGAAAAACGCAGATTAATTCAAATCCCAGAGACCCATACATTTTTATCATGGAGAAATATACACAGTAAGCAGTTTATAGATGGAAGCAAGACATACTTGGATCTGCTATTAGCTACACAAGTCAACAGTTCACATGTTGAGACATTAAATCAAGAGTAAGATGACAAGCAAGACAAAAAATATGCTTCAGTGGTTTTAAATCAAATCAATTTTAAT
Organism: Thunnus albacares; assembly: GCF_914725855.1. Lineage (NCBI taxonomy): Eukaryota > Metazoa > Chordata > Actinopteri > Scombriformes > Scombridae > Thunnus > Thunnus albacares. The sequence goes on along the minus strand of NC_058108.1, from coordinate 10,348,468 downwards.
TTCTTGCTGTGTAAATGCTTAAAAAGTAACTTAACACTAAACTTTTTAAGTAAGTAAATTGTATGTACAGTCACTTTGTTATCCTGTACTATTAATTCTGGTCCCAGTGTTCAATGCAATAGCGTTTATTGGCTTTTCTTCATAGAGAATCAAGTATTGTCCTTTAAGTCAAGTAAAGTCAATTTATTTGGATAGCCCAAAATCACAGATTAAAAAGAAAACTAATTTTATATGTGGTTCAATTAAATACAAAGCTAATGCAAAGACACAAGTAGATGCATAGTCACTCGAGTGGCACAAATTGACGCAAAAATGGGTCAGCACAAGTTGAAAATGTTTCAATTTGAGCAAAGAATTGGCACATATCCTGAGGCTTTATGAATGTGCTTCATAAACATACAGAGAGGAGAGAAAACAGGAGAGAGACTGGAGGGAAATAACTGGAGTTTGTGGTGACTTCTGAGTTCATTTAGAATCTGAACTGAACACAAACACAAAGAAACACTCCCACAGACCTTGATGGTGTGTCCGTTGTTAGCTAGCTAAAAGCTTATATACAAAGCGGTCCATCAGTCAAAAACGTGCGAATCACGTGAGGCAAAAATTTGCTTTGTGTTCTGTCTGAACAAACCATAAGAAACATGACAGAACCCATCGTTTTAACAAATACCAAGACATATTTTCATCTTCAAGTGGCAAAGACCTCTAATGGCCATAGGAATTATGACTCATGTCCATCGGGAGCTAAGGAGGACAGTTTGCAATGTTGTTATAGAGCTATGAAGTATGCAGAAGGACAAAGCCAGGGTGGATGGATGGGTCAATAAAATGACAGACATTGATTGTTTAGTATTTTAAACCAACAGTCAACATTTAGTTTATTTTAACCATGGCTACAATCATTCCCTAACTGTAACCAATTGGTTATTATTTTAACAAAATCACTGTCTTTCCCTAACCTGTTTTTTGTGCCTACACCTAACCAAACCTCACTTGGTAACAAATGATGTCTTCCTGCTGATAGGGGCGTAGCATTAGAAAACACTTATGTGTGTCATGCAGGGTGTAATTACAGTGCATTTTGTCATTGAATTTGGAGGACTTGATGCTCTATTCTTAGACCCTAAATTTAGACGATAAATAAATAAAAAAGATAAAAATGATCTGTGAAAAATCAACAGAACCAATCTCAGCAACATCGTCATGTTTACTGTGATATGGACCCCCATCAGACAGAAACAATACAACTGGACATAATTGTCGGCTGTGTGGAGAGCTCTAATTCATTCTTTTTGATAGCAGAAATCTTGGTGTTACTTAATGTCTCTATTATGTTATCTTCCAGAATTTATATAACCATAGTTACATATGTAACTCTACTCTGTATTTGTTATATATTTCAATGTATTTTTTGAATATCTAAAGGGAGTTAAAATTGCTCTTTGTGTGTGTGTTGTTTGCTGAGTATCGTTTGAAAAAGTAAAATATCCTAATAAAAATGGGAAGTTGGCTTTGATGCAAACTTTATACCTCTACTCACTGGTAGGTACAGGAACTCCATTGGTAGAGGCACCCAGCAAATCAGCAGCAGGATGGAGGAAAAAGTGTCTGAAAATCCATTCAGCCACCTTAAAATACAACTTACACACACAGCTGTGCACAGTGAGACAGACACACTCTGAGGGCAGAGAAACCTGGTGTCGGTCTGTCACAGAGCGCTGGCCACAGTGGGGCTCACACACATACACACACGTACACACACACACACACACACACGCACACATATACGCACACACACATATATGCACAGCTTGACCACCCATCACTGCCCTCTGATTACCACCAGCTTCCACAGCCACCCTCACTCCTTCTCTCCATCCCTCCTACACACTCCAATGATTCTCCCTTCTTTCTCGGCTCCCCAACATCTTCTCCACCCCCCGCTCTCTCTATCCCTCCCTCCCTCCATCCTCCGCCTGGCTTCCACCTTTTGTCACTGCTGCTTGCCCTCTTATTTCTTGTTATGGCACATTCTTCCCTAACTTTCCTCTCCAACACATTAACATATAAAATGCCTCAACTGCTTTCTAGGCTTAAGTGCTTGGTGACTTAATCAGTCAGACACATAGTCACTTACCTGCTCATTCACTCACTTGATTAGTCAGCCGCTTGCTCACTCACTCATTTACCTCTTCACTTTTTCAGTCTGAACTCATTCCTTTACTGATTCGCTTGATCACTCACCTACTCACCTGCCTATTCAGTTTGTTCATTTAAGTTCTGTTTGCACTGGCTATGCAATCAACTTTTAAGCTAAAGTAAAACACCTCTTAGAACAGCCATTGTTCAGTCATAATTTATCAACCGTACATAGACACAGCAAACAAATAATGTGAAGATTTCTCCACATGTTGAAACTGTGTGCATGAGGTGCGAATAACAGTTGTATTTTGGCAGTTGTATCATTTCTTTTGACCTTTCCAAAACCACAAAGAACCAAAACCAAGAGATCAAAAATGTAAGGAATGGACAATACAGTGTGTTTATCTGCTTGAACAAAAGGTGCCATTGTTAGCATGTGCAGCTAATTAGCCTACCTACTGTACAAGTGGTGGCTGATTAATGTGGGGTACTGGGGTTAAAAAATTGTTTTCAAATTGTATTTGATTGACTTCTGTGTAAAAACGTATACTTCCTGTATGAGGATTGCCTGCCAAATGAGTTTATATGTAGGTCCTTCAACTTTTGGCAAACAAGTGACCTGAAGCTGCTCTCTAAATGATTGCCTCTCTCCACCAATTTTTATTGGTAGCCTACAGACACACAGGTTTCCGAGGAATGTTATCACTGAGATGTGCGTGCAGGTGGAATTTCAGTTTTTCAGGTAACGACTGTTAGGAACGTCAGTCCTGTGCAGCAGTCAAACAGCAGGAATTATATGCTAGCATTACTTTATTTTTTTCATGCTAACGTTACTTGTGTGCAGGGAGCTTCTGTGCTTTTAGCCTGTGCTGCTGGTTGACGGTTTGAGACACATTGAGCTACTTTTTTACTACCTGTAAAGTTAATTTTGTGTAGTCTGTGTTAGCATTACAACTTACAACAGCTGCAGATTCTTACTAGAATATGTGTCATATGTTAGCTTTTGTTGAAATATTGCTTTGTGTGGGTTTGATGGTGTTCATATTTTAATACTGTTGATAATAAACCCACATAGAATTCAAATTCACTGATTGGTGGTAGCTTATTGCTTTGACAGTATTAACTTGTCTATTAACTTAGCTAAAGTTAATTAAAGTTAAAGTTACTTTTTATCGGATTAGGGGAAGTTTACACACCAACAACCCCAGACAATGTTATCCGAAATAGCTTGCCAAACACATCCATTTAGTCCTAATCTTGTAAAACCTTTTCTGTTATGTTACAGTGAAAACATACTATTTGAAAATATGAACAAGTAATATGAACAATCAGTATTATGTTAGAAAAAATTACATTTATAAATTACTTAGAATTTCCCTATCGTACTTATAATACTACGACACTAATACTACAATACTAGGATACTGCACAATACAAGAACATCTCTGTTTTCTTACGTGCCTGTATTCAACTGGTGAGAATGCAGACCTTTTGTCTGGGACATGTAGCTTTACCCTGTATGTAGCCATCACATGCATATTGAAGGCCCCTTTAACATGATTTTAATTTATAAGGAGCTAGTGAAGCCAAGATTAAGGTTAAAAGAGTACTCCACCAATTAAATAGTGCACTCAGATAACATTGTCTCTGACTTACAATGGACTAAAAAAGTGCCAAAATTGATGCAGCAAAACCTTTTTATTTAATGCATTCTTCTACCTTGTCAAAAATGGTTGTTTACAAATTACCCATATTGCAGCTCAAATGCCGACAGTTTGGTTCACAGATTCTGGTCTGTTATGTTAACATGGCCTTGAACCTCTAGCTTCAACAGACTTTGGTGTGTAAAATCGCTGGAGTTCCCCTTTAATTTTCTGCCATCATTGTCATTGTAAGCAGCATATGTGCTGGACGAGAACAGAAAGCTGAACAGTTAGTGTTAAGTTTAAGTTTACTCTACTCTCAAAGAACCAGTGACACACACACAAACTCACAGACAGACACCTATTTCCTGCAGTCATATAATGGTGTGGTTACTGTCAGACTCATGGTTTTGTGAGTACACAAGCATGTGTGTGGGCTATGTGTGAGTTTCCATGTGGTTGTAAGAGAAGCACCATGGTGTGTGTGTGTGTGTGTGTGTGTGTGTGTGTGTGTGTGTGTTTGTGGCCTGGTGTGTTCATCGATACATAAACAGACACTCTCATGCTGAGATGTGAAAGGTTTTGCATCCCTGGTGGTCTCCTCAGGATTTTTGTGTGTGTATGCACACATTTGTCATGTGTACATGTGTGTTTATGTGTGTTATTTGTGCTATTTCATTTGCAATGTTGGAAGTAGCGAATTGCAACTACTCCTGTTACTGTATAGTCATTTTTTGGGTACTTGTACTTTTTTGAGTTTTTTTTCAAGTCTGCAATTTTACTCTTACGTAAGTATGCATTACATTATGTAATCTACTTTGCTACTTTTAAAATCATAATTTGTTACTGAGCAGGCCTACAATTTGAGTTAGGGAAGCACAGGGCACCTCCTAACATGGGGTTAAAAGTAACACAGAGCTTTTATATAGTTACACAGGGTCAAGCAGGGTGTGTATCCAGTTACCATATTGCCAGCAGACAGTCTCCCATTTGGACGTGTTTTTGTGGAGATCTATGGGAAAGAGTGTTTTCGCAGCATGTAAGTTCCATAAATTTCTTTATCATACTTGTATTACTGAGCTATGTGTAAGTCACCAAATCCAACCTTACATTATCTTTATAACCATCTTGTTGCCTAAAACAAAGCACTGTTTTGATACATGTAACCAACTCATAAGTGTTAGCTAGGCTTGAATAAAAACTCCTCACGGCAGGGTTAGTTGCGACACAGTGTTACAGCTAAGCTACTCATAGTGTACAATGATAATGAAATTAAAACAGCTAATTCTTACAACTTCTTTTTTCACAGAATGAGACATCCAAAGCGAAAAACAGACAGGGGAATGAGTAGAGAGGTTCTGTGTCTTGCTGCCAGGGATGTGGATAACGGTAGGTCTATCAGAGGAGTGGTGAAGTCATATGGTATCTGCCACATGACTCTGTCATTTTGTCAGGAAGAAGAGAAAGCTGCCGGAGGCTGGTAGGCACAATTCCCCCACCGTGGGTTACTCTCGTCACAAGGGAGTCTTCATCACAGAGCAAGAAAAGGAGCTCAGGAACTATTTAAAAACAGCATCTGCCATGTAGTATGGGCTGAGCCCGAAAGAAGTAGGTTTAAGAAGTAAAAAAGTAAATAAATAAGAGGATTCCAGAGTTGTATTTATTTATTTTAGACATACTCAGTAGCTAGGATACCACAAAGAATCTATTTAATTCATCTAGTAACCTTACATTTCATTTAAGTTCACAAATGAGTTCACTGTTAATAGAATAACTAGCCTCATTTCAAACAATAGGTCAGTTGATTTGAATCATAAATGACTAAATAAGTAAATACAGTTCAGATGATAGTTTATGTGAATCATACATAAAAACAATTCATATAAGAGATATGTTCATGTTTTTGTCTGAAAACTTGCCCTCCAGTGTGCAGTGCAATTTAATTGCACATACCCAGAGTCCTAGAAGACATCTAAGATAGCAGGAAAGGACTAGATGACATCTTTCCTTAAGCATAACCCCACAATGTACATCAGGAAGCCACAAGCAACCTGTCTGGCCAGGGCCTCAAGCTTCAACAAGCATGTGTTGACATGAACTTTTAAACAGTTTAAAGTTTTCAGATTAACAATGTATATGTTGCTGCTGACCTATGCTGTTTTTAATTGCTGTCTACCTTGTGGATAAAAATAAATGTGTCAATGTTTGACACACAGTCTTTTGTCAATATCCATAGATATTTTGATGTGTGAATCTAGATTATATTGATGTGTAGATTTACCCCATCTATCTACACCCATCTGTCCATCCATTTGAATATTCATTGATGATAGATTAATAGATAGATGGAAGGATAAATAGACCTGTATGGGTACCTATCCATCCATCCATGGTATAGTTTGAAAGACAGGTCGATGTCCACACATACCTATCTATCCATCCATTTATCATGGATGGAAAGAGATGGATGGATAGATAATATCCACTCATATCTATCCATCTATGTATTGATCTTTCCATCCGTGATAGATGTATACTTAGAGGAGGGATGGATAGATGTATAGATGTATGGATATCTATCTATCATTGATAGATCCACAAACAGTATCCACCTTTTCTAGCAAGTGATACAACTAACCCTCTGTCTGTTATAATTAACCTAACCCATGAGGTAAGTTTTAAGATGTGTATGGTGCTTGTACAAAAACATGATTAATCTAAGTCCATTTTTTTTAAAGTATTTAGCCACAACCAAAATGTGTCTATACGTATCTATACCTATACATATATATCTGAAACTTTCATCTGCATTTTTGTAGCCAATAAGGCTACAAACTGATCACAAATGTGCCAGTAAAAACCATGAAATATAGTCAAAAAAACAGACAAAATGCTGCAGCAGGCACAGGTTTGGAGAGGGGACCACTAACCAGAACAATGCAGGAGTTGTGAGTAATTTAGTGACTGAAGATTTGGAGAAACAGAAACCAAATGGAGACAGAGAACAACAACATTGAAAACAGTGCAAATGAAGAAGAGGAAAAGACGGCGGACTAGTGCCCTTGGCCACACCTGGAAGAATTCTTCACATACAGGGGGAGAAAAAGAGACAGCGTGAAACTGCAATGCAAACTTTGTTTGCCGCATACAGTGATATCGACTCACAAGAATTCAGCCTCTAATCTCAAAAAACACATTGAGGTAAGATTTACAGCTATTTGTATGTTATTGTTTTCGTCTTTGATAGGTTTAGGGTAATTAGCTTGGATAACATAAAGTAAGCTAACTAGCTAACACTACACTCTAGTGTCATCGGTTAGCCTGGGATTCAAGTAGGAGAGAGTTAGCTAACATGCGTGCGTGCATGCATGTTTAAATGATTAAACTGCAATTCTTAAAAATGTTATCACAAAATATTAGGACAACCACTTTCATTACAATAACGTTTAAACAAAAATGATTAAATCAGTATTCATTTAACCAAATTTACCACACTTTCACATCATGCTAAACAATTAATGTTTAGCTTAAATAATTACTCTGGTTGAATGATTTTACTCAGTTTTTTCTTTGGTGTTAATAGCAGTGATGTGATGAAGTTCTGTGTGAACATGCACTGAGATAATATTTATCTTCACAGAGAAAACATCCATGCAAAATCCAACATCAACAAAAGACCACAGCTGCACCAAACAAGCTCTCAGCAAGTAAGCAAGCCAGGTTACCAGATGTGATGTTGGCATCTGCAAGCAAACATGTCCCACAAGCAACTGTTGACAAGCTTGTCATCAGTTTCGTATGTGAAGGTCTACAGCCATTTGCAGTGGTAGAACAGCCAGCTTTCAAAGAATTAGTTTACCACATTGCAAACTCAAGCAAAAGTCATCTCCAGACCCACTGTCCGTACTAGAATCTGTGAAGTTGCTGGTCACATGAAGAAGACTATGATTGCAGAATTGGGTAAAGTCAAATTTGTTGCTACCACCACTGATTGTTGGTCAGCTCATCAGAAAAGTTCGGTGTCACGTGCTATTGGATAGAAGAAGAGTCCCTGGAAAGAAGATTTGTGGCACTAGCCTGCAAAAGATTGAGAGGGTCTCACACATTTGACATGCTTGCTGGTGCTCTTGATGATGTCCATTGTCAATACAAGATTAGAGGTAAAGTTTTAAGAACCACAATTGATAGTGGATCCAAGTTCATCAAAGCTTTCAATCTGTTTGGGGCACAGAATGATGCTGAGGTAGATGAAGATGAAGCTGACCTAGATGCTTTTGATCTAATCGACCATATTGAATACGTTGATGCAAGTGTGATCCTTGATAAAGACTCTGGTCTGGAATATCAACTGTCCTGACAGTACCTCTACCCGAATACAGATTTTCAGTACTCTTTCTACCACTGTTCATTTGTGCACAACCCTTAATTGCCGAGGAGGGTTCTGACCCAAATTAAAATTCACTTTTGAAACCTCCCACTAATGTCACTCAGTATATGCACACACAATGAAAATGACTGAAACATGAAAAAATATTCACTCATTTACACATCTTCACCTTTAGAGCTTCCATCTCCCTCAGTGTGTAATTAATCACCAAGTGGTTACATTACCACCATCTCAGCTCCTCTGCTGCGCTGCTCTGCTTCTCCATCACAGTGCATGATGAACCCAGCTATATTCACAATTTGGAATCTCAGGTTCGTCCTCACTGAACTCCTTGGAGAGAGAAAGAAAGAAAAACAAGAGAGGTAACAGAGTGGCTGAGAGCGGGAGATAGAGAATGAAGGAGACGCGAGTTTGATGATGAGTCACTGACTGACACACTGAGTGAATGAATGATCAATAAATGAATCAGTTTTGGGAAAAGAGTAAGCATGTTATTGACAGAGAAATTGAAAATAAACAAGCACACTACATGATGGTAAATGTGGTGAAGTACAGGTGTATATGAGTGAATAACAGAATATGTTTTGTACATTAACAAGTCAAGTAAAATGTATAGAAGTCATGAGTGTGTATAAATATATAAACAGTAAAAACATAGGCTCACGTAAAAAAAAACATCCACCCAGCCAGCCATCCATTTTCAATACCCACTTATCATATCCAACATTAATTGTGTGTTTGCATAAAAACATAGAGATTACATATATTAGAAGGAAAAAGTTAGATGAAATGTTGAAATGATTTCATAAAATGTACATCCTGTGACTAAAAAAAGAGTATTTAACCATTTGGGGATACATGACAATTCTCCATTCCTGTTTCTTCTTGTTCAAGGGTTATTGGCGGGGTTGAACTTACCTTAGTATTAATTTGGTGGAGAGCAAGGAAACATCATGAACAAGTGACCACAGAGTCCACCACAGAGGTTTTTTTTTCTCCCTCAAACAAATAAACAGCCCACCTGACTAGAGTACCATGACATTTTGTACACACATTTGTGCTCCCCTCAGTATATCTGCATCAACCTAAGAGATAAAGCACCACTCTCCAGCAATATTTATTTAGGTGATATAAAGCAGATCTGATGACACTTGAAGTATAGAACTGTAGTTGAGGTTTGGAATGATCTTAGGTTTTTACCCAGTGGTTAAACATTCAGGCCAAGGAGCTTTGTGATTTTTACTTGTGTGATTTCATCTATTAAGTATAAATTGTTTTGCAATCCACAAATTTATGTTCTTCAGTGTAGCTAATGAAGATCTTCATTGGATCCAACTGAGGTGAAAAGGCAAAATAAACCATTGCACCTCATTGCTTTTGTGCAGTGAGGCAGTGTGGGTGATGTATGGTATCTGCTTGTCCAGACTTTGCACTCTATGAAAAATAAGGGTGATTTTTATCTGCTGAACAGTACCAAGGACTTACTGTTGTTCTCTTGTACTGCTGGATTCTCACATAATAGCTACTTTCTGCCTATTGCATAGTCTGTATGCTCCTCGTGCTCAAAATGTTAAGTGTTAAGCACCTGCCTTCGGCATTTCTCAATGCAGATTTTCTACATTATCACTGAAGGCAGTTTCCTGAACATGTGTTGAGCTCCATAAATTACGTAATTACAACTTTTCATCATTAATGCTGTAATAAATTATCACTGTTATTGACTACTCAGAGCCTTGGCAGCTGAAAATCTGCTGGTACAATTTTTTTTTAGCTGACAACAGTGCCGGCTTTGTTGATGGAGATCTGTGGGTGTGACATTTACACAACTAGGATGTTGGTGATGTCAACAAACACACCAAAAGAATGTCAGATCCTGCCTCACACTTGGAGAGGTGAGAGAAAACAGCAGATACAAGGAATATGGGTGGGGGTGTATGAAAAGAAGACAAAGAGTGACAGGGTGTGGGGGACAGCGTGAAAGAGGCTGGGACAGCGAGACAAGAAAAGTGATGACAGCTGGTATTCAGACTGGTGTGTCAAACCTGACAGCCTGAAGTCTGTTAGTATCGCTGTGTATGTTTCTGTGTGTGAGCTTATGTGTGTGTGTGTGTGTGAATTAGCGTATATGCATGTCAGGAGTGGACACAAAATCATAAACAGCTGTAGTTCATATCATTCCATACGGTTTATACTCTTCTCTTTTAAGAAGTTGGTGTGTGACCCTTTAAAGTAAATCAATAGCTTACTTGTGGCCCTTCGTCACAAGTTACGGCCTGTGTGCAGATTTGTGTGAGATTTCTTTGCTAAAAAGGCCCGAAGAGGTGAAAGAATCCAGTATTTGACAAGAAACTGTGAAAAATTTGAGATAAGCCAGAAAAAATTCACATAACTTTGTGTAATTTTTTTTCTCCTTTATTATCCCTTTAATCTTCTCAATCAGATTTGACAACCCCCAGGTGGGGAACCACTGGTTGTGGTGTTTCATAATTTTAATAATAATGTGTTGTACTGGAACAGCAGGTGTTTGCTGCAGGGTTACTGTTTTGAATTGCATGATATTGTACAGCTGTTCATTATAGTGGGCCCACCTCCTGTATGTGTACAGTATGTGTGTGTGTGTCTTCAGTCACCAAAGCCATAAGTTTTTCCACATTAACCAAATGGAAATTTAGGGTAATTTTTGATTGCCAAAATACTATTGTTACTTGTACTTGTAAGAGCACAAAGTTACAATGTGCTTTATAGAATAAAGCACTAAAAAGACAAAGGGAGGTGATGAACAAGCAATGCAGATGTAACTTAAACTGCAACTTAAAATATTGGACAAAACAAATTTACATTTAAATAAATTACTAAATAATATATAAGTGAATTAAACAATAGCAAAGGTTATGCTGATGTTAAATTATGTTATTTGTATATTTTTTCTAAACATGTCACAACTGATTTACAGAAGGCTATGTGAAACAAGAAATAAAACAAAATAAGAACTTGTTTGTAAATGTATTGCTTATTATACAGTTGCAGTTTATACAGTTTAGACATTATAAGTCATAAAATAGGATCAAACATTTTCAGCTTGGTGCTCAAATTTGATCATTTAAATAAAAAATGACTATTATTCTTGGTTGCAGAATTCTCTGAGGCAGAATTTTCAGCCTTTCACCCAGCTAAACATTCAAATATAGTAGCCACATTATAGAGGTCAATGAGTTTTACTGACAGTTAACTGGCCATCGATCTCATAGCACTGAAAATAGATGCAGGGACACTGACAAACACAGAACAAATGGCTCCAAAACTGGACCCTGTGGCACACTGAGTGTGATAAGGCATAATAACTTGAGGTATAATGGAAACAGAAAACATATCTAAACAAAAGCAGAACCAATCTAAAGCAGTTCCACAAATGTCAACCTATTGGAGTAGAGTGATTAATGAGACTATAAAAAAGATCTCAACACAGGAATACAATAGGAGAAAAGATGAAGGGAAAATAAAGGATAAACTGCAGCATACACAGCCACTGTTTGTTGAGTGACCTTCTGCACAGGTTGGCAGTGTCTGGGTGGGCAATTTCAATTTTTAATCATCCCTGTATCAGCTAATTTTGCCTTTTGCTAAGCATTGAAATGGTTTAATGAACAGGCTTAGCTTGCTAGCCTCAGTGACACTTGCCAGCTATACTGTAGTGATACAATAGCTAAAAGGAAGATTTTTTTTAATTTAAAGTTTTTATACAGGATTTTAGGGAGAGAAAAAACACTCTAGCACACTCTAAAACTCACTAGATGAAATTTGTTCCCATTTTGGGTCAATATAGCACCAACACAATACTGGGTTAATGTTAACCAGAAAGCCACTCAAGACAAGGGGTTGTTTTGACCCAGTTTTAGTGTTTTTTATTTTACTGTTGGGTTATTTATAATCTACTTGTTATTGATTGTTAAGAACTTGTGATCTTTTGAATGTCACATGCATATTTTGTACAATAAACAAAACATTTGTGGCAGTTTTAAGGTCAGAATAACAGATTGCTACTGGGTAAAGTTAACTCAATATTGTACTGTTGCTACATTAACCCAAACTGGGTAATATTTTGATCCAGTGATTTTTAGTGTGTAATACAATGCTAACAATTAATTTTAAACAGTAGGGAGCTCTCAAACATTGTATCACCAGGAATGTTCAAGCTTCATGGAAGCACCCTCTCTGAGTAAGACACACACATAACATGTTAAAGCTGCTTTTATGGTGGACAAGAGTAGATTGGGAAATAGTTTTAAAAGTGAAAGACATAAGGGTGAGTTGAGGTAAGAAGAACTCAAGGCAAAATCTTCAGGTTTGAATCCCTTTCTAAATTTCTAGCATTTGGATTTCTCATTATCCCTGTAGCTCAGTCACATCACACTTTTGTATTTGACAGTAATCAAAACTATCAGATAGTTTAGCCTTTTTCTATTTGGTTCAATGTTTGACAAATGTTTCACTACTGCAACTGTATTTTGATGTCTTGTGAGTCCGTGTGGTCTGGGCTCTTGTATGTGCATGACACACTAACTAACTAACTAACTAACTAAAAGCAAGTCAAACTTTTTTTGAAAAAGAAGGCAGCTATCAAAAATGAACATCACCAGAAATGTTCAAGCTAGGTGTAAACAACATTGCTGTCAGAACAGAGATACATTGGGGTGGCAGTTTCAAGGGTGGACAAGAGTAGAACAGGAAATGGCAGTTTCAAAATGAAAAACATAAAGGTGAGATGAGGTAAGAAAACTCAGATGAATGAAAAAAAAACTCAAGGGGACTGTAGTTGGCTCAAAAACTGGCGTTTCAAGAGAGATTGAGAGAAAAAGAAACATAAACTTTTCCACTAGCCACTTAGCACTGTGTTATAGACACAAGATTAGAGTGGAGCAAGGAGTTGAAATGTCAGGTTTGGGAAGAACGTGCTCAGATTGAGATTCAACGCCATCCCTTTAATCACTGAGTCACGCAACGCTGAGTGGAACACTGCCAAGGTGTGTATGTACGAGTGTGAGTGTGTACTTGTGTGTATATCATGAAAAGGGAGAGGTACCTTTAATGGAATCCCACATCCATCTCATCGCCGCTCCAAATTTAAATGAGACATTTTCCCTTCTTGCCTTTTAGCAATGAGGCATATTAATAAGCTGGGAAAAGATGCTGAAAGGTTAGACAACTTTTTTCATACCAGGAAGAAAGTGTGTGTGTATTTTGTCTAGTGTGCTTGGAGGCTTTCGATGTTGTGTGTGTGTGTGTGTGTGTGTGTGTGTGTTAAGGTGAGGCAGGAGGGCATCAGAGATTATACAGAGTTGTGTGGATCAACGAGAGAAAGGTTGATCAAACACTAGTTAGTGGTTCATTTCCGTAGTGACAGTTCCAGCAGACAGCTTCTGTTCTAAGTTTTTTTATGTGCTTGAAAACGGTAAAAGAACACTTTCTGTCCAGTCAATTCGCTTCCTTCCACCCTTCCTCCCTCCCGTCTCTTCTGTCTCACGCCCTCTCTTCCTTCGCTCCTTCTCTCTTTGTCTCTGTCCCTCTGCTTCTCTCGGTCCTTATCAGAAGGTGACAGAGTGGTTTCGCACCACAGCTCAGAAGGCCATGAGCGTCTCATTCCCTTTTTAGAGAGTGCTTGTCATTCCTTAATCTCTTTTAATTCTTTCATTCCCTCATTTGCAGGTGGAAGAAAGTGGTGTTGGAGGCGGCAGCATTCTCTGATGTTGTTGCCACTTTTACAACGAATCTTGTTATCACCTTGCCTCAGTGTCAGGCTGCCTTACTCAGTGATTTCTCACAGGCATGAAAGCTACTATGTGAGATGTTTGTCCTTTGATTTTACAGTGATGATTGGATGGACTGATGTACGTGCAGATGTGTGTTTGCATGTCCATGTGTATGTGTGTGTATAAGTGCGGTTACTACGTGTATATGTACTTTACATTTGTGTTCCTGTGTGTTTTTATAACAGTGCTGGGTAGGTAGCGCTAGCTTCTATGTGAGGTGTATGTTCTTTGGTGATTTTAACAATAATTTTAAGAGACTCTGCAAAAGCCACAATCATGTCTTATTGCTCTGTATGACTATTTATTTCTAGAGTGATTCAATATCTTTCCATTGCACTCAGCAGTTGTCTTTATCTTCAAAATTCTGGACAGGTCTCCTCCTCTGCATGATTCTGAATTATCACAGAGCGGGTTCAATAAACTGCCAATCAGGAGATTAAATCACTGGTGCTATAAATCCATCGGTCATTCCAGCAGTTACGCCGCCCAATTTTACTAGTCACACTGTATTTAGGTGGTTTTGTACACAAACCTTAATAAAAGGCTGGGTGGAAAAAGGTTATAGAAATGTGATTCTGACACTCTGGTTTACATTTGAGACATTAGAAACTACTGCTACTAATACTTTAAATGAAAAATACTGTACATAATAACAAAAAATGCACTTCGAAACCCAGTGATTTTTCTATTAGCTCAAGGAATGTTATCACGGACCCCCAGTGCATGCTAAGCACTTGGCTTCCGAAAGATTTTACTTACCTGACCTCAAGTCAAATGCCCCAATGTCCTACTGTGAACAAGAGGCCATCTCAGGGAGTTTTCAAACTGATAATTTGTTTGCTCTGGTCCAAATCAGTGGATGAGTTGGTAAACTTGGTGTGTTTTCCCCTTGGTTCCATTTCCTTTCACGCAGAGAAACATCAAAGCAAACCAAAATGCATCATTAAAAGCCATGTGAGAATGTGCACTCAGCTCATTGGAGCAAGAACATAAACACAGGAAGAAGATAAAAAAAATGCAACATAATTCTTTGTTCTAGTACAGGTCACACATCAATTCATTCTCCAGTTAGCTGCTAGCAACTGATGATTTTGCTCATCTCCATCCCAGTAGGCAAAGTGCACAAGGTTAGGGGAGCTGTTAAGCTCAAACTTGCAGAGTATGCTATGTAGTTGGGTCAGCTCGAGCTCCGATCATGTTGCCACTGCAAATGTACCACTCTAGAGTTCATGTGGGACTGAACCAAAACCACATCCTCAAAGGGTCTTGGTACAGTTGTTTTGGTCCACACCTGAGTACAATTGCTGTGTTCAGACCTGCCCAAACGAATCTCACCAAGGGGGAAAATGAACAATTCAACCAGACTAAACAATGCAGATTTCAACCCACCCAACCATGTATTTTTCAATCACGTTTTTTTGATCTTTAATAAAGTCCTGATTAATTGTTCCTACGTACTTACTTACTACACCCATTGTATCCTGTGGTGGCATGACATGTGACAAAAACGGGGCTGAACTAAAGTGTTTATGGAGGAGTATATTTCTACTTATGAGAACATTGATCTACTACACCCAGGACATCGTTGTTGTCTTGTGTCTTGCTTCCCATACTCCACTGTTACGTCTTCAAATTCTCAAATGTGTTTTACTTTTCTTCTATTTATTCAGGCAGTAATGCAGAGCATAATTAGCTCATGCACTAAGCTGACTGATGTTATCACGTTAGTTTAATCAAACAAATGCTCCTCCAATTAGCATGTTATTATTAGCTACTACTCGCCAGCTGGTAGAGCACAAACTCTCAACATGCCAACATGTTGCTAAGTGTTGCGTGTGTTTACACACAGGTATATGCATCTTACATGAGTATATCTGTTGGACATTAATAGAAGTTATAAAGCTTTTTCTTGCCTGCGCTAGCTCAAAGGGTGTGAAGGCAAAAGCAATAGGAATCGATTTAATCATGCATCTTCCACCGAAGAGCAAGGGAGTATCAGGGAACAAATGACAAGCTGTGAAGAAATAGGGAAGTAGAGGGGAGAGGCAATAGAGGCAGAGGAAGAGAAGAACACCCTGCTAAGTGACACTCCCATACAAAAGACTTCTGTGAAGTCTGTGAAGGATGCGCCTCCGCTTCCTCGCGTTTCCATTTATTTAAAAACTGACACATTTGAGAGATATTTTTAAATCATTTATTCCGTGTGGCATGATGAATAATTTTCTCTTTCTACATGATTTGATGGAATATTGAATATAAGCACACTTCTGTGCATGCTGTTGAAGAGACTTTAACGATGATCATCGCTAATATTGATTTTCTTTCAGTTTCAGAAGTTTTATAACAGGGATTTTTTATATAGGGCCTTAGCCCATCCCTTTGTTCAGTAAAAGCATAACTGTCTAATCTGTATTAGAGGCTTTAGATCTATTTCCTTTGACATGTTCACACACACACACACACACACACACACACACACACACACACAGTAGGTAGCTAGTTGACAGAGTTAGCAGTGGCTTGGGGTTTGGGTAGAATTTGGTGGGGCGCTGCGATAAAGCTTTGATGTGATCCTCGGGAGATAAGATGACTGAGATTCAGCTGTTCAGCCAATGACAACAAAGACAGAGAGGGAGAGGGAGAGGAATGTAGGCAGAGAGAGAGGTTAAGTGTGTGCTGAGACAGATGATGTGAACTTATGTCTTCAGATAGACACTAAGAAAGATGTGACTGTATATGCAGAGAGACTGACCCAGAGTGAGAAAGAAACTGTCAGAGAACTGAGCCAAACTGTATGTGTTGAGAATGAAAGGGAAACTGACAAAGAGACTTATCTCAGTGAGGAGGATTTAATCACAGTCCCAGCAGTTAACCAATAACATCATCATCCTTTTTCTTGCTCTCTGTCTTGTTCTCTCCATCCAGCTCTGCGGTTTCCCCCAGACACAGACCATTGATTCCAGGCAGCTTCCCCTCCCTCACGGCTTCCCCCTTAATGGAAAACTAAAGGTGTTCCAGCTCATTCCATGTTCATCTGAGTCTAACACAATAACTCTCCGAACGGAGCTTGTTATTCCATTATTGCTGGCGTGTGTGTATGTGTGTGTGTATCAGTGTTTGGTTTGTCCATTCTGGGCTACTGTAGAAACATGGTGGTGCAACATGACGGGCTCCATGGAAGAGGACCCGCTCCCTCTGTAAAGGGCTCATTCTAAGGTAACGAAAACACAATGACTATTATTTTCAGGTGATTATACACTAATGAAAACATACTTATGAATATTATATTCCATTTCTGCCAATAGATTCCACTAAATCTTACAGACTGGTACTTTAAGAAGTCCCAGCAAGGCTTTATATTTGAGAACAGAGCCATCAGGTGTCACAGTGTGAGGTTTTCACAGTCTGACTCACAAAGGATGAGTCAGCCAAGGCATAAGAGCTGATTGGAAAGACACGTGTCAGACATCAACTCTCCTGACCGAATCAGTCTCTCATACACAGACCCTCAGGCAAACTCCTAAGTACACAGAAATAAACTTGAAAGATTACCATCCACTTTAGAGGAATTCTCATGCTTGCAAGGGAGAAGCTGGTTAAAAAGAGTTCACTTGCATACTGTACATGTGGACAAAACATTTAAGTTAGAGATGAACGTATAGATGCACATTGTACATACAGACTGGAAGTGAGACATGAGAAGGTACAAAAACATCCCTCTTAAAGAATCATTTTTGTCTCATTTTCAGCCTTTGAGATATTTAAATGAAAGATGAAAATATCCTGAGGGGTGAGTTAATTCCACTTGTTCCTGACGTAGTTTCCCTTGATTCAAGGATGCTTTACAAATGAGAGTCAAGTTGATTGTGAAAAGACAGAATAAGGCAGCTGCATTGAGAAAACACTTGATTCTCACAAATTAGGTAGTACTAGCTGTAGTAGTTGTTGTAAGAAGGTGTAATTATTTCACCTCATTGTCAGATTTTTTTTTTTTTAAATGTTTGTTAATGTTTTAAGACTGAATAATAACCTAAATGGTTTGTTGAGGTGGAGATAGAAATTAGTCAGAGAGTTATTGAGAATAAAGACCTCTTATTGTGGGTTGATTCAAGTTCACAAACATTTACAGTGCTGATTATAAGCTACCAAACAGGATGTACTTCTTAGACTATTTCTATTTTACAGGGGCCTTTTAATTCTTTTTACATGTTAGGCAAAGTAGAGAGAAGCAGACGAGGTCACCTGCCCTCATCTGTTGTTGGTGGTTTCATTACATTTAGCTTAAGAAATAGAGGCAGAAAGTAAGCCAAAATACTCGTTGCTGGCTCACCACTGTCATGTGCTCCCATCACTACGCTAGCTCCGTGGCGCCTGCCCTCAGACCAGCTGACATTATGTAAGTCAACCAGTCAAAACACACATGGCAACTTATGACCATGACAAAATGTACTGTGTATTCATATACACATGTGCATACACCTACACTTGCACACGTAACACAATATGATATGACCCATCTCATATCATATAAGGTGTGTCGAATGAATATATGTACAAATACAACAAATTACTATGATGGCAAATCAAATCAAATGACAGCAACTGCAATAAGAAACTCTGATTCAGGATATATCTTAATAAATCCTTTTACACAGCCCTTACTTCTGTGGTTTATGTGCACCTGTGTAATTTTGTATTAAAGGGTGGGTCATTTTCAGATTGGCACTTGATATTGACATTACTGACATTGATTCACGGCTCTGTACGCCGTGGGAGAATTGCGAATAACTACAGGGAGCAAGATGGTTAAGCATCCGTTGCTATTGCTTGGCCGATCCAAAAAACATGAGCTTTTCTGCTTAGTTCAAGTTCAGTTCAGTTCAGTTCTTTATTATCCCACGAGACCACATTTCGCATTTGTTGCGGCACAGCAAACACAGACCTCAAAACATGCACACCAGACGATGGACAAAATTAAAACAAGCTTTTTTTTAAAAAATTCTGTTATGTTGCCCTGTAAATACATCCCATAAGCACTTTATAAATGCATCATAATTGCAAAAAAATCACACAGTAATTTGCAGGCTGTGATCAACATTAAAACATTCCAGACAACAGTCCTGAAACAATGCTATTACCAGTATTCTCTAAACATAATGTTGTTTTTAGTTTTTCAGGTTTTTTATGTATTTATTTTTTGTTCACAGTTTTCAAAGACAATTTTTTGTTCACCGAACATGATTTTTTTTTTTGGTAAGGTTGGTGGATTTAAGGCCAAAGTATGAGCATGAGGTGAATTTGATGCTGTGAAAGGTTTTTGTACGCAATATTCCATAGTGGAAACACTGGAATAAAGGCCTGATTTCTCTAATTCAACATTAAAATGTGTTTGGAGTGTTTGGGGTGAAACAATCCCTTTACCAGCCAGCCAAAACACATTGAATAATCTTCTCTTACAAGGGAGAGTTTATATAATATTCCCACTGCTTGGTACAGTTGAATTTATGGACTAAGAGAAACTGTGTGCCTCTGTGTTCCGCTCCTCTTTTCTTCTGTCCTCTTCCACAAGCAGTCTGTTCATCTGGAGGAAGATGAAAGGATGACTTTTGCTCATTGATATAAATAAATGGAGAGAGAGAGAGGGATGAGGCGAGGAGATGTAGGAGGGGAGATATCCTTGGGGCAAAAGAAGGAGTAGGAGAGAGGGATGAACCGACCACAGGGAGGAGAGGAGGTGGAGGGTGAGGGCGAGAGGGAGGTGGAGAATGAAGAGTGGAGATATGCATAAAGAGAATAGAGAAAAAAGAGAGGAAGAGAGAGAGGAGCAGGGAGACACATGGGAGGAGGAAATTACACAAAAAAAAGCTGAGGAGAAAAATGCAAAAAGAAAAAAAAGAGGAGCTGAGAAAGTGAAGACGAGAAGTAAGAGAAAGAAAGAGTGCGATGGTGAGAATACGTGATAAGACATGGCCTGAAAATGAAATTTTGCACCATATATGATTACAACTATCATCAAAGGGTATAAGTGATTGAGTGTGTATATGCAGTATGTGCAGACTTATGCATGTGTGTGTTAAAGAGTGTGCACATTTGGTTGCTTTCCCTCCTATGCATTTGCATGCATATCTGTGAGTGTTCTTGAATTGTCCATTAGCGTTTCTGGTCTTTTATGAGCTCATCTGTCTACTTTACCTACAAGCCTGCATGCTTTTATGTATACATATATATATATGTGTGTGTGTGTGTGTGTGTGTGTGTGTGTGTGTGTGTGTGTGTGTGAGTCTTAATCTCCTCCACCTGTGCTTGTTGAAGTACATTTATATGAAGCACCAGTTAACCTTTCTTTCCTGTCTAAAGCCATGGCGTAGTGACATTTTATTAACTGTGGCAGGTGATATATTACCACACTTCCCACAGTAAGATTGCATTACCCCTTTCCTCTCTCCCCTTACTCTGCTATCCCACCACTCCTCCTTATCTCTCCTCTTCCCTGCCTTCTTTGGCCTTCTCTTCTTTTTTCTTCTCTCCTGCCTGCTCTTCAATATATATATCCATCCTGTTCCCTACCTGACTGTATCCACCACAGTAATTACACTGAAGGAGACAGGAGATGGCATGGGAGAAAGGAAGGAACAAAAGGTAGTGAAACACGCAACAAGAGAGGGAGGATATTTCAATGTAAGCCCCTTCTTGAGAGAGACACAAGGAGAAGGAGAGGAGATGTCCAAAGAGAAACAGAGAATTGAGAGTGACAGAGGAAGGGCTAAGAGGAAGTGAGACAAAAAAGGCGTGTGGTGGGGTTGGGGAGGGATTTTTAGCTTGCCAATGGAGAGCTCTGTACCAAGTTGGCAATCCCATCTGGCTATCTCATCAAGATACCTGGAGGACTTTAATAATAGCGGCTTTCAACACAGGAAGCAGGGGTTGGGGCATGGAGGTGAAGGGTTGGTAAGAGAGATATGCGAGGGACATAATTATAGAGTAAAAGAGAAAAGAGAACGTGGAAGGATGTAGAAGAACAGTCAGGTGCACTTACTGTTGCTGTTATCCAGGTTAGATTTGGTGCTCAATATGCAACAACATTATTACCTCATCAAGGGTAGTGTGAGTGATGAGATGGGAGGCGAAGATACACATGATATACATGTATGTAGGGATGGATGTTGGCTTCAAGTATCTCTTGAGTCAGTTGCTTTTAAGAGCAACATAACACCTGGCTGAAAATCCGTGTTTGTCAGCCATTTGATTGAAAGTTTCAAATGTGTTGCACATCTGACCAAACCCAGCTGATGAATGTGGTCAGAGGCGTTCTCTATTGCACTTGTAACGATACCAAACAGTGATGTCACAGTGTATTAACCACACCCTGAGTACACTTCTACATCACCACAGCAAGAAGTTTAACAACTGGATGTCAGCAAAAAACAGATTTTCTGCAGGTGTTAAGTCACTTTTTAAGGATATTATTGTCAGTGGACCTGCCTGAGAGCGAGTGAATTGGGAATACAAACAGGATACAACAAACATGTCTTGCGTTGAGGTATGGTGTGTTTACACTTTGTTTTAAATTTGGGATAAACTAATTTTCTGTGACATGCAAAAACATAGTGTAACAGTAGTACAAATGGAGAGGAGTGAAAAAGTAATTTAACTGACTCAGTAATGTCAGTTACCCACTAATATCTTTTGCAAGTTCGATAACACTAGCTAACATTAACATCCAAGCTACTGGTCATACCACACCAAGTAAGGCTGTATGCAAAACCCCTGAGTGTATTGGACTGAGCAAGAGTTGGCTTATTTTTTAGTTTATTTTAATTTTAGTTACATAGTCTCACTTAAAAATTTAGCGTTATGTCTTAAAAATAGCGTTATGTCAGGGTGGATGTTAACTTTTAGGATAAATGTTAAGTTAGGCATATGAACAGATTTGCATCAACATGAAGAGGAGGAAAGGGCATGTAAGGCCATTGAAACTATAGTGCAATTAATAGCTGGCAAGTTGCTTTCCCAGCCTAACTGTTGGGAGGGGCCTACCTGCCACACTAATTTGACAGACAGGTTTTGGATGGGATTTGGTCCACTGAGAGTCGGCCGTTCACCAGACCAGTCAGTCACCTTCATAGAGTCTGACACCAGACTGCTTTCCTCTAATACAAACTTCACATCCAATCACTTTCCATTTTCTCATAAATCCTGTTAGAGCCCGCCTACCTCCCTGTACTCCTATTAGGTGATTGTCTTTTAATTTGGAGTAGCGAATGAGCTATTAGCTGTCGCTGACATGTTACCCATGTAATGCTGAGAACGAGCAGAGCAGCTGTGACAGTTTATCCTCATTCACTCACTCACTCATTCACTGAGCCACGTGTACACACACTTGCTAACAAAATTAAATGCGAACCTACTTTTGTAAATGGGATTAGCCAAGCTGCCCAAGTCTGACTCAACAACGACAGAAACGGAGACACGAAACAGAGCAGATGAGTGGAGCTGGCTCTTCCTCTTTCTGCACTGTTGGGTTTAAAAGTTAGACATGTGACTGTCACAAGGTGACTTAGAGTGAGAAGAAAAGGACGAGGGTGGTGGGGGAGGGGGAGCAATGCAGATAGAAAATGTTATGTTTCTCTTTTTTTGAGGGAGACAGAGCTTTAGTTAATTGCGGTTGCAGGAGATGTCAGAGCATTATCAGTGTCTGCTTGGCATAGGAGTTGACTGGCAGCCAGATAGAACCTTATCAGCAAGATAAAAAGTGAGGAGGGGATACAGAAATGGGGAGAAGAGAGAGCTCTCAAGTGATGAGAGAGAAGAGAAAGAGAGGAGGAAAGGAACATGGAAAGGAGTGGGTCAAAAGAGATGGAGAAAGAAGAAAAGACCATGAAGAGAGAAAAATAAAAGATATTCTAATTTTGTCTTATCAGTGAAAATGGAGAAGTTTTATCTCTCTCACTCATTACCATGCCACTTCTGCTCACCAGAGCAGTTTGACTGGTTGCCAGCCAACAAACATCAGCAATAATAAATATATATATATATATATATATATATATATATATATATATATATATATATATATATATATATAAAATAAAAAATGAAATCCTCTCTTTTCTATCCGTTTAGTTCCCCTTTGCAAATCTCCAATCTTCTGGAGGTTTGCACAGGTTTCCACATTCCCAGTGGAGCAAGGCCCAGTTTTGACTTTTAGCATTTATTTCCTATCTTCCACTCGTTCTCTTTTAGCTTGCCCTTTATTTCTCTCTCCTGGACAATTTCTTTGTCTTAATCTATTTTTGTGTTGCTTTCATCTATTTCCCATGTTTTTCCTTTTCTGTGCTATTTATGCATTTTCCTGTTTTCCTTTTCAACTCTCTTACTTTATATTATTCTGCACCACCTCTTTGTATATCTCCATGCACTTTGCTTGTACTACTCCAATCAAATTCTGATCACATCTTTATATCAAAGATGCCAACCCTCCAGGAGGTACTACTTTCATGTGATGAAACTTGCTTATAATCCTTTCAAAGCTGTAAAAGCCAAGGCTGAATATTAACACTCTACATTATTGACCTTCTACTTACACAACGCTTCTTTGTCAGTTCCCGACTCGTAAAGTACTTACTGTTCTTAGTGTACCAACTGCAAGCTCAGAGCAAAAAGCACTCAAATTAACATTTCCACGTGAGTTCAACAGTGGAATTTGTTAGAGCGAAAAGGACACAGTGATATATGATAAAAATGCTGCATCCTCAGCGTTCAGTATATTTAATATATTGCATTGCATACAATTTTTATGCTCCTCTTGGCTGCCTCAGTAACCCAGTTTTATCTCAGGAATCAAGTTTAACTCAACTTATATCTGACTTGCACTCAACAGTTGTATGTGTGAACAAGCCTTTGTGAGATGTTTTCATTATAATTTCATTATATAGCTTTAAATCCATAACTCAGGCTTTGTGGTGTGCTGCAGTCCCGGGCACTGTCCAAAATGCTGGTCCTGTTGGTAAGGTGGAAACTATCCAAGTTTCTTACTGTCATTCACAATAACTCAGCTTCCCATGTACTGTCTTCTTTTATAATACTGTATAGAACTGTCCCAGTTTACACTTTATTCTGGAAGATCCAAGGCTTCCCTAATATTATCTCTTGTCCAGACTGTGGATGTGAGCCTGTTGGAAGAGTGGCGTCCGCCCAGGAGACTACAAGGCTGTCAACATGTCCAACATGCCACCAGCATACAAAGATCTCTGTACAGTATTTCTTAAGAAGTAGGTGAGTTTCCCTCCACAGCACTCATATTAATTCACAATAGACCTTTCTACATTGTGATTCTGGTATACATTATATTTGGGGCCATGCATCTCTACTGTCACTTCAGGGGTACATTTCAGAGGCTCTTGCCATGGAGTGTCACTGGTGTCATTTGCATTCATGGGACTCTGTGTCCTTGCCATCTTCACTACATTTCACCAGCATATAGGCCTGATCACTCCAAAAAGTGACACAGTGGAATTCATCTTTGTGAAATATTCAGGTTTTAGGAGCTTCATTGTGTAGTGACTACTCGTAACGTTAGAACTCCTGTTGCTGGTGAGCTAACTGCTTGCTGACACTCTAGCCACCTGGGAACATGGTAATGCTTGTCAGTCACAACAGTTCTCTGAGCTTCTTTCTATTTTCTCTGCACTGTGCTGTTTGCTGCATGCTGGCATTTTGTTCCCGGGATTGTACATTTTATGGAAGAATTTTATGGAAGAGAGAAAAATCTTTAGCCTGATGGCTAACAGGACAATAAGATCACAGTGTATTCAAAATTTGTACTCCTGTCTCAAAACTGTCTGCGAACCTTTCCTCTTTTGTGAAAAAGTTTACACTCGACAGATATAAAAGTGGATGGTGCTGCACAGCTAATAAGCTGTTATAATTTTATCTTCCTCCATTTTGAACTCTCCAGCTCTATGTTCCAACAAATGTGAACACTTTCAAACTGCTCCAGGGCCCTTGACCCTGCAAGGACCCGAAAAATCCCAGATTCATTTGCCACTTGGCTTTTGGTAATTTGATTAATTGTGAATTTGCTTGTGAATTTGCAACACTACCCTACAATATACAGTTAGCCCTGCGTTATTACCAAATCCTCTGGCCCTGTCACAGAAGTCCTGTATCAAACCTTAATTATATTTTTTATTATTAATCATATTCTTTCTGAATGTTGTGTGTGAGTTTTCTGACAAAACCTAAATAAGTCACAAATGTAGTCT
Source organism: Thunnus albacares (assembly GCF_914725855.1). Classification (NCBI taxonomy): domain Eukaryota; kingdom Metazoa; phylum Chordata; class Actinopteri; order Scombriformes; family Scombridae; genus Thunnus; species Thunnus albacares. The sequence goes on along the minus strand of NC_058108.1, from coordinate 10,323,225 downwards.
CTGTTGGCTTGATAACTGACATTAGTCGCTTGACATCAAGATTTGTCATATTTGCGTGTCAAAATTACATATGACTCACATATGGTTACTTTTTTCTGAATACACTAACGGATTTGCCAATACAGTTCATTTGTCTCATGTGATTCACTCACCAACACAACAAATTGGCGACGAGGATGCTTCAGTACAGAGTCCACCGCCCTTCCTTCCTCATGTTGGTGAGCTGCCAATTCTGTCTGATACGTGGCGGAAGATTTTCAACAGCTACATGCTAGAGGCAATGCATGGCCAGAAGCAAAGAGACATGCAGTTGTACTACACTTCCTGGGGCCGGAGGGACAACATCTGTTCTACACCCTGCTGGAACAAGGTACAACATTTGAGGAGGCCATGGCTGCCCTCAAGAAGCACTTGTCAAAGTTAATGTGGTGACATGTAGACGCACCTTTAGACAATGAGCGAATGAAACCATGTGGCAGCTTTGAGGGCCTTAGCTATGTCATCTACATTGTTAAAGCTGGATCACCTTTACTAGGCCTGGACCTGATGAAAGCACTCAATGTCAGCATCATTAGAGGCAAGGTGAGCTACATCAAGGAGGAGGATGCAAACTGCAACCCCTGCTATCAGACAAAAGTCTGCAGTGTACCATGTTGACTCTGCTCCACACCATCAGCTTGGATGTGTGAAAGGGATCATTCACAAGGTACAGGTAAACAGCTCAAAACAGTCTGTATGTCAAAAGATGAGATACCTCCCACTGAGCATATGTAGGGAGGTGTCAGGGGAGCTCAACCACTTACTGCGAGCAGGCATCATAGAACGTGTGGACGCATCTGAATGGGTGAGTCCCCCTAGTGGTGGCATGGAAACGCAGCTGCGACTGTGTGTTGACCTTGATGAACCCAATAAGAATGTAATCATGGACTGTTACTCTCTCCCTCATATGGGGAACTTCTTTGCAGAACTAGCTGGTGCTACACACCCAGATACAGCCACACAGCCAGATTTACTTGAGTTCAGCTTACCACCAACTACCTCTGCACCCTGAGAGCTACAGTTTAACTGCTTTCATAACCCATGATTGTGTCTACCAATTCACACCCCTTTGGCCTGGCATCAGCACCATCCACTTTCAATACTGAAGTAAAACACACATCACATCACATTTTCCCGCAGCCTAATAGTCATACATTGTTGAGCCTTTCACTTTTATTTTGCATCGTGCTGAGCTCTGGTCACCTCAGATTGTTTTAGGCTTCGCTGCTTCCCCTTATTATCTGTCAACATTCTCTGTCTTTTAGGCTCACAGGATATACATTTTCTGGCCTGACACTGTAGCACTGCATAGCTCACAGGGATATAAAAATTCAGCTATACATGACAAATTAGTACCTTGCTACCCTGATATGTAGCTTTGAAAGAGAGCAGTTTATACCTACCACTAGTGACTGTTTATGGCTGTAAGAGTAAGATGGTAATTCTTGGAATTAATAGTATTTCCCTGTAATAAGGGGCAATTAGGGCATCTTAGTGAAGTTGTCACTTAGAAATGCAGTCTGTTGCACTGATTGATCTGCATAATGACAGTGGTAGAATTAATTGAGTCAGTGGAGATAAATGAGTGTGCACTGATCATCCAGTGACTTTCAAACCATTGATTTGCGCCTTATCTCGGCTAATAAGATGCTGTTAGTAGAGAACACTGTGGCAGTGGTTATTCAGACCTAAGCCACTTAGTATTACCTGTTCCTTTGGCTGCAACCATTAACAGTGTAATTAATTAACACAATTAGTATTAAGATAGTTAGTGATAGCAGTGAAAGCAGTAGCAATGATGTTTTCAATTGTATTTGATTATTTCATGTAATGAATAATACTGCTTAGTAGCAACAACCCTGTCTGGTGTAAAACATCCAAGAAATGTTCTTAATAATAGTTTTATAATATTAAATCTTTGCAAAAAAATAAGACTCAGGAGTTTTGCATAAAGAAGCTAAAAGTAACTTTTAGCAAAATCTAAGTACATTAGACTAAAGATTTTATTTTACAAAACAACTCTGGTCTTTTTGCAAAACAGAATAACTTCTGTTTTCATCTGGGTTGATTTCCTCATAATATATACCATCCTCCATAAAGATCTATATTCATAGTCGTATGAAATCTTCTACAAGCACCATAAGGCCTCAACTGTCTTTTTATGTTCTTGTGTTCTTTGGGGTCTCCTGGTTTGCACTTCTGTTTAGTCCTTCGGGTCATATGGGTTTTCTTTGGTAGTGGGTTTGGACTGCCTTTTGTTGTTTAGCCTGGTGTGTTGTGTACGTTAGTTTGGGTTCATGATGGTTCTTGGACAGGTTGGTGTGGGTTGTATTTAGAGTATTGTGTTTTTTGGGTTTTGGTTTTGTTACTGTGTTTCCCTTGTGTGTTCATGTACTCCTCCTCACCTGCCCTGTTTCACCCTCGTTAACCCAGCTCTGCTCTGTGTCTTCCCCACACCTGCCCTGTATCAGTCTCGTCAGCCCTGCCCTGCTTCCTGTGTTTCCCTCAGCCAATCACTCCCAGCCTGGCCTTGTGTCTCGTCACCTGTTACCCATTCCCTGATTAGTTAAGTCTGTATTTCAGGTCTGGTTTTGAGTTGAGTCTTTGTTGGATTGTTTGTGTTGTCTTGTCTGCTAGTTCTGTTCAGCTCTGTTTGCCTGTACTTGACCATCTATGATTAAAGGAGATTTTCGTCAAATCTGCATTCCGGCCTCTGCATTTGGATCCACTCCTGCTTCCCCACCTGACATCAACAGTCTACATTCTGCCTTTGAAGACATTTACTTGAATTATACGGTTCATCTCTTTCCTGTATGGTCTGTTCGCTCTAAAAAGTGAGGTGCAGGTGTTGAATTGATGGAATGCATTGAAAGACATTTCAGCCTTTTATCTGTTCATAATGCAGCATAGGGAGCCATGACACCTAACCCAGATAAATACTATAATTATCAGTTCTGCCTCTCACAGCTCACCCGTCTGCCGATCGTTTGTCGTATCCATCATGCCTACACATGCACAAATAGCAACACACACTCTCTCTTTCTCATACACACACACACACACTGTTTTCATCTGTCAAATCTGTATCCATCATAGCTTGTGTGATTAAGTCAAAGTGAGATTTAGTGCTGCGCCTTGGCAGGGTAACCACACTGTGGGTGAGTTCATATTAAATTGTCTACTGAAGTGGGCCAGATTGTGTTAGGCCAGTCAATCCATTCATCTACGCTAATGCTCTTTCTGCCTCCATCCATTTCATGAGCTGAAGGGGACTGGAGAGAGAAGGACAAGGCACAGGAGAACAGAGGGGACGGAGAGGGAATGAAGGGGAAAGTGACAAAGGGAAAGATTTTAAAAAGAGAAAGGGTGTAAATAATAAATTGAATTGAGATAAAGAAGATACGAACTAAAGGAGAAAAGTGTGTAGAGAAAACTTGGAATAAATGGAAGAATAACATGGATAGACTGTGACACATACAATAATGATGTAATTATTTTTTAGGTTCACCATTCACTGATTAACTACACTGTTATTTCAACATTTGTCACGGTTTTAAATGAACAAGCTTGCAGCTCCTCCCTCTAAGAGCAATACGGACAAAACAAAGCCTAATGGAATGAAACGGCATGCCATGTACAGTACATAGCAGCAGCTATACTAACAAGGCTGTATGGTAATGAGCCCGAGGAGGTGAAAAAAAACATGCATGAGTGGACACACTCGCGCGCACACAAACACAACCTCAATGTGCCGAGACACTATCAGCATTCTCTTATTTTGCCATTAGCACTTTTAAGTGTTTGTTGCTATGGCAACGGTGTGATTTATTTCCCAATTAAGAGTTAGTGAACTTGCTCACTTACAACCAGTAATATCAAGCTGCACATAAATTACCTTCAAGCGTATTGCGGTCTATTTGCCATTAAATAACAAAGGAATATCACCATCTTGTATCTCCCAAACAAGCAAACTTCTGCATCAAGAGTCCACTTCTTTGTGAGTTTATTGTACAAGAACAAATATCCTCTAATAATTGTGTGCTACACCTAATTGGCAATTAATGTGCTCACTAAAAAGGATGAAATTCAGCAGGCTTCACATCCAATAACAACTTTTTTCATCCATCTAGCTTAAAATGAAGATAAACAATACACGGATGGATGAGAGACTCAGCAGGCAGGTGGGAATGTAATGGAATCAATTAGGCAAACGCTCATGATTTATATTCTGTGTTGATAACAAAGAAAGCTTAATTTACTTTCTTTTTCCCTCTTACTGATATCATTTGTTTCTAATGTTTATACAATGATAACATATGAATCCCGTTCCCTATTGTGACAAATAAATTGAGCAGTAGTGCCTGTCTTTATATTTCTGTGTTGCACAAGGTTTGTGTGTGTATACATTGTGCATGTGTGTACATGGTCATATAAAGCAGAAGTAACGGTTAATTATTAACTCGATAAAATGTTAATGAATATATTAGCATTGATTCATAAACATGAGGGTGATTTCTGTATGTATCTGGTTGGAGTAGATTACTCTCTCTGTTTGTATGTGTGTTGCTGTGTGTAATTTGTCTTCATGTTGACATGAAAAATGTTTGCATATCTTTGGATGTGAAAGAAAAGGACCCTTGCTTTCCTAAGTTTGCAAACGGTTGTCTAACATTCCTCTGTAATGAAATCCCCTCTCTGTTCCTCCTTCTTTTTTCTATTCCCCTCATCCTCCTCTCTCTTCTCTCGCTCACTGCAGTGTTATTGAGAAGTAGAACTCGTCTGGCCCTCATTAATGTCCCTGGCATTCGCTTGGCTCTGCATCACTCGTTTCCTCTCCCCAGCCTCTTACAGCTTCATCCTGCATTCTACCCATGTCATCCTCATACACGCAACACTAGTGGCTTCAACTGCAATTAGTACCTGTGTCATCACGCATTCAAGCACACGTACACACACTGCAGAAGCATTTAGGTCCGGATCTTTATGTGCACAGCACCGCTCTCCTATCCTTCACCTCTCAAGCTCTCTCAGTACTGATGGACTTGTTAACAATAATTAGATGGAGTTAATAAGCATTCAGTTGATCCAGGGAAAGACTTGGATGCATTGTATCCCCTCCATTATAAGCCTATCTCTTTTAACCTTAGCAGAAGACACAACCCAGCACTGTTGGTGTATTATCGTATTTTAGGACTGGTTTATCCTTGGTGGTTTTGGAAAGTAGATTGGGTATAAGGTATTTAAAATGGCACATTGATGATTAGGTAAGATAAAGTCTCATATGAACACTGATCAAAGTTTGCTTTTGTTTTTGCACTGTGGTGTATTGGAAGCTAATTCCAAAGAAAACACACTACACACTTATCACATCTGCATTGATTTATTAACAAGAGTTGATGTTTCGGCCACGTGTGTGTGTGTGTGTATCTATATATACATATCTATATATATCTCTATCTATCTACCTATCTAAACATAGCACAAAAAGTAAGGAAATTTGTTTTTTAGTAGATTATTTCTTTGTTGTAACAATGCTTCTTGGCAATAAATCTTACACTGTTGAAAAGCCTGTTTATTTCCCTTTTAAATGGTGCCACATTTGTAAGGAACATGCATTTGTGGGATGAGCAGCAGAGCTGAGTATGTGGGTTGCGCCCATGAAAAATTTGCCAGGTAGTCTCTGATAAACCCCACAAACCGACAAATGCCATGCAGTTTGTGGGGTTTATCAGAGACTACCTCCAGAATTTGGGAGTGGAGAGGATGGAATGGCCTGCCAGCAGTCCTGACCTCAACCCCATTGAACACTTGTGGGATCAGCTTGGGTATGCTGTTTGTGCCAGAGTGACCAACACAATCACGTTGGCTGACTTGCAACAAATGCTGGTTGAAGAATGGGATGCCATCCCACAGCAGTGTGGGACCAGGCTGGTGACCAGCATGAGGAGGAGGTGCCAGGCTGTTGTGGCTATGTTTGGTTCTTCCACACGCTACTGAGGCTCCTGTTTGTTAAATAAATAAATTATTAAATTGCCAATATGTCTTGTTTCTTCAAACTTCAATCATCCAATCCACCAAACGCCAAACAAGAGTCAATGGCAGAATAAGCTGTTTGGCATTGGCAGAGAAGATTTGGCAAATTTTTCATGGGCGCAACCCGCATACTCAGCTCTGCTGCTCATCCCACAAATGCATGTTCCTTACAAATGTGGCACCATTTAAAAGGGAAATAAACTGGCTTTCCAACGGTATAAGATTTATTGCCAAGAAGCATTGTTACAACAACGAAATAATCTACCAAACACAAATTTCCTTACTTTTTGTGCTATATTTATCTATATTAGTCAATTTTGTTTCGAACATGTAAAAATAAGATAAAAAAAACAACTGATAAAAAAACAAAACAAAAATAACAAGAAAATGAAATAAACAATAAACTTAAACAATTACTCAATAAACAAATTCTCATAAATAACACAAATTAAATATTACATGTTCAAAAAGGAGTTGGAACAAGTATACACTTATTTATTCCTACCCGTTTCACAACTGCTCAATCATGTATACAATTTATAAACAACTATCCCAATTCTATGTACAACCCAAATATCCACCCAATGTCTATAAAATAAAACTTAAACAGTTAAGACAACCCTTCGTAATCCATATACCTCTAAAAATCATTTTTTGTGTATCTTCTTGAAATGCTTTATATTTGTACTTTGTTATAGCTCCACATCCAGACCATTCCACAAATTTACCCCACAGATTGAAATACACATGCTCTTAATAGTGGTACAAACACAGAGTTTCTTTAAATTAAACTCTCCTCTCAAATTATAATCCCCCTCTTTGTCAAAGAACATTTTTTGTATATTACCTGGTAGATTATTTCTTGCTGTATACATTATTTGTGCTGTGTGTATATGTGTATATATATATATATATATATATGTGTGTGTGTGTGTGTGTGTGTATATTTATATTTATATAAAATCCTCCTCTCACCTCCCCCATGGGGGGTGGTGGTGGTATGTCTTCCTCAAGCTCGGATCCTCTACCAGAGGCCTGGGAGTTTGAGGGTTCTGCGCAGTATCTTAGCTGTTCCTAGGACTGTGCTCCTCTAGACAGAGACCTCAGATGTTGTACCTGGAATCTGCTGGAGCCACTCTCCAAGTTTGTGGGTCACAGCCCCTAGCACCAATTACCACTGACACCACTGTTGTCTTTACTCCCCACATCTTTTCTAGCTCCTCTTTCAGCCCATGGTATTTTTCGAGCTTCTTGTGTTCCTTCTTCCTGATGTTGCTGTTGCTTGGGATTGCTATGTCTATCACCACTGCCTTCTTCTGTCATCTGTTATATATGTGTGTGTGTGTGTGTGTTCACATATATTTTGTTTATTTGTTCATGGATGAATCTAACGTTATAGGACCCCATGGGGGATTTGTATACTGTAGACATGGGCTATGTCTTATTTATATACCACTAACCTGAAAAAAATGTTTTGCTTTTTAGTAATATCAAAAGGATTTTTAATGTGTATAACCATAGATATTGTATGTTTTGACAGTTGAGGGAATCTTGAATGAATGAGCTATTGTATGTGATCATGGATGCACAGCTGTAGACTATCATGCAATTATGGGCTGTATTTAAGCACTGTGTGACTTTATGAAAGGTTCTTGTGGCCGAAACGTCAACTCTTTTTAATAAATCAATGCAGAGGTGATAAGTGAGTGCGGGAATTGACTTTTACTTTGGAACTGGATCTTTAGGGGAATTGATTCCCTGCAACACAAAGGAGACAAGTGGTGTGCATGTTGCTTTCTACTCACGGTGTACTGGAAGCCAGCCATACTAGGATTGTGTACTGTGCAGTGTTGATAAGTTCTATCGCTCTGTACAATCTGATACTGCTTTTGGCGTTAGCCTGCAAAGGCTCCGAATTGTCCCAGTATCTTATTAGCTTCAGTATGAATCTTTCATTTGGGTCTGTATCACAGAACCCCTAAAACTAGGCAAAGTCATTACCCTTTTCACTTTTTCAATCTCTAGCTCTTTTCATGTTCCGAGATCACTCCTTTATCCCTCGCGTTCTATTTTTCATCACAACTTTACCCTCATTCATACCCTCAAACACTCTTTAAACTTAAGAAATGAGACCCACATCTCTTGAAAAAAAAAGAAAAAGAAAAAAAGGAACTAGGTCTGGGTGATCACCAGAAAGTTTCTGACATGCAGAATCACCCTTAAGCTGGTGTTGAATGTTTTAGAGTAGGCTGGTCTCTTTTTCTGAGGGGGATAAGAAGGCTCTTGTGTCTGCTTGGCTTTGGAGGTAGAGGAGAGGCAGGTACCTGTTCTGTCTTCCCCTCTCATCTCTTCACACTAATTAGAGAGAGCTGGGTTTAGTGGGGGCACATCCTCTGCCTGCACATAGGTGGGCGGGTGAGCATGCTCACGTGTATTCATCAAAGTGTTTTATGAAGATCCTGTGTTTGTCTAAAGTAGCCAGAAACACATTTTTAGGTCAACATTTTATTAGTAAGAGACATGCTGTTAGAATACAATGTGCAAACTGTGCATGTGCATGTGAATAATGTGCGGTGTGGTGGCAAGGCACTGCAGGCGATGATAAGGAGGGGGCTTAAGCAGTGGGCATTTCAAAGGCGAGCACGCCAATTAAAACTGATAGGGCTCAATATGGGCTTTTGGGCTGCCACAGCGAAGAGCAACACATCCAACATGAAAATCAATCGGCCCCCCGTCTCCTGGTCGGAGAGAAGCGATTTGCCAGCCAGTGATCTGAGAGGAACCTCTGATAAATACACGGGCTCCACAAGGGGCTGTAGCGAGGGCAAGGGGGGAAAGACTCGCAGTGTCATGGAAAGAAGACAGAGATTTGAGTCCCCAGTCATTGTGTGTGTGCGCTCCTGTGTATGTTGGGGATCAGAGGGCCTGTGATCTCAGCTTTCAAAAGTAGGTGGAAAAGCCAGCGAGGAGGACTTTGATATCCTATATGAGGGGGGACAAACTCAGGATGAGCCAATTCAATATTCCAAGTAGCTTTTGACCTACTTTATTTCAATTTATTTGCCATGAAGAATCCATATCATACAATTATTTGGCATTATAAGGGGACAGATTTCCCAAATGAGATATAACATGTTATTTATATTTATTAAATTTTGTTACATTTGGACTAATCCAGGCTAACTGCTTCCCCATTTCCAGTCTTTATGCTAAGCTAAGTTAAGCTAACCGTCTCTAACTACATACAGTATTACCCAACAGAAATAAGAGTTATATCAATCTTCTCATCTGACTTTTAGCAAGGAAAAGCACATTTCAGAAAGCATTGCTTTAATAGACAGACATGGCACTGAAACATGATCATACATCAGAAATCAAATTAAATTGACATTTGCCAAACAGTCACATAGGAAAAAAAATTACAAAAACACTTCATCAGCACTATGAAATCAATATATTGACACATTTAATTGTAAAAGGAAATGACAAAGGGATTGGAATGATTGCAAAAGGATCTAATTACAATAGAGCACTACATCAAAAGCTCTGGCACGTATCTCTGGAGAACAGATTTTTCACTTCAGTGGTGTGTGTATGATCGTTTGTGTGTGTGTGTGTGTGTGTGTCCTGGCAGTCAGGGCAAAGAATCACAGAACCTGCTGTGGTTTATCTCACTGAAGTGAAATGCACAGGCTACACAGAAGCTGAATGTCAAAGTGAGCATTCGTTGCCACCATGCACAGTGTAACCGCTCTAGGTCACACACTGCCGAGGCAATTTAAGGCGACGTCCAATACCTTGTGATGTGTGTGTGTGTGTGTGTGTGTGTGTCTGCGTGCTTCCATGGATGTGTGTGAAGGCTAATGCGCACTGACAAGCTGATAACATATTCCTTGTCATATCATTTCACATCATTAACTAATAAAGATTGATTGCCCTTTGTTCTCTGTCAATGAGTGTTTGTACTATAACCCTGCAGCCATGGTGTATGTGTGTTCATGTATGTGTGTGTGTGTGTCTGTGTATGCAAGAGAGAGACAGACAAAAGGGAGTGTTTTTGAAAAGCTCACGGCTTTCCCTTCCACAAATCAGACTCTGGCTGGACCCAATCTTCTCCCATGATGCTTTGCAGGCGGAAATTTTGGAAATACTCCAGGCGGTGGCTAAGGGACAGAGAGAGAATTTAAAATAAGATGCATAAACCGTCACACTTATAATAATGCTCATAAATCTGGATGCAAAAAATGTACAAAAAAAAACATTAAAAGGGGCACTCCACTGATTTTACACATAAAGATCAGTTTACTCAACATGAGAATTAGTACTCAGCCTGTATAAACTGTTGAAAAATATCTTGTGTGGCTATGGAGGGAGGTTTCTAAAGTCTGAGAAAGTAACTCATAATCCTGATGATGTCATCATGGTTATCTTGTTTGGGGCTTGAGACTTCAAATTTATAACAGAAAATCTATGTTACGAACTGGGATGTGGATTTTAAAATACATGGGCAGAGAGGGAGGGTCTAAGTAAAGATACTGTGGAGTTGCATTATGGGTATTGTAGGATACAGTGTTTTTGGAGCTTGATCCATGCTACTAAAAGTCAGGATATTTCTGCTGCTTTGATTTTGACCATTCTTTCTTAAATCTTAAACAAGTCCCTAACTTTAAGTAAGTGACCTATCTAATTGCTGGAGTATCCCTTTAAAACCAAACAATGTTTTGTTATGAATAATGTTTTTGTATATGAGCTATGTGACCTCAAACAACTGTACTCATAGGACACAGTATACTCACAAGTTGGGTTTTTGCCCTTCCACTATCTCCTCTTTGGGGATGGGGTAGAGAGCCTCATATGTACGGTTCTCTCCAGAGCCGTGGATGGCATAAGAGTTCATCTTGTTGACATTGGGAGGGAAGTACGACCAGGGGATGAGAGCCTCACCCGTCCACTTGTCCCCTGTGATTGTGGCGCCAAACACCATGGGCAGTTGTTGCTGGAGACAGAAATCAAGACAAATGAAATACTTACAATTCCAAACACAACGTATCGCTGTCCCCTTCAATAACTCCCTTGATGTCTGCCTACCTGGAATGCTTGGCCGACTCCGGACAGCAATAATATCAGGTGCTGTCCATGTCTAAAATGAAAACATGGAGAAGATGTCTCATTGTTGTGCTGTGCCTCTACTTGTTTGTATTGAAGATGTCTATGGTAATAGACATGGATGTTATAACAGCTTAGCTGTGTACTTACGGACAAACCTCCACCTCTAGGTAATTTTCAGTAGTACTATCAAGGAAGAAGGACTCCACAACTGAGGAGATGAAGAAAAAAAGAAAAACAATTTTAATCTGACATTAACATACTGCTTAAGTGGTGTGATTAACCTCATCAGAAAAGAAAATAATTGAATAATTTGAATAATGTATTTTAAGTTACAGTTTAACAATAATATGTAAAAATAACAGATATACAGTATAAACATTCAAACAAGATACAAGCACACCCACTAACCTAACAGCGTGCTCATTATCTACCTAGATGATAATGGGGTTGGTTTCCAATCTAATAAGTAACATTAATGAGGCCAAAATATGTGGGGCTCATTAACTGGAAATCGAACTTACTTAAGGTCAATTAGATGGGATTGTTATTACTCAGCCTCATTACAGGGTTTAATTGCTGTGTCACCATAATAATGATAATGCAATTACTATTATGGCCTCATAAACAGAACTAGTCCCAAGTCTCTCCATCCTCATTGGACTATACTCATAATTTTATCTCAGCTTGTAGAGTGGTCTAAAACAGCATCTTTCTGACTAAATCCCTGAATCGTGACTGGAATTACAATGTGATGAGAAGTACAACAACTCTGGGTGGAAACCATAAAAGCAACACCTGTACAATATAGTGCAATCTGTTAAAATAGGCCATAAACACAACCTTTGTGAGGTTCATCATGTTCTGTTTGAAGCAACACTAAGGAGTCTGAGTCAGTGTTTGGCTTACTATAATCAGTGAAAGGACATTTTGGGAAATACACCTTTTCATTTTTTGCCAAGAGTTAGATGAGAGTATCAACACCACTCTTATTTGTCCATTCAATATGAAGCTAATCAAAGCTAAAAAAAAACAGTTAGATTACCATAAAGATTGAAAAGAGGGGGAAAATGCAACTTGTTTTTATACCATGTTTTTTGTACATATTAAACAAACAATATACAACATATTAATTACCCAGCTTTAGAGGTGCTGGTAGGTGGATTTTTTTTTAACCTTTCAACAAAGGCAGGCTAGCAATTTCCCACTGCTCTCAGTCTTTGCACTAATCTAAGCTAACTGGTTGCTGGCTGTAGCTTCATATTTAACAGACATATGAGATTGGTATCAATCTTCTCCTCTAACACTCAATAAGAAAACTAATATTTCCATTAATTATTAATATAACTATTAATTAAGCCATGCATTTAAAAAAAATAAATAAATAAAAAAAAAGATTGATTGGCACGGATTGAAATTTGTATTAATTTCCAAATAAACTGGTAGAATAGTTTCTAAAAGGGTTTTAAAAATGTAGCTACTTTTAGTTATTCCATTTGCTAATTTGACTTCATATCACATTCCATCTAAACATTTCACTTTACTTACAGACATTCTTAATGAATTTGTCAACAAATCCCTAAATGCTCTTGCTACAGATATAGGCTACTATTTGCATGTGAGAATAGCTGTTTAATGAAATACTACTCTGGGTCTGTGCTCCTACTTTTCTTACCCACCCTCATAATCCCAGAGTCCAGGGAAGGGCTGGCCAGGGGGTCCTGGAGGGGCTGCTGGGTCATTGAAGAAGGGACCAAACACCTGCATCTTCAGCCCTCCTTCACCGGGAGAGAAAACAATCCTGATAGGGTCATGATTCACAGGGTCGCTATCCCAAGTGTGCTGGATCACAAACTCCATCTGCGTATTAGGACTGGAAGAAAAAGTCAACCAGGATGAGAATCTGCAATGTGACCATAGTGACACGGTGCATCACTGAATTGCAAACTTACAGAGATACACAGCATAGCAGGATGTAGATGAGTGTCATAAACTGTAGTCCACGAGCTAACCCCATGTTGTCAAAGACTCACTGGCTGAAATACTCACTATGCTGCAGCTGAGCCTGTCATGTCCTAATATACTCAGCGGTTCGCTCTTCAAGCAGTTTGTTATCATGTTAGGTTGATGTCAAAATCAGTTACTCAATAACTTATCAAGATAGTAAAACTGACTTCCTGATAGAGAAAACAGGAAAATGAACTTACTTTATGATTAGTCCCGACTCCAATTCTGGACTTATAGAAACAAACTACCACGTAGACGTTATTTTACAACAGAAACTTTCAGAAACATAACCAAAATCACATTTTATTAACAAACAAATGACCAATTAAGCCAAGAGCAATCGAACAAATACGTTTGCTACTTTCTAACAAACCAGACAAGCCGCCTTTGGTGAAAGCATAATCTCTTTCCACAAAAATCGTTCGTAACCCTAACTGAAAATTTTAAAAATTGATAGTTTATATTAACACAGCCTTCAGAATATATCCGACTGAGGCTTCTTCCCCGTTACACAGAGCGGAACCTTCTCTTTGATCACTCTCTTGTACAGACCGGACAACTTCAGCGGTGCGCTTCTGTACTGTCATTGGTTGTTATTTGTTTGCTTCAAAACGGACGGCGGAACCGAATATAAAGTAAAACCAAAACACTTGTGTATTAATATTTTAAAGAAAAACGCGTCACACAAGACACTTATATAACTCGTAAGTGTCACCTCTAACTAAATACGTTTTGTGTTGTACGTTAGCTATTAGTTTAACAGATGAAAAGGTATAGTTAGCTTAATTAATGTTAGCTGCCCGCAGGGTAACCACAGGCAACGCTAAGCTAGCTGGTAGCTCTCCGTACAGTGAAATGTTTGTTGCAGCTTTGTAATGCTGTTAGCTGAAGGCATGTATTTTTGGAAGATCCCACACTGAAACGGTGCCTTGAAATCAACTGTAAATATTACTAGTGTAACGTTAACGGTCACCGATTGTATATGACTCTATTTTAATGTTAATGTTTAGGTAGTTTTTTTTTTGTTTGTTTTTTTTTACCTGCCAACGTAAATTGTTTTGCTTCCATCTAGAGCACACCTGCAGCATGGAGGCAGAGGTTGAGTTTCTGCGTGATCAAGGTAAGGGCGGACCAAGGAGTTTAGCACCAGCTGGTTTTCATGTCTATCACAGTTGTTCGAGGAAGGTTTAAACTTGCACAACTATCCAGATGGGGAGTAATAACAGACTTTGAAGTCCAGATAATCCACCATGACCATATGACATTTATAGGACACGGAACTACGAAACTACACACCACCAGGTGTAAACAGGGCCATGTTTGCTCCATCATGACTATGTTATGAACTTACACGAAAACACTGTAATGTAGATTATGTGGTATAGATTAGCTATGAATTCACCTTCCCTGATAAGTGAATTACAATGACATCAATAAATAGGCTAACAACATGGCCAATACTTATCAAGAATCTTTGAATCAGTTAATAGATTTGACTTGGCATTACAAATTCAACTAATTCAGAGCACTTACAGGCTGAGAAAATAAATACTCAAAACAACATCAGTTTGGTATTTTTCTGCTTTAACTATACCTAATTGGTGAGTGGTACTATTTAAAAGCCCATTTGTGAAAATTTGCAATTTCAAAACAGTCCATTTAAAAACTAAAAACCTGTTAACTCTGAATAGTGGAGCATCATAAGTGTATATGCTTGACAGTGTGTGTATGTGTTTCAAGTCCACAGGTTAAATTCGGCTCTCAGCCAATATCAATATGGACACCGCACTCAATCCACATCATCCCAGGTACAAAGGCATCATCATAAACCATTATAAACTTACAAAGATTTAACTCAGCTAAAATTATTCAGGCTCATTATTTGGTATCTTCAGTAAACAATGTGGTTGGCTTTGTCAGAAAATTATTCAACAAGACATACAACATATCATTCATGGTGAAAGCTCTTTTCCTTGTAACCCTTCCATCTGTATTTTGTTTTGTTACCGAAGTATTTAGTGAAGATTAACTACTACTACTGGGCCCTTAATGTTTACCCTCTCATTCTGCATGCCTTATGTTCATCAGGTTGAGGAGGCAAGACGGGCAGAGTCTCCTGCTCCCTGGATCTCTGATAGAAGGTTAGGCACAACAAAAGTCTGTGTGTCTCCTGCTAATTCCTTGACACATTTTAGAGACACACCAGAATCACTCAAGATTTGCAAGCCATTCTTACATGACAGTCAACACATTCTTGTTGATGTGATTGCCCCGAAGCGCAAGTGACATTATTATTCATCTGCATTACAGTATAATGGCTCCTCTGATAGCTGAGTATGATCGGCACATGGATGAAATGACTGAACAACTGCAGAAATACCAGGTGAAAAACACAACATATTCTGAACAATGAAGCACACAAAAAATGCTAAATTGAGTAGTAGAAAGTCTAAGGCTTTAAAAGATAAGACCTGAGTGAGGAATACTGGATCTCTTGATCCGAGTTTGTTTTTGAAAACATATTCATATTGGCTTCTTCTAAAGAAAATTCGCCCTGTATACATTTTTAGTTACTTTTCAAATGTGCCAGAGAATGTATAAGCATATCTTAACTAATTAATAACACCCAGTGTTGATCTACTTGTTCAAATCAACAGGTGTCGATGACAGAAGTCAAAGTGAAGTTGGAGAGGCTTGTCAAGGAGAATGAAAGGTAAACAAATTCTTCTGGTGCCAACATATAGAAAGTGGTTACACAATAGGAGACACAAGCAAACATTTATCACATCAAGATGTTACTGCAGAATATCAGATTCTAATTTGTTTTCTAACTTGAATTATAATACATAGAGTGACTCTGATTGTATTGGTATGTCACCAGAAATAAAGGTTAGAATGGGTTGTAAAAGTACAGTAGTAATGTTAGTTTGGTTGGTAATCAAGGCATCTGTACTATTTAAAAATACAGATGAGCAAAATGTGTTTGAGTGTAATTGAGGTTGTGATATTTTGTTTTAAATCTAAAACTATCAGTAATTTCCCCCCAAAAAATTTTAAAATATGAATTAACCTTTAAACACACAATATGTGATTCATGCTGCTAGGGGTCTCAAAACAAAAGACAGAGTGTGATGATGATGTGAAGTAGTGTGGGATCATGGGAGTTGTTGTCTTCATTGTGAAACAACCAGCTTCTCCTGGTTAGGATTACTTCAGTGTTCATCATTCAGGATGTTTTTACCAGGAGCCGAATTATCCACAGAGGTGTCCTCCTCTCCAAAACAAACAGACGCGGTGATTAAAACAGGTAAAAACACTGAATAAAGCAGTTTCACATTAAAAATCAGTGTTTCTCAAATGCTGTTTGGTGGACACAGGATGTCCGGTAGCAGTTGCGAGCTGAGCTGCTGCTAACGTTTGCTTGTTTCTCTGATAACTTAAGATACTGACGTTTAGCAGGTTTTTATTGTGAGCTGAATTATCCACAGAGGTCTCCTTCTCTCCAAAACAAACGTACATGGTAAATAAGACTGTAAAAACAGTTAGTAAAGCAGTTTCATGTTAAAAATCGCTGTTTCTCTGATGCTGTTCGGTGGAAAGATGACGTCGGGAGGGGCTGCTAGCTGAGCTGCTGCTAACGTTTGCTCAGCTTGTTTCTCTGATAACTTAAGATCCAGATGTCTGATGACTAAAATCCTTCATCTGGTTAAAAGATATAGTTAAAAATGGCCAAGATCTAAAAAAGTTTATCATAAAATGTGGCTTAAAACTGAATAAAAGTCAATTTATGACAGTTTTTGGCAGGCAACCACAACACCAACATACTATCTTGTATGTGTGTACTCTTTGGTAGAGTGGGTATGACGCCATTGATGGGCGACCAAATGAAATGGACCATTACCTTATTTAACATTACAGGTTTCTCTGGGTTTGAAAATTGTTGGAAACATTTGGGATAATGTAAGTACACAACTCAACAAAATATATAACATAGATCTAGTTGTTTTTAGACATTTTAATGCAGAATAGTTGCATATTATAGCTTTAAATATGTTGCAGACTGCACGCAGAGCTAAGGGAGTCTGTGGAAAGGCAGCTTCATGCCATGCCGGTGGCTTCAGGAGTGGAGGGAAGCACATTGGAGGAGGAAGCAGTCATTAGAAACCTTCAAGAACAGGTCCAGCTGTCTGAACAGGTCTGCACATGCCCATATGTGATGTCTAAAGCTACATAGATGAAACCTGTAGTTACAATCATATGTCTATACTGTGATTAGTATTTGTTGCACAGTGTCCTTGGTATAATGTGAAGGACATTGTGAGGAGTGTGCTTGTTTGCTATCTTACTTGGAGTCAGATGAAAAGGTCAATATACATTTTGATCTCTGTGCGTTCAGTAAAGTGATTGTTCCAAGGTGTCTTTAATTTGTCTTAACACAAAGCTTAAATGGAGGGGGAAACAACCAGCTGAACGTTGTCAAAGGTCCTTTCAAACAAGTTTTAAACTGTTATATTTACATGTTGTATGCTGTACATTTTACACGTGCAGTAATAGAAAACATGACATAATGGGTCATTGAGTAATTAGCTCTTGCATTGGAGCTATTAACTGACAACAACAGCTGGTCCCAGTGGCTCTACACAGCACTGCCCTTATAATAGAGTTGCCACCTTTACACACTTTTTAATAACTCTGAACAAAACCCAGATTATTTTTTATTTAGTGGTGACTCGCTTGCTAGCTAACACCGAAATAGGCAATTTTGGAGCTGTTGTAAGGCATTATTTGTCCTTGATTTAGTCAAACTGTTTTCCTTGCTGCTGGTGTTTGTCCTACTCCGGGTGAAATAAGTCCTGGACCAGCCTCTTTACTGAATACACAGAGAAGATTAGTGTTGTTACCGTCATCTAACTTCTAGTAAGGAAGCCACAATTTTGTAAAACATGCATAAATGCCTCGCTGAGTGTGTATCAGTGTCTGTGTGTATTCTTGTGTGTATTTGTGTAGGAACGGGTACAGGCCATGGAGCTGTGGCAGACAGCAGCACAGGAGCTGGACCGTCTCCAGCAGGTCTATCAGAAGACCATCTCTGATGGACAGATCCACGATGCTCAAAGACAGCAGCTCAAGGTGTAGTGTTCCCACGTTAGCGTGCACAGCTCTCCACCACTAGATGGAGCCATTATCATAGAAATTAGGTTAATTAGAGCAGTTTGGCCTCAGTTAATGCTTGGTGAAAGCATGAGGTAATTACGAGCATTTAACTTTTATTGAATGCCCCCTTTTTTTTCCCTTCATAGGATCAGCTTGTTCAGTTCCAGCAACACACGCACAAACTCCAAGTGGCCAATCAGAAACTGGAATCGGTAAGTGACGGTTAATTAAAAGTGTGTTAAATTATTGCCTCCTAATTAGCCATGGGATCGAAATGCTCCTGCTTCTCTGAAATGAACTCTGCTCTAATAATTAATCTTGTAACTAAGTGAAACGGATTCTAAATCACTCTGGTAGTCAGCCAGAACTGTCTTGGCTGTATAATGGACTGTCAACTCGCTTGGTAATCCTCTAACTACCTTAGCTATTTCCAGCACATACTGTTACACTCTAGCCGCTCTCTTTCTTTCTCTCTCTCTCTCACACACACACACACACACTTACTCAAACACCTACGGTCGTGCATTAAAAACACTCAGCATTAAACTGTTTAGACAGTTTTATTTACAGAGACGGTTACCTGACAGACGCTCAACCTTACTTGGAGGTTAAGGCGTACAGTATGTTTACAGAATATATTTATTCCAACAAAAACCCATGCATGCACACACACATGCATTACTGGTGCTTACTTTGTACACAATACAGTGTGTGAGGAGAGAGTAACACTATATCCCTCTGATGCATTTTTAATGAGAGGGCAAGCCTTGGGCTTTCCCCTCTCTGACTTTTCATACAAGCAGCCTCTTTCAGTCTCTGTATGTGAGAGCGCTTGACTTTGTAGCAGTGAGTGACAGACAGAGGCTCCTTAACATTTGCTCTAAATAGGACAGAAAGTTTTAAGAAAAGAAGTTGTAGGAGAAGGTCAGTTTAGATATAAAGTTTGAGGTCTTTGTCTGGAATCATGCCGCACAAATGGAAGTCTTGTCTCTCTTGCCACACACAGACAAACCAGCAGTTCCTGAAGACGATGACAGAGCAGAGCACGGAGATGGAGGAGCTACACAGCCAGCACAGGTAACTACATGCGGTGTAGATTCAAAATGGCTGCCAGCAGAAGTATTGCTCCGTAAACGTGTTATGCGATTTACCATTAGAACGCCAGGTACGCTGACATTACTTGTATCCCTTTGCCAGCAATTTTCTTATGTTTGAACATCATTTGAAAAGATATGTCCTGTGTCCTGTGAAGTCACATACAAGACAACAGGTTGCACTATTGTGGAAAATAGACTTTTCACTTAAGAAACACACAAAAAGAGCAATAGCAGGTTTAGATAATAATAATAATAATGTAATCAAAAATACAATCAGAAGTACAATGCATTATATTTCTGAGAGAGAGAAAATATACCAATGCCACTTCCTAAGATCCCTGTTTCTCTCTACCAGCTGGGCACTCACCCAATTCTTAAGTACCTCTGTACTGAAGCAAAAATATCTCCAGTCGACCCCAAAGGTCAGTAGACAGGTTTCAAATAGGATCATGGTTCAGAGGTCGACTAGTCTATAGGTAGGATGTCCTCACAGGCATACATTATACTCAGGTGTGTTATCAAGCTTCAGGAATAAACAACAAAACATCTCCATTTATGTCCACACAGTTTCTAAGGCAGTAGGTTAAGGTATAGATAGACACAGCAGGTTGGTGCGTGGACCAGGCATCGAGTGACACAAATAACCCGTTTACAAGTGTCCGATAGATATGCCAGGCTTCATGTTGCAACCCAGCTGTCTTCAAGGGCATGAGACAATACAGAAAACAATAGAAGATATTAAAATGAAAGATATATGAATGATAACCTTTTATTAAATTACTTTCACAGCACCAGCACAGATAATTCAAGCTTGTGCCTGGAAATGGGTAACGTAAGGCAAAACAAGTTTATTTGTATAGCACATTTCAACAACAAGGCAATACAAAGTGCTTTACATGATACGTTCACCATTAAGACAAAATGCAAAAGAAAGGCATCATAAAAAGACATTTAAATACAATTAAAAATAGTTATTAAAGATTTAAGATGCTTGAGACACTGTTACAGTCGTCGAGTCTACTGAGGATACATGGACAAGTTTTTCCAAATCCTGCTGAGACATAAGTTCTTTAATTCTTAATATATTCTTCAGGTGACAGCAGGCTGACTGAAGACAGACTAATTGTTCTTCCTTGGCTTCAAAAACAGTTTCTTCTGTTTTGTCTTTCTGAAATTGAAGAAAATGATTAATAATTATCATTACAGATGAATCTTTACTTATTTTCATTTAATCCATGAATTACTTGTAATGGATTATGGGATGAGAAATTACTTTGGTGCGGAAGAGTTTACAACCCCAATCAGGTGGAAAAAGTGCAGCGTGCATGACCACTTCTACATTGCGCTGTTCCAGATGGGTGTTGCTTTTAGATATTTATTGTAGTTATTATCTAAAATGTAAACCTTTGACTTTTAGGGGAATTGTTATCACCAAATAATGCCATGCATGGACTGTTTTCTCTTTGTGTCCTGGTGTAGGCAGGCCAAAGCTGAGCTAAGGATGGCCACAGCCAAAGTGGATGAGATGACCAAACTTCTGCAGAATGTGCAGGACCAGATACAGAGACGGGTGAGCGGGAAAAAAAAAAAAATCAATAGAATAGAAGTGATGAAAGTAGTAGAGAACTGGTTGAATAATGATGATTGATAATCAAGACATTTATTGAATGAAATGCTAGATATTTGATGGTTATAGATTCTCAAAAGCAAGTTTTTCTTGCCATGAATGTTTCATTTTGTTTTTTCCCTGTTGGTGGAAGTAAGTGATCGATTTTAAGGTATTACTTTGGGCTCATGAACTTGTCATAAATTTCAAAAGATAAATCCATTAAAAGAAATTAATGGATTAAATTTAAAAAAAAAAAGGTGAATAAATTAAGAAAACAATTACTGTAATGACATGGTTCCTTGCGACCTTGCTCTGAAGGCCATTTGTGTGTATTTATTTAGGAGGAAGATGTGGCAGAGGCTCAGGGTCGAGAGGAGGCAGCAGACAGACGACTCCAGCAGCTTCAGTCAGCCTTGAGTCAGCTAGAGGCCAGGTCAGCACATGATAAACTGCTGCTTCACCCGCAAACCCCTTTTCCATCCCTCTTCTCACCTTGTCAAGCATTTCAGTCATTTATGAAACGTATGCAGTACGATTTAAATCTGAGATGTGAATTCAAGACTGAAAGGGTGAGAAAATTTGATACATTCTTGGTGAAATCTTGAGAATTTCAGCATGTTTTATGAATGAGACAGTAGACACGATCATATTCAGTTTTTCAATTTGATTTGAAAAACCTTTATAGTTGTATGCAGGTAAGTTGTGGTTGTAACGATCCACAGGAAGTTCAACAGAATTAACCAACCAAGAAGAAGCACTCTTCTTTGGGGAAGCCTTTGAATTTAATATCAGCTCCCAGTGTTTCCACCTGCTGCTGGTTCTCACTACTTTTCTCTATTGCTAGATTAAAAGCTGCATCTCAGGAGGCGGAGGCAGTTCGCAGAGAGCAAACTGTGTGGGAGAGAAAGGTTGGGGAACTCCAGGCGCGTTGCACTACCCTGGAAGAGGAGAAGTATGAGGCCCTGGCCAAAGTCCGAGAGAGCGTTCAGGTGGCTGAGGAGGCTGCACTGCAGAAGGACCAGGTGACTGCAGTAACTGTATCCCCTTTCACACATGCGCTGCAACCCTGAAATTTTCTGGACATTACCCAGTGTGTGAACGCAAATGTCCGAATCAGTCAGACTGGATATTAAACAGACTTTACCCTGCAAGCTCCCTACTATAAAGCCCGTGTAATGTCCGGTTTTACACATTTGAAGCTAGCGCTAATGGGAGAGAGGACTGTGATTTCTCGTAAAATAAAAGCTGTTTTACTTATGATGAAAAGCTTAAAACGCTCAGTTACAACTGCAGCGTACTTTTTGCCTCATATCCTGCCTCCCGCACCCCTCGCCTAAACTAAATGGAGTACATTGTGCTACTTGTGTGAAAGGGCAACTCTGGAAAATGTCCAGACCTGATTCTCCAGACTCCCCAACTTCTCCTTTAGTCTTTTTCACTGGCCTTTACCTCAGTCAAAGTGTTGTGCAGCTGCACTAACACTGACATGTCCTCACATCCCTTCAGCACTATAAAAGTTTGCTCATCTGAAAGGCATACTTGTGTCTGTCTTTACCCTCTCCCTGCAGGCCCTGTTAAGAGAGAAACAGAAGACAGAAGAGCTGGAGAAAACAAAGGAGGCCATCAAACAGTTGATCCAGGATGCTGCAGTCCGCACCAGGAAAGAGGTGGGGAGTTGTTTGTTGTATGGCTCCCTCAGCAAGAAATGCTGGGGTGTTCCTGCAGGAGTTGACACAGCACTGAAAAACTCCATGACAGAAGCTGTCTGGAATAGGCTTTAAAAACTGTTTGGTCGTTAGTTACAAAATATCGGGCAGGTCACAGCTCATTCTACTAAACTATTATTTAAAAGCACTGGATGATGTGAAGATATTTGGTGCAAACTCTATAATTCTCAAAAAAAGAAAGTCACAAAAATTTGAGACACTGCAGAATTTTTGATGTATGATGAGCCAAACATGGAAGCGCAACCTTCAGCTGTACCAGTTGCTCAGCCCTGCTGTTTTTCTTTTTAAACACATGATGCACTAAGCCAAAAGCAAAGAGCTACTCTTTCCCTCTGCCTTACCTCAGTCAAAAACATGGTGATTAATGCTCTATTAATGGGTCTTCTTCATCAAGCCCTTCAACTGTTTAATCCTTTTAATGAAGCCTAGTGTGACTGCAGCGCTGGCTGTCATCTTAGTCACTGGCTGGATTTCAATAAATGACGGTGTTTCAGAGAGTAAGTGTTGATTTGTTAGACTTTCTATAAACTATGGACCTTATCTTGCTTTTGCCTTTTTACCTCCTAGGTAATTTTCTCATGGAGTTGGAGGTTAATGTTAAACAATGCAGCCAAAGTGAAGCGTAATCTCCTCTCTCCCCCATCTTCACTTAAAGCCACATTGAGTGTTGAGATAAGCTTGTTTAATGAAGAGTTAATCCCAAAACTGCTAACATTGGTCAGACTGCACACTTACCTGAGGACTTAAGTGCCACTCAGACATATTTGAGGGGTGGAGTTTCCCAAAATAGAGGTGTGTCCAGGGTTATCTGCTAGTCAGACTCAGAGCTGAGGTTCATTTCCTTTACACAGTTCCCACCCGGGCAAAGAGAGAATTGTTATGACTGCCAACTTTCTCTGTAAGGTCAAGTGTTCTTTCGAATTCCCTTTTTTATAAATGTGTTAATCAACCCCCTAGACTACCAGGATGCTGCAGGCTTGTATTATTTCTGAATAAGGGCATTTCATTTGTTAAAGAAACTATTTTAGAAATAAAATACTGTAAATGAACCAGTTGAGACATTTAATAGCCCTAGACCTAAACTAGTTTTGTGTTTTATGGTTATTTATGTCACAGACATCATAGAACACTCCAGCAAGAATATCACAGAGGTTTCTCTATCACATTGATATAATAATAATACTTCTCTCTTATTTCTTTTAAGCCCTTTGCCTTTGTCTTTCCAAACTAGCGAATAGGCAGAGTATGAAAATGTATATTATTATCATTAGGGGTGTCACGATTTCAATTCTAAATTAGAATCAAAATTAGAATCAAACGAAATGGATCTAAATCAAAAGTAGGATGGGTGATTTTCTTGAGCGCGTCTGAAGGAAAAACAACAACATTTCAAAGATGACACAGCGTAGTTTACCAGTAGCCTGCAGCTGCATTACTTTTCGGACACCATGGCCACTGCCGGAGTCGGAGATGACAGAGAAACAACAGAACTAGAAAATCCTACTGATTCCCTGAAGTCACCAGTGTGGAAACATTTTGCCTTTCCTGTGAGTTGTGTAAACAACGAATGCGTCATTGAGTAAAACTACAGTTTGTAGGCTACGCTACACACTTCAGTAAAGTTGGAAATATATTGACAGATTCGAACTTCCCGGATCAATAACTCATAAGTGAAATGTTAGAACACAAACAAAAAAGACACCCCTTTCCTACCATAGTGAGGTAGACAACCTTCACCTAATTTTCACCTAAATGAGCCGTCCTCCGAGCTGAACAAATAACATTGGTCTCTATGTACAGCCGGCTGTGAGACGAGTGTACAGGGACTGTCTACAAGGTGCAACACTTGGCCTAAACTTATATTTAGTTTCAGAAACTCAAGCTTTTGTAAAGTACCCTTCTGCCATCTAGTGGCTCTTCTTTCTTTGTGTTTAAGAGTCTGTTCCCAATTGACTGGTGAAATAAATTATTACATTTTAAATAGATTCATTTAAATTTGACCATATGGCCTTATTGTACTACATTCCAACAAAAAGTATGGCAGTTATATCACACTTGATACCATGTGTCTTTGTATCATGTATGTATATATCTTTTTAAAGAGGAAAAGTGTAAATGACTAGGGATGCACGATATTATCGGCACGTCATCGGTATTGGCCGATAAAAGCTCTAAAATGAAATATCGGCATCGGCCATTTCTGCCGATTATGAGAGGCGCGGAGAGGAAGTGCAGCCAGCTAGCCTCTGCTAGCCTCCCAGCTAACGTTAGCCCCAGCTCTCCATGTGGATCCAACCAGAGCACCGAGCCCCGGTTTGTTATTCAGGTTAAAGTGGGAAGAAGTAGCGGGTCTGATGGGTAGCCTGAGTGAAGTGGAGCCTGTGGAGGAAGCACCATGACCGTCAGGGTGACACAGTCCGTCGAGGAGATGATAAGTTCGGCTGCACAGATAGGAAACACCTCGGCTGACAGGATGTACCACTCTGTTTGGAAAAAAAAAATCTTTTTGGTTTATAATGGTGGTTGGCAACCAGCATATTAGATGCATTACCGCCACCTTCTGCTCGGGATTGTGGACCAGAGATTAAATCCTACACATTAATCCTGTCTGTCTAATGAACTCAATGAAAAGTCTACTGCTCCACCCACTTGGCAGGTTCATTAAAGTTCTAACGCTAAGCTCTTGAACTCAAGTCTTCCTAAATTCTTCCCTCATTTATTGTCTTTCTTGATCATACTTAGTACAATCTATGCCTGCATGCATAATAGTCTCCTCAGCCATCTGGAAAAAAATATGTGCATATATCGGTATCGGCATCTGCAATCAGCCACAGTGAGTTGGAAATATCTGCATATCGGCAAAAAATATCGTGCATCCCTATGAATGACAGTTGTCAGGGCATAAAACCAATGACCTGTTGATCTTTTTAAATCGAGTTGATAGTCTAACAATGGCATAGCCCTCAGTGCCGGAAAAAAAATGTTTAAATCAAAAATCAAATTGAATCGTGGATTTGGAGAATCATGACACCCCTGATTATCGTTGAAATAGACTGTTCATGGCAGTCAATCCCACTGGAGAACAAGATTATTACTAGATGTTCATCTGCATCTCGACATCATATTATTTATTTCATTCTTGTAAATTAGACTCTACTTTTAATTCATTTTACAATTCCCTATGCATTTATTGAAATTCCACACATGATTGGCATTTGCTTTATCAGTCTGCTTTTTCTTGTACCCCAGGTCTTAAAGGCAAATGCATCCTTGACATGTTTAAAAACCTAATTCCCCAAAAGCTCAACATGAGAATCTCACAACCTTAGAGAGGTGATTTAGAAGTTAAGTCACCAGCTCAAGTATCTTCTTTTTTGTCTAATAAAGTAACTGTCTATCTAAAGGAAAGTGAAATGCAAAGCATTTGCACTTGCATGATCCCAGTAGTAACCGCTCATATTAGAACTGTGTGACTTTATCTTTAACAGGTGGATAATGTGCGTAAGCAGTGCAATGTTCAAATCCATCGCATGGCCGAGGAGCTGTCTGCACTGCAGCTGGTAAGAACTCACCCCGCTAAGGACAAATTCCTTTCAGCATCACACTAAATCCTTTTTCAATCTCTACCTGTCTACTTATCTGTTTTTTTTTATTTTTTTTTATTCCGTCTGGAACCCTCCCTTTCCTCACTCTCCTTGTTCTCTCTCCGTCTCTCTCTAGGAGTGTGCAGATAAAGAGTCTCAGATTGAAAGGTCCCTGCGAGAGAGAAAAGCCGTAGAGGAAGAACTGGAGAAGGTATCATTTGAAAGTTCAATGAAACCACAAGGTGGAAGAAGCTACTGAAGCTAGCTCGATACTATTTGATTATATGGTTTTATGAATGATCCCAGTCAATGCTCCTAATTTTTTTGCTTTAGGTGTATAAAGAGGGCAGAGCAGAGCCAGAGTTCAGGAAAATTGATGCCCTTCACCAGAGGTGTCTAGATGCAGAGAGGATGAAGGAAGACATGAGCATCACTCTGCAAAGCACCCAAAACAAACTAAAAAACATAGAAATGGAGTAAGTGGAATAGTTAACATATAGCATTATAGTTTGGTCATTTTAACTTTTAACTAACTATTCTTCTAACTATTATTTCCTCCCTAACTTACTTCAGGTGGCTCCATCTTCTGCCAGTAACAATGGCAGCGTGAATATAACACTTTGTTCGCCTTCCTCTCATCCATCTTCCATCCGTCTATCTGTAGCTACAGTGAAGAGCTGTCCAGGTGCCAGGAGGAAGTGCGGCGGCTGCAGGGCTCTCTGGCTACAGCCCGGGACGACTGTGTCGGCGTCAGTGAGGAGCGGCTCCAACTGCAACAGGAAAACCTGCAGCTCCGCAGGGAGATGGATGAGCTGCGCAAGGCCACCCTGCTGGTCCAAAAGAAGGCCAAACAACAGGTAACTTAATGGTTTATAGAAAAAAGAAGGATGTGAAGAGAATTGGAGGAATACTGCAAGTTCTCACTACAAGAAGTGTCAGCTAGGAAAGACTATGTTTAAACCATGGATGTATTATAAGAACTGGATACTAGACTCAAAGACGGGGCCTGCTCATTCCTAGGAAAGTTGCTCTCTGAAACCAAAAAGCCAAGAAATCACATTCCCACTGTAAAGAAATTACACGGATGTTGGCCAGGCTTCCTGATTGTTGGGTCCATAGAGCTTGCACATTAGAGACCTCCGCTGGCCAAGCCGGCTAACTTCTGGTTGGCTCTCTGCTCACTTGAATGGAGATAAAATTATTTAATTGTGCGGCTTTTCTAGACTAGAATGGATCAAATTGTGATAGTAAAATGTCGTGGGGATCAATGCCCTCAAAAAAATGTATTCTCCATTATTCATGCGCTCCTTTTCCAATGATTGTATGTGGGGAAAAATGCTTTTGGGCCAGTGTGCATCACGTGATAGATCTGGAAGTTTTAATTACACGGTTTGGGCGCTATGTCAAATTGGCGTCACAGCTCAGCACTCTTCCTGGGGGCTTGATATAAACAGGAAGAAGGAAGGATTTAGGGAGAAAATGAAGAAAGGAAAGGAAGTAGAGGAGCGGACTGCCTGTTAAAGGGTTATTCCAGTAATTTAGTATTGCACCTCTGTGAAGTAGGGGAACTGGTGAGAGATAGATCAACACAGTCAAAATTGATGCAGCAGAGGCCAAAATATATTGACTCTTAGTCAGACTCTTAGGGTAAAGCTCTAAAACCCCCAGATACTACAATTCCCGCAATGCAACTTGATAAATTTTAACTCTTTTGATAGACCCTCCCAGACCACATCTTTAAAATTCCTCACCCCTGGTTTGTAACGCAGACTTTCTGTTATAAAGTCGTAATCAACAACAAGCCACTTAGGACATTAGATGAGAGATGACATCTTCAGGGTTGTTTTCTCAGACTAGAGAGAGCTTCCTCTAAAGCCGCATTGTATAACTGGCTGAGTAGAACTCCTCATGACAAGTAAACAATCTTCATGTGTAAAATGAATGTCCCTGTAAGAAAAGTGGGGGGAAAAAAAGATGAAAGCAGTAGGTAGCAGTATTTGTTCAGCATGTTGATCTGATGTGTTTGCCAAACAAGCATTTGGATTAACAATCGGAGATCTATCACTAAATTAAATATTCAGAAACTTCCATAGAAGTTTGTGGAATGGTTGGCAGAAGATAAAAAAAAACAAGATAAAAAATAAATACGGACAATGAAATACATGTTTCTCACACGAGTCATGTTCGCATAAACCGGTTAAAATATTGATATATAATTTAGCATGCATTTTAATTAGTTATCACAATAGATGTATGAATATTCATCTATTGACCTTATGTACGCAACCTCCCCACTCTGCTGCCCTCCCCCAGGTGTCGCAGATGGAGCAGGAGTACAGCCTGAAGGAGCAGGGACTTGACGCACGGGTGAGGGAGTTGGAGGAAAGCAGCCGAAGCTCTAGTGCTGATCTGACGCGCCTCCTCACAGCACAGCAGAAAAGTACTCAGCGCTGGAAGGAAGAGGCCAAGAACCTGGTTCAGGCCTTTGAAACGAAAATCGCAAGTCTCAAGTAAGAACAGATGAAGGTAGATTTTTAACATTCCTAAAGAAAGCACAGAATGATACGTAATACTAGCTGAGAAATGTGATTTGATACCAAAAGGTTACCAGTTCAAATCCTTAAAACGGGCAGGGAACATAAATGATAACACATTTTTATCTGCTCTAACAAAATCAGCTAAATTTCATCTGCTGTAATGGAGCTTCCCTGCAAAATGAAGCGTACAATGATAACCAGTATCAAAAACAGTTACTCAACTCTAGTATCCCCAATATGAGACAATTTAAAATAAGATGAGATACATAATTCAATATTCAGTGCAGTACAAATGGTATTTTTATTAAATAAGAGAAAAATACTTCTTCAGATACTTTTTGTTGTATCAGTTTTATCACGAACACTGGATCAAAGACTGAGCAACAGCTGAGGTGAAGCACCTAAGATTCCGATGAAATAAAAATTGACTTCTTGAAGTTGTTTGGCCCTCAGCAACAGCTGTACTACACTGAGATATATTGGAAATATTGAACATTTTGAATCACTTGAAAATGAAACTTTTTTTTTTTTTTTTACGTTTTTTTTTCTAAATGTTCCTTTCAGGGCAGAGCTGAATCGGCAGAAGCAACGTTCACATGAATTAGAGATACAACTGGAAACTGACCACAACGCCATCGCCGAGGTCTGTGTGACACACACACATGCACACACAGCCATGATTTGTAGTAGTAGAGAGTAGCGTTGAAGTGAGCTGAGACAAGGACCAATCTTTCAAAATGTTGGTCTCAAGAGGAATTTAAGATGTTCATCCTGCACTGTAGGACACTGTCTTCTACCTGATGGGAGGAGCTGGCCTTTGCTGTTCAGGCCTTTTCATCCGCTGTTAGCCTCTGCAAATGTCAGGCCTCCTGTTGCCTTGAGTTCTCAGACAAGCAGCTACAAAAAGACAAGAAGCAGAGAGGCACTTTGACTGGAAACCTTGTACATTAGTGTCAAGAGGAGTCAAGTGGAATCAAGCAGCATGATCAAGACATCTGAGTAAAGTTTAATTCAATGCAGTCCATCCTGTGGACTTAATCATAACATTTGGCAACAAAATATCTTATATAAATGATAAGTATTTAGTCACAAAAAGGGTGAAATAAGGATGGTGAGAATGTGGGAGCTGACAGACATCTGTGAGTCCACATCTATGAACAACAGCCAAAGAAAAGTATGTCTGTGATAATGGATAGTGATAATTGCACCGTGTTAAGCACAGTGTCTTGTATGTTCGTCTCCATGTAATTAAAATTGAATTTGCGTGTTTGTGCAGTATGAGAGGCAACTAGCAGAGTATCAAGAGAAGACTAATCGTCTGCAGAGACGACTGACACAGGCTGAACAAAGAGCATCCACTGCTACACAACAGGTATGACTAAATATATGCTCTGTGTAGGGATATGGTGATATGTATACATATAATGTGTATATATATTGTGTATACATATTACATTTTTGTGCTGTTCTCTTGTAATCTGAATGAATACTCATGTTATTTATCTGTTGTGTCATGTATTTCTTTTCTTTTTTTCTTTGACAGTTGACTATGTTGGCGTCCCAGCGAAGGAAAACAGCCATGGTTGATCCAGAGACTTTATAATGGCGACTGTCACTGTACTATAGGAAAAGTAATGTAGCCATGAGAGTAGAACACTTTGCTGTTTTTGTTAATATGATATCAACATGGTGGCCAAAGGCATAAGACAGCAATGGTTTTGTCTGATTAAATGGCAACATGTTCCAGTTTAAATGTTGCCTGGTGCATTGTATATATAAGGATGTTATGATGTCTGATGTTTAGTGTGTAAAATAAACTTTATTTCTACAAAATATACACCTTCAAAATACACAGTGGTCTTTATTGTATAAAACTAAAATGTTTTACTGGAATTAAAAGCTGTCTAAAATATTTCACGCAGACGTTTTATAAAAAGTGTCAAAAACACAACACAATTTATTCTCCCTCATTGAAAAACAGAATCTATGAATATGTGATTTCTCATCTGAAAAGTTTAACTACTTGAAACAAGATGTGCCCTACTTGAATTTACCAGAACAAGACGTTGGGATGTCACAAAATCGTGCTTGTAGGTGAACACAAAGAAACCTAACAAGATGAGAGTGAAATCAGCCTTCTAATGTCAAACTCGGCACATACGTCATTCTGCACAGTATAGGTCGAGCATCTAAGTGAGGTTACAATGTGCAAAACATATCTGAGTATAGGGGGACTTTAATATGAGCTTTTTTTGGCATTGTCTAAAAGCCAGAGTGCTGTACACGCTTGAGTTCAATCAAATGCACAACCAGCAACGTGACTTTGTTTGGTTGCGCTGCATGCTGGGAAAGCTTTCTGTTGCTAGGAAACTGTAAACCTGAGTTATCGTTCATCAGCAACTCCTATAGCGCTTTATAATTTACACTGGATAGTTTAGTAAAGGAAAATATATTTAAAAGATTTCGGAGCTGAACATTTGATGGTAGGCATGTTTGAATACTAGTAACATTTAGTTACTCATTATTAAGTGAACGCTCACAAATGTTCAGAAAGTTGACACAGTTTGCTAATTTAACCTGCCGTCTGAACAAACGTTAATGAACATTAAGCTAACGTTAACTAACGTGGCGTTACCCAGTCAACGTAAGCTAACTTTAATTTTAATTTCACAATTGCTTGTAGCGCAACATTCCGTATGTATGTGTGGGAAATTGAAGCTGCTGTGTGCGGCTAAATTTATCTTAAGACTGCCAATAAAGTTGGTTAATAACTCTGTTGTATTTAAATAGGATAACTAATATTGTTTTTGCCATAATGACCTCTAGCTGTCGTTACTAGCGCTACTTTGTTTGCGTTACTTCCTCCTCTGTCCTGCTGTCCCTCCATTGAGCCTGTGAGGACACCTGCCATGGCTTCTTCATCTCCCGGGGCCTCTCAGCTGAGCCGCGCTGGCCCAAGCAGGGGAAATGAGTCCAGAGGTACTGTAAGGCCTTAGTCATTTTGAAAATGAACTAGTTGTATTTTATGTGTCAGTCACAGCTTAGCCTTGGCTAATAGTATACGTCACATCAGTAAGAAACCTAAATTCCACTTAATGTCCCAGAGCGGCTGCACAAGCCCCCTGAACCACAGAGTTCCACCGTCTTACCAAGACTTCCAGTCCACGTTAAAGACACACAGGTATGACTTTGCAAACTAAGACGTAACTGAGACATTATGAAACAAAATAAACATTTAAAATGAACACTTAATTTAGTATTTGTGTTTGTATTTGTCTATCAATTTATATAATCCTTGGCTCACTCTTAATGTTATTACATAATATACTATAGACAGGGACTATTGTAGATGTCACTTTTGTCCCCAGGCTGTGCTGAAGAGACGCATAACCCGGACACAACCCAGTCTCCAGCACTTACAAACCCGTGAGAGGATGTTTTTTCCAGGCTGGTACACTCAGTCAACTCCATCTCAACCAAAAGAGCAGCCACTCAGGCGCCGTGAACAATTACCTGTCCAACTACCTCCACTGAAATCCAGGACCAAGGTCAGTGTCAGGCATGTTCGAGGATAAGCATTACTTAAAATGTACATAGTCTTCCTCTATATAGTTCTTTCTTACATTATACATCTAAAATAAAGGCAATGCCAAGTGACTGAAGGCAGCTTGTAAAAACTGTTGAAAAAATAAAAAATTAATTCTATCAATCAGTTATTTATGTTCAAACTTTTGACCATACACATACAGTACCAGTCAAAAGTTTGGTCACACTTTCTCATTCAAGTGAATGAGAAAATTTTGACTCTTCACATTTGAGACTGTGCCTTTAAGTGAGCTTCCTGCAAGAGGAAAATTATCTTTGCTTGCATCTCCCCACCACTTTACCAGGATCAGTTGGCCAAGAATGTGACGGTAACCCCGAGTCTCCCCAGATGGCCATTTTCTATTAAGAGTGATGGAAAACTGGATTCTCCCTCCAAAGTTCATATCTATGAATACGCAAAGGATGACTATTTGATGATCAGCAGTGGAGGTGTGGTATCGGTGTGTGGGGATGACTTTGACTATATGACCGCTGAGCGCTGGGAACAGGAGTATGACTACCACTGCAAGTTGCTCCGCATCCCTTTCTTTGCCCGTTACAAAAAGTGGAAACCCTTCTATACCTGGCGCAAAAAAATTCGCTCCAAGAAGATTCATATGGCTAGGGAGACCCTCCGAAAACGGTTGTTCATTGTCAGTCAGGTATGTGATTGCGTGCATAAATTGAGGTCAAGATTTTCTCTCAATCTGTCTTAATGATCTTGAAGATGGAATACCTTACACTGTAACACTTACACAATGATGAGTGTGGATGTTATGGTGTTATTAACTTGTGTCTGTGTCATACAGTCTCTAAGTCCTGCACTGATGGACATCAGAAAAATGTGTTACCAAATTAGTGACACAGGCTTATGCCACATGGAGAAAAAACACACTTACACACTCCAGGAGTTCCAGGACGCCCAGTTAAAAAAACTACAAGAGGTACAATTGTGTATTCATACAAAAATTGGTCCAGTTAAAGTGAGCTAATAAGTGTAAAAGTGTACATAAATACATTTTGTGTGCCTCCTCAGAAGCTCTTTGCCTTTATTTATTCATTTTTTGTCAGATATTGAGTGACCTGGAGAAGTTTCAAGACCTGGCAAAGGAGGTGACAGTTTGTGCCTGTCGCAACTACTTGTCAGAATCTCAACCCAAATCTACTAACCCAAGTGCGTACATATTGATTGTATGGACACACTTGAATGCTCATACATAGACCGCAGTTTTAAACGGTTGACAGTACTTTTTGTTTGTCACAGAGGACAAAAAGGAAATGAGAGTTCTGGCACAGATCAACCAGACTTTCCTCTCTTGCCGCCTCATCTGGTGGGTAGTTTTCTTGTATTCTTTTTTCAGTCATTTCTGTCTGCTTTCCGTCACTATTGGGGAAGAGACATACACCTCCACCCCCCGGTTTTTTAAAATCAATACTCCTTTTTAATGTAAGACATTTTGACATGTCACACTCAGAAAACTAATAAATAAATCATGGCTGAATTCCATTTAGCTTGCCGGAACACTTGAATAGAACAGAGCAGTTGTTAATGTTATTAGTAACACCTGTGCTTTTCCTACTGTGACAAGTCAAAATGTCTATTTATCACATTAACACAGTCCAACCCTTCTGTGTCTCGCACCTACCCAGCTTCATCCGTCTTGTTGACTATTTGGTTGTCAACACCTTGCACACCTTGGTGGTGAATGCAGTGGCCAAACTACTGGCTGTGTTCCAGGAGCAGGTGAGTCGAACACCCAGCCATGCCATTATTCAGAGCTGGGGCCAGCAGCCTGAGACTGCCACTGAAGCTGCTGAGGAAGAGATTGATAAGAAGGTAGGGCATTGTTTCAGTACTATTAAGAATAAAGCCACAGTAATTGTCATATTCACCAAATCAGCTTCTTAATTAGACACAGACCACTGTGTTCAGTTTTTGTTTATGTGTGTGTCTTAATTAGCCTGTGGAGTCAGAAACTGCCCGTGGCCAACCTATGTTCACCTCTGAGCTGATGCTGGACACAAATGCATTGACCTACAAACCCTCTGAGGAGAACTTTCAGGTTTTGGAGGATTTATTTATCACCCATTTAACAGCATTCTACAGTTTACTCCTAACCACAATGTGTATGTATTAAACCATGCATTGCTAATTCCAACAGGAGACGGTTGCAGAGATCATTGGGCAATTCCAAGAGACAGTGATGTCAGTTAAGATACTTACAGGAGATCCTGATTTTGATTCAGTGACAGTAATCACAGATTATGAGGTAGTAAAAAAAAAAATCACCACCATAACATGACTTAGTTCACAAATATTAGGATGATGTTGGATTCTAGTCTTAAATTAATTTGTGATATAGCATGTATGTCTGTTAACTTTTAGGAACTGGAAATTGAATATGAAGATAGCCCCAGTGTGGAATCTATCATAGAGAATGATGGCCACCTTCAAAGTATCATCCAAAACATCAAGGTCAGTTTTCACTTTGCATTGTTCTCTATTTTTGGAAGTTGTAATTCGATTATACAGTGTATGTGGAGACCTGACTTGTTTTTCCCTCTAGGAATCACTCCAGTTTGCTTTTGACGCCGCAAAAGTGTACTTGCAAACGTTTGAGCATTTCCGGCTGTTCTATAAGGAGAACGAAAGTCTGGATCTGGATGCACTACGGAAACATGATCATGGTGATTTATCAACATAATTTTTGTAACATCTCCCACTCACAACACAGGTCAATTGAGAACAGTGCTCAAGTGAGTGTGTTTTGCCTCAGGGGGCATTACAATCTGTACAGCAATACAACATCCTCTATCCTTAGACCCTCAAACAGCTGTGTTAACCGCTGTATTAGTATGGAAAACATTTTTGACTTTAAACAACAATTGACAAGTTATGATCAAAATGTGATTGCTTGGACCAATATATGTATATATATATATATATATATATATATATATATATATATATATATATATGATATTTTTGTTTTCAAGTAAAAACACCTCTCAGCACTCCATAAAAGACAGACCATATCATTATATTATATTTTTTAGTCTATAAACTACAGATGACCATGTTCCAAAGCGTATCAGAGGTAGATTGTTTTGTCTGTGCAATATGCAAATCAACTTGCAGAGACATTTCTTTGTGTCAGTTATGTTAAAGTTACATTATGGCATGGCAATGCAGATGAGACTCAAACTTTTTTAGAAATACATCATTGCTGGTTGCATTAAAGTCTTGTTGGAAGCTTTCAGAAAATCAAACCTTACTATACTAGTTTAAAACACTTGAGTTTACTTCAAGTCTTCAATAATCATCTTCAAATATTTCCTTTTTTGCCAAAGGTGTAGTTTTTGTATTGGTATTTTGAAAAAAGGAAGATTTACTTTGACAGTCCATAACTGTCACATCACAGCAAACTGAGGAGAGTTAAATAATTGCAGGAACATTCTCAAAATTTCGAGATATTTTCTCATAATTATGAGATAGTAAATGATAATGGTGAAATACTGAAGTCATAATTACGAGACTAAGCATCCATTTTTTTCTGCAGTGCACTTCCGTATTAATGTGCCTTATTTGTTCAGGAAACTAACAATACTTTGCATTTGCACAGTACACATATATTTATAAATATGTACAGTATAAATCTGTATACATTTTAGTAGTTTTTTTCTCTATGTCGTGCAGGAGTAGCACATAAGTTCTTCATGCCTTTCTGTTGTTTAATAAGAGCTTGGTCACAAAGAGGAAAATAAAACACAAAAGATGAACATAAGTAAAGATACAGAATTTGTAATTAATGGGTAAAGCATGCAAAATTACAGGTATGGCTGTTTTAGACCGATGCACATTGACTACTTTGTTTCACAGGTTTGGCCTTTTTTGGAAGAGCATTGGAGTTGTACCACAGTGAGCATAACAAGGCCGTAGCCATCCAGCAGAAGAGACACCTGGGCTTACTGCTTGTTGACAAAACACAGCTCAAAGAGAAGCTTGTGTCTTCCCCACTCTGCTGTCTGGAGGTCAGGACAAGCCTCTACGCTCAACACATACTGTACACACAGACATATGACTTATTTCCACAAAAATGTACAGTAATACATCACTGCATTCAAAATAGTTGAAAATATTTTTTAACATTAAACTACCTCTGGAACTGAATTGGAACTTCTACTGGTTTTGTATTTATGAAGAGTTTTTGGTTTTTGAACACAAGGGAACGGTGAGGGCTTTTCTATGCAAATTAAACCTCACAGAAATTAATAAGGTCCAGTGCCACATTGAGTGATACGTTTGTAAGAAATAGTCTCTAAGAACTAAGAAATATCAAGTGAACACTACAGTAAAATTGTCAGAGAGAAGAAGGAATAATTGCTCTGCTATGAATCTCTGTTTCAGGTCATCAATGAGATGCTCACCCAGCTGGCTAAGAGGAAGCTAGATGCTGTCATTGCAGAGACTTCTGAAGCCCAGTTTAAACTGGAGTTCAGTCCCTCTACTACAACTGAGTTAGCCAACTTCCTCACATTCCTGGATGAAATTCAGGAGAGAGTAAGATCTTCATGTTTAGCTGTTTTTATAACCTTCTTCTACTCCTTTCCTCTCCACCTTTTTCTATCCGACTCTTTTACACTACACCATACTCTCCCTCTTTCTTTCTCTCTCTCTCACCAGATTATAGTGCTAGAGGAGGAGCAGG
The DNA here is from genome assembly GCF_914725855.1 of Thunnus albacares. Taxonomy (NCBI): domain Eukaryota; kingdom Metazoa; phylum Chordata; class Actinopteri; order Scombriformes; family Scombridae; genus Thunnus; species Thunnus albacares. The sequence continues at coordinate 10,286,038 of NC_058108.1, read as the reverse complement.
AGACAGTATGTCAAATGTACAATTTGATCAACCAGTACTCAGTTCCCACACCACCCGAGGATGTTGTGGTTTTCGCCACCTTGCAACCTTCTATTAACTCACTGCACAACATCATCGACGGGGCAGTGGCAGAGAGGGACGCCAGCATGGACAAGTTTTGCAGCTCCCTGCACAAGGACATAAAGCGGCTGAATCATGAGGTCACAAAAATCAAGCTTAAGGCACAGGTATGTAGAGAAGTTTCATAAATGTTTGAATTTCTTAATGCAGGTTAATGGAAAGGGTCCTATATTTGGTTTTATTTATAACCTAAAAATACATGGTGTGGATGGGATTCCAGGGTGTTTTTCATGCTCTGATGAAGACACAGTGGAGTTGAAACGTTTGTCTTTTTGCACAATTAAAGGCTGCAAATTAATCAGTGTGCTCCAGTCCCTTCTATTTTTGAAGTCTGCTGTCCTCGAATTGAGAAGCACCTGATTCAGCTGATTTTTGCTGGAAGATGCATAGAGAACCTTGTTTCAATTAGGGTCCTATATTTGGTTTTACTTATAACCTAAAAATACATGGTGTGGATGGGATTCCAGGGTGTTTTTCATGCTGAGTCTTGTTACTTAACCAGTAAAATGTCCATGTGAAGTGTCTGCTCCATTTTAACCTGCCTTTTCATGTGTAGGATCCACAAATCCTAGACATCAATGCAGATACCTCCAAAGTGCGTCTGCTGTTGGGGGAGATCCAGATTTCTGTGGATGAGCTGCAGGCCCAGGCCTCCGCCTACACATCCTACCAGAAGAAATTCAAGGTGATCTGGAATTCCAAAATAATTCTCCTTAAAAAATCACGAGGCGTAACATTATTTTTATGAGGGAAACTTGAGTCAGGAAAAGTGATCTTCACCAACCAACAAGCTAGTCAGCAAAACCCAAACTATTTTTTCCCTTGATATCCTGATCATTAAAGGCGGAGGTGACCAAGTTTGATGCCCTGGAGGAGTTAACTGCAGAGTTTAGGCTGAAGCAGCTACTGTGGGACTCTCTAGAGGAATGGGACTCTTTACAAGATGGATGGCGGCAGGTGAGGTGCACTCAATGTATTCCATATACAGACCTGAACATGTTTATAATGCAAAGAAACATTTAAACAGCTCTTCCTTTCTTCTAAATTTGACTGAGTTAACCTATTTTCACACATCCCCAGAGCACACTTGAGCAACTGGATCTGGAGCAGTTAAGCTCACAGGTCAACAAATACAGCAAGTACGTCAACCAGCTGGAGAAGGGCCTGCCACGTAATAATGTAGTGCCAAGCCTTAAGGACAAGGTGGAAATCATGAAGCAGAGGGTGAGTAGGACGAAGTGTTCAAGGGTAATGACTTACATTAATGTGTGTGGTATAAATAACAACATTACAAAGATCTCTTTTTGAAATAATGGCACATTAAATATTGACTGCAAGCATGTGCTGGTGATTGAGCCACTTGATTCTTGACTACAGCTTTGTGATTCTATCTAATCATATGTTTTCTTTCAGCTGCCTGTGATCACTGATCTGCGTAACCCATGTATGAAGCCAGAGCATTGGAACACCATGGAGTCTGTTGTGGGGAACTCCCTGAATGCGGAGCAACTTACTGTGGCTGTTTTGGAGGAGCTCAACATCTTCTCCTATGGCGCGGAGATACAGGAGGTAACACATAAATATAGATACTCTAAGAGTTTCTCTTGCTCTTGTTAGACTTTGTTTACTGCTATTATGTCGGTAGTATGTACAACTACTTACCATAAGCTAATCTAACTTACTACTTTGCACTAAACTAATAATTTTTTGTATTTTGATGTCAGATCAAGAATAGAAGTATGCAAGTGAACAGAAACAGACAACTGGGTATTGATTGATAGATTCAAGTATCTCAAACCATATTGTGTTAAACCCATATGAGTCATATGAAAAATCATGATGTTAAAATTCAAAAGGAGAATATTTCAGATGGTCCAATTTACCTAACACTATGTAGCACAATTTTGCTAAAACAAAAATCTCATTAAAAAGCCAACTCAACTCAAAACCTTCATGCAACCAAAACAAAATCAGAATTGTTTAAGAATTTTTTACAAATAGAAGCCTCCTTTAGGTCATCATACATCAGGCAATAAAATACAAAATGAAATTCATCATCAGCAACACCAAGATGACAAAAAAACTCAAATGCTGTTCTTTGGGAATGCCTTTATATCTGTGTACCTCACTTACCAAGGGTAAGGTACCAGTTCTTAACTGTGCACACAAGGACCCATGTCTTCTAGATTATTTTTAATATATGGATTTGTGTAGAGATCTTTCATTTGAATGTAGGACTAACACAATCCTTGACTTTCAGGTGTCAGGACAGGCTTCAGGAGAGGCATCAGTGGAGAACATTATTACAAAGGTGTGTGAAACGAGGGCTATTTATGAATATGTATACAAATATAATATTTTCATATGCTTACTGGAGAAATCCTACCATCCCATCTGTTGAATGTGAGTTGCTTTTAATCATGCCACTGTACCCATATATTCCAATTTTATGACCTCTTTAAATATTGCTATGTCTACCTTTTAAAATTTAGCATATGGCACCTACTCTTGTTTTAGAAGCAAACACTCAGAAATGCAAGATGATTCTATGAGTAAATGGTACTACATTCTGTTCTCAAGCTGAAACAGCACAACCAGTATAATATTGTGTAAAATCCCCATTTTTGTGAATCTACACACAGGGCATAAAATGAAGTGGGTGTGGTGCTTTTCATGTTTTTATGCTGGTGGCATTTAGTGTGCCCATGGTGGGTGGGAACATGGTGGGATTCTGAGTAATACATTATTAGTGAATATTTTAGAGGCCAGCATTAATTACAGTCAATTAAAATCAGTTCCTCTGATCTGCTGTAAAAGCAATGCCCTCTCCACCATATAAGACTGACAGTTATTTAATGAAGAAGAGAGCTCAGACAGGCTTCTTGCAAGAGGATGGTGTTTTTTAATCATTAATAATGAACGGTATGGTTCAATTTAAAATCATAATAATTTACACAATAGCCACATGTGCACTGACGATTAACATTGTGGTACAATAGATACAGTAGAATACATGTACAGATATACATAAACCTTAGTGATTAGTAAGATTGTACTCAGACTTGAGTTAAACATGTGTACAGAAGTGTGCACACTGGTATTCGGACCTCAGACTTGATGACTGAAGCAGCACTTAGACAGCTTTTAGTGTAGAGGGTAGAGTTGTACATGCTGTTTGACCTCTGCCCTCTCAATGAGCTGTGCAGGCGGAGGAGGTGTGGAAGACCACAGAGTTCACCGTGCTGTCTCATGGTGACTCCAAAGAAGTCTTCATCTTGGGAGGCACAGATGATATCCAGGTAGTATACACACACACACACACACACACAGTCACACACAGTCTGTTTCAGTATATTTAACTGTGTTTGTTCATGTGTTTCCATGTTTGTTTACTGTGAAGGTGCTCCTGGATGACAGTATTATCAATGTAAGCACAGCGGCATCTTCTCGCTACATAGCTCCCATCAAATTCAGAGTGGAAAAACTACTGAGACAGCTGACACTGTTCAACCAAACACTGGTAAAGCCCTTGAATACAATACAATAGTATAGAACAGAATGAAATGTGTTATGGCTATAAGTGATTCTCCTCTAGATATTACAAGATTGTGTGTCTTGCCAAATTCAGTTTCACTTTGGATTTGGCCTCAAATGTTACACAGTAGCTCTCCCTAGTGGCTGCAAATAAGAAGTCAAGGTACCTGCAAAATAATTTTCATGCATGTGAAAAAAATGACATAAGAGAAAGAGTGAAATTAAACTTTTTTGTCACATTTAATTGTCACATTTTAGACTGCAGTTTCTTCATCTTATGAAATACCTCTACCTTTTTAATTCACCCTCCCCTCACATTGTTCCTCCTTCCTTCTCTCTCTCTCTTCTTTTTCTACATTCCTTTCCAGGATGAGTGGCTTACGTGCCAAAGGAACTGGCTATACCTAGAAAGTATCTTCTTGGCTCAAGACATCAAGAGGCAGCTCCCTGCTGAGTCCAAGATGTTTCTTAAAGTGGATAAGTCCTGGAAGGAGATCATGGCTAAGGTCAATAAGATGCCCAATGCCTTTAAAGCAGCCACACAGCCCGGTAGGTGACTTTACAGCATGCATAGAAAAAACAGAGAGATAGACAGACAGCAGACAGATACACACCCATGCACTCACTCTCAGACAAACACATTGTTGCACAGCCTATAACCCCCTACTTTTATCCTACACAGATCTATTGGAGACCTTTCAGAAAAACAACGTTCTTTTGGATGAGATTCAAAAGTGTCTGGAAGCGTACCTGGAGTCCAAGAGAGTTATCTTTCCCAGGTATACACATGCTTGGTTTGTTACATATTAGAGGTAGTAGTACTCTTTGTGTACAAAGGTAAAATATGAGATATATTTATACATATTTACACATGTATTAAACAATTTTCTTTGTTACCGTAGGCATCTCCTCTCAGTAAGCAGAGTAATAAACACTGTGGCTGATGTGTAGTGTTGAATACTCTGATATCCATCCTTTATCACCTCGCAGGTTCTACTTCTTATCCAATGATGAGCTGCTAAAGATCTTGGCCCAGACAAGAAACCCCCAGGCAGTGCAGCCCCACCTTAGGAAGTGTTTTGATGCCATCACACACCTAGAGTTTGCTTTGCTGCCCGAACAGTCATCCGGTGCTGCAGGAACTGCGCTGGATGCTGGAGAACAGGAGACAGTTTACAGCAAAGACATCCTGAGTATGGTCTCCCCTGAGGGAGAGAAGGTCAGCTTTAAGTAACTCTAATTCCCTTGGTCATTATTCTCTCTGATTGTGTTCCACCTGTTACTCTCAGTCCTTACTGAGAGTGAGAGTGCGTGAGAAGAAAAAGATATACTGTTACACTGCTGATTACAGAGTTAGCCAGTGGTTGCTTATTTTGCAGCAACCAGTGTCTAACTTGAAGGCCAGCAGGCCTCCACCACATGTATTAAGAGATGCTGAGACATCTAGCTCCAGCAGTATGCTTGCAATAATCACTGCAGCTAGTTCAACTAACAACAGTATAAACAACATCAGTTAACCTTGTCACAGTTGCAGAATATGTAACTTCTCTTTCATGTTATTCTGAAATTTCAGCCATCTTGAATGACATCACCATCTTCCTACTTTGCAACCTTAAGAGTGCTAAAATAAATTCTCTCAAATTATGCAAAAGTAATTAAGGCAACAACTGGACATGCAAAGTTTTGGTTTGCACTGATAACTAAAAAATAATAATGAATGAATTATGTAGTATTGTTTTAGAGACTTATTATTTGTTAAGAATGTTTTGGTTTGCCAGCTGAGGGCTCATGCATCATATCCTCCAGCGCAGGCAGCCTGTGGTTGCTAGCTGTTTTCTGCTCTGGGTGTCTTTATAAAGTCCAGTCTCCCCTCAGTTGTCGATTATACCGTGGCAATCATTGTGGGATAATTGACATCTCCAGTACTGCAACAAGGATGATAAACCATTTTTGTCTAGTGTCAATTTAGCATGCACTGACTGCTCAGTCACTCACTGTATCAGACAAAAGGCTTGTCAGTTATGACCACGAGGGGTTATTAGTTATCACCCTTGCAGTCTTTTGATCGCACAGGGCAAATCGAGGCTGTAAGAATTGACATGGAGGATTCACAGTAAACCCTTAATAAAAAAGACAATACAGATGTAATCATGTCCTTAAGTGTTAACTCTTGTCCTTCTGTGTGTAAGTGTAGGTAGGTTTGACGAAAGGTCTCAAGGCGCAAGGCAATGTGGAGGATTGGCTTTGCAAGGTGGAGGAGGCTATGTTTTCCTCACTGCGACGTCTCAGCAAGGCTGCCATTGCAGACTACCAAGTTAAGTCGAGGGAGGAATGGGTGGTGGCCGGACATCCATCGCAGGTACTCACACATATGCATGCATTATAAACTAAAGTTAGGGGCCAGCACTTTTTAACACATGTGTTATTGGTTGTATATATCTGCACCTGTGTCAAGGCATCATCAGACATAGTTACCAGTAAATTTCACTGTTACAGATATATTATTCCCTAACAAGAAACTGAGATCTGTTTCCACTATTTCTCTGGTTGCTTGCTTTCTGGAGGTGGCCAATACTTTCAGAGGTGTTGCTCTTGTGCTCCGTAGTCTCTATTTTTAAATAGAGATTTAACATCAGTGTGTGTGTGTGTTTCCACCAGGTGGTGCTGACCATCTCACAGATGATGTGGTGCAGGGACATGGATGCCTGCCTGGAGGGAGATCACGACCACTTTGCTGCCTTGCAGGAATTTGAACTCACTAACTTTGATGTAAACCACACTAACTACTGTTCTGCTTCCTTTCTGCTCATTGTGAAGTTAAAATTTAGATTTGACAAAACAAATCTACATTGTTGTGTTTGAAGGACATTCAACTTTTTAACTTCAACTTTGAAAACCAGGAATGCGTGTTTGTCTGTATTCCAGCGGTTGAATTCTCTGGCGGCATTGGTACGAGGCCAGCTACCTACTTTACACCGTAATATCATCACCGCCCTCATCACCATCGACGTCCATGCCAGAGACATTGTCACAGATCTTGTCCGGCAGAAGGTACAAATAGTGCAAACACACACAAACCTCGCTTAGAGTGATAGTTGTAGGTTTTGACTGGGGGATTTTCAGGTGATCAGAGAAAAATTAAAACCCTTAAAACACTAAGTAACTTCAGCCTTCCTTTTCAGGTGGACTCCAGGATGAACTTCGAATGGCAGAGACAGCTACGCTACTACTGGGACCTTGACCTGGACAACTGTATAGCCACAATGGCTCTGTCCACTTATATTTATGGCTATGAGTACCTGGGAGCCTGCCCAAGGCTGGTCATCACACCTCTTACGGTATCACAGAATATAGATTTTAGCTTGCATATGCACATGCACACACACACAGACATACCTATACATGCCTTACCCTGACCCATCCTGTATTTAATCCCTGAGTAACACACAAACCTTTTTTTGAAAGTAATGTCTGTGAAATCAAACTAGAAACACAATCCCCCCAATGGTAGATATTCATAAACACTCTTTGTTCATTTAGATTGCTCATAAACCCACAGTCGATTCCCAGACTGCAAGTATAGACAAAACAAAAAGACAAGACACAAGCTACCAAACCAATAAAGAGGGTTTTAGTGTTTTAGAAGCCTGTAGAGTGTGTTTCCTGCAGTAGCCAGAAATGAAAACGAAACACAGAATATCATGTTGGTTTTGTTCAAACAATCACATGCGCATTCTTTCCTCCTGTTGTGTATCTCTCACCTTGCCTTGATGAGCAGGACCGTTGCTACTTGTGTCTGATGGGGGCTCTCCAGCTGGACCTGGGAGGAGCTCCAGCTGGGCCTGCTGGGACAGGAAAAACAGAGACCACCAAAGACTTGGCTAAGGCCTTGGCCATCCAGTGTGTGGTCTTCAACTGCTCTGATGGACTTGACTACAAGGTCAGCCATGACTAACTGCATTTATCTTTACTTCTATACTGCTTCTTAATGACTTTATGACTATTCCATTCGTTTTGTTTGCTTTTTTCACTCAGTACCTAATTATTTCTCCATCACCTCTTCACCGACATATGATTCACCTTTTCTTCTTTTGTTCACAATGACTTCCACTACCACTGCATGTGTTTGCTCTCCTTACATTATCTGTAGAGTGCTTCCTAACTCAAACTGTGCCTACTAGGTGGTGCCATTAGATGGCAGTATTGCAAAAGCAGTTTGGTGCTCTGTGCCAGTTAAAGCACTTATAAACTGCACAATTGTGTGCCATAATGACAGATTTGATCCTTCCTTCTATCTTTTGAAGTATTTTTTTCTGTAACTTCTGAATTCCCAATCAGCACCTGTTTGAGCATCATAAGTCCATTGCATGTGTTGGAAATGTAACAGTGTACTTATAGTTTAATGACCTAAAATGTGCTATTTGCATGTATATTTATTAGGTTAACAATCAACTCCAAATGTAAACAAAAGGGGTGCGTCAGCAAAAATCAAAGCACAGGATTGGAATCTGCTATCAGTCCTATTTTGATTGACACTTCTTTAAATCTAAGTCATTCATTTTGTTTTACATCAGTCAGTTTCATCAGCTATGATCAGATGACAAATGTGATGATATTTCATCCACAAGTAATAAACTATTATTATATACAATAATTTATCTGTATTCTTTAAGCCCTGAAACTAGAAATAGGGCTATAACCTTGCGATACACTGTGCATTTCAAGTTAATGTTAAATAGTGCATTGTCTTGCAGTGCAGTGAAGTTGGGGTCAGTACAGCTGAAATCACACACGGACAGTTGGAAAGCCATTCTCCTCGTGCCTGCCGTGGTTCATTATTGGTAGCAGACACCTGAAGTGCATTAGAGTGAGACGGGGCTTTGATTTAGCCAGGGTGGAATGTGATTTCATGTGTAAAACTTTGTTCAGATCTGGCTCCACTGAAGCTTAGCACTTGCAAAACACAGAATTAAATGTTTTACTGAAACATTGAACCACTTTTTTTCTCATTAATAACTTTGAATAGGAGTATTTATGTCACCCGGAAGTGGTGCAAGTAACACAGAGCCTACAATAATATGTCTCTGAGGTATGGTGAAATTGACTGATACTACCTTCAGTACTGTATCTCCTCCAGCTTCAGACATACACATTGTTTCACTACACTGTTTCATGTCTGCCTCCTGCTACAAAGGCTTCATACTTAAAGCAACAGACATGGTCTTGTCTTACTTTTTTGTGCTGGAATTCCTGGTGCATCTCCACAATGTACTCAGCCCCAACCAGTGGGAATCTATAATGAATTTAACAAGAAGAAATATGTAATGTAACACTGGTGTTTTTACTAGCATTACAATTTAATGAATGCATGTTGCTTTTGTCCTCTTCTGCAATATTCCTCTGGTCCACTGAGACTTTGCCTTGATGACATATCACATTCTGTTCTCACTCCTCCCTCACGTTCTTTCTCTCTAAGCCGTGTTAATAGCTCGTTTATAGGGGCAAATATAAATATACAGCTAAAATAGGCTGGGGAGTTTGCCACTGATAAGTTGAATCAAAATGATATTGTATGTGTAGCATAACCTTGAATCATAGTAAAATTCTCACAGGACTTCAGTACAGTACGCCTATAATATGAAACAATACATGAAAAAATGGAAATGACTATCCAAGCCTTTATATGTGCTGCTTTACTGTTTTACCCATTCTGTTGTTAGTAATATTTCTTTCTCTTATTTTCTCTCCTCTAGATGATGGGGCGTTTCTTCAGTGGGCTTGCTCAGTCTGGAGCTTGGTGTTGTTTTGATGAGTTTAACCGAATCGACATTGAAGTGTTATCAGTCATCGCTCAGCAGCTCATAACCATACGAAATGCTAAAGCTGCTAAGGTACACACAAACATCAAGTAATCTACTGTGGCATTGCTTTATTTTCCATAGAGGAGATAAAGAAAGACCCTCAGCTACTGCTACACAAACTTATCTTGCTTGTTTAGATTTTTAAGACATCACACTCACACACACAAACAAGAACATCTCACTCATCTCTGTGTTATGCAGCTGTCGAGGTTTCGATTTGAGGGCCAAGAGATTAAGCTGGTGATGACGTGTGCTGCATTCATTACTATGAACCCGGGCTATGCTGGAAGAACAGAGCTACCTGACAACCTTAAAGCTCTCTTTAGACCCATAGCCATGATGGTGCCAAACTATGCGCTCATTGCTGAGGTAACAGGCAATTCATAGTTTCATTGTTTCTTATCTTTGTGTCTATCTTCATCTCAACTGTATCTTTGCCTCTATATCTATGTCTGCATCACTCCCTCTCTCCCTCCCTGTAGGTGATTTTGTACTCTGAGGGATTCGAGTCCAGTAAGACCCTAGCGAGGAAGATGACCCAGATGTACAAGCTGTGCTCTGAGCAGCTGTCCCAGCAGGACCACTACGACTTTGGCATGAGAGCAGTCAAGTCTGTTCTGGTCATGGCAGGGTCAGAGAAACACGCATCGTACTCATACACTGATACACATGTGCATTCAGTTATAGAGACAAACATCCATTCACCTCTGCAGGAAAGTCCCAGAAGGACCATTGTGTGCTAATTAGTAATCAATCCATTTAAGTTAACATTAATAATCCCTCACAGCACATTTTCTTTACATTAATACATGTGTTTTTGTGTGTGTGTCTGTGTGAGTGTCAGGAGAGCCGTGCTTGCACTCACACAGACATACATGGCTAATGTGCGAGATTATTAATCTTAAATGGATATACTGATAATCAGCACACAGTTGCCATATTTTAGTCCATCATCAGTGAGTTAGATGGTCATGCTTGGTGCTAAACTTTCATATATTCTGCAAATACTATAATCAAATATAAAAAAAATAAATAAATCAAATACTGTTCCAGTGATGATTCTGATTAGAGCATAAGAACCTCTGATTGTTGAAAAATGACCCCATTCTTTCATGGTATGACTAAAGTAGATAATAGAAAATAGGCGTTTCTCCACTTTAGTACCAGTTACACTTCAAGTACCATCTCTGTGAAATTTCCTCACTCAACCAAAGGCATATCCCTCCATCGCTTGGAAAATGTTCTGAGTCGCCACAGATTTATTAATTGATCTTATCCTGAGCTGAGCCACTCTGTGGTGTGTATCTGTGTGTTTCAAGCATGATATCTGTTTATGGTAAAGTACATTATTTTACTTTGATAGCTTTTGATTAATAGCACTCTGAGCCTGAACTGTGCCTACATCCTTTTACTTCAGAATAGTACATAATACATAATGCTGACAGAGCTGCTGAAGTAACTGGTAACTGCTAACTTCTGAGTTCAACAGAGGAATTTAATAATGAATTAATAGAAATGTATATTAGTTGTATGTTGTATGTATGTTAGTTTCTGCTGATTCTGAAAAAATCCCTGGGACATCATCATTGAACCAGATTAGCTGGAGACATAGATGGATGACAGTTGAGGCACATGAAGAGATGAGGGATGAGATTAGGTCGACAAATTTTGGAAAAGCATAATTGTTCCTGGTCTGTGTGGGTGCATAAATAGATTTGAATTGATGCTCTTGACCATATATAGTGAAAGTCATGCTTTTGACTGTTGGTTAGTAGCTGAAACTCAGGGAACTGTTGTAATTGGCTTGTGATTCATTGTCTGTCTTTGCCTAGATATTACTCCTCTGAGTCTGCTTGTTCCAGACTAAGCACACATTCAGTATCTCCCACTCTAATGACTCTAATGTTTTTTACTCTGTTTTTTTTTTTTTTAAATAATCAAGTGGAGCCAGCTTGTTGTAAAGATCAGGTTGTGCAAAATTCAATCATCAGCTCACGTTGGTTGCTTATTATCTTTATTACATCTGTATTTGTAGAGAGTCTATTTCCCACTAATTACTTTGCCCATTAGAACATTAATGTTCCCATATTGTTAACATTTATTTCAGTGACTGCACCGACAACTTTTGGAGAGCTGCAGCCTGTCTTGTCACGTTTCATGTTGTCAAATGAAGTGTGATAAAAGAATGTTGGATTTTTTTTCATTTGATAAAATGTTCTCTTTGTTATTTTAATGCCATTTCTTCTAAAACTGACTCGTTAAGCACTACTGTTAATAATTTAGAACAACATGTAAACTGAAAACTGAGAATTGTTCTGCAGTATGAGCAAGATGGAGGGAGCAATAAAGCAAACAAACCAAGATTCAACAAACAAGTTAACAGACATATGACTGAAAGCACTTCAAGCTTTAGGATTGCAAAGAATAAACCATACAGTATGCAAATGATCTGTGAACATGTAATGATTCTTTGACAAATAGATTGCTGGGCTGAAAATATATCAGTGTAAAAGCATGTCATTTGATGATCTGTCCTTAGGTCCCTAAAGAGAGCCAACCCCCACCTCAGTGAGGATGTGGTTCTTATCAGAGCCCTGAGGGATTCCAACCTGCCAAAGTTCCTTACAGATGATGCTGTGCTGTTCGGGTAAGCTTATCGGACATTTTGGTAAGGAAGTAAGTGCATGTTACTCCTGGTGCTCAAAATGCACACATAATGATAACATACAGGACATTAGACTGTTGCACATCCTTTCCAGCACAAATATGATCATTTCAAAATGAGCAAATGGCGTGTTCTTTCTTTACTTACATTATTTTCCTTTTCTGTGTCAATGTGTGTGCATGTATTACCATATTTTAACCACTGTCCAGTGGTATCCTATCAGACCTGTTCCCTGGTGTGTGTATCCCCGAGCATGACTATGGTGTGCTGCATTCCACCATCCTGGAGTCTCTAGTTAAGCGGAGCCTGCAGCCCCTGGCCAGCATGACCAAGAAGGTACAAGTGGGAAAAGAGATGCTCCTTTATTTTACTGAATTATTGCCTTATGAATATTTTACTTCTGTAAAATCTTTTGGTAACACACATGTAATACACACTTTCTAAATTTCTCTTATTGTCAACAAATCCCATGAAAAGAGAAAAAAACCAGCATTGTATTAGTTAGCCTGTACCTCAATACATTCTGACTTCTCTACCCTGTCACTGGCCCTCAGCCCCAAGCTCATTCATTCCTAGTGAATAAATATGTTGTTTCACGTTTAAAAAAGGCTCAGTAATCTCCTAAAACAACTTGGTACTGTAGTTTAGAGTAAATAGAGTAAGTGGTGAATTTCTTTGGGACTATTTTTTAGCACGGATTGATACATATTTGGTACACTAGTGAGAATTTAGAGCATCAGTACAGTGTATGTCGGATTAACTAAATTATTCCTGTTCACCATGATGAAGGAATATGTCACCTAGTGCAGTACATGTTAGTATGATCAGTTCATTGTGGTTTAGCTGTTTTCATCAGAATTGTTGACATTAAGAAAAAAATCCTTCAAAGAGGTACTTACCCCAAATTTAAAAAAAAAAAAATCTTTTCACATACTCTGTCTCTAGTTGTATTTAAACATGCAGGCAATTTTAGTTTTACTTGCTTAGGTTCAGAGATGACTCTTTTAGAAATTTCTCATACAACTCCAATACAGTATAGGTGAATAGAATTTTGTGTCTATATGTTTGTTTTATCAGCAATAGACATGTATGCATTTGATTTGCTGTGTGAAACAGGTTCATCTTGATGAAACATGTCTACATTTTTCTCCATTACCCTTCTTTCTTTACCACCAGGTGATCCAACTATATGAGACCATGATAGTGCGTCATGGTGTGATGTTGGTTGGGCCTACTGGTGGAGGTAAGACCACTGTCTACAACATTCTGGCAGACACACTGGAGACCCTCCATCGCACAGGGAACAAGGCTAGCAACCCCTTCTATCAGCTTGTCAAGACCTATGTTCTCAACCCCAAATCTGTCACGATGGGAGAGCTCTATGGCGAGGTACTGTAGGCAGGAGAGTGAAGTTTAGAATGGCTTATTCACTTCTCTCTCTATAATCATTCATTTTTTGACCTCAATGCCTTAGGTTAATACATTGACACTGGAGTGGCGTGATGGACTAATGGCGCTGAGTGTCCGTGATGCAGTCAGCGACACCACTGATGACCACAAGTGGGTGATCTGCGATGGGCCAGTTGACGCCCTGTGGATTGAGAACATGAACACTGTGCTGGATGACAACAAGATGCTCTGTCTGGCCAACAGCGAGCGAATCAAGCTTACCCCATCCATACATATGGTGTTCGAGGTTAGAGCTAAACATAGTGGAAGTTGAGTTTGATGATTTTGTTAGTAAGCAGTATTTCAATTTCATATACATATAGTTCTACAGTATTTTGTGCTCTGAGATCACCTTATCAAATCTCCTTCATTACCTTTTACCTGTATAAAATGGTACGTTCATGACTAAAGGTCAAAAGAGATTTTACATGTGCTACTATGTGTTTTTAGGTCCAGGACTTGGCTGTGGCATCTCCAGCCACAGTCAGTCGCTGTGGGATGGTTTATATTGACCCTGCTGAGCTCAAGTGGATGCCCTATGTCCAGACATGGATCAGTGGTCTAGGAGCCAAGGTGGTAAAATTCTAGGTGTTTTTTGTTTAGTTTAGTTTTTTAAGTATATAGAGTTGCAAAAATGCATTAGAAAGTGTCTAAAAGCTTGGCATACAACTGCTTTTAAAACAATATTACATGACTATATAATTAGATTTTTATCTGACGTGGTCATGGGTCAGTGGTAGTACATATAGAATACTGCATGTCAATTGTTACATTTATCATATCAGGTTTTCTCTCAGGTCATAGTTATGCACCACTGATCACAGTCCAAGCATCATTCAAACATCAAACACACTTCTGCATCCCCTATATAATTGACTACTAAAGTTTCATCTGTCCCCATGATTGCCCTCATATTGTGTATGTGTGTGTGTGTGTGTGTGCATGTTTGTAACTGTATTCCTGACTTTGTGTGCATCGGTAGATGAATGGTAATGTGCCTTTCCAGGCGTTACAAGCAGGAGAAGTTTAGATTTAGACTTGACAGCACATCACATCACAGTTATTAGCTTGCAATATTAGCCCTGAACCTTTTTGGGTGACTAAACACAGCAGCGAGAGCGGGTTATCTCTCCTCACATCTTTGACCTCTCCCACTTTGTCTGTCTTGATATATAATTATCTGAGAATATTCTGTTTTTTGATAGTGTCATGTTTAATTTATTCTTTGCAGTCTGTTGTGTCCCATAATTCTCTCTCCACATCTATCACCTACCTTTGATTGTTTCAACCTTTCCATTGAACTATTTCAATCAGGTTTTTAACAAGCAACCTTTTATTTTTTTAGAAGGGTTTGGTTTTCTTGGTTTTGTCTCGGATAACTTTGATGCATTTAAAACAATTGTGTTAAATTAGAATTTATTAGAGTTTTTAATTAAATTTTTTGTGATTTCCACTGAACTGTTTTTTTCCCCAGTCTGCTCTGTCCATTACTCCTCTTTAAGCCAACAGTTTGTGTACCTGTTAAGTGGTTAAGTAGATAAAGGTTTTCATAGAAATCACTGAGTAACCCTAACCTCCTCTGCGTACATCCCTCTCTTTGTAAACGTCTTTCTTCTCTCATTCATTGCTGTCTGACTAGCTCCCAGACCCAGTGCGCACATACCTGCTGGAGCTATTTGAGCAGTATGTGGAGAAAGGACTACGGTTTGTGTTGAAGCATTGTATCCAGGCGATCCGCCAGGTGGACATCAGTAAAGTCAACACTCTTTGCTCCCTGCTAGAGGCACTGCTGCTGGGCAAGGGAGGGCCAGACCTTAAAATGGTACATTAAACACAATAAACTATCACTTTATTCCATTTCAGAGGACCAGTCTGTTAGTGCAGATCTTAGTTAGCTTTGCACAATAAGCCAGTACTCAAATTCAAACAGTATTCAGAACAGTTTGTTGTGGGTTGGTAAAGTCAGGTGACAAAAGGCAAAGGCAGCTCCTTTACTTCAACCACATAACACCAATACCTGATAGCTGACCACGTGGTAGAAATGCATGAATTGAAATGAAATGAAGTGCACAAAAACAAGAGCAAATGTTATATATATGTGTATGCTTCAGCTTGAACCATGCCATTACTTAATGATTGAGCTTCTTCCTCTTTTGTGTGTGTTTATGTGTGTTGGTGTCAGGATTCCAAACACCTCAACGCTGTAATATGTCAGACCTTCATATTTTGCTACTTATGGGCAGTAGGAGGCAACCTGACCAGCTCTCACTGGGATGCTTTTGACACCTTCGTCAGAGGGCAGTTTGAAGGCAACAGCAATGCTAAGGTATATACATGTACACACAGCCACAGATACAGTACATGCACAGGTAGATGGACAGGATGGAAGGTTTTTAGCCATGCTATACCATATGTTGACACCTCTATGTATTGCAACATCAGTCTGTTGGTCAGTCATATCTCAACAACTATTGGATGAATTGCTATGAAAGTTTGTTCAGACATTCATGGTACCCAGTAGATGAAGCCTACTGACTATGGTGATCCCCTGACTTTTCAGCTAGCCCCATCATCAGGTCAATTTTCAGGTCAAATTTCAATTTGCCCAGTACTTTGTTTATGACCAAATACCAACAAAACTAATGACATTCCCATCAACCTCAGCTGTACTTTGTGTTTATTGCTATCTAGCATATGTTGGCATGCTAACAGGCTAAATGAAGGTGGTGACCCTGGTAAATGTTACCTGCTGAAGATCAGCATATTCGCATTATTACATTTTAGTATCCTGATGTCAGCATTTACCTTAAAGAACAACTGTGCCTAGCTGCTGGCATGGCTGTAGACTCTTTGTCTTGTTTGCTCTATGGTACATTTACAGATTCAACAAACTTTGATAAGACACTGATATACATGACAAAATGTCAACTGCACCTCACATGTCCAGTGATGCTTTTAAAACTCTTCTCTGCCACTCGTGGCATATTTTATCCCTCATCTGTATGACTGAGAGTCAAATCCATTTGCCAACACATTTGCTGGTATTAGCATGATATATGTGAAAAGGCCTGAAGGTTAAATCATATTATATATTACATCAAAGCACTCAAAGTGGGCACTGGATGTATCTAGCTGGAGCACAGCTAATCTAAAAGAAGATTCTACTTTATGATATCAGTCACTCATGAAATGAAGACATTAAGAAAGAACATCCAGACATTTTAGTAATTCCTTCAGTGGGATACAAAGAACATATTGGAAAGGTAAATCAGATGAAAGGATGAGCTTTGTGCCAAGGTTATAAAAGTATAGTGCATATCATTATTCTACCTTGCCCACTTTAGCTAACTACGAATTGGGGGGTAATAGAATGAAATGAATCATTTTTATTTGTAAAGAATGAGGTGCAGAGAAATAAATGAAGGAAGCTGGAGGCTGATATTATGAGTCCTTCAGCCAAACAGGAAATGGGAAGTTAATTGTGTGAGAGTTTTGTCTTGACTGGAAGTTGTGACAGATGATTGAGGTAATGTATTACTGACAGAGGGAGAACACAGGCAGGTACGAACATGACTCACTTGAAGGTGGAGTGAGTATGTAGGTAAAAGGGTTGAAGGATATAATTAAACCTGGAGTCTGCCACATGTGCCCGCATCTGTTCATCTGTCTCTTCATACAGAACTAATGTTGTTGTTGTTTCGTGGTGTGCTGTGAATGTGAACTATTGTATCAAAGAACTCTGTATGTGTATGTTTTGTGTATGTTTACTGTAAGATGACGCCAATCCAGCCAACTCCCAGCTGTGAAGCTTGAGGGAATATAAACTGTGTACATACATGCACGCACACACACATGCACGCACACACACACACACACACACACACACACACACACACACACACATATCAGTAACAGCAGGATTCAGGGAAACAAATATGGCATACATGTTCTAATTCACATGCCACAAGGAAACTTCCCAAGCACCACATGACAGAAAGTACAATCAACAACAGAGTCGAATTTGTGGCTGATTTTTAAGGAAGTTTTGTAGCTAATGACACACAGTCTCATGTAGGCACTTATATGCATTTTTGTGAAATGTATTACATTCAATTTTCCTAAAGTGTTTGTCTGCCTGTTTGTGCATTCATATGTGCTGTGTAGCTCCCGAAAAATGGTACCCTGTGGAGTTTGTACATGAACTTTGGCTACAAGCGTCTGGAGCCATGGGAGAAGATAATCCCTTCATTTAAATACAACAGGGAGCAACCTTTCTTTGAGATGCTGGTTCCCACCACAGACACTGTCCGCTACGGCTATCTGATGGAGAAACTGCTGTCTGTGCGACGTTCTGTACTCTTCACTGGTGGCACTGGCGTGGGGAAGGTAAGGATTCACAGATACAGTAGCAACACAGACACTCTACGCTTAGGATGGCAGCACTATAACCTAATGGACAAAGTTAAATTAACCAGAGAACCCAAATACAACCCTGTGTTGATAATTATTTGCCCACTATTTGATGGAGCATCTGGGTCTTATAGAAGAAAATCACTGCCCCACCACAGCTGAAACCTGAGCTCAGATCCCAGCAGTAGTGCTTCTGGCATCACCAGGTGTTTCAGTGTATACAACTGACAGTGTTGCTGCAAAAACAAGTTCTGGTTGTTTTGTGCACCTGTGCGTGCGTTAAGCCTGAGACATGCCTCTGTTTCTGTGAACATGTGTGGGCACTGTGTGAATATTATATAAAATGCACATTTACCAGATGTTAACCAGATATATTAACATTGGATTTAACATAAAAGAGTGTACAGAACAATCCCCAGTGGAAACGCTTGAAAATAAGCCTATTAAAAAGATTTAATAGAAGATACTGTAAAGAAAATTTCTGTGTGCTTTTTTATCTTTAGTTTTAATCTGGAAATTCTTCCTACTTCAAGCCTACAGTTTGTTGGATGCAGAGGACTTCAGATACTTATCATGCTCTTCAAGATTATGAAAGTGTTAATGTTAGGTCCACTTGGATACTTAGAAACCCCCTGCTTGTTTCCTCAAGGTTAATCCTATGTTTCAGCAAAAGGTGGCTCGTGATTCCATGTGAATTTGAGTAAGCACTTGGTTGTCTACAGTCTCCTATGGCCAACAGTGCACGCTGGCAGCAATGGGGGCCATGGCACAAATGGGCAATTCCAATGATCTGAGATCATAAATAAATGAAAAGTATTGGAATGAAGACTAAGAATTCACATTAATGAATCAATAATAACATTTAAACTAAAATTTAGAATACAATAAAGATAAAGGTTGAAAAAGTCATTGCACTGTCTACATGAAATACCATGATGATGAATGTCTGTCAGTGTTGGGTTTCTATGGAGCTTTCATATTTTATTGTGCTAGGGTTTAACAAAACAAAAAAATCTCAAGAGAATTATTGAAAAGCTTTTGCAAATTAAACTTTTGGTGTTGCATTTCATACAATGTAGATTGTAAAACTTTATTGACAAAAAGCAATTGGTGTCTGATTGATTTCTACATGTCTATCCCTGACAGTCAGTGGTGGCTCGGGGCCTTCTCAACAGTATCCAGGAAAAGGCAGGGTACCTTCCAGTCTACATCAACTTCTCTGCTCAGACTTCCTCCGCTCGCACGCAAGAAATCATTGAGTCCAAATTGGAGAAAAAGAGGAAAAACATTCTGGGTAAAGGCTTGCAGCTGCATTACCACACAATCATTCATATACTGCAGTGTGGGAAAACTCTCTAAAAACTTGATTGCCAAAAATAGTTGGCACAAATGTGCAGTTAATGGGCTGAAGCATGGTAAAGCCTTGAATGAGGTAGTTAATCTGTTCATTTAGCCATCTATTTGTCCTTCACATCCCAGTTTCCTCAATCCATCTACACACAGTATCAACCTTCTGTCCATCTGTCAATCATTGCCAACTCTTTTCTCACTCTTTTTATCTGCCCCTCTCTCTTCATCCTCTTCCCTCTCCCTCTATGCAGGTGCTCCTGGTAACAAGAAGTTAGTGGTGTTTGTGGATGATCTGAATATGCCCAAGCTGGACAGTTATGGCTCTCAGCCACCTATAGAGCTCCTGCGCCAGTTCCAAGACTTTTCTGGCTTCTATGACAGAAACAAGTTCTTCTGGAAGGAGATCCAGGTACAAATTTGCACAAATAAGATGAGCTACATCATCATGGTGCATTTGACATTAATGGGTATGTATGTGGTGTTTGTCCCTTTTTATGAATCTGCAGATAGACTAGTGAACATGCCCTTTAGTCTTCAGTTTTAAGTATTTTAAGTAGAACATTTAAACATTCACACATTTTGGGAACTAGAGGAGAGTTAGCTGTCAACGTAACCAAGAGGGAAGGATTTCTGTGGAGCTGCAGATACTGGGCTCAGCTATTATAATCTAAGGCTCATTAAGCCATAATGTCTTGTTTTATATTTCTGCAACTTACTAGTGGTAAGCCAGGATAAAACTCAAATAGTACATTTCAGGCAAAAAAATAGTTGCAGGAAGTGTAGTTACTTTTAATCTTGGTTCAACAGTGCTGTCACATTTTATCTGTCATGTTTTATTTTGGATGAGCATCTGACTTTTAAGGAGCGTATTAATGTTTTAGTGATGTCAGCAGGTAGAGAGCTGGGATCAGTGCTTTGCAAAGTCAAATTGTAAGGATCTTGGATCTGGAAGTCTTGTGTGTGTCCTGTTTCAGATTATGCTTATGGCACTAAGCTGGTTCCATGAACCTGTGAATTGCAACAGAGCTATTCAGTCGTTTTTAGGAGTTGATAAGCTTAACTCAGTTTTGGCCCTCAGTGGTGATATGGGATGGTAACCTCCAAACGTCAGACAAACATGAGATGATTCGACTTTGGAACAGACTTGTAAATTTGCCTGAACAGCAACTCACTAGAAAGAGCTTTAACGTTGTGTGTAAGGAAGGATAGTCTGTTGATGTTTGGCACAAATCTAAGTTATGAACATAGTGTCTAATGAAAAACAACTACAGTGTGGAGCCTTATGTAAAGCCAGAGTAAAGTCAGAGATCTCTGTGTACACAGTTACATTCGGATTCACTACCAGTAGCAAAAGAAATGGGCAGGTTTACTGGTCTCCCTTATGAGAAAAGTTCATTTCATGATTTATTCTTCATTATATGATGATTTATATCCCCTGTGAGGATGATTATTAAAAATGTGAACACAGAAAATGAAGCCTCCAAAGAAGACGGCTTGTAGTTGGAATTGCAGTTGTTGGAAAGGACGTTAGACAGAACTTGTCTAGCTGTTTCCTCCTGCTCCCGGTCTCAGTTTAACGGTCCTGGAGCTGTAGTTGACACAGATTAAATTGCTATTATCGATGTTCTCATCTAACTCTTGGTGATATTTCACAAAACATTGGAGTGCCTTTTTAATGTTTGATTGGTTTTCTGTTAAGTTAAAAAAGTGTAGACATAGCTATTTTTGTTTTTACACAGTCAGCATCGACTTAAATTGTTTTCTAGTTGGAATTTTAATGAAGTTTGTCCATTTATATCAGAAGCCCATTCATCTTGTGTGACTGTGTGTGTTTGCATCTGTATGTGTGGTAATAATGTGGACCCATGTTTGTATTCTGCATTGATATAAAGTTTAACTTGTGCTACACCCCTCCCCCTCCACCACCACCACACAAAAACACACACACACACAAGACTGATTGTACTTAAGACTGCATGTGATGTCTTATAATGTAACTGAGTGTGTGAATGTGTGTTGGGTGTGTAGATATGTGTGTGTCGTGTTGGAGTCACACATAAGCATAGATTGGGGAGAAACCATACCTGTGTAAACTAGCACAGGATTATTACTGTGTGTGTGATAATGTGCTATACCACAAGGTCATCCAAGTGTATCCAGCCCTCTCACTGGAAACATTTGATGAAGTTTCTGATTGGACGCATGATGTTCAACTTTTCTTGATCTTCTTCCTTTTTTTGATTTTGGCAATCCCCCCCTTCTTTCCTATTCTTCCTCCCCTCTCTCCTCCAGGAAATGACTATCGCCGCAGCTTGTGCTCCTCCAGGAGGGGGACGCAACCCTGTGACCCCCCGATTCATCCGCCATTTCAGCATGCTGTGTCTGCCCACACCTTCAGAGCACAGCCTCAAACAGATCTTCAAAGTCAGGACACACACATACACAGACAAACACATCAATACACAAAGAATTATGACCCTCGATGAGTTGTCACATGTGCTATTACGACTTTAAAGCTCTATGATATCTCACTCTTGCTATTTTTTCCATTATATGCTGCTATTATTTTTTTTAAGTCATACTCTTTTCCTTCCCAACCTTCCTCCAGGCCATCCTGAGCGGTTTCCTCAGTGAGTTTTCCCAAGCAGTGAAGGACTGCGCCGGACAGATTGTGGATGCAGCTGTGGAGATTTACGACCGTTTGAGTGTGGATCTGCTGCCCACTCCGGCTAAGTCCCACTATGTCTTCAATCTCAGGGACCTCTCCAAGTGTGTCCAAGGTGAGACATGGTTGATGACCTAGTTGATGCACACAGACTCACACATAGAGGTAATCGTACAGCCAGGCCTCTGCAGAGAACAGTTGCAGCTGTCATAACTACAGTGCAGACGTTGGACAGTAGTAGAAATGTATATTTAATTGGGTTTCAGAAATTTTGGCATGCAGAATATACACCCTCTCTCTTCCTCAACAGCACAAACTAAACTTTACTGAAAGAGACTGACAGATAGTCTAAATCTTTATACCTCCACAGCATGGAGCACAGCTATGATTTATCTCTATAAGCCACATTAGCAATATTTACAAGCTCTGTCTCAGCCCCAAATCGTCTGCACCATCACTCCCTCTGCCTCTTTTCCCCTCTCTCCATCTCTCTTTCTCTCCCTTTACCCAGCAGGCGTCATTACAGCACAAAGATGACCTCAAGTGACTACTATGACTGCTTTCCATACACTACCTGTTCAACATCGCCACACACTACTTGTTCAAACACACAGTGCCTGATAGCAATACATACTGTTGTTGAGGGGTAATAAACTTACACCCACTCTTTCCATATTCTGATATTGCTGACCTCACATGGCCTTTCTCTATGCCACCTCATCTTCTGTTATGTTTCCCTACATATGTATTCATAACTGTATCTTTATATGGCTCCAATTTGGAACCATGTCAGGGGTTAGTTTTGTTTTGAATTATACATTCAATACAAACCATAAGTAAAGCGGTTTCTTAGAGGGGAACATTAATAACCTAAAGCATTTTCAGAGACACTAATGTGAAACTGTGTCTATTCTCCAACAAGTTCCACACTCACTGACATGCATTTAAAGGTTCATCATTAGAGCTATTTCATTTTATTTTTATTTCCTTTGTCATTTTATGTTGTAGCTCTGTAGCATTTTTGATAATGTTGAAAACTGTTACCCAGTCAAGCTGTGTCTTAGTTTACATTAATTCAGCTTGTTTTGCGCCTGTGGATTTGTTATGTGCATTTCAGGGAAAGATAAAAAATAAACAAAATAATCCAGTTACATCCAGTTATCCTTCTCCCCATGCATCTTTTATTCTCTTGATGTCCAGGTATACTGCAGTGTGAGCCGAGTCAGGTTAGAGATAAGACCCAGATCTTCCGTCTCTTCTGCCATGAGTGTCAGCGGGTGTTCCATGATCGACTTATCAACAATCAAGATAAGACTTATTTTAACACCATCGTCTGTGAGATGGCCAGTAAGAATTGTCACAAACACAGCCCCGATGGCTCACTTTTCAAAATGCACAAATTGTTTGAGTCCTGCACATTTCCCTTATTTTCCTTTTACGTGCTGAAGAATACCCCTCTTTTTGACTCTCTCTCTCTTTCTGCCAGGCAAATATTTTGGTATTAGCTTGGAGCCCTCATACTTTGTGACTCAGCCCATCATATTTGGAGACTTCATCAAGGTCAGATTCTATCTTATTTTGGAAAATGCTTGTTAAGTTCAGAAAATATTAGATTCTACACTGTAATACCTGACAGATTTTATTTTCTCTGCCTTCCATTTGCCTTCCATCATATTATATATCTGTAGGTGGGTGCAGAGAAAGAAGATCGTCTGTATGAGGATCTGACAGACATGAATAAGATTCAGACTGTTCTCCAGGATTACCTTGATGATTACAACATGACCTTCTGCAAGGAGACCAAGTTGGTTTTCTTCCAGGACGCCGTTGAGCATGTCTCTAGGTGTGTACATGCAAATCTGCGCCACTGAATTGACAGATTTTATGTAAGATGACTCCTTAGTTGGTGGTTAATGGATTTTAGCTGTAGGTGGTACCAACTGTGAAGTGAGGAAAGAGACACGTTGACGTACTCAGCAACTGTGACAATACTGTATGTGTGCAGTAATACTGTTTGTCTCTTGTTGGAAATTGTGCAGTTATAATTCAGTATTTGATAGAAGCAGATACAATACATAGAATGACAGGTGCAGTATGTCATGGATAGTACATTATCTTTTGAAGTTCACATGAACAATGTTACTCGGTCTGCATACGTCCACCTATGCAGTATTAAAGCTGGAGTGCGGGACTTTTCTCTCCCCCTTCTGGCAGTGAAAGTAATTACAAAAACACTGGCGACACATGCTTACGTCATAGGTTCTGCTCTAGCCTACTCCATTGCTACTGTCAAACAGTGGATTAAGTGTTTTGAGCATCACAGCCCCCACAAAATGAGTTGTTTCACTATTGTTTCACTAGAATTTGATCCATTTGGTCCGATAACATTTGGGAAGTCTAGAAGAGCTGCATGATTTAATTATTTCATCCCCATTCAAGTTAGCAGAGAGCTAAATGGAAGTTAGCTGGCTTGGCTGGCGGAAGTCTCTAGTCCACTAGGCCAGTGTGGGAATGTCAAACCTGACACCAGATTATAAACTCCATATACTATGAATACAAAGATTTGCCTGGTGTTGATAGGGTTAATCAGCATTGTGTGAACTCGTTTAGCAAGGGCTTGAGTGTAATGGATGTTCACTTATATGTAAAAGTTCCACACTGCAGGTTTAATTGTCTTCGCCCATCGCTTACACCTGACAGCACCACCATTCTCATTCACACCTTGATTACATCTTGTATTGACTATTGCAGTTCTGTCCTATTCGGTCTTCATACACTTCAGTTGGTCCAGAATTCAGCTGCCTGTATCATTAGCTGAACTCCTTCCATAGATCACATTACTCCTGTTCTTCAGCAACTTCATTGACTCCCTGTTAAATACTGTATCGATTACAAGACTCTGCTTCTCACCTTTTAGGCCCTTCATAACGTAGCACCTCTCTCAACTTCTTCATATCTACACAACCTGTCATACTCTCAGATCCTCTTCAGCCATCCAACTCACTATACTATCTGCCCTCTTGGCTACCATGAGATCTAAAGCCCTCGGCTGTTCTGCCCCTTGCCTCTGGAACTCTCTCCCATTAGACATACCCAATATTGACTCTGTCTCCACCTTCAAATCCTGTCTCAAAAGACACCTTTTCAAACTGGCAAATTTGGTCTGATCCTTACTCTGATGGTTAAACCCACATTGGCGTTTGCACTGATGATGATTTTATACCTATCTATTGTATTAATTTATTGTATATCAAAGCTTTGTTTGATTTTATGATGTCTTGATACATCGCTGCTTGTTTTTAACTGTGTCTTGTAAGGTGCCCTTGAGTGCTTTGAAAGGCGCCCATAAATAAAATGCATTATTATTGTTATTATTATTGTTTCTGCAGATGATAAGGTGTCTCTTAAATGTTCAGAAGAGTTTGATATAATTGATTTGCTTGTGTACACCAAGTCTTTGTTCATCTGTGCAAAAGTAGTAGTTTATCATGGTATATCACACCACACAAATCTCTTCTTTAACAATAAAAGTATGAAAGGCTACAGTGTCTTACTCAAAGACAAAATGCTGAAAGGATACACGGCATTCTTGGCATGGAAATAACGATCTATAAATATGTAAATTTTCTTGTAACCCCAACATATCCTGTTGTTTTGTTGCAAGTGTTAATGATGTTGCCTATCTCATCTTCTAGGATTGCCCGTATGATCCGCCAGGAGAGAGGCAATGCTCTGCTAGTAGGGGTGGGAGGCACAGGCAAGCAGTCTCTCACACGACTGGCATCCCACATGTGTGGGTACCAATGCTTCGAGATTGAGCTGAGTCGAGGCTACAACTATGACAGCTTTCATGAAGACTTGAGGAGGCTATACAGGATGGCTGGGGTGGAGGGAAAAAATATGGTGTTCCTCTTTACGGATACTCAGGTACGAAGGAAGAACTAGGCTGATGTGAAAATAGCAGGAAGTTGTACACATGTAGATTTACACATACAAGTGTATTGAGATCTGTCGACTCTCACTTGTTGTAGATTGTGGTGGAGGAATTTTTGGAGGATATCAACAACATGCTGAACTCTGGTGAGGTACCCAACCTTTTTGAGAAAGATGAGCTAGAACAAGTGCTTGCTGCCACCCGCCCTAAAGCCAAAGAGGCTGGAATCAGTGAAGAGAACAGGGATGAGGTAGGCTCAGACACAAACACATACTATATAAAACATAAATCCTTCCACCTGTAAAAATAGAATTTGGTATATAAATTATCGACCACATGTACAAATAAACAGATTGTCTGTGAAGATTATCAGAGCAATTTATTGAGTTGTAAAGTTGCAGAAATTCGCAACCTGTATGCTTAGGTTCTGCTTTTTGAAAGCTTTAATTTCTATAATTTATTCATTTAATTTGTCACAGTCAACATCAACAAAATAAGTAAAATGATCTCATCAAATGTTACAAAGGAAACAGGATTGGACATTGTTTACCCGTGTTGTCAAAAATGGTATCAATAAAAGCAAAAAGTCAGACAATTAATTTAGCTTAGTTTAGCTTAGCTTAGCTTAGCTTAGCGCCAAGACTGCAAACAGCAGAAAACATTAAGCCTGGCTCTCCCAAAGGTAACAAAATCTGCCTACCAGCACCTGTAAAGCTCACTAACTAACATGTTATATCTCATTTGTTTAATTTGTGAAAAAACTGAAGCATAAAAATCACACATTGTGGTTATAAAGGGGGGTTATTTGCCAGACTATTTCTTGGTGGAGCACAGTTACTTTCCTGGTGTCTTGTCGTCACTGTAAGGTTGCCAGGCAACCAGTGGAGACTCCAGGCTAACCTTTGTAGACCCAGATTTGAGGTTAAAGCCCCTGATAAAACCAAGGAGTAAGGATTGATCCCTGAGGAGACTCTCAACTGCAAGGAGCTGAGGCAGACTGCCAATGGCAACACCAGTGGCAACACAAGGGTTATTTCATAGAGATTTAAACAAAACCAATTTAAAACTATACCAGATATGCCCACCTGATGTTTAAGATGTTCAAATAAAATCAAGAGATCATCAGTATCAAAAGCTGCAGAGTAAAACTGTCAGTTGCTAAAAGAAGGTAATAAGAACTAAGTGTTATGTTAAGAATATAGCATTTCAGAAACAACACACATACCATGGCCAAAATAGCCATAGTCTCTGAGCAAATGCTGTCAGTTATAGAGTTAGTGTACCCAAGCGAGCTGTAGGAAAACATCAACATTTAATGCTCGCTGCCTACTGAGTCCAACCATCCAGAAATAATGAAACCTTGTTTGCATTTGTGCATGTGTGTGTGTGTGTGTGTGGCCTACAGGTATTCCAGTATTTCATCTCTCGTGTGCGGGAGAAGCTGCACATTGTGCTGTGTATGAGTCCCGTAGGCGATGCCTTTAGGTCCCGCTGTCGCATGTTCCCATCACTGGTCAACTGCTGCACCATTGACTGGTTTGTACAGGTATTCTGAGATAGCTCTTATTTTTTGACCACATCTATTAATTCTGTGAAATTGAAGATGATTATCATGTAATTATTATGCATAGAAAACTGTTAGACATGCACAAGCACAAAAATGTTTAAGTGATCCTCTACATGTTTGATAGGATATCACTCTTGTCTTAAACCAGTCTATGGTAACTTGTTACTATAGTACTTGTTTTGCAAATATGTACTATCTCATCTGCCATTCTCTACATCTGTGCTCTGTTTCAGGATTGTAGTGTATGGCTTTTTAGTCATATCGTTTAATTATGTCTATTGTTAAAATACTGATTTTTTTGTTTTAATTCAGTTGCAGAAGCTTGTAATTTACATCTTCATTGAATTTCTTTATTATTGCATTTGAAAAGTGTTTTATGTCTTTGTATTGCTACTCTGTTTAATCGCTTTATTCACTTTATTCACTTTAATAAAGAATAGCTCAAAAACAAATCTACATTTCCTCACCCCTGCTGAAAACCTTACCTCTTTTTTCCTCTCTTCCCCTAAACCATCCCAGTGGCCCCGTGAGGCGCTGCTCACTGTCTCTCAAGCCTTCTTCCAGAATGTGGACTTTGGTAGTGAGGAACTGAAGCAGAGCTTTTCAGCCCTTTGTGTGGAGATACATGTTAGCGTCACTGACATGGCTGAGCGCTTCTACTCAGAGCTGAGACGCCGATACTACACCACGCCTACCTCCTACCTGGAGCTCATTAATCTCTACCTGTCCATGCTCGAAGACAAGAGACAGCAGTTAGTGCTTGTAAGGCTAAACACCAAAATGCAGTTATCACTACAAGTGATACGTTGTTATTTGTGGTGTTAATAATTAACCTTTACCTGACATTTTTGAAGAAGAAACTAGCTACTGACTGGTGGTGACTGTATATGTATATGTGATAAGCATCTTTGTGGCTGTAACACATTTTTCTTATTTTGTAGATTATGTCTACATAGCAAAATATGCATAATAAATATATGTGGGATTGTGTTCATATGTAGGCCAGGGACCGTGTGAAGAATGGTCTGACCAAGCTGCTTGAGACCAATGAACTAGTGGACAAAATGAAAGTGGACCTGTCTGCTCTGGAGCCAGTTCTGAAACAGAAATCCATTGATGTTGATGCCCTCATGGAGAAACTGGCTGTCGACCAGGAGAGTGCTGACGAGGTAATTCAATTACTCATTAATAAAAATAACAAATATAATTAACTTTTCTCCAATTTGTCCCTCCCTATAAAGCACTGAATGAAGCTTTTATCTCATTGCTATAGTGTATGTGTGTTCATGCGTGTAACACAAAAATACATCCTTACCACAGGTGCGTAAAGTAGTGAAAGAAGACGAGGCTTTAGCCAAGGTCAAAGCTGAAGATACCCAGGCTATAGCTGATGATGCCCAGAGAGACCTGGATGAGGCTCTGCCAGCCTTGGAACGAGCCAATCAAGCCCTTAGTTCCTTGGACAAGGCTGACATCTCTGAGATCAAGGTGTTCACCAAACCCCCAGATCTAGTCATGACGGTCATGGAGGCTGTCTGCATCCTGCTCAACTGCAAGTCAGTATGCTTCCCTCTCTCTTCTAAAAAACAAGACTTCCTCAAAGATTGTTGAACAGTCCTATCTCTCTGACTCTCTAATAACATAAAATTGTCTTTGTCTCCCCATCTGATATCACATTGTTTCAAACTTTGGAAACTCACTAAATTATGCCACACTGTGATATTCTGTTTTGGAAGGAAAAACATCAAATTAGAAATGGTAGATGCTATTTGATGCCAAATAAATGCTTGCTCTTCTGACTTCATTATAAAAATGAAGTGGCAAATTATTATCTTTAAATAGTGTGTAATTCTGTTGGACTAAAACAAAACAATGGTGTGCATACCCGCATCAATTTTGATCTAGGATCACTGAATATAAAATAGCAAGAATAGAATAGAATTTGCCAAATGTTTGTTCAAAAAAAGATTATCATCAGGCATCCTGATATCATTCCATCTGTCATGATGATCCATCACAATAACCACGATCATCACTTTAGCCAGCTTCATCATCTTTCAAGGTGGTTGATAATGATTATGCTGATATCCTCAGCATAATTATTCTCAGCATAATTTAAGTCATCATCATTCTAATCACAATCTTCTTTGTTGTTTTGCAGTTCTGCCAAATGTATTAGATTTGGGGCTAGTTTTTTAATCCCACATGTTTTGTTTAGTCAGCATCCAGAGGGATTACTCAACCATCTCATGACTCGGCACTCATCACTCTGTCAACCCTTAAATTTCATCAGTCATTAATCTACTGCATTACTCCACTAAATCCAATCCTCCCCAATATCCTATCTTTTTTATCCTTCAACTGCCACTGTTTCACTGTGCCAGCACTATGTAAAACTTTCACTGACTGCTAGTACTTTAAAAATGTTACATGAATATGAATGGTTGATTATACTTTTGTCTTTCTGGTCATTATGGCCGTTCCCAAAAAATCCTTGTCATGAAAATAATTCAGGTACAATGCATGGCAGAGTATACAACTGGAAACTAAATATGGTGTCTTCTTACCTTAAAAGTAGTTTTTTTTTTCTCGTTATATTGTTACTTCCTGTCACAATTTATCTCGAAAAATGGGAACTACGGTTGGCTGAAATTCCATTGGTTACAGCAGATTGGAATGAATTCAAAATCAGACATTGATATTTTAACAGATTTATTTTGTCCCAATTTCAGCCGCACATGCACATGTATTAATTAGTATTAAGCATTTTCTCAGTCCCCCTTTTGTCACAACCCTTGACCCATCTCCTTACAGACCAGACTGGCCCGGCGCCAAACAATTACTGGGAGATGCCAATTTCCTTAGGCGTCTGACAGACTATGACAAGGATAATATCAAGCCTCAGATCCTGCTGAAGCTGCAAAAATACATCAACAACCCTGATTTCATACCTGAGAAGGTTTGTTTGGATTCATGTTCATGTCAAACGCTCTGATACGACAAACGGTCAAATAGTTTGGCTCAGATTAAACAGGTTGTGGTGAAATTGGTGTTTAAAGTCTTTGGCAGTTTTGAGTTGGAATGGAAACAGAGCCATGTAGATTTTTCTATCTCTTACTTCTCTGTTTTCCTTCTAAATGGTATCAGGTGGAGAAGGTATCCAAAGCCTGTAGATCAATGTGTATGTGGGTCAGAGCCATGGATCTTTACTCCAGAGTCCTCAAAGAAGTTGGCCCCAAGAGAGAAAAACTGGCTAAGGCACAGGTCAGTATCATGGAGTACTATATGAATATGAGTTTTAACCATATACAGGTAGTGCTTTATATACTCATGCTTTAAAGTCCCAGTGCTGCCTATTGCTTTGTCAAGGCTATTACAATTAAAACATCCTTGACAAAATATTGTCTAAATGGTTCACTAATAGTATTTTCCAACGTCCCTTTCTACTTCTATCCCAACCACTGCAGGAGGAGCTGGATGTGACCATGGCTACACTGAGGGAGAAGCAGCAAAAGCTACAGGAGGTGGAGGACCAGATCAAAATCCTACAGGATCAGTTCGAAAGCAGCATAAATGAGAAAGAGGATTTGGGTGAGGGCCTTAATGTTACCACTTTAAACTATAGCCTACCTGGGTCTTTAACGGCCTTTCTTCTTTATATCTTATATGAATTCATTCCTGTTGTATGGAGATCTGTAGAGATGGCGCAAATTCTATCAGTCCTCTCTCATATGTCTGCAATCTCTTTCAATTTTCAAGAGATTTTATAACCCATTGGAATCTCTCTTTGTGACCACTTTCCTTTCTCACAGTTAACACCATGGCTCTGACACAGGCTCGGTTGACCAGGGCAGGGAAACTAACTTCTGCTCTTGGTGATGAGCAAGTACGCTGGGATGAAAGTGTTGCCCTGTTTGAGCAAGAGATCATCAATGTTGTAGGGAATGTCTTCATTGCAGCTGCTTGCGTGGCCTACTATGGAGCTTTCACTTCTCACTACAGGCAGCTGGTAGGTACAGTGTGATGTGGCAAAAAGCTTTTAGGGCTACTGCAGGATTCAGTATGGGACCGCTGGTAGTTCCTCTATGAGCATACTGTAGAGTCTCACATTTCACTGCAATACAGCACATTCCACCCTTTTAAATTAGGCTAATTTGTTTCTCAGTGGTGCACTTGCATTACTGCTTTAAGATGCAGTTCCCAGTACAGAACAGATATATGGTAATGGCACTAAACCGAATCGTTTTTTACATTATTAAAACATAGAAGTAAAGCAATATTATCTGTGATAAGATAGTGATTAAAAAGGAGAAATTGTACACATTGTGCATAATGCGTATGTGCCCTTTTTCCTCAGCTAATTGACCAGTGGATAATACAGTGCCAGGAACTGAACATTCCCATCAGTGCCAGCTTCAGCCTTATCAACATCCTGGGTGACCCATATGTCATCCGCCAGTGGAACACAGAGGGTCTGCCTCGTGACACTGTCTCTACCGAGAATGGGATCCTGGTGACGGAGGGCCGCCGCTGGCCTCTTATGATTGACCCACAGGATCAGGTGAACTAGCAAATTATGTATCCAGGCAGCATTCAGTGGTTTTCAGTTGTGAATTTGTTTGCTTGTTGTAATTGATCAGTTAACCAGTCGGCTGATTATTACGAGGTTTTGAATTCCCATTTATTCATCCATCCCAAAGTTTCACACACTGTTTAATGTGAAGGACCTTTAAATGAATACACAATGAGTCAAAGTACAAAAGTACACAATTGAGTATGCTTTTACTTTTATTTATTTTATTATTTAAGTTACATGGCTGCAGTACCAGTGTTAAGAACAGAAACCCTTTGAAAATAGAAATTTCTTAGTAGTTTCCTTTTGCTAATTTGAAGTCATTGAAATAACAGTAAAATGAAGCGTCTTTTGAGACATGCAACATCTGTTCATCACTTATTCTCTGCAAGAAGCCCTCTGTTTGGACTCACTTTTCTTCCCATTTACTGTATGCTCAAAAACAACATTCCAACAACATATAAAGCATTTCTTTACATGCATGTATCTAAGAGAGCAACAGCTGCATCGAAACGTCTTCCTGTTTTGTGCCTTGTTTTTCTCTGATGGCCACAGTGAAGAACCATAGTAGTGTTTGGACAGATTAGACTGTCTGATGACCCGATATAAAAGTCTGTGGTGTGATCTATAGAAGCTAAAGCCACTGACCATCAGACTGAGTGGCCATCTTAGGACACTGTCAGTCTGCCCCTGCCTGAGGACAAATACATAATTTCCAGCTTCCCTACACAGAAACGATGTGTCATGTTCAGCACATCTGTTTGTTTTCTTTGGGACAATGCATATTTGTGGTACTTTTCAACAGCACAGACACTTTTTAATACACTGTTTTAATGCAAATATGTTGTCAGCATAAATTTTGTCATGTTTTACATAAACGTAAAGATACTCAGGCATACTTGCATAAATGTGTGTGGTTTCCAAGAACACATATTAAAATATTCTCATAGTCACAGCAATACACTGTACACACAAAATAAACAGGATAACCCATCTATACAGTACATTCACCCATATCTAAAGCCCACATAGAACCAAACACACACTAACACATGTGCATACACAAACCTGCTCTCTCTCAGACACACAAACATTCATGGAAATACTGTCACAGCTTTCTTTTTTAAGCCTCCTTGTAGCTTACTGTTCTGTGGCCTGACCACTGACAAGTCTAATTTTCTCTCCTGTCATGTTTGTGCTTTTTTTTCCTCCTCCCTCTCTGTAACTCTATTGTTCTTTTCATGAGGACAGCTGGTCTCTTTCGCTGTACATAGACAGACACATGCAAATATGGATTAGACAGAAATTCTGATACATTTTTTATGAAGGCTTCCATGTCTGATTGTGTCTCCCACAGCACAGAACGTGACCACATACTACAGTGTTGTTATTTCTTTTCATCCCACACTGCCATTGCTACGTTCACTATTTGTAATTTGATGGAAATAACATTAAGTGCTAACATTCATTCTCATCATATGCAAAATATGTACACAGGCAATCTTATTATCACATTAGATGAAGGTTAATTTTCTCCCACTCAGGCCAACCGGTGGATACGCTCCAAGGAGGCAAAGCATGGGCTAAAGGTGATCAAGCTGACAGATCCAAGCTTCCTCCGTACTCTGGAGAATGCCATCCGCATGGGCATGCCTGTACTGCTAGAGGAGGTAGGAACACACTGCCCGTGTCATGGTAAAATGTGTTTGATCATCCGAGATGATAAATGGTAAAATATACTTTCATTATTATTAAAGTGCAGTGGGTGTTGTGTATAATTTACATTGTAAGCATTTGGCCACTGTACTTCCACAGGGCGACATGTATTTAACTATGAGACCTTTATTGAACAGTCTTATCTTTTACCATTTGTGTGTAAATTCTTGCATTATTGTATTGTGTGTGTACAGTTAAAGGAGTCCCTGGATCCAGCTCTGGAGCCCATCCTGCTGAAGCAGACATTTGTGGCCGGTGGACGGACATTGATCCGACTTGGAGACTCAGATATTGACTATGACAAAAACTTCAGATTCTATATGACCACAAAGATGGCCAACCCACACTACCTACCAGAGGTAAGGACAGTACACACACTCCTTAAAATCTCCAGATGGTTGGTCAAACTGTGGTTGAGGCAGGTGGTGTTAATTTCTCTTGGATCGAGCAAATACCAAAACACCTCTTCTGGTTGCCTTAAAGAACTTTTGAGAAGAGTTTCCAAACAGCTCTCAACAATGGCAACCTGATATTTCAAGGCTTGAGAAAAGGCACACTCATTTTGTGAACTAGCAAAAACAGTAACACAAACAAGAACCTTTATATGGTTGGTTTTCATGCATTGTCAAAAGATGTAGTCACCTGCCAGCTCGCCCACTGTGCAATACACTTTTATTCAACACATGTCCAAGAGAGCAGCAACACCTTGAATGCAAGCTTTTGCTGCAGTGTTAATGTAAGCCAGCAGGCTTCCAGTATTGTGTTAATGTAAGCCAGCAGGCTTACATTAACACAATACTGGAAATACATCTTTGATGATCTGTGTGTTGTTTAATGCCTTGTGTGTGTGTTTTCCTGTTGCGTTTCAGGTGTGTATCAAAGTTACAATCATCAACTTCACTGTGACCAAGTCTGGCTTGGAGGACCAACTGCTTAGGTGCATACATATGTAGACACACTAAAAAACAGATATCACATACAATGGTACACATTTACAAACCACTATACAGTAATGACTATTTGCATGACATTTACTTTCTTTCTCCCAAATTCTTTTCTTTACTCCAATCTTCTTCCAACCCTTCTTCCTCTCCTCAGTGATGTAGTGCGTCTAGAGAGTCCACATCTTGAAGAGCAGAGGAATGAGCTTATTGTGCGCATCAACGCTGACCGCAACCAGCTGAAAGATATTGAAGACCGCATCCTCAAGCTTCTCTTTACCTCTGAGGGGAATATACTTGACAACGAGGAGCTAGTTCAGACTCTCCAGGAGTCAAAGGTAAAGGTCATGAAGTTCATAAGGATGTTTTTCTTGTTCTGCGCTATTTGGATGATGAATTTGGCATCATCTGTCATCATCTAAATAGATCATTTCCTGTTTGGAAATGTCATATTGTCATGTTTTTTCCCTTCCTTACTTCTAAAACATCTTGGATGTTCTTGTTTTGCTGCTATTCCTCTCTTTCCTTTGTCTTTTCCATTCTATTTCCACCTTCCTCAGGTAACATCAGAGACTATAAAGCATCGTCTTGAGGAGGCAGAGGCCACTGAGCTAATGATCAACTCTGCAAGAGAGCGCTACCGACCTGTAGCCACCAGAGGTTCTGTCTTGTACTTTGTCATCGCCAGTCTCTCTGAGATCGATTCAATGTACCAGTTCTCCCTCAAGTACTTCAAACAGGTGAGTAAAAAGCACCTGTGCTTTGTTTTACAAGCCACAGACAAATATCCCTCTGAATTTCCACCCTTGCAACATCATTATTTTCTTCCTGTTGAATATCTCTCTTGTTTGTTTCTCTCTCCAACCTCAGCTTTTTAACTCCACCATCGAGACGTCCGAGAAGAGCAGCGTGTTGGAAGAGCGTCTCCAGATCCTGCTGGACCAGATCCTGCTCAATTCCTACATCAACGTGTCTCGCGGCCTCTTTGAGCAGCACAAGCTTATCTACAGCTTCATGTTGTGTGTAGATATCATGAAGCAGCGCGACGAGATCTCAGACACTGAGTGGCAGCACTTCCTAAGAGCAGCTGCTTCCCTGGAAAAGGTGGGGTGGGGAAATTGAATGGGATGTGAAAAAATTGATGTGGACAGATTGCTGGTGTTTTAAAAAGCTATTGTTCATGCATTTTTTTTATTTTTCAATGAGATATTGGTGTATCAGTGGTTAGAAAGAAATGGGCTTTCATAATGTTTAGCCTCTTAGGGGAAAAGGAGAAGAAGAATGACTATATCAGTTTGAATATGTGAAAATGGCCAACTGTCAGTAAGGAGATTTGACCATTGAAGCCAGAACAAATCGTAAGGCATGAGGCTTAATTGCCTGGAGGAATACAGAGATAATGGCCCATTTTTAACTGTTATGAGTGGTAAATGAAAAAAAAACAATGTTTTTTTTCTCCATCTTATTTGGCTCCCAGGTTTTCTTTTATTAGAGGAAAATAGAGAAATTTCTTACAATTGTTGGCTGGAACCTCTTAACTGCAGATAAACAAGATCTCATTTTATTTCCCCATACAAAAATACCCCAAGGTTTTCCTGTAGGCAGTGTCTTCATTCCCCCCCCCCCCTCTCATGTAGAGATTGTTTTGATACAGAAAAAAAAAGTCCTTTGTCACAAAGTGGCAATCATCCTCTCTCTCTCTTGGCTGGCTTGTTGCTGAGGAACTACTGAGACTCATGGGAAAAAACACACACAGTAAGAGAAAGGCAAAAGACTTTGGAGAGGTTAACAAAAGGTGCGATAAGACTGTTTCTCAGTCGTACATGCAGCCTGCATGTAGCATGCTAATGGATGCCTTTCTGGACACCCCTAAAGTCCAAAGGGGCCTTATGAGGTCATGCGGACTCCTTAGAATCCAATTCTCAGAACAGTATCTACTTCTAACTTGCTTATTCCCTTTTCCTTTTACTTTTTCTTTCTCAATAAGTATTCTGATCTTTCCTCTAAAACCCCAGTGGTACGTTGGTTTGGGTAATAAAGAAGGGGAAATGTAGTACAGAGCAACAAGTAAAAGGTCTTTTGAGACTTAGCTCTGGTTTTATTGATGAGTGAAGATTGTTTTGAGACCACAATATAGATCAGTGCCACCCAGGGGTATATTCCTGTGTTCACCCACTATTTGGCTCCCATTTATATGGCATTAGTTAGAGTGGAGGTGCTGCCTGTCAGCCATCGTAATCGTCATGCTAATGGTGTCCTTTCTTTCCTCTCCTTCACCTTCTGTGTTTCTGGTTCCTGTCTCATACATTGCATCTTCAACACATCTATCATCTACGCTTCTCTTGCTAATTTTGAATGAATTTCAAATTTGTCTCATCTCTATGCCTGCCGACATCACCGTCTCTTATCTGTCGCATGTAGGACTACCTGCCTTTGATGTTTTGAATCATCCCCTGTCACGTTTTTATTGACATGCTTTCAATTCCTCTTTACTGTCTGTCTTTTCAAGGTCTGTCCTCCATCTTTTTTTCCCATCTCCTCTCCCCCTTTCTTTACTGTTGTAATCATCTCCCTTTCTTTTTTCTTTTTTTTTAAAAATTAATTTCATGCTCAGGGAAAAGTTACAGAAACAAAGCTCTGCATGTATTCGTTCAAGTACAGGATAAAAAAAGGATTTAAAACAAAATAACAAGATGCTTAAGTAAGTTCACTGCATTTATCCATGTCCTGGAATAAACTCTAATCTCGGGTTACAGATGAACCACACTTCTCATATAGCAGTGGCCCATGGTTATATATACACAACATACATGTACTCTACCTACTCACAACCATACACATGTATACATGCATACCCCTGCCCATGCACATACATACTTGTGCATACGTATGTATACGTTTACACATACATACACACACGCTACATATATAAATATACTAACATATATGTATGTCATCTCCCTTTCTATTTCTTTATCTCCCAGGACTATGCAGAACGGCCAGATGTGCCATGGCTAAGTGATTTTTACTGGCAGACATGTTGTGAGCTGGAGGACACACTGCCCTGCTTCAAGGGCATCTCCAAGGAAATCACCAAAACCTGCATCCACATCGAACTCGGTAACCCAACCCTTGTGTTATTGGTCTGGCTAATCTAGAACGCATTGGCATTATCAGCACGTCATGTTTCTGATAAAAACTTGAATGACCGATGTACATAGAACAACGTCCTTTCTCACTGTCAGGCTTAGTTATTCTAATCATTCATCTACCATTCTTCTACCACACAGTGTACAAATCTATATGTGCACCACCGTGCAAAGGTCTTATAAAATCACTTATAAGGATTTGTGTAGCATTAAATCAGTTGAATCTCCTTCAGGACGTTTTCAGGCATCTATTAATCCAGAGAACTGGGAAGGCTATGTGTCAGAGTTGCCTCCTCTTGGGGAGTCCAAAGAGGAGAAGCAGGAGAGCGGGATCAGAGGCTACTGGAATGAGAGGTTGGGGGCCTTCCAGAAGCTGGTCCTTATCAAGAGCTTCATTGAAGAGAAGGTAAACCTGGATTAAAGCTACAGGAAGATACTTTAATTATCAAAGTTTTGCCATTCTTGTTTGTTTCCAGGTCTACAGGGTCACAAGGGATTTCAGAGGAGATTGATTGTTGTCCATTTCAGCAGATCTTTTATTATTAAAAGAGCACTCCAGCTATATTGTGTTACACTTCCATAAAGTTGGGAGGCTCAGAAGAGAGAAAAGAGAGTTAAAGACTAATTGAAATAGATGCAGCAAAGACAAAGATATCCAGACTTTTAGTCCCTAGTGTGGGTCAAGCGCCAGTGTGCCATTATGCAAAGGTTACTTTTTCATGTTTGACAAAGCTTGTTCCAGAGACACAGAAGACATTAAATAGCTGTTTTCAAAGGATGAGTAGACTTCTTAATGACTCGTAAACTGACTTTGATAAGTGGGATCAGTGGAGTTCCCATTGATTTTATATATAAAAGATTTGGCTAATTACACTTTTTTTTTTTTTTTTATCATGTTGCCCAATGCTCACGTGTCATCTAAATGTGCTTCCTGTGGGTGCTTTAAAGAAAAATCTCCCATCAGCCATGAGCAACACCTTTTGCTATCTACTCCCATGATACCAGACCTGCCAAAGATTGGATCTTAGAAAATAGTCAAATTTTATTTTTATATCTATCCCTCTTACTTACTTTCTTTATATTTATGCTTTCTCTGTCAGACTCTTCTCATGCATAAACTGTGCCACCCTCTGTCATTGCTTCTACCTATCCTCTTTGTTCTATTACTCTATGATTTACTTTCTTTCTTTTCTGTCCAGGTGGTGTTTGCAGCCACAGAGTTTGTGATTGTCTGCCTTGGGAAGCAGTTTGTGGAAAACCCTCCAGCTGACCTGGCCAATCTCTATAACGACATGTCTCCCTCCACCCCACTGGTCTTCATTCTTAGCACAGGATCCGATCCCATGGGTGCCTTCCAGCGCTTTGCGAAAGAGAGAGGTTGTCTCGACAGGTAAAAAAGATACATAGTTGGGCAGTTTGCTGAAGTGGAGCTGAGGATGAATTGTAAAACATGTATTTTTGCAGTAGCATTATTGTACCAAGAGCCAAAACAATAAAACTCGCTTGAAATCCCCCAGCTTGATTTGCAACAGCTTTACCAAAGCACACAGTTCCATCTCTCTGTATGTCTCAGGGTTGAGTCCATCTCATTGGGCCAAGGACAAGGGCCTATAGCAGAGAAGATGATCAAAGAAGCACTGAAGAGTGGGAAATGGGTTTTCTTGCAGAACTGTCATCTGGCTGTCTCCTGGATGTTAGACATGGAGGAGCTCATCAAGACCTTCACTGACCCTGGTACTATAACATGAGAAAAGAAACACGTACATGTAGCTACACACATGATCACACAAGAGCAGACTGATACCATTTTAAAACATGGCCACTTTCCAGTTATGCAATTAAATTAAATTAAATTACTGTACAATTGAAAGAGTATTTCAATTCAAGTTGTAGAATTTTAACACATTGTGTTGGGTACATGATGCATCAAGTGATAAAAACATGGCCTTTACTGGGGAAGAAAGTAACATGGATTTTATCTTAAGTTTCCAAATATAATATAGAGTGTGATACAGTTTTTGCAGTGTCATTGTTGTTGACTCTGCGTGGTCTGCATTTCAAACTTTATAGTACTTTTAGACTGGGACTGTACAAGAAAAACCCTTGGGCTCAAGTTTAGTTCTATGTTTGACAGTGGGACAAATAAATGTGTATAGCCATGTTTACAGGGTTGCCAGAATGACTGGTGTTTTTATGGTGGTTTTCATGTTTTTTTTTGTCCAGCATTTGTATTAGTGAAAAAATACTGAGTATACTGCGTGTTTTTCGAAGAGACATTCATTAAGTTCATTTTTCTTTTGTTTCTTGCTGTGAATAATGTTCCTCTCTTTTCGTGTGCAGACACATCAATCGATGAGAACTTCCGTTTGTTTCTCAGCTCCATGCCTACCAAAGTATTTCCTGTTACAGTGCTCCAGAACTCCGTCAAGGTAATCATATACACACACAGACACACGCACGCCCTGTGCCACTATAATCTCACTTCAATTCAGTTCATTTGAAGATTGACAGTCAAAGATTGCTCTACAGGACTAATGTTCCCTGAATAAAGGGAATTGCTGCATTCTCTCACAATGTGCAAAGTTCAGCTTTGAACAAATCTGCATTCCCATCAGTAAGCACTCTACAGTCACACATGGCCCTTTATTATTATTCTTCATGAAGAGTATTCATTGAAATTTATGGAATTCATGGAAGGCAACTTTTCTGTATGTTCATAATGAGTATAACTTAGACTGAACTTGGACTTGTGGAAAACTTACAGATGATACCGTACATATAGCATCTGTCTAAAAGACTATTAATACTTCAGTATTGTTCTGTATCCTAGAGATAGTAAAATGTAGAAAGCTCATTAATTACAAAGCAGAACCTGATGGTAGCGCGCTGTGTACTAGATAATGGCACAATAGATGTGTCTGCCGGGGTGAGGGAGTCTGATTGTACCATGCAAGCAAAAAGGCGAAATGGATGTGATTTACATTATTTTTATTGGGAAATTAGGTGACATTTTGCATGCTTTGTAATAAGCTGAACAAAAGGCAGAGTTTTTTCTTAAAAGTAAAAGAGAACACTGTTTCAATAGTCAGTAATGCCAGGTTGTGCAGTAATAAAATGAGCCTAAAAGGAAAGGAATGTTTTATTTTATTTAGTCTTGCATGGTTTTAATTCCATGAGCTATGTAAGTAAAACTGACTTTTTCTCAAATGTCATCTATTAAAAGATCTGTAAATTAATCAGTTATACACTCTTCTTATAACTTGCCTATTCATTTGCCACTGAATGTATTCAGTGATGCACATTAGGATTGACGAAGAGGTAAACAGTAGTTAAACAGCTGCTAAAAAATTGATGAACTCACTTAAATTGTTAATAGTGGATGTCAGGCAATTATCAGGGAGGTGAAATATGGGATCTGTGTATACTAAACAACATCTGGGACTTGGACAAACCACAGCATCAGATGAACTTGAAATGAACGAACAAGAATGATAAGGGGCATATTTGGTCAGTCCTAATTTTAACACTACTAAGTTTTGGACTAAAGATCATTCACAAATCATGTTAGCGTATTATTTGGTAACACCAGCTCTTAATTCTGTGAAAAGGGGTAGTTGAGAGAACTTCTATGTCCTTGGACCAATTCACAAACAGTTCTTAAAGTGACTGATGTTCCCATTCTGACATTTAAGTGTATAAACATTTGTGGAAGATTTAATGACGTCGAGCTTTGAACATTATCTTACTTGATATACATATAAGAATATTTCAATGTACAGCAAGTCCTCCGCATTCTAGTAACTGAATATCTGCGCTCTTTGTTCACTGGAAAAGTGAGCTATGAAGACTGTGAAAGATTTCAGTCATCTGGGAGGGAGACTTACAGGATAAATCAAATCCTTGCTAGACCTTGTATTGTCCATATAATACATGATTTTCAACAGCTACAAAAAATAAAGCCGGCTTCATGGCCATCATTCAACTATCTAGTATAGCTGCTGTTATGGATGAGACACCTGATGTCATTGGCAGCAAAAAGTTCAACCCCCTGTTACTCTGTTACTAAGAATTTTCCCCATTTTTTAATAAAAATTCAGCAGGTTCATAAATGAGTTTTGATGAGAAACTCTTAGATACAGTACAGCATGTCTATATCAAAGCTCCTGGTGGTTAGAATAATATACATTGTGAATACAGCCTTAGGTATGTTGGATCTGCAGGGAAAGAAATTGTATTTGGGTCTAATCTGTCTTGATGTTCTTGCCAGGGAGACCATTGGTGTTTGCTATACTTTTACATGCACACAAACAGTGTTAAACAAGTTTTTTTATACAATAATATATGACTTCTCTCCTTTTGGTGGATGCTGCTGGGAAATATTGATTTTTACTAGCGGTTATTTGCTTATTTAACTCATTTTGCATCCCTCACAAATGCTGGTAGATACTCTCTATTATTGGGAACAGAAACTTTCCCAGAATACATTGTCTGTTTCAACTATGTCATCTT
Organism: Thunnus albacares; assembly: GCF_914725855.1. Taxonomy (NCBI): domain Eukaryota; kingdom Metazoa; phylum Chordata; class Actinopteri; order Scombriformes; family Scombridae; genus Thunnus; species Thunnus albacares. Next base: position 10,243,595 of record NC_058108.1, on the reverse strand, counting down.
TGATATTATCGATTAAATATGCTGTTTTGAAACCTTAACTGTCCCCTCGCTCATTAACAGCAGCTACAGCTACAGTGTCCTCTCAACAGCAGCCATCAAGCCCAATGTGCTTGTGTGTTGTTGTTGCCAGGTGACTAATGAGCCTCCTAAAGGCCTGCGGGCCAACATGCGACGAGCCTTCACAGAGATCTCCAGCAATTTCTTTGAAGACCACGTTTTGGGACGTCAGTGGAGGAAGATTGTCTTTGGAATCTGCTTCTTCCACGCAATCATCCAGGTTACACACTGTCTCGGAACCTCACACACACTTTATCATTACTGCATTGTGTGCCTGGATATATTCCACTTTTGTATGTGTTTGGTATGTGCCTGTCCTTCTACGCACATTCTTATTTGTGTCTTATCTTTATTTGTATTAGGAGCGAAAGAAGTTTGGTCCTCTGGGCTGGAACATCCGCTATGAGTTCAATGACAGTGACAGGGAATGTGCTCTGCTCAACCTCAACCTCTACTGCAAAGACGGCACTATCCCTTGGGATGCTCTTATCTACATCACTGGTAGGGAAACCTACACAGCATGTCAGGTGTATCTAAATGTGTAGATGTACCGCATGAGCTGATACGTTTGGGGTTGTGTGTGTGTGTGTGTGGTAGGTTTTTTATAGTGTTCTGCACCAATCACATTTTCTGTGTATAATACGCATATTAATTTGGGTCTGAAAATACATTTATCTCAAATTAGTAGATAAAGAAAGCTTTCAAAATTGCCACTTTTGCAAAAAAAATTACAAAAATACAACGGTACAGCGCAATGTGCAAAGCATAACGTATAACGTCAGCCCGTTAAGCTTTAAATACAACAGGAGATATGCATGGAGACAGCCTCTTTTATTACTAAAGCTGGCATGTTTGTTGTGTTGCCAGTGTGTGGCACAGACAGCACGCTATTGTTTTGTCAACAGCACACACATTTTGAGCATCATGCAAAACGAGGGAAGCAAAATGTTTGCTGATTTCACAAAGGAGGACGGTTCTGTAACACAATTTCACTCTGTTCTGCAGCTGTGATCCCGTGTTTGTTCAGCTCTCACTCAATGAGCTTTCCCCGCTCTCTTGCTCTTGACTGTGTGTTTATAGAAATAGCATGAAAAGAGCAGATGTTCCCATGCACACCAAAGCTCTTTTGTTCTATGTCAAATACTGCAAATAAAGATATCAAATCATTATAGAAGTAAAGTAATGAGCTATGAAATGGTTTGACAAATCACAGTATGCATCACAGGATACTGTACATATATATATACATATATCTACTCCATTTATATTAATCAGGGTAGATTAAATAGTTGAAGCAATTTGCAGTAACCCAAATTACAGCCTCCGAAATTTCTTGAAACATCAAATATTAACTGAAAACTTTTAAAATGTAGTTTTATTTTTGTCATTATATCCTAGGTACACGTATGGCAAATTAAAATTTAATTTGATTTAATTATGTCAATTTAATATTGATTTCCCTGGACTTCTATGACATCTTCCAAATTATTATAAAGAAGCAAAGGGATCCCTGTCTTTTACAATACTCATCATATCTCTAAAGTTCATTTGTTTCCCTAATCTGGTTTTCAATTACACCTCCAAATGATTATGTGTTGTGTTCAGTCTCAGTGGAGCGCACCACTCCACCATCAAATTGATGTCTCTCATTGTTGTTATCACACTACTGTGTTATTAGTTTAATTCTAACAGTGCTTGTGTGCCAGGGCTACACACTCTTTGAGGGGAAGTATTTGGGCTCAAACCAAGCATGATATTGCCTTTCCTCTTTTAGACGGAGCAGTTCCTCTCTTCTGGTGCAAAAAAAAGGCTCCGCCAGCTTTACCACGCCTGCAGCTTACTAAAGGCTTCAGCAGAGATTTGTCTGATTATTCGCTCCCATCCTTACATAACTGTGTCTTTGCAGAAAGTATGGATTTTAAGGTTTTCACTGTTAAAAGTTAAATATAATTTCTAAAAATGAATGTTGCTTTTTGCTCTTTGATAATATGTACCATCCATGTCTCTCTTTGCAGTTCTTTGCTCTTCATGGTGCATCTTCATGCTTATTGCCTGAAGTGTTTGCCCCCCTGTGCTGTGTATTATTTCATGAGAAGTCAAAGAGCTGGAAAAGCTACTGCTGACATTTAAAACCAGCTTTTGGTCTATAAGGAGGCCCATAAGAATGTATGACTGCAATCATAATATTATTTATATCTTTTCACATCACTGTGTAAGTGAAGAGGAAAAACATTGTTATTGTAGTTGTGTCTTTAAACTGTCTCTTGGCCATGAAACATGCACAGATAGGCAGCTGTTTGTTTTAATGTCATTTACAGAATTCTTTTATCCTTGTCTGCTTTGTCAGCTAAATGTTTGCACTTGTGGAGTCCAGTGCCGTTGCTCCCCCGCTCTCTCTTTCTCACCCCTTTGTGACATAAAAAGATGTCACAAATTTCTCTTGTCTTTATGTCTTTTTGATCGTTCTTAACAAGCTCAGATGGGCACAGGAGCTGTGTCCTTTTGAATACCTTGGTTTCCACATTAGAAGCACAATGAAGCCTCATCCAATAACTCTATCAACCCATTCAAATGTCTGGAATGACTTAAATCTTTAAACAGATTCATAATTACCTTTATCAGTTCAAATGATGTTTGAACATGCAAGTTTTTAGTTCTCATTAGCATTTTATTTACAATAAATAATCATCCAGGCTTTTCATTCATGCATGTTTGCTTCTTTAAAACTGCTTCCTGAATTCCTGTGGTGACTGTACAGATGATGTTTCCTTAGCCTTGGGTTAGATACTGGTAAACATAAAAGGTCATCAGGATGAATGACAAAGTGCAGTGTGAACAGGCCCTGCTGAGAAAGAGGGAGGAGAAGGAGGAGGACATATCAAACAAAGGAAACAATACACTTGGCAGCCTTGAGGAAAATACACTACAATATGTGTACTATAAGATGTATTATGATCAATTCCTGTGACATGGTTTACTTGATATCCATTCATCCACATTCAAATGTCATTAAAGGCCCCATGAACCGGAAGTTAGAGCATCTTCAACTTCTGTACTGTGACATTTTTTCCCAGTGAAACAGAATATTTGAGCAGTGTACAATTACAAGAGGGATTTAAATCAAATCCTTTGCATTTGATTGGTGGGGCTTAGAGTTAAGCGCGATACGGAGCTGCATAGAGAAACGGAGCTACAGAGGACTGTTGGCTCCACACACATCGAAACCTGTTGTAGATCAGGAGGAGGACGAGGGAGAGATGAATGAATTAGACCTCAGGCACATTGTTTCGGGAATGAAGAAGTTTTTGCCCGCTGATATCCAAACATACATCTTTTCCTATCTCTCTCCATATTGCTCTATTAGCTACTACGAACCACAAACCGTGAAGTAAACGCCCCCTGAGTGCAGGATGAGTCATCAAGCATTTGAAACCGTTTTACAGGAAGAGAAAAGACAGGGATTTTGATGTAAAAATACTCTGATACTGATTTTTTTGACATATATTTGGCATATAACAAGAGATAAATGAACAATTAACACAGGAACACAGGGTTAAAACTGGAAAGATGTATTTTCCATTTAATGGGGCCTTTTACATTTAATGTTTCATTTGAAATGTGACAAACAGCGTTTTGCTATGATGATTTAATATGAAATATTTTGGTGTGGGACTCCAGTCACTGACCAAAATTGGCACTAAAGCAGTTACTAAGCAACACTAATATCATTATGTGTTCTGTCTCCAGGTGAGATCACATATGGAGGCAGAGTGACAGATGCCTGGGACCAGCGCTGCCTCAGGACTATCCTCAAAGGCTTCTTCTCACCTCAAACCCTGGAGCCTGACTACACCTACTCCTGCTCAGGTACTGTTCAATTTCCAGCTTCCTCTCTCTAGGACATGGACAACATAACAGGAACACTTAACATAATAAAATTCAGCACAGTAGACATTTATTGGTGTGTGTGTCTGCAAAGGTCCATGTGTCTCAGTGAATGCACACATATATTTTCTTTGGCTTAATGGTTTCTCCCCTGTGTATAAGGCATCTACTATGCCCCAGAGACAGACAAACTAGAGCAGTATAAGAAGTACATTGAGAGTCTTCCAATCATTGATGATCCTGAGGTGTTTGGCATGCACGACAACGCCAACCTGGCCTTCCAGGTGAGGAACAATACTGAAATAAAAATGTGTTATCTTGCAGGAAAAATAAAAACAAAAACAAACAGATGAATACTCTGCATCTGTCTGTCAAAACAAGCTTTAACACAATTATCTCCTCTGTTCCTTCTATGGTAATGTTTCAATTTGAAAGGAAATTTGCATGAAAGTTATCATTCTTCTTGTTTTTGTTGCTCTGTTTTAAATTTGCCAAACATTTACCAGCTATACAATAATGTACTGGATTTAGCAGAAGGGTGATGTGTTGAATATATCATTTTGCAACCAGTATAAGTAATTCTTAATGGGCCTATTCATGATTTAATCCGGAGCTGCTACTGTAAAGTTTATGGACAACATTTCTATTCTTAAAGCATTAGAGTGCAACTGTAAAATATCAATAAATGGAAGCTTAAGTATGTGTGTGCTTACTTGTGTGAGTATATATATGTGTTTGCCTCCACAGCGCCAAGAAACTGTGACTCTAATCAACACCATACTGGATGTTAATCCTCGCTCTTCAGCCCATCATGGAGCAAAAAGTAATGATGACATAGTCTGCGAGCTTGCTGAATCAATACTAGCCAAGCTACCCGGTATGTAAACGCACTCACACACACATGCAGACCATTATTGTCATTGTCGAGAACATGAATCATCATAAAAACTTCCACTCAATATCTAACGCTGTGTCTGTGCATGTCTCCCTGCTTGTCTCCTTGTCTACACTGTGTGTGTGCAGAGCGTCTGGACATGGATGAGGCGGTTGAAACTCTTTTTGTGCGAGACGAAAACGGTCGCCTTAACTCCCTGACAACCGTGTTGGGCCAGGAAGTAGACCGATTCAACAACCTGCTTAGAGTGCTCAGGGTGACACACATTGCACCCATGGACACACACACACACACACCATTCCACTGGACTTGTGTTGCTAGGAAACAGCTTTGGTCAAAATTTTTAAATATATTTTTATTGATTTTAGTAAAGTCTGCAAGAAGAAACAAAGTTGGAATGTTGGAAACTATAAAATGATCTTAAGTTGTGCGAAGATGTGGGCATTTCTATTTCTTTCACTAATAATACATCAAAAATGTAAACAATAAGTGTAACAATAAGAGCTCTTTTTTGAAGTTTTAAATGGATAAATGATGGCTTTTAGAGATTTTTACGGTTCTTTCTGCCACCTCACTGAAACATGTGATTCTCTTGGTGTTTCCCAGATGTCTCTCACCACTCTGCAAAAGGCCATAGCAGGTCTGGTGGTGATGTCAGAGGAGATGGATCGCATCTACACAAGCTTTCTGAAAAACCAGGTTCCCACTCACTGGGCAAACTCTGCCTACCCTTCTCTCAAAACCCTGGCTTCCTGGGTCAGAGACCTGGTCCTCAGAACCTCCTTTATCCAGGTTTGGAAGAGAAAACAGATACAAACACAAGTGTGCACATTTGATTTGTGTTAAATATAGATTTGCTAACTCATTTGCTAACTAATTTAGGTCAATAAAGCACGCTAAAATGATTACATGTTAATCAGAGAGGATTAAATAAACCCAAGACAATGTGATACATCCTCACACACACTGAAATGAAAGAAAAGTATGACTGTGCATTCTGGTTTGATTGTGTTTGTGTATGTGCATGCTTGCCTGTTTGTGTGTGTGATTGTGTGTGTGTGTGTGTGTGTTTTCTCATTAAGTTGGAAAACACTAATGACACATGAACATTCTGGGCTCTTCCTTGAGGCACAGACTCTGTCTCCCTCTCTCTCTCTCTCTGTCTTCCCATGCACGCTCTTTCAACGTTTGGTTCATCTCCCTTGACTTAAGCTGTTCTTCCATAAGACTGGTCTGAACATGTGTGTTGCAAAATCGCTAAAATTCTCTCTCTCTTTCTCTCTCTGTCTCTCTATCTCTCACACACGCACACACACAAAAACACAAACACAAAGGACACAAACGGGAGAATCGCATTAGTTCATAAAGTGATGGCTAGCCGCTGAGTCAGACTGCACATGTTCAGTACCTTAGTAGAGAGAATCCACCTCACTGTGCCAGTACAAGTTGAGTCACTGAGTCACTTTCAGGTCCCATAAGTAAGCGGATGCCTCTAATGCACTGTGGCTTGTTAAACACTGAACACAACACATTTAAAAAAAGTTGAGTTATTTAATGATACACATTTAATTGCATCCCTCCTTCTCTGTTGTCCTGTCTCGCCAGACTTGGATCACACGTGGCCAGCCCAAATCTTTTTGGATCTCAGGATTCTTCTTCCCTCAAGGCTTTCTTACTGGTAAAACACTGCAGCACTATAAAGTTGTGTCTTCAATGTTTTTAATGAACCATAGCAGTAAAGCAAGTTACAAAGCTGTTAGAATATACTTCAGAATTATAATGATCACTATTATTTATATAGTATAATTATTGTATGGAGCAGTGATTCACAACCTGGGTCTCTGGACCCCCACAAGGGGTCGCTGGATTAATCTAAGGGAGGATGATTGAGCAGGAAAGGAAAACAGAAAAAACATTTGTTGTTTTCTCAAGCTTTCCACTAATTTTAGCTTTATTTATTGTGAATTACTAGATGTTATCTCCTCAAGTCTCTAAAAGTCTTCTTTCATTTAACTGGTAGACAGTGCAACATGTGAGGTGGGGTCTCAGGTAAACTTGAAGGGGTCACAAGTCCTAAAGATTGGGAACTGTCATGGAAATTTCTGCATGACATACTCAAGAACACACAAAGACACAAGAGAGCATTAAACATAGTTACTTGTTGAAGCAGTTGTAGACACTGTACAATCCTTCACACAATCAGTAACAATTATACAAATGTCCAAGTACAAAAACACAAAACAAAAATACAGTTACCTCGTATTTTTGGAGAGAAAACATGTTGTTCAGCCAGCTCTTTCTCTAAAGATAGCGAACACAAACCAGACAGCAAGCAAAGTTAAAAACTTACAAACAAATATGGTCACACAGAGACCTAATGGTCAGTGACTTCAAACAAGGACATCCTTCAAATTTAGCTCATTTAGGTAGCTTGTGATCCACACAGTTTCTAAGACAATAGGCTTAAGGCAAATATATCTCTAGCTAACCCCAGAGGTCAGCAAACAACCCTCAGATAGAAACAAGTTCAAGAGTTCAAAAAGTCTAGGAAAAGGATTTCCTATACAACAGTGTCGCAGTGACATTACATCACATTGAACTGAGAACGAACATTGACCCCTTAGTTTGAAAACAACATTTGTAACATATAATATGTACAAGAAATACATCAAATGATAACCACTATTTAAGGCTCTCTCAGTGGTATAGACTACATAAAAATAATGTGAATAGTTCTTAACTGCTTAAGAATCTCCTCAGTTCCTAAGGGGATCTTGAGATCAACAATGCATTGCCACCATTTAAATGCTTTAGATCTTGTAATACAACATGATGAACTGTGTTGTTGATGTTCTCCTCTGCCCGCTGGCATGTAGGGGTACTGCAGAATCATGCCAGGCATTACAATTTGCCCATTGATGAGCTCAACTTCCGCTTCAACATGGTGCCTGTGTACAGGGACCAGGTAGCAGTGTGTGAGGCTCTACGCACTCTGACCAACAACGATAAATTGGACATGGACGAGGAGGTATGAACATAATTGGCTGAGATCAGAGGCAACAGATGTTTATCGAGGTTTTAAGTTTGGCCAACTCTTAAAGTTCACTCATCTCAAATTCTTTCTGCAGACTTTACAATTCCTGTTATCCATGTCTCTCAACGCACCATTTCACTCAAATTAGTTTTTCTCCCTCTGAGCTTCCTTGCCCTTTCTGTAAAAAAATACAGCTAATTAACAATGCAGATTGTTTACGTACGTCTGCAGAGATTTAGCACAGTCTTGTGTATGTATTTGCAGGACTCGGATGGGTTCAACCACCTGCCCGTCATTAAGTGCATGCATTAACTTTACCCAGTGATTCAGTGTGTGTTCTTTTCTGAATCAAGAGATAATGATGGGTTCAAAAGCAAGGATGATTACTGTGTGCTTAAGGTGTGCCAATAAAAAAGAATCTCAAACTGTGATTCCTTGATTATGTTTCTTTAACTCACCATTGTTCATTTGTGGATACAACAGTTACCAGAGCCAGAGGACGGTGTGCTCGTGCATGGCATGTTCATGGATGCCAGTCGGTGGGACGATGACAACATGGTGATTGAGGATGCGTTACCTCGAGTGATGAACGCCATGCTGCCAGTGGTGCACTTTGAGCCACAGCAGAACTATGTGCCTGAGCCAGAACTTTACCACGCTCCTCTGTATAAGACCTCAGCCAGAGCCGGGACTCTATCCACCACTGGTACATACTGGGTCCATACAGGGTCCCTCACTCACATACAGCTTTAGGCATTTATCTGACACATTTTACTCTGAACATTGTTTGGTTCGAGGGTACTTTAGTATGAAATTATACCTTGATAGACAGATTGTTGTGAGTAGTCTTTGAAGGGACCTCTAAACAATGTAATGGATAGTCAGTTTGATTTAGATTTTTCCTCACGCTTCATTTTCTGTCTCCCTCTAGGTCACTCAACCAATTTTGTTGTGACAGTAATGCTTCCATCCAAGCGACCCAGCGACTATTGGATATCCAAAGCCTCGGCTCTGCTGTGCCAGTTGGATGACTAAGTTTTATTATGCAAGGACAAAAAGAGAATTTTAAATGTGACTAACATATACCACTATGCACTATCCTGAATTAACATCTGAGCTTTTGTAGAATTATTTATAAAGATTTTTACAAAGACATGACTTATGCTGAAAGTGCACTTCACTTCACATACAGTGTAATAAACAAAATTCTCAGCTAGCCCTGACTGATCTATCTGCTTCCTTCCGAGGAGATTAATATAAGTTATACGCAACAACAAAGTCGTATCCTGCTGACACTTGATGAGAGCAGGGCAGTGCTATACATCCAGATCTTTGAAGATGAGGCATTCTGTCTCCACGGTGTAAACACCATATACTAGACTCCCGTACTGGAGGGCTCCAATTCATGCTGTGCGGTAAGTCATTGGATGAATGTGCTTACTGAAATTTACGGTACACATCTAGCCTCAGGGAGAGAAAAGACGTAGGGATGGACGGCAGAATAGATACAGTAGATGGATGAACACAGATGGGAGGACAGACACATAGATGTTAATGGTTCACAAACAGAAAAGAAAAAAAAAAACAGGGTAGCTAAGAGGGATGAGTTGAGACGGGAGAAGGACTGATGATCATCAAATGATGAAATTTTTCCGCCACAACCCCCACACACATCAGCAGCCTATTTGTGTCACTTAGGGCATGCCGTGCAAACACATAAAATATGGCTCTACAAACACATTAAGTACACCCACTGCAGTAGTGGGGCAGGGTGCCGACACACTCAATCTCTGTCTCTGTCACACACTCTGCCTCCTCCACACCTTACTGCTCCGGTAACTGCAAGCAGGAACTGGCATATATAAACATTTTTTAACACGAACATGAGGAAGAGCAGCTCAAAAAACAACCACAGTAGCTCAGGGCACTGCAGAGGAATAAAGGAGACTTACTCAAATAACATTTTACACCAATGACAGGACACTATTTTACAATTGCTTTGGCTCAGTTTTCTCAACAGCGTGATGTGATGTGTCACAGCGTATTAATTATGTGATGTATTGCCTAATTTGTAAGTTGTATGTCACACAGTACATTTATCAGAGCATAACGTATGTTTATCACTTAAGTTAAATAAATAAAATAGTCATTAGTCAAATAATGCTGTCAAACAGTAATTTATCCTCATCAAAGCAAAGTAGGCAATATTAATTTCTTCAGAATTATACAAATTGGAAAGGAAAAAAATATGCAATTTATACAGACGTCAGTATTAAAAATGATAAAGAGTAAGAATGAATTTTTAAAACTTTAATTTTAGTTATTAAAAGTGCTGTATTTCTGTAAAGATAGATAATGATGTCCAGAGTCTGATTTTACACTGCAGTAAATCCTACATTACACCCATACAAGGCAAAATGTTGATAGTGATTGTACATCACTGTATCGGTTTATTTTTTTCTGTTCTGTACCTACCACAAAGTTTGTTTTACTTAAGGCACCAAACTTAAGATATTTCAGTCACTAAGTTCAATCATCTAAAACACAGTAAGCTACAGTAATATTGTGCTGTTGGAACATTATTGTAAACTACAGTTTACACTACTATAACAGACGCTCAATACGTTGCAACAAGTGATCTAGTGTTTTGCACTCTGTATATAAGGAAAGTAAAGATAGGTTCACATTTTTTCAAGTCTGTCTTCATACAATATTCTTATGCCCATATGAAAAGTAAAAACGTTATTGGTTGCTTTAATCATTCCCTCTCTCCATACTGGCTGTGAAGAGATCCCCTCCTAATGTTATATTGTAGCAATGTATGAGATGCAGACAAAATCCATAGTCCTCATTCGGTTAAAAAAACATCACAAAGTTGAACCAAAATCAATGTGAGGCTTCAGCAGTCTGAGTTAGTGAGCACTGAAGTTGCAGTCTGTTTAGTACAAAATTCACTCTTTTTATTACTGTGCCTCCCCTGCGGCTCAGGAAGCACAGTCTGGGATAATGGAGAGTGTGAATTTTGTCAAGTCAGATCTAGACTAGACATAGTGAGGTTTTTCTTACCTCCTCTCATTCTGTCCCTCACTGTTCCACATGCACAGGCTGCTATGCACTTTAGTTATTGCTAGACTAACATACTGTCTGACTATATTCGTGACGGTTGGGGAGCTCTAGCAGAGGCAGATGCGTTACATGTCATGCAAAGCCTCCCCTAAAGCTGTAAATGGTGATGAGTTGTCTGGCTTTGTGGGGGCTTTTAAGTACACCTCATCAGGACATGTCCGTTCAGAGGTGAAACCTTTCATTTTATTAATGTCACCTTCATGCAGATTAAGAGACATTTTTTATTTGCTTGACCTGAAAGCAAGTTTCTGCACGTATAAAATTGATTTCTCTCATCTTTTCCTTGCATTTGGAAAACACGGTGATCCAGTTCAATTCATTTGAGTTTTAATTTTGTGCAGTGTTAGTCCAACTAGTTCATACACAGTGACTGCACAAATGACTTCAAACATGCTTGATTTTTTGCAGCTCTTGTGTCACCAACAGCGACATCCATTGACCTCCTAACCTCTTTTATTAACCTACTTTCTTCTGATCAATCCTTTTATGAGCGAAGATTATGCTCTATGAATAACTGTGAATGTACTGTACTGTTATTAGGATAGGAGTCATAATGAAGAGGGGAGGCGGGAGGATTGAGGGAGTAAATGGGATTATATGCCCCAGTCACTCTGAAACCAGATTAACAATGTTTTATCGTACCCGCGCACACACACACACACACACACACACACACACCTCCATCTCCGTGGATTAAGTCAGAGGGAAGAGGACATGGATGATGTTTGAAACAGATGGGTCCAAAGGAAAATTAAGGTGTTTTTTATGTTTGTTTTTTTTTTGAAGGGGAAGGAGGTGTGGGGATTTAAAAATGATGAAGAGTGTGAGATTGAGGCATAGAGCAAACACTGTTGATGAAAATCAGGAGAGCTGGTTACATGAATATTTGACAAGTTATCAACATTTTTGTAATAATGAAAAGCACAGAGCGACAGTAGGTCAGCCTTGAGCGCTGACTGCAGCGATGTGTCATTTGATTTAATGATGATGACAACAGTCATTTGGGCTGAACAGAAAATGTGTTTGCATATATCAGATTGGACTTTGTAGGTCACAGGTTATTCAACGTAGTTCATTAAATGTTCCACCATAGAAGGGATGTCAGGCTTATACGCAGTCATATTTAAAGGAATATTTAGACCTTTTGGGAAATACGCAATGCTACACCAAATATGAAGCTACAGCCAGCAGCCGGGTAGTTTAGCTTTACCATAAAGACTGGAAACAGAAGGAAACAGCTTAAGCTACCTGCACAAAACGCTTGGTTAAACCATAAATTGTCATTTTATGCTTCAGGTTTTGTACCGATTAAAGTCCCCCTCCACTCAAAGATTTGTTTTGCTTAATGTTACTTCATTTGGATGTTTGGACTTCACTGTGCAGAACGATGAATGTGTTGATGAATAAGTTCGGCACTTGAAGACTAAAACTTTTCACATTCATCTGCTGAAGTTGAAAAGTTTCTCTGTGCTGCCAGAAAACCTGAGTTTAAGACGTATACCTGCAAGCATGATTTGTGACATTACAACCAATTTGCAGCGTGTGATGTGGAAACTTGAATTCTCCAGTGCACTGAGAATGGACTTTTTGGTGAAGTAAGAGACATTTTATCTATAGAAGTTAAACTTTTGAAAATAGAGATATTTGCATATTCAGATTCTGGATTTTTCAATGAGGGAGGAGTGGATGTCATTTCATTTCATTGTCAACTAGTTAACCAAACTTTTTTTGTGGATAAAACATCACACACAAATTATTTCAAGCGGAGTATTTTATATGTCTTAAAAGATGTCTGGACGGGATCTTTAAACAAAGATATAACATGTTTTGATTTTGTTGGACAGTGCCAGACTAGCAGTTTATCCCCTGCTTCCAGACTTAATGCTAAGCTAACCGATTCCTGGTTATACCTTCATGTTTAGAGTAAAAACAAGGGGAAATACAATACTTGACATTTCGATAGTGGTCTAGTTTGACACATTGATTCAGACTCCTTCTCTAGTTCTGAATGCAGGGCAAGGAGGAGGACAAGACTGAGTCATGTACAGCTGATTATATACTGGTCAGAATCAAGACTTTTTGAGGCTGTGACCATGAAGAGACCTTCCATCTCAGTCATGCAGAGGTTAAGTCGGACAAGCAGAGCACTGTCTGAACCAGTGGAGGGACCCCACCTGAAGACCAGAAGGGCGTGTGCGTGCATGCAATCGCTCTACAAAGCAAATGTCCATATAGATCTCACAGGAGGGGCAGGTGTGTGGTCTTTACATTACACTTACTGCACAAAGTCTGCAGAGATCTGTTCCAGCTGACCTGGCACGAACAGTGCCACCAAACAGAGCAAACATTATTCACCAGGATTGCGTAACTACCCCACCCCCACCTCCAGCCCAGGTGGTCTGTTCTATTTCACGACCAGAGAAGGGAAAGCAGCACAGCACTGACAGTCCAACCCGTTCTCATCCCAGGTCGTCAAATACCGACACCTTGTCACGCCATTCTGGCATCTCATGCAGACGCACAAGGCACCCTAAAAGAATTGGTATTTGATGCCCGGGGAATGAGAACGGGCTGGACAGTCTGCAGGGAAGACTGGAGTGGAGACACTGTCTCTGTCAGCTCAGCCTGTTCGCAAATGGTAGGGTTGTGCATTTGTTTGTGTGTGCGTGTGCGTGTGCGTGTGTTTGCATGGTGTGATACAGTGTGGTGCAATTCCAGCCACCAACAGCTGTCTGTCTGCGTGAAGTGAAGCCTGAGATTAGATTTGACCAATTTGAACATGTCATCACTCTGCTGAGCGCCATTTGGTGTGTGTGTGTGTGTGTGTGTGTGTGTGTGTGTGTTTGTGTAAGCTGCCAAACGTCCTGACTAATATCACAGGCAGTAAGGAGATTGGATCCCCCCTGACTTGGTCTATCTCAGCTATTCATTCCTGCTGGGAAATGAGGAAGGTTGCTAAGCCTTGCCCGCTGAACACTCACTCTTATATGTTCACATATCTGAGCTCATGTTGACCTGTCAGCTGTGGGTGCAGAGGAGCTTACAGCACAACTTTGTGCAGAAGTCTGTAACTTGTCCTTAACCTTTAACTCCCCTGTACCTGGTCCTATGTTTGAAAACAACCTCAAGGAATGAAATACACCTTCCATGGCAATTGAAGTTCAGTTAGTTGACAGAGGCCTTAAACAAAATTATTCATCCACTTGTATGAATACACAATGAAAAAAGAGAAAAAAACATGTATTCCCAAGTTCAGCCGAAGCTAAAATGAGGCCATAGCAGTCTGTTAGCCAAATAAAGTGTGTGCAAAGATGTCCAAGTGAAACGCAAAAAGAAAAAATTGCCCTGAAAAGACTGTAAGTAACCCACTTGATTTTCTAATTCAATAACTCTCAGAATACATGATAGCATGTGAGTATTGTTTTTTGTTTTTGTTAAGCCAGACCTTAAAAAACATTAACCTATCCTTTGAGAATTTTTGCTGGAGATTTCAGATTTAAAGCTTATTGTGAGAAAGATTAACATTTCCAGTTTTCTGTTAGTTTGTTTTTTTTAAGCCATGGAATGGCCCATTTCATATAACTACGTGAACAGTACTGTTGTTGATCACATGCTATGACGGACCAGGCACATCAGATGACAAGCTATCATTCCAGGACCAGTGTTAGAATGACAAGAGCAACCCTGTTATAACCCTGTCACTTTCAGAAAGGAACGAGGATCGTCCGACAACTTTGGTAAGTGGAAGCATTTTTTAAGTGTATTATCTAGTGAATTGTCGGCCCATTGAATGCCAGTTATTAGCACATTTCTCCTTTATTTTTCTCAAAATAGTAATATACAGTGAGCATTTATGTACATCCTTCAAAGGAGAATAAACCATACTAAGCAGAGAGGCACAGACCACAAAGTAAAAGACACTCCAGTTGACCAAAGTACAACACCGGTGATTAAAAAAAAGCCTGTGATAGCAAAGCAAACTGTCACAACCTCATTTTAACTGCACATCACTATTATTTGAGCCAGTTGTATGGTTCCAGCTTTGACTGTTGAATTTCTTAATTTTTTTTTTTTTTTTATATATTCTGTTACAGTCTCATTTGAGAGTTCGTCATTCTTCATTTGACACACTCTGAACACTCTCAGTGCCATAAATGCTTCTCACATGAAAAACAGATATGCTGACTAGACATCAACATGAGTCGATAACAATAGAAATGGGTCAGGTTATCTCACAAAGTATCTACAGGATTGGCTGTCATTAGTTGTCAGTCCAAGTCACATACAGTATTTAAAAGACAGTTTTCATCCCAAGTCTCATATGAGTCATTAAATCTCCAGGGTTCATCTTCTTCCAGATGAGTCAGTGATCAAGGTTTTGCATTATTCCTTGATTTGTTACGCAACTTTCTTTCTGTAGCCAAGGCCCCTCTCTCCACTTTTGTCCACATGAACTTTGATAGGCAAAACAGTGTGAGTTCTGTCCAAAAACAGCTTCATTCTCTCAGCTCATTGATGCTTAGTTTTCTGTCTGCACCTGCAGTAACTTCAAACCTACAGTTCATAACTACAATGTGCAATGAAAAATGGATCAATATTAAAGGAACAGTTTGACTTTTGGGGAAATACGACTAATCGCTTTCTTGCCTAGAGTTAGATGACTCTTATGTTGGTAGAGAGTGGCATCAATCTTCTCATTGACAAGACACCCAAAATGCCAAACTATTCCTTTAACATTAACGTTAGCATCTCTAATAGCATTACATTACATTTTTGTAAAAAAAAAGAAAGAGAAGAAAAAAAGACCATAATCATGATGTTTAAACCAAATGTAAATGCTATATCACATCTCTGGTTATAGATAAAAAGTGTGGTGGATAGTGACATTTCAATGCTTTTACAGTGTTGGAGTCATAGAGTGGCGTGAAAGGTTGTCAGAGGGTGGCAGCCATTTGTTGGAACTCGGCAATTGATTAACTGTAACAGCATGAAATCTGTTTCAGTGAATATTTTTTGCATTGCAGTCACTCAGGACTATATGTGGTTGCTTTCATCCTTCCTCTTACATCTAAAACCGCCCACGTACTATGTCAAAAAAAAGTCAGTTGCGTGTGTAAACGTGAGAATTCACACAAGACTCGTACCACTGAGGATCAGAGGGGACGTTCGAGGGGCGGTGAGAGGAGACAAGGTTTAACACAAATCTGTTACATAAGGTCACCCAGTAATCCTTGTTGCATGTTGTTTGCTAGAGATTAGAGAAGAAAGTGTTTGCCTTTCGTTGAGTATTACAGAGTAAAAACACAAAGCACTCAGCACTACAAAAGATTAGTGCCAAATGCATCTCTACTTGGGTGTTGTCTCTATGTTTAAAAATCCATCACAAGAACAAATATTGTCTTTCAATCATTACTGACTTTGTTCTTTTTTCTTCATTGCAAGATTTTCTCAAAACACAGCAACACAGTGTGTAACTAGAACACAAGTCAAACATTAAATAACTATCAAAAGATGAACACATTGTGAGTGAGTGTGGCTCATTTACAAATAGCCAAAGTGTATCATATGCTAACAACACTAAATACGCTGTATTAGCACAAATTGTGCAGGCAAAAACTGCTGTTGGGAGCTCCATTCATGAACTGCTGCATGGTTTAACAAACTGACATAAAAAGAGCAAAACTTTGAGGTCACAGTTAAATATGACTTTCACCAGTAATGGTAAAACTTTCTCTATTCACATTTATAGATATAAAACCTGGGTCTGAGCTGTGCTAGAAGGAAATGAGAGGATTCGTGGCAAAAAAAAAAGAAGGGCACAGAATGATAATGACTTGAAAGGCAAAAGAGAGGTGGGTAAGGAAAACATCTAATATCTACATTTATGGATGACAAAATGGAGATACTATTTTAATTATCGATTGATTGTTTTAGTCATTTTCCAAACAAAAATCCAACACACTCGCCTTTTTTGGCTTTTGATTCAATTTCATACTTTTCTTTGTCATATATGACAGTAAACTAAATATCTCTGGGTTCTGAACTGCTGGTCAGTTGAAACAAGCGATTTGAATACCCTGGGCTCTAGGAAATCATAATGGGCGTTTTTCACTGTTTTCTGACATTTTACATACAAAACAACTAATCAAATAATTAAGAAAATTATCTGCAGATTAATGTAAAATGAAAATAATCATTAGATGCAACCTTAGTTAAAAAACAAAGGTGAGATGTACACTGCTGTAAGTCAACATGTCAGTAACTCGTATATTTTCCAAATCAATAGAGATTTCATCTCAACTTCACCACATTATAAAGTAAGATGTAGATTTATTTACAAAAAAAAAATAGCCTTAATGGATTACAGGCCTGAGAAAACAATTTCAGGGCATAAAATATACTATTTATTGAACTCTATTGACCCTATTGTATTGACCCTGCTGAAAACATTTACTTTATTGACTTTATGACATTTCTAGAAGATGAAATGTAGTAGTGTAAGGAAGTGAAAATTGTGAAAGTAGCAGAAAAGAAAAAGCTGAAAAGAGTGGGAACTGAATATTCTGATGAGATGTGAAGCCCGTGTGGTGGCAGGTAAATTTATGTGGCTCAGCAGGGATACAGATGAAACGTGTGAGTTTCTACATCATTAACTACTGCATGTAGCCTCAACCTCCTACTTGACATACTTTATGTACGGTGTTAGTACATACAGTATTACTGACAAATATGTGAGAATACAGGAAAAGGTTTGGTTCTGAAGCACTATTACAACAATTTTAAAATACAGGATCTTATGTGCCTCTATGGTGTAGTAAGAAGGAGGCTTTTGTGGCACAGTTCTAATTGTGTCAGGATTTGAAATGTTAGTTTTGCCTCTCTTTTATCTCTCAGAGAGGGAAAAAGATCAGCCTTATGTGAAGTCTTTGGACACAGCCTCGATGAAATTGGGAGCTGACATGAGGATGGTGAAGGTGCAGATGATGGAGAAGAGCGAGAAGGCCACCAGGCATAACCGATCCACCACTGCCGCTGCAAACTTCCATTCACTGCAGATCGCTTCTCCTTCGTCTTGCTCTCGGAAGCGCCTGGCAATATACTGCACTTCCTCCAGGATCCGTGAAATTTCTGGTATCTGCTCCAGCAGCAAAGTCCGCGACTGCTCAGAATGGATGTCATGTGGAGAAGAACCATTAGGGTGGGTGCCCCCGCCTCCTCCGCCGCCGCACACCACCACACCTGGATCAGTGCTTGGTGGGAAAGCTGGGTTGTCTGTACCCATGGAGTGGTAGCCAAAGTACAGGTTCATGTTCCCGTTGGTTGTGGTTGACTGGGTGGAGGCCTGGCCTGGTATGGTGCTCATCTGAATGCTGCTTGTACTTGTATGGTGAGGTGGTGGGTGGGAGTACTTGTAGGTTAGGGGGCTACTGGAGTTCACAGCTGTTTTGCTTTCCTCTCCAGGCTTCTTCATGCGCAAGAACCAAGCGCACCAATTGAGGAGGATGACTCGGACCTGGATGAAGAGATGAGATGAGATGAATCAAAACCAGAAAGAGAGGCAAGATTTTAAAAGGTGAGAGATAATCAAGATCTGCCTCTTAAAACTTTGACTTACTTCTCTTTTTATATCTGGACTACATTTGTCACGATTTAGGGATAATCCACAACAAGCCATGAGGTTATAGACAAATAATACCTTGAGGGTGAAGGTGGTTCACCTCCATAGAGTGCATTAATTTTTGATAACCGCGTGGTTCCAGGATTAGTGGATAATCACTGAGACTCTGGTGGGTATACTACGACTTGTAAAGCGAGGATCCACTGACCCACAGAGACAGCCACCGGCATCAGTAGGCTACTTTTTGGAGGATACAACTCAATGCCATTGTACTAAAAAAGACAACATAATTTTCAATAATCAATCCCTGATAGAATATGTTCATTGTAGAAAAACTCATAAAACATTATCAAACCTACAACCATCGTGGTCTATTGGTACTATTATAATAACAGCTCACACAGCCAATAGTAGTCAGCTGGCAGTAAACACGCTAGCAGATTAGCATGCTACCTTGTCTACCTTCATCTGATACGTGACCCTGCAGGTTATAGTTTTCCCTAAAGACTCTCATAGATAATCCTGCTTAAAAGTGCAGAATTAGCCAAAGAAAATACACTTTTAATCTTTTTTTTTTGTTGACAAAATCTTGGAACATAAATGTTTCTTTATCCCTCCAACAAATGGGAGCTCTAGCCTAGTATCGGCCTAGATGATGCTCCAGTATGTATAGCCATGCATTTAAAATAATAGACCACCTATGTCCAATCAGAGTTGGCTATTCTCCATTTTTTAGTCTGTAGTGAGAATTAATTCTTGATTTTAACAAATATTGTTAACATACCCATTTAGGCATCTTCCCACCATGGGGGTCGTGGTGGTGGAACTGTAGAACCAAGACTGTCACCACCACAGATAAGCCCACAATCATCATGGTGCTTGCAAAATACTGAGCTGAAGAGGAAAAAGAAACAGCATATCACAGATTCAGTAGAATACAATTATTACAGAGTCATGAACAGCCTATTATCTGAAAGTGACCGGTACATTTTGAAAAAAACATTACTCATCTACATATACGAAAGAGAGGTGAGCGTAGTATTTTGGCCAGACATTTCCCAAGTCAGTCAGTCAGTTGGTTAGTCAGTGGGGAGTTTATCCCTATCAACAAACCTAAGGTCATAACGCCAAAGGGACTGGTAGAAGGATGACTAACATTTTGTTTCCTAATTTACAAACCAGCCAAATCATACACATGCTCGGAGGCATTGAAAACCACAGAGAAATAAAAATGTATAACATTTGCATGTAAGCACACACGCTACCCCATTCACACACAAATCCTGTTACACACAAACATTAGATATATTCCCCTCTCAAAGAGAAGTCATTTTTCATTTTCAGCTGTAATGTTAGCGACCTCACAGAGAGGCGGGCCAATCAAATATCATTTTACATTTCCATGTCAGAGTATAATTGGAAAACCTGTCAGAGTGAACGCAGTGCAGCATTTTGTTTGGTCTTCAATCTATCAGTTCTGCTCCATCTGCAATGTGTTAATATGTCTACTGGAATAAAGGGGTGTTTGCTAATGACTTCGTTTTACATCACTGAGCTGCCAAATGATGCCGAGCAGCATCTCTATCTGCAGCCAGCCTCTCCTATCTCATGGCCTGCTGCCTTGTCGCTTCTGGTCTGTATCAGTGTGGCCTTATAGAGTGTAACTCTGTCTGTGCTCCTGCACTGAAAATAATCTTCACATCCTGCATCAGCAACCTCCCTCCCACCCATCCACCCACCCCAAGCCACAACATATCGGTCAATCTGTGTGAAGACTGGAAATTTTCCACTACGAACTGCCCTGCAGGGTTAATATGAGGTATAAATATCTTTGCCATTCAGCTGTCATTCAGCTGTTTTTTTTCTGACATGGCAACCTATCATGGCCAACTGCCTGCTGGGTAAATTATTCTTTGCATCCATCAGCTTTCCCAGGTTATCTGTCTGTTTGACAAAAATACTAACAGTTAATGAGGAAGAACATCCACACTGACCAACCAGCCAAGGACTTCCATGCTATAGTATTTTGTAGCCTGTCCAACATGTGCCTATAGCTTTCTGCTGAAGGTCAGATTCAGGTGGAGGGTGAAAAAAACATGTGTGGCACAGCATTTCTATTTTTTGCAAAAAGATTGACACCATTTTTTTTTTTTTTTTAAGTTTTTGGAGTGGAAGACTTACACAGATTTTCATGTACCTTATTGGTTTGGGAAATACGCTTATTGGCTTTCTTTCCAAGTGTTAAATGAGAAGATTGAACCACTCTCATGAGTTTGGTATCAGTCTTCTTGGCTAACTCTTTAGGTTTTGAATGTACTGTACACTTTAAACACACTCACTACTTTGAGTAAATGTCACATATCTATCACCAATAACTGTTTGCTGGAAGATAAGCCTTTGATTGTTATGTAATCCATTGTAATTGCTTTTCTTTCCTTTTCATCCTTCTCAAAGTCAATTAATCATCAGAAAGTGTCTTACCAATCAGAGGAACAGAGTCTGAAGTGGCAGGCATGATCTCTGCTACCAGTAACATGAACACTGTTAGAGACAGCAGCACTGTGATGCCTGGAAAAACACAGCAGACAGAGAGATGATTAGCTAAAACAGGGAGTGAAAACTTTCATCACTGATGAGATTTCTCTGAAATGTTGACTTGACAGAACTTAAAATAAATGCAGCCGGTCCATTCAAGATAGGTGAAAACACATAACTGTGGATTTATTTTGGAATATTCACTCTCTTTTCTAACCTCAAGGGAACACTCACAGTTATATATTTATATATCTGACCCTGTCTCACTGAATGGCATTTTCAAACAAGCTGGCATTTTCTGGTCCAGGTGATTATCTTTGCTGTGTTTATAATGGAGCTTTTATTCATCTGCTAATGAATATAATCTAACACAAATGCTAATTGAAAGCCATAATGTCAGAATTAGCATAGAGCAATGACAAATAAATGGGTTGGCAACAGTGTTGGGACCTGGTGGGCTGAGATCACCATGGTAGGGAGGAGAGATACATTTTTGTCCGCATGTATGACTACTATCATGAATCATTGTTCCTCGGTGTCAGTGTGAGAGAATATGTGCGTGTCCTGCCCCGTACCCAATGAGATCTTCTCTCCAGAGTCTGCAGGCAGCAGGAAAACCAGCAGGGCCAGACCAGAGATGAGCACGCAGGGGATGAGCAGGTTGAGACCGTAGTAAAGTGTCCTGCGGCGCATGGTGACCGTGAACGTCACATCAGGGTATGGTTCTTTACAGCAGTCGTAGTACAGCTCATTACGCTTAGCCGGCACACCTTAGAGAGAAATGAAGAGGTGGTCAATTACAGGTCAGGACTCAGGATTATAAATTAAAGATCCAGTCTTCAATCGTGCTTGGCTGACTCATTTTCAAAGACCTTATTAATGTGCAGCTGTGGCAACTGATTTCAATATTAATGTCTTTTTAAAGTGTTCGGGAGTTCAGTTAATAATCATTTAACAACCATAATTAACATAATTTGTAATTTTATAGTTTAAATATGATTGAAAGAGAAGGTTTCCAATCAGAGGGTCACTGGTTTGAATCTGTGGATGGGAAGGAAAAAATGTGTCAGTTAGAAAGATAAATGATAAATCCTCTCCTGCCCCTTGATAACCGCTGTCACATGTGTCTCTGAGCAAGGCACTTAACTACCACCTAAAATAATAAAGAATAAGGACCTTTTACTAAAAGCAAACTTGTTGTTTCGTCATATACTAGAGTGTATAAAATGACTGAATATCAGTTTCCACAAAAGACAAAGGTCGTTCTCTGTGATGCCCTTAAATCCACATTTTCTTTATCTGCGGGAAAATTCCACATTCTATTCCTATTTTCCTGGTAGCCATGTGGGAAGCAGCTTGTGACTGAAAAAACAAAAAAAACAGCACTCTTATCTAAATAAATAACACAATAACATAACACAATTATGTAATAACAATCATTTAAATAAAACAGTAATCTATTCAACTCTATTCAGCTTGTGCAAAACATCTTAGCTTATCTAAAAATCACTTTAGATATCACTGTAAAGCGCAGCTCATTGTGGCTTGTCATCTAAATGGACTGACTGAGGTCCAAAGTCAAGTCCCAGGTCATAAACTTGTCGTGTTTTGAGTCTTAAATTAATATTTTTTTCTAAAGCAAATTTAATGCAACTTCAAAATGTCAGCCTTTTGTTTGAGAGCAACCTTTGTGTTAGGTATCTGCATGCTGACCATCTGGCAGTTGTTGCTTATAAACCTTTCATATTTACTGGATGTGTGACTGGACATGTTTAGTGAAACCAGCCAAGTGATTTGCAGGCAAGTCAGCGTCAAGTTGATGTATGATCCAATGTCATACATACAGCGTGTCAATAGATTTTACAGCCAACATCAGCAACAGCTCCTGATCCAAGGCAAGGCCATTTATTTTTATAGCACATTTCATACACACTGGCAGTTCAATGTGCTTTACAAATTGCATTATAAAATATATTAGACTGTATAAAAAAAATACACAAAGTAAAACATTAAAGTAGATGATCAGTGAAATGTAAAATGGGAAAAAAGTTCAATTATAGGCAGCAATAAGTTTAGATATGAACACGGTCACATTTGGACAGTGCCCAAGATCACTGGGGAGGTGTTGACCCAAATCTGCAGACCCAAGTCACAAGACCTGACTGTTCAGCTTCAAGCTTCATATGGAGAAAGCATGGCAGAGATATAATTTGTTCCTAGTCCAGTGAAACCAGTAGCGGTATTTTAAAATCAATTCTCTGACTTAATGGTTACCAATGCAGAGACTTATGTTCATATTTCTTTGTTTTGGTTACAACTCTCAGCTCAAGTTTTCTAGGACAAAGAAAGACACCCAGACAAAAAATAGTGCATAAGGGAAAATGGAAGGGACCTTAGGATAGGCAATTCATAGAGAGACCCCCCCCCTCGGATAGCTTGGGTCCAATAGGTGCCATGAGTGGTAAAAAGGCAATTAGAGAAAATGAAATGAAAGTTGTAGCAATTAATAGAATAACAAAGTTCAAAACCAGGATTATAAATCCACATTTTTGCAGACTGACACACCAACACATACATCTGCATATGAGCGTGTGCATATTTGAATGTACTTGATGTTCATTGTGGTTGGAGTTATGTGTAAACTGAGAACTGGTTGGGAAGGAGGGACAGTTGAGATCAGTCTAGCTGATCAGTGGCTGTCCACTATAACATCTCAGTTTCAGAGGATTCAGACAGACAACCAGTAAACTGACTATGTGGTATGTTTTCATGTCAGCTTGTACCTTCTGTAGAACATGTTGCTAGCACCACACATCTCAGCAGCTGGAGAAGTAATCGTTAGGACAATATTTAAATGCTTTTCATCGAGGCCTTATCTGTATTGTTGGCATATTCATGTTCACTCGACTAATCTGTCTCAAACATCAGACCAACAACAGAAATCAACATCATAGTTGGATGGTCAAAGTTAAACAAGAGTAAAAAACGTTGTGTGCTCATCCTTGAATCTCAGCGTGAAAGCCATTATGTTGCAGGGAGATTGATGAGCATGACTTTGATAGATTTCATACGCATAATCATTTCAAAGTGGACTACAGGTACTGTTATCTTTTTCCTTGATGAAAGATCAGCAGTCTGGGAGCTTGAGTGTGTGTGTGTGTGTGATTCTGTAAGAAAGAGGGAGGGAGAGACGCAGCCAACAATCAGTGGTGAGCAAAAATCAACCTGGAGTGGCCTGAATTTGATTATAGCTTGAGCATCGTTGTACAGCTGTATTACCCAATCATACTCCTCAGTGTTTAGTGATTCTGAATGAAGCCCTGCTACGCAATCAGCAACATATTCAAATATGCACCTCATTTTGGGGTTAGCTACCACAAAAAAAACTTGATTTTGAGGCACCAGGACAGTGTGTGTTCTGGGCTGGCTTGCCGCCCGGCTGTGCCTGAATCAAGTGAACCATTCCTGGGCCAGCTGTCACCACACGCACCCATGCCCCCCCTTCCTCTCCATTCCTCCAGCCAGCTGGGTACTCTCACTTTGTGTATACGTATGGGGTGTGCATGTGCGTGGAAGTGAATTTTTTCTGTTGGCCTCTGACTAGCACCCAAACCTGAGTTAGTTAGAGATTATGTGAGTTCTTCATTACAACATGGAGAGAGAGGACGGGCAGTAAAAGAAATAAACAGAAGAAGGAGAGAGAGAAACAAAGGAAGAGAGAAAAGGAACTGATATTACCTTTATTATCTTATCTTGACTATTGCTCTTTTCCTTTGTTTCTTGGGAAACGACAGACAAACTGAGAGGTAGTGTGGACAGAGTTAAAGAAGCTAAGGTCAAGAAAAAAACAAGGTAACGGACAGAAACTAGCCAGGGAAAGCAAATAAGAGAGTGCAAGTTTGCATGTTTATAATATTTTATTTTTAAATAAATATACTGTATATAATTAAATAAATAGGGTTAGAGTCCCAGAATTCATCATCCTGAAGAAACTGTGGATACCGCTGAGCTAAACAGTAGCAAGCTTCCCCAGGCTATCTGTGAAGTACTCTTTAGCCAGGATTGATAGACAGGAAAATGTCAGTGAGAATGACATATTACAAAGAAGTCGACACACAGTTGCTAGAACACCTGCTGTCAGAACTGTTTGACACTGACTGGTTGTCTAACTCCATGGAATATGACATAAAGGGCCTACCTAATGTTAAAAGTGCCCGTCTGTCTTTTTCAGAGTCTGTCAGTCTTTAAAATTCCCTGCAGGAACTTCCAGTTTGTTGCTCCAGCATATCTCTCAAACATAGGTTTATATTTTGTGACTGACAAGACTGTTACTGTAGTATTCACTGTAATAAACAGCCTGCTCAAAACTGTTTCTCTCAGCAGGTATGCCTTTCTTCTTACCTACGAGATCCCACTCCCCATTGGGTATGTAGGTAGAGATGTCAACGTCCATCATCTGGAGGTCCAGCAACCAGCCATTGTGAGTCCAGGAGCCAAACTTCAGGTCACACTTCTGCACATCGAATGGGAACCACCGTACATCGATGTAGCAGGTACTCTTCAGGATGCCTTGAGACAGGTGTTGAGGAAAGTTATTTTTAAAACTAAAAAGTAATTTTATTATTATTAAGTTACTTAAATGTATTTTAAAAATGACCCTTCTGATGCCAAAATAAAACACAGCCCAGTTTGACATGGCTTTGGTGATTTGCAGGCACAAGACATCTTGGTTAAAACCCAGCTACATTTGGTTGAAAAGTTTAGAGAATATAGGACATAGTGAACTGCTATGCTTTACTATTTTTCAAAAGCATTTCAATACCCATAAGCCAAATATTGTAATACAGTAGTTGAAATGCTATAGAAATGTATGTCTAAACCACCAATTTTTCAACCATATTTGGGCCATGCAGTTAACTGAAAATCACTCAAACCATGCGTGGAAGGTGGAAGTTACAGCGAGTGAGTTATGTGATTGTGGAGGATGATGATGATGGTGAGGATACTGTAACAACAGCTATATATGATGATAATAGTGTATACTAATAATACTATAGTGTTAATAGATGAAGTTATCAATGGAAAATAATATGTGCCACAGTGAAAGAGAGAATATCTGGAATGCCTCACCTGGCGGGATGTACTGGCAGGATCCTGAAGCATTGACCAACACATTTGTATGGAACGTTGCATCAAACCTCTCATCAGCACTACAGGGACAGAAGAAGGGTTGGATATAATAATAATATAAAATCAGCAAAGGAGCATTTTAAGATAAAGCCCAAAAAATAAAAAAAATATGAAGGGTTTTAAAGAAAAAGCTAGAAAGCAGAGGAAAGGGCCAGAGGTTGAATGAGAGTTAAGTGCAGAGAGAGAAACTCAGATAATCAACAGCAGGCGAGAATGAAGGTGACAGAGAGAGAGGAAGAGGCGAGGGGGATTAGAGTAGATCCAGACAGACTGACAGAGTTTAATTTTACCGATTATCTTAAACAAACACGCCATCGAGACGTCCTTCAGACAGACGAGGATTATGTGCCCTCAGTTACCAAAGCACAGACATCATAATCAGAAAATTACACATTTCACACAAGTATAAAAATTATCCCTGGGAAAATTAGAATATTTGAGTTCTTACTTCAGAGAGTAAAAACAGAGGACTCATATCTTAGAACAGCCAAATTACAAATGTTGAGAACTCTTTTTGGCTAGATATAAATGTATCTCTAGGCGCTGACTGCAGTCATAAGAGGCATAACAGAAATATTAAAAATTTCATCCTGGCTAAGGGAATTTTTTTTATGGGTCCCAAGAGCTGTATTCAATTAAGTACTTTCAGAGAGCACATCCTTCCACCTAGGCTACAAGTCCTCTAAATTTGTTGTGTTGATAACATAAAATGTTTAGTTGTTTTTTTTTAAATATACCTGTATCTAAATCCACATCTACATCAGAATACACATTATAATAGACAATAAATGCTGATTGTCATTGGCGGACATGATTTTTTTGGATACAAAACCCTGTCTGGTAATATTAAGGCTACCAAAAGAATTTGGCAACCAATTACAAAGTGAGACAAAAAAAACCCAACCCAATAATACCTATTTTTGATAGCAGGAAAAAAGTCAAGACAAAATCTGTTCAAGCAGAAAACCTAGGCTTATAAACCAGGGAATCCAGTAAAATATGGTTTTGTACCTATCCTAACTTCATTTAAATCTGTGGAACACATTTTGTGCTATAATGCTGAATAGTGGAACAGACAAACAGACACAAAAATGTACATGTCTGAAAACAACCTCCATGGCAGAAGCAACGAAGCAGTAAAAATGCTCCCTGTGATGATAACGCAATGTTTATATATTATTCATTTATTCATAACAAGTATAATATTTATTCATACTTTTCAGTACACTGTGCCCCCATGGATACACTAAATGAGGTACAATGAATGCGTCTCATTTTGAACAATGAATGAGAGCTCATCCAAAGCCAAACAAAACAGCCTGACTCATACCATCATCTATTATTGTCCATTAGTACATTTCTACTACCTACAGGTGGAGACTAGAAGCAGGGGGAGAGAGCAAGTGATACGCCTAAACTCTTCCTGAAGGCTTTTTGTTGGACAGGTGGAACATAAATTTTTAGCAAAGTGCACTGGGACGGAGCCCAGAAGACATATAGCGGGACAAGGCTTTACCCATAACAGATTTATAGGTGTGACATCAATAATCTAAATCTAATCACTCTTTTTGCTTAGCAGAGAGGGAAAAACAAAGAGGCTGTGACAACATTTTGGCCGTAATCACTCTTATCCATTGCCTAGAATAAATGAGCTAAATTAGCATTTAGCCTTGTAATGGTATTTGGATTAGATCTACCTTACATATAAATTACCTGCGTAGCATTAGCATTTGAAATTACGTGGTTTCAGTTTCTCATTCTGAAAACCATCTATCAAAACACTAATGCAGGATGGGTTGAATATACATTAAAAGGGATTCTTTTAAATTAAGGTTCAGAAAATGATTTTTCTTTTTTTTTTGCCATGGTTAAACAATGTATAGCAAGCACATATGAGCATCACAGGATTTCCCCATCTTAATCAGATCTTAATCAGATCACTGAGTAAGTAGAACATGTTTTGAAAAGGTCATATGCCACATGGGAAAGATAAGGGCATGATAAAGGTGTTGAATCCCAATGAAGTCCTTTTGCCTGCAATGAGATTCTTCCACAGTTTAAACTTTTTTTTCTTTGGTGTCATCCGTTACATTAAAAGCAAAAAAAAAAAAACGTGCTATTATCTTGCATAGCAATAAATGTTGACAGAAGGATGAAGAGAAAGTAAAAAGAAAATCAGAGGTGGAAGTGAAATAATATGCTATAAAAAGGGAAGGAATTGTGCTGCTACAGAAATCCACAAACCTCCAGAAGAAGGTTTTAGGCAAATGACCTTTCCTCTCATACAGTACAGAATTTATTGCTTCAATATCCTCTGGCTTAATGCACCACCTGCATTTACATTTAGTTCCTGTAAACATTATTACAATATGTGTTAAAACATCTTCATCAAAATATGCTGCCCATGTCAGGAAAGGCAGCATTGTACAGTCTAGACTCACAACAAGTCAAACTCACTGTACATGTCAAGAAAGCAGCTCAACAGAAAGATGGCTTTCATTATTTACATAAGAAACACAATGAAAGCAGAAAACTCTGTACCTTTGGTTTCTAGCTTCCTGAGTGTCTGTATCAGATGGTGAAATATTTAGAGTCATGCTTGGGACAGAACAAATGGTTCCTGTATTATTCATCTGAAATGGGTTTAGGTTTGTTGCTGTGCTGACAAGAGAACATACAGAACATACATCTGTCTATCAGTTAGATGTCTGTCTACTGTTTAGATCCTCCACCAGTCAGTCTGTGCAACCACTCATGTCCATACAGTTGTAACTAACTTAGATGATGCAAAGGCTGTGAGACTACCCTGCTGTGGACCGAATAAACCGATTTATACTGCATATGGTGTAGTGAATACATGAACATGCATATCTATGCACATTATCTACAAATTAAATGAGTTGCTCACTGATCTTAGGCCAAAGGGGTTGTAGTACCAGGTAACAAACTCCCTTATGCTCAAACAATGTGTGTGTTATGGACAGAGCATGACTATCACAAAAGTCTTATGACAAAACACCTACTTTGTTCAGATCAAGTAGGCTGTTGCTCCCGATCCCCCCCTCCAGGTTCCACTACCTTTGCCCACATGAGCATTGAAGATCTCTGCAGATCTCCCCAGATCTCCACTCAGAGACTCCAACAGGCTTGATACTTTTAACTGCTGTACGCTGCACAGGCATAAACAACAGTCAGAGCTTTCCTATCCGCAGCATACAGTCACATAGAGTCGATCCTCTTGATCTCCAGAGAAAACTCCAACATAGCAGCTCTCAGCCGGAGGCTTGAGTACTTTTCTACCTCCTGTACTACCTGCAGCTCCTTCCCCACAGAGAGAAGTGACATTCTACATCCCTAGAGTCAGTTTTCATAGCGAGATGTTAGCACACCAGGTCCCCCACCTTCATTTACTGCATAACTGACAAAGCACCAGATCCCTACACCTAACCTTGTGAGTGGTGGGTCCATATTAAAACACCCACAAGCTCCCAGGCCTGGCAAGATTGCTTGTAAGGCCAGGGTACACTTGAAACAAACAAGTTTGTACAACGTTTTGTCAAACAACGTCTGAAGGCAATCGTCTTTCTACCTATTCCAAATAATCGCATTTGAAAGCACGGCAAAAATCGTGCTGTCATAGAGAGCAGCGAGACGCAATGAGTCATACAAATTAGGGAAAACGTTGCACTGTT
The DNA here is from genome assembly GCF_914725855.1 of Thunnus albacares. Classification (NCBI taxonomy): domain Eukaryota; kingdom Metazoa; phylum Chordata; class Actinopteri; order Scombriformes; family Scombridae; genus Thunnus; species Thunnus albacares. The sequence goes on along the minus strand of NC_058108.1, from coordinate 10,213,563 downwards.
TGGACAGCCTCTCCTTAGAGACATCCTTGGTGTTGCACTCTGTTGTACACATAAAAAGTGATGGAAGTAGCTGTGTGAAGAATGAAAAAAGAGAGCATGAAAAATCCTGCATACTATCTTACATTTTTCAATATCCATTTTTGTTTTGTCATTTGGCAGACACTTTTATCCAAAGTGACTTACAAGACAATCAAACGTTAGAGGACAGTGACTCCATAACAGCTGTGGTACAAATTCTCAAGTAGCTGACCATGTACGAGTGCAATGAGAAAGAAAGGTTTTTATGTATATATATATATATATATATATATACTTTATATATATGACCTGTATAACACACAATCAGTCTCTTAGCCACACTTTTCATTTACTCACTCACTCACTCATTCACTCATTCACTGACCAACGCATTCACTCAGTCATGCACTCAGTGACTGAGACTGACACTCACTCGGTCATTTTCTGTTATTCACTCACTAAAACCCCTTATGAATACACACTTAACTTAGACAATTACAGCTTGCATTAGAAGAGCATGTTAATATATTCATAATGTTTGATGTCTTCATTTGTGTACAATGTTCAGACAGACTCCACTACTTGTTAAAGTATTTACTTTTAAATAACTGAAATGCAATTTTAATTACCTGAATGAGCGCCATGCTTTGTTTTTTCTATTACTTTCTAATTTTGTACAAATGTTTAGCATCTTCATTTACAATGTTAATAAAGTGAAACATGGATTGAAAGGGACACCTTGAATTTGTTTGTCTTACAATTATAAGTTACAATTCAAATGGTTATTCACTGTTGTAAATACTGTCCATGAGTAATTATATCAAGTCACAAGGTTTGGAAAAAAATATTTAAAAAATTCAACAAAATTTACTGTAGTACTCACTGTTAGTAGTCAGTTACACAATAGTGTGTTGAGTAGTATGTCGTACATATTGCAGTTTACAGTAAAAATCTCTAATTTTACCTCTTGTGAAAAAAGTGCAAATTAACAGTAATAAACTGCAATCGTTTTGGGAGTATTTAACTGTAAACGTAGGAAATAACAGTTGTATGCTGTATTTATAAAAACAGAAACAGCAACAAACTGTTAATTTCAGCAACAGCAAGACAGTGTTAATTTTACAGTAAATTAATGGCAACCCTGATGCCAGTTTCTTTACCGTTTTTTGACAGAAAAATCTTTAACAGTGTACTGACATATTTAGTTGCTCTTGGTCTGGTCCAACCCTGAGACTGGGACCAATTTGCCAACGTGCTGTTGCCCCAGCAAACACAGCTCTCACAGTCACAACAAGGTAGTGTTTCTCAGAGGGGTTTTTGTTCTGGGAAAATCCAAATACTGACTGATGTCAGTGTTTCTCTTACACAAGGTGACTGAAAAGTTCCCCAAATGCTGTTGTTAGTTTGTAAATAGCTGAAATATTCCTTTGTAGTTTACTTTTTTTTTACTTTATATACAATGTTTGTATTTCCTAGACTGTATTTGTCCCTGTGGGAGTTTTGCATCTGATCTAATTTCCCGATGAGGATCAGTAAAAGTTCATCTTATCTCATAGATTTAATCACTTTTCTTGCTTGCTTTCTTGCTTCATAAAAATAGAAATAAATGATTTCACTCACTCATAATTTATACTGCATGCATAAAGAATGTCAGTTTTAATCTGGGTCTGTGTCAGGACTACAGTGTCGTTATCGTTAGTGATCGCTGATCCCCACCGTAAGCTGCTTAATGTTCTGTATCATCCCTGTTAGATAGTGAAACCTCTCCCCCCTCTCTCTCCTCTCTCTCCTTCACACACGCAACTCCGGCCAAGCTGGAAATCTTCCATAAAAGAATCCTCAATCACCTTGATGGTAGTGCTGACAAGCAGTACCATCAATCAACTTCAGCTTGTATCGTGTTGTCTTTCCCCCATTACAAGTGTGATTTTTTGTGTGTGTTTGTGTGCCTTTGTGTGTGTGTGTCAGAGATAGTGTTTGATTCTAAGTATGCTGAGAAGGACTGATGCATTAAAAACATCTTATGCCCCTGTTAAATACCCTCTCTTGGCGCTTGACAGTATAATAATGGTCAACAATCACATAACCTTTCTCCCCCAGTGCTTTTCACAGTCAGCAACACTATAAATAAACTGTTTCAGTTACATAAACAGAAGCACCAAACACCACTTTAGAATTCCCTTTCAGATTAATATGTTTTACATTTAGTGGGTGGTTTCAAGTGAGAACTGTCTTCCATCACTTTATTTGCTATGGTACTATAACTGCATAGAATGCCATTGCGATACCCTGACTGTACAGCATCTGATTTTGTTTTACTGATACTGCATTACCTGAATTTATCTTTGCATTGCAGGTCTGAAAACGAATAATGCAATCCTCCAGAGCCAAAGGAATATCAAGACGGAAACAGCAAATTTTTGCGCAAGGTAAGCACTTTTATATAAAAAAAGACATTTTTTCACAGGTTGTCACGCTACATTTGCATCACTCACACCCTTCCACTTCTCTTTTTTGACAGTCTTCCCCTCCTACTTGACCTAGGGAGGACCTAGTGTTCCGTAGTGGCAATTCTTTAATAGCCTTTCAGCAAAATGAGCAAGAATAAGACCTGTTTTGCTCTTGTATGCCAGACAAAGTCATGTAGATGTACCACATAGAGGCACATTTCTTGTTTTGTTTTTTTCTTTATGCCACAGCTGTTTAGCAAGAATGTAAATGTTCTGGATGTTATTTGTTTCTAGGCAGCTGTCTGTAATAAACATCTAAAAGCAGCTTGTGTTTAAGGACAAAACTGACGTCACACGTATTCTTTTAATTTGCACAAAAGCCTGAAACACAAAGGACTGTGGAAAATCATCAAGTCAGTCACTGGCAGGTCTTTGAAGAGTTCTGAGACAGCGGGCAGGTCCAGAACACATTCTGAATATCAATCTCAGAAAAACCTAGCAACCTAAAGGCTTTCTATGTCTACAATCTTGCCAAGCATTGACAGAACAGGCAAAGACGCGTCACCTCTATCCAAACCAAGAAGAAAGCTGAGATGATGGCCAAGCAGGATGAATAGAAAAGAGGTTCTGTTCGACTGACTTATGAATCAAAGAAACCAATATAAAAGTCTCATTCTTTGACCAAAGTATGAATAGAAATGAGCTCAGCCAGATTACTGTTTCCACTGCGACAGTTTGATATAAGAGTGAACCAGCTCTTTAATAAAATGAAATTATTTGATGACGTCTCAAATAGAAGACATAAAGAAAAGAATAAAAGTAATATTTCATATAAATTACAGGATAAATATTACATACATTTAATATACTGTAGATTATGGTTATTCTTCCCAAGGTAGATGCATCATTAGTATTTGCATTATAAGTATTTCACAGCAGCTTTTCTGTTGACATTTCCAGCCATTTGACGCCATGTTTTCAGCAGGCACACTCCTATTGCCAGTTGCAGGCAACATATGCAAAGCCCCCTAGGAGTTATGGTTTATGTTCTCCCAGTGGGAATTGGCTCAATTATCTCATTAAATGAAGCTGTAACCAAGGGTGAAATTTCATCTGGGGATTTTTTTCTATCTGCTGTGTTATTGGATAAACAGAGCCCAGGCAATCTAGAGTATTTGTCCATGTATTACAGAAAATAAATTGGTGTAAATAGAAGAGGAGAAGAGAAGAAAGCAGATGAGAAAAGCAAAGAACAAAAATATGAACAGAGAGTATGAAGAATTAGATGTAATGAGAACATGAGCTGATTAACCACAGGGCTGATCATGCTAGTAGCCAGTAGCCACTGATAATTACCAGCAAAAGTGAAGTTCCATAATTGTAATTTTAATAATAATATGTCATACTATGTCATATTCATGAGCATAAAACTTCACTATGTGGATGACTTTTAAATGCAGTATTGCGAAATAATAAATGGCTCTGTCAGTACAAAAGTAGAGGAACTCTTTGGGCCTGTGGAGAAGAGATTAAACTTGTACAGTGAAATTACCCAAATATGATAAAACAAAAATTGACACTTTAATTCCTGAAAACCAAGAACTGATGTGACATTATAAAATATTTTAGATCATTTTCTGTGTGAACTAGTTCATAAGATTTCTGTTATACCAGTGAACCCTAATGTTAGTTTAAGAGGAGCACAGCTGTTTCATTCATGGCTCCTTTACCAGTGTGACTAACAGCTGACTAATCACGTCCAATCATATTCATGCAGGTGTACAGCGCCACCATTACAACCTGACATTCTCTCTACTGATGCTAGTGCCGTTTGCTACCGCAGCTACATATAACTCTACCACCCTAATGTCATCCCTATGCACTATATTTTTGATGTTGTTGATTTCACTTGCTGTAGACTTAAATTTGTGTGTGTTCTTTAGAGGGATTATCTCTCTTAACAAAATTCTTATCGCTGCACTGATTATTTGAGAGCTCCCACAAAGAGCAGAGTCATTTTCACCACATCTAAGTGTTTAAACATTTGCTATAAATGCATAGTCCCATGCTGCAAGTGTCTGACTGAATTCCATTTTGGTGAATGTTTTGATTTTTTTTTTTGCTTTACTTCTTTCACTGTTAAGTCAACCTTTTAAAATCACCTCATTTCATTTCGATGAGAGCTGAGTAAAAAGTTTTTTTTTTCTCCCTCCTGCTCCTCAGTGGGTTATTTGCCTGAGGGCCCTGGTAGCAAAGGCCATCAATGCTTAAGCTAAAGATGCCAGGATGTTTAATGCCTCATATGGTATTTAGAGATCTGTGCTGTAGCTAAGGGCCAGACCAGATGTATAAAAGTAGGTTAATCGTTAAAATTTTAAAATCAACTCACAAGTACCTGGTGAAAGAAAGCAATGACTGGGGTAGTACAGTATGAAGTGGGAGAGGAGAGGATACGAAATGAGACAAAACAAGACAAGACAAGGCAACAGAGTAGAGTAAAAGGATGTGAGACTACCTGTTGTAGAGGAGGATATCTGGGACCCATACCAGATTAGAAGGAAAGCGCAAGTTCTGAACCCCGGGGTAGCTGTCTGGGTTCCATGAGAGGTAAATGTCTGTCCAATACTGGAAAAAAAACAATAGATTAAGAGAGGAATCAAATAGGAGAAGATATAAGAGGCAGATAATGAGGTGAGGGCATCAAAAAACAAGATAAAATAAGTTCAGCAAGCAAATGGCAGAACAGGTGAGAAATGAACTAAAGTTGAGATGTATTCCATATTTTAATTTCTCCTTGTAATCTGTTTTTTTTTGTCTTCTGTAGTTTGTTTTTGTGTTTGTTTGTACCCAAGCCAAGTGAGCCAATTTGTTATTTTTGTTGTTGGCATCTTTGGCAAGACAGCACATTAGCAACATCCACAGCTCTGACAGCAAGGCGTGTTCCACAGCTTTAATAGTGTTGGTACAACACCACACACTGCATAGCTGTACATCAGTTGTGTGTTACAGCATCTCTCCTAAAGTGTGAAATATATTCTGGCACACAAAAGCAACACAAGCAAAAATGCATCAGTCACTCTTGATGATTATGATCAACCTTTACCCATCAGAAATCAAAAAATCTCCCTTTACACAGGCTCCTATTCCAACAACTGTTGGCTCCGAGTCTGCCTTCTGCTCTGATAATGAAACCTCAAAGTGAAATCTTGCCAAGCTAACAGTTGTTGGCACTGACCCTTGCACTCCAATTTGAGCCTCAGCCCATATTCAGCAAGGGGCTAACTGAACCCAGCATCAAAGCATTTAAAACACAAAGAGTGATTGTGTGTTGCCTCAGTGCCTCTTTTCATGACCTACAATAAGTAGCATAATATTATGTGATCTGTGGAATGATATACTTATTAGTATGTGTCTGGGCTTGTAAGAACATTAACTTTTTTGAGTTACTATATGTGTGTGTGTATGTCTAGTATATGTACAGAAGTTACATATATAGATGCAAGCACTCAGATGTTGTAGCCATAGGGCACATTCCCTATGGAGCAAACACAGTCCCATTACTAATGTGGCTACAGTACACCGAGCACATCTGTTTGTGCATGTATTTACGTGTTTGTGTGTACGTGCATTCGTGTATGTGCATGCATATATACATGCACTTATGCACATGAATATAAGTTCCAGTGTATAATATGTATTTTTCTGCTCTTGGGACTGTTAATGTATGTGCATGTTTCCGTGCACATGCAAATCTATCAGTGCCTCTTTCCATATGAATTGATTTACTATCAATCCAAAATCATATTCTCTTCAAAGAGACACCATCCATCTAAACCGGGCCTGCTGACATATGTCGCCACTCACGCAGCTAATGACTTAATCACTACACTTGTCATCTGTGGGCCTTTGTGTTTTGGTGCTAGAGAGCCTTCTTTTCATATACATTGGCTGGGAAAGCACAACTAACAGCCAACTGAAGAAATCACAGCTCAGTAACTTTGTAGTCTGTCAGGAACAGATGAGGAGGACACTGGGGTACATAAGGTAACAGCTGTCTAAGAATAGGTTTGCAGTTACGTAACAGAAATTTTAAAAAGCGTCACTAATTTGAGATAACTAGGTTCTTATCAGAAGAGTATGACATTCATTCTTTAAGTAAGTAACAGCTGGACTAGTTGGGCAAAAAATGTAATGTCTTAATGTCTATAAAACTATATATTAATTAAGAGACATAATTTAGAATACTAATTAAAGACGCTGACAGTTTAGGGTTTCTTTGTACAGGTTTTGAAACATCAGTTTCTGGTCCCAGGTTCCATAGGGACTGTTTTCGGTAGAAGGTAGTTCCAGTGAAAGCTATTGCTGGATTATCAAGATTAACAGGGATGCGGTTTTGAGAAAGATGCATAACTGTTGAATTTTTCATATTTTTCAATGCTGTGAGCACCTCAAAAGTAACTCTATTCACATCTGCTGTATTGGGCAGAAGCAGAATCTGACTTGAATTTCTCAGAACTTGGATGAAATTGTTTTTTGGTACCACCAGCCATGAGAGTTGGCTATAGGGGAGAACACAAAAGTAGCACGCAGTTCTTAGAAAACTTAAGCTCATTACACTTCTCACAGTTAAAAACCACATAAAATCCTATTCATTCAGATGTGGGACATTCATTGCCCGATAAATCTTTAATCCTAAAATCCTCTATGATGCAGCAGAGGTGAACCTTTCCCTTCTCTGTCTGACTGTCTGTGAGCTTGTTAATGTACTTCTCAGGTCTCCTTCAAAATATGCTGCATCTGCAAAGCCTCCTTAAGCCATTACACCAGAGTTGATGCCAATATTAAAGAGGTGGCTTCCTGAATAATTGATTCATTCATAACCTGTAAACCAGTCAGCAGCCTACTCAACCTGACTGCGTGTGGGCTGTGAAATCCTTAATGGGCTATCCTGACTGGGGTTGCTGTGATAATGAGGATGTTGTACCTGTACCTGACTGACCTGATGTAACATTACCCTCAAGCCACTGAGGATTGTAATGCATGTTTCTTGTACCATTCATTTATTTTCAACTTCCCATAATGGGATACATGTGCATAAGTAGTTCAGTATCTATGGCAGTACAAGACAAGCAGAGGCAAATCATTGGATCCTGTTAGGAATTTAATAATGGACCATTTGCTAATCCCTTCTCCCAAACAGCTATTGTTCAATCATGATTAGCAACTGCAACTATGCACAGCATTAAAGAGTTTTGAGGGTGGTGCTTTTTAGCTTACTACCTAGAGTAAGGCAAGGCAAGTTTATTTGTATAGCATGTTTCAACAACAAGGCAATTCAAAGAGCTTTACATAAAAAATTAAAAGCATTAAGACATAAACACATTATGAAAGGACATTTAAATACAATTAAAATAGTTATTAAAGGGTTAAGAGAATAGAAAATAAAAATAAGCTAAAATAGAATAAGACAGATAAAATATGAGAATAAAAGTTAAAGTGCATTGCAAGAAATGAATGAAAAGCCTCAGATTTGATTTAATAAAAGGCAGCAGCAAACAGAAAAGTCTTCAGCCTTGAATTGAAGACTTGAATAGAAGTGAGAGTTGCAGCAGACCTGCAGTTTTCTGGGAGTTTGTTCCAATTATGAGGTGCATAAAACACTGAACGATGCTTCTCCATGTTTAGTTTACTCTGGGGACAGAAAGCAGACCTGTCCCAGATGACCTGAGAGGTCTGGAGGGTTCATAACGTAGCAGCAGATCAGAAATTAATTTTGGCTTTAAACAATTCAGTGCTTTACAAACCAACAGCAGTATTTTAAATCAATGCTTTGACAGACAGAAAGCCAATGTGAAGATATGAGAACTAGAGTGACATGATCCACTTTCCTGGTCTTTGTGAGGACTCAAGCAGCAGCATTCTGAATCAACTGTAGCTGTCTGATAGATTTTTTGATTTCTGGCTTGGTTTATGGCTTTTAACATTATTGATTGAAGCTGGGTGCTGACTTTCAATCGTTCTTCCTTGGCTCCAAAAACAATTACTTCAGTTTTGTCTTTGTTTAACTGAAGAAAATCAAGGTACATCCAATCATTGATTTGTTCAATGCACTTACTCAGCGCTTATTGCGCCCAGGTGAAATGGTTATGTTAATCTGTGTGTCATCTGCATAATTATGGTAACATCTTTTGTTGTTTTCCATAATCTGAGCCAGTGGGAGCATATAGATGTTGAACAGAAAAGGCCCCAGAATGGAGCCTTGGGGAACTCCGTTTTTAAAAACAGTTTTTAAAAAAATGTCCTGACTCGCAGTTGGAAACATGACACTCACAGTTGGGAATGGGAACTCGCAGTTGAGAACAGGGGTCTCTTGGAGCAAAGTCCACTATCTATTTAGCCATCCATCCAACCTGCCTCATTCTAACAAGGCAAAATCATCTTATCAAGTCACCTTATATATTATATTGAATTTTAGACCTATACTGTTGTTTTTCTTTTGAGGACAGGCTGAGTTATATGGTGTGGTCGACCGTGCCGAATGCAGCACTGAGATCCAGTTATACTAAAGCCCCTTTCACACATGCAATGCAACCCTGAAGTTATCCGGACATTACCTGAAAGAGCTGTATGTGTGAACGCAAATGTCCGAATCAGTCGGAGCAGACATTAAACAGACTTTACTCTGCCAGCTCCCTAGAACAAATTCCGTATAATGTCTGATTTAGCCCATGTGGGAATACAGCAGGTCATTTTCTCGAGAATTCACATCATGTTGATGACGTATCTATCATGCATCTGGTGCTGGATAAATGCAGCAGTCCAGCTAAGCTGCATTGTTTTGACTGGGCCAGAATGCTCCGCTGTGAAGCTAGCATTAATGGGAAAGAGGGCTCCCTGTGATTTCTTGTGAAATAAATGTCATTTTATTTCTGGTGAAAAGCTTAAAAATGCCGAATTACAACCGCAGCGTACTTTTTGCGTCATGTCCTGCCTGCTGCACGCTTTACACAGGTGCCACTCCTCGCCTAAACCAAATGGAATATTTCTAGTAGGTGAGAATGCGTCTGACACTGATAATCTCCTGTTGTGTGCTACATGTGTGAAAGGGCAACAGATTCTCTGGTCTGGAGTTCATATGTGAAAACGGCTTAAGACTGAAATTCTGGTACTGTCTGTGTTTAAGTGGATGCCATTGAGGACCTTAACAAGAGCAGGCTCAGTGCTGTGGTGTGGTCAAAATCTTGACTGGAAGATATCAAAACAGTTGTCTAGTGCCAAGAAGTGTTCAGCTTTTTCAATGATTTCACTCAAAAACTGTAGGTTTGATATGGGCCTATAATTGTTCATTAGTGAGGTGTCTGGATTGTTCTTTTTTCAGAGTGGTTTGATGACGGCAATTTTCAGGGCCTGTGGGAAGAAACCTTGGAGAAGAGATGTGTTGGCAATTTGTAGAAGATCTGAGGCCATGCAATTAGAAACATTTTTGAAAAGGCCTGTTGGCAGAATATCAAGGCAGCAGGAGGAAGATTTCAGATGTTGTATGATGTCCTCTAAGATTTTATGGTTGATCGGATAAAATTGTGTTATGATATTTGAACTGAATTTAAGGGGACACAGGGACAACATATATCTTATACCTGGTATGGAGGCACTGACTGCTTCTCTAATTTTCTAAATTTTGTCAGCAAAGAAGGAGGTAAATTCATTGCTGGCCCTATTGGATAGAAGAGACTGAGGCTATGTTTAATAATGTTAGATTTAGTCTGTTAAAAGCATTATCTGCTGAACTTTTAGGGACAGGCTGTGGCTGTGACTGAGGAATGGATGCTAAATTTGATACATTTGTTGAATTGTTTGGGTGCATCCTGTTTCTTATCAGATTCACCATTCTTTTTCTGTTATAGTAGTAACCTCATGTCACTTCAAAGGCCACAGAATATCATTAACTAACTAGTTTGTTAGTTTGTGGAATGAAAGGTCATGTTAAAAAGCCCAGTTCATGACAGCAAAGCCACTGTGTATTTCCCCACTGTCTAGAAAGGTTACAGAAATGTTGTGTCCTGCTCTTTATTGGGTTTGGGAAAGTCTACATTCATTGATAAAATCGGTCAGCGATAGCTGTCATTTAATAGTCGTCAGTTAAAAATAAGACTATTTTTGTCTACTTCTATCTGAAATTGAGGACACATTGTTGCAAAAATTAAGAATTTTAGGGATGGTATTGTTGACTGTATGTGCTGTAGCTAAGGGGGTGGCGGTGTAGTGAATGGTCATTGGCATTAAAATCAAAGTCGACAACTTTGTAGTAATACAAATGTAAATTATAAAGTCTTATAAGGCAAAAAAAGTAGCCATCTGTGAGTCTGAGAAATACCTTGAAAGAATATCTTAAACATGATTTGCTGGCATAATAAGATATTTATATCCTCATCCTCCTGTGATATAATGTAACCTGACGTTACTGCCTTTTTAGGAAGAGGAAGGGTGTGAGTAAAGTATTTTGACACTACTGTCCGACCTAAACATGCGGTTTATGTTTTATATTTTGTCACATGAGGCCCTGAAGATGTATAAATAAACATTTTTGAAATCAGTGTTGTAAAACAAAAGGTTATCAGTTGCAGCTTTAAATTGTACCTGGCTCCATGGCTTCAAAGCAGTCAGATGTGATCACTTTTTGAAAGAGGAAATATGAATGGTAGAGCCCAAAGGACACAAACAACACACACAGGCACCTTCCAAAAATATACTAAATAACAATTATCATGCAGTGATCAAACAAAAAATGTTTGGAGAGGAGACATACCAGCTGCAGCCAGGCATTTGTGATCAACACTTGGTTCTTTTCATCCTGGAGGGGAACAGGAGGAGAGAGAGAGCATAATCAGCAGTGAGTTGACGTTGTTTTAGACAGATAGTGAATGAAAATATTCTGCAGGGCAAGATAAAAAAAATACTGCATGTCTGGTAAACAGGAGGTGAGATTAGGAGGCAGATCAGCAATGAAGTCAAACTGCAGCCTCAATGACTCAGAGCTGGCATGCTCACTGAATGACAATGATGGCACAGCTTTTTCCTCTCTGCCGTTATTATTTTAACATAATGGATAACGCAACTCATGTTTTGCCATTTTAAACAATGCTGAAAACAAAAATAATAAGAAAAAAAAAGAAACAGACAAGTTACGTAGGGCAAACAGGAATTTGCACAGGATGTAGACAGTGACACTGAGCAGTACGGATGGTTCCCTTCTCCAAAGTGATGACCTAACACCAATTTCTATCAACGTCATGAAAAAAGAAATACACAGACATGGTAACCCCTGCTGCATTTCGAGACATTTCACAAGGGTCAGCTTATGGTCAAAGTGTCAGAGAGAGAGAGAGAGAAAAAAAAGGTAAGCATGGATAAATATAAAGAGATGAGTGACAGAAATCAAAATGACAGAGACAGAAGCAATGCAGACAGAGGGTGAGATAGTTCATGAGACAGCAAAGAGAAAAAAAAAACAGAACGAAGTCTGAAAAATAAGCACAAGAAAGAAGAGAGAAGAAATCTGAGTTGGGAATGGACTTCTTTAGATTCTGTTTTGCAGAATCCTACATGACAGCGACAAGTTTTGTTCCTTGTGTTACACACCAGTACGCTGTGTGCCTGAAGTGTTACAGTATCTCTCTCTTACCTCTGAAAATATGTGCAAACTGCTTGACAGTAATATTGGGTCACAGCAGCAGCTACTCTCTGCATTTCTTAGTGGATTAGCCCTTTTTTCTTTCTTTCTTTCTTTTTTTTTTTTAATAGAATCACCAAAGTGACTTATCATCTTATCTTCTACCCATGACTGAAGCTGGAACAACACTTCTAGTTCAACCCTTTCAGAACTTTTCCTTTAATGTTACTGTGGTAAAATCTAATCATGAAATCAATTTGCTCACTTTATTTCTTTCTATTTCTCATCATACCAGACCTAATCTACTGTATGGGTTTCTTTCTTATCACTCTGTTTCATACCGCTCCTGCTTGTTTCATCCTGCTCGTTTCTCTCTCAGGACATTATTTCAGAGGGGAACCCTGAAAAATGTGACATTGAGAGACAGACACAGAGGAGTCTGCTTAGACTGGACCTTAACTGTGCACAAGGTATTTGAATCAATCGGTTTCATTGTTCTTTAGTGAGGGGTCAAATACCAGTGTGGTCCTTTTAAAGAGAAAAAGTGCTCCTAATTTAGGTATTAGGAATTTTCAGATAATTAGATTATACAACAGTAGATTAAAGTGCATAAGCCTGCTTGAGCCACATCTGTTGTTTGTTTTTTTCACACCTGAATACAGTAACCATTCAGCCTGATGATCTTGTTATTTTTATCCAGCCAGTTTTCAAACCACACCTGGAGGATTGATTTTTTAATCAATCCTTGTTCTTAATTAGGAATAAAGGCAACATGAGTGCAGACTGAAAGCCATCGTCAGCACTCATCCCCTCAGCTGTCAGGTTATTATACAGTTTACAGTAGCTCTATACTACAACAGCCGTTCAGTAAATCCCACCCTCTGTTCAGTTTTTGTTGAAACTATGTTAAAGAGGTGTTGATTCAACTTAATGCACATGCTGTAATTTGTGATGCTGTAGTATTGTATTGCTTTATACTGAGGTGTTTTGAATAATTGATATGAAATGGATTGACAAATGTATGCAATTTATGTTTGCAAATGTGTTTCATGCATATTATTGTCTTAATGACAAAAGCCATCTTATCTGGTTCCACTGTTCAAATCAGCTGGTAGTAAAATTTGAAGTGTTTCATTTTTTTCTAACTGTACTGATTTTATTTTATTTTACTGGCAGCATCAGTATTAAAGTTTTTACTTTTTGATAGTTATTTAAATAAACTTGTATCTTTGAATTACTGCCTTAGAAATATAGTGGTCATTCATATTTGAGAATGAGATCACAGATGTGGTGAAACCTAAAAAGGCCTCTTGCTTGTAGGTACACGCCTTTAACTCAGATTTTTGGAGACCACAGAGGAACTTTTCCCCTCCTGCAGATGAATGTGAAAACAAAGTTTGAGTGTCAAACTCTGCACATACATCATTCTGCACAGTGAAAGTCAAACATCCAAGTGAAGTAATAATAACAAAAGCGCTTTTTGAGTTGAGGGGGTCTTTAGAGGTTGCTCTAACACTCAAATCAGCTCAACTCATCAGCAAACAATGGAAAATATTGGTTTCATGACCTCTGTCTCACTCTCTCTTGCTCTGGTTTCACTCTTCACTGTCTCTGTCACAATGACCTTTTGATGTAAACAGTGATGCAACAGAAAACATGAAGATAGACTAACTATACACTTAGGTTTGGAATTACCACAAGTTGAACAACAACTATGTAAATAGAGTGTTTGTAGCATAGACTGTTCTTTGTAATCACAAACACCTATTTTCCGTATGTTTGAAAATACCCTTGAGAAGAAATATATAAGTTATGAATCTGACACTCCTTATAATACACATTATCCCATTCACTCACTTTATCATTTTTATAAAGATGTATATCAGCTTCAGAAGGCGTTTAAACTCTGTGTAATCAATGACAACCTAACCAAACTCAATGCTCTTACTTCCTATGCAGTGAAAATCGATTCTCACACAATTGCCGTTCCTCTCTCTCCTCCCCGCCTCCTCACCTCCTCCCTAGCTCCCTTCACGCTCCAATCTAATCTCTACCTGTCCTTTCCGATCTGTCCCTCTTTTAAACAGCCTCCTTTCTCCACTGCTGAAATAAAACAGCCTCCCATTGTGTACTTCACAAAGTGACGTTTTTCTGTCCCTTTGGTGTGAGCATGTGCGATCGAGCGTGCAATTGTGGAGATTTGGCTTCTGTTGGAGGTTGCTGTGTTTCCGCTCTGTTTTGTGCCTGACCTCTCTTTTGTGGTGTTTTGAGGGATTTCGCTCAGCTGCAACGGGCAGTATCAGCCTTGTCACACCCACTATAAACACTCTAATCTCCTCATAAATCTGCTCTGATTGGTTTTAGACAGGCTGGCAAGGGATTGACATACACTTGCACTCAGGGAAAGCTCCTTAACTGTATTTTATTGCAAGTCATCTGATATCATATGGCCCAGGACAAAAACATGTTTCCATATATATGAACTGATGATTTACTGTAAATCTTCCTGTGTATTGCTCCAGAAATGGCTTTGTCTTTGTGGTATTCATTCAGTTTCATCTTCCTCAGGGAACAATAGGATAACTTCAGTTCTTTCAATACACATCAGAGGATCAGTGTTTTTTTAAAAGATATTGAATCAACAAACGGTAGAGAAAAGAAATCATGAAATCATGAATCATATCTCAGAATCCTCTGTTGTTCTTCCCGCACTTGGCTTCACCTTCAATTTTCATAATTTTCTTGAAAAATAGATCTTTAACAGGGCATGGTGATGTGAAGGATGAACACGATGCCCTCATGTTTTAACAGTTCAACAGATGTGTTTGAATTTCTGCTGCAACACAGCAGCGTCTGTGCAGAGGAAGCAATGCTGCCTGCTTTGGCAAGAGCACAATGAAAAGCGTCTCTCTACATATAGCTGCTGTCTTAGGGATGACAGAATCAAATGTGAACACAAGCAGAAAATTGCCAGCTATATTGTTGCATTTGTTGAGAGGAATGTTTCTGACCTTGTACATCTCAATCAGGAAGACTTGGCAAGACAAGAGTTGTTAAGTCACTCTAACGATCACCATGCCAACATCTACTGATGAATGGCTTTTGTATGTTTGTTTGGTTTGCTTTATTGGTTTTGACTGTTTTTTTTTTTTTCATTTCTTTCTTAATGCACTGCATGTAACCTTGGCAGTGGAGGAGGACCGTATTCAGATCAATTTTTTTTTTTTTTTAGATTTTTTATTTAGTTAACATGTTAAAAAACAGTTAACATGTTAAAAAAAAAAAAAAAAAAAAAAAAAAAATATATATATATATATATATATATATATATATATATATATATATATATATATATATATAAATAAGAAAACAAAACAAGAATAACCAATAAAATTAACAGCAAACATATACGTCAAATTCTCCATAAACAACATAAATAAATATTTCATGTCTGAAAAGGAGTAGGAAGATGTGAGTTCTTATCAAGTCCTACCTTTTTTAAATATTTTATCAATAATCTTACATAAATATTCTAACTTTAACGCCCCAGTATTCAGCATACAAATCAATGATCAAATCAAAAACAAAAGTAAAACATTCAAAACAAAAACAAGAACGAAACAGTGAGTATAAAACAAACAAAACAACAAAATCAAAAACAAAAGTAAAACATTCAAAACAAAAACAAGAACGAAACAGTGAGTATAAAACAAACAAAACAACAAAATCAAAAACAACGTACACATCCTATCTTACTATGCCAGTTCCCCTCTCTGATCATCCATTCCATATCCATTCAATATGTTATTTAAACATTCGTTTAACTGATTAAGTGTTCTACATGTTTTCATTTACTCACTACAGCTGTTCCGTCAATTAACTCCTTTGACTGTGATACAATGATATTTTGCATTAATCCTCACTAATTGTTTCTTGAACATACAAATTCTTCTCATATCGTGTTGACTTTCTCTCATTTGAAACAACTTTTGGATACTATTTGGTAATTGATGTTTTGCTTTGTACATGATTTGAACCATTTTGACCAGATTTTTAAATTTTATTGCTTTTAATTTGATAAGGAGTAGGTTTGTTGGTTCTCTATAAGTGGTGTTGTTTACAATTCTTATGGCTCTTTTTTGAAGTATGAAGATTGAATTAGTGTTTGTTTTATATGTATTTTCTTCACTTCCACACAGTAAGCTGTATATGGGACTATGAAGGAACAGTATGAGGAGTATAACAAAGTTTGATTTAGAAGATCTCTGACTTTATATAATATTATAATTGGCTTTGATATTTTAGCGTTTGTATAATTTATATGTGGTGTAGGACAACTTACGGCTTTTCTATAATTCATGGATAAAACAGCCTTTCTTGAATCTCAAATTGAGGGGGTGAGTGAATATCACAGAGACATGGTTTAATGCCTCACCCTGAACCCCGAACTGAGCTCTTTGCCAAGTGGGTGTCTGTCAAGATGGTACTGACCAAAGTAAACACTGAGAGAAAATGGAGACTGAACAGACCTCCTGAGAGACCATTTCTGACCAATAACTAAATTATGGCCTGAACTAAAAACATAAATCACCTTTGGGGTCATTTGGCTCAGAACCAGGATTGATAACAACATACAGACAGAAAACCTCCTTCTCTTATCTTAACAGACCAAGCGTCATAAACTCTAACTCATGTTCCTGGACTCACGTTCCAACTTTGATAGTTGTGTGATTATCTATTGAAGAAATATTAATTTTAGATTTTATTACAATTTTTACTACATGTGACATTACTTCCCTCTAGTGATAAGATTTTCAGTTTCCTTACGTTAAGAGTTGATGAATTTTTATATGGCAACCATGCAATGCTATTCTAAAATCACCAAAGTGTTTAACCTTTGATCTATTAACCTCATAGACAATTGTATTTTAATAGATAAATTAGATAAGTAGTTGTATTTTGATGAATGAAGTTAAAAAAAATGTATAATATAGTCTCATTGAATGCGTATTTTAATCTTTTATTGAAAAAAGTTCAGTTTGTTTTGATTTATTTATAACATTGAGTCTTGTGTTTCCATGTAGTGTATTCTATTTTTTAAGTTTACACTGCTAAAGATTTGAGTGCAGTCAGATTAAACTTTATTCAGCATTCAACTACAATTACAAGAAGCCAGCCAACGCCTGAATTCTTTATTCCAACTGAGGCGTTGCTTGGAAGCAGAGAGCGATGCTGATGAAACTGGATTCCTGACTGCTAATTGAGAGCAGTGCCGCAACTAGGACTTAAATTGAAAAGACTCTTTTCAGAGCAGCCTGAAACGGCTTGACTGATTTTTTAGCCACTTCAGGGCAGCAGAAACAAGTTATGAACACAACAATGTAATATCATCATCTTTCAAGTTGTTATTACAAACTTTTTAGCAAACAATTGCTGATTTACACATCCAGCAGTTATACAGATTTGTAGTCGTGTTTCTGTCCACCTGATACATGGAAGTTCAATATTTACTCTCCTTTAGCACTACTTTTGCTCTCTATCTACTCCTGAGGGGAATATCTGGCTCTTTAGCTGCTAAATATTTCACTATGTTAACCAGCTAGTCACTAACTGTTTGCTAACTCTGTTTGGTGCTGAGCAGGTAACGTTAGTGTACAGTGGGTTTTAGAGGTTTTTCTCTGAAAATAGCTACCTTCTGCAGCTGAAAATGACACTATGAGAGCAATGAAAATGAACCAAAACTGTAAAGTTGCAGCCAGACAGATAAACAATGAGCTGAAAGTTGCTATAAAGCTCCATACAGCATAAAGGGGGCTGCAGAGTTGGGTGAAAATTCTCAATAAAAATATTGATTACAGTCGCTGTAAGTAAAACTAAAAGTAAACCACAGTAAATAGTTACATTCCACCACTGAACCTTAGTTTCTTTGTACACTACATAAGGTTCAGGATGACCCCTTCCATACTGGATGGTGACCAGTCCTGAGTGTGTCTGCCAGTGTATCTGTCATTATTCATGGTGATGAACCCACTCTGTGGACATCAACCTGCCCCAGTTCCCTGCATAGCGAGCTACCTAGCAGCAGATGGAGAAATCAAAGGCCACATTACACACACACACACACACACACACACACACACACACACACACAAACAGCTTTACATTATTTACAACTGCCCAGTAAGCATTAATTTATATGGTCTTGCCAGCTTATCCATTATGTATTGGGTCAGCGAACAATGTAGTTAACAATACATGAATAGCAAACAAATACATATAATCAAACACATTTAACAACATATATTCAACAAATGTATGATTTTCTTTTGGCAGGAGGGAGAGGGGGCAGTGCAACAAAGCTCTCCAGCTAATGCATGAGGTTGCTTTCCAATTAACTTCAACGGACACTTCACAAGGATGACAATATAAACAATATCAGTTTATGAATGACACATTTTCTGTTGCTTTTCCACAACAAAAAACATTAATTTAAACCACCTTTCAGAAAAAAAAACACTAAGTATTCTAGTCACATAATTTTCAAAGAGCCATATGTTCTCTCTTGAGTCAGCCTCACCTTTTGACTCTGTATCGCCAGTCTGTTGTTGGCAAGATCTGAGAATACATTAACATGTTGTTTCATATGTGCTGTAGGAGCCTCGACCATATTAATAATAGAGCGGGAATCCTATATTACTGCCCACCATACGGCTCTTACCACCATGTAGTTATCATGAGGAGACGTACACGTCTTGTGACAGGGCTGGCTCAGGGATGTGACTTGGTGTCAGCTTGGGTTTTTTGGATGAGTGCGTCGGCTATGGGGCCAGGGCTAACAGTCAAGAGTTTATGTGTGGGTTTGTGAGAGGATAGGTGCATGAGATGGGGAACAGGAGAAAACACACAACGAAATGCAGGGCAAAAACTGGAGAAACAAAACATAAAATGAGATGTGACAGAAAATCTACCCACAAACCACAGAAGTGTCAGTGCAAGAGCTGCAGGTTTGACATGAAAAAGAGTGAAGAACAACAGAAAAAGAAACACATCGAGCTAGATGGAGTTTCTGAGTGTGTTGGGGTATTTGTATGTGTGTGTGTGTGTGTGTGTTTGTGTTTTTGTGGGTCTAAAATCTAGGACACTTGGAAAAGGACTAATGTTTTTAATGTAGCTTTTGTCTTAAGAAACCACTTCAGTGTTGACCATGAAGAACAAACATTGTGTGGTATTATATTTTTTGACATATTGTTTGACATTTTGGGAAATATACTTCGCTTTCTTGCAGAGAGATGAGAAGATGTCTGTATAGCTTAGCTTAGCATAAAAACTGGAAGCAGGGGAAAACAGTTAGCCTGGCTCTGTGTAAAACTGACGCTTCAGTGGGACTTTACAAGGGTTATGGGCAGGACTATTTCTTGTCTGAGAGCAATGACTTCCTGGAGTCTTGTTATCACTGTGGGGTTAAGATGAAACAAAACCTGAAGTCTTTATGCTAAGCTAAGCTAACTGTCTCCTGTCTGTAGCTTCATATTTACTGGACAAATATGTCATTGGTGTCAATTTTCTCATCAAAAAAAGCAAGTATGTGTATTTCCCAAAATGTCAAACTATTCCTTTAAAGGAGACGTATGAAAAAATGAATCAAAATGGAAAAAAGGTCAAAGAGTTAGGGAGAGTTTGGATAAACTGAGAAGAAAAAAAAGGGGCAAAAACTGAGAGGGCATATCTCAACACTGAGATTGAATTTTCTTGTCCAATGAAAAGAGGGACTGAGGGTGTGTAGCGCCACAAAACAGAAAAGGATCGAGGGGAGAAACAAAGAACTTGTTTTTTCAAAAGACAAATATTCTCACTTGGCTGGGTGCTGCCACTGGTGGAATAACAGTTTTAAGTTCAGAGGAAGATGAAGTGCAACAGCCACAAGGCATGTGGATTAGCATGCATCACAATCACTGTAGATAAGTCACACAGAATACCTTAAGCATAAACAAAACAAAACAATCCTGAAAAACACTCAATATGTAAAAACTTTCCCAAAGTGTTCAACTTAACTTTCTCTAGCCCGTTCTATTTGTTGATTTCCAAACTCCACACACATCTTCTCCTTTTCTATCTGTGTACGGTGTATCTTGCTCTTATTTGCTAAAGCACACACACAAAAACACACGCAGGTGCACACACTCACCACGTCAATGATCTGTAGCAGCGTGAGGCCGAGCTCCACCACAATGGGTGCTGAGTCGTTTTGGACGGGTCTTTCCAACCGATTGTAGTTGACCATCAGGTCATGGTATAGCTTCCTCTGGTGCACACCGCCATGACAACCTGGAGGCAGGAAAAGATGTAGAGAGGGAAATGATGAAGGGAGTGAAGGAGGAAAATGAGAGGTCAGGAGTGGTGGATTAAGAAGAAGGAAAAGAAAGAGGTTGTTTTTGGTATAAAGAGAGCAGAGGAGAAATAAGTAAGAGTGACAGACAGTAATGGGATTATAGGGATAAAAAGAGAGGGGAAATGGTAGATGGGTCGAAAGTGAGAAAGAGAAAAATGTGAGCAATAGGAATGAAGAAAGTGGGAGGGCGAAATGGCAAAAAAGACAAATTGAATAGTTAAGTATGGTGAGGGGAAGGAGCTAACAGATTTAACTTTGCTGTTTACATCTTAAGAGTCAATCAACCCAGTAGTTTAATAAAACATACACAAAATATTCCCCCACACATATTAATGTCTATAATCTAATCAACACTATTATTGCAATTATTTCCAGCGTTGTTCATGCAGGGCCAAATTCCTCAAGAAATCCTGATTAAGTCACGATAGGCTGAATATAATGAGCACATTATTAACTCAGTGAGCTTTAATTATGTTGATTGCCCTCTCTTTTAGTCTCTCCTGTATTTATTAGACCTCATCAAGATGTTTACACTGAGCGAGGCATTCATTTTTAACAAGAATATTACAGCACAGTCAGTCACTTCTCTTTCACCAGTGCTTATAATAGAAACCTGGCCTGAGGTAACAATAACTGTAATGATTTATATTACAATATTATAGAATCTAGTCCACAACATCACAATCCTTAAACATCTTGGTACTGTGTTTTATCATATCACAGCCCCCAAAAAGCAACATATGAAGTCTTCAGTACAACCACTTTTGAAGCTTTGAAAATGTACAGTGAAACTGCCTGAGTACATTTGTACATTTCTTTAGGAAAAAAATAATCTGTTGTTGAATATGAAAATTAACATATTTGCTATATCTGCAATACTTTCCATCTTAAAGCAGTATCAGTATTGTTTCTTTTTTGTCCACTACGGCTGGCAGCACAAGCAGTAAACACAACACTTTTTATCACCACAGAAAGATGCTCTGGGAAACGTGTTACCAAACAGTTGCCAAGTCAGAATATCCAGCAGGCAATGAACAATATTAACATTCATTGTAGAGTTGTATTGCTGGCTGCCTGGCAAATGTAGGTCCAATATCCCTGCTCCTTTTAGCTCTGTTTCCACCAACTCAAAAAAACATCTAGCTCTTCAGGAGCTAAATGTCCTAAATGCTCACTATGTTCACAAGGTAGCTGCTAACTGTCGTGTGGTGTTGTGCAGATAAGGCTAATTCTGTGCAGATAAATGTGAAAACAGCTGCCTACTGCTGGACATGAGGCTGATTAGGGCAGTGTTAGTGAACCAAAACAGTAAAGTTGTGTGCTATAAAACCAAAACAAAGATTCTAAAATGCTCCATAGAGCTGAAGATACCTGTGGTTTTGTCACTACGAGAAACTCTTCTAACATTACACATGGTCATTTGATCCAATTGTTTGATTTGTGCAGCTTTAAAGCTATGTGTGGAATTTGAAAATGTCCTGCTTTGGCGCTCCCATGTGGTAGCGTGTAATCACATAAAATTATATACATGTGAACTTTAAGTTACTCCAACATCCCAGAATTTATAGGAGGAGCAGCTTCTTCTCTCACTTGAATGTTGCCACCAGCACAACATTTGCAAAACTCCGAGACCCCCCCCCCCCCCCCCCCGTCATCCTACAATGTCTCATCTCATCCAGAACTGAAAAGGTCTCAGCCTGCATCTCCCCAGTGACCCTTGTCCAAATTAGATGTTGTCTCAACATATTCCAGCAATTACCGAGTGACAGTCAAGACGTGAGAGCACCCACAATGACTGAATTGATGACTAATTAGCTAATGAGGCGAAAATAAACAGGCAGCTTGTTGTGTGTTTGTGTGTGAGGCTGTTGGTGAGTGTCAGATGGGGCACCCTTAAATTTTGGCGTGACGGGGAATCTGCATAATGGGCGAGAGTGGCAGCCAGCAAAAGCTTCGAGAGTCAATGGAGTGAAGTGTACCGAGCCAAAACAGACTGAACAGAGTTGAGCTTAACAATAAATCCCCCTGTAACACATCTACTGCAAAGATGAACACTTCTCTGAATGGGTGGCAGAATGGCATATATTGCATTATTGTTTCCAGTTTCCAAAAACATGCATCAGTACTCCTGCGTCATTCCTCTTGTGTATACCATAATTTTTCAAACCAAAAGTTTCTGCCTATGAGAGGGGACAGCCAAGTACAGTAAGTTCTGAACAATTTGTACTCCCTACTCCTGGAAGAGAGTTCAACATCTTATAAAAGCTCACATGGACAGATTGAACTACAAACAGGTAGACTGCAGTGGATACAGTATGTACTGTACAGCCTGTTGTTGGTTAGTTGTGATGACTTATTCCATTGAATCCTCAGGCAGTGTGTTTGTGTGTCTGTGTTATTAAACTGGGCTTTGGTCTGAGAGCTTCATGTTTATCCCTACAGTGTCCCATATGTGATGCTTTATGTCAGTAGTGCAATAGTTACATAATCACTCTTACTCACTACTCTTTGTTTGCCTGTTTTCAATATGTGCTCCATGTTTGTATTTACAGAGCTTTGCCATAGTTACTTGAATGCATTGCTTTGAATTTATAGGACAGTGTCTGATAGAGCTTTTATGAAAATTAAGATATTGGCCAGTCATTACCTTTAGACATTGGCAAAATATACTTTTGTTAACATATCTGATTTGATGATAGCACTCAAATTTTAAAAGTAACATAACACTCCCTGAAAATAGTGTTATTTTGTTTTACAAATAGGGTTGTATAAATATGATTTTTTGTTGGGAAAAAGGGAGGTTAAAAAAAAGAAAGAAACAATTGTTTTAATAGACTTCCTCTTGATTAACTTCTTGCCTTGCTGTAGCGATGCAGAAGTGTGCTTTAGGGAGTGTCAGTGCACTGTAAGATCACTGTTGGCTGTGGTTACAGGTGCAACAGAGAACATTTCTGACCACACACAGCAGTGATGTTGTCGGGGAAACAGACTTGATACTTTCAAACAGAGAGGGCTGTGAAACACGGCTTTTCTTTTACTTTTATTATGAAGAAAAATACTGGATAATGGCAGCTTCACTCCGAAATACTGGTATTTGTATTGGCCTTGAATACAAAAATCAACGTCTAACTGAATTGATATTGATCTGCTTTGGCTAAAAATGTGAAAATCACGATCATTGGAAGAACTTACAGTGAATATTCACCATGAAAGATACATTGTACAGTTGAGAATAGATACTTTTTACAGCCACACTAGGAGGGTGTAACATGACCTTCCCTTCCCGGTTACTTTTAGATGATGATATCTTTGTGTTTTTCACATGTCACACTAAACTCCTTTTTTTAAAAACACTTCTGTTGGAACAAGAACAATGAGCTTATTTTTGTTTTGCAAAATCAAGCCATGATTAGGTGTGTCTCTAAGAAAAAAACTGTTACTATTGTAAAACAAAGTACTTTATTCTGAATTATCTGTGAACCAGCCCAATACCTTAACATGCCACATACACAGTCTGTCACAGCTGGCTAAAATGTATTCATCAAAAGAGTTGGCACCCATTTATGGAAAAAGTTGAAGTTTTCTATTAATCTTGATGTTAATCTCAAAGTACATTAATTTATAGAAATCAACAAGAGCATAAGATGCATGCCAATTCGCCCCAACCTCACCTACTCTATATAAGCACCATGTAATAGCTCAATAGATAGAATAGAACTCAATAGACCTGCTGTATTATCATTGATGCCATAAATAGTCAAATCCAGGAATCAGTTGATTCTCCAGAAATCAGGGGAGACTTAACATAGTCAGGAGTGATCCGTTCAGGCTCTTACATCCAAATTAGTTTAATTAATCTGTGATGATTGCCTGGGTCCACAGCTTTGAATCCACCCATTCTACGGAGATGACTGGTTCTACTTTACTTTCAAGGGTGAACGACTCATAAACTGAATTGCCTGTGTGTCTAGCATCCCAGCAATAAAATAAACCTTGTTTTATGTCTGAACAATACAACTGAGCTTTAACGATTTTGGATCGAAGGAGGCCCCTGGTGGGCTCTGAAATGGAAATATGAGAGGTTACTAATGCAATGAGAGAGATATATGGTAGCTGTTTGAAACTGATAGATGCCTTCAGGCTACGTTATTGCTCTGTCCGTATTCGGTGTATCTATTCAGGTTGTGGATCATATAGCAATCAGTGAGTGTAGTGTTGCTGAAAATTGAAAAACAACAGTTTTTCTTAATATGACGAGATTGAAGTTGAGAGTGTCGATCTGGGATTGCAAGTAAAAGTATGATTTGGTCATGGAAAACTGGGGCAGGAATATTGTATGGGAGGTAGGCAGGCCCCGAGGGAAAGATGAATATTAAGAGAATGTGATTATCTGTACGAACAATAGTGAGGATAATATTTTGTTAAGTGAAGTCAGATGATATTACGCGCTTTTTGAAAGTGGACGGATGCGCAAGCAGTGGCTTGTGCAGACCATTAGTCAAAGCAGCATCATCAGGAAGCATCATCGTCATTTAAGATAAAAAAAATTACTTGGTGAGCAGCTTTGCCTGGCAAAGAATTGAGTTGTATTGCTGAATGAATACAACTGTGTAGTTTGTTTATTGGTCCATCCATCAACTGCTGCTAAAGTCAGAGATGCACACTGACTTGCAACTGGACAATGTAGAGACTCGAGGGAGAGAAGGTGTGAGAAGTGGAGAAAAGGACTGCAGGCAGAGTGCCTTTTTTTCCTGTTTACATTTTCCACACTGCAGTGATGCCCTCAGGGCTATACAATATAATAAGACACTAATCTGGTCTTCCTTAAAACCTTTGTGACCTCCTTTAGTGTGACAGGTCACACTGTCAGCCAAGTACACCAGGGCAGTAAAGTGAGGATGCTGAACAAGAGATGAGCTGTCGTTTCTACAGTATCTGTTCTTATCCCTTACAACAATCTTGTAACAGCACTTTTCTAGCACTCCTTCATGAGAACAGAGGCTTTGAGGCTGAGCTTTTTCTCCATTATTCTCTGTAAAGAATCATTTACGTATCTCTCCAGCTGTCTGTACCACCATTTGTCTACTCATTCATATGCTATATAAACCTCTATTATGCAACAGCATGGACAGTGTAAAAACAGCTATTGATTCTGCTTTTTTAACCTCATAGATTTTGTCACTTAAAAAAGAGAATGACAGACAAATTTATGCCTTCTTTCTACAATCTTTGAAAATAATATTAATTTTAGTTTTATCATCATTTGCTTCACTGACACACCTTGAACTTGTGGACAAAATGACAATGTGATTTTAAGGTGATGCAGGATTTTATATGTACTGTATATCCTAGCATCACAGTTGCCAGATACCAGACAGAATTGTCATCTTGTTACACTCCATTTGACATGCAACCAACATTAAATTAGAGTACATATGAACTAGTTTTTGGATGACTACTGCATACACACACCATGCAAAATCTAAACTCATAAAATGTTACAGGGCATATCCCTAGCTTCTCAGTAGGACATGTTTAAGAAATTGTTTGAGTAAAGTACAGATGAGGTGTAGAAAACTATATAAACTGTGCACCCCTTGTTTGCTCTTGTTCTAATTTGGGCTTTTCCCATCTTTGTTTATACCATATTGGAGCTTTGAAGGGCCAAAAGGAAACCTCTAACAGCTTGTTGCTCGCAGCAATATTAACCTCACAGTAAGAGGAACGTTTGAGGACAGTAGAGCACAGACTGACTGGAGTAGAGCCGAGTCAATCTTTAATGTCCCCGAGAGGCAGTTTAGTTTACAGACAGTAGTCAAAATGAATAGCACAACATAAAATACATAGTAAACGAAATACATTAAATACACAATGGACCTTTGTCACTGCAACCATCTAAAAGTACACAATGAAAATGAGTGAACAGCTCGCTGTCAGCATTTACAGCGAGTGACAGACAAAATTACAGCTTGTTTTAAAAAAGCCAATAGTTGAATGAAGCACCTCATATACCTATTAGTGCTCCCTCTATAAAGAATGGTCGTCGTAGAAGACAACACCCCTGGGACAGTCTTCATTTTGTACTGGATGTACTGCGGAGTTTGCAATACTCTTGTAAAGGCTTTACATATTGTTGTCATAGCTGCTGCATATCTATGTGTTGGCTTACACATGATTAACTTTTTCTTGATGGATGTTCCTTTCATTTTTCACATCAATGTTGCTTGAGCAAAAAAATGTATTCTTTCTATTATCACATTACATGTATTACTACAGTGTTTGTCTCAATATTTTTCCCTTTAAGATATAGAATAGATATAAGCACCTGTTATGGTCTTAGCTACAAGCTGATGAAGGAATTTATCAGAATCTACATACCATTCAACTCAGGAACAGCAAGCATGACAACACTCACAAGAACTATCCCACCACAGAGACAGATTAAATATTGATCACCCACAAGCACTCCAAACATCTAGGAGACTTGGCCAAGTTTAGAATCGAATCACATTTAAGTGGCTGGTTCACAAATATGTGTATAAGATCAATACATTTCTAGAGTCAGAAGCGAAGAAGAAGAGTAGAGCTGAATCTGATTGGGTCAATGCATGTATAATGCACCTTAGGTAGATCATTAAATGTCACTGTAGCTTAATGTTTAAATATGTTGCAAAGAGCCTTTCCTCTTACCATGCACTACCATGCAGAAAACAAGTAGTCTTGTGCATCATGCAAGTGTTGCAGGTTACTTTTTTGCTTCACATAAGTAAGATCCATTTATGCTGTCAATCAGGATTATTTGACAAGCTATACCCACACAACACTGGCACACTATCATTTATAGTTTTTATGGTGATGATGTGAGCAGACCGTTGGCTATGTGCATATTCAACAGATGTGGAGCAACATTAACATTCATTTAGAGTTGTGTTTGTGTGGACTTGAAAATTTTAAGTCAAATATTCACTCATCTTTTAGGTCTCCACCAACTTCTGAAAAACATATCTCACTCTACAGCAGCTATGTTCACCAGCTAGTTGTTAACTTGGTCTGGCTTTGGTGCTAGACGTTTATCCTACAGTGGAATTATCAGTGGAATATAGCTGCCTGATGCAGCCGGAAAGGTTGATGGGAACGGTGACACTGTGGCAAAACAGTACTGTCATGAACTGTTAAACCAAAACCATGAGCTAAAATATGCTGAAACCAAAAGCTCCAAATTAAATGATGAAACATATTGTTGGTCCATGCTCTCCAGAGCTACATATATGTTTTCTGATCTGACGCTCCTATCGGCAGGATGACATCATTTGGCTGCACCTTTCAAAACTGTTCATCATGGTTACAGTAAAAAACACATGGTTAAGATTAGAGAACAATCATGGTTTAAAAATGACAAAAAACATGGTATTTGTTGCTCTCTTATAATGTCATATGATTTCCTCCTTTGTTCCCATCATAATTACTACGGCCACTAGGGGAAGAGTCACTTGAATGTACATACAGTAAGTCATTTTGGGGCACTTGAAACAACTGATTCTGTTGTTTTTCTTGAGAGGAGTGTCTCGCTGTTTTTCTTGGGAGGGGTGTCAATGGTTAACTGTTAATTGGTTAACCACGGAGAATATTTTTGAGCAGTTACGCATGTCGGTCTACAGGTTAACTTGGATACACACTCCACTAATGTCTTCGCTGCTAGCTAGCAGTCTGTGCTAAAAAATGAAGCGCACTAAAAAGCTTGGTGTGTGACCATTTCCTTCAGAAAGGCAACAAAGTCAAATGTATGTAAACTGTGTGATACTACTCTTCACTTTAGAAGTAGTACAAGCATTATGCTGTACCACATTAAGAAAAAGAACCTGGCTGCCATGTCCCAGGATGGCTCGCAGTCACAGCCAAAGACAGCCAGAGGAAGAAAGTGTGATACGTGCTGGTCTGAGGCCATCACCCAGTTGGTGTGCCAAATGATTGAGACCAATGAGCTGCTAATCAGTGTGGTAGAGGGCGAAGTATTGAAAGAGATAGATTGGTACCTCGAGCCTGAGTACGTTATGCCATCGAGAGTTACTGTGACTAAACGCACTGAAAAACACTTTGAGGAGAAGAAGGATGAGCTAAAAGTCAGGTAGCCAGAGCAGACAAGCTAGCTCTGACCACCGACCGTTGGACAGCTCTCACAAATGAATGAATCCATGACAGCTTTTCTTAAAAATTAACTGGTTAGTTACCGGTTAATGGGTGTCGATCTATCAAAAGCAATATTAACCTAACTGACATCCCTAGTCTCACTAAAACATTCAGTAGAAATGAAGGGAACTGCTGAGCTGGCTGATTATAATTTGTTGGTTCGTCACTATAAGCAATAACTTTCATATTATACATTGTCATTTTTTCCATTGTAAATACAAAAATATTGATTAGTGCAGCTTTAAACAAATGTTGACTCTATTATGCAAAAACTCAACACTCAAATCTTCACCCTCTTACTACATCCCAGAAAATGTGATTATATAACACCGGCAACTGTATGGAAGCATGATTACGGACATTAAAGGTCAAAAAGCACATCAAAAGAGTCTTAAATCACTCAGCCAAATTGCCATCAGGGCGACTAAAGCTGTTGAATAGTATGTAGTAACAATTAAAAATGACATTTGTCTGAGTCACCTTGATGCAGCCCCATGAATCATTCCAGATTTATATACATTTATATTCAATAATTTTGTCTTTTAAGCTGATGTTTTCATTGAGGGTCATTCCTAATCATCTGCAGTGGCAATTATTTCTCATGATGGCCCAGCTGGACATAACTCCTGCATGTGTCTACATGTTTGAACCTTGGACACTGAAAAATAGCTTTTTACAGATTTTATAGACATTGTAGCAGTAAGAAGAGTCAACATTTTAAAAGCATCTTTCTTCCACTTTTATAGTGTAGAGGATGACCTCTCACGAGCAACCGCTGTTGAAAACATCTGTGACAAGCCAACTGCAAATTTAGGTAATCGTGTTCAGTGAGCAACGGCAAGACTGGATCCAGGCTACATTTGACACACTTAACCCAGAGAAACTAATTGGAGGGAGTGTGTCTGGAACAGAGGGTGGACACAATAATTCAAACAGCTAATTGTGTGAGCATCGGGTAACAAACAGTACATAAATATTCCAAGCTTTGTGGGGTACTGTAGCACTCCTCGTGAAGGAAATCCTTCACCTCATTGAGGGATTCATTCTGCACTCCAGACATTTCCATAAAGGCTCAAAAACTCAAAGGTTTACATCTGGTGATTAGGTATCTCATGAAGAACATCCTACTTCATTCTGGTGTCTATGTAACTGCACTTTGTTCAGCAATGGGCCATCACTATCATAACACATGGGTACAACTACACTCGTATTATACCATGAAGCTGCAATTAGTCACTTAATCCATTAATTGATAAGTCGATCGACAGAAAATTAATGGCCAACTATTTTGATAATTGATTATTTAGTCCTCTTTGATAGTAAATTGAATATCTTTGGGTTGTGGACTGTTGGACAGGACAACAGGAGACATCTGAGGACATCACTTTGGACTTTGGAAAACAGTGTTGGACAAATTTTACAATTTTCTGATGTTTTATGTACCAAATTACTAACTGATTAATTGAGAAAATAATCACCAGATTAATTGATAATAAAAATAATAATTAGTTGACTAATTATCATGTGGAGCACCTCTTTGCCTGCTTTGTAGTTGCTCACAGGTGAAGGCCTCTTTGATTTGGTATGTGTTATCCTACAACACTGTACAACCTGTTGTGAGAATCTGTGAGGACACTTTAATTTAACCTCACCTATGTACATTTGATAAGGAAATAAATGATAACAACCCTGATCCATTTGAGAAAAAAAAAAACTTCCAAGAACTGTACTCTGGTTACACATCTTATTCCCTCAAAATCTACATACTCTTCCATATAGCAAGGGGACCTCAGGGAGTAGTTGTTCATATCTTCCTGGATGTTCAGTGTGTCTCTGTCTCAAACCCCCCCCCCCCCCCCCCCCCCCCCACATCAGTCAGTCAACAAAGTATGTTCCATCATTAAATCATGGTTGCATAAGCAACAACATGTATGTATATATAAAAACACATCCATCTAGAGATATAAAATGTAAACCAGGGATTCAAACACATTACAGAGATTTAACCTCCTCTGAGAGTCTTCTCTGTTCCGCTAGTCACGCATTTAACAATCCTTTGGCTGCAGATTACACTGCAGGGATGAACAACCCCAGTGGGCTTCGGGACGCCCTCCTTATTCTGGGCCAGATGTTGTCGGTCTGTTAAAGAAGGCTCATTCACGCACGAGCACGAGCACGAACACACACACACACACACACACACACACACACACACACACACACACAGAGCCACGCTGTCTCGGCCACACGCACGTAATACTGCAATATGTTTGAGGCTGTGGTCATGTTATGGACTTCAGACACAACACAGTAGCCTTTACAAATATCTTAGCACAACTATAAACTACAGTATATGTGGTCTTATTATTGGCTCAGTGGATATACACAGATGCTCCTGACAGCCACTTCCAGATGTACAATGAACAGCGGAACTACGCCGAAGTATGTCTGAACTGCAGCTCTCATCTTTCTGAGAAATATGCATGCAAATGATGCTCAAATAACAAAACAAAAAAAAGAAAAAAGAGAAGAAAAGAAAAGAAAAAAGACAAGAAAAGAAAAGAAAAGAAAAGAAAAGAAAAATGTCTAGCTGCATCTTTTGTTCTGCTCTTAAGATTGACAGACGTGCACAGTGACCCACCTTGACAGCAGAAAGTCGCCCACAGGTAAACTCCAATCAATACGGACCCAGTACACTTCCGAGGATCCATCGCAGCGGCGATAACAGAACTCCCTCTGTAACCCGCTGGAGATGTCAAACTTCCAGGGAGTGCAGCTCTGTCAGACTGCTGGTGCTCTCTCTCTCTCTCTCTCTCTCTCTCTCTCTCTCTCTCTCTCTCTCTCTCTCTCTCTCTCTCTCTCTCTCTCACACTCTCTCTGTGGATGTTGGAGGAGAGACGCACGCGCGCGCTCATACACACACAGCCGATGTCTGTCCCCTTGTGTTTGAGTCGACTGTCACCGCACAAGTCACTCTGGATTCAGCTCTCTTTGCTCTCCCTCTGCGCTCAGCTGTATTTTTAACATCCAGAGCTTGTCCTCTGCGTGTTCCTGTCGTAACCGTGCGCGGTGATGACAGCCACCTGTCCGCTGGCTGCTGCTGCGCAATGCCGTCAACTTCGTCAAGGTTTGTCCCCTAAAGTCATTTTGTCCCCATCATCCTCTTTATGGATGATAACTAAGAGAGAGATACGCACATCTCCCATCAGGCGGCGACAGGGCCCCGCCCCCCGCGACTTTGGAAAAGTTTTTTAGTTTTTGCTGATATAATTCTTTGATCAGTGGAATTGATTAAGGTTTATTAATATAATGCGTGCTCAATAGTGTACTTGATTAGTAGGCTTTTGGCGTCAATCAGAGTTTATTGGAGTAAGGAGGATTATCTCCCCTCAGCCTAAAATAAAGGGAAAAACATTTATACAAAACAATTTAGACATTTTTATAATATTTGGAACAAGTAGTGCACAGATCCAATTCAGGGCTGCAGTGGTAGTCCTTTCCTTCTCTTCCTTTTCCGAACTGCTCTCAATCTTGTCACCCTTCAAATATTCTCCTCCATCATCTCCTCCTCTTTCCGTCCCACTTCTTCTTTTCTAGCAACCTTGTCCTGTTTTGCAAGTGGTCAGCCAATGACAAAGCAGATTTTTGTTTTTCCTCATCCCTCTCTTCTCTTCATCTTCTTGCCTCTTCCCCAAAATTATTCCTCTTCTTCAGCCTCCACAATCTCCACATTTTCACCACTGGACATCATTTTTGGCATCTTCAGCTCACACAATTCAGAATTGATATCGAAATTGCGTAGTTGCACAAAAAGACATTTTAGGATATGAAAGGGACTTTTTAATGTATGGATGAACAGTAAGGACAATTTGAAAGGGGAGAAAATTGATGGTAAGGCAGGTCTTCTTCTTCATATAGACCTGGAGTACACATTTAGTCTTTGTGGGTGGATGATGGATGTATTAAACAATGATTGAGGTACCCAAACTCATTTATTCTAATAAAAGCTTCTTACCAATCAGCACACGCAATGTTTAACTTTCTAATGTGGTATCCATGACTCATGTGCATTAGTGCTTCTCTCTGGCCGAGCATGCATATAAATATACTACAGTTTGGATTTTGAGAGCCAGAAATCTCAGCCTGTTGCAAAGAAATTGTTACTTAATATTGCCATTGGTCTGTAATTATATTCATCCTCTGTGCATTCTGTACATGCAAATTTTGCCTCCAAAAATTTTGCCTCAAACACTTTGAATTCTGCACACTGGATTTTGAAATGCTCAAACCTCACTTTAGTAATGCAAACATCAGCTGGTATATGGCGCATTTCATACCAAAGACATTATCCATACAGTATATGTTGCTATTTTGAGTAATGAGCATTTCTCTACAGCAGTGATGCAGATGATACATTCACAATTTGATGTTAGCGTGCACCACTGAATTCATCTTTAATCAGCATGGCAGCCGTCTAGTAGAGTAAATTTTGGTGCATGTGGCCAGTTGTTCAAACATATTGCATCACATAATTACCTCTAACGAGACAGCCTGAGCTTTAGTGTGGTTCTGTCCGCGGGAGGGGGGAACATCTTCAGGGCAGACCTTACACACGCCATGACACAAGATGGAGTATTATTGTGTGTGTGCAGGTGTGCGTAGGAGCTTGTGTGCATCCGCATTAGCCTGTATGGAGACCTGATTGTTGTGATGCGTTGATGATCTGTTTTCTGATCTGTTTGCTCTATACCAACCCTGTCTTCTCTGCATTCCTTGTTTCATTCCCTTTCTGTCCTCTCCTCCTCCTCGCCCCTCCATCTCTCTAATCCCTCTTTCTTCCACATCTCTGTTTTGTACTTATGCAGCACTGCCTGTGAGCATCAGATGCAGCGATGTCCTCAGACCATTACGAGAGAGCCTACAGTGCTTCTATAGCTCTCACTATCTATCACTCTCCCTCTACCATTCAGCCTCAGTGTGCAAACCTCCCACCGCCCCTCTCTCCCCCCTTCCTCTCTTTCTGTCTCCCTCTGGCTTCAGTCTGGACACAGTGTCTTACATGTATGCAGACTGCCATCAGCTCACATTAAATAAATGTCCTTATGGCTGAGCCTGCGGGGATAGGATTTGGTAGTTACTGTGTGTGTACTTGTCAGAGTGGGGGCTTGTGTCTTTTTGAGTTTTTTTTTTTTTTCTTTCTGTGCGTGCACTGTGCACCTGTTTATTTACAGCGCAGTCCTGTATATGCGTGTTGTCGGTCCAACTGAAAGAACCTCCCCTCCCTTAAAAACACACATCACATTAACATACAGCATAGTAGCCTCAAGCCTGTGCCATAAATAACAAACATATAAACAGCATCATCATCAAACATAAGGCTGGACATGTGATTTATACTGAGGCTTATCCTGCAGCATATTTCACCATGTTAAATCAAAATGTACTATACATGTATGGTAGGAGGAAGGTCACTATCAAAGAACAATTCTTCTAAAAAAATCACCCTCTTAGAATTATAAGGTTCTGTCTGACATATTTGGCAAAAGTATTATTGGCTCTGAAATTGAGAAAAGTCAAGAGATAGAAAAAAGTTCTTCCTCAAAAATCAATCGCAAACTTGGTAGCATAAGGTTCCATCTGCAAAGCACCAATCAGTGCTCGGAATATAGACAGCAGGACCAATCAGGTTCCGCCTCTTTGCCATGTGACCATTACGTTGAGCCTCTTCACTGAATGCAGATGCAGCTGGAAGAAGCTGAGTTAATAAGAACGGTAACAGTGAACAAAAAGAGCAAAGTTTGCTTACGTTAAAGTTAACTTTATTGTTGAATAAACTGAAAGACACTAAAGCACTCCAAGGGGAACTCCAGAGTCATGTGAGGGTGGTAGTTCTCTGTGGGTTCGACACTACAAGTGTTTCACATTACATGTGCTCATTTTCTCCATTGTTGATATAAAACTATTGCTTAGTGCACCTTTAAATTAAGAAATCAAGCTTTAAAATCCATCCTACTCTTTCAATGAATGCTAAATTTCAATATGACCTTCACCGTATCTACTATAGATACATTTATTTACACAGGAGTATATGCACTGTAGCCTTATGTTAAAATCCAAACCATTAACACAGTCAGTCAGTAGCACAAGAGCTAATCCGTCTCCAGTGACTACTTCCTTTGCCTCTTTGGCTTCTCTATCTGTTACTTTATTTTCATTTGTCTTGTCTAAATGATCAAAAAAAAGAGACATTAACCAACACTTTTCACTTAGACGGTCTACTCTCATGACAGAAGCTAAAGGTCATGTTTAAATCGGGCTGTGTTATCTCTCAAAGGCGGGATCACACCTTTAGACATGGAAGCTGTGGTGAGTTACAGAGCATGTTTTAGAGCGCCTACAATGACCTTTCCACAGTGCTATAGTGCTCCTGGCAGTCTGAGTCATGTAGTCTGAAAGTGACAAGGCTTACACACACACACACACACACACACACACACACACACACAGTTTGTACATGGGATTTAAAGGATAAACCACACAGGTGAGGATACAGTTATCTTACTGTTCTGGTCCCCAGCTGATCAATTAGTAAGTGGATGCATTATCAGCTTTTCTCCCCAAGCTTGCAACCACAGAGCCAGGACCCTACCCTAAAATTTCCCCATGATGTACAAAGTGGAGTTGCATCATTAAGAATGTATGTGACACTGACATTGTGAAGAATGTGTGTTTCATCCTTTCCATTCAAATGAGCTTCAATCCACTGCAGTGATAACAGATGTGAAGCAGAAAATTGAGTCTTTCTCTATGCAGAGAAATTCCCCAGAGTGCTGCCATGATCACCTTTTCAGTCTTTTCGCGTTCATTGCTACTGGAGCTGTATGTCATAGAAAATAAAGTATGCACATCCCAAGTCAATACTTAACAAAGGCACCTGTACACTCTCTGAATGTTGCTCATCATGAGCTTTTAGTGTGAATTTAAAGCCTGTATCTCTGTCAAGTAGTGCCAAGACTATAAATTGGAATACCTGACACAGACACGCAGGTCAGGGTGGGTGCAGACTACAGTACGGTATCTGGTTTAGCAGTGAATGTTCACTCAGATGGATAAAACTGCCCTATGGCATCAGACAAACAATTGAGTGGAAATCTCTGTAAATATAAAAATACTGAATAAAGACTCCACACAAAATACTACTGGCTTGTGCCCTTAAGTTTGTATTATATTCTATAAACAACTGAAAACAGACTGTAATTTCTTAACTCTATTGAATGTAGTGCCACAAATGTTTGTACAGATGTTCATGGTTGTGCTACATATCACAACCTCTTGACTTTGTACTGATGTTCTTTGAAAACTACTCTCTAGAGACTGAAAATGTGATCGCTGTTATTAGTCATAGGTGTTTCCAAACAAACTATTGTGCTCAAAATTCTTTGTGGCAAAGCAAAATGTCACCCAGTGTAATGGTGTGACTCACTGATGTGTTTTTAATCATTTTTGGACAACAACGGACCTCTACAGCACAGAGGAATACAATATATCAGGCTTTGGATAGTCATGCAGTACTTGTAAGTAGGATGAGTTCATTGTTGGTTTGGCTCTGTGCATGAGATTAATTGACAATCAGAAAAATATAGAAAATCACCAGCTGTATTCTGTAACACTATTGTAACTGCATTAAAAAAAAAATCAAAGCCATGTACTATGATTTTTAAGGTTATGGTGAGATTTCGGTAATAGTTTAATCTAGAAAAAGCAGTATGGTCCACAGCCTTGTGCTTTTTTGAAACAAATATATTCTTTTTCCACACGATTTAGTAATATTAAATTATTAATTTCCCAGCAGCTCTAGAAAACGCTGAGTACATGAAATATGCTTTTGCTCGAAAGAGACGGTCCAATCCAAAATATTTTGGGTGTCTTACATACGGTAGCAGATTTTTTTCTCAATCCACAGACCTGAAAGCTTGTTTATATGGAATCCTGAGGGGCTCACACCCTCCTCTGTCACAGTCTGTCTGTCTCACACACACATGCACTGTGCCTTTCTCATGCACTCTCAGTCAGTCTCACACTCACACAGACATACCTACGCACTGACAAACACACAGTGGCACGCACACACCTGTCTGCCTGAGTCAGATCTGTAGCTGTGAATAATAGAAGAGTGGGCTGAGGTCAGACTGTTCAAGTACAGGGGAAACAGGGGGAGGGCTTTCACTTGAGCATGCCAGCTCAAGTGAAATCAGAGACCGAACTCATTTCACCAAAAAATCTAGGCCAAAGCACAAAATGCTATGATATCACCTGGACACGCCACTTGCCACCCACCATATTATGTGATGGGTGACAAAGGCCTGAAGGCTAGATATATAAGTTACAGTAGCTAATAACTGGTAGGTTGGTGGTTCAGATAGTCAAACTCAGCCAGCTGGGAAAATGAGTTTAGCGGAAATGAATGAGCTGCTTTCTCCAATTGTAATTTCTACAGATGATGTGCCCTTTAGCAAAACAGACGACATGGAAAGCTTGAGTAGAGCTAGTCAGTGGGGGGCTGACAGTATAACGTAACATGTCATACCTTAGCACAATAAAATACATGCTCAAAAATAACTAAAATCTCAACAAAAAATATGACATTATAAGCTTCACAGAGATAGTATCTATAGTTGTATCTGGAAATAGTACACAGGTTCTGATTTAATTGAGCCTTTCCTGTGTGTGTGCACTGCCCTGTTAGATGTTAATGGCTGTAACCTTATAGCTATTCATCGAGGTTGATGCTGTGAATGAGGATGCAACATAAGGTGTTGGAAACATGGTCACAAAAAGGTTACTTTGCTTAAATGTTTATTTGTGCCATGACATTTTTATAGGTAACATGAGTTCATCTTGTTAACTTCTTAACTGACTGACTGTATACTATATTTGAAAATGATTTCATCACATCATTATTTTTTAAGTGTCTGTTTTCAAGTAAGAGCAACTGTTTCTCTTGCAAAAGAAAAAGATGTTTGCTGCCATTTAGTGGTGATACTGTGTCATTACAACCCAAAACCCAACCTAAGTGTTCCACTGCATGACGTCTACTGTAGTCCATCCTCTAGTATTTCATGACACTTGCATAACATAATCATGTTTGTCCTGACGAAATCAATAAACATTGATTTTGTACATCAGATTTCTTTTTATTATCATCATTATTACAGCACATTAAGTACAGCTTGGCAACATACTGTAGTGCATGTGACACACAAAACAACTCATTATTGATGGAGTGATACTGTGAAAGTGGTTGCATGTATTATTACAATGCCACAGTTATACAAACATGGATATTGAAAATCATACACGCTACTATAACCTGCTTATTGCTGTCAGTCGTTTGCACTCCTGTGCATGCACTTTACACTGAATGACAAGCTGCATCTAGAATATTACAGTATCCAGTAGTCATTACAGGCTGCAAACAATACTGTAGGGAGGTAAAAGTTTGTAGTTTGAGCTTATTTCTACAAAAAAAATATACAATACAGTTGTTTTATTGAGCTTATCAATAAATCATAGTCAAAGACCAATTGGAAAACAAGAATGAGCTGTTGAAGAGTATTCATGAGTGTGTTCATTAAGGTGAGCTGAGGTACATCTGCAGCGCAGGGGTGAAGATTAGGACTGTTCCTAATATTGACACTGTTAGGAAGGCCCAGAGGAAAATCCTGTCCAACACCTGAGCCACAAACTTCCAGTCTTGTACTACCTGAATGAGAGACACAGAGAGAGAGGGATGTATAGACAGATTAAGAGAGGCAGAAACAAAAAGAGTCCACAGGTGTTGATGTGAAACTTAAGCAACAACATCTGTTATTCAGGACACAAGAACGATTCTGTGTCCCTTTATAACACTTATAGAGCAAAGAAGAAATCAGTTAGGAACAAAATTTTAACGAGCAGGAAGCTGTAATAGTATAAAAAAATTCAAAGAGAACGTCACACAACATGAATGCAGAAACATTTCATCCCACGCCTTCCCTCATGTCCACCCACTCACACACCTCTCGTATGAAGTGCTCCTTTTTGATGTGACGGCTGATGTAGCGAACTGAATTTGTAGCTTTCTCCAGCATGGCAAGCCAGGCTTGGTTCTCGTCCTCCTTCCCTCCGAGGGGTCCTCTCTGCTGGCCGGCACTGTGGCCAGGAACCCCCCTCCTCCCTGCACCTCTGCGGGGCTTCAGCTCAGGGCTGCGCATCTCAATATCTGGGAAGTGGTATCTAAGAATAGTGGAAACAATTGATTTCACATATGTATCCTGTCATATACATGGGTAGATATTCAATACAGGTGATCCTATTTTACCTGTCAGTGTGCCCCCTCATACACAGCAGTCTGGGCAGTCTCTGAAGGAAAAGGCTCTTTACCCAGGGGGCCATGGGGTGGTAGGTTGCAGAGGAGCGATGATGGACATTAATGACAAAGACGGTGACGATGATGGAGAAGGTGACAAAGATCATGATGAACAGCAGGTACTCTCCGATTAGTGGGATCACCTGGGACAAAAAATAAATAAAATGGTTAAGGAATCAGACAAGACTCTAAAGTATATATTTGTTTCCTCAGGAAATAAAGAATATATTTCATAGATGCAGCCTGTTTAGTGACCAGTTTATTTAATACTTAGTATTTAAGTACATTTACTAAAGTACTGTACTCACATACTTGTACTTCACTTGAGAATTACAAAGTATGATGCATTGTTACTCATTAAAGGCCCTGCATACCCACACAGGTATTTTCAGTGATGTGGCTGATCAGACCTACTCTGGTTGGAGTTATGCAAAGCTGCCTATGCTGGGATTGATGTGAGGTTACCAGGTACTAATAAGAATGATGATGCCACTGAAGTCCCAAAAAGTTTTGTTTTTTTTTTAAATCATTTTGTACAAGATAAAAGCTTTTGCACACAAATTATTATTCTGTGGCCTTAAGATTAAAAATATATAATGATCTGAAATGGGCCATTATGCATACTGAACACTTACTTTGGATGGTTTAAGTGCATTTACTTATTTATTTTTACATTGTGGTGTTACTACTTTTAACTTAAGTAAAGAATTTGAATACTTCTTCCATCACTTTTGAGTTCTGTATACCACATAAATAACCCTCAATGGACAATTTGGCCAACATTATAAAAGCATTTTAACAGACTAATACTAATACTTATAATGGACTATACTGTAGAGTAAAAAGTATATGATTTTGAATGATGTCATTTTAAGCTCTGCTTTTCAGTTGTGTTCTACATTGGGCTGAGAAGTGTCTGAAGCCAGTAGCTTGTTAATTGAGTTGACATGCAATAAGCTGCAGGTAATTGAGAGGACTGTGGCTGTGGTCTGTGTTAATTAGGTCATACTGCAAATAAGATTACAATTAGGATAACTGAACACATGAAGTGTGGAAAGAAAAAAATACAGTCGAGTAGGACCTTTTGAAGTCACATCGACTTCAATGTAAACTTTCAAGGTTGCCCACCTTTGAGGATGATGGAATAATTTCTTCTATGACCAGGAGGAACACAGTCAGTGACACCAGCACAGATGTGGAAAGTGACAGTTTCTCTCCCTCGTCTGATGGCAAATAGAACACTAATACAGTAAGAAAGGACAGGCCGAGGCAGGGGATGATGAGGAACAGGGTGTAGAACAAGGGCAGCCTCTTGAGGATGAAGGAGTAGGTTACAAACGGGTACCAGTAAACCCCATCCCTCCTGCTTCCTTTGACTCCTGTAGCATTGAGGATTTCCCACTCGCCATTATCAAAGAAGTCTTTGCGGTCCACATAGTGATCCACCAGGACCAGATCCACCATATTTCCATCATAAGTCCAGGAGCCAAACTTCATGGAGCAGTTCTGTCGGTCGAAGGGGAAGAAGGTTACGTCCATGGTGCAGGAAGACTTGTAGCTGGCAGGTGGGGTCCATGTTATGGTACCATCCCAGCGCACAATGGCTTTTGTCATCAGGGAACCCTCAAAGCGACCATCCGCACTGGTAGTAGATGGGAAAGAGAGGGAGAGGAGAAAGTTAAGAAAAAGCCACGATCACTGGGTAAGGTAATGTGTAAGAGAAACACAGAGGCAGAGAACCAAGTGTGAGAGACAGCAATAAGGAAAGGCAAATTGATTTAGGTTACAAATATGTATCAGAGTTATCAAGCACAACCTGAGAATGTGTTGCTGATGAGCACAGAGTGCTGCATAACTCACTTTTCATACAGGACGATGTCAGGCAGCCATATAGTCTCTGAAGGCACTCTGATGGAGGTAATGCCTGCATAGTCATCTGGGTTCCACTTCAGCTTCACGTCAACCCACTCCTTTTAAAAAAACATGAATCCATACAATGCATGATTGGTTCATTGTTGATGTAGAATGATCAGATAATGACATGGTTGAGTGCATATTCTTCCATTTCAGCACGATGGACAGCAGTCAAATTCAGAGCAAAAACCACGTGTATGTAGTCATTGTACTGTATAATATATTTTCATTGTCCCTTTTCCCCAGTTTGTTAATGTGTCCATGATCATTACCACATTTGTGTATAATTGATTCAAAATCAAATTGAGTAAATGTCTTTTGAGTTTTCCTTAACAATGAGGTTGACATTTTGATTTTTAGTGACATCTCCACAACTATTGGATGGATTAACATGAAATGTGGTACACATGTTCATGTCCTCCTCAGGATGAATTGAAATCACTTGCTGATGCGTTAAGTTCTAGCTACGTTCTAGATGTAGCGATATCATTCCAAAATTTCTATTTGTCAAATATATTTGTTTATGAACTAACACCTGCAAAACTAATTGGGGATGCATTCAACATTCCCATCAGCCTCAGCTGTACTAGGCTACTTTGTGTTTAGTGCTTATTGGAAACTGTTAGCAAGCCATCATCACTGTACGTAATTACCCTTAGTAGACTCTTTAGTCTTGTTTTAGACTCTTTAGTCTTCTTTAGCCCCTGATAAGTTAAAGCCCTTAAATATCTCTTATATCCATTGGAAATTTGATGTAATTATTGACATTACTTGATACTTTTTAATATAACTTTTACATTGCATAGACCAGATTTTATGTCTCTTCATATTGTACCCTTGCATATCTAAATTCTGAAAATAACACTTGATTTGCTAGGTTTATTTAAATAGTCCTTCAGTAAAATCATATTACACCATACTGAGTGGCATCACACTACATTGCATCCTTTTATATACTATAGGGTATACTGATGGTTGATACCAAACCACAGTTACTAAAACAGCCATTCAAAATGTAGAGATCTAGTATCTGTGAAGAGTTTGGGAAGTGTTCATTTTTACCTGCCAGAGCCAGACATTTGTAGTCATCAGTTGGTTTTTTTCATCCTGCAGGAATAAAAGGGAAGAAATTTTGTTCACAGTTTATAAATCTTAGTGGCAGTTACTAGGAGCGATTAGAGGGGCTAATGAGGGGATGAGAAGCAAACCAGAAGCTGGAGACAAAAAGTTGAAAGTTGAGGAGGATGAAAGAAAGTACTTAAGCCCAGTTAGACAGGATTTTTTTTCCAAAGTGGGTTAATTGCTTCTCTTGCTTGCCAGTAAGAAAGCACACAGGAACAGCTCGGGGGTTAAGTGCCTGGCTTCAGGGTATGTCTACGTTGAGCATTTAATGAGAGAGAGAGAGAAGCACAAGGGACTCTGCAGTGACCAGTATCACTGCTGTCTCATTTGCTCAACATGAAATGTTGACATATACTGTACTGTACAAAAACAAATCAGAGAGGCATGGAGAGAGGGTGACTGAGAGGAATAAGAGGATTGGTGTTCGCTGTAAGCTGAAAGTGAAGTGTATGTGCAGGAAAAAGGTAAAAAAAAAAAATAAAATAAAAGTAGAGTAGAGGGAAAATCTATGGGATAGATTTTTCAGTTTTTCGGCCCTTGAGAGGCACTGAGGTGAACCTTAAAACAAAGTATCAGTAGTTTAGTTGGACACCACAAGAGGGCACTCTACTAAATGTTATTTCTGAGACGGCAAGGGTATGAAGATCAGATGCTGATGTAGTCAAAATGTGGCCCTCTGTGGAGTTAGGGGAGCGGCTTTGTGTGTGTCCTTGTGTAAATAATAAATGCGATCTGGTTCCTCTCAGCCTGATGGCCTCATTACTTCCTCTGCTGCTATGAAAGACCACTTTGGACCTCTCTTTTAACCTCTCTTCCTCTCTCTTCTTTACACTCTCTATTCCACTCTTTGCCCCTTTAAATCCCTCAGCTCCTCACCCTCTTCCACTTATTTCCTCACACTTCTGGTCCTCAGTGTATCCTCTGTACTGTAGTTCCTCTACTGACCTCCTTTAACAGCCACTCTCTACAGCCTTTAATCACCATTCCTACCTTTCTCTGTCTTTGTATTTGTCTTCTCCTGCCCAAGTTATTAACCTTCCAGCCACCTCTTTATGTCTTGCCTCCCTCCAAATAATGAACAATATCTTCTATATTGTTCTGTCAGTTCCCTCCTTTGCCTCTTTCTTCTAAATAATCACCAGTCCTTGTGGCTGCTCTATATTCTCTTTTCCATCTCAGTAATGATGAGGTTTGCTTCCTTCCTCATGTCTTCTTTCCTTCCTTTCCTCTCTCATTCTGAAAAATATCCCCTGATCGTCAGCGGACTTTAACAGGATTTTATCAACCGTGTTACACAAGGCAGTTTTAATTTCTGCAGAGAGCTTCCTTAACAGGTGCATACAGCTTTAAATCTGTGTGCTGGGTTGCGTCTCCTCGAAGCATTACAACACTGCAGAGACAGTTTAAAATACCCTCATCTATCTAATATTAATCTAATACATAATATATAGCAGGGCCATCACTACACCACTGAGGACAATGAGGTCATGGCAGTTATTTAATTTTTTAGTAACCAGGAGGGAGTTTACATTCTCTAATTAAAAGACTTCAGTTTTAACTAAGAGAGTTTAATATTTTTGAATTTGCCTACTTTTAGGCCAACAAAATAATGCATAATTTAAGGCTTTAGCATTCTCAGCTTCTCCCGCTGAATTCTCATCCTGGCAGTGTGGGATTTGAAACACAATTTAGACCTTCATGTTGGGAAACAAAATTTACACAACATACAGTTGAAAAGTTGACTGCATGAATAAATTATGAAACCCTTCTCTGTGTGTTCTGTGTGTGTTGTCCTCACCACATCAACCAGCTGTGAGATCTTCAGTCCAAAGCGTAC
Organism: Thunnus albacares; assembly: GCF_914725855.1. Classification (NCBI taxonomy): domain Eukaryota; kingdom Metazoa; phylum Chordata; class Actinopteri; order Scombriformes; family Scombridae; genus Thunnus; species Thunnus albacares. The sequence continues at coordinate 10,169,568 of NC_058108.1, read as the reverse complement.
AGTGATGGTGTCGTTGGCATGCTGGACAGGCCGCACCCACTTCTGGTAACCCCTGAAAAGGTTCCTCAACAAGGAATCCTCCATCTCCGCCAGCGACACAAAGTCCTCCTGAGCTGGAAGGAGCCAGGGAAGAAAGTAGTATTGAGGACAAAATCAAGAAGAAGTAAGTTTGGGAGAGAAAACTGTATAGTGTGCACAAGGTTATAGTTATGGATATGATTATAAGTGGTGAAATTAGTAGAGCAATTGATTAACACTTAATTAATCTTCTTTGGATTCATCTTTTAATAAAAAAAGAAAGAAAAGAAAAAAGACCAAGAGTCTACAGCCACATTAGCACTAGAGGGGAAGTCACGGGATCACTTAAGTCATTCAGATGCATTGTTTGGGATTGTCAGCACAACATTTTGTGCCAATTAATTTAGTAGATGTAGAGATATTTCATCAGATAAATGAAAATTTTGACCTGCTGATGGTGCCAAATAAAAAGTCAGGGGATCACCAAATTCATCTTCTGGGTACTGTGAATATTTATAGCTCTAATTACTATTACATGAAACAGGTTTATGATAATCCATCCAATAGTTGTCTAGATAGTTCAGTGTGGACAAAAGTGGTGGACCGACTGACCAATTGACAACATTAACTGGTTTCAGGTTCTCAAAGGTGAGGATTTGCTTTGATTTACTTCATTGTAAATATAATTTGTTGGGCATTGGGAAGAAAGAGAGATAACAAAGGTCCTCTGCTGGACTTGAACTGTGGACATTGCAGTTATGTGGTAAGTAACCGCTAAACCAGTAAGCTGCCAGGGAACCGAGAGGTTTTGGACTGTTTGCTGGAAATTGAAATGATGGGCATTTTTCCTAAATTTTCAGACATTGTATGAAGTAATCATGATTATAATAAAAATGAATCAGAAGAAATTAATTGATAAAAAAAAAAAGTTAGTTGAAGCCCTAATTATACGGATAGTTAGCTCATATGCATGTAATATTCATGTACACAGACAGATGTGCACAAGTTGTGCCTGAACAAAGTGAACTCTCTCAAGAGTCTAAAAAGCAAGTGGAAGCAAAAATTAAGTCAGTGCCTTAGAGTCAGACACACACACACACACACACACACTGTCAACCCCGGACTGACAGCTGGTCATGGCCGAGCAAATGCATCTAAGCTCCCAAGGCTGACAAAATGATCATGCTGACATGATCACCTCAGACAGAACAATTGCCAGGGGAGACGAGCTGAGCTCAGAGCGCTTTGTGCAGTCAGGCACAAGACATAATAGTCAGTTAAAGAGTGACGCTCACACTGAGCTGGAGACAGTACAACGAAGGAACAGTGCTTTCACTTCACCAGCCACTGTTAAGAGAGCAGACAGCTGCGAGATATCAGGTCTCTTAGGTAGACAATTAAAGAAAACACACTGTGATGTTTTCCACTTTTACAGAGAGCGACTTGACTCTGCAGTTAAAATATACTATCTATGTCAAAGCGTCAGTGTGAAACATGTTGTTTTCAATAAAAACTAAATGGTTTAGTCTAGTAGTCAGACTGCTCAGAGAGTATTAAGTAAGTTCAAGTGCACATGCTCATCAAGAACTAAATGTCCAGATGTCCTTAAGCAAGACACTGAACCTCTTCACTGTTACTCACTGTACATAACTAAGATGCAGATGACAGCAACATTCGCTGGATGCTCAGAGCATTATTTGGTATTTGTACTGGAGCTGTAACTCAGCGGCTCTATCAGCACAGAGCTCTGAGCATTCATCCACATAAGAGGGCGATATTTGGCACTGCCTAAAGTATGTTAGTGTGGCAACACAGGCAGAGGCCAATAGACAGAAAAGAGAAGTTTGATTCAACAGCCTCTCAAACAAGGGGAATGGAGCAGAGGAGTGGAGAGAGCTGATAAGGAAAGAGAGAGGCAGAGTGACCCAGAGCAATTCCCTCTAGTGTCTGAGAGAGACAGAATGAGGGGGCAGGATAGAGGTTGGTACAGAAGGAGAAGTTAACTGGGGCAAGGGGAATGAGAACAGACAGCAAAACAGATAGCAGGGAGAAAACAAATTCCCATTTCAACTTGAGTCTTAAGACAGATAAGTCTCATCCCACAGTACATGCTACATACACTACACTACATAGTCTGCTGCTATAGTTTACAGGAGAGAGAGACAGGAAGGACTGTGTGGTTGTTTTAAACTTTCTCTGTTATGGACAGTAAAAGAAGAAGCAGTATCATCTTTCTCTGTGTTTAAATTTCTTGTTTAATTCATCACTTGTTCAGGGGGCTGTTTAGGTTTGAAGGTAGAATTTGTATTATACAAAAATATGGTCAGGGTCAACATACTGTCAGAAGGATATGAAGAGCACAAAAGTCTATATTATACCATACATAAAGTGATGGTCCAAATATTTTCATTATTGATTAATCTGCTAATTGTTTTCTCGATTAATCATTTGGTCTGTTAAAATGTCAGAAAATGGTTAAAAAATGACCATTACCATTACAGTTTCCCAGAGTCCAACCGACAGTACAAAAGCCAAAGATATCCAATTTACTATCACGTATGATGAAGAAAAGCATTAAATCATTACATTTGAGAAGTTAAAAACAATAAAATTTTTGTCATTTTTGCTTTTATGAAATTACTGAAATGATAATTTGACTTTCAAAATAGTCGCTGATTAATTTTCTGTCAATTGACTAATTGATTAATGGACTAATTGTTGAAGCTCTAATTACTATTACATTTTATTACTGGTAACTACACCTGCAACATGACACCTGTTTGGTGTCTTGGTAGTTGTTGGGGATTTGAGATTACTATTTTGGCAAGTATTATTGTCAACAAATCCATGAAAACATCAAAACCATTTCTCAATACTTTCCAACAAGCCCATTTCTTTCAACTGCAGACATAAATCTTTAAAAAACGTGTCACAAATATTTTAAAGAAAAAGGTAATGTAATTTCTTAAAACGGCTGGGCACTGTAGTTTTTAGATCTGTTACTTAAACAGGAGTAGATAGTGTATTTGTTGGGGACTAATTTAAACAGATTACTATCTACAGCAGCAGGACAATGTTGTGGGAATGACTTTAAAGATCCCCTCCAGACATGTTTTAAAGGTGCAGTGCATAGAATTTAGTGGCATCTAGCAGAACGGACTTGGCAGATATGGAATATAATATTCATAAGTATGTTTTCATTGGTGTATAATCACCTGAAAATAAAAATTGTTGTGTTGTTTTTGTTACCTTAGAATTATATCATAGCATAGGATGTGGGTCTTCTGCCACGGAGCCCGCCATATTGCACCACCATGTCTCTACAGTAGCCCAGAACAGACAAATCAAACACTGGCTCTAGAAAGGGCCTTTCGCGTTTTTCACGTTTTTTGCAGGAACCGTAGGTTCTCCCGCATGCTTGGAAGGGGAGGGGCAGGAGAGGGGTTTTCAGTTGGTTGCAATCTGCAACCTCACCACTAGATGCCACTAAATCCTATACACTGGTCCTTAAAGATGTATATAAAATATTCTACTTTGAATAATAATTTGTGTCTAATATGTTTTTTCCATACAGAAAGTTAAATTATACTGTTAAAATCCTTAATATGAAATCAACTCCTCACCCTCAATAGCAATTCCAGAATCTAGAAATATGTAACACAAGATGTCTCCTGCTTCACTATAAAGTCCATTCTCAGTCTATGTGCACTGGAGGCTTCAAGTTTCCACATCAAACTAGTGTAAGTTGAGTATTGGACCAATATTGGCTTCCAAACTATTTGTGATCATCATCATGCTCGTAGACCCACCCCTTAGAATCAGATTTTCAATAAACACAGAGAAACTTTCTGCTTTCAGCAGATGAATGTGAAAACAGACTTCCAGTGTCATACATCATTCAGCTCAAACATCCAACTGTAGGAACAAGAAGAAAAAAAATTTTTTGAGTGGAGAGAGACTTAAACTACAGTGCCCATATTCATTGTAATGAAAAAACATGTCACCAGGTGCAAGGGTGTGGCTCATTTATGTGTTTTTAGTCATTTTTGTCTTTTCATGGGATTTGTCGACAATTACAAAAATATAGAATATCACCATGCTTATACGGTATTTTTAAGTTCAAGCTAAGTAAATTTGGTAATGACTAGGTGATACATAGTCACACATATATGCATGTGTGCTGTTCGATGCTTGTGCGCATGTGTGGAAAAGAGAGACAGTGCTTTAGGCTGTGTGTGTGTGTCCAGGGGCACAAATGCAAACTTGTTTTGCCTCTGTCTCCCTCTGTTTCCTTGGCGGTGTGTTGGAATCTGAACTTAAAGTACATGCCATGTTCAGAGTCAGACAGATTACCTCCTGTTGCATCAGATCCCCTGTAAAGCACTCAGTTTGTAAAGGCTTGAAATGGGGCACCAGTACACTCAGTCAGCTGAATCCCTATCATCATCTCTACAGGAAGCAGCTGTCTCAAGATCCTCATCAACAAAAACACAGGAGCCAAACTAGTAAAACACTGCAGGGATGGCTCCCTCTATAAGAGCCTGCTCCCTCCCTTAGGTAGAGGCTGATTGCCTCTGTATGTGTGTGTGTGTGTGTGTGTGTGTGTGTGTGTGTGTGTGTGTGTGTGTGTGTGTGTGTGTGTGTGAGAAAGAGAGATTGGTTGATTGAGTAGAGGTAAAGGGGAGAGTATTGATTAGACCATATAGCATGATAGCTGGTGGGGGATGGGGTTGATTCTTTGTGGGGAAATTATAATGCATTAGTGTGTGTGTGTAAGTGTGTGTATGTGCCCGTGTATTTGTTTGCATATACAGAGGACAATGTACAGTATGCGCATAGATTGTATGTGTCCTGTGCACCTTTGCTGATGATTGACAAACCCAATCTGAAACACCCCATGGGCGACACAGTGGTACAATCACCTAGACACTGTCACCATCTGCTCGCCATGGAACCACAGTGGGATGTACCACTGAGAGGGGTAATGGGATGAGAGGGAAAACAGAGGGAAACCTATTGTTTTTCTTTACACACTAGTGCAAACGAAAGACAGTTTAACTTTAACTTAGCTTTCTCTCTGCGTGCCGTTTCTGCTCTTTAAATCTGCCAATTGAGAGAAAAATAAAACAATCTAAGCTGCTGCCCTGCTTTCGTTTGCCCACAATGCAACAAGACAGGTGCATCTGGGGGAGCCAAGATTTTTCACAATTGTTAACCCCATCAGTCATGATGCCCCTGAGGAATATGTGAACATACAAGCCCACACATGTTGTTCACACATGGTCATATGATGTCAAAGACAGTGACCATCACATGACCAGAGGTGAACACAGTATTTCATACATGTGGTCACCTCAGTTTCTGTTGGAACTACTTTCTACCAGGGAAACAGCCTGTATGAAAACTACTGTCACTGCTGTTGATTTATTACTGTCATTTTTCAAAGGAAATTCCATTAATCTATATTATACTAGTAGAGGAAATTGTAAAATCATAACACCCAAGATATCTGCAACACAATAAACAATGTTTTTTGTTTGTTTTTTCATACTTTGGGTGAACTGACCCTTTAAAATCTAGGCGTATCATCCCATGCCAAACTGTTTCCAATAGTGTCATTAATCAGAGCTCCTTTTCAGGTAATTCAGTGTCTGTTGAAAATGTGATTCCTCATGAAGTTAAGTGCATGCTGACACTGGGACAGCTACTTGGTAACTGAGGAGGGATTTATCATTTTCTCTCTAGTTCTCTCTCCTCTTGCGCGCGCGCACACAGACACACAGACACACACACACACACACACACAGACACACAGTATGCATATATACAGCAAGGAGGATTTACAGTATGTGTTGCCAAGAGCCACTCCACTTCTGATTAGAGGGGTGTAAATACTTTACAGTAAGCTGATATAAACATGCACTGACACACGCAAACACACACAGAGTGAGAGAGAGAGAGAGAGAGAGAGAGAGAGAGAGAGAGAGAGAGAGAGAGAGAGAGAGAAACAGAGAGAAACAGACAGATAGGGAGAGAGAGAGAAACAGAGACAGATAGAGAGAGAGAGAGAGAGAGAAAGGGAGAGAAGCTGTTGCACCAAGTCTGTTTCTATATTGCACAATCACAATATTTCATTTACTTTTGATAACAAAACCATATGAGACATATCCGAGTCGCAGCTTTATTATGTAAGGGAATTCTTCCTCTGTCCCATGTATTCAGTTCTATATTGCCCCATATTGTAGACTCTTATACAGCCTATCCTCAGCCATACATCCCCAGGAGGGCGCTGCGCTCCCGTTCTTTAATAAATGATGATTGTGCTCCACTCACCTGACCCCATCATTTTGTCCTGCTGCCTAGTACACGATTAGAAGCGCAATCATATCTGAATTATAAAACATGCCCGATTCAATATGAACTCTTTGCCTGTAATTACTGTTAGGAGCACTGGCCAGGACAGGACACCGCTTGCCCAAATAGTTTGTTGGATGAATGAGACTGTTCAGAGATGATGTGTTGTGATCGCGCACCACAATCTCAAATCCTCATCAGGTTTAAGATGTCTCTGCATTCTGAGATAATTGATCCTTTATTTGGTCAAACAGATGCTACCTGGCAGTTGCACAGCTTCAACAGTTTAAAGACGAACCTGTCTTCCAGGTCCTTACCTTGCATCCTGCCGAGAGCCAGGGAGAACCACAACACCGCAACCGCAAACTTCATGCTCCCTCTTATTGTAAATGGGACCGAACGGATTTCTCCACAGCGAAGATCAAATCATGTTCACACAGCGAGAGCGCAGTCCTGCGGGATGCATCACTTCAACAGGCAAGTGGAAGCTCCGGAGTATCACCGCTGTGTTGTCCAGTTTAAATAATGAAGGACAGCCGGTTGTTGGTGGCTTTGTATAACACGGACCGCCTTCACACCGTGGAGCAGCAGCTTGTGAGATTTTTTTTTCTCCCTCGCTGGTCTGCCGCCTGTTCAGTTTCCTCGCAGCCTCTTTCCGTTGCGTGTGTCCCGGTGCAGAGATGGATGCTGCCGAGCCCTGAGCCGGCTGAGGGCGGGCCGGGGGAGGGATGGCCCGTCAGAGGATGGAAGGAGGACAGATCTGGTCCCCATCCAGAGGGAAATAAATAAGTGAATAAATAAATTAAAATGAATAAATAAAGGAATGGGTACTAGGCCTGCTGCACACCATACTCATCCAAAATACAAACTTAGCCTACAGCAAAGATTTTAAGTGAATTTATTTGACATTAACGTTCCCTTTTTGCATGATTGTTACCTCGATCTAAACGAAATTGATTAATTGTGTTATTGTTTTGTTTTCTTAGACTACATCTCATAATGTCATATTGGCATGATAATAACGATTTAGTCATTCATCAGTAATTCACTTTTAATCATTCACACTATTAATTTGTTAATATATAGGTCCATTCATTTGGTAAATTTCAGTTGTGGTAGCAAATAATGTTATATGCAAGGCCTTATTTAAATATTGTTTTAGGGCTTGCTACACACAAAAAACTCAATTCTGGACCAACTTAAAGCATCTTGGGATTCTCTGCAGTTGAACGTTTCAAGTTTGTTGCTCAGATGTGTGTAAACTTGTAACCACACCCAACAGTGATGTCACAGCATACTTACCGCACCCCAGAGGACACATAACCGCAGCATGGTGTGAAGTTAAACCACTGGAGGTCAGCAAAAACAAGACTTCCAGCTGCTAGTTAGTTGCTCTTTTTTACATTTTCTGAGTGGGGAAGAGGAGGCTTTGGATTTCATATATGCAGTCAAGTGTCCATATGAACACTGAAAGAGGTTTTCCTCACTGTAATTATTCTTCCTGTTCATACTGGCAATTAAAAGAATGTGCTGTCAGTGTAAGTGATGGAGGCCAAAATCCAGAGTGTGTCCACAAAGTCATTTTGAGCAGAAATGCATTTAAAAGTTGATGTGAAGCTTATATGAGGCTTCAGCAGTCTGAGTTTGTCATATCAAGTGGATATCTGACACATTTACAGTCTTCTTAGCATCAAATTCTTTCTTTGTGTTTCCTCGGACAGTGTTTCCCTGTTGAGCTGCGGTGGAAGTATAGTAACAAAAAGAGGAACTTTAGCACTAAAAAGACTGTAACAGTGAAAGATATCTACTTGATTTGACTCATTTGGACGACTGAGGCTTCATATTGGCTTCAGATAAACTTTAAAAAAACATTTTTGCACAGGAGGACTGTGGATCACTTACATTGTAAGTGCATTTTGAAGGAATCTGCTAATGGTCAGTATGAACAGGAGGAATGATTACAGCAAAAAAAGACTGTTGTTTTAAGACAGACTTGAAAAATTGTGAGCCCCTCATTTAATTCTTAATGGTGAATTGAAACCTTTGACCTAAGCCAGAGAAGAAAGATTGGTGCTCAAAACTCTCGCCTTCATATCACCATCAGTCATGATCGGGACTTTGTTGGGCTTCAGCTCAAGTTACTGGCCAACAGTTCACTGGAGGGGCAAAAAATTGTGCTGAACTACTGTACTGTGCAGAGCTTACTATTTTAATACTTTATGCTTTATTAGTAACACTCATAGATGTCATGAAGCACTTTAGTTTATGATAAATTTCTCAAGATCCTCTTTCAGGAAGCACTGACCTGTAAGTTTCCTCTCAGAAGCGCATCACATTGTTTTATAGGCAGTGAGTCTGCAACATTATCGTAAATCATCAGAGAGGGCAATTTGATGCTTCATTTATTCGGCTACACACAGACACACAATTATACATGCCATGCCTTGCCATGTCACGCAATACTATACATGCCGTGTTATAGTCTCTTTATTGTCAGAGGAAAGTGAGGGTGTGGCCGCGAGCACAAATAGTGTTTCAAGCCAAATTGAATCCATGCTAATGATATAAGGACACTGGAGTGAAAAAAAAAGATCCCAGATGACTGGAAGAATACACTCTGCCACATCACATCCCGAGACCAAATCTGATTAGAGCGCATAATGTATCTGGGCATCATGGCCCCTGATTACAGCCTGATTCCAGTACCTCTACAAAAACCCACATGAGGCAGTTGTGCAATTATTGTATGTAAGTTGTAATTCCAAAGCTATCACCTTTCGCTGATAAAAGGTAAAGCAGCGAGGATGAGCACTTACTGTAGCACCGTCTATCTAATTACCTGCTGTACAAACTGAGTGGAAGAGGTGATGTAGCTATCGATCTCTCGGAGAGTTTCCACACAGTGTTGAGAAATTGAAAAATATGCATCTCCTGTGATTCAGTTTACTCCTGTTACTAGATAATGGTGACATAAAAGAGAGAAATAAGACCTACAGTGATAGGTTTAGCAGATTCATGGTCCATGCATGTAATGTAAAATGTATTTTGTTAAAGAAAGCTAGCAGAGAGCAGATAGTGTGAAGACTGGGAGTGATTTATGGAGGTGCAAAGGGCCGACAGCCAGACCATCTGACAGAGAGCAGAGAGCTCAGATTCATTTGCTTTGTGTCATTTATTCAGGCAATCAAATAAGCAGTTGGTCGACTCGTAAACAACTCATGTCGAGCTAGACAAGGAGATAGACCCTTGTTCTCTCTCTCTCCTAATTAAGTTTGAGCTAACAGCAGCTGGAAGAAGAACTGCAAGGTGAATCATTCTGCACCCACGCACAAACACACACACACACACAAATGCATGGGATTTGACGGTTCATTCATAATCAACATGAAAACATACACTCACACGCACACACTTTCAGTGCCACTTGGAAAAGATCTGCCACTTGGCTGCTTTTGTTGGCTTTGTGTATCTCATTAAATGCTGTCTTACTCAGGCACCTGATCGCTACTCTGCTGTTGCCAAGACTTGCCCAGAGGGGGAACCCAGCCTATCTGGCATACACACACACACACACACACACACACACATACTTCTATCAAGTAGGTACAACCTTCCTGCTTATCTAACACCCAAACAAACTCTGCCACTTCTGTGTCAGTGCACATACTGACAGCTAGTGCTTTAAGAGCCTTGTTAGGCTCGAGGTAAATGTAGATTCTGGATGGTCTTTAAATAGCAGACTTCTTCGGTAAATAGTCTTATTCCACTTCCATTCAAAGTTAATTAAGAAAATTAGTTCATATTAAGGTCATCAGTATGAGGGGAGGTTGGTGAGAGCAATCTGTGCTTTAATTATAAAATAAATGAGAGAAGCTGCTTCTTTTTGACAAAACTGTCAAAATACTTGAGTGTTTTGGAAGAGCGGAAGGAGTTTGCAGTTCTTTCTTTCCCTTTGAGGAGGAAAAGGATCCACTTTTCACATCTGTGCGATTTTCCAAAATTACTGTAACTGCTCCTGATTGCAATGCATCGAATAAGTGCCAAATTTCTGTCTAAAAGAATGTCAAAGCATTGTAATGCAAGGTTTTATGGCATCAGAGGACTCAGTCTCTGTAGAATTGCAGCTGCCCTTTCAGCTAACCTTAACAGACCAAAGCATAATGCAAAAACATAAAGACACGTCCATCTGGCCGTCCACACACACAGGCAAACAAACTAACAACAAATGTGTGCTTTTTATTTAACTGTGGTTGTTCCCGCTACCATTTAACAGTCATGCTCCAGTGGGTGTTCAGTGACCTTTTCAATACAAACACTGAGAGAAAGGTAAACCAAGATCAAAATATTAGCATTTGCCTGTGGCTGTGTGCACACGTGTGTGTTCCTGTATATCTATGTTTAGAAGAGTTTAAACCCCTAAAATTGAGTCCATTTTGACTTATAGGATCAAGTTAAAGGGGAACTGATTCAAGATCAGTTTATTATCATGAAGAGCACTACTCAGCATGTGAAAAATGTTGTATGATGTAATTTGGGGCTCTGGGTGGAACATTGGTTCTTCAAGTCTGAAAAAACAACCTTGGTGATGTCATCAGTGTAATTTTTAATATATAATATATTTTATATATAAATAATACATTTTTAACAGAGCCTGCATTACAAATCAGCGGTATGGAGTCTAATGAAAAATGCAATACAGTTATGGGAAATGTAGGATCATGGGTTTCTGGAGCTTGACACATACTTGGGAATAAAATTCAGGAATTTTCAGACTACATCTACATTAAGTTGATTAAATTCTGAAATGCTGTTTTTGTACAAAAAACGTGTCCAGACCAGGCGTTTCAGCTTATTTGAGCAAATACCTCTGTTCACATTAAAACGCTAAAATGGGTAATTCTTCTTTACAATGAGGACGTTGTATTGTATGCCATTGTTGTTATTGTTTCTTCTTCTTTCTCTTCCAATGAAATGCCAAGGAAAAACAATGAAATGTTGCGCTATTGCCACCATCTGTTTAGTCACTGATATGACAGCATTTCTATAAAACTCCCCATTTTCACCCGTACACACTACTATGAAACACCAAGCCAGCTCTTTCAAATTTGCACACTCTCAAGGTCATTGTGGAGAAGCTCCGTTTTAGGGGCAGAAAAGTGCCGTTTCAGTCTGGACAGAGGGCAGGGGCGGATTTAGTGATTTGGGGGCCCCAGGCTAACACCACCTAGCTTTACTTTTCACCCTTTCTCTAACTGGGAATGTTGGTATTGGCAGTGGTAACAGAAGTACTCAAAACCTTTTTCTGAAGTAAAACTATTAACTATTGATAGTAAAACTATTAATACCACACAGTAAAAGTAAAATGTGCTTAAAATTACTTAACATCTGTTCAAGGTGGAGCTTTTGATTCCAACTATTTTATATAGTGCTGGATAGTTTCATGAATAATAATGCATCATATTTTAAATGTTACATTTTATGAGTAAAATCCGAATCTGCAACATAACCAGTAACATTTATCTGTCAGGAAAATACAATGTTTTTACAAGGTACAATGTTTTCCTCTGAAGTAGAAGTACATAGTAAGTAAGTAGTGTACAGTTGCACATTTTTTTAAGTGCTTGGGGCCTTTTGTAAGTCATCTCGGGATACAATGAGTTAGAATAGTACAAATTCAATATTTTTCATATCTAAGCATCGTAATAAATCTATAGCTGTTTGGGGCCCTTTTAGTTGGGGGCCCCAGGCAGTTGCCTAATGGTAAAGTCCATCCTTGACGGAGGACCAAGATGGAGAGAAAAAGATGTGTTTACGACTTTGTGTGGACGTGGTGTCTGTCTTTGCTTCTTAGATTCTGATTATTCTTTTTTTAATGTGTCTCTCCTAAATCAATTGAAGGGACATACAGGACAAAATCGCTGGAGTATCCCTTTAAGGTCAAGGTTAGTGGAGAATTAATGTAGTCATTTGAAGTGTGTCTGTGTGTGTGTGTGTGTGTGTGTGTATGTGTGTGTGTGTGTGTGTGTGTGTGTGTGTGTGTGTGTGTGTGTGTGTGTGTTTACCTTCCAAAAACACAGACAGTATAGACTGGTAAGACTTGTGTGTTATGACGCATTAGCCTGATAGCTGTGAGACCAATGCATTGCAGTATTAGCATATAAACAGCTAAATTCCGTGCAAGAAGATTTAGAGGAAGATGACAGGATTCTGACTATGAATCCCGCTGCAAGCGCTAATACCCAGGACTTGAGCTCCATGGGCTACTGTCAATTGTCATACTGATATTATGTCACATTCCTTTCATACCAATCCCTCTATATTTGTACTATATAGAACAGTGATTTATCTTCAACTCTTGCTTTAATATGTCTGCTCCACTACCTTCAGCAATTTATGTCCCTTTAACATCCTATCTCTATCTATGTCTTATGAGACCAGTGTTTTCACAACATCATTTGCCTCCAGACATTTACTGAGTGTCATTTAATTCCAGGAAAAATGTCATAGAGAAAAATATATATTCCTGCGGTTGCACAAGCATATTTGTTCTACAGTCCTGTGGACTATGCTCTCTCCCTTAGTGTCTCCCCATAAACACACACACAGACAACAGGCATCCAAGCATTCACTTGAGCAGAGGGTGACAATGGAAGGCTGGTGCAAAGCCTCACCCACCAGCAGTGATCCAGTATGGCTGAGTGACCAGCATCTCTAGCAAGGAGGAGCTCCCAGGAGAATAAAGCTAAATCTTCCTCTCAGTCTGGCCATCTTAGACAGAGACAAAGACAGAGAAATGGGGTGGGAGATGGACATTGGATGGAAAGACAACCAAGGCCTAGTTAGAGACTGTGGATTTCAAAGGGCATCCAAAATATCACTTGGTTCTACTTCATTTTAGTCTAGTTCTCTATCCATGCATGCTGGACTTCTGTTGTGTAGTGGTGATGACAGGTTCTGGGTGAGGAGCTCCCTGCGTCAGTTGTGTTTGCTCATGCACAACAACACATGCATACATACAAACAGCATGGCTCTTAAGAAGAGCGTAAAGAGAGAGAAAGAAAAACACAGGAAACTGAAACGCAAAATAATACCTGAGAAAGATTAAATCATCAAATAAAAATCAGAGCACAGAGAAAGCGGCAGACAAAAAAGAAAGCAAGTAGAGAGACACAGAACGACAAGGAGATCGGAAACCGCGATCCGTTGCTGATTATGACATAGCGATAAGTCTGATTTTCTGCCCCAGTTGCCGTGGCAGCCAGGAGCAGCTGCAGTGGCAGGGTAGCATTCGCTCAGCCATTCCACTCCTCCATTCCCAGAGCCGGTCGATTATCAATGATACGGAAAAGCAAGGAAGATCCTGCCGGGCCCGCTGCCCAGCACATGCTGGGGCAACACGAGGGGTGGGGGGCATAGACTGAGAAGAATGGTGAGAGAGGGAGAGAGGGGACATGTTGTCAGCTTAGTTAGTACACCAGTTCATGCTTAAAGGCACGAGGGACTGATAGAAAAGGGGGACAATCACACATGCACATACACAAACTTAATTTTATCCCTAAGGGCGTAATCATATTGACTTACATTAATTCTCTTGAGACCCAGAGATGCCCTCCAAGAGCATTGTAGTTAGGTTATTTTTTTCTCTTTCTTTCTTCCTTTGGTTAATACGGTCTCCCCCTTTTGCTCTCTCTCCCCTCTATATCTTTCACACAGAAAACCCACCCACCCACACAAACATGCACGCAAACACACACACACACCTACATGCATGCATACTACAATAAGAAAATCTAAGCCAAACATTATGCTTTTTTGTTATATTGTTGTTGTTGTTATTATTGCTGCTCTTTTGCTTTTTTTGTCTTTTTTCAGTCTGTTTGAGTCTAGTTCTCCCTCTTGTCTTGTGCTGTGTCATATGTGTCTTCATGTTGGTCACTTGTATTGCACTATATATTAAAAAAACTTCCCTGGAGACTTAGACTAAAATTAACCACGTGTGTAATGCCGCATCACTTCGTAAGCCTATGACATGGATGCCAACCAACAAGTCAAGATGGTGGCATGATTACAGAGTTGGTCATGTCAGGGTTAAAAACTATATAACATTGGTTGTATAAGTGACTGGTAAAGCCTACCTAAGCTTTTCAAAGGGAAGCAGTCCCAGCACGGCTAGCATAACCCAAATTCCAGCCCTATCCTTCACCTATCCGTAACCCTAACCCTAAAAACAAGTCATAACCACAGACTGTATATAAAGATGGACGTAGCGAGGCGTGACGTCACCCACTGGTTTGCATTGGAGCCAGTCTGAAGCCCAGAGTTACGCTCCACTACCTCGAACCAAATTGAATAATAGCTTACTGGGAACACCAACCAGTGTCCACTTGGGCTAACATTAGCTATCTTAGCTAAATTGTGCTAACAGGGCAGGTATTATTATCAAGTAAGATTAAACTTGTCGAAATATTGCGACAATACTCCAACTTGCAACAGGGAGAGAAGCAGGTGAGCAAACTGTCAATCACAGCTGTCAGTCAACACCCACATGGTAGAAATCAAAGCTACTATAATAGTCTTATGACTACCAGCACACTTATTAGAGGGCCTGAATTTAGTGATTGAGACTGCAATGATTTGTTGAAAAAAAAAAGATTGACTTAGTATTTCTAGAGAGAAGTGGACGCTTTTGTGAATGGGAGTCATTTGGAGCCAGGAATTTTTTCAGTGGCATTGCATTTTAAGGTACTTCCACATTGGCTTCAGCCTCAAGCGGCGGTAGTCGCTTCTTGGTCTTAATCTATTTGTTGTATCTGTCAGTCATGTAACATCAGCTCTGTTGTGTGCAGGAACACATTTAGAGCTGAAATGACATTTTGCTTGTCAAACATTTTGTTTGTTGTCTATAGATAGCTAAAAGGACCAAAACAAATGCATCATAAGAACACAAAA
Source organism: Thunnus albacares (assembly GCF_914725855.1). Taxonomy (NCBI): domain Eukaryota; kingdom Metazoa; phylum Chordata; class Actinopteri; order Scombriformes; family Scombridae; genus Thunnus; species Thunnus albacares. The sequence continues at coordinate 10,154,247 of NC_058108.1, read as the reverse complement.
GCAAACACACAGGACCTACATGCACACACACATACACAAACCAGAGGGACAGGAGTTGGCATACATAAAACCAAGTCTGTCATTTCCACTTTCCCTCTCTGCCTCTTTTCTACTGAAGCTGTCACAAAAATATTCTGATAGAGAGACAGTGATCTGACTCAGTGAGACTCATTGTCTACACTTGCAGATCTTGCATACCTTGATACGCACACACACACACACTCTCTCTCTCTCTCTCTCTCACACACACACACAGACAGACAGACACACACACTCCGTGCATCCTCTTTTGAGAATCAAGTGTGTTGAGTGTGTCACAAAAATGTTCTGGACTGCGAGTTAAAGGTATGACTCAATCAGACTCCTTGTCTCTTCTTTATTTTACCTTACCTTATTTTTACTCTCCCCTCACTGCATCACACACAACAAGCATACACACACACTGCATGTCCTGAGATGAGAATGTATGCATCCTCTCTATCACTGTCTCACTCTCTCTATCACAAACACACACACACACACACACACACACACACACACGCACCCTGTAATCTACTGTATAATACCACCCTGGAACAGACCAGTTTTTGAAGCCTGTGCAGTATCCTGGGGGTATAGCTGTGGCAGCTATCAAAGAATAATGATTCACTCAGCCTGCCTTAATGTGGAATATTTTTTTATCTAATATGCTTACACACACACACACACACACACACACACACACACACACTGTACTTGTGGTATTACTGTATGCAAACTGAAAATAGAAACTAGTGCTCTGATTTGTAAATATTCTTAAAAGTCCTGCATATGGCTTATCATAAATTTCTGTCACTGGATTTGGAAATGCCTGTTCACTGTTAGTTACAAACTGTTTTCCATCATATTAAACTATTCTACTGTCTCCCACGCTAGGAATTCACATTAGATATCTAGTATTAACAATCTTTGTTAAGCTAACAGACCAGTTCTGATGAATGCTTTTAGGAAATCAGAAGTTGCTGGGTTTAAGTGTGCTTGACAAATTTAAGGGGAGGAGATGATTGAAGCAAAGCTGTGCGGCAAAGGTGCTACTTTTCATTTCATAGCTTTACCAGCAGACTGTGAGTGCAAAACTCAAACTCAAGGAGTGATCAGTACGTTATTACAAAAATGTTTCTCTTGCTGCCCACTTTTGTTCTCTCAAGAGCTCTTAGCAAAGGGCCTTTAACGAGATTTCTAATGAGTGGGTCATTAATGATCCATTATGATGTCACAGCGCTCTCAGGACAGTTTGTGCCACCACACTGAGTCATCATCAAGGACAATAGGCAGGATGAATATGCCATTCAAGTTGTCTTAGTGAGTATCAGATCCTACCGTTGATTGCATGACTTCCCTGAAATAACCTTTTGATAGCAATGATATCATCCGAGTGAGCACTTTAATAAATGAGTAGCGTCGGTGACTAAAAATAGTGATGTTAAACTGTTCTGATTTTCCTACACACAGTCATTGTTTCAGTTTGGTTTCAGAAAAGTTTCCTGGTTGCCTGTTTTCTATGACCTTTCATGTCTATATATGATAGTATGGCCTGTTCTTTTAACTAACATTTTTTTAAGCAATGGAACACAATCTTGGTGTTTTCGATATGCATTTTTAAACTTGTTCCCCTTCTGTTTTTCTTTCTTCTTTTCTCATATTAATGGAATACTGCCACATTTTGGGAAATACACTCATTTGCTTTGTTGGCAAGTTTTATGTTTCTGTTTGAAAGATTCACTGAAAAAAAATCAAAGTCTTTTTACATGTTTTAATTGTTCACTTATCTCTTGTTATATGCCATATATAGTGTATATTGATAACTCATCTTGAATTTGGGAATGTATACCAGCCCATCCCATCATATAAAAGCGGGTTGTTGTAGCAGAGCAATATAGGAGGTTTGGATCTCACCTGGCACATTTCCAAAAGATCGTGGTTGAGGTTTGATTTATAAGCTAAGTTCTCTCTCATCCTCCCCCTGAACAGTCCTCTAGATCTCTGTGTATCTCTCTAGGGCTCTATATTTGTATGTATTTGCGTGTGTATGTAAGTCACGCCCACTTTTCCATGATCCGATCAAATGATTTGATTTAAATCCCCCTCAACAAAACCCTGCCACCACAGTCATAATCAGTTTCACTTGAAATCACATTACAAAAGATAAAGAGACTAACTTCCATTTCACTGGGACTTTAAATATAGAACTGGAGCCAGGAGGCAGTTTCCCAAAATGTCAGACTATCCCTTCAAAGTATTCAATTTACTACATGCTGGATCTTTTTTTTTTTTTAGTTTTAGCCACCATTTCTTTTACAGATATGAGTAGATATGATAACATTGTTCACACCAATTTTGGAGATCTGAGAACGTTGCTACAACTGAGTCAGATGGGGAATCTTTCCTTGCACAGCTATGATAAGTAAGGAAAGTTGAACCTGGAGGTGTGTCTGTGCACAACTGTTTTCCTTTCCAAATAAGTTTGACTAACCTCAGGGTTTGTTTAAATCAGCTTGACTGTCTGACTGCTTGCATCTCTGTCCTTGTCAGACTTGAGCAGTTTTGCTATGTTCATAGATCTCAGAATTTAAGTTGATTTACATAAAATGTATTGACTCTACTGTTTTGATCCAACCAGTAACAGGTTGAATTGTGAGAGTAGAGCTTCTGTTTGGCAACGACGGGTCTCATTCATGAATTATTGAGAGACATGCAGCCTCTTCCTTGTTAGTTCTAGGTGACTTGTCTGGCTTTATGGCAATAATACTGAACAGTGCACATGTACCACACATATGGGGTTGTTCACATACAAATGCACACATGATACAAACATCCTGCTACAGTACCATGAACTGCAGGAACACGTTCTTGAAGAATCAACATTTACCTGCTGACCCAAGAAGAGCCTTATGGGTCAGCTATTGGACTGTGACTCTTACAAGTGATTAGTTCCAGCCAAACCTCGATGTTGTTGGATTCATAGAAAGAGATGGCAAAAGACAGAGCTAGATGGAGAAAACAAGCAGTCTGAGATGTAGGGATGATGTGTAGCTGTACCTCTGAGAACCTGGGACATGGACAAAAACCTGTCTTTGAGTCCCAAGAGAAGACTTCACATGCCAGTAGGTTTCAATTCAGGGGTTCTGAATATTTGATGACCCAAGAAAACATTCTAAAACCATGAATACAGCAGTAGATACAGCCAGACACGCAGTTCGACAAAGCTACTTTAGAAAAGCACTCATCTAAAGTATATATACATATGTGACACAACAAACAGATCTTAAAAACTATTATAATTCTATATAACCGATGTAACAAGGAAAAAAATCTTAGTAGTTTTATTCGAGATTTTTTTTAATAGAATGAAGTGTCACTAACAAAACAGAATAAGGCAGACAGATGTACCTGTATCAGGAAAATTACAGTTCAGTGGCAATTTGTCCCACTTTGTTCAGAAAAGAAGAAAAAAGAACTTTGTAATTGGTTAAAATTAGTAGTTTCTTGCAGGAAAAGGAGAATGAGGAGCTTTGTGGACAGCTCAGATGTCTGAATTATACATGGCCTTGGTGCCATTTACAGTGGGTTTTTTCTGCACTTACAAGCTGGATGACATATCGACTTTTTTCCACCACTGAAGGAAACAATGGAGGTGTGTAGTTTTCTTGATGTTGGAATAGTTCCATTTAAAAACATTTTACACCCTGACAGCTTTAGTTGAATGTACAGAGCAACATTAGCATTCATTTGGGGTCATGTTTCCGGCCACTTAGTGAATTTAAGCCCAATATTTACTCTTTCAAATTTGGATTTAGTGACCATCATCTCTTGAGGGAAATGTCTGGCTCTTTATCAAAGATATTTTTATTGAGCATTTTGGTTCATATAGATTACAATAAATCAGTTATTGCTCAGTTTAACAATTTTAAACTCCAAGGATGTGTTAAATAGGTATCTGCTTGACATTCAATCAGTACACAGTAAAGAAATTACTAAATGAAATAAAATAAAATAAGGAACAATGTAGTGCTGCAACCTCATCTAAAAGGGCAGAAGATGGCATTTGGGCACTGGAAACCTTTGGAGGGATGTTGCAAAAAAGCAGGTCTGAGTTTGTGCACAAAAAGTGATATTTATTAACAAAAATATTAATGAAACAGAAGCAAAAATGAATCTCGGGAAATTCAACAAAAATAACTTAAGCCATAGCAACAAACAAATAAAATCTGCAGCCTCAGAGCAAGCTGCCACCTACTCTCTTCCCTACTCCCTTCAATAGACCAGTGACTGGCCTTTTACCTTCTCAGCCTCAAATAACTGGAACATATCATCTCAGGTTATCATAGGGTGAGCTAGACTGATTCCACACTTTCAAAACATAAAGAACGTTGACAGTAACAATTTCCTATGGTTACACACACACACAGCTATGAATGCATAAAATTATACTGTAATTTACTACAGAACAGTTTTATCCTTCCTACCACAACCTCAGCCTAGTGACTCACAGAGTGCAGCTAATGATGCACACCTGTTGCCACTACCACTGATTAAGCAGATGATCTGCCCTACCATCACAACTCTCAGAAAGAACAGGACTGAAACCCTTCAACAAAATATAACACTGTGAAACACAAAATACTCAACTTAAACCCATATTATATTTGTGCAACACGACTGAAATTAACAGAAATATTAGACTGAAATTAGTGATAAAACACAAAAACACTACTAATGTTGGGAACCAGGGCTTAGTGAAAAGGGAGAGGAGCAACCTTTTCACAAACAGGAATAACAAAATAAACTACAAAGGAAACGGGGGGGCAACTGAGAGTAGATAAACCCAAGTTCCCTGTGTATTTAGACTAACTGTCTTTCTGTCACATTTGTGTGCTACTGTGAAATATTAAAAATGTAAAATATAGTTTAGTCTTCTCATTTTAAGCTGCAAGGTACATAATGAGGAGTTGTCAAATTCTATGAAATTGAGAGAGCTTGATTTTTTAAAGCAAACTGAATCTTTTCTAAATGTAAGGTGTTAATTAAGTCATCCAGCCACATCTTAACGGTTGTGACACTGGTTTCATTCCAATGTGTATTTTTTTAATCTGATTTTTCTTTTTCTTTTTTTCTGCTGTAATGAAGGCATAAGAAAGAAAAAGTCAGATTCATTGTTGATTCACTTGAGCCGAGAATGATAAATATCTTGTTCTTTAGCTGATAAATGCTCCACTATATTCAAAAGCAGTGGCTGAGATTTTCTGTCTGCTGTTTAGTGCTGGTCAGGTAGTGTACAGTGAGTTTATCAGAGCCGAAAACAGCTGTATGCTGGAAATGAGAGTTTTTGGGCCAGAAAACCAAAACAAAGAGCTCAAAGACACTAAACCTGGAAGTGGGCCTGGAACTGCAGTGTGGTGACAATTCACTGTGGATTTGCCCATATGAGCAATTCCCTTTCACATTATGCTTTGATCACCAATGTATTATATAAAATATTGATTAGTGGAGTTTTAAACAAGCCTGAATTACACTTTTAATTCCAAAGTTCAAGATATCTGTGTTTGTGTCATGGAAATAATTGTATCCTTAAAACTGTAACATTGTTTTGCATTATAAAATGCTTCTCATGAGAATATTACAATGTAGCATTTAGTATGATATATTTTTGCAGTGAAATCACAATACCAACACCAGCATGCAGTGTTGTTGTACATCTCCCTCCCACTATTCTGTCTGAAGTGTGCCTGGGAGAGTTACTCAGTTTAACAGTGCACATTAAATCTTGTGATTTCCTGCCTCCGCCTGCCATCAAAGAAACACCTCTCTGCTGCTGTGGACCGCATCTCTCTCTCTTTCTTCTTTTCCTACAGTACCTGTTCCTCCTCCAGTATCCCACAAGCAAACAGATTTCTCATAAAGGAAAAGTCAGCAACGCCCTCATAAGTACAGCTGAAATAAAAATTAGGTAAGGATTTCCACACATAGAAACACCTTTTATCAATAAAGTCAGAGCACATGTTTAATACATGTGTCCTCCAACACAAGACAGAGTTAATAAAAGAAGAAAAAGATAAGACTTGTTGTTTATTTTTAACTTGTCTGGGTGAATGGGTTTGAGTTTATATTAAAGAACTAGTTTAAGATTGTGTGTTCCCTTGAGTTGATATGTGCCTGAAATAAGCTGACTGTATTCTTGGCCCCATCATAACTCTTAATACCACTTTACTCCGCTGTTTACAAAATGAGACCAGCCATTCAAAATTAATTTAAAACTGACGCTCAGCTGTTTTACACTCTCTGTCAGCCACTCTATCAATATGAGCAATCTCTCTAAGAGACACAGAGCTTCAGATAACACATTTTGGGGCCAAGCATTTGTATACATGCTTTATTACGATGTTAATATGAGGACATTTAACACAATTTTCAACATTGTCATCATTCCACTCGTTCATTTTTTATCAAATGTGCTCTTATTCACCCTCTGCAAAGCCTTCCTCAAATATAATTCTTAACACGCATCATAAATCCTTGGCAGCATAAAAAACTAATTATGTATATAAATATTACACTAGCTACACTGAACCGAGCATAAGGTTGCTTTACTTCATCCATTTTCACAATCTGGCTTTTCATAAAGTCATATGTCGTGATTTAATATGCACGTACAGCACAGAAAGGCAATTTTCTAGAGGGACTCAGATGTAAATTTGTATCACATATGATAATGTTTCCTATTAGGATTGAGCTCAGTTCCTTTTTGCAAATCCCATGGAAATAGAACATGAATCACCCCATACAATTCAATCCAATTCTGCTTGACATCCCAATTTCATTTGACCTCCATTACTAAGAGCCTCCTTTTGTACATGCCACTTCATAGCAACGTGTTACTGAGCTCAATTAATGTTTTTCATTCCTCTGCATCTCTTCTGCCTTTAAGCAAGGATCCAAAACTGTTTTGAATGGTTTGAATTGAATCTAAATCAAACTGCCCACTTGTATACAAATTGGGAAATCAAGACACTGAAATCAAACCCCTGTCAAAGCATGGAACGCATGGATTATTGATACTTTCTGGACAGATGACTCATTGTTTAAGACACAGAGTCCAAAAGGGGCCCAGTTTTGCTGAACTCAAACCTACACATCACTCCTTACAAGAAAATCAATTAATGAGCATTCAAAGATCAAATTTCAACCTAAAAGGGACTCCTCTCTAGAAGGTCAATTGAGTCTCCCAAGGTCAAATTAATTTTTGTGTTTATGTGTGTCCCTATTAACGCAGTGGAGACATAAATCTGTTCACAAAGTCACATTATGGGGATTGACTTCACACAAGTTAGGCAAAGACTTAGTTTTTGGCAATAGGGTCGGATTAGGGGTTGGGGTTAAGCATGTAAAAGGGATAGTTTGGATTTTTTGGGTGGGGTTGTATGAGGTAGTTATTCATAGTCAGTGTATTACCTGTTGTAGACTAGGGTCGGCATGCTCCCAGTTTGGAGAAGCAGACAGGAGTACTGTCACAGAAGCTAAGCAATGTACTGCTGTGGACAGGGCCAGCAGCAAACAGACAGGTAGCTCCCGGTATCAAAAGTGAAGCCGGTGTGGAAGTGCCTTAAATCTACATTCTTTCTAATGGCCAGCAGGGGTGACTCCAATGGCTCCAAAAAGAAATCCGACTGTGTGGAAGTCTATGAGAAAATGACCCTACTTCTCATTTGGTTTATTACCCCAGTGAACAGTTTCCTCATGAGTTTATGGCCTCACTCGCTAGTTTCAAGTCATCTTCAACACAGCATGATATTCGTTATGTAAATTATGTTCCCACCAGAGTAAAATAGATAATAAAGCAGGGTATGCTTTAGGGCGTGGCTACCTTGTGACTAACAAGTTGCTACCACAGCGACAACGTTGATTATGTAATGTAACTATGGCATAACCCCAGATTCACAGTGTAGAGGCGTAGTTGCCGTTATTTCACAGTGTGCTTTCAGTTCATGAAAATTAATTGTAACATTTTCATCACCTAAAAATGTCTTGTTCAGCATTTGGTTGTATTAAAAGACCCTCTGAGGAGTCAGCTGTCAGCTGTTCAGTTTTTCTGGTAAGTACATTTTGTTTTAATGGTTTTAAGCTTGTTTTTTGCTAGTGAAAATGTCAGGGTGAAATACAACCCCCACTTTAAAAAATCAGAGCTATCCCTTTAAGGTTAAAGTTACAGTAAGTCTAGAAGGAGTTAATGTATTTTAAGTCCTCCTAAGTGAAAAAAAAACAATTGTGTGTGTGTGGGCATGAAAACACATTGCACCTTTACATACACTACATACAGTACACACTCATATCTTGTGTTTCTTGTTTTACACTCAGGGTAGGATGTTTAAACAGTAAACAGAGTAAATTAGTTATTCATATAACAGTATATACAACTGTAACATTATCCAATAACGTGTCTGCTGTCTTTGCAAAAATGTCATCCACTTTCAACATCTGCACACACAGAGTTCTCTCAGCAGTTACAGATGAACACACCGTGGTTTGTGCTGAATTAATTTGAAGTAATGGAAGATGAGAGCAATTGACATTTTCTGTGCCAAGCTTTCACTTTCACTTCAACATATAGACGATCATTATAGTTGTTTTTCAGACTGACAGAAACATGACCTGAGTTGAATAAGTACCTGTACAGAGAGCATGGGTGCGTTATCGTTCATATTAGATAGAGTAACCCAGCTACATCAGAAAAAGGGCTACATGGGTTTCTGAAACCAAGATATAATGTTAGAAAAATAGGATGATTTAACCTTGCATTCACACAACTCCCTTTGGAGCCACAAAAGGTTTTTCACATATGTAATGGTACTCACCATCACCTGTAAACAGACTGTGATGTGTAAAATTGGTGGAGTTCCCCTTTAAGGTGTCAACCATGAGCTGCAATGTTCCAAAGTCGCATCCAGCTTTGGACTATCTCTCTGTCCCCTCAATTCTTGTCATCTTTCTACTGTAAGCTATACAATAAAGGCATAAAATACACAAAAAACAAGTTTATCATATACATTTTTTGGTAAAACAGTCTTTTCTCTCTTCCTCACAAACACATCCATACATTTTTTAGATCATTATTATTATTTTATTATTTAGATGCAATTTGCATGACTGCATACCACAGAGGGCACTTCAGGATATTGTATTTTCACCCTAAACTGTTATGATAAGTTAAGGTGGACCCAAACGCAGACACAGACAACAGAGTTAGCTAATATAAAAAGGGGTTTATGGTAGGAATAAGAGGATATGAGGATGACAGGCAAGACAGAATTCCTTCTGCCTTGCCTGTCATCCTCACACGATGGCGGATGGCAGAGCTGAGCTGAGCAGGATGGTGTTTAGCAAAGTTGAGCTGAGCAGGATAGGTAGACGAGGGAGTGAGCATCGCTGGCTGAGGATAAGCTCGGTGGCTTAGTAAGCAAGCGGGCAAGGCAGGCAGGCAGTGGGGACTGGGGGGGTAGTGATCATGGAAACACAAGGAAACAACAGCCTAAGAACAGGTAATGCAAACAACATGAGGAATAACTCTGAATATACTGTTGCAGAGCGGCTGAGATTAAGAGACTGTAGTTGAAACAACACCACTGATGAGTGGATGGTGAACCAGAGTAGACATATACTGTACTGTAGAGTTGATGGGTTGATGGAAGGCAGATGTGCAGGCTGGGCAGGCGAGGTGAATGAGGATGGAGAGTATCAAGGAGGGAAGCCACGCCCACACCAAACACACACACACACACACACACACACACACACACACACACACAAACACACATACACAGACAGGGTGACAGGAGACACATGGGAAAAGGGAAACACAAGGAAACACAAGGGAAATAGCTGGAGGCACGACTGGGACCGTGACAAACGACTAAGCCATTTATCTCCTGTGGAACTCTATATATTGAGTTGGAGGGCTGCTGTTGTTTTATGGAGACTATTGTGATGAACAATTAATTTAATTTAAGAGCACAATTGTTGTTTCTATCTACAACTTTTTTGGGTGGTTGGCTTATTGAACAAACGCCAAGCCTTAAATTGTGTGATTTGGATTTTGTATTGCTTTGTAAAGAATTCTTGTCACTTCTTAATCCATCATCTATATTCATGCTGTAAACTACACACACAGGGAAACGAATTAACCCACTCACTTAAAAATAATGCCAGCCAGACCACACTGGCTCCTGAAAACACTGCTTTAGCTTGAACAGCCTTGTCCCACTCAGTTATCTTATTGAGACAATAGTAATAGTTCGCAGGCTTCTCCAGGTAATAACTAATTGTATCTCTAATGTAAGAGTGCCAATATAAAATACCAAGAAGAGAAACTAGTTAATCTTCTGCCTATTATTAGGTCTATATCCACTGGGCAACAATTAGTTGTGAAATGTAGCAATCTGTCCAGCTCAGCATGTACAGTATGTTCTCTCTGTACTCTGTAGACCAGCCTTCATGTCCCTGTTAGCTCTGTCCCTGCTCTCTGGCACTGTTACTGCATCACTGAGGCCTCTCCAGCCTCTGGGCTATAGTCATGTGTTTCATGCTCTGATGGCACCATAACTTACCATATAAGAGATTAGCCAGTGAGTCAAACTGCTCTCTGATCTCTTCCAAGTGTGTGTGTGTGTGTGTGTGTGTGTGTGTGTGTGTGTGTGTGTGTGTGTGTGTGTGTGTTTTGTTAGCAACCAAGTCTCCCACAAATTATGTTCATGCAACTATTCTGGTTTATGTTCAGCATTCAGCCAATGCAGGAATTCAGTGACATAGATGTTAAGAGAATGCGTGAATGTCATTGTAGTGGTTGGGCGTATATGTGTGTGTTTTCTAGACAGTGTTGATATTTTTATGTTTTAACCATTAACATAATCTTTGCAGATATTAAAGGTGCAGTATGTAGAATTTAGTGGCATCTAGCAGAACAGACTGGGCAGAAATGGAAAATAATATTCATGAGTATGTTTTAATTAGTGTATAATCACCTGAAAACAAGAATCATTGTGTTTTTGTTACCCTAGAATGAGCCCTTTATATCTACATAGGGAGCGAGTCCTCTTCCATGTTGCACCGCCATGTTTCTACAGTAGCCCAGAACGGACAAAAAAACACTGACTCTAGAGAGGGCCTTTCACATTTTTTCGCAAGTTTCGTAGGTTCTCCTACATGCTTGAATGGGAGGGGTGAGGACAATGAGTTGCAATCTGCAACCTCACCACTAGATGCCACTAAATCCTACATACTGGTCCTTTAAAGGAATACAGTACAATTAAAAAAATAGAATCCAGGTGGCTTAAGTATGGCCAAAAGTATGTGGAAAGAGTCCCAAACTGCTGCCACAATTGTTGGAAGCACACTATTGTTTAAAATATCATTGTATGCTGTAGCATTAAGATTTCCCTTAATTAATAAAATACAGGTCCTAGCCCAAATTAAAACAGCCCCAGATCAAAAGTACATGAAAATATGTGTATTTCCTATTTTTCTACTGCAAAATATTATAATATATATATAATATATAATATATAATATATAATATAATATATGATTTTAGTTTGTAGACAAGGAAAGAAGAACAGAACATAAAAAAGAAAGGGCATGGAAATACTATATCACAGCCCAAACAATGAATATTCTAAGACAAAAGCAATTAGTGTAACCTTAAATAAATACAGTTTTCTGTTATTCACTGTGCCTATTTAAGAATTACGAACTCATTACCAACAGCTGACGCTGTCACTGCAACTTATCAAAGCAATGTTTCACTCTGCTAATGACCGGCTGCCTTAATGATGAGTCATGACCACATTCACACAGTCAGCTCTTTCCATATATATTCAAGGGATTTCATATTTCAAACACTGTATTTTACACACATATGCTACAGCTGCAGGATCGACCCACTGACAGATAAATGTGATTATGTGGCAATGTCATGTACAATGATGCATTTTATCTGAACACTAAAATTACTTCTGAACAGCACTAAAATGTCTGAATTTTAATTAGATGCTGCAACCAGAGGCTTAATTATACCGCTTGTGGCTGATATTTTGTGCACAAGAGCAACAAAAATATCAAAGCAATCCTCCTGTGTAAGTGTGCACGTGTGTGTGTGTGCATATAAAATGCTTGTGTATGCTGTCCTTCACAAGAAAGTTATTGATTTTTTTGTCATTGACTTGAAAAGCTAAACACAGCAAATATTATTCACTTTATTTGAAGAAATATTGCATTTATTTTAAGTTCAAAACAGTCAGACAAAAGAAAGGCAAAGATAATTTTTTACAAACATGTTTGCTCCTTTCAGCATGAGCTGTGTGTTTCTGATACATCAAAACATAATAGATATAAGCAAAAATGAAAGGGGTGGATGAAATTAAAGAAAGTGAACAGTATTTGTAGTCAGTGCTGTAATCTGAGGACAATATATTTGTCATCAAAGCAATCAAAATTTCTGTCATGCTTGTTTCTTGCATTGCATGTTTGCTCTCAATACTAAACTTAATCAAAAGTGACAAGAAAACAAAAAGGTGAAATTAATAGCCATGGAATTGGATGATAGAATCCGCTCATGAATTAATAAATGTAATGCTATTTCAGGAGCAACTAATCAAGTACCGTTTAATCCAATATTTACCGGGCCAACCAATTACCTAGTGGAACATTAATCAGAAAGAACATTTATAAACACATGGATTCTAATTACAAAAGAGGAACAGCCTGCCCTTATTTGTTAAAAGCACTGTCAAGTGCACCAGAAATCTGAACTCTAATTAGAAATGACACAAAAAAGCAGCGATGGCAATTGGCTCTGAGAGCGAGCAGCTGGATGAATCAGACTGGGGATTGGGTATGACAGTCATTAGTCAGCTCAAGGGAGAGGGGGGGTGGTTGAGTTACATGGCTACTGCAGGGATGAGTTCAGTATGGTGGACAGTTTGTCTACTGGACCTGGGAAATTCCCAGTTCAGTAACCAGGCTGCTGTAACTCCACTGTTTTGTAGTCTCTACATGATCCCAGCCAAGTTTTGATATACCTCTTTCAAACTATGCAGGAATCAACTTTGCCCTGCAAAGCCGAAAACAAAGTAACTACATATTTCATCAAAACTCAGTTGAGACCTAATTCTAACTTTTTGACATATGTTTTCATTTTGTGGTCATTTTGTTTTATTTTTTGTCATATAAAAACTATATGGATGGATATGGCGATTATATAATCACCATGAAAACACAAATGTAAAATTTGCAGTAACTGCAAAAGGGGGTAAGAACCCAAACCACAGTAACTGCACTTTGGCTGTGTAGTTATTGCATTCTGGCTTTATCGCTGCCCAGGCTGCAGTAACTGCTTAGGTAAACCCTGGACTCTACAATACACTGTTGCACTTACTCCATTCTCTGCCACAGAGAGACAGTCAACTAGCTTACACAGCTAAAATAAGATAGCTACACCAAGTCAAAGCTAACTGGTGAGATACTGGCTAGCATTATCTAAAGCTAAAACTAAATCTAGTTATTGATTCTCCCTAGCTGTTACCTGTAACTGAAAACTGTACATTTTAATGGACTGAAATCTTGGTAATTCAGTGAATTATTCCACGTAACTAAATGAGGCAGTAACTGAATTTAATCACGATAAAAAATAAAGGCCCAGCTAAAATCCTGCTAAAGCTAACTATCTTAACTATCTTAGCAGAGTAGCAGAAACCACCAGCTCTAATGGAATTCATGCAGTTAGATGTGGTTAAGGTACCGTTAAATCACTGTATTGAATTATTTTTTTTATATTGATTTCAATGTAAATAGAATATTAAAAGTAGACAGGCAGACACCAAGCAAAACAGAGATATACATTTAATTCCTGTGAACTACTGTATGAACTGTAAACAATAGAAGTAAAGTTTATTTTCTTAAACTAATTAAAATGGACAGTAAATCTGAAAGTACAAACTTTGTAGATGCATTTTTAGGTATACTGTAGGTTCTATGGTTATGATTTTTGGGGTAAAATATACAGCCTTAAAAGACATAAAATTAAGGCATTACAACCTTTGTATCTGTTTTGCAGTTCAAACACTTTTTTCTCTCAACTTCACTGTTTTTGTTACTGCACTCTGCAAAAGACAAAACCAGCACACCAAATAGTTCTTCAGGACTCAAAAGTCTGTCTTCTAATGGGCCAACTGAGAACTGTGAGTTAGTCACTTGTTGAAAATGGTCAACACAGGGTAGCAGTGAACCCTGATTGATTAGCGGTTATGAGACGAAGCCACAAAGCGGCTGGAGGAAGAGGCCCAAGGTTCCCAGGACGCACACGGTCACAAATACCCAAAGGAAGATTCTATCAATCACCATGGCAACGTATTTCCAGTCATCCTCCACCTGTGAGCGAGGGAGGGGGCAAAACAAAAATTGTGACAAGACAGAAGAAAGTGTCAGTGGTGACAAATGAAGATGAAAAGTGGAGGTGAGGAGAGGTGTACAGTGAGAGGAAAACAGGTGAGTATAAGGATCTCAGAGGGTGGGAGGTTGTGGGAGTCAGTGGGGTGAGGTGAGGATTACATAGCAAGGATGGAAAGAAGGAAAGACACGAAGAAAGAAGAGGAGAGAAAAAAGTTGAACATATCTTGTAAGCCAACAAAAATTGATATATAATTTAGACAGGAGAAAATTACAATGATAATCACATTCAAACCACAGCATCACAAGAAGCGACAGACGTTTTGACAAATCTGATTGAGCCACGAGTTTTGCATATCAAAGGCTTCTTCTCACCTTTGGGAGATTTCACCCACTGTATTTATAACTGACAGAGAAGGAAGGGAGAGCTCTCTACACAAATCTAAAATTATTTGGTTCTAACTTACACTATTGTCAACTTCTGGAGGCAGTTAGGATCTACAGCAATGCTGCCCAGAATCGCAGCATAGCTCTCCAAGGCCAACACTGCATATGTTTTTGCATAAATGCATTATGCATAGATAATGCTTGGTGTGTTTTTGCTTTCCATAAGAAGCTGCCAGTTTATATGGAGTTTCAAAACACTGGAATATTGTTTTTCCTGTGTGACTTGATTCTGAGGTTGAAGCACTCCATTTGGGTTTACAAGTTGCAGGTCCCTCATATAGGCCTTTTTCATGAAAACATTTGATATGTTACAGTAGAAAAACCAAATGTGTACATTTTAAAACTAATGTCTGAACTGAATCTAGCTGCTTCAGTTTCAGTGTTCTGCTATTGTGCATGCTGCCTCACTGTCATGGCTTACTGAGATGAATGGAGCCATTGTAACGTTATTAGTAACACCTGTGCTTTCCCTGCAATGACAAGTAAAAATGTCTGCTGTGAAAAAGACCTATTATCTGACTGCTTGTGTTTCTTGCCCCATCTGACTTCTTTTTAGTGAAGTCACCACATTCTTATATCTCAACAATTTCCTTGGTGATTATAGTGTTATTATTACTGATAGGAATGACTGCCCAAAATTATGAAAATAAGACCCAAGCTGTAATAAGATAATGATCCTTTAAGATGTTGCTGGAAGTCTGTGGCTGGGTGGAGCTTGACGGCCGTCAGAGAGAACTGTTTCATAGCATGATGCTTTTTGCCTAAAGCTAGAAAACAAAGTCTAGCAGTGTCAGAGGGTGTCCTTCCTCCAGACACCACCTTCTAGCGATTTTTTTTTTCAATCAATCACCGAGTGTCTGCTAGCAATCTTCATACTTCTGTTCTCCATGATTAAAATTGACAACTTGGTATTTTTGATTGAAGTTCAAATATAAGGTAAATGATATGAAAATGATAGGAAATAAATATAAGAATGACTCACCTCTTTGGCCTTGTTGCGGCTCCTCATGTTTTCAGCTATGTACTTGACGCTTTCAATGGCCTGTTTGATCTCTGGTGACACCACAGAAAAGGCCACCACTGTATTGATGCTCTGTGGACTTAGCTGACGTGTCACCTTCCCCGTATCTGTTGTTTCTGGGGTTTCATTACTATGCTGGCAGGGGCAAGGGCATTTCTTCCCGGTGCAGCCCTCCATGGGTGATAGTTTACTGTCCCCAAACTCCAGACAGTTGAGGGAACCTCCTCCGACCTGCTGGAGATCACAACAAGAGATTGGATTCAGTTTGTGATTCATTTTAAAGTAAAATATTTGGGTCTCTGGGATACATCTCTGGGATCCTGGCAGTGCAAAACTTTCTTTACAGTGTTTTGGAGAGTAAAACATTCAAGCAGTGCTTCCTCGGAGCTCTTGGTGTTGATCATAAAGGACTTGAATCATACCATATATACTGTGCATATATTGTGTGTGAAAACATTGTTGAAATCAATAGTAGAGAAAAGTTTTTGGTGGATTAACCTGTCAATACTTGCAGGAAGACAGAAGCACAGCAAGGGCTTATAGCATAGAAGAGTAGATGAAGATGGAAGAGACTGTATATGATCTGACAAGCCAGCTATCAAATGGTTAGAAACACTCAGTTTTTTGGTGGATTCAATTCAAAGAACACTTCTCAGAAAGGGGAATACATTTTATATGCTTTAATATGTTTTGACTATTAGGTAACAATTCAGATTCTTCCCTCAACTGTTCTTCCATGCTATACATCTAAGAGATAAAAGAGATGGTGGTTCTCTGTCTGATAGCTGAAACACACTTGATTGATTAGCTTTTAGATGGTATATTGGCTTGTCTTTTAGAACTCACCGTAACATTGAGACACAGCAGGAATCACCCAACCACGAAGAAGAACATCTTGCTTTTTTTTAAGAGGGAATTAAGTAAAAACTATACTATACTAGTCAAAGCCTGCCTCTTTGCTATCATTAATTGAGGCACACCACAACTGACAAGCTTTGGAAGTACAGTAAACATTTGTTTAGGACTTTAGGACAAGGTGTAGGAGTTAAACTTGACTTGGGATAATTTGGTCTAGACCTAGGGCTTGACTCAGGACTTAATGCCCAAGACGTACTTGTGACTTGCAAAATAATGACTTTATCCAACCTCTGCTAGGACTGTACCCTTCTTTTTTCAACGGGACATTCTACATAATTTAAATAAATAAGTCATCCGCGAAGATTTCTGTGTTGATTGAACAGGTCCAGAGGTGACATAAGCGACAGAACCTTGCTCAAGTGGTCAACAAGAGGACTAGATGTTGTGGGATGGGGAACCCTTACCTGCATTAAACTATTCTTCCTCTTCTTCCCTCCTTTCCCTCCTCCGCCTCCTCCTCCCCCTCCAGCTCCTCCTGCCTCCCCACTGCTGTCCAACCCCCCAGCCTTGCTGTCTTCATCAATCGGTCTCCGCATCAACATAATTCTTGGCAGCACTTTGAGAAACACAGAGCGCACCCAACCCGGCATTGTGTGGGTCATTGGCGTGCGGTAGTGTACATTCAGCACGAACACGGTGATGACAATGCTGAGTGTGACAAAGATCATGGTGAAGAGCAGGTACTCTCCAATCAGCGGGATGACCAGCGATGTCGAGGGGATGGTCTCGGTGATAACGAGCAGGAACACAGTGAGGGAGAGCAGGACGGAGATACAGAGCGTGACCTTCTCTCCACAGTCAGACGGGAGATAGAAAACCAGCACTGTGAGGAAAGAGATGAGGAGGCAGGGGATGATGAGGTTGATGGTGTAGAAGAGCGGCAGGCGCCGGATATAGAAGGAGTAGGTGATATCTGGGTATATCTCCTCACAGCAGTTGTACTTGATATCATGCTTGTAGCCCGGAGCGTCAATGATTTCCCACTCGCCACTCTCCCAGAAGTCTTTCAGGTTCACCTACATGATGGATATAAATCTTAAGTCAAAGTCATGTAATGATTTGACACAACTTATCTTTCTTCATAGGGTCCTGTCAATCAATACGATACATATAAGGGTCATGGTTTCAGTTTTTTACAGTTTTTTTCTCTGATAAATATGAATAATGTATGAAGGTGCAAATCAACTTAAAACCTGGATTTTATGCCCACATGTGTTATGTGCACACTGATCACTGTATTTTACAGTAAATAGAATGAGTAAGAATGATGTTTTACAGTAAGGAAATCAATGGAAAATGGGGAGAAAATGCAAATGCAGCCACTGATTATGCCACTAAAAAAACTGGCTGGTGGTGTTTTGTGTTCTAATTTTACTTTCATTTGGATTCATATTTCATACTTTATATATTTTAAATGTATATTTAAACAGGTACTCCAGTGATGTAGTATTGCACAGATTAATGATTAGAATTGAAGCAGCAAACTCTAATATCCTGACATTTAACTGTACATATTTGTCAAGCTTCAAAAAGGCTAGGTCCTACAATTCCCATACTGCAACTCAATAGTGTCCTAAATGTCCTCGTTTTGCCCCCAGTTTATGACACAGGTTTTTTGTCAAATAGTTGATGTCTCAGTTATTTATTTTAAAGTAACCCTTATGACACCACCATGTCATCATCAGGGTTATTTCAGGCCTTGAAAGCTCCCTACAGAGCTACATAATCCAACTGTGCTCTCAGTCTGAGTGGTGCTCACCATGACAAGTAAAATGACCTTTATGTGTAAAATCGATGGCGTGCCCCTATATATAAAAAAAAAACAAAAACAAAAATAATTATCCCTAAATACATGTAGTATCAGCTGGATGAGTGTAAACAATAAAATAAAATAAAAAATGAATGAGATAATGTAGCTGATAGTTACACCAGACTTAAACACAGTCACAAAAACTGACCTTAGACCCAATAAGTACCAGGTCAATCTTGGCTTTGTCATAAGTCCAAGAGCCGAACTTCATGGAGCAGTTCTGATAGTCGAAGGGGAAGTAGGTGATGTCCATGGGGCAGGAGGATTTGAAAATGGCTGGAGGAACCCAGGTGATGGTACCATCAAACTTAAGCAGAGCCTTGGTCTTATCCTCCACCAGGAAATCACCTACAGCACTGTATATGAGGCGTGTGTGTGTGAATAATCAAGCAGAAGTATTCCCATGACAATGAGGCGATATGATACAAACATATGTGGGTTTTGAATAAGACACAAAGGTTTGAAGAAGGCAGAGACGTTAAACAATGAGGGACAAAGGCGAGGAGAAAATGAAAGTGAGAAACACAAGAGAGGGGAGAAGATAAAAAGGTGAGGTTATGAAGGGAAAGAGCATTAGGATTAAAGGACAGAGGAAAATGAAGGCTGCATTATGTCTTATTATGAAGTATATAATTGCTTTTGATTAACATTATGAGACACTATTGTAAGTAGAAAGAAAAAATGCGTCCACAATTATGTGAACTGAAATTGAGTGAATAGAGCACAGCACAAGCCCATTGTCTACGGAACAATAGACAATCCATCAGCATATTTCTGTGTTATTTCAGTATATTTCATCTGTTGCACAGTGTGACAGCTGGGATGTTCACATGACAAGTTTTAATTTTTGGCCAGTTAGGGGCAGTGAACAAACAGTAAACACAATATTGATGTATTCACCTAATAAGGTTGATATGTCAAACATGTTAGCAAACACTTGCCTATTTACACATTTTCGTCATTTGAAGTCGAGCTCCTGGTGAAATTCGATAGTTATTCTCCTTTTATCTCAGTTTTGGTCTCCCCCAACTCTTAAGAGAAATATCAGGCTCATTAGCCATTAAATTTTGCACTAAATGTTCACCACTTTAACACTATCTTGGCAAGTTGAACAAACAAACAATGCTGTCGTTTTTCTGGTGAAAAGTCTCTAATAATGTTTGTTGTAATGGTGATTAAGCTAATTATACTGATAACGGTAATGATGGTGACAGGCTCACTTGTTGTAGAGCACAATGTCAGGTCTCCAGATCTTGTTTGATGGAACTCGAATGAACTCAATTCCATCAAACTCAGCCGGCATCCATCGCAGCTTGTAGTCATTCCAAATCTGAAAGATAAGAGGAGACAACCGCTGTGAATAGACTGGGAGTCAACCATCTGTTTTGTGTTTTGCATTGTGCACTGCAGAGAGTATTAGTCACTGGAGACACCCCCCTTCATGGGAATATTTTGAATTACATATTCAAATACATATACAAATAATAACATTTACTACAATAGTCACATCTGTATACAGAGCAGTTCAGTGAAAAGGGTAGTATATGAGTAAATAGCTCACTGACAGAAAGGATGAATGTGTTCACTTGCTATTCTATCAACATACCTGCGGGTAACATTTCATGAGCCATAGATCCATTAGTCTTGGCTATATTTGCATGTCATTCAAGATGAATTCATTCATTAGCAAGGTGGATTAATACCCACACGACCTGGGAGCAGTTTAATTAACCACTTCATGCTACACTGGCTTTTCCATTTATCTACCCAGGGAGTTTACAATATGATTGGCTGGAGATGTAATTCCTGATAGGAAGAGCTTAGCTTATTGTTTACAAAATACCAGTGATTCTACATTTACCCTCTATCTTCTATTTAATTCAATGACATTCCAGGAATGAGAAAATCACACAGTTCTTAAAAATATGCAGGAATATTTGATTTGTTTTTGTTTTATGCAGTATAACAATTGTGGACAGAATGCTGAACAGCTAGCTAGGCAATCAACACCCCCACCACCCACCCCTCATAATCAACTAGTAGCTCATACTTTAATTAATTGTGACAGTGGTTGCCTAACAACCTTTCATTTAATAACTCCTCATTCAAAAATAGAGAATGCCCAGAATAGCAGGATGCAGGCTTGTGTTATATTAGCCTTAAATGTGGAAATAGCTATATAATAATAATAATAATAATAATAATAATAATAATAATAATAATAATAGTAATAATAATAATAATAATAATAATAATAATAATAATAATAATAATAATAATAATAATAATAATAATAATAATAATAATGTTACTTCTTCTAATTAGTGTATTCTTCCATTTGCATTGTTCCATTAAACAGATATTAATGTTTGGATCACATACATCTATGTATGTGATGTAAACATCTATGGATACGCCATCTTAAATTCTATATACCTTTTTTGCCTTTTTATGCTTGCTTTTATATTGGGGAGAAATTTTCTTAAGTCAAGGTGAAGGCTCAAAGAAAATATTAATAACAGTGGGGATGGTCTTATCGTTTAGTACAACATAAGGTTCAGCTCCCCTCCCCACTCCAATAATTTTTGTACAGTCCCTTAGTGTACCTAATCTGTAGTGACTGGCTTATGATGGATAAAAGAAGCAATAAAATGAGAAATAAATGAAAAAGGAGGGAGTCACACTGAAATGGACAAAAGAGGATACAGGATAAAGAGTGGAGATAGAAAGAGATGGAAAAAAAGAACATATTCTTCAGAGGTTAAAGCAAGGAGACAGGGAAATGATTCTTGAATTCTGCCTCTGTTGCGAGCACTTTTTAGTCTATAAATTTACAGTTTAAGTTCTCTTATCCCTCACATAAAAGTAGTCAGTTGAACTTGCTTGTTTTTTGTGTTTTTTTGTGTTTTTTTGAAGTATAAAGTGAACAAATTTGGAATACAGTTACAGAAGGAATCCTCTGCAGAGTTGCTGCAGAACAGATGCAAAAATTCATCAAGGGGAGTGGGGGGAGGAGGCTTTCTAAAATGGCTTCCACTGTAAATCCACTGGCTGCAATTCAGAGTGTTTATCAGTGACTGTGGTGTTGACACAGCTTCTCATTAGTGACGCCCTGTTATAAATAAACAGCCCAGCTTTTACAAATAACAAATAAGGTCGGACCATACAGACCTGTCAATGTATTTTAATTGGAGAGCTCAGAAATCACAGCATCATCTTATCCACCATTGAATCACATCAGCATCCAACAGCTGTTTGGCAACAATTAGACACTGATTTAAATAATGACAATGTTTATAATGTTTATAGCAAGTTTTTGAATGGAAATACAAATTGAGAACAGGGAAACTGAAGGGGAAATAAGGTATCAGAAAGGTAGCACTTCCGAAGACAGAGACAAAATGTGTTTGGGGGGATATCTGGCTGTGTGAGGTCAGGAGTTCAGGGTCTTGGCTATAGATCTGCTGAGAGGCAGAGTGTGACTAACCATAATGCTAACATTGATCACCAACTGATTGCATTCAAGTGTCTTTGTGGGATCTCCTTGTTTTCTTGTTCACTTTGTTGCCCCTCTTTTCATCTTGTTGTGTTTAACATTTCAGTGATGTATGACACACACACACACACACACACACACACACACACACACACACACACACACACACACACACACACACACACACACACACAGGGAGCATGAAACATAGATTGTGGCAAATGATATTGATGTCTGCTTAGTATGTATAGATACAATATGTGCTTATAGGCCTATACATGACCCCTCCTCATTCTCATTTACCTCTGTCTATGTGGGGTTAGGTCAGTAAAAGTGTATGCGTGTGTATGTGTGTGTGTGTGTGTGTACTTACATGTCTGAGCCATAAATTTGTTTCCATTATCTGATTCACCTCATCCTGCAGAGAGGCAGAGAAGAAAGACATCTTATTAGGCAGCAGAAATATGTCATTATGTGCATGTTTGCATGGTGTGTGTGTGTGTGTGTGTGTGTGTGTGTGTGTGTGTGTGTGTGTGTGTGTGTGTGTGTGTGTGTGTGTGTGTATGGGTGAGAGAGAGAATATTCTATATGTAGTGTTAAAAGAAGATAGAAAAAACTAAGCCCTGAATAAAAATCCACAACATTTTTGAAAGAAATTAATCCCTGAAATCTTTGTCCTCTATAGAGCTGGATGATTGACAGAAAAGATCGACTGTGAGTGAGTTAATAATAGATGGAAAGGTTACAGATGTCTCTCCCTCTTAACCTCTCTCTGTGACCCTGATTCAGATTTCATTTGCAGTCCTGTGATTCCCAGAATTCCAAATGAACCACATACATAGATGCATCAGCCACATGTATACAAGCAGACACATGAGAAAATACTGTATGTGTACAGTCACACACATGGTGACGCATTCAGTCAGAGCACGTACGCCCACATGTGCACATCCGCACACTCACCTTTAGAGTAATCTCACCTTGCCGAGCAAGCAGATATAGCTACGTATCAGTTGAGTCTGAAAAAGGCTCCTGCAGGCAATTTTCTCTTAATCTGAGGATTTCCATTCTGATTTGAAAACCTCTTTCACCAGGGGATGTGCGGCACCCCGTCCCCATCATCCCCCCACCCGCGTCAAACTTAACATTGCCAAAGCAACACAGCAGTGTATAACAACACTGTGTGACATTTTGGGAACCCGTGAAATTGAACAGACTAAATAAAGACTTTTTGCTTTCACTTTTCTCGTTCCGCTGCTTATCTTTCGCCTTTTCTGTTTCAAAGGTTGGGAATATGATCAAGATGCTCATTGGAAGACATCTTACAGTTCACACAGACTCAAACATACTGTTGAGAGGATGCCTTAAATGAAACTGCATTTTGGATGCATTGTCAACACACACATGAATCAAGGCACACAGAACTGTATGAAAAGAAGGTGCAAAGGTGCTTAAATGTCTTCAATTCTTGTGCGTGTGTAAAGCTTACAACTTTGACCAGCTGTGAGATGGAGACCTCAAACTCCACTGTGACAGGGTCGGAGACGTTCTCCACTGGTCTGATGAACTGGTTATATCTTCTGAACAGCTTTCTGAACAGCCGGTCCTCTGCCTTGGATGAGAAGCAGTCTGAAGGCACAAAGAGGAGCAGAAAGATTGATCAGTGACTGGATAAGTGAATGTGAATGGAAAGAGAGGAAGAGATGAAAAGTGGCTTTAGAAAAAAGTGCAACAAATTCAGCTGAAATCTAACTGTGTCTTAGATTCTGAAAGGCTAACACTGGCGGTGCTAATCAATCACACCCACAGTCCTTCAAGTCAATTTTAAACAAATCAAGTCATGCTACGAATAACGAAGCGAGAGAAAAACTGGGAGACATCATCTTCCATCATCATCCAATTTTGATGCTGCATCTTTGAGTTTGTGGAATCAATGTTTTATGATATTTGATGAATCATCTATTAAAAAGTCTCTTTAGAGCGTAGCTTCTCTGCTCAGATGATCGGACTTAAAAGTCTGCTTTCAACAAATCTTTGGTATGAGTTTTCTGTGTGGCAGAGTAGCATTAAACACTGAAGTAAAGAAGCAGAACAGCCATGTTTAGTCTGAACAGTTTAGGATTATGGCATATATTCTGTTTTCTTTTTCTCTGCAGGAACATTGGTCCTCATACATTAAAATTCTGTTACTGCTGTGATAGAGAATATGAAAAAGGGAGGAAAAAGCTCATTACTTTATTCAGGACACGGATGCCCCACACTGACCTTTCACCTTGGCCTGACTGACACGCCAGCTTTCATTCTCTCTGCCTCAATATATATCAATTTAGTTCAGTTACCCATGAGACATTTTTCATTACCTCCTGATTCCAAACTCATCACCTGGCTTATAGACCTTCTGTCTTTACAGACCGACACCCACTTTAAGGATTTCCCTCACCATTCACCACCACATTGTTCTCTCGGCTATTACAACTACATGTTTCACTATTAAAGAAACCAAGCCTTAACCTTATTGATCCAACACCAGCCTCTATGACAAATTCCAAAAGCACTGAAACCACAGTAGCCAGGGTGACCATTTCCTTCTTGAGCTCAGTGCAGCTCTTCAACCCTGCTGTTCACAGCATGTTATCACATTGCCAACAGAGCCATATTGGAATCCAGTGTGCATTATTGGCATGGCTTGATTTGTTTGTTGTACTTTACAATGACAATATATCTGTATTTTCCTCTGTTAGCTCTGTTACGTCTCAAAGTCATGGCTAAATGCACAGTGGAGGTGCTGAACTTTGAGGAGAGCTCCAGTACAACATGGAAGCAGTGGATTTAGCCGTATTTTAGGGGAACATAGTTTGTTTTTATGAACATTTGGATACTTATCTGTTCCCTTGTGAAAAGTTTTCACCATTGAAAACCATTGGAACTGACCTGAATTAATCAAGTTCTTCGTAGCCCAGTGAGTAATTACTTTCTGCTTATTTAGGCAGAGGTATGAGCATGCGGTATAATCCCATATTCAAGATATCCTAGAATAGAATTTCATTTAAGCTCAATAAAACTGGAGATAAATCACTGTGACAAGCATGTCCTCTTCTCTTCTTCTGACTAATTGTAAGTAAGTGTTGGCAACTGTGGTGGTTCATCCTGTGTGAGTACATGATTTATTATAATTTACCTAAATATAGGTATGTGCTTGACTAGACTGCTGCTTAAGTGTTGTATACATGAGCAAATTATGAAGGTCCATATTTACTAATTATCTAGGGAGGAACCTACAGTATAAGGCCTGTGGCACAATATGTCTACCA
This sequence comes from Thunnus albacares, assembly GCF_914725855.1. Lineage (NCBI taxonomy): Eukaryota > Metazoa > Chordata > Actinopteri > Scombriformes > Scombridae > Thunnus > Thunnus albacares. Next base: position 10,128,772 of record NC_058108.1, on the reverse strand, counting down.
AGTGAAAAATGAACGGCAGGCTATTTTAACATAGTGCAGTGCTGTAGCCTGAGGACAGGAATTGAGGGTTTTTTTAGCATAGGAAGCCCTCACTTGATCTGAGGTTTTAGTTTGTTGTTAGGCACAATGAAACTAGAGGAAGAACTCTGGTACAGTAGGTGAATGATCTCATATGTTGATGAATCATGCATGATATCTTGGATGCTAATTATTGGATTTTGATTAAGTGATCATGCATCTCATTAGTCAGTTTACAAAATCCACATTACAGTTAAAATCTTTGACTTTTTCATGAAATCTTGATACGCCTACTATTCATGGTTGGAATTTTTCTGCATTAGTCATTCAATGTATTTACATTGTGTAAATTCCTCTATATATAGTAGTTTGTGGCGGAGTCCACTGTTCCCACCAGGATTAAAATTATCTTCCAACATACTGGGGTTTCAAAGGAAACAATGCATGAACTGTATATAAACCATTGTTACTGTTTTTAATTTTAACTCAACAATATCATCCTGAGGTTAACGTTGACAGTGACTGCAAAAATGCATTGAGAAAACAAAACCTGGTTGTTTTCTGCATTTTTTGACAGCAGAACATTATTAGAGATTGAATGGAATTATGGGACAAGATGGAGCAGCCACAGTAAGCTGTTAGTTGAAGAGTTGCAGATGACATATGCAGCATGAAGTCAGATCACGGTTGCTAATGACATGAAGGAAAAAGGCAAAATATTGACTGAACATGAGTTTTGTTTGGCTGTTTATTGTTGTATTTCTGACAAAGACGCTGCTGAAGGAGTGTTATACTGCACTTGCTGTCACCACCAGTGACCATGGGTGTCGCCAAATCCAGCAGGACTTTTTATATTGACTAAGAGTAAAACCACACTGTACCGAGGTTTTGTTGGTTATGTAAGCTCAGAAAGTTTCAAAGTGAACCATATCAAAGAGATGAGTGGAAAGATCTCCACACTGTTTGCTACCTTGAAGCCAACTGAGTCACGATGGTTATCACTACCAGTGTTTGTAAAGATGATCACCCCCCCCCCCTCTCTTAGTTGTCACGCAGAAACCCCACTCACTCCCCATCATTCTCTATTAATATCTAGCTCAGTACCATGTTCTCTGCAGGGCAGCTCTCACGGCTGTTGGATGGAGAAGAGCATATGCAAGAGAGAGTTGGATTGGAGAGGGAATGTGCAAAAGGGACAAAGAAAGAAAGACAGAAAAAACAAAGAAGACAATGAAGAAACAAAGGAACTTGGAAGTACAGGAAGCAGAAGTCTACCATTCAGAAGCATTTGTGTCACCTCCAAGACACCAGCAAATTTCGCCTTGAAGTACTTCCATTGTTTTCCCCTAAACACTTTGGTGCCTCTCCTCATTTGACTAAAACCAGATTTAGTTTGGGATAGATGAGAGAAAATCTATTAATTAAAATGATTTCTTCGGAGAAGGCCTTGAAATCCTAATGATGAAACAGTGCTGACCCTATTACATCGAGATCTCTCCCTCAAAGGCAAGAGATAGCCTAACCCTCTTCATGCAGAGAACAATGACACCAGAAAATCAACTGGTGCTGAACTCCTGGTGAGAGCTCTCTGGAGAGAACGACGAGAGGAATAAAAAAACAAAATATCAAGACAAGGGAGAAGAGAAGAGAGGAGAGGAGAGGAGAGGAGAGGAGAGGAGAGGAGAGGGGACAGAGTCAGACTGGAGGTAAAGCCTTCTTAAGATGTCACTCCGCAGATTATGTGAATCCAGACTTCATAGCTTTCTGTTTGGTAGCTGCCTAGCATGTGCTGATGCTATGCTAAACAGGGTTTAAAGGGAGCATAGTGACGTGAGACATGATCCAATGTTTAACAAAAAATGACACATTCCAATACGTGATGTTTACAGCAGTATTTTCAAACAAGCGGAATAGAAGGAAGGAAAGAAAGACGGAAGGTAATTTTAATTAAAAGATAAAAGAAAAGAGAAATTAGATGGTCCAAAATGGACTGTCATGGTGCTTCATCTACTTGAAAGTACAATTACAAAGGCAGAGCTGCTCTCTGCTACACGTCCACTCGCTAAACCAGCTCTTTGATCAAAACCGGATCCTACACTCACACGCTCACACACACGTGCACACTCACATACACACATTTGACATGGTCAGATGCATTTCACATTGAGAATCATAAAAGAGCCAATTATGACAGAAAATGAGCCACAGGTTTTACCCACTTTCATCTGAATTTATCACATTTCCATCCCCTCTCTCTCTTTCTCTCAATGTTTCCAATTATTAGTCTACCAATCTAACTCACCAATTTTCATCGGCGGCTTTCATCGCAGAAGGATTAACATATCACATGGCAAAAAGGTAAAAGGGTGACAAATGATTAACATAGAGAGTATATGGCGAAAAGTCTCAATATGATGTATTTATAAATGAATCATGATCACAAATGAATCTTGTTATCCACTACTTACACACCAACTTAATAAACAATTTGAAAATGGACATTTTGATAAACCTCTCCCCCAGAAGAGCAATTGGTCCAATCTTAGCTTAGCAACTGTTACTAGGCAGGGCAGGTCAGTCAAGCTTTGGATTTCTCCACAGGTTGAAGCGATGTGTAGGCTATGTGGCTATAGTAAGAGAGATACTCCTCGTTTAAGGAGTTTGGAGAGTGGTTTTTTTTTTCAGCCTGAAAACCAAAAACAAAAGAGCGCAAATATAAGGAATAGATAAAACTGCGTGTTAATGTCCAGATGAAATGGCATTTCGAGAGTATCTAACCTCCATATCGTGACATATTTCCAAGTGAAACGTTTAAAAGTGGGTGTGTCATGATGAATCTTAGGTCTGTGCCGCTAAAAGCTCAAGATTGATTGATGGGTGGATGTCCTGATATTATTGGTTGAAACTGGTTGGTTGAAGCCTACGTAAGCACATATTTTGTTTTACAGGAAGAAAAGATGATTGGATTTTGATATAAAAATACAGAGAAATGGATTTTTGTAATTTTGTGGACATATATTGTTAAATAGCTGCACAATATGACCAGGATGTGATCTAAAATGGTTTAAAAGGCGTTTTTCATTTCATCTCGACTTTAACTAACTAACTAGCTTACTACATATGGATGTACCAAGTAGCCTATTACTTCCAAAACCAAGAAGCTTATCATTAACAAGGTACATTAGTTTGGGGAATTACAGAAATACAGAAACCAGCTGTTTCAAAAATTACAAAAACTTAAGAATGGTAAATTTGCCAAGTCATCATTATAAACTGCATATGTGCCATGAGAGCAGGCAAAGCTTAACAGGCAAAGCAGCAGTAACTAAGGGGTGCAGGGCTCAGTGAACAGTTTATTTACAGGTTGTTGAATCGGCTTGCAAAAACTTTTCAAACTCCAGTTCAAGAATACACGTTGTGTTGAGGTGCTGGTGGAAAACTTTTGTGAATTCACATGCAATTATTAGGAAAGTTTTTTCCTCAAATTATATTGTATATTAAACTGACAATTCCTTGTGAATGTGGTTATTACTTTGTTCTATTCATATTTACAGAGTTTCTGAGTTTAGCATTAGTAGGAATATTTTTTTAACATTTTTACATTACACTTTAGTTATGTAGTTATGTAGTTTGTCATTATTGGTTGAGATTAAATTTTGATATGACTTCTGTTATAGAACAAAATTACAAAAAGCCAGCCACAATTTATGATAAGGGAAACCCGAGGAGAGAGGAAAAGACTTTGCAATTACAGTAAAGTCAGTGGCATGTGCATTTAAAGTACTAAAACGTACAGTATCAATTATTTAACTCAATGTGCAGAATCTGTCAAAACTCACTTAGAAAGCAAGTTACTTCAAATACCGGTCCCATGAGATATTTAATGAACCCAAGATATAAGGGTTGGAGGTCAACCTCCCCTGATAATTTTTTTTTTTCTTAAAAGTCCGGAGATGGATGTCATTCATGATGATGATGGAAAACAAAGAGGGAGGAAACAGGGAGATGCTGTAGGAGCAGAGTGAAGGGCAGATAATGAGTGATGGAGAAGAGGAAACCATTTTATGGGCTGTCTGAGAGGATACTGTAAGAGAGCCATTTAGCCTTCATTCTCCCCTGAGCATGCTAATGCTTTTAAATGAGAGAGAGATGTGGATGAAAGAGAAAGTGTGTATCATGTACAATGCTTGTATGGTAAATATTATGCAAAGGAGTAACTGCTTTACCATGAACCGAAATGCTCTGCCAGGAGTTTGTTTTCTTTTTATACACCAATAAAGCTTAGCTGAAATGAGATGAAGTAAACTGACAGAGATTAAATGGTAGAAGGAAAGCAGAGAGAGCGAGAGACAGAAGAAAAGGCGGAGATAAAACTGAGTAAGATGAAGCAGAGAGCTGATGACAGCGACAGAACTGGAGAGATTTATGAGTGAGAAAGTGTGGTGAAGGCAGAGGGAAGTGAGAGACAGGTGCAAAGAGCCAGAGAAGATAGGACAGTCTGTGTGTGTTTGTGTGTGCATGTGCCCAGCAAATGGAATAGAAAGGGATGTGTTTGATGCTTTTGACAGCATAATGTGCCACAACTACATTGTGTCAAAACCTGCAGACATCTTTCATTCTTTTTTCCATTCGTTCTGTTTTCAAAAGACATCATGTTACTAATATACGTCCAATGTGTCTCCATTAAAAGCCTCGTGACATTCACAGAAGACTGCACGCGTATCTCACACGTTCTCATGCAGAACGCAAATGAACTTCTTACACCTTCAAAATGAGTAGATCAAATAGAAAATTGCACATCTTACCCTAAAGGCACACTCCCCAAAAAGTGGGTTACATGAATTTGAACATTTTTAATGTGAGAAAGTCATTCAACCGTTGTAGTCCAATATCTCCTCAGTGGTTTTCTTATTAACTGTAAAAACACACTTTGTCCTGATAAGGTGTAAATGAGACCTTGCAGTGGCCATATTCTTCTCTCTGGGATTCAGGAAATCTCAGTTTAACCTTCATCCAGCCAGAGCAACACTTAAAAATGAGGCGATGTGTCTTCTTTGGGTTAACACGTGTTTATGCTATTAGGGAAAGTGTTAAAAAGTGAAACCTGTTTTGGAATATGTGGAAAAAATAATAAAAGTACTCTTTTTTGATAACTGATATAAAATATGGAAATAAAGGAATGCTCCCACACTTTATACGCTCTGGTATAATAGTGAAATCTAATGAACAGGTTGAGTGTTCATGAAAGAGGGGGATGATTACAGCGTTGTGAAGCGTGAGGTGTTCTCAACACATTTATCTGTGACTCAGTTTGTGTTTAGCCACGCCCCCTCTGCTCTGTGTTCTGCTCTATAAATGTTACTGTGATATAAGCCCTGGTTAACACACAGCTACACACACACACACACGCACACTCATAAACACACACCTCATCACTGTGTTGCACAGTTCACTGATCAGTCATGCATTCAAATGCATTAAGAGAGCAGCCACTATATGAATACAAGGGACAGTGTCATGAATATACCTACCGGCTGAAGTAACACATTAGTAGTAGCACATTTGGAAACCACCAAAAGCAAAATATATTCGTTATACATGTGTACATACTGTTTACACTCTGTGTGTGTGTTAATCTGTTTTGAAGGAACAGGGGACCTTTATGTGCAAATTATGTGGCATGCGTATGAGGCTAAAATTGTAGCTAAAAGTACACATTAGCCTTCCATTCAGCAAAATGTTCATACAAAGGACACAATGTCACAGTTTTGATCAGAGTGATCACAATTGTGAACAGTCTGTAAGAGCAATGCTAGTTGGTAGTGTAATGTGCTACTAAACATGGTCATGATACACCCCTAGAATAATGACTTTTCAAAAAAAAATTGCTGCTTGGCACATACAGATGGTCAAAGTTAAACAAATTCATGAAACAGAGAATTGTCCATTGTGCAGGCTCTGATAGAAGTGAGAGGGAGACGGTGAGAATATTTGTGTGGCAGAAGTGTAATGTGACTGTACAGTACACATTTGAAGAGTTGTATCTCAATCTCTAAATTACAAATAAGGTTTGTAAGTGTATTAATTCAACTGACCCCTAAAAATCGGGTTATATACTTCTAACTGGCTTTGCCATATGGTATGGGAGAAACTGAACTGCTTTCCTGGTTGTGTTGATTAATATTTCCAAAGAGAGAGATCGAGATGTACGAGGTGCACAGAGCACAGAACTGTGACACCAGCATTGTTGTGTTGTAAGGTTGGGTTCTTAAATACATGTGCTTCAAGTCAGTGTTGACATTCTTAATATTGAACCATGACCTGCAGCCTGTTCCTAACCTTAAACACTTGCTCTGAGTTGTGTAAACATGACCTAAAAACATAGGTTATACTCTAGTTGCCACTAGCAGACATTGTAGGAAAAATAAATGAAATATTCAAAGTTCAGTACAGTGTTATAATACAGTGTTAATGTTATTTTGAAAATGCAATCCAAACAGCAATACCTTTCTTATTTTCTGGTGCAAATTTGTTGTATATGAAGGCAGGATATAGGAGACAAGGTTGATTATCTTGTGAATTTGTGAATTGTGTGAAATAATTTCTAAATGTGTACAGTACTTAGATTTGTGATCATGTGAAAATCTGTAAATTCGCAGATTTGTAACTGTACTAAAATTTGTAGTTGGTCTCAGATTTGTGAATATATAGAGATTACTTGTCTTTGTAAATATTGTGTTGTAATGTTTCTCTGATTTATGATTTTGTAAAAGGATCAATAAATGTGCACTGAGATCCTCAGCATCAGAGTAAATTTTAAAATATATCCACCATAGTTTAGCAAGATAGTCTGCTAGCTGGCTAACATTTGCTAGCTCGCCCTCCAGTAAGTACTAGTGACTTCAGCTCAGCCTTACTTGCCAGATGTTCAGAGATGTTTGGTCAAATGTGAGTACACATTTACAGATTTAGATTCCAGTTCATAGCTTTGATTTAGCTTCAAACTCGCCTCATGTGAAAATATTTATAGAGCAAAATACTGAAGACAAGAGAAGAAGAGTGAGAGAAAATAAACACAGAGACACCTCCCAGCCAAGAGGGTCATACATGGAATAAGGAATGTGTGTAGAGGCTGATAAACCATAAAAGAGCCTATCTGCCACCTTGCATAAATCAGATAGCTGCTATTTATGCCCTTGGAGCAAAATGTTTATGTTAATGCTTTGAAATGCCGCTGCATCATTACTGTTTCTGCATCTATTCCACAGAGTGGCTCCAGGTCAGATCCAGGCTCTCTGCTTCAGCTGCGGTCAGTGATTAAGTCAGTGGGTGTATTTCAATAATCACAAATCCCTCATTCCCTCCCTCTCTCCTTCCCTTCCTTCCGTCCCTCCTTCCTTATCCAATCTATTTGAATGTCTTCAGTCACAACAGTTGTCTGTATTGCTCTCTTTCTTGTTTTTTTTTAAGTATATATATGTATTCCCTAACCCTAATCTTAACCACACATTCATAATGTTGACCCCTACCTGACTTTAACATACTCCTAATACTAAACTTAACCCTAAAAATAACTTTTCAACCCTAAAACAGTCCTTTTGAAGAGGTGAGGATCCATCAAAATGACCTCAAAATGACCCCAATTCACAAAAATATCTTCACTCTAAAACTAAAAAAATATACTTTTGTCTTTTCATAAAGAAATACAGGAACAATCCCACTAATGACAGCAGTTCATACAACTTTTTATTCATACCATAAATAAGGTTATCAGACTTATTCAAAGACACACATTGCTATGAGAAGTTTTTTTTTTTTATCAAATGCCTGCAGACGGCCAAGCTCCCCTGAGTGTAAACCTCCTATCTGCCCTCTGAATAAAACAATGTTAGCACAGGCCTCTAACCTACAAACTCTCACCAGCTGTAAACAGGGGAACAGATCCTGTAAACAAATTCTAATCTGTTTTGGTTTCCTGAAATCAGGACTAACGCCGCAAAAACAAAATTTGCATTCATCAAAATTCATTTGCTTTTTCCGGATTCTTCTGCATTTCATTTTTGTTGGCCTAGTTAACACAAAAGCCGTTTCGTGGATGAGACGTATGTCACGATCCTTGAGAGAGAGAGAGAGAGAGAGAGAGAGAGAGAGAGAGAGAGAGAGAGAGAGAGAGAGAGAGAGAGAGAAACATTTTGAATAAGTTTTAATTCATAAAGCAAACATCTAGAGTTTGGCATCAAATCATTTGTCTGTTGTGCTGGTTATTCGGTCATTTTTAAAATTAGAAAACAGAAAAAAGTTATGAGACTTCTTTGGCTTTTGAGCGCTGGACAGAAACCGCACTACCTTGTTGCTGACTTCTCACAGCTGAAGGAATGAGACAAACTTGCTGAAAAGCGGTTCAGGCAACACACTATTCTTCAGCTTAACCGTCACAAAATCTCCAAGGTAACTGTCCAGGCACTGACGCGCAAATCTCACACCGCATCCTCGAGTAAACCAAAGGATCTAAAATTCCTCACGTCTCTGAAAGTATCAAATCAGATATATAAGCCTACCTGGAATAAATCATTCTTACCTTGCATCATCAAACACAGGAGAAGAATCAGCAAAGTCCATCTCGCCGCCGGCTGCATCTCTCCCCTGTGTCGTTTGGGGATCATCTTCACTTTCTCTGAAGCAACTCTGTCTGTTTAATCGACGAGAGAAAGAAACAGTGTGAGATGGCATGAAAGCGTGCGTCTCTCCCCTGGTGCCGCCTGTCTCGCTCTGTGGGTGCGCTCCTTCCTGATCTGATCCAAACTTGTCTTGGTTCGTCCCTCCCGTCTGAGCGCAAAGCTCCCCTCTGGCGCATCCATATGGAGTGCACACACAGGGAGGGAAAACCACCCAAACACTTTCTAATAGGCGTGATTTGATTCCGTAGCTGACAGGGAAGAAAAAGATGATTAATTAATACGACTTTGCCACAAAATTCAGGAAGAATGTTCGCCACCAATGTCTGGTAACTAAAGCCAAGTCGCGCCCCCACCACACCCTCACGAGTGTTGTAGTTTTGTAGGTTTAAAGAGAGCAAATATCGTGTAAAATAAACAAAACTCACACTGGGGGAATATTCAATTGTCCTTTACGTTATTTGTGGTTGAGCAAGATCAGTAACCCAGTAATCACAACAATGAAATTATAATGATTTATGATTAACGTGGCTATATCTCGGCAGCAGTGGGCAGCTGCTCCGCTGTCATACCCAGACTCAAGCTGATATAAACGTGTTAGAAAGTTGCCATGCTATAAGTGATGATGGATGAAGCTGCACAGCTCATTTCAGCACCACGGACAGCGCTAGTGGGTTTCAGTGAGCTGTCCGTGGTGCTGAGGTGAGCTGCCCACTTATAGTACGTATACTTGCTTTATTTAGAGAGATATTTTACGTATTAATAGCTTTTCACACCATGTTTTGTCGCATAAAACCATACAATGTAGCAATATATCTTTCTGAAACATATGTCAGTGCGTGATGCGTTCAAGTGCAATTGTTGCATTACTTCAGACTGTTTGCGGCGCTAAATCAACAAAATAAAGGTTAGAGATAGACTAGAGATGCTCTCTCTTTCCCAGCCACTAAACTGCAGCACTGCGCTGTGCCGAGGAGGAAAGTTTAAGTGCTCCGAAATATCGTTTCTGCCTCACTGCAAAGCGCCGCTCGTATTATACTGTAAGCTCCCCAGGTGCATGTTTACTACCCTCCGGATCGCGCTGATTAAGTTTAATTTTAGCCTGTGATTTTCCACGCTTGGCTTGACGTCATCAAACAAAGTAATTAAGGCATAGCCGAGCTGAGCTGAACCGAGTCGAGCCGACACACAAGCTTTCAGTGATTGGTGAAAATAAGTGAACGAGACACAACCGGGGGATGTGGATTGAAGGTGCGTCTAAAACGGGAAAAACGGGACTGTGTGAGTGTGTGTGTGTGTGTGTGTGTGTGTGTGTGTGTGTGTGTGTGTGTGTGTGTGTGTGTGTGTGTGTGTGTGTGCGTGCGTGCGTGTGTGTGCGCCTGCCTGCAGTGGTGGAAAATAAGTACATTTACTCAAGTACCCTACTTTACTTATACTTGTACTCTGCTTGAGTATTTCCATGTCATACTACTAATTTTCCTCCACTATAATTCAGAGGGAAATGTTGTAGTTCTTACTTTTTACAGACATTTTTTACAGACAAAACATATGATAAGCTTCTGTAGTAGAAAGCATTTAAATATATACTTAAAATTAACTCCACATCCATCATCTACAACTGTAAAATTCAACTTACACATGAATGCATCAGTAATAATACATCACTGATAACAACCCAATAAAATAATATAATATAAAAGTATAACACTCACAGTTTCCATTTTTATGAATACTTTACTTTTGCTACTTTAAGTACATTCAGCTGAAATATTTAAGTACCTTTAACTATAAGTAAAAGTTTAATCGTTACTTCTAAATTTGTTCTATTGGTGGGTTTTTGATATACAACATCAGGGAATACAGTACATCAACAACCTACCAACACCAACAAACTAGTGAACCATGGTGCCACTTATCCAGTACATGTCATTTAAATTAATTTAATTAACAACATAATGAAAACACTGCAAGATGACACTGGAGGAAACGCTGATGACCTAGTGATGACCTGTGTATAAAATGTTACAATATTTAAGTGAAACAGCTGAAGTGGTGGTATTTTGCCTCGGGGTGAAACTCAACCAGATGTGGCATGTGAGATATAAATATCCACTGAATGTATGCACTATAGGTGTGTGTACGCTAGTGCTTCTACCATATACACACACTTTATGTTAAGGCCTCCCTTTTTCCCTTCAGGCCATATCACCAGGATAAACACAATCAACCTTCAAAACAACTTATTTCCCGACCGAGTGTTGTCACAACAATCAGTATCCCCTCATTTCAACACAAGTTAAACCATCAAAACATGGCGCCTTTCTCCTTCTCTTCCTTTTTTAGCTATATGAAGGAGGTTTGCCCAGTCTAATCCCTGCAGACATGCGCTGCATAAAAAGAAGAAATACAGAATAAGCACAAGGGGGATAATGTGTTTTTGCTGTTGCTGGTGTTGCCATCTGACAAGTGCTGAGCTCACAGCGTGGCGCCATGACACGCTTGTCTTCGCCAGTCTTATTAGTGAAGCAGTTTAGATGAGGAACTAGGTGAGAATCAATGTTTCTGCCAGGACTGTTTAGCTCGATGCACCATAGCCTGTCCAGCTGCTCTGCCCGCAGCAATGTTTAATTCATGTTTTTCGTAAAAGCTGGATGTGCTGACTCCAGAAGCCATTAGTGTCATCCTCTTCTCTCTCCTCAGCATCATCTCGCCATTTTCACTTCCTCTCCTTTTAGTCACACACCAACTTTATTTACCAATCACTTTCTTACTTCTGCTTTCCCATCAGTCCTCTTGTCGTGCTTGATTTTCCTTCATCGCTCTGTACATTTATTCCCCTCCATGCTTCATGTCACCCTTCAACTTTCACCTCACACATCCCAAACATGCTTTCTCCCCCTGCACCTGCTCTCATTCATATGACGTACACTGGTGCCATCTTTCTGCCTCAAGTGAAACACAACTCATAAAAATATCCGTCTCCCTCGCTACAACTTTTAGACCATCCTGAATTATTCACGTCCGCATATCTGCACTGCATCCCTGACCCCGAGAGAAGTGCTTTTATTTTCAACCCCAAGTAATGAAATCTGGATAGCCTCTTTTTTTTTCTTCTCCCTGGCATATTCATCTCACTGAGGTGGGTTTAATGGAGCGGAAGTGATCAGAGGCTTCTGGAAGCTTCCAGAAGGCAGGGAGGTGGATATCATGTCTTTCTTCTGTGGCAAGAATGAAATAACAGTATAGTCTGATAGAGGAAAGAGGTCGGGGTTGAAATATGGAAGGAGAAGAATGCGTGAGTTTTGGAGTGGTTCAGTGATGCAGCAACCAGGAAACACATCAATCAGACTCTGCAAACAATGCTCTTGATACACAGTGCTCGCTGCAAAGGGCTGAACTGTGATGCAATTCATACTAAGTGAAATATATCGTGGTCATTATATAAATGACATGTAGTTAATGATTGAACAAAACAGAAAAGAAAATGATCTAATATTTCAGTACAAACAATTCTGAGTGTCCAAACAATCCTACCCAATGAATCTAAAAGCTTCCTTTCCAAAAAAAATTTTTGTTGTTTCTAGAAAAGTGGGTCAGGATAATAAGCATAACATAACATAATGTTTATACTGTATGTCAGATATCAAAATTACTCAGAGCAAAAGCAATGGGTTTAGAAACACAGTTTTAAGACAAACTGAGTATGATCACCTTCATAAAGATTTATTGGATTTATTGCAAGGCTTCAGTTTTGTATTGGATAAAACTAGATGTACCTAATATATGTTTTTACCTTGTCCTCTCCCTCTTTTTGAATGTGTAAGTTTGTTTTTCACAAAAGACAACTTCTATAATTAAGAGAAAGATTCTAACAAGTTAGTTTGAGACTTCTTAATTCAGATTATCTGTATTACTGTTTTACTACCTGTGTTACTGGAATGAGAAGCAGAAGGCTGTAGTTGTTTTAGGTGAACAACTGTGAAATAAAGCAGAACTGCTCTGTAGAGTAATGGCGAACAACTGCCAAAGATACTTGCCTCAGGATATTGATTCAAAATTAGTCACTTTTACCAAGATTTTTCACCGTGTTTTACTGCAAGTATAAAGTATACTTGAAAATACAGCTAATTGAAATGTCAGTCAGTCATCAGTGGTAGGGTTGGTGGCTCTTCCTGTTCACCTGTTGTTTTTGAGCAAGACACTGAATCCCAAATTGCTCCCAGTGTTTGTGTATGGTGAAAAAATAAATCAAGTGAATTGCTATTTATTGCTTCAATCTCATCTTACAGTAAAATATAAATTCATGTTTTTCCAGTTAATCTTAAAACAGCACTCACATACTCACAGTATATGTACATTTGAATAGTTTTTGGTTGGTGTAATTCTTCCTTTTGTCCATACTGACTGTGAAGTGATCCCTTTCTAATGCCAGTCCTGTGTAAAAGATGGAAGACAAAATCCAATGTCCTTATTCAGTGCAAAAATGAATTCCAACCTTTATATGAGGCTTCAGCAGTCTGAGTTAGTTAAAAACATTGGGCCTCATTAACCGTTCTGAAGAAGAAAGTTCTTCTTAAAACCCACTTACATAGTTTTCATGAAGATTCTGACATTTACCAATGTTTTCTTATGTGGGATTTGTTCTTAGGTAAGAACAGAATGTATGCATACTCAAGAGCAGTTAGACACATTTGAGTGCTGACATGTTTGTGCACAATAATTGGTTATTGCTTTTTATTCAGTTCTACAGTTGTATTATATTATGGGGTTTAAATTACAATAATATTTTTATAATTTATAATATTTGTACAAGGTACTGGCTGCAAAGTGCCAGGTTCTGCCTCAGAGGGAGATCTGTAAATAAATGATAAAAATCAAATCATTGTAGTCACCTTTTATTTTGGTTTCAATTATGCAATTTTTGTGTATACTGCAAATGCAAATTTAAATTTTAAATACAAACTAAGCACTTAGGCAACACTTTTTAAACACATGGTGAAGAAGAGAACAGTTATTCACAAAAATAATCACCTGCTTTTAGGTTTTATACACTGGTGTTTACATGTTAAATGTGTCACATGTTCCATGGTTTACAGCTACAGCTTTAAGATCAAATGTATCGTCAAATTGTATTAATTCTGAAAAAAAACAGCTTACCTGCTTATCTGAGATAAGAGATGGTCAGGAGATGAAACCACTCACACAGAGCCCAGGTCTGTGTCCAGATGCTCAGCTGATGGCACAGCTGTCTCTCCAGTAATGGCCCCTATGAGCTGGTCCAGCTCAAATAACTGTCCAGTGGCCAGCATCTCTCTTCTGTGTTTGGCAATATTTTTTTTGGCCTCAGATTTGAGATCAAACTATTTATTTTTACTACCTTAGACTTTCGTTTGGGCATTCTTGACTTCTTTCAACTTTTCTTTTCAATTTCTGTGTGTACATGCGATCCTGCAGTGTCATGCCCTTTTATGGGGATTGGTGGGGCATTTACCTGTGCTAATTAGGATCACCTGACACGCATTTTCAACTTACAAGGACAATGGGATTCATCGTTATAAGAACACATGAACAATTCTGCAGTTTAAGAACACATCATGAATCTGATGTAGACTTTTCTTAGGACCTTTCTTAAGAAGAAATTTAAGAAAAAACTGAGGAAGATATTGGTGAATGAGGCCCATTGTGTGTCTTCCAAAGTTGAGTCGTTGTAGACTGATGGTAACACAAACTGTACTGAACTGAAATGAACACAAGCACAAAAAGACTCCTTGAAGAAAATACCCATTAGATTTGTCCAACTCAGATTGCTTCAGGTGAACTTTAGAATGCACTGACACTTGAAGAAACACTTTTGTGTTCTGTTTTGTCTGAAACATTAAAAAAAACTATAAATGAACACTCATGTTTATATTCATATAGTCCGACTAAGAGAAGAAAACTTAGTAAAGAACTTCATAAATATATAAACACAACGGGTTGTATCTTCATAAAATAACATGAGGTGTGGTGTGTGTGTGAGTTGAATTATCAGCTTAATAGACACATTCATACAGATAAATGCAGGTTGAAGAGCACACACACTCACACACACACACACACACACACACACACACACACACAAACACACACACAGACACACACGTCTGTTCATTTGTCTAAGGGCAGCAATAATTTGATTGACTCTGCTCACTTACACCTATTAGCTCCACAGTGTGAGTGTATACACCTGAGCCCGCTGCAGACCTACATAAGGATGATTTACCGTCAGCAGCAGGTCCCATATTTTACAAGAGGACAGAAGGTGAGTATACACACAGAAACACACACATGCTGGTTTTGCAAAACTTATCCCCTATGGGACAGTAAATGTCATACTGCTCAGTGCATGTAGCCCAAAATATGGGTTAGCTCATGCTACCTGTAATTGCAATGAATCTAACTGGGGCCACCCATTTTTAATCCAAATTATATATAAAACTCCATAGCTCACCAGTTTCAAGTCAGAGAATCTGGCTCATTATTGTCCTCATATGCACACACACACGCTCATGCAAATCCCTGCGCTCCACAGGTCACTGTGTGAGGGGATAGCAAGTCAGGGATTGTAAACTGATGGGTATAAATGGGAAATAAACGTGGCAGCTCACCAGTCTGGCAACACTTTGACTGTTACAGCTTGTGATAGTGGGGGGAAAAGTATTTGACACTCATACATACTCGAGCCACAGGCAAGAGGAATACTTAAACAAGCTCAAAACCTCTGTTAGTACATCATAAGTGCTGTCTAAGAGCATCGCACTCATTACTGTCTGCAGAGCTAGAAATCTTTTATTCATCGCTGTGGCGGCAGAAGGGAAGGGCAATATAATTAGAGCTACTGTCAACACCGGGGATGTTTTTACATGGGTTGGATAACTGAAATGATGTGAAAAGCAAGAATTAAAACATAGCTGCCAAGTAAAGTGCATCCGTGCTGCGCAGGCTGTGAAATATCTGAACGGATAAGTCTTTTAAATATTTAAAGTTTGCTCTGACATTTGTTCACGGGACACAAGAGTTGAGCATTCAGTTTTCATCTTGAATTTATTTCTTAGCGCTGGTGTCCCTTTTGGTCATCCCCAGCCAGCAGGCCAGACACACACACACACAGACACACACACACACACACATATACACACACAGACTACAAGCTGACGCACAGAGCGGTCAAATATTGTGTGCTGCTGAAAGTGGGTTATTCAGTGGGACAAGCTGACTTAAGCCATCATGCTTAGCAGGCGATATCTAGAGGAGCCACAAAGACACAACAGAGACTCTCTCAACTCAGATTTCACTCTGACTTGAAGAATATACTGCAGTTCTCTAGTCCAAAATGATTGCTTATGACTGTGTCTACTGCTATGGTCAGTCAATTTGTAGCTCCACACTGGTAACAGTGGAAACTGTTAAATTAGTGCACTGAATAGCACACACTTACACGCACACATGTTTGTGCATCCTTGTTTGGACATTGCATTGACTTCCATTTATTGTGGACAGCCTAACCCAAACCCTAACCCTAACCTTAACCAAGACCTCAGAAATGACATTTTGCCTCATTATGACAGGGCTTTGGTCCCCATGAGGACTACTGGTCCCAACAAGGTCGGTGTTTATACCGGAAAATGTTCCAATGAGGTAACAAAAACACACACACACACACACACAGGTGGAGGCAAACAAACACATGAATCCACACTGAGGGCTGGTATCTGGCACACAGCCTGTCCCATGTTCTAAGCTATTTGGGCGTGTAGCGTGAAAAAGGACAGATAATTGGGTTTATCACCGGCGTATTTTTAGTTCCCATTTCTCCACATGCAATTTACAAAAGACTGAAGAAAGGCGGAGGGAGTGGAAGAGCAGAAATAGAGAGAGGAGGAGGGGAAGGAGAGGAATGGAGGTTAATAAAGGGAAGAGGAAGAGACAGGAGGAAAGAGAAAGAAGGAACAGGCCAGATACTCCAGCTCCATGGCACGTGTCCAGGTTTGGTGGGGTGTGTGTGAAGGAGCAATAGTGTTTCCACCTTCAGGCACAAGTGCGGGTAGAGGGAGCAGAACAAGCCCTTTGGATGACTGCAGGGGAAGCCTGACAAACCATGCTTATTTAGGAATGCAACCTCAGGAAATTTTAGCAATGCAGGAAGCCAGATTTTCCACCATGATGCAGACCTCTGTTAGCACACAGACAAACAACGCAGGGCATTAATATGTATATCTGCCGGTTGTGTGTGTTTGAGGCATCACGTCGGCTGTGTTTGAAAGAGAATGAAGAAGCTGTTCACAGTAAAAGTCCTGATTTAGTGGAGTTCTGGATGAAAAAAATAATAGACAAATACAAATTCAACAGTAACAATGTAAGTATTATTTGACAATAGCATAAGTTGGTCAGCACATTTCAGAGATAAATATACAGTGTGTAATGAAAAGTTATCTCAAAGTCTCAAAGTAGGAAGTAGTACCAAATATTTTATTCAATAATTAGGCGTCGCAAAAACATACATGCTGTACATAATAGAGTAAGACTTCATTATATCAGCTTTCAATTTGCAAATAGGATCTGCGCCCAACTAAATTCTCAGTTCGCTGGCTTATCCTTCATAAACGACTGACCTCAGTTCACTAGTTAGCGAACTGAGCTGAACGTTCGGCTGTGTTTCAGTTCAGTGAGTGGGACTACACAGTCAGAGCTCCGGTCAAGCACTGAATGATTCGGTGAACTAATCTTTTGAACATATCTTTTTAATGAACTGATTCTAATGATTCAGTACACTGAAAATAACTGCTTTGCCATCACTGGGAGCCAGTAGGTGATTAGCTTAGCATAAAGATAACTGCAAACAGAAGGAAACAGCAAACCTAAGGTAACAGACTGTATCTACTAGCACCTCTAAAGCACTCTAATTAACACCTTGTATTTTGTTTGTTTAATCCATACAAAAACCGTCAAGTTGTGATTAGGCTATAAGGTGTACCATTGGACAGCACCAGGCTTGCTGTTTACCCCTGTTTCCAGTCTTTATGCTAACCTAAGCTAACTGGCTGCTGGCTGTAGCTTCATATTTAACAGACAGATCATAGAGTGGTATAGATCCTCTCATCTAATTCTTTGCAAGAAAGTTAATAAGCTTATCTCTTAAACTATTCTTTTAAAGCACCTTTAGACTGTGTGACAACATCAATCGTGTAAGTTTATTGCATGTCACATTGTGCAAGATGCCTATGATGAAACCTTGGTTGCAGTCTGTGTCAGACTGTATGACTGTATGAGGCATGTCAGATTGAGTACTGAATGTATGGTGAATCCATGATGTAAGTAGAAATAGTAAATGAAAGCAGAGACAGGTCATCAGCCTGAGTCATCCATCTGCCCCACTCTGATGTTTTGAAAATGCAGCAAAGTCACACAAACTTCTTTTTTATTTCAACTCCATTGTTTTGGTTTTTGTGTGCCATGAATGTATTAAGGAGAATGAGAACAGTTTTTTTCTATACAAAAAACTGCACTTATGTAGATGTGGATTGTAGCAGAAGACTTTGGCTGCCAAAGCTTCAATCCAGCCGTCTGTGGACAAGTCTCATGGTGCGATCTAGGACCACCGTTTTGGACTGACGACCAAAGATTCTCTCACAGTTGTCAACTTTCATCTCAGATAGTCCAAAATTGCACAGCGTAAAGGGGCCTTAAGGCAATTAACAATGTGGTCAAGGTCCTCCAAAAAATTACTTTTTAATTGTTATATGAAATATTTTTTTGCACAAGTTTGAGTCTATATCTGTCCACCACCTGGATTTTCCACGAAGCTGTTTTCTATATTTAACTACGTGTTGTCATGACTCCCCCAGGTCATATTTGACTTGTACCAGTCGCTTTTTTTTTCACAAAACTAATTATTTGCATTTTCAGAGAACACATTTCGTGACAGTATTCACTTGGAGCTATGGCTATTAAAAAACCTCAGTCACCGCAGTTACTGTGCCTTAACTAATGGACCAAAGGATCAGTGTGTACACGTGTGCACGAATCGGACAGGAACTGCTGATCTGAAAAGTTGGGTTCACTTAAATGAACGCCGCTGCGGGTCAGCTGAGGCCAGTTCGGGTGCCACGGTGGCGAGAGAGAGCCGTTAAAAAGCTCTGTCCTGGAAAAGTGCTGTTCTGTGAAAAACGGTGGCACTCCTACATTTGCAGTAAATTGAGGAGTGAAAGCAGTGACTTAACTTTGTCTCATTATTGTTGGTGAAGTTTGCCAACAATGAATCATAACGAGTTACAGAAATACTGTAACAGGGTGCTGCATGATTAATAATAGTTAGAATTAGATATAAATGAATCATTAATAAATACTTTTGCTATAGTACATCATTATATCATCACCAAATATTCATACATGTCAAGATACACACTATTTGTAGTGTATTAGGACATCTATTATTGTTTTTACAAATGTATCACCTTTTTGTTTCAAAGGCATTTCTAAATTAAAAAATATAAATTTTGATACACTTTTCTTATAAGATATGCAGTTTGAGATTCCTTTACTCATAATTTGTTAAACATGTTGCCTATTCTACATATTTTAAGTGTAATACAATACATATTTTGTTCATTTTTTGTTGTATTCATGGGTAAAATACTATATTCAAATTCAAGAGCACTACATGTTTGCAGTTACAGTCCCATGTTAATGCATTTCACATAAATAAACTAAGTTGCACAGAGCAACATCACATTACACAATCTAATGCTACAGTATGACAGCTGGCCCGCTCTGTCCTCTTCTACCTTTCCCCCAGACACACCAACATCACATCTGTCACCTTTATGCTCCAGTCAACCTCATATTGATAGGGTGGGAGACGTGGTAAATATCACACACGTGTTGCACATACACACACACACACACACAAACCAGAGAGGGCCACAGTAAATATGCGTTTTGTCGATAGCTGTCCACCACAGCAGAGGCCGTATTTTTGCTGATGTGCTGACTTCAGGAATCAGCGCTTCACTTTTGCTGAGATAAAGGATTTGGGCCAGTTAAATCTTATCATAGTCTATTATGTGTGCGTGTGTTCATTCATGCAGTAATACATAAAAAAGGAACAGTGTGCTCTGTCTTCAGAGGCTGCTGACAGTTGGAAGGTGATGTTATTTTCACCCGATGTTACCTTTTCGTTGGCAGATGGACACATTTGGGCGCATGCACTCTCAAACACACACACACACACACATTCGTCTCCAATGGAACAAGAGCGCATTAGTTCTGTGGAACACATTTCCTCTTTTATCAGACTGAGGAAGGAGACGCACAACAACCAGACTGTCCATTAACAGGATGTGAACCTACGTGTGGACTCAACCTTCTTCCATTTAAGATAGATCCACTGACCAGAGCTGAGGCTTGAAAAGGGTTTTAATTCAAGTACATGTGTGTGTGAGTGTGTGTGTGTGCACGCATGCATGAGGTTAGAGAGTATGGCTAGAGAGAAACACTACAGTCTCAATGAGTCAGATGTCATAGTCTCAGTATCTTTGTGACAGCTTAAGATGAAGATTTTTGCATGTGGATGAGAATGCATACATCAAGACGTGCAGTGTGTGTGTATGGTTGTTGTGTGTGATGCAGGGAGGGGAGAGGGTAAAATAAGGAAGAGAGAAGGAGTCTGATTGACTTATTGTGCACTCACACAAAAAGAAACTGTCTTCATAAATTCTCTCTGTGGTTCATTTTCATTTTATCTCACCAATGACACAAATCTAATTTAAACGAGACAAACGCATATAGTTTGAATGCATCTCTAAAGCAGAGCAACACTTGCACATGCACATGCATTCAAAAGACCTCACACACACACACAGCTGCTTGAATACTGTCTTCTGATGCTGTTTGATCAACACATGAAGGAAACAAGTTTGGGAAAAGTTCAAAATGTATTTGAGGTCAACCAGATAAAACGCATCACAAATGACACATTACTGTCATTGCGCTAATTTTTGAAAAGTATAAATATACTTTTTTCTCATCCCAGTCACCCTGTCTGTCCCCCTCTATGTGCTGAACACCTCCTTTTATCCCACACTGTCAGGACTGAGCGTCAGTGTTTGCAGGATGTCAGTTATTCCATCCACAAAAGCAATAAAATGCTCTCATCCATTAATATCTTCTCCCCTTCTCTCTCTCACACTGTGAGAGTAGTTCAATTATATTAACCCTCAAGTGCAGCACTCCTGCTGTCAGTGTTCGGCTCAAGTGTAAGTCAAAGTTTGAACACAGCTTTCTGTATGCGTTTTTATCCTTTCTTTACTCACTTGCTTGAAGTGGGCAAAACTCAATTGGAAAAAAGATGATGTCACATGCTTCTGTGCACCAATCAGGGTTTAGCAGCATTCAAATCAAAATCTAATAATAGGTGATCGGCTTGTTTTCTTATTTTGCCATGTCAGTGTCAGGTAAATCTGATCAAACCACATTTTAAATAAAATGATAGTTGCTATTTAATGTTATAGAGCAATATCTAAGATTTTTTTCAGTTGCTTAGTTCTAAACTTTCAATTTTCATTTCCATTTTTTTTTCAGTAGTAATACAAATATTGTCAGGCCTCAATTAAGTGATGCATTTTCTATCATACAGTAGCTTGTATATGTTGTTCATTGCTTTATGAAGTGGTTTACCAACATTATAGTTGAGCTACTAATAGGTTACAGCCTTAACTTAAACTCTGGAATAAAGGAATATACCTTTTTATAGCTGTTTTGACTTATTGAAGGAAAACCACAGGCGTTACTAATAACATTAACGATGGCTCTGTTCCAGTCAAGCGTTCTAGTAAGCCATGACAGTGTGACAGCGAGCCAGCATGCACAATAGACCCCCTTTCACAGCAGACATTTTGACTTGTCAAAGCAGGAGCAGCACAGGTGACATTAATTACATTAATGATGGCTGCATTCCAGTTGCAGGGCTCTGGGATTGTGCATGCTCACTCACCGACATGGCTTACTGGGACTCTTAATGAAATGGAGCCATTGTTAATGTTATTATTTGCAACTGTGCTTTTCCTGCTTTGACAAGTCAAAATGTCTGCTGTGAAAAGGGTCTATACCAGGACTCTGAAACTGAAGAAGCTAAATGGAATTCAGATGTCATAAATTTGATGATTTACACCTGTGAAATTTTATAAATGTGTGTGTGAAAAAGGCATATGCCAGACAGAACTGCTGAACAAATGATTGAGGGAACAGCACTGGCCAAACACAAAAAAATGATTATTTTTTTATTCAACATATTAGAGTAGAATACAGTTAGTGTCATATTTATTCTTAATATGTAACCTGGTGTTGCTACATTTTATTTCTGTCCTAATTCATCTTCTGTCAGCGTATTCAACAACAAATATCTATGCACAGTAAAAATGTGTATGTGTGTACGTTTGTGTGTGTCTGTGTGTGTATGTATGTGTGCATATAGGACTTCTAAGGAATCCGTCTGTCACAGTTGCATTAAATTTCATCCATCTTTGCAAGCTTCTTTTTGTCCTGTTTCTTATTTTTCATTGTAGTAAAGGTTATCTTGAAGAACTCTTAGGTTTTTCTGACAGGCCTCGTGATGTAATATGGCACAGAAAGGAGAGAAAATATAAGAGAATAACAACCAAACAAGTAAGAGAAAGGCAGTAAGAGAAAGCAAGAGAAAAATATATAAGAAGGCATTAACAATTACAACACTGCTTTGGAGGTGGATGGTGAAGATGAGGCACAAAGCTCTTAAGCAGAACAAGAAAAAGACAGACAGAGAGAGAGTGTGTGTGCATTAATATTTTTATGAAGAGAAAAAGTGGATGGGACAAAGTGCCCTCGCTTTGTTACAATAAAGATTGTTTGAGAAAGGTAGAGAAAGGAGAAATGAGGGTCCATTGTAATGTGCCAACATGAAAAACTGGTATAATGTCCCGTAAAGTCTGATTTTTCACATCAACAACGCTGTAGAGAGGAACAGACTTCATAATAGAGGCTGCAAAGAAGCTTTTTGTTAGTCTATGTGGAGCTCCAACAGTTCTATCAGTACCAGAGCCACTTCAGAATCAGACAAATACAACAAATTACCAGTATTTTTCACCAGTTTTTGTGTTTTGTGGTTGTTCTTTACACTGCCAAAGTCAATCACTGGGGAAAATAGTCTGCAACTGTAGTGTGCATTGTGTCAAAAATAGTGCATGGTCACCATCTTTGCTCCATTATAACGTCCACTTGAAAGAGGTTGCACAAACTAGTAGTTTTAGAAAGATTGTCAGAAGGATTGTCATGCCTATGATGATGGAGGAGCTTGAATAGAGGCTGGCAAAAATAGAAGCCATGCAATAAGAAAGTGTTCCAGTACGATTCTGTCTTCGTTTGAGGTCAACTTTGTAGCTGGCTGCATCGATTAGGCCGGGTATGTATCAGATCCAACTAATAGAGACTGATCAGAGCCAGACCTAGTGTAGCTTCTCACTTATACAGTATAGTTTCCTAAAAGAGACATTTTCTTGACTGTTTCCTTCTTGTGGCACAAAAATCCTAGAAATCTCCATACCTGTGGAAAAAAAACACAATATAGTGAATAAGATTACTAATGAAGACATGCAGAGTATACTGTGATATTTTCACATAAATACATCTGCTTTGCTATTGTAACTTTGTTACTGATAATACCCAGTTCATGAGAGCTCTTACACTTTGTTGAACTAAACACCTGGTAGCTAGTTTGTTCAAATTGAAGAAAAAGTATTTGGCACGAGCAGTGATCACTACAGGGTTGGGTATATTTAATTTTATCAATTGTGATTCTGCTAATTGATACCAGTCGTTATCAGTGTCTACAGTTTCTTTGCATAATATTTCTGCACATGTTCAAAGCAAAAACCACATCATACTTAGGCTGCCATTTTCAGTCATGTATCATAAATTAGATACTTTGTGATTCTACCATACTCTATCATAGAGTATCCGCTAATCTCAGTCAGCAGTCAGCCAACACTTTCTCTTCTTCTCTGCTTGGAGCTTTAATGAACTCTGATGCAGATTAGCTCTTTTTATAATAAATATATCACTTCTTTCGTCATGCTTCACTATTAAAGCTTACATTGACAGCCAATGTAAGGCTGAAAATGTATGAAACAGCTATAGCTTCATGTAGCCTTAGGCATAGATGTCATTGACTGCTAACTCTGTGGCGTATAAGAATAGTTCTTCATGATATGGACATCCTGTGCTTTTTTTGTCGGAAGATCATTTTTAAATATTGCAAGAAGATATGGTAAAAGAAGCAGCCAACATGTAGAGTAGGCTGAGTAGATGGAGGTGTAGGCAACAGGCACTTGCTGCAGTTTGGGCTCATATCAAACCATTAACAAATCACCTACACCTATGTGTTTATGGAAAACCACACATATAATCAACATTTTAACATCATAAATGGATCACATAACTACTGGTATGTAAAAGGGGTCACTTGCAGTGATGAACCCACAGAGAATTATCCTCTGACACTGCAATGCCCTACAGCTCTATGGAGCGTTTTAGCATCTTTCAGCTCATTGTTTTGGTTTTATTATCTGCAACTTTAGCGTTTTGGTTCACTCTCACCATTTTCATCAGCTTTGTTGTAGGTTTGTTGTAAGCTTTGTAGTAGGTCAAATCATTGGATAAGCAGAGTTTGAAATCACAGTTCTCAATGAATCCCTGTATTACAAGTTTGAAACTGTTCTCATAACAGTAACAAAGACCATTAGCTGCAAAAAGTCCAAACCTGGGATACAGCAGAAACAGAACACAAACTTTCAGTTTTAATCAAAAGCAAATACAAATGCTGAGCCTCTCTGAATACAACAATATATGGGGTCAATTGATTTATCAGGTAAAAGGAAAAGGGTGTTTCTTTTATATTTTAGATATTAATATTACCTTCTTTGCCAAACTAAGAGGTGTATGTATGCATGTATTTTAATATGTGTTTCAGAGTGTGTTCATGACTCACTCAGTGTCATCAGCAGTGGGCGTGTTATAGCTTTGGAACAGCGGCTGCATGAAGAGCCCAAGTGTTCCCACGACACACACCAGGATGAAGATCCACAGGAACAGACGGTCTATCACCATGGCTACGTACTTCCAGTCTTCTATTATCTGAAACCAAACCAAGAAGTTGCACTATTACAGGGTGCTAAGACACATCAATGACATACAATAAAGTGTGTGGCCAGGTCTCTAAACCTAAGTGTGTAAGAAGTAGTGTTTCATTAACTTCTGCTGTGGCTATAATGGTTCTAGGACATCAAACGCATGATGTTATATTTTTATCTGCATTGCAGTCGGTGATACAGAGAGGAGAAGCAGCCTGATGTAAAATATGCCATGAGCAATTACAGCTGCACAACTTGTTTGTAATATTTATTAAGTGTGGGAGGTTTGTGGAAGTTTGGAAGCCCAAGGCCACAAATATGGTGTTGGGGTTAGTGCTGTCTTCATCAGTTTGTGTTTGTATGAGTGTTTGAGCAAGGTTTTTGTTTTTAACTATACAAGCAGCATGCCTCTAGGAATGGCAATGTTGTTCTGTTGATTGGTTTGGGGAAATTTTTTACACATGTTCATGGCCCCCTCAGGATGTGTTGTAATAACTTTTGTGATCCACTGACTTTTCCATGCATGTTTAATACTTTATGACCAAATACCTGCAAAATTCCCATCAGACTCAGAGGTACTTTGTGTTTAATGTTAATTAGCAAATGTTAGCATGCTGTGATGGCAAACAGTAACATTGTACCTGCTTAACATCAGCATGTTGGCACTGTCATTGTGAGCATATTAGCATGCTGACATTAGCATTTGCTGTAGAGTCTTAGTGTTATTTAAGGATATCTGATATTTTCAGCAAAAGGGAGATGATTAGCAGGTTAGAATAACATCACAAAAGGACAAAAGCAAATTTCTCATCTTGATAACATCCTCCTTCCTCATATAAATCTCCTCCTCCTTCACTGTTGTCATCATCCATCTCTATAATCTGCCTTCATGGGCCTTGTCTTTCTTCATTCCATTCAATATTATATTTTTTCTTCCCTTCCTTTGATACTATCTCTTCCTGCTCATCATCACATCTTTTTTAACCACATCATTATCTCCTCACCCCTTCATCGTCGTCTTCAGTCTTCATGTGTTCAGAGATGTATTTCACTCCATCCACTGCCTCCTCCAGATCTGCATCCCATTGAGTGCCCAAAGGCCTCCGGAAGTCTGAAAACCCACCACCCCCATCTGGGATGTCTCCCACTTTCCAACAAAACCTGTGGGCCAAGTCTTCATTCACGTAGAAGGAGTCAGTGTCTGTTCGGATCCCACCGAGTTTTATGTTGGAACAGTGCTTCCTCTCTCTGCCACTCTGGGAATTGTTCTTTCTGGTGGTATTCCGGTTAGCGTACTTCCGGCGGAGCTTATCACGGACATTGGAAGAGCCTGGACGCCTCATGAGGAGGAATGTGGGAAGACGGACTAAGAAGAGGCGATTGACCCAGTCGGGCATGTGGTGGGTGGATGGGGAGCGATGGTGCACGTTGAGGACACACACAGTGCTCACAGTGGAGAAAGTGACCAGCACCATAGTGAACATCAAGTATTTACCTAAGAGAGAAAGAGGAAAGTTGCAACATGAAAAAATAAATATTGCTAATGGGCTTCTTTTTTTTTTTTTTTGCAATCTATTACAAATAATTCTCAAATGTAATATCTATGAGTCTGATATGACTGTGTACGTATGACGTGCATTTTCTATGTTTTCTTGCAACTGATAATTAACTTAACACCAAGGACGTAAAAATGTTTTTACATACAAACATGGAGGCAGTTTGAAAAAAAAAACCTTTGGAATTCACAAGCTTCCTTTTGAGCAAAACTGGACTCTGGTTCTGTATATACAAAAAAGACATCAAAAACTTCTTTGTGTGTTATTTGTTCATTTAAAATTTCATCAGGACTTAGCTGAAAAGAAAGATCTTTTCTCTCACATTGTATTTTTATTCCTCTACAGTATGGGTGAATTTCTGTAATTTCCTCCTCTTCTAACCTTCTTTGTCACTTCCACTTTCCTACACTGTCAAAGTCCCTACTTTCACAATTCTGACATCAACATATCTGAACAATGATCTTTCTTTCCACCCATGTTCCTCGAGCTAATCATTCCCTGGAAGCTGGTCTTTAAATATCATTGTGATTGAAGATGAAGTCTAATCAATTAAGTTTTTGTTTGTTGCTAATCTCAATAATGATTTATATACACTTTCAATAGCTCTCTCTTTATCAAATTGGGTTTGTGTTTTTTTACTGGTTTAATTCCTAGGAGTCATTTGTAGCTAATTTCAAAGGCTTCGCATTCCCAGTTTTATCAAGTCTACACAAACTATAATAAAACTGACCTATGAGTGGTACTGCTAGAGAAGTGGGTGGCACTATCTTTGAAATAAGCAGCAGGAACACAGTGAGCGCCAGCAGCACTGAGATGCACAGCGTCATCTTCTCCCCGCAGTCTGATGGCAGGTAGAACACCAGGATAGCCAGCGACGTGATCAGTACACAAGGGATGATCAGATTAATGGTATAAAACAGCGGCTTCCTCTGTATCACAAAATCATAGGTGATGTCGAGGTAAGTGATGTCGTTGGGGTCCTCATTTTTACGTGCTGGGAGCGAGACGATGTCCCACTCTCCACTAGGCGTGAAGTCATCACGGCTGGCAAAGTCACTCGTGAGGATCAGGTCCACTTCTGTGTGGTCGTAAGTCCAGGAGCGGAACTTGAGAGTGCAGTTCTGCTGGTCAAAGGGGAAGTTCTGCACCTCGATGGCACAGGCTGACTTGTAGATGGCTGGGGGGAGCCAAAAGATGTCCCCTGTGTTGGAGACCACAGCGTTGCAATAGAAGGAAACTTCGTAGACGCCGTCAGCACTGTGACAGGTTGTTGGGAGAAATATAAGATTAGAAAGTGTATGGATCCAGAGGTAGGAGAAGCCATACAAACTAAATTCAAACACATATCCACCATGCCACTCTCCCTTCCTTCGATTGCAATCAACAGTTGAATAAGATATATCTGAAGTCAGTTAACCAAGGACGCAGCAAGAAACACTTTTTTCCCTTTATTGTAATGATGATAATCAGACAGTCCCAAACTCTCCCTCATCATCGTCTGAAGTGACAATAAAGCCAGATCATTTAAGACTGATGAAGCACTCAGTAACCCCTTCACCTCAGCAAAACAGGTTTGTAAAAATTAAAAGAGGATACAGAAAATTTTAATAACAAAATCCCCATAGAGAGACATACTAATTTTGGCAGCAGGTTTTATGCTCATAATGCTGTGATGGCAATGTTGGAAAACCTCTTAATGGAATTATACACTGTAAATCAGGTTTAATCCATTAATATAGGGACCACCACAAACACACACACATTTACATTTTATGTGGGTTGGCTTTTTTCCTTTACACTTACTTTAATATAGCACAACAGAATCATGTTTTTGTATAGCACACATGCATGTATTTACTTGTTGTAGAGCACTATATCAGGAAGCCAGATATGTTTGGAGGGTATTCGTAGTTTCTTGATGCCTTCATACTTGTCTGGGTCCCACCTCAGCCTGTAGTCATTCCACTCCTGCAGAGAGAGGGTTCATAAAGTTCATTACTGACAAACACAGCCATATAGTACTTTAACAAACTTTATACTGAACACTGTATGGGCTCTGAGCAGTGGTGAAGATTGTGCTCTACCTGAAACAGCCACAAGTTGGTCGTCATGATCTGTTCTCTCTCATTCTGCAAGAAAACAGCAGTCAGCTTGTCACACATCAAGTATCATCTCCACAATATTTTACTTTTTTATGATGGCAGTGGTGTTAATAAGATACAGAAACGGTCAAACTCAAATGTCAAAGCACATTTATAAGGAGTGGGATAATACAGAACCATTTGGGAGGAAAAATCTATCAATCTAATCTAATACCCTCTAAGATCTTCATAAATGTCACCAAGATAGAACTTAATACAGAGTTGAATTGCTTTGTAATGTGCAGGAAGTTTTGTGTCCAACCTGAGTAGACACGGTATGTGTGGTCAAAAGTTATAAAGTATATAATACATCGTAAGATTTATTTCAGATGTCATATATATCAGACTTGCTGGGATCTGGTTGTGACAGGAGGATAAAGTATTTTGATATGAATATATTGTAAGTGGTCTTGTGTTAAGAGGAGAGTGAGGAAAATTTCAATTAAGCCCCGTCTGCAGCAGCATCCTTCTGTAATGCATTACTACTGCAATGTGACACCTTTCTCAGTGACAGGTAGTGTAAGGAATTACAATTATAAATTCAGCAATGACATTACATCTTTAATCCAAGTAACTCTAATTCACTTTGGCATTTAGGTTATCTGCTTTGTTTGCAGTCTTACAAGGAATTGGATGGGATTGTTGCTATAAATTTCATCTCAACGCATTGAGTGGAAAAACAGGCTGCCTTGCTAACGGTAGCCACTGGTAAATCTACCTTCAGTAATCAGCTGAATTTTTTTCACAGTTAGAGGAAGTGTGAATCTTACTGTCATCAGGGCTATGCTAGCTGTTTATGGTCAGTAAATTTTGAACCAAAGTCTGACAGTTAAACCACAATGTCTCCATTTCTATATGCATTAAATACAGAAGATGTGACATGTGGATGTGGCAGAACTGGAATTATGAAAGGCACTTTTGACCATCTATTCATGGTCAATACTTAGTGACTTTAATGTAATGGGTGTTTTCAAATTCGACTGATACTTCATCTTGCTTGTGGGCACATCAGCATGCCACAGCACAGCCTTTGTAAATAATAGCTGTGGTGAATTAGAGTGTGTTTACAGCACACAATGGAAACCAAGCTTCATTCAGTGTAAAAATAACATAATCCAGCGATGGATTACTATTTTTAAGCAAATGTCCAAAAACTATCTATCCATCCATTTTCAAAATTGTTTACCCTGTGCAGGGTTGAGGGAGGCTGCAGCCTATCCCAGCATGCCTTGGGTGAGAGCTGGTCTGCACCCTGGACAGGTCACCTGTCTATCACAGAGCTAACTCAAAGAGACGGACAAATAAATTCTGAGTCACTTACACCTACAGGCACATTTGCCAGTTTACCACACCTGTGTGTCTTTGGACTGTGGCTGGATAACTGTCACATCTTTTTTATTATCATTATCTGGATTTTATGGAGTCTTATGTGTGTGCAAATAAAATAAAATTAAATTAAATTAAATTAAATTAAATTAAATTAAATAAAAAGCTATGATGCATTATTCTAGTGATGTTATATTTATTTATAGCTATTACAATATTTATGTTGCTGTCTTATTTTAATGGAAGACATTTTGACATGTAGGAAAAGCACAGGTGTAAATAATAGAATTAATGATGGCTGAATTTCATTTAGCTGCTTCAGTTTCAGGGTCCTGCATGCTGGCTCACTGTCACACGTCTTTTCTAACTTAGACACTTGAACAGAACGGAGCCATTTTATTAGCACCACCGGTGCTTTTCCTATTTGTCAAAATGTCTGCTGTGAAAAAGTCCACTGAGTGGAGCTATACTTTGTTTTACATGATGTCACCAAACTCTATGAAAGAACAAACACAGAAATGCAAAGTGAGAAGGGCTTTTCCAGAAGTCTCATTCATTTTTCCCAAAGACAATGTTAGGTGACTCAACATTTGGGCATTTCTACGGTTCGGATGAACAATAAACTCTTACAGTTGATTCATCAGTGCGAAAGATGAACAACTGTGTTAGAAAATATAATAATAATAACAATTATTATTATTATTAGTAGTAGTAGTAGTAGTAGTAGTAGTAGTAGTAGTAGTAGTAGTAGTAGTAGTAGTAGTAGTAGTAGTATTATAGAGATGGTTACCAAAACCCAATGCGCATTTTGGCCAGAAACATCCAATGACAGAGCTTAAAATTGCAGCTAAGGATGGCTGGAAGCTAAAGATTACCCTGTTTACAAAACTGATGATACAATTTGTAGCTTCAATCTGTTCAATTTTGGATGAATTCAGCAACTATGGTGGACCTCTGATATGCCAAACTGATGGAAAAAAACGTGAACAAAGAAAACTTAAGACTGGTGGCCATAACCAATCTGACTGTAACATTATCCAGGAGTGTTTCATGCTTTTATGTTAACAGATATCATCATCCTATCTATGACCGGTACTGTATATGAGTGAAACTGTCTCTCCATACTGTAGACTTAACAATGACCATGATTCCAAATTTCTAAGTATAAAATCTGGTCTACTGGACAATGAATTTGTCATAAATCAGAGCCGTGATAGGCAGCCTACATGTAAATAATGGCCCAGTATCCTAAAAGACTTTTGAAAAGTAGACTGCACAAGAATTGCTAGGATCGCTGGGGGTTTTGCAGAGGTGTAATGTATGCATTGTGGAGAGATATTAAAACTGAATAGGCGTGTGTGTGTGTGTGTGTGTGTGTGTGTGTGTGTGTGTGTGTGTGTGTGTGTGTGTGTGTGTGTGTGTGTGTATGTGTGTGTGTGTGTGTGTGTGTATGTGTGTGTACTCACTACACTGATGAGCTGAGACAGAGACACCTGTATGGAGATGGTGACCTGCTGGCTCTTATTGACAGCTGGTCTGATCAGTTTGTTGTAGCGCTCCGGACCCAACAGGTAGTTCACCAGCCGCTCCTCTGCATTCTCTGCCCTGCTGCCTGTATGCAAGTCAGAGAGTTGGAAATATTACATTTTGAAAGTGTACATTTTGAAACCTCTATAAACCATAGGAGGCATACAGATACAATCTCATTTACTGCTCTGTTTGAAAAGAGCACAGGCAGTCAGCCATAAATAAATGTCATAAACGAATAAATGCCATATGTTTGTCTTTTAGCAAACCACAAACTCTGGGGTAGTGTGTCTCCTTTTCGCTGCAACACTGAATACAAAAATGTCACCACAGTTTGTGTATGTGTTTATGTGTGTGTGTGTGTGTGTGTGTGTGTGTGTGTGTGTGTGTGTGTGTGTGTGTGTGTGTGTGTGTGTGTGTGTGTGTGTGTGTTGCAGCTCAATGTGTGATTTTCTGTCTATCACAGTATGTTTTCAGCACAGTGTCGTCATGAATGATGAACAATAAACAAGTTGGCTGTAATGAAGTAAATTTACCAAAGAGCACTGAGGCTGAATCACATGTCCTCTTTAAAATGTCTTTGTGTGTGTGTGTGTGTGTGTGTGTGTGTGTGTGTGTGTGTGTGTGTGTGTGTGTGTGTGTGTGTGTGGGTGTGTTAGTGTGGGTGGGTGTGTATGGGGGTGGTTGTATGGGTGTGTGTCCTTTAGTCTCACACTTTACTGCAGGGTTTTAGACCAAAAGAACTAACAAAAATCCAGTCATGCATCCTTCCCCATGAGAGGACCCCTGAAGCTTTGTGTTTCGTCAGCCCTAAATTATTGGTTATGTAAAAGTGATCGTATGAATAAGTCAGAAGCAAAATGCTTTTGACCCACTCTCTTGGCTTCCGCAGCCATTATGTCTACATTGTCAAACAAACTGACAACAGAGCAGGGAGCGTTTAATATCTAGACTGCTTCACCCCCTCTGTGCCACATGAATTGTCTGTTTTTGTAAGATTACATACAGGGAAGGCTGAATGAGCATGGATGTTTTCTCAGCAGCACCCTGCTGTTTCAAGTTTTCATGTCACAATGAATGTCAATATTTCCAGCTGTTTGACAATGAGGAAAGGCAATGGGACTGTGTTTTAGTTTATTTTAACTTCAGAGAATTATTTGCCATGAAGTGGAAACTTGAGGAATCTGCTTGTGTAATGGAAATATGTTAGTGGAACTGAAGGTTAACCTGATAGCTAGAAGCCTTTATCACATTTAGATTTTATCTGAAGTGGCCTCAGTGCCGCAGTATTTAGTGTGATAACTTCAGATGACAGCCTCCAAATTACAGGGTAAATAAGTATTATTATTATTGTTATTATTGTTATTATTATTATTATTATTGTTGTTGTTGTTGTTGTTGTTATTGTTATTGTTATTGTTATTGTTATTGTTATTGTTATTGTTATTGTTATTGTTATTGTTATTATTTTCCTTAGTACCTTTTTAGTAGCACAGTAATATTGTTGCTCGGTAATGAGGCAGGAAAATGGGGGAAACAGGGTAACAGTGTTGCCATTGCAATGAAATGACTTGTGGTATACATTTTAAAGTATTTTAAAGTAGTAAGTTTCATGGTTACATATATTGTATTTTCACTCACAAACAAACTTTATTGAGTTTTTTTGGGAAAACATACAGAATAAGGAAAAGTGTAGCAAGCTAGTCATCAGTTCACTTATACATAACATTGCCATCTCATTTTGAAAAGTATCAATAATTGTAGCTGAGGAAAGAGCCATTCCTATTGAGTGACAGTACACTACAGAACAAAGGACTGAGAATTGAAAGCTTCCTTATTATAATTTATGTCTGGGATGTGTGGGTTGTAAAATAAAGATGTCCCTTGTCCACCTTCTTTTTACATTATAAGAACAGTGTAGTTTACCGTTAGTACACTGTATGTAAAAACTATTAACACTGTAATTTTCAGGCTGTATTCTTGATATCAACTTAGATTAAAATTATTGAATGGATGTGGTGTGTTTTGTTTTTTTTTTTTATCACTATGTTTTACATCAGTTTCAGTTAAACGCTGAGGATTGCTGCCAAACATCATTGCAGAGTACAGCGCCCGGTCAAATCTTCAGGCCTCCAGGGAAACACTCACAACAACACGGTAAAAGACATAGAGAAGTGCTACGTGCCTTCTTGGTGGATTACATCACTTAAATAATTTAGACCTCGATTTCAGGGTATCTTTGCCTTGATGGATGTTGTAGAAAAAGGCTTGACTATATTTTCTGTCATACCTGATCTGTGTTAAAGAGTCCAGTTGTTTTTGTAGAGCAGATATGAACATTGATGTCTCTCTTTGTCCTGTTAGTTGATGTTTTTTTTATTCAAAGATAAGTCTTCATCTGATCATTTTAATAGCCTACAAGCTGAAGCGATGTCATGGGTAAAGAATGAAAACTCCACAGGACAAAAGGTGAGGTTAATAAAAGGTAGCTCTTCTTTTAGACAGAGGTGGGACATGCTATCCAAGTGCTTTCTTGGCAATAGGTATAAAATAGCCCACAGTAAATTATTGAAAGAGTCCATCTCCTTTTACTTAGATGTATTTTAAGAGTATGGATACCATACACGTAGTCCATAAGAACCTGTCTGTCTCTAAGGCCAAAGCTGTTGTATGGAGTGTCATTGTGGCTGCCTTTGACTCCACCAAAAACATACCATGTTTTCTTTAGTCATAATGGACTCACATGTATCATCACACCTTACACTAACAACGTGAATCAACTGTCACAGATTACAAACATTGATTAGATACTTCATGTAAGATGATTGCCACAATGTTTGAACAAAACACACTGGAAGCTGATTTTGCTGTTATGCTATTCACAGAGAAAAATATGACGAAAAACTATAAGCACAAACTACAACTTAGCCACACTCAGGACGCTACTGACAAAGGACACAGAGGTCATGGCCTCAATATTCTGTCAGTAAATTTGACCATTTTCTGGTGATCTGAGGGGGGTTAAAATTCTACAAATACACACAGATTACCCATGATGGGTTGGGTTATTTAAGACGTATTTTCATATAAGTTTGGACAATATGACTGTTTCTGGCAAAAAAGTAAAAGGTACATAAAATGTAATTTCAATAAAAGAAAGGGATTTGTTGCCAGAATTCTATTCCTGGTATGTGGAAAAGCTTTTGAAATAGTATTCAAACCAACATATAAGAAAGGAAGATAAAAATTGTTCAAAAAAAAAAAAACTCAAATACTTAAATGTAAATTTCACAAATTGGTGACTAGTCAAACATCTCTAACAAATTTTAGTTTCACTGGGACTTTGAAATCATGATTTCAGTATTTCCACACTAAGATCCTGGCTACACTGAGAGACAATGAAAAGACAACATGTCTCTTTAGTAAAGCTAAAGTAAGGTGTAGAGATATGATGTTTGCATTTAGTTGGATAAGTTCTTCAGGGTTATTGTATGTTATTATTGGTCCAAACTGGATATTTCATTCATGCATCTTTAGGTTAGTTATGAGAACAAATTCTCCTGTAGTTCACTGAGACTAAATAACTCAACTCTGTGTGTGTGTGTGTGTGTGTGTGTGTGTGTGTGTGTGTGTGTGTGTGTGTGTGTGTGTGTGTGTGTATGTGCTGGATATACTGACTTCAGCAGGCCACTACTAACTCCCTGAGGTGAATTTTCTCTTTGTGCATATGTGTGTCTGTATGCGCACGTGTTTGTGTGCGCACGTGTGTGTGTGTATGTGTGAGAGAGAGAGAGACAGACAGAGAGAGAGAGAGAGAGAGAGAGAGAGAGAAAGAGAGAGAGATCATTATTTTTCAAAAGATATTTACATAATGAAGGAAAATGTTTCAGCACCATGGACAGCGTCTTGATCCAAAACAGGCTGGCTAAAAGTCTCAGAAAATGCTATTAAGCCTTGAGAGAACACTTCAGTTTAGGGCTGCAACTAACGATTATTTTAAGTATCTATTAATCCGTTGATTATTTTCTCAATTAACAGATTAGTTGTTTAGTCTATAAAGTTCCTGAAAACGGGGGAAGGTGACGTCCTCAAATGTCTTGACCAAAAGTCTATAACCCAAAGATATTTAGTTTACTGTCATAGAGGACTAAATAAAATATTCACATTTGAGAAGCTGGAATTAGGGAATATAGACATTTTTCCTTGACTCAAAGCATTTAATCAATTATCAAAATTGTTAGTGATTATTTTTCTGTCGATCAATCGACTATTATTGACTAATCCTTGCAACAGTTTTTGCATCACTCCACCTAAATACACATATTTAAAGAATATAAACCAACTCACGTGTGAGAGAGAGAATGAAGAGCATTAGAACAGTGTTGGGACTCATCTCCTTCCTTTCTGCCCTCCCGGACAAACTTCTCAGACTTTCTCGGAGTGTCCTCCGGAAAAGAAGTTCCTTGTGTGTGAAGAGTGGAAATATACAGCAATACACAATATATTCCGTCGTGGAAAAAGCCTTCTTTCTTACAACTCCCTCCTCTTTTCTGCGCGGGTTGCCATACACCTGCTCCGGTTATACGTTTGCTGCCGGAATACTGAGCAGCGGCAAAAATATACGATGAAACTTTGTCTAACATAAGAAATAGGTTATTTGTAGGCAATGTTTATTGGCGACAGACAACATTTTTCTCCTTTATTCTGTAGCTTACTACAGGGACTGAACTGTCCATTGTGCGCCGCCGCCTCATCCACAAACCAGCCGCGGTGACATTTAAACCGCTCTCGATCCAAAACCAACAGTCCAGATGAGCGCAATGTTGTTGTAGTCTTCTTATTCTATCAATGAAACCAGCAGCGCTCACCTGAATTCACTTCGATCTTGCTTTCTTCTGATGAAGCGCGGACAACTTCGTGCGTTAGGCAATTGGCGCAGTTTCCAAAAAGTGTAGGGCGCAGTGCGCACAGCCAGGACGCTTGTTGTTTCCTCAGGGTAACTACTTGCAGTTTAGAGTCCATAAAGAGGCCACGGACAATTTTCCATGAAACTCTGTGTTGCCCGCAGGAGAAGAGAGAGGAGGGGGGTCGGGGAAGGGAGGTGTGTCATTGTGTATGTCTGTGTGCGTGTGGTCCTTGAGCTTCGGACAGGAGTGGAGACGATTCACGTCACGACTTGGACTGATGTTCAGCTGTTAGTCTGCTCTATAGGTGGCCTCTGTTCTGCCAGTGATTTCTTGCAGTCAGAGAGCCCAAACTTTAAAAATTCAGAGAAGAAAACGCAGAAGAAACCAAAGTATATGACTGTAACCATAGACTCTAGGAGTCAGAGCACAGATAAACAATGACAATACCCACATAACAGTACAACAATAACATTTGTAAAAAGATGGATTTTGTATAGGATTGGATAAGATAAACTGCTATGGAGCTAAGTGTGAGCAAAAAGTGCATAAGTGCAAGTTAACAATTACCTTTTGTGCAAGTTAAGCATGTGTATTACACCAGGGACAAAGGGAAATTAAAATCTATTGCACTTTGCCCTGGAAACCCTTCACCTCTGACCTGAAGAGAGAAAATCAAATGCCTCAAAGAGAGGATCGTCTTTGCTTCCATCTTCATTAAGACCTGGTGATAAAAGAAGAAGCTATTTTTACTTGCATATTTACATACATAAGAGGCTTTTTTTAAGCATCCTTCTTTTCTGCTGATTACTTAGACACAAGCAAGATTTTTCAAAGTGATTATGGGTTAGTTTGAAGTTATCATCACTGGAATATGATTTTGAAACAGCAGATTGCCAGCTGTGAGCAGGGGTTGTCACAATGAGAGAAGCAAGGGAGCAGAGGGGAGGGGAGAGCAAAAGACTACATGGAATGAAAACCTGATGTTGCAGCAAATCAGGTGCACCATGTACACTTGGGCTGCTTTTTTCAGTTCAGCCATGTGAAATCTCCCTTAATGTTAGTGAGAAATATGGCTGAATTCCCCATAACAGCATCATGCACTGCCAAAGTGTCTCACTCGCGCTACACTCACTCACTTTGACCACTGTGTGGATTATATCTGTGAAAATGAGAATCTTCAAATTCAAAATCACAAAAAAATGTGAATGCTGGAAATTCCAGTAACCTCTAATTTCTTCATTTATTCACCATAAGAAAACCTGTCTTCTTCTATCCCCCAAAAACACACTACTCATTCTTTTTTGACTTGCTGTATGTGTTCTTTTAGGCTATTTCTGCAGCTCATTTTATTATCCCACACCACAATACATTATACAGAATGCTCTTCTGTTGCACCTGTGTGTGTGTGTGAGTGGGCTCACATACTTGTGTGTGAGCTCATGCCAAGAGTATATTTAGCAGTCAAACTGGGTGCGCATGACTATGATTTGCCATCACAGTAAGAGGGGAGTCATGTCACAAGGCCACTCTTCTGCAGAAGTCAAAGAGAAAAGACAGAAAATCTGGGTGTGAAAGCAATATAAAGGAGACATGAACAGACCGCAGATATTTTAGACATTCCTGCTTGTTGCTCATGAATAATCCATTGCAGATTCAGTGGCTAACAGCCTTAAGAATGGATTCATCTTGGCTGGGGGGGTGAGATTCCACTTTTCTTTTCTTTTTTTTTGTTTGACTTATGATAAAACATACAATGTACAAACAATATATAATTTCAAACTAGAAATACTGCCTCACCGTTGTATACCTCCGCCAACCAGTCAAGTTGCAGTTTACATCCATGTCTGTCCAGACTCATGATATTTGTAGTGAAGGAATTTAATAAAAGGTATTATGTGTATTTTTCTTGTATGTGTTCACATGTTTGGCCCATAAAGCTGATTCTGATAAAACACAGAGTTGTAGTCATGACAGTAGACGAAGCTTCAAATATGGATATTGCTGCAAAGAATCTACAAATTCTAAAATGTGGATGCTTCACACACATCTTCAACCTGGCAGCACAGAAGATCTATACAATCACCACAGTTTCAAGGTGGGAACCAAGATTAGCGTCACTAAATGACCAAATGTGAAATATGGTCACAAGCTCTCCTTCTGTTCCTGAGTTACGGTGTTGAATAATGGCCAGAAAAGTGTTTTGGAGAACATTATGATGTCACAGTGAAGTTGACCTTCAACCTTTTGGATATAAACTGTGATTATTTCATCATTTTATCCTACAAGACATTTGTGTGAAACTTTGTCATAATTAGCGTATGAATTCTTGAGTTATGGCCAAAAATGTGTTTTGTGACAACCTTGACCTCTGACATTTGACCACCAAAATCTAATCAGTTAATCCTGGAGACCAAGTGGATGTTTGTGCCAGATTAAATGAAATTCCCTCCAGGTGCTCTTGAGATATTGTGTTCACAAGAATGGAACGGACGTGAGGTCACAGTGACCTTGACCTTTGACCTTTGAGCACCACAATCTAATTAGTTTCCTTGAGTCCAAGTGGACGTTTGTGCCAAATATGAAGAAATGGATGGACGGACAGACAGACAACCCGAAAACATGACGCCTCCAGCCACGGTTGTCTCTGGCATGGAAGCATAAAAAGGAGCCTTGTGGAAACAGAAAAGAAACCATTCAAATATTACTTGATTTAAATAATTGAGTCTGGCTATAAGAAGCCATCACTGTCAAATCATGAAAATGTTCTTTTGAACATTGTGATCAATTGGTAAAATTAAAAAAAATAACCATGACAAGTCAACATCTAAAGGATTTGGACTGGTTATGTGACTTTTCAGTTATTTTCAGTTAGTTTAGATGCAAAAACATGCAAATTAGTTCACAGACACACAAGATAATCTCCTAAAACAGAATAAATGTGGTCAAAACAAAAACTGATGTGAGGTTTACACCTGTGCCATTGTCGATGGGCTTAGCACGTGCATAAATCCCTCACAGTCCAGGCCATATAACTAACACATTACTCCTTTACACGGACCACTGGAGATTTCAATCTGCCATAATGGAAGTGTGTGTCTGCTTCAGTCAAGTTAACTAGCACGAGGGCGCACACAGCTTGCAGCAATTCATAACACCCTCCCTCTCAACTCTACTGCTCCATCACCGCCTCTCCCTCTCTCTCTCTCATACAGGCAGGTATAGGCTACTAAATGAAAGTGCCAAGATCATACCTGCCATATTTATGTATTTATAGTCAGGACACACTGTGTTTGCTGGGACCAATACATCAACATATTACACAGAGGAGGAGTTACACTGTTAGAGCTCTATGCTATACTTGTTGGGTTTAAATCTTTATTTATCCAGATAAGGTCTGCTGAGTGTGCATTTTGGAAAGATTGCTGAGCCTGCAGGACACGTCTTCCCTTCCCATTCATAAGCACACACACATTCATACACACACACACACACACACACACATACACCTGGGTGAGAGTTCTAATGTTAGTCAATGAATAGCTCCAGTGGAGGTTTGTCATTCTCTCAGAGAAATGGAAAGACTGGATCAGCTGTCCAACCCAGAGCATTTGAATATTCTCCAGTTGCTACTTGTCATCGACTGGATGTCATCATTCTTTACAACTACTCGTTTGTTTAAATGCATTGTTTTATTTGCTTTTGCCTTTAATGAGAGAAGAGATATCTCCACATACTGTAAAGACAAATCCTCTACATGTACTACAGACATACATGGAGTTATTTTGTGCCTCATTTCTGAGTGCGCGGTGGGATATTATGAACACAGAAAAAGATATTTATGCAAGGACATAAATTATATTTTGTAACGAAACCATCATAAAAAATAAAAAAAAAATACTGCTCTGTGTGCTCAACATTTGGACACTGGCTCATAGTGTCTCGTGGCTCTCTTAACATCTCTGCTCTGTGCACTTAATTTAACTTTAATTTAATTTAACTCATTTTAATTTTCATGATAATTTCACAACAAAATATAATTTAATATTATATTTTTTTTAATCAAAATGCAAACATGAGGATGTTAACATACTGATATTTAGCAGATGTAATGTTTACAATTGTCACTTTCTTAGGAAAATGCTTACAACACATCAATGAGTCACACTGCTGCACTGGCCAACATGTTCCTTTGTCCCTGAAGGACCTTTGTTGCAGTTCACACTGCCTCTCTCCCCACATTTACCGCCACTCTCTACTAGCTCTTATAAAGGCAAAAATGCCCACAAAATCATTTAAAATGTCCTCACTGATCAGCAGAGGACAAACACCAAAGGCTCTGCAAAGTCCAGCATTTTTCTGGGACCAGTGTGATAAATGATCAGTTTTTCTGGGGACTTGCAGGTTTAATCCTCATAAAACAAAACACTCAAGGTTGTTGGTGACCCAAAACTGGAGGTTGAGGTTGAACTGAGACACTGAAGATAACATGGGTATGATTGTATTTCACATCAAAGTCAGTGCTGCAGTGTATGAAAAAACAGATGAGTTTTCAGGCTATAACAAACATGTCTGGTGTGTACGGAGTTACCATGACCTGGAGGATACCCAGCACAAGGATTTTAAATCTGATACAAGCAATCTATATGCCTGAAGGAAGGCAGAGGGCATGAGTACTCACAATAGTGAAAGGAGTGAAAATAACGGTGATAATAAACATGAGGAGAAAATGTACCAAATTATGTCTAATTGTGTCTGATTTGTTTTTTCCACAAATACATTCAATTGCCTTGTTAAAAAAAATCTTAAAAACACATCTACTTCCTCTCTCAAATCCTGAATCTATAAATATGCATATATATTCAATTTTAAAAGTTTAACTCTTGAAAGCAAGATGGCTCCTACTACACTGAAAAGTAAATACTCTGTATATATGCACTGCAGATTTCAGGTTTCCACATCGCACCTCATTTAGTTTCATACTGGACCACAACTGGCTCCAAACTGTGATGTCACAAATCATGCTCCTAAGTGCACACCTTAAACTGAGATTCAAGGTGAAACTTTCCACTTTCAGCAGATAAATGTGAAAACAGCCTTCTTGTGTCTAAATCATAAGATCATAAGTCAGTTTATTCAAAAGCAATGTGAGTCTTGCTCTTTAAGGGGAACTTAAAGAGAGACTTAGTGTTACAATTCCACAAAGTTGGGAGACTAACAAAAGATTTAAAACAATGTTCAAAAATCAAAGCAACAAAGGCCAAAAATCCTGACTTATTAGTATAGATTTGTCAAAAAAAGACCTTGGATCCTACACTTCCCATAATGCAACTCAAAAGCATCTTTCAAATGACCCTGATGATGTTGTTTCAAACTCGACAAAGCTCGTTCAGAGCAACAGACACCATTATACAACAGTTTTCACAGGGTGAATAGTACCCTGAGTACGAGTAAACTGATCTAGATATTTAAAATTGGTGGAGTGTCCCTTTAAGTCAGTACCAGAAATGGAGAGCTGACTTCTCGCAGAAAGGATGAGCTTCAAAAAAGATGTTATAGGCAGCAGATAAATGTGCAGCCCAATCGGAGAGGCTGAAGGTGGATCTGATGTATGGGCCAATCATGGCGGGGAGCCTGTGTTAGGTTAAGATCTCAAGGAGGCAGGGGACAGCTGAGGGTATGCATCAAAGTTTAATGAGCAAGTAGAAAGAGTAAAGGAGGAGTTATATGTTCTGTTGAAGATGTGATTGCAGTAGTCTTTGATCAAGTTCTTGGGCTGAATAACAGATGTTTTGAGCACAAACCAGAGGCATCAGCTGGGTGTTGAATGTGTCAGTGGTAATGTAAAGGTTGTGGACAGGGCAGACTGTTCCAGGGAAAACAGTCACTCCATCTTCTTGAGAGTGAATCGGAGGTAATTGGCTTACATCCAACAAGATATATATACCTTTTCCTGAGGACTTGAGGTTGGGAGAGAGAAGTAGATTTGGTGGGAGGTGTGGGATGTTGTGAAATAAACCAGTGTATGAAGTGAAAAGCAGATTAAGTCTAGGACAGAATCCAGTGCTCTCTTCCAGATATCTAGTGACGCAGGTCGAGCACAAAACATCAGACCCAGGGGCATCAATTTACTGAACTCCAACATGGCATGGAAAAATAAATCACACTATATGACAAATACTTGGACTTTAATGCAAATATTAGAGAAATTAGAATATATTTTGTAGAATCAGGTCATGATTGACTATGAATATTGTAAAAACTCAAATTCAGGCAAAAAAAGCACTGACATAGACAAGCATGCAAGCACACACACACACACACACACACACACACACACTCACACACACACACACACACACATACACACACAGAGGGTAACAGGTGTAATATGTCACAGTCATGAAAGCCCTCGAGCTTTTGCCGTGAAGCTAATCCTCCTCCTGTGCTTATATCATCACACTAACATAGTGTTTTTTTGTGACTGCATGTGCATCCAAATGTGGCTTTTTATGCAACACATGTGCCAGTTTGTGCCTGTCTGTGACCTCTTATGGGAGGATGGGAGTATAAATTTTTGCAAAAGTTCATGCTTATTTTGCAAAAGAAGTGTGAAGGCATTATTGCTGTTCTCCTAAAACAGAGAGAAATGTGCAACTGAAAACTCAAATATTTTTGTATCCTCGGGTAAAAGAAGAATTTCTTTCTGGAAATGCACTTTGCTTTTATTTTGACTTAGTGATCACACAAAACGTAACCCCCCAATCTGCTTCAGATAAGATTTATAGTCATTCATTCCATAAATGTATTTTCTTTACTGGCACGATTTACTCAGTGTAGCTGATTGCATTTCCCGGTGTTCTGGAAGTGTTCCACTCAGTTTGGGTGGATTATTAGCTGAGTCTCGCTGTAAACAACACCTACTGATACATCATGAAGCCAGGAGCCTGGATCTGTTTCAACAGTCAATCAAGCATTTCTCAAAATCATTTCAGTCAAACATCAGCTAGTGACTCAGTTTAACTATAATCACTACAGCTCTGTATGTAATGAATAGTGTAAAGGCTGACACGCATACATGTGCAAACACACAATTTCCCTTTTGTCTGAGTGACAAGAAAATGATCCAGAATATGTCCAGAACATGAACTTGTGCTTGCATGTTTATTTCCTCTTCCATTAACAGTTGTATGCTTGAAATATCAGTTCCCTAATATTACATCTCTTTTCCAGTCAACTTGAACCTGAAAAAGATAAGATGCTATAGAAATTGATGGATGGATATTATGTGGCCGTTGCATATACTGTGTCATGTAAACCACTAGATGGCAATGAAGACCTAATGACTGAAACTGTAACTGTGGGTCCTGATTGGTTTGAAGCCCTACAGTCTAAAATCAGATCATGGTGCTGAAGTGACAAACAAAGGATCAACACTTTTAGTTGTGCATCAGAATCCCATTGCTTCCTGTGAACGGTAATTCCTTGTGACTTGGGAGTTTTGTGTTTTATATGTGGAAGTCAATGGCAGGATTAATCTAAGTACCTTGGCTCTATTAACCGACTATTCCTCCCCCTCTCTGTGTGTTGTGTACAGTGTTTCGGATATATTATATGGCCCCAGGTTTTCTGTGTGGTAAAATGATTTATTGTGTGCGTATATACAGTATATGTTCAATATAAGCAGAGTATCAACTGAAATAATAAAAGTCCAAAAACTAGATTTTGACACAGGGCCTGAAGATTAGGTAATAATGAAAGACCCATGTTGTTATTTTGTCATTTAGCAAAGCCTTATTGGTGCATTTTGTTTGTTTTGTATGTTGTGTTATATTTGTGAAATGTAATTTAAAATCTTCCCAGTTTACATCCTCCATTTTTAAACAGCATGTTATCAAGTGATGGGTCACATAAATGGGTCATTCATTAGCTCTGCATGGGGCAATTACCTGCTTTACCTAGTTTATATTCCAGCCTGGTGGAAGTCAGGCAAAGTCCACATAATTAATAGTGAAATATTCCTTTTACTATAACTGTGACCAAATTTCAAAAGCACATTTCACACAAACACTCACACCAATATAAAGGAACACTCCCTCGATGCCTATGATATGATACTTGCCAGCCTTCAAATTCAAAGGAGTGAGGCATTCTGCTACTTAAAACTAAGGGACACTTTATCTTCTCAGAGGACAAAGCTATAAAGGCTGACTCTACTCATCAGTGCTGCTCTTTTCCTTCACCTGTGCCTTGAGAATGGGGACATAATGAGATTATAGTGTTGATGCAGAGAACAACAGCAAGGTCTAAAACAGTAAGATGCTAATGTGATCAGTACTGCATTAATCAGCACTTCACTCATTGGTTTATCAGCAGAAAGAATATACACTTCATTCTCACCTTATGAGATCCAACAAGGCGTTGACTGTGGAGAGGGTTTCATCATCATCATCTGTCTCAACTTTAACAGGAGTATGGCCAACCCCAGGCTTGATCAACAGCACCAATATTAATCCTACAACACATAATCCAGGATTGAA
This sequence comes from Thunnus albacares, assembly GCF_914725855.1. Classification (NCBI taxonomy): domain Eukaryota; kingdom Metazoa; phylum Chordata; class Actinopteri; order Scombriformes; family Scombridae; genus Thunnus; species Thunnus albacares. The sequence goes on along the minus strand of NC_058108.1, from coordinate 10,083,886 downwards.
CATTAGAAGTATGTGTCGATAGCTGTTTCATACTGGCTGAGCTCAATGCTATACAATAGCTAGATTAAAATGTCACGCTGTAAGTGATGTAAAAGCTATTATTGCATGCCTCTTTGTTTTCAGTGAAACTGAAAACAAAACTTGTAATAAGTGGACAAGGCTTTAGAAAAGTCCAAAGAATGTCAGACAAAGTTTTTAAAAATCGTCCCAATATTTCTTCAGTTGTGGACAAGATAAGAACATATACCTGAGGGCTCAGACTGAGTTGTATCATCTGTCAGACTCCATCTGTTATTGTTAAAAGTGGGGTTGTAGTTATGTAATTAGTAGGGCTGTAATAATATAACAAGTTTTCATTGCTGATTGCTCTCTCTGTTGATCAATTAGTCATGTGCTCTAAAGGAAATAGAAAAATATGGTTCAGAAGTAATATGAAGTGTACGTTGCAGTTCTCTGAGCTTGAAGTTTTTGAGTCTTTATCTCAGGACAGGAGTTCTGGGTTGTACTACAGAGTGTCATTCATGTTTGGGATCTTGATATTTAGATCAGGACCGGGATTCTACAATGATGGGTTAAGGTCGATTATGTGCCCGTTTTATATTTTGTTTGAAAGTGTTCTGGGTGGGTAGGGGTTCCTCCAAAGGGAAAAATAAATGGGAGAGTATAGGGGAAACATTTTTCTTTGTGGAATTGCTCTTAATGTATTTAACTTTCTTCTGATAAAAACACTAAAAGTGTCAAGCTAGATTGACCAGAGAGTAACATTACTACAACTAATGATATCAGTTCATCAGTTCATACAGCTGTTTCACTAGCACTTCATAAAAGTTAAAGTGCTTTGTATGGTATACAAACTGTGAAAAGAAAAAAACTAATAAAAATGGAGTTTGGCATTTGAATTTTGACCAGAAAGTTGTTGAAATATTTTGAGGCCCCACTGCATAAATCTGAAAATATTTCCAAAAAAAAAAGAGAGAGAGAGAAAAGAAGAAGAAAAGAAAGACATTTCACCTTCATCTTCATGGATATACAGTATACCACTAGGGCAAGTGAGAAAATGTTTGTTTTTGAATCTGATTTAAAGCATTAAACATGCTTCAGGTCATATCTGTTCACTAATTAGTTGGTGTATGAAGAATGTGCACGAAAAAAGTGAAAGTGGTGACATTTAATTTTACAGGTCCTTTAATTTTATACTAATTCCATGGAAATTTTCTGGCTAATTTGCAGGTATTTAGCGGTTCATTTTTAGGATATTTTACAGAGAGGGCCGTGCAAAGTGGTACAAATCATATGAAGGAAGACAAGAGTGATAAGTTGTTTAATTGATAAATTATTCACTCATTATATTTGGATTCATACATCGTTGTTAATTTGCAAAAATTCCAAATACATTAGGCTCGTAACAATTCTTTAACTGACAAAAAAATGCTTTTGTTTTCAGTGTGTAGTTTTGTATTTCAAGCTCCATATTAGCACATTAGGTTGTTTTTATGTTTTGTTGCAAAGTATTTCTCACCTGTAGTCACAGACAGAAGTATGCGACTGCATGTATAGTCATTTTTCTGGAGGTACCAAGACTCAGACTAGAAGATTACTAAAGATAAGAGGATCAATATATTTCTGTATGAGTGTTAAATGATTGTAATGTAAAGGAGTGTAGTGTAATAACTACGGCAACACAGTTACTGTACATCTAAAGAATGATAAATGAGCTTAGTGTCTTCAAAACCTCATTGAGGATTATTTTCAAACATATGTAATTGTGAAATTGTTGTCATCTATGTAAATTTATTATTTATGTATTATTATTAATGTATTATTATTCAGATACTTGCTAAACAACCAGCATTCAAATGCTCTGTGTATAACATGCATAACCTAATGTGAGAGTTAAGAGAGTGAGAAATACACCTGCGGCTCAGCCATTATCACACAATACATTTGCAATCACACTATATTATGATCTCATGTTATTGAAAACAAGATAACAGCCATAATTATTTCTATTAATTTATTGAAAATGAAGGATGCAACAACATTTGAATGGTAGGTCCCATTATAACCCTTTAAAAACATCAATAAACACTGACCCAGAACACCCTCTATGTGTAAAAATGTATACCAGCAGCACAAAAATAAATACTTTTGAATTATTTCCATTTCTGTATATTCTGAGCCAATTTAGGAAAAGTCATAAAAGTTCAGTCTTAAAGAATGTAATTTGGGGTGTTTTTATTGCTGTAAAATGTGAAAATGGGTGAAATTTGACCCAAACCATATGTAAGGGTTTAAGTTTACATTTTGTTTTGGGTCATTTAACGTTGTCTCCCCACTAGAGCAAGTGCAATGATTTAAACTTTCCACTAGATGGTGCTGTTAGATACAGTTTGTAACGTTAGGTACAAGCGTTACATCGTATTTGGTGACCCATCAGATTCTGTAACCTGCAGTGTTGGAGGAAGTACTCAAATCCTTTACTTAAGTAAAAGTAGTCTATCAATACCACAATGTAAAACTACTTTATTGCAAGTGAAAACCTGCATTTAAAATCCTACTTAAGTAAAAGTATAGAAATTTACAGCTAAATTTACGTAAGGTAAAAGTGGTAATTTTGCAGAAAATCAGGCTGTGACTCATATTAAAATGCTGCTTATGCATTGACTCATCAGTATTAATGACTTACTTTCCTAAATTCATTTAATACATCAGATAATTTTGCTTAAGTGAAGGATCTGAGTACTATGCTTCCAACACCATAGGTCACAGAATCCGATGGGTCACCAAATACAGTAGAACACTTGGCCGCCAAACTGCATGGTTGTCATCAGGATGTGGCATTTTCATTTAACTTCTGTACATAACGTGGCCTCAGAAGTGCATTTTTCAAATTTCACAATTTGATGGTTTCTGTGCACTTGAATTCTAGTTGTGGTGTAGTAAAGCTTGGTAGATGAGAACTAGCAGTTCCTTCCTCCAAATTAAGTGTTTGAATCACTGATATGTTTTCTTACAATCAAAGAAAATATATATAAAAAGTGCTGCACGGCCAGCTTGAAACAAGTTGTCAAAACCTTACAAATGAAGAAACAAATGAAGGATTTTAGAACAATGTAAATAAATGTCACTGAGGTCAGAGGACATGCACCAGTGTAGCTCCAGTAGTATGAACCAGGTCCTCCTGGATAACATAACTACACTGCCACCAAGAGGACACTCCTGAAAACACTACACTTATCCATCTTCTTCATTTCAGTGGAGAAGAAAAGTCAAGAATTAAATTTTTAAAAGCTGACAGACGGGAGAGGAGAAGTTGAGAGAAATGACTCGAAAGCACAACGTTTTAGAAGAGAATGTTATACATTTATTATTGAGCCAGCTTTTGAAATCCAAAAGACAGGGTAAGGGATTAAAAAAATCATTGCACTACTTAATAAAGTATTACTAGTAATAACTCTCATACAAAATGTACAAATGTTTGTTAAAAATTTCATTATCATCATAACAGGCCTTCAAATGATTTTGGTTACAGATATAATACATAATGAAACTACTATGACACCATTTTAATGATAGAGTTTCATAGAGTTTAAAAGGAAAAATATTTAAACAACCCAACAACTTGCATGGAAAAGATTAGCAAAATGAATTGATAAGCACTAATTGCGCCATTTTCTGAAAAGACATAAATAGTGGGACTGAGGTAATTGCTAGTGTACCAAGCAACAGAAAACTGTCCAACACAAAACAATCCTAAGACACAAAATGGATGCATACAGTCACAATTATGACCTTTGACCCCAAAGAAAAAAGATGACAGAAAACAATTTCCCTCCGTTACCATAGATATTACATGACTTTATACACCAACAACACTGAAGATGAGTTTTATAAAATGATGTTCCTTCTGGACACTAATGAACGGTATTAGTCTGGTGTGGTGACACTGAGTAGATACAAGTTATACCTGGAGAAAATGAACTTTTATAAAAAGGCATCTCACATAAGACACTGCAGGTGCCTGGATGAACTTTCCACAACACACTTTTGTTTATGCAGTCTCTATAAGGCCTATGTCAGGTTGCCATCTTCACACATAATACCAAATGTGATAAATAGTGATAAATTACATTAGAAAGCCTGTCCTGTGCTTGAGGTGAACATCTTTGAACTTCTGACATGTTGACATAGGCCTTTACAGAGATGAACTATTATTAAGTAACAGAGTCCCAAAACCTCTGGAAATAAACAGGTGTGCAGTGAAAATATAAAGGGACATATTGGATACTGTAGGTACTTAAAGTTGATGTGGAGAACATACACGTTCATGTGATGCATTCAAATATTTGTTCTCATACACACATGACTCTGGAAAACCGATCAGTGGTTTGTTCAGAATGACAAGAGAGCATGTAGGTCTTAAATCTAAATATTAAAGCACTGACATATCAAAGTGTCTGGTGAGACACAGATTTAGGAGTGACCTTACAAGTCTCTTCAAACTTGTTCCCTGTCAATGATGGAGAAAACATTGCCTCTATATCTGCCAACACAGATCTGAAAAAGCAGCTTAGGTACAGAGACAGATATAGAAACATGTTTTCAAAGGACGTAGTCCCATAAGAAAGCTAGTACACTGTGCAAGACTGAAAGTTTTGGTAATTTTTTTTTAATAAATGTTTTGGATCCACCTAACCGTCTATGAAAGATCCAACTGTATTCACATAATGTGCCTTGGGGGAGAGCTTAGTGGATATGTCTAGGCAGAGATAAACAGTCCTGATCTGTTTTCTTTAGGTTAGGAAATACTGTATCACATAAAAAAGGGGGATGTGGATGTCTTTCAAAAGCTTCCAGCCTTTACACGTTGAGACAAGAACAATGTAGATGCACAGACATGGACTGATGGAGTCAAAGTTGTACAAGTTATGGAGGTGTGACTTAGAAAAAAAAGAATAATGACACAAGAGCACTGCCAACTTCCTTAGAGGTGAACCTGGTCCAAGATTTTTCATTTTGATACAAGAACGATCTCAGCTATTGGTATGTAACCCCGTCTGAAGATGCCCTCAACCTCTAGTGAGTGTAAATCAATCTGAAGTAGAGAAATAGCTAAATTGAGGATTGAGGAGGTCAATGCAATGTAACAAATTAACTGTATAAATACCACAGGAGGAGTATCTCACACACACACACACACACACACACACACACACACACACACACACACAGGCGCATAACACACTTGCACACAGACACACGTATAGAGAAAATAAAGTGTATTTTTCACTCACTCTTGCTCACTCTTTAACACCTAGTGTACAAAATCTTTGTTTCACCCCATACACACTGCTCTCATGATGAGGAATGCTAGAATACACATACAGAAATTAAAATGGACCGATTCTTTCAATTATAATGAGTCTAGAGAAAAGGATAGTCTCTGCAAGCAAAGACAATAAAAACAATGAAATTATCACAATCGTTGGACTGCCAATTATCCCTCAGGGTTAGCTAGTACAACAATACAGAAGCTTTTCAAAGTAGTTTTTATGTTCATCAGGGTCACATCAGTTTGAAAGGGCTTGAAATTAAAAAAAAATACATGTACATACAGTATGTCCAATGTGTGTATGTATTTCAAAGGCCATTCATTGTAAGGAGGAACCATGAGCAGAAGGCAGAGTAGTCGGGGGCGTAAATAGTCCATGTTAGAAGGCCTAGGAAGTCCAGCAATATAGTGAGCACAATCAGTAGAAAGTCTCCACACCCCTAAATGCAGATCCCAGGTGAGAATTACTGTGTCTTGGAGGATAAAGAGTGAAGGGTTAAGGAGCACTGGTCCCAGTTATGTGGCAGAATGTGTGAGTGGAGGCATATGATAAAAGGAGAGAAGTTCACTGTATCGTTGGTGCATCCAAAAGGGAGTCAGGGATTGTGGGTGTTCGTATGAGGAAGAGGTCACTCAGAATCCCGCTGGACCTCAGAGGCATCGGCTCGACAGATAGGACAGGTCCGGTTAGCCTGGAAGGAACAAAAAAATTAGGAGATGAGGGTTAAATGTCAATAAATAAATATTTAAAAAGTGTTCAAACTGTTAACTGAAGCTATTTAGAAGTCAGTAGATCAACTTTGGGAACCAGTGACACACAAATATGCGTCGTTGACCAACAGTAAGTCATCGTGACAGTGCTGACCTTTGAGAGAAGATAGGAAGGGAGGAACAGAGGAACTAACAATAGCTTATTAGCTGTGTGGCTCCATCCACATTTATTTACCCTCCTCTGTCAAAGTATAAACTGCCCTGCAAAACTAATGGTTTGTACAGAGTTATGAAACAGGAGTCACTGTGATAAATATGTCTTTTACATGAACTGTGGGAGTTTATTGCCCCATTTACGGCTGAGCTAACAAGTTTGTTACGCAAGCTGGGAGAACTTTTCCCCTTTCAATAATTGAATGAAATGACATTTCACACATATTTCATGTATACAATTCTGAAAAGAAAATGCCAGAAGGGAGTAAACGGCCTAGCACGGAGAAAATATAGAGAAGCTAGCACTAGCATGTCCCCAACTGGCCAACATATTAGCAGTTGCTTCACCACCTACTGTAGTTCACCTACTAGCCTTGTGAGCAGTCAATAAGCTTCCAGAACCACATATTTCTCAGACACACACATATGTATTTGACAGCCACTTTCTGGTGTGACCAGGCCTTAAGCGACCCGTGGAAAACAGTTGATACACTTAGAGATATCCAAATAATTTAATGTCTTCACTCACCTTAAGCCACTTGTCTACACACTTGGCGTGGAACTCGTGATTACAGGGCAAGACCCTTAGGAGCTGGCGAGACTCAAAGTCACACATACACACCACACACCTGTAAGACAAGGCAAGGTTGGTACTATTTTACACAGAGTCTTGTACAGACATTTTAAATCGTACCACCCAAAACCTACAACCATGCACAGAAAAAATTCCTCACCACACATACATTTTCTAAGGAAAGGTACTCACAGTGTTTGCTCAGATTGGTGGTTGTTGGGGTTGAACCTGTATGACGGGAGCTGCTCTATATCTGCCTTAGTTAGACCACGGGGCTTTGCCTCTCCGAGGCGCTCGGCGAGGTTCAACAGGGCCTGAAGGTTTCAAACAGAAAGGCAAAGTTTAGAAGTCAAAGTTTACAATGGACATTGTTTTGGAAAAACTGTCACCGTATTAAAAGCAGTTAGAAAACTGATTCTCTGTAGCGTTTAAAGAGTGAGGAAATCGGCTCTATTAATGAACTATTTAAGTTGTGTGAAAACTGACAGAAAGTGGCTGGATTTCATGGTGCAAGTGTTGACAAATGGACTCTATTGTGTTCATTTCAAAAGCCTCTCTTTCAAAGAACATACTGTGTATCATGTGTTAGCATTGTTTTTGGCTGAATGTTGTGACAGTGGTTTCTCCTACCTCATAGTTCTCCACCTCTCCGTCATCCACATCCAGCTCTAGACTGATAGTGGGGGCCACATTTGGGGGGACGGGAAGCATCGACCTGGTTCAAGACAAAGAATACAATGCTTAGTATCCATTTGTTACCGTGCTGAGGCATTTTCAAATCTAGTGCAAATTCACCTGTCTAGTTCCAACATAAACCTGAGGAAGTAGAAAACACTTACAAGAAGTAAGGCAGGAAGCTGGGGTGATACGGTGGGGGTACAGCTTGCTGAGAGCGGTAACGCCGGCCTGCGAATCGGCGAGGCATAAAGTGGGGATAGGGCTGTAAAAGATGAGAAAGAGAGAACAAAAACAAATTATTCAACCAAGAAAACCATCATTCTACCATAATCATATACTATAATCCAAAAGAAATATGTCATTTAATGAAGTACTCACCACTGTAAAGAGCTCCTGTGACAAGGGGTCATGGTGCGAGAGGAACTGGAGTGGTGTGGAGGGCGGGAGTGTGGAGGGAGGCTGGTGGTGATGGTGGTGGTGGTGATGGTGGGCGTAGCCGAAGCCTCCACCCACCGAAAGCTGCTCTCCTAGAAGCTCAACCTCATTTTCGATCCTCTGTAAAGGCTGAGAGGAAACAAGGGACGTTATTGATCATGACAAATGCGTAACAGGTGTTATCTATAAAAACTACTCCAAAAACAGCTGCAAATACCACAGTCTTTGTGCTGGCACTATTTTAAACACTGAAAGATGGAATTTAATATAGATGGATGCCAGGTAAACTATAAAGACATAAATTGTTCACGTACCGATCGTGGCTGTTGCGTCTGGAAAGGCAGGAACTGTCCGGGTGTAGGGAGGTGGGGCGGGTGATGAGAGAGGTGGGGTGGAGGGGGAAGCAGGAACTGAGGGTCACTGGACAGCAGCGAGGGAAAGGCATAGGGCACCGGCAAATGTTGCATTGAACATGCTTGTAGCATCTGGAAAAAGGTGGATGGGAAGAGAGAAAAGTGTTTAATTACATGTTTTGACACTGTGGTGATTATAAGTACTAAGTCTTGCCACAAGGTGGCAGCCAAGACTGTGAAGACTAACAAGCCACTTCAAACAGGAAAATATGCTGCAGGTCTTTGCTACTTTTATCCACTTTCCTCTTGAGCACTTTCCTTTTCCTGAGGAGTCAAAGGAAAGACTGTACAGCACAAAGTGTACTTTTTATTAACAAAACAACCCACACACTCCTACAAACAGTACACTGCTGTGTTCTTCTCACCGGGTGGTAGTGTTGTCCAGTGCTGAAGACAACACTGCAGGCGGGGACCTGTTGTTGTGAAGAACAGGTAGGGGGGAGATGCTGACCGCTGCACAAAGGCGCTGCGAGGCCGTGAGGAGGGACTGGGGTCACTGTGTAGGAGACTGGTACACTGCCCTGCTGGAGCTGGAGAGAAATCACACCACAGTTAATATGCAGCCACACACACACACACACACACACGCAGTCAATGTCTCCAAGCTTCCTCACACATAAAAATTATTTGCAGTCGCACCTGTTCATGCAAGTCCATGACCATGGCTCCTTGTTGCTGTTGCGTTGCATGATGTTGTTGCTGATGATGATGGTGATGGTGGTGGTGGTGAGCGGCCGGGTGCAGTAACCGTGGGGACAAGGTGGGGGGGTGGAAAGCTCGGGGCTCCTCCGTACCTGCCACCCCCCCTCCAGCTGTGGGGGGCTGACCGTAGGCGCTGGGGGTATGTGTTGGGTACGTCTGGTGTGTGGAGGGTTGGTGGTTGTGGTGGTAGTTTTCATCCTGGAGCTCCGATGGTGAGAGGCGAGGTGCGGGGCCTTGGGTGGATGGGTGGTGATGGGGAGGCAAGTGACGAGTGGGTCTGGAGAGGCGGCCACGCTGACGCCTCGCTGGCGGGCTAGAGGAGGGGAAAGATACAAAAGTTTTACTTTCGGGGTCCTCAACCAACATATGTACATACAGTTGTAGAAATCAAGAGACTGCCTTACCTGCGTCTGTGCCGGGCAGGAGTGAGGCATCTCTCCTGGTGGTAGTGTGTGTGGGGGTGAGGTTGTCTCCGACTTGGGGGTCCTGACTCCCAGGGCCGGATGGGGGGAGAAGGAGTGGATGGTGGGGGGGCGGATGAGGTTAGCTGTTCCAAGACAGACTGACTGGACAGCCTCTGGCGCTTTGGACTGGGGCTTTCCTCGCTCTGCAGAGGGAGGGGTGGAAAAGTGGGGGTGGCGATAGAGGAAAGAAAAGGGGGGTGAAAGAGGGGATGGGTATTGTGGTTAGTGACCCATAGCACTCGTATCAAATAAATCAATTTCACCGTGCTCCTCTGGCCTACAATCTATACCACTGCATAGACACTAGGTTCCTTTGTGACTCATGGCATTTCCTGCATGTGCGTGTGTGTGTGTGTGTGTTTGTATGTACTGCATGTTTCTGTGAAAGAGAGCATATTACACCACCAGTGCTCTGAGGCCCTGAGGGTTCAAACTTACTTCCTCTTGGAGTGAGGAAATGCAAACGCAAGACAAGCACACACAGGCCCATATGCGAGTCATACGTACACACCCTTGGCTGGATGGTTTGACAAATACTTTCTCTCAAGGAGTCAAAAAAGTCAGTGATACACTCACATACACATCATGTAGTCATCCAAGTTTAAGCTGACTGATGAGTTCTCATACACTCTTTCAATCCTATCAACTCATCTGTGAGTCACTTCACTTACTGTCAAGCAGTGACTCTCACACTTGGCACTTGGTGAGGCAAGAGCGCGTACAGACACACACGCTCATGTGTCAGATCTTAGTCATTCTCCCTTACACGGACCTTAGCTGTGCTCTGAAGAACACACAGGTTACTAAAGCGACAACGCACACAGACACACACACACACACACACACACACGTGTTTCCTCATAGTTACCATCTCAACACTTTTTTTCCCACTACTTACTTGATGCCTGCTTCCACCTCCCCTCTTCGTGGGAGAGACACGTTGTTAAAGTGTGATAAAAATGACTCAGCGGCTGTGACTTTTAACACACACACACACACACACACACACACACACACACACACACACACACACACACACATACAAAGGCACACATACACAGCTCAGCAACCTTGAGAGCAGTGTGATAGCTAACAGGAAACAGCTGGAGAGCAGGGTGCATGCACATGCACACACACACACACACACACACACACACACACACACACAGTTATGGAAATGCCTGCAGACATGCGCAAATTCACATTCACACATGGGCAGCTGCCACTGTTTGAGTTCTACAGCCTATAAAGAACAATACCTTCTACAGCTCTTTAGAGGCAGACTCTGCTGTTCTAACAAACCTGAACAAAATGTATTTTGACTGTAGGGCCAAACACACTGTACTCTAATGGCTCTATCACTCACTCGCAGCACTGGATGTGACCTGAGCCTGAACAGCTTATGGGAAAGACAAACAATAACAATGACTTCATTTAGTCTTGACCTGAGTGGACAACGAAACGTGATAGGAGAGGAAAAAAAAGAGATGTGAGAGTGTGTAAGACAGGCAGAGACGACGGAGGGGTGAAGCTTGGAGCAGCCTCAGGGCGCACCAGACACTAAATGACAGAACAAATTTGGGTCGTGGCGAGGGGTTACACACCACAGTTTTGAGCGTGTCTGTCTGTGTCTGCCTGTCTTTTTTTTACAAGCCATGTAAATTACCATGCCTGAACATTTGGGTCCGACACAACTGGTGTATCCGCCACCATTTTGTGCAATTGTGTGACACCATAATTGTGCGGTGGCCAATGCGTTGGAATGACCGACACGTTTTCAAATAACAAACATGGTGCAGTGAGACGATGCCAGGTTTTATGCCGGTTATGTTATTTATTCCTTTTGAATATGCTTCAACACACTAAGCGACATCTGTTGTTTCCAGCTCATTCCTACAAGTCTTTACCCACTTTTCCTACGTGAACAGTGCAAATTAATCAAGAGTACTTAAAACCCATCTTGAGGAAAAAAAAAAAAAGTAGACATACTATACATGTGAATTAGAATAAACTGACCCTGGCTACCAAACACAAAAGACATTGCCTCTTTCACCAAGTAAAAGAAAGCCTTGAAGTGTACAATGTGTCCTCCCTTGCTTAGAATTTTCTTAGACACAAAGAGACAGATGTACTTTGTCTGATCCAACTTTTCAAAAGACATGTGCATATTAAGACACATTTAAAACAGTCTTCATATTCCTTTTGTCAAATGAAACAAAAAAAGTCATGCGGTGAAGTTTTATCATCAAATCACACTATTATACACCACATTTAATGAGCCAAAGTATTACTTTATTAAAACAGCTACAGCTTATTTGATCGAAACAGATATGGAGGGGACATGCTATCTGTGCCCATTTCTACACAGGATGGAGGGCCCCAGCGATCCACCCCCACCCCCCAAATCTCTCTGTTCCTCTGAACAACAACAACCCCCTATCCTCCATCCCGACACCCCACAACCTCTCATACCAGCCTAGCCCCAACCCCAAAACCCTTGGGACATCTACTGTGCCCATTTTCATATCTAAGCCAGCGTCTTCCATCCCAGGCCTGACATGTTCCCTCCTTCCCTCTGCCACAAACACACACCCTCCTCGACAACCTCCTCCCATCCCCCCCTTTCCTTCCATCAGATAAGCTGAACCCCTCTACAGTCCCCTCTTCCTCTTGCTACCTCCCCCCCCCCCCCCCTTTTTCCTCTGTCTGCTTGTCCTGTCCGAGACCTCGGCCTAAAATCTGAGGGGACAAAACAAGAAGTTCTTAGATAGGCCACACACACACACACACACACACACACAAACACACACAGTCTGTCTTAACACATGCAGACTATTGCCCATTAGTATGAAAGTTTGATGGGCCTGTCTGCCCGTGTTAGTGGGAGGGGAGCAGTGTCAGACAAAGGAGTGTGTGTGTGTGTGTGTGTGTGTGTGTCCTCAAGCAATATGGCTTAACATGGCCAAATAGAGTGCTTGTTGTGAACACACACACACACACACACACACGTCTGGTCCAAACATGTTCCCACTAAAGCCAGGATATACGAAGAAAAAAGAAAAACATGCTGACTTTCAGAGGCTCGACACACATTGCCTAGAAACATTGTGAACTGTTCCACGGCTGATATTACAGCACATTCTGCAGTGCTCACAGAGTAGGGACCACACACACACACACACACACACACACACATACCCACCCTCCCATTCCTTTTCACTCTGTCCACATTCAGTGAGAGCACACACCAGGCTGGACAGATATCCTGAAGCATGAGAACAGACACACCCTACCACGTTCTATTTCACTATGTCCACATTTGGGATATGCATGCATCCACTTGCACACGCACACACGGTAACTGTGGCCAGCAGCTGTTGTGGCTTTCGCTGTCATTGCTGAGAACCAAAATAAAGAGTTCTCGAGAATGCGGAGTGCACGCAGACACACACGTACACTTAAGAAATATATAGCTGAGCCCAGGTTTCTCTTTGCCCTAGAAGTTGTGCGCGGATGTGGACGCTACACGCTGAGCAAATACGGTCATTTGCTTTTACAGATTCATTAATATTTGCAGACATGCTTCCACCAACACTCAAACACATCTCCCTCCCCCACTTATTTTCTTTCCATCAACAAGATTTCAAAGCTCATTTTGTTTCCTCTGCCACTGTTCCTCCCTTCCTTCCCCTCCTTCCCTCCCGCCCTCCCTCCTTTCCCTTCTCTCACTCCAACCAAGTCCCACAGCTGGAGGTGAAATCATTAGCAATACCCCCTCCCTGTTTTTGGCCTCGCCTCCCTCCCTTCCCTTCCCTCTCTTCCTCCAAGCTTTCTGCAACACCTTCCTCAGCATCCTGCCTCCCCTCTTCTCCTTCTCCGCCGTTTCTCACTTGATCTGCTTGCTTTCAACACGGGCTTTCGCTTGTGACGGTGACTATCATTTACTGAGGAACATTAGTGTATAAACGACTGCGTTTTAAATTATGCTTATATGATCTAGTATTGAGTATGTTTTAAAAGTAATGCTAGAATTATCAGTAATACTATGTCAAAAATATAGAATAAGTTGACTTTTTCCTTATGAAGCAACCTGGATGGAAAATAACATTATGTTTAGTGTAGACATTGTATAAATAGCTGAGTTTCCATCCAAATGTATCAGACCAAATTTTCAGAATATCAGCAAAAGAAAATGCGAATTTAAGTGCGTTTCCATCCACTACTGTAATGAGTATATTAAGAGTTGCTCCATCGAGATAAGCACTAGGTGGCGCTAATTCCGCAGTCAGGTTCCAATTATGGCATTGCAAAGAGGAAGGAAGAGGGCGCAACAAGATAAACAAGCGCAGTCGAACCTCAAACGATGAATAATGACGTAGAAAACATGATGGAAATATGATATTTCTGTTTGTTTCAGGTAGTAATTTGAGTGTTAATCTCCTCTTCGCTCCACACTGATCTACTGTTTTCATCTGCCGTTATTTTTAATCTCTTCAGTTTATTTCAAACTGTCACCAAACACAATGAAAAGAAAACATCAGAATCATGCTGATGCCATACATGTAAAACATCAGTCATGTGAGTTAAATGTTCGCTATGTCAGAACTTATTTGGCGAAGGTGTTTCCCATTTTAGCGCAAAAACCATCTCAATCGAGCATACAAACTTTACAAAGTTTTTTCAAATTTTGCCGTTGCCATCAACCTTTTCTAATGCGATACTTCAATATGAACATGAAAATGCGTTGAAGGAATTTATTAGCTAGTAATCAGCTGATAAAACTAAAAGTTTCAGCCATCAGCTGGTTATTAAAAAACAGCTCCAGTCAGCTCCATCTCCAACAAATGAAGAGAAATAAAAACATGTTGTAGCTTATGCTGCTACATGTTCTCTAAACTTGTACGTCTACCATCTAACATACTTCAGCATTTGTGAAACACAAGGCAGAGTTGCTATTTGCAAACTGTGCTGTGTTAGAGTGTCTCACAGAGGCACAACTGTTAAAAGTGTCAAAACGACAAACCTAAGAGCACAACATGGAGAATAACATGAACACTTTCTCAAAGCTTGAAATGTATTACATTGGTGTGAAGATAAATATGTTTTAAAAGGTGTGTGTGGCTTACCTTATCACTCTCCTCTCCATATGCATGGTCTGGGTGGCAGTGGTAGGACCCGCCGGAGGCCCCTACACAGAGATGGAAAGAGCAGAATATAACACAGGGTTACACAGTGACACGACATGCGCTTCACACATTCATATGAAATTTCATACTTGCTCAGGGATCCTAGATGCTAAGCAGGACCCGTGAGCATTTGATCACAGGGCTATATTCCACAGTAAAAAGCCATCAAAAATCACATTTTGATGGAAGTATACTGTCAAATCAAGTCATTTTTCTTCACTTTGCCGTACACTGAAATGAGCGCCGGCACTTATACGGATCCTTACAATCAACAAAGTCCGCATGAGTTTGACGGCGTCTGACTAGCATGTGCTAATGAATTGACCTGCTACTGTGTTCTACCTAACAGTTTACCATACAATACACAAAAACATGTTGGTACTACCCTTTTTGCTGAAATTGATAGCACCATTCTACCCAGTATATGGTGGGACATTTAATCCTTTTGTTATTGTTCTCATGCTACTTGGATCTAATACAGCAAAAAAAACATGAACAACATGTTTGTGAACTGACCGTGTGTACGACACAAAAGTGACTGAAACACATATGGTATAGTCTTCTCAGATCAGACGCAGTAGATGTTTGTGTGCGCGCACACGCACACACACACACACACACACACACAGAATAAACACAGTAATCCTGGATTAGAGACGCTTTCTGATGATACCGCCGCTTGCATCACAGCTAAGACTTTTACGCTTTTGTTTTTCCACAATCCTTTCATCTTTTTATTGTCTTTTCTATTTATTCGGGCTTTTGTTTTTCCCCTTTGTCATGGGCATGTCTTTAGCCGGGACGTCCTCACCACAGATGGTGGCAGTGGTATACACACCAAGGGTAAGCGCTCCCAAGGGCACTCCAGACAAGGCTACCTTTGCGATAGAGATGAAGAAACCTAAACTAAAAAGGGGAATAGATGCAAAAAGGTCTTTTTTTTTAAAGAAAAAGAGTATTTTTCACCTCACGGCTGTTTGTTTGTGGGATTTTTCCTGTTTAAACCCTCACTCTTTGAAGAGAAGCTATGATTGACAACAAAGAAGAGAAGGGGGAGAGAAAGAGAAAGAAGAGACAGACAGAGTGAGGTTTTCACTACTGAATTCCTCAATCCTTAAAAAAAAAAAAAGCCTTTCCTCTCATACTCCAATCCCTAGAGCAGGCAAAATGGATTGAAAAGGTTGAGGTAAGTAAAGCTTACATTAGCACAGTGAAAATCAGCTAAAAAGGCTATTTTCACCAAGATGATTTGGGACAGAGCACTGGCGAAGCATTCATGGGACTCACCGGCTGCATAGCGCTCTTCTGTACAACACTCATTCACTGATCACAATAGGCAAAAATCCAGCTCCCTCCCTGAATATGGTCTCACTTGCACATTGTCGGAGTCCGGTAAATTGAGTCAGAGACGAGTCATTCAGTCGGAGTCACTCTATAGAGCACAACACAGAAGCTACAGAACAGGTTTAAAATGTTTCGATGACATCATGTCCTCTGTTGGACAGACCGCGCACACCACAGTATGCACTATTTAAGCTCCGACGCTAAGGGCCTTGAGGAAAGTTGAATAGTGGGATTGCAGTATGAATTGCAATGTGTACGGACAAGTATCTCCATCTAGAACATTTTATAAAATGCTAGTAGGTACAATTTCATAAATAATCATTTAATGAATAATATGACAATATTTTCTCATGTACGACAGCACAAAGTCTCCTTGTTTGTGATAGGTATGTGAATCACCTTTCCCCTGCTGAGACGGGGTCACCGTTGAGATTTATAAGTATTATTATTGTTTGTGAAGTCTTAGTCAATTCCTTGAGTAAACAGAAGAAAAGTGAGAGCTAGACCTTGAGATATCAGCGCAGCTCAAGAGGCAGAATAGACACGGACTCGAAGACAAGAACCAGACTCGGAGCAAACACGCCGTCAACGCAACACACAGTTATTGTAAATGTTGGTGAAAAACTGTTAGAAGGAACAAAGAAAAGACAATGAGTGAAGGACAGAATTCAGGGCTTAAATTTAATAAAAAACTAATGAAATTAATGACAAAAGAGAAAACTTTCACGTTTACGTTAAAACAAAAGAACATTTAAAATGGACATTTATCACCCGTTACAAACACGTCCCTTTTTACTCTCTATGTGAAGTTCTTTAACCTCAGAGTGCAGGTTCTGTATTTTGCACCAATTTATTGGGTTATTATTTAAACTGAGAAAATAAGAGGAGAAGATTCTTTCGCCTTTTGTATGAAGTCTTTACTCCATGCCATGATCACTGCTGGAATAATGAAGGACAATCATTAAATCATTTCTTTCTCTGCTGTATTAACCAGACAATATTATGACTGACAAAGACACATTGGAAGATTAAATCCTGTACTGAAGTATTTAAGTGACAGGTGGCATAATTAAGCACACAATTTGACCGAATAAACGTGTGCAAGAACGCACAGAAATGCAGAATTTAGTCCGTGACATTCAGCATGTCTTGCCATGACAAATTTTTAAAAAGGAGCAGCATGATACAAAAGTAAAAAATAAAAAAGGTGAAAATGAGAAGCTCAAGCCGTCAACACTGGCTTAAGTAACAGTGTGAAGAATGAATGGAGCAAAGTTGTAGTCCAAATGTAACCATTCCCATTTTCACACCTAACCACACCTTCTCTCTAGTGGTAGAAAATTACCATTGACTTCAGTTGCTTGTTTTTGGAAGGTAAAAAAAAAATAAATGGACATAGAAGTCCCTGTTGTTCCATCTTAGGCATGCAGCAGCCTGTGGAAGTCTTGGAAAGAAGGTGAAAGACAAGAACGGTGATAGGAGGAGTGGGTGAAGGAGGGGTGTGAAGGGATGCGGAAACGACCGGGGAATGGAAAATGTACGGGGGACGAGAAGAGGGCAAAGTGG
Organism: Thunnus albacares; assembly: GCF_914725855.1. Lineage (NCBI taxonomy): Eukaryota > Metazoa > Chordata > Actinopteri > Scombriformes > Scombridae > Thunnus > Thunnus albacares. The sequence continues at coordinate 10,066,268 of NC_058108.1, read as the reverse complement.
AGGCGCAGGAGAAGAGGTTGAAAACGTACATGAAAGAGTGAGGACCGAGGAGGAAAGAAAGATGTGAAAAGATAAAGAGTGCAGAGGAAAAAAAAAAAAAAAAACATAAGGAAGAGGATTGGAGGGAGAGGGAGCACTGGAGGGTGAGAGAACAGTCAGAGAGGGAGAGAGAGAGAGAGGGAGCAGGGTGGGGGTTGTGCCTTCCCCTCTTGACTGCTATTGATTTTCTGTAAGCCTCAGAGTGCATCAGCTATTTCTATCCATTTCCTCCACCTCTCCTCCCTTTCTCATCCCTCTCTCCCACCCCCCCACCCATCCCACCCTCCTCCTCTTCACTCCGCTCAGACACCCTCCTCTCCTCACACATCCTCCTCCTCCTCCTCACACTCTCCATCACTTCATCACCATCCCTCCCTGCCACCAATCCATTTCCCTATCTGCCGGCCTGTCTCTCTCCCATATATTCCTGTCGCTTTATCTCACCACATCCACATTTTCTTGCTTTCCCTATCGCACCATCTCTGTCCATGATCTCCAGCACACCCCCCCCCCCCCCCCCCCCCCTCCTCTCCCTCTCTCTCACAGTCTTTCTCTATCAAACTACCTCCTTCCTCTTTCGTGTCAAATCAGAACAACACAGGAGATATTGGGCGATTGGAAAAGCGTGGTTGGATAGATAAGATGATAGATAAGTGACAGGCTTACTTAACAAAATCGCCAGCTCAACGGTTACAAATAGCAAAACGGTTAGCTGACTGCGGCGTTTACATGTCACGTTTTACAGTAAAGTAAAGACGATTTCAGCCCATGCATATGTGTAACGTGAACACACGCGCGCACCTCTCACATCACCCCGCCTCCTGAACACATGTCACAGCACACTTCACACCCCAGCGGCAAAACAAGAGTCGAGTAACAAGCTGGCATACAGGCTTAAAATAGGCGGGCATGTAACACCTGCCCGGCTATTACCTGCCTAACAATGATTCACACCTTCTACCTCTCTCCCACTTCATTGTCCTCCATTTACTTATTGTTCTCTCCCTCCTCATTATCTTTCTCATTATCTTCTTTTCTGTTCTGTTACTGCTGCAGTCCTTGGGGTTGCTCTTCCATCCTGCACTTCCTCTCAAGTCTGAAACCTGCTTATATGTGAAGTTATCGTGTGTGTGTGTGTGTGTATAGGCGACAGTACTTATTGCTTTCACCGAAAGTGAATGCACTGGAAACTTGAAAACAAAAAACTAGAACCTGTTTTGAAACCTAAAAAGATTTTTTTTTTAAACAGAAAATAAACGGATTCATGTTCAAGTTTAAGTGTCCTTTCATGATTTTATTGGGTCCCCCCCTCCCATTCCCACAGCTATTGCATACACTTCCTTGACCCACCAATTACAGCTGGCTTGACACACAGCACTGCAAATACACAGGATGTGCAGTTGAGATTTTGAAGATGTGCGTGTCATCTAATTCACAAGCCCATGTGAGCTACAGCTACCCAGAAAGCCCTTCTGTGCATCCCTATACAACATGGTGATAACATAATACATTCCATATTATTTTTACCCAAGCGTGTTTTTGCTTCTACACACCTGTTGTGTCAGAGCATCTTTTATCATGATGTTATTAACAGCCTTTTAATACTGATCATCAACTTAATGTCATTAGGCTCAAGTCCCCCTCCGCTCAAAAATATATTTTTCTTATTGTTACAGGATGCTGTATGTTCACTTGACACCAGAAGGCTGTTTTCACATTCATCTGCTGAAGGGAGAAAGTTTCTCTGGGCGCACCAGAAATCTGAGTTTAAGACATGCACCTACAAGCATGACAGTGTGACATCACGACTAATGCGGAAGCCAATCGTGGTCTAGTATGAAACTTACAGAAGTGTGATGTGGAAACTTGAGTGCACACATGCATTGAATGGACAGATGTATATCACTCTACCCCTATATGTGTAGGATGGAAAGGTGTCTTTTTGAGACTCAGTGACACTGTCAGTGCTGTCTCTGACAACTTACATCTTGTTATCTTGTTATATTTTTGCTCACAGAACTGAGAAGCTGTGTAGAAAGAGTGAATTGTTAATTCTAACAAGCTAACACTATAGGGATAACACACACTTTCAAAATATGCTGCCGAGGCCAACGAGTGCACAACGCACACTAGCAGCCCAAGGATAATACCTGTCTTACTGCGTCTCGTGTCCCATTCAGTCCCACCACCATCGATAATCTATTCGTTGATTAGATTCCCGCTGGTTGATGCTCCAGCGAGAGGCTCTTACCAAAAGCATTAGTTTTATATGCCGTCCGTCTTTGTTCTCTTGCTTTCCCTTCTGTCGACTGTCTTCTCAGTGCGCTGACAGAAGAAATGTTTGGGGCACAGACGTCATTCTACATGTATGCATATGTTTTCTGACGGTCGCGCTCCTGCTCCCAGCCCACCCAGGCAGCAAGTAAACAAAGTGTGCACACATACACGCACAATCAGTAGAGGTACGTGAAGATACACACGCTACACACAGCTTAACCACTCATTTACACTCCTTTCTCTTTCTCACTTCAACGTCTGCCTTAACACTCTTGCTCTCTTCCTTTACGCCCCCCCCCCCCCCCCAATGAAAGACAGAAACCAGCAGAGAAATGTTAGGGGAGTGAAGGTAATGGACAGAATGACAGAGAGGACGACAGTGTTAATTCCCTCCTTCCATCATGAATCTAAACACCAAACTCAGATCACTTAAACTACATTCAATGAAGCTAATTGGAAATACTTCTGCTGTTTCACTGTGGCAACCGATGCATAATTTAAAGTCCTGATATCAACGTGTAAAATGTGGCCGACTAATTACTTATTTCTTCTTCGTATTGTCTCAGTAATTGCAGATATTGAACCGTATGGCTGTACAGTGCTAATAATTAAAAAGGTAGGTGTGACTTCATTTAGATGAAGGAAATACCACAGTGAAGGCACACACACATATATACATTGTATCAGCGACATAAGTATTGTGACTGGTACAACAGATACCATAAGGTTTGTCCAAATCAATACATTTAAAAACAGATGAAAGACTAATGAAGAATAACTCTTTACATTATTTTACATTCAAGACAAGCACGCAACAAACTCCTAAATGAATCTCGTCTGATACATGTATCTTGAGTATCAAACAGCTACCCCCCCTACAAGCTTGACAGGTGGCTGAAAATGAAAACGTTTCACGGCAGAAAAGAAAAGTGTCAAAGCACAAATAAAAACTTTTCATCCACAGAAATATCATATAAACTTCTTCAGCAGCTGGCTCTCCAAGGCCCATTTGTACACTCAGTATGTTCTAAACAGGCCTTGTTTTGCCAGAATAAAGCTGAAAACACTGTGACACTGTTATTCGAAGCCCCGGATCTTAAAAAGAAATGGCATATGTATTAAGCCATATGTTAGCGAAATTACGGGCTGTTTGGAACACACTCAGCATATGGATAGACAGCAGAGAAGTGGCAAGAGATGTTGCAAGAGATGTTTGAACAATTTCAAGGGACATTTCGTTACCATTGCACATCTACAACAAACCCACAACACAACTTAGTTACTACCTCCAACATCCGCAAAGACTGTGGGTACTCAGTCCGTGTGTACGTGCGACTCGCTTTGCATTACAGCTACAACAGAGGCAGGAAGAGGACAAGAGATGGAAATAGAGAAGGACACAGATAGGGGTCAAGTTGAAATGACAAGTGAAGGCTGAAGATGCTAATAATTCGTTGAGACAATGTACAAATAGCTAAAATATTTATCTTGTTCATAGTAAAAGGTATGGAAAAAGTATGTACACCTATATGAAATTAACTTTTATTTCTGCTAATAACCTCCTTCCTATCACAACAAAACAGAGCTTTTAATTTAAAGTTTCCAGTCCGGTTGAAAACACAAGAGCTCAAAAACCAAAAAGAGGAAAAATGAACAAAACCAAACAAATCAGGCTGCCTGAAGACATACTGCTCCTCAGCTACCGGCTTTGCAGCAGTGCCACAACCGAGCTGCGTCAACAACATTTAACTATGCCTTCCTCACGCATACCTTCACCTACACTTGAAACTTACTGCCTCTGGTCTCGGCTTCAGTCATCTGTAGCGTTACCTCTCTGTGCCTCCATCTGCTCCCAGCCAATCATTTCCATCTCTCTCTTTCCAGTCACAGTATCCCCCGCCCCTTCAAGGCTGCACACTCAAACTGCTCTCTGTGCGGCATGCTTCCTCTCTGTGCTTTGCTTACAATAATACATGATGTCCTACAGTATGTCTCCTCCACAGACATGACCCTTTCCATTAAAACTTGTCCACATCCTCCTTCAGCCATCTCGCCTGTGTTTCGGTCTAATCACCTCTCTCCCTCCCTTTCCCTTCCTCATCCTCTCTGTGCCTGACCTTCCTAAAGCTCATGCACTGCATTTCCTCCCTACACTGACTCCCATAACTGCCTGATCCAGCCCACAACTTCTTTTAAAAAAACTGACTCCCCTCTTCCAGTGCAGTTTTTTCACCCTCACTGGCATCCCCCTTCCCCTCTTCCTATATTGACATTGCTTAAGGCTTTCTTAGCGACCTTTGGCATTCTCTCTCCTCTCTTAGAAGTGCTTTTTTTTCTCCCCTAAACCAGATCAGAGCCTATCCCTCGGACCTGGGGCTAATTTGAGGTCACTCGCATGTATCCCCAGGATCTTCTCTTGCTGACCAAAGTGACTGCTTTGTTGTTTATTTGGAGTGACGGAGTAGCGGGGAACCCCTGCTACTTGGTCAATCCAAGTGAAAGAGTTTCTTTCCAAACCGGAGGGGGTTGCCTGGGTGACAAGACAAAGGAAAGTAAAAAAACAGAGTGCATCTTTCCACTTCTGTTGCAGACAAAAGGATGGAGAGGATAGAAGTGGAGTGGAGGGGTAAAGGTAGAGTGGCAGGAGTGTCTGCCCCTCTGCTGCTTTGGGCAATCCATTAAAACGATCCTTCCATTAGACAAATGTGAGGGAGGAGGCCAGAGAAAATGGACCGGAGGGGTACAGAGAGGGTTGACTGATCTGAAAGGGGAGGAAGAAATGAATGTGACTGAGAGAGGACACACTGTGACAGAGGTAGGTCAGAATCAGGATCGGATACCAACCGCTACAAATGACGGTTTTATCCACTCTGACCACTTTGGCAGCACTTTTCTGTGCCTCTTTGTTGCACCTTCACTCTCAACATGAGCTTTCAGAAGTCTTTTTACCTCGTAAAACATGTTAATTCCCCAACACCGTCAGGCAAATTCATGTGAATTGTTAAAGAGACAGAATGTCAAAGGGAAGCAAGGAAACATTTGTGCGTCACAAACGGTATGAAACATGCATGAAAGAACAAGGCAAAAAGAGAAATTGTGGCCAAAAGTGTCCACCACAAGGAGAGGAAAGAGAGGGAGGGATTGAAGAGTACAGGATATCATTAGCTTTCATGCCCAACGCAGGTGACTAGCGCAGGAAGAATGGACTAAGTATCTCTCACTCTTCCCAACAAGCAGGATCCGCTCTGGGAATGGAAAGAGGGTCTAATAAAAGGTGTGTAGTGTTGGGGAAGGTTCAGCTAGCAGCTGCTTCACTCTTGTAAGAGAATATTCAACTATAAATTAGGCCCAAGGCTTCCTCTGGCTATGTTGACAATGTAAATGGTGTTTTTGCTATATCCAGATTTTCTTATGTCTAATCTAAACTTACAAACACACACCGGTGTTCCTTTCGAATTGCTGTTCTTTTGTGTGCCGTGCGTTTCTGGTCTTATTGAAATTAGTCCAGATAATGAGTGATTGTCTACAGAATTTCTAGCCGACATCTCCCCCTCGAGATCGAAATCCATTTGGATGGAAATACAATACAGTCATTCTATCCATTGATCTGTGCAACCCTTCATGTCATAGCCAAGCTACTATGACAGAGTACGGGTTGGAGGTCACAGCAGACCAATAAACTCTTGACGATGCTTAGTTCAACTTCTTTGCTGAGGCAGAGTATTCATTTATTAATCCTTTCACAAACCCTCTTGTCTACTTATTTTCATGACTACGTTATTCCCTTTCTGTCTTACTAACGCACACACACACACAGAGCTGGATTTCCCTGTAACCAACAAGCCTATACAAAGCTAGAAGTATAACACACACATCGCTAGACAACCTACGGGCTTGGAGTCCAGAAGGGGCCTTTGTTTATGTGTGTTCAGCTGTTTTCTTTTTTCTTACTCTCACTCTCCCAGACAGGTAATTCCAGTCTCCATACGCAGTTGCTCAGTCACTCTTGCACACACACACACACACACACAGACACCAGCATTTCATTCATGTGTTTGACATGCAAGATAGAGGCCTTGCATATAGCCATCAGTAAAAACTGGCCTTATCCATGGCTTGTTCTGTGTGAGTTAAGAATGATTTTGGTTTTTGTCAACACAAAAACAGAAACCATGGAACTGGGGCTATACTCAATTATGGATGCTGGACTGCTTCATTTCACTGTGACGCTGAATTGTGGGCCAGAGAGAGAAATATTCCCATTGTGACTAAGCAAACGCTTAGTGCTGTTTCTGTCTTCACTATGTCTTCAGTCCAACATGAGTTGCTCAATAAGAGATGACTCGGTTGTTAGTCTTTTGAGTACATGATCATTTTTCCCTATATGAGGAATCAGTATGAGTTGTCAGTCATTTAGCTTTGGGCAACCAAGGTTTTGGACATTTTCATGTAACATTAGAGACATGACCAAACTATAATCCTGCCTGAAAGAAAAATTCTGAGTAATTCCAATCTGTTTACAGAACAAAAACAAAATGAATTCTTCCTTCTACTTTTTAAAAATTTGTTTCATTAAGAAATGATCACCTGAAAAAATTACTCCCCAAAGCACCACGAGAGAAAACTCAAGCCAAACCAAGCATTTTCCTAACCTGAGAACCTTGTTAGGTGTGCTGGTAGCTTCGGTGAAAAAAAAATGGTGTCCCTGAATGTGAAACTCTTACTGTGCTGTTTCTATGTTGCGTGGTTCGCTGCACTGCATTTGCTGTGTGAGAGTGCCCTCGCATGTATTCTACACCCAGCACCAGTCCACACACAAGTTTTTCTTTGCAGTGGAGCACAAATATCAAAGCATGGTTTCCCCTAGTTACTAGTAAAGAAGCCCTCTTTCTGACAGAATAAGCACATGCAGAACTTGAAGAGAAAGTATGTCTGTTATTATAGAGGCCACGGCCAACCTCTTTCATATAACATCCCATTTTGTCATTTAGCTGATTCTCTTGTCAAAAGCACTACACCTAGTGTGCATTTACTGTAACATGATTTTAGTATGTTTCACCCTGCCCTGTGGTAACAGTCCCTTCATCTTTGGCAGTTAGTGCTATCTAGCCTAACTTTTCATTGGAGGAATATATCATGAGTGCCTGTTTTCTTTTCTATGTCTGTTCACAACTTCAAACTGGCTGAAACCCTTGGTGATCCATTTCAGGCCTTTCACTAAATGTACACGTGAGTTTTTGAAAAAGAATAGACCATGCCCAGTTTAAACAACGATCAGTTTCACACTGTAAGGCTTGTTACCTAGCTACATCAATATTTGTGTAGTTGACTAAAAGTAGACATGCCACAGTGCCTTAAGAAACACAGTCTGGGTAACTAACTATGCACAGCAGTTCAATAAGCTTCAGGCTACCCCGTCCACACCACAGACTGCTGCTGTTCATTTGCCTACTGCATGTGCTAACTGTGAACCACATCCACACTGCAGCTTTGTGGCAAATACATAAAAACACCCCCCTAATTTGAATACAACGAATATGTTCACACATGCACAAACATTTGCCATGCCATCCCCTGGACAGCCCCTTCTCGATCTCAATTTGCCACTAAAATCCTCCCCCAGGGTATTAAACACCTCTACTTCTATGACTTCTGCTTGGTGCTTATGAAAATAAAGTCTCATGCAATGTGTGATTCATCTACCTCTGTTGGTCGAAGGTACATAAACACAATTGGATAACAATGACAAGTGGGGACATTTACCTGCCGTCGGGATGCGCTGCGCTCCTGGAACCGAAGACAGCCTCTGAATGCCGGGCGAGGTGTTACTTCCCGGGGCTCGTTGCTGGTTGTCCGGGTGGTTGCTGTGAGCTCCAAGCGGAGCGCAGCCGACACCGTGTTGCTGCTGTGGATGCAGTTGCTGCTGCTGCTGCTGATGGTGGTGGTGGTGGTGATGGTGATGGTTAGATCCCATGACTCCACTACCTGTAATCCCATTGGCATTCCCACCACCGTACTGCTGGTAATATCCAGACCGAGAACGCGATCGAGTCCTTGGGGGCTCCATGGCCATTTGGTGGGCGTGAAGGGGGTGGAAGAGAAAAGAGGAGGACGCGGCTGGGGACTGCGGCGGAGAGCTGTTGGTGGATCCGGGCTGTACAAAGCCCCTAGCGCCGCTCTGGCTGTAACTATAGCCCCCGAGTCCTCTGCCCCCCTCTGCGCCCCCGTACTCTGTCCGCTCCGCCGACTCCGCCGCCCCCGCCTCGTCGAATAAATCAGCCCCTTTAGGGACAGGCTCCGGGGTGGAGGGCAGCCGGGGGCAAACTCTGGGCTCCCGAGTCGTTGGCTGTCCAGCGGCTGCGATTGGCATTTCCTTTCGGGGGATTTCCTCTGTTTCCTTTTTTCTGTTTTTCCTCTCGTTTCCTCTCACAGAAGAAGCTTTTTAGACACTGTTAAGAAACACAAAGTTGGAGAGTGTCTAACAGTTAAACTGAGCTGTGAGAACTGAACTGTTAACACACAAACACTTACACTGTTTATTTGGACGAGCATGTGTATGTTGTAACTGTAACATTAAGCTACTAAACACAGTGATATTCACCCGAACTGGTTCAGCAACTTCACAACGTTGCCTATCAAAAATATCCTCGTATCTCGTGTTGTTGACTAAACACAAGGGTAGGCAGGGCTCGGGGCAATTTCAGCACAAATATTATAAAACTGTTCCCATATATAACAGTGACGTTAAACCGTTAAAATGTCTCACCGGCGTTAAGTTCACAACAACCGAACAGCGAGTCCGGCCATGGCTCGCTAGCTCACATGAGGCTAACGTTACTGCGTTACTGTGGCAAATACGCTATTTACGCTCACTCCGATTGTACAACAGTAGTATTAGCATACCCGGTCGCTTTCTCAAAACCGGATTTATTTCCGAACTGAGTTTAAAGCAACTTTGTCTACTTTAACAATAATTTAAACTTGTTTAGCCAGTCTGCGTAATGTCGTTCGCTAGCTTGGCAAGCCCATACCAACCCCTCCCCCTCCTCCTCCTCCACCACCGACCAACACACAGAAAAATCCCGTTGCTAGCCACCCACGCCTCGAATCCCTTTAAATCGCTTGGTTAATAGTAACAAAATAAAAAAAGGCTTTAAGTAAAAACTTGTTCGGTGTGATTTCATTGAACTGAGTTAGAGTCACCGGTCATGTTTCCCCGCTGGGTAAAGGAGCCAAACAGCAAAGCGCACAAAGATAAAAAGTGGTCAACCTTAAAATTACAAAGAAAGAACCACGGCTAAAATTAACGCGATCTTAAGGAATGACCCCGCCTCTGAGTCTACTGCTAAAAACCGGTCTAATACCCCTGCCTTAAGTGGCTTTTTCACAACAACTTACCTTCAATGTGCTCTCCTCGACTGTACTCCTGACTCGGATCTGTCGATAATATTGTGAGTGTGTGTGAATGCGTGTGTGTGCTCGCCTAGTGTCAGCGTGAAATGTGACAGACCGTCAACGCTCAAAGTCGGATTTCACCAGGCCTGCCCAATCAAACCCTGCTCAATCGAGATGTTAAAAAGCGGTTGTATTTGTTTTTTAACACCCCCCATTTATTCACCGATACAAATATTGTAACTTTTTCGTTAAGGGTTGATTTTGTAAAATTATATTTTAAAAAATCATGAATTTGTGGGCAATATGAATCGTTTGGGGGATCGGTAATCGATTAGTATTGCCTGTTAAATCAGAAGCTGTGGATAGCAAAGAGGCAGTCTAGAAGGGGGCTTTAAATTATTTATTTACCAAGCCTAGCCTACCCCATTGCAGCTGTTTCCTCTGGAGCTGAAAGTTCGCTTTAAAAATAAGTATTTGTCATGTTTGCAAAAAGTTATACACTATTTTACTGTGGCTAGAAAATAAGGCAGAGAGACGGAAAGTAAAATAAAAAGTGACACACAATAATAAGGTGTATTAGACCATCGAGGCCAAAAGGAAGCGAGTCTGCTAGTAGGATCTAATTTCTAAGACACATATCTGACTGACAGAACAGGTTTGTGTGTGTGTGTCCCTTTAGAAACCAGTTGAGCTCTTTATGTTATTACAAATGTGGAATATGATCATTTTTCATATTTTTCAAGCAATTATTGAAGCTATAGAGACCTTAACAATTTTCTATGGTAATAACATAAGCTCTCTTTGTAAGGTCATACCCTGTATATGAAACATCTCTGAGACTTACTAGTCAAAATAATGTTTTCTGTTTCTGTTTCCATTATATTCATCCCGTCTGTGTGTGAATGTCTGTGTGTCTGTGTGTGTGTGTGTGTGTCTGGCTGTCCTCTTTCTTTCTCACACACACACACACCTAAAGTCCATCTCACCTCCCACACCCAATTCCCTTGGTCTTGCTCTCTCATTTCACACACACTCAACCCCAACCCATCAACACCACTTCTAATACACACACACACACACACACACACATTCTCTCCTCATTACACTCCCTTTCCCTACTTTGATGATATGCAAATAACCCTCCTTCCCTCACTCCTCCCTCCCTCCCGCAAGCAGCAAGCCTCCACACACACACATACACATCACACACACTAGGCTAATGCGCTGAGGCAGCGTCCACAGACAGGCGGGGAGGATCAATTTTTCACCCAGTGTGCTACCGATATTCATAAGATAAGGCCACAGAAGAGTGAGGAGAGAGAGAAAGAGAGAGAGAAAAAGGTGGGGGAAGGAAGGGGAGCGGCAGAGATGGGGATAAGGAAAATGGCGAGTGGGTGTAATGAAGGGGAGGGAGTCAGAAGAAAGGGTGTCCAGGAAAAAGGGTGAGAGGGAAGCAGAGAGAGAGAGAGGAAAGAGGAAGAAGAGCATAGGGAGCCGTTGTGTGTGTGTGTGTGTGTGTGTGTGTGTGTGTGTGTGTGTGTGTGTATGCGGGTGAGAAAGTGGAGAGGGTGGGGAAGTCTCGTGGGTGTGTGGGAGGGTGGAGGCAGGATGAGTAAGTGGGTTAGGGGTGGTAGGAAAGGGGGATGGGGTGTAGAGAGGGCTCTGGGGGATGGGGTTGGGAATGGATGGGGTGGTAAGGGAAAACGAGGGATGGTGTGTGTTTGTGTGTGTGTGTGTGTGGTGTGTGTGTGTGTGTGTGGAGGGGGGGGTTATTTTGCTGACGTGCTCTCTTATTGGCTTGTTCAAAAGCTGGGGGAGGGGCAGCCACAAACCATACTCTCACCAGCTGTAGGGAAGAGCAGAGAAACAAAGAGAGAGAGAGAGAGAGAGGAGGGAGGAAGAGGGTGGGGGGGGGGCAGATATGTGTTTTAATGTTGATATTCTGGTCTAATTAGATCCCTGTCTAAGTGGTGGAATGAATGGTGCTGATCAGATAGAAATGGGCGTAGTAGAAGAGGAAGCAGGCTTTGTTTGAGTTCGAGGATTCTGTTTTAGTGCACACAAGGGGGTTCTTGATCTATAATTCAATTTCACTTGAGAGACAGCGAGGAGCAAATTACCAACACTGTATCTTTTGGGTACATTCAAACTCACATTTACTTGTATTGTGTAAAAAAAAAAAAAAAAGAGAGAGAGAATGAGATATCTAGTGTCTTCTGAGGAGCAACTGAATTTTTTGATGACACGCCATTGCTTTAATAACTCAAGTGTTACCCAATGGTTATGCAAGATGTTTCTGAAGGTTATATGTGATAATAAAAGATTTCAAATCATCTGAAATTTGTTAATGTAGATGCAAAGTTCACGACAAAAAGGCACACGTATGGCCATATACGGTATGATGTCTACCGAGTCCATTTGAATAAATGTAAAAATATTTGAGTGTCTTTGCATGACCAGGAAAAAAAAGAAGATTCAGCATGAACTGCATTGAAAACGAAATACCATTCCAGCACACACAAGAAGGCAGATTGAAAGCCATGTGTTTGTGGAGCCCAGCTGAACCCCGCCTGCTAAACCAGTCCGCTGGCTGTGACAGACTGACAGGCAGGGAAATAGAGAGAGGGTGGTGGTGTGTGTTTGTTATAGAAGAGAACAAGAGAAAAAAAAGAGAGGAGAAATTGAGACAAAGAGACAGATTGAAAATAAAACAGGAAAGAAAGAGACAAATTAAAGAGATGTAGAGACAGAGGGACGCGCACTGTAGTCATACATGGAGAATGAGAGAGAGAGAGTGGAGGAAGCCAAGCTTTCTGTGGCTTAGCCAGACTGGAGCGGTGGGACTTGGCTGGCTGTGGACTCTTGGCTTCACTATTAAAGCAAGGAGAAAAAAAAAATCACAGTCAAAAAATGAAAAGGGCAAAGAGCTATGCCAAGAATGCACAGGCAAGAAGCAACACATTAGGTTCGTTCCTTCTGCCTGCCTTTCTGTTTCCCCAAGCAGATCTAAACAATAGGTGGGACCAACTGAGTGCTATACACTCAGAACCCTGCCGAGTGACTGAAGTCAACTCTGAAACAGCATATCAATGCATGCACAATTTTCCACTTTTGTTTCCTCTTAAGTGGCTTTAAGAACCATCTTACTGAACATTGTGTAGTATAGTATCATATCAATTCTCTCTTAGCTTGTAGCAGCTATGCTATAAAATGTCAAAGCCAAGACTCAAAGTTTGCACCATCACACCAAATGGAAATATTCTGGATGTCTTGTATATCATTTTGTACATTTACCAAAAAATCCAGTCTTACAAATTTGGTGTCTTTGGAAACAGTGCAATCTTAAGTGGAATTCAAAATAAATCATGTGGGTTTAAACAATGTTAGGCTGAACAGGATGGGTTTTCAGCTACACTAACAGCGGTGTGGCTCTAGGGACTGCAATGATGGTCTGTTGGTTGGTCCGCCACTTTGGTCCAGACTGAAATATCTCAAAAACTTTTGAGTGAAATGTCTCAGCATCCATTGCATTGTCATGAAATGTGGTATAGATATCCATGCTCCATTGAGGATGAATTGAAAAAACATTTCCCTTAACTTCTTATCTTATATAGGACCATCATCAGGTACAAAATTGAGTGATCCAATACTTTGGTTAATGACCAAATACCTGCAAAACTAATGACTTTCCCAACAGCTTCAGCTGTACTTTATGTTTAGTGTTAATTAGCAAATGGTTAGCACGCTGACACACTAAACTAAAATGGTGAACATAGACATAGGAAACATACCTGTTAAAAATCAACATGTTACCATTGTCATTGTGAGCATGTCAACATGCAGACGTGCTGACTAATCCAAACAAAAATGGCAGCCAATGGCTACCTGGATTGGAAACAGTTGCAATTTGGTAAACAGGTTAATATCTTTTTTTACTGTGCAGCAAACTGTGCAGCAAACAAACAGAAAACTAATGCTAACACATAAGAGGCACTAATGGGGCTAGTGTGGCTGACTGCCCCACTAGGCTGATGGTTGTTATTAAACTGAAAATGTAGTAAGTGTTACAAAAAGAAGTGAAATCAAATCCTTAGATCATTGATCACACTATAGGTGATATCCAAAGGTTTATTATGTTGATACTTGACTTTGCTGTGTACACAATGGCTCTCGTTTGTTGGAATATAGTGTGCATTTCAAGAGCCATGTTAGATGTTTGGTGGATTGGCATTGCATATCAGCACTAAAGAGGATTGAAAGCCAGAGGGGCCTTCAACACCTGTATATTTAATACACACACACACACACACACACAAACACGCGCACACACGAACAAAGAACATCCCTCCTTTGGTTTCTCCAAACACCATACAAAACAGATGGGATATTCTGTTTTGACAAACAGAATATCCCATAATGCAATCTGACTGACCCAGCCACTCACGACTACTAATCATGTGGTAATAGTCGCCATGCCATAATCATATCACTACATAGAGTCATGAAGGGACTTATAGGCTTTGCCAGATTAATAGTGAAAAACAAGGACTTATTTTCCTGACTTTTCCATCCGCTGATACCCTAAGTAGAGGATTATAGCCTTTAGATGGTCTGAGTCCAAAAAGGCCGTCACAGAGGGGGATATTTGTGGAAAACACACCCCAGGAGTGACTTGCCACACCACACCAAAATATCCATCTGACTGTTCCAAATGAGTACCAGTATGGCTTTGTAACAGTAAAGAATGGGAGAGGGTTGGTTTTTTGGGCATGGTTAGAAAAGCTTACGCTGTTTTCCTGTCTTTGAGAAGCAGATGATTCAAAGAAAGCAAGGAGAAGTCATTCTGAAAACTAATATTTTTACATCAACAAATGAAAGTATCAGAAGAAAGTTAAAAAAAAGAGTTGTTCTCTGCTCCTCAAACAGGTACCGCAAAGTAAATCAGCATGTGGTCCTTTGGTTATTTTCATCTGTCAAATGTTTGGAAATGCTGCTTCATTTTGTTTGCCATATGTCTTGTACTGCGAGGCTGGTTGTGTGTATGCAGCTGAGATGCAACCCCAAAGCCATGTCATATTCTGGGCTTGGAGGAGAAAGGAGGATGCCAAGAACTGAAACGTGATGACGAGTGGGTGTGTGAGACTGAGTGGGGGGAAAAGGAACCCTTCCAAGTCCTCCTTTTTTCTGTGTGTGTGTGTGTGTGAGTGTGAGTGTACGTTCATGGTGTACGCACGTGTGATCAAGAGTGCATTTATGTGTGGGAAGAAGGAATCCTTCCAGCCGTTTTCTTTCCTGAGCCACTTCCTGTGTTCCCCCCCGCATACAACTCTCAAAGCCGGCGTCGGAGGGTTTGGCCTCGGCAAGATCCAACCCACCAGAGGAGACTAAGGAGAGGAGCCAGTGTTTCTCTCTCTCTCTCTCTCTCTCCCCCTCTCTCTCTCTCCAAGCTCTGTTTCCACTGCTCACTGAATGTTACTATAAATCCTGTTCACACACATACACATACACACGTGCACAAATATTCCCACATCTCTCCATCCAGTGTGTTGGTGTATCTCATATGACTTGGCAGAAGTGAACCATGCATATGTGCGTGCCAGTGCGGGAATGTGTTCGTTAAGAGTTTTGGCAGTTTTCTCAATACAGCCTTACCAAAAGATCCACTGGGAAATGTGGTTTTAACGCCCCCTCTCTTCTCTCCTCTTGTTTCCTTTCTCTCTCTGTTTCACAATTGCATTGCCTCTGTTTCTCCATGCTCCGCTCCTTCTTTTCTTCTTAATTTCTCCTTTTTCTTTGCAATTCCTTTCCATTCTCCTCTAATTCAACCTGTGGAAACCCTCTCTGCTTCCCCGTCCTAGCCATTCCTTCTAGCTCTAATGACACCAGTATCTGCTTTTTGTAGCGTATATTCACTATCTGCTCTCATATTAAAATCCTGACATCATCATTTGCATCAAAAAACATTGTACGCTGCGCATTCATATAGGCCTCCAATTCTGAATGAAACTCTCCCAGAGCTGTCCGCACACAATGAATGCTGATGGAAAGACATGATAGGTTATCCTGTAGGGGGGGCCGGTCAGATGAAATAGCTACTTGGTATTCCGACCCTCTCCGAACCATGACACACAAGAGAGGGATGCTGGAAATTATGCAAATGATGAAATACTTCATATATTTCGTGGCCTTCAGAAGTTCATCACCAACAGAATGATATGCAGACTGTGATGTGCAAGGAAATATATACTTGCAAGATACATGTATGTATGTGTGTATACGTCTGCGTCTGTTTCAGTCACTCATAAGCAAGAAACGAGTCCCATTGACAGTGATAGGGATCGAACCGCACAGTCCTTTGCCTGTTTTCCACAGTGACTTCAGCAGCCCCCATTCTGCTCTGCGAAGTTCATCAGAGTTCATCGTCTTTGTCCCCGCTGAGCTGAGGCTGGCTACTGTCTCCATCCTTGTCTCGCTCATCTCTCCTCACCCCTGTCCCTCCCCAGGTCTAGTTCCATCACCTATCCCGGGGGGGATAACCGCCTCCACACTCACACACACACACTCACACACACACACCTCCCCCGTGTGTCCCAGCCCAGCCTCACCCTGCCTCTCCCTCTGCTCTTTGGCTGCAACCTCTTTATGTGATGTCACTGAGGAGAAGTACTGCCTTTTTGGTGTGTGTGTGTGTGCGTGTGTGTGTGTGTGTGAGTATAGCTGGGTGTGTGTCTGTGTGAGTCAGTGAGCGGGGGCATGTATGTGTGTGAGTATGTGACAAGGAGAGAGAGAGAGAGAGAGAGAGAGACAGAGAGAGGATAGACAGAAAGAAGGAAAGAAAGGCACAAGTGTCAGGTTTCCCTTTTCAATTCAGAGGCTCAACTCCTTGTTTTTAATCTAGAAAAGAGGGTGAAAAGAGCAGGAAAGGAGAGAAGATAGCTGGGAATTTGAGCTGCTGACAGCTGTTTTTTGTCCCTTCTCTTCTCACCCCTCTTTCTTTCTCTCTCCTCTTTTCTTTCTCTTTTTACACTGTCACGTCTGGGTACCCAAAGCATTTATATAAGTATATATACAAACTGTTTGCATAAATGAGGCCTATTATATGTTTATATCTGTTCACACGTATATAAGATGTGATTTAACATGTCTTTTTTTCCACTGATGATAGCATTTATTTCTCAAATCACATTCTTTACTCTTCCTGTGACGTCTCGCTCACCACATCCTGGTTTTGACTTCAGAGGACGCCGACATATCTGCAGTTTAACGGTTTTCCTGTCAAATTTCAGTTAACACACTCACACGTATATGCACACGAATGTTCTCGCAGAACTTTTTCTCTCACTACGCCAGCCACACACACTGTACGATAAATAATTATATACTATCATGGTAGGCTACTGTCCAATCTGTGGGAAGCCCGTCTACTTTGGTGAGTCTGACCTTTTTCATTTTTACTCTATATGTCGGTCTGGTATTTTTGCTGTTCGTGTCTGTCTTTTTTTTTTGCTACCTTTCAATGTCTCTCTTTTATGTAGTTTCACCTGAATAGGAAAATATATTAATGAGAAAAAGAGTATTGAAAAAAAAAGTTTTATTACCTCAGAAGTTGACGCAAATAAGAAGTCTGTGGAATAAATGACAAGTAAAAAAAATCATGTGAAAAAGGTTTTAATAACATCAGTATGTGACTCTTACAGTGAACATTTTAGCATGCCAAGCACAGGTGATTTTAATAACATTAATGATGGCTGCATTCCAATTAGGTATACTGTTATCAGCACTCTGATATGACTGGCTCACAGACACAGCTACAACAAACCGAGCCATTGTTAATGATAGTAGCTACACCTGTGCTTTTCCTATCTTTTGCAAAGGTTTTGAAGGTCTAATTTTCTGAGATATCCTAAACACATTTCTCTGTTCAAGCCCATTCTCTGTCTTGAGGACAAAAAAAACAAACAACAAAAAAGGGCCTATCACTCTTCCTCTCTGCCTGTTCCCTCTCTTTCAAGCGCACACAGTCAAATGCATGCACACGTATCCATAATAACAACAGGATGTGGGTCTAGCCAAACGAGCTTGCACGAAACTCTCTGGGTTTCCTCCTAACCTTCTGTCTCTTTTAGCTTGATGCACAACAGCACTCAAACCAATGATTTTAAGTCTTTTTTTTCCGCTAGTTTTTCTTTCCTATTCATGTGGCAGCTAAGTTCAAATTCTCTGATGTGACCCTGGCCTACTTACCTCTTTTCCTTCCAACACCACACTCTGTGGCCTATTTGCACTGATGAGAGTAACAGTCTGGAATCATGCTATTTCTTGAATAACCAATGAATAGATATCATTTAATAGAGCTGCTTATGGTGCAAAAACAGTGATACTGTGTTATAAGAAAATACTGAGTGTTACAATGTGTGCAAATGCAAAAATCCCTCTGACTTTAAGCTTACATATCTATAAAAACATCCCACCATGCCTCTCATTTAACACTGCCTTCATCTTTCTTTGGCCCAGGTGAGAAGAAGAGGTCCTTAGGAAGGGACTACCACCCTCTGTGTCTGAAGTGTCAAAAGTGCAACAGACAGCTCACACCTGGACAACATGCTGAGGTATATGAGGAGAATGAATGAGGGACAATAGTAAAAGTAATTGAATGAATGAAAACAAATATGGATGATGCAGTACATATCTCCTGTTGATTGTGTTTCAGTACGACGAGAAACCATACTGTTCACATTGCTACCTGAAGATGTTTGGTCCGAGAGGTACTGACCCGTTATGAATACACACATGTGGACACACACATTGGCACCCACATACAATTTCTCAATCTCTTTTCCTGTGTGGATCTCTCTTGACAGGTAACAGGTGACTGGTGTTGCCATGGCACAGCGCAGAAACCAAACTGAACCCAAATGGACAATCGCTGACGTAAAAAAGACACACAGGCCTGCTGAATAGGCCAAAAATTATATAAAATAAAATAGATTAATGAGTAAATAAGAATAATGGACACCACAACATAGAGTACATTCACTTAAGTTGATTATCATTTACAGCTACAATGTATTTATAAATTGAATATTTATGAATGTGATGATGCCATGTGTATGTGATGATTCACTTTTATATTGTAAATGTGTTTTGCATGTGTAGCAAATTGTCAGTCAGTATTAATAAATGCAGCATGTGACAGCATGGTGGATTTTTTTTGTCTCTGTGGTGGACTTTGCAAACACAAACCAGCAGCCCACAAGCTCATTTTTGGGCAAGCAGATTGGGTGTACAGCACTTGTTTGCAAACTAACAAATGCTTTAATCACCAACAACACACAAGCACATAAAAAAATGAGGTGAGCTATAGGGTTCCCTCTTTCTCCCTCATCAGGAAGCCAGGGGGAAGGAGAAGGAAGGAAGAAGGGATGGATAAGGGTGGTTGCTGTTGGCAGGATAAACCAGATCTTATGCCAGCAGAATCTGCTGGAATGGGTGCATACAGTGAGGCAAAGATGGATCACACACACACACACACACACACACACACACACACACACACACACGCACGCATTCATACAGTGTGTCTGCAGTGTGCCTTGACTGCTGCAGGGGCTTGTCACCCAGTGGTGGGTGAAGTACATAGGTTTCACACACAGAGACATAGAGAAAGAGAGGGATGTGCTGATGTGCTTCACTGTAAAGTGTCATGTGTCACACGAATGACATTTACAAATGACATTTCAGGTATTTGTCCTTGAAGGATAGAAGGATACAGAAATAAAGGAGGCTAAGGTTGAAAAAAAAGAAAGCGCAAGTGATGGACAAAGAGGGTTGACAGGATTATTCTAACATCTTGCAAAGAGCTAGCAGAGGGATGCCTGCATGTCTTTGAACCTGTCCGTCTCCCTCTCATCCCCCCAGATCCCTCCTTCATCCACCCTTCTGCTCTATCCCTACCACTCTCTCCCTCCCTATCTCCATGTCTCCTTCACCCCCTAACCCCCTACCTTGATAGATCACATGACTGCTGTGATACCAGCTGGCTGATTGCTCATTTGCATGTGTTTCAGCTATACTCCCTTATTAGAGAGACGGGTGGTGATGGAGGGGCCGAGTTATAGGTGGAAAGGGGTTGGGGGTTAGCGAGGTGCTTCGGAGAGTGCTGGGTGATTGAGGGGCACTGTGAGAATTCAAAGAAAGATAGAGCTCATGAATTTATAGGGGAGACAGGGAGTGAGAGGGGAAAGTAAAATAGGCTAGAGGAATGGAAAATTACTGTAATAAACTCGGTATAAAGTAGAGGTCCTTTAACCTGCTGGAGCAAATGTATTATTATCTTAGATGTGATGGCAGCACAAGAAAAAGGCCTATTTGTGCTCCTGAACTTCAGACAGTAGTTATTCCAATGCTGACCAAACTATGATGACACAAGGAGCAGACAAATTGACATCGGCCTGTAAGACACAACAGTGTTTTCACAGCGATGCAAAAAACTAAGAAAGAAAAAGAAAAGTGAAAATAGTATATTTCTGATGATTTTGCGTGGGAATCAAGACTTTGCACCAGTCTTTATTTGTGTATCAATATCGACATCTAGTGGTCATAAAAGTTACTGCTACATTTCTCAGGAAGGCAATTCATTGACACATGAATGAATGGATAATGAAGGCCTCAGTATATTTCTTTGCAAAGTGTATGAAATTTGTGAGTGTGACGATTAATTAAATATCAAAAAGATTAGTGTTGTTTGTGTAACAGAGCGCCACCTGTCAGTTAGATTGAACCCACATCAGGTCAATTACAACGTCTGCCTACTGCCTTAAATTCTTATTAATAAAACCTAAGAAAAATAAGTGGTCCATTCATGTGCATACACAGGAGGCTAATTTTACTAGTGATCATTTTATTGATTGATTGAATGAAGGTGAATTATGTTGAAGCTCTCAGCTGAACTCTGTAGTCTAATAGCTGATTGGTGACTGTGGTTATTGTAGCTTTAAAAGTCATATCAGGTGTCACACATTGTTTACAGAGTGAACTTTCTTTAAAAGAGGCGATAAGGGCGGAGTAAGAGAAAAGCCCAAACTGGTTTCAACTGCAAAGCTAATATTTGGTTTACAGCCGACATTAGCCATAGCCTAACTTGTAACTGTGGGCGTTTGTCAAATGGGTACGTGACACAAGATTTCTACAATAAAAATGTGTTAGACATCGATTTTTTTCTTTTACCGAACGAAAAATTGCTCCCGTCTTTTAGTTCCAGGAGTTCGGACTTCACAAGAAGCACCTGAAGGCAACTTTAGTAAACGGTGATTTTTTTTCTTCTGGAGCGCATGCGCAGTGAGCTAAATAGGAAGCAAATCAGACGAGCTTGACGGATTATTATGTGGACATATCGGTGAGCGAAACCAGCTGCTTTCAAATCATTTATATGGGTTAATGTGCTCTCGGGAAGCACGGAGTCTATTTAAAATGGAAGACTGACAGCTCGAAGAGGAGAAGAAGTAACCTTATGTACATTTAATTGTATGGTATTGAACCTGAGCAACAATGATGTCAGAATGCGACCCAACAGAGACAGAGACCGGCGAGCCTGAGCTGGACACCGTAGCGACAGCGGTGCCTCCGCCGGAGTCTAACTTTCACTCTACGGACCCTCCAAAGGTGTTATTTGACAGGAACAGGATAGGGTTGGGACTGGTGACGAACCCCGGAGTCGCCGTTCGTATTTCGGACTCTTGTGAAAGCGTCTTGACCGAGCTGGAGACAGACGGCTCCGGCGAAGAGGCGCTGTTGTTGCCGTGCATTGCAGGAAGCTCGTCGTCTCCGCGGGCTGGACGAGAGAAGCGGAGCAGGCGGAACAGACACAGCTCGTCGTCGGATAAAGACACCTTGGCCTCCCCAGGTAATTGTTTTTGGATCAAGCAGTTCGAGATGTGATTACAGTAAGTACGTGCGAATGAATAGGCAGGTATGTTAGGTCAGGATATACTCAATGAGGATGTGTCCTGGGGAGCCAGGCTCCACAAGATGTTGTATGTGTGTTTAACACCGACTGGTTAGGTGCAACGTTAGAGATAACAAAGTGCAACGTGGTCAAAACATTGTGACATTATGCAAGCCTTCTCAGTAATACTACTCAACTAACTATTTCACCATGGCTCCCTCTGGGACACCCTCAAGGGCCCCTGGAGGTTCTTGGGCCATATTTTGGGAACCGAAAAGGATAATGACAGGTTAAAAGCAATAACTTGTTGCGCTGACAGCTTAATTATTAAAAAAAAAACCCTGACAACTCTGATGGAATCAACACTATCATCCATCTATGTTACATTGTAGACATTTGGCTTGTTTGCATTGAGATGTGATCTCACTGCGTGTCTGTTTACCAGTCAGCTGATCTGATGCAATAGCTGCATGGTATCATCCATATGGATTATATGAGCTGGCACTTTCACATGGTGACCTGAACGTCACATGAAAGTCCAGCCACGAGTACAGTTAACTATGTCACCCTCACAGTTAAGACCTACTCATCACACTTTTGTAATTGATTAATTTTGCATGTTTTCCTCAGTGTATATATATAGACTCTACACTGCTGCTACCATAGCCTGAGCTCTACACTGCTACTGCATTGCTTATCTGCTGTCACTCTTACATATTCACTGTGCTAGATGTACTTTAAACTACAGAAACAAAGGTTGGCATAGGGAGAACAAAGAAAAGGTGATCTAGTCACCATGGAAGTGGCACATATTCTGACTTAGCTGCTAATTGGATTTTAACACTACTCCCCCTCATGCCACCCACCTCATTCCCCACAACACCATTTTAAAGCATTTGCTTCCTCCAGTATTCACTTGTATTGGTCTGTCTCTCTCTGCTGAGATCTATTGTTCCACCATGTTCTATCAGGGCCAGGAATCAAGACCACAGGTAGGCGCGCTGAGCCCGAAATCGCACGTGTTAGCGTCCTATTTCCTCTGGCCTTTTAGGATAATAGTGTTCAGGTGTAGAATTACAACACTCTTTTTATCCGGTCAGTGCATCATGAAGCAGCAGTCACGTCTTGATAGCTACTGTACAGCATCTCTTTGTATGGTATGAAATGCAATGCAAATCTTCATTGTAAATTGTGGTACCTGAATTTCACCTTGCATATCTCACAGAACATGACTAACTATGTGAGGTTTTACAGGTCAGCGGTAAAATTTACATGCATCCAACACACTAAGCTGCATTCAGCTTTTGGTTCACTTGTACTCACAGCCTTCTTTCACCAGAGTCCATAGTGAGCAAGATGCATTTATCCTCAACTGATACATTTATGTACATTGAATCCTATATTGACAAGTACAATCAAATGAATTCTGTGGGCTTACAATGGCATAAATATAAAGTTGTTTTTCACTGTGGCCTTTTTGAAAAGTAACTGTTTTCAGAGTGCAAGGTTGTGACATCTCACACACTGCATGCACTGCAGGTCATCGGGTCTCTGGAGCTCTGGGTGAGCTGAGCTCCCGTTGTCAAAGAGCTCTGCTGGGTCCATTAACTGACCAAGGGCTCTGAGAGACAGACATTAAATATGCATAAGGCCTGTGAGCAAGGGAACACGCATGTAGACACACAAACACTCCGTAGTCCTGTACTCTGCATGCTGATGATGAGGAGGGCATTTTGGGAGAGAGGAAGCATGCACGTGCATTTACTTTCACTCTCGCTGCCTGCTGGGTGGGAATAATGGAATGAAAGAGAGAAAGAGAAAGAGACGGAGAGAGAGATTCCATCCTCCCGCAGCCACACTACACAGTGACATTATCAGACTTTCATCAGTAGTGCAATCCAAGAGGGGCATGCATCCCTCATCATGCAAGATAGCTGAATAAACACTCTGAATTATCTCTTTTGTTGAAGATGAAGATAAAATATTGTGTCAACACACACAGAAAGAGATAAGACTTTATCACAATTTATCTATAGGTCTGTGTTGACACCATCTTATTCCCATATTTCAGTCAAGATGGAGCTGCTTTTAGATAAGTCATTTTCACCGGAGGCCAACACAAATATACCTTCATGGCCACACTTTTGTTGTGTGGCAGGGTGGTATAGAGACAGTTAGAATCCTGTTAGCTTCAGGGGTGTTGCTGTGCACTGTAAAATCTGGGCTGCATAGTGACCTACTCAGGAAATGACAAATCTTCAGTAAATGGCTTGCTGTCCATACTAGACTGTGCTTACTGGATAACTGGGCAAAGAGGACGTTGCACACACACACAAAGCCAGGGGATCACACATTACATGCGCTCCAAATCAAGTTTGACGAGTCTCAAATCTTTAGGTAAACTGTGTTCCTGTGAAACTGCTTTTAGAACATCTGGAGACCTGTCTGTCTTGTCTTGAGGCAGTATCACAAAGAGATGATCTGACCTACTGGTGTGAGTCTCCCAGATTAGAGTTGCTCTACTTTTCAAGCTCCCTGTAAAGGCACAGTTTAATTCATGTTTTAGGATGACCTAGGCTTAGTGAGCGCCAAATGGAGCACAAAACAAAAGTGCAGCATAGCTTATAACATCATTATAGTTTCCCCTGTGAGGTGCACCTTATGCACAGACTGAGGCTTTTAGAGAGAAATGTCAGTGTTAATATTTTGAGGTTGGTGGTTTTTGGGTGAATAGAAATGAAGCATTAATGGAGGAACAAATCACACAATATGGGAACTAAAACTTTGCGGCTGGAAGTCCTTCAGGGGTCTGCTGTTGCATAAAAGGCTCAGTTTGACTTAGTCTCTAAATGCTCTATGCTAGGATATTCTCATGTATGTGGTCAAAGTGTGCCACATGAACAAGTATCTACATTTTAAATCATCCAAGTCAGTGATGTCATGTCTGCATATCTTTTATCCATCCCTTTTTATTGGCTTCTCTCTCCACCCCCTTCAAGCTAATTAGCTTCAAAGCTATCTTTGTTTCTCCTCATCTCTCTGTGACAAATGGCATGTTAACTGCCCTCCCCTCCCTTTGTCCACTCCCTCCCTCCCTCCCTTCCACCCTCTCCTCTCTGTGTCTGTCCCTTCATCTCTCCCTGCATCCCACTGTGACTTCAGTGTGACTGATACAGAGCATATGGAGCCTTTCTGTCAGCTGACTGTTCTGCCTCATGCGAGGAGGAGAAGGTAGAACGTGTCATGTCATATGATTGAGCCTCCATCAAAGAAATAATTAGCAGCCCAAATTCATCAGAGCGCAGGCACACCCGGAGAACGACTACATCTGCGAGGCAATATAGAAAATGCAATTTTCTGACAAGTGGCGTAGCGACTCATTTAGCAGTCACCTCACAGCTAGTAGGCACCTGGTTTAAATTCACTGACCAGCTGGGGCCTGTCTGTGTACAGTTTGCATGTTCTCACTGTTTTCCTCCCACAGTCCAAAGACATTTTGGTGAAATAGTGTGGGCGTAAATGTGTTTGTGTGTGTGTGTGTGTGAAAGATGAGTCCAGGTTGTACCCTACATGTCATCCAGTGTGTGCTGGGAACAGTTCCAGCCTCCCATGATCCTGAACAAGCAAACATTATAAGCAGTTTAAAGAATGGATGGATGGATGGATGGATGGATGGATGGATGGATGGATGGATGGCTCCAGTTGCCTCTCACATACAAATTGTGTCTATGATATGACACAGTAGAGTGGGTAATTAGAGGAGAAACAGTAGATGGAAAAGATGGACCTTTAGATAGACTTAAAAATCACAGAAATATACAATATTTGGATTTTTTTTATCATTTCAGCTGATTTTCTACATACATCACATATAGTTTGATCTTTATACACATTTTAATAAAGCAATATCATCTTTTTACTTGACCCAGATGACCTATGAATACTTTTAAATATTTTAAATATTCTGTTTTTCCTTTGGGTCCATAACTGAGCAGTGAAAGTTTTCAGTAGTGAGCAATGATCTCTGACAGGGCCGGCTATAAATTTTCAAATAATACCTCCTGCTTTCACTTTTTGATACTTTTTCCTGCTTAAAATATGCTTTTTTACCATTCATAATCCTTTTACCATTTACCATTGATGTGTCAGTGTGCAATATGTAGATAAGGTACCAGCAATATTACCAATGTGTTTCAGTTATGACTGTTTTCATAATTGTTTGGCAGCGATACTGATGATCTAAGAATTTCATAATGCTTTGAGGTTCACGAAAGTGTATTACCAACATATTTTAACAGCATGACATTAATTTAACGGCATATTTTTTGGCATGATGGTGCCGTATCGTTATTCCGCTCTTGAAGAAAAGCTATTGCTATTTCACAGTAGCACACTCTGATTGCCTGCAATGTAAATATGAATATTAATGTTAACCTATTTTCGTTCTAGGTACCAACAGTGGGGACTTCAACCATTTCCCTGACGATCCAGAGTTTGCAGATATTATCCAAAGGGCTGAACAAGCTATCGAGAACGGCGTCTTTCCAGAGAGGATTTCCCAGGGTTCCAGTGGGAGCTACTTTGTCAAAGACCCAAAAGGGGTGAGGAGGGGATCGAGTAAGGACACTGAAAAAAGGGGAAGGGGAGGAAAGGAAAGATCACGGTTTGAACTTCCTATGCCAAAGTTCTAACATTTTAGTGAACTTAAAGTTCCCTATAAAGTGGCTCTGCAGTTGAAAGGTGTGAGAGGAAGTGAGGAGTTGAGAAGAATTTACAGCAGACACTCCCTGAATAATGCAACTAGCGATGCTTGCATCAATAACAGTTAGCCAGCATGCATGATAAGCGTCACATTAACATGTTTAATGTGCACCGCAGGGAAAGTATATCGATCTCTCGCTTGTTAGCAGCATCTGTCATTTTACATTTGCTGCTTTACATTTATTGCCTGCAGTTCCTTCATCATCTTCTCTAAAGCTGTTGTGAAATTAAAAAAAGTGTTAGTTCTGTTCTGTCTCAGTGTCTGCTTTTTCTATTGCCTGCCACATGCCAAATGAACGTCAAAATGCATTTTAGATATAACACCCTTATCATTCTCTTTCCCATCCACAGAAAATCATTGGTGTTTTCAAACCAAAGTCAGAGGAGCCTTACGGTCATCTGAACCCCAAATGGACCAAATACTTTCACAAGGTACACTGTGTCACATGTTTAATTGGTCTAAACAATCTGAAGCAATATAAGCACATATGTGACAACACTGTACAACAAGTCTCTCAACACCTGCATCTCCAAAACTCTCCGTGTCCTTGTGTCTCTCATCAGCTCTGCTGCCCGTGTTGTTTCGGCCGAGGCTGCTTGTTGCCTAACCAGGGTTACCTCTCAGAGGCTGCTGCCTCACTGGTTGATACCAAGCTTGGCCTGGGAGTGGTGCCGAAAACCAAGGTGATACATGTGATTACAGTGTAAAGTTCCAACTTTCAATCAGTCTGTACCTGAAACTAATGTCTAAACTCATATAGATGTAGTCAAATGGAATATTCTGTGAATGAGTCTGGATGTAGATATGATTTAGTTTATCTGTATTTACAGTTTTCTAACTGTATGATAAATTGTCCCACTGTGGTCACTGGATGTGAACTGAGTGTTCTTCTATATCAGGTGGTGTATTTGGCCAGTGAGACATTCCACTACAGCGCCATCGACAGAGCCAAATCTAGAGGGAAGAAGTACGCCTTAGAAAAGGTCCCCAAGGTGGGACGACGATTCCACAGAGTGGGCCTGCCACCCAAGGTAACAGATTGTTTTCACTTTTTTCATCGTTTTATATACACATTTTATTTCATTGGCTTTCAAATGACACAGAATGTTCTGTTTTATTGTCATAGCATTTTCCTGTCATAACTTTTATTTGGTATTGTGTGTCATTCCAGTCAGTTATATCCCTTTGGCAAGTTTATTTATGTTATTGTATGATTTAGAGGGGCTGTTACTCAGAGGGCCATATAAATGGTGTGATAATAACATAAATACCATGTTTTTTTTTAGATAATTCTGAACAGTATGTCTCTAGCGATGCTGTCTTTTCCATGTACATGGTGTGCTTTCTTAACATTATGAAATGAGGGACTGGTTGTTTTAGTGAAAGAAGTGCTCAGAATCACTCCTGCATCAAAGGCAGTGGACAGTAAAACAAATCATTCCACACTGTCTGTTTTTATGTTGCCTGAAAAGACCGTTTTATTCAAATAAATAGGATAGAGGGAGCATAAATGTCATCCATGCTTTAAATTGTGTTCTTTATTTCAGGATCTTTCAAACAGTGAATGGATATTCTTAAATCTTTCCCTACTGCACTATACTCCTCTCTAGTGCTTATGGTGCTGCTCCCTATCTGTCATCTGAAACAGACTTCATGATGTTCTATAGTTTTGTAGATCTTACAGTATGTGTTGAGGAAACGTTTTGAGGAAGTGGTTTCATATTTCAACTGTCACACATTGCTGACATTTCAGCCTCTCAAAATCACAATTTCACATTTTGCACGATTGCACAACACCACAACATTATCATATAATCAAACTGATCACAATTTTCAGAGCACTGAGTACTGCAAATACAGTGGTGGTACGTGTGTATGTGATGTATCCCATGGTGCCTCTCTCTCTCTCTCTCTCCAGGTGGGCTCGTTTCAGCTGTTTGTGGAGGGTTACCGTGAAGCGGACCACTGGCTGCGGCGCTTTGAGGCAGAACCGCTGCCTGAGAACATCAGGAAGCAGCTGCAGTCACAGTTTGAGCGGCTGGTGGTGCTAGACTATGTTATCAGAAACACAGGTGAGGGTGTGTCTGTGTTGACATTTTAACAGTGTTTACTGAACTCAGTGTTGTCAGTTTTACCTGGGTTGGCTTTAATATGATTTTGATAATTATATAAATGCTATTTATAATACTTATCTCAAGTACGATTGCATGTTTAGTTGAATTTGCACTTGTCATCACGGCCATTAAATCTGATTGCCGTCTGATCGTGCTCTCCCTTCACGCCTTCATATCTACGTATAAACACTTTCGACTCCTTCATTTCCATTTTCTCTTTGTCCTTGTCCTCAGATCGGGGGAATGACAACTGGTTGATCAAGTACGAGAAGCCAGGAGAAGGAGAAGGACAAAAGGTGAGGTTAAGTCAACACATACTAATCATGGAGCAAATTGTCACCTTGCCTTATGTAATAAAACCACTGGAGTGCTGACACGTTTTCATCTCGGAACACAGCTCGTGTTATTTCAGGTCTGCAGGGAGAATGATTTTGAATTTCTCCCCCCCTCTCATTCAAAACACATGACACACAGGGGCCAACATAGACACACAATGGCTTGGATACTGTACTTCTGGAACAATCCAGTGCCCCAGTGAGCTTGCTGCTAGAATACTCTCAGACTACCTATCATCAATCATTATTTGCCATGTATTGATAAATGAGCTGAGGTTGTCATCTATCTGCCCAATTACTCATCCTTTTGGACAGTGATCAATAACTAGTGGGGTCATCGGTCGTTAATCATTCAGTCAGTTATCGGTGATGGCTTCTCTGATCCTCTTCTTTCCCCTCACTGTAGGATGCAGAGTGGCCAGAGAACTGTCCAGACTCCTGCATCAAGATTGCAGCCATCGACAACGGCCTGGCCTTCCCCTTTAAACACCCCGATGAATGGAGAGCCTGTATGTTGATCTCTCTCCTCCCTCACGTCTTTTCATTTGTCTGCTATCTTTGCTGCTGACGGTCTCTGTCATCGCCTTGTCCTTACTAATCATGGTGTTAACAGTGGTTATTCATTTTCATCCTGTAGTACATGTAGCTGTATGTTTTTTCTTTTCTTTTTTTTGTACAAATTAAACAAAAGAGATATGTGTTAATTAGATAACGTTAGAGGTGCTGGTAGACAAAGCCAGGCTAGCTGTTTCCCCTTGTTTCCAGTCATAATGTGATGCTAAGCTAAGCTGCTGCTGGCTGTAGTTTCATATTTAGCATACAGAGATGTGAGTAAGGTATTGATCTTCATAAGCATATTTTTCCAAAATGTTAAACTGTTCCTTTAATTTTCTGTCCATCAAGTAATTAGATCTTTAGATCACTTTTTGAAAGTGTGTTTTAAAAACAAAATGGCACAACACGGCAAAGACAACATTATATAACCAGACACTGTGGACTATAGAGGCAGACAAAGGTCACTACTCTTACTGTCATACAGTGTGTTGTGAGAGCTTATGACAAACTGTATTATTGTGCTGCCTCCTTCCTTCAGACCCGTTCCACTGGGCATGGCTCCCCCAGGCTAAGGTGGCCTTCTCCCAGGAGACCAGAGACCTGGTGCTGTCCCGTCTCTCTGACATGAACTTTGTCCAGGACCTCTGTGAGGACCTCTATGAGATGTTTAAGGTACATGCCAACCTCATAACTTTCATCTTTTCTCTATTTATAGAAAATAAAAATTGTACTAATAATGGCAACAAAGTACTTTGTTAACATTGTTACAGGACACCTGCTAACGTGAGTAACTTTGTCTCTCTTTAGACGGATAAAGGCTTTGACAAAACCATGTTTGAGAGACAGATGTCTGTCATGAGAGGACAGGTGAGTTTTTCTTATTTTTCCTCTAAACTGACTGTGTTGACTTTGTTGTTTCAGTCAGTTTTTCTGCCTTTTGTCTTTCTCCTTTGTGTCTTCTGTTTAGTTCTTTCTGGCTCTTTCCTTTTACATCCTGCCTTGCTCTCCTCTCTCTCTGCCCTGCCCCACTTTCAGTCACCTCCACTGTTTGCTCTGCAACCTCATCATCACCTATCTTGACTTAATTCCTCATCTTCCGTCCCTGTCTGCTGGCTGCCTCATCTTGTGTTTCTATCCTGCTCCTCACCTCTAACCACCTGTTTTCTTTTTACCTCTTGTCTCCTCTTCTCTTCAGCCAGTGTCTTCTGCCTTGTTAATTCTCTCTGTTGGGTTTAGTGGGCAGATGAATGACCTTAGTCATTTACTTTCACATGAACGCTTCTTGCACTTTGATTGTAAATTAACACTAAATGCATTAAAGCATACAACACTAATCTAATTAATGATCCCATTTCCTCTGTCTGTGTACAGTATTAAAGTCTCTTAAGGAAGAGTCATACACAATATTTTCATACATCTACTGAAGTTCCTCTTAAAATTAAAAAAAAGCCAGAATTGAAAGTTTCCTTAAGCAAATCTTCCCACAAAGCGACATACAACCAATGCACCAATACTTGAAATTGTAATCATTATCTTACGTTTCTTTTGCACTGCATAGTTTCTGTGTCTCATACATGTATCCTTTTTGTCTCCAGGTGTTGAACCTGACCCAGGCACTCAAGGACGGGAAGAGTCCCATCCAGCTGGTACAGATGCCGCGGGTGGTGGTGGAGCGCAGCCGCTCAGGTGGGCAGGGACGCGTGGTCACGCTGGGCAACGCCTTCACGCAAACCTTCCACTGCAAGCGGCCCTTTTTCTCCTCTTGGTAGTCAGAGAACAGTGTCGAAGGGCGCTGAGGAGAGACTTCAGAAACGGCTCCTTTTTGTCCTGAAGCCAGGAAGTGAGGAAGAGGGGAAATGAGGGAGAAAGAACAGAATGTCACACTGGAAATTTCTCATATTTGTCAAGAGGAAGGAACAGATGATAGAAAGTAAGATGAAGAATGTTTGGTGAAGAAATTGGGCCTCATTTTTGAAGAGATCGCAGAAATGTACGGGAGCTAGAGAGACTGGCATACCAGTGTCTCCTAGAGACAGTGGGACTGTTTGTGGTTACCATGATGACTTGATTGGATAATCGGCTTTTCCACAGAGGTGGGTTTTGTTTATTGTTAGAACGCAGAAAGGATTTTTTTACCCACCCAAAGTACCTACTGAAGGCTCTTGCAAGGTCTCTTAGTGGGGCTAATGGCCAAAGAACAAGCACTTGCAAACCACAAACTATCAGATATGTGGTCCAGTGGTGTTTGGGATTCTAAAGGACTGGTTTCACAGATCTCTCCAGAAAGTGTTTGTTTTTTTTTTTTTTCAAGGGCAACGTTGCTCCTGGTTTGGGATAAAGTCTGAAAAATATTCGCTTTGCCTTGTAGGATTACTTATTGAAATATAAATGTGCACTTGCACTGCTGGAAGTGTTTGACTAGTTCCACACTACTGGGTGAAACTGCTCTTTTACCCAGTGTTAGTTTTCAAAACTATATCTGTTGAGCAAATACAAACCCAGTGAGTGTCTTCAACTCTCACTACTGCCAAAATCTGTCTGCGAAAGTAATATCGAAAAGCCTCAAGAAAAGAATATCGTTGAAACTTGAATATAAAACTCTTCATCGGAGGAGGAGGACTAGGAATAAACACATTGCTTGAATGTAATCTGTTTACCGTTTCTACACAGATTCTTGCTCCTAAACATTTCAATACGAGTGAATGCTGTCAAAAATAGAATTTTCTCGTAACAATGAATGTATTTGTTGTTTGACATGTATTTAATTGCTGGCAAGCAGCTTTCTCTCGAACCTCGTGGCATGGGGGACGGCACCTCCTCCCTCCCCTTTATGACATATTATATGAAGAGGAAAATCAAACATGACGACAATATTTCACACTTGCTCGATGCCGTTGTGTTTTCTTATGTATGCATCTTGAAATTTTTATTCCAACTCAGTGATTGTATGAGAAGAGTTGTATACTGTATGTAACAGATGAAAAATAAAATTTGGAAATTGGATTCTTTGTTTTTTTTTTTACAGTCTTACAGAAATAGCAATGTTGTTAGTACACAGTGTATTATGCCTCTGTAGATTTATAGTCATCCAACAATATTGACAAAAGCGTGTCCAGCAGAGCTAAGATGACTTGGGTAATACAGTTTCCACAGACCTGTGACAGGGTCTTTAAACTTAGAGTCCAAATGGTTACCTGATTTCAGGAACACTATAATCCCTCAAACCAAAGTCAGCTATTAATAACTGTTGAATGAATGAATGAATGAGCTTCGCGTGTTGTGGGGAAAAGACTATTTGCATTATGTACTGATATAATTTGTATGGAATTTGAATGTTTCTATACATAACATCTGAAAAATAAGAGACCTTCACATTATAATAATGAAATAAGAACATAATGAGAAAACAACAAAGTGCCAAAACAGCAAAATATGAACTGGAGCTTTGCAGTCCTGTTAAAATGGATCCTGATAACTCAACTATACAACTTGATCATACTTGGTAAAGACAGGCAACACAACTGTGTTTCTGCAGTGCATTATGGGTTTTCTCTGATCTATTTTAGGAAAGATTGTTGTACCCTGGGGTTTTGCCATTTTCTGCTTGACTTACTATACAAACAAATTCAGCAATTTGGAGGATATGCCTACCTAGTCATCATGGTTGATCATAAACTGTTGTCATGGTGATATCAATGAAACACCCTGATAGACCTTAAATTGTCTGTCACACTGTTCCTGACTGAGGGTAGTTCGGCCAAGAATGAACTGAAAAAAGACTTTTTAAACAACTTAGAGCTAAAACAAACAAAGAAAAACAATCTCTTAAAGGACAGCAAGCTGAGACAGTATCCACTGCATTTATTGTTCTCTAAAAATGTGACCTGCTCTAACCAGCAGTGTGCTCAGCACCAACACAGAATGACTCCTTTGGTATTTGGCTTCTCCCACTCGATCATACCAAGAAACTTACCAAAACAACTAAAATATGACAACTGCGGTCAAGAACTCATAATGAAAATACATAAAAAATATTAAACACATTTAACCTCTACATTGTATTTAATAAAAATACCACAGACATTTGACATAGCTTAATTAGGCTGGAAGACAGGTCAAGTTGCCCACACCGCACTCAGACACAAATATAGACAGCCTTTACCTATACAGGTCCTTTATTACTGCTACAGGGGAAGAACAAACCAGACTGCAATATATTGCAGTAAAGTTAAACTACAGAAAATAATGAGTAACTACAGTACTGTGCAAAAGTTTTAGGCACTAAAAGTAAAGCAGGGACGCTTTCAAAAAGCCATGAGTAGTTTGTATTTATCAATTAACTTCATATAGTGTTCAGTAAACAGAAGAAACCTACATGAAATACTGATATACGTATTCTCAGTACACCTGCACACAGTTTTTCAGGTATTTGGCAGGTCAGTTGTTCTTGCATCTCGGAGAAGTTGCCATAGTTCCTCTGTGGATTTAGACATCTCAGCTGCTTCTGTCTCTTCATGTAACCCCTGACTGACTCCATGATGTTGAGATCAGGGCTCTGTGGGGGTCATACCATCTGTTGCAGGACTCCTTGTTCTTTTTGCTGATGAAGATAGTTGTTCATGACTCAGGCTGTATGTTTGGGGTCATTGTCATGCTGCAGAATAAATGTGGGACCAAAAGACACCTCCCTGATGGTGTTGCATTATGGATAAAAATCTAAACATCTAAAATAACTAAAACTTTTACACACTAATGTAAATCTAAACCTTTAATGTTTGTTACTCTTATTTGGTGGTAGGAAACAAAAAATAATACAGCTCAGCAAATTACTTGGTGTTAAAAGTTAGACAAGTCAAGCACTAGACTAACTTAACACTACTGCCTACTCTTGGAGTCACACAGACATCATTGTTGTCTATTTGAATAGCAAAGGAAAGATCAATATCCTGCCAGTTTATAATGGTGGTTAGACTCACATTGTTTTTAATGAAAGCATTGATGAGCAGAGGTTGTCATGTGCACGCAAACACGTGCATAATTCACTGTTGCCCTCATTAAAGCATCTCTACATGCATCTGCAAATGAAACACGTGCACAAAACACACCCACGTACTTCCTCTACAGTGTGTTCCTCCCTAGCCATGAGACAAGCAGTGGCAAAGTGTCATCACACATACGCACATAGACACACACTGACAAAGGCTGTGCCTACACACACACACGCACTCACTGACTGCGTGGGGTACAGAGCACATCTGGAGAGGATATAGAATATGATAACAGACGGTGCAGTGTCATCAGTATAAGGTGTCAGCAGTAGCGTTGCCTTACACTGCCCCCATGTGGAAAACTGGCCTCATGCTGCTCATGGGCCAAACTTAAATACACTATCTGTAAATACAGGAAACTGATGCTGTGCACTGCTTCTTTACATCAGTAAAACTAGAGTAAAACAGACCTGTATTTTGAATTGTGTCTGGTTTAGAAACACAGAAACTGTTCAATTATCAATGTGAATTTTTCTGAAAGGTAAAACAGGTTTCACAGGTTTGCAGTCCCATCATTACCTCACCATCATTCATTTTACATTTGGTGCTTTACAGTCACAAACAGAATTTAGGTGTAAACACAATGATATTACATTCTTATCTTCTTTTTTAGGCTAGCAGGTGATACAAGGACAACATATGAAATAAAAAAACAAAACAAAAAACAACCCAAAATACACACAAAAACACTGGTTATTAAAAATGCAGCTACAACACTTACTGCCTGCAGGCAGCCTATTAAAATTGAAAAAATAAAGCTTTTTTGCCTGTAGGTGGCAACATCAATATATTAGTCTGTCAATG
The DNA here is from genome assembly GCF_914725855.1 of Thunnus albacares. Lineage (NCBI taxonomy): Eukaryota > Metazoa > Chordata > Actinopteri > Scombriformes > Scombridae > Thunnus > Thunnus albacares. The sequence goes on along the minus strand of NC_058108.1, from coordinate 10,030,995 downwards.
GTCCACATCTGCAAGTCAACTGCTGGAACCTTCTTATTTAGATGGTGCATGTTGCCAGGATTAGAATATGTCCGAACAGCTTCTCTTGTGGGGAACCTGCAAACTGCAAGATGTGAATGAGTGAGTTTTTGAGCTCATATGTGTGAGAGGATCCATAAGAAGTCCACATTAAAAAGGTAAAAAAAAAAAAAAAAACACCTTTTACAAATGATGATTATTTTTGTATTAATGTTCATTTCGTGTGAACTCCTGCTGCAAACTCATTATCTCCACTGAGCCTCTGATGAGGAAAAACAGACTCATTAAATTCATACCTGTTTTCTAAGAGCTGAAAGGCTACAAAATACTGACAATGGTTGAAACCCGAAGTTCTTATGACCTTATTATATGTCCATGTTGCAATATGACACTCGCCAATTCAACGCAATATAATTTAGCCATAATTGCTTAATATGCCTTTAAATGACAGTCCTGTACAATGGGACTGGACGGTTTCGGTAACTTCATGTCATGAATAAACGCAGACCTCAGTCCTCACTATATTAGTATGGTTGTGTGTGTGTGTTTGTCCCCACTAGATGGTGCACATTATCACAGCAGCTGGAGTCGCCTCGCAGTGCGCTTCAGGCTCTTGGGTCAGTCACAAGGCTGTCAAAGTCTGCAGGCACTGATGACTCTGATGATGACTCTTATTTCCACACAGAGTTTAGAAAGCTAGTTTCATGTCTGGGTCTGATCCCGTTTCATCCAGCAGCAGATCAGTGGAGTAAAGCAGCGCAGTGGAGAGTGTATTCATTTCAGTTTATTTAAGGTCTTAACACAAAGAAAAAGCCTGGCTGTTTGGATGTTTGGAGAGAAAACATTTAATATGGCGATATAAGGAGTAAATCACATTCATCCGAGCTTTCTGGTACTGTCAATATTTATGACAATGCAGTTACTTTTACTTGCAGCGGCGTTTCTCTTTGCGCACGACTTCACCGGAGCCGTGCGCTCTGACAGGTGCGCCTCCCGCTGCGACGTGAGCTTGTGTCCGAGCCCCAGCTGTTCCGGCGGGTACGTCCCGGACCTGTGTAACTGCTGCCTGATGTGTTCACCGGGCGATGGAGACCCCTGCGGCCGCACAAACGACCTGCCCTGCGGGGATGGCTTGGAGTGCAAGCTGCTCACTGCGGGGAGGCGGCGAGGCTCCGAGGGGGTCTGCCGGTGCAAGATGGAGTATGAAGTGTGTGGAAGCGACGGGAAAACGTATGATAATGTATGTAAGATGAGAGCAGCCAACCGTAAAGCTCTGCAGAAGGGGAGACCCGCAGTTAGCCAAGCGCACAGAGGACCCTGCTCACCTTCAGACACAGGTAGGGCTGACTGGGTGGTCAGAGGACCACAGCCTGGAGACAGAAATGTGTTTTTACTCAATGTTAGCTTTTAGGCTCCCAAGTTGTCTGTTGTTAAAGGATTATGTTTGGGTAAAATTTATGACCATATAAATCCCCCAAATATCTCTAAATGCACTCAAAGTGTGTCTTTGGTGCCAGAAAAACACTGTCACAGCTGATGGTCCTTGCTTGACTTATTGTTTTGAGATTTGTGCAATATGCATGTGGAATTAAAATCAATTTAAATTAAAGGGTTGACAATTAAGAGTGGAAAGTGAGAAGAAACACTTTACGCTCTTAAGAAGATTGTAAAAATCTTATTGTAATGTTGTTTCTCCGCCTCATACAAGAAGATGGGTGCTCAGAACAATATCTGGAATTGTTATATTAACATATTTGCAGCTGAATTAATTCAGAATTTTGCAGTAGGCCTGCTTTACTAAAAAATAGAACAAACAGCCAAATCTAACAGTTAGAGGATCATCTTGAATATGAGATTCTCTTGATCCCAGTTCTAAAATATTATGTATTGATGAAGTTCAAGGATGTAAAGAATAGTCATCAGATGATATTAAGGATTTGAGGATGCAGTACAAAAAAAGAAGAGTTTATTGTATGTTTGTTGTATTGTGTGTGTATGTGTGTGTGTGTTTGCATGATTATGTTAATGCAGTTGCCTCTTCATGTCTGTACAGGTCATGCCCTGGTCCATCCCAACAGCCCTCGCTACAAGTTCAACTTCATCGCTGATGCAGTGGAGAAAATAGCCCCTGCTGTTGTCCACATTGAGCTGTTCGTAAGGTGTGGTGTGTGTGTATGTACAGTATGTATGAGACAAATTCCAGTGTGAGAGATACTTATTTAAAAGACAAATTAGTCTTTGCAGAATAGATTAAAGAGTACATCAGAGAAGTTTGTCTCTTCTCCCTTTAACTTGTAACTTCCCTGTAGATTTAAATGATTCTTTTGTTATTATTTGGGTAATTACATGTGGAAAATCTTCTCAGTGCGCATGAGATGATAAATGGGAACTTTAAACAACTTCAACTAATACAACCCCCACCTGCTGCCTCTCTTATCCTCAACTATTAGGAAGTTAGTATCCAAGTCAAAACTTGTGCTGTTAGGGTGTAAAATTGTTGAATGAAGCCTTAAAAGATACAATTTAAAATTTTTCTTCTTCATCAGCACTTATCTACTTCTCTCTCTCTCTCTCTCCAGACATCCTATGTTCAGTCGCAACGTGCGTCTCTCCAGCGGCTCTGGTTTTATTGTGACCCACTCAGGTATGATTGTGACCAACGCTCATGTGGTAACCACAGCTGCCACAGTCACAGGGAGGCCCCAGCTGCGTGTTCAGCTCCATGATGGTGATGCGTACGAAGCCGTGGTCAGAGAGGTAGACAGCAAGGCAGACATCGCCACAATCAAGGTCAATCCTCAGGTAAATACACACTCACACACTTCACACAAGTTCATTTACAAACTCCTGTCAAGATCATACAACTTTTTTTTTTCTTTTTTTTAACTCTTTTCTCTTTTTCCAGTTTGAATAACTTTGAAAAAATGTAATTTTCTGGACATTTTCTACTTCCTTTGCCCTTATGTACTCTCCCAAAGCACTATACTTCATTAGAGCCCACAACTTGAAACGTTTCTGTGCCAAGTTCTGACACAATTTTGCAAGACATTCAGAAAGCTAGCAGGAATAATTTCATAAACACCAGCTCTGTGACTCACAGACACAGCGCTGATGTGTGTATTCTCGCACCCATATCTCAAATACTTGGACAGTTTTGTAAGCTTTAAACTCTTCTTTCTTTTCTCTCTCCGTCTGCCTCTCTTCAAAAGTCCTTTTCTCATTCATCATTTGTATTTTTTTTCTCTGCATGTCCATGTTACCTCATGTTGTTGTGTTGTTGATAATTCAGACTGTATGTATGTGTGTCTATATGGGAGCAGAAGAACCTTCCTGTGCTGTCTCTGGGCTGCTCAGCTGATCTGAGGCCAGGGGAGTTTGTGGTGGCGATTGGCAGCCCCTTTGCTCTGCAGAACACTGTCACCACCGGCATCGTCAGCACCGCCCAGAGAGACGGCAAGGAGCTGGGCATCGTGGACTCAGACATGGACTACATCCAGACTGATGCTATCATTAATGTGAGCTCACACACACACACAGAGTCATATACATGCATATATATATAAACTAATCAATGCCTTATTATATCATTTGCAATGGATTTTGGTTGTTTGCATACGTGTCAAAACATTTGTTTCTCTCTTATATTTCACCTTATGTGTGAGAAGTACGGCAATTCTGGAGGACCTCTTGTTAACCTGGTGAGTATTGTGCTGTGATATCAAATATGACTGTTATTTAATGTATTGGAACCGAGGTGTCTAAAATAACATGTCACAAAATTCTATTTCAAACCTATATAATTAAACAGTTCGAATATACCAGTCTCTGCAAACCCTCCGTACGTGTGCAAATTTACACAAAAGTATGACTGTTGATGGCAAATGATGTCACACACAATTAAACATGGTAAATGTCAAATGTGAGCAAGAAAAAAATGTATCTGTCCCATACTGATCACTGCAGTTGTGTATACTGGTACAAGGAACAGAGTTACATTAGCATCATTTTACACAAGTGCCTATTTATATACCGATGTGCAATGTATTAAGCTATGCAAACATTTTGGTAATGTGACATTTTCTGAAATTTATGTACATCAACACACAGTTCTTGGTGGCCAGTATTTGAGACCTTTTCATCTGGACAGTTATTTTACTTTGTGCTCTGTGTGTGATGTAATGTGTAATGTGTAATGTGTAATGTGTGTGTGTGTGTTTCTTTTAGGATGGTGAAGTGATAGGCATCAACACCTTGAAAGTGACAGCAGGGATCGCTTTTGCTATACCGTCAGACAGAATCAGCCGCTTTCTCACAGAGTCTCAGACCAAACATAGCAGAGATCAGGGGTCAGAGCCCGAGGAAAACGAAGGTAAAAAAAAAAAAAGTAAATAAATCCTTATACCTGTGGGAATACTTTTTATAGAGTAATTATTTTTCACTAAGTCTCACTTGTTCTGACAGATAAGACCAAATTTCAAAGAGGATATACAGAGAACCCACAGTCTGATACAGGTGAGAGACACTGTGGTCATCATTCAATTTCCCAGTCTGGAGACTCCAAGACTTTCATTCTTGATGATTAAGTCAATACTGTTGTTGTTTTCAGAGGTATCAGGGGTGAAGAAACGCTTCTTAGGCATCCGAATGCTCACAATCACCAAAATGTGAGTTTTTAACACACACACACACACACACACATACACACAGACTAGATCATGAGCAATTTCAGCACAGACAGAATTTAGAATTTACTTAAATTATAATGATTGATAATGACATTTTTATTCCAATCATAATATTTTTTAACATTTGAAAAGAACTGAATGTTATTTGTATTGTCGTTTATGTTAGCATTAATATTAGTGTGAATATTAGCAATAATATTAGTATTAACATTAATATCATTGTGTTTTCTGTGTGTCAGTCTAGTAGCACAGCTGAAACATCAGAATCCAGACTTTCCTGACGTCAGCAGTGGAGTTTTGGTGCAACAGGTCATACCCAACACTCCGGCAGAAAAGTACGTTCACACACACGTGCAAAAATCCAAGCACACACACACACATACACGCGGCATGGAACAAACTTTGCTAGGAACGAAACCATGATTCATCAAAGTGGCACTCATCATCACTGTCTTTTTTTCCACATCAAGTAGTTCCATTTTAAGATCAAGGATTTCTTGTTACATGGTTGATTTTTAGTCATGTTTACATTACACCTTTGGCCACTTTATTGCACTCCTGGCACTTCCTGAATCAAATAAATTGTCTTCCTCTCTGTCTTAGTGGAGGTATTATGGACGGTGATGTTATTGTGAAGGTGAACGGTCGACCGGTCCAGACCACCGAGGACATCCACGAGGTGTTGCGAGGAGACCAGCCTCTCCTGCTTGAGATTTGCAGAGGAAATGATGACTTACTGTTCAACATTCAACCACATTTTACGGAGTATTGAAGAAAGGGATTATTCATTTGCAAACAACTGTTGGGCAGGACTCATTTCCTGTCATCTTTTTTTACCAGCCTGATGTATATTTTGTTTGGTACCTTTTGTTCTGAATGATCTGCAAAATTTGAAATGTGTTGTATCATATATATGGTAGTTTTTTGTTGTTTTTTTTTTTATAATACTTCAAATACTGCAGAGGAAAATACATTGCACTATATACTGTATGAGGCTCAGAGAGTTTCAGAATAAAAGCTTCCAAAGAAGTACATAGATTTGAATTTGTCTGCCCAGCCGTCCATCTGCCTGCCGCTCTGCCTGTGAGTCCAGCAGCTGTTGTCCATCTGCACAGACGGCAGGTTGGGCTTCTTTGTTTATGTCTTGTTATCCCACTTCCCTCCTCTCTGCCTTGGAAAGACATTCTCCTAATTTAAACAAACTAAGCTGACACCTTGACACACAGAGTACACACACACACACACACACACACACTGAGCCCTGTTACTGGAAAATACACTTTTATCCTCTCCTGTTTTGGTAATGGAAATCCTCATGCATGCACGTAACAGCTGAACCCTGAAGTTAAGGACCGTGGCTTCAAGACAGAAAGTCCATGTGGGAGTACTGTCTCCTGATTGGTTGTTGGTGTTTTAGATGAACCAAATGCAGCCAGCAACTGATGACAAAATTCATCCAAAATTCTTCTTCGTGGCTTGGCATGGCATTATTCCGGGACAGTGTTAGTCTTGGTTTGTCAGTAAAGATGTTAACATTACCTTAAGAGTGACCTTGTAACCCCACTTGAAAAGTATCTGTCTTTGCACAGCTCATAAACTGGAGCCAGACAGACAATCCTCTTTGCTTATTTGAATAGTTACTGTGCCATGTTACTATTGTCTGTGGCACAGTGTGGACGACAGAGACAAGGGGATAAAGAGAGGATAAATAAAATGGAAACAGAAGCTGATGACACTTAGATCAAGAGAAAAAGGGAAAACTGGGTGAATAAGTAACTCCCACAGTGGATAAAATTGCTACCATATCGCCCAGCAGGAGTTTTGTGGTTCTCTGAGCCTCAGCTGCAATTCGTGCAAGTGTGTCTCTGACCCAGTTGTTTGAGCATGTGCGTTGTGTTTTCTAGTCTTGCCAAGACACATTGTCATAGCAGAGCGCCAGGCTACTTCCCTGAAGCAGGCAGAGGACACAGCTGTTTGTTCTTACCGAAACAAATCTCCACACTGAAACCGTCCCTGAGCTCAGACTGAATCAAAGCATCTCTGTTAAATTAAACCACAAAGACCGCAGGTTTCTGTAACCAAACTAAATACATTGATCTGAAGTGCAACATATAAGCAACATTTTCCATAAGGCCAGCTTGCTTGCATTGTTGAAGAGTTCAGCTCCTGTTCAGTCCTTGGATCAATGAATGTATCACCATCTAGAGGCCGAATGGAGTCAAGTCTTTGCAATAAAGACTATTTATAATTCCCAAATAGGCCAGTAGATGGCGTGTTAGGTATAAAAAAGTTCCCCCTGACGTGGCAAACTGCTCAGATGCTCAGATTAAAGGACTATTGTATATGAGAAGTTATAGCTCCTGCAGCAGGCTATAGATAGCTCTGGTTTCTGATTGGATAATGTTCAAGCTTAAGTAGAGGGCACAGCTACATATTTATAAGGAGTGTCTCCACAAATCTTTACTGTTGCTGTCACATCTCTACAGAAAATCTTGTAGATAACCCTGTTCCTGGCACTATTAACAGACTGAACAGTTCATGAACTATAAGACTTCTTATGTGATCTACAAACATGAGTCTATGTAATACAAGGTTTTTTTTGTGTTGCATGGACCTACTGTATGTGTTGCTCACTGGATAGATGATCGTAATTATGCTGTTAGTGTTAGATGTGCTGATTATCCTGTGGAATAACAAACAATTTTAGGAATTCCATGAAATTACACATTCAATGCTGTAGTGACCAGTATTTACCTTATTCACCAAACTAAGAGCTTAAAAAACAAATTTCTAGATTAGAGGTAACTAATATCCAGACATTACTGGAGATTTAGGGTATGACTTTGTAGGCTTGGAGAGACTTGTCACTAGAATTACCTTGAATTATAAAACCATGCTGTATATTGGCTTGTTTTGGGATTGTATTTTCCCCCTGTAAGAAGTTTGCTCAGTTTTTTGACTAGGAAGAACATGTACACTCTGCTATGTGGTGTGTTAAAGACCCTAAAAGCTTATTTTCTAAATCAGCCTCTTACTGGAAGTGATGAAGTCCCACATGAAGACAAAATTTTCTGCAGTTCATAAGGGTCAGAACAGTTTTTGTCATTTTACATGAGAGATTTCTGTCTTTATGTTTTTTATCTGTGCTGTAGTTGAGAGGACCCCAGCTGGAAAAAGTTGATGACACGTGTTTCCATGTACCAATTAGGATTTAGCAATGTTTGTATCAAGATATGACGACAGCTGTGGGGTTGTTTGCTGATGTTGCCAGGCCACCGTCAGTCAAATCTGATCAAATCACACCCCCACAGTTCTTATAAAGCCGAATACATAATAAACAATAACTAAGGATGTTTTTTCCCCAGAACTTTAACTTTGATTGTTGCACATTTAGAAACAAATATTTAGTGATACAGAGAGGGTCTGTCTTCACTTCAAATCTATTTTTGTTTTCCATCTGGTTTTTATCCAACCTTATTTTTCATATCCACTTTTCATCTCCCCTCTTATGTCTTTTTCTCTCTTCTGAATGTTCCTGAACTAGAGTTTCATTCCTATTTTTCCTCCCTGTAATACTGTAAGAGCCTACCCACGCTTTTGACCCCTAGGAGGATCCAGCGACCTTCGACCTCCAGTAAAGGCAGCTATAGGGAATAATGGACAACCAGGTCAGTCATGTGTTCAAGGGAAATTAATGCTGTTGCTCGTGACGCTTTGTTAATTATTCATAGAGGGAGATAAAGACTAACAGACATTCATAGAGGGGTTCAATGATAATGCCATATAATCCCATATAATGTCAAACAGTGAGTCATCAGCGACCCCAGAGCCTGGTGACATTCTGACTGCCATCACAGCACTTAATGGATGCTAATCAACATCACCTCTTTGTTGCTTGCCAACAAACCCACATACACACACACACATGCATTTTTCATATGCAGCACTCAAATTAACCTGGGAGGGAAGCATGTGCCATTAGAGGACACTAAGCTGAGCACCACTGTTTCGGATGTGTGTGTGTACATTTGTGTTCTCATATGGAAAGGAGCTAAAGAGGATACGTTCACAGTAAAGTTGTGAGTTGGAGGAAGTTTGGAGGAACAGACTGCAGGCTCGGGCATCTGGCATGGCAGCAGAGCTATAGACAGATTGGACTCAATTAAAAAAAAAAGAAAAACCCTGTTAAACTGTGGCATTACAGTAGTACAAGCCCTAACTACTTCCATCTGTCTGGCATCTAACTCTTACTGTAGGCTATGAGTCACTGCCTCACTGACCAGAAGTACTGTTACTTAATGTGAGAAGAGGAGCGAAGAGAAGAGAAGAGAAGAGAAGAGAAGAGAAGAGAAGAGAAGAGAAGAGAAGAGAAGAGAAGAGAAGAGAAGAGAAGAGAAGAGAAGAGAAGAGAAGAGAAGAGAAGAGAAGAGAAGAGAAGAAAGTGAGAACAAGGAAAACCAGTCTTTTTACACACGCACCCAAACACACACACAACCATAGCATACAGTATAATGCAACCAAAGGCAACATCTCTCTAACAATGTGGCTCCACAACTGGACAATTAGCTAAAGCTAAGCAGATCCATATGTTGTTGTGTTAAGTACTCTGCCAGGAATCTATACTGTGCCCCCCTCCTGAAGTGTAATAAAATAATTTATGGCACATTCAAGTGCAAAGCTGTACTTGCAAAGGTAGCCCATGTATATGCATAGAATATAACTCTCAACGGTTTAGTACATTTTCACTTTCAAAATGACCACTCTCGAAAGGCCACATCATTTTCTGAAGGTTTTAATAAGGGCTGGAATTCCAGGCATTCCCGGGAAAGTACGATCTGTTTTTACTGATTTTTCCTCTGGAAAGTCTCCGCAGTCATTTCAAAGTTGTTTTGAACTTGAAGTGAGACAGTGGATGTCTTCTCTCTTGTTTTGCGTCTGTCTTGACTTTTGTCCTTTCAGTCCGTCCGCAGCAGGTTTCTGTCAAAAAAGAGAGGAAGGGCTGATTATAGTAAAAAAAGAGGGACAAAGTAGGAACATTAAAATTAAAAAAGTGTTTAACTTTTTCACTTTTTTCCCCTTCATGCATACACTACATGCGCCAACACAGGTGCTGAGAGTTCCTTTTCTCACCTTTTCAGCCCCTCTCCGTCTATCTCATCTTTCTCACCTTGTCCATTTTCTCGTTCACACCTGTCATTCTGTTTTGTTTTTTTTTTCCAGCGGAAGAATGAGTCTCCAGTGTGTCTCTTTGTGGTCCTCAGGCCCTAAAGCTGAAGCATAAAATCAGCACTAGTTGACTGTGTAGAGGACACTGTGCCCTTTTTCCACAAAGACTTCTCATTTAATATTTCTGGGTGTGAATATGGTTGACGTTAATTTCCCCAGTAAGAAAACTGTTATGTTATAACAGTTCAGTATCCCTAATTATTATCTGACAGTTACAAGAAAGGGCATTGTAACATTAGACATCTGAGCCACCAGGTAAACTTTGCAAATCTACTCTGATCTAATTTGTGACAGTTATTTTCCAATTAAATCCACACATAAAGACATTCAAGTCATGCAGTATTGTTTTTTACAAGACTAGCTAGACTACTGTTGGCTGATAGTCTTGTTTTATTTTAGCTATACTTTAAGCAGGTATAATTACTATATCAACAATGGATCCCATGACCTCATTTGCGTGTGAAAAGTATCGCTCTTAGTGACAAACCCACAGAGAATTATCAGCCAACTCTGCAGTTCCCTACAGCGCTACAGAGCTTTAGTGTTTTTCAGCTTATTGTTTTGGTTTTGCAACCCACAACTTTACTGTTTTGGCTCACTGTTTCAAGGTTGAGATTTTGGGAAATACGCTTTTATTTGCTTTGTTGCAGAGAGTTCAATGAGAATATCAGTATGACTCACATGTCTGTGTGTAAAGTATTTAGCTGGAGGAGGCGATTAGCTGAGCTTAGCATAAAGACTGGGAGCAAGGGGAAACAACTAGCCTGGTTATGTCCCATGTTAAAAAAGAATCTTCCTACAAACTGACTAATTAAACAATGTATCTTGTTAGATTAACGGGGAATTACTGGAACTAGCTGTCTCTTGTTAAGACCAGAACATTCCTGTGGCTGTCCGCCTCCTTCACAATCCAAACAACACTGCGGGCTGCTCAGCAGGTTCAAATAATTGTGCAATAGGGCAGATGTTTTTAATGCACTTGAAGCACTTATCTAGTAGGTTGTTTGATGTTGCTGCTAATTTCCCAACAGGTGCTAGTGTTTTATCATGTTCTTGTGTTGGATTTTATTTTACCAATTTGTTTTATGTTTTTATGATCATTTTATGGGGTGGATATTACCTGTTCTGTAGTTTGTTTAATGTATTATCTGCTTTATGAGTGAGTGGTTTTAATATTTTTGTCTTTTTCTGTTTTTGTTTATGTGAGCTCACTAAGACAAATTCCAATCAGTCATGTTGATATGGCAATAAAGTATTGAATTTTGAATCTTGACAACCAACAGCCGGAGTCGAGTAGCAGAAGACACCAGGAAGTCATCAAGAAATAGTTACAGCATGTAATTGCCCATAAAACCACGACTTGTCACATTTAGATGTGTTTGTGCTGTTGTTAGTAAGCAGATTTTTGCTTTTGTTTAGTGTTATAGAGAGTCAGTCTAGCTGTTCCCCTGCTTGCAGTCTTCATGCTATGCTAAGCTAAGCTAATCGCCTGCTGGCTCTAGCTCCATAGTCAGCACACAAGCACGAAAGTGTTATCAATCTTCACATACCTAATGGGGAGGAAATCAACTAAGCATATTTTCCCAAAAATGTTGAAACTATTCCTTTGAGATCAAAGTGTTTTTGTCATGCTCCAGGCAATACTGTTAAGCAAATCAGTTTCAAAACAGAGAGAGAGGCCAAAGCTTCACTGTGGTTTTACACAAATTCCTCAGGACCGGATGTCCTCATGTACCCCCTGCTGAGGAAATCACACACACACTTAGATACACACACACACACACACACACACACACACACACACACACACACACACAGTCACACAGTGAAGTGAGCCCAGAAATTCTTTTGTCAGGGCTCCAGTGATAGCTAAATCCTGTGAGTCCTTCCTCTGTCTCTCAACTCCCTCTTCCTAGCAGACTACTGACTCATGCTTTTTACCTCTCCCTCTCTCTCTTTCTCTCTTTCTCTGTGTCTATGTGTCTCTTTCTCTATAAATCCAGTCTGCAGCCTTCTCCTAAACTCCCCTTCTGTCTTACTCAGGCATTTCTCGGGATTTTGAATAATTCAGTAACATTTTCTCATCGTGTGACCTCTGCGTGGGTGTGTGCGCACACGCTCGCATAGGCAATATTGTTGCAAGTGCAGGCTGGTGTGTTCGATTGTATGTGTGTGTGGGGGTGTATTTATGTGTGTAACCAGTCTTAATCACCCCTCCTCCATGTGCAGTCTATTTAATGTTTGAAGAAACAGAGTAATTGCCTTGTACTGTAGCCGGCTAAGTCTCTTAATGAGAATAATGCATGCTGTGCCAAAGCTAGAGGCCCAGTATTCTGTGGGTAAAGTTGGCACACACATAGAAATCAGCATTTTACTGTAGTTGAAAAAGGTTCCTTAAGTCTTGAATATTTAGCTTTTGTTCTTTATATCTTACTGACAGACTAGGAATATTTGTTCAGCCTGACAGACTGTGCATTAGTTCCACCTCTGTCTTAAGAAGCATCACAGGTGTTGGTGACATGCGGTGCCAGGTGGTCATATACCTGGTATGCAGGAAGTAAGTCGCAAAACAATTTTGTTTCCCAGCAACTTTTTTAAGGATAGAGCATCCGAGAGTCTGCTTTTTTCATTTTAAAAGCAGAGGTGGAGACGTCTGAAATGCATATTTGTGAAAATAAACAACAAGCCAGCCAAGAAAAGCAGAAACTATAATCTTGTGTAACTGCAAAGGAGAGAACCACATGTCCTGTAATGGTCTGAGCTAGGGCAAGAATTGTTATATTTGAAAACAGTAAGCACATGCTGGATTACAAAGACAATAGGAATCCAGAAATGAGCCCAACAGACAGTTAGGGAAGTGGCCTATCAACTCAAAACACTGGTTGCAAAATGGGACTAAAGGTTTGGATTTTGCAGAAACAATAATAAAAACACTACTTTCAAAGTGATGGCAATTGGAAATGTTGACATGTTTTTTTTTTCCTGCAAATGGTGGGATCTAAGGATGATTTTGTTGGCTGTTGCATCAATCACTTTGTCTGTTTCCTATCAGGGGATTTCATGTAAAAAGTATGGTCCAGAGGAAAGTATATTTACAACTACAGGTCAGATTGCAGTGGTGGAGGGGTGACCAGGCTGAGAACAGTATTCACCTTTGGGTGGCTAAGTCAGTTTTTTTCTGCATGCCATGGCTCCAGATTTTAGGACAAAGAGACACTGTTTCAGGTCACCCTGCTTAATAAGCACCAAGCTTACAAGCATACCATTAAGAATCATATATGCACTTCTTGTTTTTGTGGTGGCCAAAGACGTAGGGCTTCAGGCACTGATCACATATTTGCTCTGCCATTGCTAGATCTCCATAAAATTAGGTATGAATATTGATGGTCTCAAGAACACGATTAATCATGACTATGCTGGTTCCAGATTTCCTACCTGTCAAAAAGTTCAAATGACAAAGATGAGAGTGATTTTATGTCAGAGGGAAATATTGTTCTGTTAATTCCTCTACATTTACTAGACAAACATAATTATTAGTTACTTTGCAGATGCAGATTTTACATACAAAATATATGATCAGCTTATAAAATATGACACATTATAATAGATTAAACTAATAGTATATACAGACGTGGCTGAAAATACTGGTACCCTTCCACCTTTTTCTAAAAAACAAAATTTTCTCTGTATTAAGTTGAAACTGACAGAAGTATATGGTATCCATCATTCTTTATTTCACATGAAATATGACTGAAACGATTTACATCTTAACATATTATTTAATACAATAAAACAAATTAAAATGACATGGCCAAAAATATTGGTACCCTTAATGTAATATTTTGTAGCACAGCCATTGGAGGCAATAACTGCAGTCAAGCGCTTTCTGTAACTCTGAATAAGGTTTCTCCACTTCTCCACTGGTAGCCCTGCCCACTCTTCTTGAGCAAACTGCTCCAGTTCTCTCGGGTTTGATGGGTGTTGTCTCTCAACTGCAAGTTTCTTTCCACAGATGTTCAATGGCATTCAGATCAGGACTCATAGCAGGCCCCTTCAGAACGGTCCAACATTTTCTTCTCATCCACTCTTTGAGGTCATTATCCTGCTGGAAGACCCATGACCTGCGACTAAGACACAGCTTTCTGACACTGGGCAGTATGTTTCGCTCCAAAATGCCTGATAGTCTTCTGATATAATTGTGACCTGCACAGATTCAAGGCACCCAGGACCTGAGGCAGCAAAGCAACCACAAAACAATACTGAGCCTCCTCCATGTCTCACAGTCGGCATGGTGTTCTTCTCTTTGAAGGCTTCATTTTTTTTCTCCTGTAAACATAGGGTTGGTATGATTTACAAAAAAGCTCTAATTTTGTTTCATTTTGTTTCCGTCTGAAAGAATGTCCAAACCACTTTCTCCCAGAGGGACTGTGGCTTGTCAACATGTATTTTGGCAAAGTCCAGACTGGCTTTTTTGTGTCTCCATCTTAGAGGTGGGGTCTTCCTGGGTCTTCTACCATGGAGCCCATTTTCATTCTGACAGTGACGGATGGTGCGACTTCAAACTATTGTACCTTGAACTTGAAGATCAGCTTGGATCTGTATTGAAGATTTCCTTGGTTCTCTCTCGACCATTCAACCAGTCCTTCTGTTCAATCTCAGGCCAATTTTCCTCTTCATTGAACAACTACAACAACTAAAGTGTTGCTTACTGCATCAGTAATGATAATCCAATAATATCACATGTAATAAGTAATACATGTATAATACTGTCAGGGGCCATTCTGCTGCCAAATGACTACTTTTACTTTTGATACTTTAAGTCCATTTAGCTGATGAATACTTTATTACTTGTACTAAAGTAAGCTTTTGAATGCAGGACTATTTTTATATTGTAGTTATTGCTACTTTTATGTCATGGATCTGAATATTTCTCAAAATGTTTTCCACCACTGGACAGCAGCATGCATAGATATCAATATTTTCGCATGATTAGTGATTTGTGGTATTTATATCCTCATCATATTGAGATGTGCAGGCTAAAACTGATCACATATTTGACCTAACCCGTGTGTCCATCATCACCCATGTTTCCTTTAATGCTCCTAAAAGTGGTTACACTCCAGTATTATTCATATTATCATCAAAAGGTGTCTCTCACCATCACATGCTCATTCCCCAGTCGGGCCCCCATACTGTTTGCACGTGACTGAGAGTGAGATAAAGAGGCAGAGCGAGGCGGGGAGGGAAAGAGAGTGTGACAGACAGCATGGATGAAAGTGAGTATATATGTGTGTGTGTCTGGACATGTGAGTGTCTGTGTGAGTTAGCGTTTCTGTGCAGAGCGTTTGCTTTGTAGCTCACAGGGCTAGGACCTATTTATACACCCAGACTCCCACGCTCTAGAAACACTCACCCATGACATTTGTTTCCATTCTTTCTCTCTCTCTCTCTCCCTCATATCATCTTCTCATCCCCATCTTTTATCACATCTTATTCTTCTCTCATCACCATCACCGTCATCACTGGACAGACTACCGTCACCTCCACAAAATGCCTTGCTCTTGTCTTCCGAGTGTAGAATTTAATTGAACAAAGCAGGCAGATTAAGGTCACTGCTTCCAAATAGGTGTGATTCTCTTCAATCAGTCACTAAGTGTCTTTCTAAAGAGCATGCACCCAGAGGGGTATACTGTGTTGTCAAACAAAGCTCAGAATGAGGATTTATTCAAATGTGAATTTCTGGTTAAACTCTTTACTAAAATACAGGCGACCAAGCCTCAGGAGGGCTTGCGTGCAGCAGTGAGGATGGAGGGATGGAAGGACAAATGGATGCATGGATTGGTGGACAGAGAGTAAAATCATTTTCGTGCTTAACTGCGAAGTTAAGGTGATGAGAGAGCTCCATACTGTGTTGCAGACCGTGGGAATTGTGATGTTATGTAACGGTGCACACACTCAGCATATACATAGAGTCATACAGCCAGGGGCAGTGGCTTAGGGGAAGTCGGATGGACCCTGCCTGCTCTAACAGGACTTCTTAAGTGCTTCTGCCATCAGCATTCTGTTGCTTGCATAACAGCCTCTCCAGCCCTGGGAACCCAGAGGAAACATGTGACCACTAAAAGGGTTCCTTCTGGCTGAGGGGTGATTTCTCATTCCCTCTCTTCCTTGTTTTTTTTTCTCTCTTTCTTTCTCTTTCTTAGCAACAAAGGGGTTTTTCCTTCACAGCAAGAGAATCATTAAGTTAACAGCAGTTGGGGGACAGCAGTTCCACTGAGGATAGTGCATGAAAAAGAATAGTAGGGCAGTACATCGGGTGTCTTACTGTAAATGTGATCTTCTAGGAACCTGTTAATGATTGAATGTAAATGGAGCCTATGAGGACAGCAGGGATAAACAACATGTTGGGAGCTGCTGGGAAGAAAGGCGACACAGCCAACGTTCATGCCTCATAGACAAACATATATGATGTGTAAATAGTGAGGAAAAAAGCTGCCCACACATTCGCACACACTAGCACACTCATGCTTGCATGCTTGCAGAGGTGAAAACACACACACACACACACACACACACACACAAATTACTTCAAGCTCATTTTAACCACCGCGTTTAGAAAAGGTGGTAAAGATAGATATCTTAAGAGATTAATACCATCATCCTGCACATGTCCTTCCTTCCCCTTAACCCATTTTTCTTTCTGCTCCCTCCACTCTTTGTCACATTTTCAGCCTCAGGTTCCATCCTTCCCTCCCTCTTTCCCTTCTCTTCCCCCTGGCCACCCCAGCTCTAACAACCCTCATTTGTAATGTAGATTACATCTAACACTGATATATATATATTTATATTCTAACTGTCTGATATTTTGAAGAATTGTATATGTGGCAAATTGGTTTCCTACAGGCATTTGAGGGAGATCAACACAAATCAGTGCAAAAGAAGATGAAGTTCAAAGAGTGATGAAGCCACCAGAGATTTAGTGTTGCTATGGAGATGGAGTGATTCTCCCTCTCTGTGCTTCACCTGATGTTTTGTTTATTTTTTTTTATTTTTTATTTTTTGGAGGGGGGACTAAATCTGTCCCTGTGATCACAGCTTAACTGTGGCTATGTGCTCATGTTGAACCAATGGAAGGTTTTTAAAGGCAATATAAATTGTATGTCAAAGAAAGGATACAAAAAGTCACTCTTTAAACACGCACATGCACACAGACACATGACAAAAACATTTTTATCAAATCTTAAGCAATGTCATATTTTCACAGCCATCACTCAGGAGTTTTATGCAAAAACAAAGTGTCATTTTTAGTTTAAAAAAACCCTGAAATTTCTGTGCAAACACCATCACATCCCCATCTTTGATATCAACTCCTGCTTGCATGAATATTGTTAAAGCGTCACATGAGCCAGCTAACCACTGCACGTGCGGGGCGCACGGCATTGCCAGCGAGAAGGGAGGCGCTGGATAGTGCGCATGATCGAGAGTAAACATAGAGAGAGCAGTTGATAACCTGAAGTCACCATTTCCACAGCTTTTCACTTTGGACTAAACAACTGTGATTATACACTGGAGGCGGTGGGGGGATCAACACTAATTTAATAGCTGGGAAGTTTAAGTGACATATAATGGGGTTCAAACGCTGCTCATGCCACTGACAGGCATTGACAGTTTCAGGAAGACTTGTTGAGGCATTTCAGCACACTGGACAGCTCTCTCCGCGTGTCTCGTGCTCACCAGAGCGCTTCTGGCATGTGCGCTGGGAATACGACCATCAGTCACAGCTGGTGGAAGGCACGACCAGAGACCATGGCGGACTCGCCACAGCATCCTTCCTACAGCTGCTGATAAAGCCGAGCCTCAAGAGATGAGCATCCCGGAGTTCCTACTGGAAGTGTCCATCGTGGTGATAGCTGTTGTCTCGTTGTTGACAAACTTGTCAGTGCTGTTATGTTTCACCCAGAGCGCCGACTTAAGGTCCCATGTGCCCGGAATCTTCGTCCTAAACCTCTCCTTCTCCAACATCCTCCTCTCTCTCATCAACATGCCCGCCACTTTTCTCGGGGTAACCAAACGCACAAAGCCCTTCGGGGACTTGTTCTGTCAAGCCGTCAGTTTTGCCGAGACTTTCCTCACTATTAACACCATGCTGAGCATGGCCGCGCTGAGCATGGACAGGTGGATAGCGGTGGTGTTTCCCCTCAACTACTCCAGCAAGATGCGCTACAGGGATGCTTTTCTGATCGTGGGGTACTCCTGGCTGCAGTCTCTCACCTTCTCTCTGACTCAGCTGCTGATGGACTGGGGAGGTTACAGTCACACCTATGCCACATGTACGGTGCACCTGGCCGGGGAGGAGAGGACGCAGCTGGCCGCCTATGCGACCTTCACTGCGCTGTTCCACTGCAGCAGCTTTGCGCTCTGCCTCCTCGTCCTGTGCTTCGCGTACCTCAAAGTTTTGAGGGTGGCGAAGTCCCACTGCAAGAGGATAGATGTCATCACAGTGCAGACTCTGCTTCTGCTGGTTGATATTCACCCCAGGTAGAGTATACTGCACATAAAACTTGGAACCTTTGAGCTATTTAAGTATCAAAAGTCTGAGATGTTTCGGTTGCAGTTTGACCTGTTTTTCAAGCTAAATGAAATTCTTGACTTATTGAGATTCTGTTCAAAATGAATTTTATAACACTGATTATTTAAATGATTCATATATTAGTTGTCATGTTTATTTATCATGTCAGATATGAATTAGTCACTCTGTCTCTGTGTGTCTGTCTGTCAGTGTGAAGGAGAGGTGTCTATCGGAACAGAAGAAGAGGAGGCAGCGAGCCACTAAAAAGATTTGCATCTTCATCGGCTCCTTCCTCCTCTGCTTTTCACCCTATGTTATAACAAGGTACGAGCCTGATCTAATAGCTGTAGTTATCTTTCTTTTTAATGAAAGGCATTGTGCAAACTGGTGTGACTTGTCTGTCTCATGATGCTTTTACAATAATGGCCCTGGAGAAAATCAAACTATATAACAGTTCCTGTTGATATATGATAAATGAGTCTATGATACAATAATAGATTTATATTGACCTAATCCCTTTTACACATCGAGGAATATTAACATCTTATATACAGGGACTAGACTCAATACCATGCACTATATTCAAATACAACAGACGTGAAACACTACCAGACGTTTCTAGTTATAATAACTAATAACAATAATAACTTTATTTGTATAGCACTTTTCAAAACAATAGTTACAAAGTGCTTCACAAAGTAATCAAACACAAAAAGCTTACATAAAATGTAGGATAAAATAAAAACAAAGCAAAACAAACAAACAAAGCCATTCAAAACCCATGCACAATAAATATAAAGTAAGCTCAACACAATAAAATAATAAAAGTAAAACGTAATAAAAAAAAAAAGTTTTAGTTCTGTCTTATTTATCTGTGTCTCAAATAAAGAGCATCGAGAGGTTTTAGATCAAGTTGAGGTGGTTCAGGCCATGTTTTTAGTTACTGCACTGTCATAATGTTTTGGGTTTTTTTTTTTACAATAAAACAACACAGCCTCAAAACCTCTGTAACAACATTATAATGTGAACCTGGGCAACATTTGTGCAGGGATTTTGCAACAGTTTGCATACAAGTGTATTATTGTGTCCACCAGGCGCTAACACATGAATGAAACTTGACACATTTGCATTTAAAGTAACATGCTAAAACGTATATAGGATTGGTTTAAAATATTTTACTGCTAGTAAAAATTGCAACACACAAACATAATGGCTAAGCCAATGTGTGCTGTTTGAAAGAAAAAAAATTATGAGTTTCTCATAATTACAAGCTGGTGACAGAAATAGGCTTCCGTAAGAATGGAAATTAACTTCTTTTGCTGTTCCTCCTGCAGGTTGGTGGAGTTGTTGCCCTCCGTGCACATCCCCCGGTACTGGGGCATTGCCACCAAATGTCTGTGCTATGCCAAGGCTTCCAGTGACCCGTTTGTCTACTGTCTGCTGCGGCAGCAGTACAGGAAGGTCCTGGTTAGTGTCATCAGTCGGGTTATGAAACAGAATCAGTACTCACTGTCTGTCCACAGCACAAGCAGCACATTGGACACCACAGAGGACCACTGTGTTGCCAGAATAGCCTGAGCTCAATGCACAACTATTTTAAATTACGCAACACCTGCATCCCTTCTGCAGAAAGGTCAGAGGTCAGAAGCAGCCCTGTAGATGGAAGGGAGTCAGTGCCTTGCTCAAGGACACTTTAATAGAGGGCTGGACCACATGACTCTTTCAGCCACAGTGCTGTCCACTGGGAGGACTGCGAAGGACACATAACAATAAATCTGAACACACTGGCCTCTGATGAGTGCTAAAGGCCTTTTCAGACTCTGTTGTTTCCAGAGGGCTCGTCAGTTTGTCTGCTGAGGCATTGCCAAGGATAACTCCACATGAAATCCACCACACAATATTTATTACTATCATCACTGTAGATGTATATTTGAAGTAACATTGACTTTGTGAGGAGGTGTTCTTCATGTCTGTAATGTAAGTCTGATGACATATTTTGAAGCTAATATTAAAGTTTGTGTTAATGACTTTTTTAACACATAGAGTGTAAAAAGTGAATTGTCAGGATGTGTGAAGATATTATACCACAGCAAAAACACAGATTAAAGAATAAACTCCACTGCCACAGACACAATATGACTCCACTAAATAAGTACAAACAGCAAGTCATTATTAGATTGTGGGAATATTGTGTTACTGTTAGGTAATTTACCTAGCAGTTAAAGACCTGTGGTTCCCAACCTTTTTGTCTTGGATCCCTGATTACACATTATGACCTTAATGTGAACATGAGGTATGTGCATTTCAAATATTTTTTCTCAGATTTGTCTCAATTGAAGGATGCCTGAGGAGATGAATGTATGCAGGATTTCACAAAAAATATAACAAAAATCAGAATAAAACCATTTTCTGCATAAGATTCTTTTCTTCCTTATTGCTTTAATCATCTTATGACCCTTTAGACTTTTGGAGGGTCGTGACCCCAGGCTGGGAACCACAGCTAAGGACACATTATAAATCTTCGCAACAGCCTAATGATATATATATATATGAGTATTATAACAATGCAGCAACGAGGACATGAATTTTGATGATTTTTCACAGACGGAGGGTGCAGAGATCTACCGTATTTTTGCATTTATTGGCGAACAGGCTCAGAAGCCCTATTATGTCAAACAATACAGACATGAAATTCTCTCAGTCCCACCCCCACAATCCACGTTTCTTCCTCGTGTCCCCCACCCTCCCCCCCAACACACACACACACACACACACACACACAGACACACATCTCTGTGCAGTGAAATATGATCGGTGCTCGCCCTTTGCGCACGGCAGTTAGCCATAATCCCGGCGCGCCGCAGTGTTTTTCAGGTCAGGGATGCTCGGCGCAGACAAAGGAAGGAGGTTTCCGTGCTGTGGGTGGTAATTATCATCCAGCCTAGAGAACGGAAAAAGTTGCAGCTTCAAACACTCACTGCCACATCACGCACTGCCGTTGCCAAGCAGCCTACTGCGCTAAAAACATGCATTTAGGACTTTTGGTGCTGTTTCTTTCGTTGACGAAAAGTTGTTGGTGCGCTCCGCAGCAGACTTGTCACCCAGGAGACGAGTTGTTGGGTAAGGACACTTAAACTTTAAACAACTGAATCATGTACAGTGAATGTGTGTAGCCTGCCATACGAAGCTAAAGACAGAGTCTATGGCGATACGACACGTACGAATGACCAAGAAACAGCTGATAGAGTCCATGTGCAGACCTGCAGATAACACTTATCATAATCATATATTAAGAGCGCCTCTGATTTAAATGTCGTACCTTAAAATAATCGATTATCATGCTTATCAGCCACGTGTTTTTGCATTTAAGTCTACATCCTCCAGTGTGTGGAAGCTTTATTGCTTAATATCTAGTTGGAGTTTATCTATAAGTCTATATCAAGAAAACTGACAATGACATCATGTTGAAGGACATCTGTTATTTTTCTTAAAATCATCTGCCATAACCGGTGATAACAGAAAGTAGAGTCCCCTGCTGTGGGCTCTCGCTGCTTTTGAAGATGTCGCCTCCTAGCGTTTTTATCTGTGACCCACTGCTGTTTTCATGCCTCTTTATCTCTGTTGTCTGGCTTGTTTTTTTCCTCACAGGAAGATGCAGCAACACCGTCTTTGAAGAAAAACGTAGGTGACTGATTGATTTCACTGTGTGCAATTTTAAGTGCCTGCAATTATAAATCATACCTGTGATGATGACACAGTAACAGACTCACAGGTACAGAAAGTTACACTAGCTGTCTAAATGGTGTCAAAGGTATCCATGCTGTTATCTCAGGGCCCGGCTGTCCACTGTTATCTCAGGACCTGGCTGTTCAACTTGCTCAGTTGAATTTTCAAGCCATGGCCTGACCTTCGGGGCTAGGAAACTGAAATACCAAGTGCTACTGCAAGATGCAACAGGCCTCCTCTCCAGATAGGCAGAAACGCAGCTGCTGCACTCCAGCTAATTCTGCAGGGCTGCAGGATTTATGGAGCTTCAAAAATACCATCCTGTACTTTTCCATTTTGAAACACCAGGTGTGCTACATCAGGTCTCTTGGTAGTTTTTCTATGAGATCATAATAAGGAAGAAGTTAAATATGTGAGAGATACAGATCTTTGTGCACAAGCCTAATGCTGACCTGAGATCCAAAAACTCTTCTAGACAAACCACAAAGAAGTTTTGTTTTACTCACTTATTTAACTTTTCAGCTTTTTTCCTACCTCTTCCCTCTCCCCACAGCTACCTGCACAGAGATGAACCTGGGCTACTGTAATGATATGGAATACTCTAGGTGGGTCTCAGAGGTTGGTACTAATGTGGACAAGGCAATCAGCTAAATACTTCTTTTAAACCAGTTTGTGTCTTTGTTTTAAATTCAAATTCCTCAATAAGCTCTTGACAGCTTATTGTAGGTCTTCATGTTTAAACCCTGCTTTTAAAACACTGCTGCTCCAGAACAATATTCCCCAACATCATTGGCCATCGGAGTCGTATGGAAGCTGAATCAGGGGCAGAATACCTCCTCCTGAGCGTCATCCATGGCCTACTCAACGGGGAGTGCTCCCCTGAAATACGTCTCGTGGGCTGCTCTGTGCTCGCCTCGCCCTGCCAGGACGACAAGATGATCAGGCCCTGCCGCAGCACATGCGAGGCCCTGCGAAAGGACTGCATCCATGCCTTTGAGGCCATCGATATGGCCTGGCCCTACTTCCTTGACTGTGACCGCTTCTTTGCCAGCGACCAAGAGGGCTGCTATGACCCACTAGCAGGGCTGAAAGGTAAAGATCAAGCTGTTTTACTGGACCGATGCAAACCTAGCGCTCTTTGAAACACTTCCCTAAATCCTGGTATCCCTCCTCCAGCCAGACAGGAGCTAGCATTGTCCAGCCTCTCTCCTGAAGAACCCAGTACCATCATCCAGTTCACCTACGCCACCAACGCTCAGATGTACAGCGTACTGAAGAGAACAGCAGCCAAGTGCTCCCATATATCTCACGTTTACAGCATCGGACGCAGCACTGAAGGCAGAGATTTACTGGTAATCGAGTTCACCAACAATCCTGGACAACATGAGCTATGTGAGTAAGGATCTGCTGTGTAAATAAGCTGCATGTTAATGTTAGTACTGTGGTATCTACAGCTTTGTGTTTACTTTTTTTTTTGTTGATTCCTCTTACTCATGTTCTGTTTGTAATATTTTCCTCTTAATTCTGCATCTATCTGTCTCTGCTGTTCATCATTTCTGCTCTCTTATTTCAAAATCCCTACCTTAAAACGATGTTGTGCATTTTCATTTTTCTTTCAATATGATCACCACCGTGACCACATAGTTTCACCAGGCACCATGATCACATAGACAAAGTCCAAATTCAAGTTGCAAATGTCAGCATCCATAGTAACACTGATAGGCATCTTATGCACAATACAACAATAATATTCTTGTAGTGACAAACCCTCTATAGAGCCTTTTAGTATCTTTCAGCTTCATGTTTTGTTTTTATGGCCACAACTTTATTGTTTGTTTCACACTAACTGCTTTCCTCAACCTCATTTCCAGCCACAGCAGGCAGCTATTTTCATTGAAAAAGCTCTGATAAACCCACTGTCAGGTACCTACCCAGCACCAAACAGCCAAAAGACACAGGTAGCAACTACCTGGTGAAGAAATGTAGCATTTAGCAGCCGAAGAGCCAGATATTTTTCTGTGGAGTTAGGTGATTGTTTGCTAACACTTTTGCCACAGCTTTATAAAGTGATAATATGTCAATGTTTGTTTCTGCGCCTTAGTTACTAAAAAATCAAATAATGCTGCTTTAATGATATTTGTGTCTGTCTGTAAACCCTAGTGGAGCCAGAAATCAAGCTAGTGGGAAACATGCATGGCAACGAGGTGCTGGGCCGCCAGCTGCTCATCTACCTGAGCCAGTACCTGTGCTCAGAGTACATGCTGGGGAACCATCGAATTCAGACCATCATCAACACCACCCGCATCCATATTCTGGCCTCCATGAACCCGGATGGCTATGAGTTGGCTGCCTCAGAGGTAGAGGATAACAATGACCCGGAGCTCAGCAACCACGAAGTAAATATTGTTAACAGTACAAAAAAGACAAACCACCATTATCCATTCTCAATCCACTATCCACTGTCTGTCCGCTGTGGAGGGGGAGGAATGAGGTGCTGATCTGAAGAAGTTTGAGATTTTCTAATATCTTTTTTTAAGTTTTTAAAGCTGTATGTTTGTGAAATGGTACAGCATGGAGCAACTTTATGCCAAGTACTAATACGTTTTGTAAACATAGATGATGACCATTTTGAAATATAGCAGCTAGCTTTTACCATGCTGAAAGATAAAGATCTGATTCAGAAACTATGACTATCAGGGATAATATCTGCAGATTGTACTGCATGTCATTAGTAACTGGTGCAGTACTCTTGATGTGATATAATTATTACATAGGTAATTTAATAATTATGTTATGAATATAGTCATTTACAAAAGAAAACAAGCAGTAATCAGTGGTTCAGGAAAGCAATCCAAGTGCTCAAGCCTTCCACCTCCTACTTGCTTGTCTTTCCACATCATCTTACTAGTCCAGGTCACTTCCACTACCAGATAGAGTAATCAGCCAAAATTTGAGTCAACCATAAAACATTTTTGGACATCTTAATGAGCCTGTACATATGCAAAATAAATATTTAAAACCTAAAAATATTCATTTATATATAACCATAGCTGGCAGTGGGAAAACCACTCTGTCCACTCTACTTTTACTAACCAGAGAATTCAACACTAATCATCACTTCATTATACTTTTGCAATTGTAGAAGTGTCCCCGCTCTGTTTCACTTTACATTATAATTTTGTACAATTTCCAAACAACTGAGACCAATAATCTGTCAGAAATGTAATCTGTATGAGAAAGTGGGACTTCTACAGCGGCATCTCTTGAACCTTTTAATGCTCATCATAACAATACTGATACAGCCTTTGGTCAAAAGTTGTATATTTATTCACTAATGCCTAAAGCCTTATTACTGTGTGTCTGCCAAGCTCTGCATGCATATAGGCTATGGACTGACCATGTGTATGAAGATCATCATTGTCCATGTATGCATTGTGCAGTCTAAAATATAATCTGTGGTATAATTTTGTCATATTACACAACTAAACTGAACTTCCTGGGTTGTATTACATAAATGGTTCAGGCATTAATGAAATTGTACAGCACACTGTGCCTTTTGTACTATCAAATGTCAAAGAGATAATGTTGACCAAACTAATGTTAGCAGAAAATCTACCCTTTGAATGCACTAATAAACTGATAATTTTATGTATTATTATAATGTTAAAGTTATAATTAACAATGGTTTCCTCTTCACTCCATTCGCTATTTTTTCTCCTGGCGGATATATGGTCTTGTCTACATGTTAACAATAGAATTAACTAATATAGTCTAACATGCTCCTTCTTGTGCTCCTGACTAATATTCATATCATTTGCTCAGTATTTCCTTCACTTAACCACTGCTCCTACTTATGTCTACACATCATCCTCATTGTCATCATCAATCCACACAATTTAAGACTTTCTGATGATCCTAGTTGTTTGAACCTAAATATTTCAGGGTCACTTGTTGAATGGTTGGACCAATGGTCGGACAAATGCCCAGAACATCGACCTAAACCGCAACTTTCCCGACCTCACCTCCATCTTCTACCGGAACCGCCGCAGCAGGCACTACCGCATTGACCACATCCCAATCCCTGACGCCTACTGGTTCGGGAAGGTAAAAGGACGTTAGTTATTAATTACCTTATCTGCACTAGATACACAGTACATCCCAAGAGCATGATATTTTTGCTAAAACATGACAACATGACAACATTTGGGCCAAGAGTAGGAAGAAGATGATATAGGGCCTCTAGAAACCCACACTCATTACCTTGTTTTGGGCTGTAGGTGGCACCAGAGACCTATGCAGTGATGAAGTGGATCAGGTCACTGCCTTTCGTTCAGTCTGCCAGCCTCCACGGAGGGGAGCTGGTGGTCTCCTATCCCTTTGACTTTTCTAGACACCCGCACGAGGAGAGGATGTTCTCACCCACTCCAGATGAACAAGTAAGGATGGAGGACAGAGGTGGACATACAGGTTGCTGAAATATTTTGGTTCAACAAAAGGACAGATATACAGATACAGTATGTACTGTAACAGGTGAACTGACATTCCCCTCACTCACAATTCGCCCAACTCAAAAATCTTCCCATGCTCAGGTCTTAAAGCAGCTGGCTCGTACCTATGCAGACGCTCACGCTACCATGTCAAACAATGACACAGAGCGGTGTGGAGCCTCCTTTTACCGAACCAGGGGCATCATCAATGGGGCTCTGTGGTACAGTTTTGCTGGTGGTGAGATAAAACACTTTCAAACTACTCATACAATGAGACATTATAGAAATCCAAACACTGATGGTTTGGATAGGTACCTGGATTAACATTGCAAAAAAAGCTACACACATGGGTCTTGTTAGTTTTTAAATGTAATTACAGTATGGAAGTTTTTTTTTAACCTTATTTACTTTTACACATGTCTCATATATATTATATATATAATATATATATACGTTTTTCCTTCGCAGGTATGTCAGACTTCAACTACTTGCACACTAACTGTCTGGAGATCACCGTGGAGCTCGGCTGTGACAAATTCCCGTCAGAGTCTGAGCTTTACCCTGAATGGAAGAATAACAAGGAGGCTTTGCTCACCTTTCTAGAGTCTGTACGTGTCTGGTATTCTCCTAATTGTGAAAAATGACCTGTTTGATATTTTAACAGTGCTGTATTCATTTCAGCTGCTAACAGAAGGGTGAATAACTGACAATGAAAGTGTTGAATTAAAGTCACTTCGGAAGACAAATTTATGGATAGAACACTTGTAGCGAGCAGGTTTCAAGGACAAGACTTGACAGAAATGATAAAACCGATATTAATAATAAGTAGGTAGCTGTCAAGGGAACTGTAGCCAGTGCATGTAGGTAGACAGGGAAATAATACGGCTTGTCACTGTGCTCCCTGAACAGGTCCATCGAGGGATAAAGGGAGTAGTTAAAGATGTTGATGGCAATGGGATAAAAGGTGCCACCGTCTCTGTTAGGGGGATTAGAAGAGATGTCACCACAGGTAAATCACACAGATCAAATATTCTCCAATTGCCTTGACTTGAAAGATTTTTTTATCTGCTTGATTTAATGTCTGATAGATGAGTTAAAATTGTATTGCTGTTCACTGTAGCCTTCAGGAATTTGGTGTTATGGTGTAGCTCTGGGCATATACATATATATATTGTTGCCTTTTGCTATTCCTTCCCTTTCTTTGATTTGTTCGACTGCCTGTCCGGCATGTTTACATCATCACTCTGTTCCCCTTTCTCTGTTCTCCCTCCAGCTGAAGATGGAGACTACTGGCGGCTGCTGAACCCTGGCACTCACATCCTGACAGCCACAGCCAAAGGTTACTCCAGGGTCAGCAAGAGGGTTCATCTGCCTTACCACATGAACAAGGCTGGACGTGTCGACTTTGAATTGGAGAGGGTTTGGAAATTTTTCTTCACGATCCTTTTCAACAAATGTGGCATATTTTTTAAAATCTTACTTCAAGGCCAGGTCCGGTCATTAATTCATTGTCTCTACTCTCCACCTTCACCCTCTTCCTGCATTCAGGTTCCTGTGGAGCCCGATTTTGATGACCACCTCTTCCCCACAATAGACACATGGGATCGTTTCGACCCCTACAACCAGTTTGAGCGCTACGGTGATCCAGTCGTCAGTGAGGGAGGGATAGAGCGGGAGGAGAAACCGTGGTGGTGGAACTACTTCTCCCAGTCTGGTATCTCACCTCCAAATTGGCTGTTGCGAACTGTCTAGACGCATTTGAGGACAATAAAGATCCCGTCATACCACTGCAGAGGGAGATTGGTGATGACGGTCCTGCATCCAGTTCCACTGGTGCTATCAGACCTGCACTTTGTAGCAGGAGCTGTGACACTGAAATCCACAGTACCTAAATAGGTTTCAGTGCAGATGTGAATAGGCTTTATTTCCCCCGGGCAACACATTTAATTCCAGCCTGTAAGTGGAGTTTTTGGCCAATATTGCTTTGCAGCTGCATTTGACCTGTTTTAAGTTAAAAAAAAAAAAAAAAATCTGGGAAAACTGGAAAGTGGATGAGTTATGGGTGCCTTGTTGTTTTAAAAGTTGTTCACAGTCAAAACTAAAGGCATGCACTTATTTGAATATTGTGATTACAGATGACAATTTCACGTGTGACGGCAGCTGCATAAAATGTCTTTGTGCACACTTTAAAAAATGAGTTGGGTAACGAAATGAATGCAGATTTGACTATTTTTGTCTTTACAATGTGATTTCCTTATCTGTTTTATCCACATTTCCTACATTATATAAAGCACAAGTGATACCGTCAAAAAGTTCTGGACATGTAACAGCATCTCATATTGAGCACCACATTTAAGCTTGGATTAGCAGCATTACTGTGCCAATTGTAGACAGTAGAAATTCTTGCTTTGTTTTGTTTTTCACAAGTATGAGGAAATAAATATTAAATATTTCTGGCATATCTTCGTCCATTTTTTATTTCTTGAAATGTTTAAGTAATATTTTTAGAGATGAAAATAAACCCTACTTGTTTTACATCTTGAGATGCTGTTGTGGCCTTTGATCACCAGAGGACACCAGAGAACATGTAATAGCAGACAGTATGCCAACTTCATTAAAGTCAGTGATGAATCTCAGTAATATATAATAAAGGGAATTTGTACCCTTCAGTCATTTGGGAATTTATAAAGGCCTATTTCTTCATAAACACATTCACTAACTTATACATATCTTTTTCACACACGCCACCAGTGAGGATGGGTTTGCTTACTAAAAGTTGATTTTACAGTCTATGCAAGACTTAAATCTCAGGTGAAAGGTCGGTATACTTCTTTAAAGTCATTGGAAAGGTAGTTGCTGCTGCTAGCCTCTCTTATATTTTTAATATTTTCGCAGCCATCTTGCGGAAGAACACTTTTTTCTTTTTATGAAATAGTGCACAGGCGACTTGTATCCTTGCGCCTTTAATGGATGACCGGTGTGATTGTCAGTTGTTTTTTCTTAACAACGGAGTTGTTTTGCTAACAGACTAACAAGGGAGAAAGTTGCTTTTAAATTACTGTAACTGTAGTTAACGGCTCAACAAACTTTTGTAACGGAAGAAGAAGGCTAAATTTAGCTTTTGTGTTTGAGGAACCAAATACAAGCTGAGTGCCAGCTAACATTAGACAGATGACTGACACACATCCATCAGTTATCGACTCTAAGGTAGACTAACGTCACTCTGTCACACAAGTAAAAGTTATAAAAACAGTCTGACAGTATATCAAACTTTAGCAGGCCTATTTTCTTAGAGCAGGGGGACAGCTGTCTATCTCTTACCACTTAGCTATTCACCTGTCATCATGTCTGCCATTCAAAATGAGTGCCAGCTACACCTGGTTAGTTAGGACAGACCACAGGACCAGAAGGCCTTCACGGGACCAAACGGTACCGATAAGCAAAACCAGTGTTTCCAGTGCGCAACCAGGAGCTGTAAGTTGATGTTTTGAGAAATGTTATGTAGAGTGAGCATTGGTCTTCACTTTATACTCATTCAACGTAATTTTGCAGGTGTCTTACAAACTTGTAGCAGCACATATGTGTGAATCACTATTTGGCAGTTGTCTCACATTTTGCTTATATACCTGCTGGTCAACTTCTTCTCTACCTTCGTTGAATCAATTGATGTAAAATCATACACACAACAGTGATAACCAATACAGCTTTTTCACAGCAGCTCATCTTTCATATTAGGAAAGGCAAAGGTGTAACTAATAGCGTTAATGGTGGCTCAGTTTCATTTGTGTGCCAGTAAGTTATGCCAATGAGTCAGCGTGTTAAATACCTGGACCCTGGAACTGGCACACAACCATTACTAGAGTGTGATTAGTTACACCTGTGTGCACAGTGAGAAAAGGTCCATTAAGGAAATTTTAAGGTCAATTTCATGGCAGTGATCCTCGCAACAGGCCAACATGTTTTCACAGAAATCTTACTCTAACAACCCTTTGAATTTTAAGGTTTTCTACATGGTTTTGCTTACTTGCGTCCAATCACGTCTAGGGTGACAATTTGTATGTTTCAGATGAAAAATATGAAGTTTAATTTAATTACAAATGATTGTGCAGCTATGTGGCAAGAATTTATGAGTTTGTGGAACAGTGCTACTACAATACATTTACACTCTTTTCAGTCATTGCTGACCAAAAAGGTGTCATGTGTTTCTGTGTTGTAGATAAGCTTACAAAATGTTTTAAATGTTTGCAACTCAATTCCCTCGTTTCTGGCCATCAAAATGGTAATTGGGACCCAAGCTGAGCAGCTCTCTGCCATAAAATTAGGAACTTGGTGTGGTAATTCATTGCAAAAAAAAAAACCCCTCCAGAACAAAATAAAAAACATATTATCTCACCTCACTATCAACTGTTTTCACTGTAACTATATCTACCAAACAAATAATAGCAAAGTCTGTGGATAATCCAGAGTAACAAGGATACAGTTTCTAGAAAGTGATGTTGCCAATGAATTTTTAAAGTGTTTTTTTTTTTTTGCTTTGAGCAGCTCACACAGAATTCCATTCACCTTTATTATGTTGGACTGGCAACAGAAGTCTCAGAGACTGGTAAACTCAAGCAAATACAACCAAAACTGTCTGCATGGGAAAATGTCTTTTTGTGGTTTGGTTGAACTGACCCTTTAATCCCCCTTACTAGCAATAATTTAAGCGATTAAATGAGCGGTCTCTTGCTACATTCCTAAATCCTGTTATAGGTTTGCCTGGGCCGAGCAATTGCACCAAATACCTGAGTCAATCCATGCACATACGGCATTAGGGACACTTTATACAGACCAAATTATAAAACATGCAAATAAGTGACCATGCTTACAACTACAAATATATTTAAAATCATGATCTAGCATTAATCCATCATTGCACTGTAGTCTGCATAGCGTCTGTTTATTTAGGTCTATCCAGCATAATCCATCTGCACCACCTGCATACTACAGCTTACCCAATTGTCACAGCTGGAGCAGAGGATGCACAGCAGTCTATCAATAATATCTGCTGTGGACTGGATCGCGTGCAACCTCTGCTAACCTCACAGTCCATCTGCTATCTGCTTCTAAAGCACGCTGACCTGTGTTTGAACTGATGTATGCAAGTGTATTAAGCCAGAGCACAATTCATATCCATAATCTATCCCATAATTAGCAGCACTAGATGGAGGCCTAGACAGTAATACTATATGGTGCAATTTATGCAGTTGACAAGGAAGCTGAAGTCATTATTGACTGGTGAGATGTAAGAGAGCAGGTTTTAAAACGATGAGCCTGCAGTAGGTGGGGAAGTATCCTCATTATAGGGCCATGTATAGTGAATTAAATTGAATGCAACAGTAAAAGCCACAGCAATAATTGTCAGATATTAAAGTTTTAAGAGTATTAATTTAAGTTCCATATTGGAGGTCATAAGGTTCCAAATACATCCTGCAATGCTGGGTGTAAACTAGCTGTGTAATAATTGAAAGGTTCATACTAGACTCAAGCCACTGTAGTGTCCCTGTGGATCTTATATTAGTACATCAGTATGAAAACCAAACTGTGAGAGTCTTTGCTGTTTGAACAACAATGCTATGAAACGTCATGCTGGAAGTGTTTAAGGTCTCTTTGTAATCTTCTGATTTGTCATTTGATATAAAGTAGAAACACACAGTATAGTTGAATGTCTTCTCAGCAATCAAAGCGTATGTCAGTCAGATAGAGAAGTTTTGATTTGTCCCTTGATATAAAGTAGAAACACACAGTTTTACTGCTAATCTAAAACCTTTTTACATTTTCTTAGGGGAGTGGAAGTCTGAATACACACATGTGGAACATGCAGCCGTGGATACGTCTGTTTCTACAGTACCTGTTCCTTACTACCAAACTCCAGAGCAAGGTATTGCATGCACACAACACAGTGATTTTAATTACTAATTACAATAATTTTATAATGGAGACCTTTTCTCTATTAGGGTGCACTATTGCATACTTCTAGTAGCAGAGACAACCAAAATAAAACTTAATGACAGTGGTGGGTTGTGTGCAACTGCTTATTAATTTAGGCCCACCTGTACTCAGTCAAATAATGTCCATTCAAACTGCTGCTGCTTATGATTTGTTATGACACAGCATTTTATAACACATATAAACCATGCATTTTTTGCATGCTGTCTGTATGCCTTCATGATATTGTTATAGAGGTTGAAGTTCTGACATTGAGTAATGTCGGATCTCGCAAGACTGACCCAATTTTATCAAGAGGTAATACTCCCACTTTAGACTGCTCGCTGCACAGTCACATGCACGGTACTGTTTTTGGCAGAGACGGTGCAGGCAGGACTAGAGCCAGCAAGAAGTTTGTCACAATGGCCGACTTTTCTTGTACATTAATGTGAACATAACTTTGGGCAGAGTGGAAGGCAAAGTTTTCCCGAGGGATGTGCGGTAGTGTTTTCACAGAATGGTTTTGATAAACACGCAGCGGTCACTGTGATATAAAGTCTTCTAAAGACAAAAATCTTTATTGTCTCACTGAAAATGTGGAGTCCCATTTGTCAGTTTAGCATAATGTCTCTGCACTGTTATCTATGCAACTTTTTGGAGCCCTTAGTTTCCTTGACGCTTGCAGAAGAACCAAAAGTGTTACAAATACAGCAGTGAATTTGGACTTTTTATGATTTTTATTTTATTCTTAAATGAAAAGAATTTCAGGGTTGTTAGTTGGAATTCAGTATAGTTAAACATCTTCTCAGCAATCAAAGCATATGTCAGTCTGATAGAGAAGTTTGAAAGTGACTGGATTGCAAATTGTAGTTATAATTGTAACCCATTAGAAGGAAAAAGAAATACATGTCCTCCTGTAAGCAACAGAACAAGAACATCAGATGTTTGGGGCCTTATTTCTGATTGTAGCCTTCACATGGACTTGTTATTCTCTACTATCTCTAATACACATGACTGACCTCAATGAGACCTACTAAATAAATAAAACTTAACTAACTGGTAAAGAAGTTTTGATACATAGAAAAGCAACAGTTCTATTTCCAAAGTGTTTTTATTTCCTCATCAGTGAACCCTGCTGTTAATACAACAATGAACAACATGAACAGTTATGTAGCATTTGTATGTTTTCTTTTTGAAAACGCCATTTTTGAATCCTGCTATAATTATCTTCTTTCCAAGGCAGCGTGTTCCCAGATGTCTCCTCCTTATGTTCCTGGAGTGAGTTTCCATCTGGCAGACTTCCACTGAGGTCTCTGCCTCTCTCTCTCTCTCTCTCTCTCTCTCTCTCTCTCTCTCTCTCTCTCTCTCTTTCTCTGGCCTCCCCAATGCACCATGTAGTCACTTTCAATCTGACTGCATCAGTTTCTCTAACATAACACTTTTTAACACTCTGCATATATAATGCAAATGCAAAACCACTTTGCTCTGAACTTCCTCCATCCTTCTCTTTTCCTCTCCCTCCTTTCTCTCTCTGTCGGTCTGTCTTTCATTCCTGTAGCTATCTAGCTGTTATGCCCCAGGAGTAGAGGCCTGCTCAATGTGGCAGAGATGATTTGTTTGCTTTGCAATTATTTTCCGTCAGTGGAGACAAATGGATTCATACTGCATAGAAAAACCCACACAGACAGGGTCGGAGCGATGAATGCAGTGGAACAGACTAATATGTACTGCCCACAGATAAAGATAGAGATGGGGAACATAGAGCACCTCGGATGAAGATTAGATAGCTTCATAAAAAGCTCTAAGGACAAAGAACTTCACAGTACCATATGGCTGTGCTGCAAATTGAAATATGTGGTGGCACTTTAATTGTTGCTTTAAAGAGCAAGCTTATGTTTTAAACTGACAGCCTCTTTCAATACTATGGTCCCTACATACCCTACATACTATATATCTTTTCTTACCCATCTCTCAATGCAATGTTGCTACTGCCACGCATGTAAATGCTAGGTGAGCATTAGGCATTGATTCAGAAGGAATCACATTTTGTTATGTTGTTTGCTTTTGTTTTTCATGTATCTACTGTTGAACTGGCTCCAAAAAATTACATTTATATACAACAGCAAATTTGTTTTAAGGAAATGCAATGCTGCCTGGATTATAGTTTTTTATCAACATAATGAGGAAATGTCCTTCATGAGTGTATCTGCAAAACTTTTACTGACACTGGTTTTTATTTTTTTTCCCGACAATATCAACTTGTTGCAACTAAATCATGATGGATATTTTTATGTTTATGCTGGATTCATGCCATGTGGGTTGGATGATAAAGATGGGAGAGTTCATGTTACCGAACTACTTAAGATGGTTGTGTGGTTACGAAGTTGGTTGTGAAAGGCTTAAAAATGGTATGTGGTGCTAAATTTGGTTTTAATTACCTTGATGTGAAGATCTTGGCCGATGTCAGGCATCCATATTTGTTCACTTTTTAATTTTTCCCGTAGAAATTATGACTGGTACTGATACTGGTAATTATGATAAGGCTGATATGACATGATTGCAGCATTAGGTGACTCAAAGCACTTGGTTAAGGTTAGGGAATGATTGTGGTCTTGCTCAAATACAGAGAAATTCAGTGCTGACTTGTAGCAGTCAGTACTTAAATCAATATTTATTCAAACCACAATTTTTCGGCAGTCTTTACCAAGAGCCTTGTGTTGCCTAATGCTGCATTCATGTCATATTAGTTACCATGACCAAAGTGTTTCATTTCCCTGAACCAAACACATAATACAAAACCTGGTCTCTTGTGTCAAAGTCCTACGCTTTGTACACACAGCATCCACCCTGACCACGATCATATGACCTCTGTGTGTACGTCAGATTTTAACCATTGCTGGACTATAAATAAATGTTGTCAGTGAACATAAATCAGTAAGGAATTACGTTTTCTCCAAAATGTATTTAGGAAAACCGTTTAGTTGTACGCAGATATTATCTTTAACAGTCTTGCTAATGTAAAATATTAGATTTTACTGATTTACTATCAATGTTAATTGCAGTTTATACTTTAGACTTTCAGAATGAGCTTATAGAGTGTGGAGGTAGAAGACAGACTGGAGGTGAAGGTTCTCCCCATTTGCCCTCAAAGTGTGATAGACACAACTGGGCTGCAGACTTTTTTCTGTGTCTGTTGAACTTTCAGACTATCAACAGTAAAAGAGATTAACCTTTTCCTCCTAGCTTGCGTCTCCTTGATTTTTCTCTTTCTGCTGCCTTCTGTCTTCCCTTTCCTCTTTATGACCCTGTCTCTCCTTTCCAGTGTCTCTGTTGACTATCCCTTGTCCTGTGTTCCCTCCTCCCCTTGTCTCCCCTCCTTCCCTCCCTTTATGCGAAGGGTAGGTTCAGGGGTCACCAATTACGCGGAGAGGGCTGAGAAAGTTGTATGGGCTCTGCCCTCGGGGCTGCCATGTTGCATTATCATCAGGGAGATTGCAGGTACGCAGCAGCCACTGGCTGCCGGCACAACAACCACAACCCTAGCCCCAGCACCGGGCTGTATAGACTCAGCTAGGTTCAAACCCTCCTCATGCCTGAGCGGCTGGCTGGCTCCGAGTCAGCCCCCCCTCTTACTGACCTGCTGGGCAGAACTAATATGTATGTCTAGACTTCCTGGGAACTCTACCTGAGAATACATACATGGACAGTATGTGTGATGACTGTACAGTTCCTTACTGCATACTTTTTGTGACACCTCGAGCAACTTGTCATAACTTTCAGTGTATTTAAAGATCACACTTGCCGTCCTGACTTTTGTAGTCCGTTTAGTTCATGCAGGAAGATAGACCACTGCTCTGAAAGAAAAAGGGAGTGATGTGCTGAGATGTGTGGTAGTTATGTTCTTACTCCCAGATAGGCAATATACAGGATAGTTTCCTGCATTTTCTATGTAAAATGTTAACAGTCAGATCATTTTTCAGAGTTGAGAGGTTATCAGAATCAGTTGAGGTGGGAACTTGACCACCTGAGAGGAAGTACTATGTCTGGACTTCTTTATCTTTTAATCGCCACATGAAAATCAAGCACAAAAATATCTTAATCTAACAGCATATGCTATCTTGTATTTTCTCAAAAGGTCACGCAAATTCTGTAAAATGTAATTTAGCAACACCAGCGTTAGGGCGACTGAATTTTGTCCCCCAGTGTTACCATTGCCACATATGCAGGACCCTCAAACTGTAGTGGCTTTAAATTGATGATGCTAGAGCACTCTGTGTTGCACCTTACAGAGATGTGATGTAGGGTGAAGATGATCAGTTTATCCCTCTTCCTCTCTGCTCTGCCTCCACACTCAGCCTTACCACATCCAGGCTGCCTTTATCGCCACTTTGTCCATCTTGCCTGTCTCGGCCACTCGGGTGCTGCCTCTGCAATAGAAACATCAGTATTGCAGGACTCTCGATTCTGACGTTTCAAAAAGTGAAGACCTGGCTCACTTCTCCTTTCCAAACACCATCAGAACCGATTTTTCAGGCTAGAGGCCCAGCCCAGCGCCGTTTAGGCCGGGGCCAACAGAAGCTGTGCAGCCAGTTGGAGTTGAAACGGCTCCTGAATAGAGAATCCCAGAGTCTGATTCAGTGTGCTCAGCCAAACCCTCGGTAATTGCAAAAACAGCACTTGGTCCACTAATAATGGGTGCGTGTCATCTCCAATCCCCAGTCCGCCTGTCTGTCCACGCCACAGAGGCAGCAATTACAGACTCGGGCCTGCCACTGGACATGCACACAGTAAGGGCAGAGGAACAGTAGACTGTGTATGAGTGTGTGTGTGTGTGTGTGGGGGGAGGGTAGGTTAAGGGGTGCATGAGTAACAGACAGAGGTGTATGTATGCTTCTGTGTGTGAGTGAGGACACTGGAGTGGGCAAATGCAGGCTTGAAGCTAAGTTTGATTTTAAGAATTGAACAGGTATTCTTGCTTAGCCAGGCAGCCGCTTTGAACATTAATCATCCTGAACTTGAAAACAGTGGTGACTTTAATGTGCAGCTGGCAGCTCCTCAGGTTGCAATGAACAGCTCCAAAGTCATTTTTGGTTGAGTTGTGATCAGTAAATGATTAGTTGTCATTCACTAAATGCACCAGTTCTCCATGAAAAGGCTTTTTGATACTGTTACTGTCATTTTCCTTTTTTTTTTCTTTTTTTTTTTTCATTTCATTCTCTTGGTTGCTGTGTAGTGGTATGACGTTAAAATTTGGGTTGCAAAACAAAAGCACGAAAGCAATTTCAGAGAAAGTATTTATTAAAACCATCTATTTTCTCCTTGAAGTTGAAACCTATTTTTCTACTGCCCATGTAAGTGTGATAACTAAGAACTTGTGTGAGCAGCACACAGTTGGACGTCTCTCTGAGTCATTTCCTTTACTAAACACTCTCATGGTTACCCATCCATGACCCCTACAATGGCCATCACGAGGATTTAGTAAAACATCGACTGATCTTTCCTGTTACGCTGCTATTGTTTTATTTGATTTTCTCTGCAGAGGCATGACGAACCGGTGTCATGGCGGACAATAGAACTTTGTCAGGGTCTGACCCCAAAACTAATTTGCCATCTTAAGCTCTTTTAACAAGTGGCAGTTTCACCGGTACTGAGTTTGTTTACCCCTCGTTCTGCTTTCCCTTTATTTGTTGTGACCTTTTTCTTTTCTTTTTCTGTGCAAAGAGCGGTAAAAGGGAAGAAGGAGAGAATTTAAAAAAATACATGTAGGGCTTTTCCCTTTGCTTTCACACACTCTTCTCATAATCTCTCTGGCTTGCTTTTGGGAAGTCTGAGATTGAGTTTTATGATTTATGGGTGTTTTTCAGTCAAATACTTTGAAACCATTCAATTCAGGAAATACAACAATCTAAAGGCACAACTGTAACCATAACAGTATTGTGTAATCAGTTCTTCAGTTAATAACTTTTTTCCTCGTGTGTTTCTCATAAAGTTGAATTTCATTGCTTATGATTTGTTAAAAGACAGTATCTGCTTTTGATTTGGTTGGAGTGTTCTTGCCATAGAACTGTACCACAACAGCTAGTGTCTGGTTGCTGAAGGGTCAGAGGTCAGGGCAGAGTAGCCGTAAGCAGCGAAAATACGTGTGAAATTGGACACAGCTATGCACCATTTGTGTGTGATTACGTTGATTTCCTAGGGCAACTTCTGTCTGCACCTTCTCACAGACAGATAGCACAATGTGAGAATCTATGATCGGAACAAGGGTTAGTGTGCTGGTTTTAGACTTAATGATTTTAAATCTACATGAGTGTAAATTGTTTTTCACTGCTCATAAAGGCAATATTAGACTAGGCCTGCAGAGATTAGTAGGGCTGTAATGGTCCACAAAATTCAGACTTTGATGTGGTTTTGGGGTCGTGAGTCTGTATGTTTTTGGTACAGCGGGGGAAAACAAATGATTGAATTTCTTTATTTAAAAAAATATCACTAAGCAGTGTCTCAGCAAAGGTACTCCAACATTTGGTTATGGTCAGAAGTAATCTAAAAACAAAACAGGGACAACATATCTGCATTGGTCCAATCCGACTATAAAACTATGTGCTCAAGCACTCTGAGTGTTATGCTTAAATGCTACATTTTCTGAGTCTGACTGAGTCACATACAGCACTCCTTTGATGTAGGTTGTTGTTTCAGTGCTTGAACACTTACTGAGGTGAAGGACTGCTAGTCTGCCAGGCAGACTCTGCCTACCACTGGTAATACATAGTCAATTAATTTGCTGTCACCAGTGAGTAAAGTGTTTGATGTCGCTGATTCCTGACTTACTGTTACCTGACAAGAAATCTGATGCTCCCAAACAGGGGATCTATACAAAAAAACAGTTCTGGCTTCCTTTTTTGCATTTGCCATACAGACACTGCTATCTCATTGAGCTAGGCTAATCTGATCAGGATGGTTTACCTAACAGTCAACAACTGATACCTTATTAACGTTATCGCTTCATAAATTCTATCTAACATATTAGCAAACAATTGCCTACAGTACATTATTATTCCACTGGAGTGATGTTTCTGGGCACCTCACAAATATTTAGCCTCCCTTTAATTCTATTTTGTTGTCCACCAGAGAAAAATATCTTGATCTTTAGCTCACTATAGATGCTCCACTATGTACACAATCCAGTTGCTAATTGTGTTAACCTGCTGTTAGGTGCTGGGCAGGTAGCATACAGTTGGATTATCAGAGCTTTTTTGCTGAGAACAGTAATTGTGGTTGCTGGAAGTGGACTAAAAGCAGAATCTGCATGTTGCACAACCAAAACAACTAGCTAAAAGAGCTAAAAGGCCCTGTAGAGCCGCATAGTTGTACAGTATTTCCCTGTGGGTTTGTCCTTACGAGTGACCCCTTTAGCACTACAAGAAGTCATTCCATTGATCCATTGTGTATATAGACTTTTAACAGGTCATAGGATTATAATAGGCAGAGACAAGTCATGTATCAAATCCTGTTCTGACCAGTTAAGGACAAATACTCGTACCATTACACTCCTAGCAAACAGTCTGGCCTTTAACTGTTTTGATGAGCCGAAGACAATTTTCCACACTGGTGGACAGTAAAGATATCTTCTTTCTATTTGACTGCTGTAGGGTAGTGGGCTAATGACACAAATAGACACACAACATATGTGCGCAAACATATAGTGGCACAAACATGCAGTACATAAACACACACACAGTTAATTTTCCAAAATAATTGTGGCCCTGGCTGTTTTTCTAGCCATAACGTGCCTTAAAGCCATTTGGCCTCTGAAATAAATATAAAAGCGGAGGATGTAAATCTATGGAGAGCCGTATTTTTAGTATTAGTCATTATTATTCAGGGGACAAGTGAGCAAAGTTAATGAGGAGTAGAATAAAGGTTAAAGGACAATGTGATTATTATGTGCTTTATTGCAAACCAAATCTAGATCAAACTTTAGGCGCATGTGGATAAAGGCAGATGGAGGTTATTTGGCTGTTTTTAGAATTGCTGAATTTTCCTAATGGATGGTTAGTCAGAAGATTCACTTGAGAGATATTTTTGAATATGTCTGATTCAAGATGTGGGTGATGAAGTCAAATGCTGAAGTAGAAATGTCATTCAGTGGAAATGTCAGGACTTGGAGTAAACATTTTTTTCTTTCTGTCATCTTGAGTTCAAGAGGCATAGTAGACCACGCAGCGTACATAACTCAGAGATATATGAGAGATATATTTTGTAGCTGTGCTCACATGGAGTGCTCTAAAATTGCCTTTTCACCATTCAGGTTAAATTGTTTTTATTCATTTTTTATCTCTCCCATCTTTTCCTCAACCTCCAATCCTTTTAGTTTTTGTTGAAAGTAGTGAAGTAAAATGTAATTCAAATAGGTGGTTGTTACCCTGAGGATTCTGATGTTCCTTCTCTTACTACTGCTACTCCAGTCCGCCTCCCCTCTTTTCCTTATGTAATGTTGAGAAGTAGACCAAGCAGTATTGTTATTATTACACATGGCCACCAAACAGTAGGCCCAAGTGGGCTCAAAAACAACAAAAATGTAGAACAAAAGCACCTGAAAACAGATTGTCATTATCAGTTACATTGTACTGTACGTTAAAGAACAGTTTCATTCAATAATTAACAAAAAAAACGCTCATTTATTTAACTTGATTACAACCGGTGTCTTTAACCAACTTTACTTAATCACTTTCGGAAAGCCACATAGAAACTGGCAGGACATGTACTCACATGTAGAAAGGAATGAGAAAGCAATGGCCGGTCTATTCTCTTGGATTTTAATCAGTTTGCTTATTTTTGGAAGTAGTGCTGTTTCTGGAATGTGAAAGTTGTATAAAAAATGGTCTTGAAAAAGGTTGAAGTACATTGTGAGGTTTCTTCATTTCCACTAGCAGCTAATGTCATCAATCACAGCTCACACTATGGAATAAAGGTTAGCTTTTAAGCCATAATTAGAAGTACAGTAACTTGGAAGTGGACGGAAGACATTGGCAGGGTCACGATAACTCACTAAACACACACTAAGATCAGTGGCCCTGCTCTCTCTAAAGCTGTGCTTTGTTGGTCATATTTCCACAGGAAAAAAAAAACAGAAGAAGAACACTTTAAAAGTCAGCAGAGGCAGAGAGAGAGAATGAGGAAAAGCCCTGAAGGCAAATGGCAGGGAACATCGGTGCCGTTAGACGGAGCTACTTAAGCTGTCATGCAAGAGTACATGAACGCACCAGTGAACGCACACAGTCAGCATCACTGAGCACACATACAGAGACATCGATGGTTGTGATGATGAGGTCGAAACCCACGCTATGTCTCATGTTGACATTCGCTAAATTACACTTAAA
This sequence comes from Thunnus albacares, assembly GCF_914725855.1. NCBI lineage: Eukaryota > Metazoa > Chordata > Actinopteri > Scombriformes > Scombridae > Thunnus > Thunnus albacares. The sequence continues at coordinate 9,988,940 of NC_058108.1, read as the reverse complement.
ATATTATTACAGTAGTATCATAGAAGTGTGATGACTTTTGTTAATGCTCAACTTTATAGTTGTTCACATCAAATAAGTGCGGAATGTTCACTAACATTATAAGGGATATTTGGGCAACAGAAGTGCTGCAATTAATTGTTAAACAGTCAAAAATAAAATAAAAACACACACACACACACACACACACATATATATATATAAATAAAGCTCATTTGGGCTTAGAGCTGTAACAATTAATTGATTAGTTGATTGACAGATAATTAATCAGCAACTATTTTGATAATTGATTAATTGTTATTGATAATGAATTGTCTTTTTTTTTTGATTAAGTCTTTTTTTCTAGCAGAATTGCCAAAAAATCAGTGGTTCCAACTTCTCAATTGTGAATATTTACTCTGTTTTTATGTCATATAAACTGAATATTTGTGAGTGTTGGACTGTTGGTCAAACAAAACAGGATAGACTATTTGTAGATGTAACTTTAGGATTTTGGAACCTGTGATGGACATTTTTCACTATTTTCTGACACTATTTTTGAGCAAAGGATTTAGCGATGAATCGAGAAAATAATCACAGACTAATCAATAATTAAAATACATTTTTAGTAGCACCTCTTGTTGGGCTTATTGTAAACCATCTTTGTGGAACCTGTTACATTGATGAAATGGTTGGGAACCTTCATTTATATATTCTGTTTTTCTTTTAATCATCAGCTTTACTTTTATTTTTTTATTTTTCCTGTTTTGTAGCTATTTCTTCATAGGATTGATTATTTGAGTGCCTACATACATTTTCTTCATTTATCACGGTACAGGTTGGACAAATGTTTTGTTTTTACAGCTGTTTTTTTTCTTCTTTTCTTAATTTCTTGTAACAATAAGGAAGAAAATACCAGGAGCTTATGATTCACTCCAGTATCACGTGACTGTTGGAAAAGCAACTGACCTCAAATACGTGCAATCTGCTGTGTAGTTAGAAGTCAACTGACAAGTCAAACCAAGTGGTGTAAACTCTCCAGAGATATTTGGTTTGTCAGAGCTGATTAGACCCAGGGAGGCATGAGCAGACACTCTGGGATAACACGTGGTGGCGTTGAGTTGAGTTGAGCCATTGGCCTCAGCCTGTTTACTGGGCGATGTGTTAGGACAGGGAGAATGAAGCGGAGAACTCATACGGATGGAGATGATGATGGTTGATTTCTCTCACACAAGTCTCTCTCTTTCTCTTCTCTCATCGTATTTAATGACACTTTCTATTTGATTTCTCAACCAAATCTTATTATCTGGTAATTGTGTTTGCTTGTGCAGGCATGCATGAATCTCTCCGGTTTAAGTGTGTGTGTCCGCTTGCACATTTGTTTTAATGAGTGTATGTTAGAGACACACGTTTGCATGTTTACATACAGCAAAAAAGAAAAAAGACAGAGTATGTGTATTTCTCTGTGTGTGCGTGTGTGTGTGTGTGTTGCAGAAAAACACTACGAAGCTTTTTGTCACAGTTCATCACACTGCAAGATCACACAACACGATGTGACAGTGCACAGTGCAGCTCAGCAAGTGGCGCTGGGATTTTAATTGATGTTAAAACCACCAAGTACTCAGAGCGCTGATGGGTACTGTGTATTGAGGAGAGAAATGGTATCAGTACTACAGGATCATTCTCAAACAAAGCAAGCTAAAAAAAAAATTCATATAAAAATTTAACAAACCTGAAAATGCCATATTGTCCTCTGAAGTGTCACAATATGTTCATTATACTGGAGGAGAGAGAGGATCTATCTCAGTGCGACGCTGACAGGGGAAATGTAATTATTTTGGGATAATTTCATTTTCATTAGTTGTGAAGATTTTAATGTCTTTCCAAGTCATTTGATCAGGATATTACACCAGATACAAGTGACATGCTTATGATAAGGACGCCACTAAGGAATTCTCAGATTTTAGTGAATAATGTATTCATTATTCAGATACAACAGCTGAGGTAGCAACATCTATCAAGCTAAGAATTACTTTGGACTGTTTAGAGCGCAAATCGGCCAACTGTGTTGACAATATAGGCTAATGAAAAAAGTCTACTGTATGTTCACCAGGAATGGGCAAATTACCCAATCTCCACCACAACTGTTTCAATAGTAGAAAATATTTTTCTTCTGCATATGGATGTAGATCTGCATCAAATTACATGTGGAGCTAACCAATAATGGGAGAAATGTACCAGATTTTCGGTCAAGTATGTGTATTTAATAACAAAATCACAAAAATATTGAAATGTTAAGAAATCTTTTAGAAATCCTTGAGGTCTGCACCAACTTTTTTCACTTACAGTAATTAGCCCATGTCCTAACTTTCTACCAAAATTAATTGAAATTAGTTTTTGAGATAGCCTCCTCATAAAACAATAGGATTGAAAACATATCCTCCTTCATAAAGGTTATATGTAGGCTAAGCATGTTTTGATCTCTGGGCCTCAACTACATTTGGATTGGAATTTAGCAAAAACAAACAATATTATTCTGAAGGTTGCAGTAATTATACACTGGTAAAATTTTATGTTGAAATATACATGTATATTGAGGATTTAGGCCACATATTGATGCACTCAACTGCTATGCACTCAGCTCATTCAGTTCAAGTAAATGTTATCCCAAAGGCAAGCGGCAACATTAAACTTGTGTCCCTACACTTCACCCTTTTCAGTCTTGTTCCCTTTATCCTCCAAACTAGTTAAACCCAAATCCTCTGCATATGACCCTCCATAATCTTGTATTAGGCCAAAGTGATCCTCTGTTAGCTCAGTGCATTGAGCTTATTACATGATGATGAATCTCTCACACTGAGTTAAGTCATTTGGATAGGAAATACAGAGGTGCACTGGGGGAAATTAGCATAGCTTTAGCTTAGCCTACCATAGCTTAGCCTGGCGGGGCCATTGAAAAAGGCACCTTTAGGCTGACAACAAAGCTAATATTAGCTTAGCATTAGCGTTAGCAAACAGGGGGCTTAATCAGGCTGCTGGGCTGTCAGAACGTATAACCACATGCTTCCAAGGGTCCCTTTGGAGTTATAATCCTGGGTCTCGGCAGGCGATGACCTCATGGGCTGGACTGGTGCCTGTGGGAGGATTGGGCAAACTGTGTGTGTCTAGCAGGCCACTCACTGAGATTTGTGAGTGTGTGTGTGTGTGTTCTTTATAGGTGATTGTTTTATTAAGGCATACGACACAGAGAGACTCTACTGACACTGGCGAGTTGAACTTTGCAAACATGCACCAGAATAGAATTCCAGCTGTTTTGTTTGGGCATTTTTGTGCTGTATCTCATGGAGGTGCAGTGTGTGTAGGCCCCAGGATATGAGAGCAATGATATTTCAATTGTCTCCATGCCACATTGCATTAACAGTGTGTGTTGTTTTTCCTCATGGCTACAAGATAATTGAAAAGGTTAACCTGTCAGTTTTATCTTATGTTATTTGTCTTTCCATAGACTAAAATAAGGGTTAAGGACATCTGTGACTGGCAAGATGGCACGCTCACTCGCATCTACGACCAAAAGGCCATCTTGTACACTCAGAAATTATGACAGTGCTGCTATAAAGTCAGACTAGAATGTTATCACGAGCAGGGTTATGGCAGCTTGTTCTAAAAATAATTGCATGCATGCATTTATAATTGCACTTGAACTGTATCAGCGAGGAAATATAAATCTTTTCCCTTGACCCATCATTATCACAGGTTCCTAGAACCAAGCTGAGAGGCCTCTTGCCTTGGCAGACCACCCCTTCACCAGAGTCTAGATCCGAGAGAGGGGGGGCTCTGGGGTTAAAATAACTCCACATCTTCACACAGAAAGCTTTGGAAATTGGAAGTCAGTTGACTGAGTTAAATGCACACACACGTGTGCACACACAAATACACACACGCACAGACGGTGAGCCCAGGGACTCTGGAGGCAGATTGCTTTGCTGTCAGTGTAGGGGACTGTCAATAGATCCAGCCAGCCATGGGCATCATCAGCCAGAGACCCAGGACTCACTGGCTCCACTGAGCTCCTGAGCAGAGGCAACCTATCAGCGTGATGCAGAAGACCTCGGGGTCTGCAGCTAAGACTCTTTATGAAACACACTGTTCTGAGCTCCACTGATGGCCTCCGGGCTGGTATGCAAGGACAGTGAAGCCAGGAGTCATGAAGACAAGAGAAAGGCCTGTGGATTTGGAAGTTTAACATAGAGAGTTGATAGGTTAATACATCATAGCCATTTTTAGTTTGATCTCAAAATGACCTGCAGACATCCATAAAAGTTAAATGTAGTACATTTACTGATGATTCAACAAATATTTAAACAGCAACTGGCATCAGGCAGAATAGAGAGGATCCTACCAGGCAACTTTAAATCTTAATAACCAGTTAGGTTTATTGTTAGAATAGAAAGCCTCGCACAAGAATAAAGTAGAAAACCTAACCTATCCAGGGTTTTAGAGTCCTGTAATGATAGTAATTGTGTAAAACATATTTCAGTTTTGAAATTAAATATTCATTAAAGCTGGAAAGAAACAATGTTGAAATATATACAGTATATAAAAAAATGATCATTTGCTGTGAAGGCAGAACATGCATATTAAACCATTAACCAAAATGTAAGTAAATTATACTAAATAAGAAAAGTTATGAGTAGCTTTTTTTTTTTTTTTTTTTTTTTTACTATATTTCATTTTCTATGAAGCAGTAAAATGGGTTATAACTGTGTTACATGGTAAGACAGATTTGCCTCATTTCATTGCATTCTTTGCAGTGTGATATTTATTTTCACTGTATTACATTATAAAATTTAGCTAAAAAGTTAGTTTTGGCAGCCTCAGAAAATGTCTCTTTATGTAACTGTATGTTAAATTGATAGACTACCATTTCTGTGCCCTAAAAGCTTTATAGATGCAATGCCTCCGGACACAGGCACCCAGGCTTACGGACTGTGCCACGTTGGCTTCCAATATGTTATCGTGATATGTGTGTGTGTGTGTGTGTGTGTGTGTGTGTATGTGTGTGTGTGTCGGTGTGTGTGCGCTCTTGCCCTGTGGATGTGTGTCCATCCTCTCTCCATGAGAACCAACCCTCTGGCCTTCCAGCTGAGTTCACAGATCCAAAGTCGAGTTAATCTGGTTTTACCTTTAGCCCCAAAAACAACATGGGAGTAATCCAGGAACAGTTGTAATCAACCATGAAACCACCGATGACTGCATACTAGCCGGGGTCAGGGAGCACAACAGGAAGAGACCTCGGGAAAACACTGGGACATTGAACTAATGGTCAAAAATAATGTGGATGTGGTGTGGATATATTTGCTTTGTCATGTTGATACACAATGTGGATCTCCACTGCAGATTTCTATTCTATCTCAGAGTTGGTGACAATTTTGATCTGTCTTTTGCTGGATTTTTATGGTCTGTTTCTCTTTAAACCATTTAATCAGAACCATAAATTTGTTAAAATTGCTGAATGAATACATCATCTGATACTGTATGCAGTGTTATGTTCTACAACTGAAAACGACCCCGCTATTCTGTGCTTTTCTACTCTGTTCTCTACGCTTTCCTGTGTCATTTTTACAAATTACAAGTGAGCTGGCGGTTTTCGGCAACAGGTCTAGGAATCTCTCTGGTCGATTTTATCTGTGTGAAGTGAAACAGTTTGGACCACTGTCAGTGAATCTCTGACTCAACAAACTCTGTACAATTATATAAGGAGGCTCGGGACACTGAGAGACAGATAGAGAGAAGAGGGCAGGAGAGAGAGGGGAGAGGGTACAAACAGATGAATAAATGAGTTAAGTGGAGAGAAGGGAATTTGTGCTTTCATCGTCCCCCCCCCCCCACCACCACCCCCCTCCTGTTGGACAGTCGAGTGTATGCTGTAAGTGCTCTCCCCTTTCTCCTTTCGCTTCACTGCGTCTCCGCTCATCTCCCGATAGAAATTGCTCCATGGCATTAAATATGTAAAATTAGCATTTTAAGTAGAACACATTTCTGTGTCGCGCCCCGCTCTCCCCCTCTGCCTACCGCCCAGCCCTGAGCGCATAAGCCACACAAACTCATGCATGCATATGATATGCATTTGGTCATCTCCATGGTAACATTGGTGGGGGAGGGAAGGGGGCTCGAAGATAGAAAGATGAAAAGGTGTAGTCATTGAAAGTAGATCAGATTGTATTTATTTTTTATTTAGTGAGTTTATTCAGGGAGTAAGTCACACCAGCATGCTGTTAATGTGAAGAGCTGAGGGCCAAGACATGCACACACACGTGCACACACACACACATACACACACACAGGAACACACAGTTTTCTGATCTCCATTGCTGGCCAACAGATTCACGTGTACCTGGACTCTACTGGCTGTTCTCTACGTAAACATTTTATCATTATCTTGGAGAGAGAATCTCCGGTGAGAGAGATTTTGAGACAGCCTATGAAGTTATGTTGGTGTTTTTTTTTTTTATCCATTTTGCAGCATTGTGGTCTATTCAGTTCAGATGCACACATAGTGACAGCAATACAAGTGGTCACACATACACACCCTTACGCACTCACAGGATGATCCATTAACTTTTGCCCTCACAAGTCAGAGTCAAAAGGGCTATAAAGTGAAAAGGCAAACAGCATCTGTGGAGACAACTGGCCTTTGGTACCCTGACACCCTGAGTCCACCTCTAATACCACAACACCTAGTCCAACATGCAGACACACCAAGATATTGACGTTGTTTCTACTATATGTGCATTTACAAATAGAGAAAAGCTACAAATTCTCACAGTTGTGGAACCGGAACCAGAGAATATTTGACATTTTTGCTTGATAAACGATTAATTCCTTTTAAATCAGTTGGTGATTAATATCTGTCAATGTACTAATCAATTAATTAACAAAAAATTTCAACAGCACTGGTTTGATAATATAAAAAGAAAATAATGTATGCGATTTTGTTCATAGAATACAGTGTAAACAATAAATGTCAGTATAAACATTTCATTTATACTCGACCATCGTGGCTAGAATAATAATTTGATGAAGAAGGATGATTTGGCACATTACTTTCCACACTGAAATTAGTATCCATAAAAAAATGATGTGCTGTGAGAATATGTTTACCTCCATGCATGCATCCCACCATGCATACACAGGATTTTATGAGTCTGCTGAGCTGAGCGTGATGTAGCAAAATGGCAATGAGAGAGAGAACCTCAAAGAGAGAACAAAGCAGCATTTAATTTCAGACTTTAACTTGGAAGTTAGTTTTCTATATGGAAAATACAATTACATTTAGTTTAAAGACTTTCAACAACTTCCATGCTCAATCTGAAAGCTATCTAATTTCTGGCAGCACAATAAAACAAAACCCTCCAGAGGGAATACAGGGAGTAGAGCAGCATAACTGATGTTCAGTGTTCTCGCATGAATAGCAGTAAGAAGGTAGTCCCTCAGTCAGCGTGTCTTACATCCTTTCCTTATTGTAGCACAAACACGTGCATTATTTACCACTTTAGCATTGTTACATTATATCGTCAGTTCGACGAGAGAACAAGTGTGACCTCCTGGTCCATTATGATAGTTTTCCTTCACACCAAATGTTTTAGTTTTAGGTGTGTTGTTATCCTCTTATGACAACCTGTGACCTGTAACAGTAATGCATAGTGTCATGGTGCAGGCCTGTGCCCTCTAGAGAGCAACAACCACGGATGACTAGATGCGGTGGCCCTTGGCAAGTTGGTTGACCCTTTGGCTGAGTGGTTAGCGCAGTCATCCATGATCTGGGAGACCAGGGTTCTAGACCTGGTGTGGCAACCCTCACTACATTTGGTGTCAGAAGTGGGATGGTAGACTGTGAGGCCATTGGAAGTGCGTGCACCCAGAGGTGTGAGGGAGCAGGTAGGCTGAAGCACAGGGACAGGCTTCTCGAAGGAGGGGGCAATGTCATGGTGCAGGCCTGTGCCCTCTAGAGAGCAGTGAGCATGGATGACTGTATGCTCTGTCCCTTGGCTGGTGGCTGATCGGTTAGTGCAGTTGTCCATGGTCTGGCGGACCAGGGTTCGAGACCCAGTGTGGGAACCCTCCTTAGGTACACATTGCTTTAATGGCTTAATGTATTATTCACATATTTCCTGTACACAATTTGTGATGTGTATTCATCAGTGGTGTGTGACCTTTGTTGTTTGTTCTTTAAATAACAGATGTCCATATATCAAATTTGATAGAATTATAACAATAACACAATAGATGTCATGCTGACAGACAGGGAGACAGATGGGCAAAAACATACAGCACATACATATACAGCAGAGTTAAACATGTGCAAAGATAACAAGGTCTGAACAACTTGTTCAAAATTTCCAGTAAAACTTTGTAATTATTAATGTTTCATTAGTGTAAAAACTCAGCCAGCCAGCCAGTGTCACATGTGGAACATTTATTTGGATGCAGTATTTATGTGTCCGATACTGCACTCATCACGCCTCATATGTGGCTTTACTAATGCCTGAGCAGGCACAGCCTAGGATGTTTAAGGATCCCGGTTCATGATGCGAGGCATCATATATTTATTCAAATCATGGATCAAATTTTTACTAGGCCATGAGCCAATGGACAGCACATTCCATGCCAGGATTTTATACATTTTTTAAAGTTTTAATTGTTTTGACAGAGTTTGGGGGCTGTGAAGCTGTGATTGAGTTTGAAAGACAAAAATCACTGAAGCTACTGAATTTCTTCTATATAGCATATGAAATAGAAAGCCTCTTACAGTAAGTTATTAGTTTAAAGGGTCTGTTCCTGTTAGTTCTTTCTTTCTTTCTTTCTTTCTTTCTTTCTTTCTTTCTTTCTTTCTTTCTTTCTTTCTTTCTTTCTTTCTTTCTTTCTTTCTTTCTTTCTTTCTGTCTTTCTTTCTTTCTTTCTTTCTTTCTCAATTAAATTGTCCAAAAACATTTCAGGGAATTCAATGTTAATGTCTGAACAAGTCCTCTTATCTAACCATTCCAAAAATGACTCATGAATGTTTTCTGATCTACCATCCTTATGGTTATGTTTAGGCAAGTAAAACTAGTTTTATCCGAAAAAAGCTGTGGTCATGGTTAGAGTTAGTTTGACATTTTGGGCAACCTCACGTTGACAAAAAGCCTCAAGGAAGGTAGAAAGTGCTCCCTGCCCCTGACACAGGCCAGCACATAACTTTGTGAGCTGTAGAGGTGCTTTTGTTACCTCTGGACAGGGCCTGGAAAGCTGTTCTCCCCTGTCTCCAGTCTTTATGCAAAGCTAAGCTAACCAGCTGCTAACTATAGCCTTAAGGTTAACTTTCAGCAAGAAGGGAATAAGGTTATTTTCGAAAATGTCAAACTATTCCTTTAAAAGAAGCCAATGCTGATGGAGCACCAGTCTCTGGTGTCCAATTGAGATGCTTTGTGTTGCCATCCATCAACCCGACCTCCTATTCCAAGACTTTTACCTTTTATGGTGGTATAACACCAATCACACTACTTCTAAATATGCTAGTAAACAGGAACATACATTGAGTTGTTGTATCGTGTTTCAAGCAAATGACCATGCAGTCATTTTATGGAGAGGATGTGTGACAACATTTATGTCTACTTTTTCACTTGAGATGAAGTTTTCAACAAATTAGAGAATTTAATAGAATATTTTTTATGGTAAAGATAAGCAGCTGCAGTTTAATGGCACAGAGCTCATCAGAATCACACAGTGGCCGACTCCATGTCTATAGCAGGTTGTAGGTCAACCACTGCGGTCACCTGAGTCACAGTGTTGTTAATTTCATAGTTTCTGCTCACTTGATATCTGGGGTGGCTTCATTGTGAAAGCGTTTTGCATTTTTGCAACAGCTGATATCCAGTTCAGTTTGTTTGCTGGATGACAAACCAACACATCTACAGAAAAAACCCAGCAAAACAGGGTCATAAAACACAGAGAGCTCACTTCTATGATAATTTTAGGCCCATTGCAGTGTGCGTTGGATTGCATTATTTGGAAATTATTTCTAACATTCTGTCTTCTTCATGTGTTTTAAGTGTGGCAAAGCTTCAGCCAAACTATCATTGAAATAAACAGAGGAGGCAACTTCCTGCTGCTTGGTGTGTAAAAGCCTGAAAGGAGAAAGCAATACAAGAGTGAGTGGTTGGTGTGAAGTAATTTTATGTGCATGCTCCTTTGTGTGCAGCAGCACAGACAGAAACCCATGTACACACTCGCCATGTGTTTCTATTTTATCCTCTGTGTGTGTGTGTGTGTGTGTGTGATGGCCTCCAGCTTGGTTCTCCGTCTCTCCCGGTCTGTATGGGAACCAGCCGTGGAGGACGAGATCATTACAGTCTGATTCATTAGAGTGATCATTTAACTTCAGATCTGCCCTCTGTCTAGCTCAACGCCCATTCCCAAGACCTCGGTTGTCTCACTCTCACACACACATCGACACAGACACACACACACACACACACACACACACACATACACACAACAATCCTCCCAATTCCAGCTCATACTTTACGACTCCAGTGATTCTGTGTGTTTGTGTTCCCTTTTCTGCATTTCCTCTTTTTAATGCTGTTCCCGTTCCTCTCGAAATCCTACAGTATCGAAAGAAGCCAACTCTCATTCCAGCAGCAAAAAAACCCCTCAAAATAAACTTTGGCAGGCCTTTCCGTCCTGAGCACCCACATAATCAATCATAACCGGGGCGTACAAATTCATCAGCTTGGATCCATTTTGCTGTAGTTAGAGATCAAAAGGTTGCGAGTTGACTATAGGAAGTCCAGGTACTAACCCAGACTAATTTATCTAACATGGGAGAGATTTAGCCCCCTGAGGAGATGGGGACATGGTTTTTCTCCATCACGTCGAATATCCTCGATGGGGCTCGAGGGCACTTAGTCCTGCCGCAGCATATCCTGTATGCCGTTTAACATTCCATTGATCAGATTAATTGCAGTTGATTGTGTCCTGTTTGAGGAAGCCTGTAAAAGTACAGATTTAACTGAAACAATTAATAGGAGATAACACGCTTTTTAGGCCTTCGGTTATGATCTTTAGTTATGAGGTGATTCAAAGCATGCAGTAGGAGTTATTGCTGTTCTGTAGAGTTGTGGAAGTTTAATTAGGACTATTTTACAGATTGCTGACAGATTAATGTGTAATGTCTTCATTTTGGTTTCTTTGGGAAACATGGCTGTTGCCATCTATTCACTCTCTTGTCATGTGAGAATTCAACTCTTTGACTGGGAATTAATGTCAAAACTTTGCTTTTATTGGTGCCAAACCTTGGCCAAGAAACCACAGTCTCACCCTCTTTCTCGATATATTTTTCCCGCTAGTTCACCAAATTCCTTTTAGCCTTTTATTGAGTTTGTCAGTTTGTGGGTCTCTCAACTTTCTCTCTCTTTCTCTCTCTCACACACACACACTGTTTCTCTGCAATTATGAATAATTGTGACCGTTGAAATTTGTGTGAGCCTGGAATCCCCTGGTTCTCCTCACTGCTTGAGGGGGCAGTCACCTCTGCTGCATTGGTTTCAAGTGTGTGTATGTTCACACACACACACACACACACACACACACACAAACACACATACACATACTTCACACATTCAATGAAAGGGCAACATTCAGGAAGTGGCAGCGCTTTGAAGACAGCAATTCATGTTTCCGAGCGTGGAGCACTTATTGGAGGTCAGACTGAGGGTCTATTAGGCCTCTCATATTCATTACGGAGGGCGAGAGGCGAGAGATCCAGGGAACAACAGTACCCCCTAGTTACCATGACCCTGGACCCAGGATGTTTTTCTGTTGGTTTTTGGTTGTTAACTCCTCGGGCCTTGAAAGAGGATTCGGTGATTACAGGCTACAGTTTTGGGTTATGTTGGGTAAGTTCCTCTGTGCTCACGGAGAGGCCAAATAGGGATTGGGAGGAGCGATTACTCAAAAATATTCATCACTGCGGTGTGTTTTCAAATTGTGATCCCTGTATGAAACCAATAATAGATGGAGGTTTGGTGTATTAGAAACTAAAAGAGAGCCAGAGGCAACAGCCGAGAACATTTGAAAGACGGTGAAAAACACGGTGATGATTATTATCCAGACATCGAGGGAAAGGCAATTTCAATTCATTGCCTGAGGATTAATGCCAGGGAGTATTTCCTCAGTGTGCTTTGTGTGATTGTGAATGTCTTTTGGGCTGCTCAAATGTACCATTACTATGCAGTAAAATCTTTTACAGATATATTTTACTCCTTTGTCTCTGTTACATGCTTGGGGAACATGCCAAAACACGCAACGCTCCATCTCACAGTCATAGAAACTTAGGAATACATACAGCAGATCTCACTCACACACACACACACACACACACACACACACACACACACACACACACACCTCCCGAGCCCCTTTGGGGACGATATTCTACACCACGGGCCAAAGTACATATCCTTATTGATGCAGTATTGCACTCCAAACCCTTGTCATGCACACTACCTGGAGTGTGTGCGTGTGTGTGTTAAGCAGACACGTCAGTTTAGACTAAGGTGATCGGCCCGCTCCGACCCAGCTCCGGCCCCGCGGGGGTATCCCAGTGTCCCGCTGTCCCAGTGTGGGAAAGCAGAGTGTTGGATGGGGTATCCCGTAGCGCCTGCCTGGCTCCTGGGCAGCAGACAGCTAAATCAGTCACAGATTGGATTATGAACACTGAGTTATGAATACATCTTTCTTAGATTGCACACACAGGAAAACACAACCAGTTGTGAACGTGCCAAGGCTATTTATTATGACTCCTATTACAACATAGACATAACATGCACACCAGCAGCTAGATTTAGATCCAATGAACACTCATTTGTTTAGATGGTTTACCTGTATTTGTCGATTTTATTTGTCCTTTCTCTGGACTGTTTTTGTCTTTTTCCTCCATTCTTTGGTAATTATCCAGTTTCTCTTTCTGTCTCCCTCTCTATCCATCTTTCTCCCTCCCCCTCTTTTTTTCTATCTTTCTTCTCTTTCTTTTCCTCCTTTTTTTTCCTCAGCCCTCAGGTCATAGACTCAGTTTCAAAGTGTTGATCCTCATCTGAAATCTATTGCAATCAGCGCAGCGCTGGACATGAAATACAGGCCTCGGAGATCCGATACGTGTGTGTGTGCATGCCTGTTTGTGTTCAGATGGCTTTTTGTTACAGTTTCAGTCCAAAATAATCAATGAGACACCTGGTACAGCGGTTGTGAAACATGTAAGATGATGCAATTTTCATATTTGTGCCCTCTCTGTGTTTGTGTTTATTGAAGATGCTATACTGAAGATACAACCAACACAGTAACAAACAGTAGCCACCATTCTATGACTTTATTTTGGAAGATTTAATTTTTTTCTTATGTTTCTCTTTAATTTTTTTCACCCAAATCTTATAATTACATTTTGACAGATAAGTGTACGAGGTAGCCCAGGAGAAACACACACTTGTCTAGAGAGTAAAAACTTATCCATGTACACTTAGTTCCCAGTTTATTAAATACACCTATAGCTAGAACCACTGCAGTCCAATAAAAACGCTGCAGTAAACCCTACCCTTTTTGATATACATGGGGAAAACTAAATATTGTAAACACCTCTCAGTATAAAGCAATCTATTAAACAGCACCACAAACTACAGCCTACCAAAAGACGATAAAGTTGAATCAACACCTCAAAGCAAAACAGTTTAAACTTAAATGGAACATTGTAATCTTCATGAAGGTAGGATTTATTGCCGGGCTGTTTTATTAGACAGCATTAGTTTTAGCTACATAATAAACAAACAATGGAGTGCATATCTGCACAAGCTTAGACAATCTATTGTAATTATTTGACAGTTTGAGAGCTCAGCATGTAATCTTTGATGTAAATAACCTGCAAGTTTTCACATTTAAAATGTATTAAAGTTATTTGCTAGTCCGTTTTTCAAGTTCGATCTATACATAGACCTTCTTAAAACGGTGCGTGCAACCGGCCTTCTTAAAGACTTTCACACCGATGATGAACATTGGGACATAATTAAGGATTTCCTCTCTGCACACTGAATACCAAACATTAGGCTGCTTTTGGGGGGAGAATTTGATGCTCGGTGGATTATGGGACTTCCTGCTATATGTAATTGTTTTGAGACAGGGAGACAATCAGTTGATGTCCTATGAACTGAACAATAAAAATGTTTATATGAACTTATTCTAGAAATGGTCTTTTTTTATCTTCTCTCTGCCCTCCCTTTTTGAGTTATATGGTTTCTAATGTTTGTAATGTTTTTTTTGTGTTAAACTGAGGAAGATGAGGATAAAAACTCTGAATAGCAAAAAAGAAATGCAGTTTAGTTGTCGATGGATTGTACCACCACAGACAAATAGTGGTAAAAAAAAATCAAAAACTTAACCAGAACTTTTTTTAAAATATTGTTGGAATGTCACTCAAAAACCAAAACTGCAGAGGTCTTAGAGTTGAAATAACAGAGCCATTGTTGGGTGGATTATTTCTCAGCGGGGCTATTTTGACTGTCATCAACCTCTGTAAGTAGTTGTTCTCTCATTATTTAGATTAGAGTAATTTATATATATTGTGTGTATGTGTCTGGGTGTGCGTGTATGTGGCTTTTGCAGATAGGTATGGCTTTATTTGTGTGTGGGGCTCTGATCCCCCATGCAGGGTTTTGAGTATCCGTCCTGATCACCAAGAGCTGATAAGATGAGTGTAGTTGTTGTCTTTCATCACCCTGGATGAAACATTCCTTTCTAATAGTTTGGATCAGCCTCGTGGGCTGTTAACACAGGTCAGACGCAGATACACTGGCCTCAAAAGCCCAAATAATATTGTTTTTGTGTGTGGAGCCAATCTGCACAAACTAAAAAGAAACCCCAAAAAAAAAGGATTGCTTAAAGAGTTTATGTGCAATAGTATTTATTTTCTGTAATTCCAGATTTGCAACAATATTCCCGTTTGCTGAAATTTGTGGGTGCAAAATAGCACTTTTATTGTCCAACATGTTTTTTTATTTTGTTCTATTAATCATTGCTCCCCTTCAAAAAAATAATGTAATAAAAACCACAAAGTTGGACCAAAGACAAGACGGTTTAATTTGCCAACAGCTTCTCTGATAGTTTAGCTATCTCGTGTTTCAAAAAGGCACAAGCGGAACTTCTTTTGTAGTCTTTGTCCGTGGCCCCTTCGGCCCGTGTGCCGGCCAAGTTAAGAAAAGACCAAACCAGTTCTCTGCATTGTTAACAACATTTAATCAAAGCTCAATCAAAATAGCTACCTTTCTTCCCGTGCCTGGCCGGAGGTAAAGTATGTCTGTTGGAGGGAGTCTTGTCTCTGTCTGCTGACAGACGACCAAAGAGAGGGCTCTGTATGTTCTTATCTTCATCTAACCCTCCTGTCAAACCAACCTGCACATGAAAGAGAGACAAGAACACACCCCCTAAACTAAACCGTGCAGTGCTTCATAGTCTCCAGGAACTAAATAATCCCAAAGAAGAGGACAACCACCCTTTTAATTTGACTTTTCAGATGTTTTACTGCAGTTATGGAAGAGGATACTTTGCTTTTTTAGTTCAGAAGATCTACATAGAGAGGCTACAGTTTTTGACAAGTGGTTTTAGATTTTTCCTTTTTATTTCCAGCTAATTCACTTGAGCATAAACAATAAATGCACTGGTTTCAGCGCAGATAGTGTTACCCATATGGGAATGGTCAGACTTACAGCTCGAGTTCCCAGCCCATATGCTGACCACTCCAAGTATCAATCACTGCATCTAAATGACTTAAAAGAACCATATTGATTACCAATACGGCATCATAAATCAAGA
Source organism: Thunnus albacares (assembly GCF_914725855.1). Taxonomy (NCBI): domain Eukaryota; kingdom Metazoa; phylum Chordata; class Actinopteri; order Scombriformes; family Scombridae; genus Thunnus; species Thunnus albacares. The sequence continues at coordinate 9,973,070 of NC_058108.1, read as the reverse complement.
CTCAGACGCACTCTTTCTCTCACTGTTACTCGTGTACACACTGCCCCGCGCACACATGGACCTTGTGAAATCATAACAATAAATCTGGTGAGACAGAGAGATACAGATGAAGTCACTCTCAGCCTGTCTGTAACCTGATAGACGATTAGAGAAGAAGACAATTAAAGTGGAAATGTGTGGCGAGAAAAAAAGCCGAAAGACAGAAAGAAAGATGCTGAAATAATATTTACTTCAGCATGTTGTAATTAAAACAAAAACATTTCCCGCAAACAATCTAACATTTACTGTATGTTTTCATTTTCATTCTGCGTACAAAGTGATGGGTTTGTCTCTTCCCTGCACTCCCACTCTGTAATGGGACACAAGCTCCTCTGCTGCTTGGCCAGAGGGCATACATGGAAACTCTGCAGCAATAAGAGCATTTCAGACGGGAAATGTGTTTTATTCACTTATTTATTTATCCCCACAACACCCTTGCAATATTGATTGAATCCAGCAGCATTTTTTTAAAAGCATTTTAGAGATCCAAGGAGGAGGAAACACCTCTTTGATTGCTTCAGGTGAAATCCAGATATTATTTAGGATGCCGTTACGTTTAGTTTTCTTCTCCTTTTTCCGTCTCGTGGCGTGTGTACTATTTCTGTTGGTTTACCTCTTTGCGTGTGTTTTTAGCTTCAATTTCTTTCTTTTCTCTCTTTCTTTCGCCCTCTGGTTTGCTGTGTAAGTACAGCAAGCATACTTCTGAAACAACAAACACGACAAGCTCCGTGCAATAAAAGTATGCCATCTAATATTTATCAACATAACTCTACCTAGACTCTGTGAATTGAGTTGTGTTCAGCCATTCAATTTAGTGTGAAGATGGAGACAGGGGAGAGTGCTGTGTTCAGATGATATTTTTAGGGTGGTCAAACTTGTTCACTGTGAACACTGCAAAATAGAAAAAAGCACCCAAAGATTTGCTTGGTCTTTGTTTCATGTCAATGTATGAAACAAGTGAAGAGAGATATATATTAAAAAAGAACAAGGCAGGGGTCATTCTATATATTTTTTTTTTTACTGTCAACACATTCCAAAAAAATACTAAAAGCAGCGATATGTTAGTCAGTCTCTTAATACTTCCTACTACTTCAGCCCCAAGCCCATAGGTTTCCACTGAAGATGTAAATCTTTGAAAACTGGTCACATATATATTGTTTAGTTTCTTTAAAAAAAAGGGCTCAGTAATTACCTAAACAGCTGGGCACTGTTTTATTTTTTGGTTTTTTGGGGGGGTTTTTTGTTGTTGTTTTTTTTTAGCAAACTTTGTTTGTTGGGGACTATTTTCACCTGTGGATTGATACACATTTGGTGTAATAGCAAGACGCTGTAGATTGACCCCAAATAACAAATAATATAGTGTCCCTGATCATTGTAATGATGGGTCACCCAGTGCAACAGTGTGGCTCATTGATGAGTTTTAGTTATGCTTACCATGTGGTTTTATGGATGGCAATGACGTCCGTTGGATGTTTAGTCCACCCACAGACTATTTGATGGATTGCGATCAAATTTTGACCCGGCAGATTTATATCCCCCTCGGGGATAATTGTAATAGCTCTGGCTATCCCTTAACATTTCATCCATCTCCATTATGAGGTCAAATTTATCATTTGTCCAATTCTTACATTTATAACCAAATATCTGTAAAACTAAATACATGCCTGTCAGCCTCATCTGTACTCTCTGTTTAGTGTTAATTAGCAATTTTTAGCATGCTAGCATGCTAAACTCAAATGATAAACACAGTAAACATACATCTAAACCCAGCCCGTCCTCCCAAGAAAAACAACAGTATAGGTCGTAAATTCAGTAGCCAAAAATGACCTATAGTTACGTTTGAGTGACAGATGCCATCTAGCGGCCACAGTAATTATGACCCGGAGAAGTCTTTGTCAATATAAGGTGATAAATTTCCATATTCGGAGGTGGAGGGTTGCGTGGATGCTAGATAGATAGATGGCAAAAAGTGGACTTAGCTGCAGGAGACCACTGTTAGCTTCTCGCTTCCAACCACGAATGTCACTTTTCTAACCGTCGGAACAGTTTTTTAAAAACTGTAACTACGATTGTCTTGCTGTTTACTGTTGCCATGATGACGACAGTTTCCTAACTTAAAGGAAGTAGTAACTTTAACCCACACCATGTTCCACGTTCAATTTAACCCAAACCATGATCTTTCTCTAACCCTAACCAAGTGTTTTTTGTGCCTAAACCTAACCAGACCTTAACCACGGCGTTGTCATATCATAAAACATCATTATTTAAAAAAAAATTTTTTTTAATGGTTTCAGAAAGCTGCCAATAGAGTCGTTCTGGAGTACATTGTACAGTCAACCTATTTGGTCATTTAAACAGAGGATGTGTTTTCTAAACATCAGCATGTTGGCATTGTCATTGTGAGTGTGTTAGCATAGTGACTTTAGCACTTAGCTCAAAGCAACGGTGCCTAAGTACAACCTATATGAGCTGCTAGCATGGCTATAATCTCTCAGTCTTGTTAGTATTTGAATAATAATATAGGTAAACGCACATTGTTGGTTTTGGTCTTTTCATGCAAATATGTTGACAATAAGCAAAATATAGCATATCACTAGCCTCATGTTTTAACTCAAACCCACATCCATGTCTGAAATTAACTTTAAATGAACCTACATTTTATTTGACCAACGTTCTTTCTTCCTGTCCATCTCTCCTGTGTCTATGTTCATCTTTCCCTCTGTTATGATATGATTTCCTCAGTCTAAATTGCACCTTTGTCTGACAAGTCTATCCTGTTGGCAATTACTGCGTTTAATAAGAAATAGTTCCTCACTCACTCCTCGCCCTGTCAGTGGGGATGAGAGGATTTGGCGGCACATTTCTTCGGGCAAGCAGGCCGAGTCTCATTAAATTTGCATTAAGTTAAAAGACATACACGCTCACACACACACACAGACACACATAGCAGCACGCGGGCACATTTACAGGGCTCACAATACACACTATGTGTTTGTGTCTGCATTCAAATATTCTCACAAACACTATCCAACAGCTGTAATCTCTCTTGGCGTTTGTATAGAGCGCAGCCAACTGTCTTCACCTTAATGTGCCTTGTGAGAGTGAAGAGTATTTCCCAGTTACAGACTGATGAGCGTATTAAACTTTATCGTCTTCTCTTATTAACACAGCTTTTTTTTTTTCTGTCCTTGTTTGTCGTTTGGTTTCCCTCCATCTGTTCTCTTTTACGTCATCCATCAACCCCCTCACTCTTCTGTCTCTCTCCCTTTGGTTGTGCAGTCCAGTTCGCTGCTCTCTCGCTTGGAAACGTGATAGTCAGTCTTTTGGCTCTCAGTGCTTGGTGAGCCTGCATGCTACAGTAGTTAGGCCCGTCTCTGCAGCGTTAGGTACAATATTCATTGCTCATGATAGCGTAAAATACGTTTTGATAAATGATAATGAAGTATTTGATGTCAGTTATTATCATTATCTGGCCTGTTCATGTATTTATTCAAAGCATAGCGTCATGTTTGCGATCGCTGATCCTCACTGGGAAGAAACTGGAGGTGATAATATTTCAGGATCCCACAATTATGATTTCCATTTTGCAGTTTTCTTTCCTTCTGTTTGTCTCTGTGCCAAGAACAGGTGAAAATTACACCCTGAAGATGTGACCCTGGATTGGAAAATGGATTTGTATGCTTTGCTTAAGTATGGAGTGATAAATGATTAACCTGACTTTTCTAAAGGAAACATCATGAATAGCTGAGAGATGTTAGGCTGTATATAATACAGAAGTCGACAGAGCCGTGGGAGAGTGTGAGAGTGTGAGAAAGGGGCTCGGAGACCTTTTCCTCTGTTGTGAAAACAAAGACGCACATCAGACTGCATGGTTAGAGATGTCACTGCCAGAGAGAGAGATTGAAAGAAACAGAAACCAGGGCTTGGCTACCATTAACCAAGTGTAGCCTACAATTTGTCCCACTGGAAAAATGTATAGTTGGTGGTTTTAAGATTTATTTGCAACAAAGGTGCAAATTAACAGCAAGAGAAATAAAAATGTGCACTAATTCTTTTGTCTGTGTAATGTTTATGTAGTAGCAGTAAAACTGTGATAGTTTTAGAACTATTTTGTGAAAGTAAAGGTCGTATTTAAAGGGGTACTCACGCAATTTAGCACCGCACGTCCATAAATCTTGGGAACTCATAAGATACAGATTAAATAAAGAATGGTCAAAATCAGTGCAACAGGGGCAGATATATTTCCGATCTGAGTTACTGATCTCTAGTATGGGTCATGCCCCAAAAACACTGGGTCCTACATTTCCCATAATGCACCTTGATGATGTCTTTCATTAGATGCCGCCTTTGGAAAACTCTGCCCGGAGCCATAGAAGACAATTTATTATTTTCACAGGCTGAGTAGTAGTCATTGTGACAGTTGAACTTAACTTAGTGTGTAAAATTGGTGGATTACCCTTTTAAATTCAATTTAGCTTATTAAAATTCTGCTCTGATGCCTCCACAGTTCAGGCCAATATGTGCACTTTTAATTAGCACAGTGACTGTATTGATTCAGGCTTTGCTGTTATAATGTTGGTTGATGTAATCCTAAACATTATTTTGGGGGCAGTAATGTAAAGTATGCACACATGCCTGCAAACACACATAAAGGCGCACACAGATTACAGAGAGAGATAGTATGAAGACCTGCAGTCTATTCTGTGCTCCAATTTGAGTGTCTGATCTGAGCAGAGCAGACAGGCGAGAGCAGCTTGCCCTAGAGTCATGTAAAATGCAAAGGAATATACTACTCTATTAAAACCTCCTGATGGCAGAGAGGCTACACACACACACACACACACACACACACACACACACACACACACACTCACACTCACGTACACATTTGTATGTTTAGACACACATGAGTGGAATGCACTTACACTCATTGTTCAATCTGCTGCATCATAACATCCAGACACCAGCACTCTGTAATTCTTCCTCATGAATGTAATACAGTCACATTAACCGCCTTTGAATGTAGCAGTAGAAAGGCTCTGTGCTTTATTGTGACCGAGTCTGTTAATCACGTCTGGGGAATTATTTTTCCGTTTTTTTTTTTTTAAATTTCAAATTACCATGATGGGAAATCTGTTTCCTTGAGCGACAAAGAATCGACCCAGATTCAGAGGTGTGGTTTGTTAACCATCATCCCGGCACCTCCTCGTCTCACCTTGTCGTCTGGTATCTCTTCCACAACACTTCTAAGTGCACTCCTAAGTGTACTTAACTCCGGCAACTCCACATGTTCTCGTTTCATTATTAAACCCTCCCAACAGACTATCAACTTTTTATTCGGCCTGCCGCCAGAAGTTGCTTCTTTCAAATATTCTCCAGCACTCATCTAAGGCCCCTAACAACAAACAACACTTTAAAACACTTAGATTTGAAACCGCCCCTCAAACGCGGGACAAAATATTTACTTCAAGACAGGAATATTTTTCTGTCTGACAAACAAGCAGGCTTTATGCTTCTTAAGTAGCGAAAGTGCCGGGAGTCGTGCAGCTCTGAAAAGGGAGATCTCAGATGACGTGTTCCTTTATCATCGCCAAAAGAGCCGGGAGACGCTTTTATGAGACATGCACATTATTATTGATAGACAATCTCAGTGCTTCAGGGCAAAAGTAGTTAATGTTGACTTAGGTCTCGTGTTCATCTCTATTCTGTCGGCTTAATTGGTGTGCAACGTAGTGATGAACATTGCATTTCAGTTGTCCTGGTAAACCAGAGGTTAACCAGGGTCACTGCCATGCTTTCTAGTGGTTTTAATGTTGAATCAAAGGCTGAATTAACTCTGCAAACACCTTTTAAAAATATGATTGCTTACCTGGTTACATGCCCCATACTTATACATAGCATCACAAATACTCTTTCAGACAGGCAACAACACACAACTCATGTATGTATACAAACACACTGACACAGAACATCTTGAGGCTGATCCCAGGTAGGGAAAACGGTGAGTGTCAAAGCTCTCCTGAGGCCTCTGTGTGACTATTTTTGGAATCGGCGCTCATCGCGGCTCATCTCCTCTGACTCTCTTACCGCTTACAGTTTGCTCCCTCTCTTTCTCTCATGCTTCCCTAAAACGCTTGTTCACCCCAAGCCACTTGTTTATCAGTCTAATGTTTGTTCTTGTCAGGAACAATATGTTTTCTCTCTGCAGCAGTCTCCTCAGTTATTCTTCATCTGGCCGCTGGGCTGTTCTTAGTCAGCCTGTGTCCCCAGACACCTCTCCACTGTCCAATGGAGGGCTTTAACTATTTATGGCTGTGATGTGTAGGCTTCATACAAGCAAATTAGGAGATGGGGGTGTACAGGGCAATTGAGGGGAAACAAAGTGTTAAGGCATTTTGTAAATGCTGACTGGAATGAAGATGTTTTGTGACATTACACAGGGATTATGAAGAGGTCATGAGTGCAGATGCTGCTCTTTAAGACAAGAATATATTTATGATAGTTAAGTTATCTTTGTGACACCAGAAACAGAAAATAAAAGTCATCTAAAGGTATTTGCTGAAAGCACCCTACCAGAGGCATTACAAATGGAAGTTGCTTGGAAGCTTCCGGACCAAAAGGAATTTCCCTTTTTCATTTCCATCCACTTGGGATGCGATCTCACACCATTAGCCCCCCCCCCACACACACACACACACCTCACACCACCCCTGGACCATAAATATTTCAACCTCTCAATCTATATTCATTATAAACACATGCCCAATGCAATATGTGGTTGTGAGGACACAGGGCTTTTATTTATTCATCTTATTTATTTATATTTCTTTCCTGAGGGCGAGACGTTGGTTTCTATCCATCTGTGCTGATTGCCGGCTATTACAGAGCACTTAGAGCCTCCCCTGAACTGGCCAGAGGGGAGCACAATCCTCGAGAGATCTGCTTGCTTCAGGGCTAAGAGGTTGTGATTGTGGCGACACACACAAGGTGATTGTTGTGTATGGGGAAGTAACAGAGAGTTATCAGGAGTGTGATCACAAACACAGAATATGTGGAATGAAAGACAAAAAAACTCAAAAGTCATGTTGTTGCACTTCAGTTGTGTTGTATTTTCTTACAGTAATTTTCATTTGGTTCTCTTTAGAGGACTATTCCTCTCACATTCAATAAATAATTTTTTATGCACTTTAAATGCAGTCTCTGTACTTATAAATATACTCTCTCTGCTCCTCTTATGAAGCTGTGTGAGCTTGAATTAAGTTTTCCCCAGTGATGTTTAAGTTATTTTATGTAGTCAAAGTTAGCTACCCTTTCCTTCACCTCGTCACATGCTGTTCTGCCTCAGAGCAACATGTCCTGAATCCCAGATGAAAAACTTTCTAATCCTCTAACCACACAGTGTTTACCCTTGATGGAAGAGTGCTCACTTGCGACAACTTCCGTTTTCAAAAAAAACATTGCAGACCTGCAGACTTTGCCGTCTTGAATGTGCTGGGTCGTTAATAAGATTGCTAAGATTCAACCTCATACCCTTGTCTTCACAGGACTCCTATTTCGCTGACACAAATGTAGCAAAATCCAAGCTTAGCCGATGCTCAGCCTGCATTAAAAAAAATTGCAAGATTCTGGATTGGTGCATATTGCTACAGGTGCTGTTGAGAAGATGAAGTGAGAAAACCGTGAATTTGGAGGCGTATGAGACACCAAAATGCTGCACAGTGGTTTGTGTTATTGAGACAGGATTTTTACAATGCTGGCAATTTATCAGTGAAGCAATGATTTTATTCTGCATAGTCACAATCCCGAGGTAAACAGTAGAATTACACCATTCACATTAAAATGTATTTTACCAGGAATGTATGTTTGCATGTATTTGATTGGCCAACACATTGTTGTCGGCAAAAGTTGAGCCAGATTCAAGACTCCCAACATTAACCCCAACATTAACATTCACTGTGGTTTTGGAATGTTGTTAGCATATTTTAGTCATAAATGGCAACATGAGAAAGAATACTGCTTTCAGCCATATATCCATGCCTTACATGGTAGCAGGAATGATCAATGCATAGTGCCTTCAACATGCTATTGTAGCAATCTAGCAGTCCAGAGCCTCTTGTTAGCAGACAAACTTGGAGGTGGCTGTAATATTGTGCAAACACAATGCCACAACTATTGCAATTATTTTGTAATTGCGAAGAATCAGTTAAAACTATGAACATCCCCATATTTGCTCTGCTACATACCACAAGTATCTATCCATGTTTTTTAACCAGCCGTTCTCCTCTGCCTGTCGTCGGCAATGTTTGTTTCTTTCATTTATCTTTGAGCTCTCCACACCAGCTAGCCGGCTGGTCAGCAACACCAGTAGCCAGAACGTCAGAGACTGATCCGCCAGGCTTCACGGTTGGAAACCCACTGTAACACAACAATGATGCTGGCTGAATGTGTTGGCTCGTTCTTCTGGAAGAGCTGTCCATCTAACTGAGAACACAGTGCAGCTCAGGCAATGGATGTGCAGTCGCTTGTTCAGCCTTAAACAACAAAACACGTCGTTTGTAACTGCCCTACAGAACGACACGTATACAGCAAGCGTTTTCTGATCTGAAGCTCCTATCTTCCCAACTTCCCAAACAGGACTCTATTAAATTCACTTTCCCTTAATTGAATCACATGTGCAACAGGAAAGGAACAAAAACTTGCAGGATGGGGTGTTTGGGGACTGGGTTTCACTGCAACTTATTATTCAGCAGCATCCAGTGAAGCTGTAAATGACAGCAGGCCAGTGTCTATCTGGTCTCCTGGGTGTTACCGTGTGTCATGTCACTATAGAGGCATGCAGGTCAGCTCCACTACGCGCACAGTATACGCTCTGCTCCGCTTAGATCTGGATGACCGAATCCTGTGGTACAAGACCATCAAGGTGTGCGTGGGAAGGTTGGGTGAGCTTTTGTGCTTGAAGGTGTATGTGTATCCCATCTTTGTGTGTGTTCATTGTCACAGAAACAATCTGTCCAGTGGTTTGTGTTTGTCTAAAGAACAAGACAGAGAAGTGCTATAAGACTGGCATAGTTGGGAAATCTTTTTTCATGCTGGGAACAACTTCAGTCACTAGTGCTGATAAGAACTTTACATGTGAATAATGATTTAAAAGAGCAAAACAAAAAAAATATTAGGTTTGGTTATACAGTTAGTGTGCATGTGTGTGGCATTCTGATATGTCAACAACAACATTACATTCACTGCTGTTGACCCAACAAATATATGATATTTATCAGCAAATGACACTTTTAAAAGGATGTGATGTCACTAAGCTACAGTTAGGTGTCTTGGGACCAACCACCAGCACAATCACAGTAACCCCAGATCTTTTAATTAAATTCCAGTGATAAAACAGAGACTTGGCTGTCATGATAACATGAGTAAAATGAGAACTAAAGCATTCAAATGAATGCAAACAGACTGCACATTATGCTTATTTGTGGATGACATCAGAAATAAATGCTAGTAGTTTTAAGGATGCAGGAAGGGGGTGCTGGAAGGAAAAAAAAAAAGTTAGGACAACTGTATCTGTTGTTAATGGACCTATATCGACTATCAGCATGAAACCACATTGAGTATTCCATGTCTGCACATAGTGGAGCTCATTCTCTGGTGTTATGGATAAGTGTTGAGCCCCCCCGAACACTTCCCCCCAGACTTAGAGCATCCCTCCCCTGCCTCCTGTCCTCCTCCTTCCTTCTCCTCTTTCCTCTGCCTTTATCTCTCCATCTTACCTATTGATTGGCCAATAATGTGTTTTCAGTGGTAGATTAATGGCACATTATCCTGACAAGGGTGTCTGAGGGGACAGGACGTGAGGGAGGGCGTGAGAGACAATGCTCTTTAATTGATACATGGTTCATGTGTATGTGTGTCTGAGACAGAGACAGAGAAATGTCAGGAAAAATATGGTGATTGAACAACTTTAATGCAACTAGATTTTCAGTTTTTATATTTAATCTATCATAGCTTAATACATTTATTATATTCTACCTATGCTTTCCCCTAAAACAAGATAAGGAAAACGTATGTTAAGGTTTTATTCCCATCATGTGAGCTTATCTGGAAGCACAGTACGGTATACAGGGTATGAGTGAGCACCAGTGGATATTATTTTCGGTCATAGAATTTTCTTATCGTACAGAGGGATGTGTAATCCTCCTACTGGAATTAAAAGTGAATTAAGATCAAAAAAGTTGTGAGTCATATGGCAATATGTATTATTTCGCTATGATATATTAATGGGGTTATGAGGTCACTTTCATTCGACAGTTCTGCCATGATGAGATGAATTAATCAAACAGGAAAGTTTCATTACTGGATGTAAAACATGTGAACACATGCAGTATATTTTTAGACTTGCGAGCAGTGCAGTGCTAGGGATAAAACTCAAAACTTTATTAAACAAACCAAAAAAAAAAAACAAAAGTAAAAACTCAGTAACATACAACAACATACGAACAAAATAATACACCAAGGGGCTAAAATGTGGAAATAAATCCTCCACTCTTGGTCTGAAATATCTCAACAGTTATTGGATGGATTGCCATGAAATGCTGTACAGACATTCATGGTCCCCAGAAGATGAATCACTGACTTTGGTGATCCCCTGACTTAAACTTAAAGTCACCATGAAGTTACTGCATGGATTGCTGTGAAATTCGGTGCAGACTTTCATGTCCAATACTTTGATTAATGACCAGAAGCCTGCAAAACTAATGACATTCCCATCAGCCTGAGCTGTACTTTGTGTTTAGCTCTAATTAGCAAATGTTAGCAGGCTAACACGATAAATAAAGATGGTGAACATGGTAAACATTACACCTGTGAAATAGTAGCATGTTAGCATTGTCATTGTGGGCATGCCATGCTGATGTTAGCATTTAGCTCAATGCACCGCTTTACCTGCAGCATCTCAGAGCAGCTAGCATGGCTATAGACTTTTAGTCTTCAATAATAATATTTCGATCTGCTATTTATCATATTCTATCATAACATGCTAATGAGTTTAGTTTGCAGCATTTTGTCCACCTGGTAAATTGTCACATAAGGACAAATATTCAAACTTGACCTATGAATACACAGCTGTGATTCCTAATTTATCCATTGTCAGGTTGTACTATAGGAAGTGTACAATCACACACACAAGCTTTGGTGCTGTTCATATCACATTGTGTAAATCTATAAAGTAATTCATTTAAATTTATTAATTTTTACTCTTTCACTTAGCTTACATTGCAATTAGTTTTTTGGCCATGGTCCAGTTTGGACTCCTCCCTCTCATCCCTGCACTCTCTCACCCCTTATCTCTGTATCACTTGCTTTTATCTGATTTCATTCCCTCTGCCATCTTTCAATTTCCTCAAGCAATTAGCATCATGGAGAAGGAGGGAGGCGACTAAATTAGCAGATCAATAGGCCATCAAACAGTCTTTAAGTGTGACACATTCACAGACCTCCTGTCTCAGGTTTCCCCCTCTAACTAATAGCCTTGTTGTTTACTTTACAATATGCTGTGTCATGTAGTTTTGGTCTAAGGTTGCCTCCCCAGTGCTTCGGGATACCCAAGGGAATCCATACGCAGGCTTTTCAGTGCTGTTTGTTGCTGGGGAGTGCACCCACAAACACTGCTTACACATTTTCAGAATGAACAACATTGTTGAGGTATATTTGAACTGTCAAATGTCACTTTCCTAAAGTGCTATTTCAATGTATAGACAAATGTATCTGACAAATACATACATGATTGGCCTGTAAACCAAAAACAGAACATTTAAATGGAATCCTCCATGTGAGACCTTATGGTGACAGTCTTTTCTGTGCTTTCATGTCGCAGAAAAATGTTCGGGGACAGTCTCTCCCATCGTCTTGGGCGATGACCTTTGTCAGATGACTGGGAGAGGTCAACAGAGGTTAAAGTAACGGGCGAGCTGAGAGAGGGGCCCCCATCTAGTCATGCAGAAAGGAGCTGCCAGAGACTTTAACACAGGCGTAATGCACACACACACACACACACACACACACACATAGTCAGTCACTCTCTGATATGCTCTCCAACCATTAGGAACAGCACTTCCTCGCTCCTGACCGGCCAGACCTCGGCTATAGAGAGGCGCAGACCCATGCAGAAATACAAACGTGATCGTCTTTTTTCCAACACAAACACACACTCATCAAATGGTTCTGACTGAACTCCCCTCCCTTTTACTCTCCCTCTCCCTGCTACACACTCTCCTCCTCCGTCCCTCTCATTCAGTCATAATCACACACAGTCGGGCTTCAGTGCACAGACTGCTGTGATGAGCTATGACAAGGCAAGAGGCGGGAGGCAAGCAAAGTAAGAATGGGAGAGGAGGATGGAGTGATAAATGAAAGAACAGTAGAAGAAAATTAGCACTTATTACAAAAATCTTTGAGGTGAATTAGTGCTTTGATGTCACATTTACTCAGCATAGTATTTTTTTTTTATATATTACATCCTCTGCAGTACAAAGATCCAGCCTGGGTGCCTTTTAAGATAGTATGATCTTCAGTTTATATCTCTAGTAATATGCCATTCAGCTACAACTCACATCTTGACAGTCTGCCGTCATGTCTGAGCGGATAGCCGCCAGGGATTGTGGGTACTGAGCAGTGGTTTGACTCTCTGAAACACGAGACAGCCTGCATAACAGGCCTCCTTTTCAGTGAATAGACGTACACACACACTCGATTCTCTAAACCATACACATATGTAAATGCATTAAAGATTTCTTTATTATTGGATGCAGTGGATTGATCAAATGATGGAGTGATTCCTAGTTAATACTTGGTGTCTTTAGATCTGTTAGAGTATCATTTTAATATAAGGCCAAAGGGAAGGATGTTGAAAAAAATGATTAATTATAATTATGATGGAAAAATCCTGTTTACAATGGTGGAAGGGTATACAGTTTTTTACAGTTTTGATTTTGTATTCAGTATAGTTTAGGTCTATGGTATGAAAAATGTAGAGGGTAAGTGTTGTGGCAAAGTGCACTAGAGGTCAAAAGGCAGCAGTGATGGGGTCAACTGACCTTCAACTTAGTCAATGCAGAAAGTAGATTTTCATCAGTTGAAAAAATAACATGACTATTATTAGTATTCTTGGACGTTACGTTGGATAAAATTAGACTAAATATTGCTTCAAACTGCTCTTTAGGTTTGCAGACTGACAGATCCTTTTCATCTCAGTGTTATTAAAGTTTGTTTGTGGCACGAGGACTGTGTGTGTGTGTGTGTGTGTGTGTGTGTGTGTGTGTGTGTGTGTGTGTGTGTGTGTGTGTGTGTGTGTGTGTGTGTGTGTGTGTGAGTGATCATAAAGTTCCAAACATCACAACTTTACACTGTGAAGCTTTTCAGACTGTCACAATGATTTCAGGTACTTTAAAGGTCAGTATTATATATTGTTAAATAAGAACAAAAAACTTTAATAAGTTCAGTAAAGGATGGGACTTGAAAACAACACGTCTGGTGCAGAAGGTTGTATTTTACCACCTCAGTATTTTCTTCAAAATGTTTCAGAAATAGGAACACACTGAGTCTCTTCTTATTTTGCCCATCTGGTATACAATAATGTATAGTTGATAACACAACAGATACATATTTGAATTTGTGACATTGACATACATCATTTTGTACTTTTTTTTTTCCTAGATTAGAAATTATTACAGTTACATAATATCCATCTGTCTTTGCTGTTTACTGACTGTTCTCTTTTATTTGTGGACTCTTAACTGAGACATGCTATCACAGTAACAGAAAGCTTAAAGCTCTGTTTCCTTTTTATAGGAATTAGTGTTGTGCATTAATTCATTTAGAGTCTGCGGTGTGTTTCCAAAGGCCAGACCCAAATCGTTCGGTAATACGGCTGATTTGAAGCTTCCCCATAAGGAATGAACCTTGGCCTGACTTCACAAGAGTAGGAGCACAGCTTTCCATTGTGTACACTTTAAATTATGCTGATGCTGCTGGTATATTGGTCTGTGGCTGTGGCACAACAGCAGAGTGACCACCGTTGAGGAGACGCTTTCTCACAGAAACTTAGAGGAGATGAGCCTCACCTCCTGTCTGCATCTACCACTTCCTGCATGGATCAGTATTTTTTGCAAGATGTGTAGTTATATTTTTTAATATGGCAGATAGAGGGGAAGTTTATCTGTCAACTATTTCCTGCAGGCTAGAAATGCATAGGTCATAACGAACTACATACCTGTATATAATATGTGGGTTGACCCTTCAGTATAAACAGTAATGGATCAGTATTTTTCCAAAATGTTTTAGTTTTTCTAGGAGGAACATATCATATTATCATCTGGTATACCGTAATTTGTAGTTTATATCCTGAATATGCTGTTTTCATCACCAGCTGCAGATAAATATTAATATTAACGTCCACCATTACATTTTTTCCCAGACTTACTGACATAATTAAAGTTTAAGTGGTCTTGCTACTTCTGATTATAATATCCAGCTGTCAGAAATAGAGTTTATAAGCCATGTTGAATTTATGCATATTATGTACAAACTGCTTTGCTTCTAATTTAGTATTCAGTATCACCGTTAACACTTGTGGAGGCCTGAGTTTTTGCAGAAAAAAATAATAAAACAATAGAAAGTGTGGGCCTATAACTATTTAAGGCCTGTTGGATTAGCAAACATGGCCGTCATCTAAGACTGCATCTAGTGGTCTTTACAGAGACCAAAGATTTGGGTTTTTGCTTTGATTTCACATTTAGCTACTTCTTGCCGAATCTTAATCGTTCAGCTACAAAGGTACTGTAAAAACTTAATAAACTGACTGAACATACCATGTATCACAACTATCTGCAAACTTCATATGATAATAAACCTTCCATGTCTGAAACACAAAAAGTTCACCTCAAAATACTGAATCAATTCTGTAAAATATTTCTTGAATGAAGATGTTTTAATTACAGTTTCAGTAAATGGTGTAATGAGCCTATAGGCAAACGTGGAATAAAGTAAGCATAGTAGGATACTCAGAAAAAAATAGACATGCGTGAAACATAAAATAAAATGTTAATTACATTCATTTAAATACATAGATAATTTCAGTAATTCAAAAAATTCATTATGATACAGGAAATGCATGCAAATAGCTAAAGTATAGCCTAGTAATTTCTTTGGTGGCTTAGGCTGCTGGAAATGCGGTTGTCGATGATGATGATGATAATAATAATAATAATAATGAATTATGTAAACAATAAAATGTTGGGGTTGATGCTGTTGTAGGCCTCCCTCAGGCTATCATTAGCTTAGCCTGCTATTTCTATAAACGGCTATGTGTAACTATAGCAGGTTTAGTGTTAGGCCTATAAAACCCATAAATTTGACTGAAAAATAAATAATACCGAATCGGCTTATTTTTATGTGATATGTAACTACTCCTCTGTCATTGTAGGCTACTTGCAGTCTTCATAACCAGTTTAGGACGCAGGTCCGGCCCCACCATCTAAACACCTTAAATGCTTGAAACTTGGCAACAGACCACCAAAAAGTGTCTCTTTCACGTGGAGAATTAGTGAAACCATCATACGTCCCCGTCATACAGGCTGAAGTACTTGCTGGCGTTTGAGAAGCAGAGGTAAGGCGTGCTACTCCCCGGGTATACCACGGGCAGAGGCATGGGCAGCAGGCATCTCCCCAGCAGGTTGCTCTCTTTGTACAAGGCCGGGAGCTGCCCCACCACCACGGGTTTTCCAGTCTCGGGGAAATCGGTAACGGGTCCGTCGATTTCAGTCGAGATTTGCCGTTTCAATTTATTCCTGCGGTTCTGAAACCATATTTTCACCTGGGTCTCCGTGAGCTGGAGAGAACTGGCGAGGCAGGCGCGCTCTGCGCTGCTCAGATAGCGTTTCATGTCGAAGGTAGACTCCAACTGGAAAATCTGTCTCTTGGAAAAAATAGTGCGCGTTTTCTTTTTCGTGATCATTTTGTTTTTCTTGGCGGGGCTGCCTCCTTTGTGGGGGTCTGTGGCCGTGGTGGTGGAACTGCTGTCGTCGCAGCTGCTGTCCCCGCTCTCGAAGCGCACCTCCGTCGCCTTCATCGGGTCTCCGCGGCTGATGATCACCGAGTCCGTTGCTCCGTGGCAGTCTGTGCTACATTCTGCAACACAATTACACTTCGTTTAACCTAAGCCTCGGGCAGTGCTGCCAAATTGACCCAAAGTGTAAGATAATGCCAGAGTCGCGCGTAATGGTGATGACACAAGGGCTATATATCCATATATATAACTATATAGAAACTAGGTACAAATTTTTGCAAGACGCTCTTACCACTTTCTTTGAGCCTGCTGTCCGGATCCTGTCTCTGCTGGGCTCCGTGCTCCTCGAGGTGGCTCTGGAAACCGTCTTTACGCATCGCCGTGGCCGAGTCATCCTGCAGTCCCGCGGGGTGACAACTGTCACAGGTCCTCCCGCTGGTTTTCAGGTTGAGGATGTTATCAATAGTGAATTTCAGAGAGGCGGCGGGTCGACATGGTGCGTCCACTTTGTTCATATTCTCCAATGCGTAAGTCCCCCTTTTGTTTACTTCCGCGACTCTGTTCGGCGTTAAGTCTAAACCGGGACGTTAATCTCACCACTAACGTCTCGATGCTCCACGCACCATAGCAGCAGCCACTGAGCAGACACTGCTGGCCTGGCGATGCTCTGCTTGCACCGCTACTGCACACACCGGATGGAGCGCGCTCTGTCCTCGGTGATTGGCCCAGAGGAGCGTGTGCTACAGGCCAATAAGAGCGAGGGGATGGAAGGAGAAGGGAGGGCAGGAGAGTGTTGTTGTACCCACCCCTCTAACTCCGCCACTCATCCTCATACATCTGCTGCAAGGAGACACGGAGTCCGGGACCCTCCAGGGGTCCCTCAGGAAAATAAGGACTCGTTTAATTTCAGTTATTTCACACCATATACAGTATTTGCGCCGTGAGAACATTTACCCTTGATGGTGGTTTGGGTCGTAGCCTGCACTCTCTCTCTCTGAAGCACCGGCCAAGCAGCTGCATGATGCGAATAATAATTTGAGGGCCCCGAATTTGAAAAAGTTTGTCATTTGATTTGCAAAGTAAGCCGGATTATTATTAGTATTATTATTATTACTATTATTATTATTATTGGAATTGCATTGTGTGTGTAATAAATCTATGTAATAATGCACAATAGTTCTCAAAAGCACATATTCCCATTTAGAATATTTTTTCCTCAGTGAGCTTGATGCTTTTTTAATGAAACATATGCTAGCAACAAAAGGATATGTTTATTTATATTGACACCATGTTGCACTCACACAATGCACACTCTTATGGGATTATTTAATCTATTTAATAATCTATAATAAATCACATGTATTATTTATTTATTTATTTATTTATTTATTTTTAATTTTTTTGTCATTTAAAGACTCTGCAAAATGCGAAAATTCATTGCTCCAGTTTTGACTCTTATCTTGTGATTTTATGAATTAAATGTTTGTCCTCAGTGTTTTTATTTCTATACATATAGACTCTTGCACGTGTTTACTCTTTTTTTTTACCGTTTATTTTGTAATCCACACCGGGTTGTATGAAAACTGAATTTTCCGTCAAGTAACAAAAAGTTTAAATTCACTAACGTTTTTTACTGCCTTATACAGTCGATTCTTATCAAAGTGGAAGGACACAACATGTCAGGCGTTTATTAAAAAGCGATATGCAGTACAGTTAAGTAAAAGTATGCCCTATATTACTCTGTTGCCTGACCAGTGCATTTCTGTTTAGCTTTATTTTATATAAATTTGATATATTTGTAAATTTGGTATATGTTCACTTTGGACGTCAAAAGGAGAAAAGAGTGAATATTTCTAACAGAGGCCTGCATGTAGCAAAAACTTCAAGTAGTGTATAAAGTTGAATTGTGTAATTTCCAGAAAGAGAGACTTGTCCTGCTGTAACCTTTATTTGTGTCATAAAACATAAGGATTCACTTCACCCTCCTCTGCAGGTTTATGACTGACAGAGATTAAGAGACATAGAGGTCACTGAGTGTTTATAAACAGCAGAAAAAAACAGACAAGACGGTGCTTGATTTTTTTTTATTTATCTATTAAGTGAAAAAAAGTGACAAAGTTGGAAAAATGTGTGGCTTTAAATATAAAAGTTTGCAAAAATATGTGTGTATTCAAACAGTACATGAACAGCTTCGGCCTCCATGCTTCACTGTTTATTATAGTCTATACTGTTACAAGAGAAGAGACTCTTGCAGAGGCTTATAAACAGAAATATAGAGAAGAGTCATTATTTAGTGTTTTTATTACGGTCTCTGCGGCTCTTATCTTTGGATGCAGTCAGCAGTTTTCTTGCGGCATTGTGGGTTATTGCACAGTATCAATAGGGTGAATTTATATTAACAAACAGAACAGTTTGATATGTCAGTCTTTACACCAAGCCGGTCATCTGTGATCTCAACATGCTCATGGAGTGAGCAAACGAGGACAGAGGGTAGTTGATGGAGTTGGAGAAGCCCGCGACGGGTGCAGAGACTTGATGTCCGTTCAAGTTGAAACCCAGCGTTGCAGTGGGTGCGGGTCCCTCGTGATACAAGATGGGGACTCTGACAATCCGCTGGGTTGAGTTTGGGATATGTGCAGCCTCCAGGTCCGCCGCCAGCTGTCTCTTCCATTTATTCCTCCGGTTCTGGAACCAGATTTTGACCTGCGTCTCCGTCAGGTGGAGGGACGTTGCCAGCCCCGCTCTCTCTGAGCTGCTCAGGTACCGCTTCACGTCGAAGGTGGACTCTAGCTGAAACACCTGACTGCGGCTAAACACAGTTCGGGTCTTTTTCTTCCGGGTGGAGCTCGGGTCAGAGGAAGCGTCTTGCTCTGACCGCGCGTCTAAACCGTTCTGCGCGTCCTCGTTGTCGTCCACCAGGTTGCTGTCGCCCGTTTTCCTGTCGGTTTCGTCGCTGCCCTCCGTTATCGACTCAGACACCGCAGGGGAACCTCTGTCACTGGTCGATATAGAGCAGCAGTGGTCCTCTGAGTTTGTGTTATCCCTTGGACCTGAAAGGAGACAAAATAGAAACATGACAGACTTTAAAAGCACACTGGAAGAGTGTAATTTCATAGTCCAGTTTTCTGATACATTGTTGTCCTTTAAACAAATGAAAACTTCTATTTGTCTTATTCTGTTGAAGCACGGTGGGATAAATCAGACTAAAGAAAAAAATGAAAATAGGACATCAAACGAAAATAAAATACGTTGGAAAAAATCAAACTTAACGTCTGGCATGTTTCACTTAATTTTAAGAAATATGACATTTTAGATTAATCTGGATTTAAGCACTTTAAAATATAACTTTCAGTTCTTTCAGTTCTTTTCCAAAAAGTTGGAATGCACATGGGCAAAGTTAGGACGTTTTGTTTGCATGGCATAATACTTTATGATCCCTGTTAGGAAGTTTCTGTGCTGAATATGACAAGGATAGGATTGGGATATATATAATACTACAGATAGCCTTCCAAAGTAAATCCATCAAATTCTTTGCAGTTTATAACCTACTAATATCGTCCAACAAGTTAATGCCGAATTACTATGTGGACATTGGCGTTGACCATGAGCTTCACTGACTTGTGGACACATTGATGGTGCTCTTGGGATTTTTAAATCAAAGTATTGGACTGCATAACCAGAGGGAGGGGCAGTTTGTTTTGATTTGAGGGCGCGTATGAGTGCCCAAATGGCACTGAATGTGCGTAAAAGCGTCATGATGTTGACGTGCAGCGTTATTGTCGCTTCTGTTTGAGGTTGTATACTGGGCATTTGTGCGTAATCCGTGTGCGTAATCTTCATATTGGGATACGGGTCGCTTGTTGACAATCACGATGGAATATCGTCTCTGTACAATAGAGGATGAGTTGCACTTATGGTGATCAGACATGAAAACCATGAAGTCTTGCGTGTGTTTTACAGACCCAGTGTATGAACCTGCAAAGAACTTTCACACGCATAACCAAGGAAAGAAAAAGAGTGTTGGTTTTATTTAACGAAGCGAGAAGAAACATGCGACTTGCCAGCCTTTAATATTACCTCCCTGTGTTACCAATAAAACCATGCAAAATGTACACAAATAAATCAAACCTTTACGGCGTGAATAATGTCAGCAAGCAATCAGTGATATATAATTGTAAATAAAAGCTGAGATGTGATCTAGAACCAGCGACTATAAGAAACAAACACATTGTTCTTCTTTAGCCATCCTTTAGCTAAATAATTGTGATCCTCATGACTGTCACTGTTATTTTTTTATATTGATTAAATATAAGAGAGAAATGTGGGTAAACGGTATGTCCAGTCCATTACACCCCTGCTAATAGTACACTTACAATAAACTGTCCATGCGTATCGTAAATAATGTTGCATAGGCTAAGATGCCCGCAGCTCAATTTAGCTTAATGTATTTTCTTTTTAGCATAAAATCTACTCGCTACTCACTGTGTGGTGTTTCCAAAGCTCTGGAGTTCAAGGCAGTGGTCCCCCCGCGGTACCACTGCAACGGCGAGTCTCTGTATGGGGACCGGGCTGTGGAGCTGGAGCCATCGGGAACCGGAGCGCTGGTGTCGGCGTGATGTGAGTTCAGGACTCGGCCGTTAGAGACGGTCTCCACACCAGCATCCCCTCGACTGCTGTCC
This sequence comes from Thunnus albacares, assembly GCF_914725855.1. NCBI lineage: Eukaryota > Metazoa > Chordata > Actinopteri > Scombriformes > Scombridae > Thunnus > Thunnus albacares. The sequence continues at coordinate 9,952,289 of NC_058108.1, read as the reverse complement.
GACGCAGAATCCTGCCTATTCCGCCCCGTGCCCAGCAGATTCTCGATGAAAAACGACGACGCCCTCGATGAAGTGGGAGTCTGGTTGTCCGTCAGCTTCTCCTGCATGTTTTCCCGAGCTCACGGTGTTTTTTACGCAAAAACCAAGCGAATCCTCTCTTGATCGAGCGTTTAGGCGACCGAAAGTCCCAGCAGTCATTTCAAGCGCCGCTGCCTTTGCGCTGTGATCGGATGAGGAGTCATGGCAGAGACGGGACGGGGATCTCCTCGGTGCCAGCGGGAGGAGAGGGAGACGGAAGCAGTAGTACAGTGAAACGTCAAGTCAAACGCGTAACGAGCCGAGGGCATCCAGCGATTGGACGAGCACAATAGCAAATGGGGTTTTCCAAGGAAAGGAGAATTATTGTCTCTCTGCGTCAGCCGCTGCTGTGTGTGTGTGTGTGTGTGTGTGTGTTCACGTGCAGGCCCGTCCCCTCGAGGCCATGCAGGCAGGAGAAAACCTCTGTTCGTGGTACAGCGCTCTTTATTTGGGTCAATTAGAGTGCAAATCAAAATAAAGATCCGCCAGGGCAGCAGCCATGCCCGGGGTCGAGCCCCCCCGGTCCACTCTGATATAGGAAGCGCTCACAGTCAGCTATTAGCTGGCAGGGAACGACAGTATGGAGCCTGTCATTTTTAAGGGTGTGTGTGTGTGTGTGTATGTGTGTGTGTGTGTTTATACCATTAGGCACGGAGCAAAAACCAAGGTTACTTGTGTTTCAATCATTTTAGAGTCATTATTTAAAGCTTTGATAACCTTTGGCAGCATCTGGAAGACGCTGACTTTTCTATTTCCAGTATTATACAGAACTAAATTGAAAAATAAGATGAGTGGTGGTTCACAACGGCATGATGTTATCGACCTCAGGAGTCAGGAACGCACGTGCTTACTGAACCGTGCAAAATGGCACGTGAAACGCCGCGTCTTGAAAGATGCGGCTGCTGTCAAAGGTTATCAAAACTTTGTGTAATGGCGCAACATAATAATAGGACTGTTTATCTGTAGCTGCCTGGTTTAATTAGGACCAACTAAACATTTTCTCCTTTATCTCAAGATTTAGAATTGATCGGCAGAATTATGAAGGCCCATTTGTCGATATAGTGTTGTTATAGAAGCCTGTCTATATCGCTGTTTTAGCGCAGGATTACCTCAGCCTAATTATTTTATTAAGTTTCTATTTTAAAGAAATAAGTAGTCGGGATTGTTCTCAAAAATGAATATTAGTGTAAAACAGTAATGGGAACGCACGTTTGATTTGTTGTGTTTTCGTCTTGTTTTTCTTCTTCTTCAATTATTAAAGTTAACATTTCCATTTGACTTTAACACCAGCCCTCGGTTTCTCAAAAAAATTAGCCACAAAACAGCAAATAACATCCTTAAAAATTTGATGTAGACATAAACACCCAAACCGAGTCCCCTAAAATAAACTAATAAACTTAAATAAAATTATATAATCCCCAAACTGTCGCTCCTGCTTCATTGATGGACCAAGAGGGAAGCTTTCAAGCAAGTAGCCAATGTTTACAGCTTCGGTAGGGCTACTAACTTGCTGTGAACATTAAAAAGTTCATTTATTAAGAGTAATATGTTTCCAGTGAATACAGCCTTCATCGCGCATATCAAGATAAACTTACCACTATTAGATCATCTGAAAGATTTAAATGAGTGCTGACGGGCGTCTTTACCCTTTTCGTTGAAATGGCAAGACATTTGAGCTTTTTATTTCCCTCAATGGAGTCAGCGGTGCTGACCTTTAACTTCAGCCTCTCTCTCTCTCTCCCTCTCTCTCCCTCTCTCTCTCCCTAAGGCTAGACTTACCCTTTGACAGAAGATCAGCGGTAATGTGCTCTTCAGTCTAACACTCAGCGCAGACAACAGTAACATGAGCCGTGTGTTGAAGAGCTGAGTCTTGCACCTGTCTTCTAATATCTCGCTCAATAAAGAGACTTAATATGGCGTTGGCTGATGCGCCTTTAATTCTGATTTGTGTCTCCCCACGAGGCCAAAAAGCCCACTTGTCTCCCTCAAGCCAACAACACTAGCGAAATTGATATTTCATTATTTGAAATTAACAATGTAGCCCAAGCTTCGTTCACTGAATTATTATCGAGATTTTAATTATTCCACATGCATGAGATGAGGGGGGAAAGCCAATAACCGTTGAATATCTTACCTAAACAAACTCAGTAAATGTGGAAGACAGAGGTAAACACAGTTGATCAAACCCTACAAGATCAATAAAGTCAATGTATAATGTTTAATGCTATTTATGATATATAGCCAAAGGGCAAATTCTATTAAATCTAGTAAATAATTCACAAATTTATCTCAGATACCACAATTGCAGTGGAGTGTTAACCATCACAAAAAAACCCAAAAAACTTTATATATATATAGATTCATTAACAAAAAATGCTACTCTTGTCCCTCATGGATTGTTCACTGAAGAGGTTGGTTAAAGTTAATAAAAATTCAGCTACACAATCTGACAGCCTTTCAGTGTTATGAAAATATTTTTTGCGTTACTGCAGTTAATAGTTTCCAGATTAATCTTAATAAATCTCACTCTTTCTCTCTGCAATGTAGGCGTACTAAAAAAAACTTCATTGCCACATGATAGGCTAATTATCTAACTGACTAAAACTTCCAGAAGTGACCATTGATCACATGATGATGTGTGTTTGCCGGTGCTAGCTGTTCCAGAAGAGTGGACCGAGAGCAGAGTTAGTGATATTAAATCATGATCAGATAAACATCAGTGGCTCTTATTCGTGTCTTTTCCTTCGCAATCAACAGCATTCTTGTGAATTTCTCATTCATCACTCATCACCACCGTTATCTCTCTACAGTCTCATCGTCCTAACCCCGTCTGTGCATACAAACCTGAGCATGTATTCCGTGTAGCTATTTGATTGAGTTTCTGTTTTAGGTGTGTTTGCGTGTGTCAAAACCCCACATTAGATCAGGTTTCTCTGTGTACACCAGGCCGTCTGAACGATGTGGCACCCCGGCCAGCGCCCCCTGCTCTGGGGGCCGACAGCCCAGACCCAGAGGCCCCTCTCACTTTTCTCTCTCCCTCCTCTTTCCTCTCTCTCTCTCTCTTCCTCCTCTGATCTTTATCCAGCCTGGCGTGCCCTTTGCTTTATATGGCCTGCTGGCCCGCTACCCAGCTCCGCAGCCACGACCCCCTCCATGCCACCGCAGCTCTGACATCAGCTCACTACCGAAATACAGTTTCACCACACAAAATCATATCATCAGCATGAGCTCCGGGAGACAGCTGCATCAAATTGACCGTGTTTCTCCAGTTGGCGGTGGCGAGTGTTTTCCAGCCGTCGGTGCTGCCAGGCCTGTAACACAGCGTTACAGTTTGTATTATCATCCAAGAGAAAAACACAAGTCCACTATGGGATGGCAGTGAGGCTAAATTGCATGGTGTAGGAGAGCAAATTGGCTGTGCATTATATATTTTGGAAATCTCACACAAGACCAAAATCAAACACTTTCCAGTACTCTCGTTGGCAACCGTAACTAATTCCATTTTCTTCTGTTCAGAGATGATATTTTTATTTAAAAAACTAACAAGAATGAAATGGATTTGTATTTTAAGTCTACTTTTCTGTTTGCAGTATTTTATTTGAATTGGTATTAACCAGCCAGTCTCCTGTTTTTTTATTTTGAAATTACCCAGGTCTAATCACAATTTTATAACGGCCATTACTCCTTCAAGTGTGATTTTAACGGCCCTGGAGTCCAATGCTCTCTGAAGAGGTTTACAGTCAATGAAAGTGGAGACAGTTTGACCTACTTCAGTGAGACAGGCAGGCAGAGACAGGAAGGCATGTATCTCCTCTAGGGTATTTCACAGCTCCCTTTTACATTAAGAGGTCTTCATAGTGACTCAGTGAAGTATAGTGACCTCAGCTGACTTGCATTTTTAGGCAATGCAAGCACACCCACATGTATGAATACAAATACACAGAGTATGTGCAAATTCGTGTTTGTTTGTCAATTTCTACAGTGAAAAACAAGTAATGGGCAATTTAGTTATTATTTAATAACACTAGCAAAACTGAACCGCTGAGACTTGTAACATTCACACTGAGATTAGAGACCTATCACATCAGCAGACACTTGTCTTTGGTTTGTAGGGGGCCCTCTGATGGTTAACAGAGTGCAGTGCACCTAAGGCTCAAATATCACACAAATTTCAAGCAGTTAGTCGTCATCAGAGCAGTATATGCAGAAACTACTTTGCACCATGCTGGTTAGAAAGCAGCCAAAACGGCCTTCCTGCAGTAATTCCATAAGCTGTCATTACCCTCTGCTAATACTCTGCTGGCAAGCCAAGTGCCTGCTGAAGTTGAGCAAAGCATGAAGGTGCAATTGTTGATGGTTTCACAAGTTCACAAGTGTATTAAAAGATGAATATATTCTCTTTCTTTGTGAACCCACAAAAATGTGGTTTGTCCACTTTGAAATCATTTAATTTTTTTTTCAGCCTGTTTAATAGTAGAGTGAAGAAACCTTTTCTTCTCTTCTCCTACTTAGGCTCTTGCCAAATCTTGCAGCATTTTATTCTCCGGCACTCTAACAAAATCTCACTGCATACTTACTCTCCTTAACTGGCAAGCCAGCTTAGCCGGACTGTGCTAGCTCTGGCATTAATAATTCACTGTACATAATAAGTTGATGCTGCAGAGTTTGTTCTCATTGATAGTATTAGCCGAGGTGAGCATTCTCGGCCAGACTTTGTGACGCCAGCAGACCGGCATAAAGTGGGCTTTAATTGCCCATAATCTCTGCCGTTCTCTTTCCTCTCAGTGCAAGTCAACAGCATATAGCCTACAAATGCCAGACCTGAGCAAGGCATTTTTAACTCCATATTAACCGGAGTCTCACAGTAAGGAATGCTTGGAAGAGATTTTCAAGAGATTGGGGATTTTTACACCCACTGTTACCGTGCTGGGATTTCAAATGAACACTTTTATATTTATATCCAAAAGCAAAACAAGAGCTTTACACCCTAGGGGCACGTTGTTGTCCTTCTTATTAACGTTGCCACACCTGAAAACGCACTTTTACCAAAGACACAACAAAGAAACAAAGAAAAACATTGGATTCTCCTTTTTAAGAAATGCTAGCACTTTCCTTCCACATCTGTTTATCTCTTTCATTATTAAGAATGCATCCAGAGCCTGCTGTAACCTAGTTTCTTGATCATTCTGCCTGATGAATTTGTGTCAGTGGGCCACTCATTTGAAGAATAGAGTTTGTTTTATATATGGTAGAGTAAACATTGAGTCATTAGCAGGCTTGATGCAGGATAATGTCATTTCAAAGTCCCTAAATTCAGAGGTCAGACCTTTTCATCTCGAGTTAAATGGTCAAGTTCAGGGATTTTGACCACAGGCCTCCTTTATTTCCACACAGTCTGTATTTCATTGACAGGCAATAGCATGAGTACATCACATCAAATTATAACCGAGTGGGTTTTATGGGAAGGAAACTTTAATTACAACTAGCTGGACTTTTGCACCCGACTGTGAATCTACAGACTTGCTGCAAAATGCTGATTTCTACAGTAAAGATCTTAGATATATTTTTGTTATGAAAACAATTTCTTCTTCTTCGCACTGTGTCAAAACTGATTTAACATTTGAAAATTCTGCTATACACGATCACATATAGACTACTGCCAATTTATGTTTTAACAAACTATTAAAAAAAATCAGACCTGTCCATGGAAAAAAAGTGTAAAATATAGTCATCTAAATATCATTTTATTTATTATTTAGTTGTTCATTAATCTGTCTACTTAGTGTGTTAGTCATGACAAAAATTCGAGGATAATACCTGAGAATAATTCAACATTTTAAGTTCCACTCGGCCTAATTAAAACATAAATCTTCTATATTCGTTATTGCAACTCATACTTTCAGTTATTTAAAACGCTGTGAGAATTTTTTTGCTGGCAGCATGAGCCAGTGGTCAGAAGCTCAAGGTCAGACAGCTCTGATCTCTCAAAAAATCTGACTGTGTGAAGGGTTAAATTAAAACAAGTCAAAGTATTCCCTTTCATCTTCCTTGTTCTTTAAAATGAATCCACTTAATGGACAACAGCACAGATATCTATCTAAAGACAAATAGGATTTCTGTTCGACAAAGACCCTATCCCTGCAACTCTCAGCTTATTATTTAGGAATATACTGAGTTTATTAACACAAGTACGTCTATGAAAAGTGGTTAAATTAATCAGGTAACTTTATCCCTGATTAAAACTCTTCCTTTCGGGACTACCCGAGACCACCTCTGCCAATTTCTCCACTTATAAGGCCTTAGGATTTCTCTAACGGGAATGTCCGTTTGTTTAACCTCTTTACGGTACGTTAACCCCTGTCAGGACGTACTCGTCAGCCCAGTACAAAGGGGCTGAAAAGCGGGGACCTTTCCCCCTCGTCCGACCCTGTGCTCAAATCCAAGCCTGCGTTCCTGCTCAAAGTGCTTAGAAAGTCTTCATACGGTCCCTCGAAAGAATAGAATGCGGGGCAAAATGAGGAGAGTAAAACATCACCATGGTCATAAAGTCACTTTTAAAAATGGTCACTATAAAATTCAAACACCACAGCCACTTTTAAAGTTAAATGATGCTTCCACATAGAAAATGCGAATACAATGAATTCCCCTCGGAGCCCCTGGGACCTGTAGTCTCTCTGTGTGTTTTGTCTCTTGTAGAGGAACATGTTAATGGCCTCTAAGCGAGGTGTAATATTTCTTTATAATTTCTTGCCATAGTTGGAAACACGTGGCTGGGGGACTTGCTGACCTGCTGTAATAAGCTTATGGCAAATACATGCATCCATGTGCGCTGGGGGCCAAGACCCGCGCAGCGTTCAATACTGAACCAGAACCAGGCTTTGAAATAAGGAATTTGGTCGTACTGTACATGGGAAGGAGAGCTCTAGTTCAACTGGACACTTAACACTGCATTTAACAATGACATCCGATAGATGGATCCAGTTCCCGGCCGGGGGTAGACAAAATAACGAAAACACTTCATGAGAAGAAATTTTAATTTTGAACTACAGCGCCTGCTGTTCAGCTCCTTTTTCTATTTTTAGTCTTTTGGAAGTTTGGTGCACATGACCTGGCCTACTTTTTTAATTGCCCGCTTTGAAAACTCCAACTCATGACTGGCAGAACTCTTTTACAGCTCAATAATATCAAAAAGTCTAACTTGTATTGTTATAAGTTACAGTCATTTCCATGAAGCGTTTACTGTCGGTTACAGTTAAATATCGAGATTTGCTCCTGGTTTGAACGAACAAAGTTTACCAGGCTATCACGTTGCGGTTTTAAACTAATCTACGGAAAAGAACAAACGGCTGGTGTTGCATTGTTTCTCCCACTCAAGCTTTAATGGCCTTAGCCAATAGTCACTCATTAGAAATCAGATTAGCAGCATATTAGGGTTAAATCTCATTTAATTTTGCGTCATAATAAAAAATCAAAACATCAAGGCAAACCATGTGAGTTTTGTTTTTTATTCCCTGCAGTCCCAGAGTTTGTTTGAAAGCCTGTTTATTCAACCTCGCGCCCTCAATGTACTGGCAGGAATTCAGCTGGTGAAAAGGCCACGAACCAATAGACAGTTTCTCCTCTCTCTCTGTGTGTTCACTCAGCTCATGCTCAGATGAGCGCCTATCACATTAAACGATCGCGTGAGAAAGAAGAGGAGGGCACGAGAAACGCACAGAGAGGGTACGGGGTCGAGGTCGCGCGCTATAGTCCCTCTCCGCGCGCTCGCTCCTTTAATTAGCCGCCCGAGCTGAGTAAATTAGGATGGCCGTCAGCACCACCCAGTTCAAATGACTTCATTTTCCTAAGAGAGTCCTAGTCCGCTGCATATTTTGGGGATATGATGTAGCTCTCTGACACCTGGTCACTCCATATACAGGTAAATTAATAGACCAGCCAAACGTGTATTTGCCGCACGCTCCGTCACTGAATTCGGTTTCTATCAGCAGATTCTGACGAATTATACACTGTTACAAGAAGTTTAGTTTCTCTGACACCGAGGTTGGTTATCACGGGGTTTATTCTGCTCTTTCAGGACTAACAGAACCACACTGTCAGTATTTGGTGGATTTATCTGCGTTTTACCAACATTCAGAGTTGAGATTTTTTTAAACAAATAATGGATAAAATTTAGTAATTTTCGTCACAGATTTTCCCTATTTTGTCCATCCAAAATAAAACATTAATTAGATGTTATTGTCGCCAATTGTATGGCTCTCGGATTTATTTTCTTCCTCTAGCATATTTCCTATTGTTGAAATGTCTTTCCATACAAAAATGAGAAAAAAGAATCAACACCATTAAATCACTAGATAACTTGTGTAAAATAACTAACTAAAATAAACACAATATGATTGATAATTAGTTGCTTTAGTCCCACTGTATATTTTTTGTTGTTGTTCAATGAAATTATACAAAAATGTATTATACAAAATGTAACGCAGTGTATTGTTGATGAAACAAATGTCTGTTGAATTGTTATTTTAATCACATTGTGTTTTTGGAAACAAAAGGAATACACAGCGATGCTGTGCATAGTGATTAAATGCTCCCTTCTGTTGTTGTGCACAAGAAGGATAGATTCAGTCATTAATTTGTGTGTTTACTTCAATTTAACCTTTGCTGCTGTCACTGTCCAGCGGTGAGCTCAAATAAACAGAGAGGTAATCACAAAAGTAGCTTTTTACCGCTCAGCTCAAAGACTGTATGTTATGTTAAGTAATCATAAGAACATGACTCAGGTTTTGATGTCGACTTACAGCGTGAACACAATGTGAACATTTCCTCCAGCAGTGTAATTATCATCATCTCAGTATGCAACATATTTTAGTTGCATTTACGTGGCTTGTGTATTGAAATGCAACACTATTATCACATTTTGATTATTTATATATATTTGCGTAGTAAAAATCAGTGAAGCACAAAGATAGTAAAACTAACACACTAACTAGTTGATCTAATGATGTAGAAGGTGTAACCTGCACAGTACACTTAATGTAATGCTGAGGTGGAGGAGCTTACCTCTTGTATTTAACAATTCACATATAAATAGAAAAAGTGAAACTGTACTAACTATATTCCTATGACAATAATAACTATACCTTATAAATGAAAAGTAACTTTTTAACTGACATCAAAAAAGAGAATTACTGCAAATTTAAGCAATAATGAGTGAAAAGTAAATTCCAGGTTTGGAATTATTTAGAGAACAATGTCTTCTAGTTGACTTGCTCTGCTTTATGTAAAACGTGCATGCTGAGACTATACTCAAAAACAAATATTATTATATAATTTTGTATTAATTGTATTTCAATATAAACTTTGTGTCTTATGCAAATATTTGGTGGAGGTATATCTCCTACTGGAGCAATAAATAACAGCAAAATTTACTAGAAAGGGGGGGAAGTATTCCCTTTCATCTTCCTTGTTCTTTAGAAACATCTTGTGTGGCACTCTGAGGCAGCAGCTGATATAAGAGCAACATTATGACAAAATTATTGCTCATTGCATTTATTTTTGTAACTATTATAGAATAATTATGGAATAATCCAGACAACACAGACATGCAAACAGAGTCAGAGAAAAGACATATTTCAGAGACTCAGATATTTAAAAACGGGAAAAGGCGATAGATGAAGAAGACGACAGAAGTGGAGTAAAAAAGTAAAGGGGGGAGGAGAGTCGAGATAACAGTGTAGTGAGGGCAGTGGTGCTACCCTAACCTGAAGCTACATAAGAGTGAAGAGCCTGTGTGTGTGCGCATGCATGTTTGTGTATATATAAGTGTGTGTGTGTGGATTGGGATCTGAGTGCACGTGTGTGTGTGTGTGTGTGTGTGTTAGTAAGACGCCAGGCTGCACTCTGTTTTCTACAGTCTTGTCACGCAATGTTCCTTGAAGCCCCGCCCTTCTTCCACTACCACACTTCCTGAGTGTGTGTGGAGTCCTCCTGACCTACCATCCAACATACACACACACACACACACACACACACACACACACACACACACACACACACACACACACACACACGCAATCTGAGAAACGGCCTATATTCAGTAGCTCTCAGGCTAAAGCGATTATGGTATAGTCTCCATAGTCTCCACTCTTAGTTTGCAGTCAGGGGTTGGGCGTGTTTGGGCCCTTTTAATGTGGTGTCAATGAATTAGTGAATACAGGGATCACCTTAATCTGACCCTCCCCCTCCTGGGCTAAATCGCTCATGTGGTAACACAATACCATTGATGCAAGATGCAATGTTCCTAATCTCTATCACAAGCTAATGGGGGTATTTGCAGTATGGATCATCAGTGAAATAAGAAATGACACGACGCTGTCTGAAATGAGGGACTGCATCAGTCTGATTGAGTGTTGGCAGTGAAAAGGCGTCTCTTCTTTCTTTCTGATACAGTGTTTGGAGCTGTTCTGATTACACTGGTTTCAGTTATGTTGGTGACTTGACTCCATATATGACATTTTTACACAAAATTGATGAAGAAATTTACTGGTCAATTTGTAGATTGTCTATATTTTATGTCACATCACTCAAAACATCTCTGAACATTTCAGCTAAAAGCATGATGCCTCTTAGGGAAGCTAAGTAATTATGAAAGTGTAGTTTGTTACATAAACCTATCAAAATTTCAAATAATGTAAATATTGTTATAACTTGAACTGAAACATTTTGTAATTTCACACAGTAAATAATCATATCCTATATAATCACACAACCATATAAATTCACCAGATACCTAGTATTTCCTAAAATCTTAATATGCTTGCATTAATATTTCAAACTAATAATTTTGATTTGTAAATATTTTGCTGATACACTTTTCTCAGCAGCCTCATTTATAACTTTCTGACCGTGTTTTTCCTTTTTCACTGAAAGAAATTACAGTTTTAAAAAGAGAGAAAAATATTACAAAAGGGTGTTTTTTTGTTTTTAGTTGTCTTTGTACATTTTGTAATCTGAAATAATATATTATCTTTTTGCTGATAATTCTGTATTCAAAGGAGTAATATATTAGTAATTCAATTTGCGATTGATTTTGGAAGGTTAAAAAGAAAATCAGATGAATTCATTGGATCAAAAAAAAAAAAACCCAACAAAAGTTTAAAGTTTAGAAAAGTTTGAGTAAACCGATATCTTCCACAGTGTGTAATTTACCCCAAAATACTTATTTTACCAAGATGTTATACATTTGTAACGCAATATACTATATGTTCATAATTAACATATCTTGTGTTAAAATTGCATAAATTTAATTTGAAATGTTGAGATTAAGTTTCTTCCATACTGCATGTGTTCTAATAGTTTTAATATTTCATCAGACAAGTTTAGTTTTCATGTGCTTTTAGCTCAGATAATCTGTTTCAAAATGTAATTAAAGCCAACTTCGGAATAGCAGTTTTGATTTTCTTCACCTCTGACCTGCATTTCCTTGAATGTTTCCTGTATATTTCCAACGCTGTAGCTTTCCCAGAAGTTTTCTCAAAAGTCAACCTGAATCATAAGTGAAGAATCTCACACTTCCACAAGATCATACATTTCCCAGAGAAACATGCGGAGAAGCTTCTGCGTGTGCATGTGCGTGCATGCGTGTGTGTGAGAGAGAGGCATGATTAGATACATGGAGGCCTACTGCAGAGTTCTGCCCTGAGTATTCTGGCTGATGATTGGATGAAACTACACAGTTTCCTCTCTCTCCACAGGTCCCTGGCCTTTGTCAAGACCCATACTGTCAGAAAACATTTGCACCTAGTCAAGCACGCGCACACACATACACACACGCACATACATTCAGGCATGCACACAAAGATAGGCATCACCAGGTGGCGCCAAAGTATATGTTTTCATTAGTTCCCTCTGCAGCTTTGCACAATGATCCTCTGGGCTTTCTGCTAACACTATTGTCACTCATCCTCTTCTTGTATGATTAAGTCATACAGCGGCATTTCCCTTGAGTGAATCTCTGAACTGAAACCATGAAGAACTATTGAAGTAACTGAGTGTCCAAACATAAACCCTTTTAAAGTTAATCTCACCTCTGAGCACTGATTTGCTCTCTGTGTTGGATAATGATTGAGTTAATTAATATGTATCCTGATTTAATGTGATTCTAATTTAAACATTCAGTTTTTGTAGCAGAATCTGACTTTAATATGAATACCAACCATGAGATGGCACTAGAGTCAAACTAATGCAGCCTTGAACGACCACCTCCCCCCCCACCCTGAGTTATTTGTCCCTAGTTGGCATGGCAACAGGTATGCTTTTCTTCTCCTCCTGAAGGGTTATACTTTCCAACGTCCTTCGCTCTACGTTGATACCTTTTTGGCAAGGCTAATGGTTTGAGCACCACTCAAAGAAAATCACTCCCAGTTCTCTCTTGAATTGAGCAGAGGTGCAGCAGTGCACTGAATTGAGTTGTGGCAACAGATTCAGATGTAACATGCTTTTTGTTGAAATATCAAGACTTGTTAGATTTCACTGACATAGTGTTGGTATTGTTGAGTGAAATGAAGCATTTTATTTTTATTGAGACACAAAATTACCAATTTTTCCACATCATATCTTACATGATTGCTTTCAGTATCACCAAACATCTGCTTTGATTTATGTCGGTGTGGTGTTGAGATGTGATTTCAATCTTCCCTCAAATATTTAATGATTGATAAGAATTTAAGCCACTGTCATTTGTCAAATGCCTTTTTTATTAAGCCTGACACTTGTTCAGCCTCTCCACTTCATGAATAAAATGTGAGGTTCAAATTATTCCACTACAAATTGCACCAACCCCATTAGCCTCATAATTACTTATGTGATTTAAGTCGGCTGTCCCACAGTACAGCTGAATTTCATTCAAGCATCTAATAGAGATTGTTTTAAACCTGTGAACCAGGCTAATGGTACGGTATAGGCTATGGTTAGATAAGCAGCAGTGTTTGAGGACTGGATATTAAAATGTAACACATGGATGTGAACAAAAATTTAGGAAACAGCAGTATTCAGAGAAAAAACTTAGCAATACAATAACAGCTAGAATGCTGAAGGTAACATAATGGAAGGAAAATACTGACTTTATACAGAAACACTAATGACTCAATGAAGAGCAGCTGGGAAGGCAAGGTGTCCAGAGCTGATGAGTTGATTGGGAACAGGTGTGCAGAGCAGTCAGCTGGTGAGGTTGTTGGTGGACAGGTGAGGCATGACTGGCTCTGAAAAGCAAACACGCAGGGAGAGGCAGAAGAGGAGGAAAGGGGGGATGGTGCTGATTTTGGGCCGACAGAAAGCACTGATTCAAGCTGTTATTGTTTGTCAGAATGTGAATCAGTGGACTCATTTATCTGAGAGATCACGCTGAGTTACTGACAACTCTGCCCCCCCCCCCCCCCCTTTAATAACTACTGCTGTGGTGCTCTCGAGCAAGTGCAATGGTGATGTTCGGTGATCAAAGGAATAAGACTGTTGTCGTGGTTGGCTCTGTCATCAGGGTGTTCTGGGTGCACAGTAGCCCACCATGACACGATGTGTCATTTCTAATTGGTACAAACAGCAATCCAGCAGCAACGACAGTCTGTCATGTTCCCTCACACCACACACCCATTTACCTTTGTGTTGGCATACTGCCAAACCCATCTCTCTTAACCAGTCTCAGGCTGTTTGTCTTAAAATATCGAAAAAATTTCAGCTGAAAATTTCTGTTGAAGACCTTTTTAACAAACATGAAAAAAAAGATTTCAGGACTTGAAAAAGTTTTTTTAGATTAGTTAGATGAAGATTTTTACCCAAGTACTTGTCTATTGTTGGATGAAGGCTCTTCAAAGAGCAGACGTCTAATAGATTTTTTAACTCAGATCCAAGCTCGATATTTTTCTGTCTTCATTAGTGTTTTGTAAATGACCCCCCCCCCCAACACCCCCCTTTCTTTTTTTTGTTTAACATCCACCAAGTGAAATGTAAAATCCACATCAGTTCTAACAATCTTGTTGCAGATGGGGGTCTAAACTCCCAAGGGTCCACAGAAGTCTTAAAGAGGATATATTATGCACACTTCCAGGTCTACGATTTTATTCTGGGGCTCTACTGGAATATCTTTGCATGATTTACAGTTCAAAAAACTCCTTATTTATCTTATGCTGGCTGTTTATGCAGCCCCTCAGTTCAGCCTTTGTCCCCCCCTCCTGATGAGCCGACTCTGTTCTGATTGGTTAGCTCCTGGAAGCTGCCCCTCACTAGACTTCCGCTAGCTCCTGAGACTATATAAACAAATAATAGTAATAATAATAATTTAATTTCACCTCTTTCTCTTGTTCTTTACTTAGTAACAAACATAGCATTAAAGTGGGCTGAAGCCCTGGCTTTTGATTTTTAGGTGGCATTTTTACATACATTCGCCTCATATTTTAGAACTTTGACCATATTTAACATAGATATCCAACATCACAATAGTATATATCAATCACAGGAAATCACAAATAGCACCAAAGTTATGTCCCCTTTAAAGAGACAGTATACTTTGGACCAAGTGCTTGTCAGATCATGGGACAGCTCCTGAGACCCCCTCCCCAATTCAAGAGACTGGGTCTTTCAAACTCACTTTTTTTATTCTTCACACAAGTAAGTCCGTCTCAATTTGTTTGCACATCATGTGCAACATCAGAGACTGAAAGTGCACACCGTTTTCCTCATTTGTACAATTTATTGCATCGTGCCCTTCTTTATGATGACAGGTTTTTCACTCTGCCTTCGAGTGTGGTCATTAAAACAAGGTTTGATCCCTTTTGCCTTTAGAGGTGTTCAGACGACACTATGTATGAACTGGTGGGTTTGAAGAATACTGAACCCTTTAATCCAGCCCTCTTCATTTCTCGTCTCGTCTTTGATATTCATACAACCCCAGCAATCCTTTCCTCCAAGAACAATGTGTTACATTATTAATTAAAAATGTAATGCACAGGGGGAATTGCACAAATGTTTCTTCTGTCCTCACAAGTATGAATAATATTTTGTATTCAGTGTTCTCATACTACATCCTCAATGATGTCCAATCTGCTGTGGTGAGACAATGTACCACTTCACAGATGCATGTCTATGAGGAACATTAAGAAAATGTCTGTTAATGTGTCTGGGTGCTTATGTCTTTTTGCAAGAGATGCAGAAAGGCGGGAATGTAATTTCTTACCATTTCCTGGCATCCATCCTTCACTAAGTTTTCTGTTCCCCTCAGGGTTGCGAATGATTAAGAGCCTGAGATATTTCAGTCATATTACAATGATTTAGAAACGGGCCAAATGTCAAATGGAACAGCATTAGATGGACTGCCTCAGACTGAGTCAGCAGATAGGCTTTTTGTCAAACTCCTTCTGCTTGACTTAGAAGTTTAAACAGCTTATAGGGGTGGTCACACATATATGGATTCTTGGGCAAGGTCATATTCACAGTCTGGATGTGTGGGGAGTGCACAAACACCCACAGGCACTCCTCTGTTTTCTTGCCCTACCCTCTAAACTCTCTTCCTCTTCATTTCTCTCTTCACTTCTACCACATAACCCTGAGTTAGTGGTGTGAAGATAAACAGTGAGTGGAAGTCCATGGAGAGACGTCTAACAACATGAGAGATGTGGGTCAATATTCATTTAAACAGCTCAGATGCCGAGGAACTCTGTGATTGAAATTTTGTGCTCCCTTAGATGCATGAGAGATTGATTTAGAGTTGGCACCTGGGATTTTGTCTTACTTATTACAGTTGTGTTGTGTTATCTACCTGGTTTGGTGTTTGTTCTAGTTTGGTACACTTGGAGTGTGGATTAAATAATTCTGAGATGTGGTGTGGCAGACAGCATAAATGTATTTTGCTATTCACAGAAAGGGATTTGATGAGAGGAAGAGAGAAATGTGATTTGATTAGCTACTGTATGTGATTTTATGCTGCTCATGATGACTCAACTCGTCATTCTTGAGGTCATAGTTTGTGGTGGAATGGAGAGAAGAACTGTGTCTGGGCAGTGAGGGTGTGAATAATTTCACAGCATCATTTTTATTACTACAGTGAGGTTCAGTGCTGTCAGTGCTTGAGTACAAGACTGGAATCCTTCCTTTTTCACCTCCTTTTTCACCTCCTATTCACCTATATCTCATAAATCTTCACTGTAAGGTTCAGTACATAGATGTATTACACAACAGATTATGAATCCAAACATAGGAGCCAGTTTATCCTAATGAGAGCTGCTCGCCCAGCGTGTATATAGAAAAAGTTCCACTTACCCATCTCTTACTGCTTGATTTAAAAAGCAAGTGTGTCTTTCAACTGCCAAACACAAGAATGGCACTATCTTTGCTCGTCTCCTTGTGGCTTTTAAATATATTGAATCTTATGCTTCAAATTATTGAAATAGAAACTGGGACATCCAATCAACAGGCAGATTGGTGTAGAGTCAGCAGTAATATGGGAATTGTACCAGGCAGTCATGGTGAAAAGTGGGAGCTGAGCCTTGGGGCAAAGGTCTTGACTTGTCAGTTAATCTTCTTTCCAGCCCCCAACTGTGGTCATGAGCTTTGGGTAGTGACAAAAAGAATGAGATCAAGGATACAATCGGTCGAAATTACATTTTCCTTGTGGGGTGGCAGGGCTCATGTTGGGGCGACGGCGGCTATAGAGATACCATGTGGTGACCACAAGAACTGTGATTGATCAGCATGTCTGCTTGTGTTCTTACATAAAACTTACTGATGCCGGTGGACATTGTTGAGAGTGAAGACAACATGAAGCAATTTAAAATCCCTCCATTTTCAGCAAGACACATCTAGCAAAGCCTTCTCTCCAGAGAAATTAAGCAATATAGATATGCCGACTGCACAGATCAGTCAGTACGTATTCAGTAATGAAATACGGCGGGCCTTCCACCCGTTGCTCAAATCACAGAGTGAATGCAAGAATGTAAACACAGTGACTTTGGGGAATATAATATAAGCAGGATGCAGTCTGATCATGTACATGCATCAAACTAGTGTTGTAGTGGTATTATCAGAGGGAGTAATCCAGCACGAAACTATAATAAATCAAAACCTACACTGTAGAAATAGGGTGATCTGTGCAAACATCTGGAAGAAAATCTACTACAAGTCAAAGGGAGCCAATTGAGGTGGTCTGGGTATCTGATTGAAATGCCTCCTGGACACCTCCCTTTAGGTTCCTCTGAGACAACCAGCTGGGACCAGAACTCGGGGAACACGCTGGGGGGATTACATATCCCATCAGCAAGTCAATTTATTTATAGAGCACATTTAAAAACAACAAAAGTTCTTTACAGGGACTGAGAAATACAATCAAATAACACAGACATAGTTATGAGGATCAAGGGGAAAATTAATAAAATGTAGAATTAAATAAAGAAAAATGGAATTAAATCCTAAAAACACAACAACATTCCAAAGAGAACAAATAAATACAAAGGAAAAGATCAATAAATAAAATCAGAGTGTGACCATTCATGTCTATATGATGACTATTAAAAGGCTGAAGAAATGGGTCTTAAGACAGGGGCAACAGGGAAGGAAGTCTGGGCTACTGTGTGTACCTACTAAGATACTTAGCTAGTGCCACTCAGAAAAGAGGCGGAAAATGGACAGATGAATGGATAATCTCTGGATGTCTAGGGTATTAAGGAATTTTTCTTTTTAGTTTCAAAGCTGTTTTTTCTTCAGTGGATGATTATCTTAGCCTTAAGGTGCTTTTGGGAAACTGGGCCCAGCACTGTTCCTGTGGGACTGGCGCAGCACTGCCAGTGGCCCATATGCAAAAGCGTATCTCATGTTTTTGCAGCAAGAAGGTAATGAAGGTCATTTTAACACTTTCAGATAAATACTGAGTGGTAATATGAAAGAACATGTATAACCAAATGGCCTGATTAGCCCAAGATGTGGCTGAAATGTTCCTATAGTTTTTCTGTCGATCGTTTAGGAAATGTCAATAACTGAACAGAATTTAAGAGTGTTTTGTGCCCTTAATCCCTCATCAGAAAGAGTATAGTTTAGGTCTCTCAGAATGAGTCAAGAAAAAGTACTTTATTTACCTTTCAATGAACTCAGGTGATATCGCTCATTGTGAAGAGTTTTCTTTCTCTGCCTCTTTTTTTATTGTCATGAGACAAAAGCTTTTCTATTCACAAGGAAAATCAAAACAGGAGAAGAGAAGTATACACAGTAAAACATTTCTCCTTGAAACCAGATTGAGTCAGAGCTACATCTGTAAAACGTCGATGGGAAAGGTTTGTGCCAGGATGGATACTTTAATCTAACACTCGTCTACATTTGCTTTTCTTCTTGCAGAGGCTAATTGGATTGATCATAAAGTCGTCACTAAGAGAGGATTTTTATGAATAATGATACTTGAGATGGGATTAAAGCTTTGACCTTTAATGCAGTCATATAGAAGCTGTATTACACTCCAGATATTTATGTTTAGTCTTAGACATATTATCTAATAGTTGGCCATATTTTGCAACATTTAGGGCATATTAAATCAATTCTTGTTTATATAGACAATAATGGTGACATTTATGATATTTATTGATATAAAACAAGCTATTCCTTTTTTAAAATGTCACTATTTTGTATCCCTGATGGACTTCTGGAACGTTTTACCCCTTATTTAAAAAAAATTGTGTCTTTTGAAAATTCGTGTCATGTCAGTTTGTGCATGCATGCACACACATTGCCTGTTTTATTATGCCATCATCTTCCTGTCTCGAACCAGCAGACCTGATATCCTCAAGCTGTGTGATCACCAGAGTTCTCCTCTTTAGGAACAGAAATAGTTTGCCAGGCACTCTGCCAGCTTCTTCTGGCCTTTTAAAATTTTCACCACCAGTGTTTCTCATTCCAACTGTGCTGACAGTAACTTTCTTTTAACTTGTCCATAGTGACTGGAAAAAAGGGAAACATCCTGCCAACGCATTGAAAGCTCACTAATTAACATGGTGCACCTCATTCTTTTTAACCTGTGTATATAAACAAAGATGTAGAAACAACTGTTTCTATGGGGAGTTATGCTTTCTGACAGAACTTTATCAGCTAATCTGGCTAAACTATTGGTTTGTTCACAACCTGTCTGATCATCTGACTGCTTGTGTCTGTCACTCCATCTATTTTTAGTGACGTTTCAAGATTGTAGTAATTACTTTGATGAGTACAGAGTTATCATAATTGAAATAACTGATGGCTGTAGTTTTTAAATCAAGTTGTAATAAACACTAGATTTCCTTTAAATGTCCAAGAAACCCAGAATTGTGAGTTTCCAGTGGAGCGTTGTTGAGTTGTCAAGGTCGAGTTGAATATTCAGGTTTGTAGTGCTGACCGATCCCAGCAATCAGTGCCGACAGCTACAGTAAGTCCTGAGGAGGAAACGTGTTGAGTGGATTAGTGTGTTGATACTCCATCAGTGTTCAGCACAAACAACCTTTTCATTTGTTTTTTTGTTGGGTTGAACTTGGTGAATCTGCTCCATTATATTTTCACTTCTGGTCATCTTGGTCAAACTTACAGTTGCAACATTCCTTTGTTACCTTTGTGTTGTGTGGAATGTTTGCATGTTGCTACATCAACCTATAAGCCAGTTGGCTTTGTTGTTTTGGTGGTTGTACTGATTTTGTTTGCATTTAATAGTAATGCCCATACTCCCCTGGTATCTGGACTTACACAAGAAAAATCTAAGCAATCAGTGGTGATTTTCTATTGTTATTTGATATTTCTGTAACTACAAATGTTTTGCACATTGCATCACATGTATTTCTACATGTAGTTATAGAAGAAAATTGATTCTAAATCAAGTTTCCTCTAACTTAAATGTCGAGACTGATATTGATTTTCTCATCTCACTCCCTGAAAGAAAGCAAATGAGTGCATTTCAAAAAATGTTGAACTATTCCTTTAAGGTAAATGTTCAAGTACCATGATAAATGAATCAGAGACACACAAACCCACAAAATCTGTTTGAGTGACATAGAACATGCCACAACAGTTAATTAGATGTTGTTTTTTTTTGCTTTTTATGTTTACGTAATGGAGAAACTGGGCCACAGCAACACTTCATTCACTTAATTACCAAAACACATCACCCTCTATCTTGCAGTCGTGATACTGGAGTTCACCCTGTAAGCTGCATGCTTCCACGCTAGCTGTTCATCTGCAGCAGTGTAGCGGCACGGTGTGGCCACCTGGGAGCTTAGACAGAACTGCAGGTGAGATGAGAAAAGTCTCTAAATTTAGTCGCTTGTATGACTGAGTCTCACAGTTTGGTCTGTGGGAAGTAAGAAAAACACAAATGCTCCCAAATGCATATAAAGAAAAAAGTCACAAAACATGTACACTAACATATAGAGTCAACATTACATACAGTGTTACAACCTTGTATCCTCAAGATTGAGCAAACACACACACACAGTTTTTCCACAGAGAAGCAGCAGATTGACTGCATCTTTGTCTTGCAGAGTTTTCACCGTTGTGTGTCAGCTCTTACCCCTGGCTTCCTGTAAATCTCTGTCGGAACACAACGGCTGTTTTGTGGGGCCGTGGAGATTAAACAACCAACAGCTATCGTGGTTAATTAGGTTGCTAGGGCTTTTCTGTCACCGGGGCTGGGCTGATAAATGAAGTGAGCAAAGATGCCTCTGTCCCTCCAGCATTGCTCTGAAGGGGATTATCATTGACACTCTCATTTCAATTCAGCTCACAGGACAATGGACTGACAGAGACGTGAGACAAGCACACACACTCACAAACACACACACACACACACACACAGGTAGACAAGGTAGAAAATATCTCCAACATCTTTTTCTTTATTTAATCTCAAATGAGGAACTAAGAATCCCTTTGCAGGATCACATCTCAAATGTTCTCCATGCATGGACATTTTTCTTTATCTCCCCAGTGATTGGTGTAGATCAACCATGATTAATAAAGACTGCATGTGCATTGTAACAGCTGTCTACATGATCTTATGCTGCATTGCGCACAAACTCTTTTTCTTGCACCTCCTTTCTTTTCTCCTTTACTTTCACACATACACACTCAAACAATCAAATCATGTCTAGACTGGCTGACACCCAAAATCACAGCTCACTGTAAGACATCTTGTTGTTCACTGCCAAACCAAGACGTGTTTGGGTTTTTTTTTTCCTTTTTAGCAACAGACACCAAGGCCTTCTAAAGTTAAAAGTTAAATGTTTTTGTAGTTTGTGTCCCTGTAGTAACCTATTTACCCTCCAAAATTTGTTGTACAGCATAATCTTGGCACAATACACTGACTGACTGACAAGCTTTTATCCCTGGCGCTGTAGTAGTGTTGTCCAGTGTGTGTATAGCAAGTAATAATGACTGGAACTGACACAAGTCAATATTCATCTCTATCACTGTCAACAAACTCCTCTCCATCTTCCTTTTCAGTCAACCTGGAGCTTCAATCTTTGATTCATACAGGTGCTCCTCCGTCCTCCATCTGCTCTCTCTCTGTGACACACACACACACACACACACACACACACACACACTCCTAAAAAAGTGCTGTCTGCATGTTTTGATCGCTAACTTAAGTGGAATACAATCTATTGAACTGGTGGACTCTGGATTAACTAAAGTAAAGTACTGCCTATCTTCTCTACTGAGATTTATGGATTTTGGATTAATCAACATAAAGTGCTTCCTACCTGCTCTACTGGGATCCCTTTTCTCTGGAGGACAGTGGCTGTCTCTTCCTCCAGCCCTGTCCGGCTCCCCTGCATTCTCTATCAGTGTGGAAATCACCCAGAGCTGTACTGGCACTGACTAACTGTAGTGACTGGGTTTTTTCTTCAACTGGAGCTCCTCTCATGTTAGTTGTAATGATCTCCACTGTGTGACTGTAACTGTGGCTGTTACCAACGCTGCCAAACTGCCCAAACAACGCAACTACTTTAGTTATGATGTCCTACACAGCCACACAGCTACAGAGTTTACACAGCTTCCTAATTACACCTGACAAGGGGTTTTTAACCTGCTGCCAAGAGATTGGGATTTTTAGAAACACACCTTATTACATCCATGGAGGCTCACGTCGTAGTTTCTGTGGGGAATATGGAAGCAAATCAAACTTGGGCGTCATCGTTGGAAACATTGCAAGACTACCCTATACCAGACGAGATGCAAATTATGGAATGGATCACGGTGTACTGCAGAGTTTGCAGAGACTTCCATCCTCAGCTCTGTCTCCTGCCACCATGGAACTATACAATCTCTCACCGATAAATCCCTCCTCATACATAACCACATCTTGGACAAGGGGCTTGATTTCATGTGCCTAATTGAAACCTGGCATAAACCCGGGGACTACTCTGCGCAGTTCTGGCCGTGTTGGTGGTGCTTTAGCAATCATACACCAGGCTGAACTGAAACTGTCTCCCCTGCCAATGCCTGATCTTTCTTCAATTTAATGCCTCGTTCTAAAATGTAAACCCTTTTACTCCATGACGGTGCTTCTCATCTACGGCCCCCCCAAACCAAACTCATCTTTCCTCCCTGAGATACTAAACCTCCTCACCTCACTCTGCTCCATGTCAACCAATATTGTCATTGTTGGTGATATGAATATACATGTTGACAATCCCTCCTGTCATTTTTCAGTGGAGTTCCTGCGTCTGATTGAGTGTCTTGGCCTGAAGCAGCATGTTGATGTCCCTACTCAAACCAGGGGGCACACACTTGACCTGGTCATCACTGGCTCCACCACAGAAGTTCTTGCCAGCTTCCTCCTTCGTATCAAAGGTGTTGAAGAAGGTGGTTGCTTCTGAGCTTCAGGACCACCTTAAACACAACAACTTATTTGAAAAATTTTAGTCAGCACACAGCACTGAAACAGCTCTACTCAGGGCTGTGAATGACCTGCTGATGGCAGCTGATGCAGGGTCCCCTTCTCTCCTGATTCTCATGACCTGAGCGCTGCATTTGACACTGTGGATCACACTGTCCTCTTAGAGTGCCTCCATGCTACCATTGGACTGTCAGACTCTGCATTTAAGTGGTTTCAGTCCTTTTTGGTAGGACTGAGTTTTTCTCACTGGGAGAATGCAGGTCTAGATTTAGAATTTCTTCCAGGTAAACAGCCGGAAACTGAAGCTCTTCTTATTGGCAGTCCACACCAGATTCAGCTATACCTCACCTTTGACAGCCAGGACATCCCTCTTTCCTCCTCAGTCACTAATCTGGGTAGTAGGTTTGACCCTCAGCGGACTTTTGATGACCATATACGATATCTATGCAAAACCTCTTTCTACCATCTCAGAAACATCTTTAAATTCTGCCACTCTGTAACCCTGTCAGATGCAGAGAAACTTGTCCATGTCTTTATCTCCTCAAGACTGGACTGGCAATGCACCTCTTCACAGGGATCCCTGGCAGGAGCATCCAGAATCTCCAGTACATTCAGAACAGCACTGCCAGGATCCTGATGAGAGTGTGAAAACACAAACATATAATAACAACTCTGTTTTCCTTGCACTGGCTCCCTGTCTCCTTCAGGATTGATAAATGGGCTGCATTTATTTGGCACCTTTCTAGTCTTCCAACCATTCAAAGCGCTTGACGCTACATGCTTTTCACCCATTCACACACATTCATACACTGATGGCAGGGTCTGCCATGCAGGGTGCCAACCTGCTCATCAGGAGGAGTTTATAATACTCAATCACACACACCGATGGCACAGCCTTCAGGAGCAATTTTGGTTTCAGTATCTTGCCCAAGGACACTTCCACATGTGGACTGGAGGAGCCGGGGATTGAATTGCCGATCTTCCGATTAGTGAATGACTCACTCTGCCACCTGAGCTACAGCCGCCCGAACTACAAGGGATTGACTACAAAGTCCAAAGCTACTCACATACAATTCAATCAAACAGTCATGCGCCTTCCTACCTATAGGAATTGATCATACCACAAACTTCCACCCGCACCTTCAGATCTGCCGGCAGCTTGCTTCTTCAGGCCCCCAGTATTAAGTATTCTGCTCTGCTGCACCACACTTGTGGAACAGCCTTCCTAACCATCTGAGGGCAGCACAGACCCTTGTCTCTTTTAAAAAAAAAAGACCTAAAAACCTTTCTATTCAGGAAGGCTTTTTCATCTTAACTCTTAAGATCTCTTGCTATTTTCTTTATGTTGTGTGTTCTAGGTTATTAATACTGTAGCACATTGAGATTCACCAGGAATGAAAAGTGTAGTAGAAATTAAATATATTATTATAATTATTATTTAGGGCCAAAACAGTGCTGTTGAATGATTCATTATATCCTGCTGGCCCATGACACAAACCTCTTATGGTAGCTGAGAGATAGTCACAGTAAAAAAAAAAAAGAAGAGCTCATCCTTGCATTTCTTTGCAGAAAAAAATAATATTAATTTGCTAAATGGTGTCTTGACTTTACTATCTTTTTTTCTTTTGGTTGAATAAGTTCAAAATCAAATCTGTCTCTGTTTGGTAGACACATTGAAACTGCATGCAGAAAGTGGAAAGTGATAACTTGGTTGAGCCTGTGGAAACATGATACTGGATTTCTAATTTATGCTTGCTGAGATGGAGATGGAGTGTCTGAGAATACTTATGTACCATAAACCATCTGATAGATATGGTAAATGGACTGCACTTATATAGTGCCATTTTGACAACTTAACAGACAAATTAATACATATAAAATATGAAACATAAAATGAAATCACTAAATACTTTGTTTCATATACTTCCTCCTGTTTTTCTTTATTTCTCACCGCTTATAGCATATTGGCAGGTGCCTGTTGCCATGGTTACATCATACATAGACATAGCTATATCCTTGCTGAAGAAGTGTGAGGCAGAGTGGAGAAGTGACTGTCAGACAGGGATGTGTGGCCAGTTGACCCCCTCCCCCCTCTGCTTAAAAGTTTGAGAGAGACTGAGAGATTGATTGCATGTATTCATCGAGGCATCTCCTTTTATTAGCACCTTATTTATTCTTTTAGCATGATGCATGGATGATTAGTATATATCCCTGAAAAAAATAGTAATGATTATGCTTCCCAGTGCTTTTTAAAGAGCTTAACTGTCACTTTTACATTCCGAAAGTCTAATTATAGGCTTTGACACATAATTTAGTCTAATTTATGAATTCCAAAGCCTGATTCTCCGCCTGTGACTCCCTCTGTGAAACATGTAAAGCACCAGATGGGAAAATAATGAACTTTTCTAGCAGAAAGCAGCTGACAGAGGCTTATGATACCAAGCACTGTTGACTGGGATCTCAATTAAGTGGACCATGACATATTAACAGAAAATCGCAGGTTGCTTTAAGTTTCGGAGGTCTTTTATTAAGAGAAACACTCACTCGCCTCCATGTGTTGTTTTATTGAACCTTCAACAATGAAAAAAAATAAAAATTCCAGCCATTACCTTGGGAGCAGACAGTTATGATAACATCATGGTTTCCATGGTGTTGTTACAGTAATGGAGGTAGACGAGTGCCAAGTTAGTCTGTCATTCTAAATGACCGAGGCTGCTGCAAGATTTAATCTTGTCAACATCTTTGAGTGGTAGAAGGGGAAGGGAGGGAGGGAGGGAAGGAGGGAGAAAAAAAAGAATGGATGAAAAAAAAACAGGAAGACAGGAATAAAAGTAAAACGAGGGCAGACAGTGACAGAAATAGCAGCAACGGAAACAATGGAGTGATGGAAGGAGCAGAAAAGTGCTGCAAATGGAATAATAGGGTTTAAAGAGGAGGAGGAGGGCATAAACAGCAGAAGGAAATGGGGGAGCAAAGGCACAGGAGATGACAGGAAAGGGTGAAAGAAGGAAAGAATAGACAAAATGGTAGATGGGGATAAAAAGGCAAAAATATCAGAAGGATTCAGTGGTGTTAGAGGAATGAGTACAGTGCTTATTTAGCTCTCTGCAGTGACTGTCTGACCCTTGCTTCTTTTATCCATCCAAGATCAAAGCACCGAAAAAGCTCGCGAAAAACCCAGGGGAAGGGATTACACATAACTATAGAAGTTCTAGTGCTTTCTGAGTGGATGAAGGACTTTTTATTATCTCATTCTGGCCACCGTCATTATGATTATGATTAACATATCCACATATGTTAGTGTAGCCAAAGCTGCTCTTATATATTTTACACATTAAGTTACAGTTAGCCAAACAATGTTAAAAAAAAAACAATTTAGCAGTTCATTGTTTGGCTCAGAAGTTTTTGAGAGGTTTTCAGAGTAGTTATCCACTGAGACAGTCACCAGAAACAAAGCCATTGTTCCAGTAATTAAAGTAAAGAAAAATATGAAAATGTATAGGATGCCTTGTATGGAGCAAAATACGGTGGTTGTCATAACATTTCACAATATATCCCCAGTACCAGTCTGGTACAATAGATATATTTTTACAGCACCCTTTCAAACGCAGAAGCAATTAAAAGTGCTTTATTCAAGGCAAAGAAATGGTTTAGATCAACATTTAAAGACACAATAAAGAGGGAAATAAAAGTCCATTAAAATAGCACAGCAAAAAAATCCTGCAAAAGTTCAAACCCCAAAGGCCAAATTGGGGTCTTTTAGTGTGAAAAAGACTTCCTTTCTGTGTTTTTGTTGGTTTCCTCCAGGGTAAAAGGTTCAGTATGCTTGAAACAAACTAGATTGTATGAGGTGTTGTTCGAACATGTCTAAGCACTGAAGTGTTTATACCCATTCTGAACTGCCACACTTGAAGGTGGGGAGAAAAGCCTGCCGTCATATCCTCCTCCTGGCTGCACCCACTGCCTCCCTCGTCTCTCTACAAGAACTTTTTGTCTTCTGTCTGTCTTTGACGCAATGAATTGTATAAATGGTGATATGGGCGTACACTGTCAGTCAGTCTCTCCCCGAAGGCATTCGTATTGCTGCACTTTGTTTTATGCAGAAAAAGTAACAAAAGTTTTATGAAAAAGGAAGAAGGAACACATCAGTTTCCAACTTTGGAAAGGTGTTGTGGGAGGGGGTTCCAGGCACTGTAGATGATCCGATAAGCACTTTGTTAGGAGAATGAGGCCTTTAAAGTGGGATACTCTTCAGTCCTGTGAATATTCGCTACGTCTCCCATTCACTTCACCTGACCGCTCATAGCACGTATTTGTTGTTTTGGTGTGATCTCTTGGCAGGCTGCGGAGGACTGGCAAGCTACCTTTAACTTTGACCATGTGGATGTGCATGTTAGGCCAATAGAAACACTACATTATTCTAATGTGTGTCATCCCCCTGCTTATTAGAATATTACATTACCAGAATACAAAACCCACAGCATCACAATCACAAACCTTTCCCTTTCAGAACTGAGTTCAGGGCACCTAAGTTGAATGTGACCAGTGCACTATTCAATTCTCTTTCTTGCTTGCCAAAAGTTAAAAGATCGATACCATTCTCACCTCTGTACAGTAAATATGTAGCTAACAGCCAGGAGCCAACTAGCTTAGCTTAGGATACTCCCTGTAAAAGCACAAATTGTTGATTTTACCCTTCGGTTTTTATACACATGAAACAAACCTTTGGACAGAGCCAGGACAGCTGTTTCTCCCTGTTTTTAGTTGTTATGCTAAGCTAACTGGCTGCTGACTGTAGCTTTATATTTAACAGACATGTGAGTAGTATACATTTTCTCATCTAACTCTTGGCAAGAATGTCACATTATTCCTTTAAGACATGTTGAGCATGTTAGGCTGCCATTACCACTGACCAAAGTACTGGCTTCAGAGGAGATCATCTGTTCTTGCTGCACAGGAGCAGTGGGCAGCACTGCTCCTGCAACGCCTATACAAATAATTAATTAATTAATCTCCCTATGGGGATAATAAAATGTAACTCATCTTAGCCTTCTGTAGACATCCAAATAAAAACAAATCACCATATGTAAATATCAAATTGACTGAAGACAATAGGAGACCTAACAGGGATAGAGAAGAATGCACATTGAGCAAAGAGAAAGTGACAGAATGAGTTGTGCTTTCACTTCCTCACTCTCCTCTCTCCCTCTGCCTGGACTCGGTGTTGTGGATCAATACCTGCCAGTCTTCTCCTCTCACTGTACCAAAGGCTGGGTAATGGGCCGTAACAAAGTCTGTGCACACACGTGTGTGTTCTTGCTTGTGTGTGTGTTGGACATTTAAGTATAGTCCAAGCTGTCACTTTTCAGCCTTGTCTCAGCTGCCCAGTAGGTAGGTGCCATTCTTCCTCCTAACAAGAGGAACCTTTCATTAGTGCGAACAAGCTTGAATGATGTCCTTGTATTTTTTTTTTTTTTTCAGAACAGCCTTCTGTACTGCACAGTCGAACCTGTGAAAAGATTTGCAGGAATGTGGTTATTCAGATTGAAATGAATTGTCTATAGAGATAGTAGGTCTGCAGAAGCCACAAATTTCACACATTTGTATCGTGTTTTGCCCAATGTTGAGTCTCAGGGTACAAATTTATGCTCCAAAGTATCACTTATCATTTTATGTTTAATTACATCAATCTTGAAAAAGGAAGATCCTGCACAATGGTCTTGCTCAGCATTGCAATTTATTCATCATACTAACGTTTCAGTCCCTCTGGACCTTCGTCAAGAATATTTTTAACCATTCTTCCAACAGTGATCTTAAATAGATAATGCTCCACCCATTCTGTGTGCACAGGTGTGGGACAGTTATTCTCCTGTAAGAGTGTCTCTCAATAATTGACAGTGATGTGTCACATTATAGTCCACACATAAGAAAAAGAAAAGAATAACAGGAGCAAGTGAAACACCAGGACACATACTTCTGTCTGTTTACAAGAATGTTTACAGAAATTGCATATCTAATAAATGAAAGCATCGGCTTTGCAGCTGTCATAATTCATTCAAAGTTGTGCAATCATATGAAATAGATAGTAGGTTGTGTGAATATCTCCCTTGAAAAAATCATATAATCGTACATGTAACATTGATAATAGTCTTACTGCGGAGTTCACTGGGAATAAAAGTATGTAGCAGTGGACTCGATGAAGGTAGACCACATAATGGTGAGGTCTATGTCCCAGCTAGAAATTTTTTGTTCTAAAAATGTTCTGAGAATATTACCATGTAATATTGTAGTAATGTTTTCAGTGGGAAGCCCCCCCCCCCCCCCCCCCCCCCCCCCCCCCCAGAATGTTCTTCTTAAAGATAGGATAACGTTTTCTAAAAACATTCTAAAATGTTTAGTGACAACATTGTTAGAACATTATGCCCTAACATTCTTAAAACGTTTCCAGCAGCAAGCTTTTTATGTTCCCAGAATGTTATTATTTTAGGGTAGGATAACGTGCTTTAAAGACATTATATACATGTTTTGTGGTAACATTCTTAAAATGTTTTTGATAACATTGTCAGAACATTATGCCATAACATTCTTAAAATGTTTTCAGCAGCAAGTTGTTTTAATGTTCCCAGAATATTATTTTAGAGCAGGATAACATGCTTTAAAAACATTATACAAATGTTTTGTGGTTCTTAAAATATTTTAACATTATTAGAACATTATGACACAACTTTCCTGTAACTCTTCAACTCAAAATTCCTGGACTGACCACTGTGGTCACTAGGATGACTTTGATCATTTACTTAACTATTGATTTGGTCTATATTGGACTATTATACACACATAAAAGATTGATAATACATCAATATTCAAAAATCTTTCAACAGAATTACTTTTTCATTCATTTATTTATTTTGTTTGTGTGTGTGTGTGACAAAACACTAAATCTGTCTCTGCATAAAAAGTCATGACTAGGTTTAAAATCTAATCTCAACAATAAATACACATTAAAACTCCATTGGATGTCGTACAGTCAACTTCTGCACCATTAACTAAACATACATTTTTTGGGGGTAGGAGATAAACCTTGTACTTTTTATCTCACTTCGCTTTCCCCACTCAACATTCTGCTACTACAGAAACCTGGCAGAGCTCCTGAACAAATGCACTTTTATTATTGGCATTATGATACAAATCAATAAAACGATATAAAGAAAAAAAGATATTAAAAAATGTACTCTGATCTGATGATGCTGTGTGTATGAGTGTGTCATGGAGTGTTTGTGTAGGTGAGAGGTGTTTGTGTTCATGTTGTAGGCTATATTTGTTGATTTAGTCAGAGTCCAGAGACTCTAACAACAGTGAGGGGCTTCTGCTCCCGTCGGGTGCTGCTGCATTTTCATTACTCTTAAGTATCGATGGACTTTCATTATGCTCAGTCACAGATGGTCCACCTGCATTATGGTAAAAGTATTAATTAAAATCAGAAGTCTTTTTTTTTTTTTTTTTAAATAATTATTTGCGCCATTACCACTAAATATAAATAGCGAATGCTGTTGCCTTTCATGTATGCTGCAACCTCACACAAACCTACAATAATGTGCTTGTTAAAACAGCAGGATGGTGTCTGGACTGAGGCAGTGAATAATTCCTCAAAAATTCTTCATTACAATACTATACAAATTATTTATTTATTTACAACTAAAGTGAAGAATTAAAGAACAGACGGATAAATGAACCTGACATTTAAAACTGGTAACTCTATATTAGTCCTGGGCAAGGCAGCTTTTATGTCAATTTTTCTGACAAAAGAGTAGTTTCTTTGGTTTTGACAAATGAAAAAGCAGACATCATCTCCAGAGTCACCAAATGCAATTAATGCCTTGTAACTTCACAGCTACATCAGCTGCATTGACACTGCAAACTCACTCAACTTTCCTCCAATCAAAAAACTACATTTCACTATTGCGCACATTTTTATTTGTTGCTTATCAAAATGCTCAAATATCATTGAATTGGAGCTAGAATTCATACAATACTAGCCCAAACATAAGCCTACTGACAATAAGTCATCCCACTGTGCATCATAACTCACACAAGCCACCTCTACACAAACTCTGCTCACAGCTTATCCTGAATTACATGCTTGTTTTGTTTTGTTTTGTTTTTTTACGCCAGATTTTTTTAACATCTTTTTTTGAAGAAATGCTTAACACTGACCTGAGTCCCTCTGTGGGAAGCATATTTCAGGGTATTTCTTAATTTCCTATAATAATCAACCATTTTAAGAAAAAGTAAAAATGTAGTAGTAGTACTAAGATGGTAGTAGAAATGGGAAGTAGTAAAAGTACAAGGTGGTTGCTAGAGTGTTTCCAGGCAGCTGTAGAGGTCACTCAGTCTTCTCTTAAAACAAAATCTGTCTTTGTTCTGGGAAATGCTTCAGCATTTGTCTACAAGATTAATCAGAGTCAACGTAAATCCAGTAGGGGCTTTGTTATGGCCAGCCTCTGCTGCAGCCATCAAATCTCAGGGACACAGAGGGAATGATGCAGAGGACTTTTGTCTTTTTAGATGAGAGATCTGAGAAGGTGTCAAGCAGTTTGAATAATTATCTACAAACAGCCATTATTCTCACTGATGGTTTTCTTTGTTTGTGTCAGTCATATAGATCCATCGAAATTACAAAGATTAACAGTGAAAAAGTCTTTGTTGGGTCTCAAAAGATTGCAGTGAGATCAGTAGAAACGTTGAAAAACAAACTTACAGACTATGATCGGATATATAGCAAGGTCCTGGAACTTCTTTTTCCCCTTACGACTGTTTAAACTGTAGTTGGCCCAAAGGACATTGGTTTCAATTTCGCGCATCATTTGTCTAACTGAGTCACCAGGAGTTTTACCTCCCAGGAGAGACAGATAATCGACCTGAAAAGAGAAATGATGCAGAAAATTAATTATCTTATCTAGTTTTTTCAAACACCTTGTCCTAGCAGCAAACGTAGTGACCATGTTAACCAAAAAAACAACGCTCCCATTATAATGAATGAGGTTGTCTGAACAGGTTGCAAGCGAAACAAGCAACGTGACATCTTTCTCTAAAGCACCAGTGGATGCTCGGTGTCTATTTTTGATGTGTTGTGTTGCCTGTTCCCTACTACTCACCAATTTTGCAATCAAACCCATGGTTTGTTTTGACTTGACATTTGCAGTGTAGACAGCAGCAGTTGTCGCAATTCGGTGCTGCCAGGACGTACGGATGCAGTTAGGAACTGAAGAATTAGGCCAGTAGTTTTACACCCAGCCCAGTAACACACAACTCAAAATCCAGTACACTGACACTTATGGATAATGACTAGATATAGTAACAACAAAATGCGCTCAGAACAGCACAGACCCCTGCCAACGAGGCATATCACATTCACAGTTGCATTTCTGTATGTCCTTGTATCTTTTGGGTCGCTGGCATGAAACATTAGGGATTTTAGAAAGTCTGGACAGCAAAAATTCTCATGAAATGTGATTTTTTTTGTAAATCAGATCCAAGCCACATTTTGAAGTGGTTTGAAATGCAATTCTAATTGAATTTCTACAGATGTGTCTCAGTCTGGAAACTCTGGCCGGTCAAATCAGATTTCAAAGTGTCTTTTGCGTCACTAGCAGTGCGACACACAATGACAACGTCAAATCCAGAGTGACGGTTGTGCATCAGAGTGGCTGAGTAGAATCCATGTTGCTACTAGCAGAGCGGAGTGGATGAGAGAACAACAGTCTGTGGACAGACGCTGAAATAAATTATCTGCTGGCACTTTTGAGGGGATGATGGATCTCCATTTGTCATGCTTCCACATTGGAAAGCTGCGTCACCAGCGTATGTAGTTACTGACACCTACTTCATTACCACAGCAACCTATGCAGATATGTTGGTGATGTCTGGACACACAAACCCAATCTGATCACTTGCAAATAACAGTGCGGACAGTCTGTCTTAAAGATCTGATTTGAGAAACAAATCTGTTTTGCCTGCAGTCTGAACAAAGCCTTTGGTGTATAACCAGTTATCCTGCACACTTTTCTGTAAATCTGTTCATAATGTTTATATTTATATTTACTGTATTCACTATGAAGTGGCTATCTTATTCTAAACTCAACCTATAACCTAATATAGCAACTTCACATACCACTTTCTTTCTGTGAGCTGTGATCTTTAGTGGCCTAGTGAGCTATTCAATCTCCGGGTCATCAGATGTCTTTGGTTAAAATGGACTGAATCTATCCAGAACTGAATGGTCTCCGGAGATTATTCAATCTTGTCCATAAATATGGCCCTCACGTATGTTGGTGCGCACGAATCGTCTAAAATATAACAATACATTTGAGCAATTGTCCTATGGCCCTTTTTGATTACAAGAACTTACCGTGTGTGACATCCAGTCTTTAATATCTTTAATACAGTGAACTAAGGCAGATATACTGTAAGGGCAACTATGTTTAACAAGGAAGTACAGCTTTGCATTGTCTGCATAACAGCGAAAAGAGATGCCATGTCTATAAAAATGTGACTGAGAGGAAGCATTTACAGAGAGAATAGAATTGGCCCCAAAATTGAACTTTGGGGCACTCCACAGGTAGCAGGGGAGGAAGAGGAGATGTGGTCATCAAGAATTTCCTGTTAGACAAATTGGTAGGGAACCATTTTAATGCAGTACCCAATACTCCAGCCCAATGCTTCAATCTGTTTACAAGAACATCATAGTTAAAGGTATCAAATGCTGCGCTCAAGTTGAGCAAGACAAGAATGGCCAAGTTGCCAGCCTCTACATTCATTAAAAGATCATTTGTGACTCTGATAAGTGCAGTCTTAGTAATGTGATGCTTCAGTAAACCAGATTGAGATTCCTCAAAAATATGATTATCAGTAAGTAGTATGTAAATACTGCAATCAGAGGAGTGGCTGAACATAAGCACTTTTCAGTAGTTTGGGACATAGCCAGAGTATATGGGGTTACTGATAATGTTAAGAAGTTAGGGAGCAACTTCTAAAAGAAATTTAGGAGGCAAAAAATTGACAGGCCTGGATGATGGTTTTACATGGGACACAATGTCTATTAGTTTTTAAGAGAGATTGGGGAAAAATCACAATGATGAGTGGCTGGGATAAGATACATTAGCGAATGAGCTAGAAATATAGCTGACCAAATGCCTTTAACCTTCCCCACAAATATAAAAAAAATTGGCACTCCCAAACTGAAGAGTCCCTGGCAGTAAAGGAAATAGGGTTTAAGAGGCAATCAACGGTATTAAAAAGAATTCTAGGATTATGTTTAACAAGAATTAAGTTAGAGAAATAAGTTGCCCTTGCATCCTTAATCACTTTATTGTAGTTCATTAATGCCCTCATCTTAAAAATAGTGCTCTTCCTGATTTGTCTCCCTCCTCCAATGTTCCATTCTCCTGCATACTTGTTTAAGTACCTGGATATTTTCATTTATCCATTGGGCCGTTTTCTTATCATGCTTAACCTTAACTCTCATAGGCGTCACAATATTTATTGTATTGTTTATTGTAGAGGAGCAGAGATAATTAAAGCTATTGACCAAATTGTCTACATTGGACAAATTTATTAAATCAGCATTATCGTGAATAAGGAGGAGAATTTGGAGGTAGTCTACATGTGTAGTCTCAACATGTCCATCAGGTGGAGTTGTTGCTAAATATTTACTGTTTAAGAATCGGTCATGTAGGTTTCATATATTCCCTAAAGACAATAGGTAAACATAAAATAGGAACATGTATGCAATGTAATGAAATGGAGAATGGAGACAGTAGAGCACTGTTTTTAAAACTTTTTTTATCCATTAGGGGCCAAATCTTTAAAAAAAATGGCAAACTGGCCAACTTAGATAGTTGCAGAGATATATCCTACTTAATTTTATCTTAGAAAAAGTAATTTTGCTCCACAAATTGCATGTCTATGCTTTTTACCCATAAAAACATCAGTCCATTGACAATATAGAAAATTTCTGGAAAATTTTGAACGTGCTGCTTGGTGCGTATGGTATTCTAGGTGGTTGCTAGGGTGTTAGTAGGCAGTTGCTATGGTGTTCTAGTACGCTGATATCACATATCTCACTTGGTAAAAATATACGGCTTCATATGGTGGAAACTTAAATCATAGCAAACATTAAGCTTAATTGAAGAATAAATGATCATCAGTTAGCATGTACATCACTTTCTTGAAGACAGTACAAGCTTACATTATATGTTGCATACGTAAGTTAGGTATACCTTGTCAGCTTTCACTAGCCAATTAGTTGGCATGGCATCCACTGTGTTGGTGTTCAGGAAGAAGAAAGATGAAATGATGTTGTCACATTCTAGCCTTCCCTAATTTATATTCATATATACTTTCATATAATTACCACTTATATGTGTGGGGTCTGACAGTGATTTACTTCTGAGAAACAAAAAATATATTTGAGGAAATAAGGCATCACATGGAAATCTGGGGCGGCTTCCTCCTCTTCATTGTGATTGTACTGTTTTGCCAGTCTTGGACAAACAAGGAAGTGCTCATAGATGTGCTCTGAAATAATGCCCCTAAGCACAAATTTTCCTGTATAGAGGGCAAACTATCTCAGTTCCATGGCCTCATCTGTCATTATCTTCCAAGCCTCTTGGTTTCCTTGCAAACACATTTGGAATACATGTTCTAAGCTTCAGAAGCTGAAAACTGACCTGCTTAACATGCCCAAATGACAGTCTGACTCCCCCTCAGCTACAAAAGGATCATTTTGCACATGACCCCCCCGAATGCAGGTGAGTCTGATCTCAGTTCTCAATGATTGGTGATTTCTGTCATTTTGTGTACACTTGTCACACCCATAATAGCCTGAACACAGCTTTATAGACTTCACAAGAGCCTTGGCTGTGGCATCACATGTAACACAACACAGCTTCACTTTAATCAAACCACTGTCTGTCTCTAGTCCATTTTCCATAATACTGCGAAGATCACCAACATCATCATCAAGAAAATCAAGATTAGTTGGCTTTGACAAACCAAAATGGAAAGCCAGTGGGAAAACTGAGGGAGAAGATAAATTAAATTGGCACCATACTGGCCATAGCATGTGGCGGCTGCTTTTGAAAAGCAGAAACCCATCTATACTGAGGGAAATGTCAATGAAATCTTATTCATAAATGTTCTGTAGAGGATACATTTTCAGATGTTTCAGGAGCTGGTCTTTGCAGCCAAGGTAGATACACTGCATTCCTGATTTCAACACTTTTGCAGGTGTCAAGTAGTGTTTTTGCTGTGCAGCTTAGCAACTCTGAGTGTCTGTTTTCTATCAATATCTTTAACAAAGACTCAACTGCATTGTGTTTGACATGAAATACATTTGCCCACTGTGCAATGGAATGACTGAGTGGTGGTTAGTTTCCATATTGCTGCTCTGAGACAGTAAATCATCAAAATCTCTCTCTCAAAGCCCCCTCTACTGTATGTTCTTGGTGTTGATAAAGCAGTGAAGGACACTGAAGAGGAATGTTTGTCAGTAAAAACTCTGATGCAGCTATTTGGTCATGTGCACATTTTTCTTCTAATCATTTTGCTTTTCCAGCAGGCTGAGTATTTTCTCTCTGATGCTGCAACTTTCCTACATCCTGAACACACCCCAGAAAGAAAGAAAAAAATACTGATGAAAAATCAGAGGAACAGAGGAAAAATGTTATCAAAAAAGCCCAATGTGAAATCCATGCTGTTTTCACTGTAAAGAGAGAACACAAAAAATATCAGTATGAGTAACATTCATGTTAAGTGAAATATCAGTACAGATGACCAAACAGTTGATCATAATTATAGTGGGCAAAACTATATGATACAGCATCCCTGAAAATGCACATTTTATAGCTGTCACAAGAAGATGAAGAATAAGATAAACTATAGCATGTATACCATGTACAGTAAGTTAACATATAACACCATTGTGACCATCTGAATCATGGCAAAATGCAGTATAATTTCCTACAATTAGGCCTACTATTGCCTTCATTTTATATGCACAAGTGACTACCTAATAAGTTAGTGCTTACAAAACACCCTAAACTAATCCTTTTCGCTCGGTCTCTCCCCATCTCTCAGCGCTTCTTGAAAATGAACACCCCTCAGCCACTGTCTCTTGTCACCACTGTGTAAGATAACTGCTAAGATTAGCAATTCCCAGGCTAACTTCCCGTACACATCATAGACTGTATGGTCCACATCAGTGAACTGATAATGCTAATAGCTGAGGGACAAGCTAACTAACATTAGTTATAACGTTAAACGAAACAAGGAAGATGGCCTTACTAATAACTTATGAAAATAACAACTGCTAATAAATTTGCGTCATTTCTGAATGTTTCCTTATTTAATTGTTAATGCAGTGAGTTACATCATTATCTTACTAACATGTAGCACAAGCAGCTCTGTTGCCCGGTCTGTGTCGAAGAAACACAGTTTAGGTTTCGATTGTGTGCTTTTGATTGACATATCATCTGAGCCAAGACATCTTGAAATTGTGCTCCACCTACCCTTTGTCCTCAAGGCCATTACAAACTGACCAGAAATCAGATATATTCCATCTTAATTTCACCTTAAGTATTTATTCATTTTACACACACACACATCTATCTATCTATCTATTATTCTACCTATCTATCTATCAATATAAATATATATCTATATCTATCTACCTATCTATCTAATATATATTAAGTTCGACCAAACAGCTTCATTGTGATAATTCAATGGCCCTAAGGAAAAGGTGGGTATTCTATATATGTGGGCTAGCTGGTGGGCTTACACTCACCAGTTTGCACCTAATTCCCAACATACACCAACCACGCTCTGCCTAGTGGGGTTGTTGCATTGCTTCCTGCACACATCTCCAATGCACTTATTCTAACCTCATGCACAATACTGTATTCTTCAGTATCTCATAACTAGGGAACCCCTAGGATTCAAGGGAGCAAAAAAGATTAAATTGTTCTGTCGACTTACAATTTGTTCTCTCAAATTACTCAATCATTCCCTCAAATTCATTACATTATTATCTCAAATTAGTCCACTAATTTCCTTTCAATTATTAAATCCTTCACATTATTAACCTCTTCCACTCCCCGAGGAAGCCAGCGTCCTCGGCTAACATTACTGTCTTTCAGAGGCTGTAGTGGGCTACAGTGAAGATACTGCTATCATATGAAACTAGACAACCTAAGGCATCCATTGGTACCAACCATGTCATGCTAGCTATTTGGGAGGGTGGCTAAATAACACTTGTTAGGCTACATTTTGGTGAGGGAAAAACTGGCATGGCCATTTTCAAAGGGGTCCTTTGACCTCTCACCTCAAGATTTCTAAACAAAAATACATTATATGAGTACCCATGAGTCTCCCCTTTACAGACATGCCCACTTTATGCTGATCCCATGCAGTTTTTGGCAAAAACCATGCAGTTTTCTGCATGCAGTATAAATGTGTCATTTTTGCCTTTTCTAAAACTGATGCATTTGAATATTTCTGCATACAGAGGTCCCTAAAAAGTCTTGCATAAATTGGGTATGACTGGAAAGCTGAGACTTTTGTGGATTCAATGAGCCCAATTGTATTAGGGATGCACGATATTATCGGCATGTCATCGGTATCGGCTGATAAAAGCTCTAAAGTGAAATATCGGCATCGGCCATTTCTGCCGATTATGAGAGGCTGATTTGTTGCCATCTCTTCCACCGCCTGGCTGTGTTTCCCTCCACGGACCGTTTCACCCTGACGGTCCCGATGCTTCCTCCACAAGCTCCACTTCACTCAAGCTGCCCGTCAGACCCGCTGCTTCTTCCCACTTTAACTTGAATAACAAACCGGGGCTCAGTGCTCTGGTTGGATCCACATGCAGAACCGGGACTAACGTCAGCTGGGAGGCTAGCAGAGGCTAGCTGGCTGTGCTTCCCTCCAATCATGCTGCCACTAATGCTCCGCTAGCCTCTCAGCTAATGTTAGCCCATTAGCCCCGGCTTTCCATGTGAATCCAACCAGAGCACCGAGCCCCAGTTTGTTATTAAGGTTAAAGTGGGAAGAAGTAGCGGCTCTGATGGGCAGCCTGAGTGAAGTGGAGCCTGCGGAGGAAGCACCGGCACCATCAGGGTGACACAGTCCGTCAAGGAGATGCTAAGTTCGGCTGCACAGATGGGAAACACATCGACTGACAGGATGTACTACTCTGTTTGGAAAAAATCTTTTTGGTTTATAATGGCAGTTGGTAAGTGAGACCATTTTTTGAAACTTGTCCTCACTCTATAAAATGACCTATTGTGTACTCTAAGATAATCACAGCCTCATGAAACTTTACAACCACAAACTAGAGACCTCGGACATTCAGAGGATGTATCGCTTTGCTAAGTATATTGACAATAAAGGGATTTCTGAGCAATTTCCAGAACAGAAGTGCTCGCCATCCAATTGCCGAAAAATGCAATTCTTACAGAAATCTCCAAATGTCAAAAGTTTTTGATACCAAATCACAGCATTAATTTTTCTGGGGTGTTCCTCAAGGTCTTGGTGTTTTAATGTGGTATTTAGGATGGACTTTTGACCATTTTTTATCAATTCTCGAGTGGTCAAAAATGGTTACATTTTTAT
Organism: Thunnus albacares; assembly: GCF_914725855.1. NCBI lineage: Eukaryota > Metazoa > Chordata > Actinopteri > Scombriformes > Scombridae > Thunnus > Thunnus albacares. The sequence continues at coordinate 9,912,652 of NC_058108.1, read as the reverse complement.
ACCAAATCTGTGTAACAAATGATATCAACCCAACAACTGCTGCAACAACTTATGCAACATAATTGAACATGGGAATGGCCATCATATACTTCCATCATAATGTTCTAAGACCTTATACACTCGAAACTTTCAAAATTTGAATAGGTGCCTAACCAAAACACAATGTTTATTACAGATTCACTACTAGAAAAACTTGACACACAGTGCTGAGTTGCATCTCAAATTAATCTTCAGGTTTCCAGCTTTCAGATGATGTATACCATTTCTATATGGCATATACTGTGACCTGCTATCTACCCCTAACGATCACCTGCCCCCCCAAAAAATGGGTGTATGGTAGGGGGCCGAGAGTGCAAATCACTCTACATGGACTAACTACATTGCATCTACAAGCCAACATGAATCATCTGAATAGAGTTTGGCATATCATTCTCTCCAGCTACATCACGCCAAAACTATTGCCTTCTTATCATTACATTTCAGAATATGATTTACAAACATTTAGAAAATTTGGCATGTATGTGATTCACAGAACAGTGCTTTATTTCAGCTGTAACTGGTGCTGGCTAAGAGAAAGTAATCTAGAAACCATGAAAAAACCTGCACACTTTTATTGTGCAAACACAACATTTCAATCCCAAAAGGGATTTTCATCAGGTCTCAAAGACACTGTGCACAAAACCACCCCTATATATATGATCAGGACACACACCTATTTCATGTTCAAGGCAGAGGCTTCGACTGGTAATCTAATCGCCCAGCGGTAGAGCAGGGGAGATATACAGCTCAACAATAGAAAAACATCAAAAACAGAAATGCATTACACATCTTTGAAAATGTAGGCCACTTGAAAGTAGCAGTATACATGCAAAGATGATGATATATACACAGATGCCAACATATATAAAAATGTCCATATGTACTGATTTTTTTCTGAACAAACAACAGCCACAGCAATAGATTGCAGTCATAGAATGGTTTTATATCCCAATCAACATTAAGACCCCTAGAGGATAGACTAATTTATAAACCCAAATAGTTTCCCTTTGTAGTTGTCTTTTTTTCTACATCATCGCCTCTTCTAAATACCAATACCAATACCAAAATAACGTAAGGATGACACATTGTGGCCAGCCTCCATGAAATTTGCGGAAACAGGGCTCTTTTGGTTTTGGGTCCTGATAGTACTCCTGTGTTCAGCTATTCTAGTCTTTAAAGCTCTGTTTGTTTTCCCTACATAGAGAAGCAAACATGGGTATTCCAGAGCATAAATGACATTTTTTATTTGTGCATGTAACTGTGCCTTTGATCTTGAAAATCTAATTTATATTTAGATTCAGATTAGCCTATCCCCTATGGGTCTTAATGATGATTGGGATATAAAACCATTACTATGAACTGGACTTTATCCTATTGCTGTGGGTGTTGTTAATTCACCAAGAGAAAGAGAAAAATAAATTATGTATAGAAGGAGTTTTTAGATAATCCCTCAAGGCTCAGTCCTAGGTCGTATCCTCTTTTATATCTATACACTTCAGCTAGGCAAAATTACACCAAACCACAACGTATCATTTCATTGCTATGCAGATGAGACGCAGGTATACCTTCCCATCCAACCCAATGAACAGATTGGACCCACCACCCTCACTAAATGTCTAGAGGACATTAAATGTTGGATGATGCATACCTTTCTGCAATTAAATGAAAACAAAACAGGGATTTTATTGTTTCATTCCCCAAACTCCTACACCACTGCCTAGGCCCTCAATCGGTTTTCCAATCACATCAAACCTTACGCAAAAAACCTTGGAATAATATTCAACAACACATTGAAGTTGTAAAGGCAGGTGAACACAGTTGTCAAATTAAGCAATATTACATGAGAGGGTGTGCTTTATTATCATTGTTGGCACAACAGTGATGCAGTCAGGAGACGCTTGCGCCAAGTTCCATAAACATCACTTAAATAATTATACAACAGTTACCAACAAAATAACAGATATAAACAAAATGTATTCATATTGTGGGGCAATTGGCTCTAAAAATAAATAAAAAAAACTTTTTGCCAATGTTACTTCCATTTCCATGGAAATACATCGGGTATGACTAATACCTGGAAAACAATCAGTCACATCAGTAGACCCTATGTAATGAGCAATCAGCAAGTAGGCCGACCCTTAGTAACGACCTAGCAACAGACACGATTTCTGCCTGTTGAGTCAGCCAGCCAAATTGAGCTAATGCTTTCTAGAGATTGTGGGATGTCCCAAACTGAATAAATACCACATTTATAAACACAAAACTGCTTTGCTAGCTCAGTCTTGTTGTAAGATATCTGCTAAAAAAATATATTTTTTCCATGGACAGATTTAGCTATAACGTCTGCGAACTTCACATACATTTTCAAGCTAGTAGCACTGTGTCACCACCTCACCGGCACAGCTGATGGAGGATGCCATAATGGAAGCTGAGATATATTCTCAACTTAAGGGAAAATGATCAAGTCTTGTTGTATGTCGGGGGGGGTGGGTAACGATAAAGAGTGTGAGAAGGGTTTGGGTTTTTTCAGTGTGTGTGTGTACGTGTGTAACTCGTCCCATAGTCTCAGAGTTCAATCCACTCATTAAAGGGTCCGTTTTGTTTTCCCCAAAACCCCAAACCAGTTCAATTCAATCCAGTTTCACAAACATAAGAGAAACACAACCCAAAAGTCCGCAACGGGTTTTATCGCTGATCCTCACAAAACAAGACAAACCAAAGACACTAGAAAAGCAACACAGAACATAAAATAAGCACAGCAGAAACATCTGATAGGTTGGACCACTGTCTTTAACTATATATCTTCAAACGTTACAGTTATGGCTGAAAATTACAACAGAAATAAACAAGTTTGCCGAGTTCACATATCTTTACAACTCAAATCAATTGCCAATTGTCTACCTGGAAGTGACTGTTGTTGTTAGTGCAATGTCACGGTCTATAGTTCTAATCAATGGCAGAGTAATATTTATGGTGATGAGGCATTTTTCATTTGAGCATGGCTAGGTGTGCTGTCATGCTGATTTGATCACATTCTAAATGTCTAGTTGACCAATCAGATAGCTTGGTTGGAACTACCTGTTGTATAATCTAGCTTCCTCCAGCTCAGAATTATATCCAAGATCAGGACATTCTTATCTTCTAAAGACTTAGAAAAAGTAATTCATGCTCTTATATCCTCAAGACTCAATTGCTGTAACTTCCTATATTTTGGTATCAACCAGACCTCCATTCATTGTTTACAACTGGTACAAAATGCTGTGGCCAGAATACTATGTAAAGGTTAAAAAAAGGGAACATTATACGCCTGTACTAGCTTCACTGCACTGGCTCCCCATTCGGTATCCAATCCCTTTTAAGCTTATTGTTTGTTTTTAAAGCCCTGCATGGGCCCTGAGCTGTATTAATGAACTTTTATCCCCCTACAGTACAGCTAGGCCCCTCAGATCTACAGATCAAGGGCTGCTAACCATCACTTGATCACATTGGAAACTTTTTGGAGACAGAGTTTTCTCAGTAGCAGCATCTAGACTCTGGAATAGTCTCCTAAAAAATATAAGAACCACAAGCTCTGGACTTCTTTAAAAGGTATCTTAAGACCCACTTTTACTCCTTTGCTTTCCTCTCTAACAATTCGTGAAATTATATGTAGTCTATATTTATGGGCAGGGATGTATGTTGGTGTGTACGTGTGCATTATGTACGTATGTTTGTAGGTATGTATGTATTGTGATGGCCCTCTGGCTTTGCCATGGCCCGTAGGTTTGTGTCTTGCCCTGGGCTGCTGTGTTTTTGTGTTTCTCCCCTCAGGTTCAGGTAGGTGGAGAGTGTATTAGTGCAACTGGGTGCACCTAGCTAGTTCATCCAGAATGCATTTAGGATCAGCCACCCCCATTCCTTGGTCTCTCACTTTAACACTGGCTCTCCCTCTAGCACCACATGTTTTCTTTTGTTTGGTTGTGTTGCACTTCTCTTTAGTTTACACCATACAACTACACATTCACACATCCACTCACTAACACTAATGATCTACTGACTGACCATTCCTCACATTTGATTAATATTTTGTTGCAACTTCTTAAAAAATAAATATAATTGCTTGATTTTGAGTACAATCTTTTGTATTTCCCTTTATTTGTGTCGGATCTGGGAGGTATACGACTGGTTATTAGCAATAATTAATAATTATCAGAGATAATTATCAATTATTAAAATGAATAAATTATTAGTATGAATTAATAATAATGGGGCACAATTCAGAAACTGGGACCAATAACCAGACAGTGAAGTAGTCTCATAAAAGAGTTCACCTAGAATGCTAATATCTAAGGGATATCAACATTCACAGGTGAATGAAGGTTTGAGTTTGAACTCTGACTCTCTCGGTCAGTCACTTTTCACAATAAATGAGCAAAATAATGACAAAAGCGGGAGCGTGTGTGTGTGTGTATATGGGAGTGTAGATTGTTAGGTATGTGTCTCTGTGTGTGTGTTTGTGGGCGAGATGGCAGACGTGATCTGAGAAGATGATGTCACGGGAGATTTAAGATGGTGAACGTGATTTCGTGAGATGACATCACGCGATCTCAAAGATGGCGGACGTGATCTCGAGAGATGAAGTCACGTCATGTGAGAGCCAAATGGCAGATGTGACCATGGTGTTTTGGCAGCAAGTAGCAAGAGAGGGATGAAAGAGGAGGAAAAGAGATACCTGCAACCGTGGGGGGAGAGTAGCGGTTGCTTTGTCCACAGAGAGCGCGCGTACGGATGGTAGTCTGTATGCACGTAGTCTGATTTGTTAACTGACAAAGCAACTTACTTTTCACTCACGGTGGCACAAATACAGCAGTCCTGAGTGGGACAAACACAAACCAGTCTAGCATGGCGAACAGAACTAAACAGGCAGCAAATTTTAACTACTTCTCAGAGTAACGTTATAGCAGGCAAAAGGACTCAGTGGCCCATCAATTCACACAACAATAAAGCTAAAAGCTAAAAACACACAATATAACACTGTTTCTGCCCAGACGCCTCTTACTTGGTCACTTCATAAAGCGAGTAGGTGTGTATTTCAGCCTGTCTTTTGGGTCTGGCTCAGTTCCTCAGCTCAGATGCTGACGGGGCCGTCCTCATGCTCTGTCAGTGGGTTTGACAGCCGCTGATCCTCGGCTGGCATTGGGGAGAAAACAGCGGAGTCCACTTTGTTGAAGAAGAGCGGGGAATAGAAGTTATCCGTCTCCGTGAAGAAATCCTTTCTTCCTTCTGCGGGCTGTCTCTCGGATCTGGTGATTGTGTTCAAGTGAACACGGGGCGAAGTCTCAGCTTGTCCAGTGAGGAGAGAAACTTCCAGCTCAGTGAGGGGGACATGTGCATGGGGCTACCTCCTTTGGTAAACTGGCTAACAGAGAGAGCAAAGCTTCCTGCAGCGCAGTTATAATGGAAAGGCAATGGGTGCTGTTATGCAGCAGGCACTTAAAGCTGTGGTGATGTCATGGCTGTGTTGCCATGACTCCCATTGGTGTTGGTGTGTCTCTGCCAATGAGAGACGATTTCACACCAAGGTGTGAACTGAGTAAGGCATGCTGGGAGATGGAGTCCGTTTTGGACTCCCTTTGTTTGACCTGGCACCCTTCCTTGTTATCAGGCTTTGTGACTGCATGCAGGCCTGCCTTTGTTTCATGCACATGGAGTGTGAGGCCCAACATTTGTCATGGCCTAAGAGCCGGGTCATGTTGTTGTGAAGGACTTTGGCACAAACGTGGTTTGTTTTTTAAAGCACTCTATAAATAAACTTGACCATGAACCTGTTAATATATCACATTACAGGAACATTTTATGAGAAATGTTCTGTCATCTCAGGCCTCAATAACATCCTGAAAACATTTTCTGTATGTTGTTTTGTAAATGTTTTTCCTTTGTTATCATGTAACATAATCTGTGGCCCTGACAACATCCTCAAAACATCCTCTGAATGTTTCAGCTAAAATATTATGTGATGAAACATCACATGAAATGAATAGCTCCTCAAAATGTTCTTTGAACATTAGATTAAACTGTTTTCTTCAAAACATTATTAGAACTTGTAGGTAACATTAGCCATTGTTGTGGGATCATTTCCTGCCAGCCGGGATGGTTCATATTCCAGTTATAGTCTATACATAGGAGAGTAAAGTGTACAGCCTGTACCTTGAAGAAATACACTCACCATTTACTCACATATTGCAAACACACTGCAATTTAAAAAAGAAAAATGTGGTCAGTTTAAAGGCTACATCCTGAAGACTGATATTTCAGTTTCACAGAGGTATCAAGGCTGCCAAACAAGTCAGACTCCAATAAAACACAAATTGCAATAACACTTTCTTCTGTAGATCAATGTGAGCTTTTAATGTTAGTTTATTAATTTAAGGTTTCCTCCTCAAGCCTGAAAGATCATACAAGAAATTGTGTAAAGGGCAAATATAATTACTTATGTCTATATATACACACCATAATCATCCACACTCACTGCAGCATCACATTTTACTTTGTTCCCTCCAACACTGTTATGTTACAGTTAACCTCACACTAGACGTCATCACTACTGCCAATAACTTACATGCATGGCTGGTTTTATTTTCTATGTTGCTGCGACAGATTCATTGCAGTGCAATGCTACTGAGTGAACGGAGTAAATGTATGTTATGTACTACATTATCACTCTGACCTTGTCAGTCGTACAATAAATCTTTTTTTTCTTTTTCTCATTTGCTGTGATAGGCCCACATGCCAGTTCAGCAAAATACTGTTTGGTGCAGTATTTAATAGTCTTTTCTTTATCTTTGTCCTTACCACATTAATCATATTCTTGTATATTGTTGTATTATATTGTATGTATATTATATTGTCTTTCTTTTGTTGTTTCCTGTTTTCTCTACCCATGGTAATGCAATGACAATAGAAGAATTTTGAGTATCAGAATATGCTAACAAAATGTCATCTGCAATGTCATTCGGTAAATGTCTTAGATCCTGTGCTGTCTGAGCTAAATCAACCTTGATGTCTGAGGCTGATTACAATTGATTTTGGTGTGTATTTAAAAGTTTTCCTTTAAGCCTCCTTCTCCATGCTTGAGTTGCAGCCACTGACAGGACACAATGTATCTGAAAAGTAGGCTTCAGTGTTTTCTGAAGCCCCAAGGTCACTTGTGTCTCTTGGACAACTTTTTGGTGATAGCAGAGACAATTTATTTTCAACATTTTTGAATCAAAAGCAGGCTGTGTGTTGTGCTCTGAACAAATCTTAAAAATACAAATAATTGTGCGAACAACAGCATCATGACACACAGTTGTGGATACACAGGAAGCTGAAGCAGGTTTACAGTTTACAGTTAAAATTCATCTCAAGACATAATTAAGTTAAATAGGGAATAATTGATTTGAATTATAAATCAACATAGTTTGAGGACTAACAAAACAAACCCATGTGTAGCTTTTGTAAAGGAATTGGCTGAGGGGGAAATCTGTCTTGTTAAGCTCATAATTCTCTGTTTTGGTCCAATATGCAGACTAGTGCATGTGCAGAGCACAGACCTTATATTCTTGACAGTCCAGACCTAGAAATAGCTGCCTCTTTTAATTAAATGCCGCTTTTCAAACAGTAGGCTTGGGTTAGCAATGTTTCCCCTGTATTCATTCAGAATATAGATATAAATAAATATAAATTGTAAACGCTGCTGCTAAAATTTCACACGATCATTAATATCGATGGGCTACTAATGATTTTCACTCACACACTGTGTGAGCACAATAACACCCTATGTTACTGTGAAATTGTTTTGAGTCATCTTGCTTCTCTTCATTCTTCAAAGGACATCTACATGAAAGGTACAAGAGTAGCGTAGTTCCATTGAGGAATAGGGCAGTGCGTGTGTGTGTGTGTATGTGTAGTGAGTGTAAATTAGCGTATGTAGTTGAGCGAGTGCAGAGAGCAAGCAGCAGAAAAGTGACGTGAATGCGAGTGGAGCAGAGGAAAAGGTCAGCAGCAAGTTGTCAATCTGGCAGTAAATGTACAGTACAGGCTACAGTCTGTCAGTTAATAAATGCTGCAGCTCCTCAAGACCAAGAAAATACTCGTCTATCAAAGGGGGTTAGCCCGGAAGTTAGCAACAACACGTTAGCCTAATCTGACCAGGTTCATTAAGGTGGACCAGCAATTCTCATTTTAGTGTCAATCTCAGCCCCTCTTTAACAGAGAATGGAGAAATGCCTTGGGTATCTTGAGTTTTTCATATGACAACCCCCCCTCCCCCCTGGTTTACCAAGGTCAATAATCATGCACTCCCATGCATGACATGAATTGTAACTCATTTAAGGAAGGTGACATGTCACATACCTGCTTCATTCACATGCACAGACAGTGTGGTGCTGCACTGGGCATCAGTACAGTACTTCTAGACCATATTTCTCACTTTATTACCAGCCCATGTAAATCTCACAATGTATGCCTTTTATGAAAATAATTTTGGCAACATTTTTTTATGTCCTTTTCACATTTCATATTCCACTGCTATGAATGCAAAAAAGTCAGTTTCCTGGTACATTTAAAACCTCACCTGTCATCTCGGGGATGAACCTATACACTGATTTTTGGCAGTGTTACAAATAATAATGTGACTCTAAGCTGTGAGAGGTCATTACAGTGTTCATTATACTCCCTGTGACTAAATGGACACATCCATAAAAGCAAACACTTAAAGATAGATTCATCCAGAGAATCACACACACACACACATACATACATACATACATAAATATATATATATATATATATATATATATATATAAAATGTTTTCCCAAAGGTGTAATTAACTAGTTCATCCATCTACAAAGAATGTACTTACACTGTAGTGCAGTCTGCCTGACACAAGTGAGTGTATATGCAGTATGCGTGCCCCAGTTTGCAGGTGGTCTTCTGGAGATTGTCATTATCTGTTGGCAGTGTTCGACCAGCAACTTGGAAAGTGTAGTGAGCATTAAATTAAGCTCCAATACATTGAAGCTATCGGCCAGAGAAATTTAGTAAGCTAAGCTACAACAACATAGCAAAAGTAGTTTGCTACATAAAAGCTACTTTTATATTTTTTATTCTGTTGTTATTATTATTATTATTTTTATGATTATTGTATGATTGGCTGTTTAAAATTGATATTTTTATTAGACTCACTCTGTACTAGTATAACTATATCTACATAAATTTCAAATAAATAATTTTGACTAACCATAGCTATGTCTACATAAATTTCAGTTTTGACTAACCAGCACACTTTGGTTTTTTAGAGACTTGTATTTTTGTTGGACCCTTGCTCATTATTGCAAAACTGGCTGTGGGAGACCAAATACCACTCTGTTGATGCCAGAATAAATGGCAGATTGGAGCCAAAAGGTGTGTGCCTCATTCCTCACACAACACACAATAGAGTACACTGCCACTACACACGCACACACACACACACACACACACACACACACTCTGTTGATTATTGTCCATCCTAAAAACAGTCTATAGGTACACTACTAAACAACTGGACTGGTGTTGTGCAATACACTGTGGGGCACACTTGGCTCTAAATATTGCCTGTGTGCATCAGTGTGGATTTGTGTCTGTGTGTTGGTATATTTCAAACGTGGGATACACCTGCCTACTACCTGACAGCGCATGTGCACAGCACACACAGTGTGCACATGCGCTGTCAGTGCCCAAGACTGCAAATGTGGGTATTAGGCATACTTGCCAACCCTCCCAATTTTCCCAGGAGACTCCCAATTTTCATTGCCCTGTCCTGGTTTCCTCCCGGGGTCACAGTTCTTCCGTATTTCTCCCGATTTTCACACCTTTTTTTTCCCTTTCGTTATCACAACCTGTTTCTGGCACTGTACAGTGTGTATAAGCCCTACAACTCTAAAATTCTACTGGTGATACCCAGACGACAATACAGCTACACCAAATGTATTGTTTCCATGGCATGCACGCCAAGAGAGCTGCTCGCCTCATCCTCCTCAGTGAGTGACTGTCTTGACAGAAAGAGAAATAGAGAGTTCAAAGAGAAAGAAATACTCCTATAAATTTCAGATGTCTTGGAAAGTAGAATTCCTGTTTCTTACGAAAAGTTTTAAAGGAAAGGGACATGCCTTTTGTAAAATATGCCGCGTCAATGTTTCTGTTGAGCATGGGGATCACTCCGTCGTGAATCACCATCGAGAGGCTGAGAAACATAAGAAGGCGATGAATGTGCACTAGGGCGAGCAAAACATCATAGGCCTGCTTGGTAAAGGGAGACCTGATGCAGTATTATATGCTGAAACTAAGATGTCTATGCTAGTGGCCAAACAGAACATCCCCTTCACCTTCAGTGACGAAATAAATAAGTCAGTGAAAGATGTGTGTCTGGACTCAAAGATTGCCAAGCAGTACTCATGTGGGGGAACAAAGGCAACTCAATAAGTGAAAGGTAAGTCTAACATTATACCACCTCCCAATATTTTTTCTAAGAGCAGCCTAGTTAACATTAGCTACCTATTTTGATTTTGTAGGTTCAAGCCAGTTGCACTCGTTTAAGCAGTATGACTTAAAAACTGTATTTTCTTTATATATTTTGACAGGTGCCATTGCCCCAGCATTGGAAAAGGAGATAACAAACCTTTGCCAAAATCAACCCTTTGGTCTCATGTGTGACGAAAGTACCAACAGAAGCTCAGAGAAGGAGTTTGTGATATTGGCCAGAATTTTTGATGAGGAAACTCAAGAGGTGGTCACCAAGTTCCTGCATATTCCATTGTGCAACACTGATGTACTTTGATTTCTAGTGTGAGAAACATTGACTGGAACAACGTGGTGGCCTTTAACAGTGATAACTGCAGTGTAACTGGCATAACTCTGTGGCCAGGTGGCTCAAAGAGATTCAGCCATGTCTAATCGTCATAGGTCGTATTTGTCATCTGGTCCAGCTGGCAACGAGATGTGGCATCAAAACTCTCCACCAGCCAACTGAAGAAGTCTTAAGCAGCACATATGCTCACTTTCACATCAGGTAAGCATATTAAGCATATTGATATTTTGCATGTACATTATTTTGCAAGAGTGCATTATAGTCTCTGTGACATTATGGTCTCCTTATATTTCACTTTTAACCATTTCTTTCCTCCTTTTTTCCTTAACTTACCTCAACTAGGGATGCACAATATTAGATTTTTTGCCGATATCCGATATGCCGATATTTCCAACTGGGAACTGGTGCTAACGTTAGCTGAGAGGCTAGCAGATCGTTAGCCGCAGCACGTCAGGGTGACATAGTCCGTCCGTCATCCATTCTCTTCCAAATTAATACATTTTTTATTAAACTATGTCTAACGTTTCTGTTTCAGGGATTGTCACTCAAAATGTATTCAAAACAGCTAAGTATACCTTACCTTTACAGGTAAGGTATACTTACCTTACCTGTAAAGTGGCCTAACCTCTAAGACCCCTCCTTTTGTTAGTGTATTGTTTTTGTACAGGTGTTTCTTCGTCTCTGGTCTCTATATGTTCAATTTTACATTACTCTTCATCATTACCAACTCCTCAAGAACCACCCATGCTAATTACATCATGTTTCATAACTGATAAATCCATTATGTGTTTCTAGGATGAAGGCGTGATGGTGCATTGGCTGCACAAGGGGATGACCAGTTTGATAAGAAGATGCCTGGGAAGCTTTCTCCCTGCCCACCTTATCGCTCATGTCCCATTGAAGGACATCAAATTCAAGGACTGTAGTTGCCAGATGAAGACCTCTTTCTTGAAGAGGATGCACAAAGATTCTTGGAGGACAACATGAATGACTTTTCCTCTTCAGTCCCAAGGACGTTTAAGTAAGCTTTATTGTGTAATCCAAATCAGTTTACCTCATAAAGAAATAACTGAAATCCCATCATACAATGCCTGTGGATCTGATCATGTGTCATAGGGCATAGCTATGACCACAAAGATGATGAAAACATTTCCCCTTGACAACATCATCCTCCAAAATCTGTTGGACCCAGAATCATGACATCAGTTTTCCCCAAACTCAGGTGCAGTAAAGAAACTTTTTTTTATTTATGTCATTAGGTTTTTTTTTGCTTTTTTGTTTGTTTGTCTTGTTTATAATTGGTTACAGAGGTTGATTACAGAGAAAACATAATATCCAGCTGAGTTGTGCTGAATTTGTTCAATTTTATTTGTAGTGATAGAGCTAGGGAAAAGACTGCCACAGCTCAGGTTGGACCTGGATAGCCTTAGGGAAGCAGTGGTGGAGTGCCATGTGGTTGGCAGGGCAGAGCTTCCAAGAATTGACAGGTTTTGGGCTATTATTGGAACAGATGGAAGGTTCAAGAATCTTGCTCAATTGATGAAGGCACTTGTGTGCATACCACACAGCAATGCATCATCAGAGAGGGTGTTCAGCATGATCAGAAAGTTAGTGACAGCGAATAGAATGAGAATGGACAATTCTACCCTTTGCTCACTCCTTTCCTACAAATTGAATTTCACAGGTCTGGCACACACCTATGCTCCCTCAAGGATGGGACTACAAGCTGCAAATTGCACTTTTAACTACAATAAGCATTTGTAGATTGTCACAGAGGGCAGTGGTGTGCACAGACTCTCTGAGGGGCAGTTGCAAAAAGTGAAAAAAAGGGCACCTCTTCCATGCGTACCAACATGGGGCCCCACTGGAATGAGGTTGATATTAGTTTACGCTAAAGATTCATGCAAATTCACGCTAGAGGGGCGGATTATTCTGTATTCTGTCCTGAGATTCTTGAAATTAAAAGTATTTAACATAAAAAGGTTGCAGTATTCTTATTACTCTGTTATTTTCATTCTTAAAAGTCACCAAAATGCAGGAAACAAAGTCTCTAAAACTCAAATTTTTCTGGGGGGGAGCCCTTGGACCCCTTGCTTTGGTTTCAAAATCCTCCCTATTTTTGAGGTCTCAAGGTTGTCAAGTATGGTATTACGACAGCCCCCATATTCCCCTGCATCAGAGACATTATAGGCATCAGTCCAGGGATTGGTAAGTGAGGTCCATATTATAGATGACAGCAGCACATCTGAGTACTTTGCCCTTGCATCATGCCCCCACCAATTTTTGGATTAAAATAGTCCCTCTAATTTGACTAGCAGCAAATGAAAATCCCTAAGTTGCAAATTTAATAGCATAAAATAAGAAAATTGTATTGATTTTAGCTATTACAAACCCAATCCTATGGCCAGTCAGGCAAACAATTAAGTTGCTGCCAATCAACAATCAGCATTGTTATATAGAAAAAATTTAAGAAATCATAAGTAATAATTATTAAGAAATAATAATACATAATTATTATGATGATAATTGTTACATAAAATCACTTCAGGGAGCAGGCAGGTGAAGCCATTTTAAATGGTACCTATGTTTCAACAAACCTGGGGAAAAGCCAGCTTGCTTCAACCAGTGCTAGTGAACCAGCTGTTATGGCCTAAGATTTCCTGGGCCTTTCAGTATAATCTATGTACTTCCCTTTCAAAGCAGCATCAACATTCACTACTTTGACTCTCAACATTATAACTGTTGACTGTAACATCATTAACTAACCTGTGATGAAGTGTTTGCCACAGACGTATCCCACCATTTACCATTTTCATAAACTCTGCAGATGTCCTAAAGCCACATATCTCTTCTTTTACTGTTTCACACTCTTTGGGGAAATAACCTGTTTTTTGTTTTTTTTTTAATTTTTATTGCTTGACGTGCAAAATGCAATGCAGCAGCTTTTAGGCATGTTGCCATGAGTTCTTCCAATTTGGTGCTGGCACCTTTACAGCACTTGTTTTCACCCAAAATGGGGGCATGGTCGTTCTGATGACATATGCCTGCTGAAGTGAAGTGACATATGCCTGCTCTCCTGTATACAGAAGTGCCTCTGTTGGCTACACATACCAAGCCCCCAAGAACAGCGCTGAGCTTTGAAGCCAATTTGACATAGTTGCCAAACTGTGTAATTACAACTTCCGGGTCCGTCATGTGATGCACAATGCCCAAAAAGCATTTTTCCACACACAATCATGGGAAAAGGAGCAGCCGTGTATCCATCTGTATAAAAAGATGGATAAATTTTTTTGAGCACAACCCCTGCAAAATGACTTGTTTCACTATCAACATTTGATCCGTTCGGTCCGCTAACATTTGGAAAGTCTAGAAGAGCCACACAATTGAATTATTTTATCCCATACAAGTTAGCGGAGGGCGAAACCTGAAGTTAGCTGGCTCAGCCAGCGGAAGTCTCTCGTGCACATGTGGTTGAGAGGCGGGGTTAAAAGAAACGTTAGTGTGCTTGCTTTATGCGCCACACAGATCCGGGTAATTCTATACCTAGAAGTCGATCTTTTTTGGCTTTGTACGCCACTGAGCAACTTTAATAGGAATGAAGGGGATCCTGCCTTCAACACTGTATCCAGTTCTCTTGCCATCATCCTGCCTCACTGCCAAACTCCACCAGCTAGGCCTCAGCTCACCACTATGCAACTGGATCCTGAATTTCCTGTCAGAGCGTCCTCAGGTGGTGAGACCAGACCCCCACCTGTCCTCCACTATAACTCTGAGTACTGGCACACCACAGGGATGTGTACTGAGCCCCATCCTCTACTCCCTCTTCACACACCATTGTGTTCCTGCATTTGCCACAACCACCATGGTTAAGTTTGCAGATGACACAACAGTGATGGGGCTGATCCTCAACAGCAATGAATCTGCCTACAGAACAGAGGTGCAGAACCTAGCGAGCTGGTGCTCAAAGAACAATCTGTCTCTTAATACAGCAAGGACCAAGGAGCTAATCATCGTCTTTGGAAGTTCACAGGATGAAGAGTACGCTCCAGTCTTCATCAACAGAGTGGAGAGAGTGTCCAGCTTCAGGTTTCTGGACATACATATCTAGGAGGACCTCACATGGTTCACTAACACCACTGCACTGGTCAAGAAAGCACAGCAACATCTGTTTTTCCTGAGGACGCTGAAAGGCTGGCTGCCCCAACAGATGCTGGTGACTTTCTGCCGCTGCACCACAGAGAGCATCCTAACATACTGCATCTCTGTGTGGTATCTCAGCTGCACAGCCGCTGATAGGGAAGCTCTTCAGTGGGTCATCTCCAGCACACAGAAGATGATTGGGATACAGCTCCCTGCCTTGGAGGACATCTACAGGTCATACTGCCTCAGGAAAGTGCCAGCATCTGTACTGACCCCACACACCCATGCCATCATCTGTTTGAACCCCTTCCATCTGGCAGACATTATAAGGCCTTCTATGCCCGCACCCCCAGACTGAGAACTTGTTTTTTCCCTTTTGTAAAACCTCTTTTGGACAGACTTCTGGCTCTTACTCTGTTTAGTGGATCAATATGTGGAACTCCTTACGCACAGAACTCAAAATGAATTATGAATGGGATCAATCAACAGTTCACTTAAGGTCAGATCTGTATTGTGCCACAAAAGGAGATCCTTTTTGTTGCAAGGCAGCGTAGAAAATGTAAATCTAAATTCAATAAAAACAAAAAATAAATAATGAAAACTATTGAGTAATTGAAGACATTTAAAGACACACGCAATAAAGAATAAATACAATGCAATAAAAGGTAAATGGGAATCAAGAGTTTATGGTGCATTAGAATTAAGTGTTTATTGCATATGGGATAAATTTGAACCTGTTGCACCCAATTTTCCAAAACCCATATTTCTGACCAGAACAGAGTATGTTAAGAGATGATGGTCCAGATTTGTTAAGATAGATTTAGCTTTCCATGTGATTTGGCAGCTTAAAATGTTTAATATTGCATGCCACCTTGTCAGTGTTGCCCTTTTGATCCCTGTTTTGCACATATTCATATTCAGTTTTTATAATGAAATAAATAGAAAATGATGTTTTTAAAAGGGGAGGAGACATGTCATCACAAGTGATAAGTTGTCTTTCTTTAGGGTTTTATGATTTCTTAAAAAATGTATTACTGTTTGTGATTTGTATTTTGTGTGTATCTGCATGAATACCTGTCAAGAGATGGTTGGTCCATTATATATATGTGGCATTGGTCAAATGTACATATCCAACAAGAATTTTAAAATATTTCAAACTGATAAGGCTGAAAATCACATGAAAAACCTGAAACCAACAATGAATTGATTCTACTAACAACTATTGTCCATGTAGCCAAAGCCTGATATATGTAATTCCTCTGTGCCAAAGAGCTCCATTGTCGTCCAAAAACTATTAAAAACAAATCAATGAGCCACACCGTTTCTTCTGAGTCAATCTCACACACACTGTTCTGCTGTTTTAATTACTCCCCAGCATACCAAATCCATGGTTGAAAGTACTCCTCAGCAAATATATTTACTCTTGTTTGGTTAAAATCAGCTAAATATTGCAGTGCCCATCTGTTGTAGGAAATCATTTTAAAAGTGAAACTATATATTTGTGACCTGTTTGTGGAGACATATGTATTCGGTATGAACCAAGAGGATTGGGACTGATTGAAAATAAGAAAAATATTGAATGTCACCAGCCTTAATGTTTGTCATGTTTTTTTCTGGTTTATTTGAACAGAGTCAAGAGAGCAAGGTAAATCATAGTATCTGGGTTAAAGTTCAGTGTATCTCTGTAATACATTTACTGAAGAGCAGCCCTCTCTTCATTTTGCGAAGTGCCCTCATACCCCTGCCAAATGAATATCTGTGGCTAAGAGCAGACACCTTGATCCTGGTTAACTCCTCACTGAAGAAGGGGGGTCAAATGGGGAGTAAGCTATAATTTGATAGCCTCTAATAGCCCAGCAGGGAACACAGAGACAGTTGAGACAAGATGAAGAGGAGTGATAGGAAAAATCATAACTCACATCACTCAGTGATTCTCTCCTTTTGTTTATTGGCTGACAGGGTGAGTGGATGGGTAGAGTATGTCAGCTCAAAGTTAATCAGGGGGAAATTCAATCAGCCCTCCATCCAGCAGCAACAGTAGCAGCAGGTGGTCATGGTGTCAGCCACGCAGAGATAGCATGTCCTCTTACTGGCCTTGCGCAACTGTGAGTGTGTGTAAGTGTGAGTGGGCACATGCATATACTTTGTCCTTGCAACCCAGTGTGTGTCTGGGTGAATGATTACATTAAAGGTGCTATGTTTAAGAATTGGCCACGTGTCGAATTCATACTCCACACTCCAAACAAATTGGGGGCAGCATATCACCAGAAAGTTGGGATGTCCACCCCTATCTTAAAAAAAACAAGGAAATGCACAGTCCCTTCCATAGGTCTTTGGTGCCTGCCAGGAGTCAGGCTGCTGATGAGGCTGGGATGAGAAGACTGGCCAGTATCAACTAGTCAGCAGCTCCTCACATTATTGTCAAGATTTCAAAATGCTGCGGATACATTAGAGCCAGCAGTAAATCACCAAAGAGCTGCAGATCAGTTCATCAGATCATGTTCTCCCTGAGATGACGATGCAGGACTTTGGGCTGCTGCTGCGAGATGACCAGCTGGTCTCACCCAGCCAGTGGCTCCGAAACATCTCCAAAAACATTGGAGCAAATTTCCAAACAGGCGTTATTTGGATAAACTGACCACATATTGGGAATCTAAATGGTTACTTTCTCGCCTGAATTAAAATAATAAAACTTAATATATTGACATAATAATGGTCTTAGATGAAAATTACAACAGCTCTAGCTTGGCTCAAAATCTCCACCATTGCTGCCGGTTGGTGTGAATTTGGACACAACTATTGACTAACTGGGGGCAGTACCTTCAATATGATTGACAAGAGGCTAGAATGTGCCCTTCGGCAGTGCTACTTCTTCATCCTCTCATGTTAGACTGAGGGCAGACTGGACTCTACAATGACTCACTATCACCCCTCTGAGGTATAAAGTGGTATTTCAAGATAGGACGGGCCGGGGCTAGCTGGTTAGCATGCTAACTTAAGTCGATATTTCTGCAACACAATACATGGACGTCTTTGACATAACATCAAAACGGTTATTTCTTCACATTCTGTTGTTAATTTTTGAATGTTTTAAACTAAAATTGTTATATATAGGACCTTTTAAAGAGAGAAAGAGGGGGAGAAAGGAAGGTATGCCAGCCAGAAGTAGACAGAATGAGTAGGAGGGAGGGAGTGAAGTGAAAGACAGGACATGGGCTGGCAGAGCTCTGTCAATCCTCCTTTTTCTTATACGACCTCAGGGAGTTTATGACACCAACAGCATGATAATACGCCCTACACACACACACACACATAAACACACACACAAGGCTCAGTTTCAAGAATGTGTTGATCCCAAGAGACCAATCAGAAAATACAATCACAATTTTTGTAACCTGTTAGACTCTTGAGGAAAATAGGCTCATGTAGCCTTCAGTTTGTTTTCAGAGTTTTCAGTTTTCACATCAAAGGGTTGGCACACAAGGAATTGAACTGCAGATGTTGTGATTTTATGGTATGCACCTTAACCATTAGTCCACCAGGGCACCTGAGCAAAACTGAATTTCATGCAGGAGGCCATGAGATTGAGACATGTCACAGAGATCTGCAATTAAAGCTAATCTTTTTATAAACTGTAACCCTGATCAAGTAGTTTTTGTGCCTAAACCTAACAAAAATTAGCCACATTGGTGGAACAACAGAAAGAAGATGTATTGTTTTTGTACAGTAAGAGTTGTGTAAGTAAAGGTTATGGAGGACACTGATGAATCATGTTTTTGTGCCAATAGGGGTGTCAAATCAGAAAATGCTCATATGGGTTATTATGGAAGTCATTCATAAGACAATTTGTAGTTTAGTTTGGAGGACTTGTTGTCTTTTTTTTTTTTTAGTTGAGTTGAGGCCAGCTATGTGGTGAGTGAGCTAACAGCAAAAGTGGGAAGCTATTTATCAAAAGACAGTTTGTGAAAGATTGTATGGTACAGGCTGCTAATATCCTCTGCCCAGAAAAGGCGGCTGTATTCAAAAATGTCAGCCTGTCTGCAAACACAGTGGGGGAGTGGATCACTGAATTAGCTGATGACATTTATGACCAACTGCCCAACAAATAATGAGAATTCTGTGCCTTTTCTGTTGCACCTGATGAGAGCACAGATATAACTGACAACACTCACCTTGCTATATTACTCGGGGGTATTAGTGATCAGTTTGATGTGACTGAGGAGCTGCTTAATCTGAGTGACATGCATGGGAAAACTACAGCCAAGGATATGTATTTCAGCAGTTATGTGACGCAGTTGAACATGCTGGTCTGTCATGGGATAAACTGGTTGGAATAGCCACACACAATAACCACAGATGGTGTATCGTCAGTGACAGGGAGCAAAAATGGACTGGTGGCACTGGTTCAGCAAAAGCTGGAAGGAGAAGATGCAAGTCTGCCATCACTCTGCACTGCATTAATCATCAGCAGGCATTATAAAGTAATTGCCTGAAATTTCAACATGTCATGTCAGTCGTGGTAAAATGCCATCAGATCATTACATCAGATCCAGGGCCTTGCAGCACCACCTGTTTTGTGCCCTTTGGGAGGAAATTGAAGCAGTATATGGTGATGTCCTGTACTTCACAGAGGTGCGCTGGCTGAGCAGGGGCAGTGTTCTCAAGCGGTTCTTTGACTTGAGAGGTAAACAAAGCTTTCATGAAGGAGGGAAGACTGCATGTTTCTGAGCTTGATGATTCCAAGTGGGTTATATGGACCAAGCATTTTTAGTTGACATCACACAGAAGCTTAACATACTCAAGCTGAAGCTGCCCTGCCTGAAGCAACATGTCAATATGAACTTTTGACAGTGTCAAAGCATTCTCCATATAATTGAGAGCTTACTGTGAGAAACCTCAGCCCCTTCCAACATGCAAGGCTACAGTAAGAGTTTGACCACCAATTTGCTGACTTCAAGTCTCACAGTAATACTTTGCAGATGTTTGCAGACCCTTTCTCCTTTGAGGTGGAAAATGCCCCAATTGAACTACAAATGGATCTGATAGACCCTCAGTGCAGCACTGACCTGAAAGCCAAGTTTAGAGAGGCACAAGGACTCTTCAAGCAGGTCATGTGTCTGTTTGGAAGCACATGCCTTTGTGAAAAACTGTTCTTCACAATGAACTTTAAATCAGTCAAAACACAGATCCAGACTGACTGATGCCCATCTCCAAGCTTTTATGAGGGTTTCCACCTCTAGCTCTGTCAAAGCAAATGTGGCTCATCTGATTCACAAGGAGTACCGCCAGGTGTCCGGCAATAGACACTAAGAACATGTTGGACAAAATGTGCGTAAGATACTGTATATGGTTAGTTATTGTTGAAGATTTTATCTGGAGTTTTTTTCGGCTGCCAGACCAAGCAGCCCCCCACAGAGAGAACACCCTGCCCAGTGGCACCCAGGTAATATGAGTGTGAACCCTGGGTTAAGCACTTTGCCCACATGCTTGTCTTCCTCCTGCTTGTAATCTGTGTCTTTACCAGTGTTGGCTCACCCAACAGGTGCCTGTAGCACTAAAAGCTTGTGAGAACCATAGGGTGCTCAAAGGTCTAAAACAGATATTGACCTGTGTTTGTTGTTGTTTGCTGTACCTATAATTTGAAAAGATTACCCTCTGTGAATGTAATGTGCCCTGTAGAGTTAAGGTAGTTGGTGAGTTACTGCCCTGCAGAAATTTTTCCCCAGGATGTCATCCACATCCACATGAAGTCAGCTTGCACTCATCACGTGCAATACCTCAAACTCTGTTCCGTGAAAAACCCACTCCCCTCTATTTGCATAAAATTGTAATTCAATTCAAATTCAATTTGTATGCATTGCATTGTATGTTCTCAGGTGTGTTCTACAAGTCTCTTTACATGTGGACTGTTCACTGCTGACGTCCTTAAAAGGTCTTGATATGGCCAGGGTGTTGAGCTTCCCTGTGGCACCAGTGATGAAGATAGACAGGCTGGTGACAATGAGCTTAAAGGGCGACTTGCACACAAATGTGCAGACACGTTTACACAAAGACATGCACATACACAGGACAGTGTTGACAAGGTGGCAACTGATGTGTGATGTTGTTTGGAAGGTCAACGGCCTGCTGTGCAGTGCTGTGTATCGCCACAGGCACACTTCTTTTCCCTATACATTTGTATCTGCCATGATTTTTAATGGTGATGTGTGTTTTCTTCAGCTCCCTTGGCTTTTGTTAATGACTCCATACATTATGCATCAGTGCCATTATCTTTTGTGGAAAAAAGATCCTTCAGAATGAGCCATTTATATGGATAACTGGCAACTATAGCTGCTTTGCATTTTGTTTTAGAGGGACCTACAGTAAACATATGCAGATAGAGATAATGTGTGGGTAACAGAAGATTCAGTGAATACGTTTCTACTGTAATATCTGTGGTTATACTGATGAACAGGCTGGGGAATCACAAAGGAACAGCCAGTGCTCTGTGATTTGTGAGCATTATATCCCTCTGATGTGGTTGTACACCTTTGTGAATTGTAAGACTGACATTGAGAGTATTTGCTTCCTCAGATATGTCCCCTCTCCGACTTTGTTCCTTGACTGATTGGACTGCCCTTGGCATGGTTCACCATAGCATGGCATGACTAGCATTTTAATAACACAAACTGTTATCATCTCTTCCTAGGGAGACAAGTCCAGGATCATTTATGAACAGCATACACCAATACTAAAACTAATAGAGTAGTAAAGCTAATATTGGGACATTCTAGTTCTTCAAGCTGCATTAATCAATATTTTTAAATAAGCAATTGGTCAAATGATTGTGTGTAATGTGAAAGGGGTTGTTCATATTGAAGGACCCACAGAGAAGTATCACCAAACTCTTAGCACCACTGATCGATTTAGTGTCTTTCAGCTTTGGTTTTTTGGCCCACAGTTTTACTGTTTTGGTTTACCCCTACCACTCTCATTAACCTCATTTCCAGCCACAGCAAGCAGCTGTTTTCAGTGAAAAAGCTCTCAAGAGTGGAATTTGACATATGCATTTGTCTGTTCACACACCTACCATGCAGATTTTTCGTGTCTATGTATGGCGTGATCAGCTTGCTCGTTTACATCTAGGTGGATAGGGCTCTTCGTCATTTGTGTGTGTGTGTGTTAGTACAAGCATCACTTTGAGCCTTTCATTCAAAGCAGGTTAATTGTTTTATTAGTCAAGATAACAGGGCTTCGCTTCAGAGCTTTTTAATCAACGATTTCTCATTTCCTCTGCCTCTCTCATGTTCAAACACACACTTTCACATGCAAACATGCACACATCCAGTACATGTTACATATATGCGTGTGTGCATTTGTGTATGTGTTTGCATGGGTGTTTCCATATGACTAAATCCTAACATGCATTCATAGTTGTGGATTCACAGAATGACAGCAAATCCATTCACTTATCTTATGGTACAAGTTGAGATGTGAAACTATAAGAGATAGAACTGAATGACAGATCTGTGGTTTAATTGGGCACTGTGTAAGACAAACCAGCTTGCAGTGAAGCAGTGATACAGACCTAATGGAACTAATGACTTTGTTTTTGTTGCTTCAAGCAGAAACATCACTACTGCTGTTAATTCAATGGCCACACTTTTAACATAAATAACATAAATATGGACAGATTTGGAAACTAAAATGAAAGTTTCTCAACAAATTTAAAGCATACAAGTCCAGGATATAAGGGGGGTTTTAAGCCATTTCTGTTTTAATTGATGAAATGCAATTTATCCACTCTCAAACTCATCTAGATGTTTCTTATACTAACAGGAAACTCAAATATATGGTAACAATAAAAGTATCACATTTAGTTCTGTTGCTATGGTGTTTTACTTTACCCACATATTTACTTACTCTATCATATCACTAAATAAAATATTCTGTGCAGAAGACTTCTCATATAGCTCCATAAAACATAACACAGCTCAGTGAACAAACTCATTATCTTCTGTATCATTTTACTTCTTCTGTACTTACACATTTTGTTATATGGAGCACAACACAGTATTCATATGAAATAAAAGTGGTGGCTTTCATTTCAAAATGCTATATATCAGCTTTGAATTTAGCTTCCTGAAATTCACCAGAAATGTAACACTAGGTGCTTTACTTTCATGTCAGGAGTCAAGATCGAGGTGTGGGTGTAATTTCTCTTTTTAAATGGAGGATATCTCATTTTGGGATGAAACACTTCACAGGCTGTCCACTGTGATAGTGAAACCTAAGCTGAAAGAGTGCGTTGTTGGCAAGTCTGTTGTTGTTAGGAGGGTGGCTGAACAGTAATAAGCCAAGAGACATTCTAACTTTGGACCAGGAGTGTTATTGATCTCATCACTTGTAGAACTGAAGAGGGGAGAAGGACACTTTACCTCTCCCGAACAAGGAAAGTAATTGGGTGAATTGACCTTGCAGAGATGCAAGATAGAAAAGGAGGCAGTGACACACAGATAGTCACTAAGACAGAGAGTTGAGAGAGTGAAAGGGATACAGAGAGAGAGGGGCTGATGCACAAATTCTTATGGTACTGGAATCCATATTTTCTGAAACTCACCTTGAGTCTGCTGGGCTCATTGTATGCAGACAATATCTGTGACAATGTCTTTCTCCAATGAAACAAATGCAAAGAGGATATATGCACAAGTACACTTCCTGAGGTATGACACACAATGCTTATGAGATCTTGTCTTGATGCACGTTCTCATAAAGACACATACTTTAAATGCAATCAAGTAAATTTTTCAACTCAAGGTTCTCATAACCGTGTGCTCTGTTGGCCAATCAGCAGAGGTTATATTAGCAGTCCAGTGAGATAGCTGCATACCGCTGAGTCCCTAGCTGTTATCTTACCACTAATAATAATTGTGATGTAGCAGTAATAAAGTAAGAGAATTGTCCTCTAGGGGTAAAATATGTGGGACATGTAATGATTTGGGGAGATTTGAAAATCTTTTTTTTATACATCAAAATTTTGAAATGAACCAGCCTAACTTTTAGAAAGTTTTTCCAAAAACTCATTATGGCTCCAGGATTTAATAAATCTTAAATCAACAGCAGATACAGAGCAACATTAGCATTCACTGAGAGTCTTTTTCTGGTCACCTAACAAATGTAAATGCAGTATTTATTCTCCTTTCAGCTCAGTTTTTGGTTTCTGACCAACTCCTGAGGGAAATATCCGGCTCTTTACCTGCTGTCTGGTCTTAGGCGGGTAGAGTACGGTGAGCTTTTTTGCAGCTGGAAACAAGGTTGAGGAGATCAGTGAGAGTGAACCAACCACAGTGAAGTTGTGGGCAGTAAAAACCAAAACACTGAGCTGAAACACTGTCTTTGTGTGTTTTGACATACAAGTAGTCATTTGATATTTTGTTATGTTGTGTATACACGTATGTACTATATGTTGTGGCATTAATGAAATAAATGAAAAACAAAGAAAATTTATATTGTATCTGATTTGATTTAAGTCTTGTAAAAAACTTAAAACATTATACAGAACAGTAATAATGCATTTTTTACAGTAGCAAACTGTGTTTAGTGACTGTTTAAATACATTTTCTACATGGCTTTGTGTTGTCTTTATGTTCAGGCTCCGGGTTATTTTTTTCTTCCAAGCCTGATTTGTTGTCTGTTTCCATGGCAACTGTTCATCAAGTGCGAATACAGGCATGGTCCTCTGTGGACCTGCACTCATAGCCAACCGTGTGTCAAATAATGTTGCACTAAAACAAGCAGAAACAAGAAAGCAAGGGACTGTCAGTTGTCTTGTATACACAGAGAAAACGGAGAGACAAGAGCAGTGCTGGTTATTGATGATCGTCTCTACACACACACAGAAGACCTGTGAAACTTCCTTTACACTATGAAAAACACAAATAAATGTTCACATAGCTCTCAGCTCAATCATTTACAGCACAGTATTTGCAGAGACCAATTTTTCGACTGGCTGGTTTGTGGTCATATTCTTACAGTTTTACAGTTTGAAGAATGTTTTTTCTCTTCAGTTCTCCCACTTGAATTTGTCCGGTTGACAGACAGGAAAGAAACTGACTGAAAAACTTTTTAAAAAAAAAAACAAAAAAACCATTTCAATCCAAGACTTCTATGGCTTTTCATTCTGCATGTACTGTACACGTTGTGGTGAAAAAGAAGGAACTTCTAATCAGGGTGAGGTTTTACCCCATTTTTTTCTTTAGTTTGAATTGCTGCCAGTATCTCACCACATGTTACTGGTCCTCTTCAGAGTTGAAAGGATGAAGCAGGTGCATCTCTCTAAGCGACAAGGTTAGAGATTAAAAACAATTCAAACAAATAGCCTCCAGGAAACAGTAAGACATTGGTACTTTATCTTTCCTCCTTTACTTTCAAAACCCTGTTTGTTTGTTTTTAATCTCCCATAAACCTCAAGATTTCCACTGTCAGAGTTAGTGTTTTCATGCTTTTGTTCTTCTCTTTATCTACCTTTATTTATTACCAAACCCATCTCATTTCCCTGTTCCCTGTATGACTTCCACTGTCACAGCTCCCCTGTGTTTGCTGCAGAGACTGTTTAATTGAATGATTTAATTTGGCAAGCTATATACCTTACAGCACACCACTGCAGATGGAGAAAACATTATTTTAAAGGAGGGAGCACCAGATAGAAATAATGCCCCTTGGCTCAATGTCGGTGCGAGACAGTGTGGCTGACAGGAAAATATTGATCGACAGAATCAGATCCTCTAATGCACACGCTATAGTTTCCTTCTGGCTATCTGATATATCAGACGTGTGCATTCATTCCATATTCAGCCTATAGCTTATTTTTTTATTTCCGTGGAGATTTACTCTTCCATGTGTGATACAGCTGAGCATCATAAATTCTTGGAGGAATTTCAAATTATCCTTAGTGTGTGTATAGCTAAAAGGAAACTGCAGACGCATATGCTGCGGATATATGCGGATATAGTACAGCCGTCACTGCTGTAATATCACACAGGTTTACTTCCATGTGTGAGCTGCATTTGTGCATCCATCACAGAGGTGTGGGCTGTACATAAGATGGATGGACCACTAACACGCTCAGACAAACAGCCAAGTTCCATCACTATTTCATTATCCCCCTGTTTTTTACCTCAGGGAGAGCGAAGGCATCTCACGCTTCAGGATTATACACAGCGTTGTAGTGAGAACTATGCAGATCCAGCCCCATGTGGGACCACCTGTGGCTCAGCAGATGTAGGATCTTTCTATCGCTTCCTTCAAGAGGCTGCACGGGGCTAGATCATGCGGAACCATTGTGTTGTCAAAAGCACCGTCAGCTGCAGGATTATCTTGTGTAATCCTTAGAGAGCAGTAAAGAGAGGGAGGGGGCGAAGTAAGGCAGACTTTGTGACTCATGTAATATTGCATGCCCCAGCTCTAATTCACTAACTTGTACACGCCGGCTCCGCACTCACAGACACAATTTCACACACGTGTCTACATCAAATTGCCTCTTTTGTTCTCTTGGATTGATTTGCACAAACACACACATACACTCGTGTAGGTTTGTCAGCCTTATTTCTGCTTCTCCCAAGGTGTATCATACCCTGGTGATGTGAGAGGAAAAGCATAAATGAATATCGGGGATATATTTCCTGTGCGAGATCAGGCAAGTCAAGGGGATTCTATGCAAACATGTCAAGATGACACAAGCAGGGCTGTGCACAGACACCCTCAGGGGCAATGGTGAAGTGAAAAAGGGGCATCATGCTTCATTATCGCCCGAAGGCTCACACCAGCGGGGCACATGAGGTAAACAGAAGGGCACTAGGACTACACAAGTGCACCTATGGTGAGACACTAAAGCTCCATTCAGATGGGATTTATTTCAATAGGATGCTGTGGTCAGTGATTTTAATCCAGTCTGGCGCGTGTATGTGGGTAATTTTTCAACCCCTCCCTAGTAATTAATTATGCCAAAATTAACTACTGTTTTGAGGCAAACTCACTGGTCCTCCTGTAATATAAAACCTGTCTGTGGTGACGACCCTGTATTTTAAAGTGGTTCTTTGAGTTTTTTCCGCAGGAAGAGCTGCTTGTCCTTCTGCTACATAAATGTTTTTGCTGATCTGATGGAAACAGGCTAACACCAACATATAGGCCTATTTGGGGACCAATATGATGAAAGAAAAAAAACAAACTTGACGATAGACAGTGATAATGATATCCTCAGGAAATGCAAGTCACACTGAAAGATACAATGTGTTTCATGTCTGTGTGTTAAGATGTGGTGGAGTTATGATTCCAAGAAGGAGAACGAATTTTGTCTCAAAAATTCACTTCACACAGTATCTTTGCCTGTTATCCAGTCTGGATGAGGCTTCAGGCAGAAATGAGGATAGAGGTGTTATAGGGCACAGACATGTCCTGCATGCCACTGCATGAAAGAAAACATATTGACTTGACTTCCTGTTACCTTCACCTGCTTTCGCTGACACCTGATCTGATAGGTCCGTGATATGTTTTCATGTCTATTCACATATTTCTCTTCTAACATCCTCACTTCCATCCATTAATGATGAATGTATTTAAACTGCTTGTTTACCACAAATTTAATGACTCAATCCACGCTTCCATGATAGTAATTCATCATGTTTATTATAGCTGCCACCTCCCCTTCTCTCTAGGTCCATCTTTTTCTCTCTCTGTCACTTTCTCTTTTTATCTCTTGAACCCATGAATCCTCGTTGCCATTCTTTATAAGTTAATTCTATGTAATAAAGGGATGATGATGATCAAAAGCCGCAGAGTCAGTAGGTTAATGAATTGGGAGTCTGGAGATGTCTCTTCTTTCAATCTCTGTCTGCATTCTCTATCCAATAATTATCTGTTAATCTCAGGATCAGCACTAACACCTAGTGATCAATATCTCACAACCTTACAATAACATCCATGCACATTTGCTCATTAACACACACACAAACACACACACATATACTGTGTATATATATATATATATATATATATATATATGTGTGTGTGTGTGTGTGTGTATACACACACACTCACTGGCCATTATATTGAAAGTATTCCTAATATTTTGCCCCCCTCGTGTATGTTAATGGAGTGGACAAAATATTAAGAACACTTTTCAATATAATGAACTCTAGTACAGCACCACCCCCCACTACGACCTCAATAATAAACATAAAGTAGAATTATCACCTTTCTGACAATGTCAACAACAACTGAAAATGTATAAGCTTCATAAAAGTAGAATTTATGGCAGAGCTGTTGTATTGGTTTGCATTAGAATGCACAGGTGAAGTGGCCAGTGAGTATATATATATATATAATCTTGCATGCAGTCAATAAAACAGATCATCCATCGTGAGATTGTATAGGAAATCAATTGTGGCTGTGTCAACTCCATGAAAATGGTTACTCCATGTCTTCATTGTTAATGAGACCTGACCTTTGACCTCTCACACCCCAGTAATGGACAACTTCCTCAGAGAGTGAGAGGAAGGTGAAAGCCCATTTATCCATTTGAGGAGGAGAAGAAAATGTCTTTATGTTGTATATTGTTATATGTAACCCTGCAGAGGCAAGTTATGGCAAACAGTTGAAGGTAAATTGTGGTTAAATACACCATAGATATTAAGAATTACACTAAAGAAGGAGTAATTAAAAATATTAAAATCATTACAGCTGTTGAAAATAAAATCACCAAGTCTGTCTAGTTCTTGTCCCCATCCTCAGCCAGGCATCGTCTAGGCTTAGTTGTAGTGTGTGCAGGGAGGCACACACATACACACACACAGATAAGGAAGAGCAAGTGTGTCTTTGTGTGTGAAGGAGTTGGTTAGCCTGCAAGTTTTTGTGTGCAAGCAAGCATGTGTGTGCTTGCAGATGTGCAGCCAAGTGAGCGTAAGTGTGTGTGCCACATGTGTCTGTGAGTCTGTGTGCAGCCACTTCAAGATTGTTCCTCAAGAGACTACCTATATGCAGCTGTTTACCCAAGAGCCAAATTAATTAGGGAGATTAACAAGCTAATAAGTGCAGATTGCTTCACTTAATGACTCACTGCTATACGGCAAACACTCCCATGCCCATGAAGCAGAGAGGGATTAAATTGCAAAGCATTGCTAATGAAAAGAGATAAATAGGTTGTGGATATTTATTGCACTCTATATGACTGTTTTGCTGTGTTCCTATGCATGCGTTAAACTCAGCCTGTGTGAGCTGGAGTTCATCTTTAAGATAGGCACAAAGTAACACAGCTGTAAAGTGATGGATTTAAAGAAAGCATCCTCTCATGGTGTTCATACCCAAAATTATATGTCACTGATAGGTGTGTATTATGTGTCATTTGTACCATTTCACAGTAAGTAGGGATAACATTCTGTTATGGTATTCAGCATTTCATATGACTGAACACAGCACTTGGCACTGAAAGATAACATGGAACTGGAGATGTTTTAGGTTTGTAATATAAAATGGAAAAGCATCTCCTCTCAGGAATTAGAGCTCCCATGTGAAATAGGATTTACAGACAATGTTTCCACTGTATAAAGAAATCAAAGGTATAAATAACAAGAGATAACCACAGATTGGTCTTTGCGTCCAGCGCTTCACCTACTGAGGATTTTATGGATGTGCACGTGACTGTCTTTCCTGATACCTTCATACATGGCTAGCAAATGTTATTAGGAAAATCATGATGTAGAAAATCGTGCACACATTGTGGTTTTCTTTCCCGTGTAAGCTCCCGGGTGGAATAATGTGACATTTCAGACTGATATCGTAATTGCTCTGTCCCATCTCTTAACTTTGTCACACCTGCCTTCTCTGACTCCCACCCCCTCAGTGGACTTTGCTCTGCCTGCTTCATTTAAAAGAAAAGGGCAACTGGAATGAGGCGATTGTTATTCATTCTACTTTCTGCATAATATTCGTGATTCACTTCATTATCGCATTTTTCATGCAGTCTGTTTTGCATGTGTAATGCAGTGTTTTATATGTATAACTGTGCATGCTAGCAGAATAGCGTTATGCCAATCAGTTGAGCACTGTACAGTATGTCATTTACTGTAAGTTAGGCTGGTTTAGGTTAGGTGAGCTTACATTATGTTTGGTAAAAAGTAACATGCAGCTGTTAATCTTTCATAAGTGCTTATCCTGTTTAGTTTCATTGGAAGCATTCCAATTTTGCACTGGACAGGAAGAAGCGTGTAACATTTCACTAATAACTTCTTCAGACACCACAGTATTCCCTTGTGTTGCACTTTATAGAAATTAATATTGTCAGTCAGGTAATGAAACAAATGTTTAACTTTGTATAAACCTATTTTTTGTCTGACCACACGAGAGGCATCAACACTAATCTCTTTTGGTGAAATCCATTATGCCCTTACTGTAGTATGGCTATTGGAAAATGGCAAGATGCGGGGAGAAGCATATGTCTGCAAAACATTTCTTAGGATGTAATTACCTATTTGCAAATGCACAAAAACTTTATGTACTATGTTCTATTATTTCATTGTTTAAAGCACTGCAAGTGTCTATGTTCTCTCCAGGATGTACCCTACCTGTTTCCCAATGTATTCTGGGAAAGGCAGCAGCTCTGAACTTGATAAACACTAATTGTTATCAAATGAAATCAAACGGCAATATGGATAAATACAAGGATTTTATGTTTTTAGACCTTTAGACATGCCTCCCTCTTGCTTGTCTGAGATCCGTTGAGCTGAAAATCCAAACCATCCTGATTTCAGTGGATTGTGGATCTCAGACACCAGTAATTTCAGCCACCATGCCTCTTGGTAGTTTTTTTCATGATTTTTCTCATATGATTGGCCCCACCTGTATAATTCAGACTTCATTCGACATTTTAGACATCCACTGAGAGATGAACAAATCAAGCCTGTGTGTCCTATGACTGGCTTCTTTACTGCAAGTTACATCGTGTGCTGCCAAATTTTGCAGCAATCTGTTTATTCATTTGCCTTGTGGCAAAAAAAGGTAAAAGGCTGCTGATGTTTCTCTAGTACAAATGGTGTTGAAGCTTTTACAGTTTCTCATGGAACATAGCAGATGGTGGAAACATTTCCAACACATCTATCCTCCTCAGCAAAGCAAGGGAGGTGAGCCAGCGAGGTAGAAATGTTCCATTTGTGACATCAAACAACAGGTTTAATTTGAAGAAATGCTTTGCTATAATGACATTTTAATACACATTGGTATAATTTGGAGGCTAATGATCCGGGTGCTATAGTCTTATTTGTTCATGGTAATTATACCAATGTTTCACGATTAATTTGCAAATTACATATTCTTAAAAAAGCTACAAAATTGATTGAGTAAACATGGACACCATGAGTGTGTGTGTGAGTGTGTCTAATCCGCTGTGTAGAGCTGAGCCACCTGACAGCCAATGAGAAAAGATTACGGTACAAAAGCACATTCCGCCGATGATCTTCGCCCTCAAAATCACATCAAGTCAAATCCCGGTCTAGATATTGTCTGCGTAAAATAAAAGGTGAATTAAGAGAGGATTCTGCATTCATCTTTCATTCATCTTATTTTGATTTGTCAGACAGGCGTTTTTTTTCCTCTAAAAGACATCGCCCCCACCAAACTGGAATCATTCCTAATGGAGACCCTTCTCTCTGTTTGCTTTGTTTGAGGAAATCCAAGTCATTTTTCATTTTTAGCATCATTTTTTTACAGACAGAGAGGAATGGTGTCAGAGGGGGATGAGATGGATGGAGCAGAATAGAAAGCAAGAGCGGGGAGTGAACTCCTGACCCCGAGGGTATATGTCTGCTAGATGGAGGCAGCTAAACCAGACGCCAGAGCATAGGAAAGACATTTCTAAATGCAATACTCAGATGAAATATAGATCCACGATCAGCTCATGATAAAGTTAATGTCTTTGTGCAAAGATAAATACGGTACCAAAGAGAATTTTGTCCTTGTGGGAGATACTGTATCTGCACCAGAATACATGGATTCTCAATCCACATGTGTTTTAGACTCTGAAACAGACAAGCAAGATGAAACAAGAATGCAGCATTTTGAGCTCTAAATAAATGACGTGGCCCTCTATCAGCACCACAGTTCCATTTTGAGTAGTAAGGCTTTTCTCTACACTTACTTTTACTTTGTTTTAGCACAAGTTTAGCACAGAGAAAAAGTTTTGGCTAAATCCATTTACCTCTGGGCATAAAGGTGTAAAAACATCTTGAGAGTTTTTACATGTTTATTCAATAAAATATAATGTCTAAGTTTTCCTTGACTTGTGTGCTTAAAACATGTTGGTTTAAAGGCTTGAAGGCTGGTTGCAGGTTGTGAGCGCAGAGCTGCTAGTGAATGCTAAAACAATAGGGGGGGAAGACAATCAGAGTTGACCATCTGGCAGCGCTGTTAGAAAGTCGAAGGTGCTATTCCCCAGTGAAAAATCCATCCATCGATGACTCCTCTCTTAAAATACAATCCACTGAGATGACTTCTATTTTACCTTGAATTAAAGCATTTCACTGAATCAACAAGCACCGATTCAGCCAAAGAAAATCTTAATAAGAGCGGCTTTATGAGAAGCATGCCTGATAAAAAGCAATCGTCCGTGAGCTAAAACTAGAGACTGGAGGTGTAGTTATCCCAGCCTGTGTGTGTGTGTGTGTGTATGTGTGTACTCTACTCCTGCTCTATCATGCAAGTGGAGCAGAAGCTGCTTCACACAATAGATGGCTGCTGTCAGACTGAGATAGACTGATAGGGGAAGAGAGAGGGTGAAAAGACGGAGGTTGAGATAGTGAGAGGAGTGTGAGACTGATGGCAGGTGGTGTACAAGAGATGGAGTCCTCTGCTTTTCCATCCTCACTGGAAGGAGAGAAGACGTATGGAGAACCCTGAAGAAATAAAAAGGATGCAGTGATTGATTAAAGAATAGATTTTCCCTGCAACTGAGCCCTCTCTGCTCCATGTCTACCTTTTGAGTTATCCTCTCACCGCTGAAACATAATCCTTTCTGGACTTTCTGTTTTATTAATCAAATACTCTTGTATTCACATCCAGTTTCTCATTTGTATTTGCCTGGCAGTGGCCACACCTCTAGTGCTGCAACATGGCAGCAACACTGATAGAAAGCATGACAAATGATATGGTGTTAGTCACACAATCTTTGCTTAGGTATGAACACGACATTCAGTGAATTATACAACCCTTTATCCTTCCCTGACAGAACTCTGTTGCTAAACAATAGCGAAAGAGAGGTGGTTTAATTCACTGTCACATCTGTGTTACAAGTCTCACATGCTAATGGCCTTAAGCCCTTTTTAACTGTGTGTGCACATTCACGTGTGAATGTGTTTCTGCATTTTTATCTTAAAGAAGCAGCTTGAGTTTTTGTAGTCAGATCTTAAAGGAATAGTTCAACATTTTGGGAGATATGCTTATTCTCTTTCTTGCCTGGAGATGAGAAGATCAATACCACCCTCATGTCTGTGGGTTAAATACAGAGCTGGCGCCAGTAGGCGGTTAGCTTGTTTGTTTATTGTTGTTTATTTGTTAGGATCCCCTTTAGCTGCTCCCTAAAGCACGGCTAGTCTTCCAGGGGTCGACATTTAAAAACATATGTTAAACAATACAGTCAACACAAATGGCAAACAAAGACATATATTAGAGACTAACATTAATATGTATGAGTTACACTGTTGACTCTTTTCAACAGAGTTACCAGCAAAATCTACAAATCCACATATGCATAGCTCCTACAAATATGATGTTCTTGCACCCACCAGAAACTTCAAAGCTCACAATTAACACGTTGTAAAATGTGTGGTTTTATGAGGAGTTTTGTGTTGTAGGAACAATAGTTGGAGCTACATCTGCTTAGCAGTACTGTTCAGTGTCTCCACTGGTTGCTTGGCAACCTCACAGTGAGGACCAGACTCCAGGAAGTCATTGCACCTGCTGTTTTTTGCCAAGAAATAGCACAAAACTCCTCATAAAATCACACATTCTTGTTTTAACGTGTTACATGTTTGAGTATGCATAAAACAAATGAGATACAATGTGTTAATTAGTGCGCTTTAGAGGTGCTGGTAGGTGAGTTTTTGCTAGCTGTTTCTAAGCTGTTTCTAAGCTAAGCTAACCGCCTCTGCGATCTAGCTCTACTTAGCAAGTTAAGCAGCATCAATCTTTTTGACTAAGATTGAAGATTGATAAGACACAAACTTCTCAAAAAGTCAAACTATTCTTTTAAACTTGCCTTAACTGTTGTTGGTTTTATTTGGGGGGTGGGTGTTGTTTTTGGCCACTTGGGGGCAGCAGCTGTACACACAACCCTGACATATTATCACCTTTTAAGCTGATATGCTAAACTTGTAACTGAACAGTTTCTTATTTCCACACTCAGTTGACACAGAGCAACATAATCATTCATTTGAGCCATGTTTCTGACCACTTAATGGATGTAAGTCTTATATGCACTATCCTTTAAGCTCTGTTTTGGTCTTCATAAACTACTGAGGGAAATATCTGGCTCTTTAGCTGCTTAATGGTCCACTATGCTAGCTAGTAGGAAGACTGAGGGCAACACCGGAGTCGGGTGATAGTTCTCTGTTGTTTTGTCACTTCGAGCAACCCCTTTAACATACAAGTAATCATGTGACCCAGATAAAATTTCTACTTTCTGTAGTTACATATTAGTCATTACTAACTGTATGCACTGTATGTGTGTGTGGTGCCTACATATGCCTCCTTTGCAAAAAAGTGTTTCTCTGGTTGCTTTAAAGATTTTGATAGATAAACACTGAGGCAGACAAAAATATCTACAAAAAAGAAATGAGGGGAAAGGTAGAGGAGATCAAGACAAGATTTGAGTATGGTGACGTGCAGTGTTAAAGAGAGAGAAACTGGTGAAATTCAGACTATATAAGATGTATTATCAAACTCAGAGGGAAACAGACAGGAACAGATACATTCAGAGAAAGTCAGAGTGACATTTTCAGTCAGTTTTCCATGAATTCAGGACTTGAATCTATAGGCTACGGGTCACACATTCCCAAAAATTGAAAGTCCTGCAAATCTCCTGAAATTAAAACAAATAACTGTCTGTTCAAGTGTCAGCTGATTCCTTCCACATTCAAATTCCCCAAACTTTTGCATCACATCTCAAATCACAAATTTAGCTTCTAAGTATATACCACAACATAATGTACAAACCTGAAATACTTAACAGTATGGTCTGGCTTGATTTGCCACCTCCCGCCCACTAAGCACTCATGCAGATCTGCTGAAACTAGTTATGACATGTGTGGGGGAGGCAGAGAAGATGGGGGATTTGGAAGGTCAGGCTGAGTTGAAGTTAGCATGATCGCCTACAAGAGTGGAAGGCAACGTTGTCGAGGACTTAAAAGATTTATGGATCGATGCTGCTGAAGCTCGGTTCATGAATATACTGTCCCTTTTATCATTTTATGTTAAAGGCCTGGTCCTGTCTGATGTGAGCAGCAAAATCAAATTCAAAGTGCTCACAAAAGTGTGAAGATGTACTAATCAGGTGAGCAAGGGGATGCGTTTGGCTTGCAGATAAAAAGATGCTCTTAAATAAACAAGGAAAATTAGGAACACATCCAGTTATATACAGTATGTGTTCATGATGAGGAAAAACATGTCTATAGTTCTCCTTTTTTTAACCTCTTAAGCTCAGGAACATCTTCAAAGAGCAGAGTTAAAAGGGGACAGTCCCGAGTGCATCTCCATCTGTGCATTTTTCAGGATCGTTTGATGGGTTCTGCTTCAGATCTGCAGCACAAGAGAAAACTATCAGCAGCGTGAGGATGTGACCTGCTGACACAGCAAGCCATAAAGATTTTGGCGAGGGAGGGGCAGTGTTGACAGAATCCATTCTGCTTGGTCATGGAGGCGACTCTAGTCAGCTTTCAGGGGATAAATAAATAAGCATGAGGCAGGCACCGAGAGAAAGGGCGTGCTATATACCTTGTCTGGGTCAGCAGAAATTGCTCAGGCTTCCTGGTAAACTCTCACCCAAGTCTGACCTCTGATTGGATTGGAGAGTCTCTGGTGGGTAGTGTTTTCCAGCACACATAAAATGCACATTTCTGCATCACTTATACCTTAGGCAGCTGACCCCCCCATATGTATCAGCAAGACTTATTACTTATACCTGGCACAAGTAACGCCCCAGTGTAGTATTCTACACTGAACACAGAGAGATTTTCTGTATTGTATCAGATGTGCAATAACTTTTATTGATGCTTGTTAGAAGGACACAGGAGGAGAACTTGCAAAATAAATAAAAATGAAACCATGAGGTTAGATTTAATTTGATGCAACCACACAGTTTGTTCATGACAGGCTTTATGAAAGCACTCCTGGGTACTCCACTGCATACAAATATAGTATGGTCAGCAAACAAAACAGTAACATCTCTGGAGGATACAATAAATGATGTACTAGCAGGGAAGAAAAGATACTGTCTACACCTACAAACTGCTACAGGGTTTCAGACAGTGGGAGAACCAGAACTGTCTTTGAACAGGAGAAAAATGTTTCTGCCACACTATTTGAACAGTGAACATCTTTGATAAACTAAATCAGAGTCTGGGCAGACAATACAAGGTTCCTGATAAGTTTTTTCCTGAAACAATTCTTCAGTAATGTGGTGAAAGACATTTGCAGGGAGAGCGGAAATCACATTAGAAATCTTAGATGCTTCAGAAGTCTTTGTTTTGATCCTGATTCTAACTTTGGTGAAAGTTGTGCGTAAACTGTAATTACCAATGACTTCAAAATGTCTCTTTTAGCCTATTTCGATCCTCATTATAAATATTTCTCATTTGTATAATTTTTTTTGTGGGCACAGTCTAATCTTAGCTCTTGCAAATATGATTTATTAGAAAGTGTTGACTTTCGTTCTGTTTACAATAAGTTAATTGAAAATGCAACATTTTGGTCATAGACCGTCCTTTGTCAGGCATCTGGTTCACAATATTAAACAGTCTTTATACTAGAACCTCTGGCTGCAATCACCACTAACAAACGCAAGATAATTACATCACCTCAGCCAAAAAACAATTCCCTAAAATGAGATAATTACAATGAGACAAGAAAAGTAGAAATAGCAGATACTGGATCACAATATACAGTAAGTGATTTTCATCAAGAAGAGACGTTCAAGTGGTAGACAGGGGGAGGAAGAACTAAACAACAGTCCAAGTCTCTTTTTTCTATTGTATTCTACAGATCCTAAAATCCATAGAGAGATTGATCTTAAAATTGATGCCTGACGAAGGTCTGTGACCAAATCTTTGGAGTTTTAATACAATTTATTTTATTTCTTTTGCGTGATTTCAGTTTCCCATGCATCTGTCTACCAAGTGTGCATTAGACAACTCTTAAAGCGAGACTATGAAAGTTTTGAAAGAAGAAATAGCACATTCATTCTTTTACAAATTACAATTAAAATGAATGCTGCTACAGGCTTACTTGGTCTGGTATGACCAGTAGCTTATGGTGGCTAATGTTAGCAAACTTCAGGTAAGTATTGCTGCATAATGGATGTTACGGAGTCAGTTTACTGACTTCATGACTGTTGTCCACTGTTAAAGTAGGTTCTAGTATTTAGGATTATCCCATAATTTTCACTTGTGGCCACTGTTTGGCAAAAGTTACATAGTCTCACTTTAAATTGAAGTCTGATTCATTAATAATCACTAAAATCATAACCTAATATGTATTTTCTGTGCTGAAAATATTTTCTGTTAAACAAAGTGAGATACAGTTTGATACAGTTTCCATTTTCAGTACATTCTTTGGCTGGATTATTCTTCACCGTAACTCTCGAGTCTGAACAACAGCCTTCCAAGGAGTCTACCCTCAAAATAATAGCACTTTAAAAAAAGATCATTACTCATATGTTCTGAGTCACACCAGTGACAGCATCAGTGACACATAATAAACTACAGTGGCACAGCAGTACAAAAATATATAAACATTAACAGTAATGAAGAATGCAGTCATGCACTCTTGCAGTCTTCAAAGGACAGCTGAAGTGATCTCTTTATTTGATCTTTTTCGAATGTGCTCAAAGCAGAGAAGTAAATGCTTGTTCTTTTTTCTGAAACATTAGAAAAGGACAGAGGTTGATGTGACATGAAAATCTTTCAGCGTTGTTCATTATACAAACAATACATTTTTTATCATATTAATTCATACATGTGTGATTATGAGGCACCACACAATAATACTGTACTGTCTTCACTTATTTACAAGAGAAAAAAAAAAGCATTAGTCCTTCCGGCTATAAATGCTTGTAATGTAAAGATGAAAACATTGACAATAAGTCATTTTTATGTCTTTGTGTATGTTATAATAATGTGTATGTGCGTTCTTATATGTGGTGCGAGCAGCAGACATGGAAACAGAGACAGGGTGTTTGGTTTTTACTATGGCTAAGTGCGTTTTGTGGCTGTAAGGTGGAGAGGAAAGACGTGCGACAGAAAATAGGATGGAGGAGAATAGAAAGACACTTGACCAGAGAGAATCAGGCCATTTACTGAAAGCAGGCGTACACACACACACACACACACACACGCACACACATACAGGCTATCAGTGACTGGCAGTTGGGATAATATGCAGTAAACTCTCCAGCTCACTTCATCACAACACAGTTCCACATGTTGTACACTTTGTTTCCTCTTTCTCTTTCAAACAAACACACTCACACATACACACACATACACACACACACACAGTGAAAGCCTCAGTGAGTACTTCTGTGTTCCATCTATTTTCTCAAAGGATAGAGGAAGGTGCAAACACATGCCTCGGAGAAGAAAATGCCCACTGTACTGTACATGCCATCGTATCCAGGCCAAGTCCAAGCTACACGTACGAGTTCACAAAAAACACACGACCTGATGAAAAGTTTCCACTGCATTTCCATGATGAGACACTTTTTTTCCTCACACAGTACACTGAAGCAGTATTATGACTTTGTAGTTTTTGAGTTTTTCATTTTTTAGTGAAACGTTTTGCTACTGAAACAGTAAGCAAGGAGCCCCTTCATCCCATTGGTCCTTATGTTGAGAGTGTGACGTAATAGAAAGGTAAAGAAAAGAGTAAGAGAAAGAGAGAAGATAGATACGACTATCCAACATCACAAACAACGGTTGTGTGGAGATTGTCAAGGCCTTCGCAGTATACTCAGTGAATGAGGTCACATTTTAAATCAAGTGTCTCTGTAAACCCTTCAACTCCTGTGCAGTTTGTCCAAGTGCAGCTAC
Organism: Thunnus albacares; assembly: GCF_914725855.1. NCBI lineage: Eukaryota > Metazoa > Chordata > Actinopteri > Scombriformes > Scombridae > Thunnus > Thunnus albacares. The sequence goes on along the minus strand of NC_058108.1, from coordinate 9,873,282 downwards.
TGTGGTGTGCATGCATCACAGAAACTGTTATGAATCACTTTATTGTATTTAAATGAAGGGAGCATAAGTCAGAGTGGGGGGTGGGAGGGGTGAAGCCCTCATCAGAGTCCAAAAGCAGCCTGCTGTTCAATGAAAACCTCCTCTGTGAATATTATCAGAGCGCTTACGCTTGTATTTTAAACCCCTTTCCTACACCTTAGTTCAATCCTTTGATCCGTTAAGCGTCCCCTTCATTTTTAGTGCAATCCCTGAAAGAAAAGGTGTTAAAGCACCTCAGGCCAGCGCTTTATCCTACTGCTCAGAACAGTTTAAATATGTGCCTGCTGGTTAAAATGTCTATTATAGCTGCATCCGTGCAGGACACTTTCAGAAAGAGCGTTTCCATGACTTACAGAGGATCTTCTGGAAGGCTCTGCGGAAGTCCTGGTTAAAGATGGTGTAGATGACCGGGTTCAATGAGCTGTTACAGTAGCCAATCCAGAAAAAAAACTTGAACAGTGTCTCTGGGATCTTGCACGGCTCCCGGCAGATTCCGTACAGGCTGTAGGAGAAGAAAAATGGGAACCAGCACACAACAAATACACCCATGACCACTGCGAGTACAAACGTGAAGCGTTTCTCTCGAGCGGCGGAGACCTTCTTCCGATTGACGGTGCTCCGGCGTTTGCGGCGAGATGAGAACAGCTCCATGGATTTGGAACTGGAACGTGACTTCCTGCTGGAGTATTTAGAAGTGGAGCTGCTTTTCCGGCTGGACTTCCTGTCTTTCCTGTCATCATGGTGGTGTTTGTTGGTAGTGGTCTTTTTAGGTTTCTCATCTGACGAACTGCTATCGTCGAAGTCGTCATCGTGGTCTGTCGTTGGATGTTTCGGCTCATTTGGTAAGGAGGACCCAACGGCATGCTCTTTGCAGTGCCCATTCTCACGTTCCTGATCTTTCATGCTTCCACCCCTGCTGGACTTTAACGAGCCACCTTTTCCTGGTTCAGCTTGATCCATCCCATTCTCCAGCGGCGAGTCCACATCTCTCTTCTTCTCGGACATTGTCCTGGTCCTGGTCTTTGCTACTTGGTAGATCCGAATATAGACCAGAATCATAATGACACAGGGGGCAAAGAACGATCCAATACTGGAGTAGAGGATATACCAGGTCTCATCATTCAGAATACACTGGGGGTTGGTCTCACTGCTGCTCCTGTCCATTGATATCAGTGGTGGGAAGGAGATGACGGCTGAGATCAACCAGACCACCACAATCATCCCTTTAACTCTTTTGGGTGTTCTCTTTAAGTTATACTCGACCGCCTGTGTCACTGACCAGTACCTGTCCAAGCTTATAGCGCACAGGTGAACAATAGAAGAGGTGCAGAATAAAACGTCCAGAGCCAGGTAGATGTCACACCAGATTTTACCAAAAAACCAGTAGCCCATAAGTTCATTTGCCAGAGAAAAGGGCATGACCAGGGTAGCCACCAGTATGTCCGCACTGGCCAGAGAGACGAGAAAAAGATTCTGGGGTGGTTTCAGAGCTCTGCTGGTTAAAACGGCAATAACAACCAAGACGTTCCCGACTATTGTAAACAAAATCAGAAAGCTCACAAGTCCAGCCAGACCCCAGATAGCGAGCTGGCTGTACTGGCTCTGAGAGGTGGAATTAAAGGAGATATTTTCTGCCTCCATCCCGTCCTCCAAGCCGGAGATATTTAAGAAATCCATTTTGAGTTTAGTTTTTTCTTTTTAGTCAAGATGTGACTTTTAAAAAATTAAAATGTGCGTAAATAATCTGTAGAAATACCCCATTAGGACTTCAGTGCCTATTTCACAATAAAAATCTACATCAAATGGCATTTTTCTCCTCGTCTCACCTGCGATCTTCCATATCCTGCATGCAAGTCTCTCCTTTAGAAAAAAAGAGAGCGAGAGATATGGGGGAGAGAGATAGAGAGGCCCCAATATGCAAAATCTTTTAAGTCCTTATTTTAAAAACGTGCAGGCTGCTCAGCAGCAGCATCTCCATGCTTAGAGAGCGGACTCCCTCCTCATCGCGTCCTCTCCCATCCCGACTGCGCCCGCATCTCTCCACCTCCGCCTCCCCGCTGTGTCCTGAGAGAGGTTTGTAACAACCACGTGTCTTTTTTTTTTCTTTTTTCTTTTTTTTTTTTGTACATTAGAAGAAAAAAAAACTAGCAGGGACCCGCTCCGCCCCGGAGAAGCGATTATTGGAGGAGAGGATGGAGATGAAAATAAGCCATCAAAACATATATTCATCAGTAGTGATTTATTTTAGAATAGTTAATAAGATCACGGTCGCAAACTGGACAATATATCTCTTGAAGGTCTGTTTCGGTATTAAAAGCGTAGCCTACTCCCGCCCATTTGGATAGATAAAGTCAGCAGGAGCTGTTTGGTGGAGGTCACATTGCTGTCAAAACGCACAGACTGACAGCAGCGGAGTCCCGCTCCAAGGAGAACACGCGCTGCTCTGTCATTCGGTGTGCACGCTGGAGGTCAGTATTGTAACAGGCAGACCCGGAGGGACAAACAAGCGAACATACACACCATAAACATGAGCAACACAAGCTATATGCGATATTATATCTATACAGCCGTCAGGTTTATAGATATTCCAGTATGTATTGATTAACCTGTGGCCCTGTGGGAGGAATATAGGAATGCATGCGTGACCTTACAGTGGAAACTTTTATAATTTTCCTGCCTTTATTAGTTTGTGTTTGTGTTGTGGAAAATGTGTTGATAAGATCAGAGGATTACAGGGTGCAGTTGACACGTTCTGATGAAACTGAGAAGCATTCAGCTTCTGGGAATATTAAAGGCTCTAAATCATCTCTATGGAAAGCCCCATGAATGCATGTTGACACAGAATAGAACAGGCCATGCGTGAAATATGATTAATGAGTATACATCTTAAAAGTCATGGTGCATCCCCTGGGTGGGCTTTATCACAGGCAATAACAGGCTGATTCTACCAATGACTTTCAGGTTATCTTGTCTGTCTGGAGTTATTTATTCATGTGTTTTCATTTCCCACGAGGACACATGCACACTTGCCACACACACATTATAGCATCCTCTAACTGTCTCTTTCTCCATCTGTCTTTCTTTCAACCCTTACCCTCCGCTATCCATCTGCCTTTGTCTCCCTATCTCTTTATATAACACACATACTTTTCGAAAGAACAGTGCAGCAGACTCCACACTGCAAAGCAAAGTTGTTCAAATTAAATCTAAGCTCACAAAGTCAATCCTAAAAAGTTTGGGTTTGCTTTTTTGCTCTCTGTTCCTGTTAACCCCTCTCTGCTCTGGGAGCTGCTGCCTCCTGGAGAAAGCCTGTCTCCCTTTTGGCGTGTAGCCTGGTATTAAGTTCGTGGACCAGTGCGTTTATTGACCATGTCTCCCAGCTTAGTACCTGTCATTAATCACAGAGCGCTCAGCCATACTGAATTAGAGAGCAGCCGTAGCCGCAAGAAATGCTCAAGTCCAAATTGATCCTCATCAAGGCTACGAGGTGGAATGAGGAGGGCTCAGGGGGTCGTGGTCCATCTGCCTGGGAAACAGTCAGAAGGCAGAAAGTCTCCAGCTCCCTGCACCCTCCTATAATCACCCACACCCATCCCCAAAAACACCCTGCTCGTTCTCATGCTGCCTGTTTAAATTGAACTAAAGACAGAGTGATGCTGTAGGTCAGTGTGGATGCACTCTAAGCTGATTTTGAACAGACAGACAAGCCTTATTATGGTCATTAAGTCATGTCCTGGGGCCACAGCTCTGTCCATATAATTGGGACAACAGTGAGCGATCTCGGCTATTACCAAGCCCTTTTCTTGTTTCCAACATTTTGCTCTTCTCTTAGGGAGTAAGTTGGCTTTGCTTGCCAGCCAGAAGCCAGCTTTTGGGTGTCCAGGAGATTGTGTTGATTACTTTTATCTCTGTAAATCAAGGCTTTGTACTCTTTTGCTCTTTTCAAACTTGTGACATACTAAATTGTCATCCTTTTTGTACTGTTTCCTCCTTTGTTATTCTGGTCCAATCACTGCAGTTGTGCAAATTGAACCCTTTGTTTGCTCCTTGTGACAGAGCGGTTGCTGGTTTACAGTCCTCTGCACTTTTATTTAAGCATGACACTGCAGCATTTGTGCAACTGAAAATGGAAGAGATGCCCAGAGCTTTCTATTAAAGGGGGAAGAGAGAAGCAATATGAGCCTAATATGATTCACCTAATAGAGCTTCAAAAACTTAATAACACCCGATGTGTTCTCACGAGGTAACAGGACCGGCCTTTTGTGGCCCTGCACAGTGACCACAATCAACTCCTCATAATAGCTAGAAGACATAATGCCACAGTTTATAAACTCACATCATCCACCTTTACTGATTGCGCACAAATGTACAACATGAACACAGAATACATTAAGTCAGCCATGTGCTAACAAAGACTATTCCCCAGAGAAATCAAGGCTGTTACCAGTAACAAGAGCCATTTCTAATTTTCCCACCCTCCCTAATGTGCAGTAGTTTCCATAGGCCCCCCATAAGGTGCGGTGTGGTGCCAGCTGTTGACAGTGACAAATGGCTGTGCTACCTGGGCAGGCAACTATAGAGCTTAGAACAAATAGTTCAGCGACGCAACATCCAACCCAGGGGAGTTTCTCTCTTACTAGCATCACTTCACAGAACAGGGCCTGCTTCTTATCTAGTACCTTGCCTTTCTGTGACAGATTACCCTTTAGGAGGAAGAGTAAAATAAGATCAATGGAATTGTTGATTATTTGGACTGCTTTGAAATGCAGGGATTTCCATTTTTTTATAACTTTAAACCTGAATCTATCACAATGAGAAATAAAAGTGGTGTCGTTGTATCTTAGCTCACCATATCGACTTTGAAAATAATCTTCTATCTGTCCAATTTACCCCAACCGTTTGATCACTCTCACATGCTTCTTCATTTGTAGTTGTGTGTGTGGGATTATCAGAATTACTGAAGGACAGAGTAGTTTTTTAAAAAGCCAGAGGGAGCTATATTTAAAGTCAGAGCTTTATCTTACGCAGTTGTCTTTCTCAATCTTACACTTCTTCTAGAGATTTGCCAGAACATCCATAGTGACCTTGGTGTAGCTGTCACTGTGAAGCAGGCCGCTGGGTGTCAAGGAGGATGCATTTTAAACATAAGAGGTAAGCGATTTCATGGCTTTTGTGGTAAAACTTTGGAAAGGGCTGCATTTAAATTGTGCTAATTGGTCTCTACAGTATGTAAACTTACAAATTACCCTTAATAAATCTGTGCAATGATGCACACGTGACTTGGATGACGGCTGAATTGTTTACGGTACCAATCATGTTAAAATGTGTAAGATTTGTCCTGTGGTTGTTTTGTTATATTCCAGCTGAGAAAATCTGCTTTTGAGCATTAATTTCTGATTAGTTTTGTACAAGTACATACTCTTTTAATGAAGAAAATGTAATCAATGGTCCAATAGTGATTAGGTTATTATGTAACACAATAATTACTATTATTAATATTACACATCATGAATGGAATCAATTTGTAATATCAAATAGGATCCAACCAAAATGTTTTTTTTACTTTTTTAAGAAGATAGTTTTTTATGTCCATCTTTCAGACACTAAGAAAAAATCCAATACAAGATTAAAAGACTAAACACAGACAATGACAGACAGCGTGAATGGGCAGTATTGCCATGCATCACTGGAATTTTGTTCTACGTTAAATCCACATCTTTTGTTGTTGCTTTATCAGTAGAAGTCAACACAGAGCTGTTTTTGCTTTGTCAGACTCCAAATGAATCTGAGTAAGGCTATTAGAAATTAAAGGGATTTGAGAATCACTTAATTGATAGTCTGGCTTGTTATTTTGACAATGCGGTAGTGGTAATCATACAGTTAATGGTGAATAAAAAGTGAAACAGATGTAGGCCGAGGCTGAATAAAGTATAAAGCTGCTTCCCTCTAAGGACATTTTGGCATTATAGAATTTGGGCAAATCTTCATCTGAAGGAGCTACAGAAGTTTATCTTCACAGATTGGGTATGAAAAGTGGGTAGATGTGTTATAATTTAATTGATGGCATGAAAGCATTTGTTGCGGATCTGTTGTTCATAGAGTATGCTACTGCCTGAAGAGTAGCCCATGTTCAGTGGAAAAATACTGTTACAAGCTGCTTTCAGCTCCTCGGGTGATCAGTGATAGCAACATTTGTTCATAAAGTCAGCGCTTTGATTTGAAAAGGACACAGTGTCAGGGGCATTAGCCTGCCCTTGTGCATCCCTGCAGATCAGCAAGTACACTACTCTGTTGTGAACAGCATGTACGCTGATATGAAGGTAAATGGCTTTTCTTCCTGTTTTGCAATGAAATGAGAAATGTAGAGACATTGATAGAGATAGTTCTATATTCTCTTTACTATAGCTGTCCACTTAACTAATTCAATGAATAATTAAATAAGGCAAAATCAAGAAAAAAGATCGTTGGTTACTACAAGAAACCAATTAAACTTGACTCCCTGTGTACTGTATTATCGGGATGGTAGGAATGTGTCTTGTTTAGATGGAAAAATTATATTAAAGGGGACCTATTATGTTTTTCCTTATTTTCAGTCATAATATATATATATATATATATATATACATATATAATGTTACAATGTCCTATGTTCATGTTAAAAGTGACCAACATGTCAAATAATGAGGTAAACATATGTAGAAGTAATCCCTGTGAGCAAAAAGCACCAGCTTCAGACTGCTCTGAACACTCAGTTTCCAACAGTTTTTTCTTCTTTCAGCCCAAGCCGACATTAGCTTTAGCGGAACTTTTGTCTCCCCCTTCTGGCAGTGAGAGTAATTACACAAACACTGTCGACACGTACTTACATCATAGGCTCCACTGTAGCCTACTCTGTCACTACTGTTGCAGTTGTAAAACAGTGGATACATTTTTTGAGCATCAGACAAACGACTCGTTTCACTATCAGATTTTATCCATTTGGTCCAATAACATTTGGAAATTCTACAAGAGTTGCACAATTAAATTTTATCCCCCTTCAAGTTAGCAGAGAGCTAACTGGACGTTTGCTGACTCAGCTGGTGGAAGTCTCATTCATGCATTCATGCATTCATCCGGCCAGTGCGGGAATCTCAAACCCAACACCAGATTAAAAACTCTGGTATACTGTGAAACACAGAGAGATTTATCTGGCGGTGATAGGTTTAATCAGCATTTTGTGAACTCGTTTGGCAAGGGCTTGAATGTAACAGACATTCATTTATATTTAAAAGTTCCACACTGCAGGTTTAAAGGCTAAGTTAGAGAGAAATCTTCTGCAGTTATATATTCTGTAGCCCAGTGGCAATGTCAAACATTTTGTCATTTTGCTTTTGTGACCTTTCATGAACAGGTCATTCTAACATTAAGGTTCACCTTCAGCTCATTCTTTTATGAGAGTTACTGGGCAGAAGAATAAGACTCCATGACTTCAGACTAATACAACAATCCTAGTCAAGGTCCTCTCCAGTATGGCGTATAACATCTGTGTTATTCGTTTCCAAAGAAGGATCTGGGACACCAACTTTAATTAACAAATGTAGCTATAAACACAAATCAAATAGCTTTTCCAAAAATTATGCTACAGACAGGCCACTATGAAGGCATTTCAGCCTCATAAAACTTTTGGATATTTGCTGTAGCACAATAGACTGTTACAGGGCAGAGACACAACTCTTCACATTATGCAGCTGTCCCAAGAAAGATTGACTGTCCAATTATAAGTGCCCCTTTGCTTGAGATGAGTGGCTGTGCAGCGTCTGGCCTGGCAAAGTCATTACTGTCCATCTGAGTGACAGTTGGGACAAACTGACAAATCTTGGAGCATGTAGAGCATTAGGCGCAGCAGGAATGTGTTGAAATGTGACACCCCAGACATAGATGGACACCAGTCAACTAGGTGTTGCATCATGATCTGCACACCAGATTGACTTGCGGTTTGTGAAAAATAACCATCTGTGAAGTATCACTTGCAGAGAGGTCACAGATTGGCTGAGAGAGGATGGACGAATTGAGTCAAGTGTGAGGCCAGCGACAGAAGAGAGGGATGAATTAGCTATGACAAGTTATGATTAGTTCTGGTTTGCCAATGGAATCAATACCGAAGAGTTAAATGCATCATATATACCTAATAGTAGACTGAAATTAATCTGGAGATGTTGGATTCATGGTGCATTATCCTGTGAGTCAATGCTCATCCACTGTAGGCCATCTAGAAGAAAAACTGCCCAATGTAGGAATATAAATGAATCCAAGTCAAGACATTCAGCTCTAAATCACCTTCTCTGCAGCCCCTCATAACCAGTGCGGTGCTCTGCAGTGCCAAAGTGCCAAGCTGAAAAAAGTGAACCACCCCAATGGGAGCGCTTTTAGATCCAATCAGACACGGAACCACACTGTAATGCACCATCTGCAGGTAAACCCATCTAAGCCTTTTGCATTACAGTACCTCTTCCACCTATACCCTGGTCGACAGATCATTTCAGAGCCTTTGTAACCACAAGTGCTATGGGTTCCCCCAAGATGTCTGATTCTCCAGCATAATCCCACTACTGATGCCTCTGCTGCTGGAGAGCTCAGCTTAGAAAGCTGAACCCTGTAAAAGCCCAGTGAGGGAAGGACAAAGTTTGGCAGACAGAGTTTGTTAGGACAAAGTTTGGTGAAGAAAAGAGAAGGGAAGAGAGAAGCAGAAAGGAGTACTGGAAAAAGCAAACAGGAGCAGAGAGGAAGCAACACTAAAGAAAGACTAAAGGCAGGTGTAGAGCAAGATGAGAATGAGATGCAGGAGGGGAGATATTAAAAAAAAAGGCTGGGTCGTCTAGCCAGTAGGGTTGAAAGGTATTTGTCACGCTTTGGGAATTGAGTGGCAAATCATATTCCACTACCCATCTTACTCTTAATCATGTTCTCATGTTCTCACAGGATACCATTGTATCCAGGAGGTTGGTTGTGGGGTTCCTACCCACCATTTTTTCCCTTTCTTTGTTCTTTTGATTTGGTCAAACACACATGCCTGTATGTGCACATGTACTGCCTGTAAGCATGTGTGGGTGAACTGCTACTTGGGGACCCATGTTATTCCCTGCACTAAAACAAGCATTTAATTTGGGATAAGCTGAGACCAGATGGTCAAAAGTTACCTAATGGAGCGTCTGTGATATATGGTAACAGACAGTGGACCTGTATCATAAGTGGTTCGATTGGGCAGTCATAAGGATGTTCATAAATAAGATTTTGTTTATTCTAGACTTTGTGTAACATTAGTCAGTGTTATAAACTAACTTTAGTAGTAGAGCAGTGAGGAATATCTCTATGATCTTAATGAAGAAAATGTTTTTTATTGATTGATGTTGATCAGTAAGACAATAGATTGCCTGCGCCGCATGTGCAAACAAAGTGCTTGCCCAAACATCAGTCACTGTTTGAAGTCCCCTCCCCGCAAATATTTCTTACATCGGAATTAAGGGGTTATGTTGGACTATTTTGTAACTTTCCCAAACCGACAATCAGACGAGTACGCCCACTTACTGCAGCAGTTGGCTAGGTGTGTAGAGACAGAAAGTAGACAGGGTTTAAACACTCTCATCTCTCTTCATTCTGCACGCAACTACTTTCATCACTTTTGTGTATACAATGGAGTTCAACACCATGAATGCGTCCAAGAAGAGAATGTCCGAAAGTGTCCATCACTATCCTCATTTGAATGATTATCTGATCTCATTGCTCTCTGTGACGGCAGGCTTTAAACCCCTGTCAAGTGTGGTTATTTCTAACAGCTACATATAAACACTTTTTCCTTAAGACATGTTGACCCTTGGATTACACTTCATAGGAACTAGTTCATGAAGCATAATCCTTCCTTTAGGTTGCATTCAGACCAAAAATAGCGCTATTTCTAAAAAGACAAGGTTCTGGATTGGTGTAGGCATGTTGCTACAGGCATGGGTGCTGGACTCGTACAGACTTTGCACTGAAACATGCAGTTCTTGATTTCACTGTTTGCATAGATTTCAGTTAAAATGGATAAAAGACAGAGCATATATTTAAAGAGGATATAGCATGCACATTTACAGGTCTACATTTTTATTCAGAGGCTCTACTAGAATATCCTCAGATATCCATCCAGAGATCAATCAGAATTGTGACATCACATCCCTTTTTCAGGGCTGAGTGCAGGGAAATTTCTTCAAACTGAATGCAAATCTGACTGTACCTTAATATTTCTTAATCAGATGTAGTGAACCAGGACAGAGTGTTCTCGTATATCTCTTTCCTCATTGGAGCAAAAAGTTGTGGCTTGCAGTGAATGATTAGGTAAGGGAGTAAGTAAGGGAGAGTGAATGAAGTCATCATCCTGATTGAACTTTTTCGCTGAGCTCCAGCAGTCTTTCACTGTAATGTAGTAAATATGTTTACGCCTGATGAAACCTGGGAAAATTATTCTGACATATTGTCACACTGTCTCTCATATCTTACAAGCTGTGTTTGCATGATGAAACCATTTTGTCCTGCCCTGTCTGTCTCTTTCCTGGTCTGCATCTGTATCATCTCTCACTCTCTTTCTGCAATATCTTTCAAGATATGAAAGTTGGGGGATCAGTGGTGTTTTGGTGTGTGTGTGTTTGTGTTTTGCTGGATATGCATATTTACGCACTGTTCTCAACTAACCTTGCCTTTATCCCAGTCTCACAGGAAACATGCTTTATTCAATAGAAAATCAAAGCAGGTGAATCTCCTTTAAGTTTAGAAAATACTCCCTATCTGCAGACTGCTTCTGAGCCCTTTTAAGTCTGTGCTGCGGACAGGCGGTGACAGTGCCAGCTGATTTGAATACAGACTTTGCCTTTGTGGTGTCAGTGTGGTTTTTCAGCTGGAGTGGTGACATCTCAGCCTCTCTGCACGATCATGCCTACTGCCCTCCACTGTGAATAATGGATGGTATATGTGTGCACATATACATGTGCGTGCGTGCATGCATGTGTAAAAAATTGCATTGTGCAGTTAAATGATACCACAGAGTGAGAGAGACAAGTGTTAAACAGCATCTGTCAAAGCAAATTCCTGTTGGTTTCATCTTTTGGGGGCCTTTCTTCTTCTATCACCCTCAACAGTATGTTTTCACATGTTAGGACTTTTTATGTGTGTGAGAGTGTATATGTGTGTACATGTCTGTGCTTAAAATTGGTTTGACTGGATTCAGTTATGCTGAGTTCAGTGTGATGGGAGGAGAACTGAGAAGTTTAGACAAACTAGATTGTACTGTTTGGATTCAACTGGACTGATTTTAATGAGACATGACTGTCATTAGAATTGAATGGTTCAAAGGGGAAACTCAGTTTTTTTCATAGTCTTGGCCATTATTCCCAGTGCTTATGAGCAAGCATATATGGTACTACATACTTAAACATTTTTATGTTTTTATTTGAAAGGTAGTAGAATGGCACACTATGTCATGAGACGCTCCACTTACCTTTCACCTCTTTTTTCCCCTCTCTGCAATGTTTTTTCATTTATGTCCCAAACAGAAGATTTAATATATTCCTCTCTGCTCTAACTTCTAATCGTGATTTATTATCATGTTCAGTCATTTGAACAATGTACCAGCTAATATTTGTACCTGTGAGTAGTGACAAATAGAAGATCTAATGTATTCCTCTCTGCTCTGACTTCTAATCGTGATTTGTTATCATGTTCAGTCATTTGAACAATGTACCAGCTAATGTTTGTACCTGTGAGTAGTGACTAACTGGAGATTTTAGCATTTTGACTGGCAGTGATTTCTGTGTGAGCATAAGAGCAAATCTGTCACTTACAATTTCAGTCTTGGTGAAAAGCAGAAAATGCTTTCTTAGTTGATTCAATAACCAACTAAGCCCTTGCAGAGATGCAGGATGAAAATGTTGCACTCCTGTTGATATTTTTTGATGTTTTACTCACTATAAATCCAATATTTACGGATAAGAAGTCTCAAAATATCCTAAAGGAAAACTGGAGAGAATGCTAAAGGAGGTTCTGCAGTCTCTGTCAGAGGGGATATCTTTGAGCTCTAATGGCCATGCCCTGGAGTTATAGTCCCTAGATGCACCAGATATTGTAATTTGAACCATTTTTAGCTCAATTAGAGAAAAAAAAACTTCTTTTAACCTTCTTCTGAAGTGGACATTCACCCTAGGCTATAACTTGGGCTTAACCCGGCAGTCCTGATCACACAATGGTCCTTCGCTTCTGGGACTACATCACCATGGTAACAACTAAAAGCTTACAGAAAGAAAATACCCATCTGTCATAGCAATGGAATCACTCTGTGGAGCTTTTTAGCCCATAGCTCATTGTTTTGGTTTCACAGTCTCACCGATCCCCAAAAGCAGCCAAGTCTGTCAAAAACACTCTAATAAACCAAAACTCTGCTCCTGCCAGCAACAAACAGTGGACAGACTAAATTAGTTACTATCTGGTGAAGGAAAAGCTAATATTTAGTAGCTAGATTTTTTTTTTTTAATGTTGGTGAAGACAGAAATGAAAAATGTGAATAGTTGCCAAAAACTGTTTAAAGCATCTTTAAAGGACAATAAAGGTTTAAATGAAAAAAAAAGTTTGGTTCAATAGTTTAATAATAGTAGAAATACACAATGTGAAGTTAATGTCTAAAACATTCAAAACGGCCGATTTGGACAACAGCTATGTGTGATGTACCCTCTAGTTCTGGTCCCATTTTGTTATTTTTTGGTGCATTTTTTTACCCACTTTTTAGTGTATGGTGGTACACAACAAGCTCTCATTTTGCTTATTTGCATTTGCAAGATTACATCTTTGATCCCTTCTATAAGCACTGAAAAGGGGGGCATGGCAAAGCAGTATCCAAGGTCCAGAAGCCGCACATGAGATTACACACCAAAATTTTGTCTTTATGAAATGATTCAGTTTTTTTTGCCCTGAAACACGAGGATAAAGAAAAGTAAACAGTCCTTTACTAAATCTTTACAAAATAACCAGGCATTAACTGCTCAGGGTTGTGTTTTGACTATTGTATTTGGTAACTGTTTTACTCCTTCACTTGTGATTGTAATGTAAATAGATCTGATGTGATGTAAATAGATCTGTGGATGGACAGAGCCAGTGGAAAGTCAAATTTATGAGACCAGCTTGCCATAATCAGCATAGTTTGGCTTTTGAGCTAGCAGTAATGCAAATACCCTAACCCTATATTAAACCCTCTTCCTGAACTTTACCAGAGAGTAAAAACTCTTGTAACCCTAAGTTGCTCTCTCCACACACACAGAAACACGGACACACACTCACTTCCTACCACAAACTCCCTCACAGAGTTGAACAGCAGTCGCCGCCTGCCGCTTCCGATGCTGGAGATGAGCACGGCGTGGCTAATTCAATTACAGTTGCACATAATGAAATGAAGATTATACAAAACACACACGCACATGCACACTCATACTCAATCACAGGCGCTCACCCTTCCGCTCGCACATACACAGAGGGCGTGTTCATTTTTATTCCTCACACATTTATCCATATTCCAGCAAGCAAGAGCAAACTCACACACACTATGCCTCCTGAGACTTCTGCCACCCAAGTACACACAAATCCTCTGCAAAAACAACCACACACACAAACACTTGGTTGCAGCTCAAGCAAACAGGAAGCCATTTATGCCCAATTACTGGCATTCATAAATTATTTTAAAAAGACGATAGCAGACTCCTGAAAACACTGTCAACACTAATTGACAGTGGGTTTTAATTGCTAAATATAAATCGTAAATATAAATGGGTTATAAATGATGAATTATAATTCAGTTTAACACAGGAATTACAAGCTTCACACACAGAGAGAAGAAACACTGGCTCTCTCTTTCTACTTCTTTAAGCACATGCATTACACAGCCAATATAGGCTAGCTGCCAGTTCACTAGATGTAAAGCCATAATTAGGATGGTTATTTGCCTGTTGCATAAAGAAATTTATCTAATTGTGAATATAATGGCTTTTTACAAAGTATATGGCATTACTTACAATGACAGTGTTTTCCTCATTGACCATAGTTATATTTATGTGTGTTTGTGTGTGTGTGTGTGTGTGTGTGTGTGTGTGTGTGTGTGTGTGACAGTTGGAGAAGTGTGCTTTTTAATGAGCCTTGTGTTCAGGGCTGTTAAAGCATGGACCAGATGTGACTTTGTGTTAAGTCAAGTGCAACAGTAGCTATGAATCAGCTAAATGCACAGACACGGACTTGCAAGACAGTCTGAATTCAGTGTTCGCTGTGCATTTCCTTTGTCTGTTTTTTTATTATTTAAATTCTCTGTTCACTGGATGACTGCATGTCATATCAAACAACAGATGCTTTTGTGTAGGAGTGAAAACTGATTAACAGCTGTTTATGCTAAAGACCTCCCACCTGACTTTTTTGGTTTAACTTAAAATAAGCAGATCTACATTAACTTACAATCCTGAATAAACTGAATGGTGAAATGGAGACTGTTTTTGGTGCACATTAGTGTGCAGTGACATATTATTTGTCCTAAATGTCAGAAACAGATAACATGCAAGTCTCCTGATGTAATTGTGAATTGTAATTGCTTTTAAAACCACTCTTGGATTGAAGATGAAGGTAATGGAAAGTGGAAAATAACCCCTTTTACACACACGTACACATGTGGCTAACAGCACAAACACACACACAAGCCCATATTTTAGATGTGGGGATAGTTTGCTTGGTTATTGCTTCTTTGATCCTTAATGGTGTAGAAATGGTCCATCTGCTGCCTTATAAACCCTGTGAGTTCTCTGAATTCCCTCCACTGTGAGTGTCCATATTTTCATTGTTGTCTCTCTCTACCTCTCCCTCTTTTTTTCTTTCTTTCATTTCACCCTTCTCTCTCTTTTTGTTTCTCTCATTCATTCACAGTCACACATTAATGCCCACCCTCTCTCTCTCTCTCTCTCTGGCACACACACACACACACACACACACATACACACACACATTTGGCTGTATGTGGATAGGTTATTGTTATGCTGCTCATGTTAAGTTGGATTTGTGCCTTTGGTCTGTTCGTACCTAATCGGAATCTAAAATCCCAGACTGCTCGTACTCTGCTCACCCAGGCCCCGTATCACCCACGCAGTTATTGCAGCCCCACGCATCTTTGTGTGTGTGTGTGTGTGTGTGTGTGTGTGCGTGTGTGTGTTCTTGTATGGATCAGGATATGTCTGTCTGACTTTGTGTTTCTGCAGTGTGCTGTATATCAGACAGACAGGTATAAAACAATTCCATTTTATGTTCCTGTCACATCAAAATTACTGTGTCACCTACTGGTCTCTGGCAAACCCCACTGTGATAAAAATGCTAGAGAGGCTTTACAATCAGAGCAAAAGGAAAGGTATATACATCTACAGGTTCTGCCAGGTGTTCAGACAAAGTTAATTAATAAAAACTTCTTTGTCTCATTCTTGCAGTATTTTTTAATTCATTATGTTTTAAACAATGTGAAATGTGGCAGATGTTGCTTTACAAATCTTCAGTTATGGTTGGAGGACTCAAAGGACACAAGTGTTGCTCAACATGCCTCCATGTCAAGAAAAATGATGACATGAATCAGGAAAATCAACAATGAACCAGTCAGTGATCACCATATTCAACCAATATCAATTTACTGACAAAAGTATGTATGCCATTTGGCAGTATAAAAATAACATTTTATAGAAGACAAGTGAATAATGTCAGAGTACAGAATAAACCATTACAGTAAGAAGAGCAAAAGGATTTTTTGGATTTTGCCATGATCCAGATAACCATCCCACTGTAACCTTATGACTGTGTGTGTGTATGTGTGTGTATGTGTGTGTGTGTGTGTGTATGCGTGTGTGTGTGTCTTCTGCCCGTGTCTTACCATCTGTCTGTGTGTGTGTGAGCATCAGCTCACATGCTAATATGCCGATGCTAATTAGCACTAAACATAAAGTACTGCTAAGACTGATGAGACTGTCATTACGTTTGCAGGAATTTAGTCATAAATGAAAGTGCTGGACAAATTTAAATCTTGACCAAAGTTATTACAGTTCACCCTGAGGGGAGCATGAACATCTGTAGAGCTGCAACTAGTTATTTTTAAAATCGATTAATCTGCTGATTATTAGATTAATTGTTTGACTTGAATAACATCAGAAAACGATAAAAAAAGCCAATTGCAAGTTCCTAAAGCCCAAAGTGATGTCAACAAATGTCTTATTTTGTCCAACCAGCAACTTAAAACCCCAAATTATTCTATTTACTACAATGTCATGACAAGGAAAAGCAGCACATTTATTTTGAGAACCTTAAACAAGATTAATTGGATATTTTACTTAAGAATGACTTAAACGATTAGGCTATTATCAAAATAGTTGCCAATTAATTTTTATGGCAATAGTTGTTAAAGTATTTTAGTCTGGACTTAAGTGATGGACCAACAGACATTGCCGTACTTAGAGCCATATCACTATTGTTGCTGAAAACATTTAAACCCACAGATACTTCTACATGGCTCCGCATAGTTATTTTTGGATGTGTATTGCATTCCTGGAGTTGTTTTGTGAGAAAGACTTGTCATATATCTTTCCGCTGTCCTTCACCCTGCCTTGTTTACTTCCACTTCAGTCAGTGATCTCCTAAAAGACTTTCAACAAACCCCAGGGAGCTTGTCTGGACTTGTACCCAGCTGGGTTTTTACATGCAGGTTCAGGGCGCAATAATAATAGCCACAGTAAGAGCAAGAAGGTGAGGATCCACTATGAGAGAAAGCAAGAATTGTGCACGTCCAAACTTCAAAACACGACATGTCTTGGAGCTGTGCCAAATAGTCATCTGCTGAGTCCATTGTCAGTGGAAGAATTGGTGTCTTATTCTCCCTGAATGTCAGTGCAAAATGTTGCAGCAAGAAAAAAGTCCTTGCTCTTTGGGCTTGACACCAGCTCCAGACATTTACTCTTCTTGTTTTATGTTGTTGAACTTTCTTCCCCTATTAAATCCCCTTGTTTATAGATACTTCATAATGTAGTGACTTATTTTATCTTCATACTGCCAATTACCACGCTTTTGGCTTAATAGGATTTACTCTGCATTTGGTCACTGTTTCCCATTTATCCTCAAGAAAGTGCATCAAGCAACAAAACTCATGGTGGTAAATGACATCACTACGAGCTGTTTTGTGACAATATTTTAGGATGGATTTTCTCTTTAATCTTAATTTATATTCCCACAGACAGTATTCCCCTGAGAGGCTATCTGGAATTGAATCTGTTTCAGCTGGCTACACTGACGACTCTGTTGCTGTACATGAAGTACTGTCAGTGTTTGCCTCTCATTCCTGGCTCCCATGGAGAAGCTCTGAGAGTGACATGGAACATTAACACCTCCGTTGCTGTGTTGTTCCCACACATCTCTCAGCAGTGTGAAACCAGATGGATCGTTTCTCAATGGGAGAAGACTGCATCATTGCTGTTTTTCGCTCCTGCACACCATGAACAGTAGATGTTATCCAACATCCAACCCGCAGGTGAGGAGCGCACTGAGTAAAATAATAATGAATGTGCTACTCCTCACTGAACCATTTGCATTAAAAAAAAGCCCTGCTGGTGTGTGCATGTGTGTGTGTAAGGAGGCGTATTTCTCCTTAATGTTTGTTAGACAATCAATGTAAATCATTGACTGGAGTGGAAAAGATTATGAAGTGACACTTGGGAGGTATTGATTAGCTGAATGGTCTTCTCTCTCCTCTTGTCTGGGGCTGGTCCTCTGCCTCTGCTGCTCTTTTATCAATTCCTCTTGGGACTTGAGTTACTCTTAAAACCTGCCAATAAACCTCCCATCTGAAAAATGTTTAAAGGGGTGTAAGAAACATTTATCAAACTGCCTTTACGACCAGCAAATTGCAACTGGCTGATCTCTGGCACATTTTACAGTAGCCTGTAATTTTTACAATATGGATGAGAAAGCTAACTAACTGAAGATCAAATGGTTTGTTTTGTCTGTCAAAGTCCAACACTCAGTTTACATCAATATAGTGATTTGATCAAATTGTTCAGGGATTTGATTGGATTGCTCAGAAATGACTATAGTGTAGCACACTTCACCTACCCCTCATTGTTAGATCAGGAGGTAGAGGATGAGCAACACAGGATAAAAACTTGACAATACTTTTTTGTTGTTGTTTGTTTGTCTTTAAAGAGTAACCAACAACTGGACTGAAAAGCCAGTTGCAAGCACTTTGAATTGCCTTGTTGTTGAAAGATACCTTGCTTTTTTCACCACACACAACAGTGATGCTGGGTGTGATTGAATGTGGTCAGAAATGTGCATTGTTGTACCTGTGCCCACACACAACAGTGATGTCATGGGGTCTTGTAGTACATTGGTACATCACTACAACAAGGTGAGAAGTCAAACCATTTGATCCTAACAATAACAAGATTTTCAGGGAGTGCTAAGTTAATTAGTAATTAACCTCAAAACTCGTTTCACTTGTTGATTGTTTTTCCATTGCTTGACTAATCAATTTTGTTATATCAGCACTAATTGATCAATGGTATAAAGAATACTGAAATTTGAAGTAGCACACCTTGTGGCATTTACAGTGTTTTTAAACCTGTGCTGTTTAGTCCGGTTGAATCAGACTCTGGTTCATTTTCCCTCTCGGTGATTTGTTTGGCCAGATCTGAACACAGCAATCATACTCGGGTGCGGACAAAAACAACCACGTAAGACCCTTTAGAGGAAGTAGTCTTAGTCTGGTCCCAAACAAACTCTGGAGAGGTTTGTTTGTGGTGGGAACATGATCCAACCTCGATCTGCCCCAACTACTAGTCATACTCTGCAAGTTTGACCTAAGCGGCTCCCGTAGCCAGGTGTGCTCTCCACATTCTCACATGGCTCTTAGCAATGCATTTTGGCTCACTTTGATTATTTCTGTGTGAAAAGAAACCAAACCAAGAGGAAAACACAACAAGTTTACCGACTCCTGGCAGTGAGTCTTCCATAGATTGGCCATCTTCATCCAGAGACATTACAAGGCTTTCTCCACAGCCTCAGGATTGTAACATGATTCTGCTCATGTCATCTGTGGGCAAACACCTTGTCTTTTAGCTGACCGGAGCTTTTTGATCTCCCCCTCAACAGGCTTCACAAGGGATGTTCAGCTTTACAATGACAACAAAAGACATAATAAGCATGTTGTATTTCAGACTTGTCTGTTGCCAGCAGCTGAGTCGCAGAGAGAAGCCCGGCAGTGGGTTTGACATTCTGACTTGGGTTGCTTCCTGATGAGACTGTTGGTCTGTTTCTCTGGCTGCTTAATCGGTTACCACAGCAATAACTGTAGGCAGTATAATAATAATAATAATAATAATAATAATAATAATAATAATAATAATAATAATAATAACATCTCTGTTATGTGTATGTGAGTGGGAGGGAACTGGAGTGTCCTGAAATTAGGCAGTTTTGTGCCAACACAGAGGGCATGTTGGAAAACGAGGAACTTTGTAGAACCTTGTGAAGTAATTATTGAGCCACTGGTATTAATCAACAACCTTATCAAACCCCCACAAATGTATTGTGGTCACTTGTGCTGTGAGATGGTAAAATGTACTGTAACTTAGGATGCGTGCTCATGTTCTCATCCACTATAATGATAGCCATTTTGTCCAATCATACATCTATTTTGCATTAGTATTGTGATAATCATTATATACTTTTATTTCTCAAATATAATCAATCAATCAATCAATTAATTTTTATTTATATAGCGCCATATCACAACAAAAGTCATCTCAAGGCACTTTTCACATAGAGCAGGCCAAGACCGTACTCTTTAATTTACAGAGACCCAACAATTCCCCCATGAGCAAGCACTTGGCGACAGCGGTAAGGAAAAACTCCTAACATCCTAAACAGTATATAGTGCTGCTTTTTTCAGATAGCAGCCTTCAAGAAGCTGTCTGACAGATATCCCTTTCTTCTGTTTGACAAGAAAATCTCCTAAATCTTCCTAAAATTTCCGCTTGGATAAGATTTACTGCAGCTGTGTTGCACTTTACATGCAGTCATCTGTATATCTGGATGTGACTTTGGGTACTACGATGTACTAGAATTACACATACTTTGCCCTGGTAACAAATGAAGCATTATACCCAGGAGTCTGAATCTATATAGAGGAAGACGTAAATGATCTGAGAGCTGTGGGAAGCGAGACTAACATCATGAGGCCGTTTCCAGTTTCTTTTCCCTATTGCTTTAGAGGAAGTGATGAGAAAATAAAATACAGATGTGTACTCACATATATTTACATATGTGCTCTCAAACAAACATGCACACACACTGTGATGGATGAAAGCAGTCTTCCCCAGTGGCCAAAGACAGCTCATGCAAACAGACGGGTGTAATCAGTAGTTAAAGGTCATGTTAATTATATACACAGCCTTCTCCAGCACACCCACTCTCACACATACATACAAATGTGTGTGATATAAGAGTAAGGTTCCTGCAAAAGATGAAAGAGGTATTGGGCATTGTTCCAGTCTCATGCTTTCAATTTTACTTCAACACCATCATCAGGAACAGGAGCAGCAAGTAATAAATACCAGGTGTGCCAGCTAATTGCGTCTATCGGATAAATTGACATGACATTTGGTACAGATATCCATGGTCCTTTATTGACCTTAATGACTTTAATGATCCTCTGACTTTAATCTAGTACCACCATATCTTCAGTGAAATATCTCGACATGTGGGTGCATTGGTGCAAAATTAGATACAAGACATTCATGTTTACTGGCAGATAAATCCTAATGACTTTGCTGATATCCTCACTTTTCATCACCGCCACCAGAAGTTTATGAACAGAGTGTAACATGTCGACAACTGTGGGATGGAACTCCATCGTAAACACTCAATTTATTATTATGCAAACATTCAGGTTATAATAACTAATAAATACCTTGACTCATATAGTGCCATCATCAGGTCAAAATTTCATCCTATACAATACTGTACAATGTACGACCAAATAACAGAAAAACTGTTGAGAGTCCGATCAGCCTCAGCTATTTGCAATTTGCATGTTAGCATGCTATTAGAACGTCATGGTTGATTTGTTTGATCTGTCCATTGGTTGATCCAATTCCCTTAACTGTCTCCTCGTTTCTCTCATTTGCATCTTAATCGTTCCCATTTAAGGTGCAAGGAAGAGATGCAAATAAGGAGGAATTGAGGGAACATAGTTTTTAGAAGTGACATCTCAAGCAGCATTAGTTACTGATGGCAGATGCACAGCTGTGTCCTCTGTTCTGAAGTTTCTTATTGCTCTGGAGTTTTTTATTGGAGCCAATAATATGATGTACTGTCCCAACAATTAGGGTGTACACTTACTTATGCTTATTTTTATTGATTACTCTAACACCACCCTCTGGCTAATTTTACATTTACTTCACCATGACTTCCACAGATCACAAACAAACGAACAAACCCTCTATAATTTTATAATTGTATTCCTTACAGTGACTATTGCAGTCAAACATGCCTGTTGTTTTACATTTTTTTGTTTGATTTAATCATTTTTTTTGCAACTTCAAGGAATCTTAAAAAAATACAAGATTTGCAAATCTACTTTCTGTAAACAGTCTGAGTGTTGGTCTTTCTCTGTTTCTGCACGTGCAAGCATGTGGTTGTACATTCGTGGGCGTGTGCTTGGCCGCATGTTTGTATTGATGTGGTAACGGTGGATAGCAGTTCCATATCAGCAGAGCTGCGAATTCCCTCTCCTTTGTGGGCCTATTTTCATGCTGTTTTTTCTCAGCAGGAAATGCAATATTGCCAGCGCCTAGGGCTGCAGAGTTCTAATGTAGTTACTATCGTCTTTTTTCCAACATCCAACCACATATCTCTATCTCTCCATCTCATTCTGTCCTGGTTCATTCTTGTCTCCCAGGCTTCTCTCCCCCCTTTACATGATTAAAGTAGAAACACTCGTAGTACATCTCTTTATTTTACTTTCCCACCCTCTTTTTCTCTTGCTTCCACCTTCCATCTCTCCAAATCATATTTTACTCTCTATATTAGGTCAGACTACTTTCAGCAAAATGTTTGCTCTTCTGCTCATTTGTAGAAATATAGTAAGTATGTGAGAGCATGTCTAAGAGTAATTTTCATTTGCGTGGTTGATACATTGCTGTTTTTCATTCACCTGATGTTCAGGCAGCTCAGCAGAAAAAGAGCAAAGGTGAGGGAACAGAAAACGAGATGAAATGAAAGTCAAAAAAGCGAGTAAAGAGGTCATTTTCTGAATGATGAAGCAGATGATGGAGGGGAGAGGTGAGATAGGCAGAAAGCTGATTTCTGCTTATGTGGTTATAACACCACCGATAGACTCCAACCCTCCCCTCAATGTCCCTGTCAATCAAAAAGTAGTCTTTATCCATTACACTGTATTTAATGCAGGCAGACACTGAGCCACCACACAGTCTCTCACAGGCATGGGGATACAAACATTCACATCCCTGTTTTTGCTTCATTCAAATGCTTAGTTGGTTGCAGTGAATGCTTGAATCAACCTCCTCTTTTTTGTCACACACTGTCCATCCCCATCAGACACACACATGAACACAGACCCATAAATCACAGGGTTAACCGTGCTAGCAGAAACATTGGATCAGGATGAGCTGCTTTCTCGCTCGGTCTGCATCCTGATTTGTTAATTTATGGCCTGAGCTCACCTGAGTAGCTCACACACTCACATACACTCAAATATACACCTCAGCAGCATGCAGTATTACCGCATCCGTCCCTCTGGTCCCGCAGCATGGACCACCAGAGCGAGTGATAAGCCTGGATGAGAGAAGACAGGACTAAATGCAAGGAAAAGAGCAAAGCACAGAGGACGGAGGTTGGCATATTTTTATTCCTTCCTTATCCGTCAGCTGTTATCAATGGGCATAGACCACCAGAGCATATGATAGGGGACAGCCAAAGTGAGGGAAAGTGAGGGAGAAATAAGTGGCAGGAGTGACTGAAAGGGGGAGAGTCACAGGGAAGTGAAAAGCGATCTTTATAAGGTCTCACAGAAGAAGAGAGAGACACCAGAGCAAGTGAATTAGCTCATATGCTGGGATAGCATGAAAGGCTGGGGATTGCACAGAGACAGAAGGATCATCCTTCTCCCAGTATTAGCCTGTGTTACTTAAGGGAAATAGAGCAGTGGGAGAGTGAGAGAGGGTCTCATGATTTCTATAGGTGGAAATGGACTGGAAAATATAGTTATGTCGAGATATATACAGCAAATTTAGTTGGAAATGACTGAGGCATATAGGATAGAAGCTGAGTGGAGTGAAACGCTTATCCCACACTTCTGTCTAGGAGATGGAGATAAAGTGATGGAGTGAAAGACAGAGAAGATAGATGGAGAGTGGCAGGTTTAAGTATGTCAGGGTGTGTGTGTGAACTGTTTAAGAGCCCCCTCCTTTTCCACGGTGTAGCCTGTTATTGTGGAGCAAGCACAGCCTCAGGCGCTGTCCGTGGTGCTGAATCAGACGCAATATGGTGCATGCAATAGGAGTGAAACTCACCACTTGTTTTTACTGTCTATATAGAAAGTAAGACGGATAGATAGAGACATAACCACAATCTTTTTTTCTATCTATAATCATGCTGAGAATTTTAAAAATGTTGGCATTGAACATAACCCAGGGCTTTGCAGAATCATCCAATATTAACATTCATTTCTGGTGATAGGGTTGGAAAAATAGATAGATGTGAACTAAACATAACAGATTTTGGCCCAAAATGTTATATAGTGTTCTCTACCACCATCATCAAAATACCAAATTAGGAAATATATTTTAGAGAAATGCTGTTCATCCCTTCAGAATTTATGCCAAATGAGCATTGAAACTGTGCTGGCAACTGGTGCCAAACACCCTACTAAGACACTTCATGTTTTGTTAATTTCTTTAAAACCACAGAAACTTGATTTTTCTTGATAACATTAAATCTTCATGAATAAATTCGTTTTGAAAATGTAGTTATTATCAGTGTTAAAAAAGATTTGAATTTAAAAATCAAAAACCCAGCCACAACAAATCTGCTTCATCAGGACTGTGTTAATGTGAGAGGTTCATATTTGACTGACAGTGGACTGGCTGCATTAGTAAATTACCCAACACTATCATCTAGGTTTTTATTCAGTTAATACATGTCAGAGGTATGTAGCATCACTTTTTCCCAACTGAGCCCCACCCACTTCAAACCAGTGCAAATATATAAATACAGAAACCTCACTTTGAGCTCTGTGTTAAGCAGAGATATCTGTGGCTAGCTGGCTCACAGCTGCCATGTGACTGAAGGCCTGTAGATGGAAAACTCCCCAGAGTTGCAAAACAGATGCAATCTCATTTTGGTTTGGACATTTGTGATTACATTCATTTACTTTCTTCATGGTCTATCAACCTTGTAACCCCAGCCCTTTATAATTATGTTTAAATACCAATGAAAATTAATTTAAAAAAAGAAACCTGTCAATAACCAATGAATGTCAAACATTTTGTATTAATATAGGACAACATTGCTCATACTAAGAGGCTGGTTTTAGGTTTTTAATTTGTCACCCATCTCCAGTTACTGTAGGTAGATCAAACAAATAAAGAAAAGGAGTCAAAAAAGAGATCATTATGATAATGAATTGATGGATTCAAATAGATTATCTGTAAGGCTGCATATTAATATTCCCAGTAAATGAATCATAGCTCAAGTTCATGGGTTAAAATCGCATGTTGACCGACCACAAGCTTGAAGTCTCAAGATACAAACCGACCTGATCTGATGTTCCCCTTGCAGCAAACCTTTAGAATATATTTTGTTGTGGACACAGATAATTTCAGTAGAATGTCATTATGCGTATTTGCCCGCCCACATGAACTGGAACAGGTTGTTCTTTATGAAGCTGCCAGCTCATTCTCTCATTACTAATAGTGCTCCATGTGGGAGGGAAACCAAAAGTTGTTGAGATAAAAGAATCTGTGCTATGTGCTGTTGGCATGTTTGGGCGTAAAAGAAAAAAAAAAGAGAATCACAAACAGTAAACAAAAAAAGCATTTTAACAAATAATTCAACCAACAAACAGTGCCAACAATTCAGCTCTCTATATCTTGTGGTGAATTGGATTGAGTGAATTAATAGGAAATATTGCTTCTGAAATTGAAAAATTACTATCTTCATTTATTTTAATTAAATTTTCAAGTATTATATCTATATACTTTCTTGTAAAACTGTAGTACATTCCTGTATATTGTACAATAGTATTGTATACAGTATTTTTGTTTTTTAGATCCACAATGGCAATAAAAAATCCAGTTTAGTTCAAGATATTTCATGTCTACAGTCAGTAGAGCAAGCCCTCTGAGCCAGGTCCTTACTCTGTTAGAGGCATCAAGTGAGATATTAACGATGAGAATCAGGTTTCCATGAATATGTAAATGAAGATTAGCTTTCTACAGCTTTCCACCAGGTTTCCAAGCAATATATTGAAGTTAAACAAGAACACAGGAAGGAAGAGGAGATAGCCGCTTAGTAACAGTTTGAGCTCGTAATCAAACTCAGATGTTTACTGGGAAGTGCCACACACATAAACAAACACAATCCGAGGACGCCCCCAGAATTAGCTTTTTGAAATGTTTGATTATGTTAATAATGGCACAGACTTGCATTTATTTTAGAGTCAAAGCTCGACTGTTATGATTTAATTTCCCTGCACTCAATCCTCCAAAAGGAGTGTATATAATGATTGCACTCAAATTAGTGTTTTCTGGAAGAAACTTACACAAGAACTATATCAGTAGTGATGAGTTTAATGAAAAAAGTTAGAAAACGCTCAAAATGATAAGATGAGGAATCCAAATGTGTTTTGATCTCTTTTTAATTAACAGGATGTGCCAGTGTGACATCTCATCAACAGCTGTTTTACCTCACAGCTTCCTCTCTGGGGTTTGTCCACCTGTTCTTTTAGAGGAAATACAGCATATTGCTGGAAAGTGTAAATTGGCAAGGAGAAATCGATGGCATGAAGAGTGTAGGTTCTGCTGTACTTGGATCAACCTTATAATTTTAACAATATAGCTTAATATTGTTCTCATTACTATCATGTGAGAGACACATGACCACAGTTTTTTTTCAATTCTAACATCAGTCATTATATATGAAAAAACACTATTTTCTGGTATTGCCAGAAAGAAACAATGCTTCCACTGTTGATTGGTATAATGACATGAGATTAATTATTGTTGGAGGTAACAGCACTGCATCTATTACAGAACCTTTTGTATCTCTGATTCTGAAAACATATAAGAACAAACTATACATGTATATTTTTCACCTTAACTGTATCTTGATTGATGCTAACAAGCAAAAACTGGTAGATAAGTGGGGCACTATAAGTACAGAGTCAGACATGAGTAAGTACAAAAAAGGGAATAAATTATAGAAAATCTGAAGGCAGAAAAACTCTCAAAGGTGTCCATGATGAGAGCTTAGAGTCATATTTTTCAAACCCCTCACAGCACTGATCTATGGTCATGGCAGACTTATCCTTGGCCATCTTATTCTTTACTACGAGAGGGGTTCAGATGATTGTAGACCATGCTGTTTACTCTGCACCAATGGATAGATCTAGATAATGGACCAGTGTGCATAGCTAGATAAAGTGTACTCTAAAGAGATCCTGCTCTGGTTATTTTTCTGCATGCAGTCACAATTGTCTCTCCACTTCCCTTTTATTAAAGCTGCACTGAAACTGCTAGAGAGTCTAGAGGAGGTGGACTGCTCACACACCTCCAAACACAAACAGAGATAGATTATAATAACGGGCATTGAATCCTGATGCAGAAGAAAAATACATTTTCATACTCATCTGTGTTATGAGACAAAAAAACATAAAGCTTCTCTAAAATGAAGATAAGATAAACAGCCTCATTCTCTGACCGATGCCTGTGCAGGTTTGAAAGTTAGATAACGGGTGTTCAATGAGTTCCATGAGCACTTTCTTCATGTATAAGAAAATCATTAATTTTCAAGAACAAAAAGCTGAAATTTTAATTAAACTATAATTAAACAGCTTTTAATGCGACAGTGTTGTCACACCAACCATCCCTCCTCTTTGAAGATATAACATTAAGCCTGTACATTTAGTTTTAATATGAATTCACTCAGTGACTCAGTGAAATTTTCAGCAGCTGACATGATCAAAGCCAAAACCAAAATTTTTTGTCCCTCTAAACATGTGATTACTGTATGAATTATAATTTGAACAAAATGTAAAAATGAAAATACGTACAGTGGTAAAAGAAACAGCATAATAATGCAGTCCAACTACAGATCCTCTCCAGACATATTTTAAGATATACTGTATAACAAATACTCTGCTTGGAATAATAATATGTATCTGATACCTTTTTTTCTGCAAAAAAACCCCCTCCAATTACCTCATTAAAATCCTTAAACTTGTATATACTCCTTCTCCCTCATTGAAAAATCCAGAATCTATGAATATATAAATATTGTTCATTTCAAAAGTTTTCCTGCTGAACACAAGACACTTCCTAGTCCACTTCTAGTGTATCTACACTACAAGTTTCCATATCACATTTGTGTTGCATACTGGACCGCATTTGGCTTCCAAACTAGTTGTGATGTCACAAATCATGCTCGTAGGTACACACCTTAAAATCTGCATAAAAATCATTCTGCACAGTGAAGCTTTAAAGTGGAGGGGGACTTTAAGATTTGTGGATTGCTGCATTTTTAAAACAGTGCAGCCTTATTTCTTTAATTTGATTTTATTTAGTTTGATAAAGAGCACATGATTTTTTTTAGACACATTAGACACATTTTTCATGACATGAGAATTACTGTAAGAGCACACAGGGGCAGCTGTGCAGAACTGCATTGACTGAGTAACTGTTGCCCACAGTGGCCTACCAACATGTAAAATTACTCTGATTATTATTAATTATTATTAAAAAATTATGCTGATTTTAAAAGACTCTTCTATGTCAAGGTTACAGATTAAGTTTTTCTCATGGTTAGATAAGAAACACTTCAGCTAAAAGTTTAAACTTCTGTCACTGCAGGTATTTTCCCCTATGCAGCGCTGTCATTTGTAGTGTGCAAAGAACAGTTTCATGCAAATATCTCTCTACTACAGGAAGGAATCTCGGTATGTATGTATGTCCTTTGTGTATCTCTTGAACCGTTCATCCAATTAACTCCACACTTGGTGGGTGTATGTCTGGGGACCCAAGGGAGTGCAGTATTGAATTTGGTGCAATTTGGACACATTATACATTTAATATTAATATTTTGAATAAACCAGTGATCAGCAAGCTGCTCTACTCTGTGCAGGAGCAGGGCAGAGCTTCAGGCATCTGCCGACGGACTTGGGCTCTGACAGGAGCCCAATATGATTAATCCACTTCATTTTAGGATGCACATTATTTATTTTTAAATGCAGCCCTTATTTTAGGCTACTTGAAATGAGAAAAGAACATTTATTTATTATTAGAGTACTTATTATTTATAACATCTGTGTATAACAGAATGTTAATTTCTCTCATTTTGTTGGTGTATATACTCACTCACACCTCACATCAACTTCATTCATTTTTCTGTGTGATGAAGTAGCGGCCGGAGGCCAAGCAATTGGCCTGCTCTGAACAGGCACGTTTTGAACATGCACTGCACTAGTTTTCTTTAAAGAGCATGGCTTTTAAGCCATTATGCTCATTTCACAAAGTCATCAGTCTTGTTTGTTCATGCTTCTCCAGCATCTCTGTCCATTCCAGCACTTTTCTCCAAAGGAGCAATGCTTAACTTACAACAGCAACTTGCAGATGCTTCAGCAAAATCTTCTTAGTAATAGAGATCCATCAAAAATCAAAACTACCAGAGCAGAGTTGTCATGTCCATTACAAAACACTGACATTCCTAAATTATTTTTTTAATTATTTTTTTTTCCTGTGGTGCTGCCTTCCTATAAATCAGAAAGCTATCATTGTGGAGCATTATTTCATTTCATTTATTGTATTTTAGTTAAGCTGGACTGTGGAATGTCAGCCAGAACTCTCTCTGAGCTGACAAACAATTGATGCATTCGATTTAAACTGAACTGAAAGGCTGAGTTCAATTCTTGCTTGTCTACACTTTAAATGAGTAATTGCATTTAGACTGCTGGAGTAATAGCCATCATTCTGGCACAGGCAAATGTTTGTGTGCTTCCATATATGCATGTGTATACACAATACATGCCTTTGTGTATATAATTCATAGGTGTGTATCGCAGTATACCATATGAATAGAGTAAATGTCACTCACTTCTTGCAGTGAAAGCTTGACCTTGCTCTGCTTCATCTAAGTCACCCGCCCTTAAAGTGACCCGATGCAAAGACCATATGGATTCATTTCTTTCCTTCAGTAACTCTGTGACAGCTCTGTGACTCAGTAACAGAAGTAATATGATACGCACTGTTGAAAGCCGTATTCTTGAACGGTCAATACGTCCAGTATAGACTTTACCCTTTCACAGTCTAATAACATTGAATTTGAATTATCATTCTTCCGTATGAAGTTGACAGAAGAGTTGAGCATTGTGTGTGTGTGTGTGTGTGTGTGTGTGTGTGTGTGTGTGTGTGTGTGTGTGTGTGTGTGTGTGTGTGTGTGTGTGCATACTATATGTGCAGGCAGGTTTGATGAGGGAGAGAAACAGAAAGACAGGTATGTAATTGTGTATCAATTTTTCTCCTAACTCATAGTGACCAGCAAACAACACACACACACACACACACACACACACACACACACACACACACACACACACACACACACACACCAGCCCACAATATGTTATAGTCTACTGACCATTTGAATGCTGATTGTGTGACAGCTTTCTGTCACCACAAAGACAGACCGCTGACTGGTCAAAATACACATGAGAACAGTTTTGGCAGTGAGATGACATGCAGTAGAAAGGAATGCAGATACGGCTGTCAAGGGGACTGCCTCAAGGTTATCACTCACCAAGGGGAATCAGCTGGAGTTTGCACTTAACTAGAAGCATCTATGATGCAAGCTCTTCAGGGACACAAGGCTATACATGTATAATGAAGTTGAAGAATTCAGTGTTTCCTCTGGCAAAGATGCTACGCTATTTTCAGAACATGCTTTTGATTTCACAAGACCATCTTTAACAAGGCATGAGAGTCGTGAGACTTTGAGACTGTGGTGGCTGCCTAATCCTTTGGCAGAGCGCTGTCTTGTCATTTTGATTTAATTTTTCTCTACAGAAAACAAAATGTCATAATACACAAGGGAATTACACACTGCATTTTGAGATACAGGCTGCATGGTCTGTCATTGTAGTTCCAGCCTCTGCATATATTTCTCAGCTGTATTTGATCTGAATAAAATCACATTTACGGTTATGTAAACACTTTTAGGCAACCCACTTACAGACATGGGCAGCTTTACCGAGACAGGTATTCATATAAAATATGGGAACACCAATATTTAGTTTTAAAATCATATTCATCTACGTAGGAAAAAATTGCATCACTATACTTTAAGTAGTGTTTTTTTGTAATGTCGGAATACAAAACTTTTTAACTATAACCCTGACCTCTGTATCTATTTGATGAACAGGCATAGACGAAGCTGTAGAATTCCCATGTGCATAATCCAGAGCACACTCCCTCACTGGCTTCCCACCACATCTTTGTTTGTTGAAGCACCCTACTAAGTCAGAGGCATCAGCTTTGTAAATTAAACTGTGCAGGGGAAATTGAGTTTTTGCCTTCATATCAACTAAAGCAGATGTCTGGTAATATAAATGATTAACAACCACATGCTAATAACTGCACAGAGTGTGATTTTCTGTATCAAACTTTTACCAGCAAACATAAATGTGAACAAACAAGTTAAGATAACTGAATAATAATAAGTCCAAAAAATTGTATAACTTGTTTCTAAGTAACAAATTATAACTCATGAGAGCTTGAATTGGATTGGAACAAAAAAGATGGCAGTAGTCTGAATTACAGCATGTGGCTTTTATCTTAGACAAAATATCCTGCTATGACTACTGTACATCATATGTGAAGTCTACTGTATAAATACACATGGATTCATGAGAGGCATACGTGCAAGTAATTATTTTGAAATAGCAACATACGGTAAATGTCCTGCACAGGTGTACAATATGTGGTTAAAAGCTGCAAGTTTTTTATGTATAGTAGTTGTCTATTGAATCATTTTGTAGGTTGGCTTCAACAAAACCAATTACAAATATGACATTAATTGATTTGCAGTTGGCAAAAGGGAAGTCACAGCAGCAGATTGATCCAATGAGAATCTTTGAAAAGATCTTATCATCCATTAATGGGGATTCCTCTGAGTCTGAGTCTTCCACGAATTTCCTTTTGGCATTCCAAATTCATTTCAACAAGAACAATTTAAGCACTGTTTACTTTTTCACTTGGGTATATTTTAGACTTGCACAAACCTGCTTTCACCATAAGGTAGCAGTACGCAAAACATAGCGAGGGTACTCATGTGGCCAAAAATCAGATGTGCTGGTACATTATGACAGTGAGTACTAACTCAAATCAAGTGCTGAGAGCTGACGATGCAATTGTTAGCTAATAACCATAGTGAGCTGGCAGCCTCTTATTTTTTTCATATGCTTTCTTTCTTGTCTTGTTTTTTCCAGTTTAAAAAATGTGATGCTAAGAAGTGACGGCCTAGTTAATGGTATGTTAGTTCAATCAGCTGTAGGAAAGATTTAACATGTCCTCCAAATTTAACAGCAAAATGCATAATTTGTAGCTGCCCTCCAGAACAACACATAGAAGTGTTTTCTGATCTGACGCCCATATCAGCAGGATGATGTCATTTATCTGTGCCTTCAAGAAGTGTTACAAATCACTGCTGCTTAAATAAAAACATTTTCTGATCTTACACAGCTATGGTTTGGTTAGATTTAGGCCCGAAAAAACCTTTGGACTGGGTTAAGGAAAGATCATGGTTTGGGTTACAGTAAGTGCTTTGTTAAGGTAAGGGGACGTTTATTGTGAGGGTTACAATAATAAGCACTTGTTTAAGATCAGGGAACAATATCCGCAGAAGGGAAATGAGGTATATATACTGTATGGCAAAATAATCAGTGACATCATTATCATCTCATCACATTAACATGTGTCAGGAAAAACATTCAAATGAATAGACAAACAAGCATAATTCAAAGGAGTCTTGCACAAACTCTCATTCAATAGGTGATAAAAGATACAATAAAAATACCAAACTCTCATTTATTCAACTAATAAGTTGGGAGCCATCAGTTATCAACTCATTTTAAAAAGCATATATAAACTGTCAAATATTCACAAGTACAAGAAATTGTTAGTATAAATTTCCACTGACTTTCTATTGAGTAGAATATGACAGATTTTCTTTTGTTACAGATTGTTTTTCATACCATGTGTACATATGATCTACATGTAAAGGGAAATCAGAAACAAATACCTAATCTAGGTTTATATGTGTGAGAGGCATATAGAAAACAAATAGGTCACTTAACGCTGGCTTGCTAAAAGTGCCACAAATAAATTGCAAAAAGTATGGTGAGGCAGCTTTTTGTAGCTATGCACTGAAGATTTGGAACAAACTCCCACCACACATTAGATAAGCATCTTCTGTTGATAATTTCAAGAAGTAGCTCAAATGTTACTTTTATGGTCTTGCTTTTAATTAATTCAACATTTATTATTTATATCTTAAAATTGCTTTTACTATTATCAGTTTTTTTTACTACCAGTATTATCTTTTTTTTATCTCCATATGATTTTACCTCTTTTTATCTTCTTTTTTTATTTTTGTTGTTGTTTTTTTTTAAATATTAATGTTACCTATTTTTAAATATTTTCAATACCTTTTCTTGTAAAGCACTTTGATCTGCATTTTATGTTATGAAAGGTGCTATATAAGTAAAGGTATTGAAAACAAAAAGACATTATCATTATTATTATTATTATTTATTTATATATTTTATTTTTGTATATATAGGCTGTAATGATAGGATATGCCTACAATAAGGGCTTAATGTCAAAGTCCTCATATAAACCATGAAGGGAGAGGGTGTTGGAGGAGTATATCCGATAAGTTTCCGACTGAATGGTCAAAAGAAGCCTATGGTGATAGTTGGAAGGAGGGGGGTGTTTGCTGAAAGGACTGATGCTGTCATTTTTCTCGGGAGGACCAGATCCATGACAGTGTCTGAGTACAGCCCACCTCTGTCTCAAGCTAATTTATCAATGGCCATTCCAGATCATCCTACAGACTGGTGCAATTAAAACTGACAACAATATAAATTAGTAAAGCTAGTAAAAAAAAGGTGGTAGGCGTATCATCAAACAATTGCTTCAAAATCAGCCATCTACTGTGTGTTTTCCTGTTGTGTGTCCATAAAACAGAAAGGGTGCTGCAGCTCTCACTTGGATTTACAAGACCTCTGTTCTGTGAAATTCTTTATTGGCCAGCTCTTATCCACGAATCCGTCTTCATCCCTCAGTTTACAACTTCCCTTTGCTCTTCACATTTCTTTATCTCTTCTCTTTCTTCTCGGCATTTGTCCAACAACACGTCTCTCCTTCCTCTTTCCATCCTCCCCTCTCTCCCCACTGCTTTGCCCGTTGGAGTTGCCAATACACAGAGACTGATTTTCCTGAGGTAATTACAAATTTTGGCAAAACTACAATCCACTCCAGAGACTGTGTGTGTGCGCAGTTCCCATATTTCATAGGCTTGCAGTCAAACTAATGTCAAAATGTCTGGTGAAGGTGTTTCAAGGGCGTTTGTCCCCTGCTCCACACTCCCTCTATCGTAGTCCTTTATCAAGTGATAAAAGAATCACCGAACACTGTTCTCTCTCACACACGTCCACACAGTTTATTTTTAATAGCAGATATTTGACAAAAACATATTCTTACATTACTGGTTATATGCCTTGCTGATTTATTCTGCGTCACACCGGAACAGTAGAAAAGGTCAACTGGCTCATCTCCTCCCCTGCAGCTCCTCTTCTGCTTTTCTCCCCCTCCTCTCTTTTGTCACCTGCCTACATTACAGCACTGACCACCACAGTCTATTCTGTTATACTACAATGGGAAGGTTGACTATACATATACTGTGAGCTCTGACCAGCCCTTTAAATCAGATTGGCAGGTGGCAGCCAGGGAGGAAAGCAGAGCTGTGTACTCTCTCCAGCTCAGTACACTATCTGGTCAACAAATGTCCCACATCCCACATCCTGTGGAGGGGAGGAGACGAGGAAAGTGCAGAGGGGGACGGAGAAAAGAGGAGAGTAAGATAAAGGCACACTTGACAAATGGGGACTGCCAGTCATTTGGCAAGCAGCCACTTGAGTCTGCTCCACATGTCTCTACTTCTCATCTTTCTGATTAAATACCACCCTTGATTCAAGAACCTCTTGGACTGTTGTGCTTATAACGCATATAGTTGACACTGCAGCTACACAGGGTCAAATTCTAACTTAAATGGTAATGAGATCAAAAAATGATGTGAATACAAAATCAACAAACTATTCACAGTACGGCTTACATCTCATGTGCCTCTCAAGGACACTGAGATGTTACTGAAGATAAGTCAGTAATCACAGACGTTAACTCCGTACACTGACAATACAATGCCCTTCCCACCTTGTAAATCCTTCACACGTGGGGCAGAAACCCTCGATGTGCAGCCCTGCAGCACATGCCGAGCAGCTACTCCAAGGCACTGGAGAGGGATGATACAGATGGAGACATGTTGAAGTGTTGACGGTCATTGCTAAAAGACACCTGCTGGGGTTACGGTAGATGACCTTTATCAGAGCCAGGGAACATCAAAGACAGTAAAAATCGGCAGGGTGGGACCTGCTGGTTGACTCTCTTCTCCAGTATGTTGCAACCAGGAACTGCTCTTTTGTCTTAATTCTCTAAGCAAAGTCGACCTGCTGATGCTGACAGTCCCTTGGGAGGATCACTTGGATGAAGCCTTGGAAAGGAAACTCGCCAAGTACATGGGGCTGGTTATTGCATGTTCAAAGGGCGGCTGGAGAGGTTGGATTCAGGGGCTTTGCTGCCTGTCATCTCTCTGTCAAGCCTTCATCTTCTTGGGCATTAAGGAAGAGAAGAACCATCAGTGAAGTGGCAGCAAGCTTCAAAACACCTCATCAGAAGAACTGAGGGGCCATCTGGACACATATTGGGATCAGATCAGCCTTGGCCCAGTCACCTGGTGGAGGTTGTATGATGTTGAAAAAATTTCAGAAACATAACTGATGATGTGTCCAGAGGCGAATGTTTCAACACTAAATCAGGTTCAACACTGGACTGCAAATCTAAAATGTGACTATATCCATAACTTCACAGACATCCAACAGGGCAGTCTAGTGCATTTACCAATGTGGAAGAGAAAAAGAAATAAAACACAGATAAATAATAAAAACTAAGAAGGACAGCATCATCAGGTACAAATAAACGGTAGGTACAGATAGAATAAAAATGGCAGGGGCTACATTAAAGTTAAAAGTTAAAAGTTATGGCCAAAGAAACAATAAAATGACGTGATATACATAGATGTACACATACACAGTGTATGTATACTGTACATACATATACACACATACCCATACTCCATAAATATACATACATACACACATGTAGTCGCACCAAGCTAACTGAGGGAATGCTTGATCTGAAGGGAAACTGTTTCCTCCTTTTTCACCTCCCTCTCTCTGTCCCGCCAGTCAAACATGATGCATTGTAGGCTTAGTTTAAACTATGTACACGTAAGATTTATCTTTATTTTACCTTTCCTGATCTGTGTTAGAAATGGGTCCCAGATTTCTTTAAAAGTGTCAGTTTTCCCATTTATTTTGTATATTAGTCAGGCATAAGAGGTCAGTTTCTGGGCTGTGAACTCTTACCAGGTTTGGTAAGAGTAACTTTTAGCCATTGGACCTTCCTCCCACCTATTCTCTAATTTCCCATATCCATGCCTTATACTGTATCCTGAATTTCTACTCCCACGTTTTCCTTCTTCCATTTTTATTTCACCTTTCCAGTTGTCCTTTTCACTCCTCTGTTCTAATCCTCTTGTTCTCCCACTGAGGCCAAAGGTTGAGCTTGAAATAGATATTCATCATTCGGTGATTAGCTATTCAGATCGGCTATTAATTCACCCCAGAGGAGAGGAGAAAGTGAGGGAGAGAGAAACAGAAATATGTTTTAAAAAGAAATGTAAGTCAGAGCAATAAAAATCAGAAGCACAGAGTTGAGAAAAGAACAAGGTTAATTGGGAGGCTGAAATAAGATACCCCCACTCAGTCGTACAACACGTCTCCCAGGAGGCACATTCAGAACTCATGAAACATTAAGACATTTCAGTCATGTCTACCTTATTTTAAATCATTTATAGTGTTCCTGTCAGTGATTTCCTCATATGTAATTCCTCATTCATCACAAAAAACTCAGGAAGATTTCAATGTCCTTCAATGCTCTGCTGTAGAGAAGGGTATACAGTACTTATGAATATACAAAAGAAGTATTTGCATGTGTGTAGTCTGTGCATGCACTATACTGTACACGTGTATGTACTGTAAAGAGGCATGCCCCTTCGTGTGTGTGTGCTGTAGCATATCAATGTCTAAATAGAGTCATCTGAATGAAAGATGAATCATGTTAAAATAATAGAAAAAGAGAGAGGTCCAAGCTAAACAAGAGAAGTGTGTCCTTGAGTAATGAAATAAACTAACCAAATTACAATGGTTAAGGTTGACTGTGAAATACTCCAGAATAGAGAAGAGAGTGAGCGACTAAGGGAAAGAGGTGAGGAAGAGCATGAGGTAACAAGACATGAAAATTTGAAGAAGACATTAAGATAGATGGAGAGAAAAGACCAAAATAACAAGAGACAGCGAGACACAGAGAGAGACAGACGGAGTGTGTTTCTGATTACAAGGGAAGAAAGATTGCCTCGGTGACATATTAGTTTAATCAAGCTGTCATCATTCAACTAAATTGATGCCGGTCCTTCCTCATTTTCATCCCTCTCGTGTCTCTGATGTATTCTGACGTGCGCACAGGGAGACTGGACCCACATCTGACCACAAATTGCCTACTCTCCAAAAGTGCACTCCAGTCAACGACTGTGTTTGTGTGCATCAGTGTTTGCAAACAGTTTTTGTCCCTTTTGTGTGGATGTGTTCATGCATCTGTATTTGCAAATTTGTGTGTGTGTCTGTGTGTGTACTTCCCAGAAGTGGACTGCCTGCAGCTCATTGGCCACCTGTTTCTCTGTGATAGCTCTAACCCAATAAAGAGCTCAGAGAGACTGACTGGCAGTGGCTGTCAGGGCAAACCCTGCCAGAACACACAGTCTGTGAGCGTGTGTGTGTGTGTGTGTGTCTCTACCCTTATGTTTCTGTTTTTACTGTACAATATTTGCACCTTGCTATGGGAGGAACCCTGTGCTCATCTGATTTGTTTCTTATCAACTAGGTTTCCAGATGAAAACTTTTGAATACACCCTTAATCCAGACTTTGGTGACTCAAAGCACAGCTACTGCTATTAAACATGGAGATGTTGAGTTGACATGAGTCGAAAACAAGGAATAGAGCTGCATCACTTATCAAACTTGCCTTTTATCTTTACACTGCTGACAGCGCAAGACAGAATGACAGCTGAGACAAATAATTTGCATGCCATTGTCCGAGCTCTGCAAGAGAATGGAGGTTGCTTAAACAAGGATATGCTATGACTAATACACAGAGAAGTCTGTGATGTAGTACAGTGTTTTAAAGAGTTGAGAGTAAAGATTGTGGAAAACTGTTGGTGATGTAACCCCTAAGCCTCTGAAGAGATGTTTTGAAGTCTAGATTTGCAGCCCAACTTTGCCATGAAAGACATGCTACAAACACATGAAATAAATCAGAATCTGCAGAGATAATATGAGCAGATTATATAGGCAGTAAGATAATAGTGATCAGTCCAAGCACATAAAGTAAATCTGCACAAGCTTAAACAACTTAAAATTAAATGAGCACATGCACTATCAACATAAAAGCACTATTAATACTAATAGAGGAAATGCACACACGCACTCATGCCCACGACATGTTGACACACAACTGGGGGAACCACCATTTCTCCTGAGTTAAGGGTTAATGATGTAGAGGGGAAATAAGGCAGTCAGAAATTATATTACCTATTTCACTGTGTGTGTATGTGTGTGTGTGTGTTTGTGAGAGAGAGAGACAGAGAGAGAGAGAGAGAGAATGTAATATAATAGATTTGTTTCCATGAACAAAGTGATTGAGAGATAAGAGGGGAGAGCCTCTGGTTACTGTTTCATCAGAGCAGATAGACTGGACTCCTCTCTCTGTCTCCCTCTCTGTCTATCTCTGCCTCGTCATGATCGAGCCCCACAGATACTCTCACATACAGAATACACACATGCACACACCATCCTTTCTCACACATGCTGAGCACACCTACATAGGTAGAAACAAAATGCTCTCAACATAGTCTCCTTAATACCGACTTAATCTTAATTCCTATTCGCATGCCAGTTAGATAATGAGATAATCACCTGCTCAATGGACGTGTTAAAAAAAAAACTCGGGAAAACTCAGGGAAAATCCAACACACAAGAAAACAACATTGCATTCAGGCAGGAGTCCTAATTCATTGAGAGTTGTGTTCAGCAAATTCTATGTGTTTCAGAAATCATGTAGCATCTGGCACCCAGTGTATCTTCATTTCTGAATGAAGCATGAAATAGTCATACACCACAGCCTCCTTTTCAGTACCACGGACAGCATCACTGCTACACAACCCCCACCCCTCACACACACACACACATACACTTTTTGATATGGCAGATTGTCTTGGAAGCCTTATGGTCACAGTGTGTCTTTGATAGTGTGTGGTTAGTGCAGTGGTTGGTTTGTGTCTGCATGCCTAGCACTTTTTGCAATATGCAGTGCTTAGGTGAATTATGTTTAATCACACATGAATGTGCTATAGCATAATACATTCACATAGAAGAAGGTAGCTTTGTGATACTCTTATTTTAGAAGCTAGGTCAACATGATACCTCATGGGGCTAGTTTTTGTACCTGATTTCTCGAACTCATTAACCTGTTCGTTCACATTTATCAGGCTGCAGATTCTCCACAAGTTTCAAACTGTTTCGTCAGTGAGTTCTACACATGCCATCCTGTACCAATTATAGGAAAGAAAATTAATATCAGCAGCGGTTCCGATGAAAATAGCAGTTCAGATGTAAACATATTGATGTCACCTCCTATAGGCATAAAGAAATAGTTGCTGCAATTTTGAAGTCCAACTGAAATCACATTTAGTCAATCCTTTTTGCAGTCAAGAATAATTTCAGTGTTTTTTAGTGTCAATATTTTTTATTTTTAAAAAAAACTATAAAAAAAAAAAGAAATATAAACCTTGGACAGACAGTCTTTTGTTAGCAATGGTGTGTTGTGGAGCAGGCTGTTGTCTGGAAGTTTGTCAGTGTGAACAATTTGATTGGCTGTATCGAAACGTTCTCCATTTACGTAGACAGAGAACTAACTGTATTCAGACAACTAATGCAAAAACAAGTGGCACTATCATGAAACAAAAAACAACTCTGACAAACAGGACATAATTTTTGGATTCAGCTGTTTTGGTATTTTCCAAAACTTTCAGCTGAATAATGGCAATAGAGTTTAGGTTGCATGGGTTGCATGTTAGGACTAATGCATGGGTTTGGGATACATACCTTATAACCTGGTAAATTAAGATCAGTTCCTAACACAAGAGCTGGTACACACTCCACTACCACACACACTCTATGGTAGTGAATATATAGTGCTGCTTGAAAGTTTGTGAACCCTTTAGAATTTGCTCTATTTCTGCATAAATATTACCTAAAATGTGATCAGATTTCCATTCAAGTCCTCAAACTAGATAAAGAGACATCAGTTAAACAAATGAGACAAAACCCTTACACTTGTTTGTTTATTTATTGAGGGAAATGATCCAATGTTACATATTTGTGTGTGGCAAAAGTATGTGAACCTCTAGGATTATCAGTTAATTTGAGGGGAAAATTGTGTAGTTGGGTGTTTCAGTCAATGGGATGATGATCAAGTGTGAGTCTGGGAGGCCCAGCCTCATTTAAAGAAGAGAAATCTGAGTCTTCACTATGAAAGTCTGAGCTTCATAACACAGGTTTGTGGAAGTGCATCATGGCTCAAACAAAGGATATTTCTTAGGACCTTAGAAGAAGAGTTGTTGAAGCTCACAAGGCTGGAAAGGGCTACAAAACCTTTTTCTAAAGAGTTTGGACTCCACCAGATGACTGTCAGGCAGATCATGTACAAATTGAAGACATCCAACACCATTGTTCCCCCCCAGGAGTGGTTGAACAACAAAAAACACACCAAGAGCAGGCTTGTAATAGTCCAGGAGGTCACAAGGGACCCCAGGGTAACTTCTAGGAAACTAAAGGCCTCTCTTGCAGTGGCTAATGTCAATGTTCATGAGTCCACCATCAACAACAGTGAACATCAATGGTGTGCAGGACAGAGTTGCAAGGAAAAAAGCCACTTCTCTCCAAAAAGAACATTGCTGCCTTCTACAGTTTGCTAATGACCACGTGGATAAGCCAGAGGGCGATTGGAAGAATATTCTGTGGATGGATGAGACCAAAATCAAACTTTTTGGTTTGAATGAGAAGCATTATGTTTGGTGATGAGAAACACTGCATTCCAGCATAAGGGCTTTATTCCACCTATGAAACATGGTGGTGGTAGTATCATGGTTTGAGCTGCTTTGCTGCCTCTGAACCATGACAGCTTGCAATCATTGAAAGAGTCATGAGTTCTGAGTTGTACCCGTAAATTCTATAGGAAAATGTCAAGGTATCTGTCTGTGAACTGAAGCTCAACAGAAAGTGGGTCATGCAGTAAGACAACGACACTATACACACAAATCATTCATTCCAAAGAATGGTTAGAGCAGAAGAAAGATAATGTTTTTGAATGGCTGAGTCAAAGTCCTGACCTTAATCTTGTAGAAATGCTGTGGAAGGACCTGAAGCAGGCAGTTCATGCAAAGAAGCCCAGCAACATCCCTGAGTTGAGACTGTTCTGTAAAGAGGAATGGGCTAAAATTCCTCCAAGGGTTCACATACTTTTGCCTCACACAAATATGTAAGATTGGATAATTTTCCTCAATAATAAATTAATAAGTTTTTTTTTGTCTCATTTGTTTAATTGTTTAATTGTTCACTATATCTGGTTTTAGGACTTGTGTAAATATCTGATCACATTTTAGGTCATATTTATGTAGAAATACAGAAAATTCTCAAGTGTTCACAAACTTTCATGCAGCACTGTATACATTTATAGTGTTCGAATAACTAATTTCTTCAAAACACAGCAGCACATATCGGGGCCAATAAGGTGTTATATTTATTTCCAGCAACTAACAAAAAATGATCAAGCAAGCACAGAATTAAATGCTTGTGTCTCCACTGACGTGGAAAAGACTGTTGGCCTCCCAATTAAATGTGCTGAAAAAACTGGCCAGTAGATAGAACTAATTGCCAAGCCCTCATATAAAGGATATTCTTTGATGTTATGTTACATCTTGTCAGCTCAGGCAACCATAGTAAGACTTTGTGATAGGACCACATGATTTTTCATGGTTGTTTGATTGTTGTCCATCACACCACAGTGTATTAGCAGAGAACATTGTTTACTGTACCTTAGGAAGAAATATATGTATAGTGTATGAGAATATGTGACTGGTAGTCTTGCTCAAGCAATCTGGTGGGTAAAGAGCCAATCAACCATGTTCAAATGCCATAATAAGTGGTTTCTATGTCAACTTTTATAGTAACCATGGAGATAGAAATCCCAGAAATGTCAGCAACTGCTGTCCTTGAGGGTTTCTATCTCTGGGATTTCTTTACTGTATGTACAGTCACAGTGTCTGCTGTTGCACAATGACATTATAGGATGCCTCTTGGGTGTTACACAGTGACATCCATATTGACTAACTGGTCTCCGTCAGCTGGCCGTGCTCACACTTGCTAACACATAATACCAACAAGGGAATTTGAACGGAGCAAAGCAAACTAAAAACAAATGGAAGTAGGGAGATCTGTACATACAACCAATTTTTC
Organism: Thunnus albacares; assembly: GCF_914725855.1. Lineage (NCBI taxonomy): Eukaryota > Metazoa > Chordata > Actinopteri > Scombriformes > Scombridae > Thunnus > Thunnus albacares. The sequence goes on along the minus strand of NC_058108.1, from coordinate 9,830,876 downwards.
ATGTATTTTTTAATATGTTGGAGACAAAGTAGGATAATGTAATGAGCATGTACAGTTCAGGTATATGGCTACAGATATACAATCATGTAAATGAGGCTTTAGCAGTAGATCAATGCTTTTCTCTGCCTCATTAGCGCTTTCCACTGTCCTCTCTACCAAATCGCATCAATCCAGCCTACACTCCTTCAATTACAGACTATTGATTATCTGACATGACTGCTACAAACATTTAGGGTCTACGTCTGTGAGTAAGTGTATGGGTGCGTGTGCCTGCGTGTGATGAAGAAAAGGTCTACAAGTGTAAAAGTATTGGTTTATTAACCAAGGACTTTGTTTCTCTCCTGTGCTCTAAGTGCTATCATTTATTTTCATGTGTAATTCAGTTTGTAAGAGAAGGCTCCACTTTAAACATTTTTTCATTTAGTGAAACTTTTATCTTTGTAGTTTTTGCCAATTCCCCATTCATATCACTCTGTGTCATAAGTATAACCCTCCGTGTAGACTACTATGTGCTTGCTAAGATACACATGAAGTCATCTCACCTGCTGCTTCACATGATAAGTTCTGCCATTGTATTGGTGCTTGACTAATTAATAATCTATTTGTTTGTCTAAGAAGTGTCCCACTGAATAATGTGTTGTCTCCTCCATAGAATATATTGTGTTCCATTTTAGCATTTGCAACCAACAGATCATTCTTATTTTTTCCTCTTTCTTACTCTTTTTTGCAATCATTACAATGAAAGAGGCAGAAAACACTGGTGTAATGATAGCTTTTGTTGGTTATTTATCATAATATTGGGTATTTTCCAGTTAAGTTTCCCAACTCGTCACCCACTAATACAATGGCGCTTCTCCTTGACCGTGACCGCAAAAAAATGTGAATCACCTCTCCTGTAAAGATCCAATCCATAAAAGGTTTGAGAACAAGTCGGAGGAGTTGCAGCCTGTCCTGCATTAACATTGCTCTGACAACAGCAGGTCATAGCAGAGTAGCCAGAGAGTTGTTAAGATTCATGTGACCATGCGATGTTTCTGCAAGGAATATATTAAAGAATGAATGTACCAGTAAATTACTACCTCCTTTGTGGAGAACTTAATTGAAGAAAACCCTGAAATATCCTCTAGAAAGGGATGTGCAGACCTTATAGAAAAGCAAAGCTTTTGTGATTAGATGCAGAAAGGGCATTTGATTAAGTTAGATGGTCTTTTCTACAAAAGCTGCCAAGAAAATTTACAAATTTCCATTACACTTTTATCAGAAAAATCCATGCAATGCATGAGAAGCCCGCACAAGAATTAAAATGAATGGGGATATCTTACATTCATTTGTCTTAGAAAGAGGAACAAGGCAGGCCACTTCTCTGTTTATTGAGGCTTTAAGTCCAACACAACACTATTAAAGATATTAAAGTCTGAAACTGCTTTTGTTAGTGGACGATGTCTGGGACAACCCTTACAATAATCCAGGATTGATGGTTCTCTTAGTAGACTATTAGGTATGAAGTGAAATTTAAAGATCCTCTCCAGTTGTCTTCATTTAAAAATATTCTACTTACACAATAATGTGTCTGTTATAGTTTTCCCAAAAAAAAGTATAATAATCTTGTTAAAATCCTCCTCCTTCTCCCTCATTACAAATTACAGAATCTATGAATATGCAAATATTGTTCATTATAGAAGTTAAGTTGCTTATGGACCACATATTGGCTTCCAAACTATTTGTGATGTCACAAATCATGCTCATAGTCCCACCCCTTAAAATACAATTTTTTATGAGCTCAGAGAAACTTTCCACCTTTCAGCAGATGTGAAAACAGCCTTCTAGTGTCAAACTCTGCACAGTGAAGCTCAAACATTCAAGTGAAGGAACAAGAATAAAAATATATTTTTCAGTGTGTGGGGACTTTAAATTTTAGTACCCCAGCTAATATTTGGGAGGCATGCAGCATTAGAACAAAAAAGGATAGTTTCATGCATTCCAGCTAGTTCCACTGATAAATTAATGATATGGTGAAAACATTACATGATGGAAGGAAATTTTAAATGCAATCTCGCATGCAAGACTTGTTCTAGACTTCACATGTCTTACCCTCTCCAAAAGAGATGACAGGAGTATATATTCAAGAGAAGTGGTCAAATGTAGGGCATGTGATTTAAAGGCTTGAGAAAAGGTCGTAACATTTCAGCAGTGGTCAACAAGGTCTTTAAGGTGGAGAGAATGCAGTTGAAACAATGTTGCCCTCTTTTTTTAAAACTTTACTAAAGGTTATCTTGAATCAAAGTCAAACAGCCTACATGGCTCTGATACAAACATTTCCATATGGTATGTTTTGGAACCATCCAAGGTTGACTTTGTTCTGGAAAAACATAGTGCTTGAAGTTGATATACCATTCAGATTTGATACACTGTACTTGCCCTTTGAGCTGAGACATAGTGCACTATATCCCTGCAAGTGAAAGACTGACCTCACTTTTGTGATTATGTTTTTATTGAGTTACCTAACAAAAAAAAAGTAAAATTAAGTAAGACCCACTTCTGTAATGTCAGGTCTGATTATTTCAGTTGTCCCCTTTTAGTTTTTGTTTTAGTCTTGTTAAACTTCCATCGACAAAAATGGAACTCAGTGCTTGAAAAATGCATTTTACATGATTCCAGTGAAAATAGTTGCAAAACAGGAGATGTTGGAGATATTGATATGTTTATGTATGCTAAACACATAGTGGAACGTTAATTTTGTCCCACAGCCTCAAAATATTTTTTTTAATGTTTTACCAGAACAAAGCCCTCTAATTTCTATGTGTATGGATTCACATATCAAACTGTGACAGCTTTTGGTAAATTTAACTTTATCTTTACTTTAAACATGAGACCCCTGAGCCACAACATCACCACACAGTAATTTGTTTCTGGATTGCATTATATTAAGCAACAACAAACAATTATATTGAATTATCAGCCAACCTTATCAGTCTCAGTGTCAGCTTTCAAATACCCGTGAGTCAAACTGTCTGCACAGACTGTCGGCACAGTACAAAGTAGTGCAGCAAGCTGCAGCTACAGTGCTGCTGTGTTTGAAACTTGGTCTTCTAAATTTAGACAGACACTGGGAACAAGGGAGAGGAAAACTTTCTGTAAGTTTTCACTCTGCAAGAAGACAACGTCCTTTGTCAAGCATAACAAATAAATCTGCCAGATTTTGTTGTAACTGTCTGCTCCCCTCTACCCCATGTCTCCCCTGTCTCCTCACACATCACACCTTTCCTATGTCTCTCCTGATCCCTCCATCTCTCTTCCTCTCATGATTATCTCTCTCATCATCACTTCTTAATCTCAGCCTCTACTCCTTCCCTTCGACCCTCTCTCTGTCTATACACTTATATTCCTTTCCTCCGTTTTTTTCTCCTCTTTCTTCAATTTAGCAGCCCCAATAAGTTTATCAAATGAATAGACACTTAGAGCCATGAGGTATCCCTGATTACAAACCAATTACAGAATTTCTTTTTTCCCATCCTCTCTCACTCTCTGTGTTCGATCTCTCTATCCTCCTCTGACCCTTCGATTCTTCTTGGTCTGTTGTGAGATCAATAATGTACCTCACCACAGTTGCTCCTGACGTGTCATTGGATTGTGGCTTAAATGGATCTTTTTGAATATGTGAAACCAATTAGAAAGCTAATTCTCTTAAACAGGAATAAACCCCTTTTTTGAATAATTGAATTGAACATTGAAGTCTCTGTAGCTCAACTAAGTCGCTAAAGTTGTATGTATGTTGTACTGTAACAAACCATATTAGCTCATCTATCTCTTAGCTTCTAAGCTTTACATTCATTTTAAACATTAAATAGGTAGAGATGTGCATCTTTCTATAGAACATAAGTTATTGCAGGAGGTCTATAAAACTAAGGTATAATCCTTTCAAGAATAAGAGCATTTAGCACTTAAAAACATTTACAAAAAATCAGTTAATAGGCTCATAACATCTGATTTGATTGTGGGTTACAAAACGCAGATTACCCCATCTGTAGAATTACTGGAAATTTTGGTCAAAGGTTCGCTTACCTTTGTTCATTTAGTGAAACACTGGAGGAAAGGGAAACATGCCGGTGCACTTGTGCGTCTCTGCAGGCGTGGACCACGCACTCCATTACCAGGAATATTTCTCTCTAACATGTGATCACTGTGCAACAAAGCAGATGAGCTTCAGCCACTGGTGAGAAAGAACAGAGACTTTTCTTCATCTTCCATTTTGTGCTTCACAGAAACTTGGCTATGTGGATTGATACCAGACTCTGCGCTGCAGCTGACTGGCTTCCACCTGTTCAGAGTGGATTGCAACACAGAGCTCTCCAGCAAAATGAAAGGTCGAGATATTTGTTTTTATACTAACAGTGGCTGGTGTTAAGATGTGACAGTGATACTGCAGCGCTATTTTCCTTCTCTGGATTTTTTTTTATCAACTGTAAACCCATCGAAATGAATGAACCAACCCATTCATTCATTCTGGTTGGTGTTTACATTCTAAGGACTGGTTTAAAGAATCCAAATACAGATTTAGCAAGATGGTGAGAGATGCTAAACAACTGAACTCGACGGCAGCTCTCAGAAAACAACTCAACCCCCTTTCTAGAGGGACCTCAGACAGATTAACAACTACAAACCAAAAGCCCCTTACCTGAATGAGTTCCTGACACCATCCCCCGTGACTCCATCTACCAGCTACTCCTCCCCCACCTCAGCAGGGTCCAGGGCCTCTCCACCTCTGAGGCCATCTCCTCTCCTACCACAATTAGGGTTTTTCCATTGGCACTTTTGGCCACCCCGAGTCAAACCATGCCGCATTGATTTGCATTTCCATTACCAGTTTAAACGCATCGAGTTGTGCCAAGTTGCACCCAAGATGGACCATCTCCGGAGCCGGGTCAAAGCGCACCCGAAGCAGGTTGTAGTGACATCTTGCAAACTGCAGCAAACCTGTGATGACCCCCCTTCTCACCCTCAAACAAGTGCGTGTTGCACAGTGAGACTGAACTCATGTCTGTGCTGGAGACCGGAGAGAAAGCTGTTTTTAAAAGTCTCTGTGTGTTCACCTCTCAGGACATTTGTAGCTTCTAACTGAATCACTGTGGTTTAATGCTTAGTTTCTCTCCTGTGTTCCTGGTTGTATTTTTTCAGATATCTGCTTTATTTTATTACTTCCTGATTGGCCATATCAGAGCTGCGTTAAGTTACTGCTGATGAAAACATTTCCTGTTGCTTCATATTAAAAGCTTTCCATTGATGAACTAACGGAAGGCTTTTATTGTGAAGAATTTAGAGGAAATGAAATATGTCTATCCACCGTTTTACAGCCATGACTTTGACCACTAGTCACAGCCATTATTTATACAGCCCAATGCTTTCAACTCAAGACAAGCACGTAATCAGTTTAAGACACACCTTCAAGCAGGTAGCCCTGTTGTAATGGGGATGCAAATCCCTGCCGTGTTGGGCTGATGCGCTGAGCCAAACCGAGTCAAGCCAAGCCCACATGTGTATGTTAACAGACTGTTCAAAAGACAGAACCCCCACAAAGCAGCTGGACCGGACTCTGTCTCTCCCTCCACCCTGAAGCACTGTGCTGATCAGCAGTCTCTGGTGTTCACAGACATTTTTAACATAACACTGGAGACATGCCACGTATCAGCCTGTTTCAAGACCTCCACCATCATTCTCGCCGCCAAAAAACCAAGGACCACAGGACTCAATGACTACAGACCCATTGCCCTGACCTCTGTGGTAATGAATTCTTTTGAGCACCTTGTACTGTCCCACCATAAATCCATCACAGACCCACTCCCCCCTACAGTTTACCTACAGAGCCAACAGGTCTGTGGATGATGCGGTAAACATGGCCCTCTACTTCATCCTCCAGCACCTGGACTTTGCAGAAACCTACGCCAGGATCCTGCTTGTGGATTTCAGCTCCACCTTTAACACCATTATCCCAGCTCTGCTGCAAGACAAGCTCTCTCAGCTGCACATGCCTGACTCCACCTGCAGGTGGATCACTGACTTCTTATTTGACAGGAATCAGCATGTCTCTGACTCCCGGACCATCAGCACCGGTTCTCCTCAAGGTTGCATGATTTCTCCACTTCTCTTCTCCCTGTACACCAACAGCTGCACCTCCAGTCATCAATGAGTCAAGCTCTTGAAGTTTGCAGATGACACCACCCTCACTGGGCTTATCTCTGGTGGGGATGACTCCGCCTGCAGGTGGGAGCGTCTGGTGATTTGGTACGGCCATAACAACTTGGAGCTCAATGCTCTAAAGACAGTGGATATGGTTGTGGACTTCAGAAAGATCATGTCAACACTGTGTCCTTCTGCTTCCTGGGCACCATCATTATCCAGGTCCTCAAGTGGAAGCTGATCATCAGCAGCCTCACCAAGAAGGCTCAGCAGAGGATGTAATTCCTGCATAGTGAAGAAGTTCAACCTGCCAAAGCCAATGATGGTGCACTTCTACACTGCCATCACTGAGTCCATCCTCACCTCCTCCATCACCATCTGGTACGCTGCTGCCGCTGCCAAGGACAAGAGCAGACTGCAGCGTATCATTCGCTCTACTCAAAGGGTGGTTGGCAGCAACCTGCACACTTCCAGGGCCCTGATGCGGGCAAGAAAGATTGTCACCAACCCCTCCCACCTTGGACATAAACTCTCTGAACCACTCCCCTCCAGCATGAGGCTGCGGTCCATCACGACCAAAACCTCACGACACAAGAACAGTTTCCTCCCAATTGCAGTTGGCCTCATCAACAAGGCACGTACATTAATGCACATGTCCATATCTGACTTATGCATTACATTAATGCACATCTTGCATATATTCTGTATTGCACATATCCTTATACTTCATACTGTGAACTTTTGCACATTCCCTGACAATATTTTGCACATTCTTGCACAAAACTGCACAGCTCTATTATTTTTAAAAACAGACATATCAAACCTATTATTATGCTTATAAAAGTTCATTCATTCATTCATCTTCTATTGTTAATTTGTCACTTATATTTCTTGTATTTTGCAGTACTTGCCTGTATTTGTCCTCACACTGTGTTTATTGTTATTGTTATGCATCATCAAGCCAAAGCAAATTCCTTGTATGTGAAAACCTACTTGGCAATAAACCTTTTTCTGATTCTGATTTCTTGTTCTGATTTGCATACATTAAAACAAATTTGTTCAACACCTCTCCACTGTCTTTGCCTCCAGTCAAACTTACCAAAGCAGCAGCTAATTCTGCAGCCAGCAACTGGAACTGTTCTCCAGACACATTCAGCAAGTGAAACCGGGCTTGAAAAGCACAGCTCAGTGATGGGATTAGTCTAATATCAGAACGCCAAAAAAAAAAAAAAAGAAATCAAAATGTAGATATTCTTGGATTGTTATTTTTCTGATTCCTCCCAAGCTGAACCTCAGATGATAAACTGCAAATAACATGTACATACCTCGGCAGGGAACATGTGTAAAATAAAATGTAAAAGCTCTAATAAATCTGGTCCTGAGTCTGTGCAGACCATCCCACTCTTCATAAACCCTGATTCAACCGTCAGATGGTTTTGACGAGTTATTTTCTATTTGACTTCCCACCCTGCCAAGTCATGGAGGCTGTTTATCATTCAGAGAGTGAGCTTTGTTAAATCATTCTTAGTCCCTGCTTTTTCCTCCACAATGACCTCTGACCTGCCCAAAATGCACCGTCTCTTCCATGAGACAAAGCCAGTTGCGTCATCCTACTGTGACAGGCATACGTGTGTGTGTGTGTGTGTGTGTGTGTGTGTGTGTGTGTGTGTGTGTGTGTGTGTGTGCATGCATGTGTGTATGAGGCAGACAGACAGAGGTCTTGCGTCTGTGTCAGGGCAGGAAGGAGGCACCAGCATCCTCATCATTAAAAAATGAATTCTACACTTTCTACCCCCAGAATAAGAGTAATTTAATGAACAATTTGAGAAGTTTTAAAAGATCCAGAAAAGGTTGTGTGTACATGATTGTTTTGTTTTTCATCTATTTGTCTTACCTTATGCTACATTCAATTATGTACATTAACCATTGGTCTCTCTGATATTCAGTTGGTGATTATTGTTAGCAGACATTTTGAAGGAAAAAAAAATCAATCACAGTTTCAGATTTTTAAGCAATAACCTAAATAATTTAACTTATCCTGACATTGTGATGTCTACAATTATAAGCATTACTGTCATAAAGCAGGTTAATGGGGAGAATAGAGTGTTCTGCAAACTAAAAAGTGGGTTATTTGAGGTTTGATTGATGGTTTATTGTAACACTGCAAATTATATCAATCCTTTCCAGGTTCATGAGGCGTCACTCTGACAAGCCAGTCAGTATTGATTTTTATGTCATTTTTAAGGGCACTGTCTCAAAGAGCTTAGTAACTAGATAAGTATTGACAGTTAAATTAGTTTTTTTTTGTGTGTTACTGCTGTTTTTCAATAATATGTGAATGGAATATGTTATTTTTCTGTCTTATCTTTCAGTTGACGTTCTCCATTTCTCATTAAGAGCCTGAAGTGGGACTAAGGAGAGTTGTTAGGTCAAAAGGTTATAGTATGTTTTATTACTGAATCTGTTTTAGAGTTTGTTTAGCATGAGCAAAATGTCCCAACCTTTTTTTTTCTGGCTATAGCACGTAAGTGTAGTTATGAATTTCCAACATTTACTGTAATGAATAGAAATGGGGTTTGACATCTCTCCCATAGACAACATAACTTCCAAACAAACAATTATGGGCTTTGTCCTTTGGGTCTTCCATACATTATTCAAAGCAGACACTTGGAAGCAAATATGAATACTAAAATACAGCAAAAACAGCTCAAATAGAGTTATATTCCAAATTATAGCAATAATGCCAGCAGGGCTTAGTTAACATTAATATCTGATTCTGACCAATATCTGTCATCTACAAAGCTGGCATGTATGAAGGTCTTTCAGTTGATGAACTCCCTGTAGAGCCATCTGAAGGCAGCAGGTTCGTTTGAGTTTGTCTGAGTAATCGGCCAAGGGCAAGTTATTAAACCACAATATGAATTCAGAACAACCAACTAGCCGGACACAGGTTCATAGCCAGTGAGTAAGCAAGGACAGAGGTTTTGACTCAACAAAACAATGTGTCTGTAGTGGCTTGTCCTGTGGGAGAACTGAAACAGTGTATTTGGCAAAAATATGAGTGTGTGTAATGAATGGATATCTTTAAAGTGGATTATACTGCAGGAATGCATTAGAGTGTATTTTCTTTTGACATTTTGATACTTTTTTATGATGTAACACTGGGTCACAATATGAAGGTTATAATGTTCAATTTTTGAAACTTCAGTTACAGCCACAGGGTGTTAAGTACAATGATTTTGGATGGAATATCAACCTGCAAAACACTAGAACCCCTTTTTTTATTTGTGTTTATATAATATATACTGTATCACAAAAATGAGTATTGTGTCATCATTGTCATTCCAAGTAAAATCGTGCCTCCTTTAGCACATTGAAAACATGTTAACCAACAGCAGAGATGATTGATTTCAACTTCTTCATATTATCTGCCCTTTGTCTCTGCATTTTGATAACTGTATATTCACACTTTCTGACTCTGCACAATCTTACCAAAGATATTAGTTTACGCTGCAGCAAAGCTGTCTAGACTATTACTTTATGCCCCCTCCCACCCATGAACTCCCACCCATTCAGTTCCTTTACTAGAGGACAAGAGAGACTGGTAGATCAAGACCCTCCCTGGTGTGGCGCCATTTTCGCAGGACAGACTGTAGAGGGGACGGGGAGGGTGGGTATTATGATTTAATTGCACTTACATCACAAAATCATGAAAGCACTGCATGTGTGTGTGTGTGTGTGTGTGTGTGTGCATGCGTGTCTGTGCTTGTTTGTCTTTCAAGAACTGAGCTACAACTTAGCTCTTGCTTGACTCAGAGTTATAACACCACTGTGGAGAACATTAATTATATTTATGATTTAACTTCCAAGCAGTGACAGGTTACAAGAGGGTGACTATTTGGAGTAACAGTAATGCTGGCCACTGAGAATGACATTTTATCTGGTGAATACAATAGTGTGAGTGTGAAACAGTTCATCAGTGAGTGTTTAACAACTGCTCATACTGTATTTATGTAATGCTAGTAATGATCTTGGAGCTGGGAGAGGTTTGTAACTTGCTCATGGATACATCAGCAGGGCAGACGTTTGCTGACTCAAGGGCTTTAATTGAATACCTCCTCTCAACATCACCCTGTGCACACACAGGCAACAGTGTATAAAGTACTGTAGGTTATGTGTATGTGTAATTGGCTGTGTAATGTCCCTACGTTACAGAGCTCATTGATTCTTGGTATTCAGAGAAATACACTTTCTAATTCAGTGTTTCTTAAACAATGTGCCCAGGAGGCTGCTGGTATGATTAATGGCTGCAGTATTGATCAAGCTAATTCAAACACACCCTCTCTTCTAATTGTTCATTCTTAGAGGTAATGCAATTCATACAGCAGCATGCTGGTGTGGTCCATCCCCTAAAAAAATGTATAGAATGTGTCTACAAATACTCTATATGGTTTTGGTGAAAAAGAAATAAATTGCCTCACTTGAGGGCAGTAGTAATTTGTCACGACTCATGGACCACATGCAGAAACGCACACATTGAGTGAAAACGCTTTGATTTAATTTGTAATTAGTTCACTCTGCTGATAGCAGTGCAGTTGAAGCAGTGCCTTTATGAACCCAGATAAGCAATGGGCCAATAACTTAACAAAAAAGACCAGGTGATTTAACATTGTGCAAATGCAAAACTAAAGCTATGCAGAGTAATTACACTGAATCACCAAATCATAGGCTCTGTCAAGAGTACAGTTAATGTTGTGAGCAGTAATAATTTTGTTCTCTGAACTCTAACAACCTCTCTGCTCCAGCTAAGCTCCCTTGATTACCTTCACACCAACTTCCCAAACATTGCATCTATTCTCAGCCCTCCCTCTTTCTGACAGTTCCCTCACTTTCCAGTCCGTGATGGATCTGTCCATTCGAGAAAAAACACCTTCTCCTCCATCGTGAGGGATCACCTGTCAACTGGTTTCTCACTGTGTGTTTGCTTGTGTGTGTGTGAGTGCCTACTGTTAGTGTACTCAGTGTAAATGAGCTTGGAGGGGATTCAGAGGAAGCATTTCGTTGAACTTGTGTTCCTCGCTAACACAGCAAAATTTTACCACAGTAAGCACAGCTCACAGAGTTCACGCTGGTCAGGAAGGACAGATGAAGGCAGAGAGAAACGAAGACACAGGGTGGAGGCTAAAACAACAGGAACAGTGAATCTGTAGGAGTCTGAGCACCATATGTGAGAAGATTAATTTCAATTGATGATGGAACAATTAGTCGACTAATCAATAAGTTTATCAACAAAAAATTAACTTACAATAAGTTTGATAATTTATTAATTATTTCCCTAATTTCAGCTTCTCAAATGTAGAGATTTACATATTTTTTCAGTTTTACATAATTGTAAATTGAATATTTTGGGGGTTTTGAAATGTTGTCAGATAAACTAACAATTTTGAGATGTCACCTTGGGCCCTGGAAAAAATGTGATGGTATTTTTCTCAACTATTACAAAACCACTTAAGTAGGAAATGCAAAAGTGTCTGCAATGCAAAATGCAAAAGAGCTGAATATCATACTGTATCATCTGGTTGTCGTCATTTAGAGGGTTAAAGGTAGATGGAAAAGTATGATTTCCTTTAGACTTTCCTTAGACCTACATCATTTTGGAAGTATTGGTTTACACCCTGCTTGTCCAAAATATCATAATCTTTCATTATTTGGTGAGTATTTTGGTCATAAACCTAGCTGGATCTCAGTTCCCCTGCCCTTTTTTGCTGGGGTCTTATTATTACTTCCACCAGCAGAGTTGAACAGGGGTTAAGGTCTATTTTTCCCCTTGCCTTTCCTTCTGTTTAGTTTGTCTTTTGGCAGGAAATGTTAAAAAGTTGAATGGGTTTGCACTAAACTTAATGGAAAACGTTTTTTGGGGAATGGGGGAACTAATAAATGTTTCGCTCCACCTGACTAAATGGGAATGATTCACAAAGCAACTGCCTCTTACCCAAAACCATCCAAGGTAATCACTACTTACATCCTGCCCTTATGTTCCTGGTCTGCAGTGATCCACTTCACCAGTTATTGGCCCAAAAAACCAGACTACTCCATAGTTTGTTAAAAAAAAAAAAACTCTACTACAGTAGTAGATGGCCAATTCAAGTAAATTAAATCAAGTATAGTATTCCTGCCACACTTGAGCTCCATGTTTTCCTGATGCTCTGACAGAAAAACTGAAAATGCCTCCTTAGTATGTTCTTAGTATGACACATGGGCTCCAAACTCTTGGACAACAAGGACACCTACATGCTAAGGACACATACATTAGGCATAGCATTAGACTGCTTTACATCTTATCTCACTGACAGAAGTTTCACCGTCTCTATTGGTGACTTTGTGTCTGATTCCTCTCCACTGTCTTGTGGTGTCCCACAGGGCTCTGTTCTGGAAATATTAATAAACTGAAATCAGTAGTTTCAAAGGGTGAACTAGAGATGCTTACACATGCCTTTATCTCATCTCGCATTGACTATGGTAACGCACTTTTCTCCTCACTTAGTATGTCTGCTCAGCAATCCAGAATGATGCCACCAAGACTACTCACTAGGTCAAACATGCAATCTCATATTACCCCTATACTTAAAACTGCTCACTGGCTCCCTTTAAAATTCTCTTTCTTACTTACAGAGCATTGCACAGTCAGGCTCCTGCATATGTGGCTCATTTACTTCACCCTTACTCATCAGCTCATTCTCTTAGGTCAAATATGCTAAATTTGCTGTCTGTCCCAGAGAGCTTTAAGGCTGTGGAGAGGTCATTAAGCTTTTGAGGTCGTAGCACAAACTATGGAATGCTCTGTCCACACCTTTACGATATGCTGAATCCATAGAGTCTTTTAAAAAGCAGCTAAAGACATACCTGTTCAGACCGACGTTTGGGTAACCTGTATGCAGCATTTTATGTTTTTATTGAGTATTTTTATTGTGTATTATGTTTTTTCATTGTGAAGTGTTTTTTAGTTTTGAACTTTTTAATCACGTGACCTGGGTAGTCACTTTATCTGCTATGATTTCTGTCTTTTTTATATGTTGTATTAGGCCCTTGTAAAGCACTTTGTGACTCATGTCTATGAAAAGTGCTGTGCAAATAAATTTTACTTTACTTACTTTACTATAGGTCAGGACACTTACTGATTTCAGCTCCACGACAGTGTCTTCAATGAACTCCATAGCAATACACTCTAAAACTGGATGTCTGACTCACCAATCAATCACACACTGATATCTGTATGAGATTAGTCATCTTACGGGGAGGAGGTACTGTAGAGCAATTTGTAGCTTGGTTTTCTGACAACCACCTGCCCTTGAATGTCAGCGAAACTGTTTTTGACTTCTGGATGAAGACAACAGCGTAGCAAAAGAGCCGCTGAAAGAATTACGAGATTAAGCTTCCTGGGTGCACAAATCACAGAATGCCTGAAATGGACTACAAACATTTTTCTTAGTTAAGAAGGCCCAGCACACTTCATAACAAGTTGTATGTAAACAGTTCTCTATTGTGACCACTTGGCAGCTCTACTGGAAATGATGTGTTTCTTTTTTTGTTTAGTGTTAGACAAACAAAATGCCCTGCATGTGTTGGATTTAGATAGATTTCTCTAGACAAGCTTAGATATCTATGAATGCATCCAATGTACCATATTTACACAGTGTACTTTGATGGTTTGTGTGATCATAATCTGTCACGAAATCCACTTGGTAAAACCAAGAGGCTGTCCTTGCAAGAAAAACAACAATGTTGGTAATTTGTTTAAAGTCCTAAACTGACCTATGTTAACATTCTCCTCACATGGACTTCTTTACTGTTGTCTATCAGGAGCAAAGGCAACTCAACAGTCAACATTATTTTCTTTTCACCATGACCACAGTTTTTCCCTAACTAGGTAGCTTTTGTGCTTAAATATGACCAAACCACAAGTAAGTGGTGGAAGATCAGAGAATTGAAATGGTCCTGCAAGGCACTGACAAATTATGTGTTCCTACTAATAGGGGCATCAGATCTAAACACACTCATAGGAGTCTTTACAATAAGGTCTATGACAAATGTTTGTACCTTATCTTATCTATATATCAGGATACAGAACAGTATGAACAGTTCACTTCAGTTGACAGCAGCCCAAAACCTTGATGACAGATACAGTTATGAAATGTATCATTACACATAATCAAGGAATTTTAGGTAAAATGGCATATTTGTCTGGCGAAGATTGACCAGTATCTTTGGTTTACAATAATGCTGCATTTATGCCATTTTGTAGAACAAGAACTGTGTAAGGTAGCATACAGTCAACAACCAATCCAATCCATCTTTGATTCACACGTGTGAGATTTCTATTATAACTATGTGTTGACAGGCAAGAGGGGGTGAGAGTTTGGAAAGCTTTGGTGTAGAGACAGAATGTCTATTTAGCCTGCTAACGCAGTACTTGATTGACTGTGATTTTGATGTTTTTAGTCACATTTGTTGCTTTCTTCCTGATTTGGAAATGCATACCAAAGATGGAGCCAATAATAGAGCAGATTGAGGACAGTTTGACAGAAGAGGTTTAGCATTATAAACATTTGTGCTTCTCATCTAAATGTTACAAAAATGGAAAAATGACTCTTGGAGAGTCAGTGGAACACTTTGAGAGCATCTTGATGATTATTTTCAAAAGTGTAAAACTATAAATTCAGCAGCTATAAATGTCAACAAAGCAGTTCCTATGGTGTTATTGTGCATTAATGTCTCTTGTGTAAAGTTTATGCAACAATATGCAACAGAAAAGCTAAATCTCTACTCTCTTCCACACCATGCTGCATAACCATAATCAGGCTTTAAAACACCCAAATGGACAGGTTGCCTGTGGATAAAGGTCTACACAAAAGGAGGAGGAGTGATGGAAAGTGAGGGGAGACAGAAAGAGAAGGGGGGGTAACAGATTAAAGTCTGAGTAGGCAGCTTCACAACATTATTAGTAGGTAGTACACACCAACAATGCAAACAAAGTTAACTTTTACCAAAGTTGGATTATATTTCAATTAAGGCAAAACATGGAGCTGCTAATTAAGATTAGCAGCTCAATTTTTTATTCACTGCTCACTGTGAAGGTGGTGCAAAGGTATTGTTCTCCTCACACTCCCCTTTATCACAGCCCCATACCGTTACAGCATGCACCCACACTGCTTGGAGCAATGAACACAAAGCAAAGCACCAGAGCCCTGATGATGCCACACATCCAAATCATGAGTCTATTCCTGCTGTTACCAAGCTGGCAAATCCACTGACAGATTACAGCTGCTCATTAAATAGCCACTCTATTGTTTTTACAGGTTTTCTCCTTCTGCTTTAAAACTGTCTGGAGCCATCAGAGACCCTGAGCTAGCAAATGTAGTGGATAAATTTCACATTTCCACCACACCTCACCAAACACAACCACACTGATGAAGCAGATGGTGGTACTACGAAATGCAATTTTATGTTTTAGGCAATCACTCTTGACCCATATGGCACTGAATAAAATGTTTATTTATTCATTCCAAGATATTTTAGCTGCCTTTAATTATATGCAAACCCTTTTGTTTTGCTATTTTCCCTCCAAAGTTGATCAAGTCTTCAAGTCATTTTTGGGAGGGCCAGCAAATTTCAACTGCCTATATGTTGCCTCTTTTACAGAATTTGGCTCTTGAAGCTGTTTGGCAGTGGTATATCAACAAAGTTGCTGATTCTGATTAAAAATATGGGAAGGAACCAGCTAGATCCTAAATGGTTCATGGGTTCAATTTGATGGATAGGTTTCAAACTAGTGAAGCAAAAAAGCTTTACTCTGGTCAGTCAGAGGTAGAGCGACAGCATGCCATCTTTACATATTGACCAAATTATTTCTTGCTTAAAACGAAGCTGTAGTTCATATTGGTTATCTCTGCACTGATTCACAATATAAACCAATTTTGTAAAAACAATATTTTGACTTCCTACATTATGTCAAGTAAACATACAAACAAACTAAGTTATAGTTTGGGATGGGCCCCGGAGACTACAGCAACACCTCTGCACAGTTAATGACCTTAAATTACTTTATACAGTACCAGCGACAGTGATAAGTCCTAACATCATGATCATTATAGAGAAAAATAATGAGTAATAAAAAATAATTAGTAATAAAGATTCAAAAATGAAACCGACAGCAATTTTAAAATGTACTGCTACAGCACTCAACTTCCAATAGATATTTGCACAGTGCCTTCAAAGTCTGTCAGATCACATTTGGTCATGCTATGTAGTAATAAATTGGCCATTTTGCAAATTTACATAGTCAAGTCATCTGTGTGTGTGACTGATGAGCTTGGACCACACAAAAAGAAACTTACAGCTATTGTAGGCAGCAGAGACCACAAGCCAAACTGCCATCACATGCATGGAAATAAAGCAATTGTTGCAGAATAGGCAGAGTACAAAACAATGTACGTGTTACTCTCAAATTATATCAGCTAACTGCTGTTCATGTCAACAAGAGTGCACATAAGAGAAATGTTTACTGGTGTCAGTGGAAATAAGGTTCAAATGGGCCTAGATGATACCAAAACAATCTTCCACAAGTTCTGCAAACCCTCAGCTTTAAGTTTGAGAGAACACAGTTGACTTTTATAGGTCAGAGTTTTCTCTTCCTTTTCCCTCAGCTGATACATTATTTGTATGAACTGAACTGTTTCATATATTACTGATAGCAGGAGTTAAACTGGGATTTGTTATGTTGGGAGGTGATTTGGCTCAAGGATCTTAATCTGCTGTATCCTATCACCCCATCAGCACACAAAGAAACTGGTCTCCAGTCTACTGCCATGCTAATGATTTTTTAATGACAAAATATATTAACACAGGAAAATATATTTGAAGAAACACGTTAATATCATTACTGATGTCTGAGAGGATGCCAGTATTTAACAGGCCAAACAAGAAAAGCGATGAGTTTTGTTTGGGTCTCGGTTCAGTGGGTCATTACTGTGAGCACTCTCTCCTGCAACACAACAGCTTAACAGAACGAGGAGACAGCACAGCAAATGAGTCAACAATGTGGACGCACATGTGGCAGCGTTCCCCTTGTCTGTTTGACAAAAACAGCAATAACGAGCATCAGTGTAAACAATAAGAAAACAGCAATACCGACGAGTCAAAGTTGCCCACAGGGGAACCTTAATGATTAAATAAACAAGAGGGATGGCGAGGGATAAGAAAACAACTACCACTGGGACAAGATGGGACATTTGTGTGTGTGTGTGTGTGTGTGTGTGTGTGTGTGTGTGTGTGCATGTGTTTATGCATCGCATCACATGTCTGTTTTGTTTGTGTGTTTTTGGCCATGTATTTTTACAGCAATATTTTTCTGTATACTTAGTTAAACAATGAAACACAGGGTTGGAGTATATTTGCCTATAAATGAACAAAGATGTGGGTATTAGTATTCAAACCAGCAATATTAATTATGTTCAGATATAATGTAAAGCAGGCTGTAAATGGACATTTCTGTTACCTTTAAGATAGAAATACCTTATTTAGGAACAAATTATTTTTCAGTTGTTATTTCTAATTGTGTGAACTCTCATACAGTCGGTGGTGAGGTGTGGGCATTTCAACATTTTTCTCCCCAGCAGGACCAAAAGTAAGGCAGGTATGATGAGACACAGAATGAGAAGCACATATATTAAAACATCGGGTCTGTCAATCACTCGTTCATAAGTTGTGTGCGATATTGGTATTTGGAAAAAGTCGGGGGGGTTTTTTCTTCCATATGTCTGTCAACTTTTCTCATTCTCCGTCCTGTTGACCTCCCTCAGCAGCACGATCTGTCTCTCTCTCTCTCACATACACACTCACAGGTTGTGTCAAGTTAAATGTTTTTATGGGTGGGCAGTCACTATTACTAACTGATGAAAGGCTGTTGTTATGACAAGCATGGCCTTGAAGACCAGCTCATTCAGCTTTGCAAATGTATTGTACCATCCAAGGCTTCAAGAAAGACTTTTATAAAGTTATAAGTTGTAAAGCAATTTTTTTTAAAAAACAGACTGATACTTTAAATTAAAGCTTTTGTCCCAGTTTAGCCTAAAGGATTAAAATGTTGTTTATATTATAATAAATAAGCTGATTTAAAGTTTTGTGCTGCACTGCATTTTTCTTTCACATTCTCATTAAATAGGCAACTACAGTATACTGCATCTTTAAAAGTAAATACAGCCCATGGAATAACATCACAAACACATATACAATCATCTAATACAATGCAATGCCAAAGCCCTGAAGCAATGTGTGTTTGTAAGGATTATAATGTGTCTCTACTTGATGAGTTATATCTACAGTATATATTTTGTCTTGTCCTTGGCATAAAGAGACAGGCTGTGGGGAGGAGAGGATTTCAGCATCAAACAATACCCTGGCCATTGTTATGAAACACATGTTTACTTGACAAAAGGTTCTTGCAATTGTGAAATTGATTGAATCAAGTGACACACAGTAATGACAGCTGTGTAGTTGTAACATTACAAGTTAGTACTCTCTAACTCAACAAACGAAATCTTTTGGAATAGCTCAGCACAATTTTTAATAAACATTTTCTTAGATTAATGTCTCTTGTCACTGGCTAACATACTGTATAAGTGCCACAGATGAATCATTGCCCATCATCTGTTGACAAGTTGTATAGCAATATGCTGACCATGCCTAGTCTTCCTGACACACTGTATTGATGTCACATTTTCACATGGTTAAACCCTCCTCACACCCTCTGAGTGACAAAACAAACCTGCTGTGGTGAAAATGAGGAGAGTTGTGATACTGAGAGGAAAACAGTCAGCAGTCCGTGGATGTTGACATGTGGCCAGAAATTGAGTTTCCTCACATATACTGTATATGTTTCTTATTTCAACACTTATTTTGAAACAGAGCAGTTAATCAAGATGGTGTCACACAAAAAAAAATATGTGTTTTAATAAAATATATAACATACTGTACCTGATTGGGGCAGTGGTGGCCTAAAGGTTAGAGAAGCGAGCTTGTGACTGGAGGGTCGCCGGTTCAGTCTCCTGGACTGGCAGGATAAATCTGGGTGGGGAAAGTGACAAAGCAGCACCTGTCCCTCATTACCACTACTGAGGTGCCCTTGAGTAAGGCCAAGGGCATTTCAGCTGGCCACTGAGAAAGCTGCTCAGTGGCAGATCAGACTGTAGGTGTGCTGGGCAGCTTCCAGGTACGAATGTGTAACTGAGAGAGCATTGCTCTCAGTGAAAGTCCCCTGAATAAATAAAGGTTTAAAAAAAAAAATTAGACTTGTCAAGAATGATGGCTCAGTTCCATTGAAGTGTCCTAGTAATCCATATCATTGAACCGGTATGCACAAAATCAGATTTCTGGGGCTGCTATCCATTTTGGTGTTGCAGCCCCAGAAATCTGATTTTGTCCATCAATAACATCATCAATTACACCTCTGCTTTTCCTGCTATGACACATTAAAATGTGAAAAAGGCCAAATTGCAGACCTCACACAACAGCTTTTTTTTAAACAACTTTTCATGTGAATGTTTCCATATATTTTAAAGTCATCCTTTCATGCAAACCTGTCTTTATTGTATTTCAAACATTTTGTTCTGACATTTTATTGTCATTAACCAATGAGAAACAGTTGTGTACCTCTAAATCAGGTACTTCTCTGGTGATGCATCCTTTCGAATGGACAGTATTCCACATCTTAATTAAACACCTCAACATTTTTTAACATATTGTAAAAGCATGGCAGCCAGTCTAACATATCATGGCAGGAACTGTATTTTCACTCGAACACACAGAATAGTGCTCCTGTCAAGCTCAGCTGCTACAATGGTGCTCTCAGCTACACTTTAGCATTTATTAATAAAGCATAAAGATTTAATTCCTCGAGGGAACTGAACCAATGGCCTTTTCAGTCACAACCGATGTGCTCCAGCATTCCAACCCACAGTACACTGACTTAAACCTCCAGGGAGAAAAGGTAAGGGGCACTACAAGGCCAGGGACCTCCAGCTCCTCTCGACCTCATGAAATTGCCATGTTTTTTCCTTTTCTTCTCCTCTCCCACACCTGTCCTGCCCTCACTCCTTGTTTTTTCTTGTTATATATACAGTATATGCAGTATATCAGGGGCGGCCCTTGTTATAGGCGACATAGGCGGTTGCCGGCACCACAAGATAAAGGTTGTTTTTTTTTTAAAGTGAACTATTATAATAGTCTTGGCACCAGAATGTTATGTTAAAAAATGAAATGGTATTTAGTGTTTAGGGTTGGGCACATAGAGGGGAGGGGGCAATCTAAAATCTTGCCTAGGGCTCCAGCACTGTCAGGGCCGGCCCTGCATAGACAGTCTAGTATTTCAAGGCTGGCTATCATGACAGTAGCGTCCTTCTGTCCTCAACCCTAATGAGTACCTTTATAACCTGTATTAGTGAGACAGATTTCTGTATAATTACTGTAGCTGCTGCCGTAAGTGATTCAGATTCCCTCTCAGCGAGCAAACTAATGCAGATTAAAGCAGCCTGATCTTGAAATCAGACGACAAGAGACCTCATTAACACTTTATCGAGGCTAAATAATACAATTGAAATAAAATGGCAGCTCACACTGCAAAACAACGTTGGATTAGTTCACAGAATGTGACTCTTGAGGACTTCAGTGAATTTATAGGGCCACACTTTATATAAACGATTTAATGGTCATGGTGGGAAAACATTGGAAATAATTAATAATTATGATAATTGAGTTAGAAACCTAAGTTTGAGGAGGCCTCACATGGTTCAGCCTCATATATGAAATGCAGCTTTTCAGACAACAACAACAAAAAAAGTTCAAAAAGGAAATGGAAGAAATAAGATTTAGACATATTAGATGAATGTGTTGCTTAATGGCATCTTCTTTCCAGGCAGTAATGGCATTGATGACGTTTGGAAAGCTCAGAAAGCTGTCTTCTCTGCTTTTCTTAATGGCTTTATACTCCACTCCATCCTTCATTATTTTTCTCTCTTTCAAGATAATTGGGATTTTAAAGTAAACAGTCTGCCTTCACTTGACATTTTGAATTTCTGTTATCACACACACTCCAAAATCATGAAGATGTCAGCAGTTGACACTTGCTTAAGTGCTAATTAGATGTGTGTTGAAGGAGCCACACTGTAAATGTTAATTCCCACCGAGATGGGAACCCAACCAGGACATTCATCTGCCTCTATAACCTCCGTCAGCTTATTTAAAGCTTACACACCACACTGCACTATATATCCCAAGGCCAGAGTTTAGACAGGAATAATGTATTACCGGGGCAAACAAAACACCCAAGCCTCACTGCCATACACCCAGACTGACACACACTGAGGAATATGAGGATGTCCATGTACAAAAACACACAAGATTGCTCCACTGATGATTATACTTGTGGGTGTGATGAATGAAACTAACTGTACGAGTATGTGTGTGTGTGTCTTTAAGACAAGTACAGAGTGATGTACGTAAGCAAGTTGTTTTGCGGCAATAAGAATTCACAAACATGACAGTGACCAGCCATCATATGGTATTATTATGAATCATGTGACATGAATTTTAAAACAGTCGACGTAATAAGGGAGCAGATGTCAAACAGATGCTGTGCTCCTTTGAGGATCATACTTGGCCTTGCTTAAAACTGACAGCATGGGTGAAGGGAATTGCCACTGGAGAGATACTGTTCAGTACATGTGTGTTTTATTATATTTTAGATTAATTAATATTCTAAATAAATTAAATCTGCTATATTAATCAGTGACAGAAGGAGTGAAAGCTGTTTCAACATCTGCTAAAAATCGTACCAGCTGATCTCCACCAAGCTCTTTTTAATAATCCTCTTCCTCTGACATTTACATGTCATGCATTTAACTGGTGCTTATCCAGTGTGACCAAAGTACTGCTTTTTTGAAAAGTATTTTATCTAGGAGATGAGTAACTTTCTCAAGAATTCAGGAACAGCATTACAAATCTACACGTTTATGCTTTTCTCACGAGAGACCTCTTGTAGTCGTGTAACTAAGGACTGTCCTATCAGAGAGGCAAACTCCGAAGTTTCAAAAAGTTATTATGACACCAAAAAACCTGTAAGGAAAGAGGTCAGGGTGGATGGTTGGGTGTACAGAGTCAGTGCTGGTTTCTCTTCATTGTGACCAAAATCTTTCCCTATGGAGGTTTTGTTGACTATTGGTGTGGAGTTTGCATAACTGAACATTGAACATCATGTTCAACACTGAACATGATGTTTGTGTTTTTTTTGTGAGTTTCGCAGCCACTATAGGTTCTCCTACACCCTTGGGAGGGCAGAGGTGTTCAGTTTTTTGCAGTCTGCAACCTCACCACTAGATGCCACTAAATCTTACACACTGGTCCTTTAACTGATGACAGACAACAACTATGTTGAAAGAGCTACAGTATTTTGTATCTTTTCCAAGGAGTAGATTTGAGTTCTCACTTTTCAGTCAAGTAAGTCTTATTAAACAGTAATATTGGTGAGTTTGGTTTCTTGCTCTGCCAGGACACTTTGGCGTGACACTCACAACATAGAAGCCAACAAGGCCTCATATGGTCATTTTTTGTTGTATAGCTAAATATCAGTCATATCACTTCTGAATTGAGAAACAGAAAAGAAAACTATTTGAATTATAACATCGTCAGCTACCTCAGCTTTTTGTTGTTTTACTATTTCTTTCAGTTGAAATCTGTTGACAAATGATGCAATTGCTTGCAAATTTTGTTTTTATGATGGGCTTTAATCACACCTATGAGACTACCAAATAAGAACTCTGCCCTGCAGCAAAAACACTATTACTGCTTCAGTAAATTTTTGTGCCTTAGATCTCTGCTACATCCTGTAACTTGCATGTGGACTATGCAAAATTTGCTGTCCCTAACGTTCCTTTTAATAAGTTAAGAACATTTATAACCTTGGTGACTGCAGTTCTCATTGCAGTCTTCCTCTTTTTCACTAATGTAAAATTTATTTCTGCTTATTTTGGTGCTGGGGGGGGGGGGTTAAGGTCATTTTCATGGTAGAGTCTGTAATCTCTTCATCAATACTTTGATACACACGGGCCACTGACTTCAGATTATATGACTTTACAAATCATAACTTTACATAGCATACTCGACTTTACATAGCATAACAAATCTCTCTAGCCACTCAGTCACGCTGTAAACCGTCTCCTCTCTTCCCTCTCTAAATGTGTCCTGATTGGCAGCAGTGCAGAAAAAATGGCAGGATGAAGTTATGTTGCTGTCAGCAGAAACTGTGAACTGCTGACAACAATGATCCCAGATGTCTGTCCCAGGAAAAATGACAGAATCAGTCATTTTAGCAACTGCTCCACAACAATATACATTTATATTCGAATGACAAAGCCCTCCAGCAACCATAGTCATTCTGACATTCGACATGATTATAGAGTGACAAAGTTTGCAGAGGGAGGAGGTTGCAGTGGATGCTTGGGTCACCAAAACATTGCCACAGAGAAGCAGAACAACAACAGCAAAAAACAACAAACAGCAGCAGCAGCAGGAGAAGGACATCCCCACATCAGTGCAGTCCATGGGGTTTCCTGCGGATGAGAAATCACAAAGAACTCTGGGGAAGAAGTCAAGTTAGTAACATGCATTAATGGTAAATGAATACATACAGATGGAGAAGAGGAGAGAGGAGCTCAGTGTGTCAATGGAAGTCCCCCGGCAGTCTAGGCCTATAGCAGTATAACTAAGGGATAGTCCATGGTGAGCTTGGTCGGCCCTAATTATAAACTTTATCAAAAAGGAAAGTTTTAAGCCTACTCTTAAAGGTAGAGAGGGTGTCTGCCCCCCAGACCGAATCTGGAAGATGGTTCCACAAGAGAGGAGCTTGATAGCTGAAGGCTCTGCCTCCCATTCTACTTTTGGAGACTGTAGAAACCACCAGTAAGCCTGCATTCTGGGAGCGCAGTGTTCTAGTGGGGTAATAGGGTACTATGAGCTCTTTAAGATATGATGGTGCCTGACCATTAAGGGCTTTGTAGGTGAGGAGAAGGATTTTAAATTCAATTCTGGATTTTACTGGAAGCAAATGCAACGAAGCTAAGATGGGAGAAATATCATCTCTTTTTCTAGTTTTTGTCAATACATGTGCAGCAGCATTCTGGACCAGCTGGAGAGTCTTTAGAGACTTGTTAGGGCAACTGATAAGAAAGGAATTGCAATAATCCAGCCTAGAGGAAACAAATGCGTGGACTATTTTTTCTGCATCTTTTTGAGACAGGATGTGCCTGATTTTTGTAATATTACATCAGTGAAAAAAAGCAGTCCTTGAAATTTGTTTTATGTGGGAGTTAAAGGACATATCCTGATCAAAAATAACTCCCAGATCCCTTACAGTGGTGCTGGAGGCCAGGGTAATACCATCTGGAGTAGCTCTATCATTATATAATGTGTTTCTAAGGTGTTTAGGGACAAGCATGATAACTTCAGTTTTGTCTGAGTTTAGTCGCAGAAAATTGCAGGTCATCCAGGTCTTCATACAGGTATGCTTGGAGTTTAGTTAACTGATTGGTTTCATCTGGCGTCATTTATAAATATATTTGGGTATCATCCGCATAGCTATGAAAATTTATGGAGTGTTTTCGAATAATATTACCTAAAGGAAGCATATACAAAGTGAATAGTATTGGTCCAAGTACAGAACCTTGTGGAACTCTGTGTCTAACTTTTGCCTTCATGGAGGATTCATCATTAACATGTACAAACTGAAATCAATCTGATAAATAGGACTTAAACCAGCTTAATACAGTTCCTTTAATGCCAATTAAATGTTCCAGTCTCTGTAAATAGTATGTGATGATCAATTGTGTCAAATGTGGCACTAAGATCTAACAAGACAAGCACAGAGACAAGTCCTTTGTCAGATGCAGTTAGGAGTTAGTTATCCTGACTGAAAATCTTCGAATAAACTATTGTTATGTAGAAAGTCACACAACTGATTGATCCAGATAAATCTAAATCCAGATAAGACTAATTCACCAAAAATCCTCCTCCTTTACTATTAGTACAATATCTGGGTCTAAAATTTAAAAAGTCCCATATTATAAGTACCTGGGTATCTGGTTAGATGAAAAAATATCTTTTAAAACTCATGTTGAGGAGCTGACTAAAAAGCCTAATTTTTAATTAGGTTGTTTTTTGTTTTTTAAATAAACAGTACCTGTCTTTTAAAAGTAGGTTGCAGCTTGTACAGGCAACATTTTTATCAGTACTTGACTATGCAGATGTAATTTGCATGCATGCCCTGAAACCCCTTGATGCTGTGTATCACAGTTCTCTTACATTTATTACAGGTGACAGTTTTAGAACCCATCATTATATCTCTATGAGAAAGTGGGTTGGAAATCACTTACCACTCGAAGGGAACAACACTGTCTCTTTTTTCTTTATAAAGCCATCCTAAATAAGCTACCATTTTATTTATCATCACTTTTAAGACTTAGAAATATGGGATACCGCATTTGTTCACCAGAATGCATTACCTTGTTTATCTATATATGAACACAGAACTGGGAAAAAATATTATGATGCTCCTCATAGGTGGAATAAGCTTCAGGACTCCCTTAAATTAGAGTAAGAAATTTAAGTTTTTATACATTAGAACATTTTACTAGAACATTTTAAGATTCTGTTGAATGATGTTTTGTATAATTAATGCTCTTTTTTTTTCTTAATTGTGACTGCTTTGTCCCTGTAAAATGTACTTATTTTACTGCCTTTTTCTTTGTGCTTTTTTGTATGTTGTAAGTCATTTGTCCTGTGTTTGTGTTGTATTTATGCTAAAAGTAGTAAAAACCAATATGATTATTGTTTTTATACTTTTTGTTATTTGGTTGTTTTGGTTGCATATTTGCAGTTGCACCATTGGAAATGCGAGCTTTGCTCTCAATTGGTTTCCCCTGCTAAAATAATGGTTATCTATCTATCTATCTATCTATCTATCTATCTATCTATCTATCTATCTATCTATCTATCTATCTATCTACATTTACACCCTTTGGTTAAAAAATCATTAAGTATCAAACTGTCAGAAGAGGTCACAGTCATTTATTTCACTGTGAAAATGTTAATGGAAGTTGCTGGACAATAAACTCTGAAGTGACTAGTGAAACCAGTCATAATGTATTCTCACAACAACAGAAAGTTGACAACTTCATTTAAATGAAACAACTGGGAGACTCAGCTTGTTTGCCAGTGTTGATAATGATTAGACTGGTTAGCTAGCGGCAGTGGAGTTGTGTTAACAAACAAACAGGATGACCAACATAGCAACAAATGCAGTGGGACGTTCAATATGACATAATTCATCTCCATGAAAGACAAATGTTAGATCAAGAGTCACCCTCTCCCTCCCTTTTCTGATGGTTAAATGTTTATCTGCGGCCGTTGTATGTATTTATCTCCTTAACAAGAAAGTAGCAAAGACATCATATAATGTGCTGTAGGTTGTTTGCCTGGACACTGAAGCTGTTGTGTTACAGCTTGCTTTTAACATGAACAAGGACAAGGACAGAACCTGATTCGTTTAGAATGTATCCAGTTTTTTATGTATTGGTTGTCCAGCCCCCTATTTACTGTGTGTGATTTGTGAATAAGCATGTGCAGAGGGTCTGGTTGCCTGTCAGATCTTTATTTTCTCTGTGATGTATAATGAGCTTAAAGTAACAAGAACATTGTAAGCTTTGTAGACTACTGCATGTATGTCATGATATAAGAGAAGTCATGTATTTAACACATGTATTAATAGTTTTTGATGTAAACATAAACTTTTAGATCTGTGAATGTTTAGTGTTCAATCTTTTTAGTATTCTGTACTGATCTGTACCTGTATCAGAGTGTAAGCTTTGTAGTGCTTTACATACAGTATGTCTGTATACTAAGAAAACACAGTACTATTATAATAATATATTAGGTGCAAAGTGCAAATATTATATCCATGATATGTGAATTGTCTCTTTTTGATGTGAACATAAATCTGTTGTCACAGTAGAACAGTACTATGCATTTGAAGAATATGACACATTGGCCTACTTTATACTTTATTTCTTTACATGATGTGTCTGTCTTGGCTTCTGAATCATTCCACTGCTGAAATGAGCGCTTAGTTTCAGAGTTTATTTAACGGGCCCCTCTAAAACAGCTGGTCCCGGTCTGGCCCCTGTGGTTAAAATGGACTAGAAGTGCCACTGTTCCTGACATGTCAAAATATCTTATGTGAAAAAACACATTTTAGGATAGCCTGAGTGGGTTATATTTGAATTACACTTGTTGAATTATGTGTGACCAGTGACTCTCTACCTCTGAGCAGAGTCACACACATTGACCTTTTCACTCTGTCAAAGCTCTCCCTCTTAGCTTCCTCCTCCTCTTCCTCTTCCTATTGCAAGCACATTCAAAGCTAAAGTGGTACTCCAGAAACTGCCAGAATAGCCCTGTGTTTGAGGATGAATATTTTACAGAGTGGAGTTTTTGAAAAGCACAGTCTGCACAGCAATTCTCTTTTTTTCCTCACTATATGAAGCTCATGTAGTGCACGGCTGCTGATAAAATTGGTTCATGGGGGAAATAAAAGAAATAAAGAAACAGGCGGTTGTGATGAGGAAGCCACAGAGGGACTACACTTGTGCATTGCTTTTCACTGACCAAGCATTTTCTCTGATATAAAATGAGTAAGTATGATGTTAAAATAGGGAAAAGAAATCAACATTTGCCTGCATTTCACTTTTTAACTATCAGTCAGCTTCCAGATAACTGCAGCAAGTTGTAAAATTGGGTCTGATAGATTCTTTTTCTTGTAATGTCTTTATTTGAAGTCCAGTATTCAGCCTTGAAATGTGACTTTCATTGCAAGTCTCTGATGCATATGATTACATCATTTGGTCAGGGAATAGTGAGGATGGCAAGGTACAACACACAGTGGGGCTGTTTGATTTGCTGCACTGTCAAATTTATTTCCAGATTCACACACTCCCGCCCATGCAGATACCCACAAAGGATATTGCAGGCATTACATGAGATGACAAAGGACAAAAGGCAATAAAGGAGTGTGACATGAATGCAAGGTTTCTCATAGGGAATACACACACACACACACACAAATGTGCATACATAATGAATTACTGTTGAATTCAGCAGAGAGTTGACAAAACAAGGCAGGGTTGATTGCTGTAAATGAGCTGAGAATGAAAAGTGTTAAATTAATTTTGCATCATCCACAGCCAAGGGAATTGAATGAGAAAGTAGGCAAGAAATCTGGTTAGAGGTGGAGAGCTGCAAGATTCAAAAATGTCTCTTGCTGCCACCCTTTCTCTTTTGTTTTTCCTGTCGCTCCTTCTCTTCTTTCATTCTGACTCCATTCCTATGTCCTCCATCATTCACGCTTTTTGATCTCATTGTCAGAGACGCATTCATCCATTACTCATGCATGCACAATTACACACACTAACCACATAACTGTAGTGAATCAGCATATACTTTCTGTGTACTCGGCACATATAAAGTTCAGTAGAGACCGGGGAGTGTGGGAAGAGCGCTCAGAGCTGAGAACTGAGAGAAGGTGCCCTGCGAAACATTTTGATTAAAGAATAGGTTCGTAATTTTTCAAGTCTGTCTTAATACAACAGTCAGGTTCCCAAATGAACATTGAGACAGGTTTTGCTTGCCATAATCATTCCTGCTGTTCATTCTGACTTTTAGAAGGTCCCCTCCTAATTGTTTACAGTACAATTTCAGTGATGGGGGACAAAATCAGAATCTCATTTTGAGCAAAAATGTGTAAGAGTTTATCTTCAGATAATATGAGGCTTCAGCCATCTGAGTTAGTCAAATGAAGTGGATATCTTCCACAGTTACACTCTTTTTAGTAAAAATTCCCTCTTTGTGTCTCAACAGTGTTTCAACAGTGTTTCAACAGTGAAGGATTGTAACAAAAAGGGGGAATTTAGTATTAAAAAGATAGAAGCTTTGGAAGATATTGACTTGATTTGACTGATTTGGGCGACTGAAGCTTCATATTAGCTTTTAAATACATTTTTGCACAGAAGGAGGACTGTAGACTTTGTCCACCATCACTTACATTGTAAGTGCATCATGAAGGGATCTCTAAATGGCTAATATTTACAGGAGGAATGATGACAGCAAGAAAAACATGTGTCAATGTTCATTTGGACACCTTACTGATGTGAACATGTGTCACATCTAAAGTGTCTAAAGTCCGATGTTTTTTTTTGTTTGTTTGTTTTTTGTATTTTCTTTTTTTGACAGGTATATCGTAGAGCTATCGTTTTTCATCATATAATAGCAGATATATATATCAGTGAGATCTTAAACTCACAAAGTCAGCCTTAATCAGTTTTCATAGTATGATTTTAGATTGGAAAACATCCACTAAGAATAGACCAAGCAGCTATACACCCGACCAATCAGGAAATAGTGGGATTTTCAATAACAATGGGATGTGTACCTTCTCAAGACCCCAAAACCTGATGAAAAACACACTACACTACACTAGGGGCCAAATCCATAAAAAGTATTGTGTGGCTTTTGCAGCCGTTAAACATGTGCAAATGAGACAAAAAGATAGCATCTAATTCACAAAGCACCCTCAAAGGGTAAAATGCACCGCAAACTGTGCTGCCAAGCAAGTAGCATCTTGGTGCGCCTGTTCCATTTGCATGTATGTAAATTAGGTAATATTCATACATTCAAACCTCATTGCAAAAAACAGTCTAACACAGAACATTAATTACTGTCTAGATCTTGACCAATCCAGAGTTAATGAAGTTATGGCTGCTGTGCCGTGTGTGCGTACATACACACAGCCTCTTTCTCAGTGTGGAGACACACTTATCATTTCAGCTGCTCTGTGATGCTGCAGCCAGCTGTGACGCACAGCCAGCTGTGGGCAACAAACAGAACATCAGTACTGATGTTTCTGTTAATATTCAGGTGTCACTGATACATTCAGTGACACCTGACCAATATTATTCTAACATGTTTCAGACCTGCCTGAGTCACATTAATAGCTGTATTTTGACATTTGACATTTCAGTAGATTATGTTATAGATGTGAAATACGAGAGAAGTACAAAAAAAAAGTAAATTAAAAAAAGTAAAATACAATTCACGAAATACAAAATACCACTGTGTGTGCACACCTCTGCTAGTTAAAGACACACAATTTGAGGCTTTTATGCTCTTTGCAGTTTTCATTATGGACCAATCTGTGTGTTGAAATGTGGAGAAAAGCCTGAAACACTGGAACCCGCTTCGCTCACTCAAACAGATGCAAAACAAGGGCAAATTGCACTCAGCTGCAAAACTTTGAGCGTGTTTGCGCCAGCATATCATTAACACAAAATCTTTTGTGAATAGGACCTTAAAACGGGGCAGATTGTGGATGCAAATGCTGCGCAATTCACAGTGCAATCCATTTTTATGGATCTGGCCCTAGGTGTTGATTGGAAATATATCTACTGCTAGTGTAAGTGTTTTTTAACATCATATAAAATATGACAGTTTGAGACATCTTTCATCTAGTATTTAAGGTTTTGCAATGAACAGTGTTTGCATATTCAGATATTCTGGATTTTCAACAAAGGGACTAGATGTAATTTTGAGATTTTTTTTATGTCTTTTGTGAAAAAAAACAAAATATTATCAAAGCAGAGTATTTTAATGTCTTAAAACACATCAAGAAGGCATCTTTAAAAATCAGACAGAAGTTATCTCAGGGCACTTTTCACTTAGAGCAGGTTAAGAACATACTCTTTAATTTATAGAGACCCAACATAGCCACATGAGCAAGCACTTGGTGAAAGCAGCAAGGAAAAGCTCCCCTTTACCGGGAAGAAGCCTCAAGCAGAACCGAGCTCCAGGTGAGCGGCCATCTGCCTTGACTGGTTGGGTTGAGAGAGAAAGAGGGAGGGGAAGATGGGGGAGAGAGAGACACAGAGAAGCACAATAACAACAATAATAGCATTAACAACAATGATAATAATAATAATCATAGAAGTGTGACTAATAATAATATTAGCAGGCGTGGGTGTCAAGTAGGACCATGGTGATCCCAGCAGCCACAGTCCATGCAAGCCCACAATCCATAACTAGGGGGTCAGTCCACAACCCTGATCCATCTATCTATCCAAGCCAAGATAGTAACACTAATGGTTAATGAATGCATACAGATGGAGAGGGGGAGGAGGATAGAGGAGCTTAGTCCCCCAGCAGTCTAGGCCTATAGCATCTCTAATGGAGAGACTGTCTAGATTTAAGCCAAGTGTAAACACTAGGTCTAATGTGTGTCCACAGTTGTGAGTTGGACCGTGCACATGTTGGACAAAAAACATGGACAAAATTGTAGGACTCAGTAATATTTAAAAACTCAGGTGTAGAACAATTTTAGGTGTTATTGACATGAAAGTTAAAATCCCCAACAATCATAATTTTATGATACTTTAGAACCACGGAGGCTAAAAATTCTGAAAATTCAGTGAAAACACAGGGTTAAAAGTTGGGAGTGTGAACAATGAAAATTTATTGAGTGTTTCCTAAAGGACATATCCTGATCAAAGATAACTCTCAGATAGTGCAGGAGACCATGGCAATGCCATCTAGAGTAGCTCTATCATTAGATAATCTGTCTCTAAGGTGTTCAGGGCCAAGCACGATAACTTCAGTTTTGTCTGAGTTTAGTAGCAGCAAGTTGCAGGTCATCCAGGTCTTTATGTCCTCAATGCATGCTTGGAGTTTAGTTAACTGATTGGTTTCATCTGGCTTCAAATAATAATAAATTCAGTAATCAGTCATCATCTGCATAACAATGAAAATTTATGGAATGTTTCCTAATAATATTACCTAAAGGAAGCATATATAAGGTGAATAGTATTGATCCAAGCACAGAACCTTGTGGAACTCCGTGCCTAACTGCGTGCATGGAGGATTCATCATTAATGTGTACAAACTGAAACTGATCTGATAAATAGGACTTAAACCAGCTTAATACAGTTCCTTTAATGCCAATTAAATGTTCCAGTCTCTGTAAATAGGATCTGATGGTTAATGGTTTCAAATACAGTACTAAGATCTAACAAGACAAGTACAGAGAGATGTTGTTTGTCCGATGCAGTTAGGAGGTCATTTGTAACTTTCACCAGTGCTGTATCTGTGCTATGATGCCCTCTAAATCCTGACTGAATATCCTCAAATATACTGCTGTTATGTGGGAGTCACACAACTGATTGGTGACTACTTTCTCAAGGATCTTAGAGCGAAATGGAAGATTAGATATGGGTCTATAGTTGGCTAAGACGCCTGAATCAAGAGTAAGCTTTTTGAAAAGAGGTTTAATTACAGCTACTTTAAAGAACTGTGGCACATAGCCTGTTAGATAAAGAAATTATTGAAGTTAGTTCAGGAAGGTCGATTGGAGAAAAACAGTCTAAATATATATCAGGTTTTACAGCTGTTTCTAAGGTTCCTGTATTTGGGGATAAATTTGTGCCTGTTGAGGGCAGGAGGTGATGAATTTTGTCTCTAATAGTTAGAATTTTATCATTATAGAAGCTCATGATGTTGTTACTACTGAGAGCAATAGGAATACATGGATCAATAGAGTTATGACTCTTTGTCAGCCTGGTCAAAATGCTGAAAGGAACTTAAGGCTGTTTTTTTCTCCTCTATTAATGATGAGTAAACAAAGGGCCTTCCTATATGTTTTAAGACTATCTTGCCAGACTAAGCGAGATACTTTCAGTTTGCTGGAACACCATATCCTTTCAAATTTTTGCAATGTTTGTTTTAATTTGCATTTTTGGGAGTTATACCATGGAGCTAACCTCTTTTGTTTTATTATCTTCTTTTTTAAAGGGGCAATGGAATCAAGTGTCATTCACAGTGAGCCTGCAGCACTGTCAACAAGATGATCAATTTGGGAGGGACTAAAGTTAGGATAAGAGTTTGTTGTATTGAGACATGTGATTGAATTCAATACTGATGGAATAGCTTCATTAAATTTAGCTACAGCACTATCAGACAGACATCTAGTGAAAACATTTTTGTCTAATGGCTTGTAGTCCAGTAATAGGAATTCAAAAGTTATTAAGTAATTGTCTAATAAAATAGGATTTTGTGGAAAAACTATTAAATATTCAATTTCGATGCCATATGTCAGAATAAGGTCGAGGGTGTGATTAAAACAGTAAGTGGGTTTTTTTACTCTGAGAGAAGCAAATTGAGTCAAATAATGAGATAAATGCAGTTCTAAGACTATCATTGTCGATATCCACATGAATTTGAAAATCACCCACTATAATTACTTGATCTGTACCAAGGACTAAATTTGATTTAAAAAAATCTGAGAATTCAGATAAAAATTAAGAGTACAGGCTAGGAGGGTGGTATAGTATAACAAAAAGAACTGGCCGTAAAGTTTTCCATGTTGGGTGTGAAAGACTAAGAACAAGGCTTAAGTTTAGGTCTAGGGTTGATTATTAGGCCTGAGTTGAAAATGGCTGAAACTCCACCTCCTTGGCCAGTGTTTCAAGTAATGTGAATATTAATATGACTGGGAGAGAGTGGATTCATTTAGGCTAGCTCATTCTTCAGCCAGGTTTCAGTAAGACAAAATAAATCAACATGATAATTTGAGATTAGATCATTTATTAATACGGTTTTAGATGATAGAGATCTAATGTTTAAGAGTCCATATTTAATTCTCCTATTTTGTTGTACTATTGCAGTGGTGGGGTTTATTTTTCAAATTTTTTTAGATTTTTGTGAATAACTCCTCTTTTGTTTACTTTAGATTTAATTGATTTAAGTGGTTGGGGGACAGATACAGTTTTTATGGGGGTTTGGGTGGGTAACTGCTCTAATGGAAGCGCAGAGAAACATGTAGGACTGAAGCTCTGCCTCCTGGTCTCAACTCTGGGTTGTCATGGTTTTGGTCTACTAATAAATTAAACTAATAAACTAATAAACATATTAGATATGAGAGCAGCTCCAACCAAAGTGGGGTATATGCCATCTCTCCTAATCAGACCAGGTCTTCCCCAGAAGGTCTGCCAATTGTCTATGAAGCCCACATCGTTTGCTGGACGCCATCTTGACAGCCAGTGGTTAAATGATGATGTGGCTATACATGTCATCACTGGTCAGATTAGGTCAAGCCCCCAGGAACAGCACTGGGCTGTGAAGCCAATTTGACATAGCAGCCAAACCGTGTAATTACATCACGTGATGCCATTGGGCCCAAAAAGACTTTTTCCCATAGACTTACGTTGTGAAAGAGATGTCTGTAAATCAGCAGATCTTTTTTTTTGAGCATTACAAAGCCTGCGAGATGTCTCACTATCAGAATTTGATCCATTTGGTCCGATCACATTTTGACAATGTAAAAGAGACACACGATTGAATTGTTTGCATTCAAGTTAGCCAGAGGGCTAAACTGGAAGTAGCCTGCTCAGCTGGCGAAAGTCACTAGTGCACTTGCTCTATGGGCCCAACAGACGCGGAAGCAATACAGAAGAAGTTGAACTTTTTTGGCTTCATGCGCCACTAAGCAACTTTCATAGGAATGAATGGGGCACCACCTCAGATGCTGTATTCAGTTCTCTTTATACATCTTATACTCTTTATACATCCTGCTGAGCTAAAGTAACTACTACAACTGTGGCAGAAAAGTCGCTAAAAGGAGAGAGCTAAGAGTGCAGAACTAGCATAAGTTTAAATGCACATTATCTGCAGTAATGAAGAATACAGCAAAATTAAATGAGTTGAGAGCAGCAAAAACGTTATCAGTAACACAGCCGGCAACCAGAAATGAGACAATACCCTTACTGCAGCATGTCAGCAGCACATCAGGGGGGATCAATGCAGGGATCAGGGACAAGTTCATCATAATGTCTCATTGAAGGAGAGCAACTTTTATCTCCTGCACAACCCTAGATATGACACCTGTCCAAAGCAAATACCACCTGAACCTTATGAACAAAGTGAAAATTGTGAACTGGATATGTGAGATGAGTGAAATATAGTCAAGCCATTAAATGTCCATTCAGTAAACAGCTTTTTAGATAATGAAATCTGACATAAATGCTTACCCAAAAAATAAGTTTACTGTATGAGCATGCGTGTGTTTGTATGCACAAGCGTAACTGCCAGCTAATAATGTTGGCTTGGCTAGCACAGACAAGTGTACTTTTGGTTGATACGTTGTACCTGTATGGACCAGCAGGGACCAAAGATAGGGAACAGCAGGTACAGATGGCCAGTGGGTGTACATGGCTACATGCTGCACAGCAAAACACACACACACATGCAAGCATGGACACAAATCATACAGCAGGGCCAGATTCACACATTAAGCTCCACACATTTTTTACCCTTTAATCCTCGAATTCCAGCTCTATAATTATGAGCAAGGATACATCAAACAAGAGGTAATAAATATGCAAATCATGGTGTGTCGACCTTTATAATGTAATGCAAACATCGTGACAGAAGCCACATTGTGTGCTTCATTCTTGACATGCCCTGAATCCTACAATATGCAGAGCTATATCAGTTTCCTGCTTTAAGGCAGTACATATGCATGCTAATAAATGGCAGTAAGATATGAACTGCTGAGTCACAAAAAGTGAAAGTTAATAACCAGCATCATTAACATTACATGGATGTTAAAAGAGAATCATAATGACTTTAGCCCTCTAAATTTTGAGCTTTTACTCACAGGCTGTCTTGGCCCACCCGCTGTCATCTTCTTCATCTCACTCAGGTCAAGTGAATTTTTAAGGAATCATCAAAGTGGATGGCACTATCAAGCCACATACTCTGTGCCAAGATGTAATTTAAATGGCAGAGGTGCATTGTATTCCGCTGTCTTGCACGGATGGGTAAGGAAATTGAGAAGAGAAGAGAAAAGTGTTGCATTCTTCATCATGTGAGAGTTCCCAATATCGTCAGTGCCATCAACGAACTAGAAAGCAGGTGTCTTTAGGAAACCAATCTTATCAATCTAAAAGTTATTTTTTAGAGCTCAGGATTTTCAAAAAGTATATTTTTTTCATTATTTGCATCATTATGGTAAGCTTAACAATCAATTTCATCCCATTGTTTTTTTTCTGTTCTTTTTTTTTTTTTTTTTTTTTTGCTTGATTGTGTGAAAATGGAGGAACTTTCATGTATATTGTTTATTAATTTGAATAAAGAATAAAGTTATTACAATTCATCCTGAGAGGGACATGAGTGTCTGACCCACCAGCTGTACATAAAGATCAGCCGGTCCTCACAAGAAAAACAACAGTATAGGCCTAAAATTCAGCTGGCAAAAACAACATATTGTTACATTTACGCCATATAGCAGCCATAGTAATTACGACGTCAATATAAGGTGACTTCCTTATTAAGTGAAGGCGGGCTGGGAGGATGCAAAAAGTCAAAAAGTGGACATAGCTGCAGGAGACCACTGTTTGCTTCCCGTTTCCAACCGCGAGTGTCATGTTTTCAACCACAAGTCAGGACATTTTTTTAAAAAACATAATGTGGGGATAACCACATTTCAAGTAATAATTTTAACCCAAACCATGGGTTAACCATTTAATCATTTAACCCTAACCCTAACCCTAACCCTAACCCTAACCCTTCCCCTAACCCTTCCCTGAACATAACCAAATGGTTTCTGTGCCTAAACCTAACCAGACCTTAACCACAGCGTTGTCAAACCAAAAAACATTATTTTTTAACAGTGATTTGTAACATTTTTGGAAGGCAGTATATTAATGTTGCCATATATTACGCTCCTATGGGTTTTTCTGAAAATGCCATCCGTCCTATAGAGGGTGCTGAACACACACATATATGTTGTTTTGGGAGTCATTGGAAATAGACCTATTCTGTAATTTCAGTATGAGGAGGTGTTGTAAAGATGAATGTAGCAAGGTGTGACATCACCCATTGGTTTGCATTGGAGCCCATTTGAAGCCCAGAGTTGCTGCTTGGAGCTGAGCGCACACTTGGGCTAACATTTTCTACTTAAGTTAAATTGTGCTAACAGGGAAGGTATCATAATCATTTAACATTAAACTTCCGAAATATTGTGACAATAATCTAACTGACATTTTCAAATCTTAACGGAGCAATAATCTCCAAAATGGCCACCAGCACAGTTAATCGAGGGCCGAATTTAGCAATTAAGACCATAATGACCTGTTGAAAAAAATTTTGACTTTGCATTTCTAAAGAGAAGTTGACACTTTTTTATTGGGAGTCTATTGGAGCCAGGGATTTTTTGGAGCCAGCATCTAGTGGCCATCGGTTGCATTGCACTTTAGGGTACTTCTGCATTGGCTTCAGCCTCAAGCTGTGGTAGATGCCCCTTGGTCTGAACTCAATTTCATGGCATCCAGTGGTTGTCAAAATATTTCACTCAAAACCACAAATCTCAACTTTATGGTGGCCCTAGAGGAAAACTTTGTCCCAATCCATCCAGTAGATGGTGAGATATTTCACTGGATAAGTGAAAACTTTGACCTTCTGACGGCATCATATGAAAAGTCAGGGGATCACCATTATAAGTATGATTCTTCCTCAGGGGACCATGACTGTCTGAAGAAAATGTCATGGAGATCCATCCAATTGTTGTTGAGATATTTCATTCCTGACCAACCAACATTGCCATCCCTAGAGCCAGGCTGCTAGCATGGCTAAAAATCTTGAGAGAAAAAAACTCTGAATAGCCTCAGTCAATTCATGTAGACAAAGCTGAGCCATGTATTGTACAGGCTCCCTACTTTAATTGCCACCATTATTAATTATTTCTGATCATTTCCTCCTGTGACCATTAAACTGTTTAATCAAAGCATGTCCCTCTAAATTCACTGAATGAATTACTCCAGGGTGACATTCGGTGAGTTAATCTGACATGGTTGTTTTGCAGTGTGAGCTGCCATTTGATTCTGCTGTATTATTTAGCCTTGATAAGATGTTAATGAGGTCTCCTGTTGTCTGATTCCAAGATCAGACTGCTTTAATCTTCTTTCATTTGATCGCTAAGAGAGAATCTGAATCACTTCAGGCAGCAGTTAATAGGTAAGGGAATCTGACTCAGTGACACATATTTAAACTTATTTATCGAGTTAAGGTATGAACGAATGCATAACATACTGTAGATACTAGATTATACATATTATATTATATTATAGTATATTCATCAGTGTGTAAGCATTCAAAAGTCTTAGAGGAAAGGAAGAGATGTTCACAATATTCAGTTACTTAAATACTCACTTGTTTATGTCCTCCATCAGTAATGAAGACAGTTTTGTTCTCTGACCTTTGATAAAGTACTCTCTCTTCTTCACAGAGTAGCAGGCTGTCTCATATAATATGAGCTGAACACCAAATGGCAGATTTAAAGAGCTTATGTGTGAAATTCAATTCATCTAAATGTGAAGCTAGAAGAGTGCACTCAGTAGAGTGCAGATCTCCACCAGGTGTGTACAGTCAAGATGGCAGCGAAGATAACAGGGATTTATTTGTTTCGTACTGTGCCTAACTGCAGTGGATCATAACATATCAGGTATGGAATTAATCTGCAGATGCTCCGATTCAAGATGAGCCCATTTTTCTATGGATGTCAGTTTTTGAGCCACAACAGGCCAAAATGTGGCCTGCAACAGACTAGGTAAGCCACATTTTTAGCCTAGCTGATTGCTAGAAATGTCTCTTGCTATGTTGTAAGGCATATTGTAAAATGGCGAGGACTGAAAAGAGGAAAGTCTAAGCTTTGTCTGAAAATACAAAAGTCTAAGCTTCAGGCTCATAAGAAATGGTGTTATAAAGTAGTTTTTTCAAAAATTGTGAATCACTACAACCACAAGAGGTCCTTGAGCATACAGTCATAAATGCGCACTAAAAATCAGGTCAGAAAGAATCAGAAATCACGACCAAACACATGATCCCCTCCGGACTTATGCTCAGCGGAGATAATAACCTCATACCTCACTGTGTCACATGCGGATGAGTGCACATGCTCTATCTCTTCTATTCTGTCCTTCACTTTTCCTTCTTCTCTTCGCTGTCATTCCCTCTGTTTATATCACTGCCACTGTCTAACTGTCACTTAGAAAATACATTTAAAAGTTAGGAAAAACGAATGTGGTGCATCACTTTTCTGTTTTTTACTTTTTTTACTTTTTATAAATGTACAGTACCCAAGAGGGAATCCACGTTACATATGATGACAATTGTGTGAGAAGTCACTCCCTCATTCACTCATTCACTGTCCTGTGTATAATAGACACTCAATAGTTTACTCACCAGTGAGTGATAAATTGAGATTTCGGACTCACTAACCATCATAATTTTGTGTCAACACTTACAACTATGAAGTCATAAAACAGTTATTATTGCATTGTGGGATTGTTGAAAGTAGTGTACATGCCATGGACACTGCTTTTTTTGTCTCACTGTGTAATTTTTTAGGGCAGTGGGGGGAGTCGGGAGTGATATGGGACACAAAATGACATGATGCATCAATATTGCTATATGTTATGGATATTTCTGGGGTGCATTTTAAATCAGAGTAGACAGGAAATGAAAGGAAGAGAGAGACTGGGGGTGACATGCCACAAACGTCCAGTGCCAGAATCGAGCCACGGACATTGCACTTATGTGGCATGTGTCTTAACCAGGCTACCACGCCAAAACTATGTTTATTTTATTTTTAGTGAGAGCTACAGGTAAATACGAACATTTAAATGGGGGGACCGGCATTTTGGTCTTTAAGTTTTCGGACCCCACACCATGAGATAGAAAGAAGATAAAACACACACCATAAATTGTGCATAGCTGCAAACCTGAGACAGCTGTTGCTGTGCCTTTGGGACCGGAAACTGCTGATGAGTATCATTACTAAACACCATC
The DNA here is from genome assembly GCF_914725855.1 of Thunnus albacares. Taxonomy (NCBI): domain Eukaryota; kingdom Metazoa; phylum Chordata; class Actinopteri; order Scombriformes; family Scombridae; genus Thunnus; species Thunnus albacares. The sequence goes on along the minus strand of NC_058108.1, from coordinate 9,790,658 downwards.
AAATAAAAACAACAGTTAGTCTTTCATCTTTTAACAAGAATACATGTATTTAGTATTCATAAAATACCACTTCTTTTAAAGTATCTTAAGATGAATCTTACTGATAATATGCTTTATTTTTCCGCTACCAATCACATTGTAAAAGAGGATGTCAGATGTTTCAAACTGTATGACATTCTGTGTCTTTGTTATGTAGATAAAAATAAAAAAAAAAACTCATCAAAAGCAAAATAAAGAATGTTTGACAGAAATATGATTTCTGTTTCTCTGTGAATACAACTGGAATTTATTCAGGAAGACGTGATAGTAGTCTAATGTATGGTTTGTGAGGAGCTTTATATGGCATCCACACTCACACAGACAGAGATGGAGGTTTGATTCACAGCCTGACTGCACTGTATTTCATCGTATACATAAAAAAACATCAAAACTACTGTGAAGCATCAACAATAACCATATGACTTTTCAATAACCTCCACGTATAAATTGCATTGCTTCATGTTCAAGTTTCTGTGGACATAGTGAAACATGAATGAAAATGTGTAATGATCTCAGTGTCTTAATGTACCAATCATTTTAATGTTTGAGTAATGTGTGGTGGGTTTATTCTGTATTTGTAGGTAATCCATGATTGTAGCACTTTGTGTGTATAGGAGCTTGGTCTTTTTACTTTTTTAGTGTTGAGGTAGAAATTCTACTTGGATTCTGTCTTTATATTACTGTAACATTTGCATAGTGAGACTGCTGTGAAAAGTAGAAATAAAGCTTCTACTGTAACAGCATACATCCATGTGAGATCCAGGAAGATCCATGTGCACACACACACACACACACACACACACACACACACACATACTCTCTCTTGCACACAAATAAGGGAGTACTGGGAACTGGCGGCAGATGTACTGTATCTTCTCCCAAAAGCCCAACTGTTAGCCTTCTGTTTTTATGACTTTCGCTGCTGGCAACTTACCCTCCCTCTCACGCGCACACACATGCTTAAGGTAGCATGTGGTATGTTATGTTTTAACTTGTGTTTTATGCCTGTCACACACACATACACACACACACACTGTCTTTACTATATATCTTCTGTCTTTACAGTTGACTCACTTTCTCCTCTTCAATCAGGCGATATTACTGCTTTCAGAAAACATCTATCAAAATCATCCCACCTGTAGCAACCATCAAATAGCAGAGCACCGCTACACAACAACAAAGGCAGTTTTATTTTTCATGCCCTGATGCCCCTGTGTAGTGTACCATAAAGTTTTTGTTTTTGTTGAGACCTATTGGAAAACTTGCACTCAAAAACTTCAGTTTTTGGTAACCAAACAATTTAAGAGTATAGTATATAGTAGGAAACCAGCACACTTTCAATTCAATCTGGAAATTATGATAATAAATATTAACCATTTATTGCAGTAGAATTGTGCATTTAAATTCGACTGTGGCACAGCTCTTGTCATGTTTCAGACACAGAACCTTTCAATTTTCAACTGACGAGAGCTGTGACTCTTACTAAACACACAGTATTTTCTGCACATACTCATGCCCCTAGGACGTCCCCATTAAATTGAAACTTTACACTAGTGCCAAAAATACTAGGTCCAATAATGGCAAAATTGTCTTTGTAGTACTGTACGTGATGACCATTTCAGTCATAATAGAAGAAGAATGGAAATTAATACACGTACTGTATGACAGTTAAGTTTCCCCAAAATATAAAATTGATCCCATTTCTCAGTTGATAATAGCTGAACTCCAATCAAAAAGCACACTTGAATTTATTATTTATTATTTATTATTTATTATTAAAGTTGACATGGTTGAATAAAAACACAAGATTTGACTTGATCAGAGTTTTCAGATGATCAGGAACAATGATAAAAGTTTTGTTTTGTAGAATTCAGCAACTCAGTTATAGTTATAATCCTATTAATAGTCACTGGTATGTCACCATAAATTATGAGTTAAATGCATATGTCTTAATATTCCTTCTACTTCATTAAACAAAGACCTGCATAAATATTCTTCAAAGATTTAGTTCTGTTTTGCCGAGTATTACAAAACATCTGAGAAACAACATGACCCTGGTGGCTACTGATCAAATAATCAGCTACCACAAGACTGAATTTATAAAATGTGCATTTTTATTATAAGAATCAAAAAATGCACTGTTCAGTAAAATGAATGCCAGATCTGAGAAGAGTTTGAAGGTTCTGACAAACAATATTTGCACTTGTCTGACTAGATGAGAAAAAATATTGGCACTGCTTATTCCATTGTTTGTTTTTAATTTTCTAAAACTTGTTGTTCATAACTTTGTAAAACTTTGATTAAAAACATGGCTTTTGGACTGTGTTTTTTCCACTTTAAATCAGGTTACTGCACTGTTTTCTGGTTTATTGATATCTTTTCTTGTTTGTACATTTTTACATATTTTAGATGACTCAGGTGGAGGAGGTGTCCAGGAGGTGGTGTGGCAGATGGTGGGGGAGTAAAGGTAGTTGTTAGATTGTAGAATAAAACTATGGTCTCATTTATTATTAGATGTTTCATTGTCATATTCTCACTTGATAATTCTCTAAGTTAACAACAATATAACTAAAGTTTTAAGTCCATCTGTTAACTTCTTCTGAATATTTCAAGCTAATTGTTCTGTGTTTTTGATATCCTGGTCCGACATGCTGTGCATCTTGCACTGGTTTAGACATTTGCTTCCAAACATCTGTCTTCAGTTGATTTGATGGTGTTGTGTTACTCGTAAACACTGAGCAGCATTGAAAATTAATTGTCTGCCAAATGCCATAAACAAAAATGTAGACATAAATGTGTTTGTGACTTGATGTCACATTAATGTTTTGCTCCACAGCTGATGTTTGCAGAAGTATCGTATTAATCATATAAATCAAAGACAGAGTGTGCAGACTGAGTCACTCATCTCTCAAACAACATATAGCATTCAGGGCAGTATATCCACAGATGTGTTTTAACAAGGGAGGGGTTGAGGGAATGAACTGTGACTTCAATCACTTCCTAAGACAAAAGCTACAAGAAACAGAACAAGAAAAAGAGAATAACGAGACATTATAGTGGAGACGGAAATAGAGTAAATAGGATGTTCTCCTCTGAAATGTATTTGTCTTCCTTTATTGTTGAACATATCAGTTTGCCTATGGAATGAGACAGAGCCCAACTGTGTGCTTTTATGTTGTTCACAGAAGGCTGCGCATAGCTTCAGGGCTAACACATGGCTACATTACAGAACATCGCTGACAGAGTCACAGTGCCGTGTTAGTTATACTCAGCATGAACACTTGCAGAGATTTAACAAGAAGGAATGCAAATTATTACAGACACAGGCTGTGGGAGGAATATTTCCTTGTTGTCCCTTATTGCCTAACTGAAAATTTGTAAATGTTCAGACACACACGTACAAACACTCATTTTGTGGCTGTGCTCCCAAAGCCATAATAGTTGTCAAAATCTCTACAGGAGGGGAGGGGTACACCATCAATTTAGTATTACACTTCCATAAAGTTGGGAAGATTAGACATAGATTTTTAAAAGAAGGCATCTGCGGCAAAGATATCCTGACCTTTATTACCAGTCTAAGTCAAGCTTCAAAAACATTGGGTCCTACTGCATTTCCCATGATGCAACTTGACAGCATCTTTCATTAGAACCTTCTTGTCTGGTAAATGCCTATGTTTTTCAAACATGGACACTCTAGGAAAAAAAATTGCTTGATGAGATCATTATGATATCATTTGTCATTTTCTCAGTCTTGAAAAAGCTCGTCCAGAGTCACAGAAGACGTTATACTGACATTTAACTGTTTTCACAGGCTGAATAGTTCTCCTAATGAGAAGTAATCTGATATTAATGTATAAAATCATTGGCATGCTCCTTTAAACCATTAAACCATACACTCTGATGTAAAATAAAAATGACCGCACCTTTGAGGAAATCTACCTGTCCTCTCTTTGAGTAGCGTTACCCGCCGCTGGGCTGTTTTCATTTTCTTGTCCTTTATTTCTCTTTGCTCTTGTTGTTTGACTCTCACGGTCTCTGTCTTTTTGAAACATTATGCTCAATGATGGCCCTGCTCCTTATGAATTAAAGATAACAGTTTCTCCTCACTCCAACTATAGTCCACCCGCTCTTTTACATCTCCCACAAACTTTCACAAGAACTCTCTTTTACAAACTCACACACATTCAATAAAAATGTAATTCTCTCAGCACCTCAGCATGTAAAGGATCATTTCCTTTACCACCGTCAGTAGATGGGTGACTGAAATTGCATCTAATGTTCAATGAGATGACATCTACAAGAAATAAATTGGAAAATTGAACAGTGTGAGCTTTTGAAAGAGCTGTTTTTTCAATTGGCAGCTTGCATACCAGCACCGATGAATCAGGTGGATGAATACTTTGATCTCAACTTTTAATCTAAGTGATGTGATAAGTTTCTCAATAAAATCTGTGTTCAGACGGATGATTGTCGGCTCTATGAAAATGGATTGGATTCCTTCCAAACAGACATTACCTCTCCCTCCCTCTCTCTCTCTCTACCTCTCTCTCTCTCTCTCTCTCACTTTCCTCCTCTTTCAATTTTGCTTTCGCTCTCTCCCACCTTATGTTATCCAGAGACATTTATCTTATTTATGTTTAATATATGTAAGATTACAACTCAACAGCAATTTATGATTGTTGTAGAGAAAGTAGAGAGAAATGACTTTCAGAAATGGATTTCAAACGAATACTCACACTTTGTACCTTCAAGTATCATATAGATGACATATGCAGTAAGTTTCGTATGGTAGTATAAAGCTTGTTCTTTTCTTTTTTTTTCCCAATTCGAAGCCCACCTCAGATCCCACAGTCTTTGGTTCTCAGTGACAGACTCCCCAGAGAAACACCTCACAGCTTCAATCCTCTATTTATCTGGCTCCTTGCTGCTCACCGGGACTCAGGGACTTTCACTCTGTATTCTCCTCTTTTTGAATTCCAAGGGCAGGTGTATGTTAGGACTGTATTCATTCACATGCATTACTCTGGTAAATAGAGTTGCATGCCTCTGCGCATGAGATCTGTGGTTTATCATGATACCTGAGGCTTTTACTGTCAGAAAAAATTTAAAAGGAGCTGTATGTGCGAGTGGCACCATGCTGTGATCGGATCACAACAATGATTCAGAAAAGGCTGTGACGTGCATTTTTTTCCAGAAGCCTGGCCATTTTTCTGACAAAACATCCTTTCAAATTCCAGAGATGATGCTCAGTATAATTTATGGCACTGCATTTCACATTAAATCGATATTGTGATATTCTACAGAGTCCCTGTGTCATTATAAAAACATCTCACAGGTGCCTCAAGCACATGGAACCACGCATGAGAAAAGCTTGTTCAATTATTCATTTATTATTATCATTGTATTCATACATACTGCCTTTTTGCCTAATTTATGTAATTTCCGGTGGCACTCTTTAAGTAGTTTATAAAAGTAAACATTTAGCCAACCACAATTGTGAAGAAAAGTATATTGCTCTGCAATTATCCGACTTGTTACCTCTAGGCTACAAGTAATTATGAATTATTCAAACATGCAAAACAGTTTCAGGTAAATCTCAGAAGGCCAATATTTAATTGAAAATTATGTTGCGAAAATCTTTTTTATTACCTTGTACTGGTATACCTATCCTCAGGAGTTCAGTTTGGTAAAAATGTGATTATCCCTGAATTTACTATTGAACATTTACAGCAATTAAGTATTAATGAAAGAGGAATTCGATGCCTATGGCAGTTTAAGCAGAGAAATCTCAGCAAAACTCCAAGATGCAATACTCAAAGTGAAAGTCTAGTTTGGAGACACAATACAAGAACACCTAGCTGTCCATTATATTTTGAGATGTTTTGTCATTTTCCAGGGTGTTGGGTGGACTGGAGGGGAGGGTGTGGTGGGAGGCATAATACCTTTTCAACCACTGGTGGGTAGAATTTTTCTGACCACATTAAAGTTATAATCTTTTGATAGTATGGTTGTCATGCACCCATTAAATGTATTTACACTCTGAAATTATCTCTTCAGTAATTTTCAATATTAGTGACGGAGTACACCATTCGTGCGCTACTCAAATAGCCTTCACACGCAGGAGAGATTCACAGGAAATGATGCAAATACAGTACCAGTCAAAAGTTTGGACACACCTTCCCATTCACTTGAATGAGACAGTGTGTCCAAACCTTTGACTGGTACTGTATGTAATCGAGCATTACTGTTTGTAATTTTATCTCATTGATGTCAGCCTCTCTGTTTACTGCTCACTCTCATACAGCTGTATTAAAGCTGTATTAAGTTACTGCTAATGCAAACCAAACATTTCCTGCTGCTTTACAGGATTTGAGTTGAGTTTTAGTATCTGCAGGCAAAAGGCTGCACCCCTCCAACTTCTCAGCAAGGTAACCAGCTCTTTTCACCTGCTGTTGAGACTACTCACACCATCTACAGCTTAAAATGATCATGGCATGAGTGAAAAAGGCCAATTATTGACTTTTTTAATCTTATTTATTAAAACTGTGAGTTTGTTTGGCTGCACTGTAAACTGATACAGCAGTTACTCCTCTGTATTTCTGACAAAGTAGCTTTTCGGGAATGTTTTCTGACCCCTTGGACCTGTAGTGTTAAACCACACTTGCTGTTACCACGGTAACCACAAGTGTCACCAAATCAATAAAAATTGAAATCTTGAGGATTCCTACTTTAAAGGCCTCTGATCCATGTTGGCTTACACAAAGGTAGTTTTTATCACATGGTTATTATATTTGCTTCAATATGTGTTACGTCATGAAAGCCAAGTGTAATTTTGCAGTCTGTATTCTCTACAACAGTCTGTCTCCAACAAGTACACACTGATCAACAGAATCGAGCCTACCTGCATCCGTGCTTGTTTCAGTTCAGTGCAAGCAGCAGGGTCTACGATGTAACAAGAGAAACCAGGTTTTCACTGTTGTGTCCACGGAGCCAGCCCCGGGCTACAGCTGGCCTTTGAGAAACAGATTTCTGTGGACAAAGATGCTCTTTTGGAGGAACGATCATGCTGTGTTTGTCTGCTCCTGCTTCCTTTGTTGTGTCAGCTCCGAATAGAGCCCTCTACCCACGGCAGTCAAGACATTTGGCTCTGGTCTGTGAGCATCTCGGCCTTTCAGTATGAGCAAAGTACACACACAGCTCAAAGTCTTGCCTAAGTCAAATTACAGCCTTACAGTTTTAATTCTGATGTATTTCATGACAAATTCCTTTATGCAAGAATTGAAATCTCATATTAATATGTGACAGAGTGCTGGAAACAGATACTTTGACATTAGCCTGTCAACAGTCTGACAGGTGTTGTTTCTGTTTTATTTTGTTCTCCCAGGTGAGCCAAAATGTGAATTTTGACAACTTCACACTGCGCTCTCATGTGCTAATGTTCCATTGCCTCGAACAACCATCTTATAATCCTCCTCATATTCTTCTTTACACCTTTCCCCCGATTCAGCTCTACTATAAATATCTGCTTCAGTGGAGTTAAAAAATCTGCACACCTTCATAGAGTCAAGGACCCTGTCAGAGCACAAATTAATGGTATTTTTCCCTCTCCTAAACTCAAAATGACAGTTCTACTGCAAAACAGGCTATTTAGCCTTCCCCTTTTGTCTTTCTTTTCCTCATTCCACTGTCATCCGTCTCCTCCCAGCTGATCTATATTGTCCCTCTTCCCTCTCCTCTCTGTACACAAAGCAATACCCTCAGGGAATAAATCTGTAAGTGAAGGTTTGCTTTGAAAATTAACGTCTCTTATTGAATCAAATGAAGCATGGACTCAGGGAGGGAGGTAGGAAAAGGTCAGCAGACTGAGAACATTTAATGAATATTGAATCCACCACCTCTGTCTCACATACAAACACACACACACACACACACACACACACACACACACACTCCAGCAAAGCATGTTTCAATCAGAGGAGTAATACAAGAAATAATAATATCAATCAAAACATGCACCCATTTTTCCACAGGGACTGGATGTATTACACTGGTAAGAGAACAGGTTATACCTAAATCCATTTTCTTTGTGAAAGAAGTGCAGTAGAGTCCTGTATTTCTTTTGACACCAAAAGAGTAGCTGCAGTCTTTTTAACCTATACAAGATCTTGGTGTGTTGTAGTTGAGTGTATCTGCAAACAGTTTTATTATGTGAATCCATTGTAGAAGAGATTGTTTATTACAGCATTTAGGCAATTAAACAATTCATTCTTCTCTTTCTTTCACCCTCCATTTCATCTAGCCTGGATTAGACAATTATTGATAAGACATCAGTTTAAAATCTTACCAGAACTATAAATTTCTCTATAGGGAGATTTGATTGGTTTTAGCATATGTTTGCAAACTTGTTGGAAAGTTAGCATTTTTAATACATGTATACTTTGGCAACTTCTGATAGCATCATAAGCATAACTCTCTCTTTACTTGTTTCATGAATGATGAGTAATTATTCTTTGGTGGCAAACATATCTTTGAGGGATCAGTGGTTCTGCTCCACTGCATATTCTGTCCTTTTTCTAGGATGCACCAGAGAGGGAAACTTCAAATTGTCCTCATCAATTGTAACAAAATGACCATGATATCATTGAATGCCAATAATGTGCTTTGTGCACAATAAGTAAGACAATAAGTAAGCAAAGTACATTTCCTCACCACACAAACATTAAGAGAAGGAGACGTGATTAGAACCAGGAGGTACTTTGACATTTAAATAGCACAGTGTAACTTAAGGCCAAGTTGACCCGGTAGATGTTAGCCATTCATATCCATTTCACTTCAAATGTTGCCTATTTACCTTAACTAAAAACTTTACCCTGACCTTTACTGAAGCATTTTATCTCCATTACCAAAGTTCTTCTTGCTTAAATCTTACTATAACTTGTGATTACCTTAATGTAATATACATTACTAACATGTGAAAATCATATCACGTAATCTTTTTGTCACAGCATCTGTGTGCACAACATGTAAACTTAATTTCAGTGTTGTTCAGTGACATTTTCCCTTTAAATGATTATCTGCGAGACAGTAAACCGCCTTCCCATTTCTGTATCTATTAACCTGCACTTCCTACCACTCTTATCTGTTAACATTTCTCTGATTAGTCACACATTTTATTCCAACAAGACTTTTTCACAGCAGACATTTGGATTTGTCATAGTAGTAAAAGCGCATGTGTTACTAATAACATTAACAATGGCTTCGCTCTGTTCAAGTGTAGCAGTAAGTCATGACAGTGTGACGGTGAGCCAGCGTGTACCAGGATTGTGGAGGAAGTGAGGGCTGTGTGGGAGGCAGGTAAGGTCTAGAGGTGTAAATTGTAAATCACTTTGCTGATTCGAATTGTTTCATTCAGTCTAATTAAAAGATTCGTCACTGTGAAATCGTTGACTCATTTTCATTTTGCGACCATACTGTACAGCAATAAGTGAATGCTTCACCGCTCATACTTCCATGTTGTTCATCACTAAGTCTGACTGTTTTCAGTTCAGTAGTACATTCAGTTTGTTGCTAATTCAAACTGTTGTGTTCACTTCTGTGCAAAATTGGGCAAATATGCAGCACTGTTTATAAGACAATAAGAAAAAAACAGAAAATCACAAGCCAAAAACTTTGCTTCAGCCAATCAGATTTACAGTGTCTGGGTCACAGCATCATGTACAGACAATCCCATATATTCACTCTGTCCCTTAAATGTGCCTTCATTGAATGCACTGAAAGCAAATGAATAAAAAAGCTTGTTAATTATGCACAGTAAACATATGGCTGAGCTTCCATAACAAAGAAAATAAATCAGCACTAAATTATAGTCCACAGTATTTAAACATTTCCGAGCCGTTACCAAAAGGATTACAAGATGGTGTCTACAGTTCATGAGTGAGCAGCCGGCTTGCCAATTTAGCTTACCAGTGGCCAACTACTCATTTACACCTAATATTAAACTATTCCTCATACATCCATCACACTGTAACAACATCAACAAGTTTGGCAACGGTAAATCACAGAATCAAAGCATATCATGTTTATTATCACATGCTACTGTCACCTGCCACTAGCTCACTGCTAATTATGAAAACATGAGTATATATGATCACATATAACTGAAATTAACTTATATGGCATCATTAAACCTCAGGAACAGCACTTGCTAACTAGGCACAAACTGTCTCTGTCTCTCACTGCTGGAGATCGATGCTGTTTTAACAAGGTGCAGCCTTCAGTCAAGTACAGTTGAGAGTGCAGTCCAATCTGCTGTCACCTCCAGCAATAACAATGTCACTTATTGGCTTTGTCTTTCTAACAAGGATCCTGAAACAGAAGCAGCTTCATGGATTTATCATTTTATTAGTCACACAAATGCTTCTCCGACTATGATGTATCAAAACGGCTTCCTTGTAAATGGCCTATTGATCAGTAATTGAGTTGCATAGGGGTGTCACACTCGGCATTTTCTTCAAGTCTGGTACAGGGCAGCTGTCCCATATTAATTAATAAGAAGCACCAAATCCCCAGAGGCTGATGGAATGATTGGCAGCTTATAGACAGGAATATGTAGGCCTGCCAGAGAAACAAAGAAATGTGAAGCATAGTTACATGTATCTGCTTGTGTGAGTGAAGTAAGTGATTCCCGTCAACTCAAGTGAAGCTGACTGTAAGGCAGAAGGACACATTACTGGCAGCACTGAACATGATATTACACAAGCTATTACTGGCATATCAACCTTATCGATTTTAAAATGTATTGCCTTTCCATGCCAGTAGGTTTTAAAATAGAAATAAGGAAGTGAGTCAGGGTAAGCAACATTAAAAAAACAAAATTACTTGTAATACTGGTTAAAAGGTCGCAGTTGTTCAGTCTAATGAATATAAATAAATCCAGTTATTTATTTATTATTTCTAATTAATTGATTATCCTATTGATAATTTTACATTTAAGTATGACTACATAATAGTAAAGTAACTCATAATGTGCTGAACTTTAATGTCAGATGTGCAGTCTTTAATCAATTGCACATTTTCATCTAAAGCACATAATTCTACCGTTCAACCAAGCTTAAACTTCTACTATATACTGCTGCACACTTCTAGGACTGAATATGCCCATTTTTAGCTTTTCAAAAATGGACAACATCATATCACTTGCCTCTTAGCAGAAAACTCCTTTTTGCACTGACATTTCAGGCTGGAAACTGCATCAAAGATGTCAGGAGTTGAAAGCCGCCGCTGCAGCTGACAGATTGAAAAATGCTAGAAACTGATCATTTTGTAATGCTGAAAATGAGTAGAGGGGATTCTAGACACTGTGGACATCAGGAAAAAAAAAAAAGTTCTTGCTGCAGATGTGAAAAATAGAAGCTCTTTTATTTTTCAGCCATGCTCTAAAACCAGTGCAGACATTTTGATCATAGCATCTTCCTCCACTGGGGATTAAGACATGTTCTCCACCTGTATGGGTAAAAACAAGAAACTTCATATATTCAGACAAAGCAACCCTCCTAGAAATTATGTTCATATACAACTAAAATATAACAAAATATAACATCAGAGCCCAGATGTCCACAGTGGTGTACAGGGTGACTATGGCCATGGATATATCACAGTCCCAACATGTCCTACACAGACATAGAAACTGGATGTGTGTAGAACAGACACTAGCTGCAGAAAATGTCAACGAACTGTATTTTCCATTTTTTCCTTCCTTCTTTCTTTTTCAAAGGCCCAGGTTGGGCTGGCACAGACAGAATTACATGAAAGAGACAGACACTGACTTTGAACATTATATCACAAATCTCCTTCTGCAGTGACATATATCATATTGCATGTGACCGACATGAAGTCCATATAATGCTCACTGAACTCTGCGAGATGTGCACTAGATAGACTCACAGGTCAGTCTCTTAACGCTTCGCTCAGTTAGAGACTGTGGACAATCTACCAGCTTTCATTGTTAAAACAGGGTGGAAATGATTAGAGAGTTAAAAAAAAAAAAAAAAAAAGCTGCATTGCAGAGCCAATCCCCAGTCTTTAGGGCAGCCCTTCATACTGGGGCAGTGACATGCAGTTCACTATGGAGGAGAATGGGGGCAAAGCATCATTTCAAGTAAGGAGTGTCCTTGACAAAATGTAAGGAGCGTAGGTTTGTCATTTGCATCTCCATAAATTATGCTAATTGAGATTCTGCTTCTTTTTGTATAAAATGTCATCTGTCTTACAATTTCACTCTGACAGTCTGATCTGGAATAAAGCAAGCAAAACAACCCAGTATATTTATTTTTTTACAAAACATGGAAGGAATATTAAGCTCTAGTGTATGTGACTCAGAAGTCAAGGGGCAGGGTGATTTGTGCAGGGTGACAAGCAAAGGGGAAAATATAAAAATATTTGTCATGGGGAAACAAATTCTCTTCTTTTCCTTTATCAGCAAACATAGTTGGTATATCTGCAGTCATTAAATATGAATTAAATTTAATTCACCACTGAGCTACTGCAAAACATAGGCAAACTGCTATTTTAAAAACATGCATTGAAACTAATCCCAGCTTTGTCGAGAGTACAGCACCATCAGATAGCTGTTTGATTTTGAAATGCTGAAATTTGTATTAGTGAGGAGCTAATTCGAGCTGAGATAGACTCTGAAGTTAATGTGATGTCTGCTGCTGTTGTTCCCTGCAGTTAAATTAGCACAAGTAATAAGATGATCGAAACCTGTTTATTGCAATCACTTGGTCTTAATGACTGTGTTTGTTCGTGGTCAGTGATTGAATATGTCCTTCATTTCATTACAACTCTCCCTCGCACCCACAGGACAACACAACCTGCTCATAAAACACCGGCTATCTCAATCTCTTTGTTTCAGTCTTGATTTCTTCTCTTTCCTTCCTCTTTCGCTCTGTGTTTTCTGTGTCTCTGTGCTCTCATACCCTGCCTCAGCCAATTTCTCTCTTTCCACCTAATGGAAGCCAAAGGGAGACAAAATGATGCTGTCATCAAACATGGTTTATGTAACAGTCATGGCACTGTGGGCTGTTTGCTGTGCTGCAGCCTCCTTCCGGCCTAATATCTCTCTCTTTCTTGACTTCCTACTCCAGAGACTCTTGCTGGCAGAAAAATTTGTGCAGGCTAATAACTTATCACAACCAAACCAACACCTGACACTTAGTCTGTCGCTTTGTGATCTATAAAATTACAATTGAGTACAACTGAGTTTATCTACAAGTATGTCAAGAAGTGCAGGGAATTAACAAAACTATACAAAACATTTCTATCCAAGACACCAACATTGTCCAGAAAAATGTCTCTGACCTGTTGCTAAAAGCATTCATCATAACTCAATAACTATGAAAGAAACCACATTTTGTCTTTATAGTGAAGTGTTGTTTGAATGCAACCCCATGCAAAGATATGCTCGTACATCCAAATAATAACACTTCATGAAGTAGAAATTCAAATTATTTATTTTCCATCTAATGATGTGGACCAATGATGATTAAAATGTGTATTTATTGATATACTACTAATATTATTACAGATTAAATATTAATGTTATATCACACTTAAAGATACACAGATGTTTCACAGCAAAAAAGAAGCCATGTGAATTCATAGTTTTTTTTTTATCATTCAATCATATATTAATTAATACATTTATTTATTTGTCCATGTCACTCACTTAAACATTTCAATATTATTCATACATCCACAAGGTATCCATGCTTGTGTTTGTGTGCATGCGTGCGTACAGGGATGCTGCAGGCGTGCCAGACGCAGAGACAGATGTGACAGTTTCAACTGTTTCCTGACAAGGTGCTGTTTGACCTTCTGAATTGCAGCTAGTGCTGATCTATCAGTAGCGGATCTCTTGCAGACATTTTTGCTCGTTAAAGCAAAAAACCTGACATGTAGAAGTGCAGTAAACAGAGATGTTACACAACAAAGAGGAAAGGAGGAGAGTTATGGGAACTGGAAAAGATCAAGAGAGTTTCATACTGTAAGTGTTCCTGTTTGTGGTGCCTTGTCATATGCAAATGAATACTGCAGGCGATATCTGATCAAAGCACAACCTCGTCTTTAAGAAGTTAGTGTTGTTATTATAATAGCCAAATTAAAATCAACTTGAATTTGGTTAAATGTGCCATTAAATAAGGTATGAAGATTGTAGGCCTCCAAGAAGTTATTAGAATACATTTTCAAAACATTTTCAAAGGCATAAATGTGTTAAAGTTATTAGATATGATGTTAGTATTCATTTACCGTCTGCCTGTCTTCTGTTTTCGGAAACTAGATATCAATATTGCCATTCTGAGAACACTTCACTCTGAATATAATTATCTAGCAATATTTTTAACTTTGCTACTTAATAATCAGAGGACGCTGCAGCTCCTAACCCCTGCTCTTCTTTTCAATGCGTATGCTGCCTCTAACTTTGTTGCTCATATACTACAAGATTGCCCTGCGTTTAACAATCAATGTAACACACACTAGAAAAGGCTTCTGCTAAATGCCTCAAATGTCAAAGTAATGCCAAGTAATGTGTCAAGCAACAATGTTTTGACATAAAGTGCTGTCTTGAATAACTGCTTGCCTCAGAGTTTCTGCCATAAACTCCTGTGTATTGTTAAATCAAAAATGTCTGAGCTCAGTGTCCCCTGAGGGAGCATCAATGGAGAAAGCAGCCAGACACGTACAGTACATCAGTCTTGTCTCAGTCCTGAGAACAGAGTGTCCCCCTTCACCAAGGATATCTCTGGCCGGTTGATAAGCACTGCATCTCCACAAGAGAATCACTTGAAACAAATGAGAAAAGGACTTTTTTTTTTTTACTATGCAGATGTCTTTTAACCTATAATTACCATGACATATAATATTTCGCCCATTCAAATAGAAGCTGAGGGTATCAGGACAATATTAATAACTAGTTGACAGAGACTAAGCTGTTAATTCATCTACTTAAGTGTCTCATCCTCGCAGTTTGTCTTATATTCAGTCAACAGCAATTTGCGGGACAGCAAATAACTGTCACCGGGAAAATGAATATAAACAACTGCTTGTTAAATTACACAACACTGCAGTTATAGAATATAAAACAACTAGCTTATCTTTGTCTGGTCTACTGCGTCTCCAAATTTTATAATATCCCAATTAAAATCCATTCATTTTCAGATGATTAAATTGACCGCTGCTGAAAGTGACTGCTGCTTTTCAAACAATGTAATTTAAGGTAAAATCCATCTTTTAATAACATTTCTAATTAGATTTTTTTTGTCAGGAAAGTAATAAAAGAGTTTTCTGACTAATGGTAGCATGTCATTTTAAAACTACTGTGAAAAAGTATGTTATTTGTTTGGTCTTTTGTTGAGCGTTTGTGAATTGCTGCATAGCAGTCACCCATGAGTCCATTACTCACAGTCTCTCTCGCTCTGTCTCTACCTCTCCCCTGATTCAATCCAATCCCATCTCAGTTGAATGAGATTTATCAACATTAAACAATATTGTCAAGGCGGAGGAGTACAATATACTGTCTCTCTGTCTGATTGTCCCACTCACTTCCCCCTCTCTTCCTCCCAGTTTAATATTGCTTAACTGAATTTACTTCAGTTACTGTAGTGCATTGGCATGAATGCTGTATAAACAATTTTGCCAAGGTGATCAGTTCAGTGGATAAATGATGAAGAGCTTGCCCTCCTTCTTTCTCTCACTAAATCAAATTAGCTTGATTGGCATGAATTTGTGATGAACGATATAAATTATGAATTCATAAAGCTCTGTGTGTGTGTGTGTGTGCGTTTGTGTGTGTGTTTTGCATTATCTACACACTCCTATATAGGCATGTAGGTATAATTACCATATACATCCCAGGCATTTCTTTCACTCTAACTCCTTTAAACTCTGAACTCTTTCTCCTACTTTTTAGGAGTGCTGCAATCTTTAAAGAAATAAATAACAATATACTAATCTTTTTAAGCAAAAACACAAACATGAGATAAGTCTACAAATAGTAGCTATGTGGGAATTGCAAGAATAAATATTAAAACCAAAAAAATGATGGACTCGCAATTTTCAAGTCTTTTCTTAAAACAACAGGAGCCCAAATGAACATTGAAATAGGGTTTTGGGTTTTTTTTTTTTTTGCTTTAATCATTCCTCCTGTTCATACTGACCATTATAAGATCCCTTCATAAAACACTTACAATATAAGTGATGTACAAAAATGTGTTTAAATGTTTATCTGAAGCTAATATGAGGCTTCAGCCGTCCAAATGAGTCAAATCAAGTAGATATCTTTCAATGTTACAGTCTTTTTAGTGTCAAAGTTCCTCTTTTTGTTACTATACTTCCTCCGCAGCTCAACAGGGCAACACTGTCTGAGGAAACACAAAGAGGGAATTTGATGCTAAAAAGACTGTAAATATGTCAGATATCCACTTGACCTTCAGAGAGCTTAAGCTTAAAATAAACTTTTTTAAATGCATTTTGACTGTGTGGACACACTGTGGATTTTGGCCCCCATCACTTACACTGAAAGCGCATTTGAATGGGGTCTTTTAATTGCCAGTATGAACAGGAGGAATGATTACGGCGAGGAAAACCTCTTTCAGTGTTCATATGGACACCTGACTGTTGTTTTAAGACAGACTTGTGAACCTATCCTTTAACTCCAAAGAAATGTTCCTGAAGGGCTGCGTCTACTATGAAACTGAATTACCCCTTTATTATCCCTGTTCCTAGACTTACTAAACAGACTCACACATTCCAATGAACTCCAGCAATCCATGTAAACCTCTTGTACAACAGAGACCCTCACACAGCAGCGTGTGTGAGGATGTGAGCAGCATCCAGTCACGTAAACGCGTGGAGGCTTTCTATTTGCTCAGGGTTTCGCAGCCTCCGTTGCCAGGTAACAAGGCACAGCGGCATTTCAGGAATTGTAGTTTAAAGGAGGTCGTATCCTCCTTACCAAGCCCACAAGGGAAGGGACATGAAACAACATATCCCAGAATGCAATTCTTATGGAAATGCCCTCCCCTTTTGAACACATGACTTATGGTACTCCAGTGAGTCACAATAACAGGAACAGTTTTCGTGCTTCATGTCCGTCTAGTATTTTTTTCGGTAACGTTAGCTTTTCTGTCGTTTGGTGTGTATTTAAGATGAAGCCGTGGTGTGTAGTTGTTGTTGTGTGTCTTGGGGTGGGTGTAATGGCCGGGAAATACTCTCGGGAAATGAACGAGGCCAAGCCGGGCAGCAGTGATGAACAGACGGTGGAGTTCAGGATAGCTAAACTCAACCAGGTGTGGGAAAAGGCTCAACGGGTACGTATGTGTCCGACAAGCTAAATAATCTTTACGATTAAAGTTTAGCTCAGCTGTATTGTTAGCAGCTGTAGAAACTGTAAGTAGCAGCGCGCCACCATTAGTTAGCACAAATCACCAGTGGTCAGTCAGTGAAGTCAATAAATACTAATATATATTCAGGTTGCAGCTTTTCTTACTGTGTACTTCATTGATAATAATGCAGTAGACGTAACGTACACATACAGGCTATAGATAGATAAGAGGAATTATCCACAAACTGGTGCCAGGTGGGCAAGCGTAGTTAGCTAAAAACTTACTTCAGTTATTAGTCGTGCAGATATTCTTTGTTCATTACATCGACATTTACAGCCAAGAAGCTGTCAAGCTTGGTTCTGTAAGGTTGTTGGGAAAACTTGTGAGCAAGGTGAGATAGCATGAGTACAATTCTACTCTTTCAAAATGACCACAGCTGAGGACCTTTTGGACAAGTTCGTTTACTAACCAGTGGCCCCAGTAGACCTCAGTCTGTGGTTCACAGCAGGAGACTGTAATTGTACACATCTTTCTGGTGGATATATGTCCGCTTCTGTACAAGGCAGAGCAACACTTATGTTAGGGTACTTTAGAGGTTATATCCAACTGCAAAAAGAAATGGTATTTTTGTAGGATTTTGTTTTTATCTTTGAGAACACACACACACAGAGGAGACCCATGTGACTTGAGTGCAAGTCCTTGAAAAGTTGGACATCTCCTCTGCAGTATACCATGCTATAATCAACATTTTTGGCCATCTTGCCTTCACCTGAGTCGTTCTTGACTGCTCATCAGACTGTTCCTGGTGCCCTTTTTATCAGACCAGTGCAGACTATGATCTCGAAATTCGTCATCATAGTCAATATAATTACACTTGTAGTATGTTTCCGGCTCAACTTGTAAAAAAGTTTCTCTAGGAACTGAGACATTTTCATTAAAGATTAAACCCACAGTAAACAACACTTAGCTACTTAAGAAAAATGTTTAGACACAGCTGTAACAGTGTGTTTGATCTGTCATTATATCGCTCTCCTTCTCCTGTCTGTCCTTCCTCACCACTTCTTCTCTGTCCTCACACCCTCAGTTCTCCCGCCTTCTGTCTGACTAACGTTATGTTATTTGGTTTGATAGATGCAGTTGTCTCCAGTGCGACAGGCCGAGCTGCACAGTGACCTGAAAATCCAGGAGAAGGATGAGCTGCAATGGAAGAAGATGAAAGTCGAGGGGCTGGATGAAAACGGGGAGAAGGAGGCCCAGCTCCGACGTAACTTTAATGGTGAGGCAGTCTCTGGGGCTGATCAATTCAGGATTCAGTTGAACCTCTAATCACTGAAGAGTCATTCTGCCCTAAAAAGTTTGCACCCTTTTTGCTGAAAACTGCATGTTTTTTTTTTTTTACAAGTAATGATGTTTGAAATGTAGGCCAGGACAATGTCAATCTAAACACTTGTTACTATTAACTAAATGTAAAAAATACCATAAAGAAGCAGGCTTTTCCCCTTGACTGGCAGGATAAATCTGGCTGTGGTAGTAGTGGGAAGCTGTGAGTGTGATCAGGGTGTTCCTTGAACAAGAGACCTTGGCTATTAGTGAACTTCCCTGAAGAATTCAAGGGTGAACATATATATATCAAGCTATTATACAGGAGTTTCAGCTCAGCTCATCTCAAAATCTGGGTTGGTGATGGTGATGTCGCCCCTGACGAAAATACAGGATTTTTTCTTTTTTAAAAAAAATAATCCTCGTGTCTTGCATATGGTACTCAGAGGTGCGTCATGTCTGATTAGAGGTTAAGAAAGTAAATGTATAGTCTATGAAACTTAGTATGAAACTTTATCAGTGTTGCCATCTAAAGCCAGTGCTTCAAAGAGATCAGTTGAGACTAATGATAGATCAAGCACAGGGCTTTTTTGCTCACCAGCCACTGTGGCTAGTGGTTTTTTAAAGTTACTAGCCACTCAGCATTTTCACTAGCCACAATTTCGTTGTTCTGTTTTATTTGATTAAAGTCGACTATGGTGTGCTTCAGTTTAATTGAAGAACTAGATTTACAATGCTTTAAATGTAAATGACCCCTGTAAACACCCAAATCAAGACTACATAAAATGTGAAACACTACAGTCATCGTTATATTTCTCATAAGGTTGTGTGTAAAGCTTCTTTTGTATGAAAACATGCAACCGATTAAGACAAAGACAATAAAACAGTAGCTTCATATTACATATAGGCCTAATAAAAGTGGTGCAGGGGTGTAGAAGATCAATTGAAAAGATAAAAATTAAACTGTAAAAACTTAGCAAGAGAAAAACTTTGTCTATTTAAGTATTTATGAACAACAACAATAGTAAATAATACAAAGTAGAAGAAATCTCTGCAGTAGAGAACAAGTTCTTTTGTCTAATCAATTCAGTTATTGCTAGCTGTGTGTGTGTGTGTTCGTGTGGATGCAGCCGTAAGGTCCGTGATGGGTGTGTGTAAGCAGCCCGACCATGCTCTCGTAGCTGCAGCAGTTTTCCTCGGATCGATCTGCAGCGCTGCTCCAGTTTATGACAAAAGAGTTCACGACACAGAACACCACCCGTCAAAGTGACTAGTAGGAGTGACTGTGTTACACGTCACCGCTGAATTCTACCCACATTTGGTGGGAGGATGCTAATGTCAAGCCCTGAGCAAGCACAATTTTTCCGGAGTTTGTTGTGTACTACAGTGTTCATGATAAAGGGTACACAAAGGAATGTCTCATACTGGAAAAGAAAGTTTATGTAAAAAAAACTAGAAGTTACTTTCCAGTCCAGCAACGGAGTCCCATAAGGAATATAATATCTGATCCCCATTAAGGCTAGGCAGTTGCTAACATCTCATGACAGACTCTCTGTAGACTGTATCCATGGCACATATATTTAGTATGTGAAAGGTTCGGAGAATGCATGAAACACTGACAGAAATATTTAGTTTTTTGAGTCTTTTCCTGTACTGTGTCTACGGTCTGTTGGGTTTGACAAGAGACAGAGCTGAACATCTTGCTTGTAAATTGGTTGATCTGACGGTGTAAGCTCATTTTACCGGTTGCAGTCACTGTATATCACTTGGGTCAAGAGCCTCAACTGCACACATAAAATATAAAGTATATGAGGCCAACAGCACTCCAGAGTTTGTCTCCAAGTTCCTGCATCCTGTTTATGAGGGTTTAAAACTAGCCCCCCTGTATGTAAACACTCTCCTTATGAGGTGTGACTGGTTAATAAGTGACACTGATGGGTTACTACGGAGTTGAGATGGTGCTGAATCAGCTGCTGCAGTAAAGGTTTACTGGAGCAGAATAATGAGGGCTGAGCCAAGTCCAACTTTGTGTCGTTTTCTAGCGGTCCAAAATGAAACAGGACTAGATTGCTGGTATATTATGCTGCTAAATATCGATTCTGCAACAAAACTGACAAGTATCGAAACTTAGTCAACAAATATGTGGCAACATCATCAGTTATCAGTCCTAGAAAGCATCTACTTGAATTTATGTCATGGCAGTTTGTGGATGCACAAAGAAATGTTTCTTAAAGGGAAACTTCGGTATTTTTCAACCTGGACCCTATTTTCCCATCTTTTTGTGTCTATGTGACTAATGGGGACAGCAATTTTTGAAATTGGTCTAGTATTGAGCGAGATCGCTTCAGCCAGCAGCCGCAAAATGGGCTACAATGGAATCTGACGGGGCAATAGCGCCCTGTCAATGTACGTCTACTAAAAGTGCTTGTTTTTGCCACTGACAGGCTCAGATTGTTACTATAAGTGTCTGAAAGCATTATAGAAAGGATCATACAGAGAAATGAAATGTTTTTCTTTACCTTTTGCTTGATCCAGTCTCTTTGTTATTGTGTCTAACCAAGTCTTTGCTCAAGAAGAAGTCTTGTTTTGAAATCTCATGAGAGTTGAGTTGTTGTTGAATTCAGCTAAATATTCAGTGCATATGCATATTTGATGCAGTGTTTCAAAAAAATTGTCGTGGTTGTGTTTTGCAGTGATCTTGGCTAAGTATGGGATGGATGGGAAAAGGGACACACGGCCACTGGAGAGCAACTCCCTGAAGGACCATGACGCCAAAGAGGGAGACATATTTGATGATCCCAGGCTGAACAAACTCTGGAACAAGGTGTGATATATGTTGGAACCGGTGCCTTTTTGTAGTGTCACTGTGTCACTTTTACAGCTTCCGCGTTGCTGCTGGTGGATAAAAATCTACCAACGATGTTACAAAAACATAAAGACATGAACTTTGAATCAGCTAAAAAAGAATGTCTCTCAGTTTCAAATAAAAAAAGAGCAAGTGCACCAAACATTTGATAAGATTACAAGCTTACAGTTACAAGATTCTCACCCAGCAGCACCAACAGTCATTAAATGAAGCTTTTACACCAGACTCAATAACTTCATTATTGTGTTAAAAACATTATTTTCTAAAGCTTGTGCAATACATGAATAAATGACACACCGGCACACAAAACATGCTGTTTGTGACAGACAACAAGTTAAGTATGCAGCTAGTTAGAGAAAGGAAATGGAGAGTTTTACTCTAGCTCTGTCAGAATTCTCCAAATTACACTTTTTAAAACTGAAACTTAAATCCTGATTATAAATTAATCTTAATCTTTGACTATTTTCATTTTTGTGAGAGGGGTTAACAATGTTTAAATACATTCATATGTATATTATACTTACATTAAACATGTTTATTACAATTGCAAGAAATAACTTGGAACTGCAGTGATCCTATCTAGAATCCTTTTCCATCCAAAATACGCCTGTTTTTACTGCTACATTGAAGTTTGACTCTTCTATTTCTCCGATGACTCTTCCCCTGCCAGGCTGAGAGCTCAGGCAAGTTTTCCAAGGATGAGCTGATGAGCCTGAAGAGAGAGTTCCAACACCACAAGGACAAGATGCACGAATACAATATCCTCATGGATACTGTCAGCAGGACCGAGGGTGAGCCGCTCGAATAACTCCCTCTGCTCTCTCGCTGAGCAGAGGTGTCACACCGCCTCTGCTTAGTTTTATTGGTATTTTCTGAGGCCAAGTCTTCGAGTCTTTAAGCCCTGCGCTCCTCTCCTCTGCTGCTTCCTTGATGTTTGAAATCTCTAAAGTTTTCAAGAAAGCTAACAACTAAGTAGCAGTTTGATAACGGCACACACTTCGCTAGCTCTTTACTGCTCCTTAGGGTGTGTTTTCTGTATGAAGTTATGTGTTTATCACAAGTTGGCTCCTAAGCTCATACAAGGATAATGCTCAAGTTAAAAATTTACATATTCAAATGAAACTAGGGAAATTCTGCAGAGAAATAAGGCAATTTTCTATCTTTCAGTGCTGTTTTCAAAGTAGATTACTGCAAAGAAGAACACCTCCTCACTCTCTATCACCCTTATTTGGCTGTCACCCATTCTGCTGATGAATAGGTCAGTCATGTAAAAGTCAGCATCCAGTCAGAAATGCTCTGTGTTGTGTTTGTTGAGGCGATGTATCCACTCCTCTGGTCATATGTGTAGGTGGCAGGTACCACATGTTGCCACCCACCGCTCTGCGCTCTATCAGCTCTTGTCAAATCTCATCAAGCCGGGAGTTTTAAACCGATGCTGACAGGCCTCAGTGTGTCTCAGATAGACAGCGGCGAGGCCGGGCACGTCTCCTTTTTGACGTGACTGACACTTCGCAGCTGTTTCGTGCCAGAACTTTTCTGTTAGTGCTCACCATGCGCTACGTCTCTCGCGAACAAGCCGGAGGTATTTTTCTGCTTGTCTGATGCATTTAAATATTAAGCCAATCACACGTTGCCTTGAGGGGAGTCTCCGCGCACCACCACACCACCGTCACTTCCATCCGCCGCCTGTCGAGGTTCCCCAGTTTTCATTTCCGCTTCACTTTGACTTTTTTTTTTTTTTTTCTTCTTCTGATCCAAATGTCAGCGGAGTCAGTGTGGGTGCTATCCAGTTATCTCCTCACCTTTTTCCAGGGTGAGACAGGCAGGAATCTGGTGTTAATCAATGCGATAAGGCTCATAGGCTAATCAAGGTTCTTATGAAAAAATAAATGATATCTATAATGTATGATAATATAATCTAGATGAAGTCATAAATATAAAACTTTTACAGGTTATTCTATGGCTACTACTAAACTCTCCTTATTAAATTTTGCCTCTCTGTGTCTCTTTCATCGCATTAATCTCCTCTCTTCTCCCTTACTAATCTCTCTTCTTCATGCTTTCTTGTCTCGTTTCCTCTACTCTCTAAACCGCCATAACCTCCCACCCGACGGCTTTTGACTCCTAACCCGCCCCGTCACCACCCCTTTTTTTTTCCCCATCCGTCTGTTCGTCTCAACAGAAATACACAAGAATGTGATCTCTCCCCTGGAGGGCGACACCAAAGAGCATGTGCTGCACCAGAAGCACACGGAGCTGAAGCAGAAAATGAGAGACCTCAACCAGGGCTTCGAGCGCCTCCGCAAGCTCAGCCACGAGGGCTTCACCGAAGACAGTGGTGAGAGAAAGCGCACACACACACACACACACGACACAGCTTGTCTCTTCCTGCATATCAGTCTCACTCTGCATTTATCTCATCAGCTTAATCACTGGGATTTGTAATCATAATAACACGCTCCGCCATATCACAGTTGGAGAGTGTTAATATGCTAATGGATTAACGTAAGCGTTTTGTGCTTTTAGTTTCAAATTTAATATGTTTCTAAAAGAGGGAAGGATGCAAAAAAAGAGGTTGTTTAAAGCAGCAACCATCCAGTGACGTAGAACAGCGTGTACTTGTGCTGTTTAAGTCGGAGAAAACATTCATTACTCTCTCATGATTGAATTTTATTTTAGTTTTTTATCTCTCCACTCCACACAGACGTTAACATGTAACTGTTTTCGCTGCTTTTGGTCTAGTGTATAGCAGAGTTTGTGTGTGTGTGTGTGTGTGTGTGTGTGTGTGTGTGTGTGTGTGTGTGTGTGTGTGGAGTCTCTGTAGTGAAGGTTTCAGTGGGTGTCTGTTGGAGAGTTTAGATAAAGGTTATGTTCCTTCTGCTGATTCATACTGACTCCTTTACTTTCTCTCTCCTCGTTCCCCTCAAGCTGTTTTTTCGCTTTTCACTCGACTATTTGTTCTCGTCCTCCTTTCGCTTCCCGCCTCCTCTTAGACAAAATGGTCTTAATCTCCTTCTCTCTGTTTTCTCCGTCTGGTTTTGTTATACCTGCAGTTTTGTTGTGCTTAAGGAGTTTGCGGAGTGAAAAGAAATCTGTGACAGCACCTCAAGCTGAGATTTGAATTCAAGCAGTTTTCGTCTCTTTTTTATTTTGTTTGTATACACCAAATTATTGAGCAACTAGTATAGCTGCTTGTTGTGATTGTATTGTATAAAACATCTGCTGTGGCTGCTCCTCTTCAAAGCTCCCTCCCTCATGAGTGCGCAAGTATTGGTGAGGCTCCAAACTTGTCTCCCTGGATAGTTTATCGCTTCATCTTTCTGTCTATCTGTTCTTCCTCTGTAGAGTTTCGGGAGCCCCGAGTGATTGAACTGTGGGAGGCTGCCAAGAGAGCCAACCTCACTGACGATGAGCTGGACTCTCTCAAGGTAGCTCTTACATCTCTTGTGACAGTGTTTTGGACACTTCTGCTCTCACCAGTTTGTTTCCAGATAACAGTTTTTTTTGTTGTATCACAGTACTGCAGTCTAACTCTTAGAATTAATATTGCAGAAACTTTTTAATCAAGTGCTCGGCATCTGCTGCATTCACTTTTGTAGTTTACTTTTTTAGCTAAGTGCTACTTGTGTAAGGTAGGTAAGCCATGAAGCCTAGAGCACATCATTATGATAACATCTTATGCATTACACATTTGACCCAAGTATTCCACTCCTCCTATCTCTCATTGTGCTCCTTCAACCTTTTGTCATACGGGCAGAGGATTGCAGTGAACAACTCAATTTCTTTTTTAAAGATATCTGGCTTCAAGATCAGATGTATCACAGGGAAACATTCGGCTGGGATTTTCTCTACTTTAGACGCATATTGGCTCCCTTGCGCAGCCATCCATGTAACTGACGGCGAACTGAACTTACACTCCTCTGTGTTGACTGAACTTTACTTGTTCATTTAGGAGGAGCTGCGTCACTTCGAGACCAAGGTGGAGAAGCACAGCCATTACCAGGAGCAGCTGGAGCTTTCTCACCAGAAGCTACGACACGTGGAGGCTTTAGGAGACAAAGAACACATCAAGAGGAACCAGGAGAAGTACAACACACTTGCTGAGAAGACCCGGGAGATGGGCTACAAGGTAAGGAGGGATAAAGAGGGTCATCTGTTAGCTTTTACTCCACATTCTGCCATCAAACACCACTGAGCTATTTCCAACGGCTAACTGCTGCCTGCTATAGAAACTAAAATGGGTAAGGAATAAAACATTGTTATAGTGTCCAGAGAATGCAGTTACACAGAAACAGGGGACAAAGGTTAACAACACCTGATATTGTTCCTGTCACAGAAGAGTAGACTCTCTCATTTGTGGACTCGCAGCACAACAGTTTTTTGTAATAAACAAAAGGCTGTTGACAACTGTTCAACTTTTCACAAGAAAAAACCTGTTATAAATATTGTACATTGTATTAATATTTACACATATTGTATCATCATGGTTATTAGGAAACAAGCTGATAACCAAGTGTATCACAAAGCACCAGGATAAACCCAAGCATTCAAAAAACGAGTGAGCTCTGGTGATTTATTGGAGATGAATCTTAAAAGTTGGAGCACTTTTCGTATTGTAATAGATGTGAAGTCCACATATTCAGTTCATTCCTAGACGGTATTAGTAAAATTAAGTAATATCCTTGCAGAAGATTGAGGAGAGTCTGAGGTGAAATTCACAATGAAAACAACCAAAACTCAATGTAGATCTACTGGAGTTTGTCAGTAGTTTAAGGCCAGTGTTTGTGCCTTTGTTTATATTTGAGATAGAATAAAAGTTGAATAAAAGGGAGAGACAAGTTCGACACTGACTGTTGATTCTTTGACTTGATTTCAGATGAAGAAACATATGCAGGACTTGAACAACAAGATCTCTCGCCAGGGACTCGTCCACAATGAGCTCTGAGAAGCTCAGCTGATGGTCATCATCTCAGTGAAGGTTCAATGAACTGAAATAATTTCCTCTGCAGCACACAACATACGCCGCCACCCCCCCCCCCCCCCCCCCCAATTCCCTTTCAACTACTGTAAAAGAATCAGTGTTTTCCATGGGAGGTTTTCTACTTTTCTAGTGTTAATAGTTGTTGATTTGTTGTTGATTTTACAAAATCGCTGAATGAATGAATTGTGGGTTGTTTGTACATATTACGCATATGTGAGATTTCTTATAAATCAGCTGGCCTTATTGTGATAACTAGTCAGATGATTTAATCATGGTACAGATGAAATAACGATGGGATAGTTTACACACTAGTCTGGTACAGCTAATGACAGGCAGATGTAGAAGAATTGTCTGGTTGTTGTGCAAAAACTGAAAATGTAGCAGCACTCACAGAAAAACAAATTTTGTAGGGGTTGTTTTTGAGGGATAGTTGAGTCCACTTAACCAGATGATGTGGTTTAGCTGCTGAGTGATGGTCGAGGTCTTGGGGAACAGCAATATAGGAATATTGGCACATTGGTAGCTAGACAATTAGTCCACACCTGTCTGTCATTAGCTGTGCAAGTAATAAATGCTACATCACATACTGTAGGCTGTTACCAGTGTAGTAACTCATACCTTGGCCCGCTCAAATGTGGTCATGTTACTGATATTGTCTTATCAATATGAGATGAAGATGCTCTGTAGATTCAGATAACAAGCACTGAAAACTTGGGACCTGAAAATGTAACAGCAATCTTTAATGTTCAGTAAGATACAGGTGCCAACAACATACAAACAGTAATATTTGAAAAATATAGTTTAATATTATTCATATTGTCTTGGCATAAATAAAAGCAAATACTATTTACACATCCTGTAGAAGAAAGCAGCTCCTGCAGAGACATTAACAGGCTATTCTTGGTAAAGAGCTAACTTTTTCTGACTCCCCCCCCCCCTCTTGTTGTTTCTCCTCGTCTCCTCCTCAGACACACTAGTGGGGAAACACCACCATAAAAATAAATTAGTGTCAGATATTGGACAATTTGTTCCGATGATATCAAGAGGGAGGTGAGAAATTGGAACACACACTGTGCTCTTCCATTCATCAACTCCTGCCCTCTCACAGACCAGAAGCAGAGACATTGATTACAGTGATGAATGTTACTGGCTGGCTGATTACTCAGTCATGTCCTGCTTTGGCCACATGGGCCTGGATTAATGTAATTTGCACCTGAGATATAACTCTAAGCTGCTTATTTCAATCGAACGCTTTCAAGCTCTGATGTGGAATGATAGCCAAGCAAGCTGGGACTCTTAACGGTCGATTGTAGAGTGTCAGTGTGATGAGGGAGGCTTGATCTCATTGTGTGATGATATTCTGCTCCAACCCTGTGATAAATAATATGAATTTATACCATGGCAGTTGGTGACCTCTTGGTTAGAGTGGTAACAACAAACAGACTCACACCCAAACAGTGCTCCAATCAGGAAAAAAAGTTAATCTAGCCAGAATATGAAATAAATTCAAGCTTAACAAATTACAATGTGACATCACAATACATCGCTGTATATCTGTGTCTGCTATCTAGAATATCAGTGGTAAACATCAGGTTTTGGTTTCAGATTAAAGCCATTTTCTACCAACATTCAAGTGAATTTTAAAGGCAGTTATAACCAGTTTCCCCTCTGACATTTGTCTCAGCAGACATAAGTGCCATGCAGCCCAAAAAATTTGGGGGTAAAAGTCATCAAGTGAAATGTAGGAACACTGATTTAAGTATGCAAGTGGGGTTGAAGGAAACTGCACACACAAAGAAATGACAAACATCCATAAGCAGCTATACAAGAGACTTCCCAGGCATTTCCTATTTTCTTCTTATTCTTAGTGGAATGGATTGTTTTGCAGGAATTTCTGTTCACTGGCAGTACTGTGTGTGTATTTATGAGTATGACAATGATTGGTGAGCAATGTAGCTTATTCGAAGAAATGCAGAGAATCAGCATTGAGAACTGTTTTGAAGTGTCATCGAGTTGGGCGTAGCAAAGTCAGGTCGGTGGCCCTCGCCGCCTGCTCTCCAGCTGAGTCAGTCTGTCCTGCCTGCCCTGAACGTGCTCCGCCCCCACTCTCTGAGCCGTTTCCATGGCAGCGATATCTAGGTGGGCATACCCGATGGAGCCCTCTTCTGGTTGGGTGGTACCAGTGGTAAAAGGGGAGAAAACAGAAGAAATGTGTGTCTGCAGTATGACGCATTAACTTAACATTGTGACATACAACAATGACCTCTCAATACCTGGGATGCAACGTTACTTTGACCTCATACGGAGCTGAACCTTACACCATTTTCTTATGACAACATTTTCTTCATTGTTAGTGCTGGAATATATCGATAAAACATTCATTTTTATCTGTGTGATTTTAAAAATGCACACGTTTTCAGTTTGCCAATTAACACCTGATCATTTTTAAACATTCAGATCGCTGGAAATTATTTTGTCACTGCTGTTAATTGCTTAATTTTCACCGTCCAAAAATGTATTACTAGGCTCTGAAGCAGCAATAAAAATTAAATTCATGTCTGTTCCCAGAATAAACAGTTTCTCCTTATTCCTTACGGGTAAAAATCAGCCTCTGTTTCCTTACACTTCTTCAAATATCACTGATGGATACAGAGAGGCAGATCAGAAAAATAAGTAGCAGCAGGATGCTCTCAAACAAACCAAATGAAAATGAAAAAATCTGCTCTGTAAATTTTTTAGTCTGTACATCTGCCACGCTTCTAGTTACAAGCCGGTGCATGAGAAAGATAGATGACATTTAGCCAAAAAGAACTGATATTTGCAAAGCAACGGGACACTTTCTAATAACCCTGTGCTGTTCTTCCTTCCTTCCTCCTGTCTTTGTTAACTTTCCCTCATGACAGTGGGTGACATTCTGTAATGCACTATATGCATTGTGGGTGGCAGAGAGTTGGGGGGAAAAACCTGACACAAAGGCTGATGTAAAGATGGAAAAGGAAGAAGCAGCAGGAAACGAAAAATAGAGATTTAAAATGTCCATTTAAGGCTCGGTGTTCTTACTGGGTCTGCAGAGCTGCAAAGTGTTACCTCTGACAGCACTGTGTGGACTGGAGACTGGAGATGAACTGGGCTCCTGCAGGTCCAGCTCTGTGTAGAGGAGCTCTCTGTTAGTTCTAGCTGGCAGGGGGCTAATAGGGATGTTGACATAATTAACAGTGCTGTCACTGTGTAGCCCGGTGTCCAGGGGTGCAGATGGAGGAGCTTCACTGTGAGACTGGAACATACCTGAGAGAAAAATCCAAAAAAAGAGAGCTCTTTAGAGTGGTTGCCCATTTGATCCTTGCCAATAAATTGACAATTAATCAATAGTACGCCACTCTTGATAGAAAAACACCAAGACAAACCTGTTATACCTGGCAAGTATGACACATATGACTATTAACTCATCAGAAATTAGGTAATACTCTTACCGCAAGCTGATGTTGGGCGACGCATGCTCAGTGTGACAGGCAGAGGCGGAGGTCCAGAGGGAGGCAAAGAGGGCAGCCACCTCTTCAGACCTGCAAACTTATTACCAACATCCCCACTGTCATCATGTTCCTCTCTCACACAGAGAGGAGGGTCTGAATGGGAACACAGTTTAACACATTAGTGTTTGACACTGACACAGTTCCACTTCAATTCACACAGTGGCAGCGAGACAATGAGACACAATCACACTGCACCTGGTTTATCTGCAGAAGGTGATGGACCTGAAGGTGAGTTGTCAACCTATAAAGTAAGTGACAAAAGGATTATTTAAAAGGTTTTATCTTGAAGCACTGGAACACCTTACTCTTTCCTTCTGTATCTGTAAAACTTAAGCTGCCTTAAAAGACGGGTTCAAAATTTTTCAAGTCTTGTCTTAAAACAACAGTCAGGTGCTCAAATGAACACTGACATGTTTGTCTTGCTACAATCGTTCCTCCTGTTCATACTGACCATTCAGAGATCCCTTCATAATGAACTTTCAATGTAAGGGATGGGGGACAAAATCTACAGCCAAAGAGTATTTAAAAGTTTACTTGACACTAATATGAGGCTTCAGCCTTCCAAATTAGTCAGATCAAATCAATATCTTTCAAAGTTACAGTCTTTTTAGCGCCAAAGTCTCTTTTTGTTACGATCCTTCTCCTGCAGCTCAACAGGAAAACACTGTCTGTCGAGATACAAAAAGGACATTTCTTACTAAAGGGACTATAACTGTGAATGATATTATTTATTTGACTAACTCAAACTGCTGAGGTCCCATATTATCAGAAAAAAATTTTTAATACATTTTTGCACCAAAAACAACAACTGGATTTTGTCTCCCATCACTTACTTTACATCGAAGAAGAATGGAGAAAGGAAGAGTGATTATAGCAAGCAAAATCTGTTTCAATGTTCATATGGACACCTGATTTATCCTTTAACTTATCCTTTAATGCTCCCATCAGTTGCTTTAAAGACATCATCATGTTTATCTGTGACATGGTAAAATGTAATGTAACAGTAGCTAAAATTAGCCACCATAAGATACTGGTCATACCAGACCAAGTAAGGCTGTAGCAGCAAAACCACTGAGTGTATTGAAATGAGAAAGAGTGTTTTTTTATTTATTATGAACTCAACTATTCATTTTAAGAGGAAGACTGGTATTTCTTCTTTTAAATGTTACATAATCACAACCTACTACAGTTCTTTTTACAAGCCACATAAGCAAGTAAAACCTTACCGGTGTGAAGCAGCTGTTCCTTGCAGACCGCAACTGCTCTGGTGAAATGTAGTTGTCTAAATCATGACTGCACTGTGTGGGGAGATATGAGAAGTTATCGTCATGGCAGGGTTAGATATTTGTCCTGGCAACATTCAACACTGACACTCAAATAGGAAAACAGTAACTTTTTAAAATATTGAGAAACAAGGACAAAAAAGATGGTGAAAGGAGAGGAAATGCAAGCAGCCGTGGACAGAAAGATTTATAAAGGGATTGATAAGGAGAGAGAAGGAAGTGTGAGGGCATGAGGTGAAGAAATGCGGGTGTTACAGAGCCAAGAGAACAGAGCTGACATCTTTAAGAGGTTGCAGACAGGAGACAAAAGGATAGCTGGCTCAGACATTAGAAATCTCTGACAGTGTGTCCCAATTTACCACTTTCTCCTGCCCACACCAGCTAACAACGCAGCAGTCTCCAGCTTTAGGAATATTCTCTGTCATATGGTTTGTTTCAGTGGACATGAAGCAGGAATCATCTTATTAACAGACATGAAGAGTGTGTTTTTTTTGCCACGTTGAACCGCTGACACTTCAGAGTTGAGGATTGATGAATAAAGAAAACTCATTTGTGCTTCGTACAACAGGATTCTCCTCTCTGAGGGTTTCTGTCTGTTTCATCACTGCTCATTAACTTTCTGGGTCCCCTTTTGCTCTCTCTCTCCAGCGTACACATGCTATATAATGAACGCACACGCGCGCGCACACACACACACTCCTACACAAGCTGTCAGAAATCACAAGACATGCTGCTTCCTTTCCTGCTCTGATAATAATTTGCTCGCTACAAGGGGGAAAGCACTTTTCACAACCCATCAGAAAATTAATTATACACAATGTGAAGAAGTCTCTTCTGGGGGATTTTGGGGTTTCAGACAAATGTATCAAAAGGAAAATAACAGCAGCTCTAGACAGGTTTTTGATGGAAACTCACACCTCATTTTTTACAATTTTTGCTTTCCTATATGGGCGGTTCATTGGCTCAGAGATGAGCACTGTCACCCTGCAGTTATAGAAGGACCTGGGTTTGACTCACTGTCACATATGTCTGGTGTTTGAATCTTCTCACCATGTAACCGATGCCTGTGGTCTTCAGACCAAAGGCATCCAAAGTCCTGACATTGGATGTCTTTGGGACATCCAAACTCCCCATATGGAAGAGACAGAGAAGGCATGCTGTGAGTGCAGGAAGGCAGCCAGGCAGGCAGTAGCACAGCATGAGCTGGTGTAGCTCACAAATGGTTAGAGAAGTTTTTGCTCTCCGAGTCCTGTGTTGCAGTGGTAGTGATGAAGAATATTGTGTACAGAAATAGTTAAGTTTAGGTATCATTCTTCCTTGGCATTATGCAGTGTTTTCGAGGGCAGCTACCCAAGTGAGTCATTTGGTTGAATAACAAGTAGCAGAATATATGTGAAGAGGCCAGATAATTGCTACTTGAACTGCAGGTGCATCAGTCGCAATCACTGCAAAATTATGTAAGGCGGAAAGGGCAAAAATGAAAATGACTACATAGGCCAAACAGAATAAAACTGCACTTACAAAGAGCAGCAGTGATAAAACATACAGTATATCTTCACTAAGACCGACTAAAGAAACACTTAATGAGCAATTTGCTGGACAACCTATAACCTCAAAAATTACCATAAAGTTGAACCAACATTTCTGACAGGCAATATATCTATCTATATCTATCTACATATATATATATACATACATACATATATGTATATGAATATGTATATATATGTATATATATGTATGTATCTGTTGCTGTGTTAGAAGGTTGTAAGTCCTGCACTTTATGACAACTTTCGTGATGTTTGTGCCATATTTTCTTTCCTTTCCTTTTATTACCTCTGATCAATCAATACAGGTATTCCTGTATTGATTGATCCTCGGGTCTTGTGATACATTCTATTTGTGGAGCTCCCAGTTAATTTGGACTTTGGGAACTTCATTTGTGAACTGCATTTCCCATGTGTACTTGCATGAATAGGCACAGGGTTGCTCTATTTAATGTCATTATACCTTTTGAGATTCCCTTGTGGCAAATATTCACCCTGATGAAGGTCTGATTAATGAAAAGTGTTGAAATGTGGTCAGGATACAGATCTATCCCACTAGCACAATAGAGCATTACAGGTTCTCAGAAGTTAAGAGTGCATCCCAAAATTATTACTGTCGGAATATATAAGAGAGGTTCTAATTTTTGTCACTTGTTAAGAGAGAAAAAAGACATTCAGAGCTCACTCCGGGATGCCTAAATTTACAGAGAACTCTATTACAGCTAAACTTCTTTGACAGCAGGTGCCAACTTAGTAACCTCAGTAATATCACTCACCCAGCCTCTTTCCTTATTCCCTAACATCCAAACCATATTTCTACTGGGGAGCTCATCCTAGCTTATTAGCACAAGGGATAGTTATATAAGATCCCATTTATTCGGTCAAGAATAAAAAAAAAAATACCACTGTGGGCTTAATAAATGCAAGCAGGCACATTAAAGAGAGATTAGCAACTGTGGGAGCAATCCAAGAGCTGGAGTAAGTGATTTGCATGATGATTTGCAAACATCTCGTTTCATTTCATTAAGTCTCTATTGTTAATGTAAATGTTAGCACAGAGACTAAACTCCCAAAGAGAGCTTGAAGCTGGGAAAAATATCAGTTCAGGGCAGAGATTCAATTATATAATGATGAGAATCTGTTTACATTCTTGGATTGTACTGTATTATAATGTGATTAACCAAATCTCCTCAGGGTGATTAGACTCTAGTATTATGAAAATGTTTCAAAAAAGCATATTTTCTCTTACTTAGAGCCTGTTTAAAATATAGAACTGAAATGATCCAGTTCCATACATGGGGGTTTAAGTCCATAAAGGACTTAAAGGACTTGTACATGTAGTCTGAGCCTTAGCTAACATGATACTCATGTATAGTCTCTCCTGTGTGAAACATTCTGCTCAGTTGTTTTATTGATTGATTGAAAGAGTGTGAGACCATCAGTACCTGTGTTTCTCCACAAACAAAGCCTCCAGGTAACAGCGGTGATCTGGGTGTGGACCTCCCCTCACTGTCCACAGAGGGCGCCCTCTCACTGCCCCAGGAGTGTGAGCGCTGCATCATGGGCTGACGCTGAGCCCTGGGTCCTGTGGGGCAGTTGTTGAACTCTTGTCCCTGGCTACCACCCCCATCCCCACCGCTCCTGCTGTCCCTGTCCAGCCCAGGTGGGCCTCCCTGGGCTGGGGGTTCCCTCAGGGACAGGGTCTGGAGCAGACTCCTTGGGGTATCATACTGCAGTCTGAGCAGGCTGGGGATCTGGTACTCCTCACCGTGCCCCTGAGATGGACAAGAGCTACATCTGGAGGCACAAGAGCGGGAGGAGGAGGTAGCACCACTGAGCTCTGGGGTATGTATGGACTGAAAGGGAAAAGGAGGAGGAGGAGGAGTGGGGGGAGGAGCAAAATGAGGTGAAGAAAGAGGAGGTGGGGCAGGTAAACTGGCCACGGAGCCAAAGTCCTCCCCTCCTCCCTGACTGGCCGTGTCCAGACTCCCTGTGTATGAGGAGAAGCTCCCTGAGTAAGACGACTGACTGCCTGCCGCTATCCCAATCCCACTGTCTAATGAGCTCTGCCGCCCGCTGTCATGGAGACCACGAGGGTGGAGCTGGGCGGAGGACGGACGAGTCCCAGAGTTTCCCATCACAGCCGCATAAAGCCGGTCATCTGAGCTGGCCAAAACCTTCAGCGTGGATGAGCTTGACGCAGTCTCGTTGGAGAGGTGCGGCCTAGCTAACGGCTCCGCCCACAGTGGAATTCTGCTTCCATAGCTTGCGTCTGATTGGCTGGAGGAGGAGCTGGAGATGCTGCTGTGGTCGTCCCCGGCAACAGATGTACTGCAGCTGTAAGTGGAGGCTGAAGAGAAAGTTATTGCTGAAGTAATTTATTAACCAATCCGCAAAGTGACACAGACACACACTGAGATGCATTCATCCTACACAAACCAGAAATTAAAACTGCTGTATACACAACATTTAATTAATAATATGTAAATCAAACTGTTAGTTTGTCTCTGGGTACAGAATATTGTGACCCTGTGAAATTCATTTTCAATTAACTGCTCTCATTCGCTACAGTTCAAGTCCTCTGCAGGCGTTTCTATGCGGTGACGGCAGAAATCATGAAGGCTTACTTTCCAAGACTCTCTCTGAGCTTTGGAGGCAGTCAGCAAAAACAAATCATACTGAGCCTCACATTTCTGACTAATATACACACATAATTATGACTATACTTCTCTAGAATGGCCTCATAAATATAAACCAGTGATTAAGCCTTTGTGTGGACAGACATCCAGTGAGCTTGAGGAGACAAGGTTCAATGATGAATAAAAGACTCACAATTTACAAGCCCTAAGATGATGCATGCTATCCCCCTGATACATTACAGTGCTCATGTTGGTTACTCATAAATAGCTTGAAGTGAAGTACATAGAATAATGTACCTGTGCTGCTCGCTAGGCTGCAGTGAGACAACATGCTGAGTCTTTTCTCCAGATCTGATGCCTCCTGGCTGATCCGTTCTTCTGCTGAGGCTGGGTCAGCGTAGGGATCCGCTGTTTGTACATTACACACAGAAAGGAACAGACACACGCACACACAAAGACATCATAAAACCTTTAGACTGCAGGGGAATGAAGGACACATTAATACACACAGATTTACCATTTACAATTTGACATTTTGTATTTACAACAGATAATGTTGTATTTGCATCTTAACTTCCTTTACTGGCTTATCTTTGACTGATTTCCGATTCTTTTTATAAGACTATTAACTGTATAGTAAGTGTACTGGGAGTAAAAAATACTGATTAAATTATATGTATTTTTACCACAGACACTGTGTTGTAAGAGCCCTACTGTGCTCATCAACCTCCTCCTTAAGATGTCTGCAATGTATATGTGTCTCCATCTGTTACACTGGCTTGTAAATTTAACATCTCCCAGAGGAGGCTATAGACACCTCGATTATCTGTTGGAACATCAATTTAGTGTAAAACCCTGCCAATTACACACTTAATGCCTACTATATATAC
This sequence comes from Thunnus albacares, assembly GCF_914725855.1. Classification (NCBI taxonomy): domain Eukaryota; kingdom Metazoa; phylum Chordata; class Actinopteri; order Scombriformes; family Scombridae; genus Thunnus; species Thunnus albacares. The sequence continues at coordinate 9,754,182 of NC_058108.1, read as the reverse complement.
ATACTGTGGAGGCGGGTGTAAGGGAGGAGGCCTCTGGGGTGTAAGAGTGTGTGTGTGTGTCATTGTGCGAACGTCGCAGTGGGTCAGGGTGTTTGTGTGTATAGGTGTCAACAACCTAACCCCTGGATCTCTGCCTCTGGACCGGAGCAGCTAATGCTAACGTGCAGATGCCAAGTTTCTTCACTACGCTATGTGAGGTGTCAGCTAACATTTGCTAACGTTGCTAGTCTATGCTAATTATAGCTGCTTCACAGCACTGAATGTCGTGAGGTTACAGTGGGGCCCAGAGCAGACTGACTCAGGCTGGCTGACACTAGAATAAAAGTTACAGGGAGGCTGAAGTTTAACTGCGGCCACTTTCAACCTGGATGCTATTTTTCCATTTTTTTTCATTAGACTGACGTGATTCTGACCCAACTCTAACCACCTACAGGCCTACAACTATGCACAGAACAGATGTTAGCCTGTCTTTTTATTTGTCAAATCCAATCCTACTATATTCACTTTGTAACATGTACAACGTATAGATGTATATTTTAGTCGTATTTTCAGTATTTACATTACTTTAATTGTAGTCAAAGTAGCAATAATGTGAAAACACTCCATCACAAGTCACACATTCAACATTTTACTTAAATACAGAAGTTCTAGCCACAAATTAGTTACCTCTGAAATGTAGTGGAATATAACTATAAGATGTACAAAAAAGGGATAATCAGTTAAAGTACTTCAGTACCAAGTGCAGCACTTGAGTAAATGTGGTAGTTTCACCACTGCAGCTCATCCATGAGCTTATAAATATGTCAGTGTAAGATAGAGGGAGACTTTTTTTTTTTTGGTTGATTTTTGGAGAGCCTTGGCAGTACTGAACTGCAGAGGAGCACTTCACACACTGACATTGGTGGAGTGTAACTCATTATATTTACTCAAGTACTGTGCTTAAATACAATTTTAAGATACTTGTACTTTACCTGAGTATTTCCTTTTTATTCTACTTTGTACTTCTGCTCCACTACATTTCAGGAGCAAATTTTGTGTTGCATTACATTTATTTCACAGCTATAGTTACTAGCTACTGTACTTTTCAGATCAATATTTTATATGTTAAAATTATCAGTTTATAAAATATGCATTTTTATAGACTGATATATTCTGATTACACGTATGTGTCAATGAATCAATATTAATTAATAATCCGATAATATATTTACATATGATAAATATAACACTCTAAATGGGGACATTACACATAATGAGTACTTTTACTTTTGATACTTTAAGTACATTTTGCTGCCAATACTTATGTACTTTTACTTAAGTACGATTTTGAATGCAGGACTTTTACTTGTACTGGAATATTTTTATACTGTGGTGTTGCTACTTTTACTTAAATAAAAGATCTCAATACCTCTTCCACCACTGCACCCCGACAAGCAGGATAAATATAATTCCACAGAAACCTACTGACAGGAAAGTTAAAATCCATCAGTATGATGGAAATAGATAGGAGAACTGGGTCCAGGTCTAAAATAGTCAGGTACTATCATAAATTTAAACGATAACTGACTCTGCAGAAAGTGTTAAGAGCAGTTTTATTTGCAGTAGCTAACTGCTGAAATGGAGAGGAAGGTCTCTTCATAAAGTCAGTTGTTACACTATTAAAAAAAAATAAAGCTAGGAGGGAGTTACTGTGGATTTTTGTGCATTTAAATATCAAACACCAAAAATAGACCCTGAGATGTGTATGCGTATGCTGTATTAGCACATTCTCACAGTGGAATAAGCTTGTCTCTGTCTATACAAAGGTATTATAGAGTTGTCAGATCCTTGGTATCTGTCCTGTACAGGTTCTGTCTTTTCAGCTGTCACTAAACCCTCTGTCTGCATATCGTAGGTCTTAGAAATGCCTGTGAAATTAGCAGTATGTTACAATAGTGCACAAGTCACATGCAAAGGCATAACCCCCTAATCCACAGGGTGACCCTTGGGGATTTAAGCATGTGATGTTTCCGTTAGCATGGCGCCTCAGACAAATGCTAAACATGCACACTAAACAGGCAGTAAACCTTTATAATGGAAGTCACAGAGTCACATACCGATATGATTGATTGTTTTAGTTCAGAGCAGTGGGACCCTTTTGAAAACATCCTTGCTTAAAAGACTGAAATTCCTGCTTACACTGCATCTTATTTATGTTTGCAGACATATTCTGTGTGTATATTGTAAAAAAGCTGGAGTGATACTGTTCGATACTTGTGTTTGTGTGTGTGTGTGTGTGTGTGTCTGTGTGTGTGTGTGTGTGTTCACCTGGCAGGGCGGGTCGCAGGCCATGCGGGACCCTGCTGGGGTTGATGCCCCTTACGATGCAGTCAAACAGGAAACTGATCTGCTCTCCTTCTGAACAGGACAAGAAGAACACACCAGCCCCTGGAAGATAGATGAAAAGTGTGGCACAACAAGGCAGAGGTAAAAAAAAAATCTGTAGTAAGTGGTAAAATAATGAGTAAAATCACAATTTTTTGCGCAAGGCCAAACAATATCCTCTGAGGCTCAGAGGGCTCTTGTAAACGCAAGGCTGTTCTTTGAGCCAGTAACAAGCCTTTCATTTAAAGGTTACATAAAACGTCCCCCCCCCCTCTGCTATCAAGCCAACACAGAAGTAGGAGTCTGTGAAAACACAAGACAAGCAAAAATTCATGAAACATCAAAATCTCACATCATGGTGTTATTTGAAAGACAGCCACAAAGTAAGCCCTTACTCAGGGTTTTGGTTTAAAAAAAAAAAAAAATCATCTTTGTTCTTTTGTTCATCTATGCACTGAGTTTGCTGCTAATAAAAGAGCGTAACAGCTGAGAAAGTAGAGCAGAAACACATTATTTGGAAAGATAACAACTGAGTCAGTCTGAGTAATGCCATTCAGCAAAGTGTCTTGGTTTAAAATGTCATTTCTAAGAAACAGATTTGAGAAAAAAAAAAGCACTGGTATTGAAAATGTGTCTTAGTTGTGATACATTATGTTTGTATTTATGAGACAATCTAAAAGAAAATTCCAAAGCTCAACGTACTTAACCTTACTAACTTATCATTTTTCTTACTTATTAAAATATGCTTTCAGAGCTCTGTTTAGCTTTTCCAGTTGACTGATTGAAAAGATTTTCTCATCGCTGAACATTCATTGTAACGGAAGCCAATCAGCCTCATCAGCCATCATGTATTTTATCGTATTCTCTGGAGTCAGTGGAAATGTCTGGCCAACTCATCGAATCACAAGCTCAGTCAGAGTTTCACAGCAGGAAGGAGATGAAGCAGAAAATATAATCATAGATATTATCTTTGTTCAGCCATTAGCTGAAATTATGCTTGTATGACAGAATTTCTTCTTTTACATTTTCTGTTAAAAAAAAAAAAGCAACAAAGACTGATAAAGAGACTTTTGAGACTTTTTGAGGTTTCAGATCTCTTCTCATGATTTAGTGCAGTCACAGCTACTGGGGTTGGACAAAATAATAGGAACATAATAAAATCTAATGTAAACACTACCTTTGTGAATGTCCAGTATGTTTTATTTTATCATTTTAGGCTTGTGGTTTGCATTGCATTACATTGTAAGATGTTCACTGGATGATTGTTCTATACTTAGATAACATAAACTGCAGGCTCAAGGATGGCTCATGCAGGTATGACGTCAGACAGATACCCAGTCTGATGCTGGAATGTATCCAGTATAACACAATACAAACTACAAAGTCTCCAAAATAACCATAAAGTTGAATCAACAACCTCTCTGAAACAAAAACTGAGCATTTATTTCAAAGCTGTTGTATTAGACTGCATCAGTTTTAGCAAGATGTACCTAATAAACTGGAAGCTGCATTTAATTAGGCTATAATTATCTTGTTTTTTTTTTTTGTTTTGTTTTTCCTTTATGGCTTTAACTCGATTACATCAATCAGTTTTCCATTTGGTGGAGGTGCTGCATTAACAGTATTAGCAATTTTCCCTCTTGAGTTGCTGTGCTCTACTACACATGCCTCCACCAAGATTTATATTTTATGTATCAAACACTCAGCCCTTGAAGACTTTAAAGGTAGCTGTATAAACTTTGTAGGACAAAACTACAAACTTTGAAAAACTGCCTTTAAGGTCTACAGGAGGTGAGTATCACTTAAAGCCTGATCGGTCAAAGCTCTGCTTAAATGTACAAACACTGTCCAGTATAACTCCACTTATTAAATCCTACACTTTCCTTTGAAATGATCTCATGCATAGTTTGAAAATAATTCTGTCCGTAAGCAGCATAGGGTTGTATTTCTTTCTACTTTCTTCTTTTCATCTGGTGGGTAAAAAATAAACATAATCAGAGGCCTTGAAATGCTTTTTTCCCTGCACAAACAATTTTGGAACACCTTTTAATCAAAAGAGACATATCTAGTGTTAGAAAGAAAAATATTAGGATGTGTTGGGATGAAATAAGATGTATTTCTCTATTTTCTGTGGTTTTCTTGGAAGGCATTTTTTGGCAGTCATATTCACTTTTTTATTACTTTTATACTTTTTTTTATTATTATTATGTTATGAACACCAAGGGGCATTGTTGGACTCCAGTCATTTCACAAATATGCTGACTTCGGCGACATGAAAGCTCATCTTAAAGGAGACAGATCTTATTTTCTAATAACAAATAAATATTGTAGCAGTCAATTTTATATTGAATATGGAAATGAGCAGCTTTTCTGTTGGATAACAACATTACAACCAGTCTTTTGTCTACTTGGGACTGGTGTTCAGCTTATTTGTTCACACAGACAACTTCCATCCTCTACACTGGTTTACAAAGTGTAAGAGTTGGGTTTTCTATTAACTACTCTACAACTTTCTGTAAAAATGATAATGACGTATATAGTAGTAATGGGTCCATCCAAGAGGCTTCATCACTTCTAATAGAGAGTCAGAGACATTTTAACTTCTATTGGTCATTCACACCTTAATGACACATGACAGTGTAGCTGAAGTTGCCTTTTACTTTATACTTCTAACCAAAATTAATGAGAATATGGACAAACTATAACAACATGACTTTGTCTGATGTAGAAATGCTGCATAATAATTTAAAACATATAATGAACACCACACGAGAAAAACAAACTCACACGCACATCAACATACTTACTGAACTACAAGACAACGTGTGTACGTGTGCGTTTGTGTGTGTGTTTACGCCTGCTGAGGGACATGGAAAGATTGCTGACATAGCATGTCGGCTTAAAATTTCTTTTACTTAGATCACAAGGTTTGATGGACATCCAAACCCTGCAGAGGATCATTTATTACTGTATGCATGTGTGCACTAAGGACCTGTGTGTGTGTGTGTGTGTGTGTGTGTGTGTGTTGGCTATGAGGCCTACATGAACACGTGTGGGCCTGATAAGCCAGAAAATATCTGTCTAGCTAAGACACAGGCTCTGCTCCAAACATCATTGATTACAGAACACTGTGGCCTCATTAACACATCCAATAAGAGCTGAACTACTGATTTCACTCCATACTGATTCACACTAAAACACTGTGTGTGTGTATTTGACTGTACAATGTCCAAAAAAACATTCATGAGGAAGCTGCCTCAACTGATTATTGCCTAGTAAAAGGCTTTGCACAGCAAGACTGCCCGCTATCCCACAGGACTGGTCACAGAGTGCATGTGTGTGTGTGTGTGTGTCCATGGCAGTAAAAAGGCTCGTCACGTCACTGTGGTGTAAGCCGTCAACTCTGCAGCCAGAAATTGTATCGTCCGAGGCGCAGCTGACTTTGAAAGTGCAGCTGCAGCAGAGAGCACTGTGGCAGTCAAGGGTAAAATATTTTTATACAGCAGCATTAGATGACCGAGAGACTCGCTTACTGATTTGCTTGAGCATAAAAGCCTCTGAGGGAAAGAGAACAGAGAGAACACAGCTTTTCACAGCAAATATGTTGACTTGTCATATAAAGACAGACACAGGTGTAACTTTACACATTGATGATGACTCTGTTCTATTTAGATGCCCCAATAAGCCATGACAATGAACCAGCACCAACAAGACAGGACCCTGAACATGGAATCAGGACCCTGACATGCAATACAGCCAATATTCATGTTATTAATTACAGCTGTGCTTTTCCTGCTATGACATATCTGTTAGCTGAGAAAAATGACCATTATAAAGTGACTGATCTGACCAGAAGTACAACCAGTGCTGGAGGAAAATCTATGCAGCAGTGAATTTCACTCTGGGAGTTTTACATTATTGTTGTTGGTTTGAGTCGCTAACAGCAGCAAAAAGTATTGGTGAGACAACAGAAAAGAAAATCAGTGCTAACAGGAAGGAGAGTGGTATCAATCTTCTCATGTAACTCTCTACAAGAGAGCAAATAAGATTCTTTCCCAAAATGTTAAAATATCCTTTAATGGAGATGCTAGCTGAAGCAAAGCTAACTATGTTCAATTTTAATGACCTACCCTTCCAAAACACACAAAGACGTAGCTGTTGTCTGGTAGTTTTGTACTGTGTTATCTGCTAAATTTCTACTTTTGTCAGGAAAAGCAAGTGCACATCCTCTTACACAATTGCTGCATAAATATTTGCATATATAAGCCATGTTGCACTACCTCTGCTTGGTGACAAGTGGATAAAACACTCCCAACTACTCACTGTGTCTGGGCAGTGTCACAGATAAGAGACTGAAGTGTTTGCTGTGATTTCTGGGTAATGTACAAATGATTGAAACACTGTTGGGACCTGACTGAAAACAGAAAATTTGGTCTGTAAATGTCCAGAAGAAAATATGTTCTAGGTGAAACCAGACAACACTCCATAAAATGACTGCTGGCACATCTCACAAATACTCACCAAATACAAATAAACATGTAAACATGTAAACTAACACTCTGCTTTTACCTTGCAGTCATGCAAGGAATGTCACTTGCCGATTTGACTCTCACATCTCTCTCTTTCTGTCACTCACTCTTTTTTTCTGTCACACCAAGAGGCCCTCTCTCTACCATCCCTGTGCCTGCTGGGTAATATGTACATAAGGTGAAGAAAGCAACTGTGATTGGCTGTCTAGCCCCCAGGCACTATGTGATTGGCTGAGTGACCACAACAGGGGAGGCCGGTATTTATAGCTGTTGCTCATCAGAACACTGAAACCAGAGCCTCTGGACCTCATGGTTATTCCTGTAGGAGCCATGAGTCTGCTTACACACACACACACACACACAGACGTCACACATAAGTGCATATTGCACTCAGAAACTTTCTCTTCACACTGTTATATCTCTTAAACACTGACAGTGAGGAGATGAAGGAATAACAATAAGCATATTTCCAGGTATCTGCATACCTGGAAATTGCAAGTGTCCCATTAAACACTTTTCTTGTCGTCCATGTGTCTCTTACACACACACACGCACATACACATCCCCTCCCAAAAACATAAAACTGCCTCTCATTCTTCACATACAAGCTCACATCAACTGGACATTCAGAGGATACCTAAACCTTGGCAACCACACAAACACACACACACACACACACACACACAGCATTATTTGGTGGGCAGGCCCACAGTACAGTGTGGTGGGTTCATTTCTTACATTGATAAAGTTACTCTATAAACACCTGCAATAAATCACAGGTTTATTTATTGGCCTGTTAGTGTTAAATGACAGAGCTATCGTTCTGCAAAACCCTAGAGGTAAAATTAGGAGAATTTATTTATCTAAAGGAGACACTTTAAAAAATAGAATGTAGAAACCTTAGATTTTGGATTTTGGTACCATTTTCTTATATCCCTCAACTTGCATCTTCGACTTCATTTAGTTGTTTGTATTTGCATGTAACAAGAGTTAAATTGATGATGTTTTTTGCGGTCACTCAAAGCCATTTTGGCTTAAAAGAAATAACAAAAGAAATTGTGTTTTCTGTAAGAGACAGAACACTTTTTCAATATTTGACCGTCTCTCTTTTCTTGTGCAACATTCAATCAATATGGGAACCAAGAAACAAAATTTGAATTTATGTAAAGTTAGGAAGTATCTCACATTATATGATCTAGGTTTGTCCAGTTACACACAAATAAGAAATATACCAACAACAACAAAACTGAGTCAGCTATGTGAGGCTCTGTACTTTGCCAAAGTAGTGTTAGTGTTGCCTTTTTGGCTGCAGGCTGCAGCGTCTATATTCACACAGCAGAAAAACCTCTTACTCACAGTATCCACAGCGAGTGCCCCCCTCGAACACAAAGCCATTTGGCACAGCACCATATCGACGTAACGCCGACAACTTCCAGTGGCCAATGACAACAGGAGGGAGGCCCCTGGTGAGGACCAATAAGTTGTTGCACAGGTGGAGGGAGGCGGGGCCACTCTCCAGTTTGGTACCTGGCTCCACATTGACGCTGAACCTGTGGACTGAGGAGTGAAACACAGACAGACAGAGAGGTGTGAAAAAGACAAATGAGTGTGTGCGTGTGTCCCACATACTTAGTCATAAAGACAATAGAGGTATCATTGATCACAAAGCCACATCAATCACTAAACAAATGAGGTGGAACATAAAAACAAACAGTATACCACACACACACACACACATACACAAACACACAAGCACACATAAAACAGTGATGGCGGTGATAATGATGATTTAGCAGTTCTTTAAGCTCTGCTGGCTGCAATTTGTCATCACTCAGTTTGTGCAGATGGCACTTTTTCAGCGCCAAGCTCTGTCTCCCCCTTTCACATACTGTATTGCATCACATACAGTTTACATACTGTACATGTAGAACTATATACTTGCCCACAGAGCATCATCAGTGGAGCCTGGTGGGTAAAAATCATCATCATCTATCCTTGAAGTCACGAGACAATAATAAAATCGTACTAAATAAACAAAGAGAATAAACTGAAAAATCTAAGAATTTATATGGTAAATAAATTCATAAAAACGTATTTTATGTAGAGACTAAAGGACGCTTGCTGTTTTCTGTTAAGTCTGTGGAGCGAACTGAAGAGCTCTGCCTGGATAACTAGGTGCAGTCTGTCTTGCAGGCAGCTGAACAGTCAAAGATGTAGCTGAGGGCTAAGTCATGCTTTGTGTTAAAAAAATCTCTGCAAACGTTTTGCATAGCATAGTGAAATGAATTAAAACCAGTGGCTGCCTGGAAGGTAGGAGGAAATGAGCATGCTTGTGAAAATGTTAACAGAAATGTAAAATGTTGTATACTACAACGAGAAACACCACCGGTATAAGAGGCTGCCAGTGGAGGATATTTAAATTAAGATGAAACGGTTTCTACATTTGGCTGAAGAGAAAAGCCTTGCAGCAGCATGGTAGACAACATGCAGGCATTAAATAGACTTTTGTTAGGTAATTGGAGCTGTAGTGATTTACAAGAGGAAATAAATCTGTGAAGGACTTTTTCTAGGTCAGCTCAAGGTTGTGGTGGATACACCGAATCATCCCTAGATTCTGTGATGTGAGTTTTACATTGGAAGATAAATATCCAGCGTTCGTGTTATGAATTTTATTTTAATAATCAGAGGAACAGAAAAGAGAGTTAGTGTCGTTAAACTGGAAGATGTTCTCTGACACTGAGCTCTTAATATCTAAGATGGCTCTAATTCAAAAAGTCAAGACAGCTGCTGTTAGAGGTTTTCGAGGGGAGATATGTTACAGTCACATGGTGATGAAGGAGCAGACTGCTTGTGGATAATATGATTAAGGGGAAGAAATGAATGGAGCCTAGAAAATATCTTGCAGGTGATATTTCAGAGGAAGAATTAGCTGTTCAGAGAGATGTTATAGGTAGTGACAGTGCCATCTGTGCAAAAAAAAAAGTGCGCATTCGAGTCACAGCCTGGCACGGTTAAAATTCAGACCGGAGTCATTTAAATAAGTTATTAAAATTCATGATAGTTGAGGGAACATGTTCTCAATAAGACTAGTTTTATAAAGAAAGTTTGGACAGAGATAAAAAGTTATTTATGAGGCCTGCCAGTTAAAATTCTTTTGTGAAACGCTGCTAACTTATAATTGAAAGCCAGAGTTTTTAACAATAGGTAAAATGATTAAAGTGTTGAATACTTTGAGGTGCTTGGCTGGAACTGTATCAACAGATGAAAGATTGTATTATCTTCCTCAGAATTTATTGTGGTAATAAGGCTCTGAAAAATATTTTTCAGTTCTTGTGAAAACACATTTGCGAGCTTCTTATTGTGCAGGAGAAGTCTCTGAGGTAGAGGAGGGACAAACAACCAAATACTACAATAAAAATGATCCTTTAGAGGCATTATTTCTTGAAAATTTGGAACACACTATAGTATAAGATAAACATAACTTTTATGAGGTACATTACTTTGGCGCAGTCCACTCTTTTTTCCATACCCCACTCTCCACTCAAAAGAAAGTTGTGATGTTGAGACAGCAGATTTTGCAGATAAAGAACGGCCAATGTGATGGGAAAGAGATTGCATCTGTTTGTGTAATTCCACTTCAGAAAGTGACCTCCAGTGGCTTTTTTCTTTTAATTTTTAACCTTTACAAGTGAGCACAGATGTTTTATTTAAGCAAAACACTGATTCACATGCAGAAATATCTTCCATTCAGTCAAATTACAGAAGATTTTCAGGCTTTGAAAACACGTGAAGGCCAATGAGTGATTAAAAATATACCATGTCCTAAATGCTCTTAAAAACACAAGTAGTCTGATTTTACTCAACAATAGCAAGAAATTATTGTAATATACATTGATCGAAGGTTTGAAGGAATAATTTGTTGATTGATAACACAGTGAATGAACTCTTCATCAATTTCTGGAACTCCAAACTCATCATCTTTTTTGCAGTTTGTTTTAGAACTGATGAAAAGTTTCTTATTCACATTTACAACTACTCAGTGTTTGAGGATGAGCTCAGATACGACTAGACCTGGAGAATCAAAGCTTTACTTGTGGGCCTTCATGAATACAAGGATTGTTGTTATTGTTGCAGCAATACTTGATAAAAAAAAACAACTTATAAAACAAACAGCACACATTTTTGATGCGTGTTATCGAGCTTTCCCCTTCAGCGCACAAAACCCTGCACATCACACCTTCAAACAACAACACAGCACTGCGACATCCACACAAGGCCAAACCACTGACCTTCTCCCAGGCTGTAGCGGATGCGGGCATCCCAAGCCAGCAGGGCTTCTCGGCTGTGGAAGCCCAGGACCAGCGTGTGTGCCAGGCAGAGGATGGAGAGGGTGTAGGATACGCCGTCGTAGCCCGTCCCTGGCTCCACACCACAGATGCCCTAACAAAGCAGAGTAGTTGTTTCTATTATCACATTTGAGATGGCTGCATTTGGTAAAATATCATTTTTTCCTGTTCTATCATCTCTCCTGATAGAGGTGAAGTGGATTCATCCAAATTAAATTCTGATATCAGGTGTGGAGACTTTTCCAGCCAAAGGAGGTGACAAACTGAAACTCAAGAGCAAAACACGAGGCAGTCTCAAATATCAGAGAGTGAGCAGTCTGTCCGGGGAAAGCTGAATTCATTAATGTTATAGTGAACCTTGTGACTCTCTGGTTCCTTTGGACTTAATAATCTTACACACATAACAACAATATGAGCTTTAAAATGTCTTGATGTGATGTTTTGGACTCATATAGTTAACTGCCAGAACTCTTTTATAGCTGACAAATTCTGACTGGCATTCATTCTAATGTGACCCACTTCAAGTCCCTCCGTCTATGTGGCATCAACATTATTTGATCTATGCTGTGTACATGTGACAGCAGTCTCATGATAGCAGTAGGAAGCCTGAGGTATCCATCAAAGCGCTGTAATAAAACTGCCACCAGTGCGATTCACCTGCACTTCAGATCAGAGGCAGCCAGCCTTTGGTCTGCTGCAGCCGAACATATACATACCTCCAGTGTCACATTTAGCCTCTCCTTGTGGCCGCTGCTCTTCTCCTTCCCTTTCTTCTTCTCCTTATACACCAGCAGAGACAGACAGTCTGAGGAAGACACACACACACACACACACACACAGAGAGAGAGAGAATGACAAGCTTTAAAGACCGACAGGCTCAAAAGTCAATTTTCTGATTAATAGCAGAATAACAACACTGTCACTTTTTTGTAATCCCTGCTGCGTGCCTGCGTGTGTTTGTGGCACAGCTGTCATAACAAATCCCTAAAACAATGAACTGATCGGTTGGCACAGCTGATGATGAAAGTCAAGACACAAATGTACGCACATAGGTTACATGATCACAGAGAGAGAGAGAGAGAGAGAGGGAGAGAGAGTACATCATTCCCACCACTCCTGCCAGTTCCTGTAGTCATGGTATGTGTGCTGATGAGCTCAGTGTCCTCACAGCATCTAAAGTGAAACTCACTTCATTTTTGAAAGACACGTGGCTCTCTTTTTCTACCAAACATGCGGAGAAAAAGACCTGTTACACTAAAGTTATGTCACAGTTTCTGTTTGTGGTTGCAGCTTTTCAAATAATTAACCTTAAATCAAACTGGCACTATAGAGCCCTCGTGATTTTATGTCCCCATTCCTAATTTGAAGAGGACACGTCTGCACCGTTTCAAGGTGATTTTGCTCAATTTAATAAATGCAATGACTCGATCAACTCCGCTGATGCAGCCACTGCGCAACACCCACACGTGTTGACGCGGATATGTTGCGTTATGCGCTCCTGTGGCGCACAGCCAAGAGTCCGGTTGACAAGTTGTGATTAGTTTAACTTCAGAAAATCGGATGATATTAGTGCCGAATGATACGGGTGACTTAGCTGATCCTGCGTGGTTGTGAAAATGTGCAAAAACTGACCAGAGTTTATCGATTATAAAAATAGAAGCGGTTTCGCCACTTACCTGCGACCGGAGAGGGCTTCCGAAGAACGACCCACCGAGTCTTCCACTGTGGAGAGGTTTGTAAAGAAACAACAAATTACAAAGTATATATCCCTCTGGTCGGCCTTGAAGTTTAGAGGAAATATTTTTAAGCTTAAAATAAGAAGAACATTGGTGGAATTCACCTTTTTTCCATCTCTAAACTTGACTTGTCCCTCCGCGACAACAGTATCCGTCATCTTCTGTCATGGTTCCGAGCAGCTGTGCGTGTGTGTGTGTATGTGTGTGTATGTGTGTGTTGTGCCTCCCCCTGCTCACAGAGAAGGGGTCACTTTTCAAAATAGCCTTTACAGCGCAGTCCCCGCCGGCAGACTGCACTCTCTCCCCGACAGTTAGACCACCGCGGCGGGGAGAGACAGCAGCCTCCCCCCGCTGGGCCCTGCAGAGTTAGTACAGTTGTCATCCTGCGTCAAGTGCTTATTGTTTACAGCGGAGCTAATTCGATTAAAACCGCATAACTCGCGTACCTTTCACTTAACTCATAAAACTGGCACTCAGCCGAGTGTTAGACAGGGATTCATGTTGCCTTAAAGCTAATCAGAGGAGCCTCAGCTCTGTCTGTAGACAATCCAGGTTAATCTGTAAAAGCTGCCTCAAGAATAATGCCAATTAAGATGTTAAATTAGCAAATTAGCCTCAGAGTCTCAATTATAAATCAATTATTATACGAGATTCAAGAAAATACTTTATTACATAAACATGAATATGCATATGTCCACTGAATGAGCAAATCCTGAGAGGAATACAGCAGTCCTCCTGGTTTTACTGGATACTGACTCAGTGTCTGTCTCACAACAGTAAGGTATATAAATTCTCCTGTCATTACTCTTGACCAAGGCACTTAATCTCCAGTGCCCCTGTACTGTAAGGGACTGGGGCAGTTTTTCTCTGAAAGGACAGGTGAATGTGTGAAGTTATTAATTGTCTGGACACAAAACCAATAATATTTATCTCATGGAGAGTCACGGCTTCGCTGTGTTGTTCTGAAATAAGAAGACAGATGAGGGTTTCCTTTTCTAAATGTTAACCTTGAACTGTAACTTCAGCTGGTAGACATATTGAAAAAAGAACTAAAATTAATACTGATACAGTTTTTGTTTGCCTCTTAAAATTACAGGCTTATGTCAAAATGCAGAAATGCAGGTTTTCTCCTGCATGTTATCAGGTATCCTTTAAGGAAGTGCGCTGCTGTGTCCAGACACCATATTACATACTAGAGCTGAAACTATCAGTTAATTAACTGAATTAACTGGCAACTATTTTAATAATCTATTAATAATTTTGGTCAATTTTGAAGCAGCTTATAAAATGTGAAGATTTTCTGCTTTTCTCTGTTTTATCATAATGTACATGTATAAGGACATTGCACTGAAAAATGTTCACTATTTCTGACATTTTATAGACCAAACAATTAATTTATAAATTTAGGAAATATTGGTCAGATAAATCAAGAATGAAAAGCATTGTTAGTCGAAGACAAACGGTTACTTTTGAATGTCACTGCCAGTTAAACTTCACAAGGAGAAGACAAAATATTTTCCCAAAAATCTAATACTTATTTTTTATTTTCCTGCAGCTGTTTCACCACCATTCATGAAGTGTTTTGATTTTTTGCAGCTGTGAGCAGCTCCAGCATTGCCTTTGTGCATAGTGATATCAAAAGCGCACTCGAAAATTACACACTCTTTATGCTTTTTCATGCTTATACGTGCGCCGACTTTGACGGCTACAGTTTGTTCTGTTACTTTCCAGTGTGAACACAATACAGCACGTACTCAAACAATGCTTAGAATGAGTATGTAGTGTGGAACTGGCACACAGCCTTTGATTAATCTCAGCCTGCTGTCTTCTAATGGTAGCCCTCAGTAGGTAGTCTGGGGAGCAGCTGCACAGTTGTTGACACCGGGCTCTTAACCTCAATTTGAAGCCTAGAAAACGTTTCAGCTGCTCCATCAGTGCAGTCAGAGTAGACATGAGCGGGGCAGACAGTCCGTGAGTCAGTGGGCTCCTCAAACAAAGGTTGCTTTCAATTTACTCCTGTCTATCTGGCGTTTGCCCTCACTTTGCTCCAACTGTCTCTTGGCTTTGACCATGGAGGGAACCTCTGAAGTCTGGTACACGGTTGACCTCGTCCTGCTTCCACGGCAACGCAGCTCCAAGGCCACACCCTCCCACTTCCGGTCTAGTTCTGAACCCCGAGAGCCCCGGAGGTCTCGGGAACCTCTGCGGGTTTGCCTGGTGTCTTCTGAGTCTGCAGCGGCCTCGATTTTGTCAACATCCAAGGCTCGTTTTGGAGTTGCGTGGTTGGAGCGGGATGAAGGTGACTTGGATTTGCGTCGTGAGCGAAGGGGAGGCCGGGGAGGGGGGGGAGGAGGAGATGGAGAGGGAGGTGTGGGGTTGGAAGATGTTGTTCTTCTGCTGGGCATTTTGAAATCTCCTCCTCCTCTCACCATCCCTCTCCATCTGTCTCTGTCTTTACCTGAGGAAGAAGAGGCTGCAGTAAAAAAGGACAGATGACAAAACAGACAGGAGGCAAAAGAAATGACAAAACACTCACCGCCACTGCAAACCATCCACATGCAAGGAGCACTCCAAGAAAACACAAAATAAGTCCAGAATGTTCTGCGTTTGTCGGTAAAAGTCGGTGGTGCAGTGAGGAATAAGATAAAAAACAAGAACACACGGTCTATAACCTGAAGCTAAGACATATCATCATCCTTCTGTGTTTATGTGTATATGAAGAAGAGAGTGAGAAATTAAGATTATTCATATTCTGTCAAATTCAGTCAAATATCACACTTTGACAGCCATGACCAGACTGTAGCCAACTGCACTAACACCATGGATACAGCATCTCACACACACACACACATACACACACACACACACACACACACACAGAGCTGGGAAGCAGCAGGAAACTAAGTGGATGTGACAGATATTCCTAAACTGGCCTTTGGCTATGACATCATGGGAAAGAGGGTTAGATGGTGCTCACTGCCAGTGTGTGTGTGTGTGTGTGTGTGTGTGTGTGTGTGTGTGTGTGTGTGTGTGAGGGAAGAGAGACCCTGTCCACTTAATACAGGCTGCTGCCATCTACTGGCTGAGAGTCAGAGAGATGTATTTTGTTGGTGATAGCTGATGTGCCTTCTTTTTGTTCACAGTTCGTTTTTTTTACACAATTATGTGACTTTGATTTCAGACTGTTGTCTCATTTCATTACTTTTTTTTTTTTCTTTTAAATGGCTTTGTCTTGTTTCAAAAGGTGCAGATAAATCAATTAGAACAAGCCACTCACACAGCAGACATGTGGACATTAAATTGTTGAAAGAGCACAAGTGTAATTAATGAGGATAATAGGAACACAGCCATCGTTAATGTTGTTAGTTCCACCTGTGCTTTTCCTGCTATGACAAGTCAAAATATCTGCTGTGACAAATGCTTATTACAAACAAAAGCAGTGAAGGCAAGATTGAAATTAAGGCGTAGATACACAATCTTTTTTTTTTTTTTCTAGCATTGTGGTTCAATGGATGACTGATACAGTCTTCTTCCCACTCTGGCGGATGTACAGACAGAGTCGTACCAAGTACAAGTGCTGCAACTTGTCTTCAGTATTACTCGACAGCAAGGACTGTATTGAAGACTAATGGGCTATATGTCACATAATTCCCCGCATAGCTTTGCCAGTGTGTTGTGCAGAGCCTTTAATGATTGTGCCATAAAAGTGCAACTAGACTACTCTGTATGTTTTACTCTTCCAAAAAGATGTACAATAACTCGAGTGAAAGAGCAATTTTTAAGTGTTTTAAAGTAACTACAAGCACATGAAATAGTTAAGCTCTCAATTCAGTATTACAGTATGTTTAATTAGCTCATTTCAACTCAAGATATCATACAGTGTAATCTGGAAAATGAGGAAGAAAAAGTCTTCTCCCCCCTCTTCCTCTGTCCACCATTTTTATGTTTCTCCTCTCACCAGCAGATGGGGCCATTTGAGGTGACAAGCACTAGACGCTCCGCACTAGAGGGCTTTTGTTGGCCAGTGGACACATGGGCAGTGGTCCCAGAAAGAGCCAGTGAATTGAAACACAGAGCCAAAACTGTATTCGTATAACAGCTCCTGTGTACAAGGTTTTCCCATGCAATTACAGCAACAATAAGATAACTGACTGGGTCCTGTAGTATGAAAAGAAGAATCACACCCAGGAATTAGTTTACTTTGAAGAAACTTCAGTACTTCCTTGGAATTTAAATTAGAATTAAATTCAATTTTAATGCTCTTAAAAGGTAAACATTACTGAATGTCAACACTTTGAGGATGGAAAGGACTTTGTATTGTTATTCTCATCTGATAAAACCATCACTATCTTGTTTCCTTACACATACAGATCCTTGTCTTTTTGTCCTTTCCACTCTATTTTCCCGACATTTCTTTGACAGAGTCTTCTGGGAAACACTTGAAAAATCTTGAAAAATATTTATCTCCCTTTCTGTTTCTGTACGGAGATGGACGGGTTAATTATATGGACTGGTTAAATACAATCAGTTGGCTGCTGTTGTCACATGTCAGTACCGGAGGAAACACAAACACAACAGAAAACACTGAAGAATTATTCTAATGAAAACCGCTACAGAATAAGATCATCATGTGATGCTAAAGACACGCAGATGTAGGCGCTTCTGTGTGAGCGCGAGCATGTATGTGTGAAGTGGAAACGAGTATGTGTGTGTGTGTGTGTGTGTGTGTTAGGATGAGGAAGAAACAGAACTTAGTTTTGTTTGTGGGCTACCAAAGAGCCCATGACAAAGCTTGCCTAACAAGGCGTTGAGCAGAGGGGAACCCATGCATAGCTAATAGCCCAGTACCCCCAAAAAGCCTTTGTACCCCGAAACAAAAGCCTTGTCCTGCAGACAAACACACACACACACACACACACATATATATAAAGAGGAAAGAACAGAAGAGGCAATAGAAAGAGAGGGAGAGGAATATCAAGTAAGCTAGATAGGAGAAAGAGAGTGTTTGACAGGCTGAGGTGGACAGAGGTCAAAAACAGAAAAATATAAAAAGAATAAAATAAAAATAAAGAAAAACATAACTTAAGAATCTTCTTTGCTGGTATTGAAAAAGCATTTCAACTATAATGGCTGAATTTAAGAACAAGAACTATGAGCGGGATCATCTGAGATGTGCCAGTAATAGTAATAGTAATAGTGAGGAATAGTTTGATATATTGTGAAATGCCTTTATTCACTTTGTTGCCCCTCATTTCTGTTCGGTAAATATGAAGCTGCAGCCAGCAGCCTTTTTATTTAGCTTAGCACTAAGACTGAAACAGGTCGACAGCTTGCCTGGCACTGTCCAAAGGTAACAAAATCTGTCTGCCAACACCTCCAAAGATCAGTAATTAACATCTTGTTTGTTTAATCCTTACAAACCTGAAATATAAAGATGATGTGGTTTTTTGGGGGGGTTATGTGCCAGATTATTTCTTGGCATTAACTTTCTGGAAGAAATAGTCTGTACAACCCTTCATAAAACTCCTATTTGGTGTTTTTAAACACGTATTAAGCAAACAAGATATAACACATCATATCTATACGGCACATACACTGCATATAACCTATATATACACCTTTCGACAGAGCCAGGCTAACTGTTTCCTTCATTTTTCAGTCTGGCTCCAGCTTCATATTTAACAGACAGACATGTCATTCTATTCCTTCAACAATGGGAATATGAGGGTGCATATAAAAACTCCATGTAAACATTGATCCCAGTTCAGCACCTCGATGCAGAGAAGTGCTAAATACAAATGTGGGACACACACTCATGAAAAATGAAGTGAGGAAAATTGAGTATCTTGGATATTGTTGAAAGTCTAAGAAAAGAAAGGAGGCTAATCACATGATGCTCTGCAGAGAGAGTTTAAACTCTAAAACATTTATTTGATCTATTTACAGACAGTACAGTCAACTGAACAGAACAGAGAATTGATTTCTACTGTGACACAACTGAAGAAACAGCATGGCTGCATTGCAATTCAACAATGACTACAGTAACGCGGTGATTTCACGAAGTTGACTATATACAAATTAATACTTTTAACTGATAGATAGTGAAAATTAAAAGGATGTGGGATAAATTAATGTTTTCTGGAGAATATAGTACAGAATAAAGTAAGAGTAAAACCTGTAAAAAGTGAAACCTTTTGACTTGTTAGTCCAGTTTTTCCAGCTGAGTCCCTGTAGGAAATAACAGCTCAAAACATTGTTGAATTGCTAGACTGTGAAAACTCATTTAAGAAAAAAACAAAAAAACAAAAACAGATGCTGCTGCGCGATGTAGTGCAAAGAAGAAGACGGAGATGAAAAAAAAGAGAAAACTGCTCACATACAGACGGATCAGAACTTTCTGGATTATTTGGTCAGAGAGCGAGATCGCATGTGTGCGCCGTCGCTATAGTCTGTTTTCATGAGTGACACGAGAAACGCCTGAGGTGAGAGAACAGTGTTGGAAACACAGAATGTACTGTGCTCGAGTCGATAAAGAACAGCTGAGCAAATGTGTGCGTTCATGGTACTGTAGCATATGTCTGTATTTATAGGGTCAGCATGCAGTGTGTTTAAAAGCATGTAATAAGTTGAAAATAACACATGGTCCGCATAGAAGTGCGCTAAAGTAGCCTCCATACCGCTCTGGATTTGGAGCAGCTGATTATTAGCAAATATCATCAACTGTTTTCTGAAGGCAGCTCAACCACCTGTAGCATGAAATAAACTGTGTCCACAGTAAAAAAAAAAAAAAAAAGAGGGAAAAAATGATTTTAAAATGTGTAAGGATGTGTAAAGTCTTGTTTGTAATTG
Source organism: Thunnus albacares (assembly GCF_914725855.1). Lineage (NCBI taxonomy): Eukaryota > Metazoa > Chordata > Actinopteri > Scombriformes > Scombridae > Thunnus > Thunnus albacares. Next base: position 9,734,358 of record NC_058108.1, on the reverse strand, counting down.
GCTAAAGTGCATTGTTAGATTCTGTACACTGGGGGGGCTGGAGGAGGGAGTTTGGCACTGGTCATCACCAAGTCATCCTGAGCTCGCCCTCGAGCTTACGTCTCCAGAAACAAATCCACAGCGAGTCCGCTCAACAGTTCACACAGATACACACCACGCAGGGAAATTCCAAAGACAAGCTCCATCCAAGCCTAATGCATCCATTTTTCCTCTTGTCATGTGCCTGACCTGTTATCTTAAGGCTGCTGTTAACCTACAGTAGATGCTGGCCAGAGGGTAGTGCATACATCACTATATCAACTCACTATTTGACTAAATGAACACTTATTTCTATTGTATGTGATGAGGGTCGTAGCTCTGTTTTTTTTTTTTTTACATTATTTGTAAGCTGTAGCTGTATTAGCTGTATTTTTACACTTGAATCTGGAGTTTAATGTTTTTGTAACTTGACTTAAATTGTAGAAAGTGATTTGTTAAATTAAAACATGTTCTTGGGGAAGGGAGAAGATCTGGATGCATTCTGGGCCATTCAGCCACAGACCGAGAGTTCTCAAGGTCTGGACTGAAAATGGCTGACAAGGAACTTCAAACTGACTTGAAAGGGTCTCCAGTCCCGCTCGCAGTCAGGTGAAGGAAGAGGTGAAAGTTCAGAAGTTTATAGAGTTCACACGGGGTAGGTACCTGAGCTAGGCCGACCGTCCTGTGCTTGTTGTTGGGGTCGTGGGTGGGGTTTGCACGTTAGGGCTGAGGGAGTGACGTAGTTGAGGATGGGGCTGTTAATGTCCCCCTCTCCCACTAGAGTCAGATCAGACCGGGTGTCCTCCTCCAGCATCTGGACTGATTCTCCCCTGCCAGAGTCCTGGAGGAGACCACGCTGGGCGCCCTGGGATGGGTGGATGGGGGAGATGGTGCCAGGAAATGGAGGAGGTGGTCTGGCTTTCCTCCCCCCTCCACTCTCAGTGCCCAATGCAGAGTCCAAGCTCTGAGACTGATGGCTCGCGTTGAGCAAGTGGGTGCCGCCTCCCCTGTCATTGCTGTTCGCCTTATTGCCCCGGCGACCGCTGCTAGGGAAGCTGCCGTTGTTGGGGTTACAGGAATTAGGGGTGGAGCAACTTGGCTCAGGGTCGTAGGGAGGAGGCGCAGCCTGGTTGGTTGCCGCTGGCGACAGGCGCAGAAAGTCTGGGAGCTGCAGGTCGCTTTTGTTTAGCAGGCCTCGCTGGTCGTCTGCTCGGTTGCTCTGAGCTTTGGATATGAGGTCGAAGAACTCTGCATGCACACACACACACACACACACACACACACATACACACAAGTGCAGACACACAAACACACGCACATGTACGTGCATGTGTGCGCACACACACACACAAATGAATAATCACCCAAAACAACAGTTTGAATACAGTGAAACACATTGATTGTAATTCAGGAAACATGCAGCAGAGGGTGTGTATTAATCAGTTAGACAAGTCAAAGCTACATTCAGTGTGAGCAGAGGTGACTGTGCTACATGTAGCTAGCTAGCTCCGAAAGCAATTGGTGCTGCTTCTGCAATACTGCAGACAGGCAAAAAGGGTTAGTGTGATCATAGCAACACAGCTACAGGAATAAGAGGTCACAAAAGAAAGAGAGGGAGGTCGTTTCATCTTTACCTTCAGCTTCGTCTATATTAATCTTTTTCTGCTTTCTTTTCTCCGGAGCCTTATGGAGAGAGACAGAGTGGTTGGGTAAGGGATGGCTGCTTGTGTTAGGGCTGGGCCCAGCCTTGCCGTTTTCCCCATGGGGGTGGGCTGAACCGGCTTTCCCTGATGGCCTGTCCTCCCCCTGGGGGCCACAAGGAAAGTGGAGCGGGGCATTAGAGCCCTGATGAGTCATGATGGTGCAAGTATGGGCACAAGTACTGACAACACGTGGGAACCAGTGCTACTGATGGTGAGGAGTTTGTAAAATGGGAGTAATTTGACGAGGGATAGGGGGCACATGATGATTCCATGATGGGGGATAATGAGATCGTTGGCTTAATGTAATCAATAATGAATGACATTGATTGAAAATCATTCTAGTAAAACATATAATTTCTAATTAAAGACATGTAGGATGTTCCATTCAGACAACCACAATGTCCAACATTGTGTGTACATCACCAACATGTAGGCTAACAATGACACACACCACAACACCAGAGGGACTAACTATCTACTACTTAAGTGCCACACTACTGCCCTTGAGGCGAGAAGAAGTCTGTTTTAAAAACAATTCCATTAGAATCGAACAAGTAATGAAGTAATGAATGACCACTTCAGATGGTCATCAATAAGCTAAAACCCCAATAATACCAAGAAAACCTAGACAGCAATTGAAAGTACTACCACCACCAACTAATTCCCTTCCAGGTGGACAGAGGGAGTTTCTGGAGATTTTGAGACCCAGCAAAAGCTCTCCGAGGCTGGGCATTTATCACCTGGCCAGTGGATTTGTTATGGAAGAAAGAGAACCAGCAAACCAGAGAGAAAAGTCGGTGATGCATTCGGCCACAGGCAGACCACAATAATGGAACATTAGGATCCTTGAGAGTGTGACGGGGCTCTTGGCCCCACATGACAGTGCACATAATACAGTCACACACAGCCTGCACGCTGCCAGAGACACACATCATACACCTGCGCACATTTATAACACATTGCAAACAGACATGGGTGATTGAAGACAGCGAGAGAGACACTTAGTAGCGTGACATCATCAACCAGGAAGTGGAGACATTCGGTGGGTTATGGAACATTCCAGAGCGAGAGGAAAAATTGGAAATAAGAAGTTGGAGGGGATCTTACTGTTGTTGATTGGTTTCTGCTGGTAGAGGGCGGGACGTGGCTCTTAGAGGGAGCTGCTTTCTGTTTGTCTGCTGAACAAAGGAGAGAGACAGGCAGATGTAATGACACTGATGAAAAATTATAATAAATGAGACGGCAATGCAATTGCTATTTTTTGTTAAGGTAATGAGAGACAGCAGCTCACATTTGTTGACAGAAACTTTGTGTGTGTGTGTGTGTGTGTGTTCCTTACCTTTTTCAGGGGTGTTTTCTGCTATATCTAATACAACTCGCAGCCCATCCAGATTGGATATAGGAAGGCCTAGATCTAAAGGCTCCGACTCCCCACTCTGCATCAAACAGACACACACACGAAATGAGAATAACTTTATCACGACTTGTCTGTCTATTTCTGTCTGTCTACAGGCATCTAGGCTGAGGGGGGACTTACAATGCGTGCCACCAAATCAGAGAGGTGCAGGCCATATTTGGCCACTACAGGCCTGAGGACCTCAGTCACTGGCTTGGTGGGCTTTGCTTTTAGACCCACTGAACGGTTAATAGGGACCAAGTCAAGTCTGGAACAAGAGAGAACAGAATTAACACTTCCTGTAGGGCTCTGTAGCTGTAGTGTTAGTGGTAACAACATAGCAAGGACTGGTTGGAAAGGTTATTTTGATATTGCATAAAAGCAAACCTGATTACGACTACATGTTACTGACCTGAAGAGAGTGCGTTTTTCTAGTCGGAGGTCTCGAGAGCACAATGTCATACAGTCTTGGTCCAAAACAAGTGGCTGAGAAAGCGAGACAGAGAAGCACAGAGAGAAAAATAGAGTTAAATAAAGCAGAAGAAAACAAAATCATGACAATTTCTGCTCTAAAACCCTTCTTTTTTTACATCTTTTATCAAAAATACATATGTAATTTTTTGTTTTGGGTACTTGGGGGCACAACTTCACAACAAGCTGAAAATCAAACATGTTTGACAAATTATGACCTTATGAAGTTAATATGGCTAACATGTTGGCAATCTATTGCCTGTTTGAGCAGTGAGACTGAAAACAAACAGTAAAACCAAAACAAAGACCCAAAAGATACTAAAACGCTCCACAGAACTGAGAGAAACTGGGTAATAAGTCTGTGGGTTTGTCACCAAGATTGACATCTTTCATATTTAATATAGTCATTTAACCAATTGTTCATATAGAACTAATGATTAAGGCAGCTTTAAATTTTTTATTTATATTTTTTAAAGTAACCAAACTGACCCTATTTTTTTTTACAGAATCTTTGAGGCCAAAAAACAATATTTGGGACAGCCCCACATCCATTTGTGTTGTACCTTCTCCCCTCCAACCAGGAAGAGGTCTATAGCTGCCAGGTTGATGCAGAGCTTCTCACAGAGGCCCAGCAGCAGGTCCCTGATGGACACTCCGGCTCTCAGTGGCACAGAGCAACATGAACCATCCGGCAAGGTTATGTTACACTGCCTCAAGGGGGCGCTGCCCCCTCCACGCTCTGTTGACACTGATACTGCACCACGGGAAACATCACCCTGGAGGAAGAAAACAGAGACAGAGACCAGGAGTTAGAGAGGAGATAAAGACAGTGAGAAGAGGGTTAAAATAATAAGAGAAACAATAGAGGTAGCGGCTGATAAACAAGCAGTTTTTATGACATTATTTCAGTAATTTTAATGTTTTTTATTTTAAGTTACTTTTAAAGCAGATAAATTAAATTAAATGAGAGGAAGAGAGTAAAAAAGCATCTCTATGCTGACATGAATGTCTATGTTCCCATTGTTGTAATGCCTAAACTGATTATCTGGCGATGTCTCTTTCCAGACTGACCTCATTCCTCCCTGACCCCGATGTCCCAAGCTCCAAACTGGCTCCTGAAGACAGTGAACCCTGTGATTCACGGCGACCGTTGCTTCCAGAGAAATCTGAAAAATAATACACTTATCAGTAGTGTCTACAAGAAAAACAAATGAGGGAGTAATTCGAAAAAAGGACAAATAATAAAAATAAAGTAAAATAAAGAAAACTACTGACTGTAGTTTAAGTCAGCTAGCTCTCGTTTCTTCGGGCCTTTGCCGAAGCTCCTGTTGCGAGACCAGGAGAAGAACATGCCCTTCCTCCGATCTCCTGAATCATCCCGGCTGTCTTCGTTCAAAGATCGGCCCGACTTGCTCTTCTTGTCCTCCTGTAAGACACAAACAAAATGATTGAAGTGGGGTAGACAAAGTAGTTTGCACACACAGCAGGCTCATTAGAGCACACACAGACACAGTCAGATGCAGTGCCTTTCAAAACCTTTTATCTGTTCTACTTATGACAATACTGGGGTTCGTTCCAACTCTTCAAAATAGTTTGGATTTTTAGGAAGTCTGTGACCCCCTGAAATTCAATAACCACTTGTATTTTGGTGTAAGAAGCAGTATAAGCTTATCTATATTTATATACTTATATATTTATAAGCTGTGTGTGTTGTTACCTTCTTCGGTGTGGAGAGATTGGAGCGGTCGGAGCCAGTGGTGCTGTGTTTGGAGGTGGGGCTGCTGGGAACATGGTAAGGGTCAGGCAGGGGCCTGCCCTCCACCTCCGCCAACATACACTCCTGGTACAGCAGAGACTTGAGGAACCGTGTGTAGCTGTCGAACTTCATTAGGTTGAAGATCTAAAGGGAAGGAAAGAAGCAATCAGTGGGCAACAGAAAAATACAGGAAGGAAAGAACAAGCGCATAAAAAAGGAGGGAGGAAAAGGGAAAAACAGGAAAGGAAAGGGGATGGAGGGCAGGTAGAGAGGATGGAAAAATAACCTACGGTAAAAGCATTGAAGAAAGAAAATGAAGAAAGGAAGAGGACAGAAAAAGGAATGAAGAAAGGAGGAGGATTAGAGAGGATAAAGAAAGGAGAAAGCAAAGACTGAATAAATTGATGACAAGAAGATGCGTACAGATGCTGAAAGCAGCCCTTTGAGGTTGTTCATGTTCATGGATGACTACTGACACACAAATGATTTTATTTTCTCGGAGACCAACACTGGTCCAGAGGATGTGTCCTCTTATGGAGCATGAACATGCTCTGTAAATCACATGCCAATGTGTCTGTTATATTTTCATGTGTTTCTTGTTAAAGATACATGTACTCGGAGGGAAAGAACAAAAGGAAAGAGCCTGGTGCGAGTGTGGGTGTATATGTGTATGTTTAAGAGCTCATGCGTGTATAAGTCTGACCCAAGATTCTGAGTCAATGGCGCCACGAGATCTTGATGAGCCCAGGGGTATTTTGGAAAAGCTCATGTCAGGCTTTGATGTGTGTGTGTGTGTGTGTGTCTCAGGGAGAATATGTGTGCATGTTTGATGTGTAAAAATATAGACGGTGATGATGAGAATATCCTTCTAGCCTTGTGACTCTTATCAGTTTGAACATCTGAGCTCAGCTGTTGAAATCAATAGACCTTTTCAGTAATTCTCCCCCCTCCATGACTTGGAGATCTAAGAGGCCATTCACATCCATGATGCTAGACAGCAGGCGAAGATGAATAGTTGACCTTATGTTGTGTGAGCACCCAGTGCTGTAATACTAGTACATTTTCAATAAGGGTCTGTTTTGTTTCAGTTTTATTAGTGATAATAATTTGTCCTTAAGGGAAAACTTTCACTTCCCCCCCACGAGGAAGGTCAGAGGTCAGTGTCATCTAAGTATAGCCTCTGGATCAGATGCTTCCTGTTTGACAGAAGTGTTTGCTAGTCACCTTGGGTTGCTAGTTAACTCTCTTGGTGTGTGTGTGTGTGTGTGTGTGTTTGATGTATACGCTACCTGCAGTTGCTGCTCCTTGAACATGTCAGGTTGGGGGGCGTTGAGGATGTTGTCGGCGAGCTGAGCTTGACTGTCTATGTTGACCGGTGTGGTGGCTTTACTGGACAGGAAGCTGTTATAGATTTCCCTGGCCCGCTGAGATAACTGGAAAAGATGGGAGAGTCAAGCAGAGTGAGTTGCAGTAAGGGACATGGAGTGTGGAACAGATGTTGAAGTAGAGATAAAAAAAGACAAGATTTTTAGACAAAGAAGATGAGTGAAGAGAGCTAAGTAACACATCTCCCTCTGCTTTGCTAGAGGGGATGTCAGTGGATAAATGAGTGTGATCTGACTATGTGCTTGTGAGTGTTTTACCTGCTTTTTGTCATTCTCAGGGACGTGACTGAAGAACTCACAAGCCTGCCAGAACAGGATATTCTCCTCACTGAACTCTTTCTTTAGGAATTCCTGCAGCACAAAGAGGTAAATGTGGATAAAAAATGAAATAAAAATCAAACTAATATACGGACAGAAGTGTCCTACAGTAACAAGCATGATTACATCAGCTGTGTAGAGATAATAAACGAAAAAAGTCAGTTTAGAATATGATGAAATGCAAGGAAATTAATCCTTTGGTGAATCTGTGCAATAATAGAGTATGAACTGTGTACCTGCTGTATAGGACACTTATCACCTCTGTATGCAGTATAGGTCAGTGGTTACAGCAGGTCTGTCTCTATAGCTGCTATCCAAGAAATTGAATGCAAAATCTGATGCATCAAATTGTAAAAACATTCTTACAGTTTGCTTGATGAGGATTCTGCCAGTAGAGATATTACACAGTCCAAACAAAATGAAACTGCAAGCCGGCCTGATCAAATGGTTCAGCCCCACGATAGATTTGTAACATTCAAAAATGTCTCTAAAATAAGTGCAGTCCAACTTTTTAGCAATGATCTACTTTTTAACATAATGTCCCAACATACGGCAGAATACTCAGCTAACAAAATTATTTCTAATCCACCTTTAATTTCTTTATTTCTATTCTATTCTTTCTGTTATTTTTTAATTTTTATTTCATGTGAAAGGTTTCATTTAAGTCCCTTTCATAGTTGGAGACCGCTTATGTGTCCTTGTGAATGTGCATTTGCCACCACCCGTCATGTGCTGTTACCGAGAAGTAGCGGACGCCCACGGGGTCCTGCAGCAGCCTCTCGAAGCAGACAGCCCAGCTGGCCACTCTCCTCTCAGTGTGGCGCCGGTGGCTCTGGACGCTGGGAAGGCTGGCATTACTGTTCAGACTGTTGTCGCTGCTGCAGCCCTGCAGCTCCACGCTGTTCAGTTCTGCGCTCACACACACACACACACACACACACACACACACACACACAAACAAACACATGCAACATCAAGTACTTGTTGTATCTCAGTAGGGCTTGAAATCTCTAGATACTTCCCAACTTGATTGTAATCAGGGTCCAATGATTTAAAAAAAATAAATCTCTTGATGTATCTCAGTTTTAGATTTCAGTACTTTTTTACTGTATGTACACATTCACAACAGCAGAATCATCAGGCAATATGTTGTTGGCTGTGTGATATGGTTACAGTACATATTAAGATAAATAAACAGGTTTTTCCTAAATGTATAGCCACTTTGTCTGCAGGATCTGTACCTGAAGGCAACACTATCAGCTGATGATAAGGCCAGGGTAGCAGCCAATCCAGTGAGAGCTCGTTAACCCTCACATGTCCGCGGTGTGGTTTTTTGTTGCTTTATCATTCGCTTTGCAACACAACACCCATACAGCAAACTTTCACTCATACAATTCCTACAATATTGATATTACAGATTTGACCTAAACATTTGTTTGAACTACTTTCAACTCATTTGTTGTAAATACACTTACTTTATAATTCACGACACTCAAGGGTCTCCTATTCTTGCCACAATCTAAGCGTCGGGCTGTGACATACTATGGCAAATATATACAAAAATCACATATTAAATAATCAAACTGAGAACTGTGTACCACTGTTTGCACTATATCAGACAAAACAAATTTTACTCATCAAGCACTATTTTAACATTCAAATGAAGGAGTTTTGAACATGGATGCTTCATTGCTCAAAGGAGATGCATCTAAGAATCTAGTCTTTTTCCCACCACCAGACCTCAGAGTGTCTATGTTCCTAATGTTTGGACAGATTAGCAAAAAAACAAGATCAGGAGGCAGAAGGAAAAAGGAGAGAAGCTGAGAATAACCAGAATAATGCAGCTTCAGGCCTGACGAACTTAAAGTGGGCAGCTCAGTTGAGATAAAACAAAATACAAGAACTGCCAGAGGGAAGCCATCACCGGTCAGGTGCCCAGGACGACGCAAATCCTGTAAATAAACTGAAAGACCAGTATCCTGCCCAAAGCTAAAGTTCTGTGCGATTTACTTGGAAAATTTGAAATTTGCTATAAATGGATAATTGCAGTGTGATTTCCGCTTTTGCTCATTTTTCTCCTATTTAATGTTATCAATGACAATTTTCACACTGAAGATACTTTTAATCCTGCTCATTCACTCGTATTCAGTTCTTAACAACAGTAAATAACTCCTGAGACTTCTGCTTCACTCGTTAATGGTTCTGTATTGCTGTGAATGAGAGGCCAACATCAACCAATCCATTTTCCTCCTCAATGTCACAGGAACTGAAGTCTATCACAACACACATCCTGGATAGATCATCATCAGTCTATTACAGAGATACTCTAACAATATGAAATGCATCACAACAGTAACACCAGGCTATAAACAATATGCACATTTTTTGAGAAAAATAGTGAGAGCTAAGACAGGAATTATGTTAGTAACTGCATGGTTATGCTTTTCTACTTTCCACATTTTCTTCGTCAGAATAAAAATTCTATCAAAAGCAGACAGTAGCAAGCTCGTCATTAAAGCTAACACGCAACCCAACCAAACAAAATTCTTTTGGCAAAGTTTGATTTTAAACAGTTAGACGTTACAATTTCTGCAACTTTCATAACTGAAATTAACTGGAAATATTCAACAAGTAAGATTTTAAAAGGTCCTGAAACCTATTTTCTACATGAACACACAATTTTCTGCTAAACTTTAACAGCTTGGGTTATTTCACAAGAGGGATTTCTGTATTTATATTTTCCTCTGTTCTGTATTGGAAAATGGTGATGTCAAATACTTCTGTGAACCAGGATTTTGCAATATTTGAATCAAAATGAGATGACAATCTGAGGGGTCAGGCCAGTGTCAAAATCTGATCAAACCACACCCACACAGTCCTGATGAAGCAGCTGAAGTTTTGAAACTCCTTATAAATAAAAACTAAGCATGTTTATCTTTCCAAGCTTTAATTGATGCTTATTTGTTATTGAGAAATACTTCAAATTTGAAACCAAGTTTTCAGGGGCTTTAAGTGAGATTACTGAATAACTTCATTCTGATGTCCACTTCTCAAAAAGAGGCAACTTTTAATACCGATGCAAAAGGAAGTCAACCGTTTGGAAAGATAGTTAGCTGTGAAAATGCTCAGCTTTAGTTCAGTTCACTGTCATATTGTGATGAAGATAGAGAAGAGCAACGCTAAAAGCACAGGCCGAGTTCACTGGAAAATGTAAGCCACAGTATTTAATCGTCACACCATTCAGACTAGCAACAACATCTTTAACCACAGCACTCGCTCTACCACATTTCTGCCAACAGACAGGTTTAAGCTCATGTGATCCATAGTCTGCAGTCGGTAGCTACAAAAACATTTATTTAACTAACTGTGATCTGGAGATTCTTTAAGCTTCCTCTTAAATATGGCCTTATAATGATGTAGCCAGTAAACTAAAAGATAACCAACATCAAAACCTTCTACTGTCAATATGTTATCTCCTCTGTGCCTAAAATCTGCATTTTCTTTAATTAGACAAGAAACACCAGCTGTCTCCTCACCTGGGTAGAGCTGGTAGGAGCCTGTGTGGTGCCAGCGGGGCAGGTAGCGAATCCTAAGAGGTAACCAAGCCCCTCCATCCATACTCACCCTATCAGGGCCTCTCGCAAACTCAAACAACACCAGGTCGAACACACACAGATACAGATGACAGCATCACAGGGAGGAAGAGAGAAGGATGGAAAACAGGAAGAAAAGAAGAGGGATTGAAGGAAGGAAGGAGGCTGTCGGTGGTGAGCAACCCAGCTGACAACCTGAGAGACCACAGAGAGAGTCAGGTCACAGCATGCACACGCACATAGATTCAAATACACACACACACGCACACACACACACATACATATGTGCACGCCTATGAGCTTCCAGGTAGGTAAGTGATACAAGCACACACAGGCCTTGAGATGATGAATAATTAAGAGCCGAGGGAGGAGGGAACTAAAAACGCAAGAGCACACACATGTATGCCTCTACACACAGACACACACACATACACACAACCTGCAGTATTGATGAGGAGCTTGTTAAAGGAAGGCCACTACTGAGACTAATGAGGCCTGCAGCTGCACACACACACACACACACACACACACACAAAGAAGAAAGAATATACATCAACCTACTCTTGTCTTGACTTTTCTGACAGATCAAAATAAATCAAAATTTGTGAGAAAGGTTTACAACAAGGCACAACTGATTCTGCTATAGGCCTTCAGAAGTCACTCTCCAAGTACAGTCTAACATTCAACAGTCATACAGGGACAGTTACTCGTGTAACTGTCAAAAATGTAAGTTACATGAGTAACTTTCACTCAAGAAATGGCCTAAATTCATGTATACAGTACATTTTATGTTATTTACATGAATGATTACATTTCCTATTTGTGTGCTGTATTTAAATGTCTGCTCTAAAAACACACTCGAGCCTTCTACACTGAACCATGAATACATAATCATGTAAAACTTTCAAAGATGGATTTTTTTAAGGGTTTAAAAACAATGTGTCTTATTATTGGATTTAAAAATGAAATGAAATAAATGCAAGTTATATTAAAAATCAACACTTAGTGTCTACTATCATCACTACCGACATGCAGGAAACAAGTTTTTTAAAGGCCCTGAAAACATATTTTCTAAATCAGCTTCTTACTATGATTGAAAGGGTCCTAGAATGAACACAAAGTTATCTGCCACAGTAGAACAGTCTGGGTTATTTCACATGAGAGCTTTCTGATTGAGCTATAAAACCCTAAATGGGCATGCCCCTTCGTCCTCATCGGTTCAAAGACTACACTTTCCAAAAACCCACCCTTTTACTATTTCCATTGATGACTGTCCGGTTCACCCCCACCCACACACATATTTCTGAGTATCCATCAGAACTGAGCGACATTTGAATTGAAATGTGATGACAGTTGAGATATGGGATAGATAGAAGTTGTTTGTTTATGTTGCCATGCCACTATCAATCAAATCTGATCAAACCACACTCACACAGTCTTGATGAAGGCAACTAGTTAAGTTATTGACTGTTTAACTCTTAATAAATAATACCAGATGATTACTGTTTATGCTTATTTAGTAATGAATATTTAATGTTATGGAAAAAACTGGAGATTTAGTACCAAGTTTTTAGGGGCTTTAAAACTGCCATTTGAGTGGAGTCTATGTTAGACAGGAGTTAAACTGGCAGAAGTTAACAATAATGCTGGACAGCGTTTTGCCATCATCTCATACAATCAACACCCTCAGTACTGCTGCTCACAAAATAATCAATAATCTCTACAAGTGTTATTGGAAAGAAAGCAGAAATGCTCAAGAGAAAATTACAAACACCAGGCACTTCCAGGTAACTTGCTGCAATAAACCCAACTTAGCTCTAAATCCCAAACATCTCTTATATCAATTTGATTTAGTGAGAGTATTGGAGAAACCTTCTTACAGAATCGTCTGTTTAGTTGTGCAGGATTCCTCCCGACCGAGATAACATTCATTGTGTAACCTTCACTGCGTTAATGAGTTTCCACTGCACTCACAAACAAAACATCCTCTCTTCCAGAGACACGTGGTGTGAATAAGTGGTTATAAACAAACATGTCTGCCATGGCTTCTACATCCCTTTTGTGTTGATTCTCACCTCCTCTTCCTCCTTTTATCGCCCATTAGCCATAAATTGTGTCTTTTAAGTGCACCGTGAGGCGTTAAAGCTCCATTAGAAAGTCTCCTAAATCCAAGACCTTTCGTTTTTGTTGGCACATGCTAATTGCACACAAGACACAGCACTTTACATCTAATGAGATCCAGAACAACACAACAAAACACCAAAAGGGAACACAGAGTAAATCCTATTAAGACATACATGCTGATAAAAAAAAACACAGAACTGATAGTATAGAAGTGAGCAGTAATAAATTAAACCCTGATATAGATAATTTGTTTTATTAAAATCTCAGTATGCTTCAAACAAATCTAACAGCGACTGAAACACCCTCCCCCGCACCTTTCCAACTTCAATATGTGGATAGATAATGTCTGCCAATTTTTGTTACTTCCCAAAATGACAATCTGACAAGCACGCCCAGGTGTGTAGAGGTGAGCAGGTTTGCAGGATGGCAACTTCCCTCTCACTCTGTTTCACACAACTATAATATCACTTTTTATGAGTGCAACACCATCAACGTCTTGGAGGAGGCGAGCCATTTGGAAAAGCTATAAACACCTTTTCTTTTAGACATGCTATTACATTGTGGTAATGTAGAACTGTCAGTTATTAAACTATTCCATCTAATTCAAAACTGCATCACAAATACACACGGAAGAATTAGTGAAGTAAAAGCAACATGTCAGCCATTGAGAATTTAATCTTTCCCTTTAAAGTTGACTCAACACCTTCTTTTGTCTCATGCTGTGTGTCCCATCCATGACTTGCCATGGCAAGTTCTTGTTGTACAGCTGATCTGTTTACAAAGTTGGGACTATCTTTAGGTTACAGCCTGGAGCAGAGCAGGTAGAGGTGGGGCAGAAGTTGAGCAGGTCAATTCAAGCCAATTCAATAGATAATTGTCAAGGGTGTGTTGAATGTCAAAATAAAAACAGAAATTGGCAGAGAGAAGGTTGAGATAAGGTCATGAGAAAGGTCAACAAAATTATGAGAATAAGTATTGAGAAAACAGATCAACTCACCTCCATCGGAGACTGCAGCAGACTGTAAAAAAGCACAGAGAGACATGGATTAGGATCTCTCCTCATCACACATTCATACAAGCTGGAACAGTACATGAGGGCCAAGAGGCAGCTGCCCAGGCACACACGCTTTTGACCACATGGAGACACGGACACAGACTGACTGTTTCTTCTCACAGGATCTGACCCATTATCATACACACTTTCACATCATGACACAGTAGGTTAGCGCCCACACTCATTGTCTTGTGTGTGGGTGGAATCATCTGTGAACTGGCTGTGCTTGCTCTGCAAGAAAACCTCCTCACAGGGGTGTGGCTTTACTGTGTGTGTGTGTGTGTGTGTGTGTGTGTGTGTGTGTGTGTGTGTGTGTGTGTGTGTGTGTGAGTGAGTGAGTGTGAAAAGGGGAACTTTTAGGCCTACCTGCCCCCGATTTCACAATGAGGTGTGTTGTTTACTTCCATATCTCACTATCACTAATTTTAGAATTTATCACACAGCTACACAAAACATATCCAAACAGACAACATAACAAACTTCATTGAATTTGCATCTAATCAACAGCCTTTACTGTCTTACTATTTTCCACTCACACAAACACAGACAGAGAGAACTCAGTTCAGACTCAAATTCTATTTCCCTAACAAAACAGCACACGCATACACACACACACACACATATACACACACACACACACACAGCATACAACTCAGGGATTTTTATTCCAGACATGCTGAGCCGGGATGAGATCATTCAACGCAGACATCAGTAATGTAGCTAACTCTGGAACATAGTTGAAACACTCTGTGACTCAGGCACAGCAAAAGGAGAGGAGTAGACAAAAGGGAGAAAGAGAGAGAGAGAGATAGAAGCGAGACAACAGAGGAGGGGTGAGCAGCAATTTAAGACAGAACTGTTTGCCAAAGAGAATATGAGAGAAAGACAAGGGAAGCAAATAGCGGAATATCAAACTAACATCGGCTCTCTGGATGTTAAAAAAAAAAAAAAAAAAAAATCAACACCGAGCCACACAGTCAATCTGTCAGAGGCTTTTGATGCCGTTAATCTGACCACCAATCTTGCTAGTGACTGACTTTATGCTTATTTATTTAACCAAAGGCAGGCTGTAGAGAAGCCATGTGGCTATGAAAGTGTTTTGTTCCACTGTAAATTGCTGTGAACGACGCAGGATGACTAAAAAAAGACTATTTGTTGAAGGACTATGTCTTTGTGTTCAAATCAATAAAATGACTACAATTGAAACTGACACTAAAATAAAAATAGAAATCTGCTAGTTAACAAAGGACTTTAAAAGGGTCTAAATAAGTCAGTTTCCTCACTGTTAAATTCAGACATAGTCACACAAATATGGAAAAAACCGTGCTCTCCGGTCCGGCCCCCTCAGAAAAACTTCAAGAAGCAGCATCTTATATATCACTCATACACAAAAACAATCCTAGGATCAACTATATGCAGGCTTTACAGTAAAAGGGTTACATCAGTGTAGGCAAATGCATTACCAGATTTCCTGTCACAACCTGATATCTTCTAGTAACCTGGTTTTTCATGTGCATATAAACACACAGTAGTCAATCTTCAGTCAGTCATGAAGTCTTGTTTTCAAAAATTCACACACAGCTTTTACTGTAAAAACTCATCGTATTCAATTCATTCTAATTCATTTGTGCAACATCCCGATGCAGATTCAATGTGCACTTTTAAACTACATAAATCTGATTAAGTTGACCCCCCCCACCCCCCACCCCCTTCATCCCCCCACCCTCTCCAGGCCCCATTCATGTGCATCTTGGCCATTTTTCCTCACTTGAGTCAAGCTGTCCTGGCCAGATGGCAAAGTCAGTGTAATCACAGGGATTATCTATTTCAGACTGTCCCTGGAAGAGCAGAGGTTGGCACCGACATGTTAAAGAGATTTGATGTGATTTTATAGGAGTTGATTGTGGTCAAAGCAGCACAGGGGACAAGAGAAAATGACAGAGGGAGAAACCTCAGCAGTGGAGACTGGTTACCCGATCCTCACACTGATTAGAGTCCCACACGTTTCTCGTTTCACACACATTTCAGTGTCTCTGATGTGCATGTGTGTTCGTGTGTGTGTGTTACGACATGCTGTGTATTTTATATGGGTGTAGCCGATGTGCATGTGGCCAACATCTGTTAGAGATGTCTTTTGTATGTAGGGTGCATTCTTTTGCATTTGTGAATGTATGTGTGTGTGTGTGTGTGTGTGTGTTCACCCCCCGTCCCCATTCAGATCCAGCGTGATCACTTCCAGACGTACTCTGTAGTGGAGCGGCTTGGCCCCTGGTCGAGGCCCCAAGTCTCCTCTCTTCTTTCTTTTCTTCCCCTCTAACCTATTTTCAAACTCCCTCCTTTTGTCTCCTGTTTTCCCCCTATCCAGTCATCTTGCTCTTTCTTCTTCTGTCCCTCATTACCATCTCTCTCCTTCCATTTTTTCCCTCAACTCACTCTCTTCATTCCCTTTCCTCTGTCATTCCAGTGGTGTCCCCCCTCCTCTCCTGGCAGATCCTGGTCATTCCTGACAGCCCACAGGGAATGACTGGGGTTTTCCAGACTTTCCCTCAATTCCTCCTTAAGATTTTCTATCCAAGCCTCTATCCACAGGGATGCATGCATCTGGAAAATTGTGCTTTGATAATAGAGAGTCATAATATCAAATATATCTCCCACAGTCTGCAGCCAACAAAACTCTCCTTCCAGTTCATAGCTTCCATGTGCTCTCAGTCTCAACTGCTCTAAGACTTTATTAGACTACTACATCATTACTGGCAATAAGCTTTTACTGATATGTCATAGCTCCAATATTGTCTGCGGTTATTGGTGGTGATGCTGATTTCCACAGATATTAATGGGGCCTTTATGTCCCCCATCATACAGTAAATGCACAATAAGTTCAGAAGAAAAAAAGTGACACAGCTGCACATGACTTATAGTCATGATTAGGCTTTCCACATTTGCGGAAGACTTGGTTTATTGTTAGAAGAAAAAAAGTTCCAAGCAAAACCTCTCAATGTGTGTTGTGGTGAATTACTGCAGAGCTGTAGCTAATGGTTTCTTCTTATCAGTCAACATGCTATGTATTCACCACTTAAACTGTCTCAGATAGAGTCAGTCATAATACTGCATGACAGCCGTTATATTCCTAGCCGTGGCTAGGAATATTTTGGTTGTTTCTGTGTACATCAAACTGAATGTTTCTGCAGAAATAAAATCATTGGCACTAAAAGAAAGTCTACACTTTCATTAAATACAAGCTTAAATCAGTGATTGACAATAGCAGCTTGGTCAGGTATTTGACTTTCTCTTGCTCTGACATTTTTGAATTTTATGGTATTCCAGAGCATATAATCTGACTATCTGCAATATTTGCAACACAGTATACCACAATTATTTGATGTATTAATACAAAATAGACAAATTTACTTGACAGCTGTGATCACAGACACATCAGACGCAGTCTAAAGCTTGACTAATACTGGATTTTGTGGCTGATACCAAATTGACAGAGTTTAAAAACAGATTATATATTAGCTGAAACAGCATTATATTTTTTAAACTTTGTTTTAAACAAACGCATAACAGAAACAATTATTTCTGAAAAGGGTCCCTTAACCTTTCTTACTGAAAGAACTGCAACCGAGATATGTGCAGACTGGGACCTTTTGAAGTTGAAAAGTAAACTTGTCAGTGTTCTTTGGTGGGCAGAATGTCATTTGAAGTAGGGCTTCAGGTAACAAATATCAATTCATGTTTTTTTAAATCCATCAAATAATTAAGCCAAATTGCTCATAATAATTTATCAAATCCCAAGGTGACATCTTCAGATTGTCAGTCCAAACCCCAAAAATATTCAATAAACACTGATATAAACCAAAGAAAAGCAGCTAATCATTATATATGAAAAGGTGTAACCAATAAATGTTTGGCATTTTTGCTTGATAAATTACTGAAATATTAATTAAAAGTAATTGTAATTTTATGTTCCTAGACTGATTGATTGACTAATTATTTCAGCCCTTATTGGTAGATATCATCATATATCAATAACATCAAACCTCATATATACCCCAATTGTAACTGGTTCAGTGGCCTAATTTATAGCGGCTGCTGGAAAATCTTGAATTGTTCTGAGAAGTCCTGACTGTGCTCTGAACAATGATACTTCGGAAAATTTATTCACTGTGTCAACATTCAACACCCTCACCCACTTCAACAAAAGATAAGATATGTCTTTATAACACTCACTTGCAACACACGCTGGTCTGAATCACATCCAGGGCCATTTATTATTTCCAGTAGACTTGATGATGCATGTCTCTCATCAGGATCCCTGTCTATACACAGAAATCTTCTACATACAAGATGCGACTGATAAGAGTGTAGGAGGCACTATATTATGACTGTTGATCAGTAGCGATAACATACCCCACTGGATTATGTGTAAAACATGGTTTCTTTGTGTACAGGTCCAAACATGTTTGTTCACCTACATCCTCCTACTTTTCAGCTCCCTGAACATAAAATGCCACCGTGTAGCCACATGCACAGCCTGTTTATGTTGGGTTTATGTATGTGTATGTGTGTGAACGTGTGTGTAGGGAGTGGTTGGTCACCTTGTGTGCAGGTCCCAAGTGCTTTATTAGCTGTGACTAGTAAGAAAGGGGTGGTTTACATCATCAGTTATGCACTCTGGACATTGGGTTCAAACTAGAGCTAAACACACGGTATAATTTACAGGTGTCCATTCTCACTGTTATCATAATATTAATACTTCAAAACCCATAAAAGTCTCTTTAAACAGTCTGAAGTTTCCGAAACGTTCCTTGTCTGTGTGTTGTATGTGCCTCTAGGTGGACGATGATTCCTGGAAAAAGACGTTCTGTTTTATAAGATGAGACATAGAGCAGCCAGTAACACTTGACAGGGTGAATAAAATATGTCTATCTGTGGGAGAAACTGTCAGGGATAACATACGCACAAGCGCTCACAAAGACAACCCTGTTTGTACCACAGGAACCTATTCCTGGCTCCGACACTGGAGCTGTAACTGCCACCTTTGGTAAGGAATGAGAATCCACTCTTATGTAGGTGTGAGAGCGAAGTGAAAGATGACTGAATAGACTGAAATATGGAAGAACACTGAACATGTCCTCTAAGTGTACTCATGTGCCTGTAAACACTGGCATTACCACAAGAGACCACACCTATAACTGAACAACTGACATACACACGCTGTCCTTAAAAGGTGACTTGGAATTCACAATGCAGGTTTCCAAACTGCACACGCTTAAACACACACACACACACACTTCCAGCTGAGGAGGAAGCTGTTGCGCCAACAGTCTCAATGTGTGCGTGCCTGTGTGTTTACTTTTGAATATGAGGTGAATAGTAGCTGCCATTGAGAAGACCAGAGTCACTCTGCCAGGATTGGCAACCATGAAACCACTTAGCTTTAGCGTAGCTTAACTCTGTGAGGCAAGATGAGGCAAACAAGCTGATTAGCTTGTAATGATCCAAAAGTCAGTCAAATGAGGCTCCGCAGGTGTGAACACGGAGGTGGGGGGGGGGGGCACAAATACCAAATCGAAGCACTTCCTGAAAAAAATGATTTTCAGAAAGATTTTGAAAATACATAACTGACTAAAGCAACAGATAAACAAATAGAACAATCAGGAAACTCCGTGTCAATGGCCCCATGGGTTCAAAATCTCAACAAACATTTCAAAACTTAATTTTTTATTCTGATGTGAAATGCTCTGCGACTGTCTCTGGAATTCTGGGAAAGCCTAAATCCCTGCGATGCACTCAGGAATCAATATCTACTCTCCATGAAAGAGAGGAATGCAGATAATGTTTGCTTCCCTACAATAGAGCCGCACAGGAGATGTGACTCAGAGGCTGAGCGGGTGATAAATGTCTGTTTTACTTGGCTCCTTGCCTTAAGCGCACCACCGTCACACAGGCAGAAGAGGGAACAGACGTGAATACAATACAATCTGATCAAATACCTCTGTCTGAACACCCGCAGACACACGCTCTCACAGCTGCCAGTCCACACACCAAATAAAGTGAAATTCACTAGTACTGAGAGAGCAGAGTCAGCTTACCTTTCTATTGTTTTATAGCTGTTTTTGCTCAGTTTCTTTAAACATGCACAGGACGAACTTTGGGTCACACACACAGAGGCAAGAAAAAAAAAAAAGAGGCTCTTTCTGTCTTCGCCTCCATTTGTCTCAGTTTCTGGCCCTGTCCCAACCTCTGTCTCCATCTCCCGCCCTGGCCCAAAACACATCTGGCTTTGAGAGGAAGAGAAACAGCCTGGAGCTTTCTCAAACTCTTGTGAGTCTTTCTTTTCTTCTATCTCACTTCACCTTTACGCACACTTCCCCTGTCTGACACCACCGTCCACAGAATGGATTGTTCATTTTTAACTTCTGCTCTGTTCTTTCCCCCCAAGAGCTCCTTGTCCTCTCTCTCTCTCTCTTTCTCTCATTCATTTCCATTTTCTATCTGTGCCTCCCATCCCTGTGTTTTCCCCTTTCATATTGTATGCTCTGAAGGTAATGGATTCCTCTTTCTCCTTGTGTTCTCTGCTGTATGTAATAGTCCCCTCGTTTTCCTGTTTGTCCCTGCATTTCGCACGTGTAGCGAGCGGAACAACACTGGTACACACTGCAGACACCTTCACTCATCCCTCTCTGATATTCATGACAAGGCGAGCTGAAACTGGAGTACGACACTGACGCCTTGTCATCAGGAAAAGTGCAGCTGATTTTTTTGTTGTGGCTTTTTCTACATGTGGCACTTTAACAGCCTAACCAGTCAGACTTAGGTTTGTTATTTGAAACTACTTTGTCTTCTTATGTTTGCCTCCATGGACATGAATAAATGAGCAGATGAGTAAATAACTCTTTCTGTACACTTCTACTAAAATGTACTTAGAAGTTCAGTACTTTTCTACAGACCACTTGTAAAGCACAGTAAGTGTGTTGTGTGTGTGTGTGTGTGTGTGTGTACTACTCACTGTATTGAAGTTCCAGACCCGCTTGAAGGAGAGCCTCTTCCTCAGGCTCATCCTGCTCTCCTCTCACAGAGGAGAAAACCTAATGACTGCTTAATCTACATATCTAGCACACAAAAACAGTCATGTTCACACACACACATACACTCGCGCGAACTCTGACGCTAACTGAGCTTCTTTGGAAGTTTTCTAGGACAGGAAACTGCAGACAGCTGACTCGGAGGGAGCCATGCCTCGGCACATCTGTCACACACACGTTGAATTGGCTGTAACTATCTGCTAAAGCTGCGAGAAGGAAACACACACAGTTTCTCTCTCACTACATTATATAGCCCTCTCCTCTCTCTCTCTCACACACACACACACGCGCACACACACTCCTCCACAACCTGAACTGACAGACTGACTAGGAAGTTCCATTCTCTCGCACACACACACACACACAGACACACCGCTTCGTTTCCATAGTGACACGCCCCCATCAGGCAGCAGTTACAGAGAAGGGGAGGGAACAAAGGTCAGTCTGCCAATCATGTTGAAGCACAGCCTTTACCTCTCCACCCTCGTCCTACACTTCCCTGTTCAAATCGCAGTACATGAAGGTTTAGGTCTGATCAAATTCAGCTGTGTCAGATCTTTTCTGGCGATTTAAGAAATTATTTTTATGTTTATTGCTTCATGTGTTAAAAAAGGACAGATGAGAAGTAGAGAGGGGATAAAAAGAGAGACAAAAAACTCCTTTAAAAAGATTAATGAAAATTCTAAAGGTTTGCTAAAAGGTCAACTGAAGCTAACAAAGGCACTTCACAGGACAGAGCAGCCTACTTCAGCACACACTCACTCTTTCTCTCACACACACAAACAAAGGCTGCAATTGAATTTGTGCATATGGCCTTGAGCCTACACCTAGCTCCCCCTAATTTCCTGTTTTGGCAAAAAAAGAGTAAGAGTTTCTCTCACACCTTCTCAAATACTTCCACAATCTGTCTTTTTGATCCCACTGTCTTTGACGGTGATGACTCACTGGAATAAACCATACACTGGTTGGAAAAGACATGCAGTAAATGAGTATGTGTGTGTAGCTTCACTAAGCTGCACTGTGTGTGTATTTGTCTTGTCTTCATGTTCAATTACAATTACTGTATTTAATTAACTGTTAATGAGTGTCTCCACTTATCTTCTCTCTATGAGCAGGCCTTGTACCAGACTGTAGAGCTGTGGGGAATCCAAATGTATTACAGCATATAAAACTGTCTTTTGTATTTGCATTTTGTGCGCATTTATTTAGAAAGTCTCACCTCGTAGGATGTGCCAACCCCCACTCCCCCCAAAAATAAAACATCAAAGAGCTGAGCTACATCCTCTAAAACCCTGAGAAAAACCATAAGACATTAAGAGCTTTGTCAGGACCTGACCGTGTTAACTAGAAATTCTAGAAATTTCTTCCTATTATTTTCAATGTGAAAGTGTCACTTTAAAGATTATTAGCCCAAAACAGGTGACATTCACTGCCCTCTTTTCAGCACTACAAGTGCCATTTCAGGCCATGGAGCTCAAAACGCTGCGCCATATTGTTGTTAAAGTTAATGTTAGCCTTCCACGTCCCCGTATCATAGCAACATCAGGGATGGCTCCGGCACTCAGCCCCCCCACTACCACTACCACTACCACACATACACACACACTGAGGCTGACAGCGCTGCCAGAACACTAATTACCAGTGCTGCTAGCGCTAAAGAGGCCGCCCAGTAGAACCTGAAAACTTCCAAGTTTGCCTGGTTCAGCTAATGCACCTCAAATACCAGTAAAGCTGCACTGTTCAAATTTTATTTCAAAACAGCTGGCTAGTTTATTCATGCATCTTCAACAGGCCAGGAAGAACTATAAGTGGTCTAAGAGTAACCTGTGCTCAAGCTCGGCCCAAATCTGTCAACGGAGGGGAAGAGAGAGGTGCCAGGCGCCGCATGGGATAAGTGGGATATGACAAAGTTTAAATTGGCTAAATCCACATCCTGGTGAGAAAAGGAAGAGAGAAGAAAACAAAAGAGAAGAGAAGAAAAAAGAGAAGACAGGAGGGATTTCTCATGTCTCACTCCTCTCTTTAGTCTGATTCCTGTGGTCTAGCCAAGCAGCTTTGTTTTGTTTGTGAGAATGTGCAACTGTGCGTGTGTGTGTATCTGGGTGCGTGTGTGTTAGATTATGGTCTTTTCTAGGGCAGTTCAACATAAGAGGGAAATATTCTCTTCTGCAAATATCTGATGACAGTAACACAACAGGACTACACACGCAGAGAGACATTCTGGTGTGCACTCAATGCATGCACGCACACACACACACACGCTAAAAGTTAGCACTGAATAAATTTTGTGCTTCTAGAGTGAATTAGCATTTCTGAAACAATGTTTTATTTTAACCACACATACTTTTATGGTTAAAATACACATGTTTGGCTAACCATGTACATGTACAAAGCATTTACTAAACACACAAGCATACTTAGATCTGTTGGCATATAAACTAAGTGGGTTATATCAGGCTGTGAATTAATTATCTGATAAATTCAGGTTCATTTCCAACTCTAACACTAACATAAAGTAGTCATGTTCATTGAATAGATGAATATGACTAGAGGCTAGCTCCTTACTATTAACAGAATATCAAAACCTCTGATGGCTGACAGAATCATATCATCTCATTGTAT
Organism: Thunnus albacares; assembly: GCF_914725855.1. Classification (NCBI taxonomy): domain Eukaryota; kingdom Metazoa; phylum Chordata; class Actinopteri; order Scombriformes; family Scombridae; genus Thunnus; species Thunnus albacares. The sequence continues at coordinate 9,710,830 of NC_058108.1, read as the reverse complement.
ACTGTCATATTGCCCAAATCTATATTTGTTATTTTGCCTAACCTCTGTATATAATGGGATTTTTAATTAGTTTTTAACTTTTCCAAATTAACATCATAATGAGAAATATTCAAAAAGTTAACTTTGTGATAATAACAGGGATTAAAGCAAGAAAATATTTGTGAGCCTGAAAAGTTGTCTATGGAGGAAATACAATGTGCAATGTATTGAATTAAGTATTATATGAATTTAAAACTGCTCTATGCCTGAAATTAGGCATGGTGCCTGAGAACGTACACCTGTAATAAAATAGAGTGAACAGGAGCCAGTGTCTTAACTGAGAATATGGAAGAGTTAGCATACAGCAGCACACTAGGAATCAACAGATGGTTTTCCTTAATGGTCAAACTAACGATATTGTATCTGTATTTACTCACTTTCAAATCATCTCTGCCAAAGAAAACGAACCACTGACAATATTTTTGCTGCAGAAAAGAGTTTATTATCCCTTCGTTTCTCTGACTTGCACGCTAACACCCACATCCAACAAAACTCAACAGTGCCCTCTGCTGTTGCTATTGAGGTGAGGCATCAAGTACATCAGAGCAGGAAAAAAGCTTTTTTGTTTCTTCAGATCATTTTTCTTTTGATGCTGAAAGAAGAGATGTGCCATTAGCTGTACCAATGATTATTTAAATGTGACAGTAAATCAATGACAATGAGTTAATCAGCCTTATCAATGGGATTAGACAGACCACCAGCTGAAGGCAGACGTCACTGGCAACAACACACACATGATGATATTTAGGAAAGTGAACATACGTATGTTGGCCAAAATAGCAGAACTGCCCTACTTGTGAATTGTGTAATATGTCCTTGAAAACCCACTCATCAAACTGGTGACTGTCATATCTCTATTACATGTAGAGACACGTACCACTACTTGTTATTCAACTTGATGTGACTCACGTGTTGCTCCTTTTTGAAATTGTGATTTACAGTAGTAAGTAGCTAACAAGCTGGTGACAACAGTCACAAATGTTGCAAAATTCTGTCATATGGCAAGGGGATAAATGTTTAAAAAATCATGATGACTCATGCCAAGCACAGGAAAACTACACTAGTAAAGAGGAACAGGGGTCATAAGCAGACCTTCAACAAACTGACTGAAAGACACTTGACAGGATATTTGCTTAACAGCACTTCAAACTGAAGCCTCAAACTGGTACGTTTTTTTTTTTGTATAATTTTGTCTACCCTCTGTATTTTTTGAGTGCATTTAATTCACAGCCCAGCAACTGACTTATCACATGACACCGTTTGATTGTGCTGATGTGGTAAACTGCACCCATCTGGCACTTGATGAAGATAAAAAGGAACACTTGTGTTTATCTGAGACTGGAGCTACATCTGATGTGACTCCTGGCCTCCTGAGGTGTTTCATGTACAGGAGCAGCGTTGATCCTGTCTCATCATCTGATTTTCCTACCCCAACACACTCTGCTCCCAGGGGATATCACGAGGAACACACACACACACACACACACACACATACACACACCCTCACATAGAAGGAGAGATGTGCGTGCAGGTTGTTATCTTTGAGCATCGGATTGTGTGCTTATTCACTTTTTGGGGGGGATATGAATGAGCGTTTTTATGCCTATGTGTATGTGTGTGTGTGTGTGTGTGTGTGTGTGTGTGTGTGTGTGTGTGTGTGTGTGTGTGTGCTGGGTCAGAGGGCTTTCAGGCCGTTCTTTTCTCACTGCTGTGTTTAGTGAAATAATGTCCTGTGCTGCTTTCCACCAGAGTGTCAAAACCCCCTCACTCAAGATTGCCCACACACACACACACACACACATACACACACACACACACACACACACACACACACACACACACACACAACTGACCCAACTGACTACATGAAACAACCTTGTTGACTATAATCTCACTCCACATACTATGACATATATTAACACAATGTACATTTAGTATAAAATATTCATCCTATTTTTTGCAACTAGACATACTGTAACTAATTGGCACCTTTATATTTGAATAGCAGACCACAATAACATATCAAAATATTTTCCTCAAAACAATTCCCAGTAAGATCCATGGAAAATAAATACAACACTGTCTCTTTCCTCTCTCCATGCTCTGCAGTTTTTGATCTAATGGACTGAATCAAAGAATCAACAGGCTTCCCTTTAACTCAGAAGAGCCAGAAACAGCTTTGTGATTGGCTTCGCACAGGTCACATGATCTGTCATTCCAGAGCTAGGCCTCATAAGTAAAGTTTAAGTTCATTCAACACATTTAAATCTAAAGACATATGTATTGGAGTGTGAACTGACAGGTCCACAACAACAACAAAAGCAGAGAGCTGTGACATTAAGCAGTAGCTCTCATTTGTTCTGTTGCTTCATGATTCAAATAAAAGAGTTTGATGAGGCTTTACATTCACAGTGGCAAACACAGTTATAGTTCTGATAGAACCTACAGCATCTGTTTCAGTAACATTGGTCAACAAAAAGTCACGATTGTGTAACACAATCTGCATGCAATATGTGACAGAAGCAAGGGAGTCATCAGTGAGATGCGACTGCATCAAATATAGGAAGAGCACACGCACATAAATACCCACGCACACACACATACACACGTGCACACGCAACTCGTTACTCACTGGTTCAGCGGCCGTTTCAGAATCCACGCTCAAAGTTTGCTGCTCCATGAAGGAAGAGACAAGTAATCCTCAGCACTGCGTGTGAGAGCTCCCCTCAGCACACATTGTCATCAGCTGTTCAATGTGTGTGTGTGTGTGTGCAAGCAGAGAGATGAAGTGATGGCTTTCAAATGTCCAAACCGCTACAGAATGTCGTTGTCGCTTGATTCCCCTTTCCTCTCTCTCTCTCTCTCTCTCATCTCCCCTCCTCTCTCTCTCTATCGTCTCCCTTGCCCTGCCTCTCTGCTCTCCCCCTCCTCTTTCTCTGCTTTTCCACCCACCCACCCTTGTATAATTTCTATTCCACCCACACTGCTGTGGTCTGAGAGACCCGCACATACACACGTTCTAGACGAATGCGGAGGCAGGGCTGCAGAGGGAGACCCCTGCCATTAAGGAACACACACACACACACCCACACATAAGATCAGTGCTGGGTGAATGTGTTACCCTCAGTGCTCTTCTGTCATCTGCTTAGTATGCCCCACGCATGTCTCTGGAGCACGGAGAGTAAACTGACATTCATGATGGGTGGAGAACAAGGGGGAGAAAGAGGCAAAACAGGGAGAAGTGGATGTACTGAGGGTTTAGCAATGATCTATCCTGGAGGACTGAGAGGCGACAGAGTACAGAAAGAGAGATACAAACATGCACACAAGTAGAAGGAGAGTGAGAGAAACAGTGAGTTGACAGCAAGGACTGATATCTGAATCTATGATATGGCTGCGTACAGCAGAGCTAGGAAATATCTGCATTCCTCAACATGCCTTGACAGACAGTGGCGGTACTCACCCTAACACCCCCTCCCTCCCACACAAACCCTTCTCCTGCCCATCCTCTACATGGCCCAGGGGTGAGGAAAGCGGGTGAAGCACCACTTCACTCATATTGAGCACTGATAAATTCATGTATTTTACAGACAGGAACACACAGGAAGTCGATCACACAACAGGAACACAAATGTTTTCACTACAAGGCACAACAAACATCACTTTAAACAGCTTTGGAAAGGGTTTTAAAGTAATGTCACAAAGATATTCAGGCCCTGTGTTCACATAATTAGGAGGAGTTCCTTCATGTGTCCATATCGCTTATTCCAATTCACAGTCACTATGGGGCTGGAGTCTATCCCAGCACTGTATTTACATTGGTGTTCAACATTTGGCTTGGACATTTGGTTTTGCTGTGTGTGAAAAACATAGACAGACATGATGTAAAAGTTTGGCTGAATATTTTGTTTTAAAGGGGAACTCAACAGCTTTCACATGAAGATCAGTTTACTCATCAGGGTTAGTACTACTCAGTATGTAAAACTGTATATCACTGCATGTCTTCTGTGACTACAGAGAGAGCTTTCTAAAGTCTGAAAAAAGACTGTTTGTTTGTTTGGTCATCAAATATTGCAAGCCTCATCCTTGACTTATTAATAATTATCAATAATAACATGGATGTTTAATGAGTATACTTATTTTGAAGTAAAAATCTCAACTTCTATCATTTTCCAGAGCTTTCAACTGCATATCACAGCCTTCCACAGCAGATGGAGTTTTCTGAGCAACTGAGCCATAATTGAACCTTAAAGAATAGGTTTACAATTAAAATAAGTCTGTCTCGAAACAATACTCAATATTCGGTACATTAAAACAGTTTTTGTTGCTGTAATCATTAACTCTGTCCATACTGGCCGTTAGGAGATCCCCTCCTCATGCTATTGCAATGTAAGACAAAATCCACAGTCCTGGTTCTCTTTAAAAAAAAAAAATAGTAAAACAAAAAAATGCATGCCAAAGTTGTACCAAAGTCAATATGAGCCCACAGCAGTCACAGTTAATCAAAGCAAGTGGATAGCTTCCCAGTGACAGCCTTTTTAGCACAAAAATTCACTCTTTTTATCACAGTGGCTCCCTGCGGCTTAGCAAGGCAACACAGTGTGGGGAATTTTGCACCAAAATGGCCTTAAGTTTGGAAGATACCCTCCTGACTCGACCAGATGAAACTGCCAAAGCCTAATATTAGCTTTAGATGAACTTTAGAATGCATTTTTGCACAGAACAAGGATTGTGGGTTTGCCTCCCATCACTTCCATACTGTATGGGCATGTGAGTATTGTATTATGAAAGACTTAAAAACACCATTTAAGGTTTAAGATGTTTTTCTTATCAGACCACTGTTTGACAAAGAAATACTCATAACAATATTTTGCCTTTCTTAAACATTCTAATCGTTAGAGCATTAGATATTAGATCACATGTAAGTTTGCTGGGAATTTGACAGATCCTGAACTTAAACTTAAGGTGAGTTGACCTCAGAGCACAGTGGAAACTGTCAGGCAAATGTCTTGTGCTTAGGCCATGATGCCTGTTTGTGTGTGAGATTAGATGAGAGTTCCCACAATTCCCCATGGAGAGACAGACTGCATTTGTCTTGGCAGGGTAGATGACAACATTATGGTTCTAAGTCAATTAGCTTTTGGGTAAGTCATGCAAGTACAAGCACAGAGATATAAAAAGCATGAACCAACACAAACATACACTTCACAAACAGGCACACGTCTATGTAGTAGATGATAATGATAAGTTAGATAGAAACTGTCAGGCTTTGGTATTTCAAAACTACACAAATATTGAAAATCCAACATGTCTGTAATGTTATGCCCATCTGCAATCAAAGGGAAAGTGCACAAAAAGAATACATATAGAAAGACATTAATGAATAAAGAAATATTGAATGTCTGTTGCTGATAAAATGACAGCCATAAATGGTATCAAAAATGGGATATGACATGATGAAAATATTACAGTTGCAATAATTATCTTTTGGTCACCTGGAGACAGCAGAAACAGTTTTGAACACAACACCGATTGTCGTTAACTTTTAAGTTGGTATGGGGAACTTGTTATCTAACATTTGTTTAAACAGTTGCTTATTTTACGCATCCAGCAGTTACGGAGCAACATTATCATTCAAAGTCGTGTTTCTGTCCATCTGGTGAATGTAAATCCAACATTCACTTTCTTTTAGCTCTGGTTTGGGTCTCTACCAACTGCTGAGGGAAATATCTGGCTCTTTAACTGCTACTGTAAATTCTCGATTATGCTCACCAGCTGGTCACTAACTGTGGGTTAAAGTTGTAGACTTGACAGCAAAACAATGAGGTGAAGCTCGCTATAAAGCTTCATAAATTCATGGGGAGCTGCACAGTTGAGTGATAATTCCTGGTTATAATAGAAACTATAAAATAAAAATATTGATTATACATAGCCACTTTAAGGGTCATCTAACAATAAAGCAAGGAAGCTCTATCGGTCTGTATGTTTGTCCTTCACCTATCTCGAGAATCGTTCATCCGATCTATTTCATACCTGGCAGGTGGATTGCTGGGGGCTCAAGGAAGTGCAGTGTCGAGTGTGAAATTGTTTGAATGAGCCGTTCTAGAGAAATATATAAAAAACACCTTATATACAACATTGATTTGCTTCTTTGGCAAGTGGAGTCAACAAGCGGAAATACGGACACCGCCATCCTGCCATTGCAACCCACAACATGGGCATAGGTGGGATTACATCCATAGTGATAATGACTTGAAAAAGTTTAAGAGACTTATGCTCTACTATTGAACTTTGTACTGTGAACGAAACATGGCATTTACATTCAAGACTTACTGCAGGATGTCTCAGACATGTTTTGAACGGGCACTGCAGTTCATCTATGAATCTATGTCTGTCTTGTCATGGAAATTTTTGCATGTCTCACTCAAGAACACACAAAGACACAAGAGAGAACATTAAACCTTGTTACTTGTTGAAGCAGTTGTAAACACTGTACAATCCTTCACACAATCAGTAACAATTATACAAATGTCCATATACAAAAAAACAAAACAAAAATACAATTGTACAACAGACAGTGTGACAGTGAGTCTCCAATTGTATTTTTGGAGAGAAAGCATGTTGTTAAGCCATCCCTTTCTCTAAAGATTGCGACCACACAAACCAGACAGTTTTATACGTCTCAAAAAGTTAAAAACAGTCAGGCCCTTAAATGGACACTTCCACAAACTGTTACACCCTCTTACAAACAAGTATGGTCATACTATGACTTACAGAGACCTAATGGTCAGTGACTTCACGCAAGGACATCTTTTAAATTTAGCTCATCTAGGCAATAGACTTAAGGCAAAGGGTTGTTTATCTCTAGCTAACCCCAGAGGTCAACAAACAACCCTCAGATAGGAACAAGTTCAAGAGTTCACACTGAATTGACAACAAACATTGACCCCTTAGTTTGAAAACATTTGTAACATATATAATATATACAGTAAAATAAATCATATGATAACCACTATTTAAACCTCTCTCACAGTCTGTCTGTCTGTATGTTTGTCCTTTGAATATCTTGAGAGCCATTCATCTGATCTACTTCACACTTGGTGGGTTCATTGCTGGGAACCCAAGGACATGCAATGTCGAATTTGGTGCAATTTGGACACACGACATGTTTGATATTAATACACTTTGAATAAACAAGTGAACAGTGAGCTGCTCAGCTCCATGTCTGAGTGCAGCAAGGGCTGTTTGATATAAATACCGCCACATCATATCTGGGTGGGGCTTCTGGACTCTCACTTGCTGAGCGAGATAAAGGCACATGCCTCGCTTAGTTAAACTGCCTGAGAGAGAAGAACACCTGCACACAGGAGAAAAAAAACAGCGGTGGAGGCAGTATAACTAGCCAATAGGAGTGCAGACATGTTTGATTGGCAGCAGAATCAACCAATGGAAGGCCGTAAACTACTTCTATGGTTGAACCTCAATTTAATCTCACTGGTGAAGTTTCTGTCTGAATTTAAACCATTTAATTTATTGAATCCTTATTGTTTTAATTGATATGTTTGTCACTTGACACATACACATGCGGTTCTCAAGAAATAATAAGCAATTGGCCTGTTCAGAACAGGGACGTTTTGAACGGGCACTACACTAATTACTGTAATCTGGGGAATGTTATACAAAACTTACATTGAGGTTGTATAAACCAAATGACCAGAGGAATCTCTTTGGACCTGCTTTAGCTTTAGTGCTGCCAAACCTTAAGCCAGCACCACCTTGGGTATTGTGCACTGCTAAGATTTTTTAACTCGCTCCTGCGGTCAAAGTTTAAATCATCTGAACCTTTTTGCCACCAACCTTTCAAAATGGATCCAGTAAGATTACAAGTGACCAGAATACCATAGTTTTTTTTTTAAATAAGAGTTTTCAGCATTAACTTCTCTGTAGACTAAATAAAATCAGGGCCTGAATTTCAGTGCGGGATTGCGGGTATTGTGCATAGTTTCATCGATTACCGCAAATCTAGCACTTATACTGCGGGGAATTCCCGCACGCCTTTACAGCAATGTCTGATAATGTCCAGCCAACGTTTGCACTGGTGCTGAATGCAGGACGACTGGCCGGAAGCGCTGCATCAGACCGACCGACTTCTACCCTGGACAACACACATGGCGCGCTCTCTCTCTCGCTCTCTACAAGGCTATGAGCCCCCTCTGCTGTTGCAGCATCTCTCGCAAGCATATAAAGACAAACTTGCAACCTTTTTAAACAGAGTTGTTATTAAGTGGAAAGAGATGAAGCAGAGGAGACAAGTGGACAGGGAAAGTATAAAGGATGGAGACAAGAGAAAAGAGGGAGCCATCAAAAGAAAGACTAAGCAGTATCCCCCCCCCCCAAAGTGTATAAATCCCCCCTATATGAAGCATTTAAGGGGGGGAATTCCCCCCCATTTTGAAAAATGAATTTCAGGCCCTGTAAAATACTAGATCTGCTAAAATTAAACAATATGTGCATCCTTCCACAGAAGGCTTCTTGTAAAGAATAAAACTGTTACTTTGTGAAAACCTTTCCCCTGAGGGAACATGCCACCAGATAGCCCCACGGCTGATTGCTTTTCACATTTCACTCTCTTCTCCAAAACATATAGAGAACATTGTGTGCACTGGTAAAACATCTTTTTTTTCCCTTGCTAGAATTGCCTCTCCCACCAACGCTTGAGCTACACTAGAGGGAAATTTCATCTTCCTCCACCTATCATTATGTTGCAGCTTGTGGAGGAAACAGAAGCAATCAGCCCTGCAATCAGCCTATTGTCTGCATTGTTTGGTACTTAAATTTGTGCATATGACCTCTAAATGATTATTTGTGCCTGCTTTCATTTGTGAGTCTTACTAGTAAATAGCTTATACAGCTGGGACGAATTGCACCCACAGTCACCTTGCCATACACAGTTCAGCCTTCTAGGACCACTTGAGATTGTTTGCGTGTGTGTCAGCGTCCTTTCAAATGGTTAATTCAGTTAGCTGCATGTGAGGGTGTTTTTTTAATCTTGCTGACTCGAAAAATACGATAAGAGCATATATATGTGCAGTATATGTTAATGACATGGCAGATACTCCAACTTAAGATCGACACACAGCTGGAAAGGGGCAGATGTGTACAGCCTGACTTCCTTCCCTTTACTGTTGTCATAAGACAATGTCTGTTTGTTTGCATATTCGTGTATGTGTGTAATGGTTAAGTGTGTTAGGGTTGAGCTCTACAATTAGACCCATCACAAGATAAGCAGCAAGCCTCAAGCTTTGGCAACATGCACTGTGCATACATTACTGTGCATATTTTATACACACACTTCAAACAACAACAGCATGAAGTCTGAAAGCTGCTAGAAAGGCTTAAATTGCACAGTGAACAAGATGGCTGAGAACTGTGTGTGTGTGTGTGTGTGTGTGTGTGTGTGTGTGTGTGTGTGTGTGTGTAAACTAACTGCAATTATAGTGCAATCATAGTAAGCTTATGTGCATTTATGTGTTTGAGTGTTACTGACTTCAGGTTGCAATGTGTTTGTGTATGTGCATGCATATCTCTTCGTATGTTTGTGTGTGTGTGTGTGTGTGTGTGTGTGTGTGTGTGTGTGTGTGTGTGTGTGTGTGTCTACATACTCTATGTACTTTTGTGTTGAGGCCTCACTAACGAGAAGAATGTCAGCTTGGTGCTCATCAGAGCTCATTAGAAGTGCAGGCTAAGTTCGAACCCCATTACCCCACCACCCACCCCCCTCAACACAAACACACACACATCAATCTCTCTCTCCTCCCCCTTCTCCCGACACAAAGCCCTCTCTGTTTGTGGACATTACAGCATGTGCAGCAAGAGAAAAAGGCCTAACGACCGGAAGAAAAAGGTAGAATAAAGGGGGAGGGAGGTCGGGGAATGAGGGTGAGGAGGAGAAAAGAAGAGAGAAACCCTGCAATGGGATGGTCTGGCAATGGGACAGAGAAACACACACAACGGTGGACAATCCAAGTGTCTACTGAAATGCACGGATGCTTCAAATATTACCACCTGCTGTGTGGTTTTTGTTATTATCTGTGTCATGATTAAAAATATATATATGATGGAATGGAGGCTATGTTGTATAGGTCTTTTTCACAGCAGACATTTTGACTTGTCCCTGTAGGAAAGGCTCAGGTGTAACTTATAACATTGAAGAGTAACTGCACACCCAAATTCTGCTAGCTCCCTCCCTCCAAGCATATTTAAAAAATGCAGCAAAGGACTGCACAGCAGACGACTGTAGGGGGCGTGGCCACCTGGCTACGTAGTGTGTGACATGAGAGGTAAGGGGACACCGACTGACCACTGCTCAGTGTAGCATGAATAGTGATGTAGAGGTGGTAGTCAGAGCTAACCAGCCATGAGCAGCTGCTGTCAGACTCTGTGTGTCCACGCTGGAAACATAGAGAGTCACATTCAGAAGCAAATTCATGGCCCTTTGTAAATGTTTCTGTGTGGTAACTTTGTTGTAGCTGAGCTAGCGGCTCAACAAGAGTGGTAGGTGGGTGTTAACGTTATTTTCTTATATAAATTTCATGACGTAGATAAGCCCCAACCAGCCGACTCTCGTCTATGTATGTCAATATTAACACCGGCATTGATGTGTTTCATCACAGCGCAGTCATATCATTTAGTTTACAGCTCAACAAACACATTTAAGTGTGCAGTACCTCTTTAACGATGGCTGTGCTCTATTCCCAATAAGCCATGACAGTGTGACAATGAGTCATCATGCACAATACCAGGACCCTGAAACTGAAGCAGCTTAATGGAATTCAGCCATCGTGTGCACCTGTGAAAAGGTCTTTGTAATGTGTTCTGTCAGGCAGCTTCAAGGCACAACATGGAGATTAGTACAGCAAAGTATAACCCCTTTCCAATTCCATTATAAGCCAGCCAATCTGGAGCTTTAAGTCGTCTAGCGTTTGATTTTCTCTTTGAGGAATTTAATTTATTCAGAAGATTTTTTTTCTCAGAAAATCTACACATAGCTACACACTTTAAGGCTATCATAAGTAACTAATATGTCGGTGAAACACTGATTTTTTTTATGTGAAACTGCTTTATTCAGTATTTTTTACCTGTTTATTCCCTTTGTATGTTTGTATTGGAGAGGAGGAGACCTCTGTGGATAATTTGCTCCCAGTAAAAACCTGCTGAATGTCTGGATCTTAAATTATCAGAGAAACAAGCTAAGCAAATGTTAACAGCGGCTCGGCTTCCAGCCCCTCCTTATGTCCTGTGTCCGCCATGCAGCATCTGAGAAATACTGATTTTTAACGTGAAACTGCATTATTCAGTGTTATTACTGGTTTTAATCCCTGGGTCTGTTTGTTTTGGAGAGGAGGAGACCTCTGCGGATAAATCAGCTCCAGGTAAGAACCTGCTGAATGTCTGGATCTTAAATTATCAGAGAAACAAGCTAAGCAAATGTTAACAGCAGCTCGGCTTCCAGCCCCTTCTTATGTCCTGTGTCCGCCGAGCAGCGTCTGAGAAACACTGATTTTTAATGTGAAACTGCATTATTCAGTGTTTTTACTGGTTTTAATCCCTGGGTCTGTTTGTTCTGGAGAGGAGGAGACCTCTGCGGATAAATCAGCTCCAGGTAAAAACCTCCTGAGCAATGACCACTGAAGTAATCCTAACCGGGAGAAGCTGGTTGTTTAACAGTGAAGACAACAACTCCCATGATCCCACACTACTTCACAAGATCATCAAACTCCATATTTTGTTATTGTTTTGATTGAGAGACCCCTAACGACAGAAATTACATATTGTGTGTTTAATTATATTTAAATATGGTTTTGGGCATGTTGACTTACAAAGCAGCGTCAACCAGTCTGAATCCAGCTAGGGAGCTTTGCAGCATGTCCTGACATCCAGTCTCTCTCCCTCTCTCCCCATACTTCCTGTCGCTCTCTACTGGGCCGTCCAATAAAGGAAAAATGCCAAAAATGTATATGAAAAACTATTACTACTGAAGCAACATAGTGGAATCTGCTTATCTGCTCCCAGGGTGCCCAAGTAGCCACTAAACGGCGGAAACATTTAGCTTTCCTCTGATCTCTATCTTAGGATAACAGAGACAACCAACGCCGCTGTTATGAATCGCGCTCACAGACAGCAGGACTCTTCTATGGTCTCCTAAACTTTCACACACACATACATACACACAGGCAGGCCATGATGAGAATAACACACAGTATGTTTTACTTCAGTTTAACTTTAGTGTACAGCGTTATCCTGTAGCTGCTGTCTTTTCACTCACTTTAAGACTGAAGGAACAGCTGACAAAAAAAGATGCTGGAAATGGATTGTCATATATTTAAATTTCAACATAATTAAGTTGAGTATAACCGTGTACAAACCTGGGCCTTGCCCCAAGGGCACTTACAGTGGTAGCCATGATAGCAGTCTATTGTATCTCTCCTGCCTGAGTACTAGAGCAGCCGCTGTACCCACTGTAGACTTTCTCTTTATAAAATGTTGTAAAGTAGGACTAAATAGGCATATTGTTAGGCAAAACTCATGTCTCTCAAATGACTGGATACCAGGTCATTTCTTGCAGCTAAATGGAGAGCAAAAGTAGGATTCTCGCCTTGGTGTAGCCACACTGCACCCAGTCGGCAGAAAACGCTGAACCTGTACAGCAAAATGTGTGGCTGCACATATCAAATAGTAACCATAGTTAATATAGAGCAGTCCCCCGCTATCAAAGCTGTATGTCTTAATCTAAGTCTATGACCCTAAAATATCAGCTGAAAGGTGCATACTGGCTCGTTCTATTTGCTATGTTACCATGGTGATATGAGAAGAGGGCTTTAAGTGTCATGTGAGGATGTATGATGCGCTTGAGCTGCTATTATTAGAGATGGATGGTGCACGTGTGGCTCAAATGTGACAACAACACAGCGGTCAGACGAGGCAGTTCAGAGCATCGCAATAACACTCAACACTCATTGGTGGATGTATGTACAGTATATGTGTGCTGGTACTGTATGTTTGCATGCATTTGCTCTTACCTCCAGGTCGTCCAGGGAGCGGGCCAGGCTGAGACGCTTGGAACGTCCAAAGGAGCGCCTGGCCGAGGAGCGCTGGGGGAGAGGAGGGAAGCCCATGGTCAGACCTCGGAACCGACCACCCTGAGGGGAGAAAAGATACACGTGTTCAGTTCGTGTGCCATTTGTAATACAGTGCATACAGGTAGGGATGGCAGTAGCTGAAAAGCCAGAGAAGCAAGCTGGTGTCATTGAGGTTGCCAGTTCTCACCCCAGACCAGGTGAGAAAGGTTTGTGGGGTGTCAAGGGTTAGTGTGTGTCTTCCCTTCAACACCTGCTACTGAGCTTCCGCTAAGAAAGGTACTTTAGGTTGTATTGGGAAGCTCCCAGGTGTGAATGTGTAGAACTGAATGAGTATGATAAAATAATGCTCTTTCCAACTGAATTGACTTTCCAACTATAGGAAAACTGATGGATGCAGGGAGTTTCTTAGTGGTCTGGATTCATGGATTCATAAGATCCCAGTCTTTTATCACATTTCACTCCCCTCCCCCTCTCTTCTCATACTTTGTCACTCTTTACTTATACTCTTCAATATTAGTTTATGGCAGATATATTAGTATTGGTGTATATGTTTGCTAATAAGTAACAAGAAATTCCAGCATAGAAACACCAAAATATGTTTATTGTTTATTTTTCAACTGTAAAATCAACTGTAAAATGTCACCTTCAGTAGATGTCCTGGTCACAGATCTTAAAAACATTTAAAGATCCCCTCCAGACATGTTTTAGATACATAAAAATACTCTACTTTGAATAATCATTTGTGTCTAGTTAAGTTTTTCCACCAGAAAGGTACATTATCTCATTCATTTAAATGACATTTACACTACTCTTCTGCCTCACTGAAAAATCCAGAATCTATAAATATGCAAATATTTTTAATTTCAAAAGTTTAACTGCTGGACAAAAGATGTCTCCTCCTTGTGTAGATGTTTCCATTCTCAGTGTTTGTGTAATCAACATCACACTTAGACTGGGATTGGCTCCAAACTAATTGTGATGTCACAAAATCATGCTGGTAGTTACACCCAGATTTAAACCTGCAGTGCAGAACTTTTGTCTCCCCTTTTGGCAGTGACAGTAATTACAAAAACTCTGTTGACACATGCTTACGTCATAGGCTCTGCTGTAGCCGACTATGTCACTACTGTTGCAGCTGTAAAACGGAGGATAAAAAAACGGAGGAGTGTCACAACCCCGGCAAAATGACTCATTTCACTATCAGAATTTGATCCATTTGGTCTGATAACATTTGGAAAGTCTAGAAGAGCTGCATGATTTAATTGTTTTCTCCCCATTCAAGTTAGTGAAGAGCTAAACTGGAAGTTAGCCGGCTCAACCAGCAAAGTCTCTATGGTTACCCTTAACATTGGTGCAAATTTCCAAACAGGCGTTATTTGGATAAACTGACCACTGGGAATCTAAATGGTTACTTTCTCACCTGAAAAAGTATTAAAATTTAATAAAGTGACCTACTAACAGTTCTACAGTGAAAATTACAACAGCAATCACCGTCAGTTGGTATGAAATGCATTCTGGGATACTTAGCTTCGGCCGCCTTCAGCACTACCAGTGTGCCAGCGCGGGAATGCCGCCACAGACACAAGATTAAAAAACTCCATATACTGTGAAATACAAAAAAGATTTATCTGGTAGTGATAGACTTCACCAGCATTGTGTGAACTGGTTTGGCAAGGGCTTGAATGTAACTGGTGTTGATTTACATGTAAAAGTCCTGCACTGCAGGTTTAAGATGAGCCCAGAGGAACTTTCCCCTTCAACAGAAGAATGTGAAAACAAGCTTCTAGTGTCAAACATACATCATACGGTGAAGCACAAACATCCAAGTGAAGGAACAAGAAGAAAAACACATTTTTGAGTGGAAGGAGACTTTAAGGGATCTTTATCAAAAATGTCTGTTTATGTGTTTCTGTACTAAAATTATAATAATAATTAATAATAATTGTACTACATTTTTTTCTGTATTAAAAGTGATAGCTGCCAATATATTGTTATCAAATATCAGTATTGTTATCTGTATCAACCTTAAATATCCATTATCTGTCGAGCTATAAGACAGACACCTGAAAAAATATACGTAATAAATAATTTGATAACAGACCACTCATTCTCTCTAACACACCCTTGTTCAGTTTATTTCTTTATTATTATTAGTGCATAGGGACTTTACAGTACTCACACTCTTGGTGGACTGTGGACTATGTTCAATAAAAACCATATCTTGAGTTTACCTGTTAATAATGCTCTCATAAATTCAGAGGATGTCTACATTATTACACAACTTAAATAAAAAAAAACGTTTCCATTGATAATAATATGGTAATTTTTCTATTTGTTTGCATTATCCAAACATATAGTAAATTATCCTAACCGTTATCCAAACACAAATTTTAATCTGTACCACATAGAAAAACAGCAACAATTTCCTTTCACCATATGACTGGTGCCTGTGTGTGTATTTACTTTTGAGCCAGGTCTTATAAAACCTAAGGACACCTGCTCTACTTGAGTGTCACTATTAGGACAGGTGGTATAGAAAATTGAATGTCTAACTGTCATGTAAATGAAAATATAACATAACATGCACAGTACCGTCTTTTGCTTACACGAACAGAATCAGTGCAGCCTTGTCTGGAGTTTTGCTGTTACACATGCATGTCTGTTTAAGAGGGGTTTCTTTTTTTTCCACTTAAATGTTAAATTCCACATGTTAGACTTAGGCATGTACAGTCTTGTCATTTTGCCCGCAGTACCAGATTGTACTTTAGTCAACCACAGCCATAGCACAGAGACAAAAACAAGAGATGGACATTTATTTGGGTTTTATTACTGTGTCTGCTCACTGTTCTTTCATTTAATAATAAAGCTAATGATAATATATACAAATCATATTCAAGATATTCATATTTTTGTAAGGATTACCGCAGTGGAAACCCACTAACTGGAATGACTGAACTTAAAAGTGGCCAGCTGTTACATGACGCCATAAACTGCTGCCTAAAATGAGCACATGAGAAAATTAGTCACTGGGTCATCAAGATTTATTGTTAAAAGCCATCTGACAGTGATGTAACCAAGCTGACTGGTGCTATAAACTAAGATGAGAAGCAGCTTAGTCTTGCGTTGACTTCAAACAGTCTACAATTAGTCTATAATTAACCTTTTAACAACTGTTGCTCTTTTGTCCTTAGAGAACAACAGTAATATTCTGGTGCTTTCTATCTTCTCACAAATGGCATTTTCTTCAGACACTGTAGCATAGAGCATATATCAATGGACCCTAGTTGACTAATGAGGAATGAATCAATGCTGACAGGCTCCAGAGGCCAAACTATAACACATGTTGAATCTGACTGGCTGATTAGGAGCAGGTCTTGGCAGCATTTCATCAGGAGATGACCAGTGGTGTTGCCTGGATACCGAGTCAACCCTGCATGTGTATGTGTGTGTGTGTGTGTGTGTCAGATAACACAGATTTGAACATTTGATTTGATGTTGACACAAATATTCTCACATAACCTCTGTTTTACCTGTTAAAAACAACTCTTATTTATGATGGCTAAGATGAGGAAAGCAAACAAAAGGTTTTGATGAACTGAGATTTTGGATAAAAATTAAACCGAAAATGAATGTCTGTTGATCTGAGCCAGTGGTGCTGGGGTTGTTATGGGTGTGGCTGCACCAGAGCTTTTTCAGAGAAACATCTGAAAGACAAAAATTTTAGTGGGAAATTCGCAGCTTGTATCTGTGCAGTAGATCTTCTCCCCCCTGTCTCTCTCTCTCTCTCTCTCTCTCTCTCTCTCTCTTCCTCACACACAAACACATGCTATCGATGTCACAGAAAAGAGGTATCCTTCCTGTTTACAACAATACAGCTGTCAACATAAAAACCAAACACACACACACACACACACAAAACACTTAAACACTACACTAATCTGACCACAGCTGAATTAATGTGCTAAAGCCTTGAAGGCACAGTCAGTATAATTAAATGGTTCTTTTTTGATTACATGAAATACAATAAATGAAAAAAAAATCTAAAATAAATAATATATGTATCATATTTCAAGAGTCAAGATTAAACTGCTTGTTTCTGTATTTGGTATATTTAAAGACTTTAATTCCACAGTGAGGTATTCAATTCAAACATGTCATGAAAGTAGAGAAAAATCATGTCTACTCTGTTGGACAGATACACTTCAGATACCAAGAAAAATTAATGTATAGCTTTTTTTAATAAAAAACTGGCTTGGTTTCCTATGGAGGATCAAGGTAATGCAGGTTCCAAACAGTGAAACAGTGCCACCATGTGGCAAACAGTCATAGGCAATTAAAATCACATTGCCTCAATACACTTAATACACATACACTGTTTTTAACAAGTCAGGTAATGCTCAAAAAAGTATTACATACTTATGAAAGATAGATGAAGTGCAACAAATCTACATTCATCTCAGCAGAATCAGCATTTTGTCTCAACTGCTGGCATTCCGTGACAGCCACAGCCTCCAAAGCTCTGTGTCTCCAGTCTGAAGACATTTTTCAGAGAGGTTAACATCCACCTTCCTGTCACTGTCAGCCTCTACCCTGCCCCTCGCCTAGTAAACACTTCCTCTGATTGTCCCCTGGGGTCCCTGGGACCCTGTCCTCTAAGAGCTTTACTGGGGAAACTCCAGCCTGTTTCAATATGAAGGAATCAAGAGTCTATCCCCAGCAACTTCTTAAAATGTAAATGCAGTCAGAGACGATGCAATTGTTTCCTACATAGTTTTAAAGATTCTGTAGGAGCGTTTCAGCAGTCTGGCTGATGAGAGGTTAATGCAGAAGGAATCCAGTCGGGCTGGATATATATCTTTCACTCTCTGTATGTATCTGCTCCTTTCTTTTGTCTGTAAACAATAGCAGACAGTCAATAACGGACTGCATCTCAATGCAACAGGAAATGTATTCCCACTAAATAATGCAGCCAATGTATTCAACTGCAGATTTATCTTAATTGGAAAATTTAAAGCATTTTTATATACTGTTTGTCACATTAATTGATATAACCATGTTGTTTGAAACTCTATAACTTTCATATGCAAGGATAAAGCTGTTAGTTGTGCACTATACATTTACTCCACTAAAACTTGTCTGAAAAGCTGCTCTGCTATTACCAGTGAGACTCATTACGGAGGGAAACAGGTGGTTTTCAAGTGAAGGCAGATGCTTGGCTGGTGCATAATATATGATCTGATACTGGAGCAGTGGGGATAAATAACTTATCAATCCACTTGTACTAAGCCTGGGGAGAGAGCCAACTGGGGTGCTCGCATTATTCAATATAGTACAGGCATGTTTGGTGGGGTAAACATGGTCCATGGAGACTTTCAAACCACTGAAAAGTTTTACATCTGAGTGAGAAAGAAACTTCATTCAAGACCTGAACGAATTAAATGCAGGGCGTTGAGAGGGAAAGGGTGAGAACGCGGAGGATGAACACAGATGGATTTATAGCCTCGATAAACTGTAGTCTTGGACAGACTCTAGTCAGAGTAAATTTCCACAGCACGGGTGTGTGATGGGGGATGCTACCTGCTGCCCGGGCTTCTCATCTCATGTTCACTTTTAACACAACTCTTCCAAAAGGCCACAACCCGCAAACTGGCACAGCGTAACACATCATAAAATGAACTGTTATGGAAAAACTGACCATTTATAAGGTTAAAATATGTGAACAAAAAGGAGTAAAATAAGTGGTCAGCAGGAAAACTGATAGAAAAATCAAGGGTATGACTAATAAAAACACTTTCACAATTTTATCAAAAATTTACCTTTTTCTCTCCATCCTTGGTGTTCCCTCGTTTCTTCTCTCTTTCACCTCTCTCTGCCCCAGTTCTCTCCCTGTCACCAGCACCAAATAGCTTCTTAGCCCACTCATCTTTCTGAGCAGCCAGCCGGTGGGTGTGGGTGTGTGGATGTGAAGGAGGAGGAGGCTGGCTCCCTCCAGGTGGTGGCAGGTGGTCTCCAGGGGCCAGTGGGGCCCGGTAACGGTCGGCTGGGATCTTGTTCATGGGCGGGGGCAGGGTGCTGCAGTTAGCTGATGACCATCCGTCGGTGGATTCGGCGTATGACTCCTGATCGCTGCTCAGGCCCTGGAGGTGGCTGTGGTGGTGCTGCTGACGCCAGTCTCTCAGTACATGGACTGGCAGCCACCGTTGCGGCTCCACCCCTCCTCCTGCTCCTCCTCCAGCCCCTCTCTTTTCTCCTCCTCCCACAGCTCCTCCCCGCTTCCCTGGTGAGTAGTGGTGTGGGTGGACACCTCGAGAGTGCCTGCCGGGCACGTCAGGGTGAGCCAAGGGGAGAGGGTGAGGGAGGTCAGCCAGGTGTGGTTCGTGGCGGTAGTGGCCATTTCTCAGAGCTGGTGGAGGGGGAGGAGGTGGGTGAGAGGCTGCGGCTCCCAGGGTGGGGCTCCAGGCCTGCTGGGATGAAGGTGGACTGTCCCAGTGGCGTGGCCCAGAGACATGGTTGTTGTTAGGAGGACCTCCAAGGTCAACTAAAAGCACTCTGTTGCTCTTCTCCTCTGGTAAAAAGTTGCCGATCCCACTATCACTGTTGCTGCTGGTGCTGTGGTTCTGCTGGGCATCGTTGTCTGGATCATGGAAAGCCCGGGCCCGGACCCCTTCAATGTTGTCCCCCATGTCCCGGTAGAGTACAGAGACAAACTGGAGGAGAGGCTGGGAACTGGGGGGGAATTCCAGGCAGCCTCCTGTGTCTGGGTCAGGGGTACACTCAAAGCCAAACCTTATGGCCACGCCCAAATGGACCTGAGAAAACAAGCATTTAAATGTCAAACGTTTGAAAAAATGCACAGGTATATATTTGTACTGCTGCTAAATGTTTTTTAATTGAATAAAATGTAACTGATAGTATTTCTATGGCTGATTAGCATTAGCAAATTAAATAAACTTAAGGCTTTCTGTAAACAAAAAAAATCAAGCAGCATCATACCTCAATACTTTTTGAGTACTAACCAAAATATGTCTGTAGCACTGACTATTGACATCTGCCAAGCTGGAATTGAAAGCTTGCCCAGATTCTTATTCTTATTTACTTATTCTGTAATGAGATATTTCCTCATTTGAAGCAGAAATGTGGTATTTTAGACTGTATTCTATTGAGGAAAATGTCTTTTACAGCTGCTTTGTGTTTACACAAAATTACAAAAAACACATATTTGAGAATTCTGGCTTATTTTGTTACAGTTTTGTAGAAAAATACACCTACGCCCTCAATGTGAGGTCTTCAGGTCAGATTTTACATAATAGAATGTGCCATGTATCTGTATAAACACATTTACTCAGTTCCGTTTATTCGGGTTTTACTCTTGATAGAGTTGTGATAAATGGAACAGAGGTATTTCCGTTTGAAGTGCGATTTGTAAATCACAATTATATTCCATCACTGTCTCTCTGTTCACACCTGGTGGTGGCAGAGGTCAGGGTCCACAATGAACACGTGACAGGAGGTCCTCAAACCACCCTCTTCGTCTCTTCCGTTGCTGAAGTAACGGTCATCGTGGTCATCTGTGGCCTGCATTGTGACCAGTCCGAAGAATCGCCGGTCATCGGGACAACAGGCGCTGAAGGCAAGTTTTTCTGCAGGATAGGTGGCCAGGACCTGACCTCTGTCACTGCACAGACGCACACTGTCATGCATGACCTGGAAGGATATACGTAACGCATGTCACGACTTGATAGCAGGGGAAATAATGAGACAATCACAGTTACCAGACATCCTTAGCAATTGCATGATGACAGACAAATTTTCATCTTGATACACTGTGTTTATACTGCTACAATAGAATAATCTTGTCATTTTATTTATTGCATTCCAGCACTTTAAGTATAAATGCTAACAGACCTGTTAAGTGTTGACTTTTTTGAGGCCTTGTGGCAAACAAGATTAAGGCTTACTAGGCAACTGAGTTTACATTAAGCCACTATTGTTTATGCTGAATTAACAAATATGTCAAGTTATTGTCCTCAGATGGGATACAGAACATTTAATCTAACCTTCATGAGGACCAGTGAATGGATCTTTTGCTCGGCCCTGAGGCGCCTCATGCTCCCTCTGATGGCTTGCAGGCTGTCATTCTCTAGACTCGTCCCTGTGGAGGCCAGCTCAATGGAGCCAAGATAGCCCACAATCATGCCCACATTGAGGATGCCCTCGCCAGGCTCTAAGCCCATGTCACCCCCATCTCCTACATCCACGTCTTGCTCTTCATGGTGGTGCAGGTGCAGATGGCGGAAGTCTGAGTCCAGGAAGACCGAATCATCACAAAGAACCTGAGCCATCTCCTCCTCAGAAAGTAGGATGGGGTTGCTCTGAGAACGGGAGGAGCTACGATATGGGGGGAACTCTGGATCAGACAGTGGACGTGGTTTGGACGATGAGGTGACCCCAGGTCTGTCCTTGTCTGAGCTGCTGGAAGAGTGACTGGAGTTCTCAAAGATCATGTTAAAAATTCCTCCAGACTGTAGCTCCGCCACCACCTTCTCTGCCCGATTGATGCCCAGCTGCTTAGAATCCAGTTTAGGTTTGTACCAACCCCCACGGGCTCCACAGCCTGACCTGCTGTTATTGTTGTTGTTAACACTATTGTCGTAGAAACCATCCAACTCATCATCGCTAGAGCATGAGTCCAGGTAAGATGCTGCCATTGTGTTGCTGCTATGGTGACGACCACCGGAGGTGCGTTGGTGGTGATGGTGTCGTCTGTGACGCTCTCCCTCAGCAATTACTAGTTTCAAGACGCCAGAGCAGCGTCCAATCAGTTTGACCACGTCCTCATGGGACGCCTTGGAGACGTTGATGTCATTGACAGAGAGGATGTAGTCTCCTGATCGCAAACCCACATAGTCCGCAGGGCTCCCTTTCAGAATGCAGCTGAGAACACAAGGGCTTTGGCCTGACAGTGTAAAACCATACCCGGTTCTCCCTCTTGCCACCTCCACAGCCCGGATACGGCCCTGCTGAGTGGAGGAGGATGAGGAGGGTGGAGGAGGCTGGGGCAGACCGAGCCCACTTCCACCACCAGGGCGTCTCTTGGATGATGCATCCCCTTGCCTGAACATTGTGCCAGGGAACTTTCTCTTGTCCATTAATTGAGTGAGTTTCAATTAGTCATTATACGTCCCTATGCTCTGTGATGCTCAATCAGGGACACATATCCACTGTCTGTCTCCTTGTCAAACGGCTCTGCTGTCAAGCTGCTACGAAAAAATGAGTCGCAGTTCTAAATGCAGCAGAGGGGTGAGAGTTTGGCTTTAGCTCTGGCACCGGCTCGCTACTGAAGCAATCCCATCCTGGTGTCAGTCGCTCCCGCTCATTTACCTGCAGCAGAGCAGAACAGAGCCAAGTCAACCATGAGAGTTTTTTCCTATACTAACATACTCCTGTTGTCTCTACCTGAGCCTCTATCATACTTTTATTTTATATGTAGACCAAATATGCTGTCTGTGTAGCCTATGTGGCAGTATAGCAACTCAATATGGTAATAAAATCTGACAAAATGTCAAGGAATGCAATTATTATACTGTTATTGAGTGCAGTGATGGTAGTAAATAAAGTGTGTGGAGGGGAAGGGACTCTACATGCGGCAAAAGCTGGATAGGGTGGAGTCTGAACACTTTTTGTCCAATGGGGAAGCATGTTTTCAAAGCAGAGGCGTTTTCACACCTGGCAGACATGCAGGTAAATTGGTCAGACCCAGCCTACAACACCTGCACTGTGTGGTAACTTCAGCTTGTTAACTTTCATAAAGTTGCATACTCCTTAGAAGTAACGTGGCGGTTCGCTTTCGTTCGTGTTCTACTATTTGGTAATACAGAGTCCAAAACATTCACTGAGATGAAAATGTAAGAAAAGTTAGCTGACGCGTTGCATTTGCCGTTAGCAGGTTAGCCGCGCATGCTAACAAAAGCTAGGTCTCTTAGGGTAATGGCCGTTGTTGAGGGATATTAACAGCATGTATTAGTATGACTTTACAGCGGAGGAGTGCATGCGTTATTCCGTTCATTTACAAGAGTTAAAAACTTTTTTCTTGCCGTCACTTACTGTTCGAAAAAAGTGCATCCACCCCTGCTTAAACGTTAGTCCCGCCCCTCGATTTCCAGCTCTTTGGAATGTCGGCCTGTAACCATGACAACGGCGGTGTACACAGGCTTTTAAATGCTGTCATTGGTTTCCCGGGTTGTCAGTCAAAACAGTGAACGGTTAATGTGGATAAATTGACAAAAGTTAGATTGAGAAATCCCAAATAAAAAGTATCAACAGTCGCCGGACTCCACAGGTGTCAAAAATTCAGCGTGACTAGTAGAGCTGATGAATGTTGGGCGTTTTACTGATAACAGCGGGCGTGTATTGATGTGTGTTTTACCACCACGCAGCGGGAAAGAGAGACAGCAGAGGGGAACGACAACAGCTGGGTAACATAACGCCTCAAGTTGTAAAGCAGCGACAGCAAAGTAAAAAGGTGGATGCAGGTCTTTTTTTCATGTTCCGACAAAAGACGTTTTTTGGTCTAGCGGGTTCACCCATTAGGAGAAGTAGTGAGAGAAATGACTTACTTGTCGGTGCCAGACGATGCTGCTGCCCGGGCAGTGGCCATAGTTTTGTAGCTAAGGTTAGTTAGGTAAACTCATGGACACGATGGGTAAACAAAAGAAAAGGCTGCACCATCTGGCGAAGTAGCCTTAAAGAGGAGGAGGAGGAGGACCGGAGGAGAGGGAGGTGTGTTTAGAGAGTGGGCAGCAGAGGGAGGGGAGGGGGGCATCAAACTGTTCAAATAATGCAAGAAAATCCACTGTAAAGTGTTTAAATTCCTTATTTTCATATTGGCTATATTATCTATTATGTCTGGGAAAGACAAGTTTACTGAGGCTGAGGGCAAACAGCTGCTGAGCAGTGACATCAGGCCCTGTCTGGTTTTTGGAGTTAGGGTCCTTGAACTAAAGATAACCCTACTATGTATTAAATATAATAATAATAATGATAATACATTTAATTTGTACTGCACTCTTCATTCATAGTGAAACTCAAATCGCTACAGTATTAATACAATAGAACACAACATAAAGATGATAATAATAATGAGTTATGATGAAAAAGCCTCAGGGCTGCAACTAACAATTCTTTTCGTTATCGATTAATCTGTTTATTATTTTTTACTTTTATTTATTATAAGTTTGTATGGTGGTAAGGCAGGTGGGGACAGGGGAGCGGGGTGTTCCTGTTTGTTGTTGAAAACTTAACATACTTGTCAATCGCTGTGTGTTTTCTTATGGTCCAATATACAATCACCAATAAATTGTCGAAACTAACATTACATAACAAAGTTTAAAGCTGATATTGATATAAGTTGTTCATTTTGTAAAGCTCTGTCTGATACGCTGCTACATTTAGTTTGGATTCTCACACTAGAATATTAAGATCTTGCTGGTTTTATTATTGCTAATAAATGTAATGATGAATGAATGAGAATAAAAAGTGTTGTCTATAATCTGTCAATTATCTTCATGATTTATTGATTAGATAAAATGTCAGAAAATGATGAAAAATGTCGCTCACTGTTTCCCAGAGCCCAGGGTGATGTCATCAAATGTCTTGTTTTGTCCACAAGTCCAAGATATTCAGTTTACTGTCATAGAAGACTAAAGAAACCATAAAATATTCACATTTGAGAAGTTGGGATCACAGAAACTTTTTTTTTCTTAAAAATTACTCAAAATTCTCAAAACAGCTTAAATATGAAACAGTTGTTCTTCATGCCAGTGATGTAATAAAAGTTGCCTGTTTCAGCAAGAAATCTGCATGTCTGAGTGTCAAAAAAAATCTTTGATGTGTATAGAGTAGCTTAACTTTGATACCTGAATTGCTGTTTCAAACTAGAGAGACAACCAGTTACAACACAGTAAGACATTCACACACCTGTTGATCTATTGTTGGTTTTCTTACCTTCAAAAGTTCCGATTTTGCTATGTAGAGTCGCAACAAGCTCCAACAGAAATATCTAAAACATTGTTAGGATATCAGTACATTTCTTGGAATCTGCTCATCTTAATGATGTACTTAGTTTTACATTGTAAATATGTGCTATACTGACTGTAAATCATACAGATGACAAGATAAAACCCTTTGTAAAGTTCAGCCATTAGAAGTGTTTGCCATGTGCAGTTGCTTAATACCTGGGCCATCATGATTTTAGCTCAGGGCTTCATGAGCCATATGGTAGCTGCTGGGTAATCTTGTTAATACCTTTTAATCATGAAGCAACATCTTAATGGGCTCCTGTAAAAAACCAGGAGCCACATATATTTTCATACTGTGTGGTCTATAAAAGGGAATTACAGGCTTGCTGAGAAAAGGAAATTGTGCAAAATGTGATAACTTGATCATGTAAGAAGTCAGTTAAAGGTCAGATAACTGGATTCATGACATGATATAAATATAATATGCTACAATAGACCTTTTCAATGAGAACATGTTGGTAAATGGTGTATTTTCTGTGTGCCCAGCTCAGCTTGACCATTTGTTGCCCTTCTGGCTAATCTTGTTGGGTGGAAACAGCTTGTTCTTTCTGGCACAGAGGAAGACGAGGCAGAACGTTTTAATAGTTGTAACCTCCCAGGTTGATCATGTTGGTGCGATTTTCACAGGAACACAGTGGAGACACAGTGGATCCTGTGTGTGCTGAGCAATCAAATTTGTACTATCTTTACCTGAAAGCACATACGACACCTTCTGGTTTGCCTTTGAACAATCAAATCACGAGCATCACACAAGATAACTTTAACATCTTTAAATAATTTATTCATGTTTTCAACAGATCATATGCAGTGATTAATCTCTTTAAAATAATCAAATCAACTGAAATACACTATCTCTTTCATTCTTTTTTTTTTTTTTTTTTTTACAGGCAATTGTAAAAAATAAATGTGAAGGCTCCGAGGGTCCTGCTGGGGGTCCAAACTGAAGAAAGGGAATCCCATCATTCTTAGTCTGTGCCTCTTCTGCAGCCTCCACAGAAACAGGATCATTGAGTAATTCTAAATAGCGGCAAGTAGTCGCCAAACTGTATTTTCAAGAAAGGGGAAAAGAGGTATTTTTTTAGAGCCAAGCACTAACATGTTAATCGCAAAGACAGTTCACATTATGGGACATTTTATGAACCCGGCAGAGAAAAGCTTTAAATGATTCTCAGCGTTTATTTTTTTTTATTACATTAAACCAGTAACTTGACAATGTAAGTTGTCAAATATGCTCTGAATTGTTCCTTCTTCAAATGGGAGGAAAGTGGAAAAAAATGTCTTCAAGGGAAGCGTGTTAAACCAGTTGAACATGACCTTTGTCCCTGACCTCCACGCCCATCTCCCAAAACCACAAAAGATTTCTGGGCAATCGCATTACCCCCTGCAGGGGTGTCCAGTCAGTCTTTTGCTCTTCTTATGCCCGGAGAAGATACTCAAAGACAAACTGAAAAGAAACTTTGTTCACTCAAGCAGTATGAAATCCTGTTTTTGAATAATTTCCTTAAAGCAGTGCAGAAAAAAAAAGGTTGTTTTGACATCCTCCATTACTTTTACCCTCTCGACACAAAATCCAAATAGACTCTGAAGAGACTGTTGATCTTCCTACTGAGGGAAAACAGGACTCATTTAGGTTCATTTAATCTGCTTCAGGGAGGCCTCACACTGGAATTTCAATAACAGCTGCAGTCTGCCAAGCAGCAGAGGACTCACTCATTTATTGTGTGAATACATTAATTTAACATGATCAAAGGAAACCAGTCACATTGCCTTTAAGGTTGGAAAGTGGTACCATATTGAGCAAACAAAAATCGCTGTGATGTTTTTACTTTTATGTACTGTAGGACTCGTTGCATATCCAGAAAGCGCCTAACAACATGAGAAGAAGTTCAAGTTTTTAAGTGCTAGGTGTATTTTTAATATTCTGCACAAAGACAATGAATGATGAAATATTTACCAATCTTTAACAGAGACAAAACAATATTTAAAGCTCAACAAAAACAGAAAATTCCTGCTGTCCCGTGGCGTCACTACGCTACACTTCCTCCTCTGTTGATTTGTCAAAGCTGCTGTTGGTTGCTAAGGTTACAAGGCTCCCTTTGGATTGTGTTGCATCTCTTCCACACAACAGTACCCATGGAAATACAGTATTAAGGACTATGCAAGAAAATAGCAGTAATGCTAAGCATGCTTTCAAGCTTTCAGTGTACAGGACATACATATATTCAGTCTTTATCTAAGGCAAGTGTATGTACAGAGTAACGAAGCCCAGCACGCTCCCAGGCAACTCAAGGTCAAGTCTTCAATAAAAACACTATAAGCTTGTTGCTTTCTGCATTCTGCGGTCTTCTGATTCACTTTTTTTTTTCTGATCATATATCTATGTGTGTGTTTTAAAACGGACAGACAGAAAAGAAAATGGCATCACATTGTCTTACTGTCAATTTAAAGATCTCTCATCTTTACACAGTTCTTATCATGCACCATGGCTTTCATATTACTTTACAATTACTTTGTACAAGATACGAAGGTAACTCCATTTAAAGATGACTGTAAATTACTTTGTCTTATTACAACAATAATAATCACATCTTAACATCCTGAGAATTAAAAAAGTACAGGAAATGGACAGGTGGAATCATTCAGGTGCACTGTGGGATCATCATACAAGACTCGAAAGAAATTAAAAAAAAAAAAAAAAAAAAAAGGACTAGACAGATGAGCAATATCATAAAATCATGAGGAAATGTTTTCCCCCTCTGCTACTGATAAAAAAAAAAAAAATTAAAAAAACCACACTGCAATTTTGGTATTTTTCTTGCTCAACAGTTTTCACTGTCAAGTGTTGATACTGTATATGGGCCCTTGAAAACAATTAAAACTGTATAATTTTGGAAAGCGGCAGAAAATGAATATATACCTGTCTAGTTCTTTGTTCTCTCAATGACGCATCCACAACAGGCCACTGCACAGATACAGGAACTGTAACAACTTGCCGAAACGGGTGCAAACAAGTTGCCCTTTTTTTGCAGTGACGTTTACATGTGCAACATCCATCCCCTGCTTCTCATCATCATCATCTTGAAAACAAATTACTATGGCTATTAGTGATCATTCTTACACATAAAATATTTTACTATTTAACTCACTCTGTGTGTGTCACATAAGGACAACAAGTAACTTAAATATTTAAAAAAAAAAAAAAGTCTTCAAAAGATACTAATTATTGACAACATTAAGCAGGCATTTCTGACTACATCTCCTGTGTCAGCCCATTGTCAGTTTCCTAACCAGACTTTAAGCACTCTAACAAAAAATGCACTGAAAAATAGATGCATTGAAACTTGAAATATAGTAAATACTTTGCATTTTCTATTTTTTTTTTCTCTATTTGACTTTACTGACATCACAATACTCAAGCAAGTCCTCACAGGAAAATAAATCTAATTTTGTGTTTGATTAATGTTATCTTTATATGTTTGTTTTTTTAATCAAGGTGCTGGGTAGGAGGAAGTGTTCGAAGGTGCTGTCGTTCGTCTCGAGGAATGCTCTGTGCAGGGGAGGGGGTTGTGGTTGTAGGCAGAACCACAGTTTGAAGGTTTTGCAGTCAGTGTCCTTCATATAAATCACTCTTCCTATTCAGAGACTGTCCTTTTACATTTAACATACACCCTAATAGTTATACGGATTGACTACTGAATTCATCATGGTGACATCAGTAGTTCTTCTCATTTCAGATCAGTGAAAAGGAGGGAAACGGATGAGGCTACAGTAGATTATTCTAACACATTCTTTTCTTCCCCTCCGTCTCAGCTTGAGGTGTATATGGTGAGCTCGTTTCTCACCCTACCACAATCATCACTCTAATCCACTTTTCTCCCCGCGTGCTTCATCCCCCCCCCCGCCCCACAGCTACTCTCTTTGCCTCCGTGTCCATCTCAGTCCGCTACCCTCAGAGTGATGTATCCTGGTGGATTGACTTCAAGCAGCCCAGCAGCTGGTAATAAGGGCTGCCTGGCGAGGCCACAGTCTCAAAGACAGATTGGAAAGCCCTGCGGTCCAGCTCCTCGTCAATCTGGTGCCTGTAGAAGTCCATGGCCACCAGGCAGAACAGGTTGACGTCCACCACCTCGCTGGAGCCCATTCGGCTGATTACGTGTGGCAGTCTGGTTAAGAGCAAGGGGGGTTAAGGACAACAGCTCACACTGTTTGGTACATTTACACCTCTATGCTACTACATAAACAACTCAATCAGCGTCTCGCTCATGAGCTTGACTGTATGTCATGGAAGGATACAGGGCTGAGATCCACTGGGAGGTGGAAGCAGAGACAAAGAAGCAGGAGAGGCTCCACATGGCCATGGCCACCGGTGTCCTCTGGGTGAAGTTTGACAAGGACAGCAGCACCCAGTCTCGCACCATAGATGACTGGCCTGTGGCATGGAGTGTCTGGAAAACCTGGAGGTGGATGCACAGCAGAAGGAAAGTTAAAATCTCACTGAAGTGTGACATTGTTTAAAGCGTCTGAAAAAAGCAGCCCAGCATTCAGTTTAATTTTTACAACAATAGACAATGTAGATTTACTTGGGAAAGGAATCAATAAAAAAAAAATGCACAATACAGTCACAGATTCATGCTTATTTTTTACATCTACAACATGTAGTTTTAAAAAGGCATTGCTAGTTTTGCATCACCACTTAAACCACTCCCCCCAGTTTGACCAGTCCAGCTTTCATGTACTGGGCTAGATTCTCACTGGAGGTTTTGCAGACATGCTGCTTCTTATTTTATTATACTCTCAATTGTAACAGTACAATGACATTGATCTCGTTTATTCTTTATTTTACATCCCTGAAAAAAAAAGAAAAGAAGGGTCACAGTGTCTCTGCTCCTGCTTGATGTTGTCTTGACAACCTTTGTCTAAAATCAGACAACGGGTCTGATTAGACAAAGAGCTGGCTAGAGTTGTCAAAATGGAGGTACCAAGTAACAACTTCATTGAAATTCTGTGTCAGGCTCCTTGCAAGAAGCAAACTACCAGTAAAAGAGCAGAGACTTGAGAGCACTGTTGTATTTGTCTGGTGAAAGAATCTGATTTGACAATACAAAGAGTGAAGTACAACCGTTTTCATTTGTCAAAGTAGGAGAAGCACAGGTGTTAATAATAACATTGATAATGGCTCTGTTCTATCCATGTGTCATCCCAGTAAGCCATGACAGTGAGCCAACATTCACAATAGCAAAACACCTCGAAATGTCGAAATACGTTTATCAGATCACATTCTGTCTTGTGACTCTCCTGCAAAGTATGTTTTCCAGCTCGTTATAAGTAGGGCATAAACTGCGAGAGAGAAAATGTATTTTTGATTGGCATGAACTCATGTCCCGCTACTGACCTTGTAGACGACAGTGGCCATGAATTGCGGATAGGGCTGCTGATTGGACAAAAACTCTCCGATGACCTTGTTCATGACGTCCTGTGGTGGGAAGAAGTCGTCCAGAAACTGAGGCAGAATTCTGGACACCACTCGAGCCTCGCTGGGTAAACCCTTCCTGATCCTGCGAACAGGAAACACCCCCCCACGGAAGAGCAAATCATGATGGGAAACAAAATGAGTGCGTCTACGGTTTATCAAGAAGAACAGCTGCTGCCATCAAATTATTTTTTGGACACTACAAACCCAGAGATCATCACCTTGAAGGTGAAGGAAGAAAGCTGGAAAATAAGTAACGTAGTCTTATTCTGTTACCAAAGCTTTGTGCAATTTATGTAGAACTGAGGGTGTGTGTCTGTGTGTGTGTGTGGGAGTGCGTCTACCTGTCGAAGAGCACAGAGACCCTCTCCATGGCAACAATGATCGACTCGCTGTCTGGGGCCTGAGGGTCAGAGTGGGCGGGGCGACTGGCGGGGCTGGCTTTCTCCTTGCCTGAGGAGAAACCAACATGACCCGCTGTGACGCCCGCCGCCTCCGCTACGGCAGAGCCAGAGTCAACCTGACCTCTAACCCCTGTCACTTCTGAACCCGACGCAAGCACCGCTGAGAAGACGAGAGGGGGGGGTGGCACCGGTTGAACCAGTGGGGGAGAGGTTAGAATGGGAGTATGGACACCGATAATCACAAGATTCAGATGAGAATTTAGTTGACCTCAAAATAGAAGATTGGTGAATTTCTGGGAGCTACCTTCAGTCAAATTGGCTTTATATTCCTTCCTTTGTAGTTTCTTTTGTAAGTGACTAGTGCTTAAAGTATTAGAGGTTTTCTATTGCATGTTTCTTGAGTACATTACATTCTAGCTTAGCCTCTCCTGTGACCTGAATGTGCTTCAGCTTGCTTAGCTGTAAAGCACATAAAAGGGAAGTATGAACAAAGTTAAAAAGTTGGTTTGCAAGAGTTTGGGTTTACTCAAAGAATTTGCTGGATTGCTCTTGGCAACAAAGAAATGTTATTTAACCCGTCAGCACAAGGAGAAGAAAATGCTTAGGGTTGCTAGAGTTAGTTGGGGCCAACGTAGGGGTTAGAGGTAGGGTATATCAGATGTATACAATACATAAAATCACATGCAGGGTGCAAGCAGGCTTTTTTTTTTTCCTAAATGCCATCATATAAGGCTGGTTGGAGCTTTGAAATGTCTGTTACACTGTTATGAGATGTAATGAATTTAAATAGCTAATATTAGTCATGACATGGTTCACAGTGAGTACAAGCAAGTGTTACTGACATTACTAACTGTGGGTGTAAAGACAGCTGATGTGTAAATGTGGCAAATGTAAACATGCAAATTTGGTACTATGACAAATCATTGTTGCGATTGAAATTGTGGGTACGGTATACTTTCATTATACAACAACATTAATCTAAGATGGAGACTCTCGTGCATATAAAAATCGGTGCGCTTTTGATGTATCACTAAATATAAAAATGTTCAGCAATTTGTCATGTGGATAGTATGTACTGTCAGCTGCATGCAATTTTGGCATACACAGTCAGGCGCAAGCTCGCAAGTCAGTTTTTCAGTACGCCTAGCTGCAGCAACACATTCCCACATAGTTATTCTTAAGCTTGTCCCAGATTTCCTCTTTAACACTTCCCCTTTGTTTCAGTCACTCACAGCTGTGAGGGGTTGAGATAAAATAACTGCAGAAATGGGACACTACTTTACTGACTTTTACACATCAGAGGCCACAAGTGGGATTGGGGTTGAGTGGAGGAACACTAACATTTAACAGCAAATCAAACCCTACATTATACAATATTTTTAGGTGTTTGCAAGGTGTTAATACAGAACCCCTGTGAAATATTTTGTCTTGTATGCACAAGTTACCTTGAACAAACAAGATTTAAAAAAAAGATTCTAGTGATAGTGGGTTCTGTAGTTTATGATAGCAAAGGCAAATATGTAGGGAGAGGTGGAAGGGTCACTTCACAGGGATAATACTTTATTTTACATGCTATTAGAAAAGGATGGAGTCTAGGATGAGAACACTAGGAATAAATGGGAAACAGCTTTATTGTGGTAGAGTAATAGTTAAACTTGCTGGTCAGCAAGCTTAAGTGGGGATAACCAATTATAAATTAGTCTACCACTAATAAAGAGTGTCCATGCAGGTGAGTTAGCCAGCTAGCTCGATGCTATAGTGAGCAGCGGATTGTGAAAGTCAAGTCACAGCAGCAGTGATGGTAGCACCAGTCTTAATGTTGTGCATGCTGGTGAGTTAGATCGCATGCAAGATACAACAGTGCATTCAGTGGTAGATTTGATGTGCATCAGTTAATCAGCGTCTTGCTTACCAGTGTACATGCAGG
The DNA here is from genome assembly GCF_914725855.1 of Thunnus albacares. Lineage (NCBI taxonomy): Eukaryota > Metazoa > Chordata > Actinopteri > Scombriformes > Scombridae > Thunnus > Thunnus albacares. Next base: position 9,677,774 of record NC_058108.1, on the reverse strand, counting down.
TGAGCATGAGGCCCAGGGCAGCCATGGCTCTGTGTGGTGACGGCATGTTCACTCTGTCCACGCTGAGTTTGACCAGCGCTTCTCCATCCACGCGTGACAACTGCTCTGACAGCAGGAGGCGCTCCAGACCCCGCAGCACACAGTGATAGATGACGGAGGGAGTGGAGTCCTCGCTGGCCGACACCATCACACCGCACACCTGGAGGACAGGGACAGAAGCAGGAGATAAAAGAAAGAGAACAGATCAAAAAGGAAAGGATGTATAATGCCAGACACACTGCAAAAAGCTAATGAGGTACTTAAGTATTCAGGATACAACTTAATTTGTCACAATTATGCAGACTGATTCTTTTAAAATGAAAGAAAAAGACTTATTTACCTGTATAATTCCAGCCATAAACTCAGCTCCTACATCCAGAGGGTAGTTCTCCATCATGTAGAAGGCCACTGCGCACATCACCAACACATGCTGCTGATTATGCAGGTTCACACAGCTGCAGGACACAGGAGGGAGAGAAATATATGAAGTAATGGGCCCAAAAATACTTTGGATGAAATGGACTAAATAGAAAGACCAGTTGATATTTGTTTGAAATGTGAAGGGCAGCACCTAGTGGCCAAGAGTTGCACTGCACTCTTCACCTTATTAAGGTGGATGAAAAACTTATTTCAAGATCCACTTACAGTGCAGTCACTGACATTAAACACATATTCTCTGAGGCTCTATCATCATTAATCCAGCTTATTAGATGAAATGAGGTCTGTGTGTGTGTGTGTTTCTGAAACAGAGGATGAGTGTGATACTCACTGAGCGATAGCCCTAAGGTTGGAGAGCAGGTATTCAGAGATGGTAGGGATCAGCTGTTTGGCTGTGTCATCCAGCAGGTCACACTCCAACACATACAGCACTCCATGCAGAGCCCCCATGCGGCTGGGCAGGTGGGTGCTGCGCAGGGTCGTCTCCAACAGGCGACACACGGGCTCTGCTATTGCTTTGTCCTTTTAAAAAAAAAAAAAAAAAAAAAAAAACACAAGGTTGAGGTGTCTTGCATATTGTCTGTAGCTTTAATGGTAAATGATTATAGCTCTTCTATCTAACAAAATCATCTTTGCCACACCCCTCCTCCATCCACCACCCACACACAGCTCTACTCACCATGCCCAACACAGCAGCTGCCTTGCAGATGGCAGGCACCAGGTACTGATTGAGGATCTCATCCTCGGGCGGGTGGAGCTTCTGTAGTTCCATCAGGGTGGAGAACATCATGTCAAACTGGTTCCTCTCTGTGAACAGGTCCGACACTGCCAGCAGCTACAGAGACAAGAGAGAGATGCCACAAAAACTTTAGGTCAAGTTTAACATGACCTAATGTGAAACCTAAAGAAAATTTAAAGATTCTTTTTAGTATTTTTTCCCTTTTCTCAAGACAGACAAGCAGCATTTTTATTGTCTGTGGTTCAGCTAAACTGTTCTGAGGTTCAAAACCATTCCTCAGAGAAAAGCAGGCAATCTTTTACTAATGTGAACAGACAGATCCTTAGCTGAACAAGTGAGATGATATCTGAATATGTGCATCGTAGCTCACCGATCGGACCACTTCACTGACGAGTATGGTCGGAGTCCTCCTGTTACTCGGGGAGCCAGGGATCAGCCACTGACTGTAGAGCTCCAGGAGAAACTGGGAACATGAGTGAATGTCCACACCCGCGCGGTGCTTCCTGAAAGCACACAGACAGCAGTAGGTCAGGGCGTGTGCGTGCTTGTTTCAGTGCATATGCGTAGAAACTGAAGAAATGTGTGTATGCCTGCAAATAATTTGTCTGACCTGGAGTTAATAGGAGATATGGGTGGGGAGGTGGGTGCTGGAGTGTCTGCTTCATCTTCTTCATCCTCACCCCATTCTTCCTCCCTAAGCGGGGTGATGTTGTTACCAAGCCAAACTGAATGGATGGAGACCTGGAGAAAGAGCAATGACAAGTAGAACAAACCCTTAGCATTACACTATTGAAAATCTAGCACTCCTCAAGCTTCTTTTATTTTTCCTTCCTCTTCTTTCATGCGTCTCTTACTTGTCCCAGTTTGTAGTCCATGTTGCCCATCTCCCTCTCTGTGTTGATCTGAAGCAGTAGCTTCTCATGGCTGATCAGTGTGCCTGCTGAAACAGAAATTAAGAAATTTAGTAAATTAAAAACATGTGGTAGGCGTTAATGCAGGATCTAAAGATATAAAGTGTGTAAATATTTGTTGTCCGTTACCTGCAGAGGCTGCTGACAGAGAGGGCACAGGGTCCCAGGCATGGTAGGGGTGGTGTGTGTGGACATTGTCTCTCTTAGACACAAGAGCCTGAATTTCTCTCTCCACTTCACCCCTTATTACTGCAAGTTTCCTTCCAAATCTGGGCACACACACACACAAAAAAATCTCCAAATATTGTTGCATATTTCTTTAGGGCACTACTACAGTGGAAACAGAAAAGGGCTGCATAGCTACCGTGTTTCCAGGGCCTTGAGGCTCTTGTTGCGGGGCTGCTGTTCCAGACAGCTGACTGCAGGGTTGCCAGCAGTGGGCAGAGTCATGGCACTCAGCACCAGGCTGGTGATGGCCTGCACTGCCAACACATTCAACTGGGTACGCTCCAAGTCCTCCTAGACAGCAAAACAGGAGGGGAACAGAATATCAGGAGAATTTAAATTTTTCCAGGTATCATGAAACAGTATTTCTTTAGTGCTTACTCTCTGAACAAATAAATGTTTGTGGATGTTTCTCATCAAAGTAAGCATTTGTGTGAGTGTTTAAGCAGGTACATAGGAGTCATGAGTTTTTTTTTTTTTTTTTTTTTTTTAGTATAGTATGTGCGTATACCTCCTGCTGCGTCTCCTCCTCCTGGTCCATTGTGATCGGTTGGGTGACCAGCACCCCCAACAGAGTGGCCCAGGTCTCTTCAAACTGAGTCCTGCTGCTCCAGCCTATGTGAGAAAATATGTAGAGGTCACGTTCAGACTAAAAAACCTCAATGATGCCACATTTATAAAGTAAATGTGGCATCAGTGTGATGAGATACTGCACACGTGAATGGAGACAATAGGGAAAAGCCCATTTCATAACATGTGTTTCTGTACCTAGTGTATTGATACGGTAGAGGAACTCTCTGAAGACATCCTTTTCCTGCAGGAAGTCCACGGGGATCTCAGGCAGCGTTGTGCCGAATTCTCCTCCTGGCTGTGGGGACCAGCCCAGTTTCCAAACCTGCACACAAGCACAGTATGTCAAAGTTTATACTGTATGCCATGCAGACACATATACAACCACAGATACAGTTTCTTTCACATACTGACCAGTGGAGGTACTCGGGTGAAGCTGTTGACCAGAGGCAGTCGGGACAGACTGATCACAATGTTGCGCAAGGTTGGTGTGAGAAAAGCAGGGATTGCACTGTTCCTATGGTGACCCAGGGAAAGGATGCTCTGAAGGCCTTCCACCAGCTCCGCCATGATTTCACATGCTTGCCACTCACACATGTCTGCAACACAAAGAGGGAATCTGTCATATATTCCCTCCAGCTTTCACCTGAGATCTGCTCAGAACACCATTAGACATTGAATGGAGTGATGCGGCAAAGCACTGAAATACTAAGTTACATGAAACAACCCGGCAGTTTAAATGGTTCTGTAAGTGAATGCTCACGGTCAGCATGTGGTGAGTCCACTTGGTCTTCTTCAGCGTCTCTCTCTGCCTTTGTCTTCTTCTTCTCTGGATACAGAAGCTGGTCTCCGGGACTCACAGCCACTGGAAGGCCAAGACAAAGTTTTTTCCATCAGCATACAATGCTTTTGTTTTGTTTTTTTATTAAAATGGCATGTAACCACATTAAGTCATAGGAAATGTACAAATATGTCCTCCTGGCCTCCTTACCTGCAACCATAATGAGGCGTAGGCAGTAGATGAGGGAGCAGGTGTGTGTGGTATACTCTGGGGTGGAGAGTTTGTTCCAGACGCAGGGCTTCTGCAGAGCCAGACACAGGCAGGACAGAGCCCACTGCAGGTCCACACTCAGGGGCACGTGATCCTGGAGCAGACGCCACACTATCACCTGGACAAAGAGAGAGAGAGAGACACACACACACGTGTTAAAGAACCATAATTAACACATTTGAACGCTAGACAAGATTGTATGTTGGTGGCCCATGCTTGAGGTAATTGATAAATGCCATCCCCATAAATGGCACCAAATGTCAAGTAAACTGTACCGAGTGAAGCATTGAAATCTTAAAATCTTTCTAAACTACAAATATTTTTGTTCATTTCATTTTATGAATCTACAAGCAAGAATCAGTCCTCTCACCCAAAACACTCAACAGGCAAATAGACAATCAAATGTTTAACATGTTAATATGTGGTCTTTTACCTCTGCGGCAGTGCAGGTGAAGGTGGTGATGAGGTGTTCCTTGTCAGACGGGATATGTAGTGAGGAAGGCAGCTGGCTTACACTGAGCAGGTACTGGGACAGAGCTCGACAGAGCGACAAAACCCTGGGGTAGAAACCTGGCTTATCTGAAACACATTGATGCATTGAATGCATTAATGCAGAGAATACCTCAACTGTAGGTCCACAGATTTTCCAGGCTTCAAACTGACAGTTTTCCTGCTTGTCATACATAGCACTCAGCGATTTACACAACTCCTCCTGCTCACTAAACTTACTTAAAATCTAAACTTCTTCTTCATCTGTTAAATGAGCCAGACTCTGATCTAACAGCATTAGAAATTACACGACTCTGCCTTGTGTGTTTAATCCACCAATCTCTCCTTCTGATTCTTCCCACTCTTACCATACACAACAGCCAGCTGGTCCCAGTACGGCTGTGACTGGGAGGGCGGCAGGAAGGACTGGTGTGGGGCAGGAAGTGACTGTGTAACCCCTGCAAGCTGCTCTAAGGTCACCCGCAAGGCTGTCTCCAACAAGAGTGACCCCTGACCCCGTGCTAACCGCTGCACTCCCATACTCAGGCATGGACACAGCAGACTGAGGTTGAAATCCTGGAAAATAAATGACCAAGTTTAGGTTGGTGTTAATATAGAGTCAATGTGGAGTCAGTATGTATAATAAAAAAAAAAAAAAAAAAAAAAAAGGGGTGGTGTGTGTTTGTATCTGTGTTACCTTGCAGCTCATAACGTTGAGAAGATCAGCAGGAGGTAGTTTGGTAAGGAGCTCCGTAGTCTCCAACAGCGAAACGTCTCCACGAAGACAGCACTGGGACTTCACCAGAGCCACATACCACTCCTACGACAAAATGTCCGCGAGAAAAGTATTTTTCTTTTGTGATGTTGAGCAAAAATGTTCCTAAAAGCTGCTCTTGCATGCTTGTGAGCGAGACAGAGTCAAACCTGGAATACAGACTCAAACGCGGATTCTTTACCTTATCTGCAATGACCAGTTCAGGCGCAGGGGGTGGATCCCCATCCAAGGGGTGTGATGTCACAGGAGGGGTGGGGCTGCTGGTGTCAGCAACAGTGGCTCGGAACCTGTCCAGCAGGGAGTAAAACCTCTGATGCCTGTGACGGGAAAGATGAACGAGGATATGACACCTTTAGTTTTTCCAATTTGATGGAGATTGTTAACAGGCACAGGTGAGAAGTCTGGTTGGCTGTAATGCTTAAATGTCACTTTCCCCTGCTACACATTGTAATGAAATTGTAGCCAGTAGTTTCCCCATCATTTAGGGTCCAGTATTTCGATCCATTTGGTTTTGGACATCTTAATGTTTTGCTTTTATTAACTAGTTTGTTTTATTTATGGTTTTGTTGTTGACATTCTGTTTATTCCTATAAAATCTAATGTGAGTAAATGTGTACAACAGAATGTTTCATTGTAAAACTTAATACCCTGTGTTTTAATGCTGCACGCTATTCCTCATAATGGTTGTAATGCCAGTGAGCGTTACCTCTGAGCCAGGCCGCTGGTCTGGAGGTATTCCTGGATCCTGTCCAGTTCCTCCACAGGCAGCTGAGCTATACTGTTCTAGAGGGTGGAAGGATTAACAAAATATCAACTTGAAGGAGATGACAAGTACACTACATTAAAAGTACAAAATTTCAGCATTAAACACCCAAGTAAAAATTTTTTTAAAAAAAAGCTCCCCCCCCCCCCCCCCAAATATTCACCGATAGACACAACATTTGCATCCAAGTATGTTTACCAATTGTATTATAATGGATTTATGATTCTTTTGAACCCATACAGGTTGCCTACTTGCAAGACACTAAATTAGACCCTATCAAGTGTTCAAATTACAAGAACACTCCTCTGTGACAAAAAAACCCTCACTGTACCTGTAGTGTCTCAGCCAGCAGCATCTCTACCCTGCGACACGCCAGTGTGTCCACCATACGAGCCAGAACCCTGAAGGGTGTACTGAGCAGCTTGTCCACATACAGCATCAGCAGGGAGCCAGACTGGCTCAGGTGGATGCCTTCCAAACACTGCAGAGTCTTCTTCAACATGGTAGGCTGCAAAGAAAAATGGGCAGCACATGCAGAAAGAGGCAGAGAAAGAAAGATGAGTGCAAAAAAAAAAGTGTTACATCACTGATGATACACGTCAGCATTTAACACATATTTAACACAGTGGTCTAAATAAGATTCAATTGTGGAAATGAATGATAGAAATAAGAGAATTAAGTAGAACACCGAGTAGTGAGTAAAACTGGGCAACCTGAATATAGAGGAAAAACAGAAGTTGAGACGAGAGGAAAAAGACAAGGGTAAAGAGATGTAATCTCACAGTAGTGAGGTTGTCACAGCGGGACTGGATGGCCTGGATGAAGAGGCCGCTGGCAGCTGAGTTTCGGTGCACAGCGCTGATGAAATCTTGCACTGGAGGCTCATGGGAAAGGCTGATGAGGTCACGTACGTGGTTGACAATCAGCCATGTCAGATGCTCTGAGTCGTGGAGGTTCTGACACTAAAGGAGATGAAAAAGTCACAATTGAACTGAAAGAGAAAGAGAAAGATCTATCCCAACCTTATTTGTAATTAATTTCAACAGTATGTAAATATTTTATATTGTCCAACATTCTTAAAAGAGTCTCACCACATAGTCACAGAAGAGGATGAGAGCTCCCCTGTGTACAATCTCTCTGTTGACCATGGATAATTGGGACTCAGGTTTATCCTCTTCACCTTCCCCTGAGGAGTGAGGGCTCAGCAGCTTTGTGCATGAGAGGCTCTGTCTCCTGATAGAAGGAAAGAAAGGAGGATGGACACAGGGATGGCAGACGGGAAGTTTGGGAGGGAGTTTTATTTATATAGTGGAAAATCATAAAGGGCTTTACAATCTGTACAGGATATAACCCCTCTATGCCGAGCTCAAGTATAAACAGAAAATCTACATAATTTAATTAAAATCTGTGGCACAACAAATTGTCAGATGGTTTATAGTGCACTAAAATTAGTAAGAACATTCTAGCTTTTATCATTTGTATTTGTTTGTTGCATTCTGTTATACTGCCTACACTGTTCTTACCTGGGTGTCTGGTGCACCTCAGCCCACCAGGAGTAGTTGGTGTAGTCGATGATGAGGAGGACCTGGCACCAGAGCAACACCAGGGAGGGGTGGGTGGTGATCAGGCACTGCACCATGCTGTTCAGACCCTCTAAAGGGTAGAAGAGGCCAGCCTCAGAGCCGCCAGTCTGTCCACTGCCACTCTCGCCCTTCAGAAGGCGGCTGGCTGCAGCTGTGATCCTACGAAACATCCCTGGATAGCAAAAAAAAGAAAAAGGGAAAGGATAGTAATATTTTTCAAGAAAACTGGCTTACATTGAAAGTGCACTGATTTGTAAAACGTTTTAATATGACATGTAATATATGCACACAATGTAATATATGCTCACCACTTTTGAAGACATGTATTAAACACATGAGCAGTGTGCCCAGCTGCTGGCAGTAGAAGGTGTGTTGCTGCTCTGTAATGTCCACTTTAACCCGTCTGGAGGAAATGTCATCCAGCAACACCCCTACCAGCTGGAGCAGGAACCTGGAGGGAGGGGACGGGATGAGGACAGGGAAGTCAGACATGTGAAGGAAAATAAATTGCAAGAAGGCAGGGAGGGAGTAGCAACACCCCTAAATTCTTGATGTCAGAGGCTTCCAAAATATACACAACAGTGAACACACTAACCTGGCAAAGGTTTCCTCAGGCAGGGCTTTTTGTGCCTCGCCGTTAGACTCCTGGTTACCGAGCACGTCGGCAGCAGATGGGTCATTTGGAGAAGGGTTTTGCTGATGGAGGCGGCGGATTGTGTGGCAGGAAAGGAGATGTGGGGAGAGGGAAAGCTCATGGATCCGTGACAAGACAATATCCTCAGTGGACTGGGAGACCAGCACTCTGAGCACCGCCAGGATACCGGAAACCCACAGCTGGACTGTAGCTACTGATGCCTGGAGGAGCGGAGGTTTGATTACAATTCAGACTTTGTGGAAAACACTGATATTTTGCAATCAATTTAAAAAAAAAAAAAAAAAAAAAGCAGACAAGATGTTTAGGTACAACAATTTGGTAAGTGTTTGTGTATGCACATATTCAGGTATCAGATGAGATGCCTCACCATGCTGGCTGGGGTGGTGAACATACTCTTGAGCAGCATGTCTACAGGTCTAAGAGAGGAGGGTGCTACACTCTCAAATAGAGTGTTCAACACTCCCAACGCCTCAGGAGAGTCCAGATGCATCTGTGGAGACACAACACACAGATGTGTTAGTTGACAGCAGGTAATAGTTTACTTGAATGCCGATTTTTCACAATGATCTTGCATAAATGAAATTCTATGATTTCCCAGCTGATTAACGGCACAAACATCTTAACCTGTGTGCATATCTCACCTGCTGCTTGGCAATCATGGGAAGTATGACATCAGCGATCTGTCTGGACAATCTCTTCCATTTGTCCTCATTCTCTTTGTGACACTGCTGCAGTACAAGAATGAACATCTCCAAAACCTACAACACACACACACATAAAGACACATGTAAGGAAAAGAAAAGGCTTGGATCGCTTAAAAATACTTTATGGTACGCAGATACTATGTGCCTTGTATTTGAGACTGTACCTGATGGTACTGTACAAGCCTGAGCAGCATGGAGACCACCACTTCTTTCTGCGTATCCAGCTCTTTGCCTGCATCCGCTTTGTTGGAGCCCCTCAAGACAAACAGGTCATGGACGATTGGCTGCAAGGCTGGAATCGCTGGTAGAGGAAGGAAGAAAGTATGTAAAACAAGTTAACCAACAGAAGAAATAACTGCCTATGCGGTGTGTGTTGCTTGCATTCCTCTCACCGTGCGTGACAGCTTTCCTGCCGCTGGCCATGATGCCGTCACACAGCTGGATGATCTTAGGGATGCTGATTATCTGCTTGGAGTGGTAACGCTCGTAAGACAGCAGCACCAGGAAGAAAAAGATGTTGGGAATGATGGCCTCTGAATCTCTGAGGAAAAAAAGTGCAACATTTATTAATTCATTTGCAGGACAGCTTTGTGCGAGACACATGGGTTTGTGAAGATTGGCGAGACAGATCGCCCTGGTTTCACAGAAAAAAAGCAAACTTACCTGAACTGTCCCACTTCAATGTACTCAAACTGCTTCAAGACAAACCCTATGAACACCTGGAACATAGAAAATGTTTTCCCAAGTGAGTAAAAGTCCCAGATGTTGCATGCAAAAGAATGTATGCATTTTATTTATGTGTTTAACCTGATCTGAGTCCAGCAGGCAGTAGTTGACTCGGAGCTGCACGAGCTGGGCTAGCAGATCCAGCACTTGTCTCTGCAGGGCCACAGATGTGCTGGTGGTGTACTGCTTCAAAGCTTTGATCACCAGCGGCTCAAACAGACGGATGTGGTTGTGGATGGCATTCTGGGAAATCAGATGAAACCAGAGCTTTCAGAATTGCAGCATCTCACTCAAATAAATGAATAAGAAACAAGCAGAGCAATATAAGTCTACCTTGTCTCCTCTGTGGCGTGTTGCATTTGCGATGTTGGACCTCAGCTGGGTGGATGCTTTTTGCATCACATCAAACCATCTGGAAGTGGAGAAAAATGGGTCTATAATGCTTTGCTTATTCTATGTTAACTTATTTCTGTGTTCTACTAAGCACATTGCCTCATACACAAAAATCATGTGTGATCTATGTGCTACAACCCACCCAGAGGTGTCCTGCTCCTGCTCAGCCTGCACCATGTTACGGAGACTGGCGTCAGCCAGTGCCTGGGTGAAGTGTGTGTATGGTGCCATGAAGCAGTAATGGTAGAGGCCTGGTCGCAGGCTGGACGAGCCAAGACGGAGAGCCTTGCCCTGGGAACGGCTAGGTCCACTCAGGACGCCCTCGTACTGGGATGCCAGGTTGGTGCCAAACAGGGTTTTCAACAGCTGAAGAACAAGAGTAAGTCTTCAACTGTTAGAGCAAAGAATGAATTGAAAATCTGCAACATCTAAATAAACTAAATCAAATCTAATTTAATAAGAGACATTATCTGACTTTGATTGAATCTACCAATTAGATTCTCGAATTTAGCCATAAATAAAGGTCTACAGTGGAGCATAATCATCAACTAGCGAGTCAGTTCTTTGCATTTATTATCAATTTTCCAAGGATGTCTTGTCTTAATGCAGGATATTCCCATTTTAAACAGTAATGTTCCTCAAAGATGTTGGTGTGACATAGTGTGACATTTTTTTAATCTGTGAAAATTGTGATCATTTAATTTTTGCTCTTGTAATTCAGTGACTTAAGTGTTTCATGGGACACTTCTTTAGTAAGGGCTCTTGCCTCCACAGGAGTAATTATTACAGGGGACATTTTTAAGTACAATCCCTTTCTTTGTTATATCTGGTATTAATTCTAAATTGACAGGCAGTGACTATTGCAAATAGTCAATTTTTTAAGCATTTTTTTGCTGATTCTCTCTGGCTTCTTAGAATCAGGAGAATTCATTATGTGAAAAGAAAGTGAAGAGATGGCCATCTAGCCAGTATATTGCTATGCGTGTATAATAATGAATGTATGGAACCATCGCACAGGGAAACCAATGCCTTTACAGGCCCTGTCGGCAGGAACCAGCCTCACTCTGTGTGGAGTCGCACTGGTTGCAGCACACTGCTCAGTGCTGGAACCACAGAAAGACTGCCACACACACACACAAACAACTCAAAACACAAATAAACACACCTTTAATCAGAAACACACACAAATTACTGACCTGCTGTACACAAACAGTAGCCATGGTTGGTTCTCTGGAGAAGCAAGACTTGAGGTAGCCCAAGATTTCCTCCACACACTGAGAAAAAAAAAGCAAGATTATTATGAGCAAGAATTTACTGGCTTATATTAATGAAACAAAATAACTTTAATAGTATCTATACTGACCTGTTCAATCCTCCAGAACATCCTCCTTCCTGCTCTCACTGATATTAATACTGTCTAATAGAACTGAAAGTCATGTTTACCTTGCTGATGTCATGTAGTGTGGCCAGCTCCAGTAGCTGAGACAGAACGTCTAGAGTAGCACGCAGGAACCCTCCAAATTTCTCCTGGCTACTGTGGAGGTCCAGCGTCACCTAGGAGACCAACAGCAAAAAAAAAAAAAAAAAGAAATTAATCAACAACACTACCAACCACTGCCACCACCATAAAACAGGTTTCTTTCATGTAAGCAACTAGATTACAAATTAATGTGTTTTCTGACCTTGTAGTTAGCATGCGTAGCTTTGAGGACGTCATAGAGCTTGAGGTAGGGTGGCAGGTGGTAGAAGCTGCCGAGGGTGGTAGACTTGTTTACGGCTGCTGAACTTGTGCCATCTGCTTGTCTGCCTGCTCACAAAAAACACAATATCAAACATTAAATACTCACAGACACTCAGAGAGATAAACTGAACCTATGTTAGGTGGGTTTGCATGTACCTGTGTTGACCTCATTGCTTTTCTTTGGGCTCATAGGGGCAACACTGGGCTCAGCAACCTCTTTCTCCTTGCCTTTCCTGCGGATGGGACTGAGGGAGGGGGTGTTGGTCAGGGAGGGGAGGGTGGCCTGAAGAGGAGGGAGACGTATGAAAACCGTTACCACCATTACCATGATACTATTAAAAAAACAACCAAAAAAAAAAAAAAAAAAAACCAACAGCTCTCTGTCAAAGTTACCTTAGCTGCTGGTCCTGGTGGTGTGTCATCCAGCACATGGGCGCAGATGTTGAGGATCTTCAGTAGGTGTGAGAATAGCTGCTCCAACATAGCCACCAGGGAGCGCTCCGAAAGTGCTGCCCAGGGTTCCTCCATCTTATTTGGGCCTCCACTGGGGTTTGTGCTGCCACTGCTGCCTTCTTCCTCTCCAGCCCAGGGGTTGCGCATGCATTTAGGAGCCACAGCTGGGAACAGGAGTATCAATAACAGGTTACTGATTTTGCCTGAGAAGTTTTGTTTAAAGTTGGATTATATTTTTACCTCTAATTTCAAGCTACATGATCATGTGAATTTTTTCTATACATTCTACTCACCAGCAAGCAGGTTGCCAGAGAGCAACAAGGCGTCCTGGTGTGCAGATAGATCCAGTGGGAACCAGGCGGAGGAGAGTAAGGAGAGAACCATGTTGGCCATTCCTACTGTCAGAGTTCTTCGCTCTGTGTCTGGTGCAGATGAGGAGGTGGTTGAGGAAGCCGCAGCATTGCTGGGCTGTGAAAGACTGGATAACAGAGGGACAGTGTCAGGAGTTAATCAGGTGTGTTTATAACACTACTACATGGGTAGTCACATGAAGAGGTATATGTGTGCGTGTGTACACAAACCTGAGGGCCCTGCCCCTGCTGCGGTTGAGACTAGAGCGAGATGCAAAGCTGCTACTAGAGCTAACGTAGCCGCAGTGCCAGCCCGTGTTCCAAGTGCACACTGGAAAATTTGAAGCCAGGAGGCACAATGCCTCACAGCAGCCAAACTACAAAAAGGGCAGCAGAAAAACAGAATTTGAGCACATTATGTTAATACATAGTCACAATCTTTTATTCATATTTGCTGTAACTATTACCAACTAGAATCTAAATTGTTGCCAATGTACAGCATAAATAGTGAAAAAGTGAGACAAAAGATGTATGAGTGCGTTTGTGCGAGTGTGAAAGCTCACAGTCAGAGCTCTGGAGGTAGAGGAGGTGAAAGCATGGGAGACAGCGGTGACAACTCGAGACAAGTTGTTCTCCATTGTGACGTCAGACACAGTGTTGGACAGGTTGTAGCCTCGATACGTCCTGTCAGACAGAAGAGCATTCAGTTACTCAAAGATTATATTCAGTGGTTTCCTCATGGGCTTCGTTTGTTATTGAACAACTTGAAATTTCAAAAAAGATGCTGTGTTTCTAATCTAATACAAGGCAGTTATGATCACACTGAACTGCTTGATGGAAGGCTTGAATTCGAGATGGCTCAACAATTATTTTTAGTAAAATTGTGACCATGAGAGCCTATGAAATGCAACATGAAACGAGTGTGCACCCGTGTAAAGTGTGTGTGTGTATAGGTACCTTGTGATTGTGCTGACTGTGAACTGGGAGGGAGGTTGTGTCTCATGCATCAGGAGCTGCAGGTAGACTGAACTCTGGTCTCGGGCGATAGCCACTATGGGGTCCACCTGGCCCTGGTCACAGTCATAAAACAACCTGGGAACCAGCCTGTTGGAGTGAGAGGCACAGAGAGAAGAAGAAAGGGATTAAAGGAGAATAAGGAGGGAGAGGTAAAGTTAACATGTTAGCATGCTTGTGCCTCAGACATGGTTTTGCCAGATCAAAAGGAAAAAGCTAAATATTGGGATACATTCTGGACCACAGTTGGAGTATATCCCCATTTCAAGGCACTGAAAAGTTGCTGGTGAATCCTTCTGAGTAACCGTTCTGTCACAAGAAATTAGAATTGAGACTCAATAACAAGTTTAAAACAAGGAATAAACTACATTAGTTTATTAAGTGTATACCTGCTGACAGCTGAGGCTGCCACGTGCCGTACTCTGGGGTCATCATCTCCCAGCAGGTGGACGACTACGTCATTTAGAACTCTTTCCTGCAGCCGCAGTCGCTGGATAGAGAGAAATGTGGACAAATTAGGGACCAGATGACAACTCAGAAGTTGAAAACTGAAAAGACATTCTGCATTTGGGTGAGTGTGTAAAACAAAAAGGGTACAGGAAAGGTAAGAAAATGAGAAGTTACCCCAGTGTAGTGATGATCTCCTTTGTGCAAAGTCTCAGTTTTCCTCTCCAAGAAATTAACTAACCTGAGAGACAGGAAAGAGTAAATCTCTAGAGGACAGTCACAGCTAATACATTGTATTGATGTGTTCCAAGCTATGTTTTTATTAAAGTAAACAGTGTGAAGTGAGCATCGTATCTCCTGGTAGCTCCAGTAATACAAAAATAGATCATGAATCCATCTTACCGGAAGTCCATCTCAGCCAGGGTTTCCAAGAGCTCAGTGCGAACGAGCCAATAGGATGAGTCCCTCAGAGCCAGCAGGTCTATCACCAACTGCAGGCCCAGCTCACTCAGGGTACTGCTGCACACAGTCATGATGCAGTGCTGAAACACACACACACACACACACGTCAGATTCACAAACATACACAGTGCACTACTAATTCTACTAACATTAAACACACAAATGTCTTACCCTGACTGCAGAGCAAGCCATCTTGCAGGTGACGGAAGACTCATCTTTCAGAGTTTTTTGGAGCAAAGGCACCAAATCCACCAGGGACAGAGGGTTACCTGGAGAAGAACGGGACACACGGGTGATATTTAACCTAAAATTCTAAACAGCACTCAAGTTCCCAACAATGTGTCAGCACAAAGACAAACTGCTGCACAAAACATCCCCACAAACACTCACCTGTTGCACTCTGCACACCGGCCAGCCAGGTGTGTATGTTGTAACGTGTTTTGGTGAGTGCAGCCTGTATGATGGCTCCACAGAGGATGGCCGTAGCCCCTCTGATCTGCGGGTCCCCGTGATCAATGAGGCCCAGCATATCACTGATAAACTGCTGCTCTGCAAGGGGACAGAGAAAGGAACGAGGGTCAAAGGCAGTGCTAAAGGCACACGAATAAGAGTTGCCAGTTGATGCGTTTTGTAATTGACCATTACTTATCTAATCCAGACAAATTGTATCATGACAAATTCTCATTTCTCCATAGCACAGTGCACAATTCTCATGCCTGACAGAATGTCACAATGTGAGAGTTGAAATATCAACAGTCCACCCCCACAGGTGTTTTCACTTATTGCCTGATTAGACTTCTCCTCAGGACTGTGTGGGCGTGTACAGACTGTCAGTTTAGGGGGCTGGTGACGTCACCCACATCTCAGTAAGCTCTGCCCACTTTCAACCTGAGCAGACTTCTAATCAGCCAGAGTAAGTGAAAACACCTGTGTGGCTGCACAGCCTCTCATGTATATAAATGACAAGTTGCAGTATTTGTCCTACAAATTATAGGACTTTGTTCTAGTAAAACACTAATAAAAAATATCTGAATTAATGGAATAAACCTAACTTGTAAACTGTTGTGAGAATCTCAATTTTGTCCACAATGAAGGATTGTCTTTATTTATTTTTTTTTATTTCTTACCTTCTACTGGAATGCCATCCAGCGGCTCCAGGTAGAGGGAATTAAAGAAAGCTTCAGGATGCAATGCACCTGCTGCACCGATACAGCTGACCGCCAGGGCCTTCACGCTCACTCGCACCTCCTTGTCAGGGGTCAGACCTGGACAAACACAAAGCAAAGATTGACACACTGAAACATCAGAGACTCATGCAGCTATGTGACCGGTCTGATGGCGGAAAGTCAGATAAATCTATTCTGAATTATTGAAGTGAACGACTGTGTTGAAGTTTCTTGTTCGTTTGTTTTTGATATCATTTGAAATTTTATAGTCCTATGTTTTTAAGTTTTATAGTTGTACAATAGTAGTGTTTAAAAAATGTATTAATTGGTCGACAACTGAATAGTTACGCTTTATGAATTTTTCACGTTCATTTATTTGTACAGTTTTTGTTTGAAGCATGAGCAGATCAAATTGATGGATTACTGTCCTTAAGTATTATATAATAAAAAAAACTGACACAGATGCTTCCACCCGAGCTTCTCAAAAACTGGGCCAGATTCACTGGTTCTGCTTATTTACAGGCCAGCACTCCCTTTTGCTGTTGAAGACATCAGCTTCCCCAGAGTTTGTTTTCTTTCTCTTATATTTTAGAATTTATATTTCTTGATTTATTTACTCTACACACATATGTGCCATTTTGGTAACACTCACCATTCTTTTGTCCTGTCAGCAGGAAGGAAGCAGCAAGAAGCCGTACACAGTGCACCAGAGGCTCCACCCCCTGGTCTGTATAGTGTCCAATTGGACCCTTTATACGTGATGGCTGAGAAACAAGCAGAAGAGTTAAACAATTAGATGCTTCACCTTTACTTTCACTTCCCTTGTGAAATGCTGGAATGGAGATTTGTGTGGCTGTGTCTTTACCTTGTTGTCCGGTTCAGGTTCAGCAGGTTCATCCTTTGGTAAGAAGCGGTCCACACTGCTGTCTGAACCCTGCCGGTTGTGACCTCGACCTTCGAAGAGATGAGGTTTGCTCAGAGCTGCACGCACACACACACAAACAAAAACAATTAGGCATTATCAGTGCTTCAATAATTTTCTGTACAAACCACAGTTTCTGTGTAAGCATGTCTCCATTTGTGCACACAAACATACCCAGTGCTGGCTGTAAGAATGGTTCTCTGGGTTCTTCTTGGGAGGAAGGTGCTGCCCCTTCATCCTCTTCATCCTGTAGTGTTCCAATCTGCATCCCAGAGTACTGACTCTCGCTGCCATCCAGCACCTTATACACACACACACATAGAACAACCATCTCCAGAAAGGAACAAAACTTTACTTTACAGATACTTCACTTTACACCTCAAACACAACCACATGCAAAGGATACCAAAATAGTTTTGACTCATTCATTTTGAGTTAGATTTTCTGGGTTGTAGACAAATACAGCATCACAAACAAAGACCAGGTTGCAAGTCAAACAAACGTTCTCCTATTAGAACTCTACTTCATGCTCGGGTCAATGCGAATTACAGCAAATCAACTGCATACAGGAACAAAGCACAGGCTCGAGAACTCCACAGTTGTGGTTGAGCACCAGAGGAAGACCAAGCTTTTGATCCAAACTATTGACTTTGAAGTGAATGCCACCGAGATGAGCGTAATTTATTTGTCATCTACATGAGCTTTTAGATCTAGTTTAGCAACAGCTTTTTTCCTGGTAAGATATACGAAGTATTCCTCTAAGAATGTGAAAAAGTGTTTGGTTTTTTTATCCCCTCGATGTTTGACCTCCGCTGGAACAAAAGCCCGTCACCGCCTCTCGAAATATTTAGAGGGAAACAAATTTTAAGGAAAACAAAGGAATTAGTGGCCGTCATGCTTCTACTTTGAACACTCCACTCCAGGCCACTGAACATGGGATGTCGGGGTTGCTTGTTTTTACAAAAGCCTTTCAAAAGCATCGCATTTTTAGGAGGGAAATCATTAAACATGGAGCCGAGGAAAAAAAGAAGGGGGCATAACGTATTGTCAGTGACAACACGAGAGGAAAAGTAACAATGACGGAGCACATTGTGACGAACAAGCGAACGAAAGGAGGAAAAGTAGAAAAGGCAGACAAGCAAGCCCCTCCCACTCTGTTCAAAGTGTCCAATCGGCTGACCTTGTCACTAGTGCTAGAGGAGGAGGAGGTGGCATAGAAGGAAGAGGAGGAGGAGGAGAAAGAGAAAGAAGACGACGAAGAGGAAGCAGTGTAGACAGAAGAGTCGCTGTCTGTGGCATCGGGACCCTCGGTGGAAGTTGGCGAGGGCGGGGGCGGCTCAATCACCCGCGGCAATGGAGTGCACGACTGCGACGAAGTGAGCAGAGGGATAAAGGAGAAGGGGGGCAAGATCATAGAGGTAGAATTGTTAGAATGGACAAACTCACCAAAATGTCTCTGGAGGGAAGCAGATTAACATGACCTGCCTCCCAAAAAAAAAAACAAATGATTGAACCTAGGGAGTGACTTCACATCTTTTCTGTGTTTTAATTTGAAAAATGACCATAAAAGTGGTTTGCATGTTGTACTCCATTAATTACCTGCTGGAAAAGGCCATGAGAAGACAAGCGTCCCACCTCTTTGAATAGAGAGTCGGCCATATTTAAAGTTCTGATAAACATATTATCTCTCCCAATCCAGTTTATACCCGACATTGGCAGGATTTTTCACAAAAAGTGGCTTTTAATACTGTACAGCATGAACTGAAGCTAATGGCTGTATGTAAGGTGGAATATTAACTGAAGAAATTATACTATAAATTTGGGTAATTGTTTACAGTAATTTTAAGTATTTGATAGGTAATGGGCTAAAAACACAACCAATTAAAAACCACCACTAAAAAAAGTGAGATGAAAATTTTGTCCATTCTACAAATCCTAATTCTATGAAGTGTATCATTAATCATCAGGAACTAGGCCATTAGGTTTACAGGTACTGGTAGCTTTAACTGGTAATTGAGTCTTTTAGTATCTAGAGAAGTATGCTGTCCTCTGCATACCACAAAAACACAGAAGTGAAATATGGTATTTTTTAAACCAAATTTAATCTCACTCTCACACCCGTACAATCAGACTGACCAGCTCTGCTACATCTGAGGGAGTGACAGCTGAGTCTGGCCCCTCTGTGGTGGTCTGGGAGGAGTCGCTGGGTGGAAGCGAACGATCATTAGTGCCTAGCAGTGTCCCGCCCTCTCCTAAGGGCCCTCCCTCTGGCGTGGCGTTCTCTGGTGTGGTGTAGTCAGCTGTTTCTGGAGTGATGTTGGCCCCGCCGCTGGAGCTCTGACTGAGCATTTCCTCCTCGTTGTCATTGGGAGACTCGGGAGTGTCTGACGCAGATGTCCCGCCGCCGCCGCCGCCCTGCTCTGAGGAGGCACTCAAGTCAACGGAGTCGCCAGGCTGCAGGGTATGCTGGGAGGAGCGCGGCTGCTCCGTGATGATGTCCACCTGGGCTGCGGAGGAGCCGTCTGCACCGACAACAGACGCTGGAGGAAAGAAACACACAGAACTAGATGGTAAAGCCCCAAGCTGCTTTAATTTTTGATTTTTTTTCTGTAAAATATAGTGAGTAAGACTACCACAGTTGCCAATTATTTTACATTCCACCTCTTGGTTGATGCGACTCACCTGTGAAGGCACCAGTGGTGACCTCAGTCCTCTCAGGGTCATCCTCCAACCCATCCTCCTCCCCAGAAAGCATTTTACCTGCAAACAACAGGTTTAAGGTCAATATAACACACCAGCATCAACACTAGCTGAAGTGAGGGAAAGAGACTAAAACCTGGGTGGGGGAAATTTACTTTCAACTGAGTAAAAAAAAAAAAAACAAAACACCAGAAACTGCTTCAGATTTTCTTGAAATGGTTAGCTCTAGGATATATACATTGAAATCCTAATATTGTGCATCCTTAACAAAATAGAGACTTTAGAGGAAAATCCACCACCTTAACTGACTCAGTTGGAGGTAAATTTTCCCAAACCTTGACTGACATATCAGTAAGAGGTCAGAGGCGAGCAGAAGAGATAAATAGACTAGTCACCTCTCTGTTTCCTGAGAAGGAGTGGACTGCAGGAAGACCCTCCCCCCGCTGCAAATGGCAGGAAACAGGAAGCAGAAACAGGAGGTGAGGAAGAGAAAAGCAGCAGAAGCGCCGCGAGACTCGTAGGAAACGCGAACAATTAATTACAGACAAAAGAGAATGAGTAAGCCAGCAAAGAAAAAGCCACAAACAGATATCAAAGCAGAAACTAGAGAAAAGTGCAGTTTGGTCGAGTGATTAACTAGCAAAGTCAGTATGGGTTAATGAATTAAAAGCTACCGGAATCACATGTATGTAAACACTGCAGGAGCAACATTAGATTGTAAAAAAGGGGATAACGAGCTTTATGAGCATAGTCTCGACCAGTGGCCGGACATAAAGACGCTGACAGATGTGTTTACCGATAAACTCCAGGATGCTGCCAGAGCGCGCGCGACTCTCAGTGTCCTGCCGAAACACGGTGGCGTGTGTAATGCTGCCTGCGGTGATGAGCATGTGCAGGAGTTCTGGTGGGGGAGTCCTGAACATCTGCTGCAGGAGCTCCAGAGCTGCTGTCACCACATTGTGATCCCAGTGCTGTGTGTAGTGTAGGGTCAGTTCATACACCTGTAGACACACACAAAAGGATTGATCGTCAACTGAGCTCTGATCACAGTGACAAAATCACATGTAGGTCTGGCGTGTGGTCAATACCTTCAGCCAAAAGTATGCTAATATTGAAACTTACACTCTGACACAGACACACACACACACACACACACACACACACTCTCTCTCTTAACCTGTAGCAGCTGTTCAGGTGTTGGCTGTACGTCAGCTTCCTTCCTCATCACTCCGAAGCTTCCTTTGAGGCTGGTGGTGTTGACTTGTTGCTGCAGCAGAGGCATCAGGTAGCGGAGGGTTAACAGCACCCCCAAGATCAGATGGCTGGGGTGCTCCTCATCCACTGGAACCACCAGACCTGCACACAGGACAGACAGGAGGTCAAGCACATGTCTGTTGCCTGTGTGTCCTGCCAAACTAACTCGCAAACGCTTGCTGAAATAAGTTTAACTGTTAAGTAGAAAAGTGTCTCTGCATCGCCTTGTAATCCAACCAATCTAATCCAATTTATCTGCAATGTACAAAAAGGAAAAGGGTGATCATATTTCTATCAACAAACATATAGAGTGCGTCCTACCCAGCAGCACGTTCAGAAGCCAGGTGTAGAAGTAGCTGGTGCGTCTGGAGTGTTGGCACACACTGACAGCCGAGCTGGCTGCTGTCCGTCTGATGGTGGGGGAGCTGGACTTCAGGTTGGCCACAAATGACTTCAACAACACCTGGGACAAAAAAAGGGTTGGACGACAATGAAAACAAGCTTTAAGGATTTCCAGATATGTATATGCCCTCATGAAAGTGTGTTGCATTAAAAATGTTCTATTTGATTGTATGTCTGTGCGTGTAAAGGGAGAAAGCCTTCAAAACAAATATTTTTATGGAGCCAAGATGGGAAATAAATACTTATGAAGAGAGGAAACCTCAGGAAGAAGATTTAGGAATAGCTGGCGCAGAAAGAAACACAAGGGGAAACTCTGCTACACCGTTTCAAATGTTTCTGCTTTAGAACCCTGTGAGAAGATACCTTGATCTCGCCGTCATTGGCAAAGTGTCCCAAGGCTGCCATGATCTTAGGCATTGCTGCAGCCAGTGTCTCCTGCACAGTCTCCTCCTGCCGCTTGGTGATTCTGGTGAGGCATGGCAACAGGTTGACCAGGTAGGGTCTGGATCACAAGGGGGAGGCGGATGAAGGGAAAAGTATGCAAAACAAAAAGGAAAGTAGGAGAGAAGAGCATTTAAAGCATAGTTAGATTATGAAATTGTAACCTATTTGTCATATGAATGAAGTAAAAAGTTATCTTTCAGGCGCTTGTGCATACCTGCATTTCTGTGGTCTGATGAGGTGGGCCAGCTCAGCAAACCTCCACAAAGCTGCCCTCAGACTCCGAGAGGCACCATTCTACAAAATACACAAACATCATCATCATCACAGGTACCAACATCACCACTTTTAGCATCATATTAATATCTTACAAGAGAAACAGCGAGCGTTTTCATTTTCACATTTTACATGAAACGACAGTCAAACCTCTCATTATTGAATGAGATGAATTCAGTTGCATAACACAAAAAAATGACTCACAATACAGACACATGCCTCATTACCTTTTTAATTTCTTTGTACAGCTCCAGCTGCAGTCTAGGCAGGTTGGAATCCATTAGTGCCTGAGGATAAAATGGATCAAGAATCATCAGCACAATAACACTAACATGTAACTTCAATTAGTAATTTGGTGAAAGGAACCCTGGATTGTAAACTATCAAAAAACAGAAACCAAAGTCAGATAATATCAGGAGCCTGTTGCAAACACGTCAACATAATGCACCACTGAGCTCCCTGTGAGCAAAGTGTGGTTTGGAAAATCAATCTATGGTGCTATTTGTTTAAATCAGGGTGGAGGAGAATGCTGAAGAAAGCCTGGCGGGAGGTTTATGGGGTCTTGCTCACTTTGATGATTTTGTTTAGGCACTCATCGGCTACCATCCGGACATCTGACTCGCTGTCATCACTGCAGAGCAGGAACATCTCCATGGCGATGCCCAGCAGCTTCTGAAACTCTGGAGACGTTCTGCTCCCAGGACCATAGGAAAGAAAGTGAGGAAAATGTAACTACACACATATTTAACTTTCAAAAGAACATGTTTATACATGAATAACAGCCTGTTCACACATGAAACACTTAAAGCTGGAGTGTGAGACTTTTACATATAAATGAACGGCCGTTACATTCAAGCCCTTACCAAATGATTTAATGCAATGTTGATTAAGCCTATCACCACCAGATAAATCTCTCTGTATTTCACAGTATACAAAGTTTTTAAATCTGGTGTCTGTGGTGACTGCAGTGGCGCGTTTTACATTAACCAGCAACGATTGGTTTGCCAGAACTGAAGGCCATCCATAGAGGATGCAAACCAGAGACTTCCACCAGCTGAGCCAGTCAACTTCCGGTTTAGCCCTCCGCTAGTTGGACTATTTAACTATTCACTCTCACTGCCAGATTGGGAGACAAAAGTTCTGCACTTCAGGTTTAAATGAACACACCCCCACACAAGTGTCATTCTTCCATTCAGCTGAATTTAAGCCAAACAGCTTTTCTCCAACTATCCTGAATCCCTGCCTTTCTCCTCACCTTCATCAAAGACACAAAAAAAACAAAAAAACAAACCCACTGGTACTAGAGGGTGGTCCGACTAAAATCATCAAATCAGCCAATAATACCTAATAAAGCTTAAAGCAAATCAACCAATAATCATAACTAACTGAATGTGCTCAGTGAATTTCATACTAATCGGCCCTTCAGATTTCATGTACACCAGTGAAAACAATTACAAAATATTTAAGCTACTGAGAGCATTAGCTGAAAGGTCAAGAGGTCACCAGATTTGTTAGGACTCATCCAGTGGTTATTATTGATTCCCATACAAAAATTCACAGCGATCCAGCTAGTAATTATAATAACTTGCTGTGGACCAAAATAAACGCAGCAGATCATATTTAGCACTCCTATAATAAACATTTAAAATGTGGCAACCATTCTGTCAGTTTGGAAACAAAATATTCAACTTTGGTCAATTGTTATCACACTCTGTTAGGTGTAAGGCTTGACTGGAACAAACAAGATTTTAATACAATAAGCAAGGCCTACCTTAGAGACTGAGCCACAATGTTTTCACATATCGTCAGGCAATGGGTCACCCTGTCCTTCTTTGTGGCAGCCTGCTCCTTTTTCCTGTGAAGAAAATTGGGAGCATGAGAAGAACGGAGAGAAGGCATTACAGAGCAAAAGACAAGGAGGGACTGGGTTCAGAGACTGAGGCAGTGTCACTGTGAAATTTACTACATGCAGGAAGTCATTTCAGGATCTTAATTACATCTGTTGCTAATAGACCAACAGTAAAATGGATGGAATACTTAATATATGTAGTCTGTACCGCCCCATAAAACACTGCTCACCTTTTTAGATTTCACTGCAAGAGATCAACAAAATTGAGTAGATCTCCACACAGCACATTTTAACTTTAGCCAAATTCAACAACTTTCTCTTGTTGAAAGGGAGAAACATCCATTTGAAATGCTTTTATGTCTCAAATGGGAACTCACAAGGACATGATTTCAGACCTATTTATCCTGCATCTAATGATAAAACATATCAAAGCACTGACAGCAGAATAAAGCCTGTTGCAGTGTGTGGAATGTAATGCTGGGTACGGCAAGTTATCTAAGATCACTAAGGGGGAGGCAAGAAGACACAGAGCATCAAAAATCATGGCTACTATTCAACCACATAATCATTTAAACATATATAATCACCATAATGACATCTGTAACATTGCCTAAGATGCAGAGTAGGATAATCGCCTGATGTCTGCTGTTTTACATTATTTAATGGGCAAATAAGTAGCATTGTTACCTATGGCTACATAATTGATTATGAACAATTACGTCTGTGTATGAACCCAGTAAGCACCACAGCGGTCATGCAAATGAACTAATGCAAGCTATTAATGTGGAAGTTTTCTTGGAGATGACCAGGCCTGCACTGTAATAATCGCTTGTGATCGTAACGCTGTATGCCAATAAAAATTCTGTCCATCTTGCTCATGACTTGTTCTGGTATCACGCTGATGTGATAAATGATAATCCTGTGACAGCAGAGCAGGTGCAATTTTCAGAGCGAGGTGCTACAAATGCTTTTCAATGACTGCAGAAAGCTGAATTCATGATTGGAAAGACCTGGCTTTTCCCAAGATAATGTAAGTCCTCATAGGCTCACCAAAAAAATTGAGTTTTTAACATCTAGAGCTGCCCATGACTATAGCTGTTACACAAATAACAAAACGAAGTATGACACGAGTGCCTTAATAAATTGGTCGTACTGTAATGAGTCTGCTCGGTACAACCATGGCACTTGACGTGATATAATAGGCTAAAAAAATATGTACATTTTAAAATGTGGAAAAGATGGTCATTACTGTAGCTGTCTGTCATGAGTTCTTGAATTAAACAGGCTTGACTCCTTAAGCAGGAGCACAGCAGAAAACAAGGCGTGCAGCCCCCCCAGTACCTCTCGGATCAGGGTGGGATCACGGGGTGCGATGGACAAGGCGTAAATGACGTCAGTCCATCAAGAGGGCTACCATAGTAATTAATGCACCTGGTCACAATATGTACCCTTCCGTGCGAGCCATAACAACTGTACTCATTCAGACTGTGAATATGGCTTGCTCTCCTGAGATCAACCCATTAACCAGCAGGCACTGAACATATTAATTTCTCCCTGACCCTTTTTTGCAGGTGCGTGGGCATTAATTAACGAACGCCTGTGTTACAGTAAAATCTGATACCTAAAACTCCAACGCCAAGGGGACACTCAGAAAATACCGAGGGAAGAAACCTCGCTGAGCAGCAACAAGTGGCTCTAAAATAACAGAGAAGTTGGAAATAAAATCTTAGTATCTGTATGATAGCTTCCATGTTAGCGTAATTAGCTTCGAGCCAGCTATTAAGCCTGTGAGCCACTGCCGTTAGCTGCTGAGCTAAGCTACGTGTGTAACCCCGCGGCTGTTTAGACAAAAACCCCACTTACTGTCTCTGGACAAGCTCCTCGGCGGTTGGTGGTCCCTGCTGTTGCTGGAATGACTTCAAAGACTCAAAGGCCTTCATCAGTTTCTCCATGGTGGCCATTTTAGCAACCAAACAGAAAGAAAGCTAGCTTGGTTTAGCTAATATTTACAATGTGAGCTGGAGAGCGAGCGGTGCGTAGCGCGACGAGAGTGCTAACACCGCTCGCTACAGCTACCACCTGCTCTCTCTGCCTTCTGTGGTGCAAGATAATCTCTTATCCTTCCACAATATTTTTCCTACGTGAAGAAAATGTTGGTCGATAAGCCATCTTTGATGCAGCGGTTAATATCACACCAGGAAGTGGCAAACGTGACAGCTTGACAGAGAGAGGGGGAGGAGTCCATCAGCGACCAATCAGATTGCGCTTTTGTGCTGATTGACATGAAAAAGAACCAATGACTGACTGTGAGTTTTTTTTCTTTTGTTTGTTATTGTTGCTGTCACGGGACCGCTGAAATACAGAATGTAAAAAACAGATTTGCGCAACAGAAATACTGAAGTTTGTATCAATCCCGCAAGGAAAAGGAGTGAGGAGGCTATGAGAGCTTCCTGTGAATCAGATCAAGGAGAAAATACGTGTAAAGGCTCTCACCCACACAAGGATAATTTAATCTACCCATCCCTGACTCAGTGGGAGGGGTGGAGAATGAATGAAGAAATGACAACTGTCCAATAGAAAGAAATATTTAACTTTAATCTGTAATGAATTCCCATATAATGGGGTCAAGGAAGTAGTAGTAGTGAAAGTCTTAATAAACCTGCATTAAATATCCTCTCATGCCACCAGTGCAAAAGTTACATATCGTGGCTTAGATATAACAGATTTTTGCAACACAAGTCTATTTTTCATTCCTCCCATCTAAGCCCATTTATTCACAGAAAAAACAACACATTAAGATATGACACAAATAAGTCAGGACACATATTTTTTTATACAAATGGCAGTGTATTATTTCATAATTACAAATGTCAGATATGGTACAACAACCAGTGATACAACTTGTACAAGAATTAACAATGACTGCAGTGGTTGAACGACATGACTGTACAGATACAAAAAGAAGAAAAAAAAAATCAAGAAGTCCCAGGCCCCGTTTGAATACCAATAAAGCATTTTTCATTCCTCCCTTCCTTGAAATATCACTTCACTGACATATCTTGACTGAAAGTGAAACCCAGAAGAATCTCCAGGCATACATCAATGGTTATCCCAAAACTAGATTCATGTGACATCAAGGAACTGAGGATCTCTCACTTCTAAAGATGCTGGAGAGGGTCATCCCAGTTTTAGCGGGGCTGACTCACCATCACCATCTTTGAGGAAGGCAGGAGAGAAGGAATGCTTGCTATGTGTTCAAACAGGGCCAGCTCAGCTGGTCACCTTGCCATTTATAAAGTTGTCCTCAGATACCAGTGAGATATGTTGGCACTAGAAGGTCATCATTTACATATACAAGGAACCTGAAGTATTACAAACCGATACATGCTTGAGTAATAAAACATATGTATTTTTTTAAAACAGGCATTACAATGCACTTAGTGCGGACATTCAAAACTGTTGAGCTGTTTAAAGTTCCTTTATGTGAAGGAATTTCTCTCAGAATGGACGGAAGGATTAAGAGGTTGAAAAAGGTGGGATGTCATAAATTAACTTGGTAATTGGCACATACAATAAAGGCTGTCAGTCTTTCCTCAGTAAATTCTTCAGATAATAAAACACATTTGATTTACTCAATGTTGCTTTTGGTATCATTGGCAAAAAAGTTAAAGACACTTCCTATAGTCATTGTCAAAACACACCATAGTGCAATGAAACTAAACAGAATTTATTTACTGCTATATGGATGGTAGAAGAGTAAAGTTACTCCAAACAATGACAGAGGCATGGGTGGCGAACACAGTTTAGTTTCCCTGTGAGAGTGAGCGAATGTGGGTTAGAGCTTAATTACATGTTAGAAATACATCATTTACAAGGTTTTTGAGGCTAAAGAGCTAAAAGGCTAAAATCTACATAGGCAAGAGAAATCAGCTTCAAAATGTGCCTGAGAGCAACAAATAAGAACAAAACACTCAGAAACTCAAGTGACAAGCCAGCAACAGCTAGATGCGTTTGATTCCTGATTTTGATAATGGAATGTGCAACAGGGGACAAAACTTTTAGAACAAGCCAACTCTCCGAATTAGTAACCGGGTGGGGAAATATATGCGTACCATTTCACATATATGCAGTTTTGAGTTGTTTGAGTGACATTCAAGTCCCTACATGATTTTTGACCTATTGTATTGACAAAATGCAGACATTGCTTTGTTTTATTAGTGATGTTGGAAACATCTGTAGAATCACAATGAATGAACCCTTTCAGTAACTTAATTTCTAACTTCACAATTTGGACATCAAATTTACTTCAATGCATTAGGTTGAACTAAAGCTGCATTTGCATACAGTATCATATACACACACGAAGCTAACATGTCCAGATTGGGTATTCACAGCATTAAAACAGGTGGTGGGGGAGTAAACAGCGACTGCCTCAAAAGCAAAATTCACAAGCAAAATGGCTTCAAATGCCTCTGAAATGCCAGTGAGAACAAACACAAATAGTGAACATGTTGAATCCTTATTGTAACATGTTTGGGTAATGCACAGAAAATCTATTTGTCCACGATTGGTTAACTTGGAGGCCAAAAACTTCCTCTATGATAAAAACAAAAGTGCACAACAGTTGTGGTTCTGCAAGTGGTCGAGTGTTCCTGTACACAGATGATGGTAACTCTGCAGGCAGGAGTTCAAATATTATCCACCTGTTTCTCCCCGTCTACACACATACAAGCAACTGTCTCAAGTCATTCCTATGAGAGAACAACACACAAGATTTGAATGGAATAGTAAAAAGGTGGGCGCTATTACGGTTAACAGATTTTATTTTTATCTAGAACAAACACAGCTAAAGCCACAGGATTATAGCTGGAGGTCTACTAGCAGGATATGTGGCCGACGGGCATCGTGCTATCTATGATCAACAGGCGCACAGGCCAAAGCAGGCTGTATCGCGACTCAGTGCAGAGGCTAATAGCTGCTGACAGCTGAATCAATGGAAGTTAGTTTGATGCAACAGCAATTTGTTATCTAGATGAAGCCATTGTCGGCTGCAGGTCAGATCTCTGATACCACCCTATCATCCTCATCACCATCACCTGTCACTATGTTCCGACTCAATCACCAGTCAACCAGTCTCAGATTTACTGTTATACTAAGAAATATGGACAGCAAATTACTTGGATAATTCGAGGGAAAGGAGATGAAATAAAAGAGGTTCATAATTACTGGACAGGTCAGGAAAACAAGGTAAAGCCAGGTAGTACAACAAAAGTGAAGCAGGATTTAAAAAAAAAAAAAAAAAAATTAAAAAAAAAAAAAGGATGAGGAATAAAGAGAAATCGCCAGAATTGTTCTGCCTGAGTGAATATTGTAACAGACATTTACTTAATGATAATTATCAGGCCTTGTACTGTATTATGGAAAAAGCCCTCCATAATATTTCCTTTATTTTCCAGGTCTCAAAGATTGTCAGAAATAAATCCATGCCACCTCTGCTAGACTCGAGTTGGTACAGGTACCTAGAAGACCGTTTACGACACACCAGCCAAACACCAATACTTGCCATCCAACCTGCCTAACAGAGCTGACGGAAGGACATGGATTATCACTTCTAAGTCAACTTCGTGTCCTTCGATCGAAAGGACAGGTGGACATTTAAGGTGGAAACGTACGGGAAGGGTTTAAGCAGCATGGCATAAACACAGCAAAGTTAGACTGGATTTATTTTCCCCTTAACATTTGGATCTACAAGCTTCATTCAGATCTACCTGAGCCTTGAGGGGATACATAGGCTATGGGTTTGTCTGGGACCGGGCGGGTCTGATGTGCTAACAACACGTCACATTGGCCAAATCAATGATAAACATACAGCACACATAAAAACAAAAAAAAGGCCTTATGCTACATTGAGAAAAATAAAAAGACAACTGGTACTGTGCTTCTTAAAAAAACTCCCCAATACACATTATCCATACTCATTCCAAAAGAAAATTAAAAAAAAGAAATAAAAATGTAATGTATGCATTCAAGTGGTACTTTTATGGCTTTTTGTACAATACAACCTTTAGTGAAAATATACATCTAGACATAAATTCAAGTACAAATGTACAAAATCTTTAAACTCATACTTTTTTCTTTAATTATAATACACTTTTAATACAGCTCATAAATACAGGTCAACATTCACTGAGTTCCTAAGATTTGCGCTCGGTTGGAGTTTGTGGTGAAGTTCAGCGGCGGGTTGGGGGGGTGGGGTTAGGCAGGAGGCAGGTGGAGGTGGAGGGAGTGGTTTAAAGTCGCGAGGGCTCTTCAATCTCATCGTCACTGTAACCGCTCTTAAAACAGACCTGGGAAGAACCAAAAGTGAGGATATATCATTAGCAACTTTGATCACTACACCATCTCACGGTCAAAAATGTTCAAGATGAGGGTTTGTTTTGTTTTTTTTCATTTTCCAGAAGTGCTGACCTTGAATTAACCACATCACAAGTGTTATGCGCTGTAAGGCAAAAGCTGTACCCACACGTTACTGTGAGCACGTACCAGCTGACATGTGGTAAATTAGAGAGGAACAGAGAACATGTGATTCAAGCAATGGCATTGGTTTGGTAGCAAATAACAAATTATGATGAAATTGGTCACTATGCTTTATTTTAAATTGGTAGTATAACAAAAAACATGTAGAAATGCTATGCAGATCTCTGTCGTGTTGATGCACTACCCCTACTTTCTTGACAAAGACCTTATACGTAATGATAGATATCTTAATATTAACTAAAATCATGCAGAGGGAATAGTGTGTAGTGTCTGCAGTCTTCCTCTCAGGCTGCATACGAGCCCCAACAACCTCCACCAACAAGACGAGATGGACTCTATGCAGCCTGAGAGGCGAAACGTGGGGCACAAGTGTAAAGTAAAGCACTCACTGCTGCTCGTAAAGCTTATTGCTGTGAGCTCACAATAACAAGTAAAAGGCAACTGAGATGAGCATGTTGACAGTTTTATCAACTCCTTGCTTCTCTAATCTTGATTTTGGCAGCTGGACATCAAGATATCTGTGTGGAGGATTTCAAAAAGTGAGAAAGACATGCCCCCTCTTGTCCCCAGATTACTCACAAGTACCAACAATTACAGAATGAACAAAATGAAAAAGGTCTCAGCAATAAATACCAGATCAAAGATAGTGAAAATGTTACGTGTTAGTTGACAAGCTCCTGCTGCCAAAAGTGAATGTTAGAAACATTTATTATCCCTGCCAAACACTTTGTGATATGTATCACTGCGTCTGAAAAGCTTCAGATCAGGTCTTCCCACAACCACAAACCAGCTTCTCTCAAGAAAAAGATTCCTGGCGTTTGACCCTCTGAAACAAAAGTGGCATAAAGACAACTAGAGGAAAGAATATGCAAAGGGTTAAGGAGGGACTGAAATATTCAACCCAAGAGAAAAGGAAAAAAAGAGGCCTTAATCCAACCAACTATAACTAGGGATTGTTCTGCATTGTGAGAAGATCTCCAGAAGTTCACATGGGTCAGGAGTTTTCACATGTTGAGACTGGACAAGGCCTGGTGGGAAAAAAGGAAGGAAAGAAGGAAGAGAGGAAGTACCTTAGCCCCCACCCCCTCGGACAGTTGCCGGAGCACTAGCACTTGCCTCTCTTCTGAACAGGCGGTAGAAGAAGCCTCTCTTTGGTGGAGGGTTAGGCCGGTTCACGTCCAGGTCTGAGCACAGCGTCCCGTCAGTCTCGTAGACATTGATTTCTTTGAAGCACTCCATCTCAATCATCTGCAAAGGAAGAGAAGCCCGGTTATCTAAATGTATGCCTTTTATTTAAGTGGTTTGGTTCTACTAGAGGCCCTTGGGTCATTAGTTTATAGTACAACTCTCTCTGCAGATGTAGTTTCTCTAGAGAGGCATCTGGAAGCAGCTGTTATAGTATCCGTTTAGGTAAGACATTTAGGATGTAAATGAACACCCTCCACACTCTGTCTCATACATATTCAATAACCTCACTCATTCACAGGCAACAGTATATCAACGTTTGTGTGTATTAACATGAATTTGTCCCTCTACTTGACCCCAAGGTATTCTTCATTCATACAGGTATTTCTATGTCACCAGTAGTGTACTGCACTGTCTGTGTCTGACGATGACATCATCTCAGTGGCCTGCAGTACCTCGTTCTGCCACGGGATGGAGACACTGCCTGTGACAAACTTGTGGTAGAAGTCGTCGTCGGTGGGGTCAAGGTTCACGCCTTTGACAGTGGAGAACTGCTCGATGTCCAGGACGTCTTTACAGTACACGGCTCGAGGCTGAGAGAGAGAGAGAGAGAGATAGAGAGAGAGAGAGAGAGAGAGACAGAAAAAACAAGGAAAAGAGAGAGTGAATAAAAATCAAAGAAGTGAAACAACTGTGAAAAGTGTAATTATCTTCTTTGAAAGCTGTAAAATACTAAACCTGAAATAGTTTAAGTCACATTCTTATTTCAATAACATCAAAATCTTCACACCACGCCTGTGGACTCTTTGCTGCTCTGTTTTCCCTCAGCATGGCCCTACTGACCTGAATAACCCAAAATAGAAAACACAGATAACACTATCAACTTTCAACTATTGATTTAACCTCTTGGGCCAGTCGCTCTCCCTCACTCAGTCTATTTATGACACTGAAAATGTAATGATTCCCTCTGCAAACAGCTTTGTTATCCCAGGCAGAAGTCCATGAGAGCAGCTCGAAATAAAAGCTTACAGCGTCTTGTTTTGATGAACTACATTATTCCAGGGAAGGTGGAGTTCTGTATCACAGTCCGCAGTGACACATATCCACATCTGAGAGTTTTCCAGTATGAGTACAGCTCATGATTACTGTGAAACAGGGCAACTTCGCTTTAAATGCTATAGGAAGCATATTTTCCATTCTGTCAGCTAGTTTCAAACGGGGATTTCAAACAAGGACACGGATATCACACTCCTGCTTCTCACCACCCCCACCAGCTACCATGATAAATAGCTTATAATGGAAGTGTTTGTTTACTTGTGACAATGGTATTTCCTGTATGCTGATTTGCAGCTTGCCAAGGTTTCAGGCTACGAGCTGTGAATGGAGACTGTATGTACGACTGTGAGTGTGTGAGTTTATGTGTGTTGTTCTTACATCGGGGCTGAAGGGAGGGTCCAGAATGTTGGCCTCCAGCCGTTTGAAGTTGATGTTTCTGAAGATGGGGTGCTGCTTGACCTCGATGGCCCCGCGACCCTGACAACCCAGTCGCTCCTTGGGGTCCTTGGCCAGGAGCTGACAACACAGCGGGAGGAAGAAGAAGAGGCAAAAGAGATTTCAACTCCCTAAAGATGTGCGTGTAGTAAGCAGATAAATGATTGCTTAATATATTTCACATTTCTCACTAAAAATAACATAAAACAAACCTCTATTTTGATTTACTCTACCAGTGATTTACTCGACCAGTAAATCACACACACACAGGGGATTCCTACAATGTTGGATATCTCTTAACAGTTTTATGACTAATCCCTCTACTTAAACGTATACAAAACACACACATGGACGTGGTTTGCATGTAATCCTCTTGACTTCATATATCTGACCCAACATAATCTAATAAAGGCACAACACAAATCCATACACTCAGGGGTTAATACAGCACCATCATGGATAGAATTAGAGAGCGCCATTGTCCGTCTCTATGAGAGCTTCTGGATAATATTACCACCACACCACCTACGGTACAGCAGGCTTATGAAGTGGATGAGTGCTGTTTAGTGGTTTGGCTACTAGCGGACACTCCGACTGGCCCTGTTGTCACTCAAACAGTGATTGCTTGCACAATCAACAAGCTGATGGCTTCTCACTTTTTCACCACATCTCCAACTCTCTCTTTGTAGTTCCCCTTTGTTTCTCTTGTCCTTGCCAAACTCTTTCACAATTTACGCTAGGTTTCAAAGCAGAGACTCTCACTTTCTGCTCTTGACATCTCAGTTCACTTCTCTATTTTGGGCTGTAGTACTAGCTACATCTCTCTAGCATTGCAGACTTTTTCCCCCCTGCTGTATTCGCTCCCATTCCTTATTATCTTTCTCCTATTTCTTGCTGAAACCTTTATTCCCTCGCCGCCACCACCCCACCCACCCCCTCTTCTCTTCTCCCTGGGGAGTCTTTGATTCTGTTGAACCTCAGGTCAGAATGTTCCAACACGTCACACAAATAAACGTCCCGTCCCCTCCTGCTCAGGCACAGAGAAGCTCAATGGCTCCCTCTTTGAACACAAGAATAGTGAGATTGTGGAGGACAGAGGGGGTGAGGGAGAAAATATTCCAAGCCAAGTTATCATAAACAACCAATCCTAAACCTGCACTGATCAATATTTTCATATAAACAAGTACAATGTGAAAGGGGTCGTTCATAGTGGTGAACCCATGTAGAATTATCATCGGACTCTGCAGTTCCCCTCAGCTCTACAGAGCGTCTTTCAGTTTTGGTTTTATGGCCCCACAATTTTACTGTTTTTGTTCAGCATCATTTCCAGCAAGAGCAGGCAGCTGTTTTCAGAGAAAAATCTCTAATGAACCCACTTGATGCTGCCTGCCCGGTACTAAACAGACAGTCAAAAGTAAGCGAAGAGTCGGTGGACGTAACGGTGTGTTTAGCAGCTACGGAGACAGATATTTCCCTCATGAGAAGTTAGAGACAAAAGCAAAGTTAAAAGAGAGATTGAATATTGAATTTGTACTTGTCAGATCACCACAAACTCAACTACAAATGAATGTTAATATTGCTTTGTGTCTACTGGATGTGTAAGTAGGAAATTTGCCAACAGGTTTGCCAAAACAACTTTAAATGGTCTGCTGTCCTCAAATAGCCAAAATATAAATATATAAATTATAAATAAATAAATAAAAATCTGATAATACAGGTTAAGGTGCATTTGTTTAGGAATAAGGTGCATTTGAAAGAAAAAAAATGCCTTCATAATAAGGGATAACGTCATCTTTGAGAGAAACAGACAACGAGGCACAACACAAACATTTTATGGTATAATTATGCTGGGATAAGCTCCAGCTCCCCACGGTGTACAGGACATGTGGATATACTTAAAAAACAAATGATGATGAACAAATATTATTATATAACCTTGAAATAGAATTATAACATATACTATAGTTCATCAATGATCTAGAAAGACATTTCAGGCAACAGGCTTTATTGTAAAAAATTACATCTTACTGTAAGAATGTGTTTCAGCCATTCCCATAGGAAGCCTAGTTTATAGCCTTTTCAGAAGAAGTAAATATTTGGCCCCATTTCAAAACAAACCAGCAACTTGTAATTGACCAAAATAAAGTTCAAGACAACATGTTGCAACAGCAGAGAGTCAGATGTTCTAATAAAATACTGTCAGTCAGACAGCCTGCATCTAATATCTCATTGTGCAACTTCTGCTTTTTACTGTGTCAGTGTTTATTAAGTGAGTGGCAGAACATAAAAGCCGCCTCCCTATTAAAGCCAGCGCTAGTAATAGTAAAGACAGTAACTGTCGTAATGTAAACCAGTTCATGTAATTTATCAAGACGTGAACTTCTCGACATGAAATCCTCATCCTGAAGTAGTTTGACAATGTTTTTTCTGCATTCTCTCTCCATGTCCTCATTTGCCACAGGTCTGAACAAATTTTGTTAATGTGCTCTCCTTCCTTTTTCCTTTTCCTCCCTTCCACCCTTCACCTAAATCCCACAGCCATCTGTCTCTTCCATCTCTTCACCCTCACCTGTCTGCAGATGTCCTTCGCCTCCTCGGAGAACTTATCAGAGTACTCCTCCTGGTCCTCGCGCACTCGTCTGTCCACCTCCTCCCGCTTGACGCGTTCCTTGCGCTTGCGGAAGGGCGACTGGCCTTGGATCATCTCGAAGATGAGGCAGCCCAGCCCCCACCAGTCCGGGCTGACAGTGTAGCTCTCGTTCTGGATCACCTCGGGAGCTGCAGAGACAGGGATGAGGGGTGAGAAAAGAGAGGTCCGAACAAGTGGAAACCCGACGGAGGGGTTTGAATTGAGGTGAACTGAGAGAGAGATCATAAAGTTCAGGGTAAGAAAGTTCAGTGATTATAAGCACACTTTTTTTGAAAGAAAAATGTAAATTCTTACCCATGTATCCAACAGTGCCCACTCTCCCTCGTATCGTCTCTCCTTCAGGGATTTGAACTGCAAGACCCAGGTCTGAAATTCGGATGTGTCCTAAACAAGATTCACAGATTACAGACTTCATTAAGATCATGTTAAATGGTTAGAACAGATTACAACATTTTACTGAATAACTTTATCCATATTGACTTACAGAGGAATAACAGAAACCAATAACATGCAATGTAAAGGTCAAAGCCATAGCACC
Source organism: Thunnus albacares (assembly GCF_914725855.1). NCBI lineage: Eukaryota > Metazoa > Chordata > Actinopteri > Scombriformes > Scombridae > Thunnus > Thunnus albacares. The sequence goes on along the minus strand of NC_058108.1, from coordinate 9,641,835 downwards.
CTGACAATAGCCATATTACCCTAGAATGACCTTTTTAAGAGAAAGGTATTAAGAAAAAAGTAAGAGCTGAAGAGAGACACAGAGGAAATTCCTCTTGTTCAAGATAAGACCATGTTAGAGAGAGAATAGATGATATGGGAGTATGACTCAGAGGAGAGAGCGTGATGTGAACAACTTGAAGAGTGACTTTTTAGCCCGTGAGAGACAGGAAAGCACTCTGCTGCTATGCTTGCACAAGATACACTGGACTAGTTACAAACTGTTCATTCGTCTCGTCATCCACAGTCGGCATCAAAACACGTGCACCTACACGTTAGTCCACACACACACCTGACTTGAATAGTGAGAAAAGTGAATTGGGACATACCACGATCATCCAGAAGAATGTTTTCAGGTTTCAAATCCCTGGAAAAAAAAGAAAAAAAAACATACCTTTGATACTGTGCTCGTATAAAAATAGAACTTAGATCTAAGAATTAAGATATAAGAATGAAATCCTGGATAAATATTTATATTGCCAGAAAACAGTATTCTTTATTTACTGTCATTTCATTGACATTTCATTGTCTTTTATTTCCTGTGTGTTTGTTGTTCTACAATCTTTCATGTGGTATTATCACATTCCTTATCTGCGCACATATCTTTATTTGCTATATTTGCCATCATGCACTGTATTGCGCTGAGCTGTCATTACCAGTGTTGCAACAGAACTTCCTGACTTAAAGATATCAGGCTCATAAAGTTTGTGTCTTTTAATAAATCCCTTCTGTAAACTCATTTAGATGTTTACTTGATTTAAACACTCTTTTACCTGTGCTAATCATTGCATTACCATTTTGTCTTGTAAACTTCCTGAAAAAAGCAAGACACTAAAACTTTGTTATTTACTGCACTACAATAGCTATGAAATGTGAAAGCTGGGGAGCTTCACTAATGTCAAATTCAAGCACGATGCCAACTGTAAAGTTTACTGTAACACATGCATAGATTAAGGAACACTGTGTGTGTTCATGTGACCATGTGGGTCATGTGAATGTGGGTGCGTGTGTCTTATAAGAACATCAGTGTTTATATTAGCATTACTCTGAGCCTCCACTGAGTGTGACAGGTGCAATACACCTCGGTGCAATCGGTGCACCAATAATTCAGTCACACTTCATCAACCTGGACTTTCTACTTGTCCCAATCTTACACGGCCACAAACACTCTTCCAGAATACATTTCTTATCAACACCAGAGCTAAGAAAAATAGGTTAACATACAGTTAATGATGATTATTGATTAGGTTTGTCAATTAAACAAAGACTTTAAGTCTGGGTCAAGCTCCAAAATCTTGGATCCTACATTTCCCATGATGCAACTGGACAGCATCTTTCATTTAGACCCTCCCTGCTTGGTAAAAACCTACGTCTTTGAAATCCTACACCCCTAATTCAAACATGACAAGTCTCAAGCCTACTTCCCTGATATCATCACTATGACATCAGTTATTTTCTCAAACTTTAGAAGGCTCCTTCAGAGCCACAGAGGACATTATATGACTGTTTTCACAGGCAGAGTAGTCGTAAAAATTGTGTAAAATCAGTGGAATGTCCCTTTAAATGCCAGAACATTTATTCTCATGTACAACAACAAGATTACATAATGTGGTTCTGGTCGTAAACCTCAAAACATTTGTCCCCGGATACAAAGAGCTTCAAAATACTCATGAAAAATGTCTCTAGGCCTGATGCTGTCCTAATATGTGTATACATCTTCACAAGATATAAAAAGATGGCTACATCTGAGTCCTACAACCCCGTCTATACCTGCCCCAAACAGTTCCTGACCCGCATGTGACCTAACCTGTAGACTATCCTCTCACGGTGCAGGTCCTCAAGGCCACAGCAGATCTCAGCAGCATAGAAGATGGCCCTCTGCTCGTCGAAGCCCGAGTTGCCCATGTTGTAGATGTGGAATTTTAAGTCACCACCATTCATTATGGTCAACACCAGGCACAGCGCATCCTTGGTCTCATAGGCATATGCTAAACTAACCTGGAGGGGGAGGCAAATTGGGGAAGTGGTAAGAAGGGAGGAGAGGGAGCAAGTTAAGAAGAAAGGAGTTGGTGTATAAGGGGGGGTTTGAGGCAGGAAAGGGGGAGGAGGAGGAGGAGAAAGAGGGAAGAGCCGTGGTCAGAGACAGGGTAGCGAGAGGAGCGTGATAGGTTCATTTGGTTTGTCTGATGTCCTAAATAATCATCCATTATCCCAGATGAAATGACAGGAATGTACACAAAGAGAAACACAGAGAGAGATATAACAGATATGGAAAACCAGAAGTTTCTTCTTCACTCCTGACTCCACTGCCTCATGTCGTTTCTCTCTAATCCCACCATCTATCTCTCTTTTTCCCTCTTCATTCCCAATGCCCCCCCCCCCCTCCCTCCTGTCTTTTTTCCTCTCCCCCTTCTGGGTCAGTGACACGCAGGGTATAGTGTGTGTGGCTGCGCTGTTGTGTACAAGCAGGATGTTGCTGCCATCGGGAGGAATCCCATCTGCTGCGGACTGTGTAGTCAGAGACGGACCACAAGAGGGGATGGGAAAATTCTTGTGTGATCTCAAGTGAGCATCACACACGCATACATATACATATGGAAACAAAGACACAAAAATACACCACGAGCCAAAGCAAACAGGCCTCCAAAAATCATGCTTATTCATTAGCAATGGACACTTCTATTGATCTTGGAACTACGAAAAGATGTGGAACACACTGGGCTTGGTGTCTGTGATTTCTTAAATGTGTAAAAGACTATTAAAAATACCCCAAAAGAAGCTTGAAATTCAAGTATTTCAACTGTACCATTAAAATTTCCACTAATGCCTGACATCTATGCCAATGTAATACAACGACAGACATCAAGAAAACCCGAGGCAACCTTCTTACTGGAAATGACTTTACTCTAAAAGGAGGTGAATCATGAAGTGCATAACATCCGCTCTGCCTCCCTCTGTTCATCTTGTCAAGTAACGCACAGAACAGTAAGTAAAAGTTGGTCTTGTTCCTTTGTTCTTTGATCAGATATTTATATCAGATTTAAATCACTATTTGAGGAAAAAATCTTATTTGAGCAGAGATTTGTATGGAAAATTGTATCAATACAACATTAGACAAGTCTGACTTGTTTTTTCCGTCTTTTTTTAAAACAGGTTTATTGTATTGGCACCGGAATCTAAAAAATTCAATTGATAGCCAGCCAAGTCTGCAACAGAATGAGCTGGCTCGTACCTCAGTCTCACCTGCTGGAAATGCTAGAACAGGGTCATTCTGCCCTGAGTTACACACATACACACCCACACAGAGTATGCCGTTAAATGTGAAAACATAAGCAAACAGTATGTATTGACTAATAGTATGCACTGATCAAAAAAAAAAAAAAAAAAAGGTAAAGAAGAATAACGAGAGAGAGAGAAATGAGGGGTTTGAGAGAGCACTTGACTCTTCTCCTTGCTACTGCTGTTTGGTCAGTGTTGCTAGGCAACAGAGCTGCTCTCGTAGGTAGAGAGGCACATGAAGAGTCATCAGTTCTGCCTGCAGCACAGAGAACGAACACACACACACACACAGAGAATCATGTGCCAATCCCAGGTGACAAGAGCTGCAAGTCTGAGGTTCTGTAACAAGCCCACTCCAGCCTCTGTGTGTGTGTGTGTGTGTGTGTGTGTGTGTGTGTGTGTGTGTGCGTGCATGCCCATGCACATGCTTTTGCCATGACTCACTCAAAACAAGGACGCGCAACATAGCTCAGCCTGCATCAGAAAACGTCTAACCTAATCCATCTAGTACAACTCAAACACAACCATTAGCTTCAAACGGGGAACATGGAGAAGCTCTGCTCCCTTACAGTCCAGGTTACTGCACAACAGATCAATATCACTGTTCTGTACAGTTAACAAAGTACACATTGCACAAAGACCCACAGAGCAGAAATGAACATGCTTATCCCTCCAGTCGCTCCTCCCCATGTTCCAAGAGAATTAAACAAGCACTTGCTGTAATTTTCTTGTCTTTGGAACAATCATTTTTTGGAATAACAACACTGAGCCAAAGCTAATTTTTCTTTTCCTGTCTGAGCACCTGAGATGCTTAGTGTGTACAGTTGGACGAAATGGAAAGACAAGCACACATCACCAGTTTTCCAACTGCGTTTGAGTCCTGATGTCAACAAGCGCAAGTCGAGCAGGATTCAAATTCAAGCATTTCCATTTTTACGTACAAGGGGTGTCGAGAGCAGAGGGAAAGAAAAAAAAAACAGAGCAAAATGCAACAGGGACGTACACGCTGCATCACAGGTGTACACAGTGAGAGGTAAAAGGAGTTCAGATGGCTCATATTTTAAAATTTGCCAACTGACAAATGCCAACTCTTTTACTCGTTATTGTTTTTCTTGTCACATGTCCCCTTATATTTCATCTAGGATCCATAAACATTACAGATATCTCCCTTTGAGGTCTGTTCCTGTAATGTATTATCTTACATGTTAATGGACTGTCAGCTCTAGATTTCTGCCGCTCAGTGCAGCATGGATCAAATGAAAGGCTAGGTGACTCCCTGAAAAGTGTTGAAGCTTGGCATTAAAGCGCCAGCCAAAAAAACACCTCTTACTCATGACTATGGCTCAATTTATAGAAATCCTCTATAGGAAAAATCAGCCAAGAGCAACGCCACTATTAAGAGTTTGAGGTATGGTGGTACGGTGGCAGGGATTTTTTTTTTTTTTTTTTTTTTTCAGGGCCCGGACACTGTACTACTTTCTTCTACGTGCTGTTGCTTTACTGTGAAATTCACTGTCATGTATGAGCCTGCAATACTTCTGAGAAGTTCTTTAGGAATTGTTGTATATTCCTCTTTTCTGCGGTTTCTCAGAAAAGCTCATGTTCTTGCTCTGACATGCACTTTTTAAATTTCCACTAATGACGGGTTCGCAGTTTTTCAAGTCTGTCTTAAAACAACAGTCAGGTGCCCAAATGAACATTGAAATAGGTTTTTCTTGCCATAATCATTCATCCTGTTCATACTGGCCATTAGAAGCACTTTCAATGTAAGTGACGGGGGCCAAAATCCACAGTCCTCCTCCTGTGCAAAAATGTATTTAAGTTTCTTCTAAAGAAATCTATTCTGAACTCAAGCTGGAACACAAAAATGAAATCAGAAAGTTAAAAAGCGTATGACCAATGGCGTACAGGCACGTGTGACAAAGAATACAGATATGGCTTTCAATCTATTATTTGGCTCTTTAACATCAACAGAATGCAACAGAAATATATAAAAATGTCAGCAAAACAGATTTCAATCAATTTAAAAAAAAACAAAAAAAACATCACAGATGATTAAAATCTGACAGCATGCTTCAAATAAACTCAAATATGGCATGTTTGCAAAACGGCAGGTCTGTCACCAAATAATGAAGCAGTTGTTGCAGCTTTGATTGCTGTAGTGTGCGACTGTCCCGCAGTGCGCTGTCACCTGCAACTAGTCAATAATGTCATGTGACTGATTTGTTTCCACTTCAACCCCATCATGTTTCTTTCCACTGCGACTCAGGAGCTTGTCCACCTGGCGCAGACGTCATTAAACAAACAGAACTTGAGTCGCAGCGGCTCTCTTTAACAGCTGATCGACAGCCTTTGCAAACACGCCAGTTGAATTTCATTTGCAGCGACCAATAATGCTTTCACATATGCACACACACTCACGCACACACACACACACACAAAACAAGTACAATTCGGTTGAAAAGTTGAATAAGAAAAAGGTAGTACTTACTACAAAACTACTGTTAACTTTTTCTAAAATGCGTTTTTCGTTTAGTGCCATTGCTTCACCTTTTCTTTTCTTCACTCGTTTCTTTTCCAGCTTTTTACAGGCGTACATCTTACCGGTGGCACGTACTTGGCAGGCACAAACCTGGAAAAACAAGCAGCGAGGAAACATGATCACACACACACATTTAAAAAAAAAAAAAAAAAAAAAAATCTCTTTAAAAGTGTAACTAATGGAAGTTAATATGTCACACCACAGATTTCTCCACCTAACATCACCGGAGTGGACACATAAACAGCGCCATATTAGCTAACTGTTACTTGTACCAACTTAAATCATTAACATTAACATCTCAGTTCCAAGCTTGACGTGTAAAAGGAACATAACGTTGGCTCGGTATCCATCATAAAAAACGAAATAACAAAAAACACCACAATAAACTGTTATTGAGAGTCAAGAGTTATTGCCGTGATACTCACCTCGCCAAATCCACCTTTTCCTAGTACTCTATAATGTCTGAAGGTATTTTTGGTTACTGGTTGCCTGCAGGGATGGAAAGACCAAAGAGGAAGAGAGACAGAGAGACAAAACAAGTAAGAGACATAAAATAACTGATGGGTTATGTCATTCTCTCAGACCGTGTGATGGTGCAGACAGAGTAATGCTCTAATATATTATTAATCCGCCCTGATGACTGCTGTCTCCACCCTGCTTCGGTTGCCAGCCATTATGCAAATCATCATCAATTATTAACCGCTCGCACAGAAACGCCAATTGGCAGCACCACCTTTGTGTTTGGGTGCAAACACTACTCCTGCTACTGGTCTGTATATACTGTATACTGTAATGTTTATCTTCTGTTTGTGCATTTCTGTATTTTTTTGTTTGCTGTAAGCATTTATTAACACACGGTTATCTTTTTTCTTTTTTTTAAAAATTTTATTCATTTGTAAGTTTCTTTCTGTAGTGATGATAATCTCTCCAAAAAAAATAAAAAGTCTGGACATGAACTGGTAGTTTAAAGAAGACAATGCGCTACCCTTCCTAAACAAAGAAGTGGAAATGAAGTGAGACTAACCTGAACTGTTAATAATTAAAGCATATACAGTCCCAGATGTCATTTTTATGTAAGTATGTAAGGAACGGTTTACATATTTGCATTACCAAGAGTGTAATCTGCAGTGACTACCCACCTCTCCAACCATTTCCACTGCAGGAAGCGAGAGAAGTACATGGACTCCTGGTAGGAGGAAAATGGAGCTCCACTCAGATAATCACGAACTATTCTGGAGAGAGAGAGAGAGAGAGAGAGAGAGGGAGGGAGGGAGAAAAAAAAGGGTTGGTGATCATTTTAATAACGACTTAATAAGGATGTAAACAACATGTCACTCCTAACCAGGAAAAAAAAAAAAAAAAGGTTCATGTATGACTTGTTGCCAAATTTTCTAGACAGACAAACAGACAGCTGGCTTGTCTACCCCAGAGAGCTATAACTCCTTTTAACATCACAATGACTAAAAAAACAAACATCCTCTTTATCTGACTTACATGTGCCTGTTTGGGTGTGTTGGAGTGTGTGTGTGTGTGTGTGTTTACGCACTGCTGGCTGTGTCACGGTTCAAAGTGGTTCTCAATGGAAAAGACGGAAAAAACTGTGTGTCGATACACCACCGTGAAAAATGAAAAATGCCTTTGAACAGAGACATTCCGCTCAACTCAACCAGGAAACTGGGGATTTAGGGAAACTGGTTTTTGACTGAGCGGGAGGTTGAGCGGAACATCTAATCTCACTTTACCCGACACGTGAATGTGGGTGTGAGTCTGTCCGCTGGAGTCACATACAGACATAATCATCCACATAAAAACTGTAAGATTCCTGCTTTAAGAGGAGAAAAAAAAAAACTTCATCAAAATAAAGTTTTCTGTGGAGAGGAGGGGTCATGAAAGGTCACGGCTTCATTGACTCCGGTCCGTATGTCAACTGTCACTTCACTGAGAGTTGCGAGAACATGAATCTTTGACACGACCCTGGCAGCCTCTTGTGTCAGTGTCCTTTTCATCTGCTTTGACCGCAGATGTTGACTTAAACACCAGGTCATCTTTAACACTGTCGTACCAGACAGAAATGAACTGAACTGTGCTGAGATGAGTTTACACTTCAAGGTTTTGTGACAAAAAAAAAAAAAAAAAAAAGAAAAAAGATACACTCTAGTAGCAAAAATGTTGCGCTTATCATGGCACCTTAAAATCTACTATCCTCGCCATCAGCATTGTTGACTGATAACGTATTCTAACGGAGAGGAGAACCAGATGCTGGAGGAATCTTGGGAGATTACGGCACCACGGTAGCGGCTCCACTTTTTAAGGGTTTGGTGTTTGCCCCTTTCTCTTCAGTCAAAACATACAAGTCAGTAGGTTTTCATCCCGGATCTCAAGGTAAGACTGAATTTATTCAACGAAGCTTTGATGGTTCTTCTTTATGCTCGCATGAGCAGATTATGACTGTAGACTGTGACTCTTTCACCCCAGACCTACTATTAGTACACCTGAACTAGTCACATACAAATAATATAGATATTGTATTATATTTATTTATTATATTAAATTGTACTAATTGTGTTAAAAAACTGACCCAAAGTAATTACAAGCTGGATGTTAATTAGTATAACAGATAAAAAATAAAGATTTATTTAAGTCACTATGGCAAAAATACAAAAATGACTGATCAAATTTATATTCATATATTCTGCAAAATGTGGGAGACGATTTCCAAACTTGTAAAAGAAAAGAAAAACATTGTTAAAAGTGCATGAGGTCAAAGGTCCCACATACTTACCCAGTTTTCAACATTTTGCTTATCTATTAAGTCAATAAATATTTCACTTTGTTTACAGGCCTTCAAGTGGGAAAGGCTACAAAAGGCTAAATAAAATTCAGAGCATTTTAATGCTTCTGTTACAGAAGTCCATGTTTCTATCTGTTTTATACAGTAGCAGAGAGACTGAGACAAAGGCCAGAGACTTGAGACTGACACATCAGAAAAGTTTAACCTGTTTTACCCATCTGCATTTCTACTCAAACTAAAACATGACTGCATTGACACTGGTCGGTATCTGTGACAATTTTGTGCTCTGTAACTATTATGTGCCACAGCAGCAGCACTTGTGCTAGCCAATAAACAAGACTCTGGTACAGAGGCTATTCCAACCATTGACATGTAATTAACATGAGCAGAACGCTTCAGAGGTCAGCTGCACAACTCCTGAACCATAGCAGAAAGTGAAAATTACACCAGTAATGCTTTCTCTACTGCTGACCAGTGTGCAAACCAAACGTTTCAGCCGATATATATCTCTTCTACAACCCCGATGTTTAAGAGAGATGCTCATATTTGTCTAGGAGAGTTTCCTTAACCGTTTTTCAAAATGACTTCATCACTAAAGAAGACGAGGAAAGCTACCTGTGGTTACCAACAGCACTGGGGTGGCTGTTCTTGGCAAAAGACACGAGAGTAGAGAGTTTCCACAAGGGGAGTACCCTCTGCTGTGTAAAAGAAAACTGAATTATGTCATCATAGGACCAAGTTACTCTGCACATGACATAAACATTCATCCAGCCTGACGAGATCTCAACTCTTTACAGGGGTACAGCGTGTACAAGATTTTGTCAGGTTTGTACTAAAAATTATGTCACTTATAACTCATTAAAATCTCCTGCAAAGTGCTGGTCTGCCCTGTAACCTCAACATATATGATACCTCGTTGTCATCAAAGTCTGAAGAACACCAAATGTTTCGCCCGCACAAAATTCCTGTCTTAATTCCTTTCTTAAACCATGGCGTGAATGACTAACATTTCTCATCCAAGTTCACTTATCAGGTCAGTGAACTTCACTTTGTCTTAGAGGTCAAGACTGTCCCCTAACACTTAAAGAGAGGGGCTCCAGAAAGGCAGGAGCCTAGCAGTTCTTTCTTGGAGTCGAGCCTCAGACAGACACCGCTGGGAGTAGAAATAAACACAGCTACACAGTTAGAGGAAGGCAGCGGGTAAGAGAAAGAGAAGGGGAGAAAAATCAGCAGAGAGACCTTTGTCAAGACAGGCGATACATTAAAAAACACCACGATATACATGTACTTAGCAGCCATGCTTTACTCTTGCTATGACATAACCGTATGTTCCACTGCAGCAGAAGAAAATCCATGAGTGAGCTAATACATTTCTGCTAGTGGGTGTGTGGCTCTGCCAAAAGTCACGTTTCCACGTGCAGCACCACGCTTTCCTACAGGCTTTCCCTCTGAGAAGAAAAAAAAAGGATAAACCCTGAGTCAAAATTACTTATCGGAAGAAAAAAAAAAATTAAAGTTCCACAATGGAATATCAATATTAATGATAGTGGAAGGAAGGAGTGACGAACGAACTTGAACAGGAATCCCATTCAAAAACAGTGTTGCTGTGAGGCTTTTGGTAACACAAACACGTGCCTGTGTTGTTCTGTGTTTGTACACTCTGCCTGTTTTTTGCCCCGCTTTCCTTAACACTCTCTTTCCATTTCACCTCACTTTTCCCAATTTCTCCGTTTTTTTTTTTTTTTTCTGTGTTTGTTTCATCGCTCTCTGTGAGTTTTCTAATCCAGCCCCTCATACTGTGCTTTCAGTGGGCATATCTCTTCCTCCCTCGCTCGCTCTGTTTTCAATCCGGTCGAGAAGTTTGACTAGAGTGGATGCTGTGCTTCCCACATAATGAAGTGTGGAATTTGAGTGTTATAATTCTGTGGCCTCTCTCTTTCTCACAGTCTTTCTCTGCCCTACTAAATGCCTTTTTCACTACTCAGAGATGTTAAAATAGAGATGCGTGCAGAAGGGGAAGGAAACAGGGCCAGCAGACCATAACCTGAGACGCCAAAGAGAGAAGACAGGTGTGTGGTGTGTTGTGTTCATCTTAACCTCAAACACTGACATTTCCAGTTTCAAAACCAAACCCTGACCTTGCCCAACCTTTCCTCCTAGCAGAGCCTTCTTTCTTCGCCCACACACACACACACACACACCTCTTCTTATGTCCCTTCACTGCTCGCTTTGTCACCCTCTCAATTCTCAAGCAAATCTTACTGTGCTAAAACACAAGCCAACAAAGTTATGTTAATGAGCTAAAGACAACATTAACAGACTGATGACACACACACACACACACACACTACAGCATTTCAAAACTATTAATGTAGATAACTTAGTTAAATCCATGCCTGGGAAACAAATTCATCTAATCTTAAAAAAATCTTTAGAGTCCTTCATAGTCACCCTGACCAGCTTCGACACGATATGAGTAATTTATTTCACAAATCCCACAGCTTTTAAACAAATAAAGTCAAAACCAGAGTACAAGCTGAGAACATGAGTATTTTCCCAACCGTGATTCCCACTTCTGCTAAAATCCTTCGAGCAGATTCCGATATTCCCCAGAGAAGTGAATCAGAGGCTGCTCGCGGCATTTCCAACCCAAGTCGGCCTGTGTGGCTCAAAGTTGGGACTTCACAGAAATTCGGCTTTTGCCAGGACTGTGGAAATGTGGCTTTGACGTGATATATTTAGGTCATATATTTTTCTTTCTCTTGTTTGAGAGTAATTCTTTTTTTACATGATCCATGACAAATAAATAAAATGCAATGTTATGTTTTCTGTGCACCACGCAGATCTGGATTCACATGTCATCTGCCAAGTCACTGCCACATTATTCACACAATCCAAAAACAGCTTTTTAAAAAACCATTTGGTGTACACTTGTCTGTTAAAAGAGCCTCTGACCCAGGTTTTAACTCTCTGATGTGACGTGTGGGGTCCTGGTTAAAGCTCGACAAACAAAACTTATTATAGCAGCATTACGTATCTCTTACCAGCCTAAATGTATTCACATCACAATTCTCTATAAATAGACTATATTCCCTTTAATTAATCTTTAATAGCACAACCAATAACATCTGACATGAACTTCAGCCTACAAATCAGCACAAAGTGCAGTTCAGGCATCAAGAATATTTAACTGCTCATACAGTTTTTAATCAATACAAACTCATTAAAGGTGAACCAAAACCATAAAGGAAATGTGGGAAACAACACCAGCGTATATAATAGTTATCATTATCTTTATCATTACCAAGCTAAATGTGACAACTTGTGACAAACATGACATATATTTCACAATATCTCTTTGAGCTCAAGTCCACAGTAACTGTGGCAGAATTAAATTATCGAGCCAAAACAAAGTTAAGTTGTGCAATGAGAAGTACATTCGGGATAATAATCCCCGGTCTGTTTGCTTCTCCTGGCTCTCAGAGCAGGAAGCAGAAACACCTGCAAGAGTGTGTGTTTGTAAATCTGTGTTTGTGTGTGAGAGCGAGTGTGTGTACGGGGGGGGGGGGGGGGGGAACACTGAGGTGGCTGTTGTTTTCATGCCAGCCATCCGGATGCTCTCTCTGCCCACTGCTCTTTTTCAATCGCTTTTCGTTTGCCAGTTTGTTTGTGTGTGTGTGTAATGCTGCACTCCAGGTGCCAGCTGCCTCATCATCACTAGTGACAGGGCACACTAGTCCACACAGTCTACAAACACACACACACACACACACACACACACTCTTTCTGAAGGAACAGGCTTCTGTTGGTGCCACTGCACTTTGACAGCCAGATCATAAAGAAAAACAAATCTATACGTTTCCAACGAACAAGTATTTCATTAACAGACTGAGTGTGGGAGTGCTGATCACAACTGAGAGCTGCATGTCAGATCATAGTCGTGGACATTACAAGAAGTAATCCGACATGTGTGGAGAGGACAGAGACTTACTTGGTGCAGTCATTGAAGAGCTCCTTACACGGACTCTGCTCCAGTCTCTCCCGGCACCCAGCGACTACCTCCTGCGGTATGTCTGGCAGATGGGCTGCCGACTTGAGGGTTAAAGAGACACAGAAACAAGAGGGTGAGGCAGGCAGGTAGGTAGACAGACAGACAGAGGGACAGAAACAAAGTGAGAGGTTGGTCAAATATGACTGCAGACTGTCAAGGCTAAGAAAACAGATCAAAACATTATCCTCCTTTCTGCTTGTGATCCTGTATGGGTAAACTGGTAGAGCATGTCAACGAGGCTGTGGTCACACCTCACTTGTCTGGTGTGGTCTAAACAAACTTGGGTTCGTTTGTCATTTTGGTTCAGTTCATTTAGGCTGGTGAGAACGCTGTAAACTATTTGATAATGGTATGGGACACATTCAAAAGCTAAACTAAACAATCCAGTTCCTCCTTCTTGCGGTATAGGGCGGCCTATTTCCTGTATTGTATTTCTAAAGGAGGGTCATCATTTCTGTTAGATGAAGTCAAAGTAGAGTCTCGACCAATAATGTTCATCAACGAACCAAGAGAACTAAAACAGAGGTGTGAACACTGCCCAACACTACTGCAGACAGGGGTGTAAATGAAACTTGTCACTGGCAAACATGTGTTCATATGTGTACTGATAACATCAAGACACAAAGCACTAAACAATACAGAGAATAAGAAAACATCCTTTCAGTTTATTGCACTTAATCATGCAGTTAAACGAGACGAACAACTGGAAGAATTAACATGTAATTCTGCATATACAATATGCAATATTATCTTATAATGAAATCAAAAGAATTCTTGCGGACTCTCAAGATATCAGTCTGTGTATGTGTCTTACCCCATTATTAAAGTATGTGTCTAAAACATTCAGTCCATAGTCCCTCCTCTTCTCATCAGGAGCTAGCTGGTACATGGCCTGTCAGAAGAATAGAAGTGTGAGCAACCACACCAGCACAGGAAGCCATGTTCATTCAGCCATCTTTAATATCACTCCAAATAAGGTCAGAGACAGAGAGAGAGAGAGAGACGGCACCAGAAGGCAGGAAAGAAGAAGAAGGCTGAGAGAGAGAGAGAGAGAGAGAGAGAGAGAGAGAGAGAGAGAGAGAGAGAGAGAGAGAGAGAGAGAGAGAGAGAGAGAGAGAGAGAGAGAGAGAGAGAGAGAGAGAGAGAGAGAGAGAGAGAGAGAGAGAGGAAAGGGTGAGGGGGTTAATAAGAAACAAGAGAGAGAAAGAAATTAAAATAGAAATGAGCGTGGGACTGCAGACAAATAGAAAGATGTTACCAGTTACAAAACATCTCATCTTAGTCAAGGCAGCAAACTGGCAACCATGTTCGTCATCCCGCTTCGCCCGTTACTCTTGTCACCTACCAGGATGGCGCCTCAGTTTTCACTATTTCCCCATTGCACTATCACAGATTGTGTTTTTGGTCAAATATGGCTGTAGGCAGGGAGATGTTCTGGAGTTTGACTGCTCCGAGCTGTGTGTTTTGTTTGAAAACAAGCTCGGCAGAGAGGAATGGGACTGAGCTGCGCTACTACGCATCACAGCCGAGGCATGAAGTCCTCTATGCGACCAACAGTCCATGTCAAGCACTAAAATGTTTCTTGTTTCATGTCTTGCATTTCTGTCAGCCAGCGTGAGAGTGTATATGCATCTCCCTGTGCGCGTACGTGCTTGTCTAGCTACCTTGAAAAAGACTAATGTAGGTTTTTATTAAATAAGTATGATTCCCCCCCATGTTTTTCTTTCACAAATACCTCCAGGGGCCTAGACACAAGCTTGGGCCTGTGTTTGCCTGCTCACCCAGGGGACCTGCCTCTGACGTGGGCTTGACCTCATGGAGGAGTGCATGGAGGAAGGGGAGGGGTCTGTTCTCTGACAGCCTGTCTAAGTTGCTAATCACCCCCCACGCCCACCCCACCTACCACCCAGTACTACTGCCAAGACCAGGCAAAGGACCAAGTTCTCTCTTTCCCCTCTCTTCCTCCCCGCTCTTATTCCTTGTTCTGCAGGCCCCAAATCAGACCAATCCCACAGGAGAAAGCTCAGAGAGGTGGAGAGGATGAGAGAGACTGAGACAGAGAAACAAGGACGGACAGGTAAAAGAAAACGTGTGAAAAAAGAACAGGTGTAAGCAGAGTACTAGTAATGGGCTCATTCAAAGTCTTACCACAGCGTCCATAAACTCAATGCAGCGTTTCAGCTCTGGCCTGGTGTCACAGTACTGACGGAATAACAGCCGACCAATGGGCTGCTTCTCACATAGACTGGTGTAGTCCCTCTCTGAGAAGAAGAGAGAAGAAGAAGAGACACACAGAAGTGTTACACTACACATTTCAAAAATGACATCTCTCCAATAGACATGGCTTCATGTAAAAAGGTTGTGACTACAACTGCAATACACTGACTATATTAAGAGGGTTCTCATTCATTTCAATGTCTCACTATGGGATACGCCTCCCTACATTTTCCTCAGAAGAATTTAGCTCATAACACCAATTCTGATCGCCACGTCCATAGAACCACCTACCCTTAAATAGCTTGCACTACAATGCAGCGTCATTCAAACACCTCTTCTCACTTTGCCACATATCTCAAACTGTTGCATAGGCTAGCTAGCTTAACTGTCCATAGACTGGAGCTATCTTGGCAAACCACTCCGTCGCCGGGCGCTAGCTGCCTTCAATCAACTCTCAATCAACAGCCTCAGCTATCCACCACAGTAGCCTGGGTGCTTTACCAGTTTCGCACAACAAGCACACTGGCAAGACGCTCAGTTTCTACAAATGAGCACACCAGCTAATTCACCATTCCTCTCCATTAGCAAACCAGCTTACAAAGATGGACTCCAGGTCAGCTTGTGCTGCCTTGGGCTGGAACATGCCCGACTGCCATCGAAGCCCCTGGTTCATGCAGGCATGGTGCCTGTTTCACCGTCAAGATTCTACGATGATGGCTAGCACACCAAGCTAGCTTGTCTGGAAAAGACCCTTACCTGTCTGTCGGTGACATGCAGGTCAACAACCGAGATAAGGTGGGGAAGAATGCAGACGCCGGGCCTTGTGCTGGCGCCAGCTGGGGCTCACAGCTAGACCTAGCCATGGCACCTCCTTCTTTGGAAGACATGCTGGAGCTGGATTATGAGGACGACAACGAAGACAGCTCGGAGCTCCTCATATCCAAGGATGACGAGGATGGGAACGAAATTGAGAGCGACACACGTCCCGGCGGTTCTGAACCTGAGGGCGGATGTGCTGTCCAGGGGCACACCACTATATGGAGAATGGACTGTGCGATTGTGGAGCAAGTGTGGATGCGCTAACACCACACTGCGGTAGATCTGTTCGTATCAAGAGAAATGCGCGATGTAGGAGCGCCTCTCGGTGTGGACGTGCTCGCACATGTCTGGCTGCCCGTCCTCCTGTACGCATTTCCTCCTTTGGTTCTGATACCCCATTCAATCCAGAGTGAGAGATCACCACCACAAACTGACTCTAATAGCTCCGCACTGGCTGGCAGAGATATATCAACTCCTGTGTGGACAGCCATGGCAACGCCTGCTACACAAGGACATACTGTCCCAGGCAGGGGGGACAATATTTTACCCATACCCAGAACGCCTGGCACTACGGGCCTGGCCCGTCAGTGGTATAATTTACATACAGTGGGGCTTACTCAGAATGTAATTAACACTGTTCAGAGCGCTAGAACCTCCTTCACCAGGTTCCTTTATGACTGTAAATTGAGGGTATTTGAGGAGTAGTGTCAAAGGGAGGGACACTTGGTCAATGGTTCTCAGAGGTGCATGAGCGAGATGTCTCACCAGACAACCCTTCTTGCTGGGGCAAAGGGAGGTGCTTATTTTGAATGATGCTGCATCATAGTACAAGCTATTCAAGGGTAGGTACCTGACGTGGACGCCACAATCACCAGCCAATCAGGACTGGCATAATGAGATAAATGCTTCTGAGGAATATGTGGGAAGGCGTATCCCATAGTGAAACACCATGGTTTTTTTTTTTCCTTCCTACCCATAGTGAGAAACAAACCCAGGGAAGCCTTTTTAATGTCTCTATGAGCAGTTTGCAATATTAGTCAAGCTTATCTCACTACCTTAACCTATCTGTACTTGGAACAGGTAGCAGCTTTATTCAGAGGTACAAAAATACACATTCTTCACATCAGAATTATTCATTCATTCATTAACAGAATCCATAGTTTCTTCCTCGGATAGACTTAAAAGCCTGTGTCCTAAAAATATAACATTAAACAAAAAAAAGAGAACTACAGTTTCGCTAGCCTCTGTTCAACTAGCTTCCATAACTCTTATTTTCTAAGTACATTTTTTTCTTAAAAGCTGATACATGAACCTGGGTTTTTCTTTTCTTATCCAAAGATAAATTGATACTTACTACTATAAAACTACTTCATATTAAATTTGAATACTTTGTCATTTTTACAAAGAAAAAACAAGGAGTGTACATAACATGTACACAATGTTACAATTTGTAACTTTGGTAGAGTAGACCAACTCTCCATATTTGGTTAAATCTAAATTAATATTTCCTTACTTCTGAGAAGAGCTATAGCCTCGTCCAATCATTTAGCTAAACTAGGCTAATCCCATTGAAAGACATACTTTCAATCTGCAGAGATACTATAATCCTGGGTAAGACGGAAAATGTACCAACTAAGAGACAGGTTACTTTTGGTGGGAATTTCAAATGTGCTACAATATGCTAAAAACAAAACACACAGCATGTCTGTGTTTTCTGTTTTCTGCGTGTTGTCTATGCATGTGTGTCTCTTGTGCAGCTGGCCCCGGTCTATTAGGACTAATGGTGTCCATTTGAGTCATATTTCCTCTGGTACCAAATGAGGAAGAAGACCCAGGACATTTTCCATCACTGGCTGACAGTAAGGACACACATACACACACACACACACAAACACAAGATAAACATACAAACAAAAATAGGCCACACACATTCATGGACACATGCGCACTTGTGCACAGAGGAAGGAGGAGGAGGGATGCATGGGATGAAAATTTCTGAGTGGTGACAGCTACAGGACAACCTCCAACAGTAAATCAAATCTTCATGACAGCCCTCCCAGCTGCGCTGTTTATTACACAGCAACTCTGCAGCTCAGTGCTTCTCATTCAAACTCACCATTTATACGACCACAAAACCAAAGTTATCACTTGGCTGAGCAAACAGCCGAGTGTAGAGATATGATATTTTTATTGCTTCCCTTTCCACTGTGTGACCACTGCGTTTTAAATCTACAGAACAAAAGCTCTTTCACAAAATCTCACTGAGAGATCCCTAACTGTATTGCATTGTGCCTGCCTTCAGACAGTGCCTTTCATCTTTGATCACCAAGATTCGGGAGGCCTGCTTTGGCGTTTCTCTATCAGCTGTGTTCAGCTGGAAAAGCCCCTCATACTCTGAGTTGATAAAGGCAATTTTAGGGCACCTGTACAGCAAAAATGTTTGAAGTTGTTCATTTGAACTCTGGAGTGTTTCCTCCTGTAGTTTGATTCATCTGGCCAGGTGAGAACAATGTTGTTTGAGCTGGGTATGATCAATGCCTGAAAATGTGGATCTGTGGTCTCTATTTCCACACAAACAAGCGTTAACTTCCCTCAAAATCTTGTGTCTCGTAGTCACAGGACAAGTTACTAACACTGCAGTAGTTACTTCTGAGTACACAGGACTTTTGTTTATGAGTTCGTTTGTTTGCAACTGGGCATTGCGAACCTAAACAAACCAAATTCAACAAAGTCAACTTTTCCACTCTGGATCAGAAGAAAATGAACTTTGAATGCTCTCTTAGCTTGAATAGTTAGTGTCTGCTCTCCAGCAACCAAATAGCTTAAGATAACAGATTCTTGTAGTTCTCATTTTCTGTATATCGCTACACAAACAGATTTAAGGACATTAGGTTTGCAGTGTCCAATGTAACATTTTTCCCCCCACGGACCCACTTAGTAGATCAGAGTTTTACTGGCTCAGCAGCCAAAAAATGAAAATAACTCTTTTTTTTTCAATAATTTTGGTGATTTATTGATTGTATACATGACATGTACAACAGTGATGTTCCCTTTAGATTTGGTTGTTTTCCTTTAGTTATGGATATGTAATGTTGATATACCATATTTACTCAAACAGTGGCCGGGGTCTTTATTTACCTCAACTGCAGAGGGTACCAGGTCTTTATTGGAAGCAGGCTTATATTAGAGAGAGGCCTTTATTTCCTAAATTCCCTATTTGATAAATATATTTGCTCATATTATAGTACGAAGCCTCATTGTTTTCTGATCTGCTTCCGTTTGCTCTGTTAAATTTTTGTTTTTTCCCCAGCCTGTTTTTGGGGGTGGCCTTTATTTGTTCATGTTGACCACGCCCCCAGCCATTATCAGAGACCTGGCTTTTAATTGACTACTGTCTTTTATTTGAGAAAATATGGTATAACACAAATATCCAACATTAGGAACATATTGGATCAGTAAATGAATGGTGTATAAATGTAGGTTTCTCCATATTGTGTGTAAAGCCAAAGAGTATGGAATACATAGGGAGAAGAGAACAGAGTTTATGATACTATAATAACATTTCAGCGAGTATGGATGACCTTGATAATAAACTCTTGTGTCAAGAACTGAGACAATTCTGAGAGATCTGCACAAATGTATTCGTTAAGATAGAACAGTGACAGAAAGAACATAATGGCATTTGTTTGTGTGTGCGTGTGTTCACTCCAACCTCCTTCTGTCTGCTTCCATGAGCCACTTGTCCACTACAGACATGGAGTTGAACTGTAATGAATGAATGAAAAAGAGAAACGCAGAGGAGGAAAATGAAACTAAGAGCATCTGTAGCCACAGTAAGTCATCTGTTGAGTGTTTGATGGTTACTCATTTGTGCTTTAGAATGTAAACCACTGTGAAACAATCAGGAAATAACATTTTATTTCTCTCAATCACTGCTTTGTTCTTGCTACCGCCGCTCACTCTCCTCGCTTGACCACTGCTGCTCTCTCTCTCTCACTGGTTTGCGCTCTCCGCTAGGGCTGTCACAGTGAAGGAATTCCCCCTGCAGTGATTCAGGGTGGCTCAATAGCACGGTATGCAGTCTATGCGGTATTAGCGCTGGCTTTTATTTTTGTGAAAATCAAGGTATGTTAGTCTGATTATGTGTCGGTCAAATGGAGCAGCAGCACCTGACGAACACGGAAAACACTGTTAATCATGTTGTGGCAGGACACAATATTGGTCTACAGCAGAGTCCCCACCTGGGATTTATGAATGGAGTCTGGCTGGACGCTCCTTTACATCGTATGATTGGTGGAACACTACTTTACCTCACATATTAAATGGCAGCCTGCTCGGCCACGCGGTGACCCGGGAGAGTTTAACATATAACCAAGACAAAATATTCATACAGACATGCTTTTAACTACCCCGTATCAGCATCGACCCCCTGTCGGCTCACTCCAAGCCCAGCTCTGTTATGAGTGCCAGGTTAGCTGGACCCCAGCCTGCGAGATACTGCGCATGCCAGGCGGGATCCTCCGGTGCTGCCAGATTGGAACGGGGGAGCCGCCAAACATTCAATAAACACACACTGAAGTGTAAAACAAGAAGGGCCTAGCCTCATGAAAAAAAGAAAAAACATGAACACAGCACAGTTGTGGCGGTTGCTTGCCATCCACCGCAGCTGGCTTGTCTATAGCGCTTGTATTGCAATATTGCGATTATTGCGACAGCCCTACTCTCCTTTCACTCACGCTCTCTCTCTCTCTCTCTCTCTCTCTCTCTCTCCCCAAAGCAAAGCCTAACTTTACTTTTAACATTATCAAAAGAAGATTAATGTACTCCCCTCGTCCCAAACTGTATACCTATGACTGGTCACTCTTTGAGGTGACACACTCCAATTTGCGTAAGAAAAAAATCACAGAAACTGTTCAACATTATTGAAAAGATGTTTAAGTAACTGACCGATTGAGTAACATTTGTTGAGCACAGAAATGATCCATGTGTCAACATGCATGACTAAGCCGTTAGTAACAAAACAATAATAGTTGTGGCCTTATGGTTACGGTGAATACCACATAACTGCAACGTCTACGGTTCGACTCCCAACCCCTATCTCTCTCTCCCTGTGTTTCCTGTCTTTCTCTACTAACTGTCAAATAAAGGCAATATGCCAAAAAATAATCTTAAAAATAATAATAGATTTCATTATACAAACTAAAATAATTTAAACCTCCCTCCCACTACCACACACAAACACACACACATCACTTTCACTTCCCATTGAAATAGGAGGTAGTAGTCTCAGCAGTTTACGTATATACTGTGTTATTTTCTGTCATAATTTGTTTACATTTTAACGGTACACAGAACTGGGACTTGGCAACAATCTATACTCAGCGACACATGAATGATTTTAGTATCTATGTTTTCATAGACTTAATGGGTAAACAAGTCAATTTTCTAAAAACAGCACATTCCTGTAAAAGTAAAAAACTACCACAGAGGCAATTCATGTTGAGGTTCTGAAAAAAATGTACATTTTTAAAAAAAATAAAACAGCAGAATCTGATGTTAGTAAATTCTTTAGTCCTGAGATGTATCTAGTTTTTCCAGCCTTACTGGGTTGAACATATAACATCGCTAGGGTCAATGTCCGTTAATGTCCAAAAGCAAACATAGCAATAACGCTAAATGTTATGTATAATTACAGATTTGTCTTTTTATGCTCGCCATCTACATCTTTTAACTGACTCTTAAATTTTAAGCAGAAATGTGAAAAGTGAAAAAGAGAGCAGTTTCTTTGGCCTGGCTCTGGGTTAGAGTGTGTGTGTGTGTGTGTGTGTGTGTGTGTGTGTGTGTGTGTGTGTGTGTGTGTGTGTGTGTGTGTGTGTGTGTGTGTGTGTGTGTGTCCAAGCTGAATCCAGGCTCTAAATCATTTGAATATGAGAACGTAGGCCAGCATTCCACCAATGAAAAATTTCCCCTTTGCGTAAGAGAACACTCTCCCCTGTCGTGAGGAAAAACAACTGTGAAAGAGAGACGGAGAGAGTGAGAGCGTACAGGACGTCAAGGTGTCAGAGAAATATGGGAGAGGAAAATGAAAGGCCTGAAATGAAGAGTTGTGAGGCTTAAACTAGCCTGGACTAGATCAGTGGACTAAGCTGCAATTACGACTTAATTAAAACTCCAATTTAGGCCAAGAGTGAGTTAGTGAGACAGTTATGTGCACTAATGTGTGTGTGTGTGTGTGTGTGTGTGTGTGTGTGTGTGTGTGTGTGCGCAATAGGTACAATAGTGTGTGTGTGTGTGTGTGTGTGCACATCTTTGAGGCAGCAATGCTCACTGCTGCTATGCAACAAGAGCTGTTAGTCTCCATCCAAAATACCTCTGGTTTCAGGAGCGCATTAGACAAGCAAACATGTCTGCAGTGATCAAACTGCTAAGGTAATAGGTGCACATGTGCTGTATGTATTGGATGGATACCAGAGGAAAGAAAAAAAGGGAAGAGGAGATGGAAGGAGAGGAAGGAGAGAGAGAGAGAGAGAGTAGTCTGGCTGGCAGACAAAGTGGCTGCAGCCCACATAATGTAATCTAGGCTTCCTAGAAGCACTGCACACTTGTCAAGGCTAAGGTCAAATGCCTGACATTATCAAGACACAACAAAGACACTGCTATCAGTCACTATACTGTATCTTTCTATCCACTGTGCCTACACTGTGTTCGGGCATGCGTGTGCGTCTCTGCTCACGGGGGCGTGTGTGCATGTGTGTAGATGCAAATGCCTACACGTCTGTGTCTTTAAGTATGCAAAGGGGATTATTTTGATCCTGCGCTCTGTGTGATAGGGAAATTACGCAATAGCGTCTATGTAATAGTGACGTATGTAACCCTCAACAGCTGCTACACACACACACACACACACACACACACACACACACACACACACACACACACACACACACACACACACACACACACACACACACACGCGCGCATGCACATATAGCCCATTTTTAGATTCTGCTGCAAAGTTATAATATAAACGGCCATAAATATGTAAGACTTGACAAGTATGATGCTCCTTCACACTTTAGGTGACGTTTATGTGCCGTTTTTTTAAACCAGGTAATCTATCACAGCTGACGACAGTTACATTCAAGTTAATAATAATCAAATCTGTCGGTGATGATTTGTGATGAGCACAAAAGCAACACAATCGACGCTGAGTAAGAGATATCACCGCAGGGAGTATGTGCATCTTCATCTCTTTCACTCATCCTCCCTCCTTTTCTCCCTGCCGTTTCTCTCCTGTACTTAAGAGATCTTTTCCCCCCGTTGTAACGGTCTCTCTCTCTCTCTCTCTGTTTCAGTTTTCCACTTACACTCCCTCCACAACTCTCCTGTCCTCCCACTTTTGTGTTGCTCTGAAGTGGTGGAAAGAGGGAGGGAGAGAGATACAGATAGTGGGAGGGGGAGGCATGGAGATAGAAAAGAGGGAGGGAGAGAGCATGTGGGGGAGGGTAGCACTGCAATCTCTGGCAGAGATAGCTGTGACGCACTATTACACACACACACACACACACACACACACACACACAGGCAAATATATTCAGAGGA
Organism: Thunnus albacares; assembly: GCF_914725855.1. Taxonomy (NCBI): domain Eukaryota; kingdom Metazoa; phylum Chordata; class Actinopteri; order Scombriformes; family Scombridae; genus Thunnus; species Thunnus albacares. Next base: position 9,618,496 of record NC_058108.1, on the reverse strand, counting down.
CTAGGGTGAGTGGGTGGGGGGGGTGGGGGGGCAAGGAGATAATGTAGCTCAGGAGTAGAGTACTTGTCTGGGCCGCAAAGAGAGGAACCTGCCCCTCACTCTCAAGTCAAACCTGGATGTAGAAAACGGGACGTAAGCACTGTTGAAGACGTTTTGATTTGACACGTAAGACTTTATTAAAAACGTATTCCCTGAGTAACACACACACACACTTATACACACACCGTTTCCTGTCCCCTGCCTGTAACTGTGGGTGGAGACGGGTAGAAACAGGAAGGAAGTCCAATCTGAACTTCCTCCCTCAGTTAGACCCACCCCAACGACACAGCATGGCACGTTATCTTTCTGCGTCACACACACACACACACACACACACAGCATCATCTCCCCCCATTTCTTACCAATAGTGCGGCGTAGCTCCTCACACTGGCTAATGTGGGGGAGTTTTAGCATCTCCTTCCATTTCTTACTGCGGCCATTCCTCTTCCCTCCTCCACCTGCGAGACACAGAGAGACACTGAAATCAGCTCATCCATCAGGCCGCTGTTTCGACGTTGCACTTGGAAGTCTTTCACCGCGTCCGTCCAGTGGCATTTTATTTTAACACAAGAACAAGACGACATCCAGCCAAGTGTGTGTGCGCTCGTGCATGTGTGAGCATGTTGACCTTACTGTGACCAGAGGCAGGAACAGCTGGTTCGTCTCACCAGTCGCCTCCATGCATCATGACAGAACATGTGGTGAAGAATGTTGACAGCTTCAAAGATCATGGGGGCACGCACTCGTCTTGTCACACACACACACACACACACATATACAAAGTGCCCGGAGCTCAGTCTCAGTCAAGCATTAGCAAAACATAAATTTAACATAACGTTCATGGGTTATCTCAGTGAAAACACTCACACACACACACACACACACACACACACACACACAGGGTGGTGTTTGGATGGTCCTTTTGGCAGATCAGATGACCCCGATGTGAGGGGTGAACGACCTCTAGGCACAACAGTGCTCTTCAGAAGACTGGGGTCACTCCACATATTTTACTGAAACACTCATTCCAACACCAGCAGGGGCGGTGTTGTGTGTGTGTGTGTGTGTGTGTGTGTGTGTGTGTGTGTGTGTGTGTATGTGTGTGTGTGTGTGTGTGTGTAGAGGAAAGAGAGAGAAATAGTCAGGGGTAAACTGAGGTATGTACTCCTTGAGGCAGACAGAGTACTGAATAACAAGTAGTACACTGATGAGCTGCTGCTGCCATTTACAAACCGGCATGTTTACAAAGCACAAAGCAGACATTTAAACAGACAAGAAGAAAGCTTGTACGGTAGTATGCATGATCACAATTGATGATCATCATTTCACTGGAAAAAAAAAACACCCTACATACTGTTTACAACTTCTAAAATGTGAGCATGCGCTTACTCATCTTTTTGCCAGATCATCGGAAATGTAATTTAATTGGTGTTTTTGACTCTTGATCATACAAAATAGCTTTTACAACTTCACTTAAAGCCCTGGTAATATGCAGCGAGAATCTGACATTATTATGTGATTATTATTATTATTATGTGATTATTTCAAAATCATGATATCTTAATCAAAACATGGCGGACTAGATATGAATTGACAAGTAGTAAGTTCATAGATATAATATAAAAGACAGGGGTGGCTATAATAAGAAAAGTTGTACGATACAGTACCAACACAAAACGACACGCTTTTTAATACCTTACTTTAAAAGAGTGCCCTACTGATTTAGTGTTGCATTCCTCTAACACTGTTGGACTCATGGACAGTTTTTTTTTTTTTTTTTTTTAAAAGCAGAACCAGAGATACTGTATTTTTTTCAAATCCATGCCTACTTCTGCCTTGTCAAAATCAGGTGCCTACATTACCCACAATGCAACTCGATCACTAACAGTTCGGTTGGATATTTGGGTGTGTTATGCTAGTAGCTAATGTAGCCCCAAGCTTCAACGCCAACCAACTCTGAGTCAATTTATCAGACTTTGACTCATATCTCCCTCTGGAACCACAAAACGTTTTGTTTGTCTTTTCACAGGCGTAATCCTGAACACCTGTAAACAGACTGATGTGTAATCTCACAATCTGTGGAGTTCCCCTATTTTTCCACAAAATCATGTTGTTCTTCATTTGACCCACATTTCTCAAATGTTAAATGCTGTCAAGCAACTATACAAGAATTAATCCTAAATAAAATACAGTCGAAAAAGTATTGCAAAGTATGATTTCAATTAGAAACTGTCTCAAAGAATCAGTAGCAGCACTAAACATATGACCAGTCATTTCACGCCAGCTTTCAGTAATTGACAGTTTGTTACTCAGTTTACTTTCATGCTGCAGACACATCCCAGCCGTTGTGAAAAAAGTATTCAGGCTAAATACCTAACCCTATTAAACTGTTACATGCCTTTTGAGTTTCACTAATTTGTCGTTAAAATACAAATGATGATAACAGGAGGCATCTTTTTACATAAGTAGAAAAAACAAACTCTTCAGTAGTTTGAATTGTTATTTAGGCAGTAAGATATTAGTGAGGAAGACAGAGAGCAGGACAGAAAGCTCTTACTGCAGACTCACATCTGGTTTCAGAGTCAGTGGATTTAAACATCGACTATCTTTGGGCACACGTTGCTGTTTTTCCCATCTATCCAACTCCATGTTTTAAAACGCTGAGAAAATAAACTAGCCGAACCCGACTGAACCACGTCTGCTGTTACAGTTTGAGGACGACAGAGAGGGAAATCCTCTGCCCTGAAGTTCACGAAACACCAGCTGGTCCAGCAGTGACGTGACAGTTTCAACAAAAACACATAAAGGGGGGTGAAACACCTGCAAAACAACACCTTCACAATACACACAAGCATATTGTTGATACCAGTGAATGTGTTCTCACATCAAAAACATCCTCATCCCTAATTCACCACAACAGGCCTCTTCATTTTCATCACTTTTTTTACATTTAATTATATTTTCAAGTCTTGTCCTGTGTTCATGGCGAACAATAACAACCAAAAACTGCCTCACCGAGCCAGATGTCAACACTACAAGTGGTCACAATTTATTTGGAGAAGAAATAGTAACACACACTTTCAAAAAAACAGACAAATCTTTAACTTTTACACACCTTGAACGACTAGACAGGAGTGTTATCAGCAGCTACCTGTTGACGTTTTGTTAATGAAGCTCATAAGATCACACTGATCTCATGTTGTAGACATTGACAGGTATGTTGACAGACCTGTTATGGGGCTGCAGGGCATGTAGACACATCCACACATAGATGTAAAAACACGAGTACAAAAATGTTGTATGTTGCCTTTATGAAGCAAAAGGAAAAAAATAAAAAGAAAACAGCAAAGACAAATGTTAGATTTGACTATTGGATTAGCTGTCATACACTCTTATCATCTGATGATAGCCAGTTGCACCTGGCCAGGTATTTTGCAGGAGAAATCCTTGTACCCACTCGAGCCAAAAACACAGAATGATTGATGAATAGAGTCAAATCGGCTCAACAAAAAGTAACAAATTGTCAGAGATTAATGTCCTCCCTGTCAGAGGCTGATAGTGTGAGAAGGAAATTTAAGTGTTAGGACGTGTAGTGCCAATAAAGGTGGGAAGTGACAATGCTTGTATACTCTAAAAAAGACATGATGGAGATAAATGTCACCTAAACTTGAGGTCAGATGGAAAAAAGACAGAGAGAGAAGAAGTGAGGAAAATGACAAAGATACAGAGAAAAGAAAGACAGGGATTTTAAGAGCAAGCTGTGGAAGAGTGTTTGTGTATGTGTGTGTGTGTGTGTGTGTGTGTACGCGCACGTGCCTGTCAGAGCTGGCCGGGCCACCCCACCCTGTTTAATGTCACTCTGACGTCAAAGCCATGTGTGCAGGCCCTTAATGCAGACAGGATGGAGCAAGTATTTATTTAACTTTGGTTCTCCCCTCCGAGAGAACGGGGCCCTCCATAAACACCGGCTTCAGAGCAGTTTCGCGTCAGCCAGCTCTGAGATCATTGCGCAGGATCTCAGGGCAGGTCTGCGCATGCGCGGCAGGGACGAGATTCAAAAGTTGCAACATGCCGAGATAGACTGATGTCGACGAATGAGAAATCCTGCACATTCCTTTCCTTAAAAGATTTACAGACAGCAGCGGGGTCATCCTGGCCGCACGGCAGCCCAAGACGTGTAACATCTAACCAACAACATCTCAGACTGGCCGCCCGTGCCTCCCATCAACGCCCCTCTCTCCCCCCCCCCCCATTTCCCCACCATGTTTCCTGTCGCTTTCTACTGTCAACTATCCAACAAACGGAAAACACCACAAAAGATGCCGTTAAAAAAAAAAAACTGCCTGACAGCTTTGGCCACAGATGAATGGATGACCCAACATCACACTCAGCTAGTTTAAAACAACTTTCCGTTACCAAAGTCCTCTTCTTCCTTGTTGATAAGAGCCAACAGTCTGTCATGTCTTAAAGGAGAGAGTGCCAAGTGGCTTCAATGCAAAACATCTGATGGAGCCTTCATGTCTTATTACTATGCAACAAATTTCATTTTCTATCATTTTTATCTAATTAGCTGCACTACTTACAGTAGGTATGGACACACTTAATAGTAGTATTATTTAACTTCTGTCTGAAGTGTATTTTGGTGCGTTTCCTCCATTTTTCAAGTCTGACTGGTTATACGTATTTAAGAAATGGGAGTATGGGAAAGAGATAAAAATACACTAAGAGAGAGAAGGAAAGAGAGGGAGTACACCGACAGTACTTCCATGCTGCTTTTGTTTGTGTGTTTCTGTCTGTCTGGAGTGAACTATGAGTGCATTGGCGACTACATTCATGGGTCTCCTGCGTCTCCGTCTGTACTGTCCTCCTCCCTTGTGATCGGTTGGGGTTTTCACATGCTTTCAACGCTCTTGGAGGCCAACTTCAGTGCGACACCTTCCCAAAAAACGCTCCTCTCCCTGTCCTCCCTTTCCTCTCGCTTTCATCTCAAGTAGGAGATGGAGCCAGACTGGAAGTCACACAGTAGACTGTAGCAGTATCATCTCGACCCAGATGCTTTATGTCTGAATTCCTGCAACTTTCACATTTATTTTTAATGTCAGCTCAAATTGAGTTCATAACTTGTTTCACATCCAAAAGTCGATGTGGAAAAAAGAAAACCGACCTTACAGACCTGAAATTAGATCTAGATATATTTATCGGCAGGCCTATATATTGCTAATATTAGCTCATCAGATATATCGTATCAGTGTATATGTCAGCAGATAAGTAACAAGAAATTGCAGTACAGAAATCCAAAATACGTGGTTGTGGTATTATATTACATTACTGTGCATAGTTTGCCCATTACCGGGAACTAGTAAGTTTATTTTATAATTGAAAAATGTTCCACTTAGTGCAAAAGAGCGTCAAAAACATTAAGGGATCCTTATTAAAATGTTTCTTCATTAACTGTAACAATAAGCCAATTAGTCGATCAAATGAAAATTAATCAGCAAATAATTTGATAAACAATTAATTGTTTTAAGCACAAATACCAAAAGTTCCTAAGTGTGAAGATTTGCTGCTTTTCTTGGTCATACAAGATAGTAAATTGAATATTTTTAACTTTTGGACTGTTAATTGGACAAAAGAAGACATTTTTCACACTTTTTTGATGTTTTATAGACCAAATTATAATCGATTAATCAAGAAAATAATTGACAGATCAAAGGAAAATTCAAGTTTATTTGAACCTAATGTTATTTCCCACAAATGTGGCAGTTGTGACTCTATGTGTCCTGCTAACTTTGCTCTCTGCAGTTCCGTTATTGAGATTCTGGAGATGCAGATAGAGATTCAGGCAAACAAGGCCTCATGTATACCGACCGTCAGGGCAACCTCCATCAGCCTCCTACTGCTTTAGAAATACACATGATTTTTACATGAATTGCTTCAAAAGTTTGTTTGAGAGTCGGAACAAAGGTAAACACAGGAACTGGCTGCCTGTAGCAGCATTACGTCTAAATGCATAGAGAACTACATCTGGGGCAGTTTGCATGTCAGTTTGTTTACGTCTGACGCTGTGGATAGCTCAGCATCTGCTCCTGCCATGGACGTATAATAAGAGCTTGATAGGGCGCTGCTGCTCCACCTTGCAGCCAATTTTTCCCAGTGGCCACTTGCAGTATTGCAGCGAAAAAAAAACCCTGAGGCCTAAAAAGCATTTTCCCCATAGACCTCCATTGTAAAAGAGACGTCTGTAAAACTGTTGATAGGACACCTCGAACTGCAAACACGACTCTTTCTATTATGAACTTTTAATCCATGGAGGTTTTATATTTGTAAAATTTTCCTCAAGCCGATTTTAAAATCGGGTGGGGCCAGCAGGGGAAACACTACTGCGCATATTCAGTGGGAACAACGTGGAAGCAAACCCAGAAGCTGAAACTTTTTTTGGTGTATGCACCAGCCGTGTAATTCCTATAGGACTGAATGGGCGCCATTTTTAGTCCGGTATCCAGCTCTTATAATACATATTTCTTAGTTGATGAAATAAATCATCTGCAAATTTCCAAATTGGAAACGGATAAAAAAAAAAAGGATAAAATGACCAGATCCACAATGTGCAGTTATCATGAATTACTGCTGGATGATAGAGACTAACATACTGTAATTCTTCACACCGTTATGTGTTGTAATCGCATTTTCCTTACCATGTGGATCTGAACATTTGATCCAGCTGACCACATTCTTTTCTTCCAGTTGATTCTGTAGAGGTCAAAAAACCTCCAGAACGACAATGTTGATAAACGCTGTAAATCCATTTGTAGTAGTTACACAGCTGGGAGATCTTATCTGTAGACATGTCTAGATTTTCCGAGTCTGATAGCAATAAGTCCCACTCTCCAGAAGAAGTTTTCTTCTTCACTCATCAGGAGAGGAGAGCTGTGACTGCAGAACAACAGTTTCTCTGAGGTAACCGTTACTGTACGCCGGTGGTGGCTGGGGACTCAAAAAATTGGGGAGGACCAGAGGAAAACCAACATGGAATCTTACAACAAACCGCATCAAACTATATCATTGTCCCACCTGATGAAATCGGAGGGGTGGGGGGCAATTTTATATGCTTGAGTGGTGAAAAGGCTGCTTCTTTAAAGACATTTAGCATATACATATTGTCTCTAAACAAAGAAGTGCTCATTTTAGCCATGGAGTGGTTCAAATGTGTCATTTTACCAACAAAGTGAAATTCAAATTTACAGTATTGTTCTATTGTGACAACAAATTTATGTTCTCATCAAAAACAGACAACATATCACATGATTTACACGTGTTTCCTATGTATTTTCTTAGTATACAGAAATATATAAAATAGAACAAAGCTTATAATGTGATACAGATTCAGATCAGTGCTGAATACAAGAAAGATTGAACACTAAAAACATTCACAGATTTAAAAGTGTAGGTTCACATCAGAAAGTATTAATGCATGTATCAAATACATGACTTACACACCCTTATCTATGTGGACGACATACAAAATATAGTCTACAAAGCTGACATGTTAGCACTAGGGGTGTTAACATGAACACAAAACTCACGGTTCGGATCGTATCATGGATTTGAGTCACGGATCAGATCATTATAAGGATCAGCAAAAAAAAAAGGGGGGGGGGACAAATAAAACTTTGATTTCCATTAATATTGTAACACACTTACATCAAGAAACAGCAAGGAACTTTTGCCCATGGTCTTAAATGAAAACAACATTAAAGATGTCCAATGTTTAAATAAAACAAAATAAAATATATAAAATATTCAGTGCTCAGTTATTGCAATGTGAGGCATGAAACCTTCCTCTTTTAAACAGTGAATGAAACAGCCTCTGTCCACGTCATCAAAACTTGATGATAACAAACATTCACCGCTAACGTCAGTTAGCAGCTAGATGCTAATTAGCTGCTCAGCTGCAGCACATTAAACAGCAGGTAAACATAACTCAAATGTCACTTCGGAACCGTTAGATGCTGGTTTGATCTTTGCTCTTCAAAATCCCTGTTAGACTCTGTCTGCCCATGACTTATACTTACAGCTTTTTGTTTACTTTGTCTTAACTGAGACATTAAATTTTGCAATTAATCCGCAGTTCATATGCCAGCCGAACCGTGGGGGGCAATCCATACGGATCAACTACAATCCATTACACCACTAGTTAATGCTTGTTATTCTAGTTACTTTAAGCTTATTACTCAATATATGGCTCAGCTTAAAAACGAACTAAAGAAACTGTCAGAAGCAAGCAGCAAGACCTCCTGCTCACTAGTCATACAACATCAACAGGTGACTGAACAAGCACTCAATTAAAAAGACAGCTCACTGTAACTTCAACAAGCAAACTACCCACAACACATTATATGATCTCTGCTGCATTCTTGTTAAGGAGATAAAAAAAAACACAAAAAAGCCACACAGAGACATTTAACCATCAGAGATGAAATTAGCGACCAAAGAGACAGAGAGAGAGAAGCTGTATCTGACTCACGTTATCTGACGTCTTCTTCTTTCTATCATGGAGATGAAGTATTCATGTCATAATGTCCATTTGTAGCTGTTGGTCATCTTGTATGTTAGTTAACAGAACTTTATGGCTGCTGCTTAACCAGTCTTATATCATTAGCAACAACAACAAACAAGCTAACTCTCCTGGTTGTTTCATTTTTCCCATTAGCTTAACAACAGTCCTTAAAAGTCCTTCCATGGATGTATAAAGAGTCCTTCAGGCTGCTACAACAAGCCAGCTGTTGCATTGGCTAACGCAAGGAGCTATCTACTGCTGCTACTCTGCCTTACAGCGGAGAGAATTGAAGATGAAATCTGGAAACTATCATTGGACCAACTCGATGTCAATATTGCATTCTGGTTGTTGATTGGTAAGGGAGGACGTCCTCCCTTGGAGCGTCATTTTACATGTCATGGCCAATCACAGATTAGCATGAAAAAAAATGAAATACATTAAGTCCAATGTGAGAGATCCCGCCCTGCGGAGGACAGCAGGCACCCGTCCTCCACTGTCCCCCCACTCCATCCCCCCACCACCACTTCACACACTGCTCTTTCTCCTCCCTCCCTGCAGGTGTCGCTGTTGAAGCATTTTAAACAGAATATCTGTAATGGATTTTTTCCAAAGAGGAGGAAAAATACTTTATAAATAATACTGAGATTTGTAATGGTTTATTTCAACCAAATATTCTCTTTTATATTTTGTTCTCCCTTTTGCCTCTCAAAAAATAGAGGAGGATCAACCTCCTCTGCCTCTATGGACCAGCCTCCACTGCTGTACGCTGACTTTCCTGACGATCCTGTTGCCTTTCTGCCTCAATTCTTCGTTTTCCAGTTGTTTTATCTCTGTGTTCTCTCTGTTTACTCTGTTATCTGTTTACTCTGGCTCAAATAAATACGATTAGCCGTTCAAATTGATATGACTCACGATCATCCTCACAGTCCACTGGATAATTCGTCATTGCATTCCCTTACAGTCTAACCACAGATGAATGTGGGTGGTTTGGTTAGCTGGCAAACTGCCCCGGATATAGTTCCCTGTGCAGTTAGCCAAAATGCTGCTACAGGCAGCTAGTTCCTGTGTTTACTTTCATTCAGACTCAGAAATTTTTTTTTGAAGTGATTTATTTAAAAGTCATGTTTATTTCAAAAGCTGTAGGAGGCTGACGGAGGTTGACCCTATAACTGTAAGTATACGCAAGGCCTCGTTCGCCTGAATCTCGATCGGAATCTCAATATCAGAGCTGCAGAGTTAGCAGGAGACATAGGCTGCATTCAAAACCACCTACTACACTGACAATACATACTGATTTGGCCAAAATGTAACATGTAGTCTGCAGTATGCCAAAAACACCCAGATGTCGTACTCATTCAGAAAGAAGCCGGTCATCTCGACCGTTGCCATTAGCTGTGCTATTGTTTACTTCCACTTTCCAAACCCAGTGTTACACCATATTTGGTTACACATCGGATTCTGTGACCTGCCCTAATATTCCTAATCAAACCTTAACCATCTCACTCCTCATGCCTAAACCTAACCAACACTGCAGGTCACAGAATCTGATGCATCACCAAATACTGTATATCACAGAACTGGCTAAGCGTACTGCAAATTTAATCAATTTAACAGTTTCACACTGCATACTACTATGAAACGTAGTATGCAGTACGTAGTACATACTGCACATGTAGTACATCCTATATATAGTATGTAGTACATACTGCATACATCAATAGTATGTAGTAGGTGGCTCCAAATACAGCCATAGAGTCACAGCTGCCACATTTATGGGGAATACATCAGGTTCAAATAAACCAGAATTTTCCTTTAACTGATAATGAAGATAATCATTAGCTGCAGCCCTGTTCTTTATGTTATGTGTTTATTAAAGAAAAAAATGTTTAACTCTCAAATATCAATATCAGTATCAGCCTAAAAAAATCCAGTGTCTGTCAGTCTCCAAGTAAAGCGGATTTATATCAAAAACAAGTTATAAAAAAGGCAGCAAGCCTTTAAAGAAAAACTGTAGATATAGTAGGAGGTATTTCATTTGAATTCTTTGTATTTGGGTAAATCCCAGATAAACCCAAAGAGATAAGATTGTTTTACTAACTGTTCTTTATAATTACTATACAGTTAGAGAAAAGTGTTATAATAAGGCATGTACAGTATGGATACCATAAAATGATTATTTGTGCACATATTCAGTGAATAAAAGCCCTTCCAAGAAAATCAAAGAAATAGCAGTGATGAAAAAACAACAACACTTGGATGGTGAAACAGCATCACTGGCAACTTCCTCAACTGTGATTCCCAGCTTTTTTCAGATGTTACTGTGAACACATAGCAGTGTGGCGCTGCTGTCTTCACAACCCTTCTTTATTTTGCATCGCCATATGGGAGAAGCCGCTCACCCATCTGATGAACACATGTCACATGCTGACACTCAGAATAACAGCCACAAGGCCAGAAAATCCAGCTCGTCTGTGACAGTGACAGACCGACCACGGCAGCGAGCAGCCAGTATTTACATCTTCACACAATATGCTTCAGGCAGTTGGGCTGCACTTACACAGAGTGACTTTTAATGAGTGCACGACGGTTTGTTTCCCTGAACCCCAACATAACAAGCGGCAGAGCATGCAAAGATCAGGCTCAACGTGCCCTTAAAAAGAGAAGAGTGAAAGAATACAGAGGAGTAAAAATGAGGTATGTTCACTGTGCTAAAAAGTCCAAACAAGCTCTTAGGTAACTCTGCTACATTTTGGCACAAACAGCAATTTTTCCAACTTTCAAAACACTGATAACGCTGTTTACCAAGATATTTTTGGCTAACGTTAAGTGTACCCTGAATATTTGGTACCAGCCCATGCCTTGTCGGGTCTGCCTCCACACCCTGCAGCAGCTGCATAGGTGGAGGTTCAGATTGGACGGCAGCGGTGCTCTCCCAAAAACATGACTTAAATGGTAGGAAATGAGAGAGGGTCACGCATAGTTTAGGCCCATTGTAATATGAGCATGCACACGCACATAGGCACAATGGAGCTTGGCCATGATAAATGAATGGCCTGTTGCTTTCCCAGTCGCTCTCCCGTACAGCGTGTGATTGGCCGGAGTAGCCCCTGATATGGAAAACATTAGCTGCGAGTATCTGTGCTGCCTATTCAAAGCAAAGGCCCGGTGTTTGCATAAGGTAATCCGTCTGTATACTCGCACTGAAAGACACACATCAGCTGAGCAAGAGAGGAAAAGAGAGACATGTGAAAATCAGGCAGCACTGCTCCCCTCTAATCCTCACCTCTCTCACATGTCCCTTCCCTTTTCCTCCTCTCTATGACTTCTGGCTCCCCTCCCCCATATAAACAGCTCTCCCCCATATAAACAGCTCTCCTCTCTTGTTATGCCTTCGTTAATTCTTTATGGCCAGACTTGTCTTTCTCTCCATATGGCCCTGGGAGAAGGCGTATGTCACGTGCAAAAATGTGAAAAACATTACAACATCGGAGTAAATTCCAGGACACGACAATAAAGGAGCAGGCTGGGCGAAGGGGTGGGGGGGGGGGGGTTAAGCCTCACACGAGGTAGGACATGCAGTTTTTCACATGAGGAGAAAAGACATACACGCACACACACAGCGCACCACAAAAACATGCGCTCTCACTCATTCCAGCAGCATGCTGTGGTGTTTTGCAAGACCTTTCCTTCCTCTGCCCCATCTCCGTGTTTGAGATATTCCATTAAATCTAACTGAGAAGTGCTTGAAAACTGACTCTTGTTTTTACAGTGTCTTGAGGGAGAACGGGGGGGGGGGGGGGGGGGACAGTGAGACTACACTTGAGCAAGACATGCAGAGTTGGAGTGTGTAAGGGGACAAACTGGGAGGTTAATCATCTATATGTTATCTACAGCTGTCTCTCAGATGAAGGGCCCACTGGTTAATTTCATGGCCATGCTGAAAGAACAGGAACATATAACAGCACTGAGCCCTTGAATGTGGAACACATAGTACATATTATTCCTTGAATATTATCTTTGATAATACAACACCTTCAACTCATATTTAAAGGCAGGACTGACATCAAATTTAACCAAGGGCAGTGCATACCACTGATGCCAAAACTGAGATTGTAGGGATGTTTTAAAAAAGCAAATTAATAAAGTATGAGGGACTTTTTAAGTCTGACCCTGACTGACCCCTAAAAGCTATTTTTTTTAGAAACAAATTCTTCATTTGAACCATGAGAACTTGTAAATATAGTCAGCCCGGCTGTACACATTTTTTAAAGCAGGCTGACAGCTGGCTTCTCATAGGAAGAATGCCCATTTTATATTTACTAAGGCGGCTGGAACAATGTCTCTATGATGTTCACAAAGTGCTTCAGAAAGTGCTTCTTCATGCTTACTCAGCTTGCCAAGAAATTGTGCTAATGAACGTTCCGGTAGCCACCCAACTAACCGTTGCTGCTGCTGCTGCTGTGCAGCGGAGCTATGTGCGCAACACACTGCGTTTCGTTCTCCACACCGCCCATTTGTGGGTGTAATAACTGTAAAATGAGTCCCACATCAAGGGACAGTCACAAAGCAATGTGTTTTATGAGCCTCAGCTGGAGGAAACACCCCAGAGTGATGACAACAAGTGTTAGCTTGGCTATGACCACAAAACTAATAAAGCTACGTTGGCTAACGTCACAGGAAAACCCTCACAAATGGTCTGAGAGGACCTGCTGGCCTGCAATTTGAAGGGTAGTGGAGAGGGGGCAGAGAGCAGAGAGGTTAGTGACACCAGACAACAGAGGCACATCCACTTACATGTGTAATGTTCTTGTGCAACAAAAAAGGAAGCTTCCAACATGTAAGGTGGAAATGAGTTACATAAGCAGGATTAAATTGTCTTCTGTTTGTCAGAGGAATGTGAGCACTGGACTGTCCACATTCCTTCCGTTTTATGAAGACAGCAGGAATAACGAAAGAAACACCGCAGAAAACGATCGAGTGAGATCTGATTCCAGGCACAGAGGTGTTAGGGGTAAAAGGCCCTTTATGTTGAGTCACTGCTTACATTTGAATATGAAAATATGTGTGGAAATGTAGTAAAATGAAGTATGTGATAAACATGCTCATGTTCCTGGTGTACATAAATTTGTATTAAAGGGTGATAACAATCAGCTGCAACATTCAACCCTGTTCTTCTCTGCCCTTTGGACAATTTCATTGCTTCTTATTAGCACAAACATATTTCTCTTCCAAAGCTTGAATCTGACCAAAGTCACTGACAGCTCACCACTTTATTCCAAGGAATAGTTGGCCATTCTTATTAACTCAAAATTGAAATTTAGATTTCACCTTACTGCACTCGTGGCAAAGGTATACTATTGCATAGTGCACATTTTTTATTCACAAATGTATAAAACTTTATATCACATCAATATATTACCACTGTAGCTACATTCAAGCTCAATTGCTGATTTTTTTAAGCTAAGGAAACATAAGCAGTCTTCAGGCTTTGGTATCAGAACCTCCAATTTGCCATTTCAAACTTTGAGCAGAGTTCAGTCTCTTAAATAACAATAAATCTCAATAGACCAGAATGCACTACAGCCACTACCACCTTGTGTTTTGACTCAGAGGTGCAACTCTGTCATGCTCAGACCATGCCATCACCACTGGTCTCTACACCTACGATATTTATAACTCACAGCTGAATGCAACAAGTAAACAGCAGCTCTCAGAAGAGATTCTGGGTAATGTAGTCAGTCACACACTGAAATAAGAACAGAGGCAATAAACCCCAGATTCACAGCTTTTGCTAACATTTTTTTCAGTCGTTTCAATTAGAGCTTTTTACCCAGATGTCCAAGAGCTGTCTAAAAAAAACCCCACAAAAGAACAACTCCCACATTCATCTTGCCTTCGTTCAACATCTTCACTCAAAACAAACCAACACACAACACAGAGAGCACTAATACAAATGCTTGTAATTTATGACATGATCATACAGTTAAGACATAGTGACACTCAAATGTTAAAAGTTGGAAACTGTATATTCAAGCTCCAACAATTAGACGATTGACAGAAAATTAATCGGCAGCTGTTAAACATCGGATGGTTCAGCTTCTCAAACAGGAGAACTGACGGCTTTTTCTTGTGTTACTTTATACTCAAATATTTAGGGGTTTTAGACAGCTGCTTAGACAAAACAAGACAATGATGATGTCATCTTGGCCTCTAGAAATGTTCCTCCCTGACATTCAGAGGCGTTTTACAGTGTTGCCTGATGTTTTATAGACTAAACGATTAAATCGCAAAACATTATATGTACATTGATCCATAAAGAACATAATTGTTAGTTGCAGCTCTATTATATATGTTAACCTTTATAAATAGAGCATTGATGTAAATATAAATATTTTGATAGTGATTATTGGTCTTACTATCGAATCCTATCAGTTGATCACAAAATGACGTAATGTGCAGACTTCTTACATATAATAATGTAAGAACATACAGAGGTAGTTTCATTGAAACAGTTTACAACAGCAATATTTTTTAATAGAGCCCAACCATTATCATTGGCCGATATTGACCATTCACAGATATATCGGTATCGGCGTATATGTTGTTCTATTACATATAATTTTTTTTTTTTTTTATTTATAGTAATTTATAATTATTAAATTCAGTTTCAGTGCACTGATGTCATTTTATACAATTAAGTTTATTGTTAAACTGTAAAATATAAATATAAAAAATAAGTGTTTATGTGATAACCATGTTTGAGGGATCACTGCAAAAAATTTTAAATCCCTAATATCGACATCAGCCCCAAAAATCCAGTATCACTTGGGCCCTAATTTTTAATGTTTACAGCATCACAGTTGAGATTAGAGTTAGCATTCGTTGACTTTTCCATGTATACAAGAGGAAAATATGTCTCATATAAAGCGGCTTTTCAACACAGCAGCTTGATTCCAAATTGAGATACAACAACCATACTGTTCATCTAAAAAGATTCCTATTTCATATAAACTATATTTTATTGCAAAATTATAATAAAAAAGGAACCCTCCAATTTGGTTATTAGAGCCCTGACAAATAAATGTAATGGAGGCAGGATATTTTACAGCTGAAGAGTGAGCATAATTTTTCTCAGCAGACTTCACACCACCATCTGCTCCGCTATGATAGGGTGCTCTGCCAACTCAGGTGCTGCAAAGTACTGTAAACAGTGGAGTCTGTGGGACAAACTATGATAACACTGTTTCTAAATTATCTTGAGTGCTTTTAACTACATTATGTACTGCAGGTTTTCTGTGAACATAAGCCAAATATGTGCACCAAGTCCCGCCTGTGATAAACCAATATTAGCCGATTACACCAGCCCTCCAATATATATATCAGTCAGATTCTACAATTTATAGGTAAATAATGAATATGGGTACTACTTAACTGTGTGAAAAAGGGTTTGGACTGTCAATACAATTACTGATGTTGTAATATATGACACCATTGGGAATCAAACTGCTTTGCTGAAAATAACTCTCTTGGCTTTGCTATTACATCCACATAAACTGTGGACTGCATCTATGCCAAAAGCTCTCCTCTTGGTATTCTTGCAAATGCCATTCCCAAAATTTTCTAATATATTCTCAGGGGAGCCATAGCAAGAGTTTTCTCTGGAAGTAGAAGACTTTCGCCTCATGCAACCGTCACCTAATGCAGCCAGAACATCCCTTAACACTGTAAATGTGGCTTTTTTCCTTTCTACATTTCGTACCACACGTATGTGTGAAATTCACTGAAGCAGGGGTGGGGAGTGGCGTTAGTGTCATCTCTACAACACAAACCACTTCCCTTGACGTGTCATTTCAACTGTAGCAGACTAGGCACACCCTGTCATAACACTTCTCGCTCCGGCCACCCAGTTTCACATGCACAGGTGTGAAAAAGTTGGTCAAAAAGTCAACATTTTGAGCATCTTGTTGCCAGACACAAAGGTTTTCTAAGTACCAACAGATGTGTTAATTCTGGGATGGAGAATATCAAACGCTGGTAAAAGAAAACCTATGATTTTGTGCGCACCAACACGAAGTAGCCAGCCCTACACTGAGAATTTGTCATTTCCTCTCTGCGCAGTGACATCAGATAGATTGAGAACAACTGATTTAATGTCTTGCTCAAGGACACATCAACAGGGCAAACTTGCTGACTCAGGAGCTTGGACCCAGCTCCTGCAGTTGAAAAAAACCACCTCCATGTACAACTCTGGTGTATGTAGAAGCTTGGATGCCATGTTGCATGAAGGTGACCTAAGAGAGAGATAGGCAACTGACTTCTGATTCACAGGAGCGGTTTTTCTGCATGGGTTTTGGTGTTTGTGGTGGGGATTGCTCCACAGCTCGTGACACTGCCATTGTTGACAACTGTGAGCTGTCAAGTGACATACCCCAAACACTCTGACAGCTGCAAACACCCACCTCTGGAAAGACCAATTAAAATCAAATTAGTCTCCTGTGCACCTTAAAGAGATAAATTGGGAGCCATTAGCTGTTTTAATCAGTGCGTTAATTAACAGTGAATGGTATAGCAGGGGGAAATATTTCAAAAACAACACTGCTGACTGTACACTCAACACATTTGACATGGTGGTTGAAGTCTCCATTTTACAACAACTAAATCTGAAATCATCACTAAGACCGCAACTACTCATTGTTGTCTTTACTGATTAATCTATTTATTATATTTTCAATGAACTCATTACTTGTACACGACCTTCACACCACTTCCGCTCTTCCATTCTTATTTTTAGTTAGTAAATGACTCAAATCATTGCTAAATTATCATAATCAATTTTCTGTCATATCACTAACTGGTGAATCCCAATGTTTCAGAATTAATCTTAATATTGAAATAGAGAATATTATGGTGAACCAGGATCACATATTTAGCCTTCCACTCTCTGCATGTTTATGGACTCACATTTATCACTGAGGGCCTTTTGGAGTCTGTGGCGACAAAGGACTAAATCCTGACAGGTATTCAGCCTGTAGATCTGATCAGTGTACAACAACCTCCCGGGCTAACACTCATGACAACGTCTAACACCATTTAACAGGTTAACAGGTAAAGGAAAGCCTGATGCCTCGTAAGGAGCAGCGGCTGCTATGAAATGGATTCACTGCTGCTGTGTATAATCCATTTCACAGCAGTGTTGGCGTTTAGTCTTGAACTGAAACGTAGTCTGAATATAATGCAAACCATAAGCAGGGAAGGCCTCTGCGTGCGCACACTGAACCGCGACCCCCCGAGCCATGTACGCACTGTGAGCGACTCGCTGTCGAATAAAATGGATCAACTTGCACAATATCCTCTGAGGCCACGCAGAGGCAACAGACCCGTCTGCTGGTGTCCAATCCGATTGGAAGAGAAACAAACGAGTGGAAATCGAGCAGTAATAACAGCTTTTCTCCCTCCTCTGGCTGCTGAAACAGTGTTGCACACCCACCCTGCGCCCACTCACTGGCTACAAAGTAGCCTCTCTGCTCTGCCATCTCCTGGAAACAGATGGATACTCGCCTCTTCTCCACCTCCAGGTGAGCTGCTGCGGGATCACCGGCCCACTGAACAGCGTGCACACCCGGGGCTGTAGCGCCTGGGCCGCCGGGGAACACGGTGGGCCTTCTTCCAGTCTCCCACTGCACCCAAAAACCTCCACTCTTAACATTATTCCTTCACCTCAGCAGCTCCCAGTCAACAGCCAAACGGCATTGCAGTGGCATATTTTTGCGTCAAATAATACCACACATTCACTTCAGCTTACTAATTAGGTTTTAAACACACCGAAACCTACAATGACAGGTAAGAAGAAGCTGTACCGAGACACAGAGCCCCACTGCGTAGCTATATGTTGCTCCACACTCAATACCATGTAACATGAATACCATTAAATATCCGTTATGTCATCGTAATTTGTAAATATCCATAAAAAACCCCACTGGTGCTTGTGTGAAAAAATTTGCTCGACAGCCTCTAATGCAACGCTGCCATCTAACCGCGATGCTGCAAACACTCCCTGCGTTGTTCACCCCCAGCCAGCTGGGCCTTATGTTAACCTGCCCGGTAAATATGTGTGTTGTTGGTGTCCAAACAGCTGATTTCAACGGAATATGTTTGGAGTTTGCCCGGAGACAAAGCGCTGCGCAGGGATGGAAGACAGAGAAAGCATAAATCCCAGGGCGGACAAGCCGAGGAGCTCAGGCTCGTCCATGGCCATGTCGCTGAGGTGGGAGAAAAAAATACACTCAATTTCTTCTTTTTTGCCGTTCAGCTGTGCTTACCTTCTCTTGCCTTCAGGAGAACCGTGTTGGCCACGATATTTTCAATCTCCATTGTCAGAATGTGAGTCCCGAGCAGTCGCGATACATTTCACTCAGCGGAAAAAAGACGGTTTTTCTGATCAAACGTGCCGACGACGGTGAGGCTGCTGCACGCGCACTGTGCGAACGCGGCACTGGCGCATAGTAAGTCTTTAATAGTAGTCGTCGTTTCTCTCCATTGCAAGATGTTTTATGAAACCCTACCTACGGAGCTGTATGATTACGACGGGGCTTGTTAGCATTCACAGCCTGCCTCCCTTCCCTCTCTGCCTGCCTTCCTTCCTGCTTCGGCTCCCTCCTCCTCCTCCTCCTTTTCCTCCTCCTCCTCCTCGCCCCTCCTCTGCACAACGAACCAGCGAGAGTAGGAGGGATCAATTTACAACCAGTGCAACCACACACACACATGCATTCATACATGCATGCATGCAATCTCCAAGGCTCCTGAAATTATGGATGGTTATACCATTTATTGTGTGGCAGTTTTGGATTAAAAGCTGCTTGTGTGTGTGTGTGTGTGTGTGTGTGTGTGTGTGTGTGTGTGTGTGTGTGTGTGTGTGTGTGTGTGTGTGTGGTTTTCTACAAGCTCCCCTCAAGCATACTATTCTCCACAACCACACATACTACAAGAGCCTACTGGAAACATCTAGAAAAGAGAGATGTTTCCTTCATGTAATCAACCTCAAATGTCTTTTTTTTTTTTTAACCAAACATGAATAAACATACAAAAATTTAAACTTTTCCTCCCCATCATTTCCTGGCGTATAGCTGTTTCATGTGCTGCCAGCTCATGTATTGTCAGGAAACATGAATGCCATCAGCCACAGAGGCCTGTTACAGACCTCTTTGTGTGAACAATGTGTGTGACGGTTTTAAGTTGTTGCATTATGCCGGGTCATACAGCCTGGAGAAAAGAGATAACACACTCGTTTTCTCCTCCTCACCACCGCACTGTAGTCCAGCATCCCTCTGGGCTTTCTAATCTGACTCTTTGATCTACTGAACAGACAATGCCTCGAGTAAAGCCGCGTGTCTGCAAAAAGAGAGAGAGGCCAGGCGATGGTGATGTGGATTGGTGAAACTTTACATGTGAAATTTGTTTCTGAAACAGTTGAAGGATTCATGAATGAGATAAATTGAGAATGAAAACAGTCATTGACCAATAAAAAGCAGTTTCACCATGGATTGTGCCATTACAGTCATGAAAGAATTACAGGGAGGCCTGAAGGTATCTGTGAACCAGAGAATTGAGGAACTCAAAGGTCAAAGGTCACTGACTTTTATCCTCAGGTTTTTTAACACCGCATGTGTCAAGTTACTGGATCAATAATGTGTCCTCACTGATTTGTGTTTTGTTGTTTGACATCTGCTTTTCAAACAAGTAGGAATGAGGAAAGTGTGACACATGAAATCAATAATTGCTCCCACACTGTTTCCCAGAGAAACAGCATACCAGTTTGCAGACGTATAGCACCAAAACATCCACTAACATGATTAATTACCTTTAAATCCAAAATCCATGAATATGTGATTATTTTTCATTTCTGGACATAAGATCAGTCTCGGCCTCAAGTTTCCACATTACACTTGTGCAACTTTCATACTGGACCACAATTAGCTCCAACCTAAGTTGTGATGTCACAAAATCAACTTGCACACACAGATAACATTTAAGGTTGAGCTCAGAGGAAGTTTCCCCCTTCAGCAGATGAGAGTGAGCTACATACAATCTTGTCAGATGGTGTTTGTAATAAGGTTAAACCAATGTTACTGTACCAATAAAACTATTTTTTATGATAGCAATATGTAGGATTACATAAGAAACATGCAAAATCACATAAAGAATAATCACATTAATGGTTGTTGCAATGAACCAGGTTCCATTTCAGCAGACAAAACTCTTAAAATGCGCAAAACTAATTGTGTTAGTTTCAAATGACATTTTGATTAAAACCATTAATATGGATGACAACATTCTGTAAAACAAAAACATGATATGATTATATTGACAGAATATGATACCACTGATAACCAATATAAGCTAATTACTGCCCAGCCCAATTGATTACAGAGTAAAACAAAAGACATGTCTGCTTTTAGAGTTGTTTTTTTGAATGGTAGAATGCAAAACTATCTGATTATAGGGATAAAAAAACAGACAAATTTGTTCTTTAAGGACACTTTAGTATGATGTACAATGAGAACTGGGAGTTTGTACTTGTGTGCTCCAGTTGAGGGACGGTCACATTACTCTACTCTACAACCTGTTGTATCATCAAGACAGGAAACGAACCACAGTTGTAGTTATAAGACCGAGACGCAGACGACTGAACCGCCAGAGAAACACAACACACGTTTTCTCTTGTAATACTTGGATGTGGTCCAATGCACAAGTCATATATGCAAAAGAAAAACAAACAAGCCAAGCAGCCATCAACCTGCCAGCCAAGTCATGACTTATGCGGTTTAATTTTACACCTCAGATGTAAATTTACATGTGTATCACTTACAGATGCTATTTTATACTTGCTCTGATTACTTCAGATTTAATACCAAAAGGCTTTACTTATAGGTGTGATACATAGAAGTTTTGAAAGGTCAACCATAATCTAATAACATCTAAATATCTAAAAGATCCAGGATATAGATAGTGTCTTTCCTGGTTTAGTGCAAGTGGTAAAGTACGTGAATTACCAACTGTCTCTTTTAGTAACATTAATTTTTAACTTTGAACTGTCTTGTAAAAGTATGTCATTATCTCATTTTGGCATAAAAGTCTCGTCATAAAACATAACTTCCAATTCATGCAGGTAGAGCTGTAGGTTTTAGTGCCAAAGGTTCTTGGCTGAGAGCTCTTGGGCAATAAAGAACAGAAGTGCCTGCTGACTGCTATCACCTGAGATGATCAGTAGTTTTTGTTGCCTTTTAGTGTCAAACTCTGCACAGAATTCTGCACTATGAAGCTCAAACATCCAAGTGAAGCAACCAGAGGCAAAACATATATTTGAGTGGACAAAAAAAGAACTAATGTGTTGCCTCAATTTATTCTTAATTTCTACCGAAAGTATTTTCTTTACTAGAGGCACAAGATATGGATGTAACAGACAAGTAGGTAATCTCACTATAACTCCTTAATCAGATCACATCAGTGGGAATTCCCAAAGAAGGAGTCAGTCTGTATATCAGAGTGATTGTAATTATTTCATCGATGTCCGTAGCCCATCAGTACATGGTTTATTTGTTGTCAATGTGAGGTTGCATGTCTGAAACACCAGCAGTCAGACAAGAAATACTGTGGTATCACAGATGGTCCATATAGATTCAATGCTGCCACCTAGTGGTGATAATGCAAAAATACAAAAAGGACACTACATACAGTATTCATACAGAATGCTGTTTTGGACAAATGTATTCTTACATATGAAGTGTATAAAGATATTAATATAGATGGATGAATAATATATTCTAGCAGCTAAATGTATCTTGTGGGGCCCTGACCCTTTTAGTTCTTCGGTCAATCATGTATTATACAACTATAATTCATCTACACCGATAAAAATGGCCAAATTCTCTATACAACTATGTACTTTTGAGAAATACTTAATCTGATTCTGATTGTTATCAACAGTAATGCTAGTGTTCACTATTTTTCTAGACATGTACTGTAAAAAGATTACAGATAAGAACAGATTAAATAAAATGGACCTGAACAATCGTTATAAGGACACTGTGTCATGAGAGCAGCTGGTTAATAAGATAATGTTCATGATGATTAAGATATAACTCAACAACCAATTTAACTCAAAATCCTCCTGCACTCCATTTGTAAATACTGAGTGTGACCTCTCTGTTGTCATGTAGCCTACAGTTAAGGCACTAGATGGTGCTGCTGACAAAAAAAGTGTCAAACTAACCAGAACTTCACAACAACCTCCAGGAAACCTCCACCTATGGTTTCAGGTGTGGGTGCTGGAATTTCTACAAAATAACACAGTAAACACTTAGTTACCCCTCATATACATATTATTCATATTCACTTCTATTTCTGAATGTACAGGGGATGTTACTCTCATTGGTCTTATGTCCTTTTAGGTTGTGGGAACACATACTCTCACAGTGATTTAACAAAATCTGGGGAAAAAAATGTTTGATTTTATAATGAGGGGTTTTATTTACGACACTTTGTTTCTCAGATAAATGGCAAAAGCATGATGAATTATTTAGAAACTTAAAAAAAGAGAAATCCCAGATGATAGTGTCAAAGACCTTGGGGGGAAAAGTGATCTTGGACAGATGAGTCTCAAGGTTGATTCACAGAAAGAGTCCCACTAAAGATGAAAACAAGTGACCCAAAATATTAAACATGAGGTAATCATTTCTGGAGCTTCTCATCCACAAATTCAACTGAGACGACTTTGAAGATCACTGTATGTATTAAAAGGGAAGAAAACTCTGAACTATCAAGATATCTTCATGGTCTACATAAGGCCCAACATGATCTGATCTTTGATTATGAGGCCTGATTGAGTCATATATTTTTTTTAGATTTTGCTGGCCTGCCACATTAAACCAGAGGTTCCTAAACTTGTTCATGCCAAGGATGCACTTAGAGAGACCTTAACAAACCATTTCAAGATTTAAGAATTATGTTGTAAGTCTGTACATATTTACAAAGGTGCACACACTATAGATGTCAGGGTAACATTTTATACTTTTTTTTCTACTTGCCCTTATTTGTGATTTTCTTGATAATTAGATTTTTCTTTTTATGTACTATGTGGTTGTTGCTTGCCTTGTCTCAAGAGTTTCACTGCTCAGAATGACCCTGTGTTACACTGTGCATTTGACTCGTGATGAAAATCTTCTTCAACCTTATACTGAATTAATTTCTTATTTGAATTTGTGGTCTTTTTTATTTGAAGAACTCAACAGACTGTGGTAACCCTGTGTATTGAAACAAACAGGGCAGAATTAAGATGACAACATTTCTCACTTCTGCAAAATAAGAGTGTGAGAATGGTGAAAAGCATGAAAAGTCTTTGTCTGTGTTTGCTGTACTAAGATAGCTCCTGCACATCCTTTTATCAGTGGCAAGCGCTGTGAAATGAGACGGCATATCAGACCCTCACATCTGTCGAAAATATGTTTCTCTAAACGCTAGACAGTTTGGGATGATGGTTTGTTCTGTTTTGTACCTCAGAGGATCGAAGTTTCAATCAAACTTCTGCAGCAGTGCATTTAGGACAATGTAAACCTAAACAACCCAACCGTTCAAAGCAGATGGCCACCCACCAAGAGCCGGGGGCTGCTTGAGGTTTCTACCTGTTAAAGGGGAGTTTTTCCTCACCGCTGTCACCAAGTGCTTGCTCATGGGGGAATTGTTGGGTCTCTGTAAATTAAAGAGTACGGTCTTGACCTGCTCTATGTGAAAAGTGCCTTGAGATGACTTTTGTTGTGATATGGCGCTATATAAATAAAAATTGATTGATTGATTGATTGATAGATCACTGTGGTCCAGGTCTATCTAATTGCATCTGAGAGATTTTAACCATATAGGGGGATTTTTTTTGCCTTTTTTGGACCACTGGGAGTTACAGAAATAAAAAAAAAACAACAATTCACAACTGTTTTGAATATTGGTGAGTTTGTAAATGGTATGATGTTATATTGTTTTATGACTGTATGTTTTTATGACTTGTTGAAATAAAGGGGAGGACTTTGTATAAGCCCTCTGAGCTTCCTTCCTCTCCTGCACAATTTAATATAATTTTTACTGTGAAATATTTTTATTGTAACCTTTGTGCAAATAAAGAAATACAAAAATATATCGTTGAAAATGTGATGAAACAAGCAGCTGTTCGCCTCTGTGTTTCCTGGGTGTGTGTGTGTGTGTGTGTGTGTGTGTGTGTGTGTGTGTGTGTGTCTGTGTCTGTGTGTTTTCACGTGACGGCGCAGGAGAGCTAGTGCGCCTCTCAGGCAGCGGTACACACGGAAAGCAAAAGGAAACGCCGCAGCTTTGAGCTCAATACATGTTTGCCTGAACGTCGAGGAGTTGGACGCTTGACATTTTCGAAGATGTTTTCATTCGGGGAGAAAATGGAGTTTCTCATAGGAAACCCCTTTTCAACGCCCGTCGGTCAGAGAATCGGTAAGTCGCAGATGCTTTTAAAACTACACAGAAGTTGTGCACCGTTGGATTCAATTTGGCGTCATTATTTAAATTTATACAAGCAATAACATGTTTCAGCATTTTAAAACCACACTGCCATTGGTGTATAATCACTTCATAACACTTTTACATTTGTTTTTCTATTATAAATACTCTAAAATCTTTGTTAATGAACTCCATATTTGACAGAAACATCATTAAAAGCCTCAGAGCTAATCAGACGACAGAGGCGGGCTCATTACCCTCTATCTTTCAGGTGATTGGTGGCTCGGAGTTAAGTGACACGACAATATGCCAACCAGTGATAGCAAAGGAGCCACTTCATTTTTCCTCTCACTTCCTCAATCATATGTGTTTGTCAAGCAGTTTCACACCTCAATCACAAGTGTTACTGACTGTCTTCAACAAGCATATGTCATGTCAGACAACGTTTAAGGCAGCAGAGTTTCCTCTAAATGGCTGCTTCTTTTTTTTGTGAAAAACTGCAAATCCCCACACATCCACAAAATGCTTGAGGCCAGCCGGTGATGCCTGGAAAGATGTGTAATCTGGACAGTCATGAGTAGTGAGAAAATGTTACACACCCGTCTCAACCCTCTCTTCCTCTTATCTCATCCACTTCACTTTCTCACACATGAATGTCAGAGAGGCTTCAGCTACTTCTGAGGCGAATGAGAACAGAAGCAGCTGACAGTCACATGAAGTGGAGGGAGCTGGGGAAGGAGGGAGGGGAGGGAGTAGATGTGAGGAGGGGAAGAGAGTAAATGGGATTGAGAAAGGCAGGGGTGAGGGATCGGAGACGTGTGTATTGGTGGTGGTGGGGGAGGAGGGGTTGGTGGAAAGGAATGAAGGAGATTTAGAGATTTATGAGGAGCCTGTGAGGGTTGGAGTTCAGGAAAGCTGGCTTTGATTGCTAAGTAGTTCAGAGGGAAAGACATGTTTGAGCTGAAAAACCCATTTTTCTGAATCAGCCTCTTACTATAAACAATGAGTTCCCATAAAGACACTTTGAGGAGAAACTTCTGTGTTTGTGCTAAAGTGGGCAGGGTTTGGTTGGAAAAAGGTGATGGTGGGTATTTCCATCTACCAATCTGAATCATAATGTGATGACAGTTTGTTTGCTTATGTTGTCTGGAATGTGCGCCTTTTTCAGTCAAATCAGATCCAGCCACATCCAAACAGTCCAACAAGCCAGCAGATTTAATTGTTAAAGGAGCCAGTGTTATACAAGTTATCAGGGTTATCTTAGTTTGGACCCAGAGACTAAAAGCTTGCTTTACAAACTGGGTGAGGAGGTTGAAAGACATGTGTTTACAAGGCAGGGAGGGTCTCAAAACAGATGCTGTCGAGTTGCATTATGGGAAATGTAGGATCCAGTGGAGCTTGACTCATATTTGGTCAGAATATCTTGACCTCTGGTGCTTCGATTTTGACAATTCACTTTTAAATGCGTATCTCGCAAGTCTCCTAATGGGAAGGGCAATATGAAATTGCTAGAGTGGTACTTTAAGCCTTTCTTAATTAGTAAACTAAGGAAGCTTTTTTGTAACTTTAAAGCTGCTCTAATCAATATTTTTATATCAACAATGGGTCAGATGACTTGACTCCACAGTTGCCCTCAGCACTGCACAACTTTTGAGCGTTTTAGCTTCTTTCAGCTCATTGTTTTGGTTTTACAGCCTGCAAAGTCTCACTGCTCTCTTTAACGTAGTTTCCACATGCAGCAGGCTCTGAAAAAACCAACTGTACACTGTTTGCTCCTCACCAGAATGGCATATATACAAACTTAGCAACTAGCTGGGGAACATAGAGGAGCATTAGCTGCTCTAACCCTTAATCAGGTGACCAGAAACATGGCTCCAAATAAATGCACATGCTGTTACATATCTTCAGGGTGCGTAAATATGCTTTTTTTTTCTAACACACTCTCCACAAGAAGTGTGGTGATAATATGTCAATGCTGTGTCTACAGCTTGTTGCACTGCCCAAAAGTAGCCAAAATGAAAATCAGTGAATGGAGGATTAATTGGTTTAGTTAGTTTAGTTTAGTTTTTTTCCCTTTGATTGCCGCTTATTTTGTCACAAATTTTATGGTGAAAATACTTGAAAACTATGAAAATACAGATTTTCAGGTGTTTTAATTAATCCTCTGTGCTGTGTAGACTTGCCTGTAGAGATCCATGGATACATTGGATACATAGATTTCAAATATATGAGGATATCGGAAGAAATACGCCTAGTTTTTGTGATCTATTTCTCTATCATCTAGTATTACTGTATTTATTTTACATAAAATTCCCTCTCTGTTGATAGAGCGAGCGACCAGCAGCTCTCTGCAGTCGGAGGACTGGGGGCTCAACATGGAGATATGTGATATCATCAACGAGACAGACGAGGGGTAGGAATGATGTAATTTGTTCTGCTCAATGATTTGTGGCCTGTAGAGACAGAGATTGTCCTGTCCTTTCATTCTTTTTCTTGACTTCTCAATACAAGTCAGAATATTGATTATTGGTGAAAAGAAGAACACGGTAACATGGTTTCATTAAACCACATTAGCTGCTACCTGTCCCCATCTGGGGCATGTTGCCTTACCTTTCTAACTACCTAATACACTGTATGTATGTAGGTCTCCATGTTTACTACTTTTACTACTACTCTTTACTGTGTCACTTTCTTCATGGTTTCTTTTTGCACGGCCGTGCAGCTGGTTGTGACTGAATGAGCTAGTTATGTAGGCCAATCTCAGTTTATGCAGTTTGGTTTGTAATGCTATGAGGAATATCTCTGTATGCCTGAAATCCAAAATATTTATAGTAGTTTGACATGTACAGTAAGTTGGTTGTAAGTAAATAGAAATATTTTAGTTACCTTTTTTTCAGAAGACTGTCTTTATTTTTTAGCTCTTTATCACTGCAGACATGAGCCACAAACAAAGATACCTTCCTTATGTTCTTATCTTCTTTTAGTTTGTTAATGATAATTGCTTACTTTTCTTTTAGAAATATAAACATGGATGAATATGGTAACTGATCATCCAATGCAAAGTTGTGTTTTTCAGGCCCAGAGATGCAGTCAAAGCTATAAAGAAGAGAATCGTTGGAAACAAGAACTTCAGAGAGATCATGTTGGCTCTTACTGTGAGTAATCGTCTGTACGTTAAAGTGTCATTTGCCCCGTCATGAGCTGAGGAATGAGGGGCGTGAGAGGTTAATCTGAAGGCCAGAGTGACCCTTGACCTCACTGGCTGGTGGCTTAGAGGAGACTGTTTCAGTATAAATGCTTATTCAAGTGGCTAAATCAACATTTGTATTGAGACTGTGCAAGAAAAAGCTTCTTTTGGAGCAGCTTGAATGATATTTGCACCTTCTCTCTGCTGCATACTGTAACTGGATCACTGTCACACAGGTTCTCGAGGCCTGTGTGAAGAACTGCGGCCATCGCTTTCATGTTCTGGTGACGTCTCAGGACTTTGTTGAAGGAGTTTTGGTCCGTTCCATCCTGCCCAAATATAACCCCCCTACTGCCCTTCATGACAGGGTGCTCAGCCTCATACAGGTATGTGGATGCTCTCATAGCACACAGAAACTGTCTGTACTCTGTTTTCTTTCTTTTGCTTTCTTTGAGTGGTTTGACACGTCTGACATCCTACAACTAAGTTTGACTCTATTATGGCTACGGACAAGAACAACAGTGTTATCTTTAGTGTTCTTTGTGATTGAAATAGCTTCATACTGTCCTGCACTATGCAGTGGAAACCAGTTGTGTGAAAGCACATTCTAGCAGAAATGATAACGTTTGATAGAGTCAGCCTTATAAAGCCTGCAGGACAATTCCTTTCTGTTCTCTCTATGTGTTGCTTTTCTTGTCTTCTTGTTCTTCTCGCATTTAATCTTTGCTTGTGTGCTGTATTATTGAATACTGATTTAGGAGTCAGTCTCTTTTTATGTAGTCATATGTCCTCTGTGTCATCCTCCAGTCGTGGGCGGATGCGTTTCGTAGCTCTCCCTCCCTTGCAGGGGTGGTGTACGTATACGACGACCTGAGGAGACGAGGTCTGGAGTTCCCCATGACAGACCTGGATGCTCTGTCCCCCATCCACACACCCAACAGAGTGAGTCTGTCGACAGAGTGACTCACAAACTCAAACACATACTGTATCTCTCTACCAGACTTCACAGTCTCTGCCTTCATTTTACAGAGTATCCCAGAAAACGGGACTCCCGAGACGACCCCTGTCACCACTCCACCGCATCAACCACAAACTCAAGCCTCTACCAGTGCTCCCATTCAGAATACTTCACCTCCAGTCCAGCCCAGTGAAGGACCAGCCTCACTCTCTGCAGAACAGGTACCACAGTCAAAGACTTCATAGAGCCAGTGAGGAAAGCCAGTACTGACTGATATGGACTGAGGGCTGATGCCGTTGATGATATTTGTAGACTTAATATAATTTTTTTGAAATTTGTTTTCAGTTTGACAGTAAAGAGACATTTTCTGTTGATCTGTGTCAAAAATCATAATCACTTCCATTGTGATTCAGTGTTGCAAAACAAAAAAAACATGAAAAAAGGCTCTTTAATACTGACTTGTTATGCAACTAGTAGCAGCTGAACATCCTGTTTTGCTGACCTCCAGAGCTTGATGTTTTCATCTTGCAATAGTGATGGAGAAATGCAGATGGTGATCAGTACATTTTGACATCACTGATGGGTGTGGTTACAGATGCAACTGAGTACACCTCTGACCTCACCCAGTCAAACTCATCAGTGATCCTGGGTGTGGTCAGTGAAGTGAAAAAGACTTGAAACTTTTAACAAGAAAGTCAGTCAAACCTTGCTGTTCAGACTGCTGTTAAGTTACTTTTTACACTTCTCAATCAAGCCAATGTTGCCTTGACATAACAGAAATGTATTAATCTACACAAAATAACTAGAAAATGGACTGAATTGTGTTGTGGTTTTTGGCTGCTGTTGATTTGTTTTTGTTTTGTTTTGTCTTGTCCAGGAACAGAAGTTGCGGAGTGAGCTGGCGCTTGTGAAGGGAAATCTCACTGTGATGTCTGAAATGCTGAATGAGCTGAAACCTGGGCAGAGTCAGCCTGATGATACAGAGCTGCTACAGGTGTGTGTGTGTCTGACTCAGAATCATCTATAAGATCTACTTTATCCAAGTCTTGAACTCCAATTTAGAGGGACAATAAGCTTTAATCTCCTATGTATGCAGCATCTAGATACTTTTATAGAATTTTATAGTTGAAAATGTTGAATCATTTTTTTACATCCGCGATAAAGGGCTCCTCTGTAAACTCCCTCATACATGGGAAAATACATGAGGTAGAGTCACTAATTTCTCTCTTTTGACACTTGATGACACTTTTCAATCTCTCTGGTCTTTTGCTCATTCTTTGGTCTTTACCTCCCACTGAATTTTCAAAGCATTTGGTGAAATGTAGGAAATCAGTGACTGGAGGTAGATGAAGCTGTCTAAGGAAAATTGGTTGCACCAAAAAAGCAAATAAGAACACTTGCTCATAAATTAACTCTTGGACAGGATTTGACATCAAAGATGAATGATTATTTTCCTTTAAGTCATTCCATGACACTGGCTGTGACAACCTCTCCTCCTCTGCCCAAGCAGCAGCTGTACTCGGTGTGTAAGAGCATGCAGACTCGAGTGGTGGAGCTCATCCCTCAGCTGCAGGAAGAAGGATTTATTGAAGAGCTGCTCGTGGTCAACGATGACCTCAACAACGCTTTCATCCGCTATGAGAGGTGTGTGGCAGCCGACTTGTTTTGTATTTTTTTTTGTAAGAGATTTTTTGTTATAAGAGTGAAATACAAGTATATGTGACTTGCTTATGGCTGAGTTTATACTCATTGTATTGTAATTGTGTTTTAGGTTTGACAGACTTAACAAGGCACAAACTACAAATACTCCACAGGTAAGAAAGAGCTTGCCTTTCTCTTTTGCTTGAAATAATGATTTGAGTACTCAGTGCTTCAGACAACTGTGAGGTCTGAAGGTTTTCCATCATTTGGACTTAAAGAATATACTCACACACTAGTCGAGTGTGACGCCCATTGCATTGTGTCATCATCCTAGCAGACCCCTGTCAGCAGCCGGAGCCTCATCGACTTCAGCCCTGAACCTTCAACTCTCAGCCAACCTGCTGTCATCACAACAACCAGCCAACCAGCAGCAAGCATTTTGGCCAATCAGAGGCCATCAGCCAACCACAGTGAGTAATCGGTGTATAACTTCTGCTTCTCGTCTGCGCTCTTTTTGCAACACCAAATCCATATGTACATTGAAGTCTCGAGGATGCAGGATTTGCACCTGTGTTTTGCTTTTGTGATGGCAGAAAACTAACATGATGTTTTAGGAAAAGAAACTATGGTCACCATGAGGAAATCCTCACAATGCCCTGCTGTTACCATGTTATCTGTTTAGAAAATGCAGGTTTAGACTTGATCAATACCAGAATTTTATAATATTGCTATTGGTGCATACATGACATATCTAGTAAAAATGCTGTTTTCCATGAAGTAAATTTGTGTTATACAGAAAACTAGAGAATAAAGTGAAGTGCTTTGTTTTACAGTCAATTGTGAATTTCTAAATTACAACCTTCCATCTTGCAGAAGAGGAGGAGGAGTTTGACATGTTTGCCCAAACCAGAGGCAGCTCCCTGGCTGAGCAAAGGAAAAGGTAAGTGGTGCTAACTGGTGACTTACTTACTTAATTATTTATCCTCTTCATCCGGGCTGGGACATACAATAAGGCCTCAATTATACGCCGCCACTGAACCTTGTCTCATGCTTTGGCCGGTGCTTCGTCCCATGAGAGACCCATTTCTCCCAGTTCCATCATCACTGTCCTTCACCAGGTGGTTTTTGGTCTGCCTCTCTTTCTCCTCCCAGTTTGGGGTCCATCTCAAGGCTATATATATATATATATATATATATATATATATATATATATATATATATATATATATATATATATATATATATATATATGTATATATATATGTATATGTATATATATATGTATATATATATATATATATATATATATATAGTTCCTCATTTGAGATAGTTCCTCATTTGAGATCTTGTTAGGCCAGGCTGTCACTGTGTGTGTGTGTTTGTGTGTGTAGTGTCAGGTATGAGGACCCAGGAGCTGTGGAGGGCCTCGCTGGAGCTCTGGACTCAAGGTTGCAGGTCACAGCGGGGGTACGTAGAAAACACTAACACACAAATGGATTTTAACAAGATATTTCCTTTGAATAAACAATGAATTGTTCTGTACAATGTATTAAACTGCTAAAAGACAGTGTCACCTGATCCTTTACTTTTCTTCTTAGGTGCCACCAGTGAAAAACTCTGTGCAGAATGATATTGACAAATGGCTATCCTGTGATATGGTAAGACTATCTACAGTATGTACAGTGCTCTTTTGCAAAAAAAACAAACTCTTTGACATGTGATAACAGTGTGATGTAATCTTTATTCTTTGTGTTTTGATGTGTTTGAAAATGCAGCAAGACCAGTCTGCAGTTAGTGAGGGAGTTTCCAGTGAAGGTATGTTGATTTCTCTAGTGGTCCATTGCTGCTATTTCTGTGTAAAGATAATGTTTCCTAATTCTTCCTCACACCTCTAACTTTATCTGTCCCTTTCAGAGTTTGATAAGTTTTTGGAGGATCGGGCGATGGCAGCAGACCACAGCGGCCAGACGACTCGCAGTGTGCAGCCCTCCACATCCAAACCAACGCCACAATCTAGCCAGCAAGAGAACAGATCACATGACCAGCTTTTTTCACTCTGAGTTTGGGAACAGAGAAAGAGGAGCAGGTAGATGTAAAGGTCAACATGCACATACCATCACACTGAAATATACGTCACACACTGTGCCAAGTCAGGTTGTCTCTGAAAGTACACACACACACACACACACACACACAATAAAACCTGTCACTACAGAACTGTTGCCTAATCAATTCATTGCATAAATGCAGTATTTCTTTGTTAATTCTGCTATTTGTTATGTTTATGTGGTTATAAACAACTTTATGTGACTGTATTTATGAAATGTATAATATGTTATATTATAATGTTGATGTAAACAAAACCTAGATTTGTGTTTACAGTTAAGCATAATGTTGCAAATATGTTTGATATTACACCAAAGTGTGCCTTTGACCCAGACAGCTGATTTTGTGCGAGAGAATAAATGGGGCAAACATGTTTCATCTGTCCTTCTTGTTAATTTGTTTTGCTATGTGATTATTTCGACTACCATGAGAGGAATTTACCCTGAAGCTTGTTTTTTAACTGATCTATAAAGTTGTGTGTATAAAGTTTGTGTGACGGAACCGACACAACTCGAGCAAATCGAGGTCAAATTATGTTCGCTGTGAAATGTGCAGAACTACTTACTTTATAGGAATTTGTTCAAGTTGAAGTATCAACACATGACGTGAAACCAAAGCTTCTCAGACTTGTCTTGTATTTTTGCAAATGGTACGATAGCCAAAACATCAGAGCCTTGAATGATAGGTGGGAGCTCAGGTGTGCTCTGGACACACTCAATAATGTGTCTGCTGTTTGTGTGATAAGGCACTAATTTCAGTATGTTATTGTTGAAGAGCCCAAGGATGTCTGGTGCTGAGTACACAGAGTCCCTGAGGCACCCAATAATAGGAAGACAGGGGAGCACCCAAACTAAATGAGTGAAAAGGAAGACCAGACGAGCAAGTTTTCATTCTTCTGTTCCAGACCATCCAAACCTAAGACCATGTTCAGACTACTCAACTGTGGAGTCTGTCTCTGCTTGATTTATGTGTCTGTCCTCCTACATGGACCTGTAGCCTTAACTTCAAAGGCTTCAACCCAGGATCAGCTTCCAAATGTGACAGAGGAGGACACAGGCTGGGATTCACCGTTTCTTCAGCTGAGAGCCAGTCTGCCATCTTACTCGCAGCCGATTCGTCCATACACCTTGCTGACAAACTCAGAAGACTACCACTACATGCCCAAATCTAGACATCGCCGTCCCTCTCGCCTCCTGCGTCTTCTAGGATCCTCTTTTGACCCATTCTGGATGTCTATAGATCAACCATCTGAGGCCTCCGGGATCTGGACTTTAGAGGGAGATGATGGTCCACCTCACTCACTACCTGCCAAATTACCCAACTACACCGCTTTCAGAGACAGGTTCAACTTGAGTGCCTCTCC
This sequence comes from Thunnus albacares, assembly GCF_914725855.1. Taxonomy (NCBI): domain Eukaryota; kingdom Metazoa; phylum Chordata; class Actinopteri; order Scombriformes; family Scombridae; genus Thunnus; species Thunnus albacares. Next base: position 9,584,136 of record NC_058108.1, on the reverse strand, counting down.
AGAGCTGAGAGAGGCTGCAACAAACCATCGCCAGAAGCTAGAAGAGGAAGCTGCAGGTCTGGACTTCGGTTTTATGCCTTCAGATGTTGTCAGCTCAGTCCGAGCCTGGCTGGTGCGCTCAGCCACATGTGGATTACGTTACCAGTGGGTGGATCTGGGCGCTGCTTTCTGGCCACGTTGGCTGCGGCAGACTGATTGTGAAAGATCAGACGGAGTGCGAAGCTGCTCCTTTCCCAGTGGGATGGAGTGCATTCGAGCTCAAACAGCGTACATAAAGATTCTGGCTTGGCACTGCTTGGAGATCAGAGAGGGAGAGGAAGGTGATGGGTCCAGAAGGATTAAGGCTAACAGGTCTGATGGCGGCACTGAGATGGGGACAAGTGAAGAAATGAAAAGGTGTTCATGGAGGCAGGTGCCGTATCCTGTGGTCACAGCTTGTACATGCTCATGTAAATGAATATTTTTCTCACCAGTGCTTCAAATTTTCAGCTCACCTGCAACCGGGGCTCCATATGCTTATGTGTTTTTTTTTTTTTTTTTTTTTTTACTGTGATTGAATTGATTTTACTCATGTAAGAAAAAAAAAGTCAAATTGCTTGTGCATCACTGGTATTTGTTTTAGGTAGAGTATAATAAACATATTTGCTCTTGATGGTTAAATACTTTCTCAAGAAAAGTTGTTACAACACCATTGCACTTTTCTAGACACCTTTTGCACAAACTGCCTTTGTGTTTAAGTAGAGATTACTTATTCACTTTCCTTATTTTGAGATAGCCTGGGGATTTGAACTTTCAACATTTTGGTCACATGCCTGCCTCTTTAAACTTCAAGTAAATGTCTTCTATTGCTAATAACATGGGTCCCATACTGCTATGTGGCTCATGCAACATTAACATTCATGTGGGAAAATATTGTATCCTTGTGTTTCAAGCAGTGGTTGCAATACTCTGTGATCAAGACTTGTTACTTCCTCTTTTTCACCTTTTCACAATTACTGTCTCATGGGTGAATCTGAGTTTCAGATTTTGTCCTTTTGTGCCATTTTAAGGTGTTAGTAGATAATTGCAGAAGCTGAAGCAGTTTTCAAAAGCCAACAGTGAACGTGTATGGTTTTCAGTCTGCTTTCTTTCTCATATGACATATGCAAAGCCATCGCTTGAAGTTGAAACTATATTTTTTATTGATGATTTATAATGCTATTTAATCATTATTCATCTGTATGATAATCACGTTACTATTAAAAAAGGTTTGAAAAAAGTATAACTTCCATTTGTCAGTTGTGCTTGAAATAAATGAAAATATTTAAAGTTCGATTAAAATCATTTTTCAGTTGTGAATGTGGTTCTGCACTTAAACATTTCTGATTCTCATCAATCAAAACAGTGAGGAAGCCTCATTACTGCCATCTAGCTTTTGTTAGTCTAACATCACTGTGACAACACTATACTATGAAAACAAATACCAGATAGTTCAACGGACTTTCAATTTATTCATTTTAGCTGGAAAATTTCACATCCATAAATAAATAAAGTTCTTGAGGTCTCGTTCATCATTTGAACATGATTGAATTTAGAAAGTATTTTGAGTCTATCCAACTTATTGTCATAAACAATAAGAAATGTGCACATACAGTTACAATTTTTGAATTTGGTCCAGTACTGAGTGAGATCACTGCAGCCGGCAGCTGCAAAACAGGCTGCAATGTAATCCTTTGAGGCAATAGCGCACCGTTAATGTATGTCCATTAAAAATGCTTGTTTTTGCCATTGTCCAGCTCAGAATGTTATTATAAGTGTCTGAAAGGACCATACAGAGAAACAAAATGTTTTTCTTTACCTTTCACTTGATCCCGTCAGTTTGTTGAGTTGTTGTTGAAATCAGCTTAATATTCATCCATGAAAGATTTGGAGAGAGGAGTGCCAAGAGGAGTTTGTTGTGTTGGAGTATTGAAAGCGTAGCTTTGTGTTATCTCAAAAGATTCATGGTTGAATATTTAGCTGATTTTGACAACTCAACTATGGCGAGATCTCAGAATGAGACTTCTCCTTGAGCGAGACTTGATTAGACACAATAACAAACAGAATGGATCAAGCTAAAGGTAAAGAAAAAAGTTTTATTTCTCTGTATAGTCCTTTCCATAATGTTGTCAGACACTTATAATAACAATCTGAGCCTGTCAGTGGCAAAAACAAGCACTTTTTGTGGATATACTTTGATTGTGCGCAATTGCCCCAAAGGATTACATTACTTTGTCCCCATTAGTCACTTAGACACAAAAAGATGGAAAAATAGGGTCCAGGTTGAAAAATACCAAAGTTTCCCTTTAAAGGAGCAGTGTGTAGGATTTAGTGGCATCTAGTGGTGAGGTTGCAGATTGCAACCAACTGAATATATCTCCCCTCCCCCTTCCCTTCAAGCATGTAGGAGAACCTATGGTGACTGCGAAACTCACAAAAAATGCAAAAGGCCCAGTCTCGAGCCAGTGTTTGGTTTGTCCGTTCTGGGCTACTGTAGAAACATGGTGGGCTCTGTGGAAGAGGACCCGTTCCCTATGTAGATATGAAGGGCTCATTTAAAGGTAATGAAAACACACATGATTCTTATTTTCAGGTGATTATACACTGATGAAAACATAATAATGAATATTATATTCCATTTCTGCCAGTTGATCCCCCTTGCCTGTTATATTATCTTTATTTCCTTATGATACATGTTTTCTGTTATTGTCTTATCGTCACATATTCTGTAAGTGACAGTTTCTATAAATAAAGAGATGGGGGAAAAATTATAGCTAACTCTCTTACTGTCAGTATTTTAATCTCAGACAGTTAAGACGTTGAAAGCCAAAGGTCCGACGAGCATGAAGGCAGCAGTCTGAGCTGTGACGTCACGTTCCAGCGTACACAGACAAGATGGCAGCGTCACTGGAAGACGAGTTTGAAGATGCGCCTGATGTGGAGCCCTTAGAACCAACACTGAAGAATATCATCGAGCAGAAATCTTTGAAATGGATATTTGTAGGTGGAAAGGGAGGTGTTGGTAAAACGACATGTAGGTGAGTGGAAGGAAAACGTTCATTAGCCTCCGCATATTGACTCAGGTTACGTTGGCAGCTAGCATAGCTAACGTTAGTTTTAAATAGCCGTCACCATAAAGTTAACGTGAATCTCAGTTATTTAATCCGATCTGTTACTTTCCATAATGTCGATGTAGCGAACGTTATTTTACCATCTTAAAACAGAAATAGTTTTACATTTCAAGCTAGCTAGACTATTAAACCAACGGTCAATTTGCCAGCTGGTTGATTGCTGTCAAGCCCTGTCACTAGCTAACGTTAGCCAGCTGACACATGGATTCACGTCTCTCTCAGATGGTTTCATAATAATATAACCTGCTTCTTTCCTCTCTTAACGGGAAAACTTTTCACTTTGTTGTAATTCAATGGACTTAGCTTGTACTAAAGTAAAGCACTAACTTAAGCTAATACGTTGTCGTTAGCTGTCAAGTCTGCTCAATATCTGACTCGATGAGGCCACAGAGTTAGTGATGCTGACAAAATCAGTTACGGCAGGACTGCACATCTGAGTCACTATTTATAAAGCAGGCCAGGTAATGCCTACAAAGTCACATATTTTTACGACCAAAGCATCGTGGATCTATTTGCCAAGCAGCTAGAAGCATTCAGCTAAAACCATTTAAGTTTAGAAAATGAATCACTTAGCTGGCTTTCTGTAATGCAGCGTTTAAGACTAGGAAAAGAGAACATGCATAACAACAGGCAGAATTTAGGATATACATATAAATATATCACGAGGTGCTACTGTGAAACACTGTCCTGTCCACCTACTAACCTGTCTGTCTCTTATGTCATTTTTCTAGCTGTAGTTTGGCTGTCCAGCTGGCTGCGGTCAGGGAGAGTGTCCTCATCATCTCCACTGATCCTGCTCATAACATCTCTGATGCTTTTGACCAGAAGTTCTCTAAGGTGCCTACTAAGGTCAAAGGCTATGACAACCTCTTTGCCATGGTAAGGCAACATGCAAGAAGCAAACACACAACACACAGAGTAAAGTGTAAATGTAACGATTGGGATAAAATTAATGATGTGTAGTCGAGAGGTATGATTACAGTTAACAGGTAAGCAAAAGTAAAAGTTACACTAGAAAAAACTATTGATGTAAACATAAACACTGATAATTTAATCAGTCAAGTAGACAGAAACGTAGCTACTTTTGCTTACAGTGATTTCTGTTGATGTTTCTTTGCTAAATGTCATGCACCTCATGAGGCCACTGACTGTTCAAGTCTCATGATGATTACACATCTAGGTCTCAGAAGCACAAGCCAGCATTTTGTAAGAAACTGAATGCCCAGAGGCCCTTAGAAATAATTGCTGTGTCGTGGTGCCACAATGTTCTGTGTGTTTGTGAGTGCAGGAGATTGACCCAAGCCTGGGTGTGGCAGAGCTGCCTGATGAGTTCTTCGAGGAGGACAACATGCTCAGTATGGGCAAGAAGATGATGCAGGAGGCCATGAGCGCCTTCCCTGGCATCGATGAGGCCATGAGCTATGCAGAGGTCATGAGGTAAGACAGTTGGATCAGTGCAAAGCCAAACCACCTTACACACATTACAAGTAGTGCCGATACAAGAGATACAGAGTTGCTCTACTTAACTTTTTCATGGCACTACTACTCAGCTGATCCAATGCATGTAAGCTTATTATCTGTTTCCCTCCATTCAAGATCTCTGCTACTTACAGACAATTTATTGTCATAACTCACGGTTCTGGTGAGACTTTTTAAATCCCCATCCTCACCCCATCTTTTAGTAGCTCTCTCACATGATTATGCTTCTCTCCCTTGTGTCTCAGGTTAGTGAAAGGAATGAACTTCTCAGTGGTAGTCTTTGACACTGCTCCCACTGGCCACACACTGAGGCTGCTCAACTTTCCCACCATTGTAGAACGTGGTCTCGGCCGCCTCATGCAGATCAAGAACCAGATCAGCCCTTTCATCTCCCAGGTGAAGAGGGACAAGCAGATACAGCCATTCATTGACCGTAGACGTTCACTAACTTTTATGTGACTTCATAGCCTCTCTTTCTTTCTTTCTTCTCTCGTTGTTTCTAGATGTGTAACATGCTCGGCCTGGGTGACATGAATGCAGACCAGCTGGCCTCTAAGCTCGAGGAGACCCTGCCAGTCATCCGCTCAGTCAGTGAGCAGTTCAAAGACCCCGTAAGTCACACAAATATAAAACAGTTGGAGTTATAACCTAAGCACATTTCAAAATAGCAAGTGTTACTATGCACTTTACCCCGTTATTGAAACAGTAATGTGTTTAACTTTTGCCCCAGCAATAGAGTTTGTTTTTTATTTCCACTGCAACTTGTCTCCTGATGGCAACTCCGTTATATTGTGGCTCAGCTACTCTATTGATCTGTTGCATTTACGCTGGCTCTGCAGATAACGTCTTAATGTCTTGACGTACCCATAATACATTAAATATTTAGAGCAACTCGACATTTGAGCTTGTTGTATTTGTTTGTTACTGTCTATGTGTTGTAACTCTTCTCATTCTTCCACTTGTATCCCTCAGGAACAGACCACCTTCATCTGTGTATGTATCGCCGAGTTCCTCTCCCTGTATGAGACGGAGAGGCTGATCCAGGAGCTGGCTAAGTGCCGCATCGACACACACAACATCATTGTCAACCAACTTGTTTTCCCCGATATAGAGAGGCCATGTAAAATGTGTGAAGCCCGCCATAAAATTCAGTCCAAGTATTTGGACCAGGTATGTAATTTGTATTTTGTGTTTCTGTTGTGGCAGCAGTTGCAAAAAAGTGTCTTGGACACCTTTAGCTTTTTATTAAATGTCACGTGTCTTTGCTCTTCTCCCTACAGATGGAGGACCTTTATGAAGATTTCCACATAGTCAAATTGCCGCTGCTGCCCCATGAAGTTCGAGGTGCTGACAAGGTCAACACATTCTCGAAGCAACTACTGGAACCATACAAACCCCCAAACAAGTGATCTCCATCCCCGCAGGACCTCCCCTTTCCCCCTTACAAGACCACACCTCTGCAGTCTGAACTCACGTCCTCTGAGCTCCCCCCAACCAGCCTCAAACCCCGCAGTAACGGCCTCAAGATGATCCACTCAGTCCTCAGCCCACCACCATCCAGAGCAGAGCGTGCTCAGTGCTACAGCGAGACACACGCTTTTAATGAAGGGGAGCTGATGAAATCATAAACACACACACACATACATGATCCACTACATTGTTACAGAGATAGGACAGTGCAGATTAGTGCTGCCTTACTCTCACCTCACCTTCTCTTTCCTTCATATTGTCTGTGTGGCAGTTGTACTATTCCTACTTTAGAGCATTTAACTTTTTCTCAAAAAAAACAAGAAACAAACTTCCCCTCTTCCATCCCACGCTGTGTCCAGCCTCAAAGTGTTCCCAGTGACGGTGCTGTGTATTCCAGGATAAAACGGCTTTCAGATGGTCGATGTTTATGCCTTGTTTAATCTGTGTGGTTTGGTGGCTGTGTCTGTTCTCCAGTTTGACTTCCATTTCACACATTCATCTCTCACACATCTGGAATTTACATCCAAATTTCTACAGATTCAGGGTGTGACGGCAGGGCAATGAAAACAAACAAAACACCTGTGGTCTTAAGTAAGTTTTGTCCTTGACCAAGACCATCCATGTTATTGCAATAAAGAAAACGAGAGCAGTCTCAAGTGTGTCTTTTCCCATTTGTCACAGTGATCATGGTGTAAATGCAGTTACCTAATGCCATCAAGATTTTGAATTAAGCCCTGTAGGTGGTAGCTATGTAATTGTTTGAACTTGACAGTCTTAATGGCCTCTGTTAATTATTTTAGGCCGCTGTGGTTGCTCCAGGTGGCATTTTGTCGGAGACGGCACCAGATTTATGAGATTCAAAAGCAAATGTGTGGTGAGACTCTTGATGTTTGAGCAGCTGGAAGCTAAATTTGAGTGAACCCCAACACCGCTGAACTCCCAGTACAAGGTTCCCATACAACGCTCAAAAAACTCTACCAATGCTCTTCGCTGTCAAACATTTTGTGTCCACCCTCATGTTTGCCGAGAACTGAATGGAAACACTATTGAAAGACATTAGTAGCCTTATTTAGTGCATTGTTAATTACAAATATATTGAATGTTGCTTGATCAAATGTTGAACAAATGAATGGTGAGCCCTGGTCATTGAATACTGGACTCTGATTGGCTCACCTGATGCTTCATTGTTTTCCTATATGTTCCAACAGAAAGATATAGATGACAGGTGAATTCATCCTCAAATAAAAGCATAATGTCCCCTCTGTCCCTGAATGCTTTTGAGTAAAAATAATCTGTTTTCTATAGATTTTCTTTAAATTATGTTGCGAGTGTTAATTAAACAAACTTGCCTCAGCTGAGAGCCTTTTGTGGTCATTCTTTTGATCTGCTTAATAGTTAAACAGTGTGTTAATTGGAGAAAAGCGCGCGCACACACACCAAACTGACAAAAGCATTAAGCCTCAGTTAACCTTCAACATCACAGTTCAGGAGCAATAAACAAACCTCCCTCTGAGATCATACAAAACTTATGTTTATACAAATGAGAGATGCATGCATGCAAAAAAAAAAGTGTGCCACTTCAAAAATGAACTTCACAGAAAATCCTTAGAAGTATTGTAGGCCTAATGAGCACCACAGGTACTATCCTTCCCTTAAAAGTGTCCTGGTAGGGAACTGTACCGGGAACAAGTGGGATTATTAAACCCCACTGGGATTTTTTTCTCATAAAACGAAAAAGTAAGTTTAAAAACATAAATAAGACGCATTTTGCTTCCAGTAATTTGGTATTTTATGATGTTTTTCCATAGATGATTATAAACCTGTAAGCGTGAAAATGGATTTTGTTTTCATATCACTCAACACGAATGTTTGCCATGGTCCACTTGCTCCCGTTTCATAATTCCCTACTGTACTGAACGGTCCTGTGCGCTCCTTGTGCCCCAGCGCTGCGGCCTGTCGCTTGTGGTCCATCACTGAGCCGCGCTCTCCCTGTCGGGGGCCGCGCTAACGAGCTCCTCCTCCTAGTTTTGGGGATTTACCCCGGGGCGCACTGACCACTGGACGCACCGAGGAGGCTCCGAGGATTACTGCCATGCAGCCGACCGAGCCTCGAGTTAACCGAGCTGACGCCAGGGGATATCAGGGTTATGCGCTCTTTAGCAAAACACCACTGGCGAGCCTAGAGAGCCGCACAGAGAAGACTATACTGCTGAGTGGAGATATGAAGTCATTTCTCCAGTGGTGCCAATTACGCACAGAGATGCGCTGACTAACTTGCACATCCATCAAGACGAAACACTACAAAAGGTAAGGAGATACTTTCTTTAAAGACAAAAAGCATTGGCTCTAACATAATAGTCTAATCATTTAGTTTCATGCAATAACTTAACCCTCCTAATGTGTTAGAAAAGTGTTTACACCTTTAGTGTTTGCGGGTCAAATCTGACCCGTGATTGAATTCATTAAAAAGCACTGAGAAAAAACACTAATTATCATCCAGTAAAATGTTTTATCTGCTAAGTGACTTATTATTCATCCATAACCATAATATATACATACTTACTTTGATATTTTATGTTCCTTAGACCACATTTAACTTACAATGTACAAATCGTTTTTAGTTTAAAATAAGCACAATTTATCTATTTTATTGCTTATGATGAACAGAACAGGTAAATAAGACCCTGACATGATGTGACAAACAAAATAATTCCTAACATAACTTGTTTATATTTTCTTATACGTTGAAATGAGCAATTATTGTTACATCTGTTGCATTATGGGTCAAAATTGACCGCATAGACTTTGCTATGAAAAAAGGAGAAAAGTCAATTTGATTTCCTCAAACAAAATTTTATTTTGGTCAATCACACAAGTGTCATCTCCACCATGTTGTGTGTGTGTGTGTGTGTGTGTGTGTGTGTGTGTGTGTGTGCGCGCGCGCGCGTGTGTTCACGCTGTGCCAGGTGTATGGTGAGATGTGAGAAATAAAGCGTGAGAAAGTCTGCTAAATACAGCTGGGGAACAGGAGATCTCTCTCTCTCTCTTTGTATATGTTTGTGTGTGTATGTATGTATGTCTGTGTGTGTGTGTAGGGTGTGAGTGAAAGAGTGTGTGTGTGTGTGTGTGTGTGTGTGTGTGTGTGTGTGTGTGTGTGTGTGTGTGTGCGTGGGATCATATTTGCTGCATACCACTCTACAATTGAATTCAAGTCAATATACTTTCTTGGCATGAAACATAATTTTAATTTTACTACACAATATGTTTATACTATTTTTATAGGATTTCATTACTATTATTTTTGTTTTATTGTAATTTTTGTTATTCATGTCATTCAAATTTGACCCATAAAACAACAGATGTAACTTTTCTTTAATAGGCATTAAAAAGTGACTCCTGTTACTCCTGACCACCTGTTCACGGCCTCTGACCCGCTTTTGTTCTCATTGCAGGTGCAATTACAGACTTGATTCCTTACAGCTCTTTTCTTCTGAGGATCTATAAACTGGCTGTCACCAATGACTGTCACGTACACGGCCAGAGTTGCTAATGCTCGCTTCTGTGGCTTCTCCAAGCTGCTCTTGGCCTGGAAAGGGAGCATCTACAAGGTGTTATATAAAGAGTTCCTGGCTTTCTTTGCCATGTATACTGCCATTAGCATCACTTACAGGTAGGACAGAAAGAGCTTTAGGACATACTGGTCCCCGAGATGATCTGTGCTGTGATTCACAAATTATTAGTAAACTCTGGATCATTTTTTATTCTTTTAGATTTTTCCTGTTTGATGACCAGAAGAGGTATTTTGAAAAGCTGGCAATTTATTGCAACCACTATGCTAGCCTCATCCCTATGTCCTTTGTACTGGGTAAGCATTAATGGTCATTGTCAAATTTGAAACAACAGAGGAGGGGGCAGGATTAGAGATACTGTATATAATAATAAATATATGAGAGCTCTTTGATTTTTACCTGTTTGGGACTCTAGAGGGTAGTAAGCATGAATACACTGACAACTTCTCATAGGTTTAGGTTTCAGCTCTGGATGGCAGGACCTCTCCTCAATATATTTATAACCTGGGGGCCATATCCATCCATATCATTCTATCTCTGTGCAATATCTACTATTAGTTGTACTAGGAAATATTTGTGTAATACACATTTTCGCAAGGATTCCTCAACAGAGATGGGGTACCAACCTACTATTCTAACAGACTGCAAAGTGTATTTTTCTGCATTTTCTTTTTTCCATTAATTCATTCTTTTCTCTCTTTCTTTGTGTATGCATATACAGTAGGCTAAAATACTTGATAACACTTATATACAGTTTGCAATAAGTCAAAATTATCTGACAATAACAGCTATTTGGTGTATCTGCTGGGAACTATTTTTATTACTATTTTTAATTTTGCTGGGGACCCCTGAGACCACAGTTGAGTTGAGTCCCTGGACCACTTTTAGCTCCTCCTTCAAGGTCTGATGTAAACACCTGCATCTCCTCTCCACTGGTGCGAGCAGGTTTCTATGTGACCCTGGTGGTGAACCGGTGGTGGAGCCAGTACACCAGCATCCCGCTCCCTGACAGGCTCATGTGCGTCCTGTCAGGGGGTCTCCAGGGGAGCGATGAGCGAGGCCGCCTGTTGAGACGCACCATGATGCGCTACGCCAGTCTGTCGTCCCTGCTCATCCTGAGATCTGTAAGCACAGCTGTCTTCAAACGTTTCCCCACCATGGACCATGTAGTAGAGGCTGGTGAGTGTGTAAGGACAGGGGAGGCAATGGGGATGGTGGGGCTCAGCCTTAGTTATGTTATACGGGTGTTCGTGTTATTGTGTCCACCCCTGTGCTGTTACTGTACAAAAAAAACCCCAACCTTAAATCATTTGTTTGTTTGTTGGCTTCTGTTCTACATTACAACCTATCTGAGTTTGTCAGCTTGACTTTTCTCATACTGTACTCAAAACGTGACAGGAAGCAATGTGATCAGTCACACGCTCACGTCATGAGAGTGTGTTTCTTCCTCTCCTGAACATTCCCTACACCAGCAAGTGCAGCAGAAATCACAGAGACAGGCACATCATGAAACTCACTGGTGATAAACAAAAGATATCAAATGTCTGCAGCAAGCTCATAAGACACTGGTGTGGCAATCCCCTCCTCAATGTTTTCTGAGTTAAACCTGTTGCATCTTTTGGTGAAATCAAAGTTTGATTTACACTGTGACATTGTTTTACAAAGTCACAAACATTATGTCAGAGTGATGTGATAAGATAGAGCTAAGACATCTTCACTGAACACATTCAATCAGTTCTCGCTCACTTTATGTCAACTTCTTTGGACAAATAACATCTGACTCAAAGAAAAGTTCAGGCTTAGGACAAATGACACTGATTTGATGTGATGTCTTGTTGTATTCCTACCTACATGCCAGCTTTGAAATGAAATTGAAATGAAATGAGTCGTGAAGTTATTAGTCTGCTGTTTCCTTTTGAACAAAATCATTGTGCAGGATTCATGACGAGAGAGGAACGGAAGAAGTTTGAGGGCCTCCACTCGCCTTATAACAAATACTGGATCCCCTGCGTTTGGTTCACCAACCTGGCTGCTGTGGCACGTGGCGAGGGCAGGATCAAAGATGATCACACACTAAAACTGCTGCTGGAGGTGCACCATTACACACACACACACACACACACAGGTGTACTGATTTATAAGTGAAACTACGGTTCTTGCGTAGATTGGTTTAAGATGTATATTCACACAGTTATACAGTTAAATGATCTCAGACAGCTTAATGTTTGTGTGTGAACAGGAGCTGAATGCGTTCAGAGGGAAGTGCAGCATGCTGTTTCATTATGACATGATCAGTGTTCCCCTGGTCTACACTCAGGTAAGCAGCTTGGGAAGTGGCACGCTGGAGGTGGAGAAGCCATGGTAAATTGCATTTGAAAGTAACCCAACACTGAAACACCTAACTATCCTAGATAACTGAACAATACTTAAAGATCCCCTCCAGACATGTAATAAGACATAAAAATACTCTTCTTGGAACAATAATGTGTGTCTGATATGGTTTTTCCACAAAAAAAAGTGTAATTACCACGTTAAAATCCTTAAATTGACATCTTCTCCTTCTCTCTCATTTAAAATGACAGAATCTAATAGAATGCAAATATATTTCTTTTCAAAAGCTTAATTGCAGAACATAAGACATCGCCTACTTCAATATAAAAGTCATTCTCAGTGTTTGTGCACTGGGGGGTTCAGGTTTCCACATCAAACTAGTGTAAATTGCACACTGGACCACAATTGGCTTCAAAAAAAGTTGTGAAGCCACAAATCATGCTCAGGGGCCTGCCCCTTAAAATCAGATTTTTAATGAGTACAGAGAAACTTTCCACGTTCAACAGATGAAAGTGAAAACAAACTCTGCACATACATCATTCTGCACCATGAAGTTCAAAGATCCAACTGTAGGAACAAGAAGAAGAACACATTAATGAGTGCAGGGGGACGTAAAGGTTTATGTTATGACCATCTGTTAGGATTATGTCAGTTTTCACCAACAGTTTGCTTAGTTGAATGGCTCTCTTTACTGCAGTTCCTATGAGCCTTGGTGACCGTTGCAGTGGAGAGGATGCCACTCAGAAGTGTGTATCAGGAATGTAGCGTACTGAGAATGATTTATTATCAGGAATAAAACACTGCACCATAGCTGCTAAATTGATCTCCGAAAGTAGATCTGAAGCATCTAAATTGAAGCTGATAAAGTTCTGCAAACTGTCACTGCCTTTAGTGGTGTGCAGAGCAGATTTTAAAGCTCAGTAACTACGTTTCTGACTGCAATGCTCCTTCGCTCCTGAAATTTTTATATACACATGGTTTGTTGATAAGAAGTGAAAGGTACAAAACCTTTCACTTTTTATCAACAAACCACATTTTTTTCAACACAGCTGCTATTGCATGATATGATGTTTCAAGCAGAATTTCATGACCATCTAAAAACAGGAAAATGTTGTCTATAGGAAACACAAATACGACAAATATTTCTTTAACCCTTGGCTGCCCAATATAAATCTGCCAACTACTGTACTCGTCTATTCCTGTCTTACTGAGCAGTCTGGTCACCTGGACTTTGCTTTTACAGACCATTTTCAAAGAAAATACTTTGACTTGTCAAAGCAGAAAAAGTACAGGTGTAATTAAAGACGTTAATGATGGCTGTTCTCCATTTAGGTGTGTTGGTAAGGCAGCTTGACAAATATCATTAGCTCAGCTAAATGTAATTAAACCCTCATTAATGTTAGTAGTTGCACCTGTTTGGCAGGTCACATTGTCATATTGTTTGATCAGAGTTGGGTAATGTTACCTTTTATTTTAATTAGTTACATGGTAACATACTGCAACACTACAAGTTCAAGTACAAGTTCATGATTAAGTTTTTGGAGGCCTTTTGTTTTATACCACATGCCATAATTGAAGAAACTTATAAGATATTCTAACCTGTTAGTTGTTACCTATATCTGCCCTGCAGGTGGTGACCTTGGCAGTGTACAGTTTTTTCCTGGTGTGTCTAATTGGTCGACAGTTCCTGGACCCTGGTCAAGGCTATCCAGGTCATGACCTTGACCTCTATGTGCCCATCTTTACCCTGCTGCAGTTCTTCTTTTACGCTGGATGGCTCAAGGTCAGACAGTGGGTCAAATATTGAATGTTCTCCTTTAACAAGTAGAGTGTAAAGATCCCGTAGTTTTGTTATAAAAGTTTCTGTTTTGTCCTGAAGGTCGCCGAGCAGCTGATCAACCCTTTTGGAGAAGACGATGATGACTTTGAGACAAACTGGTTGATAGACAGAAATTTCCAGGTTTCTTAATGCTGTCTCTTTGTCTTAGGCCATATTATTGAATACTGTTTACTTTGCCAATGTGTGAGACTTTGTGTGCACTCAGTAATTCAGTTCTGTTTGCGACAGTTTGCAAACAGGTCTCGTCTTATGTTTCATGTTTTTTGGAAATTAAGTTTATTTCCATTTTTATTGTGGATACTTGATCTGTGTGTGTCTGTCTGAATTTCACTCTGCAGGTGTCGATGATGGCGGTGGATGAGATGTACGGAGATCTGCCAATGATGGAAAGAGACCGCTATTGGAATGACTCTAACCCCAGACCACCCTACACTGCTGCCACTCTCTTTGTTCTCCGCAAACCCTCCTTCCAGGGTTCCACTTTCGACATGGCGTAAGTTTCTCGGTTTTACCTTTTCATTGTATGTGTACTCGACTTGTGAGTGTGACTTTCACTTTGAATCCCCCTGCTTGCTGGGAAAGTCTCGGTGGTGAAAGTGAAAGTGTTCATACCTCATTCGAAAAGTAAGTAGTGTGATGTTGTCAGGTCTGAGGAAGAGTAACAATCCATTATCTACCCTCGATAGAGTATGACACCAACCAACAACTTAATGTCTGATCTAACAGAAATCATTGTGACATTTCTGGTGCCATTTGACAGGATTCCTAAGGAGGAGATGCACTTCCAGCCTCTGGAGGACATTGCTGAGAACCTGGAGGAGTCAGGCAGTCGTCACCCCAACATGGCCCTCTTCAACCGCCTCCTCAACGCAGCCCCCTCCCCCACTGGCCTCATGGGAGGGGCTCTTCGGCGCACCTCAGCCCAGCTTCAGAGGCTACGCCACTCCCCCAGCATTGACCAGTGCACCAGCGATGATGAAGACAATGAAAGTTGTAAGATAGGTAAAGGGGGGTCTCTGCCATCAGGGCTGGGGCAGGACACCCAGAGCACCGTGAGTAGTTTTAGAGACGAGAAGAGCGCCACAACGCCTCTACTGGAGATTCAGTTTGGGGCAGAGCAGGAGAAGCGAGGAGTGCACCCTGCTTTCAACCATGGGAAGCTGGGGAGGGGAAGGGATGGGAGGGGTGATGAAGATGGCCAGACAAGGGACGAAGGAGAGAAAACAGAGAGTACAAGGGGGGAGATCCAAGCTCCTGTGTCACTACTTCCTCCCGCCCCCTCACAATCCAAAGAGACTCCAGCCTCTGCCATTCCAATCACCTCCCGTCACCCTTCTGCCTTCCTGTTTAACCCCACTGCCCACTCCAGTCTGGAGCACTGCAGCTCGCAGCCAATTATCAACCAGAACAGAGCCGTACCCGCCATTCCCAAACCTCCTTTTGGTGGAAACAAAATGTCCTTCCTCACTGTGCCATCTTATAATGAACCTCAACGTTTTCGCAGTGTGAGCATGGGATCAGAACTCACTGGGTCTTAGGGGGGGACAATGGTTTATGATGTTGTCATGAACTTTTGACTCTTTGAAACTATAATGCTCGATTCAGTGCACGTTTACGATAATGAAATTAGTCATAGATAAGGAACCGTGCTTTCATTTTTACTTTGAGTATACAGCACCTTTGGGGCAGTTTTTGGAAATAAGATTGTTCAGATTTTCCCAGATTTTCTCATAAAAACTTTCCAAAACATCCTCCCAATTCACTGCTGACTTTTCAAAGTCAACTGTGAACTGTACAGAATTTTAACACATCATCTGGGACCTGGGAAAAGTTTGGTATTTGATGGCATTTTGAAGGAATACTCTGACATCACGGAAGATTCATAGTCTTACTGAGTGTGGGAGAAGAAAAATATTAATTTAATACCTGTATGTTCAGTACAGAGATTACATGTTTGTGCTAAGCTAGGCTACACAAATTTCATCAGGTTTAGCCTAGCTTTGCATAGAGACTGGAGGCAGGGAAAATTGGCCTCTATCACAAAAAGGAAAAAAAACACATTCCAGAAAGTGTCTTATTTACATTTTTGTGTTTTTGCAGCTAGCAAATCACTAACCAGTACATCCAAGATTTATGAAAGTCTACAAAGCGTCAGTGTCGTCTATTTTGTTGTTGTTGTATTTTTCTTGTTAAATACAGAAAATACAACATAATAAGACAGCTTTGGAGTTTTGCAGGGTATCTTTGATGGAATCAGGCTAGCTCTTTCTCTTAGAGCTTAATTTGTGCTAAGCTAGGCTAAACACATTGCAGAACTACCTCTGTACAGTACTGAAGAGATGCAATTGAAACCAGTTGTTTCTCAAAATGAGAAACTAAATGTTCAGGTTCTTCAGTTAACATCTTGTAGAAAATATTGCTTGTCACTACTTAAATCTGTATTATATAAAGATGTAGCCTAATCAAAATTTATCCTGGAAATGGTGCCGAAAAGAAGACAAATGTGTTAAAACTGTTTTCTTTTTCACTTTATTTACCTTGATTACTAAAATAAACCTGTAAATAGAATGATCTCTAATACATTATCTTGTGTATTTTCAAAAATGTAAGTTAAACAAATAACAAATGGAAAGAATGAATGAGTTAACAAAATAGCTTTACAATGATGGCATGAAATGAGTCATTGTTTTGCATTGTTTCTAATGGAAATTGAATCTTACCTGTAAAAATAAAATTTGAAATATCACACAATGAGGAATGGAACTGACAATCTAGTGATTATTTACAGGATATACATGTATGTACATACATTTAGGTATAATACAGATATAAAAACATAATCAATGACACTTCTTTAGTTTCTATCTAGTTCCAAAATTACAAAATTGTCACTTTAGTACCACATTTTACCAGCAGGGGGTGATAGCGGCAAACCAAACAGAGCACGTACAGAGAGACCTTCTCCCACATCTGCCCATGAGAGGAGGAAGCTGGGCTCTCCATGACGATGAAGGGTCCTACCTGGGCTGCAGGGAAAACACCCTCCTGGCCTGGGTGGACTGCCTCTGCTTAGCCAGGAAAGACTGGGCAGTGCCTGGAGTTCTGGAGTCCTCACACAGACTTTGCTGCTGCAGAGCAGAGGACTGAAAGAGGCAACAACAACTGTCAGCTGTTAGTGAAAACATTATAATACTCTAATGTAGGCATGTTAACCAGATCCTACCGACATCCACTACCACTAATATTTGAGTGCTACTGCAACTACTATCACTGCTGTATCAGCATAGATTAACCTGATAAAATGTCACTGAATGGAGTACCCAGATAACACAAAGTCAAAACAAGACCGGGACTCAATCCCCTTTCGTGGCGTGGTTGTGGGAAGCCAGTGAGGGATAGCATGAACTCTGTCTATGGTCCATCCTCCCAGTGAAGCTCCTCACTGGTAGCTGAGAAGAAGACATCATGTGTACTGGAGAAAGCATAACGATGTCTGTATGTTTCTCACGGCCAAAAGTGAATTTAGTGATTAAAATGACTACAGTTCAGGGGAAATTGGTGATAACCATCCAAACTGGGGTAAAAAGGGGCGTATGAAACATCATGCAAAAAAATCTGGCCTTATTTAAAGTGGTAAATTTGGTGTGTAGCTGTGATTCAAGTGTTCAGAGTGAGTCTGATTTTGAGTGAGCATGAGTTTTTCCTGACCCATTTAGAGTTGTTTGAATACAAAAGAAAAGCTTTGACAAAGGCAGACATCATTTCATCTAAGCAACAACTTACAGTGTTTGTTTCTGTTAAAACGGTTTGATTCACCATGATTGAACATGTGCATATCATTTACCAATATGACACAATGTTATGGCATATCGTTACCTCTCAAATACTTATGACAAATGGCACTTGACTGTAAGTGATTAAAAGTTCAACGAATAACAGTTATGAGTTATGAATAACAGTCACTCTTCCCTTATTTACTCACCATACTTTGCCAGGCTGTAAGAATCAGTTTCTCCTCCTGTTCCCATCTGGACCTTGTATTATCTCCCTGAGAGTCCTGTCCATTTGAAAAGTGTTTTACCAGGACAGTTTAACACAATGACATTAGACAAAGGTACTTCAGAGAAGTATCAGAGTCTGGACAGACACTAACTCACCTCTGCTGTCATAGTATCAAACGGTCTGGCTTTCTCGTTGCTCGTCATTATTTGAGATCACAACACAGTCAAAGCCAAGCAGAATATAGCAAACAATAAAACAAACAAACAAAAAAGAAATGTTTGCGTGACTGACCAACTTGTACACCAACGGCCCCCTGACCTGCCCCGGCTCTCTGCAGCTCAGTGCTGCTCCTGGCTGTGTTTTGCAGCAGAGGCCCTGGTTTTGTTGTGTGGCAGACAGAACAATATGGAGAGGTGCTGCAGGCTTAAGTGCTCTGGCTCCTCTCCACAGTCAAAGATGCCATCCTGCTGACTTGGGCACATTCACTGTTGGACATTCAGTCACTGAGCTGGGGATTAGTGGGTATAACACAATATAATTAGCTCAACAATAGATATGGCTTCTTGTTGAAATGTAGGAGTATAAACGTGGGTATCTCAAAAGCATATTAGCATAGGACTCATGTTTGTTGCCCTGATGGTTGGCCGGATTAAGGAATAAAAATGCATTGATGAAAAGAATAAGAAAAGAATAAGAAGGAATTTTGTTTATACTTGTGTCAGTCGTGTCATATCATGCTCTAATGTTTCCACAAAGATCCATGAGTTAGTGTGCACATTTGTTTGTCTGTTTTACTGAGTCATTACCAGTTTCAGTGACCCAGAAATACCGTAGTTCCCCTGATTATCAGTTGACCAGCATCAAAAGCCAGCATTATCAGCATATCAGGCAAGATCAAGCTATAGAGAAAATCTCTGGCCGCTAGTGGCTGAATGTGTTCAGGAGGTCTCTATTTCCTGTCTCCCAGAGACAGTTTTAGCAAAGGTCAACCCATTCCAGTCTTTGAGCTGGCTTCAGGGGAAATGTGGTTTATGTTTTTGCCATTAAGTGTGAAAACATAAGTGTGGGGGAGGATTTCAAAGAAGTGTGTGTGTGTACATGTTTCTTTGGAACCAGGAGCACTGAGGTCAGCAGGCAGGCTTACTGAAACTATCTAATTACGACTGAAATCAGCTCTGCAGCTCCTCACGAATGGTTTGACCATATTTACCACATGGTAAACTGTATTTGCACACATTTCACTTATTGCTGTATGTATACAGCAGGTTGCTACTTTCTGCTTGTGGGACTTTGTGGAAGACATGCGCTTCTGAAACGGAAAAAAGTGAAAGAAACAAAACAGACATAGAAAAATGTGGGAAGAAAAGAAACCTTCGTAGACAAGTTTCTTGAAATCTGCCTCATCTGAAACCTGCAAATGTTTACTCTCTTAAGAGAGACGCAGTTCACAAGGCCACAACAGACACACCAAGCGCCACAGATTCCTGTTAGCTAGCAGGGCCTGAACATCTGTTGTGAAATCTCCCTCCTACTGCTGTAGTTTCTGAGCTACAGTCTCACACACTGAGATTATGAAAGATTTCTGCAAAATCACAATCACTTTGATTGCATCAGAAAAGTCCTCTTTATTGCACATTTGGTCTTATTTTTGTACTTTTGTCCAATGGGGGATAAAAGCTCAATGGTCAGATGATCATATAGTTGTAAACATGGCAACAGTTCGACCAGGTTACCTAAACCACTTCATTTGGAGGTAAAACTGAAAGTGAGCACACCTGAAATGTCAATAATCATTGCACAGGAAAACTGTGGGTGTGCAAATCTACTGTAGGTACTGTAAGTCCAAGTTCAACCAGAAGGTCAGTTTTTTTAATGGTTGTAGATTACAGTAGGCAGTTTGGTTAATAATTTGACTGTTTACCTTTGTTTTCTCTTTGAGATATGTTTGATTAACCTGCAGGTCTGTTTAAAACCTGTAAGTCATGTGACTGTTTATGTTTCTCACCCCGTCAGACTCCTTTTAGCAGTGTTGCCTACTGAGTACAATATGATTATTACCTATATAAATGATGCCAAACCTACAAAAGTAAGACCTAGATTGTATGAAACCAGAATTTTCCTTTATACAAAAGACTAAAGAATACAGAGCGATGCTGCATTCAAAGACAGTTTGAAAAAAATATCATAAAAATATGGTTTAACTGAATCACAACATTTTATTAATGAGTTTTATCTATGATGTGTATGAGGTGTTATGATGTAGGAATTGGTCACTGGAAAGTGAAAGAAGGTTGTATTGTTAAAAATAGAAACATATCGGAAATCAAAATTACACCCGGGCTTTCATATTCCTCTTCACAAAATAGAAAAATAAATAAATAAAAATAATGAAAATACAAAGCAAAAAACATACACCTCCTTTAAAATCAGAGAAAACATCTCAGATATCTGTTGTTTCATATCCTGTAATTTCAAAAAGTACAGATAGAAATAGGACATGTTTTTTAGGAAAAACACCTACACCCATGAAGAACATGAAGAACATAACACGCACACAGTAATGCCAGTAAATGCACACATGAAAACAGGTCATTAGTACGACCACAAGATTTGTATTGATTAGTTTGTTTAAACACACACACACGCATACAAGTACACGTACACACACAAACATGCACACACTGTTTATAACTGCAACTTGTTGCCTTTGTTTGCACATTATGCAATAATAGGATCAACCGTACTCTTTCAGCTGAATAAACACACATGTGACTCCAGTCAGTGTTTATTGTACCAATTCTAACTCATTTGTTTTTGTCTGGCATGTGTGTGTGTGTGTGTGTGTGTGTGTGTGTGTGTGTGTGTGTGTGTGTGTGTGTGTGTGTGTGTGTGTGTTTGTGTGTTTGTGCGTGTGTGCGTGTGTGTATTACAGGCACTCCCTGTCTTACACACCCTGCTTCATGAAGAAGTATTCTGTACATAAGGACCTGTCTGTCTGGTTCTCTCTAGTTGTGTGTGTGTGTGTGTGTGTTTTTCTATCAGCCCAGTCTGTTACAGGCTCGTTCTTCCTCTCTGTGTCACACACACATACAGTATCTTTTTGGCTGTCTATTGTACTAACTTTATTTAAAGAAGACAACTTTATCAGTACTGTCTGATCCAGAATGAATCAACTGTTTGTTAATGGTCTGTCTGTGTGTAATGTTATCAAGATAGATGAAGTACAGAGACTTGTTTTTGAAGTGTATGTGTGTGTGTATGTGTGTGTGTCTACAATATAGTGTGAGTTTATCACCCAGTAGATGAAACATTTCCTTGATTGTCTTTTTCCGTGTTTAATTGTTTCTAGGTAATTCTCGCTTCCCTAAATTGTCTCCTCACTCCTAGTTTCCATAAAACACAGCAGCAGTTCAGGCCTGTGATTGCGCACAAACTAGAGTATTACGTTGTTCTCTACAAACAATGTCAATCACATTTAGCTACAGTGCTTGTCAGGGGTCTTTGAGTGAATTTCAGGGGGTTTATATTAAAAGTACAAGTATTTTACTGCCTAAACATCAGCGCATTGTGCAAGGACTATATTGTTCATGGATTTTTCCCTACGCTCTGCTGGCATCAACTCACAGTTATATAATTCTGTACCAAGTTATATTTAACAACATAAATCTTCTCAGATGCAGTTCCAAAGGACTAATTTTTAAATCTAATTAAAATGGGGTCCACGGTCTAATGTGGATCTATTTTTTTTGGCATGAGTGAGCTGTGGGTGGAGGTGAGAAGTCTTTGATATGGAAAACTCAGGCCTTTTTCATGAAATCAGTTCAATTTAAAGGTACCATACGCTCATATTTTTTCTTTCTGTTCCGATTTGTCCCTAACAAGCACTTCACACCTGTCACAGCGCAGTGTACATGTTGACCACTGTCTGTTTCACTGCCAGCTGCCTCCTGCAGCAACAGCCTCACAGCTTCCTCCGCCGCAGCCCTCAGTAGCGGAGGATCTGAAAACTGGGCAACGTCTCCAAAGTCAGACTGCAGGTTATTATCTACCTGAGGATGTTATTATTTCTGGATAAGGTGGAGCAGACTTGACAGATGGGAGGGATCCACTACTGCAAGCAAACTGGACTTTAAAAGGATCATTATATTGTGACGGCTTTGACATTAAAGAACCATTCTTGTGGTTTTTGATTTTTTTCTGCCTACTAACCATAAATTGCCTACATTACCCCTGACTAGACAGACAGGTAATGAAAAGGTATAAAAATCAACAATGAAAAAACAAAAAAAAATTCAAGCCTGGTTCCAGACATCTGAATCACTGCCCACATCTCAGTGACATGAAGTGAAACAAAATGACAATTCAGTCTGATTATCAGGTCAAAGACATTTGTAATTCTTGATATAAAGAAATTCTTGATTTGTGACACATCGAAAGAAGGTTTGACTTTTAGACTACAGAGATTTTCAAGCTGTCTGGAAATCAAGAACGCCTACAAAGAAGAGGTCAAAGATCTGTGTGTGCGCAGTTACATTCAGATATACTACGATGAACTACAGAAACAGGCTGGTTTAATGGTTTCCCTAAAGAGAAAAGGCCTTGTTTGTATGTGATTTAGGTGACATTGAAGACAAAGTCCATTTATTGTTTAATTGCTCATGTGATGATAACATACATAAGATAAATAGATGGATGATTATAAACAAGACAAAGACTATAAAGAGTATAAAATAATTAACTAACTAACATAGTCACTGTTTCTTGTCTTTAAAAGTTGCTGATTCATGAGTCGTTGGTGGCCATATGACTAGAATGTAATTTTAACAAAAATAAAGCAAACAAATGAAGTGACACCAAAAGCCTGCTGTGAGGTAGTAAATCAATATTAAACTACAGATCGGTGGCAAATTAACATATAATTATTTCTTATTTCTTTGATTCATCAAAGCATTCAGTGAACCCTTGTTCCATATATGAAAACATTTGAGTTCTTTATGTTTCTCCACTCATTTATTCAGATTTTTCCTGTAATTTTTAACCAATCTATTTATGATAAGTTTTGGAAAATATTCTCATTTTTTGTGGTTAAAGCTGTAAACACGTAAAACAATGGCATGACCCTTTTAATAAGAACATGTTGAGAAATCCAGCAGCAGCTGCAGGGATGCACATCTGCATTGAGAACAGATGGGGAAGGGAGGAGGTGGGGTGGGGAGCGGGACAGCAAACAAGTGTACTTGAGGGCTGAGGGGTGACTAGTTAAGGGCTGACTCCCTGCCCTGACCTCTCCTCCTCCTCCTCCCTTTATTCCCCCTCTCTCGCCTGCTTCCATGTCACCCCTGGGCTCCCTGATGGATGCTGACAGTAACGGCTGTCCTCTGTCCCCCAACACATCACCCCACCTCCGCCATCTCCTCCCCCCCCTCCTCCCTCCTTCACTCTGCCCTCTCGCTCTTGCCCGTTCAGCACTGACCACAGTGACCTCGCTTTGGAAGTTGGCGTCCTGCGGCTCGGCTCTGAGCTTCTTGGGTGGCAAAATGTCTGAGCCCAGCTGTCAAAAGCACATCTGGGATGTGATCTGCCACTCATCCATGACTATTAATCTCTGGTAGACAGTTGTGTTTCTCAGTGCTACAGGCAAATAAGTACATGCCTCTGAAAAACCCAAATGGAGTTTTACTGCATGTATCAATACTTGTCTTGTGATTCAACTGCAATGAAACGTAAGAGAAATTTTTGGGATGAGTCAGTTTGACACCTGTGCTAAGACAACGGTTACACAGTGTATCACGTATGTGTAGAATTATCGTCACATGTCAATCAGTTCTATAAACTGGGGTGTGGCAACACACACACACACACACGTACACACTCCTTCCCACTTCCTGTTGTGCAATTTCATAAACCACCGATGTGAGGACTGAACTTGTTGAACTGGATAGAAGATGGCAGGTAATCAGCACAGAAGCTGGAATGGAAATAAAACTGGGGCAAACTTACTTACACAAAAACACACTCCACGTTGACATGGGTCAGTAATGATGAAGTAAACTTTATAAAATAGCAGATGAAGGGGGGAGAAAGTGGAGGATGTCATCTTTCGGATGGGACATGCATTATTCATGCTGTCAGTGGGGACGATGGTGAAGTCACAGGAGTGTAAGTAATATCGTGTGTCACATAAATCAACAGCAATGATGACCTCATTTTACCGCCGTCCACACCCACACACTTTAAGAAGCTCCACATGCGTGAGGCTTCATACACACGTACACACACACACCCCCAACCACATACACACACACACACCTTAAAAACATGTGTGCAATTATGTTTGTCTTATACTTTTTTATGTAATAATGCACGTAAATTATGTTTACAAATAGGGTGTGTCCGTTTCCGCTTTCTCTAGAAGTACACCAGTACAATCTCTGCCTCTCTCTCTCTCTCTCTCTCTCTCTCGCTCTCTCACACGCACACAGTCAGTGGTGGAAGAAGTATTCAGGTTCTTTACCAAAGTGAAAGTTTAAAAACGTTATGTTAAGTTGACACCAAGTTGTTAAGGCCTTTAATATTGATACCATTGATGTATAAGTTACTGTTTTAACTGGTCAAAGTGGAGCTAGTTAGCTAATTTAGTGCAGTGGTTCTCAACCTGGGGGTCGGGCCCCCTCCAAAAGGTCACAGGGTAAATCTGATCGGTTGTGAGATGATTAATAGGGCAGGAAATAAGAAAAAACAAAGTTCTGCTACAAAAATATGTATTCTTTTTATTTTAAATTATGAGATATTTGATTTTTTGTGTGATATCGGATAATCGTACCTCTTTGAGGCTGAACTGCTATTTAAATCAAACCACTGGAGAAGTTAGAGAGGAAGTGTCTCTTTAGAAACCCACTAACAACTAATAGACATCTGAAATGTGACATGAGGACCCAATAAGACACTGCTTTTTTCTCTAATGGTTCACAAGCCAAAAAGGCTGACAACCATAGGTATACTCTTTAACTTAATTTAGAAATTAAATGTAAAAACATCATACATTTTTACAGTTAAATCTTAATCTGAAAGGTAACTAGTAACTACCGCTGTCAAATACATGTAGTGGATTAAAAATATCCTCACACACACAGTCATATACACACACGGCACACTGTGCTCATCTGTTGTTGTCTGGAGCTCAGGTGTTGTACCTGGCAGCGAAGCCAAACACCCGTCCGACAACCACCACACCTGGCTGGAACCGCAGACAACCACATGGCAATAAATTGTCTTTCCCACACAGAGCCATGAGTGTACACAGCAACACACACACCCACACACACTTGTAGCCACTGATTGGAAGATAACTGCAGCACAAGTCATTCTCATTGTAAAACACAGACAGACAGTGAGGCAGCAAGAAAGACGCCCTCAAATATGAAGACTACTGTAGTATGGTCCCTCCTTGCAAAGGAAAAAAAGACGTTGTGAGTTTCATTTTCCCATGGCCTCACGGCAACACACAAACAAAACTAATCACATAACAAAACACAGACGTGTCTGTTCTGTTCTGTGGTAAAGGCCTCAGAACACACTCAGCAGCTATTTAACACATTTCCTTCTTTTCAGTTACTTCATTCACGTTTTATGATCACACATATTACTTCAGTTTAAAAAAATGTTTCCAAATCTCTCGATCTCGGACAGGTTCTCTCCCGATTCCTTGCCTCAGGCCAACCTGAAGCCAGGACGGGATGTCAATAATTTCCCAAGCCTTTATTTTCCGCCTCCATTCCAGGCAGTTCTTGTCTTGTCTTGCTGCCTGTTGTTTTGCAGCTCAGAAGCCTTGAGAGGTGATCTCATCTGCGCCTCGCTCCTCAACCCCCGCTCCCAAAACAACTGTGTATTTATCTGACCAAAATAGCCACCTCAGGCTGGAAAAACCCTCGTCAAGGCAAACAGAAATAGGCCAAGAGTTTCCAAGGAAGCCAGTCTGGGCCGGAGGTGATGGTTTTGACTGACAACAGCCACAGGGCAACAGAACAAGACTCTGTATTTACTGCTGTAAGGTGATGGTTACGGGGAGATAAATAAAAACTCTTATTATTCTAGTGCTACTGAAAGACAATGGGAATACAGGGGGTGGACACATCAACTGCAACACTTGAACAGTGTCATACAAGTGAGAAAAACAGAACAATTTGAGCTTCACAAAAAAAGTATTTGATGGAGGGCTGATGTATTTGATGATGTATCTGTGCATCCCTTGTAAGGTGATCCTGGTGATTTGCAGCTTACTGGAAACACTTTATCTTAAGTCTCCCTATTCAGCATTTATAAGCAGTATATAAACATGTAATAACATAAGGACATTTTTGTGTTTATTAATGTGCTGTATTTATCAACAATTATAACTTCTCATATGAAGGCATATTTTATATTATTACAACTGTTTTACCATATTAACTTAAATCTGCTTACAACCACATTATAGTGTGTTATAAACCATTTATTAACTGTTAATGTACTGCTCATGAATGCTGAATAAGGGGACTTAACGTGTCACCCATAGGGAAAAGGCTGCAATCCACACTAGTATTATGTTAAGGAATTCAGATGAAATAGGTTGAATCAGTTTTACTTATTTCATTCAGAGGCATTTACAGTTTACAACATACAACACCCTTCATCTTTACATGTTTGACCATAAATGACATTATTTTTAATAGAATTGTTTAAAAAAAACCAAAATTGACTAAATTTGACATATATGTAATTCATCATAAATCTTCTAATGAAGCTATTCACATCAAAAATGTTCTTCATTTTCAAATAGTCTTGGTTAACAGGCAGATAAATGGAGGTTTTCGGACTCGGACTGAAAGGCTTAACAGGAAAAAAGGGAGAAATTTCAAGTCTTTCGCTTCTGTTTTTAATAGATTCTTCTCTGGTTTTAAACCTGCGCTTCCCTAATTTCATGTATTTGCTTAAAGGAATAGTTCAGCAAGATCTGTCATCGCAGTGAGGTTGCCAGTTAACAAGCAAAAACCTCATGAAGTCACTGCTCCAGGCTAAGAAATTGTGCGGAACATAACCCCTTGAAAAAATGCAACTTGTCGTTTTACAGTTCGGTTTTCATTTGGATTAAACAAACAAGATCTAACCTATTAGTTAGAGCGTCAAAGGTGCTGGTAAGCAGATTTTGTTACCTTTGTTACCAGGCTAGCTGTTTCCAACTGTTTCCACTCGTCATGCTAAGCTAAGCTAGCTGGCGGCTTGCTGTAGCCTTTAACAGATAAATATGATAGTGGTATCAATCTTTTCATCTAACTCTCACAAGAAAGCAAAAAAGCACATTTTCTAAAATTGATTTGTATTTCATATCTAAATTGAAAGTTGATCAACTATCTGATCAACTATATTATCTTTGTGTCAGTTTTGGTTAAGCTGGTGTTTTGGACTCAGTAGACCCACATAAGCCTGAGAGTCTGAATGGCTCTCTCTAGACACCAGTGAGATAATTTGGTCTAACTGCCCTGAAGTATAGACCTGAGACACACACATGAACTAACAGACACGCCACAACATTCACACAGACAAACAAACATTAACCCACGGTCTGACCCTTCTCTACTCCACCAAAGGAGGAGGTGGCGGGTAAGGAGAAGAGAAAAAAAAAAAAAAAAATCCTTGAAGAATAAAAACACATTCCATTTCCCGTAAAGCCGGGAGACGGAACCGTGAGTCACTGGGGCAGTTTGAAATGGGCTCTTTTTAGTTCCAGACGCGTCGTCTTTGAACGTCTCCACGTGGAGCTTTTAACCTCCGTGGGTCCTCTCTGTCTAATGTTGTTGATGGTGCCGCTCTCCTTCCTTCATCCCACCTCCTGCTATTTGTTCAGCCGCGACTAAAACAACTCATTCACTGACTGTGGCTCATGACAGCTCGTCTGAAAGTGATCCTCACTCTCATCTGCTCAGTTCAACCGCAGGTCATATAGGTACTGTGCGATGTGGACAGGATGATGAATGATTTCAATAAGCTCACAGTTTTTCTAATGTATTATTTTAATTATTCTTTACGGTCAGAGTATTTTACATAACACACACACATACAACCACATTATAACACATATGATTACACATAAGGTACAAAGCCAAAAAGAAAACCACACATTTAATCTCAGCAGTATGTTTTTGATAAACCACATTCAGATCCCCCCCCGACATTGATACCAGGAAAAGATTTTTACTGAGAAGTCAAATTGCACCATCATAGTGGGAATAAACCCTCCCCTCTCTTTCTTTTTCATCTTTCAGTCTCCTCCCATCAGTCTAGACGGTGGCCCCCCAAAAACAGACCCAAAATCCTGAAATGATGCTGATTTTCCATTTAGTTTACAGGCAGCAGGTCTCGCTCCCATCACACACACGCTGACAGCTTAATTGACTCTGCTGAGGAAGAGTCCATGATATCTGTTCTCTATCAACTCTCCTGCTGGCGGGACTGAGTCACACACTGAAGTTCAGGTGGACCAGCGATCAGCCGAATCTGTTCACACTCAACAGGCAGCCTGATTAATGTCAGATCACATGAATAGGCCAGCTGGCTCAGGGCTTTTTGTTCTTGCCGCTGTTAAGTCATCGTCTTGTGTCCTCCTCATCTATTAGTTCTTGTTATCTTGTCTTTTCTTAAGGTGCCTTCTGGTGAAAATTAGAGGCAGCGTTCACATCATCTGGTCTTATTCTATGTTTTTTCTATTGTCCACAAATGCTGTAGAAAGACCAAAAACCCACAATGCATTAAAGGAGCAGTCCACTAATTTTACACAAGAAGTTCAGTTTATTTGTCATGAGAAGTGTGACTCAACCTGTGAAAGCAGTCGTGTTATGTCTTCTGTGATTCTGGAAATAAATATCTCAGCTTGGGCTAGAGGCTTAACATATTCAACTGGAGATGTGGGGATTGAAAGAAGTAAGCATTTTGAAGGCAGGGGTGGAGGGCTTCAAATGAAAAGCGCTACTCAGTTGCATTATGGGAGTCCTTAATCCTTTCGCTGGCAATCAGCCCCGAGCCCATTTGTTTATACTCAAGAGGGGAATTTTTGAAAATGGGTCACAAATATTTTTTTGTACGGCTAAATAATTTCCTAAAACAGCTGGGCACTGTAGATTTTTAGTAAACTTTACTCGAACAGGGTCAATTATTCTTTATTGGGGGGACTATTTTCATCTGCGGATTAATACAGATTGGGTGCTCTGGTGAGTTTTTACAGCAGCAGGACGATATGTGTGATTTACACAAAATCAAGTGGTTTTTGGACAACAGTGGAGTTCTATAGCAAAGAGGAATAAAAACTTGTTAGTTCATTGTAGGTTTCAGTCTTTTCAAAGGATTTGCTGACAATAAGAATCAATACAGAATATCACTAATCCTTTAAAAGGAGGGACTTTAAAGTTTGATTGCTGATGTGAAAAACTATAATCAGGTGGTAAAATGAGTACAAAACAATATTTTATAACAACATAGATTTGGACATCTCAAAATAGAAAAAAGGCTCAGTTTGGGACGCAGTCATAGACTTGAGTCATCAGAGGAGAGTGTTCAGGTCTGGGCAGCTTCATGGAACAAATGAACACACACACAGACAAGCGTGTATGCACATATGTGTGTACAGATATACACACTCCCTCTCTCACTCTCTCTCTATAACACAAACACACTCACACATAAACCCTTCCTCATTGCCCTGGCTCTGCACTCGGGGGGACAGCAGTGAGTCAGATCGAGTCATGCACACACACACACAAACTCGTCTCAAACTCTCATACACACACGCAAGCACTTGCCAAAATGCCCAACTGCGGCAAACTTTATTGGTTGCAGTCCTCTGAGCTCCCGTAGATACAGGAGTGTTGTTATATTTAGAGTGAGTTAAATAATCTGGATTTATAGAGGCTGAAATCATACAACTCTCCGACCTTACTGATGATAGTTGTGTGACCTTATGATCTGTCGTCACATGTGGTCACATATCACTCTTTTTATCATCTATAAATTTCATTTTCCTCTTGTAACTGAAAATGAATCAGTCACATGTAACTGATTGACATTGAAGCTGAAGTTTATATTTATCAGTACTGAAGGGTACCAGTCCTAAATCTTTCTTTAACGGTGGATTAGGGATTAGTCTTTAAATATAGCTATTGTTGTCTTGTCAAAATTAATCCATATTAGGAGCTACGGCTTAAAACACGCCAAAAGGGTTATACAGAATCTTGGAGAAAACACATTTTTATTTATCTGTGGGGGATAATTAACATCAACAACAATTTGATGCGTGTCACATGGAAAATGACAGATGGACAGCCTTACAGTCAAGAATTAGATATAGAAGAAGATTAAAGTTTGCCACTAGAGCAACACTGTTGTATAAATGTAGGCTGTAGATGCCTTGAAGGGACAGAGGAGAAGAGATTTTGGCTGAGTTTTCCATCCACCCCCCATCCTCATGCAGAACCATTAATCAGAGACAATATGAAGTCATCGCTCCCTCATGGGATTTTTCTGCCTGTAAAAATAAACCTTAGTTTTGCTAACACTTGTATCACGAACTAACATGCTTTGGCAGACGGCAATGTGCTCTTTATTTTATGGTGACAATTTTGAAAATAAAAAATTCTTACAAGGATCCTTTTATCAAATCAACAAATCAAATCAGCCCAGATAAGCAGGACTGATAAACTGTGTTTCTGCTAGTTTTCATTAGGTTTAAAACCAACAAGATGTGATACTTGGAAATAATCAATGAGGTAGAAGAAATGTCTAATCCAGGGAAAGCCTCATATTTTCCATGAAGAAGGACTGAGTGTTCCACAACTCCCTGAACACACACGCTCAGACAGGGGAGAAAAGAAAAAAATAGAATAGAAAAGAAGAGCAAAGAAAAGAAAAAAAATAGAAAGAAAAGAGAAAGAAAAGAGAAAGATGAGAGGACAGATGGATGGATGTTGTAACACAGAATGGGAGGTGAAAGAGGGCGGTTAGCTGGCATGGTGTTTGTGAGCAAATGTATGCGTCACTGAAGCCATTCCAAGATGCACAAATGCACTCTCACACACACACACACACACACACACACACACACACACGCACACACACACACACACACACACACACACGCACACACATTTTGATAGACTTTGGCTGTTTCCTTGACAACAGTATAGTATTTTCGTTAATCAGAGATGGCAGATGTGTGTATGTGCGTGTGTTTGTTTCATCTATGTGTGTGTAAGAGAGAGATTTTACAATCCAACAGCTGTTAAAAAGCTTGTTAGTCAAGAGGGATGTGGCGAACAATTCTGGAGAAGTCAACAGTTTTGCGTCACAGGGACTACTTTGCCCACACTAAGCTAAATAAGTCATCACAAATAATAAAGTTACGAAAAGGAATATTCAATATTGGTGTGTGTAAAATAAAAGGAGAGACGAGAGATAAGAGAGTGATTGAAGGCCCCGGAGATGCTTCAAAGGCCCACACACAGCAGCAGAGGTCTGATGTTGTTTGGTGACACAGTCACATAATGTCGCCGTTGTGTTGGATCTATTCTCAGATCATCTAATTGCTTAGAAATTCATTGACGTCATTTAGGGACAGAGACAACAAACTAATGACAAATGTGGATGAATTTGACAATATCAGGTGCACTTCCTTTACTGCTATACTGGTGCGTTAGATCTGCTGATACCATGGAACTTTACACTTGTCTTCCAACTTGTTAATAACCCTCACGCCTCTGTGGCAACATAATAATTATCAAGAGGAGGTCGTCAGCCTTGAAAATAAATCAGCTGTTCTAATTTGTAATTAATTAAAGGCTGTGAAAAAAGTATACTCTGGTTAAGAGATGCTCATATGTAGACGAAATATTGACACGCACACATACACACACACACACACGCATTTCATGACAGGAAATGCATTTCCTGCTGCATTTGGCACAGGATGTGAGGTTAGTAACTTGGCGTGTTTCAGTGTATTATGAATGAGAGAGACACTCTCACTGTGGACCACAGTCTCACTCACAGCACTTTTGAAGTACTATAATCAGCGGTAATCATATTTATATGACATGCTCAGCTCCCACACACGTTCTGAGTTTATATAAAGACACAGTGGCACAAATGTGTACTTATATGAGTATAAAAATACAAGAAGGTAAACTAAAAACAGGAAGCATGCTGAGAGAACTGATTGGCTATTTCCATTAATCAGATTCAGGAACAGCTTTTTAAATTAGAGGTCTATTATTCCTTGAAATTAACGTCAAATTGTGCAATTGCAAATTGTGTAAGAATAAATGTATGTGGCAGGAAAAAATACAAGGTGCCTTGGACAAAAACGTTTGCAAAATGAATGTAATGGAATGGAATACAAAGCAAGGTGCAAATGTGTGCAAAAGATGCAAAACTTACAAGAGTAACACTTCCAAAGCAAAAGAGCAAATAGTATCTGACAACATTATGTTGAGTAATTATTTTGTGAGGTTACAGATTTCTTTAGAAAAAGCCTCTGTTCAGGACTGAAACATCCATATTTGGTTTGGGGAAGTTAACACTCAAGCAACTGGAGGCACTGTAGCGTTACGTCTGCCAAACTGCTTGAAGCATAGTTTCCTGTAAAAGTGAAACATGCTATTTGAAAATACAAACATAAAAGAAAAAAACTCTAACCTCTTTGTGGCTCGCCTAGGTTTGTCTTTATGTGTTAGAAACCTGTTGTTGTTGTATGTTTTAATGAATAACGTTTGAATTACATTTTTATTTATAATATTGTAACTACTATAGGCAAACTAGCTCTACCCTGCAACACACAAACAAGCTGCTCCTTATTTCCAAGTTTTCTACATGAATCATTGATCAGTGTGGATGCTGACCTTTTGACCTTATGTACTATATGTACATAATAACCTTTTCTGGGTTCTTGTTTTAAAACAAGTCAGCTGGAAATATTAAAAAGTCAGCCGGAGATGGAGTTCTAAACCAATTTACTGAAAAGTGTTGATTAGCTAGCTAGCTACAACTAATCAAATCTGCAAGGGGGAGTTGTTGGAGAGAAATTATAAGCCTGTTTTTGTCTACTTCTGTCTTAAATTAAAGACACATTGTTTCAAAAATGACTACAATTTCAAGTAGTAAATCTGCTGCTGTTATCTTTGTAAACTGCATGTTCAGTGCTTCACTGGAAAACAGTGGGGTTTTAGGGCTTAGGGAAGGGTCAATTAGCCGGGTGTCTGCATGTGCACACATGCATGTGTGTTTGCTTTGACCATACAAGAGGACTCTCATCATTACTATGTGTGTATGTGTGTGTGTGTGCATCTATGTGCTCTTGCAGAGTAAACAAGGGTCAAGTGTTACCCCTGGGCAGAATTTTAAATACATTACTTGTGCCAAGAATGTCTACATAAAAAACACCCCAAGGGCAAACAGCATGCTCAGCAAAGCACACATAATGCACGCCTGTACAAAAGGAGAGAAAAAGAGACAAATAGGTAGATAGATAGATAGATAGATAGATAGATAGATAGATAGATAGATAGATAGATAGATAGATAGATAGATAGATAGATAGATACTATCATACCCATCTGATTGACTGATAACACCCTCCACCTCATTTCTGGGCACCAGACTCCACCAGTAATACCAGACAGCTGGGAGGCAGAAAAAGCAAAAGCGCAGTTTAACCGTTTCACTGCCAGACAGAATTGAGTTGGCTGTGGTTGTCTGACTAAAAGCTTTCTCTCTCACTCTCTATATATTAGTGGTTTCACTACAATGAGCATTGATGAAAGTGTCACTAGGCCTCTCCCAGTCACGCCTGTCTCCACCACTACCTGACAGATTACTGAACACTATGAGGAGACATCTTTAAGCATCAGCTCTGATTACTAAGGGCTGGTGTATTATCCGTCTATTCTGCACCTAACTGAAATGAAACCAAATGTTCTGATAAAAGTCCTGAATTCATGAGACACGCACATATGGTTCATCACCTCACCAAAAAGGCTAAAAATGAAGCGCTCACCACTTTTGAATTTCAGTGCCGCTGCAGAGGGGATGTTTCTTTGTAGAACCTATGACTACAAATGACTCTGAGTTTCCCCCCCTCTGTGTTTCTCTTTCCCCTTTGCTCTCATGGGAATGAGAGGGGGATGAATATGAAAGGTGGAATTCACAAAAATTATATGACAAAAAACAGATGAGGAGAGCAACTAAATTAATTAGTTGGTCTTAAATTTTAAAACAGATGTGATTATAGCATAGCTGATTCTAAAGTTTTATGTTGATCTGATATGAATAACTGGATAAAAACAGGTTTGATTTGATATCAATCTTGGCTGTATCGTTTAACATTTGCATTGGTGATGAAGAATTATAGCATGTGCACTAATGTGTCTAATAAAAGCAATGCTTCTGCTTGGTCCTTGGCTTTAACAAGTGTATAAAGTCAGTATTTGTGACAGTGAAGCATGTCACAACTGATCAAACCAAGAAAGTCTCTGCTAAAGCTTGTGTTGGATACATTTGCATGCGTCTCTCTCATTACTCACCACTGCCATGTGGCTGTTGGCTAACAAAAAACTGGCGTGCTAATAACATTAGCCAGTACTGTGATGGGTGTGGTTCACATGTTTAAAGGTCCCCTCCTGACAGGTTTTAAGAAATATAAAAATACTCTGCCTTGAACAATTATTTGTGTCTGATATGTTTTTCCACAAAGAAGTTCTAATTCTAGTTCTAATTAAAGTCCTTAAAATTACATCTTCTCCTTTTCTCTCTTAAAAAAATAAAAAAATATGAATATGCAAATATTACTTTTGCAAAGTTTAACCGCTGGTTTTAAGATGTCTCCTACTTCACTGAAAGGTCTATTCTCAGTGTTTATGCACTGGTGGCTCCAAGTTTCCACATCACAATTGTGTAAGTTGCATATTGGACCAGGATTGGGTCCAAATTAGTTGTAATGTCAAAAATCATACTCATAGGTACATGCCTTTAATGCAGATTTAAAGGCAGAATTTGTAGGATTTGTCAGTTGTGGTTTGTAAACACAACATTCAAAGTTGGCTCCTCCTCCCCGGCTCAAAGACACCAGAAGCTCTACGTAAGTTGCTACGCTTTTATAGAGTCCCACCCTCACACCCTGCACGCTATATTGGTTGGAGGCTACACACCTACCGCCCAAAGGCTGATGCCTAGAAACGTCTTGAACACAGTAAAATAAGAAAATACAGGCAGAAGGCAGAGTCTCTGTAGATACAGACACTGCCACACACTTTTAGTGCGTCATAAGTGATGATTGAGAAGGATTATTTTTGTATGAGTCTATACGTAGTTTTTTAGGAGAAACCTTCTCATTCTGCACAAAACTTTCCACCTTCTGCAGATAAATGTGAGCCTTCAAAGTGTCAAACTGCACATATATCATTCTGCAGAATGAAGCTCAAACATCATCATCATCATCATCAGTTATGTAACAACAAGAAAAACACATTTTTGACTGGAGGGGGACATTAACATAAAATACAATAGATACACCAGTGGAAACTTGTATATGACTCATGAAGAAGTTTATCAAACCAGGCCTGATTCATGTTTTTATTAAGCAGTGGTGCTGCCTTTATCGATTCTGTTTGAAAGCAATTCTATGTAACTTTTGGCTACTGTGACAAGTGACTCATTAATGTCAGTTACACAGCAATATCCATCTGACATTAACAACCAGCTACTGGTCATACCAGACCAACTGACATTGTAGAGGCAAAACCCCCCCGACTGTACTGAACTGAGCAAAGGTGCATTTTATTGCAACTTTGTTAAGTCCAGGAAAAGAAAAGAACAATTTTATTTCATGTCTTAATCAAAACAAATTAAATCTGTTTAGTACCGAGAGATTTGCAGTTTTTTACCATAACCCCTCACAAGACTGACTGCTGTGGAATTTACAGAAACTGAAAACATGAAAAGCGAAATATACATACATACACATGTGACATGAACATGTATTTGTGAGTGTATGTGTCATGTTACCGCATGACTAAATGGAGAGTGTGAATGTACAAATGACACAAATGAGTCTCACGTTTACAAAAAGTGTCTGTGGTTTGTTGTTTTCATGGGGACGCAGCCTTTGTTATTGTGGGCTAAAACGACCTGCTACTGTGTGTAATTTATAATTTGGCAATTAGAACTTTCCCTTTGCAGGTGCTGTTAATGATACGCAGTATGTGGCTGGCCCACACTACCACCCATACGGTATAACCTTTATGCATGTACTGTGTTGCACTATAAGATCTGGAAGCTGTAATAAAGCAGTGAGTAATGTATCAGGAAATTCTATTTACATCATAGAGCTGTCAGATAAAAGACAACTAGGAACAAAGGGCACAACCAGAATTATCATACACACGTCAGTAAAAGGTCTTGAAAACAGTGGATACAGTAAATGATGGAGCAGACACGGCAGCAATATGTCTACATTCAAGGTGTGAAATGTCTCTCTGTGCAGATTGATAGTTGTATATCGGCTGCCACAAATGATCTAGGGGCTTGTTTTATGGTTTTGAATAGATGCATTTGATGCACAGATATAAAAAGCATTCGCCTTTGATCGCCTTTGTTCTCACTCATTTGGCTTTCTTAGAATGAAACCAACTATCCTTTGGCAGGAAAGTTCCTGTCTGTCTATGTGTGTGTGTGTGTGTGTGCACGTATAAGTGAGTGTGTGTGAAAACCCAAACTGGTGAACCACTTCTGGTAAAGAAAATAGAAGTGGGCTTTACTCGTTGGTGTCATCTCGACATTGCTGTGAAACAGTAAATTATGAGGTTGAGTGAATTGCCTCTGACTGCCGAATTCAGACGAATGTTTAAGTGGCTCGAATGACTAATTAGGAGATTAAGTTAGCATGTATTATGACTGTAATCCCTCTCACTGTAGGCAATTTGATTATGAGATTAATATCATGTTGTGCTATGTGCATTATATCATGGGATTGATATATTGTGATGACATTGCATAAGGCACTGTAACAGCCACACAAATACACACATGTATTCATGAAAAGGCTTAAACTAAGACATTTCAAGCTTTCAAAGTATGACCAAATCTCTGAAAACTATGAAAGCCGTAAACCAGGACAGCGTGGGCATTATCAGTCTGCTTTGTTATCAAAATGTACATCTCTGTGTAAAGCACAGTATGATGTGCTCACTCTTCTCATGAATGAATGAAAGAATGAACGGCTGAAACTGACTTTGATGATCTTTTCTGTGGTTTGGGGCAATCACGGAAGTTACATACTGCTCACCTAGATAAATCTACGTACTAAGTGCTCTACAATTTCCTCTTCTGTTTACTGTCACGCCCGTTATACAAGACTCAGAAATTCATGATAAGTATTTTCGGGCAGCCATATCATGGCATCCACTTCTGTTCACTTCACTCTGCTTTATTTCCAGGAAGCAATAGAGGCTAGAAGTGCTGAGTCTCAATGATCATCAGACAGTGAGAGGCATCAGAATGCGCCTCGAGCGCCTACACAGTTTCAACCCAGCTCGCACCAATGATCTCGCCAGTAACCACGCGATTAGACACACTGTCCTTTCCCTGTATCTGTTTTGTGTCTTTTTGGTAAACATTTCTCATAATGCAGGTGCCCTAAATCACAGGCAGGGACACACAAAAATGCAGAGAGGTGATATGCTTAGACTCACAAAGCACATGGCTTTGTGAGTCTAAGCTAGTATATGGATCAGCTATATTTATAGAAATATACACATTAATACATGTAGAGAAAAAGATGTACGATGAGATAAATTAGAGATAGACTAAAAAGTTCTTGGAAATCAGTTTTCCTGGTGTGTTGTTTGGGTTTCAAACTCCTACTATAGCAACCAGATATACCCATTTAACCTATTTTTCTATATCAGGAACAACATCTACCATTAGTGACACTGTCTCTGCACTGAAAGATAAACATAGCTACCGTCTCTCATTTAAATTACCTGCTGGGAAATTGTGTAGGCTGAAGTGAGGCTCTAACCTCAAACCAATACCACAGCTTCTCATTTTACACGTCGAGAGTAAATAAGCCAAGTCATTTACCAGCTACTGTGATTAATGTTACACTTTGCCCTTATGTGAATGAGTCCGCTTTCTCACAGGTCAATACATATTTTCACTCCATCTTTATTTTCACAGGAGCGATGAGTTCAGTGGAGGAATGTTGCAGAAATGCCAAGTGGGAGGGTGAGACATTTACACGAGGTCGGACTGTGCAGAGACAATTTCAGGGCCTCTGATAAGGCCTGAATTGAGTGACAATGAAAAGCAACCTAATGCTTAACCCAGCCTCATCTTGACAACGTTGACTAATCAAAAAAGGAACAAAAAGGATAAAATGCATGGTAGATATGCAACAACATGCCTTTTCACAAGTGCATGCAAGCCCAAATTATACTATTAAGGCTGTGTAAGAATCTTTTAATCCCAGCAAACACATGTGCAACAGCCAACATTTTAAGAATAGTTCGACTTCTTTAGAATTCTATTTGCTTTCTTGGCAAGAGTTACAGGATAAGATTGATACCACTCTTCAGGCTGCAGACGATAACTTCATTGTATTGAACGATGAGGTGTACCCAGCAATGACTCAGTGAGTAATGTGTGACTTATTAAGGTTAATGAAGGCAGCAGCCGAATTTAAAAATTGTATCTCACATCTCGGTTTAATGCGTCTCGTATAAAAAGCTACCGGTCCTGTTTGAGGATGGGTTAGTGACGCACATGCAGCCCCCTCATGAGAAATCCCAGCCCATAAATCGATCAATTTGAATGATTATCTGCTCCTGATCGTGTCCTTGTTCTTGTTCTATCCTTGTCCTATCTGTTGACCTGTTACCTTGAATCCAGGCCTCAACCTTTTCAAGCCTGCTGTTGCCACACCAGCACCGCAGCTGGCACATTACCGCAACTTTTGAGGAAATGAAAATGCGGTGTACCCAAATCCTCCACACCCTGGCCTCTTGCCGCCTCACATTCACTTCTCCTATTTTCACACAAAGAGGAACTCTGGACCCACGTCAGACAGAGGAATCAAACATCCGCAACACATCCCACCTCTCCTCCCTGCAGTTTAGAACAAATCTGAATCCAGTTGGTGTCTGTGTGTTGCTAACTGAGGTGAAAAACAAATACAAAAAGGCCCATACAGTGCTATGCTGCTGCCTGATAAGATATATATTGTTTTGTATGAGTATTTCATTTGATCTATTATGATATGGATTTACGTGATCAGATGCTAGACTATGTCACTGCACTCTGAGCAACCTTTTAGTCACTTACAGTATGTCAGCCCTCATGGTTTCACAGCAAACGTATGATGTGTCGTGTTTGGGTGCATTTGCAGAGAAGGGTGTGTTTGGCTTCTTACTCAGCTTTGTCACTTTATTATTACGCTCATTTAACACCAGTGTATGACCTGCCTGGGACCTTTTGTGTGTTTTTTTAAATAACAGCTCATATCCACTTGAGGTACTTCTCCTACAATGGCCAGAAAAGCAAACTCCTTCCCTTATTATTAGAAGGCAGTTATCAGTGATGACTGCATTATACACACAAATGTACATAGGCTTATAAAACATACACAATAAAATTCATACTGGGGGATTTTTTTTAGCCACACTAGCAGTCGAGGGATGGTAGGAAGGCAAAGACCGAAATATCTCAATATATACTACATGGATCGGCGCGCTATTTGGTACAGACATTCAATGACTTGGGAGATCCCCTGACCTCTCTGCCACCATTGGGTTCACATTTGTGGTTTTGAGTGAAATATCTCAACAACTAATGGATGGATTGTCATGAAATTTGGTTCAGAAATTCATGTTCCCCTGAGGGTGAACCTTGGTTAAAGGTGATCCTTTAACTTTTCATCCAGCACCATCATCAGGTCGAAGCTTTTGTTGTTGTTGTCATTCTGACCATGTTAGCATGTTGATGTTGGCATTTAGCTTAAAGCTCTACTGTGCCAGTACAGCCTCACAGAGTCGTTAGCATGGCTGTACTCTTGTTACTATATAATTGATCAGAACAAGACAAAGGATGTTACAGTCTCCAACAGCATTGACTAAAATATGTCAAAATACTTTTAATACTATTATTATAATCAACACCATTATCCTCAGTTTCGTCCCCCACTTAAAATTAAAGGATACGTTTGCGCATTTTTCAAGTCTGTCTTAACACAGTACTGACATGCCAATATGTACGTGTTGCTGTAACAATTCCTACTCTCCATACTGACCCTGAAGTTAATCACCCAGAGCGAGAGTACATTGTAAGAGATGGAGGACAAAATCCACAGCCCTTGTTCTGTGCAAACATGCATTCCAAAGTATAGCTGAAGCTATAATGAGGCTTCAGAGTTAGCTAAATCGAGTTGGTATTTTCCAAAGTTACAGTCTATTTAGTACAAAATTCCCTCTTTTTGTTTTTGTGGAATGAAGTCCCTGGAGGGATACATTCTGGTAGCGGCGTGTTAAGTCTGCTGACTCTATCTGGCTTTCACTTCTCAAGACATGCTCAGAGTAAATTTCAAAGTCTGCAAAGTGCAGATTTGATAGCTGGAGTATTTTTACAGTCTGTGTTTTTGGACACAAATATTTTGGTAGCAACCCGTGTACATATGAGCATGTCAGTATTGTAGTAAGACAGGCTTGAAAAAACCCAAACCTATCCGTTAAGTTCACATTTTCGCCTTTTTCAAACCAAATAGGCAACATGAGCCAGCTCAATTAATAAACCAAACGGGCATGTAAAATCAGATTAGACCTAATTAAATCCTGCACTTCCTGCTGTTTGCCTTTTTTACAGATTGGAAGAGTGACAGGGAGTTTAAGCATCCGTGTAGATGGAGGGGAAGTGGGAAGGACAGCTCCATATGCGTTATGTCAGCCCGAGGGGACAGCTGGGTCCGACTGTCTTTTCCTGCCACACTCATTTGGCCCCAGCAATCATCCTGTCTTGTGCTAAAGGTCTCTCGTCGCTACAAGGCTCCTTGGCACTATCTGGGAGCTACAGACGAAGAATATGCTGATTAAACATGCCTTCATTAAAACGATTACATGCACAAGGCGGTTCAATTTCCCACAGGCAGCCAAATAACGAAGAGGGGGAAGAAGAAGAAAGAAAGGGCTTCTGGTGTGGGGAGGGGGTTCAGTTCAGAGAGGAGAGAAGGGGGTGAAAGAAAAATTGAAAATGGCTGCTTGTTAGTACTAATTCAAGTGACCCCCCCCCCCCACACACACACACTTAAAGAACTGACTAACAATCTTCTGACTTAATATGCTGTGTGCGGGAGTGAGTTGTTGTCTCCTCGTGGGGACGGCCAGCTTTTTGCCCCGCCGAACACCCCTACCTGACTCACCACACCCACAGGCCACTTCCAGGTCATTGAGCTTCCAGCACAGAAGACCTTGCCAAAGACGCAGGAGAGATGTTACTTCTGGTTCATTTAATGAAGCTGGCCAGTGTTTAGTGCCTGAATAAGCTGTGGAGGTCGTGATGGGAGGGAAGGAGGGAGTTAAAGTCATGATGAAGGCCAAATGAACGTCATCAGCTTTCAGGCGTTCTTACAGTTTTGTCCTTTTCTGACAAAAAGTTTTGTATTTGAAGTCAGTGAAGTAATTATAGAGAATAGTCAGACAGGATTCAGAGGTAGCTCTGCTGGTTGAAGTGTGATGTTTTATTTAAGTGATCTTCATAAAGATGTTCATATATAAAACAAAATTACAATTTGGCACATTTCTGGTAATATCTCTGGCCCAACCACTGAAATTCAAACCTCACAACAACAAGTCAGCTGTAAAAAGGGAGATGCCTGAGAATTTACAGCGTAGCTACAACACACTGTGATGCGGCTTGGCCAGCAGGATATAGAATCATTGTGAGACAATAGAAATGAATTACTCATTCATCATTTGAGCACTAGCTAGAACTAATGTTCAAAATATCAAGTTATATTTAGACTGTCATTAGACCAACACTGAGCCCATTCCTGGACCACATTAACAATAACTGTGGACTTGAATTACATTCAACATGTCCAATAAAACCCAATCTTCTTATTCTTTATGACAAAACCTACTTCAGGTATTCACCAGAACTTGTTTATCTGTATTTTACTACTGTTTATTATCATTGTTTTATTTTTGGAGGAGGTATAGGGGTTTTTGTATTTCTGTTATAATTGATCTCATGCTATATTTTTTTTCCCCCTTTGTGAATATTCATGTAAGCTGAATGAGTTAAACCATTCAGCTAAAAGAAATTATCATGATTCTTTCAGCGATTGCAGACAACCCCAATTTCATGAATCCAAATTCAAACCATTATTTTAAATATATCATCTCTTAATTTCTTGTAAAGTCAATTTGACAGATAATGACAAAACCTTTACATTCTTTCACGCTGTAGTTAAATCAGCTCTGTCAGCAAAAAAACTAATTGTAATAACTGAGTGGGTACAGGTGTGTGATGAAGATAATAGATTTTCCTATAAATGACACGCTGCATGGCATGACAAATTG
This sequence comes from Thunnus albacares, assembly GCF_914725855.1. Classification (NCBI taxonomy): domain Eukaryota; kingdom Metazoa; phylum Chordata; class Actinopteri; order Scombriformes; family Scombridae; genus Thunnus; species Thunnus albacares. Next base: position 9,541,652 of record NC_058108.1, on the reverse strand, counting down.
AATATTTCCTCTCATGTATATTTCTGTGGGCTTCTGCCTCTCACAGTTCCGTTCACCTTCCCTCGGTCTCTCTCCTGGGTACTGCCAGCAGTCACCACATACCCCTGTGATGTGCTAATAGCCAATGAAAAACAGAAAAAGTGTCTTTATGTGGCTCAGCCACAGGCGCCGTCTGCAATGATTGCACCTATATGCTCCTCTGTTGCTTTCATGTGTTCCCTTCATATTCCTGCTGCTTTTGTTCTTCGTCGTCCTATCTGTCAACCTTAATCACACCAGCTCTCAAACACAGTGACAGAATTGCATGTATGAGGTGTTTGAACTGTGCTTCTGTGAATACTCTGTGCATAGCCGCGCATAATCATGTGCATGTAAGCAAGAAATTCTTCACAGCCTCGCAGCCAATTAAGGGGCTCAAATAGGAAAGTCCCATGTAAATAATCCAGCGTAGAGTTTCTAGCGCATGCAAATTAAGCAACTGCAAACCACAGAAGAATTTTGAATGTTCCTCACTCAATCAGGCTCAAGATGAGATTCTGAGTCACATATTCAGGCCAAAAAACAAAAGCAAAAACAAAATAAGTAAATAAATAAAATGACATATTCCTAAGAATCATCATCCCCTGAGCCATTTATGTACAGTCTTATACCACATGCAATAGGAGGTCAGTGTTTTGTGACATCTCATATCAGTAGCCTAACTATGGTGACCTTTAGTGAGTAGATTAGGTCACTCTGAAACTGGAACTGACCACTGAGTGATACTTCACTCTGTTTCCCTGAAACTACTTCTGTTTCTCTGCTTCCCCTGATGTTTCTTCTCACTGACAGGAGACCTGACCAGCACATCAGGCCATAGTTTTAGTGGGAGGGACTCAGACCAAACTGACCACTGAATGACTTCTGACCAAGCTGAAAACTTGAGGAAGAGCATAGTGTTGCATCAGCTATAGTCTAAAAGAGTTGCTTTGATTAATGCCAAAGTTTGAAGGGTCAATCTGGTTTTATTATATGAGAAAAACACCTATTAACAAGTTAAAAAGAGTTCAACCTGTAATTCAAATTCTGTATCAAATGAAACTGCTGAAATTTGTATGGCCACTGAACACAGCCAGGTACCGATCAAATCGAAAGTACACTCCACCAAGTTTGTACATTTAAGTTCAGTCTACTCGTCATGAGGAGTACCAATTGACTAGTACTAACTAGTACTAACTGTCAAAACAGGTATATCATGTCTAGTGAGAGCTTTCCAAAGAGAAAACAATCCTGATGATGTCATAAAGTAATCTCAGTATCTCAGTTTGAGAATAGAAAGGGAGAAACAGAAAGGGAAAGGGATCTGAAGAGAGACTTAAGTGAGTGCATTACAGGAAAAAGGCGCTGCACACTAGAGACTAAAAGTCAGAATTTCTCAGCCTCTGCTGCTTCGATTTTGACTATTCTTTCTTTAATGAGTCCTGTATGTTTATGGAGGTGCAATACTAAATCGCTAGAATACCTCTGTAAACCCTAAAATACACACAATAACTGGACAGTTTTTTACAGCTCAAAAAAGATCCACACATAACAATGACACTATGAATCCAAAAGTCCAGTTATTACCACAATATCTGTCACATTTTCCTCCTCACTGGAATGTCTCATAACATGTGTGTACCCAGCTGCAGACTGCCAGAAGAGTCTGTCATTGAAAAAAAAACAGATGTTGTCATTGAAAATTTGACTTGACTGTGAACGGTTTATATTTAATTGAGCTTTTTTTTTCTTTGCGGGGAGGAGGGTGGGGGCTGCTTTTCTAAGTAAAAGATATTCTATTGAAATTCAGCCCGGGAGAAAAGCTGATACTATCAGTTTGTTCAGTGTTTCGACTGACATGGTTGTGAAAACGTAATGACTTTCACTTTTGGTTGGACAGTTCCTTTAATTCCATTTTTAGATCTATTAAGCTTTAACTTTCCTCTGGTCAATTTGCCATTTTTAAAAGATTAAATACCTGATGAGGTCCTATGATAATGAGGAAAACACTAACACACACACGTGACCTGAGGATAGGTAAAAGCAGAAGGTTGGAAAGTCGAACAGAAGACACAAACATGCGTGGGCGCATGGCCCTCTGGGAAGTGATTCAGAGGTTATTATCATACAGAGAAGACAAAGATGTCTTTCTATCAAACAGGTGTTCAGTTTAGGGGATATGTCTTCAGTCTGAAATACCTTCAAGGCTCCGTCATTTGTTTACGCTCCTGTAATTTCTATAGGAACACATAAAGTCTGAACACTAGAGAAGTTCAATCTGGCTCCACTGTTTTTACGCACTGTAAAAATTGTGAGAATGATCTGATTATCCTCCACTTATTGGCCTATTGTTTTTACTACATGAGTATAACTTACTTTAACTGTACCTGTCTGATATCCTGAGTATGTCTTCCTCTGCCAGACACCTATTATGCTTCATGCATTTTTGAAGACATCACGCCCAATAGTTTACGCACCCTCCTCACCTAACCATCCTGTCCCCGCCTGCAGGGTGAGGGAGGGCAGCAGTGCGCCTCCTCCGCCTCCCACATCCCGGAGAGCTGGATGAGCGCCAGGAGGGGATTGGCTTCCCGCTCATGTCAGGGAGGAACTGGTGCGCCAGGATACCCAAATATGGACTGACCGATATCACTTTGGATCGCATGACTCAGCGCCAGCCTATATATCCTTATGGATGGGACTGTTCTGAAGGACAAAAGTGGATGTTGGAGTGTTTTAACTGTCCCAGTAAGGCTGGAATAGGCTGGATTTTTTTTTTGATGACTTTGAGCTGTGAGTCTCATGTAAACTGACTTGTTCATAAAATACAGAGTGTGGATGCGCACTTTATGTATTTTAAGTGTTTACCTGGGTTGAGTTTCCCCCCACGCCGATAGGCCTCGTCTTGTTTACAGTCCTTGTTCCTGGCAACAACGTCATGAGTCTATGACAGTCTATAAGGTGGGGACTGCTGAGGAGACAACCAATCAGCTACAAGTTGGTGCTCGGATCATATAAATACCGCGGATCGCGTCAGCCGCTTGTCATTTACGAGGAAACTGAAGTGAAGCTCATACTCTGAGCGCAAAAGACTCACCTACACACGAGTGGAATGAAAACATCTGAATTAGTCACTGGACTCCGCCTTTGATTCCAACTAAAGGTACAAATCGACGACTTGGTACAGTACAGTTCCACTATTTTGGAAGTTTTGCTCTGTTTTTGATAGCTTTGATCTTCAGTATAATAGTACAGCGGGACTTTGTGCTTGGAGACTGAATCAGTCTGGACACTGAAGACTCGGTGTCCAAGCAGCATCCTTGCAGCGCACTCTTGTATTTGACTGTCTGATTTGAAATATGTCCACAATAATGGAACAGCCTTTTTATGACGACTCGTTTCTCTCTGCTTATGGCCATCCAGGCGCAGCCCTGCCAGACTACAAGCTGCTAAAGCAGAACATGAACTTGAACTTCTCCGATTCATATCGGAACTCAAACTTCAAGTCACAGCACCTGCGCGCCGACAGTGATTTCTATTCAGCGGGGACGGCGGACGTGGGCTCCCTGAAGCTCGCCTCTCCTGAACTGGAGCGACTGATCATCCAGAATAGCAACGGGGTCATCACTACAACGCCGACACCTACCCAGTATCTCTACAACCGCGGGATCACAGAGGAGCAGGAGGGTTTTGCTGACGGTTTTGTTAAAGCGCTGGACGACTTACACAAGATGAACCAGATGGCCCCCCCAAATGTGTCCATCGGCACGGGTGGCGTTGCCTGCTCGGCGCCCGCCTCGGTGTTCGGCTCCTCCATGCAGCCAGAACCGCTCGAGTACACCACCCTGAGCAGCTGCACCACGAACCCCAGCCTGTCATCTGCAGCCAGCTACCCCTCCACCACCATCAGCTACCTGCCACACCACCAGTATCACCAGCACCCCCAGGCCGTTGCGCACGGCTCTCACCATTTCCAGCACTCCCTGGCCGGGGCCGGCATCCACTCGCAACGCTTCGGGTTGAAAGAGGAGCCTCAGACAGTCCCCGACATGCTGAGCAGCGACAACAGCTCTCCGCCGATGTCCCCCGTCGATATCGAGAACCAGGAACGCATGAAAGCGGAGCGCAAGCGGCTGAGGAACCGGCTGGCAGCCTCTAAGTGTCGGAAGCGAAAGCTGGAACGCATCGCTCGCCTGGAGGACAAGGTGAAAGTGTTGAAAACAGACAACGCCGGACTCTCAAACACAGCTTCTGTACTGCGGGAGCAGGTGGCCCAACTCAAACAGAAAGTGATGACACATGTGAGCAGTGGCTGCCAGCTCATGTTAGCGCCCAAAGTGAAGTCTTACTGAAGAAACAATGCACTTTTTAAAAAAAAACACTGGACAACAACTGCACTGACAATTACACCATGAACAATGTCTTTACACATTGTCTGTATGAGAACTGGATCATTATGGTTTCTTTGGCTCAAAGAAAAGTAGCCTACACATATATCATACAAGACTAAAACACTTTGGGCATTTTTGACTACGTTTTTAAAAGTGTCGTCTTGGCTGTTTACATTTTACTTTATTTGTGATCAATTCTGATGTAAGTTATTTGTGTTTGTCGGGTTGAGCCTGATGAGCCTGTCTTTTTTTTACTTGTACAGTATATATTTAAGTAAATGAAATTATGAAATAAGAGATATGTGGTGTTGTTGTTTGTTATTGAGGTAATGTCTATTTTTAAAATGTCCCCTCATAGGAATTACTGCAGTAGTCTATTTCTCGTTAACTAACCACACTGTTGTCAGTGATCTTTCTGGTCAGCAGTAAAAGTTTACAGCAGCAGCAGTTGCTTGACGTTGGAGACGTCCCAGCGTAGGATTGTTTCCTTATTGACGTACATACGTCAGTCCATATAAGGTCAATTTCGCCGAGAAACGTCACATCACGAAAGGTTTCCGGGAACTCCCTCCTACATTGCCCGTCAGAGAGACTGCGCTCTCCCCATCACGCCCCCTTCACACCACAATGTGTGTGTGTAGATGAAGAGGTTTGTCAATGAGTGGTATATTCAGGTTTGGGGAGTTTCCCTATTCTGCTTTCAATTTCCCAAAACAAGCCGTGAGAACACTAGTTCAGGAAAAATGGTTGTAGAAAGTTCCAGACAAACATGCAGAGCAGGCTTTCTTTCTGATGGTTAAAAGTTGGTTGCTACTTACAAGAATTGGTGTCAGCAAATGATGTCAGACCCAAATATTGAAGACTAAAGGTCACAAATTATTTGTAGGCTCCACATGTAACAGGAAATGTCCTAGAAGTTGTATATAATCTTTGACATAAATTATAATTATGTTATCTGGACAGAGAAAAACTTACATGCCGTTTAATGAAATATCAGATATGTTTTTACTTCGGTTAATTTAGCAAAGAAGTGTCACCCAATGTTACCTCCAAACTAAATGGGGAACAAAAACCGTAGACATCACCCTGGTAAGGATATAAAACACACTGGGATACATACAGATGGTTATCCTCCTAACCAGTATAAAGTATCTGTGGTTGGGACAGTCATGCAGGACTGTATTAAGTCACATCCGACAATCCCCTCTTTCCCAATGAGCCTCACTGTTATTTGGCAATACCAGGTTGTTGTTCTGAGTCACAATAACTCCAAAATTAACCAATACTTGATGATATTGTGACGTACACAAGTCCTCCGCCAGGCACATGTCCCAGGTCACATACAGCAAACGTGTCTGTTTGCATGATATCTCTAAGTTGTAAAGTCACTAAACTTAGAAGGCACCAAAAACTCATTCAGGAAGATTGATGGCACCACCTAGAGGTCACAAATGGAATCACATTCACTGCATAACATACAGCAGTCCAGAGACAAAAACACTTTCAACACCTCAATCATGATTTTCCCACGGCTTTAATAATGATGGCAACATGAGTTATTAATGACAACAAGGAAAAATATCAATACTTTTCTTGGAAAAAAAAAAGAAGAAACAATACTAAACTTTCAGTGCTTGAGACTATGAGGTTGTCCCACCAGTTGTACACCGGACGTACAAAGATAAGATTTGCAACAAAAGGATTTTTATCTAACAACTGAAAATTTGTTGGGTTTAATAGATTAGATGCCATGAGGTACTGCTTCACAGGGACACCCCTCATCTGAAGGCAAGTGCTACAGATAGGAAGTCAGCGAGAAGACCTTCACATTTACTGTTTGGAGAAGAAGTCTTTGCTCTTCTCGACGTCAGGGATGATGGTGGCGCTCCCAGGTTTCCAGCCAGCAGGACACACTGTGTGCAGAGGGAGAGGGGACAAAGTGTACTGTAAGGTATCTGTGACAGACATTGAACTCTGCATAGAGCAGGAACAAAGTGCAAGTGTGAATACCCAGGAGAGTAAGCTAATAATGCAAGGTCATGCGTCTAAACTACATTTACTCAAAGTTAGTTCACCGCAACAGGAAACTTCAACAAGAAGAAATTTGTTTCCTGTAGATAAGTTAACATGTGATGATGGTCACACAACAGTTAAGAAAAGACCTGCTTAAACTGACTTTTTTTCAAAAAATAAAAACAAAAGTGATACTTGTCAAAGTGCCTGTTTACGTTACGTGTGTTTTAAAAAACCTGAACAGAAAATACAGCCGACTATTCCTTTACTCACCCTCGCCATGTTTGTCAGTGTGCTGGAAGGCTTGGACCAGGCGCAGAGTCTCGTCCACGGAGCGACCAACAGGCAAGTCATTGATGGTGATCTGCCTCAAAATGCCCTTGTCGTCGATCACAAACAGACCCCTGAGAGGCACAAAGTGAGAGGTTTAAGTATTGTGCAATAGTGGACATTCCTGGTTGATAGTCACAGTTTTTCTGTATGATCATCGTGTCCTGATACTACAAATTTTAAATTGTTATTAACTGACTGAAAGCACAATATTGCAAAACTTGAATCTCATTGTGTTTTCCTTGTTAGACACACATTTGGATGCCAGAATATAAATCGGTTACTCCGAGTGACCATTTCATAAAAACTGTTAATTCTACTTCATTTAGTCTCTCCACACTTTCAGTGCACACTTGGTTATTAACGTAGTCATCATACAGCAGAGTGAGTATTATATTTTATCAAGCTCCCTCTCGACAGTGGCTACCTGTATGCGATGCCGTCATCCTCCTTCAGTACACCGTAGTCTCTGGAGATTGTCTTGGTGAGGTCTGCTATGAGGGGGATTTTCATGCTACCCAGACCTCCCTGCTTCCTTGGTGTGTTGATCCTGTAGGAAAAAAAAAGACAATATATCAGCAAATCAAAAAACCCATTTAGTGTTTTAAGTGCACCAACACTGCAGGACCATGTTACTCTTTTCTTATTCTGATACACTTCAAGCATTTAAAAAAACTCCATCACTAATACATACTGCATGTAGTGGTACTTTATATATAAACTTTGTTTTAAAAAGGTGATGTTATACAGAGAGCATAATGTATTTTTTAAGGTACTGTGTAGAATCCTTCCAAGATCTCAAACAAGAAAACTATTTGTATAACAGTGGACAAAATAACTAAACTCATGCTGCAAGATGAAAAATATCTTTGGAAATCTAAAATATAAATTAGTTTTTTTAAATAACTGGTTCAATAAATGAGGCTTCCTACAATACTTAAACAATGGAAAAGCTTATGCTTAACAGGATGAATGACGGAAACAAGAGCAAGGCACCAGTCTGGGATCTCATATCACGTTGACTGATAAGTCAGTAGTATGAATGTTGCGTCCTGATAGTAATTAATATTACAATCTGTTGCATGGATTTTCTTCTTAGTTATATTTTATTAACAATCCCTTGCACTTCTGATTTTATTTATTTTGTGTTTTTTTGTTTGTTTTTATATGCCACTGATGCTAAATGTAAGCAACAAGGAATGTCTCACAATGTCATGCACCAAACATAAGCAATAAAAATTTGAATTACAAAATAAAATAAAATATATAATAATAATAATAATAATAATAATAATAATAATAATAATAGATGAGGCTTCCTTTAAACCTATAATGACACACTGAAACAAGACATTGCATGTTGATCATACTGAGGTAACATCCACAAAAAGCCAACTCTAATTTTAAACTGTAATACAATACGCTAAGAATTGTTTGGGCAGTGTAACTCATGACACCGAATTTCTCACAACTTCTGATTCCTTCTAGAAAGAGCAGTTTGACTGAGAGACCGTTACTTCTGCTCCGCATATCAGGATTGAGAACTTATCGAGAGAATGCAGAGAAGCAGAGTGAGAGGAGATAAACTGATAAACTGGGGTGGGTATTTCTTCAGATCAGCCAAAAAACCCCATTATTAACGATGTAATTAGAAATTGCCAATCTGACAATATCTGCTGAGTCCCTATCCAATATTTCCTTTTCATCAAAGTTTATTACACCAATCAAAATGAATTGTCAATCTCATCTAAAGTTCTTAAGAGTTACACTTAAGGTCTTATCTAAAAATCTTAAGGAAGTAAAGTCTGCACTACAGCTATTGTCTAATAGCTTTTTTCTTTTTAAGAAAACAAGTCAGTGTTTTGTATATTTGTGGAGATACACATCAGTTTGATCTGCCGTGACATACAGTTCAAATGCATCATCAGTGCTTTAAAGACACTGTTTGTCTGAAAAATAATGGCTGAAACAGAGGCAGTAAAAACTGTTGCTAATGCGGCTCTACTTGCTGACACATGCTGTCAATGTGGATAACATTTATTTGGCTGGTGTGTGTTTTAGCTAAATTCAATTATTGGCCAAAATGCTAATCTTGTGAAGCGTCTGGACACACAAAGTGGTGAGGTCCCCAGTGCATTCAAGCACATGAATTATAATTAAACTCAAGTCATGGTTTCCTTTCAGCTAGCAGGAGTTCTCACCAGGCCAGGTGACTGAAGTGAGAGTCGATGGAGCAGCCAATAACCTCACAGCCAATACTGCGGAACTCCTCTGCCCTGTCGCTGAAAGCCACAATCTCAGTGGGGCACACAAACGTGAAGTCCAGGGGGTAGAAGAAGAAGACCACATATTTCCCTGAAGAGCACAAAATGAAGAACTGATTACAGTCAACCCACTTTAGATATGCTCTTAATAAATAAAAACATTGATACTTTTACACAAAATCAAAAAGGGTGGGTTTACATGTACTGTAAATACAACGTTAGACTGACAAACAGAAATAGTTAACAAAAGGTGCAAACACTAAATAATACTACCATTTGTGTACACAATCTTTGTGAAATAACATCACATTACCTTTGTAGTCTGACAGTTTGATGTCCTTGAACTGTCCATCCACTACAGCTGTGGATTTGAAGTCTGGGGCAGGCTTGCCAATCTTAGCATTTCCAGAGGACATGGTGGTGGTGGTGGTGGTAAATGACTGAGAGAGAGCAAATATAGTTACTAGAATATTCCTGACTCTCACGAACCATCATACAGATAAGTCAGTCTGGGTGGAGCCTGAGGCACCACCTGGTAGCAGCAGCAAAATGCTCAACATAAGCACAAGAACAAACATTACATTTAAACTTGAAAAGACCAAGTGCTTGAGGCTTAACTACCCAGGTTTAGCAGCTCTTTCATACTTGGTGCACTGCCTAAATGCTTGCTCAGTTAGAAAAACCATGTAAAGTCACATGCAAGTCATGTTCAGCCAGCAGGGAACAATAGCCTATTAGGAAGCTTACATAACCATGATAAGCAAAAACCACTAAGGGGTCACACTTTGTGGAAACATAAACATGTCTTTATAAGAAGGATGTATAGGTACTTTTATAAATGTTGGAGCTTTATCTCGTGCAACTATAGAAACACGTTATGTTACACGTTAAATATAATGTTGATCCAACCAGGCCTTAACAACAGCCATGAGGTGTTTAATTTTTGAAATTGCTGCAAAAAGGGTGATTCAACGAACAAAATGTGCAGTAAGAAACGTCTCTATTTGTTTGCCATGATCTTAACTCAAAAACAGGCAATATAGATGAAAATCCTTTGTCATCTTGAATATGCGGCTGCAAGGCACATTGCTTGGTCAAAGTTCAGCCATGCAGTTGAGGGCTTTACAGTCAAAGTAGGCAGTTAAATTAATTGGCAGCAGCTAAGATTAAACAAAGCGAGGGTGCACTGCCCTGTCTTGCCAGTAAGCCGCAGCCACAGGGACAAAGAAAGAGCCAGAAACAGGCCCAAATACTAAAGGAGAGGAGCAAATGACCCGCAGAGCCCGGCTAACTTAGCTTCACGTTAGCTTATCTAACGATAGTAAACCAGTTTCTTCACCCTGTCTTTGTTCCAGGCCAAATGGTGACTACTGCTGACCGAGCCGCGCACATGTACTGTCAAGTAGTGAAAGTGCAGAGTCACACAAACAAAACATTTTATTTCCTCACCTGTCTTTACGTAAAGCCGAGGAGAAGTTGGCAGAGCGGAGGCGCGCTGCTGGCAGGAGGAGAGAGGACTCAGAGCAGGGACGGCTTAGAGCAACAAGCGCCTATTTTTTTTCTCCCACCCGTATTACGTGAACACCCGCCCTACTCTGGCTCTGATTGGCTAGTACTCGATTCCTTCGTTTGTTAGATTGGTTAGGTTTAGGTTTGAGGATTGAGATTGGTCAAAGTTAGGGTAAGAATGTCAGGGTCAGAGCCAATCAGAGGCAGAGTAGGGCGGGTCTTCACAGAATGCCGGTGGGAGATAAAATAACGCACAAGAAGCAGGCGGCGTATTATTATTGCAATACAAATAACTGTACAGGGAGCATTAGAGATAAAATAAAACAAGTGTTTAAAAGGCGGCTGGCGGCACCAGCTGTGCTTTCCGGAAGTGAAAACAACTTCCTTCAAAGTAAAAGTTGAGATTGATTGATTTTATGGGCAGCAGGTGAACACATAAACCATGTCAACATTAACTCTGATATTCATATAATGTCAAACACACACACACACACACACACACACACACACACACACACACACACACACCAGCTTACAACGATATATTTTTGAACAGAGGTGTTGTTGATTCTTATATATGTGGTGATGACTCTGATGTAATGTTTACATATAAGATGTATGTTTTGATATTTGTGATATTTTTGGTGTACTATTTTTTGAAGTATGGTTTTTGTATTCCAGCTTTTTTTCAATGTACTTCATTGAATTGTTAATCGCCTGGAGATGTTTATCACTCTGGGCTGGCTGGATGGTTAACCACACCTGTCATCACAGAACTTGTCAGCCTATTAGTGCGCAGCAGTGGTGGAAAGTAACTAAGTGCATTTACTGAAGTACTGTACTTAAGTACAATTTTTAGGTACTTGTACTTTACTTAAGTGTTTTCATTTGATGCTACTTTATACTTCCACTCCACTTCATTTCAGAGGGAAATATTGTACTTTCTATTCCACTACATTTATTTGACAGCTTTAGTTATTTTTCAGATGAAGATTTGACACAATAGATAATATAACAAGCTTTTAACACATTGTTAAAGATGAAACCAGTGGTTTCCAACCCTTTTGGCTTTTGACATCTTACAAAAAACAGTGTGTAGTCAGGGTCACATTTCAGATGTCTATGAGTTGTTAAGAGCTCCACCAAATAGTGATTTCATCCCTCTAAACTTCTCACATGGTTTCATTTTAATAAATGTTCATATGATCCAATATTTCATCAAAAATCAAAGACAAAAACGGAAAACAGATTTGTGTATCAGAACTTATTTTGAACTGTTTTTTCCTCTTTTGTCTCCCATTAATCATCTCATGAACCCTCAGATTTATCTGGTGACCCTTTGGAGGGGCCCGACCCCTAGGTTGGGAACCACTGGACTAAACAAGCTAACTGTATACAAAGTAGTTGAAACTAGCTCCACCTCCAGCAGCTACAACAGTAACATGCTGCTCTAACACTGATGCTTCAGTATTAATAATCTAATGATGTCATATATAATAATATATCAGTCAGAGGGACCAAACCATTACTTTTATTTTAATACTTAAACTATATTTTGCTGCTAATACTTGTGCATTTTTACTTATGTAGGATTTTTCATGCAGGACTTTTACTTGTAATGTAGTATTTTTACATAGGTGTACTTTTACTTAAATAAAGGATCTGAGTACTTCTTCCACCGCTGGTACACATCATGTGTAAATATGGGTGTGCTTTTCCATTTTTACAAACATTCTGACATGACAAAGATCCGAGTTGGATCCAAACATCTTGATTAAATTTTGTGGCTTGGAGTAAGTGTGCAGGAGTTACCTTCTTTTATTGATGCTGCTTTCTAATAGACTTGCACCTACGTGATATGCATATAGCTACTCTTAAACACACACACACACACACACACGCACACACGTTATTTTTGGTGTAATATGTTATGTCTGCCTATATGTTGCTGATTGAGACACAGAATTCCAGACTAATCACATTTACTCAAATATATAGTTCTGTAATTCCCTTTACATTGCACAATACATAATTCCTACAGGATTTCACAAATGAATGAATGATACACTGTGTTAAGGATTAAACCACCAAACAGGATATAAAGTAGTTAAAATTAGCTCCTTGTGGACCTGCTACAATATTAAAAGTGCTCCCTCAGTAATTGTAATCTGATAATATGATGGTAATATATCACTCACTGTCAGGGGCCATTCTGCTGTCCAATGAGTACTTTTGATACTTTAAGTACATTTTGTTGCTAGTACTCCTGTACTTTTACTTAAGTTTTACTGGCAACATAGTATGTCTATTGTGTGTTATTGCTACTTTGTTAAAATCTGAATACCACCACTGACTTCCACACACAGGTATGCACCTTTTATCAGAACCAATTGGTCAGTTTTTTAAAACGTGAGTACTAATTGTCTGGTTAGTCCAAGAAATGCTCGTGCACATTTTAGGGTCAACACATCGATCAGTATTGCCACACCAGTGTCTGAGTGAATCCACCTATGTGCTATGGCTTTAAGCAGGCATGACAGTGTAATGTTTGAGAGACAAAATATTTTAGTGAGTTATCCATACAATGTTATTGGTGACACCAGTGCTTTTCCTGCTATGTCAAGTCAAAATATCTGCTTGACAACATTCCCTGTTAGCAGTGCTGTCCAGAGTGCTGATCATAGGGCTTTTCCCACCTGAATCACACCAACAGTTTGCCTTTGCCAAAAGTGTATAATTTACTACATTTGGTTATATACAATAAGTGTGATGTTGTTTGTTCTGTAATTATGTGACAGAGATTGAAATCATTCTACTATTTCTGTCTTGAATTTCTGGGTGGTGGGGGACACACATTTACTATACTTATGTTGGGATCATAAATTTGGCCAAATAATTAGACAAGTGATTTGTTTAATGCACTTTTGCTGACCAAAGCTGTACTTCAATTTTGGTAAAACCACTCCCAATCAATACTTCATGTATCATATAAGGCAGTACGGTGACAGAGCTAGGATTACATTTTTTTGTACATGACACAAAACAAATAATATCTAATTTTCCCTCTCTCAGCTAAGTGAGAATGAAATACCATCCACAGGGTTACATCTCAATGTTCATTTCTGGGAAAAACTCAGACTCTTTCTTTTTGCATGTCAGAAAATATTGACCATATTTGACAAACAATCTCATCCCAAAGTTCATTTACAGAAGTAGCTGCCCTGGAACCTTCAACCACATCTCATGGTCCTTATCAGCAGAGTTTGCTCAGTTGCCATGGAAACATTGATTTTCAAACTTTGCATGATTCTGAGCACCTCCAGGACTTTGCATGATGTCTATGCAGTATAAAAACCTGTATGTTCTGTGTATTTGTGCATTTTACTTCACAGTTATTTCTGTTACACTTTGCCTTATCTTCACACATCATGAACACATTTTTAACAGGTTTAATGACAAAATGATAAAATGAAAAATGAAAAAAATGATAAATCATGACTGATCATGTAGATCAGATGGTTTGCTTATTCATGGCATTTTGTCCTCACGGTGGAACCAGGAGACGACGGTTCGTCTCATACTCTTAAAGAACTCCTTGACACCACCGCCTCTCTTGTTGGTTTTCACTGTGACCTCTGAAAGCCACAAAGATGTATGTTGTCAGTTTGATCAAAGCAATAAACTCAAGGAGATCGTGAGGGCTTTAGACATGTGACTAACCAGGCTGGATCCCTGCTGCTTCATCCTCCAGCTTTGCCGAGACATTTTCTGGATGAATAAAAACTGTTTCCATATGAGGAGTCATGGTCATGGATGCAACATCGCAAAGTGCAAAAGAATGGACACTCGTCTCCTGTGAGGAAAGCTCTTGACTGACGTATGCCTCAGCCTCCTCCATGTCAACCATCAGGTTTTTATCGTTTATACTTTGGCTGCTGTGAGCGTGCTGCTCCACAGAGAAGAATGGATGCTCCAGCACTTGAAGGGGTATTATTCGCCTATTTTTGTCCACCAGTAGCATCTTTTTTAGGAGGTCCACAAAGTTTTGCAGCTCATTCTGCTCAGCTTTGTTACCAAAACACATCCCCTGGAACAACAAGAAATTACAGTCAAAACAGGTCTAATAACTTTATTGGATACCAATCAAGATATCAATTTAAACCGAAGATATTATTGTTAAATGTCAGTTAACAGCTGACAACTTACCTCCTCCAACGCATCCAGAGAGCAGAAGTGAAAGAGTCTGGTGTCTTTGTAATAGTGCCCTGTCTGCCTGGCAAATAACTCAGGAGTCTACAAAGAGACAGACACATGACATTACATCAGATAGATAGATAGATAGATAGATAGATAGATAGATAGATAGATAGATAGATAGATAGATAGATAGATAGATCGATAGATACCTTAAGTTTCCAGGTCTGCTTATTATAGTTGCCCTCAATGCAAAAGAAGCGGGTGCTGTTTTGCCCACTGTTCAGCAAATAGTCTGGTGGCTGACCCAGGGTTTCCACAATGAATTTCATCTGGAGACACCACACACACATACACACACACACACACACACACACACACACACACACACACACACACACACAGACAAAGATATTGTCATTTGATCTAGGTGCTGACGTCTCATTTGTAAATATACTTCATTGAGGACCTAATCCGGAATTTAGGGACTTTTTCCAGTCTGTAAAGAGGATGCTTACCATGTCATATTCGTGAGACCCGGGAAAAAGTGGGAAGCCCAGAGCAATTTCTGCGGCAACCAGACCGAGAGACCACATGTCTATTGGCTCCATGAAGACCAGACCCAGCATGACCTCCGGAGCCCTAAGCAAAGAGGAAAAGGAAAATCTTCAGTCACGCTGTCAGTTCTAAACCCTTATTTTTCCTGGGTAACATCAGCTCTGGCTCTTTCCCTGTGATTCTGTGTCTCACATTCACACACTTCCACACAGCCGGGAGCTCCCCAGTACAGCATCTCTGCCACATGACCCTCCAGTTGCTGCACTTACCTGTACCACAGTGACTGTACACATGACCCCGGGACAGCATCGGACACGTGGCGAGCCAGGCCGAAGTCAATGATCTTGACTTGCAGCACCTCCTGCCTACGGTCCACAACCATTATATTGTCAGGCTTTAAATCAGCGTGCATGATTTCCAGGGCCTCGAGGTGGAGCAGGGCCGTGGTCAGCTGACAACACACAATTATTAATTCTTGTTAGGTCAAGACAAAGAACATAGATATTGATTTCCCATTGCGATGTATACTTCCGAGAATAGTAAAGAAGGAAATCCAACATACCTGATGTATAACTGGGCGGACCTCACTTATGCACAGAGGCTGGAAGCTTCTCTGCTTCATATAGTCATACAGACTCAGGTCAAGAAGCTCAAACTTCAGACAAATGAATCTTTCATGGAAGAACAAGCCATTCCATCTTACGAGACTGCATTTGTCCTCATCCAGAGTCTGCAGTTGTTGGAGAATTTTTATCTGTGGAAGATTTTTATTGCTCACTGTCACCTTAAAGACAAACTGAATGGCAATCGTTTACTGTGGGGAGGTTTTAAGTATGTGATAGATGTAACTGCATGTAAGTTATGTGTGTTGTCCAGCTTCAGTTTTGTTTGTGCTCTACCTCTTCCAATGCTCGCTGAGTGAAATAGGGCTTGTCTTTGATTATTTTCACGGCCATCTTTGTGTCATTTACAATATCCACACACTTAGCAACCTTTCCAAAGCTCCCCTCCCCGAGAAAGGCCTGCACCTTGTAGCGCGAAGCCAGCAGGGTTCCTTTACATATTGGGAAAATATCTGTGGAAGAAGAGGAGATAGAGATGAGAGGAGAAAAGCACGACATGAAATTACATGTTGTCACATAGAGCATGACACAATCAACAGTACACCTAACAGCATATACGGCCAAAACACACAAAGAGTGTTTCTCAGGCCTTGTCATGCTGTCACTCATCTCTAATGCAAGTTTTCCTGCTTGTTTCCTGCTTTGTGGTGTACCTGAACACACACCTGCACATGTTTAAAACTTTGAGAAACTCCTTCACCACATAAATTTTATCAAACACCATCATATCTTTTGGGATAAAAGTTAGGATTCTTCTGTAGAAGCAGAGAAATAAATAAGCAAAATAATTCCTAACTCACCAGATAAGTGACTTCCAATAAGGCCAGTGACATAAAATCTCTTTCAAATCAAAATGTCAATATTAAATCTTTCTCCAGGTTGCTTTAATTGCTGCAAACCTGAGAAACTGATGACCAAAGAAACTATATTCCACATATATTGTATATTTTTATCTCACTATCTATGTCATCATGTGTTGGTATTGCAAACATTTTTTGATAATAACCCAAACTTTTAACTCCAAAACACGCACAGTGAAGTGCAAACCAGTGGAAGCATAATAAATGCAAGTCCACTGACATGAATGAAAATCCACTATGTTTATTTCCCCAAACATTTTCACGTTTAGTTTTCTTTAAACCTAGAACTCTGTAATTAGCCATGTGACTTCCTGCTATTAAATTAAACAATTACCTTTTTTTTCAAATATAAAAACATGATTTTATGATATTGCTTCAGTTTTTTTTCTTCAAATTGTTAAAGCACCATGTACTCAAATTTTACTTGTGCATTTACTGACTACTTTTTCAACAAACTTTTTCTTGACAAATGAATCTCATACAACAAGGAAAAACATATCAAGAGATATTTCCCAAAACAAATTAATGTTGATCTCATTAACATAGATTGCTCAAAGGCTTTACTCTATCACTATCTAAAACTAAAAAAGTGACCTTTCAACATTGATACATATACTTTATACTCATATTAATAGAATAATACACAACTTCTGAAACATTGTAATTGCGTACCTTAGAATAACTTTATTTCAAGACAAATGTAAGGATTATCTCTTGTTAAAGGCTTTATCAATATTGTTTAACCACATAAATTTGAGCTATATTCACATACAGAATTGAAGAATTTTTCTCAGTTTTTCAGAGTTTAAGACATATGACATTTTTTTACTAGCTTACCTGACATGTCACTCAATTCCATGGACATTTTTGAAGTAAATTCAATGCAAATTTAGTAATATGAAACAAAAGAACAAAAGAAAAGTCTCTCTGAGTAGATTTCTGTGAACTTTCAGTAGATGTGAGTTGAAGGACTCATTTGTTCTGGCAGCACTGTCTCTGTCTGTCTGTGGTTCTGTGTCATCAGCGGGTTCTAGATCTCTGCAGCATCACAGCCTGTACAGTGTGGAACAGAACTCCTCTTTCACTGAGTTACATGTGTAATTTAATGTATATAACAATTACTGTCACGTATATAGGGATCATTTAGCAAGGATATAAAGGGAAAATATATTCATCTATCTACAAATCAATATCAAGTCTGATAGTAAAACTCCATGGATGTGGATGGAGTTTCTTGCAGTTTTCTGACAGGGCCTCAATGGCTAGAAATGACTTCAGTTTAGTTCATTCTTTAATGTCTCACTTTGGAAATCAGTTTTGCAGCAAATAGACACATGAAACCAGAATCATTCATCAATAATAATAAGAAAAGAAGAAATATCACAAAAAGTAACACACAATAGAAATAAAAACAGTGAAAGATGAGAAAAATAGGTTTAAATAAAGAGAATAATTAAACAAATCAAAACAGTTAAAAAGCTTTTTTTAATTATTATTTTATTGCTAAAATGGCTGCAATAGATTTTCACTTTTTTTGTTCAGTTTGCCACAGCAGGGATGTTTGATACTCTCTCTGCACCACTGCCTTTAAAATTTCCAGATGATAGTTGTTTTGGAGTTTATGTTGTAACTTGATATCAGAGTTTTTAGTCTGCAGTGCTCATTTAAGAGGAGATCTTCATCTGTCATTTTCAACCCATTTAATGTCAGTATCAATGGCAAATAGTGCCTGTGGGAAAATTACACAAGTAAAACTGGCACTCCAAAAAAAAGATAGCGTTGACAGTAAAAGCTGATGCATGATGATGAAAAGTGCTATTGTTAATGGATTCCCCTTTTGACGTATTTTCATGTTATAGGTGGCACTAAATTTTCCATTTACTGAATGAGAGCAGAGGAGAAAAAGTATAGAGTCAAACAACATGAAAAATCCAACTGAAGTACCTCCAAACTGTTCATCAAACTCTGGGCTGAACTCAGCTGCTTCAGTGAGGACAGCTATATAGATTTCTTTAATCAGAGTGACAAATGCAAATATATATTTTTTTAAAGTTTCAAAAAACCTCATGTATTAAAACCATAGACTGTATAAAAATAGATTAAAACATAACTGAACATAACCATGTGGGATTCTTCTTGTGATTATAACCTCCTTCTGTACTTCATTAATTATTGTATAGTGTAGTTTTCCTTACTTGTAAGGTCACTGGTCAAAACATGTTTATAATACTTGACAACAAGACACACAGAAAAACAAATATAACAGTACAATACTTTATACTTTGGAATTTATAAGATTTATAAGACTTTTCTGCATATACAGTAGGTTCCCCTACATGTTCAAACCTTTTAAGCATGAACATAACTATCAAACTTCAGTGTATGTTCAGCATTTGATTTTGTCTATACACTGGTAGAAATGGCAGGCAGAAGTGATGGTGGATCTGGGCCAGCAGGTGAATCACTATTCGGACCACAGATGTTGCAGACTGCGATGTTCTGCTAACAGAAGAAAAGACATAATCAATAAAGATAACACTTGTCATGTTATATTGGTTTCAATAGACTAAATTAATTTAGGTCTACAGATTACAACAGCTGTCTGCCTGCCATCTCAATGTTCCGTTTTTTTTCACCACTTCCTGTTGTGACTCAGTTCATGTCTACCAGTGTTTGCTCTTCAGTACCTTCTTTATTTTATGTAATGAGTGCACTTTCAATAGGTTTAAAAAATACTTACATTTAAAATAAGGAGCAGTTGCACTTGCTTTAAAAGAAACAATCAATATGTTCATCTTGACCAAAATGGACAATTGCATGTTAAACCTCTGATTAGTTATTATCATTTATTTAAAGGAAATATTCCATCCTAAAATGTGTTGTAGTATGGTAATAAAACTAGAATGTGTTAACATTTTATGAGAGTTAGCACAAATGAAATGGTGACATGAAATACATATTTTTATTAGGTGACTAAAGTGAAGGTTATTAGGTTGAATTAAAAGATTAAAACTAAAAGTGTTTGTTCACTTAATAGCAACATTAAATTACTTACTTTTCAGTGGGACAATAGTTACTAGTTATTTAAAAATTAAGAACTACACCTAATATTTAGCGGAACAATGAAACCTTTCTTTGTGGATGGTCACTAGGGGGCACCGCAAGAGAGGAGGGGGGGAGAGCTTTAGTCTACACTCCAGAGCAGTGGGTGGCGGTCATGCACCCGAAAGCTGTTTACTAACCGCGAATAAAACCAGAAGAAGAAGAAGAAGAAGAAGAAGAAGAAGAAGAAGAAGAAGAAGAAGAAGAAAGGGCACTCTCGCGAGGTTGGGGTTGTTAAGGTAAAGGATAATGTTCAAATCTCGCGTGAGTTTCCTAAATCATCCCAATTTTTTTTCCAGGATGGCAAAGTCAAGACCCGCCCTACTCTGCCTCTGATTGGCTAGTACTCGTTGCTTTCGTTGGTTGGGTTGGTTAGGTTTAGGAATGAGGAGTGAGATTGGTTAAGGTTAGGGTAAGAATATCAGGGTAATCCAATCAGAGGCAGAGTAAGGCGGGTCATGACTTCGCCATCCTGGGAAAAAAATTATCGCCAACCGGTATGTTGCCTGCTACTTCCGGTAAGCTTGTCAGCGTGTGTGAAACTGATGTACTGGGGCTGTCTGTCAAGGCTTTTCGGTAAATTAACATTTATTTATAAGTGGTAATTGTAATTTGGTTTCCAATCGAGGGCGCAGGATGTGTAGCTAGTTGAGCTATTCCGCTAAAATAAAAAATTATTAGGGCTACACTGCAGCTAACGTTAGCATGCTTCCATAGCAAAACAAAGGCTGCAACAGAAGTGAGCTTTTAAATCTTCAGTCACTTCCAATTTTATATGGTAGTCTGTTGAGTTTTGCTCTTAGAGATACTTTGTTAAAGTGCGAGCTGTAAAATTAGAAATAGTAATTAAGTTTCTCTAACAGTGGATAACGTTATTCTCAACATGCTGCTTTTTGTCGCGAGGTTACAATCGTGTCACGTTATTTTAAGTTTGCCTGTCTGCAA
Organism: Thunnus albacares; assembly: GCF_914725855.1. Lineage (NCBI taxonomy): Eukaryota > Metazoa > Chordata > Actinopteri > Scombriformes > Scombridae > Thunnus > Thunnus albacares. Next base: position 9,520,845 of record NC_058108.1, on the reverse strand, counting down.
CAGGTTTAGTTTTTTATTAACTTTAGAAGCTAAAACAACAACAACAAAAATCCATGCTGATCTGTAAATTGTTGTGAATATTAGTAATAGTATCCCCACTCAGCTTTGGACCAGATTGATATCAGTCACTTTAAAAAAATGTTATTATTATATCATCCTCTGTCACTCGGGCACAAAGGGTCTGGGGAAAGTCAACCTTCTCATCCCTCAAAATTAACCCACAGCATTATCAGCAGCCATGGATTCACAAGGTAAGAGAGACGCTTATGAGTTACACATAGTTTCTGATAATTATGCATTTATACTGACTTCAGGTATCAAAATTGGTAATCTAGAGAGAAAAAGTCAGATTAGTGCATCCATAGTGACTTATGTTCATTGCTACTTATATTGTTATTGATCTTGACGTAAGTAGTGGTTGTCAAGTCTGGAAGTAAATGGCAAGATCTTATATGTAAAATCAGTGAGTGTTAGCTCTTTTTCTTGACTAAAGACATTGACTTAAGTTCTCCTGCTCCATTTGTGATGACAAACTCCCTCCTGAACTGCCCCACAGCGACCCCAATGCCAGTTATATGTGAAGTCTGCGGAACATACTTTGAGACACGACGAGGGCTCTCCAGCCACGCCCGGCTCCATCTACGACAGCTCGGTGTGACCTTGTCAGAAAGCAGCGGAGCTCCCATAGAGCTTCTATACCAGCTTATCCAGGAGAGAGACGGCTCCTTGCCCAACTTCAAAGCAGACTCCTCTGCACCCTTGACACCTACCAAAAAAACATCCCAGCAGGAGTCCAGGACTCCCTCAGTACCAGAAGACAAGAGCCCCTCCTACAAAGCAGGGAGTAGAGTCATGACTACCCCACAAAAGATGGATCATCAGGGATCTCCAGCCAGATCAAAAGAGTCCACATCCTCTCACCTCCCCTCATCTCCTCCTGCTCTTAAGCTGGCTGAAGGCAGCAGCTCATCCTCCTTAGAGCACCAAACCACAACCAAGCCACTGTGGGCGCCACTGGAAACTGACGCCCCTATTACTTTAGGTATGACACTCTTATTTGTATGTACAAGACTTGACAGAATAGTTTCCTTCTGATGTGAGACCTTTTACTCATAACTTTCTTTATTCTTGCAGCTTCAGACAACAATGATGAGGTCCATGTTTGCCAGCTTTGCGGCTGCTGGTACGAGACACGCAAAGGCCTGTCCAGTCATGCTCGGTCCCATCTGCGGCAGATTGGAATCCCTGACAGTGAGATCAAGGGCAGCCCTATTGATGTTCTTTACCAGATCATGGAGGAGGAGGACCTCAAGCCTATCAGCACAGAGCAACAGGAGTCGCTCTCTTCAAACAGCCCCTCTACGCCCTCCTCCAAACGGTCCTCTGATCAGTCTTCTCCACCTGCGTCTCCTCCCAGCAAACGACCTAAATCCTCAGAGGAGTCCACCTGTATTCTTTGCGGGGAGGAGTTTGAAAACCGAAAAGGCCTGGCCTCCCACGCACGCTCTCACCTGCGTCAGATTGGGGTGGTGGACCTGCTGGGGAAAGGCTCTGCGATCGACACTGTCCAGGAGCTGGTCAGCAGTGGCATGTTAGAAGCCATGCACCCCCCCAAAACGAACAGTTCCATGAGTTCATCTCCAGCTCCAGGTCAACCCCGCTCCCCATTTCCCTCCACGTCCCTCTCCCCGAGCCCTGTAAAGTCTCCTCACACTCCAGTTAACCGGGCCCCAAAGGCTAAGAAAGGCTTTCGGCTAGCAGTAGACCCTCTTCATAGAAAGCCCAAGCCTGAACCTGTGGAGGTTGAGGTATCTACACCGAAGGAATCCAGCACCAGCAGCAGCTCTCCCACTCAGAAGTTGCCCTCTGCAGTTGTTTCTTCAAAGTCTCTCAGTGCAGGTAAAGCAGGGTGCCATTCATCTAAATTAAGTTGTTGGAAAAGGCTAGTTGTTTAGTTACCTTACTGTTATTTTTTTCCATTTATTCATTCATTTGTTTTTATATGTACTTTTATATGTACATTTGTTTTTATATGTTTTTATATGATGTATCCTCTAAATTTCACCTCCACCATGTGTCACCGTCTTCCACAGATGTACAATCCCCACCAACAGTCCTTTGCGATTTCTGTGGCCAGTTGTTTGAGACCCGCAAAGCCCTGTCATGCCATGCCCGCGCCCATCTGCGCCAGCTTGGCCTCACCTGGTCGATCAAGACTTCGCCGATTGACGTCCTCAAAGAGGTCATGATGCATGGGGAAGAGGGCAGGAAAGAGTCTGCACCAAGTGGGGCTTCGGGCAAAGCCACGTGGACCCCTCAAGGCTCCAAAAGGTCCCTGGACAGCCTCCATTCAGGGGAGCCAACCTCCAACACCAGCACCTCACCTCTCGATTATTCAATGAAAGAGAAATCCTCGTCTGGCAAGAGGGGGGCCTCACACACAGGTAAGACAGTGACATTGCTGTAAAGCATTAATTAGGCTATTTGTGTCAGTTTCAAAAGACTGATGCATGTTGCATTTTGAGCAAGCAAGCGTTTGACTTTCCTTAACTGGAAAACAAATCCTTCTAGCCATTACTTAGATTACTTAAATCTAGAGGCAGATTCAGTTGTAGTTTTGTTTGATGTTAGATAAGATGAAATCACCGACCACTAACTGAGGTGGAAATAGATAGATAGATACAGTGCTGCTTGAAAGTTTGTGAACTCTTTAGAATTTCCTCAATTTCTGCATAAATATGAACTAAAACATGATCAAATTTTCATGCCATTCCTAAAACTAGATAAAAAGGCATCAATTAAACAAATGAGAATCTTACACTTGAAAATTATCTAATGTTACACATTTGTGTGTGGCAAAAGTTTGTGAACCTCTAGGATTATCAGTTAATTTGAAGGGAAAATTGTGTAGTTGGGTGTTTCAGTCAATGAGATGACAATCAAGTATGAGTCTGGGAGGAGCTGCCTCATTTAAAGAAGAGAAATCTGGGTCTTCACTATGAAAGTCTGAGCTTCATAACAGGTTTGTGGAAGTGCATCATGGCTCAAACAAAGGAGATTTCTGAGGACCTTAGAAGAAGAGTTGTTGATGCTCACAAGGCTGGAAAGGGTTACAAAACCTTTTTCTAAAGAGTTTGGACTCCACTAGACGACTGTCAGGCAGATTGTGTACAAATGGAAGACATTGAACACCATTGTTACCCCCCCCCCCCCAGGAGTGGTTGAACAACAAAAATCACACCAAGAGCAGGCATGTAATAGTCTAGGTGGTCACAAGGGACCCCAGGGTAACGTCTAGGAAACTAAAGGCCTCTCTTGCAGTGGCTAATGTCAATGTTCATGAGTCCACCATCAGGAGAACATTGAGCATCAATGGTGTGCATGGCAGAGTTGCAAGGAGAAAGCCACTTCTCTCCAAAAAGAACATTGCTGCTTGTCAACGGTTTGCTCAAGACCACGTGGATAAGCCAGAAAGCTATTGGAAAAATGTTCTGTGGACGGATGAGACCAAAATTCAACTTTCTGGGTTGAATGAGAAAAGCAAACGGAAATGCAGAAATGCATTCCAGCATAAGACCCTTATCCCATCTGTGAAACATGGTGGTGGCAATATCATGGTTTGGGTCTGCTTTGCTGCCTCTGGTCCAGGACGGCTTGAATCATGGTTTGAACTATGAATTTTGAGTTTTAGCAGCAAATTCTACAGGAAAATGTCAAGATATCCATCTGTGAACTAAAGTGCAACAGAAAGTGGGTCATGCAGTAAGACAACAACCCTAAAAGTTGTCCCACCAAAGAATAGTTAGAGCAGAAGAAAGGTAATGTTTTGGAATGGCCGAGTCAAAGTCCTGACCTTAATCCTATAGAAATGCTGTGGAAGGACCTGAAGCATGTAGTTCATGCAGGAAACCCACTAATGTCCCTGAGTTGATACTGTTCTGTAAGGAGGAATGGGCTAAAATTCCTCCAAGCTGATTTGCAGGGCTGATAAGCAGTTATTTCTGCGAAAGGGCGTCACACCAGTTACTGAAAGCAAGGATTCACATCCTTTTGCCTCACACAGATATGTAAGATTGGATCAATTTTCCTTAATAAATAAATTAATAAGCCTAATCATTTGTTTAATTGGGTTCTCTTTATCTAGTTTTAGGACTTGTGTAAAAATCTGATCATATTTTAAGTCATATTTATGCAGAAGTAGAAAAAATCCTAAAGGGTTCACAAACTTTCAAGCAGAACTGTAGATTGATTGATTGATTTTATTGATTCCCAAAGGGATGATAGTCACCACATGCCAACATATATGACGAGGAAAAACAAAGACAATCAAAGCCAGGATAAAACGGCTAAAACAGTCTGAAAGACAGCAGTGTTGGTGGTGGATTAGGCATGTCCAGCGGATGGTAATATACCACATGTCATTTGGAACTCACTGAACTGATCATATGTCTAATCTGTTATTGTTCATGTATATACCAGTATTTGTTTAAACATTTCTCACCTTCTTTTTGTCAGATGCATCCTGTGAGCTTTGTGGGTTTGACTTTGAGAACCGCAAGGCTCTGGCCAGTCACGCACGGGCCCACCTCCGACAGCTGGGTGTGGTCGAATGGAAGGCAGATGGGGCGAGTTCGCCGATCGAGCTCCTCAGTGAGATGATCCGCAGGGACCCAGTCAAGGTTGCCGCAATAACCCGACGCTATCGCATGGGAGACCTGTACATCAAAAAGGTAGGCTGTGCTCTGTTGGCGAGACTGACTTCTAGTAAACCAGTCTTGTGTTTGTGCTTTCCTTTTTTACATTCAGCTCTTAAAAATACTTCCTATTCCGATTTAGATACACATGAACCATTTATTAAGTAAAGTAAATCCAAATCCATTTTACATTCATTTTCTTTCTGTCCCAGAGACATGCTGCGTCGCCCTCTCTGTCTACAGACTCTGAATCTGTGCCTGGCAGCAGTCTGAAACCTTCAGGGCACCATCCAGAGCACAAGGGGGGCAGAGAGGACACTGCTGGCTCATCCAGACAATCACAAGACCATAAACGGACCATGGCAGCTCATGGCAACCCTGGTGTGCGCTCCCCAAAGGGTGAGAGACAAAGAAGCAGAAAGATAGCTGGATACAGATGAATAAATGTAGCTCTTTCTTCAGGTTACCATAATACCTCTCCTCTGTGCTTTCAGGGGTCTATCTGACCAAACATACAGTGCCTAAAGGGGAAGAAAATCAGGACACCAATTCCCAGCAACCACCACGGTCCGGCAGCATCCCTGCTCTGCTGCCCAAGCCCCCACTGACCCCTTTGGTTAAACTGGTGGGAAAAATGTACTCCCTCAAGTGCAGGTTAGTCTATGTTTTATGACTGTTTGTGTGTTTTTATAATAACCACTGGAGGTATTTCTCTTCTGCCACAAGGTCCATCGTCCGTGCTTATGTCTTCTTTTCTGATCAGGCCCATTTACACATTTCTTGAAACATCAAGGCTTATTTATTCTTTCATTGTAGTCTTAAAAAGTGGAAATCATGAAGCTGCACATTCATAAATTTAATACCAGAAGTATCAGAGTTTTGAGTGTGCATCTATTTATGCCTCTGCAGCAGAGACAGCTGTGGCCAGAGGCATTATGTTTTTGGGTCGTCCGTCCATCCGTCCCATTCTCATGAACACGATATCTCAAGAACACCTTGAGGGAATTTCTTCAAATTTGGCACAAATGTCCACGTGGACTCAAGGATGAACTGATTAGATTTTGGTTTCTTCATGTTTTTCTTGTAAACCAGCACTTCACCAACACAAGTGTATAGTACCATAGTACTAAAGTACCAAAGAAAAATAACCCTGTTGCACATGTAATCATGAAATTCCTTTTTCCAATTGACACGTCCTCAAGAATAGAACCAGATAACTTGTTGGTAGTTTTTACCTCCCTTAATGCAGTTCAGATCACACTCCTCTCTCTCTCTCTCTCTCTGTTGTTCTGTTAAGGTTCTGTGAAGAAGTGTTTCATGGACCTCTGTCTGTTCAAGAGCAGTGGATCACACACCTGCAGAAACACATCCTGTCACTGGGCTACAAAGGCAAAGCCTCTCCTCCTGCTGCACCAGTGGCAGCTCCTGCTCTCGTCCATCCAGTCGCTGTCTAGCCCACAAATCCTTTCTGTAATTCTTGCAAAATCATGTCAGAGTCAAGAAGAAGTATCAGCTTTCTGTCTGTTTTGAGGTGACAAATTGTCAGAAAAGCGTGAACTTGATGTTCATTTCATGTCCTGGAGAGGGCGAACATGAGCCATGTGAGGGAAAGAGTAGTGTGAGGCCCTCTCAGGTAAAAGCCACTAAGTTGATCTCAACACTGATGAACGGTTGTTGTGGAAAAACATCCTTCATTATAATGATCAGTGCTTTCCCCTTCACGCTCATACAGTACATTCCTTCCATTTGTACAGATGTTACATGTGTTTGAATGTGATTCAATGTTTGTCATTAACAAATGACATTTTCCTGCACTGATAGAATGGACAAAATGAATTTCGTTTTATTTTTGTCCTGCTGAGTAGTACAGTCGGCATTTCACTGTGACATGTTTCCTTTCAGGCCAAGTCTTATTTTATAAATTATATTTTAAGAGTTTTACTTTAAATTTGGAAGAATTACACACAGAGTTTGTATCCAACATAGGGCATCTTTTGTAGAAAAAAGTTACAGTTTTGTAATGTAATCGTAAATTCAAAGCTTCAAACACAGTGACTGTGTTTCTGTTATTAGAATATTCTTCAGATGTGACTGCTATCATGTACTGTTTTTTATATGTGGCCTTTTTACATTTCTTTTTTAACACTTATGTAAATTAAAGCTTGTCTTATATATAAACCTATATGAAATGTTTTTTTTTAAATATAATTTATCATTTTTTATAATTTTCTCTAGCATGGGAACTCTGACTGGTCATGCTGCTACGCAGCCCCATACGCAGCAGGCTGCGATGCACTGTGTGTTCTGACACCCGTCGATCATAGCCAGCATTAACTTTTTCAGCAATTTGTGCCACAGTAGCTCTTCTGTGGGATTGGACCACATGGGCTAGCCTTCGCTCCCCACGCACATCAGTGAGCCTTGGGTGCCCGTGACCCTGTCACAGGTTCACTGGTTGTCCTTCCCTGGACCACTTTTGGTAGGTACTGACCACTGCATACCAGGAAGACCCCACAAGACCTGCCATTTTGGAGATGATGACCCAGTCATCTAGCCATCACAATTTGGCCCTTGTGAAAATCTCTGATTCTTACGCTTGCCCATTTTTGATGCTTCCAACACATCAACTTTTAAGAACTGCTTGTTCACTTGTTGCCTAATATATTCCACCACTTCACTTGACAGGTGTCATTTTAACAAGATAATCAGTGTTACTCACTTCACCTGTCAGTGGTTTTAATGCTGTGGCTCTGAGATGTGGTTTCTTCTTGTCCATTATTCCATTTTCACTTCTCATATAAAAACCTCGTCTTTGTTATGTCTCAGGCTCATTAAACATTTGGAGCTTTCACACCAGCAAGCAGGATGCAATTACTTCTTTTGGAAGAACGTGGGGGCAACACTGTGAAATGACTGTCAGGGATTTGCATTGTATCCGTTGGAGGTATTCACAAAATCTGTTACATGCAGATATTCATTTTCCAATGGTGCCAGTAATCTTTAAAAAATCACTTGTTTACACATTCTTAGAAACTTAGAGTTATTGCTTCCTCCTTCACATATTGTGAATACAACACCTCCCCATTGTGTAAATAATCTCAGAGTGATAGATTAGATTTCAGTGACTCAGAGCATTGTCTTAAAAATGTGGAAATCATGGATGGGAGCTGCACATTCATAAATTTGATACAAGAAATTGGCAGCAAAGTTAAGCGTTCAGCTTCTCTTTTATGCATTTCATGTTGTTCCTGTAAACCAGCACAAGAGTGTGTTTCTGTTCTCTTCCATTTTCTAGACATGTTGTAAAGTGTGTATTTATGTCAGTGGGTGTCTGACTTAAGAGCTGCCATCCCTTGTGTCCATAATGTTCATAGTGTGACTTATGATGTGATTTTCTCTACTTTCCAGAGCTGGAGCCATCACTGCGTTGACAGGGAGCCATTAGTCTTTATTGCTCTGAATTGGACTGAGAATCACTTAGCCTTAGGGAAAGGGGAAAGGTTTAAATTGGTCATCTGTGCACCCACCCATAAAGGATAAACTGACTTATCGTGTGCCTGCAAAAGGTCCAGACTCGAGAAATGGTGTTCTCAGATTCTTTCAATGTGATTTTCAGATTTAACATCCTTGCAATCACAATCGCACTATAGTGATGTAGAGAAAACACATCTCACAGGAGAGGCAGTGCAGGAGCAGAGAGGGTCATCTATTAAGGGTTTCCATCCTGTTTCTAATCTGTCTCACCATAGAGTGTATATGGTCTCTACTCTCCTCTGTCACTGTCTCCACTAGATATTCACCAATGCTCCCTAGAGACTCATTCTTTGCAATTTACTACCGGAGGCAGGATGGAAGCGCTTCTGTCTGCCTTCAGTCACTGATGGATAAATCTGATGTCTGCTCCTCTGCTGGTATGCCAACCCAAAGGCATTTACAGAGTGATCGAGAGATCTAACCTGACAGGATCTGACCAGGCTCATAGCATTCAACACCTGATGGTTCCAACACGGACACAATGGACTCCAAGCAACTCTTTCAAAGCTCTCATTGAAGTTAGAGCCCAAATTAGGACCGCATCTGTCTTCCAGGGCTGTGGGAACATCTGGCATAATAATTTTGGGTTTCTGACTGTGGTTCATGGGTTTCAAAACCGACGCGGATTTGCTGTATTATGGCTCCAGTTTGCAAGGAAGCTGGACAGTCTGCAGCAATTCTTCAATCTTTTTCTTGGAACTCTACACAAAACTGCAGGCTAATACTATTTATGTCCCCATTAATGATGATTTAATTAAGGTTACTTTCATGATTTCAGGGGAACTGATCAGTTAATGGATTTTAATTTTCAGTGGATTTTCTACATGGTTTAGATATTACCTTTAAGTTTACCAATTCACCTTAAAATGGCCTTATTTTTTCAATTAAGCAGGAAATATGGCTTTAATCTTTTTTGGTATATTCAAAAATTCTGCAGTTCTATGCAGATTTTGTTGTATGATAAGCCAAAATGTCAAAATGTGGAAAAGGTCTATCTGATGGATTTGGGAGCAAAAAAAATAAGAAGAGTGCTCTGCCGCATGGTCCAAGACTGAAAAGGTTTAGGAACTATTGTTTTGGCTCATTTTTTTGGTTTTCACTACCTGTATGTTTATTTTATTTTTTAATCTCAAAGCTCTGATCAACCCCGTTTTCAGCAGCATCAAGCAACTGTTCTCAGAGATCTACTGGACTGACTTCACACTACTTGCATGATATGCTGATTGCATCCTTTTTATGACCAGAAAAGAACAGGAGGAGAGAGCAGAGGAGATGAGGAGCGCAACAGACAGATGAGACACCAGTTGACCTACTGGAGAGATGAAGAAGACGAGGGTATCAGATAAGACACAGAGTTAATACAGCTTGTCACAGTTCAAACGGAGCCCCTGTCACACAATAAAAGCAGAATGACACCAGGGTTGGTCAATTTTCAAAACTGAACAAAGCATTGGCAACATACAATCTAGCAAATGACTGCTTCATCAACATCAAGGCTCTTTTCTTTTTCTTAAAATGCTGAAAATAAAAATAATTACCAAGTTGAATGAGAACTCAGATTGCACTCATTTTGTTTATTTGCACCTGATTGAAAGTGTCTCATATTCAGTTTATTCTGAAATAACTTGAAAATTGTGCAATTATTGAGTAATATTCTTGGCTTGGCTAAGTCCAGGTTTGGCTCGGCACATGAGATTTGTTGACAATAAGAAAAATCACAAGCCATATCCTTAATATATATTAATCTTATAAAAATCTAAAAATAAAAAAAGAGAGCATATAAAATGTACAGGAATACAGCCCAGCAACATACAACACCAGTCAAATCATATAAGTTTTTATTGTGCCAGAGGGAAATTTGCCTTGGACACACAATGCTGCTGCTGTGCAGTACCAAGTAATTCAACATTACTACACATCATACATATACTTCAGTACACGTTTTAGCCTCTAAGACAATGCAAACACTCATGAGAATAAATACAATCTCTGCATGAACCAGAGTTCTATAATTATAATAAGTTACCACTCATGGTATACAGCTGTCAAGAACAGATGAGTCCATCACCACCATTCAAAACAAGTGTAATCCTGCACTCTGACCACAGCGTGCCACGGTCCGCTTTGATCAGAATTTACCTACTTAAATGAAAGATGGCTGCAGTGTGTTTGCACAGTAACCAGATGGTTTGTGGTCCTCACACCAGCTGCAAGTCTTCTGTTATCTGGAAACACATGATAAGTCTTGGCTATTCGAATACATCCAGTCATCAAGTGTACTGACAGCAGTTTATCCAATCTGATGTAATGTCTTTTTTTTCTTTAAGTTCTTCCCTTGAAAGAAAGGTAGAGGTAGTTTATTTCTGTTGCTTTGTTATTTGTGAGGAAGAAAGGGAGGGGATAAAGAGGGAACAAGGGAGGGGATAAAGAGGGAACATGGCTTTCTCTCCCTCCTCCAGTTTGTCTATGACTCAGTGTCTGGAATTAGTCTCCTGCATCTCCAGTATGATTTATAGTACATTTTCGGGGCTTGGCACAGGATGGAGTTTTGTCACACAACTTGTGGCTTCGCAGTCATTCCTCAGAGAGGACAGATTCCCCAAGACTGTGTAACACTGGAGGCGTATCTTTACTTTTCCGTTTCTGTTATCTTGTTTTTAGTTTTGTTGTTTAATATTTCTCTTTCTAAATAACTGCACTATGTCTCAAGGATATTGTTATTAATGAAACAAATAAGTGCCTCCTTGCATTTTTGCACCAGGAGTAAAGCCGTTAGTCCCTCTGACTCAGCATTTTACCGCGCTGTCATTTTCAGGCAGTGAGGTCATGATTAGGTCATCAACGTGATCTTGTTTGTTGCTCGTTTGTAGCATTCAGACTCAACTGACACTTTACACGAGACATGAGCGCTGAGCCTTTCCCAGAGGGCTGTGCTGCTGGTGTCATCATGCCAATGTTCCTGAGACTGCTCAAATGACCTTACATAACTCGTAGGTAACTACAGATCCTGGATTAGTCAAACAGAATCTGAAACCTATTTGCCACAAACAACTAATCACTAAGATGGTCTTTATTCCACTAATTTTCTGTGGAACAATTACATGACTTACTGCCAAGATGCTTTTTGGAATCCTAGCCCAGACTCATATTTGTGTGTCACAACTCAGTTATACAGGCAGTTAACAAGCAAAAGCTGCACAATGCTGGAGAGCAAAACAAGAGGCCAGCTCACCAACTGATTTAACAGATGCAGGAAAGACCAGATGTATGAAAGACAGGCTGCAACTCTTCCTCTGACCCACAGCACTGCATCTGCAAACATGACATATGTTGAGCATTACTATTTTCATACCTCATAGATAACACTGTTGATCCTTTTCGTTTAAGAAAGGAAATATTTTCTGTGTCTTTTGTCATTACATTATTATGTCCATAAATGCTTTGTTTTTGTCATAATGTCAGATGGAGTGTGTCTATTCCAAAAGTCACAAATTAGATGCAGAGCTTGTTTTCAGGGCTGGTATTAATTTTATAGAGACTGGTGTGTGATAACAGTATTTGAGATAATTATTCAGCCCTCAGACATGAAACTATGACCACTGTAGAAATTCAAAACAGACTGTTAGCTACAATTTTGAGCCATGTGTTCGTCTGGGTGGATCTAAAGTTAAGCTACATCTGGCCAGTGTGCATACAGGTGTGTTTGTGTGTGTGTGTGTCTGTGTCTGTGTATGTTGTCTGTATTTGTGCCTGCAGGTTGTCCGAAGTTTAACCTGCAAAGTGATCTGTCCTTTCACATGACGGCTGTGTGTGTGTGTGGTGGAGAACATCAACGCAAATCACAGTCAGCTGCCGAGAAAGTGTTATGAGGATTATGCAACCTCAAACAGCTGTGTTACTTCTGGTGTGGCACTTCATACTGGTATAGGAAATAAATGTCTGTTTGGAGCTATCAGTCAGAGCTTTTCAGGGTGTGTCACTGAACACACTCGGAAAAATGTTCACATAGCTGGTTGTTAGATACTCAGGAAATAGTGGTATGAAAACATGCAGTGAACAGATATGAGATGCCAGAGGCCAGACAAAAACACCAAGTTTTATCAATCACTTTTTAATGATGCGGTTTCACTTGCTAATTGTATTTAGGTAGAATTATTCATTACACACTAATTTGACAGTAATGACAAGCAATTAACTTATGGAGCTAAACATGCCACTAAACATTAAATGTGCAATAACTGATGTTTTGGCCACTTAAGGAAGCAGCAAAAAAAAACCTGTGAACACAACACTGAGATATCAACGGAGAGCTTGTTAGTATGCTGTTGTCTATTTACACACCCAGCAGATACAATGCTACATTAGCATTCATTTGGAGTTGTGTGTCTGTCCACAATTTTAAGTCCAATACCAACTCTTCTTTTAGCTCTGTTTTTAGTCTCCACTAACTCTTGAGGGAAATATCTGCCTCTTTAGCTGCTTAAAGTTCACTAGCTAGTCGTTAACTTAGTTAGCTAGCTGCTGACTGCATCTGAAATCTGTGCTGAGAGATGTGAGAGTGAATCAAAACAATGAACTTGGGGCCCTTGAAAACCAAAAAGAAAAAAAAAAGAGCCTAAAGGTGCTACAACGGTCTGTAGAGCAGAGGAGAACTGTAGTTAGTTGTTAATTCTCTGTGGGTTCATCTTGGCGAGCAACCTTTTTCATATTATTCATGGTCATTTGACCCATTGTTACTATGAAAATATTGATTCTAGCCCTTTTAACAATGAAAGGAGACAAAGGAAATGGACTATTTCTATCTTAGCAGAATTTCCGTAATAAAATTAATATGGGACCAGGAGTTTCCCCCCGCCCTTTTACTGTAAAACAAATTCCTGCAACATTTCAGTAAATCCCCTCACATCATTCAACACCAAATCTCAGGGATCAGCCCATATCAAAAATACCCAGGGTCCTCAAAAGCAATGGTGTAAAAAACTCAGCAGGGAAGTAGACTGGAAGTGTTATGCCCCCCTTTGATTTCCTGTAAAGACTGAATCATACACATGAGTGCCAAATGAGAGCAAGTCAAGCTGAAGATGAAATAGTCCAGCAGTGTTTTTCCCTTTTCATGTGAGGAAAGACCTATGTGCTGCAGCAAGAAGAAACTCCATAAGTCAAAAGTGATATTTAGGATTTTGTGGCAACACAGTATGTCACATGTGATACAGTATGTAGGTCAGTTGGGGAAAATGTGATTTATTGCCTAGATCATAGGTCTTTAGGGGAGATGTGAAAAATCCTGTGTTCAGCCTTACTTCAGTGAGCGTAAGATATTTAGTTTTGGTCAAAAATCATATTTTTAACGGACATGTTGAGTTCACCCATTAAAATCAACTACATGTTAATGTATCAACTCCAAACATCATTAAATCATATTTTGATTCTTACTGCTCTGCTGAAACTTGAATGTTTTCCAACTTTAAGATTACATATAATTTCTTAAACTTCTGAAAATCTGAACACTCAAAACTATTCAACCCTGAGAATAGGTATTGAAATCCTGCAGGTCCTAATGTCTAAGAGCAACTATTCTCATTAGTAATTGGGGAAATTAGCACATACATGATTAATGATTGTATTGACTGTCCACTTTTCTCTGGGAGCAAATATTGTCTGAATATTTTTTATGTAACTGGAATCTTTTAGGAATTTTCTTTTTCAAAATGAAGGAGGAGTAGTTAGAGGTAAGAAAATAAGAGAGGAAGATAGGACTGTAATTTTCATTATCTTGCCACATAATACTTCTAATAACACTAGATGCTATTTGGCAATGCCAAAATAGACTATTCTCATCACTAGCCCATTTTAATCAATGCATATTTCTTTCAGTGAGTGGTTTTGGTTCCACAGATAAATTGGCTCAAAAGTGCAACTCAGGCTTTTTTTTTTTTTTTTCTCTACAACTGCGTTTGATTTGTATTGACTGTAGTCCAATAACTGTTAACTGCAGGGAGGAATTTAACAAACAAAATCAATCACACCGCCCATTTTCATTTAAGAGGAAACAATGTAAGCAGTTGCTGTTGTTGTTCGTTATTTCTCCGTAGCATTTGTGCACACAGCAGTTCAGACTATGGTTGTCTTATTTCACTCACTGTGGAGGATAAAACTGGGGAGCTACAGGATATCAAAACAGAATTTCTTAAATTAGCTGCCTAAACAACCCATGGTTGCTCTTTTGCTTTTACTTTGTGCACAAGGCATATGAAGGTGCCACTGAAATTATCTAGCCTACAGAATATTTCCTATCTACTGAACTGGTCATGGTTGATGTTGACATTTTTATACATTTTAGTGTGCAAATGTGAGAGAACATTCTGTGGCATTAAATTGGAGGCCTGGGACAGAGCCAGGCAAGGCTGCCAGTCCATCACAGCACTAACACAGATGGACAGGGTACCAAATTGCTGCTTTCAGGAAACAGGTGCTCGGCGAAAAACATTTGAATACCAAAGTAGGGTGAAAGTAGGAACTCTTTTGAATATTGTATCTTGGTAGTTTCTGTATTGCATATAGGAACTCCAGTCCATCTGACCTGAGGACTGAGTTTATGCCCTGGTGTGAACTTGACCATACAAACAGATGTGTTGCCAAAAAATTTGGGCCCCCTGTCAGAAGGTCCCAGCAGCTTTGACACAATAAATATCTTCTATATAATCCCTGGTATTTTCCAGGCTCCATGTCCAGCCCTGAATCATAGACCCCCGAAACATTCCCCCCTCCACACGGTGTGAATTGACCCAAGGAGAATACTACATTTCAGATGAATGAGCTGGGAGATCTTTGAATTTCAAAGCAAATAATCGAAAACTCTGAAACTCCATCCACCGCCGAGTGTTCAGGAGAAAACCTTTCCTCCCCTCCCAACAGTGTATAACCTTACATGAACCATTTTTAACTTGGTAAGATCCTGTGACAGGACACTGTAGCTCTGCTCATTACAGAGGAGCACCTCAGCCAAACACAGTGCTCCAAACCAGTGTGGCTCCTGTAATGTGGGAAACAGTGGGCAAGCATGAATAAGCCATGCAAGATGGATTTTTCACTTCCATTTTCAAAAAGTGTCTATTTAGCTAGAGTTAAAGGATGTGTCTGATTATTATGGAATACATGAGCTGCTACGGATGTATATTGTATGCATTTAATCACTGTGTACAGGAGCAAAAGTAGTGAAATACTTTGAGAATTCATATTAAGACAGAAACGCTGACAGCACTGTTAATGAGTCATACTACAGGCTTTTTTCATAGCAGACATTTTTACTTGTTATAGCAGGAGAAGCACAGTTGTTACTAATGACATTAACGATGGCTCTGCTCTATTTGAGTGTCCCAGTAAGTCATGACAGTGTGACAGTGAGCCAGCATGCACAATACCAGGGTCCTGAAACTGACACAACTAATTATCATTAAGTCATTAACATCATTATGTTTATCATTTAAACCTGTGCTTTTCCCACTGTAACATGTGTCTGCTGCAAAAAAAGCCTGTATAGATACATACAGGCTGTTTGAACAGAAATGTCAAAGCTCTACACACTCACACAAGTGTTTTCAGTTAACCTGAGTGAGTGGATCTCTGCTCAGGTTGAAGTTAGGTCAAGATATAGAGGGAATTATGTAACCAATATCAACCTACCAACATAAACAATAATTGTGTAATGATAATAATATACAAAAAGATCATATACTTTATTTATAAAGCACTTTTCATTAAAAACACAGTTACAAAGTGCTTTACAATAAAAAGAGGACACATAAAAGCACAAAAGATTAAAGCTAAATAAAACACCATAAAATAGTAAATAATGCACTGAAAAGCATTTTTTAAAAATTGATTTCAAAGAAAAGTGTAAGTTGTCCTGTGTTAATAGGTGCAACTAGAGAGAGAGATCGCAATCAAGCTTGAGCTGAAACGAGGTCCAATCAAGCAAGTGAACACACCTATGTGGTCCTTTGACTATCAGTGCAACCAGGCTCTCTTTACCCCTTTTAGTAGAAAGCTGAGAAAGTAAAATATGCCAAACCTGCAAGTAACACAAATAAATAAATAAAGTCATCAATTAAATGCAGCAAGTTTGTTTATCCATATGTTTTTCATGCTTGGCAGGGCCTATTCATGAGTATTTATATCTGGGTTGACATACAATATGATGTCCTATTTATACTATGAGCTCTACAGTGGTCACTGTGCTGCCTGTAACTGATGCTGAGCTTTTTCACTCTGCAGAGCCAGGGCACTAACTCAACAAAGCAGGTCAATTCCGGGAAAGTCAGACAGTACAGTGCAGTTGGGAGTTTGTGACTGTTTGAACCATGATGGTTTTGCCTCTTTCACTGATCAACACCTCTGTTATATGGGATGGAGCAGGGCTGGAAGGGCTGGCCAGGAAGGAGAACTGAGGCAACGGATGGCTTGGACACTGGAGATAAGCAGGGCAGGGGAGCTCAGGCAGATGCCCTGAGGACAGAACCTGGGCAGAGCAAGTATCCTCAGATGGATGACCCAGGGGCTGGAACCCATGACTGGAAGACAGGGCAGATAAATGGTGTTGCTCTGGGGGCGACCAGGAGGCAGGACATATGGGCAGAGCTGTTCCAGAGGGTGACCAGAAGGCAGGGTAGATGGGTGGAGATAACCAGACGTGCAGAGCCACTCTGCAGGATAACTTGGAGGCCAGTGACATAGGCGGAACTGCTTTGCACCCCTGAGATGTAGGTGGGACCGCTATGGAGGTCCACCAGAAGGCAGGTCAAATGAGCAAGACTGCTTTGGAGGTCGACCACACACCAGGACAGATTGACAGAGTTCCTCTCAACCAGATGGCTAAGAGTCAGGGCAGGGTGCAGGACAGGTAGACTGTTGGAGTACAGAGTAGGAGGCTGCAGCTGGAGGTCTTGTTTGGTGTCGACAAAGATGGCCGACTGATGGTCTAGGAGCTCTGGCTGTGGATCGCAGGAGACAGCCAACTGGAGGTCTGGCAGGATGTCGGCGGAGATGGCTGACAGCTGAGGAACAGGCTGCTGAGAAGGCTGTATTAGCTGGGAGACAGGCAGGTGAGCCGGTGGAGCCCGGGAAACAGGAGGCTGCTGAAGCACAGCTACAGGAGGCTGTTGCAGCACAGGAACAGAGGACCTCTGCAGCACATGAACAGGAGACAGCTGCAGCTCAGGCTTAGCAGATTGCTGCAGCACAGGGGCAGGAGACAGCTGCAGCACAGGGACAGTAGATCGCTGCATGGGAATTATGCCTCCTTTTGGAGACTCCACGGTACCCTGTGAAAATGGCAAGATGACCACTGGACATCAAGGTGGCTCCTAAGTTGTTCCATATTCAGCTCCTGGGCTTTCGGGCATGCAGGATCAGGACAGGCAGATAGTGAGCTCACAAACCCGAGTCTAATTGACTGGAGGGCAGGGCAGTCTGAGATGCAGACTGGAGTAGGATGAGATTTAGACTGGAGGCTATCATGCTGGTGGCTAGCATGCTGCAGGTTAGCTGACTAACTGCTTGGCTGTTCCAGGGAGGAGCTGGGAAACTCTGGGGAAACACAGGAGGCTGGAATGGTGGACCTGGGATGAACAGGCCCAAAAGTGACTTTCCACCTGGAGGTAGCCATCCTCAGGGCCATCTCAGGATCCTTCTTACAGATGGCAGTGAGAAGTCTAAAGAATTCTGGCTCTGTCTCAAAAAGAATGTCTCTCAGCACACCAAGAGCCTACCAAGTACTTGGCAGGCTGAGCAGCTGAATCCTGGGTTCATGTCTTTGGCCAGATCGTACTGTTATGTGAGGACGGACCCAAGTGCAGACATGCAAGGGTGAGGAGACTGGGATATGGTATATACAAGGCATTTATTCTTAAAGGCTGGGGAAAGGGGATGCGGGCCTGGGGAAGCTTGGGCTGGTAGCTGAGCAACTGGGGCTGGGGCTTGGGCAGCACACACACAGAGACAAATGATTGTTACAACTTCAGTATGGTTCATTTGAGAGTCAGCAGAGTATATACAGCGGAAACATTCAGCTAGATATTCAGCAAGGTCCAGACTCGGTAGATGAATAATGAGAGTCAGACAGTGAACAAGTGGGTCTTGAAATACACAAATTCAGGATATTTTGGGGTAAAGGCCCAGTCTGAAATTTAATTAGGGTCTGAATGTTTCCTTGTAAAATAAACATCTTATTATATCTTGTAAATATTCAAAATACAACATATTCTCTAATTAATTTGTGAATATGAGACTGTAATCCCATATTCTTTACATAACCATATCACCAGGGGACTATGATCCAATACACACATTGAATAAGTACATTGAACAAATCAACGATTGGATGTGCCAGAATTTTCTTCAATTAAAGGAAACAAAACTAAACTAATTGTTTTTGGAGCCAAGGCCAGCTTCAGTCGATAACGATAAAAACCACAAACTTAGACAGAAATCCTGGTGCAGTCATGGACTCAGACCTGCATTTCAACAGCCACAGTAAGACAATTACAAAGTCAGCTTACTATCACCTGAAGAATATATCAAGAATTAAAGGGCTTATGTCCCAGCAGGATTTGGAAAAACTTGTCTATGTATTTATCTTAGCGGTATCTTTACAAGTCTCCCTAAAAAATCGATCAGACAGCTGCAGCTGATTCAGAATGCTGCTGCTCGAGTCCTCATTAAGACTAAGAAAATGGATCATATCACTCCAGTTCTCAGATCTTTACTCTGGCTTCCTGTCTGTCAATGAATTGATTTTAAAATACTATTGTTGGTTTATAAAGCACTGAATGGTTTAAGGCCAAAATACATTTCGGGGACAGGTCTGCTTTCTGTTCCCAGAGTCAAAACTAAACATGGAGAGACAGCGTTCAGTTTTTATGCTCCACATATCTGGAACAAACTCCCAGAAAACTGCAGGTCTGCTGCAACTCTCATTTCTTTTAAATTAAGGCTGAAGACTTTTCTTTTAGCTGCTGCCTTTTATTAAACCAAATTTGAGGCTTTTGACTAATATCTTAGACCGCACTGTAACTTTTATTCCTGTTTTATCTGTCTTATTCTATTATACATTATTTTTATGTCTAGTTTAACACTTTTTACCTGTATTTAAATGTCTTTTTATATTGCCTTGTATTGCTTTTACACTCTGTCTTGATGCCTTTTATGTTCTATGTAAAGAACTTTGAATTGCCATGTTGTTGAAATGTGCTATACAAATAAACTAATAATCTTATATACTAAAAACACACGCAGCACTATTTATAATATATCAGATAACAGTCATCTTATGCAGAAGTGAGCATTATCTGTCCCTTCCCTGAATAATAAAAAGTTTGTTTGACATTTTTGTATGTCTCACATCATTTGCTGAGCAGAGAAGGGAAAGTATACATTTGGAGTTCGTACATAACGGTCAATGTGACTCTTCATTGTGTCACATAAACACATGACTCCTCCACGGTGTGGTGATGCTCAGCAGGCCAGCACGAGCTCCAAATATGGAACCAAAAATATTGGGGAGCGACCAAAATGTCTAAAAGCTCGATGTATGATTTTATTTCTGTGGTGTTTATACTGATGCCTCGTTCAGCAGGCTAATGTAGCTGCGTGCCTCGTCTTGATCCGGCTGGGGGAACAAACTGAGTTTGGCTCCTGAACAGCAGTTGACTCATGTTGTTTCATAACGGATTGTTCACTCCTCTTCGATTTTCCTCACCATGTTCCACCCCTGCTCTCTGTGGAGGTTTACCTCAGTTCCTTCAAAAATAAAAGAGTGATAAAGTGGGAAAACATGTTAAAGCACCCTGGGGAGTTGCTTTTCACTTAAATTTATGAATAAACTTTTGTTGATTTTTTTTTCCGTTAAGCTGACTGTATTTCTCATTACATGGGCAAACAAACCAATTGTGTGCCATCGATAATCCACATGTAAGAATAGACCAGCACAGAGCCACTCTAATTCATATCATAGATAACTCACTGCCATGGACTACAAGACAAATCCTTTTTTAAGCCCGCTGAGGTAGCAGACAGACACTAATGACCTTTTTGTGATGTATCTTGTTTACTTCCTGACGTCAGAGCTATATTGGCAGACCTGTTGGTGAAGGGTAATTTACAACGTGCTTTGGTGGCGTCTGGTGAAAAACGGATCAATCTTATTGGATTCAAGGCAGGACTTTGTATTAACTGTGTAAAAGGGAGAGGAAACATAAGAGATTCAAGTCGATTCACCATACCTTGACTGTACTCACAAACAAACAAGGTAGGTTAGCAGGTTCAATCAGTCTCATTTGCTGTCAGTGTCACCATCTGCCAAACACACACACACTCTTCTATAACTTCTTGTATAATGCAGTTTTAGCTGCTACCCTTCAAATCTCTCAAGAGCTGTTTTTAGACACTCTTGGAAGTATGCCAGCAGACTCCACCCACTCCCTTTGTGACTGGATGACAACACTCCAGTAATCTGTGTCCTCTCCACTCACAGTGTGCAGGAGGTCAGTCAACATATTGGCGCCGGGGGATTTTCATACCATATTCTTGACCTGGAAACATTTAACCAATCTTTTTATGGCCTGCATATAGACAGTCTTCTTAGTGTATTCTAAATTTCCCAGTGAAATTTCCCACAAATTAATTCAGTGACTGCTTGAGGACATAATACATCTCCCAAAGACTAAATATATGGATGTGACTAGTTCCAGCAAGAATACACAGAAAAACAGGGAAAACGAGATTTTCGATCGTGATACTGCAGATCTCATGTGAATAGTTGAGAAACAGAATAGAATGTCCAGCCAATACGTTGGAAAAACCCGCCAAAATGCTCCACTAACATCCATGAAACGTCTTCAGCCTCAAACCAACTGGATCAACCCTCCACGTTGTTTCTTGATTTTCATCATTCCTGCTCCTCTCTCTGTCTCTTTCTTCCCTCTGGGGTCTGTGATTCAGTGGTTCAAGCATTTCAGAAGGCCATGGAGAGCGAAGGTCCAGACTGAAAACTTCAGTGCGGTTGAGAAATACACTGCAGTGCTGCTGCCTCGGGTGAGATATATTCCTGCTGTGATTACACTGGACTGAAATTTCCCAGTAAGAAGGAACAAGGGAGAAGGACAGTACATTCCATCCCTGTTGCACCTGCTGCAACTTTCATGTCTGTTCAGAAGGGATTTGAAATCTGAATTGCATAATGAGGACATTAATGCTGAAGGACACATCTGTTTTGGTATTTAACATATAGTTCAGCCTCCAAGATTGTCAACACAGTTACATAAATTGGAAAGTAATGGATGGGATTGAAATTATTGCATCTGATAGACTCATTATATATTGGTTTTTAAAGGGCTGCTGCAATATCTTGGATATCCAGTACCTGCTGGATAGAAACCAACTTAATTTCCTGATTTGTTGTAATTGTAAGAGTCCAACAGTTGGTTCATTCATCTCCTAATATTAGCTTCATTTAGATTCCAGATTGTTTAATAAAACCAGCGAGGCACAAGATCATACAAAAGTAGCCAATATTAGTCGCATAGGTCATTTCCTGTTGTGCAGGAGGGAGACTGAGTAGCTGATTACCAGGTGGGTGATTGGGGTGCCGATTTCTTTTATTTCATACTCCATGTTTCAAGTTAATGGACGTGTACAACATAAAGACTGAAAAGTGAGTCAGAGCAGCAAGACAGACCTAAGGAAAAAGACTTTGTCTGGCAGAGAAGTGCTGTAATGGGTACCTTGCAAGGCAGCTGGATTTGCGAGACCACGACATCATGAGATCACCTGAAAATCCACCTTGTCCTGCTTCAAGTTATGTGCTAGTGTCCGAACCACCGGTGGTTCGGACCAATCAGCATTGCGAATCCAGCTGCCTCGCAAGGTAAGACAGTGAGAGACAGTGATAGACAGATGGTTCATCCAATCATCTGCCAAGTATTTTTTGAAAGTGCCTGCCCTTTTCCAAACAGTTTCCATGGATGACTTCTCAGATGGTTTGTGTAAGAAACCATCTGGCGCGTCAGGTTACTGTAATGGTGTACAGATGCAAATTACACAGCTGAGTTCAAAAGCCTGCTCCAGTTCTTGAGAATTTTATCTTGGGTATTTATTTCAACGCTATCCTGACAAGCAACCATAACCATATCAAAGCCTTTTGTTGTAAACTTAGATTTTTAAAAACTACTGGAAAAATGTCAGCACTCCATTGTTGCATGTTGACGTCCTCCACTGCACTGGCCCCCCAATCATGGCTGCCCTCAGCTGTTCTCTGCTCCAGCAGCACTTAAATCATCCAGTTATTGACTGTCCATGCCAACACATTTATTCATTTAACAGGAACTCAGACTGGTTTGGCTCACCTGCGTTGAAAGGTGTCAGCGCATGACCTACTTTGGATTGGCAAGAACTTCACAGAGAATCACAGACTGACAGCTGGCACCATCTACTTAACACCACACCACCAACGTTCACCTCCAAGCTTCCACAATGGAGCTTGAATTGTATTCAAAGCCGCTACAATCATATAGATGAAAAGACTGTGTGTAATGTGAAAGTCACTCATATCACAAGTCCACAGGGAACTACATCAACTCTGCAGGCCCTCTTAGCTCTATAAAGAGTTTTAGCATCTTTCAGCTTGTTTTGGTTTCATGGCTCACATCAGTGTCATTTCCTTAAAAAGACACTGCATCCCTGAACCCAACTAGAGCTGACAGAAGAGTAAATATTGTATCTACATTGGCCAGAAACCCAACTCCAAATAAATGCTCCGTGTCTGCTGGATGTGTAAATGAGCAACTGTTTGCTAAGTTCGCTAGATCAACTTTATATGGTGAAAATATGTCAAAGTTGTGTTTACAGCTTGTCAAAAGAAAATAAGTTAATGAAGCTTTAATGTAATTAAGCTGACGGTAAAAACAGGCCCTCAATATTTCCAGGTGTTTCCTTGGAGCAGATCTGTCACCGTGAAACTATTCATGTGTTCAGCAAGTCCAGAGAGGCCAGAGGTGTTTGGAAGGAACCTCATTTATCTCATCTTGCCAATATTTTTCAGAGAACCACAGGTAACAGGGGTCACAAACTGTTTTCGATTCAACAGCACACATACGGATAACTCGCCTCCCTGAGGTTAAAGACAATTAATGCTTCTTGTCCGAGAGAACTCAACAAAACGAGCTCTGCACGTAGAGAAAAGTTGGAGCCCAACTGATTTAGGCTGCTTCTTCACAACATGGCATGCACAATGTTGCAAATTCTGTCCTTCCAAAAACCATTTGGATTAAAGTATGAATTCATTTCAGCATGGCCAGATTCATTACAAGTGCTAATTCAATAGTATGGATGATAACAGCACAATTTATTGTCATATTCTGGCAGAAAGTTAGCGCCTGCGGAGCCACTGGCTGTGTCTGGTTTGAGCTGCAACATCTGAGTCAGCAGTGCAGATCTTTTTTTTCCTTTGTTCTCATTCTTTTGGATTTGCAACTCACTTTAGACACAGTTTTAAATTTTTTGTGAAGACAACCCTGATATTATTTTATACAATTTACACCAGGTTTTGCAACTGTGAGCTCAAAAACTGCTTCTGTTTTTACAAGGTTATCTTTGATAAGTCATTACATTGCATAGCTAGATTTACTCTTTTAAAATGTTGGGAAGAAATGTTTTGGCAAAGCATCCATCCTTCAACAATAACATTAAATTCTGCCAGTGTGATTGAATAGCACCACCTGAGACCTTGATCTTTAAACATTTCCCCAAAAAATAAGAGGATACACATGGATATGACTTGAATTAATTTTTTTCAGACAGAGTTTTGGAATAAAGCAAAATATGGTTTTGGAAGGAGGGAATGAGTAATGGGAAGTAAAATCCTGAAAGACCTTTCATTAAAAAAAAATCTATAGCTTAAGAAATGTCCCAGCCTCCAGCCAAAACAGCCAGAGTGAGGCGAGGTCATCTCAAACCGAGTTAAAATACATTTCTGTATTTCCTTTTGAAATTCTGCCAAACAATACACAATACACAGAGTACAAGATAAGCCCGAGGTGATCACATCCATGTTGAAATGACAAATAGAGGCCAACCTGTGGAGATGTAGCATTCATACTGTTATGTGATACATCATTTGTCTTCATCAGAGTTTCTGAATCAAGAAATGACAACGGTATTTTTTGATCTTTTGAAATCTAAGACATTTCTGTGCATGAACTATTATGTGGACAAGGACCAAAAACCTCTATTACAATATGTATGTGTGAAATGTGAAAAATCTCAAATCTTGCCCAGATCTCGTAGGAACACATAAGTATTATTTATTCCAGATGTTTTGAAGTCTGGATCACCGCTCTGGGCTTTTAACAACCGCTGCACCTTTGTGTATTTAAAAAAAAAAAAAAAATCAGTCGTCCACTCAAATACTGTTTTAACCCTGACCTAGCGGCGTAGGTATTTGGCTAATTCTCTGATTTTTTTTTCAGGTGCTGCTTATTACAGTAACACCTTCCTATGACTGACAGCATAGAATTAAGCAGAGCTAAATCAACCTTTTAACGGCATAAATGTGTCTTGTAGTATCCTTACATGGATACATGGATAGGATATAGTGACTGGCTCAGAGTCTGGATGTGGTGAGGAGCACTGTGTGCCAAACATGTGGTTTAGGTTTAGTGTGTGAGGATGCCAGGGCACACTGACATCCTGTAACTTAGTGGTAACACACACATACATACAACCAGTAGTTGTGGAGTACTAACACGCCCTACTCAAATAAAATACTTCTTCACTCATATTTTACTGCAGTTACTGAGTCACAGAGTTGATAGTTTGCTGTTTTGAGTTTGCAATGTAAGAAAGACAAGAAGGCAGAATTCAAACTCAAGCTTTCAGTTGGTTTCAATGGAAATTACTAAATGAAGTGCACAAAGTGAATTCACTCTTCTCTTCTCTGCTGACTGAATTTCAGTGCCAGTGTTTCCATGTCTGGCCTGTTTGCAACTGTTGACTTTCAGCTGCAAATAGAGGACCAATAAAATGGGTATACTGCAGTGAATGTGATTTTAAATGAAGTACAAAACATACACTCAGCAAGCACTTTATTAGGAACATCTGAGCAATGTAATGCAATCCAATACAACAGCTCTGCCATAAATTCTGCTTTCACAAAGTTAATACATTTTCAATTTTTGTTGACATTGTCAGAAAGGTGATAATTCTACTTTATGTTTATTATTGAGGTTGTTGTGGGTGGTGGTAGCGGTGTACTGTAGTGCATTCGTTATCTTTGATCAGGATATGTCCTTTAACTCCCACATAAAACAAATCTCAAGGATTGCCTTTTTCAGCTATGTATCAATGCAAAAATCAGGCACATCCTGTCTAAAAAAGATACAGAAAAACTAGTCCACACATTTGTTACTTATAGGCTGGATTACTGCAATTCCTGATTATCACACTGCCATAACAAATCTCTAAAAACTCTCCAGCTGGTCCAGAATACAGCTGCATGTGTACTGACAAAAACTAGAAAAAGAGATCATATTTCTCCCATTTTAGCTTCGCTACATTGGCTTCCTGTGAAATCTAGAAGAGAATTTAAAATCTTTCTCCTCACCTACAAAGCCCTTAATGGTCAGGCACCATCATGTCTTAAAGAGGTCATAGTACCGTATTATCCCGCTGGTACACTGCGCTCCCAGAATGCAGGATTACTTGTGGTTCCTACTCCTACAGTCTCCAAAAGTAGAATGGGAGGCAGAGCCTTCAGCTATCAGGCTCCTCTCCTGTGGAACCGTCTTCCAGTTTGGGTCCGGGACGCAGACACCCTCTCTACGTTTAAGAGTAGGCTTAAAACTTTCTTTTTTGATAAAGCTTACAGTTAGGGCCGGTAGTGGTAGCTTCATATTTACCATACAGATAAAGTATAGTGGTAAATATCAGCAAGAAAGCAAATGTAACCATAATGTTGAACTACTTTAAAACGTGCAAGTATATAACAGTTACAAATTTACAGAAACAGGAGTCAATCTGTCCTTTCACACTTGCATGTAACATACAACATTCATACATATAAACACACACTTTCACGCACCTGATTGCACACGCTTGATATTAACATGCTCCATGTTTCCTTCAGCCCTAAAACAATTACTTATTGTAGTCATTTGGCAGATGCTGCTTCAGGCCACCTACACAGAACTGGTTCACCAAAGTGAAGTATTGCACACTGCAGAAAAATCACATCATGGTCTCAATCATTACCTTTGTGTGAATGAATATATTGTATGTGAGTTTGTTTATGCCATGTATGCAAGTGTATATGTTAAATAGCAGGCAAAAACAAAAACATATTTAGATTCTTGAAATTAAGGAGGTTCTTACTGATATTTGGCCTTTCTGTGTTTCATAATTAACACAGGACTATGCATTGTGTGAAAACAATGAGATATACTGTATATTGGCATTCAGAGTAAACAGTTTAAAGAATCCTCAGTCTAATCACAGATTAAGTATTAGTGCAATGTCTCATCATTCCTTGTTCCTGCATGACATAATGTTCCTGTTGTAAAACCTTTTATAGAAACATCTAACCAGAAAGATCTAAGTTTATCATCAGCTTAAGTGTCTCCTGTCGGCTCAGTAAAAACCCTTTCTTGTACTGATCTTATTTTTCAGTTTTTTAACTATTTATTTTTTGACCCTGTAGAATAGCCCCCCACATATGACTAGACTGACATTACCAAACTATATGATGTACAGCCATAAAAAAGCAGAAATAAACCCATCCCCTAAACTTTTTTTTCCCATAAAACAATGGAAACAACCCTTTAATGGTGTCTACAATGCAGATAGATACAAAAACAACTAATATACTGATATACAAATACAATATGAGACAATAAATGAATAAGTAATAAACAACAACAAGCATTGGAGTTTAGAACTAGGATTTTTTTTTTACCACATTTAGTGAGGAAGTCATTTGAACGTATATCACCATTCCTACATAACTGTCAGTTAATAGAAACCAAAGAGAATAGCAATCAAGGTAATGACAGCAATAGAAAACAAGAGTTAAAATAAATTACTGAAGTTACTGAATTAGTTAATGAGAGATGAAACATCTTCAAGTATCTACAACCAAGTCCAGTTTCCCTCTATTGAACCCTCCTTGGATAACCATGACCTGGACCTGAGTTAGTTGAATTTCAGAAGATGTTGATTTTAGTCTGCGGTGTATAAAGTGTTGGTGAAGAAAGTGTTGAGAAGAAGTGTTACAGTTCAGCTGTGTTCCTCAAATCACACTTTAAACGATGTTATCTTTGTTCCAATCAGTGAACCTGAGATGCCGTCACATCAGTGTGAGTCCAGACTGTAACTCAGGGATGAGTGATCCGCCATAAAGCCTCAGCAGATTAATGAAAAGGGCAGCACACTGACTGAGAGTTTCAGTCCTTCTCGTACCCCAGCCCAGCTGTTTGTGTTTCATCATCAGTGAGTGAGGAAGCAGAGAACATGACCAGGATCCATGGGGCACCAGCTGTAGTGGGGAAATACGAACATTCTCCATCACAACACTGTAAGAGTGGTGATTTTATCATGCTTTCTTTTCTCACACTGATTTGGTGTGTTCAGTCTGTGTATGATGTGAAGTCCTGCATTCACACTCTATGATTTAGATTAACTGCACTACCTGCACTACAACCAACAATAATTTTAAGCCATGCAAATCTAAATGTTGTTTTTTTGTGCTCATATTGAGGTTTAAATCTTCAAGATCATAAATAATTAAGCTGGTGTTCTATTAGTGGCGTTACATGAAGTTTACTACTTGTTTTGACATCTTTAAAATGTTCTGCACATCTACTAGTGTAGCTGAGATCCCCTGATGAATCGAGCAGGTATGTCTGTATTTTTACTCAGGCTGGGCAAAGTGTGTTGAGTGGTTTGTTGTAATTCGATGAACTGAAAATCAGTTTTGGAATAGCTGTAATATCGTTATTATTTCAGTTTTGTGCTTCCATCTTGCATTTTCCTAAATTAACTTGACCAAATTACCACACAGCAATGTTGAGGCCAGATATTAACACACTATAATGCTGTTTTAAGCCAACAGAAGGACATTTTAAAGTGTTTAATAATAATTCATGTATTTTCAAAAACCATAACTCTTGTAAAGCATCCATAACTGATGTATAAGCAGGTAATGGATGATTGACACAGTTGAATGAAATATGAAAGATTTTTTTATTCTGTTTAATTGGCTTTCACCTTCGAAACTTCAGATGTCAACATATATAATTTTAATTTATAACATCATACTATAATACAATTAATATGTAATATATATTTTTTATAACCTGCCTTATATACATGATATGTATATAAACTGTTAATAAATGCCTTATATTGCACTGTAAGATTTGTTCATTAGTCTAAGCATATGTATGTAATTAAATGTGATTACAGCTATATTATACTGTTTAATCAATCATTCATTAAGTGTTTGTACACAAGGTACAGATGCAAGTTGACACATACATTAATAAGCACTTTAAATGCCCTTATATCTGCTTATAACTACATTATTGTGTGTTAATAAACCATTTATTAACTGTTTTTATACTGTTTATAAATGCTAAAAAGGAAACTTAAAATAAAATGTTAACCAGTGCTCAGCACAGTATGTAGAGAGTGGGAGGGGCAGGGGGGTTAATTGGGGCAGGGGGGTTAATTGGGGCCCAGCAGCTCATTTTTCCTTCCTTCGTAGAAGGTAATTTAACTGATGATCCACTTTCACAAATGAAATATGCAGCCATTTAAAGGATCAATTCTGGCATTTATTAGAGAAAAACCTTCCATCAGGCTGTGAGTAGAGTAGTAAAGGTCAGGAGCTAAACACAGCATGATAACTATCAGTAGAATCACCAGCAGCAGTGAGCTGGCATGTTGCTTTCACTACGTCACCACAGTACAGTACAGTATGTACCTTGGGAGGAACTACTGTACGCTGAGCAAGTTCACCGTCATGACTAGCAGCACAAGTCTCAAAGTTTAGGGAGTGTGAGTTATCTCTCCGTCCTCCTCCGCTGCACTGCCTCCTGTAGCGTCACAGCGGTGTGTTGCCCGCACTAAATCTGTCATACAGTACACTCATCCGTGCTTAACTGTTCTGGATGAAGACAAATACAGGAGAAGTAATGGGAGGCAAGTGTCCAGCTTCTTACACAAATCTTTTCCCAATCAGGCAAACCCCTCCGGACCATTTATTATCGAATATGAGGAATATTTTTAGATATACTTTTTCACTGTTTGCGTTGGAGTTCATCACCAACAGAAAAAAAGCACAACATGATCTACGATGAGAGCTACTACAATAACACTTGAGTCCAAATAAATCCCATTGATTTCCAGCCTCAAGCCGCAGCGTACTACAGCTAGCATTTTATTATGGCTGTGAGACCCATGATGAAATAGAAATGAGATGGAGGGAGATGGATGGCTTCAAAATAGCAATAATAATAGATATTGTAAATCTCAGTGCAAATCATCCAATCAGTGTGACACTGATATATGTGTAATTGAGGTCTTTTAAATGCTGATCGATAACTTGCCACTCTCCACGGGGTACAGTAAATGTTAACTTT
Organism: Thunnus albacares; assembly: GCF_914725855.1. Taxonomy (NCBI): domain Eukaryota; kingdom Metazoa; phylum Chordata; class Actinopteri; order Scombriformes; family Scombridae; genus Thunnus; species Thunnus albacares. The sequence continues at coordinate 9,490,931 of NC_058108.1, read as the reverse complement.
AACTCAATTTGATGTCACACAAAATCACAGCAGCTACACACACAGAATGACAGCTGAATTTATATTTAGAAACAAGAACTAAAATGAGAACATGTGTGGTTGAAATGGCTGCAGCATTGCTCCAAATGAAGTGAGGGTGGTCGAAAATGATTTCTTTTATCAGTCTGGTCACATATTTTCCACGCTTTAGTTCTGACAGACAAAAGTTACGATGTGTTAGAGTATGAATTGCCTTAAAGCAAGACAGGGCATAAAATCTGAAAACATTTGTATGGAATTCGAGACAATCCGGCTTCTATTGCAACGTGGAGAGGAATTACATGTTTCTCAGTTATTTCAGTGGCACAAGACTAGACTAGACTAGACCAGAAAAAAAAACTGGGGAAATGAAGACTGATGGTTTCATTTGCTGGAATGGCTCACCACTTTAAAGCTCTGTGTCAGCTAATGGTTTCATCATTTTGATCCAGATTGAGTTTGTCTTCATTAGAAAGTGTTTTATGTCCTTTATGCTTCTATAGCTGATTATTCTGTGTTGATAAAGCACCTTTGAGCCCTCCATTGAAAAATAGCATCTGTCTGACAATAACGACTTTTCAGCAAATTGCTTATGAAAAACAAACTGGCATTTAACTAATTAGGACAGAACAATGCTACAAATCAGAGAAATACATCAGGCACTGGATAATGAATCTAATTTCACTGTAAATATTGTCAGCTGGAGTTTGAATCTGACATAGTTTTAAATTTTAGGCAGTCACTGGTGGTTGCAAGTAAGAGGTTTATGAGTGTGCGACTTACTGAGTGTGTGGTGGAGTAATTGTGTGTGTGTGTGTGTTGATGGATGGTTGGGTGCTTGTGTCACCATCTACAATTAATAGCATCTCTGCTGACTTGATTAGCAGCCTTTGGTTCTTAAATCTTGCCTCACTGCAGACCCACTTTAATTACCACTTCCCCTCTTTTATTCACACTGACAGCACCTCTCATTAATCACTACACAAAGGTCGGCCCTTTACTTTTATTACCGCAGGCATCAGCAAAACAACTGAGCGCACGACCCATGGATGGTGGGCAGTGTTATCATGGATCGAATTGTTCAGCGTCCTGTAATGTGTAATATGTTGAGTCTCCCTGCAAAGTTTCTACTCATCTCTATACTGAGCTGGTTATTTTTGGTGCTGCGTAGGAATGGAAAAGTGGAAGTCATATTTATTAAGTAATATTCACACACAACAACAAAAAATTACCCTTCAACTCAAAGTTTATGTCTGTCATTGCCATTCTTGCAATTAAATTCTCGATTTAAGCAAATCACCATCCCATTTAAATCATACCGTAAACCAAGCACATCAGCCAACACAGCTGGACACACACACAGAGTCCCCTTATAGATTCATACAGATATTGACTAAACATGGCTTTAGTTTGGCTCAGGAAGTGGAGGGAGAATTTGATCTTATGTAGCCCATTGAACTCTGATATGGAAAACCGTTGTTGGTTTCCACCAAAAAAAAAAAAAAAAGATTTATGAGGACAAAATGGCACAAAAAAGTACGTTTTAATAAAAGAAGGACAAGGGTAAGGATTGTTTTGAGAATTTCACCTTTGTGCTCGACATTTGGTTGAGCAACTGTCAAAACAACCTTTGAGAGATGTATTTCTTGGTGGACTTTCAAGCTGTGTAAATTACATCATGACATTGGATAGAAGATTAACTGAAAAAGGAAATACTTTAACGTCTTTTCTGTCTTTTGGAAAAAAGTTGCAATGTTCTTCCTATAATCTTGGATAATTTACAGTATGAACATACCAAAGTTAGATTCAGAGGGGCTCAGACAAGTCTGTGCATAAATTATCATTAACTATGAATTTTCAAAGGCTGATGTTTGCTGGAGCTTTGGTATCCAAATGTGCTTGATGCATGAAGTTATAAAAAAGAAGCAGCAGCTGCAAGGCTTTTGTCCAATTTATTGCAAATGAAGTCATTGCAGGAGTAAGTGATGTTGGAAGACATTGAGAAGATGCTTTGTGAAAGGGAAAAGTGAATGGGAAAAATTTGCATGAGAAGATTGATGTCTAAAGCCAGCCAAGAAGTAAAGACAGCGTCTGTAATTAGTAAATCCCAGTTATGAAAGACTACTGGCTCCTCAGTCACGATTACTGTATCTTTTTTTTTTTTACTTCACACATTTCATGAAACATATTTGCTCTCCCATCCTGATGTTCTCTGTGCCTTCTCCTATCTCCAGTCAACTTCCTTAAACCCAACATGCAGGCCTGAAGCAGGCCATACATTTTTACAAACCAGACTCATTGTGTTGGCTTTTCCAGTATCCAGTTACAGTTGTGTTTCACAGACCGAGAAACACTGTCATCAGATCTGGAGAGAGATAATGCTGTTGTCTTACAGGAAGTCATTGTCTTTGCTGTCCTGTTTCATTTTACTGTCATGAAGGTCAAACCACTGACGTGGTGATAGAAAGAACGTGTGTGTAGGGAATTCAGAACTATCTTGTATCATGGCTCAAGAGCATTTCAGGAAGACAAACACTACCGACCATGTGTTCACAGATTTCCTTATCTGTGCAATAGTTTTAGCTCCTTGACAGGTCATTTAATTGGTCCAAAAAACTGTAACATGTACCAACATGGTTGTAGATTTATAATAGAGGAGGTAAATTGTCCTTCTGACTGAAATCTTGAATCAGTAAGAGACTTGATTTGAACACAGATGCCTCATTGTACAGCTGAGCACTGATAACACAAACAAAAAAAACATTATTTTGTTTTGAAAGATGCGGCCAACATTTGTGAATATTGAGCCATGTGAACTTTATGACCACAGTTGTCTAAGCTCTAGATTTACGAACAATCATTTCTCAAAAACGCATGTAGTTTGGAGGAAGCACAACAACATCAAGCCCAGAGATGAACAACAACAGCTGTTTCAGCACTGCAAGAGAAAATATTTGGGCTAGAGCTGTTGCGAGGTCTAACACAACACAGAGTCTCAGAATAAGTGTAAGGTACTCCCAGACCTTGAGTTGAATAAATCCATTTGCAACTTCATATTCAAGCCTGTGGTTTCTTTCAGATGGTGTCACATCAAGTCTGTTTTGCTGTGTAAAAGGTCAATCCACTGAAGCTCTTCTGTCTAAACACAGTTTGCTCAGAAGCACCAGTAAATAATCAGCTGCGTCGATACGGGACATCTTCATATTGAGGAAATCTGTTGACTCATTTCTTTCGGCATTTGTCTCTACAAACACAAAGTACTTTTGCTATTATTATATGCATGAATCATTGTCTTTGTTTTACTGTAGAAAACACTGACACATTAAGGCTCTGTAAACTGACCGGCTAATCTTTTCTTCATTTGTCACATTTTTTCCAGTATTAGTGTTATGGGTGTTTTTTTGTCTTTTTTAAAAAACATTTTTAATTTATGTATTTATTGGGACCATGTACAGTGTTAAACATAAATGTTACCATTTGATGTACTGTACCAGAGTTAGCTTATAGCTAATTTTCATCTGCAGTCCCTTAGGCAGGTCACAATTAAAACATATTACAGTACAAAATATTAACTGCTACTAAGTAAGCATTGCACTTCCTCTTCTGAATAAGTCTGGCACAGCAATAGTTTAATGAACTGCATTTTGTTGTGCAATCGTGCACCATATTCCCCAAATGCTGACTTTAAGATTTATCTCAAAATCTCTTACAACATACTTTATCTCACTCTTGTATCTACAAACCAATAATTCATGGGATTACTTTCTTAATATCATCACTGCTGGAAACAGTTTTGTAATGGTCCTGGATGGATGACAATATGTTAATATTTGTGAATTTCAGCATATTACGATGTTGCTATTTCTCTCGGCAGTGAGCACTCCAACCCATCTTTGCAGATTTTGAGACATACAGTAGGCAAAACAGTAACCAAATATTAGAAATGACCTCTGGGTTCCAGCCAGTCACTCAGACAGCAGTTTTCAAACAATTTGCACTACACAGAGAGTGTGTTTCATCAGAGAAAATTAGCTGAACTTGTGTCTGCCTTTGACAGCATGTTTGCCTCCTCCACTCTTGGCTGAATATTCTCATGCAAACATTCCACTGTTTTCATTTTTGGCTAGAAGTTTCTGAGGCATCCAGACAGATAGCGTGTGGCTTTCCACTCATAATAACCAGCATCTCCTTAAAATGTCAGTGAGGAATGCACAAGCACATGACCCCGCGGTTACCTTTGTCACACTGAATGCATTTACATGATGTCACATTGTTTGATTGAAACTAGCACATTGTAAATGTGAAAATGACTGTCTAAAGCTTGAATTTCCTTGTAGTAATAAAATAAATACACATTATGTTAATTAATATACATATTTCAAATATTAGAGACCACAGTTACTGCCAATCCAAACTCATGCTTGAAATACACTTAAGTGGTAAGAAATACTCAATCTCTCTGACATATAGGCATGTGCTCTGTGGAAAGTTTTGGCAAAATGGGTGATGAGAGGAACTGTTGAACAGTAATCGCGGGGGCGTCTTGAAGCCAAGATGAAATACTTGTGTGCACATGCAACAAGAAAACTTCAAAATTACATTCCAACTTCAATAAAAGATAGACATCTAACTCAAGATAATCTAAGTAACAAAAAATTTGAAGAGCTCCTCCATCTCAAAGTGCTTCAAAGATCATTCTGTAGTCTGTGGATTTTTTCACTTTGTGGTCAATGGAAGGGGAAAGGGTGTAGAAGGAGCCTCAAACAACCCATAAACCTCAGACTTAGTATTGGAAGAGCCGGTGGGCTGCAGAGGCCAAATGGCACCATTTGTAAGAGCAATTGATGAGTAAAATGGGGGCAACAGGGTCTCCTTTCAGACCTGGAGGAAAAATACATATTGCTGCCAAACACTTGATTGTTGCACTTAAGAGTCTAAATGGGCACCAGGAGAGGAAGACAATCAGACATACGTGATTGGCTCCTTGATCCAAGACCAACACAAACTGAAACATGCATAAATAAGATACATGAAGCTGATAAAATATGAAGCAATCTAATTCAGCATTGACTTCCTCATATGTCCTGTCTATTCTGTCAAATGCTGGATTCCTTCTGTGGGCAGACGGTCCACTCAGAACTGAATGTGAATAAATTCACAGTCAACTGCTTCACTCCAGACTAACTATTGGATGGGTTGCCATGAAATGTAGTACAGACATTAACTGTCCCCTACGGATGAATCCTATTAACTTTGATCAACCCTTGACATTTTCTCTGTCACCAGATTGACTTTTCACTGTATTTTTTGGGGGTATGCCTTCTCTAGAGTGGACAGGAAATAAGGGAAGAGAGAGAGATGGAGAACGACATGCAGAAGATCCCCAAATGAACTCAAACCGGGGACGTTGCGGTTCATGATCGGCACCTTCAACCCCTTGGACACCAAAGAGTCAAAACAGTTTGGGTTTTGAGTAAAATTCTCTGACAGGAAGGATTTCCATGAAATCCATGAAAACATTCGTGGTGCACAGAGGATGAATCCAACTAACTTTAGTGATCCCCTCACTTTTCCTCTAAAGTGCCACCAAGGGGTTTACAATTTTCCAATGAAATGTCTCAACAACTATTGGATTGCTAATAGTTGAAATTTAGTACAAACATTCATGTCCCCTAAGGATGAATTTAATAACTTGGTGATCCCTTAACTTTTCATCTAGTGCCATCTTATTAAATACTTTTTTTATGACCAAATTGTAAAACTAATAACCATACCAAGACCCTCATCTGTACTTTGTCTTAAGCAAGTTCAGTTAATTTTATTGCCATTACAACAAACTTTAGGAATTGTCCTTGGTGAGCTCATAATGCAACAGGACAGACAGGCACAACATACATTTTTCCCTAATTAACAAATGTTAGCATGCTAACATGCTTAACAACGGTGAACTTGGCAAACATTAAACATCAGCAAGTTGGCATTGTTACTGTGAGCATGTTAGCATGCTGATGTTAGCATAAGCACCACTGTGTCTGTGTGAGACAGAGCCACTCTGCATGTAGACTCTTGTTGAATCAAAGTGAGGATCAGAAAAGTGTTTCTATAATGTCCAAACCAAATATGTTTAACTGTTAGTTAGTGTTTCTGCTACTGTTAAATAGGTTTGTATTTATCACACCTTAACCTCTCTTTCAACAGATGCACTTGCACCTCACAAATGAACAGATTTTTCATATTTTCTTAGGTTAACAGTCTGCAGTGTATCTTTAAAAGGCAGCAGTTCACAGACTTATTACACTGTTGTCAGTCGAACCTCCTCCAGCTGCCTCATTTTCTAGTTTTTAAAAGTAATTTATGTGTCAGTGCCCACCTCAGCTCACTTTCCTGTGAACCAACAGCCCCCTTTTTTCCAAACCACAATTTATGCAAGTATGTGTCCAGCTGGGTTGCCAGGTCCTTGTAAAATTAAAACAAACATGACCACCTGTCCCTAGTATGCAGGAAAAGAACTAAAATCAGAGATACATTATGCCTTCTCATGGTTTTCCTTCTCTGACTGTCAATCAAAGAGAAGAAAAATTGACATGTTTTCCATAATGCAGCTGCAGAGTCCTTGAGGAACATCTGGATTTCTTCCATGAGGGTGGATACGACTTTTCCAAACTTTTGCTGTGAGTCTCCATAACATTAAAGTATTTGGATCAAAAATACAACTGCTAAACAAATAACTTTTTCCGTGATCTAACCTAATCTTTTATTTAACTCTAAATAATAATCTGACCTCTCTCATTTACAGAGGACATTTATTCAGAGAACTGAAATAGAAAACCCCTCTAATAGCAGACTGATGAACAGCATCTCCACCACATGTACTGAATCTTTGTGGACAACTAATACCTCAGAGGTTATTTCAACCCCAGAGTTCAGCATTAAACTGCAAAGAAAAAAATGTAGCCTATGAAACTGAGTCTGTTTGCATAAACAAAATCCTGAAACAAAACGCTGAACAATGTCTTTACCACAAACTGGTTACAAGAAGAAAAAAAAACACTAAGCCAGTTAACTGTTTCATGACAAGTCTCCAATTTTAAACACTATGGTGACGTTTAAATGGTGACAGTCATATCTGCAGCAATGTAAGCAACTTTGGTGTACACTATGTACTGCTTAAAGATAAACGAGAACAATAGAAACAGACAATTTCAAAGAAATGTAGGTGACACACCGAAGTGTAGTGAGTAACGCATTGTATTGTGCTGTCTAAGCGCACAGTGAATGTAAACAGGCGCACAGTGCAACAGCAGCAGCAGCAGCAGAAGCAGCAGACGGAGGAGAGACGTGAACTTGATTCAGGGGGCGCACAGCAGCAGAGACGCCCACACAGGCTGAAGCTCAGAGACGCGCTATAAAAAACGTGACTCGGTATTTTACTGTCAGTGGGGATCCTTTACTACCTTCAAACCACCATGCAACAGCCAGAGCGATTCAGCCGTGGAAAATACTAGCCTACACACGGAGCAGTGGAGTTTATCAAAGGGAAACATGATTTCTGGTCATAAGAAAAAAAGACATTTTCACATCTGTTTGTGGATTTTGCTGAAATAGTTTCATCGACCCTGCCATTGGAGTATCTCTGGATAACTGTTTGACAAGGAAAAATATCTTTTGGTTGTTCTGCTGGATTGAGAAGGATATCTGAACTATATGGTGGTGAGTCATTACATTTATCTAATTATCCAAGTAAACGATAAAGTAGACTTTTAAAGATGTTCAAGAGACTGCTCACGTTTGTTGACAAAAATCTGACAGTGACTCATTAAATAACATTTATACAGTTTATAAAACTGTAAAAGTGCACACTATTCTGCAAACATCTGTGCAAAACCACCGTCTAAGTGCAATTCTTTAACAATGGACAAGCTGTTCAGTAAGAAAGTGTATATGGATGGGTAATATAGGTGCAGAAAATCCTGTGTCTAATTGATTAACGTCACATTGGACTGCATCGTATTCAAATCTAAAAATGGCCACAAGCTGGTATTTAAAAAAAAAAAAAAAAAAAAAAAATCAGCAATCTCACCAAGGAGTTTCTTTTACATGTCAATTTAAAGAGCAAATGGTGATTTGTAATAGGCTTACTAAATGTAATTTTTCAAATGAAAGATATATGTCTACTACATAGCTCAGCACTAGTGTGTTTTAAATTATTATTCTATTAATTGGGTGGTCTGTTCTATTTATAATATATGTTTGACCTCCAGCTAAAACTGAGGGATCAGAGTCCTCTGTGAACCCTGAAACGGTTAGTCTCAGTTATCTTAGTATGTGTCTTCATGTTGTTTGTGGTTTGCAGATGAATTGTGTAACAAAAGCGTAGTCAGACCTTTAGTCATTTAAGAAGAATTTCTTAAGAAAAGAAAGTAAGTGCTTCTTATCTTTTAGAAACCTTCAAATCTTAATCTAAAAAGGCACAAGGATGAAATACACGCATGTGACAAATGAAAGGAAAAAACAACGTAAATGAGTAAATTAAGGTGTTTAGACCATCACGAGCCTTCAGAGCTGCTTCAGTGCACCGTGTCATACAGTTTCCCAGTCTCTGAACTCTACTGGACGGATGAACTTCCATTCTTCCAAAATATATTTCCTCATTTGGTGTTTTGGTGATCGAGGTGCAGAGCGCCGTCTTAATACATGAACACAAAAGTGTCCAGTTGGGTTGTGATCTTGTGAATGCAATATCATATATGATTCACATCATTTTCATCAAGACATTTAGTGACCCCTCATGCTCATGCAAGCATCTGCATTACTTATGAAAGCACATAGAACACATAGAAACTTTACGATTTTTAATGATTCCAACAAGTCAACAGTATTTTACTAATGTTGATCCACAGCTCACTACAGGCTGCACATTTCATCTGCTTCTTCTTTCTCTTGCAGCCTCTCTTAGGTATGGACTCATGACTCTCAGAGTTCAGTGATGTTAGCTTTGAGTCACTACAACTCCTCGGCCTCCCCGCTCCTCCCTACTTTCTCTAATGACAGCGGAGAGATGGTGGAGGCCAGGTTGTTTGCTGGAGGGCTTTCGCAGCAGGGGAACTTCACCTCGGTGGAGCCCACCACCAGCGGTGTCATTGTGGTCGTACTGTCCATGACTTTGGGCATCATCTCCAACATTGTGGCCCTCTTCATCCTGGCTAACGCCTACTCCCTCCAGCGCCGGCGCTCCAAAGCCACATTCCTTCTCTTTGCTACATCACTGGTGATCACAGACTTCATCGGACACTTGATCCCAGGTGCCCTGGTTCTCCGACTCTACCTCTCTGGAGGTGTGCGCCCAGAGGATTTCAACTCTTCTGATGGCATGTGCCAGTTCCTGGGTGGCAGCATGGTGTTCTTTGGCCTGTGCCCACTCTTCATGGGCTGCGCCATGGCTGCTGAGCGCTGCCTGGGTGTCACTAAGCCACTGCTGCACTCATCTCTGGTCACCAAAACCCGCACTAAAATATGCCTCTCTGTCATTTGGCTGGCAGCTCTGTGTGTGGCCATGCTGCCGTGCTTTCAGCTGGGCTCTTACGCCTACCAGGACCCAGGGACGTGGTGTTTTATTAAAGTGCTCAGTGACACTCAGGAGGTGGATGTGGCATTTGTGGTGCTCTTCTCTGGACTTGGTCTGACCTCCCTGGCTGTGGCGCTGGTGTGTAACACAATCAGCGGTCTGACGTTGGTGCTCGCTCGGCTCAGGAGGAGGCCCGGCTCTCATCATTCAGCCAGGTCTCATGATATAGAGATGGTGGTACAGCTGGTGGGGATCATGGTCACCTCGTGTATCTGCTGGAGCCCTCTGCTGGTGAGTATCAGGACATACAATAAACCAGAACTATACATTAAGTTGATATAAGTAAAATGTAAAAAAGTTTAATATCAGTATAGACCAGCTACCATAAGTTGGTAGAGACCAATACCAGCTTTAGAAAGTGGTATCGGCTCAATGCAAACCTGAGCTCCCCTCAAGCACCTATACTAAAATAATAATAATAATGATGATAAGAAGAAGAAGAAGAAGAAGAAGAAGAAGAAGAAGAAGAAGAAGAAATATGATAACTATGATAATTTAATAATTGTATATATATAAAGAAAAGACATAAAATGAACATAAAAATGTGTAAATGTACATAAAATGGAAAATAAAACCCACTTGATAATATTACTAAACATAAGATAAAATAAAGTGAAAATACCTTTTTTTTAAATACTTTATTGTGTCAGTAAATATCATTGATACATTTCATGGTATTTTAACATCTTACTTTTTGTACTTACTTCACCCACACAGAAAACACAGTGCACACATAAACACATAAAGTACCAGTATAGATGTTAATAATCATAGTGTACCCATTCATGTATACACACATATCTATACATTCCTGTACCCACATGTATAAAAATACAGATAATAAAAATAAATAAATATTTTTAAAAAATAAAAGAGGGAAGTTAGGCTTTGATATTTCATTATACAGGTAGTCCTACTGTTACTACTGTGATTTTCTATTATAATTTAGTATATATTACTTAAATCATCTTCTCAAAGAATGTTCCATTTAAATATTTCAACAATATTTATATACTTTATAGTTGGTCTTATTACCTTTACTCCATTTACAGAAAGCCCATCTTTTTTCAAACAACTTTTCATTCTTATTAATTTAGCTAATTTAGCTTTTCCATTCTATATATGTCCACTACTGTTTCTAGCTACTTGTTTAACTTAGAAGGCTCCGATTTTTTCCAACCTCTTGTTATTTGCTTGAGTGCTGCAATTCTCAGAATCCCAGCTAGATACCCAGCTTTCCCGAACTTCTGCTCTATTATGTGTAAAAATACCTTTAAGTATTTTTACTGCCCACATTTGTGAAAATGAGTATTATTTTATCTTTATCAACAGATTAAAAATACTACTTTAAAAACATAAGACTGCAAGGTTTGTAGTAGCTGGTACTTGAAGTGTGTTAAAGAGCCTCTGCGTTGACACATTTATTAGGACCAGAGAGCCTCTCAGCTCTTTTATTTTCCCTCTCAAGGATTTTCACTTTCTATTTGACTTTGTGGTGGAAAGAAGAATTATTAAAGCAATGCACTCAAATAGATCAGAAATAAATGATGAGTAATAATGCTAACAAATACTGATTAATTACACAAATAATGCATCTAGTGTTCAATCAACTGGAAATCAGGTTCTATCAATTATTGATGGAAGATTCTGCTGTATGCTCCTTCAAGTCAATACCTGAAGTATCAATACTACCACACAGTCTTGTTCTGAATGGCAATTTTATCATCAATGGAATCGACACCATTATGTCACTTTCTTGGCACATGTGCACTCCTCTGGGTTCATGCACTGTTTCCCTCTCTGCAGTTGTTGTGTGCATGCAAGCGTTGATCATTAGTTCAGAGAATTCACCCAATAAACATTTGGTGATTACCTTTAAAAACAGTATTTTGTTTTAACATGCTTGTGGTAAATTAATTAACTGATAATAATAAATAGAAATGTTTAATCATTGGTATTCTCCTCAGAGTACATTAGTTTATATATTTGTATTAGTGATGATTCTGGCCCTGATATTACTTGACAGTGAGTACTTGCTAATATAGATGTGACAATTATTTTAATGTAATCATATAAAACAATGTTGGTGTATCCTTGTCACAAAGAATAAGAAAATAAGTGCTTATCCAGAACATTCATTTGTTGTGTTAAATGAAATGAATAGCATTGCTTTAAAAACTGCTATGTTAATGTTATAATTGGTAGGCGATTATATTTGAGTAATGTTGGCTTTGCTATATAAATGCAGTATTTAGGGAGACCAGCAGAGATCAGTGATCCCATAACGGCATGTCTAAAGTCTAAACAGAATCGCTCTTTTATCATATAATAATTGCAAGCACATGTTTCATGCCTGCAGATCTTTGCCCTGATGTCCGTGATCCGCTCCTACACAGGATCTATCGGAGAGGACCTGTCCAACTATAAAGTCCTGATGGTGATGGGCGTCAGACTGGCCACTTGGAACCAGATCCTCGACCCCTGGGTCTACATTCTGCTGCGCCGCACCGTCCTCCGCAAAATCTACCTCATCGCTAAGTGCCAGGCGGGCCTCAGGGGTAATATATTAAGCCGCTGGGAGCCCACGTCCTTTCCCAGCTCGGAGAAGAACGATGTCAGCCAAGTCTGAGCTGAGAGGGAGACTGATGTAGTACACTGAGGCTGTACTGTGTCACCAGGTCACCGAACATATGCAGGACTCGGAGTGCCAGGGCCTTAAAAAAGTAGAGATCCACACGGAAGCAGGTGGAAGGAATAAACTTTGTGGCTGTGATGGCAGAGTTGATCACATTAAACCTGCAGTTTGACATTTCTGGGCTGGTCCACTTTAGAAATGTTTAACGGACACAATCAAAATATCTCTTTCATACTCCATCGACGTTTACCGTTCATTTTCTTACCTTACAAATGGAAGCTAGCTAATGCTGTGATTTTGCACAAAGTATCATAAACTTTCTACTGTTTACTTATAATAAGTGAACATTCCTTACTGCATATTTCTCATGTGGACTACAGTCATCCATGTAAACCCTATAACAGTAAAGGGCAGAGATGTAGGCAATGTGAACGCAGCACTAAACATATTCTGCCCTGAGAAACTCAAAACAAGGTTTGTAGGAGTGTTACATTTAGATGGACTTAGGATCATTTGGTTTTATTTCTCAGTGTAAGAGGTAAAAAAAAAAAAAAAAAAAAAAAAGAAAAGCCCAGTGACTTGCTCTTAAATTCAATGAATGTGGAAAAACTGAGCTGTATCAGTGTAACCATTAGAGGGAGCCCCAGAGTAAACCCTTAAATATCTAGAATGTATTTGTAATGTTAAGTATTCAGCTGAATGTATTTCATTAAGGAAGGTCAACGTTCAATTACTGTGGAGTTTATGTACGTTTAAGTATGCTTAAGTATGCTGTGTTAATACAGTGCTTCATGTGAAATAATATAAGATTTTATAAGTTAATACTTGAATTGTACCCTCAATTTACTGAGGACATGTCAAGAATGTAAATAAAGCAATGCAATGTGACATATAATCTTTAATCTGACGTTTTGTATTTATTCATGAACAATTTTTCTATGATTTTCCAAACAAAAGGGCTTGTGTTGAGATGTATGATATTTATAGATATATAACACTGTATACAGTGGTGTAGTTGGCAAACTGTATGTTATATAGAATTATTCTGCTAGTTAAACAGTGCTTTAAGTGTGAATCTGACTCCTATAAACACTGGCAGCATGACTTTGAGTTTCAGAGTTTTGCTATGTGTTGCCATACTTGAGTATTGTGTCAGGAAAATTCTTCTTTAATTTCCAATAAGTGACAACAAAATCTGTATGAGTAGTTTGATAAGAATTTAATCTGATGACGGGTGCCCTGTAACAGGGATTTCCTGCAAACATTCTGGACTTCGATTTCTATAAATGACGGTGATGATGAATCATGAGCGAAGGATTATCCACAAGTTCATGCAGATGATAACCTTTTCAAGAGTGTTGAGTAAATCATTTTGATTTTGATTTAGTATCCAACTATATTCAGTGAGCTGCTTGCATAGGGAAAGTGTCTAGGTTAGTCTGACTCTGATGTGAGTAAACTTTGAGGTGTAGTGCTTCAATGAAAAACTATTTCCTGCGTCGTATTTTATCTGTTTCCTCCCCTGCATAATTTATTTCCAACTACATTCACATGGTTTGCAGCTGCAACAATTTTTCCTTCTTATTTCACAGGGCCTTCCCAAAAATCCCATCTACCAATTGCCGCCAGTGATATTCAGATACCGAATTTTATTGTATTTTCACAATGAGAAACTGCTCATGTGTGATGGTTTGTAAGTGGCACAAAATGCTTAACCCTTACATACTGTTCAGGCCAAATTTGACCCATTTTTTTTTTTACATTTGAGAGCATTAAAAACATCCTAAACCCAATTTAACAGTCAATTTTAGCCTGAAATTGTAATTTTTCTAAATTTTTGTGTTGCTGATATACATTTTTGTACATAGAGTTTTCTGGGTTGAATTTTACCTGTATTTTAAAAAAAAATCAAAAATCCCCAATCAAAAATGTTGTTGCTGCATTCTTCACATTCAATACATATACATATATATGGCTGATATGTTCTCCTGATATGTTCTCCTGAATGTTTTTTTCTCCATAAGCAAATACCGTAAAACCCAAAGAATACACTCTATCTGCTCTCTAACAGCTTCATTAAGGGTTAATTGCCCATTTATTAATGACTGATCAGGTATTTATGATAGATGTGTGGTTCAGAAGTTTTGTATAGAGACTAATTGTGAGAGGATACTGTGAAGGATCAAAATATGAACAGTATATAAGGGTTAACTCCTAGAGTTTAATAACTTATGCATTACAATAAAAACAACACAGCTAATCAAGTTTTATTTTCACCTCAGAATGTCATATAATGAAATTCTTGCTGCTTTTGCACATACAGGAAGAAAGAAGGGCTGCAGGGCATCCATTAATTTTGTTTATATTATAACTGCAGACCTGATGACTTAGAACATGTGAAACACTAACCTTTTATTAATGACTTATAATCATTTATAACTGCAGACCTGATGATTGTTCAGAAAGTGTGAAACATTTGACCCTTTATTAACGATTCATAATCATTAAGGTTTTGGACTGGTCAGCCTGGCTTGGCTCTAAACATCCCAATGGTCTATTTGGTGGTTTGTTCAGTGACATACACAAAGCCTATCTAGTGTGAATGCAGTCTCAGCATTTTGAAGCCTTTTTCAAAAAAACTGAAAAAATGCTTCATAATTGTTGTTGTGGTAATCCTGGACCAGTACTATTGCAGATGTTTTAAGTTATCCTACTGAAACATTCATTGTGCTATTTTGCCTCTTTGTCATCTAGCTTCAGCCAAAAGAAGATTTAGTTATGCATTCTTGGGTGCTGTAAATAGCAAATTATTGCTCAATAGTCACATTCACTGATTGCTCATCAGCCTTGCAGTTATAAATGATTATAAATCATTAATATCTGTAAAAAGCAAAAGTACAGGCACTATACTATCTATCTATCTATCTATATATATATATATATATATATATATATATACAGGTCTGCGTGTAGTTTGTCCAAATGGTGTCGCCGTATCCCACCAGAACCTCAGCCGTTTACTAACATTCGCGCATGCGCGACTCATACTTTGACTCAGATCGCGCCGCGACAGAGAGCAACAGAAAAGGTAATAACGTAACTGAGAAAAGGTCGACCTGCTGGTTCACTCGTTGATTAAGGTGAGCCCTAAGTGCACAAGCGAAACTTCAGCCAGGTTAGACAGAAGTCAGTTGCGTAGTGCAAAATCGCTTAATTTAATTGAAAAGATAGAAATGAGCCTAACGTTAGCATGCTGACTAACAGCAAGTGTGCAGCAGTGGTACAAATATTAGCTAACGTCAACTGTTACCGAGCTAACGTGATGTTTGTCGCAGTGTCTTCGTTACACATCATTAAATTGAATTACTCGTTGTTTCTGGACAGTTGTTACACAGTGTGTGTAAAAAAAACATTTATGTAACTACATCTTGTTCGTTGTCATCTGACAGCAAAAAGCATGCATGTAGATAACTCCATTCCAGTCATAATATTTACATTGTACGCCGACTACATTAAGTGTTTTTATTTCTGACAAGACAGGAGGTAGCTTCGGCCCGGAGGTCGTGTCAGCATGGCGGCCACTACATCGCCAATGTGGGATGAGCACCAGGCGTACGAGGAGCTGCTGTATTGGGACAGCCTGATACAACAGGGCCACCGCCTCCTCCCGCATGATTTTGATAGGTACATGTGGAGCATGTGATGTATGGTTTACTAATAGTCCTAAATGAAATACAAAAAAACGAAGTGATACGGTGATAAAGACCGAATCACTGTTGCATTTATATGGTACAATACAAGTAAACTCAATGTGCATTACATTCCTTTGTAGCACCAGTCAAAAGTTCGGACACACCCACTCATTCAAGGCTTTACTTACTATTTACTATATTATAGAAAAATACTGAAGACATCAAAACTATAAAATAACTCGTATGGAATTATGTATTAAAATATGTAATATATATTTAATATGTTTTTAGATTCCTCAAAGTGGTAGAGTTGCTGATAATTCTTCTAGGTTCATCACTATGAGCGACCCCACTGACATTACACATTGTCATTTGATACATTGTTTAGATCCCTCAAAGTAGCCACTTTTTGCCTTGATGACAGCTGTGCACACTATTGGCAATATCTTAAGCAGCTTCATAAGGTTGTCACCCGTAATGTATTTCAATTAATAGGAGTACCTTGTCGAAAGTTAATTGGTGGAATTTTCTGCCTCCTTAATGCGTTTGAGACCATCATTTGTGTTGTGCCGTTGTAGTGTTGGTTAATAGCAAAGACATGAAGGTCAGTCAGTCCAGAAAATTTCAAGAACTTTAAGTTTCTTCAAGTGCAGTCACGAAAACCATCAAATACTGTGATGAAACTGGCTCTCATGTGGACCGCCTCAGGAAAAGAAGACCAAGAGTTGCCTCACCTGCAGAGGAGAAATTCATTAGAGTTACCAACCTCAAAAAATACCAATTAACATCACTTTAGATTAGAGCCCACCTCAATGCTTCCCAGAGTTCAAGTAGCAGACACATCTCAACATCAGCTGTTTGGAGGAGACTACATGAATTGGGCCTTCATCGTCGAATTGCTGCACTACTAAAGAAGAAGAATTGTTTTGGCCAAGACACACAAGAAACGGACATCAAACCAGTGGAAATCTGTAGTCTGGTCTGATGAGTCCATATTTGAGATTTTTGGTTTCTGAGTCATGCAGGAGGAGGTGTGATGGTGTGAGGGTTTTGCTGGTGACACACAGAATTCAAGGCACACTTAACCAGCATGGCTACCACATCATTCTGCAGCAACACACCATCCCATCTGGTTTGCACTTACTGGGACCATTGTTTGTTTTTCACCAGGACAATGACTCAAAACACACCTCTAGGCTCTGTAAGGGCTATTTGACCAAGAGGCAGAGTGATGGAGTGCTGCATCAGATGACCTGGCCCCCACAATCAACCGAACTAATTGAGATGGTTTGGGATGATTTGGACCGCAGAGTGATGGGAAAAGCAGCCAACAAGTGCTCAGCATATGTGGGAAAACCTTCAAGACTGTTGGAAAATCATTCAAGCTGATGACCTCATGAAGCTGGTTTAGAGGATGCCAAGATTATGCAATGTAGAAAATAATAGAAATATAGAAAAACATTGAATGAGAAAGTGTGTCCAAACGTTTGACAAATTCATTAAATTCTTTAAATTAATCACATTTCCAACAATGACCTTTTCATTTGACTCTAAATGGTACATCGTAGTATTTGTGATGGTGTTTCTCTACATAGAGAATGAGCATAGTATTCCAATAACAGATTTGAACAGACAGTGAGACCTCACTTTGTAAACTTTTTGTGCTGAAATCACTTTCCTTTTCAGAACCTGCTGATTTTAAGAGTAGGATTACGTGCTAAAGCACAGTAGATCAAGCCTTATTGGATCTGAGTAACTTTTCCAATTGTCAATGAAGAGTTGTCATGTAACTTGTTATTCATCAAACAACACGTCACACTTTGTTTTTTTAGTAGCAACTGGTTTGACTTGAACAATGGAGCCCTTTTAGAAAGCTGTCCTCATTTTGTCATTTCCTCCTTCCAGGTATGAGGAGCTGCGTTACTGGTATGACTGCCTCTGCTACGAGGAGGAGCTGAGACAGTACCATGACTACATCGCTGCGATTGAGGAGATTGAGGATAACCGGCATCATGAGGTTCCTCTTTCACCTGCTTGTCAAATTAATCTGAGTCATTTAAACCACTTCCTCAAGGCTCCACATCAAGAATGTACATCTAGTGTTTTCCATCACCATTTTATTTCCGTTTGTACTTTGAAAAGATTGTTTTTCCTCTTGCACGAAAGAAGCATCTGGTTTCTTTTTCCAAATTTATGTTGTTATTCTTTCATACACTTCCTAAATGTGTTACTGCTAACGTTTTAACTTCTCATTTCTATGTTTACTTTGCATGTTGTAATTTACTGGAATACATCAAAGTAGTAATTAAGGCGAAATGGAATGCTTTAATGATTACTAATAATTAATTTATTCTAAAATGATTTCAGATGATTTGGTTACATGATTACAGTATGGACAAAGATATATTTGCTCCCAGCAACACTATGCTGTTCTTTTCTCCAACATAAACAATACTCTTTCTGACTTTCCAAACTAGGAACCTGCAGCCTTCAAGGTGCACACGGGGCCATATGACCGCCACGTGATGGCCAAACACTCAGAAGTGTATCCCTCCCCAGAGGAGCTGGAGGCAGTGCAGACGATTGTTTCCCATGTGGAGTGTGCTCTAAAGACTGTGTCTGACCAGATGGACACTCCAAAAGATGACAGTGAAAGTACAGAAGCTGGGAGGTAAGCAAGGTGTTCAAATGGGCAATCGTCCCAGTGATTTAAAGGAGATCAAATGGCTTTTGAAGTCTTTTTGAGACTTTCATATAAATGATAAAATAATTCTTTTTTTCCTCCTCCCCTCACCATGCCAGTGGTGATTCACAAGAGCGTGTCCTGCGGGGGGTTATGAGGGTTGGCCTGGTGGCCAAAGGACTTCTGCTGAAGGGAGACAAGGACCTGGAACTGGTGCTGCTTTGCTCAAATAAGCCTACTATCACCCTGCTTAATCAAGTGGCTGAGAAGTTAACTGCCCAGTTAGAGGTAGAACTGAGTACCTTAAGTTGTTTTACTTCATTCTGCATAAAAAACATATTTCTCAGATTTAAAATTTTTATTTTTAGATATTAAGCATCATCTTTGCTATCCTAACTTTTAGTCCCTCTCTGTAATAGGCGATCTCAGCTGGGACATACACAGTAAACCAGTGTCCGGGGGACGCAGCCATTATTGTGAAAAGCACCAAGGAGTTGATCCTGACTCTCACTATCCACCTTACATCACCTCTTGTCAGGACGGAACAAGAGAGTAAAGCTGCAGAAGAAGAAGGTATGTATGTTGATCCAACCTCAAAGATCTGCTACCACAGGCGGTGTGTTCTCAGTGTGCAGACCCTGTACTGCTCCGCTGAACTGTAACTGGGCACTGACATTTAAAACGCCACACAAGTTGTCCATCCTCATCTCATTAGAGTAAGTGGAGCTTGTACAGTGACTGTGTCAGACCGATGCCAGTGAACAACCAAGGAATGTTGGCTCTTCACTCGCTTGAGAGTCCTGTCGTCGTTTTGTGACAAACTGGCGTTTGCCAACACTACATTTCCTCTGTAGTCGCTGATACATTCTGCACATGTTGTTAATAACAATGCCTCAGTCATAAAAACAACTTTGTTTATTCTTGTTGAATTGTTTTCATGTTTTAAAATGAAGGCTTTTCAAGAATAACAAGTTAAAGCGCGCATTGCATGTCCTTGATGCTGAAGATGTACATTTGGCGCCAGCTGCAGCAAAACTGATCGACAATGAGGACATTTCTTTGGCTTCTCTTGGGAGAATTTAAATTTCCCCAGATAGATGAAATCAAATTAGAAATGATTGTTTGTATGTGAATGTGTTGGTTAGTGGACTGTTGGTAGTGCTTCTGTGTTACTGAGCATGAGCTGTATTTACATGGCAGTCTAAAGTTACACTGAACTCACTGGAAGGTCAGCAGGGGGAGTTTTCTCAAGCCCCACATACAGAACCATACCGCTCTCAGTGCAGTATTAGTCCATTTACTACACTGCACTCTGGGGCTGCACAGTTAAAATCACATAATAACTGTCAACGTGATTTTAGCTTCCATAATGAATCAGACTTGATCAGATACAGTCTGAACACTTTGTGTATTCATAGTCTGCTCTGGTGCATCAAATCAAGCGCTCCCTATTCACAGGTAAATTGTCTGACCAGTCAGTTGTTTCTTGTAAGCAGACTGTGATTTATGCGTCTCTGCTTCCCAAATATGAGAGTATTTGCTCTAGACAGGCTGCAACTGTCATTTAACTGTGTCGTCTATGTTTTAGATTAATAATTTTTAATTAAATGCTGTGGTGGCATTGTTATTTGTATTATCGAATGAAATTTTATTTATTGGTACGTATAGCTTTAAGAGAAAACGGACTTTATTTTAAGACTTACTTTGAAGCAAGTTAATACAGTTACGTACAACATAAGTGAGGGCAACTTTCTGTTGGCGTGAAATGTGCAACTTAACTATTTTTACAAAGATGGATGAATAGTGCCGATACTTGTCTTTACATAATTAAATATAATAGTAATTATAATAATAGCCCTCCTCCAGTCATACTTACTGCTGAGCATCTGATTGTTAGTTTTATTCTGTCTTGTTCCTCATGCAGCCGTTCATTTTGGCGCGGTATGAAAATCAACCTGCAGAGACTTCAAACTTGTCAGGGATATGTCTGATAAATCGTTTGTGTAGTGTAGAAAATGAGCTAAAACTTGCATAAAGCTGGTATGGCTCTCTTTGTTAACAATGTTTCATAAGGCCTCCTCTAAATTTGGGTCCCCATCAGTTTTGCTGCAGAGTGGAGCAGACGTGAAGGTTCTCTAAATGCTTGTGATTCACAACTGATTGCCTTCTAGTTTGTCAAGTTTTTAGGAACGCTGGACCTTTGACCAACTGGACACACTGTCTCAGGAGGGGGGGAAAGCAGCAAACCCAAGCCGAGGGGCTGAGGGAAGGGGGTATTCATTATAGTGAACACCGGGCACACAAGTTAACAACATGCTATGTAATGTTGTAAATACTATTGTGTGGTTATGAGAGTCTTTATACTCTGCTTTCACACTCTGGAAAATTTAGCTGGGAGCTGCGATATGTGACTATTACCAAACCAAATATTTACTCATGAGGTATTTTGGGACCCCCTTTCCCTGCTGCTGCTGGTTTGTGGGGAGCTGCTACTCCCTGAGCTGCAAGACAGAGCCCAACCCCTTGGTCAAACTGTACCCTTTCTTCTTACCCCACCTCGTCAATAGAAACGCGAACAGTCATCGATCCGCCGGACGTTCTGGACAGGCAGAAATGTCTAACTGCCTTGGCGTCTCTCCGCCACGCCAAGTGGTTCCAGGTTTGCATTCACGTCCTTATTTGTACAATAAGGTTCAACTGTTTCTTTGAATGGTCTCCTTTTTTATTTTCTCTCCATTTAGAGAGAAAAACTTTTAACTGTGCTCTCAGTTGTTGATGGTAGTTCATCATCTAAAAATGTCAGATAAGACTTAATTTTTACTTACTGACTCATGAAAAGTGACCTGCTGATCCATACCGATGACAGAATCAGGTCGGTCATTGGTATCCACCAGCATATAAACGTCGCATCAGTTCTCTTGATGACATATGATTTCATTTATCAAAACATCATCTGTCAGACTGAGCTGTCTCAATTTCAACTCTGCTGTCGTGAAAAGTGTTTTGCTTTGATCAAAACACTTTTCACGATAGCAGCATACAGTTAGTGTGTGAGTGTCTGACATGCATATATTAGTGCATATATTAGTCTCAGTAGTTGTTGATTTGGAGATGGCTCAGTCGTTCTGACATTTCTGTGTTTTGTTTTCGGAGTCTTTTTGTGGAAACCCAGAGAGCACAAGGTGACGTCAGAGGCTGCAGCTCCTCTAACTGAACAAGCTTTTGTTTGTGTCTCCAGGCCAAAGTCAACAACCTGAATTCTGCCGTTGTCGTGATCCGGATCATGAGGGACTTGTGTAACCGTGTTCCTACATGGACGCCACTCTCTGGATGGGTGAGAAAACTGTTGTTGCCCAAACATGTAGTTGTGTATAAACCAGCCTGAATTTTGACTTCTCCTTTCTAGCTCGGTGGTCAAAACTAAGTGTTTTTTTTTTCTCTTTAATTAGTGTCTATACTCTGGTTCTGTACTCTTGTCTGCACATAGCCTCTTGAACTGCTGGTAGAAAAGGCCATTGGTACATCTGAGAGGCCAATGGGAGCAGGCGAGTCTTTCCGTAGGGTTTTAGAGTGTGTTGCCTCTGGAATCCTCTTGGAAGGTGAGCTTTTAGCGTTTTATTGAATTGTCAAACAGTGTGAGTCTTAATACACTGGCATTAACATTAATATACCAATATTTAACTTTATCTGTGCTAAGACGGCCCTGGAATTAAAGATCCGTGTGAGAAGGAAGCAGTCGATGCCACTGCAGACCTAACTGTACAGCAGCGTGAGGACATCACGCAGAGTGCTCAGGTAATATGAGGTTGCTAATACATGCAAGCACACATACATTCCAAACCCTGGAAAGAGTGACTAACTCTTATGTTTTCCTTAGCTTGCCTTGAGGCTGTGTGCATTTGCACAGATGCACAAAGTGTTGGGGAGAGACTTAAAGCCTATAAAGCCACGGAAAGCACTGGGAGTCAGTGGGAAAGGGATCCTAGGTACCTGATGATTTATATCCTGTCCCTTTTCTGTGTAGTTCAGGTATCATTTAACATTGTCATGAGATAATCTGTTATGTTTTTTTCTGTTGTTTAATGTAGCCCAGATAGCACCTGCTGGACACTTCAGCCTGCCAGCTAAGAGACCTTATGCAGAGGTGGAGAAAGGAGAGGAAGAGCCCCAACTCAACAGCAAACAGAGGAAGTTTCTCAAGTTCCAGAAGCGCTTTCAGAGGAAGTCATGTAAGTAATGAATATCAGAGTCCTTGGTATGGGCTGAGCCTTTTAACCTTTTAACCTGTGTAATTCAAACCATAGCTCTTTCTATTTTTAATCCATTTGAATGATGTGGCAGTCTTTACAAATACACTTAAGATGCACCATGCATCCACATATTGTGAGGTGCCAGTTTATCAGGTACACTAAGCTAAAAGAACACTCACACACTGCAGAAGTACACACAGCCTTAGTATCAGCTGTTTCCCATAGAAATCAATGTATTTAGAAACAATGCAGGTTCGTGACAAAGCGACTTGTAATAATATTATTAATTATGATGCCAAGTCCATGTGGATGAAACTTTGCACCGACATGCTCACACATTCTTTGAACACATAGACATAAGTCAGTGTTGATGTGACAGTTATGTGCTGTTTTGCAGTAAAATTAATCAGCAATATTTCGACTCTGCTGACAGAAACTTGTAGTTTATCAATGCAAATTCATTTTTTTGTGAATGTTGTATTTAAGATTGCATATATTATTTATATATTACTTTTGAGGAATACAAGTAAAGAAAGTGAACAATACGGCCAAACCTCATTTTTTATTATAGGATAAATTTCCAAATTAATAAGAATGAATTTATTCATTAATATTTCTCTCTGTTTATCTCTGCTTCTCCGTTCCTTTTCCTGTAGTGACTGATGATTTCAGTATGAATGCTGTGATGCGTCTGAACCAGTACAGACCTGGCCTGGATTACCGGCTCACGTCTCAGACTGGTCCAGTCCACGAGCCGGTCTTCACAATGGCTGTGGACTTAAATGGAAAGACCTACGAGGCCACAGGGCCCTCTAAACGAGCTGCCAAACTTAATGTAGCCACCAAGGCAAGACTCTTGTTTTTTATAAACATAAATTGTCTTTAATTTGAAAGCAAACGGTATTCAAGGCAGTTAGTCATGCTTACATTTTAAATTTTTCCCGTCACTTAATGTTTTGACTTTTGTCTTTCACAGGTCCTGCAGGATCTCGGTCTTCCAACAGGGTCAGAATCCAAGCAAGAATCCAGTGGCGACACTGAGGAAAGCAAGGAATCAGGAAAAGCTGCTACCCCAGCCTCTAGTGCACCAGAAGATGTATGTATCTGAGTTGAATGCCTCTTTTTTTTTTTCTTTTCTTTTTTTCCAATTTTCTGTTCAGTAAATCCATCCTCTGAACATTTGCTTCCCTTGGACAGAAAAAAATGAATATGTGACTCCTATATCTAGAGTTTCATGCATTCATGTGTACTTAACATCACTGTTTATCCACTTACTTTGAACAGAGTGGGCAGGGTCCCATCTTGACCAAAAATGGGAAGAACCCTGTGATGGAGCTGAATGAGAAACGCCGCAGCCTGAAGTATGAGCTGTCTGCAGAGACAGGCGGCTCGCATGAAAAGTGCTTTGTCATGGAGGTGAGTCAGCAGTATCACACGTGTTTTTGTTTTGTCCTCATTAAGGGAAGAAAAATCTTAGTTTTAATGTTTACTTTATGCCTGGAAAGCAAAAGATGAAAAAACAACAGGCACATTTTTTTTTCTAAGCAGTTGAACCTGCACATTGATGTATTTTCCTCTTCTCTGTGTTTCAGGTGGAGGTTGATGGACAGAAGTTCAAAGGGAGGGGATCTAACAAGAAGGAGGCAAAGGCCTATGCTGCGCTCGCTGCTCTGGAGAAGCTGTTCCCAGACGACAATGGTGTGTCGAACACCAACAGAAATACTTCAAAGAAGAAGGTCACCTACACTGACATGGTAATCTATCTAGTTAATGGTCCTCAAGATTGTACAACTCAAGTTGACTTGATTTTGAAGACACTTTGCAATTCAATCTTCAGTTGCTCACACTCCACACTAAGCTCAACTGTTGTGGCACACCATTCATGAATCAGAGACATGAACAATGGTTTCAAAATGATGGTAACAGCACCAGTAAAGGATCAAACAACTTTTTGACCAAATAGTAGAAGAGCTAACACACAAGACGATGCAACATTAAAATTAATTCATGTTGAATCAAATGCACAGTTCTACTGTTATATATCAAAGTTGTGACACACCTAAACAGTACATGCTAACTTAGTAATATGTGTATTTATATAGCACAACAAAAAAGGTGCAAGTCTTTCTCTGACACATTAAACACTGCATGCTTATAATCTCCTCAAACTTACATCTGGACTTCAAGCATTTCGTCTTTACGTTAAATCTTCTACCATTTCCACTTGAACAGCACATCCCAGGGTTCGGTACTATCCGTGGGATTCCTTCAGACTCTGGATCCCGTGGGTGGGGTCCCGGCAGGGGTCGAGGCAGGGGCCGAGGCAAACAGTTTCCCTCAGGACCCAGCTATAATAAAAGTAAGGAATTTTACACTCTAGGTGTTGGTCTGCTCTTACAAAGAGTGTATAGGATCCTTTAAATACACTTCATAACATATGAGGAAATCAACTAGTCATTTCTTTCCTTTATTTTGAAAGCCAACTACAGTTATGAGAGCAGCACTGGCGCAGGCTATCGTAAGTACCTACTGCTCGTCTGTGTGCAGCCTGACTTTAGATTGCTTTAGTGTTGTATACTGATGTCCTTAAAATATAACAATTTTGTAGTCACTCTATTATAAGTAGTAAAAGTCAACATTTTATCTGTGTGTATGTTGAATGTCTCAAGTTATACAGCTGTCATGGCCCCTCAGGATTCTCTCGTGTTAATTTTAGTTTGCACCCAACATGTCTTTTGTTTGTTTTAGTTTTTTTCACCGTTGAAAAAAAATGAGACAATGTTGGAAACAGATGAGCAAATTATTTCACATGGCAGTGATATTTGGATCCCTTTTCAACTGTTTCAGATAAATTGTACGGTGCCAATGCAGCGAGCGCCATAGCCAAAGGCACAGGCTCCAGCGGCTCAGGCAGTAACATTGGCTATGGCACCTTTTACCCCGAAAGCAGCACCACATACTCCTCCCCGCCCGTCTCCAACTCCAGCACCACAAAAGGAGGAAGCTACCAGTCGATGCCTCCTCCCGCCGATCAGGAGAGTCCCTACAGCTATGGGTATGGAGATGAGAAGAAGAAGATGCTGACCCAAAGTCAGAATGACGGTCAGGGAGGAGACTACTCCATGTACAGCACAGCTTACCCCAGCTCAGTAACAGGGGGCCAAGTTTATAATAATTATGGTGAGTAAAGGTGTAGCAAGTCTGTTTTAATCAAATAAAACTGCCCCTTCCTCTCTGATACTGCTTTTTGATGTTGATTTACACATTTATGATTTGTTTCAATAACTGTCGTAAGAGAAAATTATATGTGACCAATAAAGGAAATCACACCTCATCTTCGATGTCCCTCCACAGGCTGGGGAAACCAGTCGTCCTGGGGGAATCAGCAAGGGTACAGCACGTCGTACCAGGGCTTCGGAGGACAGAACCAGGGCTCATACTCTGGATACAGCGACGCTAATTATTAGTCATCACACCATGTACAGCCTATCTCGCCTCACTACACCATCTTTTGACTCTTCTCAAAGCTCTGGTCGTTCACTCCTGATGGTGATCCTGGAATACCACTTCTGAAAAGGAAGAAAAATAGCTTGTGTTGTCTCTGAAACTGGAATTTTGCTGTTTGTTTTGTCACTCTTCACCTCGCGTGTTAGTTCTTTGACATCTGGTGAAACAAATGTAGGTGACAGATCATTTATTGAAGTCCCTGTTTTCTTTTGACTGAAACATCCCTTGTGTCCATTTTGACATGAATGTAAAAAAAACTGGTTTATCAGTATGTCTTGTTTCTGAAGTTGTTGTGTTTTTTAATCTAGTGTACTGGTGCTGTATCAGTATGTTACGGTTTGGATTTAAAGCAGCTTGTAGTTTGGAACTGGGTTTATTATTTTCTGTGTCATATGAAATGCTCTAAACTTTCTTGTAAAATAAATGACTTATTTTGGAGCAAAGTCTCTGTCCATCAGTTTGCTAATTTACAGACAAGTACAAAGTTGTTAATGTGGGAAGATTTTATAGCTTTTTAGTTGCTGTGATGGATGGAGCTCTGATGTTGAGTTCAGTTGGGCTATGAATTATGTTTTGAAAGCTATGAATACCGGGTCAACTTGAGCTTCCCTTAAAAATACCAAACATATTCGTCACATCAGTGTTATCTGCAATGTTTTGCAACACCCACAAGTGCTGCGAATGGTTTCTGCACCGCATGCAGATGCTTCACAGTATCATCCAGCTTCTTGTGCATGTAGTGTCACCATGTAGCATACGTGTTCTACATATCCAGCTATGTGCCTAGCGAAGATGAGGTGAAGCCTCGTTGACCCCCAAAGGGAAATTAGGTCACTGTTGCTGCAAAGGCACTTGGGCTCTCTGGGGAGATATTGAGGAGAGCACACAAATAGAGTAAAACATGCAATACAAATGGCAAGTGTAAAACAAGTTATGATAAAAATGCTAAAATACAACAACTGTTTCATGCATACTGCCACTGTTTTCAGCAGTTGGTAATTTCATACTGAATATATGTACTTTATACAAAAGTGAGCACACCTACACGATAGTCCCAAACTCCTGAATGAACATTATGAATGAGTGGGCTTGTGAGAAGAAGCAGAAGCCAATATGTCCTGACTTGTCCCTAGTATGGGTCAAGTTCCAAAAACACCGGACCCCACAATTAAGAATACAACATGATGGCACCTTTCATTAGATCCTCAATGCCTAATTAACTACCACATATTTTAAAATCCACACCCCAAGTTTGTAATGAAGGATTTCTGTTGAAAAGTCTCTAGCCAAAACTAATAACCCTGATGACATCACTATGACATAATTAAGGTTTTTTTCTCAGACTGTAGAGATCTCCATCCAGAGCCACATAGGATATTATACAATTGTATTTACAGGCAGAGCAGTACATGGAGAGTAAACTGAACTGTATGTGGTAAAAATGATGGAGTGGCCCTTTAATCAGGGCTGCATGTGTGGCAGTTGAAGTGATTTAGGGCAGCACAAGGTAAATTCACAGCTTGTAATGTGCTCACAATGGCCTACTAGCAGTCCAATAGACAATACTGTGTGTTTGCACTGCAGTGAGAAGAGGTCCGCGAGTCTTGTTTCCCTGTTTGAACCTGTGACAGAGGAAGTGTGAAAATATAAAAGGTTGGGTAACCAAAGTTTGATCAGACAAAAACACAAAACAAAATACAAGACTGTATTCTGTGAAACTATGCAATTCGGCAATGATTGGACATTTATCATGCTTTAAGGTAATCATTAGGCTAAATTTAGGCTACATTTCCTATTCCCAAATTATCCAAAAAGATGGAAGCGCAGAGATGGAACAAAAAAGATGAAGAGGAAAAACAGTGATTAACACTGAAGTGGAAAAATTGGAGTCTGGACACCAGCTATAATAACCATCGTAGATCACATGGCCCAGATGACCCTCCAGTCTCAAGACTGAGTCAGGGTGTGAGCAATGATCATGCCCCTGCGGCGTGGCCCCAGGGCTGGTCCTCCTCCTGCTGCCTCTCCTCCAGGGACAGCTGATAAAAGGCAGGCGGGCAAGAAGAGCACTGAGAGTGTCCCGTCAGGTCATCCTGAGCCACACCTCACCAGTTATCAGCTGTGAGTGTTTTTATCTTTGAGCTCTGACATTATTATCTCTGCACCTACCTATTCTTGACACATGCAAGTTGCTTTTTTTCCAGATTTGTTTTCTTTTTGATAGGAGGGGGGAGGCATAAGATACTGTTTTGCTTTTGTTTTCTGCTGAGGCTGATGAAAGTCATTTGATCTGTGTGTTTCATAAATGCCATTTCCTATTTAAAAGAAGCAGAGATGCACAGTCGTGTCTTCACATGCTGCGATATGCTTTGATAGACATGAAATCTTGGCCTCTGACCCTCTCGGCCTCAGACACGGCTGCTTTGATTAGCTTCTATTAGCTGCAGCTGGGACATGTCGGCGTCAGGCTGCGGCCAATCACAAGTCACCTTTAGGCATAAAATCAAGAGATCATGTGGTGAGGTAGGAGGGAAGGGCGGAGGAAGCATAGGCATGCATGGTTAGTGCTAGCTGTGGTTTGTTACGCTTGTTTCATGTTCCTCTTTTGACTTCTTTACTTCTGCATGTGTTGACTTTCATTTTTGGATATGGCGGACCGTCTCGCTCTCTATTTTAGCCGTGTTTAGTTTTGCTGCTGACTGAAGATTTGTTTTTCTGTCTTTAAAGATGGCACTCACTCTGGTATCCATCCTAATTGCTGCCATCCCTGTGGCCTACTGCTATCCTACTGCCTTCCAAGACCTGGGGGAAAGTAGATGTAAGTATCACCTACATGGTTGCCTGCTGTTCTGTAAAGCAACTTTATTTCAAGTTCATTAGTCTTGCTCTTAACATGTTTGTCTTCTGTGTCCCTGACAGCAAACAGAACCTCCATTAAGTTCCTGGCTATAGGAGACTGGGGTGGCGTGCCTTATCCCCCCTTCATCACCGCTGTGCAGAAGACTACTGCTCGAGAAATGAGCAAGGTAGCAGAGCAGATGGGAGCTGACTTTGTTCTGGCCCTTGGTGATAACTTCTACTACAAAGGTGTTGACAGTGTGGATTCTCCTAGATTTAAGGTCAGTGGAGTAAACTTATGATGGATTGTGCAAAGACAAATCTGAAAAACCTGGCGTTGACGCATTATTTTGGCGATGATAACCCTGATTTCTCCTCTGAATCTTGCAACCAGGATACCTTTGAGTCTGTGTACACGGCAAAGTCTCTCAAAGTCCCCTGGTACGTGCTTGCTGGCAATCATGACCACGCAGGAAATGTCAAAGCCCAGATTGATTACAGTAAAAAATCTGACAGATGGTGAGGACTTTTTTTTTTTTTTTTTTTTAAAGTTCAGCCATCAAGTTAAAGATGCCTTTTTTTGAAATTGAGGTCCTTATGTTCTCTGCAATGTCTGACTGTATGACTGTTTGCTTGCTCTGTTATAATCTTAGGAAGTTTCCTTCTTACTATTACGAGCTGAACTTCCGCATCCCCAACACTGGTAAGACCCTGACCATCATCATGCTCGACACCGTTATGCTGTGCGGCAACTCTGACGACTATGTGGATGAGAAGCCCAGAGGCCCCCTGCGAGCAGTGGATGCCAACCGTCAGCTGACCTGGCTGCAGGAGAGGATGGCTCGGTCCAAGGCAGACTTCCTTCTGGTGGCAGGCCACTACCCTGTGTGGTCTGTGTCTGAACACGGGCCCACTGAGTGCCTGCTGCAGAGGCTTCATCCTCTGCTGATCAAGTACAAGGCCACTGCCTATCTCTGCGGCCATGACCACAATCTGCAGGTTAGCTCTTGCAAAGTTTTTTTTTTTTTTTTTTTTTTTAAATATAAATCTGCAAGGCCATTTTGCTTTAATGTAAAACCTGTCTTGGATCCCTACAGTACATTGAAGAGTCGGATGTGGGCTACGTGGTGAGCGGTGCTGGAAACTTCCTAGATCCTGATGTCCGTCACTGGAACCATGTTCCCAAGGGTTCTGTGAAGTTCTTCACTGGCAAGGCTTCAACACTGGGAGGCTTCGTCCATGTAGAAGTCACAAAGAGCAAGATGATCATGACCTTCTTCCAGGCTAAAGGCACTTCTCTTTATCGCACGGTCCTTTCCCACAGGGAGTTTGAGTAGACTAACCACAGGAACAGCCAAGTTGATGCTTGCTATTAGTCTGCAATGTAGATGGTGATCTATGTAATGGTGGTTTTCCTGTTTTTAAACTTTGGCATTAATGTTTGATATTGCATATTTTTTTAAAAAAGGGAATCAAGTAGTTTTACATGTAAACTTATTGTATGAAAAGAATAAATTGTGTTTGTAAATGTGTCTTGTCAGCTTGAGTTTGACAGTCTTGTGACTTGTGGTTCTTCAGTTTCCACCAGACTTATCAAATGACCTTGATTTTGCTTCACTTGGTGTAAGAAACACATTTGTTTATAAATGTGGAGAGTGTTTTCTGCAAAATGCCCTTTGCTCTGTCTGAGGATGCAGTGTCTACACAGAAATGAGAAATCTGATAATCTGAACTCAAGGGAACCTACAGCTTAGTTTTAGTGGACCAAAACCATGCCAACCCAGTGTTGCAGTCCTACACGCTTCTCTGCACTTCTACTGGAGCAGTTCCCACCCAAACCCCATAGACTGTTAGCCCCCTGACTTACTTCACTTAAGTCTAAAGTGAAGAGGAGTTATAAAGATCTGTCAACATTGTCTTAATAAACAATGTAATCAAATTTATTTTGTCTTGCTGAAACCTGGCTGTGTCATGAACATGTTCCTAACACTCATACTCACATTCCTCAAGACACCAGCTGAGGAGCTGGAGTTGCAGCCGTTTTCAACTCAGGACCTAAACATACCACCCTACTGGCCCATACTCTGAATTTTTATCAAACTTAGTCCTTTAGTACAGCTAAAGTGATTTTAATGTTCATGTGGATGTTGACAATGATAGCCTTGGCACTGCATTTATCTCATTAGACTCACTTGGCTTCTCAGAGCAAAAAAACCCACTCACTGTCTTAATCACATCCTCAACCTTGTTCTGACATGGCATCGAAATTGAATATTAGTTTTTCCACAAAATCCTATTTTATCAGACCATTAATTCAATTCAATTTTTATTTATATAGTGCCAAATCATAAGTTATCTCAGGGCCCTTTTCAAATAGAGCAGGTCAAGACTGTACTCTTTAATTTACAGAAACCCAACAATTCCCCCATTACTTAATAACTTTTGAATTCCTATTACTATACTACAAGCCATTAGATAAAAATGTCTTCACTACTTTAGTCCCTCCCAAATTGATCATCTTGTCATCAGGCTCACTGCGAATAACACTCAACTCCATCGCCCCTTTAAAGAAGAAGATAATAAAATAAGAGGTTAGTTCCATGGTATAACTCCCAAACCCACAAATAAAGCAAACATTGAGAACATTTGAAAGGATATGGCGTTCCACCAAACTGAAAGAGTCTTTTCAGCACTTTGGCCAAGCTGACAAAGAGTCATAACTCTATTGATCCATGTATTCCTATTGCTCTCAGTAGTAACAACATCATGATCTTCCATAATGATAAAATTCTAACTATTACAGACAAAATTCATCACCTTCTGCCCTCAACAGGCACAAATGTATCCCCAAACACAGGAACCTTAGAAACAGCTGTAAAACCTGATATATATTTAGACTGTTTTTCTCCAATTGACCTTCCTGAACTAACTTCAACAATTTCTTTATCTAACAGGCTATGTACCACAGTTCTTTAAAGTAGCTGTAATTAAACCTCTTTTCAAAAAGCTCTCTTGATTTACTCTTTACTCTTGATTCAAGGGTTTTAGTTAATTATAGACCTATATCTAACCTTCCCTCTCTCTCTAAGATCCTTGCGAAAGCAGTTGCCAATTGTTGTGTCACTTCTGGATAACAGTTTGATTTTCAGTCAGGATTTATAGCACATCATAGCACGAAGACAGCACTGGTGAAAGTTACAAATGACCTCCTAACTGCATCAGACAAATGACATCTCTCTGTACTTGTCTCTTTAGATCTTGTGCTGCATTTGACACCTTTGACCATCACATCCTATTACAGAGACTGGAACATTTAATTAGCATTAAAGGAACTTCATTAAGCTGGTTTAAGTCTTCTTTATCAGATGGATTTCAGTTTGTACATGTTAATGATGAATCCTCCATGCACGCATAAGTTAGACACAGAGTTCCACAAGGCTCTGTGCTTAGATCAATACTATTCACCTTATATATGCTTCCTTTAGGACCTTTAATTAGGATTCCTTTAATATTATTTGGAAACACTCCAAAAATGTTCATTGTTATGCAGATGATACCCAATTATATTTATCAATGAAGCAAAATGAAACCAATCAGTTAACTAAACTCCAAGCATGCCTTAAGGACATAAAGACCTGGATGACCTGCAACTTTCTGCTACTAAATTCAGACAACACTGAAGTTATTGTGCTTGGCCCTAAACACCTTAGAAACACATTATCTAATGATATAGCTACTCTACATGGCATTACCCTGGCCTCCAGCACCACTGTAAGGAAACTGGGAGTTATCTTTGATCAGGATATGTCCTTTAACTCCCACATAAAACAAATTTCAAGGACTGCCTTATTTTACTTACGTAATATTGCAAAATTAGGCACATCCTGTCTCAAAAAGGTGCAGAAAAACTAGTTCATGCATTTGCTACTTCTAGGCTGGATTATTGCAATTCCTTATTATCAGGCTGCCCCAACAAGTCTCTAAAGACTCTCAAGCTGGTCCAGAATGCAGCTGCATGTATACTGACAAAAACTAAGAAAAGAGA
The DNA here is from genome assembly GCF_914725855.1 of Thunnus albacares. Lineage (NCBI taxonomy): Eukaryota > Metazoa > Chordata > Actinopteri > Scombriformes > Scombridae > Thunnus > Thunnus albacares. The sequence goes on along the minus strand of NC_058108.1, from coordinate 9,457,638 downwards.
TAATATTTCTCCCATATTAACCTTGCTGCATTGGCTTCCTGTAAAATCCAGAACAGAGTTTAAAATGCTGCTCTTCACCTGCAAAGCCCTTAATGGTCAGGCACCTTCATATCTTAAAGAGGTCATAGTACCGTATTACCCCACTAGAGAACTGTGCTTCCAGAATGCCGGATTACTTGTGGTTCCTAGAATCTCCAAAAGTAGAATGGGAGGCAGAGCCTTCAGCTATCAGGCTCCTCTCCTCTGGAATCATCTTCCAGTTTCGGCCCAAGAGGCAGACACCCTCTCTACGTTTAAGAGTAGGCTTAAAACTTTCCTTTTGGATAAAGCTTATAGCTAGGGCCAGCCAGTCTTGCCTTGGACCAGCCCCTAATTATGCTGCTATAGGCCTAGACTGATGCACTGAGCTCCTCTCTCCTCCTCCCCCTATCCATCTGTACACATTCATGTACCATTAATGCATGTTACTAACTTTGCTTCTATGGATCATGATCGCGGACCGCCTGGTTGTGGATCGCAGGCTTCCATGGGTCATGGTTTCAGACCGCCTGCTGCTGTGGTCCTGCTTGACGCCCATGGCTGCTATCATTACTATTATTAGTCATGTTTCTATTATTGTTATCATTGTTGTTATTGTGCTTCTCTGTGTCTCTCTCTCCCCTCTCTGCCTCCCTCTTTCTCTCTCAACCCAACTGGTCAAGGCATATGGCTGCCCACCTAGAGCCCAGTTCTGCTCTTTCCGTTAAAGGGGAGCCTTGCTGCTGTTGCCAAGTGCTTACTCATGGGGGAATGTTGGGTCTCTGTAAGTTAAAGAGTGTAGTCTTGAGCTGCTCTATGTGAAAAATGCCTTGAGATAACTTATCTTGTTTTTTTGGTGCTATATAAATAAAATTGACTTGATTTGACTTGACTACAGTATGCTATGATGAATGTGCGCTCTTGGATTAGGTCTAGTGTATCATGGACATTTGTGGCCTGTTCATTTGTTGGCTTGTCTTTATTTCAAACTAGTCATGAGATCATGAGACAGCTGCTTGGCTCCTCCTGTCTAATAAATAGTTTCAATGTAAATGACTTCTCTTAAAGGTTATGACCTCCAACTACCTGAACCTGATCCTTTGGTCATTGAACTTGAACGTACCCACTACCCAGTGAAGTTTTTGACCACAAAGAGCGCTATGGAGCATGTCTTGAGTGGGTCCCAGTTTTGTTAGTGCATGCATATTTATTCTTCCTGTTTTCCCACAATTTCGCTGATCTTGCCATGCACCAACAAAGGCTGTAAAGACTGCAAACTTGTAAGCATTGCACAATTTTAAAAATCTAAAATCAGCTATACAAATGTTTTAGGAAGGAAATGGATTCATATTTTGTCAAGTTTCAAGTATACACACAATGAATTTTGGTGAGAAACATTGTTTTTAAAAGTATTTGTTAACAAGAAGACACCTAATGTTACATAAAATGTATGTATGCATTTCTACAAAAGAAAAATATTGCCATGAGCACAAAGGGGACATGTAAGACGTAGCAAAGAAATTTATTCCAGCTAATTGTTTACTTAAGGACTAGGTAGGAATATACAGTGTAAGCTTGGTCTATGCTTAGAAATTAGTACTAGTACTATAGGTCTACCAGTATTGTGAATATAACTGGACAAAACAATGGCTGCTCTGTTGTGTGTTTGGTCAATCAAGTGTTTATTAATGAACACCTAAATATTAGATGTGCATAACTTGCAGTTATGCACATCTAAACTGTAGACATACCCAAGGCTTGTATATTCCCCTGAACCTTCTAGTACTGAGCAGGTCAAAGTTTCACTTATCCAGTAACTATAAAATTGTGTACAGACAGTCATAATACCCAGAGAATGAATCCTACTGACTTTGCTCCCCTGACTTGTCGTCTAGCGCCACCATGAGGTTGACATTTATGGTTTTAATGTCTCAACAGCATGGCAGTACATTTAGCACACATATTTCCCTTTTGTGACCCCCTCAGGATGAATTGTAATCACTTTGGTAATCCCCTAAATTTTGATCTAGCGCTATCATCAGGTCAAAATTCCTCCAATACAATCCAATACTTTATGACTAAATACCTGCAAAACAAATGACATTAAGCCTCAGCTAGCAAATCTCAGCAGGCTAACAGTACAGCCTCAGAGAGCAGATAGCATGGCATTAGTCATCTTGAGTTAAGAACATCAAAAAAAAACGCATGACTCAAACATTTCCAAATGAGGACTGAGCTGAAAAGCTATCGTTGCATTTTACCTTAGATGAGTAAAATGGTTACCAGACCAAGTGCAGCAATAGCCCTTTTGCAAAATTACTGCTGTATATTTGTTTCTCTCATCCATTAAGGCACTGATGCAGGGAGAAATACAGTTAAGAAAGGCATAATGGTATGCATAAGAGCTGTATTTTAGAATTCACTGAAATTATTACTATTATCTGCAATATTCAAATTTGTAAACATCTCAAATACAAGAAATATTATGACCAATTTTGATCCTATCACCTAACCCTCACTGTATCAGACAAACAGTTGTTTTATGTTTGTCAACTTAGGAACCCATGATATGCAGAATTTAAATGCTGATGTGGATGGCTGCTGAAGGACAGGAGAGGTCAAGACTTCCAAAGTCACTGCTCTTTTGTCCATTACAGAGAACCACCTGGCCTGCCAACAAAGGATTAGGCTGGATGACAGCAGATTGGCAGTGACTGCGACCAGGATAAACTCAGTCAACCAATGACAATTAACCTTTGAGGGAAGCAGAGACCCTGAACAGGCTGGTTTCTATTTTTTCTCCCTCTTTTTCTCCTCTTCCTGACCTGCTGAATTTACTGCCTTTAATATCTGTTTTATGTAAGCAGGTATTTGGGAGATTTTCACCTTTTTAGATTGTGCAGAGAAAATAAATATGTATTATTTATCCAAATAACCCATAAATCCCCCCACAGGCCAGGACAAATAATGATTTCTTCTTGTATTATATAATGCAATACTGTAGACATATTTTTTTTTCTGTGTTTTTTATGTCTTAAGCACAGCCTGGCAGCTATAGAGTTACTGACTGTTGATGTGTGTTGTCCCAATCTAATCAGGATGAGTTACAGTCTGCTGGTGTCACGCATCGTCAGACTGAGAGCTGGACTGACAGAACTGAGTCAGTGCCAGTACGCAATCAGCTGAGGTTAAGCTGTCAACTGAGGGTAAAGGACAACCAAGGATCACTTAATCCTGACTGACGTAAACCCACTGCAGACCACAAGAGTCTCACCTGACCTGATGGTCGCACATGTCAGGTCAAACAGACTGATGATCAGGCACTTTTGGATTTGCAGAAATTATATGCGTGTATGTGGTAATCTCTCACCTCCAGGGGTCCCAGTAGGTTGGCAGCAAGCAGGGAATAGTTTAATTACATTACTAAATGTGAGTAGTGATCCTTAAAGAGATACTCGCCAATCAGCACTTGAGATTTCAACGATGCCAAATCATCTCTGTCCACCTTGAAGGAACATCAGTTAAAAACCTGAGGACTTATTAAATATGTTAAGGGGGAAATCTCAGGACAATATTTTACCAAATGCAAACAAGCTACATTTACAAAGAAGAACAAGTTCACAAGGAAGACAATGTACAGTAGGGTGTTGACTGACACTGATACTGCTACATAGCATGCAACATAATGTGAGTCTTGCTCCTTGTAGTGTTTGCAGTGGTGATTCAGATACTTCAGAGACCTTTTGATTATATTCACACAGGTTGTTCACATATCAATACTAGAAGTCAGAAGTCAGAATTCTGACTTTAAACTCAGAACTCAAATAAATTTTTCACATGTGGCCCTAGTCCTCTTCCGCACAATACAGATCAGTATATTCAAATAGAAATTAGCTGCTGCATTTATTCAGTGCAATTTTGCAATTTGCGTGATCATGTTAGGCCTTTGAGCAGTTTTTCAGCACCCTCTGTCACAGGTGTAGAGTTGTAGCTGCATGTTTTACGTTTTACCACCTGCCACCAAATGTCCAAAACTGCAGCACAGTAATCCTGAACTCACATGTTCCACCTCAAAATCCAGACAACAGCTAATCCTAAAATGTCTCTGGTGAGCACAAACGAAAGGCTGATTTCACAGGCAGAGTTTAGACTGTATGTTATGTTCATCTGTGTTCATTTGTAGATCATACTGCTCATTATGCCATCATACCACGTGGAGTTATGTACTGTAGGATGCGTGCAAGTACAACCTGAGCTTTGCTTTGACCTCACTCATGTTGAAACCAACTGTTCATTTACCATCATAGACATAATGCAGCAGTCTTCACGCTACACTTAACCCCAGGATGACCCTTTTCTAAACCCTGCATTTGAGCACAGACTGTGTCAAAAAAATATGCCTCAGCATCATTTTTGGAAGGAAGCAGGACTTTTGATAACCTCAAAGAGAGCATTTAATAAACCAGAAAAAAATTAAATAAACCCAACTACTCAGTTTAACATGTTCCTACAAATAATCTGTAAAAAAACATGATAGGTTAAGACAAAACTGATCAAATATTTAAATTACCAAAAAGTCCCCCTGGTTTTTACCATTTTAGTGGGATAACATGGCAAAGCACTGAGGTCTGGAACCTTCTAGTGTATCACTTCTTGCAGCCCGACCTTCTTTGAGTCTTTATCGGCTCCACGTTAATCTCTAACCTCTCTGCACCACTGAGAGAGCTCCTGTGCCACCAGTGCATCTCCCACAGAGTCATTGTGGAGTTTAGAGCACCAGGATCTCCTGCCTTAGAAAATAAGATTAGTAAAACCCTTGATCTTTCTTCAAGTCACAAACGATAAGCCATTTGTGTAAAGTAAAATTTAAATTTTAACTTTTTATTTATTTTTACTTATTTGAAACACGTGTTTTACCAACACAGACATGGGAATGACTGTGCAAGAATGGGATATCAATTAGGAGAGATGGGAACTTTCGATTGACTAACCCATTGAGATGTGAAGGGGTGAGACTTTTCAACAATATATTATTGGTGTTAAAGCCCATGAAAACTGGGTTTATTCCATATATTTTGAAGACATTTAAAATGCTCTACTTAGATTAATAATTTGTGTCTGATATGGTCATGAAAATGTTCATTGAACTCTACCTAAATTTCATCTGCTCGATGAATATACAAATATTTTTTTCATTTCAGAAGTTTAACTGCCGGACACCAGATGTCTAGACTTCTCTGGCTTCAAAACTAGTTGTGATGTCATAAAATCAACTTGTACATACACGTCTTAAACTAAGATTTAAGGTGAGCACAGAGAAACTCTTCAGCAGATGAATGTGAAATTTGCCTTCTAGTGTCAAACTCTGTTGTACAACTGCAATACAGATGAAAGTCAACTCTACATCTGTGCATTTTCCATTCATATTGTTGCAAACATCAGCTCATGTCCATTAGATACAATAAATTTAATGACTCCCCACCACCCTTTGTCAATCACACCATGTAAAACACCAGCATCGACATCATGCAGACCTCTGCCCAGGCTGCCAATAATCTAAACAGCCAACTGTCACGCAAGACCCACATCTCACACATAAATCAATCATACTGCAATGCACTTAAATCAGACCCACTTTGCTACATCGAGTTCTCCCTTTCCCGTCCATCACTGAACCCACACCTCCTTTCTGCTCCTCACTCCTTCAGGTAATTCATTGTTGGCTGTCTCTGCACACCAGAGCCTGAATCCAATCAATCCTCTCATACAAACAAAATAACAATGCAGGTTTCTGAAGTCTGTTCACTCAGATTGGGCTGCTGCTGTCCGATTATCTAATTCCACAGCTCAAAAGTAATAAAAGGACTCTGTGTTACAGGCTAAGCTGCTCATCTAATCTTCTCTCCCTAATCTCCATCCCTCACTGAATACAGGCACTCTGCTTTGCAGATGGAATGAGCAATGTGAACTCAATGAGAGTTCCCAAAATTAAAAAAAAAAAAAAAAAAAAAAATCAAGTTAATACTTGGTATGTGATGTTTGTGTGGAGAGAGACAGGAATGGTGGGATAATATCCGATTTAGTTTTAAGTGCAGAAATGGAGAAAATGAGAAACACAAATAGTGACATGTAACATGAATACACAGTGCTGACACTGTGCAAATGTGTGTGTGTGTGTGTGTGTTGTCTGTAACAGGCTATTCTCGAGGACAAATTTCAGACTAAAAACTAGTTAATTGGGGACGGCTTGTCCAACAATTGGTAAAACACTGATTTTGGGTCAGTGGTTAAGGTTAGGTTAAGGTTAAGATTAGGGTAAATCTCCAGGAAATTAATGTAAGTCTATGTAATGTCCACTGAAGTAACCTAGGATAACATGTGTGTGTGGTGTGGGTGTGTGATGTGACTGTCTTCATGTGCTTTTAATATCCCAGGATTTCTGCATTTCAGCCAATATACTGCTTAAAATGGACCCTGAAATCAGTGTTTTTAGTTGTGTAACAATACATGTGTTTTTTGATGGCAACAAACAACAATAGAGAAAGCAGCCGACCTTGTGCAGTTACATCTTTAGCGCACACTATTACTATCGCACTATAAATGCCAAAATACTTAAATAATTTTTTTCCTGATTTACTGTCGTCATTTTTAAGTGACCAAAAGTATTTTGGGGGAGGTAATCACTCTATTTTTGCAGCTTCCATGTGTTATTGAATTAACCCTATGTATATTCTACCTTTCCATAAAAGGTATCACAGTCGCCTTAAAGCGGTCCCCTCCACTAATTGAATTAACTCAAGTATGTTAGGCCGATCCGCCTAAGGACTGGAAATATTTTTAGTATTCGAATAAGACCGAGACACAAGTGTTAGCAAACATTATCTTGGTAGACACCATTTTTCACCTTTATTGAACACAAAAATTCAACACAAATGTCCTGTAATGTGCTCTCTTCATCAAATCTCTTCAGGTATTCATAACACTATATATTCATAAAATATACCTTATAATACATTTGAGAATCACTCAGTGAATCAGTGAAGCATTAAGACAAGATTTGGACTAGATCTGTCATTCACTGAGGTTAAAGACACACCATGGCCAATCATAAACTAATATATACTAATAAAATTGGATTATTTTATGTTGACAGCTGAGTCTGACAGGAGAAGGAGAGCGATTACGATGCTAACTTGGCACAAATCCATTGGGAAAATAAACACTGCACATCCCAGTCTCTATCTGAGACAATGTGAGTTTTGTTTCCGTCTTGATCCGGTAAAGAGATCAGCACCAGGTATCCTTGCCCATCTGTCCATAGCTGTCCAGCTACTCCAACTCAAGTCAATCCAAATGTCCGGACTGGCCTTGATAAGCGTTTGTATGTTTCCAGTCTGATGTGGAAAATATCAAAAGTCTTCAAGTATCGTCTGCAAATCTCTGCAAATCTTACAATGTTATTGGATGTGTTACAATTACTGATTTTTCATGAGATCTTTCCCAGAAATAGTTTAACTTTTTTCACTTTTAACAAATAAATTAGGTAAAAAGGTGTTTCAAAGGTGCAAACAAGGAGCTGCTGCTGGTAAGATTCATAAACCAAGTGAGTGAATAAAGAAGAAAACCAAAGCAAGAGAGGGAAAAGTAGAAATATGTGATGTGTATGAACAGAGATCCACCATGTGAAAACCCTTTCTATTACGCGTCACTCTCCTTCGGAATTGGCTGATTGTAGGACGGGCTGTTGATGTTGAGCGAGGCGGGAAAAAATGAAGGTATGTATGGGATGACCGACATCAGAGGGCTGCTCACAGGGCCCTCACCAGTGGGTGTCATGGGGATGATGACGTCGTCCTGGTCCCACACATGGAAGGCATTCGGGTGGGAGTGGATAAGGGCAGGTGGCATGTGCAGCGGGCTGAGTCCCTCCGCTTCGCCTTCTTTTTTCATGTCCTCATCGACTGGGCCCAGCAAACAGTCTGTGGACAGATAGAGAAAGAAGGTTGAGAAATTTACTGCACAATAGTTCCCAACAACTTTTAAAAACATATAGTGGCTGCTGTGGAAGACCTCACTCACAGCTGGTGCACTGAAATACTACAGCACCATTACTTTTTTAGTTTTTCTATTTAATTTTCAAATTTTCACAGAAATATTGTTAAAAACAACATAGCTTTGTGCTGCAACAGGTAAACCTTTTCTGCAAAACGCACATCATCATTCATAACATTTACATATAAATTCAAAACATGGTGTCACATTTCTATACATTTTTGACATGGCAAAATTGAATGTTGAAGTGCATAACACTGAGGCAGCCCTTATATATATTTAATTCAGTCAAAAATCAGTGAGTATCAATGTCTCAGACATTTGCTCTACCTGTAGAAATGATTCTCACATGCAGCCAGTCAAACTAACACCTCCATCTCAGCACAAGATGACAGACTGTTATACAGAGGTCAAAAGGAGTTCTGGCACATAAGTAATCTTCAAATAAGATGAGTCAACTGCTGCCTCTAACAGACATGATTACCTGTTATATCCAGCATGAGGTCTTTGATGAGGTGACCTACAATAGCGTAAGCCACAGCGACCACGACCAGGGCAGCCATCAGGAGGTAGATTACAGATTTAGGTAGCTGGATGAGGTCTCTAGGTGGAGGCTTGTACTCCTTGTACAGAGGCTCCACATTATGAACCAAATACTGCAATGACTGCCCTCCATCTGTGTAGTTAAAGCTGTCCATATTTCCCAGAGCAGGAGCCTTCGCTTCCTCCAGTGTACAGTTATTCCATCACATTCACAGTTAATTTCTCCCCAATTTGTTGGCGTGTCACAACCTAAAATGCAGAGAGGCAGAGTCAAGGTTAAGCCTTCTGATTTAATTTAATTTTTTTTGATGTATAAGAACCTACTTTTCTGACCCTTAAACGACAAGAAAATTAGGCCAGTGAATAAGTTCACCCACCTGTCAAGACCAAGTTTCCGAGTTGCAAATTGTAGCTTCCAGATTAAACACGTTTAGACGTTTGCAGTGGCAGTTCACCATGTTTCTACACAGCGATTCATCACTTTCATTGTTATCCTGTTGTTACCATCAGTTCATCAAGGTTTCAGACAGTCTCCTTGCCTCTCTGTTGTGTGCTGTATCATCCCTGCTGAAATAATCCAGACTGTGGGCGGTGACAGACAGAGACAGAGAGAGAGGAAGGGATGGGATTACACTTCCAATCACAGCAGCGATCAATGAGTCCCTCATCCCATCCCATCCCATCCCACACAGATTACTTAATCCTCAACGAACAATCCGAGTGAGTGCTTTCTCCTCTATGATTCTCACGCACATTATACCCCCCCACACACACACACAAAGAAGAAGAAAAATCACAATCTTTGCTAAGAATGTCTTAGTTGTTTTGAGGTCATCAAAAAAAATATCATGAAATTACTTCCTGTCCCCACTGCTGGATTTGTCTCTTTGTGTCTTTCATTGGTTATTTCTTGTGGTTTGTTTTCTCATCAGTCTTTGTAAAAAGCGAATACATAATAGTGAGTTTTTTATATTAGCAAGCAGTGGTGCAAAGTAATAAGTACATTTACTGAAGTAAAATGTAAAAGTTTTTCTTGTGTATTTCCATTTTTATGCAACTTTGCACTTTTACCCTACATTTCAGTACATACTAGTACTTTTTACTCCACTACTTTTCAGTACATACTAGTACATTTTACTCCACTACATTTCAGCACTAGTACTATTTGCTCCACTACTTTTCATTACACACTAGTACTTTTTACTCCACTACTTTTCAGTACATATTGGTACATTTTACTCCACTACATTTCAGTATTAGTACTATTTACTCTTCTACTTTTCATTACATACTAGTACTTTTTACTCCACTTCTTTTCGGTACATACTAGTACTTTTTACTCCACATTTCAGTACATACTAGTACTTTTTACTCCACTACATCTGACATCTTTGCAGATTCAAGTTTAGAAATTATGCCATCTGAATACTACATTCATGCATCAAAAATAATCCAATATTACTAATTATATTTAAAATAACATAAAATAGCTGTTAAGGGGCTATGACTGACTGCATAATTCACACTTTTTCTTTTGATATTTTGATAAATTTGACACTTTTACACAACTTGTACTCTGTAATGAAGTACTTTTACGGTGTGGTGTTGCTACTTAATTAATCCATCGCTGCTAACCAGTTACATATTTATGGAAGCCCACTGTGATGAAAAAAAAATCCTGTAAGTCATTATAATGAGAAACTATCTCATAATAATGACTTAGTATCTCATAATAATGACTTAGTATCTCAAAATAATGACTTAGTATCTCATAATAATGACTTAGTATCTCAAAATAATGACTTAGTATCTCATAATAATGACTTAGTATCTCAAAATAATTACTTAATATCTCAAAATAATGACTTAGTATCTCATAATAATGACTTAGTATCTCAAAATAATTACTTAATATCTCATAATAATGACTTAGTATCTCATAATAATGACTTAGTATCTCAAAATAATTACTTAATATCTCATAATAATGACTTAGTATCTCATAATAACTTAGTATCTCATAATAATGACTTAGTATCTCAAAATAATGACTTACTATCTCATAATAATGACTTAGTATCTCAAAATAATTACTTAATATCTCATAATAATGACTTAGTATCTCATAATAATGACTTAGTATCTCAAAATAATGACTTACTATCTCATAATAATGACTTAGTATCTCAAAATAATGACTTACTATCTCATAATAATGACTTAGTATCTCAAAATAATTACTTAATATCTCATAATAATGACTTAGTATCTCAAAATAATGACTTACTATCTCATAATAATGAGAAACTATCTCAAAATAATGACTTAGTATCTCATAATAATGACTTAGTATCTCAAAATAATGACTTAGTATCTCATAATAATAACTTAGTATCTCATAATAATGACTTAGTATCTCAAAATAATGACTTACTATCTCATAATAATAAGAAACTATCTCAAAATAATGACTTAGTATCTCATAATAATGACTTAATATCTCATAATAATGACTTAGCATCTCAAAATAATGAAAAACTAAGCGTAAAATTGGCATAGGACTATTCCTCATATGCACCAAAGTATGGAAGCCCATTTCCACCACTGTGATGAAAAAATAAAGATCCTGTAAGTCATTATAATGAGAAACTATCTCAAAATAATTACTTAATATGTCATAATAAGGACTTAGTATCTCAAAATAATGACTTAGTATCTCATAATAATGACTTAGTGGCATAATGCTTGTAGATGGTGTTGTTCAGTCATTTTTAAACTAATTCATGAACTGAAAAACATAAATAAGGGAAGATGACATGAGAATGAATCATGGAATAAGATGGTCTTTAATTGATTTACAATCCTAAATTTTGATTATTTTAACTGTAGCATTTTTTTTCTCATTGCCCAAAAGTGCACCACTGTAAAGGAAAGGGGTGTGCTAGATTTGCAACACAAAGCAAAACGAGAGCATCATTACGAAATGACAAAAATAAACAAAAATGGTTTTATCTCGAATATCTTGTTTTCGTAATCATTGGACGCCAAAATCGTAATCAAAAATCAAATTCAATTAATCGCACAGCCCAAGTCTAGATGTGAAAAACGGTGAAATATCCCTTTTTTGCATTTTCACAAATAGAGGAAAGGTTTCAAGGTCAATAAGAAAAGAATGCTCCCGTAAAAACGAATAAAAGTCAGAATTATGATACCCTGTGATGTCCCCTGTCATATTAGAGTATTGGTTTCTTGAGACCTTTTGATACTGAGCAGGCAGCAAATAGGCAGGAATAGCAATAAGACTGAAAATCAGTTCCATGAGTAAGAAAAAAATGCTACAGTTAAAATAATCAAAATTTAGGATTGTAAATCAATTAAAGACCATTTCCTTCTATGATTCATTCTCATTTCATCTTCCTCCTATTACTGTTTTCCAGTTCATGAATTAGCTTGAAAATGACTGAACAACGCCATCTACAGGCATTATGCCACTAAGTCATTATTATGAGATAGTAAGTCATTATCATGAGATACTAAGTCATTATTTTAAGATAGTAAGTCATTATTATGAGATACTAAGTCATTATTTTGAGATACTAAGTCATTATAATGACTTACAGGATCTTTATTTTTTTCATCACAGTGGCGGAAATGGGCTTCTATATACATTGAACACTCGATTTTACTGGCAAGATAAATTACAAAAAACAGCTACAATTGATTATTTTGTTTTGTTCTCCGTATTAGCATTCAAGCTAACATGATAAATGCTGTTTAATCTTTGTTAACACCGATTTAGAAAGACCAAAGACCCTGCAGAAACGCCAATAAATTCAAAAAACAAAAAACAAAAAGGAAACCACTTAGCTAACCGTTAGGTAAGGGAGTTGCTAGCAGGATACAGCACTCGGCTAGTAAGTATAAAGATAAATTCACTTATATTGTTGCTCTTAACCAGCAGTACTAGCTTAATGATATAAGTTACATAGTTATAACTATGTATATTTCTGTAGATACCATAAAGCACTTGTTCGGGAACATGTTGTTTACATTTTTTTTTGCAAGTACAACGCCAAAGCTAACATTTTATAGCCAGAGAGGGTTAGCTAAAGCTAAAGGTGTCTGTAGTTAGCAGTAAGATGGATTTATCACCTGGCCATTTCCTCATGAAATATTAGCTATACCTAGAAACAGTAACTTCTGTTTGAAGACACTTAAATCGTTTTTAGTAACATTATTTGTATATTTCTACATTTCTCCAGTTGTCACCCTCAGATTCAGTTCTCCAGAGTCAAACAGACCAGAATGGACTTGTTCTTTGAAAGCCTCCCCTCAACCTCCCAGTCCTCTCCTGAGAACGACCATGAAGACTCACAAATGGTAACATGTAATCAAGGAAACTTCCTAGAGTCCCAAAGATGTTTTGTTTTTTTTAAACTGTGCAGGCACAGTGTATAAAACAGGTTGTATTTAAGGGCAGATGTCATGAATCCTTATAGTTAGTTGAGGACAAACAGAGTGACAGCAGCATATGTTGATACTCACTGTGCAAAAAAAATAAACATGAACATGAGCATAGCAATGTTATTAATATGTTATTCACACAATAAACAGTGGACCAATCCATTTATGGTTAAGCAAAGTTCTGTTATTGACACAAATCTGTTCTGGTCAGAGAGGCCAATTTATGTGATTTACTGTGTTATACATCTGGTAAGTTTATAAGATGTTACAAAGTTATATTTATTTCTCCTTAAGAATTTGAAAGTCTCTGCACACCTGAATATGTGACAGGTTCATTGGAGAAAAGCACAACTTGAATAAAAATGAGAAAACCTCCTGCTCAGTCTTGCTTACTGCTGGAATATTTATTAGGTTACGACAGTTCTGTCTGTCCGAGCCTCATGAGGTATATAGAACGAAATATCCAAAAATAAATATTCATAAATATTCCAGCAGTAAGCGAGACAGTGTGCAGGAGTTTTTCTCATTTTATTCAAGAGGTCATATTTTAGATTTTTGAAGAGTTGCGTAAAAGATCTGATGTAATCTACAAAAGGGAAAACTTCAGCTTTCATTAGGCGGCCAAATGTTTTTTTTGTTGAAAGGCCAGATTTGGCCCACAGGCCACTATTTGCCTACCACTGGACTAGAATAACTTCTGTAGTTGATCAACAGTAAATGAATAAAAGGATGAGTAAATGGAAAAATTGACCTGATCAAAAAACACACATATATAAAGCACTGATATAATTGATTGTATGCCTTGTTAGTGATGCTTAAACAGTATAGTTTGTTCCCACAAGGTCATAGATAAAAAACAATCTTATGGGGACTTTTGGGGGCTTTGTAAAATCATATTTGTACAATAGATGTTTACAGTCTGCCTTTGTGCAACTGGTGGTAATGGAAAACTTTATATCAGTGTCTTTCATTGTGCTTGGCAAGTACAGACAGAAGACACAGACCATGATTCATCAAGAGGGACTTCCTTAAGTGTGAGCATGACTGAGATTCAGGAGCAGCACACCAGGTATATCATCACCTGTACAGTCCCGTCCTTCCTGATGTCATAGTTAATGTAGTAGCTGTGTAATCCCGAGCAGGACTGTCTACTTGTCCCAGGATGAACATGACTATACCTACTTGTATCTGTTGCAGCTCCAGCATAGATGATGTCAGCAGAAGAGTGCAGGAACTGGTCGAAAAGATTAACGACAGCCGTACCAGTGACCAGAGAGTGATGGATAGCTTTCAGGAGAAGTTAGTGGAGAAGGTATCCTCTTGTTTTAGCTCCTTCTTGTTCATTTTTTTATATGTTTGTAGTGTTGTAAGTTGCAACAAAAAGGTTTTTTCGTCCTCCCTGAGGTGAAAGAGATATGCCAGCAGATGAAGGAGCACATGTACACAGTCTATGAAGAGAACAGTAATGAGATGCAGGTGAAGCTGCAGGAGTTGACGGAGGTGCTGGAGAACTGCACTAAGCTCAACAATGAGCTCCTGGAAGCCAATCAAGCGCTGGCGAGTCTCAGAGAGGGCCTGGCCATTAGTCAGACATCAGATCCCTGACAAACTAGCTAATGTTTTGTCTGCTATTTTATTCTGTGTTCAGACCAGTTGAATTTGTCTGTCCACATGTTTAGAGTGGGTAAGATTACTCCTTTTGTTTCCTGTTCTTCTTCCTGTTTTTCCAGGAATACACTGTTGACTGCGTCTTTGTTTCCATAACAGTAGTCCAGCTCATGTTTGCAGTAAAAGAATGCAAAAACAAAAGTTGAAGCCATGTTTATTCAGTGTTCTGTTGAAGTATCTGTTGCTTCAGTAAATACTACTAAAATGAACACAATAAACTGAAATATTTGGCTCTTAAGTGTTAGATTTGTTACAAGTTATTATGCCTCATTGTGTCTTTAGTGCTTGTATTTCACCATAACTTAGGTGTGTCAGCACCAGTATGTGATTTCTCACAGTAACTGACATAACTAGATAACAATGAAAAAGGACAATAGTTGAGAATTTTATTTCGGCACAGTTCAGCACTACAGGATCTGCACATAGAGCATCTCCACTACACTCACTCATATCTTCCCACTCATTCAAAGCTACTTATTTACATATTAAATTATCACAAAACCAAAACATAATTCATAATGCAATAACTTTTACATGCTAAATGCCTAATAAATGCCTGAAGAATATTTCTGACATTTTAATGTACAAATATCATATCTCAGTTGGACCCAATGTTTTGTTAGATTGACCTTAAATGTTTACCAGAGATGACAAACATCAGTGGTTTAAAACCACATACAGTAGATGTGATGAGGTATATTAGATTTATTCCATCAGGCAAAACACCTCATACAAAGATGATTAAGTGCACCTTAAAGTGCAACACATAATAATCCCCAACAGGGTCATGTGTCTCAGAGGGTAGATGTTAACAAAGTACTATACGTCCCAAGTCAAGTCCTTTTTGTAGGGGAAGACAGCTGAAGACCTTCACTTCCCGACAGTGAAAGACTGCAGTCCAGTGATGGCTCTGCCCAGGATCAAGGCGTGAATATCATGAGTTCCTATTAAAAAAAACAAGGAAAAAAAAACGTGCATGTTTAGTTTTTTGCATAAAAAATACAATAGAAAAATTGGAATAGTTCTTTATTATTTACTAAAACCATATGCTTTCTTTGATTTGGACTATTAATGGATAGCTTATGTTTTTAAAGAAATCTCTTTATCATTGTGTCAACCTGTAATAATCTGTGCACTGCTGCCCTCTGGTGGTGGATATACATTACTGCAGTTAATGTTTGAAACTCTTCACTAAATTAGTCAACTCTTAGTACGGATCTACCTCCTAGTAAATGATATAGGTATAGATGTTACTATTAGCTGTATCCACTGATGTGTTCTTACCCTCATATGTATTGACGGCCTCCAGATTCATCACGTGACGGATGATGTGGTACTCGTCTGCGATGCCGTTCCCTCCCAGCATGTCTCTGGCCTGTCTTGCAATGTCCAAAGCCTTTCCACAGCTATTCCTCTTCAGCATGGATATCATCTCTGGAGCCACTCTATTATGATGAGAGGAGGCACATTAAAGGTCTTTTTAGCAGAAGAGAGAAGGAGTCAAAGAGAAATCTAAAGACATCAAAAGACAACTTACTTCTTCTCATCAATAAGTCTTCCCAGGGTCAGACATGACTGCAGCCCAATCGTGATCTCTGTCAGCATGTCCGCCATCTTCTTCTGCATCAGCTGGTTCCTGGCCAGTGGCACCCCAAACTGGATTCTGATTGGAGGACAGAAACTGTTAGAACTGAAACCAGGTGAAGCTCTCTACATGTACACTATGGCAGTGTTACCACTTTTTTTCACAGGATTTAGATTTTGTCTGGTATGAGGGGTTTCTGAAGAGTTCACCAAAGTCAATTTAAGACTTTTTAAGATCTTTTAAAATACCATATAGAATACAGTTTAATACCTTTTTCACAGTCATACCAGTCAAAGAATATCAAAAAACCAGTCAGTACTTCCCAGTTGTATGTCACAATAATAATCTAATTTAACAATTTATATGACCGGGATCCAGATAAGATGCAGAGAATTGGTGCATTAACCAGTTCAAAAATAATTTGTGTTGATTTACGTTTTTACTCAAATTGAAATATGCCTATTTTGAGTCAATGAGCTTTCTAGCTGCTGTAGCTAGCAACAGTGCTGGCAAAGGGTGTGATGGGACTGACTGAAACTGCATTAAAAAGCATTGAACAGCCTCCTGCATGCACAGTTGCACCACTCTAACTTGTAGCTTAAAGATGTATAACGTCTCCTGACAGCCCTCAACCACATTGAAAAAAGTTATAACTAACCAATGTTATTGTCTATGGCAAGAAAAACAAATAGTCAAGACCTTTGTTAATGAAATTTAAGACTTTTTAATACCTTCTAAGACTTTGCAGGACCCGCAAATACCCTGGGTGAGTCCTGTGATTTTAACTTTAGTGAACACATACTGTGGACAAAAGGAATATCATGTACCTGTCCAGGGTATACTGTCTGGCTGCATGGAAGCAGAATTCAGCAGCTCCCAGAGCTCCCCAGGCAATGCCGTAACGGGCGTTGTTAAGACAGCCAAAGGGACCCTGGTCACAAAAGTTGATGACAAAAGAAATACAATAAATTAAAACACAGTAATATATGTGTTCTTTTAATGAATGAAATAAATATAGACTCAGTTTGGCTTTGATGGAGGTGAAGTTGATCTGGGAGAGCAGCTACTTACAGCCAGGCCAGAGACGTTGGGCAGCAGATTCTCCTGGGGAACTTCCACTTCATCCATCAGGATCATGCCAGTGGCGGATGCCCTCAGGGAAAACTTGCCCTCTATCTTGGGGGTGGCGAAACCCTTCATTCCACGCTCCAAGATGAAACCCCGCACCCTGCCATCTTCACACTTGGCCCACACCACTGCAATGTCTGCCACGGGGGAATTTGTGATCCTAGGAGATGAAAGAGAGAGTAAAATGAAAACATCTGTTGATAAGAGGAATCCACAGTGCGTTCAGGTATTTCATCTTGACAAAGTTTCCAGGGTTCTGTTTTTACTAATCTAATAGACAAACACCAACGAGTCAAATGGTCAGTTGAGAGTTTATTGTACTGTATTTTCTTGCTGTAGAATAAAATTATTTTTTCCTTTTTTATGTTTTCCTGAGTCAAATATTATACGGACAAGTTAAATCAGGCACACCACTGAACAATCATCTAAAGCAGCATCATCTAACAGTGAAAATCCCGGACTGCACTTCCACATCTGTATATTTGTCTCACTCTATGTTAATGGACAGCTTTTGAAAAATGGACAGCTCCATGTATGTGTCTGTCTACTTACCAGGTCTTGGCTCCACTGATAGAGAAGGTGCCACTGGATGGGTTGTACTTGGCCTTGGTCTCCATACTGCTGGGATCACTGCCGTGGTTCGGCTCTGTCAGACCAAAGCAGCCCAGGATTTCTCCACGAGCTGCAAAGAAAACCATAATGACACACACCACATAGATTAGAATAAAGGATCATGATCATGCTTTGTCATTGAAATATCATGTCCAGCTGCAGAAAACGTCGCCCTCACCAAGCCTGGGCAGGTACTTCTCCTTCTGGGCCTCTGTGCCATAAGCATTGATAGGGTGCATGACCAGTGAAGACTGGACACTCATGACAGACCGATACCCGCTGTCCACTCTCTCGACCTCTCGGGCAATTAAACCATAAGCCACATAACTGGTGCCTGCACAGCCGTAACCTGCACGGTAAACAGAAACAGTGTAAATATCTGCAAGTAACCCTAACCAGTAAGAAGTCCTGACATGACAAAAAAGCATGTAGTATTTTCAGGAAGCTGGCAGGAAAAAAAGACATTAGGACATATAGAAAACACATGTAAAGGCACAGCATTGCATGAATTAGGATGGAACTATAACTTGAAAACATGATAATGTTGAATTTGTCTTTGTTTACCTTTGATAGTTGGGCCTAAAACGCCCAACTCTCCCATCTCGGAGACAATCTCACGGTGGAAATCTGTAGCACGGTTCATGTCAGGGAAAAAGAAGTCAACAGTCAAATATTTACCAAAGAATAAACAGCTCTTCTATTTTTTAATAGTTTCAACTCATGGAGCAAGTAAAGAGAAAAAACCTGAAAATGAATAATTCTGTGCTATGGTGATTGCTTTAATGTAGATCATAGGAGATTTAATATACATATAAAAAAACAGTGGACTATACTATATGTAAATCACAAAAACTTTCTTTATGTTATTATAACTTAGCAGAAGGTTGTCCATATAGTCTGACCCATATGTAATATGTCTGTATGCTCTGATTATGATGTGTGTTTTGCTCACGTTCATGTCTATTGGCCATGAGGATGCGGGGCATGAGCTTTTCCTGGCAGTAGTCGCGGAAGGAGTCTCTGATCATGATCTCCTCCTCTGTCAGCTGACCCTCCAGATCCAGAGCGTCCCGCCAGTTGAATAGCACCTTGGCTGAGGGTCAAAACATATATATATATATATACGCACACACATACACGTACAGTAGTTATGTCACGGTCACATGTTGTAACAGAACATGTGAGGAACCTGGGCAGACCAGGTTGCACTCATTGAAATTTTACTTACGTGCTTTTGCAGGTTTTTTGACTTCTTCAGCATCTAAAGGAAAAAAAAATAAAAGTATGAATTACACATCATCTTACACAAATTTAAACAACTTAATTCTGTTTTCACCTCCTGTGTACAGACAGTGTTTCCTAAATCCAAAGACTTGTGTATTTTCCCACACTGTCACTCACCCTAATCTTTAGATTGGCATTTCTTTCTATACAGTTAATTAAATAATAATAATAATAATAATAATAATAATAATAATAATAATAATAATAATATAATTTAAATTCTACCTTTGTGGGCTGCTGCAGCTGTGCCCTGGGCTCTGGACGCAGTGACGGCCACACATTTTTGGGTGTTGGAGAGCAGACGAGTGAAACTTCGGAGAGCCATGTGTTTACTGAACATAAGAGGGAAAGAAGAATAAATATATATTACAGTTCTAATATTTTCAGTATCTATGAACACAGTGTGAGCATATTTCACTGTTAATGAGAACTTGTTTAACAACAAGCCTAAACCAGTGAGAGTCAGACAAGTTGATCAAAACATAATAAACAATACAATATCCTGAATTACTTATAGTATTTTTCAGCAGGCTTGCAAACAAAACAGTTTTTGGTTATGTAAATGACTTAAAACTACATTATTATCACTCTATGTAGGGCTAAGTGTAAGGGTTTGGGTATTGATGTGACACTGGGTTAGAATAATATTTTTAGTTTTCTTTGAAAGAAAAACTGTATCCTATCTGTAATATTTGAACATATTTTAGAACAAATCCCCATGATGTCCTCTTCAGAGCCATTTCAAGCACTGCATGCCAATAACTTAACATAAAGCTGTTCATGTAAGAACAACAATGTAAGATTAGTGACTTTTTTTCAGCAAACCTCGTCCTAAACGTCCAGATGTACTGTACCTTTTCTCTTCTCGGTGGGTTTATCTGCTGATCCGATGAGTTTTCGCCTGGGATCTGAGCGATAAAAGTTGCTTAAGTAATATCTCGCCCGGTGAAACGTCACAGGGATACGTAACGTCATGTTTGGTAGCCCTCATCCACCATGACAGGTGAGGCAAGAGACTGGAGCAATGCGCGGCTCAGAGTTGTGCAACACGTGGACGTTATGCAACTAACTTTAAACTGCAGGTTTTAGCGTTAAAAAAACAAAACAAAAAGGGAGTTTTGTCTGTTGGGAATTTAAACAAACCGGTTCTGTGCCCTGTGTGTCACAATATTTTAAGTTACTGTCGGTTATGAATCAGAGTATCATCACATTTCCACACTCAACATGGTGTCCCGGTGCTGCTGTGTGTCCGGGGTGTGAGGAGGGTGTCGGCCCACGTCCCGTCACATCATTGGCTGGTAAAATAAGGAGACATGTACAGGCTGTCTGAGTGTCTGTATGCAACTTTTGTAAGTGACACAGCAGCTGACAGAGGACCCAGCTGATAACAGGGACACACTGTGCGACAGCCAAGGACAATAATATTATCATAATGTGTGGGGAGTGGGGGGTTGAGGGGGGTTAAGGGGGTACCCTTAATGTGCTGGTATTGTGAGGGAAATGTTATGTAGGCAATAAAGAAAAAGCAAGGAAACCCTAAGACATTTAGTCGATAAAAAATATGACAAATGTCCAACAAAAGCTACCAGAGACCAAATGTTTTAAAACTGATTAGTCTCTATTGTTTAGTCTAGCAATCAGCCTAATAACCTGATGATGATATTTTACAATGTAACTAGTCTTTGTTGTTTTTACCAGATAAAAGATAAACCAATTCAGATCATTCATCAATATTAAATGTCCAAAGAAAGAAATGTTACCTGGAAGCTTGGTAATATGTATTTACTTGTCTGAGTGACCGGCTGTTATTTTAGATGTGTAAAATGGTGTCATGATTATCTTAAGAAACCAGTAACATTTCATGACTTTAAATTATTCATTGCTTTACCAGCACACTTACACATGACACTTCTTTGGACAAAGGTGGGGCAGAGCACGTTACCTGTGACAGTCACCTGCCATCCAGTTGAATTGTGTAATGATATGCAATAGTCTCTCATATGTTTGTCTTTAAGACGATTTTTTAAATTTATGTGGGAATATAGATTTATTGTTTTGTTGTTGTACATCAGAAAGTCGTTACTGTATAGCATCTACAGGTGAAGCTGGATAGAACAACACAGAAAATAGTAAGCCAGTCATTACTCCGCTGAGGTCTATTTAACTTCTCATGAAACTCATGAGAAATGTGTTTCTAGATTGTTCTTACAGTATGCTTATCTGTTAAGTACTCTGAGTACCCTGCTGCTGTGATCCATGAGCTTCAGGAGTGTCTTTCATGTTGTATAGAAAAAGGAAAAGTCTTTCCTCAGAGTTGTGGTGACTGTGCTCCAGCAGTGGAGGAAGCACTCACATGCATTAATTAAGTAAAAGTAGCAATATCACACTTTATAAAACTACATTACAAGTAAAAGTCATGCATTCTAAATTTTATTTAAGTGAAAGCACACAAGTATAATAAGCTAAAAGGCCTGGCAGTATCAAAAATAAAATCATTATACTTAAAGGCCCTTAACAGAATATAATTATGTATATTTTAGAGTGTTGGGTTGTTATTACTCACTTGTACGCATGCTAATTGTGTAATTGGTCAACGTGGAACCAATTTTGACTACTTTATGTACCAATCACATTTTACACTTACTACAGTATTTTCAGTACAGTGTTTTTCCTGAATTGTGGTTGAGTAGAAGTATGAATTAGTATAAAATACTCATATGAAGTAGCTAACTTTGTACTTCAGTTATTTTCCACCTCTGCTCTGATTTGATCATTATCTTTGAAGAGAAACCGGCCATTTA
Organism: Thunnus albacares; assembly: GCF_914725855.1. Taxonomy (NCBI): domain Eukaryota; kingdom Metazoa; phylum Chordata; class Actinopteri; order Scombriformes; family Scombridae; genus Thunnus; species Thunnus albacares. The sequence continues at coordinate 9,435,483 of NC_058108.1, read as the reverse complement.
AAAGCCTTTCTAAATGCTTTGTGTTCATTAGCAGTACATTAGTCTTCACAAACACTCGGAGCACATTCCATTGAAGAAGCGGCACAAATGTGTTTGTCACACTCCGGCGCACTCTGATTGGCTGTGGCCGCTGTCAGTTACCTTGGTAGCGCTCTCTGATTGGCTGTCTCTCCTCTCCGTTAGCCTGGGGGAGCGCCGTGTTTCAGTTTGGTTTGGAATGGTCTCTCTCTCTCTCCCCCTCGCTCTCTCTCTGCTCCGTAGCTAGCATTCGACCACTCATATTGATGTTTTTTTCCTCGACATTTCCATGGTAACTGTCCTGTCCAAGGTCTGATCAACAGCGAGGAGCCGAGCCGAGTGTGAGAATGGAGCTGGAGGAAAAAAACCCGGACCCTAAATACGGTAAGAAGAGATTCATGTCATTTTTTTCCCCTCCTGAGTCTTTGATTTTTCTCAAAACGGGCGAAGAAATGGAAACAATGACTGCAATGGATAGATGGGTGTGGACCTCATGGGTCTTATGCAGATCTGGAGGCATCCTCATCCTCCACAGCTGACTTGTTTTTACAGGAGTTTTCATCATTAATCCCAGAAAACGTGCATTGATTTAGTCTTTAATTTTTCATTTGACAGTACACAGATAACAAGAGTGACATGCTGTAAACGGATGGTTGTATTTGAGTAGTTTAACCTATTGTAACAGACTGTTAAAAACAAATTTAGCTTCAAATGAAACAAAAACCACACGCCGTAGTTATTTATAGTTGGTTTATGGCTTCATGAAGAGCTGAAGTGCCTGATAAAATACGTTTGTTAAGAGTAAGTAGGGTACGAAGGTTTCCATCCATTCAAACCATTAAAATGGTTTCATATTCAGGTTATTCATTGCTGCCGGAAAACAGTAAAACAGGCCAAAGAGCAAGAGCTCACAGATTCATGGATAATTTATTTGATTTATTGTGTTTTCTCTCGGGCTCAAGAACCAGTTGGTGTCTTTGTAGATTGACATATGACCATTTTATTCAGAGATGCACATCTGCCACACAAACATACAAACACATGCGCTGCACAGATGCTAATTGCTTTTATTCACATTGATTTTTTGCATGCACATACCATGGAAATATCATGTACCAGCCAAACACATGAGTCATTGCTGATTAATTATGAGTGTCACACATGTATTTTCTCCACCAGCCCACAGCAGCATAGCACGGTCTTGTGTCTGTCTGGGCTTGGTTGTTGTTCATATGGACTGTTGAGTCATGAAGTTTTCGTAACCAGTGTTATTCTTGCTTTAATACCCCTTGTTGGGGCTGGTACATGGTGGGATGGCCATAGGCCGCTCAAAAGCAAACTGCAGCCATCCCATTGAAATAACACTAATGCTGTCTGACTACTTGAGTTATTCCTTCTTTCACAATGTAAGATGTTCCAAACATCCCACACCCACAATGTCCTAAGTGTCCATCCAACCCATTCTGTGGAGCTCCCCCTGTGGAGCATTTCCTTGTTGCTTTCCTGTTACCATTTAAACAGCTCTTTTTCCTTGGCTCCCTTCCCCCGTGACAGCCAAGAGGTCAAAAGCCACTGACACATTCCAGCCCAGGCGTATTCTTACACAGTTGTTTTTATTAGGAGAGTTTGACCTGTGAGCAGGCCCCAGTTACCTCCTACTGTCACTTTTTCTCATCTCTCTAGGCTGATGTGCATGCCTGCAGGCAGGCTGCAGCCTGCACTGCCTGGACTGTGTTCAGCCTTGCCTGCTCTTCCCACTCAGCAGACACAGTCAAGAGGCATTCAGTCAATATTAAGCGGGCAAACACTCAGATGCATTACCACACACACTGTGAGTGTGCACACACACTCTCAGACACTAGTGCTAAATGTTTCACAGTTGTGCCTTGTCATTTGGACTTTGGTTTTGGAAAATGAAACAAACTGTTGCTATATGATCCAAGTAGTTTCTGTGAGGAGTAGAGAGAGATAATCATCTGAGCCAGTGGCTGTCAGTTTAAAGTATGCAGCACTTTAAAAAGAGCTTTAATGTTTCCTCCTCTCCTTTTATGAGTATGTAGGCTAATGGCCTCATTAGTGGCTGTCAAAGGGGAGTTTTTTAAAGCAGTGACAGACAGATAGATAGATAGATAGATAGATAGATAGATAGATAGATAGATAGATAGATAGATAGATAGTGTCTTCTTGCATCAACAGAACACACACACACACACAAACAACCACGCACCACACTAACCCATTAAGGTAGCCAGGGAAGGGTTCATCTGATAACCTCTCTGGGCACATTAGTGAACCACATCAGTTATGACATCATCACTTCCTTTAAAACACATGCACACACGCATTCACACAACTGTCACTAGAAAAACATATCTTTTACCCCAGTTATAGCATTTACACTTGTTTCCATTCAGTTTTTACATTTTCATTTAATGATTTTACTAAATAAATACTGATAATATCAGTGAGGTTTGTCAGATCTTTTTAACTCCGACTTGAATGCAGGCTGAAATTGTCTGGTAGGCCCTTTGGGTTTTCTTAATCAGTTTCTCTGGAGTGTGTAGTATTTACACACCTAATTACCTTTAGATCCCAGGCTACCCAAATGAGATATCATCTTCTACAACATTTTTTTACATCTCATGGTAGAGTTGTTACATGTAGCAGACTGACAAACAAGACTGTTTACCAGACATTTGGCAGCCTTTACACAGCAAATCTGCTGAGATACTTTTCAGCACAATCGGAGATTGTTTTATGGCACAAAACAGGCAAAGAGCCGCCTGTTTCTACAGCTCTAATGGAGCTGTGTCTCTCACATTTGCAGACGGTTCTACCAATGACAGGCTGATGGAAAATCACTTTCATTGTTTATCCTCTTCAGTAAAGAGAAAGAGGATGCGTATACACACACAAAGTGATGGCAGAGATGAGACCATACAGCAAGATGCCCTCTGAAATTTTTGTATAAATACTAATTTAAAAGGGACATATTATGCACATTTGCAGGTCTAGTTTTTTATTCTGGGGCTCTACTGGAATATCTTTGCATGATTTACAGTTTAAAAAACTCCTTAATTTACTCATTCTGACCCTTTACACAGCTCCTCAGTCCAGCCTCTGTCTGTTTTAGCTCCTGTCTCTTTCAGGTCCCCTTCCCGATGGGCCCACTCTGTTCTGATTGGCCAGCTTCCAACTTCAGTGGCTCAGGAGGCTACATAAACAAACAGCAGTAGAACGATTTCACTACTTTTTCTTGTTCTTGAAACGTCAACTTCTCAAATACATCCGTACATGCTCGAGCCGAATTTCTGATCTGAAATTTGTGAGTAGACAACGCGAAAAAAATACATGGAAAAGCATTTGTAGCGACCTTAGGAACAAAGGCTACAGAAGGGAAGGCTGTTGATGGGCATGTGCAACAATCTGATGTCAGCAAGGTAGAAAAAAACAAAGTATTCAGATCAGGTTGAAACTACCAACTACCACAACTTGAGGCTGGAGCCAATGCAGAAGTCCCTTAAAGTGCAATGCAACCAACGATCACTAGATGCTGACTCTAAAAAGTCCCTGACTCACATTCAAAAACCATTCCAGAGCGTGAAAGGCAATACCTCGCACTCCTTATTTGGGAGGTCCTGGCTCCAAACAGAAAAGATGGCGCCACCATAAACTGCAACTCTGGGCTTCAAACTGGCTCAAGTGCAAACCAGTTGGTGATGTCACACCTTGCAACGGCCATCTTTATATACAGTCTAGGAAAGGAACCTGGCTTTTGACTTGCAGAGAGCTTTTCTACATATGTTAACCTCAAGTTTAGGAACTTTGACCATGTTTAGCTTATAAATATCCGACATCATAATAGTATATAAATAACAAAAATGCATAATATGTCCCCTTTAGATATTTGGGAGTAATCTTTGTCCTAACTCTAGCCAGGATATGTAACATCTCAGTGCTTAGTAACCTGTTATTTTATGAAACTCACATGTGCTGGTGTAAATGTGTGGTATTTGGTCAATTTATTAATTAATTGATCATTATATATAAATATATATTATTATATATCTCACTAATTGAAATTTAAAACCAAATGAAAGTACACAATATTCCATGCCTTAAAAATGATATCTCTTTTTACATTTTTAGCTGCCCAATGATAAACTCTGCATATCAGCACCTTGTTTTTACACTTTGGTTTTAATGTGTTAATGTTAATGTGTAATCTTTAGAAGTGTTGGTGGGCAGATTTTGTTACCTTTGCACAGAGCTAGGCTGAGTCTTTCCAACTGTTTCAGTTGAGTGCTGGTTTCAGCTACATATTTACCAGACAGACATTCTCATGTAACTCTTGGCAACATGGCGGATAAGTGTTTCCCAAAATGTTGAACTATTCCTTTTTCTCTCAAACATTGATAGCACCCTCAAAAATCCAGTATCAGTCTGGTTCTAATACATGTTAAGGAAGCTGGGTTTCTTAAGAAGGAGGTTGAGTTTGTATTGGGCAAGGACATGGTGAAGTCTATGTAACAAGCACATGTGTGAGCTGAGTAGTCAGTATTGTATTTCATGGCATGGCATGTTGTCTCTCCGTCACATGGCAGTGGAGGTGGGCAGACCAGACTGGCATCATGCGCTACCAGAGAACACGTAGGACGGCCTTATCTTTCCTACTGTTGATGTACAGCTCAGTGCACCGGTCTCAGATGTGCACAATGCATCATAAACAAGCCATTGTGTTAACAATGCAAAAAAAATGTCTCAAGAAGTCATTGTCCATTGTTGAGGAAGTTTATAGTGTAAATTTGAGAGCTCTTCAAGTGGGATGTGGTTAAAGTGCTACAACAAGCTGGAAAACACAACTTAAACTAGAAACAGGAAGCTGAGAAGACACTGACATTGTATATGTGGCACTGCTGTGTTTTTTTGAAGGTATATGTTACATATTTATGTCACTGATAAACAGAAGCCCATTAATTTTCAAGCACTGTGTGTTGAGAGTGAGAGATTTTCTTGTGTTTTGGTGATGTTACCTCTGTGCGGTGCGGGTGCAACTGCACCGCATGCAGTTGCACTCTCTAAAACAGCGGTGACAAAAAGGAAACAGCTTATCACGTTGATGCAATGGACTGAGTTAAAGCCTAAAATGCCTGCTGATGCTGCTTGGAGGAACTGTTCAAGTGCAAGTTTTACCCACCACTGGAACTGACACACCCTGTGGGTAGATATCTAAAAATGACACATTTAAGTCTCATGTCTGTGTTAACACCCAATTTGGCAACAGCACATTCACAGGCACCACAACTCTCGTGTCTCTTTTGTACTTCTCTCTCAGTTTCCCACATCAATACTGTTTTTGCTGCAGTCCCTTTGACAAATCCCAAAGACACAAGAGACACGAGAGAGAGAGAGAGAGAGAGAGAGAGAGAGAGAGAGAGAGAGAGCGAGAGAACAGGAGGTGAAGGCAGAGCTTTTAAGTACAGCAAAAGAAGGAAGTGAGGACACAGACCCCATACAGGAAGGAGACGTAAAGAAACAACTGCAACACACAGCACAGTGAGAGAAATCTACAAAACCGTCCATGACTGAGAGAAAAATAACGCCAGAATGAGCAAATACGAAAGACAAGGTAGTGTAACTGTCTGTCAGGCTGCATTTATGATCCACTGGAGGTCAATTTGTCGCTGGATGTTTTGTTGATGTGATTGTCAGATAGAGAACTGCATTCACTGATGGTTTCACATATTTTTGAGAGTTAATGAACCGTTTTAAGGGCCGTAGTCACATATTACCTCTAGAACACTTAAAGTAACACTTAAAGTAATTTAAAATTCAAAGTACAGCGACACATTTCTGCTTGTGTCAGCTTTGTGGTCAGAGGGTGTGTGTGTATCCTGTGTATGTCTGGAAAGACATGTACGCAGTGACAACAGGTAGCAGAGCTGGCCTCTAAATGTCACTGTGTGTCTGTAATAGGGTGTTTAAAGAAGAGTTAAATGCCACTCTTATCATGGGAATGGTCATGAAGGCTGTGACATTACAGTAATGTGACAGGATGTGTAATAGCACAGAAACTGGTTATCTTGCAAAAGGATGTTGGTCAGGGAGATCATGTTTACTCTTAGCTGAAAACTGATTTCCTGTGTAAAACATATTTCATAAGTGTAATTTAAAAGTCTAGAAATGACGGATGAGTGGATCAATTCTTTGGAAATAGTGACTCTCAGTGTTAGCTCGTGATGATCTCACTGTAGGCAGAGTGGGCTTGGTTGATGTTTCTCCTCTGCTGTGGCTGAGGTGTTTCCATGGCGGCTGGCGATGTCCACTGGGAGCTCCTCGTCGCCGGGGGGCCATTTTGTGGGTTGCTAGGCATGACAGTCAGGCAGAAGAATCCTTTTGTTCTGCATAATGTCCTGTTTTTGTGGATACATAGACTTACTCTGATACATTGTGCTCATGTTTGTCTCTCACACATACACATTCTAGTCTTTGTTTACATACACATTTATGTATTTATTGTTATATTATTCACTACTGTGGACTGTACACTACTCTTATGATATAATGAATATCAAATATAGTGTAAATTATTGGAGAAAAAAGGATATTTCTCTGTAAATGCATCTGTAAAACTGTAGATTATGTTGATGGTATTTAGAAGTGTTGGGAATTAATTAATTCGAAGAACGTACTAGAGTTACAGGAAAGTACAAGCACCCTGACAAAATTCAGATTTTAAGATTTCCAAACCAATGCAATCGCAAAGTCAAGAGCATTGACCAATAGGGCTTCGACCAGAAGTGGTTTCTCATTGTATTTTAAATAGACGCATATAGACTTCAGTTCACACGTTCAGGAAATGATCTACGCCACAAAATGACTAATCAGTCTCAAGACTCTGGGTGATTCGTCCATTGACAGAAAAAATGGTTTTGATAATTTATCAATCATTTAGGTATTATTTTAAGCAATAATGCCAAATATTCTCTGGTTCCAGACTCTCAATTGTTAGGATTTACTGAAAAAAAAATTCTGAAAAAACCATGCAATTTTATGACGTCACCTTGGACTAGAAAATTGTGATAGGAATTTTTCACATTTTTTCTTTTTTTTTTACCAAACAATTCATGGATTAATTGAGAAAATAATCAGGTTTATCAATAATGAAAATAATCATTAGTTGCAGCCCTAATATAAACATAACATTTTAGCTTTATAGCTTCAGTCTCATATACATTTTATTCTATAGTACCAGAGTCACTTTTACATATTCACATTCATTGTGCCAGGTGGTGCTCCTATAATCCAGTAGTGAAAATGAGAGTATACAATGTACCTTCCGCATTTTTGTGTATTTTTAGATTACGTTTGATCAGATTAAATTATGGCTCGAGAGAGTTTATACTGACCCACATTCACACAATTTGAGAACAGCAAAGATCCTCGATAACAACAAGAGCTCAGTATTACTGTATAATATAAAGACTTTGAGTGGAATTGTAACTGAAAGTTAACTGGCCAGTGCAATGGGTGATCCTCATTTGTTTATATGCCACAAACGACTTTTTGGCAGCACTTGTGGTTAAATGGTTTTCTTTCAGGTCTTCATTGAGAGTTTACAATGTGATTAGTGGTCAGTTAAAGCAGTCTAGTGAGACCACTAGTTTTTGGTTAACTAGCTGTATTGCATGTGTTCTGTTTTTAGAGGCTCATGAAACTGAGATTGAAGTTAAAAGTCTCACATTCAAATTAGAGGAGGAGGCACTGACAAGCTTGTGGTTTCTTTTTAACTCCAGGGGAGTCGAGGAAGTTTGACCCAAGCTTCAAAGGACCGATTCACAACAGGTGAGACGTCTGTTTCTATCAGTGATCAGAATTCTACACTTAACTTTTCAAGACTCCAATAAAAATTTTCTCTTCTCCTCTGTTCTCCTCTCCTCTCCTCTCCTCAGGGGTTGCACAGATGTCCTCTGCTGTATTCTCTTCATCTTGGCCATGTTTGGGTACTTTGCTGTGGGTATCCTCGGTAAGATTGATCTCCCATTGCTATAATATGTACAAATTCCTCGATTAGACAGTTCACTGCTTAGATACACAATTTTTAAGAACCATGCTTTTTATAATTGTGTACAATATTGATTTATTATTGCTATATTTCATTATTATTTATGTAATTAAACAATTTAAAACACATCACACAACTCTTCACAGGTACAGCATGATTTACACCAAACATGTTTGACTATCTTGCCTTCATCAGGGTTGTGTTTAAGGTTATGTACAATTTCCTTATATATGTCTAAGTATATAGATACATTTACAAAACATAAAATATGCATTTACTGGGAGTAAATATTGTATTTTGTAAAAATATAACATTGTTTTGTATAGTTAAAGGATAGTTTCACAATTTTTAAGCCTGTCCTAAATCAACAGTCAGGTACCCAAATGCACACTGACACATGTTTTTCTTGCTGTAATCATTCCTCCTGTTCATACTGACATTTAGCCAGTCATAATGCACTTTCAGTGTAAGTGATGGGGGACCATCTAGCATGTGAATGATAGATGGACTATAATTAAGGAGAGCACAAACAACCTTAGCAACCATCCTTCCTGATGAAGGCAAGATAGCTGAAGACGTTTGGTGAACTAGAGAATTGTTTTAACTCACACTGAAGCTCACACAGGCCTGCACCTCACTGTATGTGTGTTCTCAGTGGTAGAAATGGTTTATATTTAAGATTTAAGAGACAATATCTTATGCAGACCCTTTTCCATGTCTTTGATCTAATGTTCTCATTTGTTCTGAATGATTTTAACTCTTCTCCATGCAGCCTGGTCCCAGGGTGACCCCAGGAAAGTGATCTATCCCACAGACAGCAGGGGACAGTTCTGTGGACAAGATGGAACAGCTCTGGAGTGAGTCACCCGGCAATATGATCGCAATGTGTACAGTATATGTCTCCTTGGAAGTCTTTCACATGCAGATTATTTTGTGTACATTTCAGATAATTACATGTATCACTGTAATCTAAGACCCTTCATTTAGGACTTAGAGACATTTATTTATGATACAGGCCAAATAATAGTTTTGTTTTATTGTTCCTACACAACAGGAAAAAGCCTCTTCTGTTCTACTTCAATATCCTGAAATGTGCCAGTCCGCTGGTGCTGCTGGAGTTCCAGTGTCCCACCACACAGGTCTGAAACATGTATTTGCTTATGATTACTGCAACTATTTCACCCTTCTAACAATTAATCTCAACAATTGTCATGATTGTTTTTTGTTATTTGTCCCAGTTATGTGTGGAAAGCTGTCCTGACAGGCATCTTACATTACTGAAAGCCATGAGAGGCAACAACGAAGACCGTGAATACTACAAACGATACTGCAAGGAAGGAGTGAACTTCAGCCAAATGGTAAACATTCAAATAATTGGATCATTTACATTCTATATATGCTAAAATATATACTGTGACATGTACAATGTAAAAAATATCTCTTCAAAAACAACATTGAAGGCTGTTTTATATGATTCAGACCACCCCTGAGATCCTGAGGGATGGCTTGTGTCCTGCCATGCTCATGCCCAGTAAAGCCTGTAAGTGTAAGAAGCTTGTTCAAGGTCATGAAGCTGAAACAAATAAAACCACATAAAAACTGAAAATCATCTACTCCTTAAACACAGTCACGCGTCGCTGCCTTCCGGCCCTGGGAACGAAGAAAGGCGGGGTGGTGGTGGTGGGCAATGAGACCATGGTGGATGCGGGAGACGGTGTCAAAATCAATGCCACCAAGGTGCTTGAGGCATCAAAGTGAGTCCTCTGCAACGTTTTGCTAAAATTTGTGCTGAAATAATGAATCATTTAATGGATTAGTTGATTGACAGAAAAAGCACAAACTAGATAAATATTTGATAATCAATCAATCATAGACAATTTGACCAAATAGACTGTTTCAAGATATCAGTTTGTACCTTGGGAACTAAATTTGGACTTATCTTCATTTCCTACTGAATTATAGACTAAAAGAAAAATCCCCACTTTCCTCACTTATAGAGAAAATGTTGTTTACATGGGTAAATGAACTAGTTTTTACTGGACACTCCTGTCACACATCATCATGCTGTGCTGTGTCAGCTGACAGCTAGCACATCACATCCCCCATCATAACTCACTCTACTGATTTGACGGCCTATTTAAAGGCCGTCATGCTCCCATTTGCTCTGTACACTGATGTGTTTTGCTACAGCCTCCGACTGCTTTGGTTCTGAACAGGAAGAAGTTTTCTATCTGCGTCATTGCCACTGGGGGATTTGGCAATGCTCCCTGCATGTTATTTATCAAGATGATGAGTATTACGTGCTGTTATGTTGTATTTTTGAAGCAGCCTGTATCACAGTGCTGCAGAGTGTAGAGACACATCATCAAGCCGAGTTACATCTGTCATCTTAATTTACAATGTGACACAAAATGACATAGACTAGTGTTAGTGGCAGTAATTGAACAAAAGCTTCAAATTAAAACTCTGCTGAAGCACAGCAGCATTGAAAGCTGGATTTGTCTTTAAAATATGTATATTCATTATTTTAGCTGATAAAAAATATTGTTGTCTTAGTTTATCAGTCCTTGTCAGGTGACTACAATGTTAACTTTGGACAACAGTGGTTGGTTTTTAATTCAACTCCTATTTTTACAGGATGTCAAACATGGTAGTTGAAGCTCGCCAGGTGGCCATGAGAATCTTTGAGGACTACACTCAGTCATGGCATTGGATATTGCTGTAAGTGTGACCGTTCTCTAGTGTGATGGAATAACTGTTGAAAGACCAATTTTTCCATATTTAGTCATTTAACTGGTTTTGCTAAACTAAACTAGATCATTCAGTAGCCCTACTGTAGTTGTCCACACAACACACACAGTAATTATGGCATTTTTTTTATTATGGTATAATAAAAGCATTTGAGTGTTTAATGCTGAGTTCAACTGTTTGATCATTTAAAACCAAAACAAATGCATGACAACAGCTCTGAACATTGCATGCTAACTAATGTTGTTAAGTCTGAAACTGACATGTTCAAATGTTTGATTTGTTTCTCTAGTGGTCTGGTGATAGCCATGCTTGTCAGCTTGATTTTCATCGTTCTGCTGCGATTCTTGGCAGGCATCATGGTCTGGGTCATGATTGTCTCGGTTATTCTAGTCATCGGATATGGTGAGTCTTCAGCTTCTTTAAATAATAAAGTTGCTTTTTGCTTTTATTAATGTGAAAAATGATTAAACATTTACACAACTTCTTAGGTATTTTCCACTGTTACATGGAGTATGCAAGTCTGAAGGGAGAGCCTGGCGCTGACGTCACCATCCGTGACCTGGGCCTGCAGACGGACTTCTCTGTGTACCTGCAGATCAGACAGACCTGGCTGGCTTTCAGTATGCACAGATACGCTGACACTCTGTAATACAACTCTGTATGAAGTGTTGAGGAATCCATTTTAATCTGCTGCATTCACTGTTTTGCAGTGATCATCCTGGCTATCGTGGAGGTCATCATCATCCTGCTTCTCATCTTCCTCAGGAAGAGAATCCTGATCGCCATCGCCCTCATCAAAGAGGCCAGCAGGTCAGTCTGAGTTTGTCTTTAATTCCAGTCTTGCATTGTGCTGCATCATTCTCTTGTGTTTTCTCAGCCACGGTGGAAAAGTGACCCGACATGTTCCCATATTATAAAGCTGCAACAATCAATCATTTTATATTAAATAATGGATCAAATGACAGTGTAATGTGAAAGTGTTGTTTTTTTTAGTGACACACCCACAGACAATTATCACCCGACTCTGATGTTCAGTGTGTTCTATGTAGCATTTTAGCATCTTTCAGCTCATTGTTCTGGTTTTTCAGGCCCACAAATTTATTGCTGTAGTTCACTTTCACTGCTCTCATCAACCCTGTTTCAGCAAAAAAAAAGCTCTGGTAAACCCCTGTATGCTACCTGCCTTTCAGACAGACAAAGTTAGCGACTAGCTCTTGAACATGGTGGAGCATTTAGCAGCTAAAGACAGAGATATTTCCCTCAGTAGTTGGTGGAGACCAAAACAGAGCTGAAAGGAGGGTGAATACTGGACTTTAGTGTGCCAAAAGCACAACTCCAAATGAATACTAATGTTGTTGCATATCTGCTGGATGTGTAAATATGCAATTGCTAACAGCATAAGAACTTTATATGGTGATAATATGTCAATGTTGTGTTTACAGCTTGTTCTGCTGCCTCTAAAAGGCTTAAAAAAACAATTAACGCTGCTTTAATTTAATTGTATTCTTCTGCATAACAGTTCTTACCCTTAAACATCACCGTACAGTAAGAGAGTGCTAAGCTATATGTTTCTTTGTTTTCGAAACAAACTCCTTCCTTTAGGGGAGTTTCATATCTAAGCCTTTGTTTTCTTTTTCAGAGCCGTTGGGCATGTGATGTCAGCACTGTTCTACCCACTGCTGACCTTTGCCCTCCTCGCCGTGGTGATTGCTTACTGGGCCATCACTGCTGTGTATCCTTCCTTTTGTGATCTAGAAGAAAGGCCCGTATAAAAAGATAGTGACCCTTTCAAATATATCCTCATCTTCTTGTGCTAATCTCCTTGACAGCTTTGACCAGTTTCTTGTCCACCTCTAATGAACAAGTGTACAAAGTGTTCAATACCACTGAGTGTGAGTACTCACGACAAACCTGCGACCCCAAGGTAGGCCTCTAAATGTCACTGTCACACTAAATTTACTTGTCGAAGATACGTGAGGTTCGCTAAAAAGCCAAACGAATATTCTGCTAATATTTGACACCTTTTAGGAAGAACCCCATAAATGACTCTGGCCCTTCCCTTCCCTACCCTTCTGTTTCTCCAGACATTCAACACCTCCAACATTACAGCTCAATGCCCTGACGCAGAGTGCCTGTTTGCCTTCTATGGTGGTGAGACACTCTACCACAAATACCTCATCGTACTCCAGTTTTACAACGTTTTCCTCTTCTTCTGGTGTGCCAATTTTGTGACGGCCCTGGGCCAAGTCACTCTGGCGGGGGCCTTTGCCTCATATTACTGGGCCTTCAAGAAGCCTGATGATATCCCTGCCTACCCCATCTTCTCCTCTCTGGGACGAGCCCTCAGGTTAGAAGTTGGATTTGTTGTGAGCAGTCTGGGCAAATACAGTATGTGTGTTTGATCATTAATTATCTGTTTTTGAATCTAAAAACAGGTATGATATTGGGTGTTAAAGCTTATTGTTGACCTAGGAAACAAAAATCTTAATGGTGTACTCACTAGCTTTTTCTGGTGCAAAATGCAGTTGAAAGCTCTGGAAAAAGCTACTGCAGTAAGTGCACCTTAAGTTAAGATTTTTTTGTTGTTTAATACTTCTTTAAAAAATCTGTATAAGTGGAGCTCTTCTTACATTTAATTAAATGTTCCTTACACAAATTTAAACACATTAGCAGACTAAAGCTAATATGAGTGTGTGAAGTTTAGTCAGATTCTTTTGGGTGAATTTAAAGACGATAAAGTTGGTCATTTTCTCCAAATGAGACAGATGGGGGTGTTAGTTGGTAGCTAGCTTACTTGCGTAATGGGATAAAGATTGTTTTATTCTCACAGTTGGGCTCTGTTTCCTCCTCCTGTTCAGATACCACACGGGCTCCCTGGCGTTTGGCTCTCTGATCCTGTCTATAGTCCAGGTCATCAGGGTTATTCTGGAGTACCTGGATCACAAGTTGAAAGGTCAGTAATAGAATAATGGAAACCCTGGCCATGAAGCCTGAACATAATTTATGAGTTACAGTGGCAAACTAAAGTGTACTCAGCAATGTATTAGTGCTTACTTATTATAATATTACAATTATTGTTTCACAATTGATTTATTTTCCCACCTACATCCATTTAACCTTTTATTCTCTCCTGCTTTGCACCTTCTCTTTCACACACACTTCTGTCTGCAAGCAACACCTTTGGTTTATTCATAGCAGCAAACAGAGCATATCAAGCGTGCATGTAACTTTGTTTAATCCAAGTTAGACCTGGAAAGAATGTATGAAATAAAGTCAGTTATATTGTGTCATGACAAAGACCCTGCAATGTTCAAGTTTTGCTCTCATCCTTCAGGTGCTCAAAACAAGTTTGCTAAATTCCTGCTAAGCTGCATGAAGTGCTGCTTCTGGTGTCTGGAGAAATGCATCAAGTTCCTAAACAGAAATGCCTACATCATGGTGAGTTTTAGTGACTGGATACATCTACCTGAGAGATGTTGGGTTGGTCAGGCTGTAAAGTTGTTGTTTTTTTGTCTTCAGATTGCCATCTATGGTAAAAGTTTCTGTACCTCAGCTCGAGATGCCTTCTTCCTTCTCATGAGAAACATCGTCAGGTAGGATCTCATTACATTGCTCACATTCGGTGAGCATTTATTCAATAGCTATTCTTAGACCAGTTTAATTTAATATACTCTGTTTTGCACCGTGCCTGTTTCAACACAGGGTGGCTGTTTTAGACAAAGTGACGGACTTCCTGCTGTTTCTTGGAAAGCTCCTTATTGTTGGAATTGTTGGTAAGGGAGCTTTTTTTAGACCAGAAGTATCTCTTTTCTAAACCAATTGAAAGAAATCTGTTTGGATTTGTTTAAATTCACTAATTCACATAATTTTTTTTTCTGTACAGGAATCTTCTCTTTCTTCTTCTTCTCTGGAAAAATCAAAGCTGTAGAGCAGGCTGCTCCATCTCTGAACTACTATTGGGTGCCAATACTGGTGAGAGATAACTATGTCTGTATACTGTGATCCATGGTTTACCTGTAGTCATTTCATGGTATTGACATATGTGATTTTGTCTACTTAGACGGTGGTAGTGGGATCGTACCTTATTGCCCACGGCTTCTTCAGTGTGTACGCCATGTGCGTGGACACACTCTTCCTCTGCTTCTGTGAGTAATTTTATAAACATGTTGGTGGACAGCCACAGTGTTTTAATGCAGATCTTCTCCTCCTTCCTTTCAGCACTCGTACAACTGTCTAAAGCTGAGCTGCTGGTTTCTTCTTCTTCCTGCCATGTTTCTGACTCTTCTTCTCTTTGTCTCATTTCTCCCATTCATTTCATTTCACTTTACTTTTATTTTCACCCCTTCTCCACAATTATTTCATGATTTCATTTTCCCCTAATTTTCCTTTAACCCAATCAAACACACCACATACACGTTCAAAAGGTGAGGACTTGGAAAGAAACGACGGCTCGTCTGAAAGGCCTTACTACATGTCCCCCGAGCTGCACGAGATCCTCTCCAAAGCAAAGAGGCTGGAGGAAGATCAAGACGGCGTTGACCTGCAGGTGGATTCTGCAAAGCAAGCAGATGAGGTGAAACTTGAGGAGGAAACCCCTCTTCACCAGCAAGAAGACGGAGAGATCCAACTGAAACATCAGACTGTGCTCAAGCAGGACAACGAGGAGGAGCAGCCCCTTCAGACCAAGACAGATGCGGAAGAACCAAAAGAGGAGAAGAGTGAGGAACAAAAAGACGGTGAAGCAGAGGAGGCTGAAAACAAGGAAGAACCAGAGGTGAAAGAAGAAGAGAAGCAGGAATTGAAACAGGAGGAAAAGATGGAAGAGGAGGCACCACCTCCAGCTGTGGAAGCTGAGAAAGAGGAAACAGATGAAAAGAAAGAGGAAAAAGATGAATCCAAGGAAGAAAATCCTCCCGTTGCACCACAGGAGTAGATGATAAGAGTGTGTAACAGCAAAAAAGTATGGCTCGGTAAACATGATAAAGCTTAAAATGCATACGTGTTGAATGAAAGAACTGTACCCACAACGTCGTGATACAGACCTGTTAAATGTATGCCTCGCTATGTGAGTGCTGTGACGTCCAGCTGGAGACGGTTGTCGTGTTTGAAGGTTGAAGCAGGTCAAAAAGCCCAGCGCATCTCTGTAGCTTGAAAAAAACGCTATCTTGTGTTGGTTTTTAGAACAGTGTTGGTTTTTACATTGTGAAGATGTGTAGAACATTGTGAGTACTGAACCTGTGCCTGATTACTGTCACTAATATTTGTTGTCTTAATCCTGTTAACGAATGCACTACAGAAGCACTACTTACCATGTTTACAGTCAGAACAATGCATCTCAATCAATGGTGAAACTCTTTCACTGTTTACAGTAATACCAGCTGACACCAAAATGTTACAGACATATTTGATAAACTGTATAAATACTGGATCTTTTTTTTCTTATGGGACTTGTGTATATACAGTAGTGTACGTCTATTATGTATTTTTTTGGCTTCAGTCTTAAAGAGATCCTCGCCAAGATGGGATCCCATGTATTGTATTGCCACCTACTTGCCTTGGTATTTCAGACTGGCGTAAGTGCTGTGATTGTGTCGCCATGACGCAGCCATCGTGACCTCTTGGACTCTGTTTACTGACCCCACCTGCCTTGCTCTGTCCCTGTCCTCAGCCTGTCTCTCTCTCTCTAAGTGCTGCATGGTGTAGACCTTCTGAACGCTTGCAACTAACATCTTAAGTCGCTGGATGCTTTTGTACTTTTTTTTCCTTCCGTGTCACCTTGTGAAAGATGTAAGTTGATTTTCCACTGATGATATTTACTGATGACATTCCATATTTATTGGATGTAATAACTTTATTAAAAGTGATTGTATTTAATCACAGTAGTTCTGTTATGGGTAAACAAGTGAGTTTCAGTGTGGTGTTTGGCATTTGGAAGCAGGTGAGTTTGCATGTCTCAACATAGTCAGCTTTAGGTTTTTTTCTTAAAGGGGCACGCCAACAATTTACATGTTAAATGTGTACAACATTAATAGACTACTAAAATGCTGTTCAGTACCGATGCAATTAAACTGCCGTTGCATGACCAAATAACAGAAAAGCAGCATAAAGTCAAGTTATCCTGGTCTTCAATTTCAATTCATGCAGAAGAACGTGTGCTTTGAGACAATTAGCTAGCTAGCTGCCATGTTAGGCTGATTTTATCAGGTAATTGATGTTAAGTTATTTTAACCATGTGACTAGCCACTGTGAACCCATAACTAAATGTAACAAATGCCAGTTTACTTAGCTGTATCATTTGTGAATGATATATCAAAGTAAATTTACTTGTCATGGGAAGTACTTCTTACCCTGTGAAAACATTTATATGATGTCTTCTGTGGCTCTGAAGGAGCTTTCTAAAGTCTTAGAGAATTACTTGAGTGATATCACTTGAGTAATCCCAGGTTGTGCTTTGGGACCAAACATTTTTGAGGGAAAGCCTGCGTTATAAACCCAGGATTTAGAGTTGGAAAGACGTGAGTATTTGCCAGACAGGGAGGGTCTAACTAAGAGATGCTATTGAGTTGCAATAGTTTTAACTTGACCCATGTTAGGGAATAAAATCAGGATATCTTATATTTTCTTTAACAATCTCTTTCATAACTCTCCTTACTTTATGGAACTGCAATACTAAATTGTTGGTGTACCCCTTTAACTCTTTAAAGCCAATCATAGATAGTCAATCCATAAGTACAAGCACTGTTCAATTGTTCAGTGTTAGGATGCTTCTAGGAAAATGTCCCTCAACTGCTTCTCTCCATGTCACAGTGGAGGACCTGGAGCGCAACGATGGAACAGCAGAGAGGCCGTACTTCATGTCGCAGAGCCTGCTCACCCTCCTAAAGAAGTCCAACGAAGAGGCCAAATCTGTAGATTAAGTTTGTTTGTGTGTGTGTGTGTGTGTGTGTGCGTTTGTGTGTTTATTTTTGAATGAAAAGAGGAACAGAAAAAAGTTAAAGTGCCATTTCCTTCATTTTGTGTGTTTGTGGTGCTTTAGATGAGCGACTGAGTTCAGCACCGCCACAGTATTACAGTAACTACTGTTACTGTCAAATGTTAATTTCTGTTGTCTGTATCATATTTTGATCCTTTTATATTTTGTTACAAAGACTTAAGCCTATTGTCTTCCTGTACTTGCCCAACAAGTGAGATTATATCACAGAAAGAATACAGGGAGCGTGAGTTACACATAACATGTGTACTTAATTTAAGAAAAATTTGCCTTAAAAACCTGTGTTTTTCTTTTTCATTGTACATTTTGGTCTTGCTGGTCTTTTATTTATGTATGTTCTGTCACACAATTCGTGTGGAAGCATTGAAGAGTCCAATATCTTCTAATGAGATCTCCAGTTTATGGCAGATGTAGCTTGTTGATACATGAGTAAAGCTGTGCTTAATCAGTTTAACAAAGCATATTGCGCTAGCACTAGCTCACCAAAGCAAAATTGCAAATGTGCAGGTGATTATAGTTTAGTATGATCTTATCACATTGCCTTAAGAGATTACAAATGACTCAAGTGGTTTAATTCAGACTTACAGTTTTTGCTGTTTTAATAGCTTGTGTTCTTTCATGTTTATATGAAACATATCCATAATTAATGTACAAATGTTGAATTTGTAAAAGTTTTTCATTAATTTCATATTGTTGTATATCAATAAAATTATGCTGCCATATTAACGTTCAAAGGGGGAGGGGGGGGACAAAAAAGGCCACTGCCTTTTAGAGACTGATATTATTTGGGTAAAATAAAATGTGGATTATTATTGTATATGCTGTTATTACTAGAACAGGATGCTCAAGTACAAAAAATAAAAAAATCAAGAAAATCAAAACATTTGATACCTTTTCCTCTACCCACTGAATCTCCCAAGAATCATACATCTGCAGTTTTATAAACGTTGTGTGAAATATTCATTTTTATTTCATATTTCAGATATGAAACCTGTACCATGCAAAAGTAGTCATAATCATTCAAGAAAAAGGCCTACGTTTTGTTAACAAAGTTTATAAATTGTATAATAAGGCTGTATGCTTCCTATATTTTTGCATATGGGAGTCTTTATATCTTACTTTTTATGAGAACAGCGTACTTGGACGTTTTGAACATTAAAGGACCAGTGTGTAAGATTTAGGGGGCTCTATTGGCAGAAATTGAATATTATGGACATAATAGAATATAGTATTCATAAGTATGTTTTAATTAGTGTATAATCACCTGAAAATAATAATCATGTTTTCATTACCTTAGATTGAGCCCTTTATATCTACAGAGGGAGCGGGTCCTCTTCATGGATATATACTATCCTAGAACCTAGAACCCATGTTTATTCAGTAGCTTAGACCCAAACCAGACACTGGCTCTAGAGAGGGACTTTCGGATTTTTTGTGAGTTTCGCGGCCACCGTAGGTTTTCCTACACGCTTGGTTGTAATATGCAATTTCACCGCTAGATTCTAGTAAATCCTACACAATGATCCTTTAAGCAAGAGAGGGCGTTTTAGTGAAATGAAATGTGTTGTAGGTGATGACAATAGATACAGGTTAGACCTAAGTTACTGACCGAGCTCTGTTGCAACAGTCATGGTCAATGAAACTTAAATGTTCGGTTTATATATGGACCACCAGAATAAAAGGCAGCAGCTCAGCACCCACAGGGTTAATATGAAAGCGTGAGCTTCCCTATGGTGTGAAGTGTACATGTTGCCAGGCAACACTGGATCTTCAGTGAGGTCAAGCTAACTCTGACTGTAGGCATATTTGTCTTCGCTAAATGTGTACAATATTAATAGACTACTAAAATGCCGTTCAGTACCGACACAATGAAACCTCCGCTGCATGACCAAATCACAGAAATGCAGCGGAAAATTCAACTATTGGGTAAGTTTGTTTGCCTGGTTGTCGATAGGAGTCCATTAGAGTCCGTTTTGCAACAATTGTTTATGCTAGTTTTATCAGATAATTGACGTTAAGTTATTTTATCCATGTCAGTGTAAACTCGTAACAGAAAGAAGTCCAACAGAAGCAGCAGTTAACTTAATTATTACGGTAGTTGATTACCTATTTTGTCTGCGCATTATTGGTGTAACAATGAAATATGTCCTCCAGAGGGCGACAGAACTGCATACTATGAGAGCTCTCAGTCCACCATCAAGAAGAACAGAGAGTCCATCAGACAGCTGAGGCAGGAGAACAAGAGGCTGTACAGGAAAGTGGCAGAGGCTAATGCTGTAAGTTCCCTGCATAGCACAGATTGTGTTTTGTCCTCATTTATCACAAAGAAACACAAAAACTGAACATACCTGACTCTCATGGCAGTTACAATCCTGTTCACTTTGCCTCCTAGGGTGATGAACATATCATCAAAGTGGCCTTTCACAACAGAGGCTTGGAGAAGGATGCCTACCGCAATATGTCAGGGAAGGTGAGAGGAAGGAGCATGAATATAAAAGACACAGCAGCCTTGTTTTGACATTGATTCTTGCTGTTTATGGTTTATAGAATCTGAACACTGCTTATATCCTCATACAAGAGTTCTCAGCCTAGTTTCATGTCATTGCCCTTTTCTCAGGCGGCCATCACAACACTGGACCAGCGGGTGCTGTCCAAGATGAAGCGTCTCAATGCCCTAAAACACGCCACCCAGACCTACCAGCACCGCCTGGACGAGTTGAGGATGGAGTACCAGAGAAGGAAACCAGAAGGCAGCAGTGGAGCACAGTCTGCTGATGCACGTGCTCGGAAAAGAGAGGAAGATGCCATGGTAGTTACATCAGGCTCATGTAGGGATTAGCAAAACATGATAATCTTAATTGTTATTTCTTCCTGGTGTTCACTAGATGCACTCAGAGATAAATATCTTCGTGAACAATGCTTTGTACATCTGTTTCTGTTTCTCTAGAAATTGCGGGCACTGGAGAACAATCTGGAGAAGACCCAGTTTAAATGCAAGGAAGCTGAAAACATCATGACAAACTATCTAAAACTCAAAAGTCACCTGCAGGTTAGCCCAAGATGCATGTTTGCTTTTTAATATCAAGATAATGAATTAAATTCAACTGCTCTGCTGCATGTTGCATTATACACCCGCATGAGAGTGAAAACACTTGTACACCATTCATGTTTTGTACACAGTCTGCTAATCATTTTCATTTAGGTATTTTATGCAGAAACAATAGATGGTTTGCAGTGCTCTGCAGGGTAATGGCCTGTGATATGACACTTTGTTGTACCTTTGACAAGGTACTCTGTGTTTGTGGTATGTAAATGTGTAAACAACTTCTACAGTGGTACAGTACTTCCTGTCCCAGGCCTCATTTTACCTTTGTTTGAACTTAACTTGACCTCCATTTTTGCATACAGGATGTTTTTGAATTTTGATCACCTCACAAATATTCCCCAGTGGTAGACAGGGTCAAACCAGCTTCTTCTATCTCTCTATCTCACTCTTCCACTTTTTACCCTCTCAGGAGGAGAGTCTGACTTTCCAGGGCCAGTTGGACAGTCTGGAAGCAGAAATCCTGAAGCACAGAGAGGAACATCACAACCTGCAGGTCATGAACAGCGAAGCCCAGCTCTCTAAAGAAGCTGCTAAGGTGACTGCCAGCCTCCTCTGCCATGAATTTACAACATACAGAACATGTTATGAGTAAAGGCATTAAGCATTCACCATCACTTTTTTCACTACTGATATTAGTTAAATGCATCTCTCGTAGAGACACTTCAGGGACTATTTCAGTGTTTATCTGATGTAGCTGTGTCCTTCAACGTATAACCAGCTTAAGCAAATGAGACTATTAGTAAGGAAATTGTCTGTTTTCTCATATTTTCTGTGTTCCGGCACTGAAGTTCCTGCCAAAGTTGCACAGCCACAAATAGAGATACATTACTGCTAAGAGGCAGTAGTACCTGCCACAAAAGCTAATGTGTTTGATTACGGAGCCTTCTAAGCCAACAAAAATGTTAAAATTCTATACCGACTTTGAATTCTGGATCATAATACTGTTTGTCTCACTTTGTTTCCTTCTCTTCTTCTCTTGTTTCCCTCGCTCACTCTCCAACATTCATTTCCCTTTCTTCTTCCTTCAAGGCTGAGTTACAGCAGCAGGAGGAACTGCTCTACAAGGAGCGCAAAGACAGAGAGCGTATTATAGCAAGCTACAGGAAGAAGGTTGAGGAGCGTAAGGCCCAGGCTGAGAAAGTTGACAGAAGGGTGAGATAAATATGGTGGTTTATACTGTGTGTACAACTTAAGAGGCGTAAGTTTGATTTTTCCTCTTTTGATCACCTACATAAGCATTCTTGTTGGCCGCATGAACTTACGATTAAACATTACAATGACATAAAGAAACATGACCACAGAAGGGCCTTCAAAAGCAGTCACCACCTTCACTATCTATTATATTTGGTCAAACGAAAAACTTAAATTTGGCTACCTGCAGGCTCAGAGATCAACCATGCAGCCGGATGAGCTGAGCAGTGAGGCCCAGCGCAGCACCACCAGAATGGCAGGTGAAGAGGAGAAAACCATCTCCACCTTTGAGGAGGCCTTCCAGCGAATTAAGGAGGCCACTGGAGTCACAAATATACAGGTATGAATGTGAAAAGAGAAGGATTTACTGTATTCACTGCATCATGTGCCCATACTTTCCATGGATATTTTATGTGGTAACTATCAGCGTTTATATAACCACACGTGTCTTCATGTGTTATGTGTGTAGGAGATAGTGGAGCGTTTTATCTCACAGAAGGAGACACACCAACATCTGGAGAGGCTGAAAGAAGAGAATGAAAAGATCTTGCTGCAGCTGAAGGAGCAGAAGGAGCTCTTATACCAACAGTTCCAGGACATGAAATACTCTGGGGAGGCTAAACTCTCCAGGTGAGACAGCATCATGCACTACTGTACCACCATTATTCCATTTACAAAAATGGCTTAAATGCATATTTCCATGCAATATACGCATTCAATATATAAAATATGATGGTAAAATTAATTCTGTTTAAGAGAGCTACAGAGGTAATGGGAGTGCTTAAGTCTAACTATTTAAATAACTTAAATAATCTGGAATGTCAAAATTAAGGGTTAGGGATTAAAAATGAAGAATCTAATGACCTCCTGCTCTATAACTCACCTACCACACTGGTGGTCTATGAGGCCAATGATGAGTTTCATTTTTTATACAATCTTTTGATACAACTGTATTAATGTTTATTCTCAAAGCTTTTTCTTTGTGGTTTAAATAGCGACCAGCAGATGCTGGAGGACTGTGAGCAGCAACTGCAGGCTGAACAACAGAGGTGTGATGCAGCCAAAGAGCGCCTGGATTGGCTTGTTAAAACCCTCAGTACTGTCCGAGCCGGAGAGGAGCACCTTGCAGACAAACTTCAGCACATCACGCTGGTAAAGTTTAACTATGGCTTTATTTCTTTATTTCTGAACATTTTTGGCAAATTCTTCTGTTCTCCCTTCAGAGTGATCACACAGTGGCTGAAGTGTCTCCAGACTCTGATGAGTTTGTGGTGGAGCTGATGACCCAGTGTGAGCTGAAGCTGCAGTTACTGCAAGAGGAGCTTCAGGGAAAAGATCACGCTGCGATTATGAAGGAGATGGAGGAAGAGGAGGTGAGACGAAGTTACACAACACTTAACCAGGGGTTTGAAATACAGGTTCTGGTTTTGGTTAGGACATCAAAAAGTACTGTAGTGACAGGTGTGTGGGAAGGGCACACGCCAATCATTAGATGAGTCACATTGTACAGTTTGTACTCATTAACAGAGAATGTTGCCACGTGTGTGGTACTACGCATGTAAATACGTGACAAATATAGTCATATTTAATAAATACTGTTACTGATGAAAGAAAATCGTTTCGAAACATCTTTTAAAAAACTAGATTGAAATCTTTTTAAATATGGAGATCTGATTCAGAGAATCAGTGAGCAGTCTCTTCTGTTAGAGCTGTGTGTCAGCTTGAACTTTCAATGATAAAAGCAGTTTAGCATTAGGTGGCAATGGGGGCTGTCAAGGTACATAATGAAGCATGTCGGACTCTTATTTAAGCCCACAGTACAGAGTAATACTAATGAACGCAGCATGGCTGAGTGTGCTCCTCTGCTTGCACTGCTTATCCAAATGAAAAAGCAAACCTGAAGTGTTTGCTCTTGATTACTAACGCTCGGCAGGACCTTCTCTGTTTGAGAACATGGAATATCAGAGTGTACCAGAGGAAACACGTAACAGTCTGCCTGCCATTTACTAATGACATTGACTGTTTTACCCTCAGATACATTTTTAGAAGGCATAATCTTTCTAACTGACGTAAGTCTGAGCTGATAATTTCAAAATCAGCCCGGCCTTGTTTGCCTGACCAGTACGGTTGGAATATGGTTTGGCTGTCAAACGACCTGCAGCTCTATCATAAAGGAGAACAGAGAGTCTGAGAAAGGCCAGTCTTCTGCTGGTCATCATATCTGTTATAGGTCTGAGTGAATTATCAAAAAAAGGATCCTGTCTCTCCTACAACTTTGGCTCATTTATTAGATTTTGTTCCTAAAGTGGCCTAAAACTAATTTCATTTCCCTGTGAAAAGAAACAAATGTGAAATTAAGAATATATATATATATATATATATATATTAGCTTACACAAATTTCATTGTGTGTGAGGTAACTAGTAAACTCCACAGAGGCAACTGTCCGATGCACAGGACGGTTCTGGCCTCCCTGTTATCCATTAAGTCCTGATAATGTGTCCATTATCAGGACTTAATGTCCACCTTGAGGAAGGTTGGTGGACTGTGCAGACACCAGGGACAACAATGGTAATGGGTCCAGGACTTTATCTGTCTGTCCCTGACAAAGTCTGATAAATGTTGCATTTATAAAGATTAAAAATGAATTACAATGTTGTCAATAAACCAAAGCAAAAACCATGAAAATTGACCTGCATAAATTCTGATTTTATGGCAAATAAGGGATTTTGTAGATTTAAAAAAAAGAATCATATAAAAATTAAATGTGCAGAAATAGAAAATACTTGTCTTTCCGTTGAGAGTCTTTGACCACTGAATGTTTTCAACGTGTCTGTGTGCTGCTTTGAGCAGTTCTTTGTCCGGATTGAGGGGAAACTGCCAGCTTACAACACGCGTGTCAAGCTGCCTGAGGACCAAAGACTGGACCTCTTTGACAACGGTGAGTTGGCAGCCACACACACACACACACAAACACACACACAAACACACACTCTCTACATTTTTCTTTGTTTCAACTTTCACTGCTTGTGTCTCAGAGGACGAGAGTGAAGAGGACGAAGCTGACATCATCTCACGGGAGGCACTGAAGCGTCAGTCTCAGCTGATCATCGACTCCAAGTCCAAGAAAAAGCCCTGGAAAAAGAAGAAGGGCAAGTTCTGATCCAACTCCACAGTCTGTGAAGAGAAAACACTCTCAACCTGGTCTGAGTGTAAAATGAACTCAGGTTTAGGACAAAGAGCCCATAAATATCTAAGTCCATTGGGTTTTTATCCAAATATGTTTGTGTCTTTGAAGCTGGTTACTTGGTGTAAAGGTGAGTTTGTTTTGACAACAGTAATGTTCTCTGGCCTGTGTCACTGTTGCACCAACACTTGTTTCTCCGCCTCTTTTCTACAGTTCAGAGTTCTACACTCTGCCTCACTGGGAGGCCAATAAAAACAGTCAAAACATTTCTTTCACTTTTTTATTCATTTTTACCATAAAGGGTTGTGCAGTATGTGGAAGAAACAGGTAACATGTACCCAAAGGTTTTCTCTGCCATTGTCCTGCTGATTGAAACCTACCGATTGTGAATCATATCAAAACTAAAGATGCTCATGTTTTGCACGAGTATAAAATATGATACAGAGCTGCATGTGAAACCTTCCCTGTTTGGACACATGCAGCACCAACACCTGAACTATTTCTGCTATGTTCAGTGTCTCAACAATTGTTCTGCCTCTTTGCCCAAACACTTTAGTGTTGATGGAGCCAGCTCTTGGATGTTAGATGGATTGTTTTGTTCTATCACAGAGTTAAAGGCAGAACAATAATTCTTCAGTCCAACAAGTATAACCTCAGTGATGTTAACTCTCTTTAATTGTCTGTATGACAATTATTTCTGGTCACTGCTGCAGCAGCAGCGATTGAATGACTTACAGAATGTAACCAGACAGACAACTTTTGGCAATTTGGCTCCTTTGTGTGTGTGTATGTGTGCGTGTGTGTGTGCAGTAAGTTCCAGGAAAGCTTGAAATTAGAGTAGTGGTGGTTGTAATCTAATCTGCAGTCGGATTCATGTCACGTTCACTTCCAATATTCAGCTTTTAATGTTTCTCTTGACTGTCTGATATCTGTTTGACTTTTTTAACAGTAATTTTAGCATCTTTTTAGGCTCAGATAAATATTCTGTAAAACGTAGTAGCCAGTGATTTTTGACCAATACAATTCTCCTGTGACCTCCCAGATAGCAAAATTGCTGTGGCCCATATCCGGCCTACACTCAACACTTTCATGTGGCCCACATACTGCATGGACTGATGGCACTTGGGAGGTCCGCTCCTGTTTGCCAGATCCGGGCCACAAGCAAATCATAGCAATGCCACATGTAAACCAAAAACTAAACAAGTAAACCAGATCTGGCCCAAATCTTGACCACAGTTCATTTTAGTCAGGCCCTTATCTGGCCTACATTTCATATCTTCATTTGGCCCAAATACTGCATGGGATGATGGTACTGGGGCATTCCACTCCTGTTTTCCGGCAACAGGCCTAGCAACATTGTTTTTGCACTCACCACAGTCAAGATGGTTTGCAAATTCCAGGACCTGTGGATAAAGCATTTGTGTGTCACTGGAAAGACAGCTGCCTTAAGCTGTGCAGCCCCCAGCAAGGTGCTATCAGTTAATCAGTTCAATTGGGTACATGTGGGGTTCAACCCTAATTGCACCAAACAAGGCAGAGGAAACCAGTTCTTAGACTAGAGGTGGGGACTGTGGCTGGACTGTTAGGACAATGATCCCTGGACTAACAGAACAGCAAATTCCATGTTTATAAGAGGAGGAGGCCCTGGCACACTTTGCTGTAGAAAAATAATCTTCTGGGAGCATTTTCAGAGAATCTTACCTGAGTCCCAGTTGTAAATGTTATCGGTGTGTATGCACTCACACTGAGCTTCACCTCTAAAATTTTTTGATTAATTAAGAACCACAGTACATCATATCTCATAACATATATCACATCCAGATTAGCCAGTTCTGAGTGTTCCGTATCTTGGCCAACACTGACCCAGATATGTTCTAAGATGACCGGACCACATTGGCTGCATCATATGTTGGCCACCTCAGGCTCACTTTCAGATTAGCCAGTACTAATTATGCCGCATCTTTACCTATAGTGGCCCAATACTGTTCAACCATATTCACCATTTCAAATATGGGCCATTCTAGCCTCACACCCTGATTAGCCAGTGCTTATTGTGTCGCCAGAACTAACCCAGACATGTTTAAGATAAACAGACCACACTCAGATAAGCCAGTATCAACTGTGCCACACCTTTACCTAAAGTGGCCCAATAATGTTCAGTAATATTTGGGCCATATTTACTATTTCAAATGTGGGCCACATTAGGCTCACATTATGACAGCCAGTGCTGACTGTGCCATACAATTGCCAAAAGTGGGCCAAATTTGTTGTATAGTATTTAGGCCATATTTGCCATATCATATGTTGGCCACTTTAGGTTCACATCAAGTCAAGCCAGTGCTTACTGTGCCGTATCTTTGTCAGAACTGGCCTAGGTATGTTTTAAGATAACCGGGTCACTTTTGGTTTACACCCACGTTAACTTTTGTCGACTGGGCCAGATCTTTGCCAAAAATGGCCCACATTTGTTTTGGGATATTTGGGCCATATTTGTTGTTTTACATGTAGGTCACTTCAGGCTCACATCCATTTTGTCTGGGCCAGAAGAAGGCCAGCAGTGCCACATCATTGCCTGAAGTGGCCCACTTTCGTATGCTATCTGGGCTTGCTGTTATCTTCACCTTATAAATTTGTCTTTTAAATTTGACTTCTCTCATTCCAACAAGTTGTATTGCAATAGTGTTTAACTTCAAGTTTTAATATTTTAAAAGTCAACCTGTTGGCTTGTAACCCCTTCAAATTAAGTGCTGTCTACTTCTGACCCCACATTGCAGGTTATTTCCTCAGTGTGTGGATGTGAGTTACTGCATGAACAGTTCAACCAGTTATTTTTCCTTCTTCTCAGATTGTTTCATTTGAAGGATTTTTTCATATATCTTGTATTTCACATGTAGAAAGGCAAAAATGAGAGAAAATGATTTTGTTGTTCCTACAGGTTGGGAGTCACTGATTTAGACCAGGGACTGCCATTAACACTCAGCTGAAAGAAGGTAACAATTCTGGGGTGAATGTAAAGTTCTCAGCTATGTGTCTGACCTCAGGCCTTAGAAATGAAGAATCAATTTACAGCAAGCCTCTAATGAACTGATCCCCTAAAATAATACCTGAGATAGAAAGTAAGAAAATAAAGTTTAAAAGGAAGGCAAATTATTTGATTCTGTCATAAACAACTGACACATAACACACTTGTTCAAATATTCACAAAAGAAAAGGAAGAAAAACTAAAAAACATTATATATGTGTGTGTGTGTGTGTGTGTGTGTGTGTGTGTGTGTGTGTGTGTGTAACAGAGGACAGAGCTTTATTTAATCTTTATTTAATCAGGTGGTTTTATTGGGATTCTCTTCTTCTCTCTTTCAAGAGTTTTTCCATCATGTTGGACATTACTGGATAATATGCAGGCTTAGAATATTGGTTTATACATCAAGAAATAAGTGCACACCGGTAACAAGTGATAAGCATACATTTTTCTTTTTAACTGATCGACCAATCAGTAAGAGGAGGCGGCCCTGCGCTTCCTGGTGCAGAGTTTGAATCGCTGCCAGCAACGTGAGTGGCTTTCCTCAACATCTCCTGCCAGCAGGCCTTCAATTAAACATGCATCTGCAGTCTGTGCAGGTTTTAAACCGTGTCATTGTCACGCTTTCATACGCTCACCTATGAACTGTACTGTAACCCAAACCGCAGGTAAGAAACATATGAGCACAACTTATCAGCAAACTTTCATCAGAGTAACCAGTCGAGTTTTAATTAGCGCAATTCTGCGATTCTGCATTTCTGCGCACTTTCTTTAAGCTATACGTCTTACTGTTTGTATGATCAAGGTGAAAATGAGGGCAGAGTGGTTTATTCTGCTTAGGTGGGTAGTGAACTGGAATGATGGGATGTGAAATGCAATCAAAAAAGGACATAATTATATCTCAGTGTACAGCCACACAGGGAGGAGGCCTTTCCAACACACACACACACACACACACACACACATATATACATGCGCGCAGAGCATCATCCACCCACAAACACAAAGAACAGTCAGTCCTCAGTCTCACGCTGTCTCTACATGCTGCTGCTGAATGTTCTGCCTGCTGGACAAATGCAGCTCTAAACATGGTCTTCATCAGGATTCAAGATAAGCAAGTTTACAGTAAGTAACAATATATTTTCTCTGTATTGTATTCAGTGAGTGATAAAGATTTTTTTTTTTCTGAGATGCTCAAGCTACGATTGTTTGTGAATTGTACATGTAACTGAATTTTGTACCTATCAGGAATATATTCATGGTTGTAATGAACATCAACCAGAAAGTTATATTCTGTATCTCATCACAGTTTTCATATTTTCATTGATTTTTTTTTCCATAATGTGGCCATTAAAATGTTTTTTAAGGATCATACAAATGAACTTGTAAAAATGTGTAAAATGTAATAAACAACACTATCATACTGACTTTTCTGTTAACACACTGTTACCAGATATAAAGTTTAGTTGATGCAAGAGAAGATTCCTCAAGCTGTTATGACAAATTGATCTTTATTTGTGTCAGTTGTATTTGTTCCCTGCACTTTAGGGGTTTTACATGTTTGTTATGAAGGCTATTTATAGAATAAAACATAATTTACAGCACTGTGTTGTTATGCTGAAAACTTTAATACTTTTTTCTGTTCTAGCACAGTAAATCTAATCATGATTTTTTTTCTTCATTCATCTACACTGACCCAGTTTCTT
Source organism: Thunnus albacares (assembly GCF_914725855.1). Taxonomy (NCBI): domain Eukaryota; kingdom Metazoa; phylum Chordata; class Actinopteri; order Scombriformes; family Scombridae; genus Thunnus; species Thunnus albacares. The sequence continues at coordinate 9,405,450 of NC_058108.1, read as the reverse complement.
TTTAAACTGATCTTTGTTTAATGACATTCATTGTTTAATGGCTGCACATCATGGGGTTTTAAAACCTGCTGACATGGATGCTGCTTTGATGGTTGGAATCAACATTTTTATAAGCGAGAGATTCAGCGAGATAATGCGCCTGATCGTTTTCACACTCTCCTCTCTTGCCACAGATGAGACAGCAGGTGTGGGAGAGATCTGACGAGGTGTGTGTGTGTGTGTGGGCCTGTAGCGTGACATTAAGTGGGAGATGAGGACCATTCTTCCCGTGTGCGGAGGCGGTGATGGAGGGGAGTCCCGGGGCCTCCGCTCCAGGGTGGGCAGGATGAAGAAGCTGCTGTGGCTGAGGCAGAGTCACTGCGTGGACGTCCACACGGACACGGAGCCTGGCGTGTGGCTGAGAAGCTTCCAATTGTTGGACACTGACGGACAGCGTGAGGTGAGCTGGAACACAGTCAAACTGGCTTTCTAGCAACATTATGAAATGCTGAAGTTTATCTTATGTGCTGCTCTTCATGTCTTAAAACCTCACTTCATTTAAAACTCACAATTGACAGTCTTTGGTTGTATGTCAATATTTAAACTAGGTTCAGTGGTCATCGAATATTTTTTCATTGTAGAAATCAAGTTGTCCACAGTCAAAGCATCTACACACTTATCCATGTGACAAACTCACACTGAACAAATAGTCTCTCAGAGGGAGGCATCATGGAAACATGGAAATGTTAACATCTTTTTAGGGAATTCCATCTAGTGCAAGGATATGTTGATAGAATGTGTTACATTGCGATATGACATGAAAAGTCACCTCTCATTTGGTTAACATCATAACTATAATATATAAATATCCTTAAATGTCCATTTGATCCTAAAGGCTGTATAAGAGTTAACTGATTCAAATGCCTGAGCTTATTTGGCTGTTGCTGTTGTTTAGTGAAAAGACCAATTCTTGCTTTTTATTTTTATCATATCAGCATAAATAAGGAGTCCACAACAACCAGGGCTGTAAGTAGTTCTGTAAAGTTTCAAAAAGTAGATTTTAATAAACAGCCATCATATTTTCTCAGAGCCCAACGTGACTTCATCAAATCGCTTGATTTGTCCGATCAACGATCCAAAACCCAAAGATACTCAACTTACAACGATATGAAACAAAGAAAAGCAGTAAACCTTTACTTTTGTGAAGCTAGAACCAGCAAATGACTTAAAAGATGAATTTCCTGTTAGCAGACTGATCGATTCATCGTCAAAACGATAGTGATATTTAACTTCAACACAATAATTCAGGTCAATATTAACAGAACAGCTTCCACTGTGTCTTCATGCACTGTGGTGACCAGCAGTAATGCTGAATATCATATGAACAGTTCCAGTCTCAGCGTATCTAAAACAAAAGCAGAAGAGTAAAGGTGGGTGCAGTCTGAACCTGAACTATTGGCACAAAGGACACCACAGAGTTTGTAATTTTCACCTAATTTTATATCCTTCTGGAGGTAAAAGGACAGTCATGAATTACTCAGCACTGCTTAAATAGATGATTCAGGTTTTTTTTAAATTTTATTATTTTGCAAAACAAGGCTGTGATATGTGTTGGTGTCCTTAATGTTTGCCAATATTCAGTCTTCCATCAACCTTTTAGTATAGTGTTATTTTAAATGGTAGATATCTCAAATTACAATTAAAATGTTCATTTTAATGAACTCTTTCCCAGATTGTACTTCAGATTTAGTGTTGAAGAGTTGTTTAGAGTTGAATTATTAGGGTTGATTTGACTGCACCTACACATACATCTGTGACTGAGGAGCCGTCATATATCCAGGTAGTGTTTACGTCAGGTTTTTCTCTGGAAACTCCCACTATTGTTCCCATTCTGCTCAATATTTTTTCACTCAGCACGTCAATACCAGCAGCTTTTTGGTGACACTGAAAGGGAACTACAATCGTCTCTCCAGGAAGTATATTATATTCCTGTGGGTGTACTGTGTATTTCTAGTCAAAGCAAAACCTTGTGGTCATGTGAAATTTTGAGGAAACAACTTCAACCAGTGTGTTTTGTTTTTTTTTTTCAGCTGCCACTTGTTGCCTGTCACCTCTTCTCATGTGTCTAATCAGCACTAATTGAGGTCTTTCCCGGCGCTGCAAAGAGGCTCTTTTGTTTAGCCTCAGCAAAAAAACTGGTTGGGATGGGGTAATGTGGATTTTCAGTTCAGAGGCAGAAACTCATTAGAGAAACAAAAAGCTCATTCTTCCCTTTGAGCCTAAAGAGCAGTGGACAGCCTGATTAAAGGCATCTCATCTGCTCTGCTTGTCCATGTTATCATAATGTTGTGGCAGTCAGTCAGTTGTCTCTAAATGTAATGAAATGTAGTGTTTTTCAGTGGTACCAAAGGCTCATAAATTATAACTTTTTCTCTTGAAATTTTGCTCAGTCACGCAGGTGAAGTTGTTTTTGTGCATCCAACCAGACCTGTTTCATGTGGTATGTCCCCACCACGCCTCTGACACCATGGGGCAGGAATATAAGCCACAGGTTGTCGAGTAAAACTGTCCCAACTGGATTCTTAAGAGGCAACAGCTCTGAGATATACCAGTTCCTCACATGTTGATGTTGGCCTGAAATCAGCCTCTCACTTCTAGCTGACAGAACCTTTCCTTTGATATCTTTCCTTCAATCTCTTCCTGAAAAACTACAGCTGGTGTTTTTGTAAAACGGAAAATAGATACTTTCTCGATCAGGATGTGGAGCTAGATGAAAGCTCCTGGGCCTGTTCTTGATCTAGATGGAGAACTTGAGGAAATTGAATTCATTGATTCATTTTTTTTTTTTTTTTTTTAATGTTTATAGTTTGGCCACCAGATGTCACAGTATTGTCTCTGCTGCTCATTTCCATGGAGAAAAACATTTAGATACAATAAAAAGGTTAGATACTCCCACACATCACTTTTTATGACGGGTGTATGGATACTGCCTACACATTATTACACATATTAATGCACCTTAAGAAATACTGTACACCTTCATAAAGCAGTATGATGTCATAAACCAACAGTCATCAGGCATTTTAGAGGGTCAAGCATCACAGCAGCTCATAATCTCTCACCCACATCATGGTGCCTTCTGTGCACAGTGGATAGTGATGAGGGAGGTTTTGGTTGCTGTACAGCTTTGTGACTTCTCATTGTCCGCTTCAAAAAAAGTGAGTCTATACCATCACACCATTCGTTCATCCTGACACCAAGCATGAATGAGAAAACCTTATAACCTTTCTGCACATTTCAACTTTTAATTAGTATGATCACTATTGTTATTTATTTTGACTGTTGTTACAAGACATCATAATGCAATATGGAGCAACTGATACATGTTGTAGGACTTTAACTTTACTGTTACTTCACTTTATCTCAGACAAAGACATTGTACTTTAACTCTGCTACATTCCTCTAGTTATTTGATGATTAAGATTTTACTGAGCAGGCATAATGTATAACAAAATCAAATGCATTGATGTAATTTAAACTACCAGCTCAAACTTAGCACTGCATTGACATCCTTTATTACTGGTATGCTTCAATTCCATAAATACCTTATTGGACATTTACCAATCTATATAATATCTATGTGTGATTGGACCATGAGACCCTCACCCTCAAACTCACTCCGATTACTGTCTTATGCTTCAAGTCCTGTGGGTTTATTCTGAACTTGTAAAATCCACTTTTTAGTTTTTGTGCAGCAGACAGTGAAATTATCTTCAACACATCCTCATGATGATCAACACTCTCACTAACCCTGGACAATTCAAGACTATGATCTCAAACCACTTCACCTCAGTGCACACTTGTTTTCACTGAGTATTGTCCTCTTTCAATCTATTTAACTCTGTGTATTTTCTTTTTAACTCATCATTGCAAATGAGGGACACCTCAATGATTTTCGAGTCTTAAATAAATGTTTCAATTAATTGCTTGACACTACTCTGAAAGGACCCATTCATGAGAGTACGTATTTTTACTTTTGATAAGAACATTTTACTTTTACTTGCTAAAAACTCTAAGTTAAATAGTATGGTATAAACACATGAAGAACCTGGGTAATTTAAGTCTGTGAAATGGCTACTTTTTTTAGGATTTTAATACTTTTTCACTGCTATGCACGAGTCGACACCCTGTGTACTACTACCATTACTATAACTACTAATTGTGCTCTACAGCTGCTACCACAACAGTAGTACTGCTAATCATGATAGTTCACTAATTGCAGTAACATCATCTGTATCAATAATACGTTTACCAGTCATAGCCTCACGTTTTAAATTAGCATAATACCTGATACGATTTAACCCATCATCCTTATTGGTCAGCAATATTAGCCACGCCCACACCTGTTCAATCAGCCCCGCCCAGTGATATACTGCTCACTCCCCCCTCACCCCCCTCCTCCCTGCCTCACTGTTCTCCTCCGCTCACTCTGAAACTAGTCTGTCAACTGTCACACGTCTCGTCTGAGAGACACAGTTTAACTTTATGGTATCTATGACATTCATTTTCAAAAATGAGACTCTCACATGTAATTCAGACTGAAGTGAACTGTCGGAGGACGGAGCTAAATCCTTAATTATTGCCTGTGCTGCGGTGCTGTCACCTACAATAGCGGCAGTTTGCCAACAGATTTTCTTCTTTTTGCGAGCGCGAGACAAACATGGGAAAATGGCACTTATCGATGGTAGGTTGAATGAACCTCTTAATTAATACTGTGTGTGTCTTTGTGAAGCGTAAAAAAGATGGAAACGTTAAAACTGTCACATTAAAGTGTCATTTCGATTTTACTCTTTATTTGCTATTCTGTCTCTGGTTACCAGGACAACCTTATCGATATAATGGTTTAATTGACTGCAGGCTGTGATGCACCAGTGTCTCATTGTGTCTGGCAGCACACTGGTTTTTGTCTGAGTTTCTGTCATGTGATATCAGGTGTTTTCAAGCCTGGTCTTCTTCTGTTGTTACATATGTTCGAGTTACACTGTGCTTACATATATACATATATAGCCTGTATAGACACGTGCTTTCTACCAGTCCGGTCATAGAGCCTCATTCCTGGCAGGGCAATGACTAGTTGTTAAAGATGGGGTGAGGTGTCATCGTCAGGATCATGTTTCATTTTGTCAGCAACCCCTACTTTTCTAATTCTGGGTCCCATATACTTGTACCGACACTGTGCTGCATTATTAGGGTGCAGTATATATTTGTACACCCTTGAATGACGAGCAGGCTGAGTGTAGGACTTAGGTGTAACTTGTCACTGACAAAGTGGCTCAGTGCAGCAAAGGTTTTACTTTGGTAGTGATTGGAGGGCTGTCTCAGCCTATCAAGTTGAGCTCGTGCTGTTAAAACATTCATTTTGATTTCACATTTTCACTAGCAATGGTGGCATTTTTATTGATCAGTTGGCATGAGACTTGTGTGAAATAATACAGAGAAAGGTGTATGCAGATAAAATAAAATGCATGAACATAAGTGCAAGACATGAAATAGCATATTGAGAATGTGGGACGTTGTCATAAAATACTGTTGATACTGTTGCAAGACGCACTTTTATTCACTGTTTCATCTCAGCTGTCTGTAACACTTTTGAATAGGAAGGTTGTCATGATGCCGCACATAAATACATTACAGGTCTAAATCGTGCTTTGTAAAAACTAATATCTAAATATAGTTTAGATATCTTGAGGATATCTAAACTATATTCATTGAGGATGTATTCCCTTCTTCCACTCTCCATTTGATGGTGGAGTAAAAATCAACCCATAAGTAAAACATAATATATAACTATTTAAATCAAGAATGTGAACATGTTATTTTGGATACTTTACTAAATGTAACACATCACTTGAGATAATGCTCTTGTAATTAGTGATATTAATTTTGTCTACATCACCGACCACAATTCAGCTAAATATACTTTCACTTTATTCCAGTCAAAGCCTGTCTAGATCAAGAAAAGACCCCTGATCTCTTCTGACCACTGTTGTTTCTCTACAGTTTTCTATCATGTAATGTAATAATGAGGGGTAACATATTGCTGCTGTTATGCTAAACAAGTGGAAAATAATGTTTGAGGAAAGCAAAACTGAGGTCAGACTGTGTCATGGTTTAAGAAGTTGTCCTTGTGTTTCTGGGCATAAACAAATAGTGCCAGTGGATGCTTCTCTGCCTCGTCATCGCCTCAGTCACCAGGTGTCTTTCTGCGTCAGGGTTCAAGGATGGGTCACAAGCAGAATCTCAGGAATGAGGTCAATCGATGTTTAATTGGCGTCTTAATAAAATGACTCGGTCTGACGGCTTATTGCATTTGTCATGAATTATGTGCAGCAGATATGTTAGATTGTCACAGTAATTTAGCTTAGCAGTATTGAAGGAGCTCTGTGACTATTTAGTCTGCGTTCAGCCTCGTCAAGTGAAATGTTGAAACATACCGATGATGTTTCTTCTTTGCACTGCAAGTATTTTCACAGATTAAGAAAAACATTCAGTTGATGAAAAAGTTTGTTGTTGTGCAATAGTTCTACACTTCCCTTTTTTAAAAACTACATGATAGTCTGTATTATATTCACTATCACAAAAAAACAGAATTACTTGCCAGATCTTGATGACCTTGTATTCTCCCCTGCAGGACCCGGTGCAGGAGTGGGGGGAGGAGGAGGAAGACGGGGCTGTATTTGGCATCACACTGCGCAGGGAGCCCGTCTTGCCGGGTTCAGACACGGCAGAGCCCCCTACAGCCTTCAGCTTCATCCAGTACCACACGGTGAAGGTGCGCAGGCTGAAGGCCGCCACCCTGGAGCGTCTGGTCACCCACCTGCTGGATCGAGAGCACCAGGAGCCTGACTACGTCCCTGTGTTTCTTTCTACATACAGGGCCTTCACCTCCACCAGCACCCTCATCGAGCTGCTGTTTCAGAGGTGAGAAATTGTCCATGCCGGGGCCTTGCAGACTTTTGTTGAACTGAAACACATGTTAACAAAAAAACAAGTGGGCTCAGTCATGATTGAGACCCTGTTTTTAAAGGAATAGTTTGACATTTTAGGATACATGCTTATGTTTTGTTGCTGAGAGTTAGATGAGAAAATCAATACCACTCTCACATCTGTCGGTTAGCTTAGCTCAGCATAAAGCATACCTTTTGACATAGCCAGGATAGATATTTCCCCCTGCTACCAGTCTTTATGCTAAGCTAAGCTAAAAGTCAAAAGTCAGATTTATTTATATAGCACATTTCATACGACAGGTGTAAATTCAGTGTGCTACGGGACAGCTGTCAACATGTTCAAGAAAGCTAATAAGCATATTTCCCAAAATGTCAAACTGCTTTTCAAAGATATTAGCTAAGCTTTTCGAAGTTTAAAACTATATTTTTTGCTAAAGCAAAACCACAACTGTACTAATTTCACCATTCAAAAAGTGAAGATAGTTAAAAGTGTGCCAGTGACGCCTAAACTGATCAGAAGATTCGAGGGCTTTAGTGTTTACTTCTTAACTTACTGACATTGATTTGTTGTTGCAGTGGGTGCTACTTTTAGAAAGGTCATCACTGTATACAAATGTAAGTGGGGCACATACGTAGCCAGGTTTTCCATTATGCCAGATGCACACATCAAATTTCAAAAAGTAATTTAACGCCCTCTTGACATCGCTTCAGCTATTTACAAAGAAAAGCTCTATTGACACGGTGCGAGTTTCTATGACGGGTATTATTGTCAAGAGTTAAACAAAGCAGTCAGTAACTTTGTTCCATTCCTAAGTTTTCATGTCACGCCCTCCACACCCAGTGGCCTCTTACCCTCACACTGCACTGAGATTTAATTTCACTCAGGAATTACCTGCAGGGATCTTCTTAAAATGATCAATTATAGTGTTAGATTAAAACAGCCACCTTGGTTATTAGCGCTCCCCAAGAGGCCACTTGTAGATATTAAGTAGATTTCCCAAACAAAGTTTTCCCCCCCAAAGAAGAGGCTTGAGGCTTTAAAAGTTCTTTCTAACTCACCTTTGCTGAATGCACTACAAATATCTTTCTGTGGGCAATTGTGGCCATTAGTGCTGTAGATCTGATATATTATTTGTCAAACAGTCGCCCTCATGTCTGTGGTGCTGGTGGCAACAGGCTTCCTGTGAGCTCTATGTGAGGTCAGTTTAAGGACAGTCTGAGAAGTGTGTTTTTCCCTCCTTTGGCTGACAGGATTTTGTACAGGATGCAATATTTTGATGCTGTTGTTAAATTGAAAACCACCTGTTTTGTATCTTTATAAGTGCTGTAAGAATTACGATTTATTTATCTTTCGTAGCACATTTTGACGTCATAAAGAGAAGGACCCCATTAGAAAACTCTGGCCATGTTCCTAAAATGAGACAGCATCGCAATACGCTTCAGTTACACAGCGTATATATTCAAATGATGTCATTATTGATCCCTGAGGGAGATATTTGTCAGTTTACTCTCCACACTCAAGGCTACAGTGTCTCTGCAGTCAGCTGGGATTCGGAGTATTGCATGACATTTCCACAGGATGAACAGTTACGGAAGATCCACCCTGTGATCCTTTTCTTGTTTACAGGGTATTTTCTGTTACCACTTGGTTACCATGTTGTGTTTCTATGTGGTGAAATCTTTTATATTCAGCTGATAGGTGATTGTGTTTACCTTTTCCACAGAGATGACTCAATCGCCAACCTGGATAACACTGTTTGCCCACGCAGGTGAGTGAAGTCACGCCACGTTTGTCTGTGTTTTGCCATCAATCTAAAGTGAGATTTGATAATTGGGTTTAATGGAGCGAAGCGGAAGCTTTATGTTCTTTTGCCACACCTTGTGATACTTTCCCAAACAAATTATGAGACAAAGTAATACTTTTTTTTCTTTATTTGTCTGACACATTTTGACGATGTTGTCCAGGCCTCACTTTATTGTATCTCAGCAGCACAAACTGTGGTAAGTAAAGTATTAACACTGTAAAACTCTTTCCCTGATCATCTCCTCAGTACCTTACCCCCAGTCATCCGGCTGTGGTTGGAGGAGTACAGTGAAGATTTCCATGAGTCCCCTCAGTACCAGGCCCTCCGGCTGTTGTGTGTCCACTTGCGGCATCGCCTCTGCTTCAGACGTTTGGCTCAGACCGCAGAGAATCTGCTCAAAAGGCTCCAGGAACAAGGTGCAGGGGAGATGTGATTGTTTATGTTCTGCTGCCATAATGCATCAACTGCAGGATGCACTTGTTGATACAGTTTCAAGCACCTCACTGAATACGTTTCACACTAGAGGAATAATTAGGACACTTCACAGACTTTCTATCTTTTATACTCAACCACTCATATATAATTAATAGTGGTGTCAAAATGAACATGTTCATTTTTTAATTAATTTGAAATATTTAATGTGTGGAAGAAAAATTCAATGTATTATTTTATATATGTATATTATTTATTATTTAAATTTACTTTCCTGGTGTTGATTCTACACTAATTCTGTGATTTTACATTTGAATATCCATCATTACAAGCTTCAATATTGAGAAGGAAAAAAGCAATTAATCACCATTAATCACAGCAAATTGTGGGATCTGAATTAGCTCATTTTTTAAATCGATTGACAGCCCTGATAATCAGTCATCCATCCTTTTATTCATAGATCCGGACATCCAGATTATCAAGAATTCAGTGTAATTGATCAGCTCTCTTTGAGTGCAAACATTCTCTACTTTTCTGCCAAAGATAACAACAATCCCATACAGAAAATTTATTGCACATGTTAATTTGAAAAATGTGCTCTTGATTTTTATGCAGTGATGAACTGGAACGTGCAGAAAAGAGATTACATTAGATCACATAGAAATAAAAGCAACTGTAGAAATTTGAAATTAGCCCTCAACGTTATTGTGATAGACTGCTGTAGGATATTGGACTACTTACGCTGCCTCTCTAAAATAGGAATTATATGATCCTTAAGCAACGTTAACGTCCTCAGAAGTATCTCATGTCATGTTCAACACAATGATGAGAGGGTCGTATACCTCTTTTCTTTTATGAATGACAAGTAGTTGCATGTTTGTGCGTGTGTCCTGTAACGCGTCTGTTGAGCAGCCTGTTAATATGTCATTTATGTTTTTGCTGTGTTTGACAGATTGCAGCCGGTCTACATCAGAGCATGACAGTGAATCATTGCAGCAGGACTTCAGAGATCAGGAGGAAGGAGGAGAGATGTCCTCTAAGGAGGAACACAAACACAACTTAATGGATTTCCCAGCGAGAGAAGTGGCGGAGCAGCTGACCAGATTGGACGCCGTAGGTTTCATCTGATCTTTCATTTCTGTTTCACTTTAGGTCTCTGAATCTTTTCTTTTCAGTGTTTTCTTCTCGTTCATCTTTGCCGTCTCTATCTCTCTGACAGGAACTGTTTGTCAGAGTGGTGCCCTTCCATTGCCTGGGCTGCGTCTGGTCGCAGCGTGACAAGAAGGGAAACCAAAACCTTGCGCCCACAGTTCGCGCCACCATCTCCCAGTTCAACGCTGTCACCAACCGTGTCATCACTTCACTCCTCTGCCCGTCCTCTCCCAGCCCTTCCACTTCCTCTCCCATCTCATCACCCAGCTCCTCCTCTACCTTCCTGTACCCCCCCACTGCCCCGGGCTCACCTCGCTCCTCACACACAAGCCCCGCCCACAGAGAACGCATCATCGAGAGGTGGATCGCTATTGCACAGGTTAGGATTAAAAATGGTTAAGAATAAGTGACATAAATGAACGTAACTTTTGTCAAAACAGCTTAACGAAAGGCGTTATTTAATGTTTTCTCTGAAGGAGTGCAAACAGCTGAAGAATTTCTCCTCCTTGTGGGCCATCCTCTCAGCCCTGCAGTCCAATGCCATATATCGCCTCAAGAAGACCTGGGCTGCTGTCAGCAGGTCAGCAAACAATATCAAGCAGTTGAAATTGTCTGAGTCGATAAGGAACAAAGATAGAAAATCGATTTGTATTTTATTTATCTTATTTGAGCCTGCATCATTAAGTCTTGCTCAAGGTGAAAACTGACTCAACAAAACAAAGATGTCTTAACAAATTGAATATGTTTTGTTTCAGGGAAAGCATGGCCACCTTTGACCACCTGTGTGAGACTTTTCCTGATGAGAACTGTGTGCTAACCAGCAGAGAGATCCTTGTGGAGGTAACTATCTGAGTCTTTTTGACTCATATGAGGGAAAAGATCTATATTCAATTCAGTTCAATTTATTTATATAGTGTTATCTCAGGGCACAAGTCAAGACTGTACTCTTTAACTCTTATATACGTAATTATTCTTATTTCAACAAGTGTGCAGGGTGGATCTTACCAGAGACAAGATGTTTGCGTGATTTTAATTCACCTCACTGAAGAAAATATTGAATGCACTGAAATAAGAGTAATACAGGTTACTTCATTGTGTGCAGTCAAGGTGTCTTGTTACATTTCTCTTAACTGTGAAAAGTGTTATACTTACATGAATCAGAAAGGTCCTTCTAATAATTATTGGATGCATTGTGTACAAAGGGTCTCTAGTAGTTAGTTAATTAGTTGTCCTTTTAATGGTGTCATGGTCAAATCTTTTTTTAACTTGCATCATAAAATTGAATTAATGTTTTGGCTCCAGTTTACTTGCCACTCCGTCTCCTTTGTCCTGTGAGTCATTCCCTTTGAAGAACAATCGATATGATTGTGTGTTTAGTGATATTGTTTTTATCAGCACGCCAGTTCCTATAAAATAATAAAAAGGCCATTGTTGGCAGCCAACACAAATAAAGCTACAAATGAAAGTGGTTAGTTGCGCACTAAAAGTACTCAGTGGTTACTTTTTTTTTTTATGACTACATCCTGTCTAATACTCTCCTAGTACGCACACACACTGATCCTTGAGCATTACCAACGTAATAAGGTGTAACTACAGTATGTCTATGGCACACCCTCCCACACCCAACAGCACCCTGTCAGCAGGTGCTCAACCCTGAAAAGAACAATTATATAACCTGCACTCTCACATTAACAGCCTGAGTGATGTTGTTCAATCAACACTGACAGGATTGTTGTCTGTTTTGCTGCAGGATGGGAGTCAGACAGACGGCATCACCACCCCGGGCTCTAAGTCGCTTCATCTGTGCTCTGTGTCCAAACAGATGGTAAGACTCACTGTCTGTCACACCAAAATAATGAAATTAATGTCTTTGGAAATTACCTTTTTGGTTCCTCATTTTAGGTTCAACCACAGAAATAAAATGAATGTGTCTGCTATTTCAGTCATTAAAAAAAGACAGAAGGGCAGATGTTTATTTTGCTCTGCCTTGATCATCAATTCTGCTTCCCTAAAAGTTAAGTTTTCAAAGTTTCGAGAGTACCAGTTCCCTCTTCCTTTTTCACTCTGGACATTTAGTAGAAAAAGACTCTAGCCAGACTTGAACAATTCACATGACAATTATTAGTCCCCCTTTCCCACAGTTTGGCACACTTTGCTGAGGCTGGGTGGGGCTGTGTGTAAAAGTTTTATATCTCCATTGTATTTAAATAGGGATGGGCATATTTTCTCAATTGTTTGTGTACATTTCTACATCAGGTATATTCTGTTATTTTCATAGACATTATATCTAGTGAGCTCAGTGTTCTGTCCTCTTGTGGTTCGGCTCAAATGGATTCTTCAACTACAAGAATAAGAGGCTTGCATCCGCTAATTTTCTATTGCAATAGGATCAGTACCATAACAACAAGATGTTTACCACTCTATAGCTTATCTGCAGCTTTTTGAAAATTATTTTTAGTTTATTTCTATCAACACAATGTTCCAAATATAAACCTGTTTGCTTGATTTTTGTCCTCAGAGCCTCCACAGTGGTGTCGTACCTTACCTGGGCACTTACCTGACTGTCCTCACCATGCTGGATACAGCTCTCACTGACACTGTGGAAGTGAGTACAAATCACACCCACAAACCCACCTGTTGGTTTTGTTTGTTCTTTTTTTATTTTTAGTAGAATTTATGATGCCACAAGTAACACTGGTTGTTCTTTCCCTTTTCTGAAGGGTGGACTCATCAACTTTGAAAAGCGCAGACGGGTAGGTGTTGCCTCCTAGTGGTGTCTTGCATCAATTACTATAATTGTTTTCAATTTTAATATCCGGCGGTTACTTCTGTTGTATAATTTTCTGTTCCAGGAATTAATCTGTACTTTTGTTTTTATTCATTTCTGTTTCAGGAGTTTGAGGTTCTGTCTCAGATTCGGCAGCTTCAGGCTTCCTGTTCGCACTACAATCTCTCAGTCAACCCTCAAATCACTGCCTGGCTGCAGGCACACACACTTCTCACAGACCAGGAGAGGTGAGACACACACTAACACCGCTGCAATAAAACATAAAGACAATCAAATGGGTTGGAAGACTTTTCAAAGATGTTAGTATCATTTCTTGTTCTCCTGAGTCAGCTTCTTTTTTTTTCTGTTCTGAAGCTATGAGCTGTCTCGTGACCTGGAGCCTCCAGTTGACCCATGTCCCAGCTCTCCCAACATATGGAGCAGTCGTCTGCTCACCAAGAAGCTCGCCTCGTAAGTCTGGAAAACTACATCTAGCTTGTAACATTTAACCACAGGTGACTTGTTATAACAATGACTGCTGTGATATGAATCCTCGTCCCAAAGTTTAGAAGTTTTTAATTTGCCTCTGAATCTAGATCTGCATCAAAATACACATAGTGATAGAACATAATTGGAAGTATGGTTTCCTTTATGCACATGAAGTATTGCAAATGGAAATACTGAACATATTAAAAAATGCCACAATCACGCAGTGTTAACAAATTATTTAAAAGACTCCTGGAGCAGGACTTAAACCAAACTTTATAGAAATTAAAAAATTTTCACTCAATGCTGGAATCATCCTTTTAACATGGAACGCTTAATATTTGCAGAAAGTTGATTCTCTTGCCAGACTGACATTTTAAACATGGATTTTGTGTGTGTGTGCAGGTTGCGAACAGCCAGCGACAGCTCCCTCAGGAAGACCCATGCAGACCAGATCAGTGTGTCGTCTTCTGGCTCCAGCAGTTCAGACATGGAGGATCTCACCGTCCCTCAGCCCTCTCCGCTCAGACTCAAATTCAAGGTGTGAGCACTGACGGTCTCCTAAACGGACACTGTTTGTCCCGTGTGCTGAGAGCTGTAACTTTCATGCAAAGAATCTCTTTGTCAATAAAGAGACAAGAGCAGATTTAATTTAAAATTTTGTTTTTATTCGGCACAACCTGCTTTTTGTCACTTTATTAGAATTTTTGAGCCACAGTGTATGCAAGGACAGAGATTAAAAACACACAATGACTGACTTATTTAACTTGGGATTTGGTGCTTGTTGTATGTTTTTAAAAAACCTGAACACTTAAAGCCTAAAATTGGAACTTAATATTTACATTTTCTTCTCTTTCCCTCTCTGCCTCTCCTTCAGTCTCTCTCGGGCTCTCTCCACAATGTAGCAGAGGACTTCTCCTCCAGTGCCATGTCCTCCTCTTCTTCTGCGAGTCTTTCCAGCTCCTCCTGCAGCTCCTCTCATCCAGACCTCAGCTCCTCCTCTCTGGCACTGAGCCCAGAGACATCATCCTCCAGCTGCTCCCCTCAGGCCGCACTTCCTGTCTACAACAAACAGGTCGCTGACTCATGTATCATCAGGGTCAGCGTGGAGAGTGACAGCAACGGAAATGTCTACAAAAGCATATTGGTAAGGGAGATGGTTTTGTAATCTGCTTTTACCGCACATTCATAGCTCAGCCAGACTGTTGTCAGTCAAAAAGTCCTAAAGAAGGAAAGTAGAAGAAAAGACAAAAAAAGAAAGCAGAAGAGTCAGGATTTGGTATTGCTTAATGACCTGTCTTGACCGCTTTATGAGGAAAGAAAACTGACGTGTTTCCTTCAAGAGTATTTCAGTCAGTGGTTACTTTGGTGCATGTGTGCAAGATTTTGTCCATGATCAGAAATTGGAAGCAGTTTTAGGTTTTATTGTGACATTTGCAAATAAGCTACTACGCTAATATCAGCTTAAGATTTATGAATTAATTCTCCAGCTTGTATCAGCAAAGCAACATTATCCTGCACTTAACAATTATTTCTGTTGTCAAAGATATTCATCAATTGACAGTTGCTGCTTTTAATCAATAAATGTATTTAAAAGTCTGAAATAATGACTGATGTGTGTTGCAAGTCGCCACAGCATTAATTAATTTATCCTAAAAATGGTAATTTCATAATGTTATGACATGGAGAACATAAAGCAACTATTAGGATACAGGATGAAGCTGTAATCAGCAAATATTGATAATTTCTGCTTGATAAATGACTGAAACAATTATTAAAGTTACATTGTCTTTACTCTATTAGTAAAATAGAATCTGGCTGTGTGTTTGCTCCCCAGCTGACCAGTCAGGATCATACGCCTCAGGTGATTCAAAGGGCTCTTGAGAAACACAACATAGAGGATGTCAGCTGCCATAACTTCAACCTCTACCAGATGCTCAACAATGGAAAAGGTGAATATTTCCTCAGGCAGTCTGATCTTTCCTGAATGCTCAGAACGAGAATACCTGTAATGTTGTTTTAATGGGAAGTCATTCATTATCTCTAAAGAAAAAAAAAAGCAGCTGTTTACAGCTGTGACAGTTATGCATTTTAAGGTCAGTTTCATTTGTCTTAATCGTATGTATGAAGTGACTAAATAAACGCTAGATTATGTCATGTTGCACCAGTATTTAGTAGCAGAAAAGGCTTTGGCCTCTGCAGTAGATCAGCAATAAATGTCAGGACATCCATTGTACAGAAATACAAAAAAAGAAACATCCTTTAATAAACAATAATGCAAATCATCCACGAAACATAATGTTTTCAGAAGAGGTGTAACTCACAATTTCTCAGCTGGAAAAGCACTCCAGTTCTCACTATGTTGTCATTGCTAATCCTTCCCTCTACTGAGATCTTCATCACAAACTTTTTGCGAAATTACCCACCTTGTCACTATGAGAAATGTAGGAACTCAGACAGTTTGTGAAACAGAAGTAGACAATGTGGGTTGAGGGAAGGTGGATAAAACTAAAAATAAATTGCACAACTTCATCATTCTATTCTTTCTGCCTCAGAGCTACACATCCCCGACAAAGCCAACGTATTTTACGCCATGTGCACCACAGCCAACTACAACTTCGTCCTGCGCCAGCGCTGGAAGAGCCACAGCCGACATCTCGGCACCTCCTCCAGCCCTGGAGCTCAACCCAAGAACCGCCATGCCAAGTGAGAAACATCTGTCCCTGGCTGAATGTTAGGAGTACACCTAGAAGACAGATAAGCCGTCTCATCTGCAACAACAACAACCAGCACATCTGTGGCTGTTTGTATCTACTCATCAACATGAGATTGGCACAGTACAGCAGATATGAGCGGCTCTGCCACAGAGACTCCCAAGAAACCAGAGAGCGTCGACTGAAACATAACCTTGAGGCGTTCCTGTCAAGAAGTGGTCTTCACCGTCCAGGAGCAACAGTGCAATGTATCACCCCAAGAATTATTCTGGACTGTGTGAAGAGTGATAGAAGAAGAGAGAAATGTCCTGGTACACAAAAGAGAGACATGAAGACTTTTAAGAAATATAGAATTTTGTTATTCTCACACTGTTTCTATCATCCTAATCATCAACATCTTTGGATAAATGAATCACATTTTACCCAGGACCTTTTTTCCTTAGATGTACACTTGTATTACTGAGCACAAATGCACATTACATGGTGGATTTTGGAACTTTCACTGCTGCTAAATAGAAACATCAGGAACAGCAGGACTTGGAAAACTGTCATGTTTTATAACTCTACAGTGGAACCTGATAAATCTGCAGAATCAGGCCCACAGACTCGACTGCAGCTTCTTGTCTTGGACTCGCATGAGATGTGAGGCTGAATGAGAAAAAGGAGCAGCCGACTTTCTCAACCACACAGAACAAAGTGAAGAAAAATGAGTCAGAATGACTAAAAATGGGATGTCCACTGTTAGTTGATGCGTAAGCACTTCTAAACACATCTGGTTCAAATGTGAAATCTGTCTGATCTCAGTCGTGCCAAGTGCACTGCAGAACAAGAGTCAAATAGTGTTTCACTGTTTGGACCCAGACCTCAGTGAGATTTTATTTGAGAGTCGGTAATAAGTATTTAGTTGTCTTCTAGTTGAGGATTTAATTGTTTTAAAGTAACTTAATGTAATTTTATCAACTTAAATTATTTAATGCATTTCAGTATTCAGCTTTTAGAGCAAGTGTATCACAAAAATGTGTTTGTTTCTGTTTTGTTGGTTTTTATGTTTTGGTTCATTTGATCATGACCCTCCCTTCAGTCTGAAATGCGACATGTTTTTGTCATACATAAATATCCTTGACTTGTTGACGTAAATCTGAACTGAAGTTTGTTTTATTTTAAATGAAGAAATCTTTCGAGTCTGCTGCTGTCAAATGAAGGAGATATTGTGCGTGTGCATAATGTTTAAATATGTTTATATTCAGTGGTCTTGCCAGGGTTTAAAGTAGAGCTGAAATGCTGATATGTTGTATGTTAAAGGCTGTGATTCAAGCAAGGTTTCTGTCATCCAGGGCAGTTTAAATAAGAATGAAGGTAAAACCAGTCTTCTACCATGAGTAGAGGATAGTTCTCTCTGCCTGTGATGCTGTGAGCAAGATAAGTGTGACGAAAGGTTCTTGTATGTGAAAATGAAGTGTCCCAGTATGTGAATTAAATGTGACATATTAGAACATTTCAGTGATGTGAAATCCTCCCCAAAACTAGCAGGCAGCTTTTGTGCAACTACCAATAGTATTGGTGAGAGGGTATAGTCAAACAGATACACACACAGTGGTTTACATCCCTGTTAAAAAACAAACACACACTGGTGAAGATCTTGCTGAGTTTTGTACAGGATTTTGCATCACAAGTCCAACATTAATGCTACTGTGGTAACAAAGGTCTGGCAGTCAAAATATATGAATGAGAAGTCTACAGCGTGACTGCTTACTTTATTATTAGTAGGCTTTGTGTTCATTCTCTCCTTTATTGTGTTTTAAAATGTAAGTGAAGTTGTCTACATTACTGTATGCACGTTGTAATTTAAGCCTATATGTGTTCTAATACTTTATTTCAACAGACTCTTTATTTTTAAAGTTAAGTCTAAGCACTTGCTGTTTTGTAACTAGTATGAAATGTCAACTAATAAAACCAATTTACTATTTATCAGAGTGTTATAAATGAAATTTGTCTGCTGTATTGCTTATGATTGGGGACTTTCTTGAGTCACAGGTCATTCAAAAGCAAAGAACAGTAACAAGGTTTGCACTCATGAATCCAAGCGTTTCAAAAGATGGTGTGAGGTGTGTACAGCCTAAAACAACATTGCATGTTCAAAAGGAATTGCTCGCACACTCACAAAAAAGGAAGAGGCTCCCAGGATGCAAAAGAATCTATTTATTTCATGTGCAAAAAGTGATATAGTGAAAAATGTGAGTGAATATTTTAGTCAAAGGACCATTCATTTTCAACACTATCTCTTCTTGAAATGGGACGTTTAAAAGTAAACACTGATATTTTGACTGATAACATGAACATGAAGTCCATTTAGGTCAAGGTAAACTTTATTATCCCACTAGGAGAAATTCATGTGGTCATACACTTCTCAATTAAAACACAGAAGCACAATGTACATATACAAACAGACATACACATGCATATGCACTCATACACACACCCATCAACACAATAACCTAAAAAAAAATATTAGCAGTATAAAAACATCATATACAGCACTCAGTCCCAATATACAGTTTAAATGAATAATGTGCACAGTCCAATCACCTGCGATCAATATCCAGTCTAAGCATACAGTATATAAAATATCCTGGAAAATGCATGCACTATAAAAAGTATATCATAACCAATATTCAGTCCAAATATACAATATAAATATAAAACCATGTATCTCCAAATTTCGAGTTAGTCAGATAAGCTGCAGGTTTCATTATAATGTTTATACTTTTAAGCTAAATGAGCAATTTTAAAAACTTACTGGATGATCTGTGTGTGTTGTCACAAAGCCGAAAACCAACCTGTTTTCATTATATTATATTTAAAGTTGATTATGAACTCCAGCCTCGCAGGTCAACTGGGAAGTGACGATTTATGTACAACTGCAACTATCAGGATGAATATAAGTCTCGTAGACAACCACTAGGTGGAGCCAGACACAAATACTTCAAGTGTTTTGACCTGTTTCACTCCCTGTGGTTCCACTGAAAGACAAACAACTGGTTTATCCTTCAATCAAACATCAAGTCTTTTCAGCGGTGACCTACATTTTGGCCAAAAGTAGAGCAAGTTAAAATGTATTTGGTGTAACAGCAGCCAAAGAAATGCAAAGCAAAACAAAACAGACAAAACATACACACAGATGTGAATCTTTGTGGTTAAATAATGCTGAAATAACACTTTACAGAAATGCAGCTGATGAATCATTAAATTATATGGGAGGGCAGAGCTCACAGTGACGTGTGTGTGGGGTGGGGTGGGGGGGTGACCTGTCTGGCCAGTTTTACTGCATGTTGTCTGAGCTTTAATTTCCATATTTTGAACACACTTCTCTCTGCTCACACTCTTGTCAGTAGGAGTGGGATTAGATTTCCTAGAGCTCAGTGCAAACATGAGTGTAATGTAACTGATACAGAGTCAAACATGTTTGTCTCTCTTTATTTCCTCTCCTCTGCTTATCCTTTTTAACAATATTTTAGATTTCTTTAACTCTACCGTCTCCCCTCCATGTGCTCTAGCTACCACTGCTACACTGCAAACAGGCACATCTTTCATATATGTGTGATTATTTTGACTCTCACCACCTGTACAGGATGTCCCAGTGACACCTCACGTCACATGTTCCTCTCGCCCTGAACTGACTGCTTGTATTACATTAAGGCATTTGTGTGTGACTGTCTGTCTGTGAGCTCAAAGCTAAAAAAAACCAAAACAGACAAACAAGCTGTGTTTTTTCCCTGAGGGCTGTGTTGTTTTCCTTACTTGTGGTTGTGGTTTCTTGTTGTCCTCCTCTGCCCCGGGGCCTCGTGGCTAATTGAGTCTTAATGAGTTCCAGTGTGCACGGGGCCAGATCAGCTTCCCTAAGATGAACTCCCTCTACACAAACCGTTCAGTCAACCAACAGGCTGCACATTCACAAACTGGTATCATGTGAGAACTGAGTACAAATTATTCTCCATTCACCCCAGGATGACATATAGAAGATTCACTCTGAGCCGTTGAAATTAGTTTTACATGAGTTGTATTTCATGGACTGTTTGCTCTGTTTGATGGCAGAAGTGAGGCCTGTAGCGAAAATCAAATCATCGGTAGTTTTAGTTTAGTAGTAGCCCAGACTGTGATGCAAACCACAGTGAGACATTCAGAGAGGATGTGCACCTCCACCCAGGCTGCCTATGTAGATGTTTTTGATCTGCATCAAAGCAGCACTATGAGCGCTTTGTAGGAGGATAAAATGTAGCAAATTTCAAGTCACACTTATGACCAGTAAAATATGGTGGTCTGAATTCATCATGCTGCTGTGCCGCCTCTGATTGGTGAAGTGCTATCAAATATAGTGTTTTGACTTCATGTGTGCTTGTACAGTCATCTGCCTTCGGTTGCAATGGCACCATGAGGCGTATAAAAATTTGGCAAACAGTTACAAGAAAATTATATGAATTAAATATATTATCAAAAAATGATTCTAAATCTTTATGCTAGAATGGAGGTGGTTTATATGGAAATAAGTGTTGAACTAAGAAATACAGAAGAAGAAAAATCGATTTTGCTTTGACACTTCACGAGTTAGTGGCCACATGGTGGCTCTATTTGCACCAAAAAGTAATGTGGTTTTCTTGACACATGATCGAACTTTTTAATAATATAACTGAAATGTGTTGAATTGCTTTTTGTTTTTTAATATTTCTGCAACTAGCAGACACATAGACAGATGAATGGCAGTGAAAACACAACCTCCTTTCAGTGTGAGTAACTACTACTGAGATACGTACATGAGAGGACAAAGGTAAGGGGGGTGTTAAGGTTAAGGTTTCACATACTCAAATATGTTATTTCTCTAAATTCATGTAATATGTTGTTTTGTTTTATAAATATTGTTTTGTTATTAAATATTAAATCACAAGATAAAATAATAACACACTCTTGTCCTCTGTGGTCTTCTGTAGAAAAGTGCTTTTCTTCAGGTGTTTTGGATTTTCTTTTCAACTTTTCTTTAGGCCTTCATCAGAATAAACTCCATCTAAAAAAAACTTTTTTACTAAAAATAAAGATCTATTTATGCATTTTGATTTGCACCATCAATAGTGTCACACACACAAACAAACACACACGCACAGTGGCGCAATTAATACTGTACATTTAGTCTAAATCCCTCCACACGCACAGCTGTGTCTGAAGTCACGCATCACTAACACCGCCTCATTGTGTCACTACTGTATATGAGTTGCATGTCTGCTGTTCACTCAACTGGGAATAATAACCAACGACTAATCACAGATTAGTGTGTGTGCATGTTTTCTTGCATGTGAGGCAAAGGCCACTGTGTGAGCGTGTCTACAATAAAATGTAAGCATATGATGTGAGCATTAAGTGTTCATTCAGTGTGTGTGTGTTGTGTGTCTGTCCAGTCACGCACAGATATATACAGAAGGTCAATGGGAGAAGATTTGTTCATACGCTCATGTAAACATAATTCTGATGCCTCTTTTGTTTGTGTGTATGTGTCCTGTGTTGGCAGTACAGTAGGTCTGTGGTGTAACAGTAGACAGATGGGAGAAATGGCTGAGACTAATCTAAAGGGGTTAATCCACTTAATAACCACCACAAAGGACAGATTCAACATGTTGTTTGTCCGTCAGGCTGCTGCTGGAGCTGTGATGCCTTTGGCTTACATGGAAAATGCAGACTGTGCATTATTCCTGATGAAACAGCACAGTATCAGCTGTGTAAACTGTATTTGCAGGAAAGCATCAACTTGAGGTAAATTTGCAGGTTCAGATATTCAGCTGAAGTTGAAGCTAATATGAGACTTCAACAGTCAAGTGCGTATCTTCCAAAGTCACAGGCTATTTAGTACACAATTCCCTTTTTGTGTTTCCTCGTACAGTTTCATTACTGAGCAGAGGGATAATTTTGTCCTAAAATGACTGTAAATTTGGAAGATACCCACTTGATTAGGCAAACCCAGACTGTTAAAACCTCATAGCTTAACTAGAACAAGGATTTGTTCCCCATCTTTAACATCAGAGTGAGGGAATGTCTGTGATAGATATTGAAAAAATCTAAACATACACTTTAAGACACATCTAAATATGAACGATTGGTTCATATGAACATTGAAACAGGTTACTCCTGTTCATACTGACCATTAAAAGATTCCCTCCAAACACACTTAAAGTAAGTGATGGAGGACAAAATCCGCAGTCCTCAATTTGAGCAAAAAGAAGTTTATATTTAGATAATATGAGGCTTCCGCTGTCTGAGTTAGTCAAATAAGGTGGATATTTTCCACAGTTACAGTCTTAGAGGGAGTAAAAAATCTCCCTCTTTGTGTCGCGACAGTGTTTTCCTGTTCAGCTGCAGTGAAAGGATCATAACAAAAAGAGGGAATTTGGCACTAAAAATACTGTAACTTTGAAAGATATTGAGTTGATTTGATTAATTTGGTCACAAGGAGGACTGCGGCTTTTGGTCCCCATCACTTACATTGTGAATGTATATGAAGGGATCTTCTAATGGTCAGTATGAGCAGGAGGAATGATTACAGCAAAAAAAACCCAAACATGTCAGTGTTCATTTGGGCTCCTGACTGTTGTTTTCGGACAGAATTGAAAAATTGTGAACCTGTCCTTTAATTGCAAACTTGATGGTTTGAGTAGAAAACTTGATTAATACTTAATCAAAAAAGTTGAGTGAAGAGCTAAGAGCAAAAAAAGACAAAGCAGGCTAAATTGGCAGATACACCATCCAAAAGTTGTCAAGACATTTCATTAAAAACCAAAACTGTCAACCTGATGGTGGCACTTGAGAAAAAGTGAAATGATTACCAAAGTCAGTAGAATTATGATCCTCTGGGGACCATGAATGTTTATACAAAATTTCATCAATCCATCCAATAGTTGTTTAGATATTTCAGTCTGGGACAAATTGTACCAACTGACAGACAGACTGACATCCTTTGAGCTACGCCATCGCTTTCATGCTACTGAGACTATTTTATACAAACAAATCCTCAGTTTTCCCACAGTTAAAAAAAATCCTTCTCTAACTTTATGCTTTTATCAACATCTCCACAGTGATTAGCAAACAGACACCAGTACTGGTCTTTACAGGTATTTGTTTTTCCACTGTGCTTCATAAAAGTATTTCACTTGTATTCAGCCAGGAGAGCTTACAGTAACTTCAGTTTCACATTACTGAACACAATTACTCAGGAATTTTAGGACAGATATGTAATGCAACCATGAACGATTTAGTCCAGACATGAAAGTTTCTGTTTCCATGTAAAATGATTCATAATTGTGACGTGTTTGTGTACCGTAAAAATATTTTACTGACATCAGAGGAGCACTAATAGATCTTGAACACATTAGCTCAAGTGCGGTTTCAAATACAAGTTACTCCCCCGTGTTCCATAAACATCACTGGAGATCAATAAACATAATTGAACACAGAGAGGCAGGAGGCCACCTGCATTTATAAGGAACTCCAGTAATACTTTAGAGTTTTATGTTACTCTACAACATGCTCATTATCATTAAAGCGTTTGATAACTTAAGTGCAATAAACCTTTAAAATGCAAAATAAAGAGAGACTTTCAGCTGCCAGGTGTGTTTAAGTCAATGATGCCTTTGGTTCGATTGCAGGTTAAAATTTCCGTTTGATTTATGAGACGGAATACCTGCAAAACTAACAATATATTCCAATCAGCCTCAGCTGTACTTTGTGTTTAGTGATAATTCGTAAATGTTAGCATGTTAACACTCTAAAGTAAGATGGTGAGCATGGTAAATGTTATACCTGCTAAACACTGCGCTTACATTAGCACTCAGCTTAACGCACAGAGCTGAACATGACTGTAGACACTTTACTTTGATTAATGAAGTATTGCCTGATAATTAATACTTGAATCCCTAAAGAAAGTCTATATTTACTATAGGCTAATCATGAATGATTTGTTTCTGACTAAAAGTGGACGAGATGATTTCTAAAAGCTTCCTTGAGGGATCCTGTGAAGGTAACTAGAAAAACAAAAGCAAAGCCCCAAGAACACTTTTCAAAAAGCTGTTGTGAAGCAAAAGTTTGAAAACAAGTGAACATCCAGGTGACAAATTCAACAGGCAGATAATGGATCGCGACAGTCAGACATGCCAAAAGGTGTATCGTTATCCACACCTTTCATTTGGACAAACACACACACACACACACACACACCACCAGGCTACTTCCTAGCACAGGGGCACAAGATATGGTAATGGGACCCAAGGGCGGTTTAGCATTGCATAACAGAGAGCTGATTCATCTCTCTCTCTCACTCTTTCTCTCTCACTCTTTCTCTCTCTCTCTCTCACACACACACACACAGAGTTATTCCTACTGGCCTACTTTCATTTCCAAAGTGCACAACTTTCTTGTGGCCTATTTTTACATCGCGCTCTGAATGCATCGGTATTGTATATGTGTGTGTGTGACTGAAGTTAGCAGTCCTCAAATCATTGTTACACATCTGTAGCAGTGCACACACACACACACATGCTGACCTATTTTACAGTGCTGTGTAGGACAGAGGCAGCAGGGATTGAATGGGTCATGGCAGGCAGCATAACTCTCTCCTGAACTGCAGCCAACCAAACATGTTCAACAGAGGAGTCGTTTTTCTCTCTCTCTTTGTTTTCTCTCTCAGGTTTCCTGCTGGCGTATTTCAAATCTGAGCCCCATTTCTTGCACTGGAAATAAAATATATATTATTTACTATTTGTACTAATATCACACTGACCAGCAGTACTGTATCCACTTTTATTCCTCACACGGATTTATGGCTTTGAAAATGTAAAAAACATCAGAACTTGCAGTCAGGCAACAGCACACTAAGACCATATATTCATTTAAATGATTAATTATTATAATCTACAAATAATAAAACACTGCAAATAAATGAAATTCAGAGGACACCACCTGAAGTTTATTAATTGCTCTTATGTAACTCCTTGAGGGAACTTGAGACTCTTGATCATTTGCCATGTCCAGCCGTGCTGGAAAGTGTTTAATAATTGATTAACTGCATTCCAGAGTTATTCTTCAACTAGATAACTTCCCAGTGTCCGTTATTCATGTGTCTAAAAAACATCATAATATCAGGTGTTATACTGAAAACTAATTGTCATCATGGTTAGCAGCATTTTGATTTATTTTCACAACAAACACGGCACAATATGTCCTGACTGATCCGGATCAAATCCAGACCTTTACTGGCCTTTCAGTGCATGCTGGTTGTTTGATATGATCACCAAATCTTTTCTTTCCACTTTTCACAAAACCATGTCAATATAAGTTTCAAAGTTTCTGAGGATCAGATTGTAAAAAACAAATATCAACTCTATATGCACCAAGTTAATGTTTAAAGGTAGATCAGTCTGACTCCCTTGCACAACAGGTTCAAGCTTGTGATGATTTTCTCCCGTCAGTGTGTGAATTAAACGCTCTTTCAGCAGAAATTTCTGCAGTGAGTGATGGTATTTGACATCAGCTCAGCATGATAAAAACTGCACAAACAGCTCCAGTGACTCAAACCTGAAATACAGACGTGTGAACGCACACACACACACACATGCACACACAAACACTCCCTGGCTTCATCCTCCTTACCCCATCCCTGCCCCTCCCTGTGCTGCTGACCTACATACTGCAGCATCCTGGTTACATAACCAGCCGGGCTGTTGATCACTGCAGGCAGCACCCCCCCCAACCTCTCTCTCTCTCTCTCTCTCTCTCTCTCTCTCTCTCTTGCTCTCTCTCTCTCTATCTTTCTCTCTCTCTCACACACACACACACACACACACACACACACACACACACACACACACACACACACATATCACTCGCTATGACCTACCAGCTTACATGAACTTTGTAGGAACACATTGTAGGAAATTCCTGGGTCATATCTTCACTGCCGCTGTGCACCCACCTGAGGGACAGGTGGTGGGTCAGTATAATGAAGGTGTGTGAGAGAAAAAATGAGACCAAACTTTCAAATGAGGTCAAACCAAAATTTCCACAGTTTGTTATCTAAGGGAAGCTGTCAGCTGCTACTATCACGAGTCACTCTCATGTAACTCTACCTGGGATCTTTTGAGTGACATTAATTGAAGTGGATATTTACAATTATCCTCGGAGGTATACATTTCTGCGCACCACCCACATTCCATTAGAAATGATCATCTATAATCATGTGAAAATGTCATGGAGCTTTGTGAGTGTAATTTTTAATAAATGTCAGCTAGATGTAAACTGATGCATTGGTGTAACCCTAGTGTGTGTG
This sequence comes from Thunnus albacares, assembly GCF_914725855.1. NCBI lineage: Eukaryota > Metazoa > Chordata > Actinopteri > Scombriformes > Scombridae > Thunnus > Thunnus albacares. Next base: position 9,378,751 of record NC_058108.1, on the reverse strand, counting down.
TGTGTGTGTGTGTGTGTGTGTGTGTGTGTGTGTGTGTGTGCTACTGACCTGCTCCCTCAGGCAGCAGCAAGATAGAGCTTCTTTCTGAGTAGTTTGCTCAAGTTTACACTGTAGAGGCAATATGACGTAACCCTCCCTCTCTCCCTCTCGCTCCCAGCCCTTCACTCTCAATAACCCCTCTCTCTCTCCTCACCCCCTCCTCTCTCTCCCTCATCCTCTCCTATCCCTCCTCACTGACCTACTTTTACTCTCATGGCCCGTTTTCACAAGCCTCCGCACAATACAAAGCAGCTCTTACAGCTCAGAAAGATGGGTTGGAAAAAAAAGGAAAGGGGGCGTGGGGTGAGAGAGAAAACAAGAGAAAAGGAGATACTGTGAGAGGGAGGAGGGAGTGAAGGGGAAAAGGTGTAGGAGAGAAAATGAGGAGTGGATGGTGCACTATAATAAAGCACTGTGGTTTTCTCAGGAATGTCACCTTGTCACATGGCTGGCTGATGGGTAGCATGGAGGGCAGAAGTGACAAGACTTTAGGGTTTCATATTAATAGCAGAAAGCAGCAGGTATGATCTGTGGTCAGCTGCACACATCCGTCCTCCATCCACTGACATGCAGCTTCTGCTTTTGCACACAGGAAGGTTAGTGCGGTGGAGGCATTTAATCTACGTCACAAAATTTCAAAATGTGAAGCACTCTTCTCATAAAACCGCCTTTGTTGATATTTTCAGACCAGTGCTTCTTTCCTGAGATTCTAGAGAAGTTTGGGCGTTTCCCTGAAATTGCAACACCTCTGTATCAGATAGGCTCTCTTTCCTGTAAAGGCTCTTATGTAACCCTTGTCAGTGGCACACTCAGCTCATGCCAGCTTGTTGTTCCCGTTAGCTATTGTTCCATTAACGGTTGGGTCAGATGGATGAAGCTGCACTCAGTGCAGTCTGACGCAGTTTTCTCCCAAGACAGTTGTGTAACTTGTTTTTGCTTGTTTCGGGCTGATACATTCGGTGATTTGTGATTTATTGGTTCATAGCATTGAGCAATTCTGGGCTAAATGGAAAGTAAACAGTTATAACTTTTCTTAGTACTTTGCTTATGTGGAACTGCTTTTTTTTCTCTTCTAGATGAGTCACTGTAAAAGTGACGAGTTTGTTCATATTATTAGGGTTTGCATCAACTTCCTGATGCATTTAAAATACATTGAAAAACTCCCCCTTTTTCTCGTGCCTTTCATTAATTAAAGCTTTGTTGCTGAGCCCCTTAACCTTTTTTAGCACTTTATTGATTATTACACTTCTTTCTTGTTGCTTATGGAATTTCTTATGGACTTGTCTACTTCCACTTGTTTCTTACTTTATATAATATAAAAAACAAAACCTTCTGTCTAGCGCTCCTTCTCATCACACTTATACCTGGTCAGCTACTTGAGAATTTGTACCACGGCTCTAACACTTGATTGTTTTGTCTCACTTTGGATAAAAGCATCTGCCAAATGACAAAATGTGAAATGAAACAAGGTTTATGTGAGTGAACCAAAACTGTAAAGTTGCCATTTATAAAACCAAGACAATGAGTTTAAAGACCCTAAAAAATTTTACAAGATTATTTTCTATATTAAACATGTATGCATTGTAACTATATTGCTTGTCTATAACTGATAGTTATAATGTATTTTATTGCCATGTTTAGAGCTCTTTAAATTCCCTCTATGACTTGTTTTGCCCTGCTCACAAGCAGTTAATCGAAGCTATTATTGACTATTTATGTCATGTTTTATTCATTCAGTCCATTTCTATTTGAGCCAATTACTCAACCTTATTGTCAGGAGTTCAGTAAAGTGAAAAGTTTAATATTCAACCAATTGAATATACTCTTGCGTCTGAGCAGACGGCTTTTTTATAAAATATGAGGTGTACTTTGGAGTTCAAATTATATTTATGTGTATTTATGACTGTTAAATATAAATATATGACATGAATATTCAGGCTGAGGTTAAGTTTAGCCCACAGATTTGCTCCAGTGCTGCCGTGCCACACAGTCTGCGTGTTGTTCTGATGTTTCATGCCAGTAGGAAATGTGAAGTGATGACGTGGTGAAACAGTGAAGTTATTCTGGCTATGTCGGCTCACACTGAGCTGTACTGGCAGACTGGGATGTTGCTGTCTGACTGGCGTGAGCTGTGAATCAGCTAGTTGATCTTTTGTTAGAGACAGACTGGTCTGGATCAGTTTATGTGTGTCTGTGTGTGTGTGTGTGTGTGGGTATACGTGTGTCACTTTCAAGAAAAGAACAACACATAAAGTTTAAAAGAGACATCCATAAATTCAACAACCTTTTTATTTTTTCCCCACTTTCAATCTTTCACAATTAAAAATGAGTATTTTTTTTGTAACCATTTTGCATATCCACGTGAAGTATAGCAATACAGAATCACTTCTGGACAAGCCTTAATCAGTTTTTTTTTTTCTTCCATTTTCATAAAGCCTTTTGGCGAACAACAAAGGTTATACAGTAACACAGAGTACAAATGGTAACTGGGCATAGGGTAGCATGGGTAAATACACAGCACAACCAGGAAGAGCACAGAGCAAAATGACACAACAGGATGACAGAAAAATACATATAATAATAGCCAAAATAATAATCCAATATAATAGAAAATAACAATATTAATAAAATAATAATAAAATAATGACAGCAGTATACAAGAGATAGAGAGACAACTTTACATTTATACATAGTGGCCAGAGGCAGGCACCAGGAAGTGAAACAGTTAAACTTGTACAGACTGTATGATCTACTGCAGCTACTGTAGCTAAAACAACTCAGTGCGGAGGTGAGTGGGATCGTTAAGACATTGGTCTATGTGGGGACGAGGGACAACACAATAAAGAGGCACCTTATGAAGAGAGAGCAGCTTTGCTGGTTGCGACTAGAGAGCCATTTCATTTATTAGACAGACAACTTTTGTCTGGAAAATACAGATGTGTTGATTTTGTCAAAGGGCTGGCAAATGAGGCTCACCTTGTGCTTGTCAGGTTTTGCCAACAGCAATGTGTGACTGCATAGCCTTGACTGATATGCTCAGAACTGGCCTTGACTGTTTTAACAGTTTTCAGTGATGAAGAGCTTGGATCACCTGAACGAGGAAATGATCCATACATCTGAAAAAAGTGTACCTTTGTTTTAAATTTTTTTTTTTTTTTTTTTTTTACAAGTTGTGGCTCATACTTTCAGTTGAAAGAAAAATCTTTGAGGCATTTTCTAGACAAAGAGGGACTGTACAAGGTGTCTCAACAAGAACAAACTGATCACCTTTAAATCTACGACTTCTGTATCCCATTGTTTTTTGTTGTTTTTGCCACATTTTTCTTCTTAAAATATATACTCCATATATGCAAATTTATATGTCACAGTAATATACAATCTAAGTGCTTCAGAAGTGAAAAGGACTTTTGTGCAGATGGTAAAGAGAGTGGAGGATTAAATCGCACAGATGTTTTCAGAGGGAGGAAGAATGTAACTGCGCCAAAAAAGGGAGACACTAAAGGAAGGATGTGTATTCTTTGGTCAAAGAAATGTTCCCGTAATGCCACAATAAGCGTATATACGCTGGCCAGCCACCAAGGCAGTTTACAATGATGAATAATTGAACAATGTTTGAATTTCCCACGAGAGGAATATCCCAGACTCTAGCTCCAGAGAGTTTCATTCTGTTCCCTCACTCTTTAAGTGATGTATCATTTTAATCGGAGGGATGTGTGGGAGGTAGGAGAGAATAAAGGGAAAGGGGAAAAGGTGACACAGTGAAACTCGATGGTGAAATCACATCCTATCTACACCTCACACAGACCACTTGCTTCTTTACTGTTCTGTAGGGTGGCGATGTGACCGTAGTTGTAGTTGCCTGTCTGCTGTAGACAACAGAGAGGTGACAAAGAGTTGCTTAAGCTGCTCTTATTTGTCCTTAATCTCGCCTCTTATTGCGTCCACCCCTCCCGCTGCTGGATCCCTTTTTTCCTCCCTCCTTTTTCGCCTCCGCCCTCTCATTCATCTGAGGTTTGACCTCGTCCGCATACTCAGTCTCATTCTCCTCCTTGCTCTCCCCGTTGGCCTGGCTGTTGTGAGGGTTGTTGGGGAGAGCCAAGTAAGGGTGTTGGGGCAAGGTGGGGGAGGGGGACATGGAGATGCTGACCGGTCCCTCCACCTGTGATCTAGCTGCCCCATTTGAAAGAGCTCTGTACTTTAGGCGGAGCTTGTGGGGCAGGGCAGTGCCTTTGACCTCAGCTTGGCACTCACCGTGCAAACCGACAGCCCCCGCTGGCTTCTGGTGGTAGCTGCTGATGTCTGAGGAGGACGAGGAGGGGGACTCGTCATCTGTGGAGCCCTCCTTGTCAGAGCTACGGGGGTCGCCATCGCTGGATGAGGTGTCTTTAGCAGAGGAATTCTCCTGGTAGAAACCGTCAGCCCGGGGGCCTCCCTCGTAGGTGAGCACCGGGGGCTCTTCGTCCAGTGTGTTGAGGTAGCCGTTGTGCTGTGGGAAGGAGGACTTGCCCTCCTCAGTGCTGTGGATCAGATCAGGGGCAAAGGGGTTCTGGTGGCTTTCAGCGTGATGATGACTGCTCTCCTGACTCTGGTAGCTGTAAAGTCCATTATGGTTCTCATGTTGCTGCTGGGCGTTGGGATTGTACCTGTGTTGCAGCTCCTCTGCTGACTCAGCATGACCATTGGTGTATTCATACTGCGGTGAGTCCATGGTCTTTGTCCTCTCTAGCTTCTCAGCAACCTCTCTGATAGTCACTGAGCAGTCAGAGAACTTGGAGGTCAAGGTGTGCTGGCCATGCTGTTGCAGTCTGCTCTGCTGGGATTGCTGGTCCTCTGGCCTCTGGCTCTCCATGGGGTAACAGCCACTGCTGGAGCGGTACAAGATGACGCTCCTCTGTGCAGAGGTGGCCTGAGGAGGTGGGCTGGAGGCCTCCATGTGACACTGCTGTTGGTGGTGCTGGTAGTCCATGGCACCATCAGCCAATGAGGAGCTCTGCTGGTGAGGAGAAACCAGAGCAGTGTGGTTGCCATGGTTAACCCCATTGGGCATCACATTAACGATGCCACTGGGAATCCCGCTGCTTTCCAGTCTGGCCATCTCCATACTTGAGGGCTCCTTCTTTATGCTGTAGCCCATTGGTTCAGGGCTGTCTCTGGAGGAACCGTCAGACATGTCAGAGACGGAGCCCCTCGGGGAGTACTTGTGGAGCGTGCTGTGGTGCTCACCACGGCTCGACTGTTCAGTCTCAGAGGAGTCAGAATTCAGCATCACCTGGGATGCACTGGAGTAGCCACTGCTTGAGAGGTAGGCATTACTGTTGGGGGTGCCGTTGCTGCTCCCATTGCTACTAGTGTTACCACTAGCAGCACTGCTGGAGATCTGCTGACTTTTCTCCATGTAGGAGGCTGTGCTGATGAGGCCAAAGCGCAACTTGAGCTGAAGGAGTTCTGTTTTTAGACGAACGTTCTCCTCATTCAGTGCCATGACCCGGTTCTCTAGCACCATGTCATTGAGGCGACGCTTTTCCCTTGAGCGCTTGGCCGCTTCATTGTTCTTCCGCCGTTTTTCCCAGTAGGAATCATCTTTTTTCTCATCAGAGATGAACTCCCGCTTGCGACGGGACGCCACAGAGGCCTTGGGACCTTTAGCCTGGCGGCTGATCCGTGCTCCACCGTCTGAAGGGGATGGGACACTCCCATTGTAGGGAGAAAAACTGTCCACTTCCATGGCGTTTTTGTTGCTGGTGGATGGGAGGTGTATACTCAGACTCTCCATTTTTTCCCAGCTGGGAGCCAGAGTGTAATTCTGGCAAAGGGCAAAGGGGGGGAAGGGAAAAGATGTATAACAATATAAGCCAACCGCTCTATTACAACGGAGTTTGACCTATGTTGCGGGATCAGCAAAAACTTCTGGATGAGGTATTTGTGCTCCTCTAAGAGACAGCCTCATTGATTTCTGTTACTTATTTTTCAAAATCAAAATGTTCAAGTGTCCAAATTAGCCAAGAAGATTAAAAAGAGATGGAACTCCACAAAAACCTCAGACATAATAATAATAATAAATACTAATACATTAATTTATACAGCACTTTTCTTAGTGAAACTCAAAGTGCTACAGTATTAATAGCATAGAACTTTTTTAAAAGTTTTATTAAACTAGTCTTCTGAACGAAGAACTGAAAAAAAAGAAACAAGTTTGTATTTTGAGAAAAGAGTCTTTCAGCTGTCTTGGCAAATAGTTCAAAGCAGTCTCCAGAGTCTCGCTGGAGTTGATTTTGAGTTTCTCGGCGTCTTCCTCAATCTTCAGGAGAGCTGTGATGCCTGTCAGGCTGCTGCCCTGCTTTTCTGTGTCTTACAGAGGATGTAGGTCAGTCCGTTTACTTCGGGGCTCCCTGAGGATCCAGCTTCAGTGCTGCTGTTTGCTGACCACTAACTGGGTTATGGAGACAGAGAGAGAGAGGGAGAGAGAGAGTTAGATTAGTTATAAAAAAAACACTGTAGCTCATTGTGGCATATATTCACATTTCAGTCAGGTCAAATTAGATTTATAAAGTGCTGTACAAAGGTGGAGTCCACTTGGTATCACCTGTAAGGCTTGAGATCAATATGCTATCAGTTTATCACAACACAACTTCTGCCAATGACAACTTCTGTCTATGACATAAGCCCCAAAGTTACACAATGTTTGTCTTTCATGTCTTTGTTTCCTTGACTTTACAGGGAGGAGGAGAAGGAGGGGGGGGAGGAGGAGGAGGAGGGTGGATCAGAACAGAGGTGAACAGACAGTTCTGTGGCTGTGTGCCGCTACTGCAGAGCTGTTGTGTAAGACAGAGCGCTGTCATAGTCAGATAACGAGGACTGAGGCAGGCTGACCTGGTGCCAGCTCTGCAGAGACTGACAGATAAATGGCTGAGGAACGCAGGGAGGGTACAAAGAGGCAGCTGTGCAGAGCGCCTCAAACTATTTGTGGTTGACAGGTCTGACGTATCATCACACATACTCTGTGATACATTTAGTATGGTGTGAGTTGAAACGAATTATGTGTAATTATAATATCTGAACATTTAGTCTTTCAAAAGTTATCATGAGGGTCTACAAAGACAGTGGAGAACGCAGAAAATGTTATTGGCTGAGTTGGGCCTGTGGGAGTCATCAAAGTTAGTGACACATCTGACAGCTGATAACATCAGTGTCAGGCTGTCTATGTGTGTACTGTATGTGTGTCTCCGTCACAGTGGCAAAGTCTCGGTTTCTCTGGTAGTAGTCACACTGTCTGTATTACACAACACTGCAAGCTACTGAGCTTCCTTATACAGTGTCAACATCGTAGCTCAACAGGAAGTCTTGCCCACCCAAAATGTCTTGCTCCATAAAGTTAACAATAATACTGAAGGCAGTGCGGATGTTGATGGCAGTCCCACGTTATGTAATAACTAGATCTGCTCTCGTTTTAGGCCAGATTCTTCTGGTTCTCTCACTGCACAGCATTACACAGTTGATATGCAGTAATTAATAACACGTCATTACACTGTGCTCTGGAGTCTGTTAAAACATGACAGCATCACAAACACAATGTAATATCTAGGTCACTGTGCCTGCGGTTAACAATGACTCTTATGGTGTCAATTTTCATTTTGCAACACTGAAATTCAACACAAATAGAAAGTTTTATCATCTGTGATGTTTTTATTCGTCTTTTATTGCTCCAATTTCTGATATTTTTTAAGGTGCCCAAATCCAAACACCGAAATCATTGAAGCACAATTACAGTTTAATGGACACTAAGTTGTCTAAAGGAATTCAATTTCAATCTGTCCAGTTTTACCACAGTTCAGCCAATTTTTTACTCTTGAATCAATGCAATAATTGAAATGCAGAATAGGAGCACAAGTACAAAAATAATAGCTTAGTACAAGAATAATGTTAAGAATTCATGTTATGCAAAAACAGAATTCCTGCTGAACGTTTTCTGCTTGTTTTTGACTCAGAAACAAAAATGTATATATTAAGCATCAATTAAGGTGTGCCCTATAGGTGTTTCCCTCTTTGAAAACTGCAAAGGTGAAGTCTGGAAGGGAACAATGCAAAGGAATTTGGGGTTGCCGCTGATGATACAACAAGCAGCTCCTGATCCCCACTCATGTAATCCATCTCATGTTCTCTCTGTATAGTAAAGCCTGGAAAATGAGACCAGACATGGCGCGAGCAGCGAAAGCAGACCTGAACAAAGAAGCTCCACCGACTGTTGTTTGCTGACTGCGACGGCGAAAGGGCAAAAAAAAGCACAATCCAATCCCAAAAGGAATAGAACAAAAGTGCTCCGGTTGAATGAAACTGACTCACAGTGACCTTCTTTCACTGTGCTGCAGTGTATTGTCCCCGTATCAAAAACCACTTACATTATAAACCACTTATATTAGCCTAATTCGCACCAGCGAGCCAATGCCACATAACTATTTAATCTAGTGAGCCTAGTCTTCTCCAGACTGGTTACCGCATTTCTCTGCTTCCCCTGGAGACAATGGCCCTGTTACATAATCTCAAATTTAAAAAAAAACACAAACAGTGACCTTGAAACAGCTTAACTAACGCTGTAAATAATTAACCATTTATTTACTCGCGCATGTTCTGTCGTAACTCAGGGACTAAGTCTAGGCATGCTGCAGGCTGTTCTTCAAATTGAATTTTCCCTTCACTGGCAAAACTAGGTTTTTTGCGATCTCTTGTTTGTCCCCCTTTTTTCAAAGAACTAGAGTAAAGCTACGCTGAACAGAAAGGGATTAGGACACAACCACCAACAGATGTGGAAAAATGTAGGGTCAGCCCCCCCCCCTTCTCTCTCTCCCCAGCCCTGAATAATTTTCATAAAGACTTGGAGGGGAGGGGCGGGCAGGGAGGGGGGGGGGGGCGTGAAACAAAGGCGGGCGGGAAGGAAGCATGCATACGTCTGCGCTGTCCCACTGACCTAGAAACGACGCTAAGCAGTAAACACTCCTCCTGTCTTTGACGGTGCGCCATAAAATAGGTCAGTGGGACTGCAAGGGAGGGAGGGCAGGAGAGAGAAACAGAGTATTAGAGTGCACTCTAAAAATAGAGCAACAGAAAGAGGTGAGGGAGGGAGGAAGCAGAAGAGGTATGGGGTGACGGGAGGAATTCAGTTGGTGGAAATGAGATTTCTCCTGCAGCGGGAGGAATAAAACAGACAAATGTGGACACGTCACCAGCCTAAAAATCAGATTACAAAAGCTCCCCCCCACCCCCCGTGATTTTCATGCAACATTAATTCCTGTACGCTCCAGAAACCCCTACGACACCTATGCTGCGTATATAAAAATATGCATCCGAAGCAGATGAAAAAACGGTAGTGAGAGATCGGGAGACGGCATTGACGTCAGAGCACACGCCCATCTCTGCAGCCAAATTCACACATAACAGCCTCTCTCTCTCTCAGGACTGCATGGGGAGGGGCTGCTGTTGTTGCTCGTAACGTACGTGCTCTGAATTTCTCTTGTTGCGGTGCAAAGCTTGTGTAACACATGCATATTACATAGCAGCAGAAGCTACAGGTTACTGCCCTGCAATCTCTCCTTTCACTGCCCTCTCTGTGCATGCCGTGCTCTGAATAAAAGCCAAGACTAACAGCTACAAAATACTTCAACCTAAAAGGAGATGATGGAAATGGCACATTGTGTGACAGGATTATTCCCCATTAAAAAGAATGATTCACTGCAGCTACTGTGGGCAGTTTGCTCTCTGTGTTTAAGTCTGAGGAAAATGTAGCTGTGAATCTGTTCCCAGGCACTTGCTGCCCGGGAAGGAATGCTTCACCTCTGACCCCCTCTGAGGCAAGTGTGAGTAAAACACACGGCATCCTCTTTCCCCCTCCTCCATCTTTTAAGTGATCCAACACCACACACGTGGAGGGGCCCGAGCTAGGAGCCTCCATTTCGCCCTGCGGCTTTGTGTCACGAAAACAAAACTAGGAGACAGGAATCCAGACATTCCAGGTCACTTAGAGAGTCCTATACCAGTGCGTGCCATTTAACACTTCCTCTGAGTAATATGTGACTGAAAACATTCCGATCTGTACAAATTATTTGTGGAAGAATACTAAAACTTTCAGATTAAAGTGTTGAGTAACTAGAATTTATACATTTATAATATCCTGTTTACAGTTTTAAACTCCCTGCAAATGTTTTTGTAATTAGTCATACAACAGCATGTGACCTACATCTTTTTCACTTAGATCTGATTCCCTGCAACATCTGCAATTAATATTTATTATATATGGATACCGCAGAGACAGGTATGTATCTTTACTTACAAGGCTTTAGCTACTTACAGTCAGTAGATAAGTGCTGTGCAGATTCATAAAGGAACATTAGCAAAAGTTAAGAAACAAATTAATAGATTAACAGCCATTAAAGTTAATAAAGTCTGCATGAATCTGTGGTCTTGTATTCCTAAGAGTGACGGACAGAGGACAGAGTGGTCAAAGTAGTCCACGACTTGCCCCCTATACCTCATGTGTCTCCTCACCCAGATACAGGTCTGACCTATATTCAGAAAGCTGGCTGGGACAGAGCAATGCAGACGGCTCTGAAACCAGACCAGCTGGCAGCAGGCGGACTAAGAGCTCACCAGAACTCTGCCTGCCTCGCCAGACAGGGGTTTCCATGCATTGCATCACATCCTGGTTGTTCATTTGTTATTCTAATTTCACAACAAAGTCACGCCACAGCCTCGCCGGGAGCTGTGGAGGCGAGCTTTGTACCTAACAAGAAAGGTTGTTATACTGGTTTTGCCTCGATCGCTTCTCATTTTTCTGTTCTCATCTTTGAGGAGGAAGATGAGTTAAACATAGCTCACAGACACTGAGCAGCTGTATTACATCATTTATGAAAGCATTTCCAAAGTGCAACTTCCACTCGTTTTTATTCAATAGGCAGGTTCATGCAGACTTTGTGCTAAACATCTCTCTGCTTTAGAAATTAGGATTTGCTGTTAGTCTGCGTCTGAATGATGAGAAGAGAGCGCAGGGGTGTGAACGAGAATCAATTACAGGCCTCTGTGTCCCAGGAGAGAGCTGCTGTTTATTGCTTCTCCCTGCTGTGTGCTGGTTATGTCATACCCTCCAACTCTCTGAAAGCAAAGCTCTGTGCTTTACTTAACACACCTTACAAGTAAAAAATAAAACAAATCAACTAGTGACTCACTTTTAATGGGAATCAGACATTTTGAGGTTTTTTTTTGTTTGCTCCTTTTCAACTAGAACATCTACTATGTGATGATGATGTCACCTAAAAACAGAGGCAACTAAATGATGTGCACATCTGGCGCAAGGGCAGTTAAATTATAAAAATGACTCATTTACAGATTATTTTAGCATACACTCAAGTTTTCCCCCTAATTTTTTAATTATAAAATTATATAATTGTATTTTTTTTGCATATAACTTCTATTTATGTTTCTATAACATTCACTCTGACATGGATTTCAGACAGTTTCATTGAAAATATGCCATAATTAATAACCTTTAAATGAAGTAGTATCCATACTTTAATCCAGTCTAATATTTGCATCAGCAGGGCTGCTACACAGATATGAACAAGATATGATGACCTACATAAAAAAAAAAACAAGTTGCACATACAAACAGCAGCACGCCACGTGCAGCAGCTGTTAGTGCACTGTGTGTCTGCATTAAGCAGACAGCAGCTGCCCCCATTCCCTGGAAAACACCATGAGGGAAATTACCTCGCCTTGACATTGAACACGTAATGTGGGACACGGCCAACCACGTTTTCCTATTCCCATTATATGTTTCGTATCAATAACGGGACGAAAAAACCGCAGCAATGCGAGCATATTAGCTTCGTGCTTTGTGGGACAAAAACAGCAGCACACGTCTCAAAGTCACGGACGGGCGCGCGGGATCTGCCGGCGGAGCTCGAGAGTCGCCATGTGAACAATAACCGGCCATAAGCATCATGTCCTCATCTCAACACGCACTCACACACACACACGAAAATCCCTCTAGCATTAAAAACACACCGAGCGGAAACTAATAGACAGGCAACATGAAACAAGAGGCAAAAAAGCGGCAGTCAAAACATACCTTTCCATGTCCTGGAGGAGAAGATTCAGGCTTCCCCGACACAAAAGCTGTCTCGCTCCCGTGTCCTCCTTCCTTGTCCCTTTAGATGAAACCTCCCAAAAAAACGAGAGAAAAAAAGTTGTGCTCCTTTTCCTGTCGTGTTGTGGTTGAGTCAGCCGGTCGGCTTGATGCTGTTTCTGTCTCTTGGCTCGGGCTGCCTGTGTGTTGCGCGCTGCCGGACACTTTGCTCCAGTTTCTCCGGCTCCCTTTCTAGAAATATGTGTTAGTAGGTCAGCGGTTGCATAACAGCTCTTAGGCTGCCTAGTCACGTTTTTGTCCTCTATCTCTCCGCGCGAGAGTAGGCTCTATGTGTGTGACATTAGGCCGTCTCCTCTCCACCCCTCCATCCTTCCTCCACCATTAATAACCGTGTCTTCTTACACGGGAGTGGTTAAGTTTATAACAAGTTCACACAGTCACCATGTTACCGAGAGCTCCATTAATAGCATGTAACAGCATGTCCTTCAGCTGCGTGAGTGCGGGGTCACTGTTACATATCCTCTCATTCGTCATTATTGGCCTATATATTTTCTCCTGGTGATACTCTTTTGTTAATGAAGCAAATTAAGATTAAATTAATGCTCATAATGCGTGGAAAAGATCTTCAGTGTGTCACTGTCTGGGTGTCTGACTTTCACAATATTTTATTACACAACATATAATAAAAGTATTACATCAGAGTGCAAAAAAGAACCTTTGGTATAAAATACATTCATATTATTTATGGGTTTAAGTCTTTCTTGTTAAACAGTTAATAATGATATATGATATTAATAATAAGGTGGAATAAGGTTTTGCTTCTCATTCTTTCACCGTGTTCATTTCTTTTCTGCTTTTCCAAACTTACACTTGTTTTTGTGTTTCTGAAATTCCAACAAACTTTTCTTTTCTCGCCTCTTCTGTGACAGACTGTACAACAAAGTTTGTGATACACTCCATAGATAGATAAATAGATAGATAAGTAGATTACGGCTGCAGTAAATGATTATTTCCATCACATTTTCTTGATAATTGATTAATCATTAAGTATTAAATTTAAAAAAAAATAGTGAAAAAATGGCATTCACAATTTCTTAGAGGCCACATCGGTGTCTTCAATTTGCTTGTTTTGTCAGACTAACAGTCCAAAATCTTAAGACACTCAATTCACCGACACTTATGACAAAGAAAAACAGAAAATCGTCACATATGAGAAGCTGGAACCAGAAAATGTCGTTGATGATCGACTCATCGATTAATGGTTGCAGCTAGTAGATAGATACAATTAGTTTAGACTTTAATTAATATAGACCTTGAACATATGTAATTGCACTAAATATGAGTTTTGGCAGAACTTTCACAGAACATCATGAGTCTTTTTTCCATCCTGTAATGAATGACTGTGAAACTTTATTAACACCATTTTAAGGAATATTCCCTTTTTTTCTCCCCACAATGAGGTCAGAGATCAGGGTCACACAGACACTCAGCGTCTCACTCAAGGACACATCAGCAGGCTGTCAGTAAAAAAAAAACGCCAGTTAAATTTTCCAACAGTTAAAAGTTGCTGTGTCAGCTTACTGAACTCTGTATTAACAATCTTTATGTGCATATAAGCAGAAATTCATCTTTCTGTTCCGCTTTTCTTAATATATCCTGTTGCACTTGAGAGCAAAACAGAAGCACAGATTTGAAACTGAAAATTACATCAGAATGCAAACATTTTTGCATAATATTGATGAGTTATACAGACTGTGCCTCTTACTGTGGTGTGTAGGAGGGTAAATGTAATGATATGTGTAACCCGACTGACATCATAGTCTCAAGTAGGGCAGGATTCAGATTTTGGAAAGACATTCCTGCAGAGACATGCAGCAGGAGTGTTATGATCTGTGTGTATGAGAACAGTTTGTTGGAGATTTATGTTCTCACCAAAACATTAATTACACATATTTCATAAAACATAATAGATGTAATGGCTGTCCTCTATGCATTTTCTTTATTCTAGTTTTAGTTTTAGTTTTCTCTCTCAAAATCACACACTCACACGTAGTACAAATTCCCCCTGATAAGTGTTGCACTACATTCTTACTTTCAGTATGAGGTGTGTGTATCTGTAAGATCAGAGTATGTTACCAGAGTTGTGTTTGCAGTGGCAGATAACACAGTTTAACCCTTTGTTTACACATAACGCCCTGAAACTATTCTAAAAACCGAAGCTGTGATTTAGTTTTAGTTTTCCTTTTTGCTGCAGAATATAAATTTCACATTAATCGCCATTTATTAGGCTTTTTATGAACATTTAAAAATATTAGATTTATATTAGATATATATTAAAAATAATGAATAATGGATTATATCCATCTCATCTTCCTGCAAAATGGTAGCAGATTTTGTCTCATATATTTTTTTTTAAAAAGATAGAAGAAGAAAAACACACACCTTGAATCCCTTTATGACTACCCATTTCAGATCAAATGAAGTGAAGGAGGAGAAAACTATTTTGAGTAAATATATCATTGCAACATTATTTTTCCCTCCATCTTTCTGTTTATCTGCAGAGGAAAAGGAATTGTATTATCTGCTTAGGAGATTTCCTGTTATCCCACAAAGCCCGTTGTCCTCATCGCCACCATATTTCATGAGCAGTTACGTCAGCCCTGCTTCGTATCAGACACGCAGCCACTTCCAACCCACTTTCTCACTCACATCCCTTCCCCCTGCTTTGTCTCTACTAACACATGTGTACCTATTCACCACACACACACACACACACACACACACCACCACCATCATCACCACCATTAGACCATGTTAGGGAAACGGCGGCCTTGAACTTGTCTAGCTCCTCCCCCTCCTCCACCAGTCCTCTGTTAAAACCACCAACCCCCAACACACTCCTCCATCTCTCCAGCTGCCTCTGCATGCAGGCATTCCCTTGGCAACTGTGTTGTGGTGGTGCCTGCCTAGCAACCAGAAGGCTCTCACTCCTTCCTATTTGGCTTATGGCAGAGGGGGTTGCAGACGGGGCTGGATGAAGATTGATCACAGGCAAATGACCTGATGTGTATCTGTTGTTGTTGTTCTGCAGAGAGAGAGAGAGAGAGATTCAGGGCCTGAAGAGCAGATCTAACTTGACCTATTTCACCTCCATCAGCATAATTTTTATTGGTTTTCTTTAAACAAGGTCATGCAAATGCTTTTTTTAGCCCATGCCTCATGCATGCACTGCAATTTGTAAATGAAAACAGATCATTTGAAGGTGTGAGTCCAGCATTTCCAGCACAAAATGACTGTACATCCTTTGCTTATTCTCCATTTGCAGCATGTGCTACTACAGTAGGCACAAAGAGGAGGAAACGACCTCTGTAGTAACACTGTTGTGAATGAATGAATGGATGAATGAGAGTCAGTGATCCATGGTGATGAAGGCACTTGGCGCCACCTGGTGTTGATTTTTTTTTAAAATCACTGAATACTGTGAAAGGAAATATTCAGGGATGTGTTACTGTAATGCAGATTAAGGACATCCTGTTAAGTGAGTCACATTCTCTGACAAATATTAAAAATTCATTGCAGCTTCCTGCCCCCCCACCCCCCCCCCCCCACCCGCAACTATCAGAACATATTTCACAGCCACTTCTCTGATGTCTTTCAGCAGATTTGTACTCCTCCAGGTGTGAATGTATTCTGAACCTGTAGCCTTCACTTCCATATGAGCCAATCAGTCTCCACCACAGCTGCTTCAATGCTAAAAATAGCTTTCCTACCGCTGACGTGATAGATGACTCATGCATGAGTCTCGCCCTTCTCCCTGCATCCATACACCACCCCTCAGTCCGTGGCACTGTCCGACAACCCATCTGCCCCCCTTCATTTCAGTAACTGTAGTTTAGTATGGGTGCACTAACACCAGGATGATATTTAAAGCGACAGACGATGTCACAGTGATGTCAGGCAGGCTGTAAAGGACACAAATGACATCAGTTAAGCTGAAAAAGAAACTTGTGACATATTCATATTCTTGCGCAGTGCACCATAGCTCTCTCCTTTTTTTTTTTACACAAGCCACACTGAATCTTTCATCTAATGCAAAATGCAGTTTAAAAACACTTAAAACTGTCTTGCATGTTGCATGTTGATGGCTGTATCTCTTAAAATATGCATGACCACCACAGTCTGTACGTTTTGATCATTTTTTAAATTAATTTCACTGCTGTTAACATACATATTAGAACCATATAAGAATCTGCAATGCAGAGATGACATATGTTGTGTTCTGTGATACTAAAACTAAATGTCAAATTTGTATGAGTACAGTTGAGAAAATCTTAATTTGACATAAAAGATTCACCAGTCTTTTATATAAAATGTACATTTATTTTCAAGTACAGTTCACAAAGTCGTACAGTTGATGAATACACAGAAGTTGGTCTAACTGTATTTTATGATATGTGGAGCTGTGTAGGCTACTGTATGTGTTTTCTTTGTGCACTTATGTCCTTTATGTTTGCACTGGTGTTGTATGTGATGTATTGTTACAGCTATTCTGTTTGTACTGAGATTAATTCCATCAGCCTAGACATGTTTTAATAAAAGAAACTTGACTTGACTTCAATTACAATTCTGAGCTGTGAAGAAATATTCACTTCTACGTACCTTGCTGTCGCAACATAAACCTGATACTGTACAGATGCAGTAACATCACACAAAAAGATCACAAAAACAAGAGTACACTTTTAAAAAAGTGTTTTTTGAAACACCAGTGTGTCGTCTTTGGGACTGTGTACATTTGTGCTTCTTTTTAACACAAGATAATATTATTGATTGAACAGTATTCATGTTGAAAAGCATACAAACAGTATGATGTCCAAAAGAAGACTCAAATGTGTTAAAATGTTACATCCACATCTGAGTCACGTGAACAAGGTGAGATGGAGGTGTATCAAATTATAACCATGTGCTTTGTGTTGTATTTAACATATTCTTCCAGTGTTTCTGACTGACCTGCTGAGTCAAGTATTCAGACATGTAGCGTCCTTCAAATCAGTGAGAATCAACATGATTGAAGGACATAAATCACACGTAAATCACTTTTAGTTTTGCAGTCATTAATCCTGATGATGTTGATGAAAGTTACATGTGTGGATGTTTTGTCTGAGCTGTGGTGTTGGTCATCACAAAGACAAACAGGTCACTAAACTAAACCTCTCCAGTGAAACAGGTGTCATGAAGGAACAAAAGCATCAGGTTTGTCATTTCACAGGTTGAGGTTTGAACTGGTTCCATGCTGCACTGTGGAAATCTGCAGTCTGTGGGAGCGATGGTTTGGAGAAAATTGTGGTGTGAAATCTGTCTGTTAGCTTTAGTCTGGTATTTTCTGCTCAGGTTTTAAGCGATCTTGGAGAGCAGCTGCTGAGAGAAGAGCTTCTTGAGCTGAGCTACTTCCTGAGACAGACAGCTGATCTGAGACCTGAGACTGACATCCTCTGTCACATTCTTGGTGTCCCTGGAGGTCTGCAGAGAGGAGGAGTTATAACATTTAGAAGACGGACTCTGATACTTCTGCCCAAGTTCACTGCAGGCCTCCTCCCTGGACCAGATAGCCTGACTCTCTGCACGACTGTCGCACCCCGCTTGCTGGTGGTTCCTCACCTGGATGTTTGGCCCCACTGTGGCTACAGGTGGTCCACTGTGTCTGCTATCAGTGGACAGAGACATGTCCCCTGCATCGCTGCCTCCACTGGGGGCTTTGAAGCGGAGCTTGTGAGGGAGACTCCTCAGACCCTCAGGTGAGTCTTGTCTATTTACACACGGACTCTCGTTGACCTCCAGGGGACAGATGTTGGAGTCGTAGCCCTGCTGCTCCTCCACCAGCTCTCTCGGAGACGGTCCACCACGATCACTCAGTGTCTCGTCAAAAAACACAGGGCTGCCCACATTTGAGCTACATGAGGTGGAGATGCCAGACTCCTCGGACACACTGTGGCTTGACAGAGGCCCTGCTCCCCTCGGTCCATAGATGGCTCCCTGCTGTGGAGGGTGGATGTGATGGGTGCTGGAGCTGTGCTGTGTACTGAAGTATGGGGGTCCGTCACTGTGAGGCTGGTGGTATTGTGTTGTGCTGGGTGTTGGATGAGAACAGAGGGGTGCAGACAACGGCAGGATGGACACGTCAGACGGGTCCTTGACCAGGCCAAAGCGAAACTTGAGAGCCAGCAGTTCGGCTCTCAGGCGGGCATTCTCCTCCAGCAGGCCCAGGACACGCCTCTCCAGCACCATGTCATTGGCTCGACGCTTCTCTCTGGATCTCTTGGCTGCCTCGTTGTTTTTTTTCCGCTTGTCCCAATAGCCTTCATCTTTCTTCTCATTTGGGATGAACTCCCGTTTGCGGCGCACATTGTTGCCGTTGTCTTCATCGCAGCTGCTGCCAGCCTTATTTTCAGCGTTGACAAGGTTCTCTTTGCGTTTGAGGGCAAAGGTGTGACCCAGGAGGGTTCGGGCCAGCTGGCCTGTGGAGGTCAGGATGGAAACAGCCTCATCAGTGAAGGACCCGGCCCCGCCCAGAGGCCTGGACTCCAGTCCCTCCACGGCCAACAGGTCCTGGATGATGCCTCCCACAGTCTGACCCGTCATGTTCAAACACTCCTGATGTGACAGCTTGGGGAGCTGCAGGGTCTGAGAGGAAGTCACTGACAGTTGGTGGCTCAGGGTGATGTAATGGCTCCGCCTAGTGGTGAAAAAACATAAATATACGTGGTGAGGGGAAGATTTGTTTACAAGGTTGCAACAGATTAAAACAACATTATACTGTAACGCTGTGATGCACTGAATAGCAGGAAACACTTAAAAACATATGAAGCTCTCATACTAAATACATCCTTATAGAAATATCACTCTAAGATAAAGCTACAAAAACACTAGGCTACCTACTTTGATTTTAAAAAATAATTTGATTTACGTTTCACCAGTTCATTTTGAATTCATATTTATTCATACATATAAGGCCTAAACAGTAATAACATTACTATACGCAGTTAATGAGTTTCTGGTAGCAGAAAATGTTCTCAAATGTTGTATTAGTCCTTTAAATTTTTGACTATCGATTTCAGGATCAATAAGATTGATTAAGAGGTAAACAATTTGGTAGCCAGTGATAACAACCAAGCATTTACAATCTGTGTTTTCACCACCAAAATATTGTGATTAAACCCAAAATCCTAAATAGATTTATAAGCCCGAAACGCTGAAGGCGATTTTATTGTTAACATAACAATAATTAAAAAAAAAAACATAGACCCAAATTTGTATCAAAGACTGACATATTTTAAAAATCGTTATAAACTTTCTTAACAAGTGCTTGCATGACAAGAACACATTTCGGGATAAACTATACTATAAACTATAAAACGGATCTTACTTACAGATCAGTCAGTCGCTGAAATCTTGGATGAAATCTCAGTCAGAGAGAGAAAGAGGAGACATGTGGAGCTTCACAGGTCGTCTAAATGTTTCTGCTCCTAAGCTCCGCATCTGTCGTTTCTCCCCCCCCCCCCCCTCTCATCGGTTCAGCTGGGGTCGGATCCTCACCCCGCCTGACCCTCCTCCTCCTCCTCCTCCTCCTCCTGCTAACGGGAAGCCAGCTGAGCCAACCAGCGGAGACACGCAGAATAAACGGCAACAAAAACGAGCTGCTTTCAAAAATAAATCCTAACAGGTTGTTTAAATGATATTTGTACTGCTTTGATACAGTTGGCAGTTCTCTTGGTCGAAGGAGAACATTTAAAAATGAACTGTGAGCATGCACTCAAACTCAAACAGTTAACTGAGAATATGTTCAATTACAAATAATAACACATTACAGCAAAAAGACAGGCAGATAAAAGCCCATCTGCCACAGTCTTGGCACCTTTTTTTTGTGTCAGTCTTTGATAATCAGCCACATAAAGGCGGCATGAAATTGGCTCAATTTCACCTCCACACATTCCCTGCTGAAGTTTAGACCAGTTACAATAAAATTCATTGTAAACTGAATACTGTTAACAGATTATTGTATTATGGTATTATGACATAATCTTGCTCTTGCTTTTGCTGTGTCATTGTCACAAATAAGGCTCTTGTGCATTTGTTGCAAAAATAACTAACTGAAATTTGAACACGCAAAATATTGTAATAGTCAGTTTAAGCCACAGTTATTTTATACTGGAGACAATGTGGTCACATGATCAGTGCCTTGAACCCCCAAGTGCCCCCTCAAACGACATCTTATAGACCCATACGTCCTTCAACAACAGTAGATCAATGGAAGAAAGCCACATATCTGTAGTTTCTCTGCGTCTCTTCATCTACCACACAAAAACAAATAGGCCATAAATTGATCAAATTACATCCATTACATCCATTACAAGTTAAAGTCCTATATTTCAAATCCCACTTAAGTAAAAGCACACAAGTATTATCAGTTACATTTACTAAAGTATTAAAAGTAAAATTACTAGGCCCCTCTGATTGATATATTAAATACATTTAATAAAGTACATTCTTAATACTGATGCATCAGTGTGTGAGCAGCATTTTACTGTTTGAGGTGGAGCTAGTTTAAACTACTTTATATATACTTTGTACTTTTTACTCCACTACATTAATGGAGTAAAGCCTCTGAAATGTAGAGGAGTGGATGTATCAAGTAGCATAACATGGGAATACTCAAGTAAAGTACAAGTGACTCAAAATTGTAGTGTGTAGTACAATACTTGCGTAAATATACTTAGTTTCTTTCTACCACTGTTTCATGGTGACTTCTAACCTACATTTAGTTGTGTTTCCAAAAGAAGAAGATGTAATGTGAAGATAATATTTCATGTGTTTAACACCTTCTCCAGTAACAGGTTTCTGTGCTGTCCATCAGTTTTACATCATAAAACTTGTACTTTTATATTCACACAGTTATGTGAGGTCATCCAGTTCACAAAAAGCCAGTGCGAGCACAGTCATGGCTTGAGTTGTCCTCAGTTGCTCTTTGCAGGTGAGCACCTGTAAAAGAGGAGTTCAAGGTAACACGGTTACATTTTGGTTACACAGCAAAAATTTTGTGTACATGCTCTCTGTGTTAAACTCACACACATACCTGCACAAAAAGAGCATATGTATGATTGTTCTTAATACTATCACAGCTTTAGATATTAACACACTAGTTGCCATTATCAGTCTATTTTCTCCCTTTTTCACAGACTGTTGGCCTCACTGTGCAGGATCAAAAGAAGCTAATCTAATCGCTGTGTTACTGAATCTGTGAGATAATCTATAAATTATATAACCATGTATTGTAAATGAAGAATGTAAAGGCAGCAGGCACAGAGGGATATAGAGAGAATAAGTCTCTTGAATGCCAGTCGCCAGTGTGAATGGAAAAGAGAGCTGTTACGTAATACACACACGCACACACACATACATACACAGAGCATGTGAGGACTGCGCGGTGCTGGAAGTTCAGTTGGGGTGAGGTTGCACAGAAAAAAAGAACATTGTTCCATGAGCGATCTGCAGGACAGTGATACTTCCTCCACGCACATGAAAATGCCACACACTGGACCTCTCTGTCTCTTTGTCAATCTCACTGGTTCCTCCAAAACAAGACAGCTACAGAGTAAACTTCTCATTCTTTCAATTATATATTCTCTCCGGATCAATTACTGACAACAATACCACTATTGACTTGATACTGTAACCTTGGACAGATCAGTTTGAACATGTTGGCGAATAGTTGTGACATGCCGAGGTTGGGGTGAGATTCTGTGAAAAGAAAACTGTAACACTGACCTGAGTGTCACAAGCTGCCAACAAACTAGATTAAATGAAACATTTTGATTTCAGTTCTTGCCTCCTCTTGTCAAGGTTAGCTATTCTTTGGAAAATATTTTCCCAGAAGTGCCAGCAGCTTCCCGGAGCATGGAGGGGCGGTGTAATGCGACAAAATTATCTGTTTCAATGAGTCATTGTGTCATTATGAAGTATTCAGTCTTAAAAATCTCATTTACTTAAACAAACAAACAAAAAATATCACCTCAAAGCTGAGACTGTTTCACCTATTTCCAGTTTAAATCAACTTGTTTCAAGGTTTTCATACACTTAAGTGCAACAAACTGAATTATTCTGCTTTGAAAAATTTTTGCAGAAAAAAAACTTTTTTTTCTGCAATAATTTCTCCACAATTTCTGCCAAGACGTAAAAAAAGTTCCAGTTCTGGGTGCATTTTGTATGCAACTGGGCACAATCCATACCCATGCTTTAATACCTAATAAGTGTGGCTAAAAAGAATACACAGTGTACTATTTCACCATTGTGTGTCTTTCTGGTACACACGTATGTATATATATGTGTGTGTGAGTGTGTACATACAGGCACTGAACAGACTCACCTTTGAACATCAGCTCTGACTCTCTCTCTCTGACTCAAGTCAAAACTCCATGTTGTTGAGTTGAAGGTTGATGCTGTAACAACTAATAATGGCCACATAACTGGACAACAATGTGTCAACTCTGTACCATGGCTTATGTAACTGAAATATTGTGCAAAATATGAAGGCAGCGGAGAGTATGTTTGTGTGTGTGTGGGTGGCTGTATATGAGTGTGAACCTTGAAACCTCAGGCAGAAAGCGACTGACTTCCAGCACACTGGATGAATAATGTGCAGAGGGGTGACCCCTCACCTTTTTTACTCTAAATGCAGTGATAGGCCCACATTGTAGATGATAGAGGTAATCATGTAGTCCATTTTCATGTCATTGTGTAGCAAATTTTTACTTGTTTTTTGTTCCTGGGTAGTAAGTGTTATTTCCTACTTGCTCATATCTATAAAGTTTAGAAAGTGGCTATTATTCCCTTCAAACTTTGCTTTTGTGACAAAGACAGTGATATTTTGAAATATACCTATTTCCACATTCATATTCAAAGTCAGAAAAAACAACATATGAATCATCGGATACAATGACGAGAGACTATATTTGGGGGCTGATTTGTGTGTTCGTAAATCTTGAAAAACTACTCACTTCTAAATCTTTTGTGGTCACTTTTGTATAACTTTAGTATAAATGCATGTCCATTTTGATTCATAAGTTGTTTTTTCTGACTTTATACGAGTAAAAATGTGCATACTCACCCGTTTTCTCATTGGAAAAAGGTACATTTCATTGTCCAGGTCACAAAAGTAAAGTTTTTAGGGGAATAATAACCACTTTCTATACTTTTATAATTAGGAAATAACACTTATTACCCAGGAACAAATATTGTGTTACATAGTGTAATGTACAGGACATGAAATATGAAAATGTCTTTTATCTGTGTCCCCAACTGCCTCTTCAAGTATCTACTGTACATATATTTGATGTCATTACAGTGGATGCAGGCATTATATATTACTGTAATATTAAAGGATCATATTAGTAGTCTTGTATGCTTTTTAGCCCTTTAACTATTACTGCCAAACAATATATATTTTGAAATAGATTTTTGCTGGTTTCAGTTCATGCTATGAGCTTTTAGAGGCTTGAAAATTGCTCAACATACTATAAGTAATCCATTGAGAAGAGAACGTTTAGCCACTTTTGTTTTTAGAAAATCATTATTGCAGGTAACACTGTATATTTGAGGTCTCTTCCTTGTTGGTGGAAAATGTAGACACCAGTGTTGCCAAAAGGAAAAGATATCAGATTAAAGGAACTTTGTAGAGTTTTTGACCACTACTGGCGCTATGGAGCAATGTTTTTATGAGTGGGCTGCTGTTTTGTTTGTCCAGCATGTGCACCCACACAGCTAATTTAAGACACACATGGCTGTAATGCACCAAGACATGCAGAAACGCAGCAAAAAAGGCATGAAAGAAGAAGATGCAAAGCTAGTAAACAACAATGCAGGTTTCAAAATTATAAATAAAATTACATTCACATTATCCTTCTTATAATGTCCTTTAAGGCCAATTCACATCTTTAACAGCTACTAGCTATAAGAAGACCGGAAGCACCTTTGCTTTTAAAAGGTAACAGCTATTTCATCATAGATTGCGTTGTAGTAATTTGTATTTATCTTTATTGCTCTAGATGTGAATATCGTGTGATACTTTACACCCTGGTTTTTATAAACCTCATATAGATAACATCAAAGGGTAGCGTACTGTATGTTCAGAACTACTGTATGTGTGTGTGTACGTCTGTCTTCATTGAGTTTCAGAATGAAGACACGTCCTCACTTCATCAATGAGGTTAAGGTTGAGGTTCAGTTTGAGGTATGTTGTTGTGATGGTTAAGGGGGCACACCATCAAGTTTACACGTCAGAGTCACTTTACGAGCCATGAGGGGAAAACAGTTGTATAATGTCCTCTGTGGCTGTGGAGGGGCTTTGTCACATCTAAGAAATTTACTCATAGACATTGCTTGAAATGTTTCAGCTTTCGTCTGAAGCTGTAAATGTTAAACTGAAAATCTAAAAGTCAAAGACGTGAGCAGGGAGATTCATACGATCAATATGAAATATAGGAGGTGTTTTTTGCATTTTCACAATTCTTTTTTTAATCTGTCTCTTGTGAGCCCCCCAACTTAATGGAAGTGCATTTATGTCAGCGAGGGTCCTCACAAGTATAAGAGTACAAATGTGTGTGCTTTCATGCGTATGTAAAGCTTCATTAGATCCTTTAACACAGAGGCAGAAAGTAACAGACTGCTCGCGCACAGTGGACAGTGGCCTTGTTTGACTTTGTGTGTGAGTATGCTAAAGTTCAAATCAGGAGACTCAACTCTCCCCCCTCCCTTTCCCTCTCTCCCTCTTTCTCTCTCTCTCTCTGTCTCCCACTCACTCTTTACATCCCTCGATCCACTTGGACTCACAGTTCCCCTCAACAGCTTCAGCACTGCAGCAGCTTTCACCACTATAATCCTCATCCTGCTTTTGGACATCAGGCCAAGATTCCCATTATGTGACGTTGTGTAATAGCTCAAACAATATGGTCGATAATTCCATACATTCATACTAACTTACTGTAACATGCATTAAATGAGTTAAATCAAGAGTGAGAATAGATCCTAACTTGTTGTGCTGGTAAAGTTCATGAGCATTTAGAAATCCTTACCTCTCCTATTACATGGAGGGTTGCCAGTTTGGCTCTGTTTGTGAATTTGCAGCCCCTGAAAAAGACAAATGGGACGAACCCTAAACTCTTAAAAAAAAAAAAGAAGAAGAAGAAAAAAACAAGGTTTAATAATGCAGAGAAAATCCAGTCATAGATGCTCTTGGAGAGACAGAGCTCCTAAAATATTAAAGCTACAACATACTGTACAGACAGTGGTGTCTAAGTGTGTGTTTCTTTGTGACTGCGTGTGTGCATTTGTGCGTGCAGAAGTTGGTTTGGTGAACTGAGGTGGCTCTGCTGAATCAAAGATGTCACTGCTTCCTCTCAGAAACACTGCTGTTCTGCGGAGTTCACACAGTGTGACCATTCACAGGATTTGCCTGCAAACAATGCCATGTTTGAAGGAAGTTAAAGCACAAGTGTTTGCATAGCATTGACTACAATGACTAAATTCCACAGTAGCTGTATGTTATTGTTAAAATATCATGTGATATGATATATATCCAGGACAAAAACATGTTTTTTAAGCAGAAGTTTTAAGTAGATTGAATTAGATAGTTTTGTGGCCTCTGACCACACAAGGTTTACAGAAAAGCAAACACAGAAAAGCTTGTTATTTATACCACAACAGCTTAATACATAGCACGCACATTACGATAAGTTTTTAAAAGCTCCTTAACAGTGTCCATAAATTCTTAAAAGTAGCTGTAATTGTTGTATATCTTTTCCCTTAATGACCTGATTAGGATTTGAATTGACTGATCTTATCACATGTGTTAACTGAAGATGGGAGCACTGCCTCATCTCTGCAGCTTTTCTCTCTTTCCTTTTTTCATCTCTCTACTTCCATATGATTAAATGTGTGTCCTGAAATGTTCTCTGGAAGGCAGAAAACTGATTAATCTGTATTTCTCCACAGAGGAAAACAAGAAAGACAGAGGGAGGCAATTTAATTACACTTCTGTCCTCACCAAACCTCTCCCCTACTTCTCCACATTCAAGATGTTTCTCCCGTGTTTCCATGTTGATGAAAGTCTGTCATGGAGGGTTTGTGTGTGTGTGGTTTTCCACACTTGGTCTGTGGGTTCCAGGGAGGGAGAAAAAATGATGCTTTGGTTTGTAATTCTTGGTCTGTAATTATTCTTTTTTTCACTTCTGTGTCTCGGTGGGATTTTACAGAAAATGTCATTTAAACTGTGAAGAAATAAGCAAAAAGAGGCTAAATGCAAGGAAACACTTTGCAATTATGAAAACCACATGGTATTCAGATTTAAAGCCTTGACCTGGTCACAAGGTCGTACATTATGATGACATTTTATAATATTTGGCCTGTTTATGCTGCTGTCCCTTGTTTAGATAGAGTGGAAAGTGGAAAATATTTTATGTTGTAATATTTGATCTCTTGCTTATGCGTCAGTGCTTGTTTTGCAGACTCTTAACACTTGAATCATGTCCTGAATGCGCAACACCCGCATAACACCCTCTTTAGATGTATTTCATGATGTGCAGGAACTAGATAGTAGAAGTAGAAATGGGGTTAGTTTAAGAGTTTGTTTGTTCTTTTATGGGGCACTACGGGTCAGAAATAAGCCTCTGTCTTCACATCACCACTAAATCCTGAATCATTTACCCTCAAACACATCTCATGACCATCACTAACCTGTTTGTGAAGTGTTGCGGATTAATATGCTGATGTGTAACATCTTTATGTGAGGAGAGTCTCAAAGGATAGCATATCGTTTCAAGTCCGAAGATATCAGTAGCACAGTCATTATCATGTGTGTATATTTGGCTGTAAATTGGGCAGTAATGTGTTATCATGCAACACTGGTTGAGCAGGTTTCACAATGGGCAAAACTACAAAGTGCCCTCTGTCTTGTTCAACGAGAGGAATTGGTAGTGATATCAATAAAAAATAAACAAGATGAAATGCTATAGGATGTAATTCACCTTTTCAGATTAGAATTAGTCACTTTCAGAGGTTTGAGTGTGATCATTTTAAGTACTGTAGACTCTCGTCATATATCTAAAGTATACACACAAGTACATACAAGTGTACACACAAGGTAACTCCAGCAGTTGAATAAATCAGCAGTTTCTTTATGTGGGTGGATATTATATTCTGTGATCTGCCTATAATGACCCTGAAAATGGAAATCTAGCTATGGATCATCCTAGATGTAAATAAACCTTAAACAAAACCGCCTCCTGTTATTCTAACATTGCTCACTAAAGAGCATGTAAATACATTTCTCTGTGTGTGTTGCAAATGTTGGTAAGTGAGTGTGTATACATACATGCCTGCGTATGCGTGTGCATGACAGAGAGAGGGAGGAAGAGGGAGCTCCATAATGTGATGACGACCTCCATCATCTGACATAATCTGGATGAATCAGTGAGTGCTGAGTTACATAAGCAGATTCTCATCCTAACCTCATCCTCAACCAGATTACAAACATTGCAGACACAAGTGCCAACAGCCTGCTGATACCAGCCTGCAGGCATCATGGTCACTACAGTGTAATAATAATAGAAGGCTGCCCCCTACAGGCCAAACTACACTTTTTGTTTTCTCACTTTTAGAAACCGAGTTTTCATACTGTGAAAAGAGGCATGTGGACTTTTCAGAATGACTCACAAACTTGTTCATCATGGTCCAGATGTATTCAGTGATTAGAGTCACACAGGGAAAAAAACACATTTGATCCTGCTCTATGCTGGCCAGATTTATGCGGAGGCCTGTAGAGCTCAACAAACTGCAACTTAGAAAACATGCAAATAGACAAAACAAAATCAAATAAATAATTAAAAAATAAACAATACAAAAATAATTGAATACATCTTCACCAATTTGACAACAACACATGAGCTGTATTTAGAAAAAATGCTGCAAAGTGAGAAAATACAGAATCATGCTGCAAACACAGAAAACACAACCAAATCCAAATGTTTTCTGTATTTGGTTTGAGTTCTGTATTTGTTGTGTATTTTTGTATTTGGTTGAGTTTTCTCACTTTGCAGCGTTTTTTTTTTTTCTAAATGCTACACATGTATTGTCAAATTGGTGAAGATGTTTTTCTTCATTTGCTTTTGTTTTGTCTGTTAAGTTGCAGTGCATTGAACTTTCAGGGCCACCATAGATTTGGCCATCAGAAAGACGCTTAAAATGTCTTGTCACATACAACGAGAGGCAGTTTTTACAGCACTAGAGGTCTTTATTGGAATATGACAAACGAAACATACTGTAATTAAATCATTTTAAAACACTTTTTATAATATAAAAAACATTGTAAATTATATAGTATCTTCTGTTGACTTAAAAGATCATGTTAATAAATATGTTGCTCACTTTGAGATGATGATAAACAACTGAGAAAAGTGTAGCTTATTTACAGCTATGAGACAAAAAAGCATACATATTTTTCTTAAATTAAAATTCCCCAAACAGACACAAATAAAAAGTTGACAAAAATTCACAGCCATAAATTTACTGTATAATCACATTCTTAAAGTTACAATCATTATTACAAAGGAAATCAAAGATATCATCTCAGCGGTAATGCAACTAAGCGGTCATGACTTTGTCAAGTGAGCCATGACTTCCTACAGGATATACTATTATAACCTGTTACACACATCTTTCAGTAGGTCTTTTGTTAGTGTTTAAGTTTCTGTACTCTACTGAAGGTCCTCAATGTAAAAATGTGTGTGTGTCTGTGTTAGGGTTAGAAAGAGAATAACTCAGTCCAGCATGTAGTCAAGTCCCGACACTTCACTGTGAAAATAACCAAAGTTGTGTCTTTATGATGTCCAATTAATCAGTCAGAGTTCCAGCAATCTGAACCCAATCTAATTAAAAAGAATATAATCTGTCACATTAAATGTTATTGGTTAATAAGTCACTATCTGATGGTCAGTCTTAATCACTGTGGACGTCAGTCTTTTTTTTTTTTTAAATCTGAAATTGATATATAGTCGGCTTCTGAAATAGATTTGAGTCTTTTAAACTAAACAGACAAACAAATCTGAAAATTACATAATCAGCGCTGAAATTGTATTTTAACAGTGTACATTGACTGGCCTGTATAGTTAACCAACCAGATAATCAAGTACACATTTAGGGTTACATTGATGTCAGAGGTCATTGAGTCTCAAATTTGAGTGCTCAGCATACATGTCTGGGTTAGAGTCGAAGAAAATCCAAGTCATGATGTGTCGTTGGGATTGGAGTGCATTAAAGCTGGATTATTGGCACTGGTGTTAGTGTGTGAGGCATCAGGTGTGTCTCTTCATGTGCAGAGCCAGGTGGTCGGAGCGGGAGAAGGCCCTCTGACACAGCAGACACTCATAGGGCTTTTGCCCCGTGTGCTTACGGTAGTGACGCGTGAGCTCATCTGAGCGGGCAAATTTCCAGCTGCAGCCGTCCCACGAACAGTGATAAGGCTTTTCCCCTGATGAGTAAAGAATAATGCAAATGTGATCAACAAACAAATGAATAAAACCAAATGTGACAAACCTCTTTGTTGTTTCTGTGGCAGAGCCATGGAGTTTACCTGTGTGGGTACGGAGGTGAGCCTTGAGGTGTGAGCTCTTGGTGTAGGTCTTGCTGCAGCCGGGGTACTCACAGCTGTGGATCGCAGGCCTCTTTTTCCCCGTAGTCCTTCGACCACGCTTCCCCTCCAACCCACCAGGAGGCAGCTGGGGTCCAACCAGCAGGGGCTGCTGATGAAGGGGCAGGTGACCAGCAGCCTGGCTGTGGGTGTAGTCGCAGAAAAGGTTGGTGTTGTGGTTAAAGTGGGGCATGTAGCTGTAGTGTCGAGGGTCAGAGGTCACAGCTTGAGGTGGGATGAACCTGCTGTCGGGGAAGGTCAGCAAGGAAGGCTGCTGTTGGGAATAGTAAGGGTTGAATTCCCATGATGCAACCTTACTGAGGTTTCCTCTGCTGTGTCTCTCCACACTGCTCCCCAGGGGGAAACCAAACTGATCTACACTGTGACTGGGAAATGAAGTCCGACCTGTTTGGTCTTCATTATAACCACGGTGGTACAACTCTGGCTGGACAGATACTGTTGTTTCAGCGGAGGACAGGAGTTCAGCCATGAGGCTGCTACCACCCTCCATCTGCAGACGCTCCTGTACTGGTTGGTCCTTGAACATGCCTGCCTCTTGGTACACTCTGCTCGGGTCAAGCTGTGGGAGCCGTTGATTGTTGTTGTCCAGGGAAGGATTGAGGTCAGGTGATGGGCTGCTCCAGTCAGACAGCAGGAACTCAATGTCCCAGGATGCCTGGCTGTCATCGTCCAGGAGCTCCTCTGTCATTTGTTGAGAGACCTGCAGCTGCTCAGAGCTGTTTGGCGACAGTCTGTTGTTTAGAGAGTCCAGAGGAAGAGAGCCACCCTCAGACTTCCACACCTATGATGTTGGAGAGTATTGAGAAGTGATGATAAACAAGGAAAACATAAAACTCATGCTTGTAGCAAGTCAGCACAGCTGGATTAACCTGCACAGGGCACTGGGTGAAAATATGCTGCTGGGCCCCAATTAACCTCTTCTTTGGGAATATGCAACAGAAAATAAGCACAAAACTTTTATAGTATAAGGTTAAAATTTGATTTTGGCAACCATCAAAATTAGGTATGAAAGCAGGGTCCACCTTAAGGCCTTTATCATGTAAGTATATGTTGTGCATATCGGTGCATATTCTCAAACAAATTTTCAATGTCACTAGCACAGTCAGTTGACACACAGTAAACCTGAAGCCTTTGGGGCCACAGGAATTCTGGGGTGAGTAGTTGCTTTGCTCAGTAACTGAGTGTTATTTTAGGACAAGTTCAACATCATAGTCCATTTTATAGACAGATACAATTGTCAAATAAATATTAAGTAAAATACATTTTACATTATCTGTAATAATAGAGATAATACACACAATATACAACAATATACTACTTTTCTCAGATATAAAATTACATTAATTGCTTTGGTTCCAGTTTAGATAAAGTGACTTGACCACAGTCAAATTAAACCTACTGTTCTGTCTTTGTGTAGTAATCAAACAAATAAAGTCAAAACAATACTTACTTTCATTCCGCCGGAGTGAGCGAGGTTAGAGAAGGAGCTGAAGGAAGGGAGCACAGCCTGAGTAACAGCCATTAAGCACTTTGATATGAAGCTGACTGACAGTAGTAGCGAGGTTTCTCTTTTCTTTTTTTTTCCTTTTTTGCTTTTTCTGTCTTTTTTTTATTTTTTATTACAGCTCAGCTAACAGAAAGTAACTCACAAGCTCACCAAGTCACTCATCCCAGTTACAGTCCGCTCAGTGCTAAAAGGCCGCAGAAATAGTTTCTTAAAGCTCCATTCCTCCCCTGCTATCTCTCCCTCCTCTCTCTTGTCTATCTCTGTCAGCTGCGAGTCTAACTTCAAATCTCTCTTTTTCATGTAGGTTTTGACCGTTAGGAGGTGGAGCGTATGATGTGTGTGTTACTTAGCTGGCTCCTTTTCTTTATGTCTTAAGATTGTTCATTTACAATCAATAAGAAACTCTACTATCTCACCTCAACTCACTGTCTTCCTGTTCTGTGCAAAAAGTCAAGCCAAGAGTTAATTGCATGCTTATATACAGACTAATCACTAAATATTAATGCAATATTAATGCTACAATCAAATCCCAAATAATATTTTCAGTGCAGAAGTCTTTTAATGAATCAATTATCAAGGAAAATAAGCTTCAACACTTGCTGAAACATGTGTTGGGAAGCTGCTTCCAAAGTACAGTTTTACAAGGGAATGGTTACATCACATAGGAAATAGTTGAAGTATAGCAAATACCAACATCTCTGTACAAGAGAGGAATCAAAAAAGAAATCATGTAATGATGAGGATGAATAATTGTAAGTTATTTGAATTAAAGTGCACACCAAGAATGATTTATGTATTTTTAATACCTGCAATTCGGACGGTTATATCCTAGCAATTCCAACAAACACACCCTAAACATCCTGTCTGGGTTTTTAACTGGAAGATGTGAAAGGAAATGTAACTTCATTTTGCACTTGACATAGATCAGTAAACATCCTGAAATGGGCAAACTAA
The DNA here is from genome assembly GCF_914725855.1 of Thunnus albacares. Taxonomy (NCBI): domain Eukaryota; kingdom Metazoa; phylum Chordata; class Actinopteri; order Scombriformes; family Scombridae; genus Thunnus; species Thunnus albacares. The sequence continues at coordinate 9,346,366 of NC_058108.1, read as the reverse complement.
GGAAGGAATGTTAAACTCTATTGTAGGTAAACTTTAAGACAGTGGTTTTGTAAATTTTTTTACTTGTAAATCCTTGACAGTTACACAAATAATTATAAACAACAACTGAAATTAATAATTATTTTAAAGAAAAATGCAAAAAGTATCAGGTAGCTGCAATACATTAAAAAGCACACTAAATACTAAGTCATACAAAGTTATAAAAACATAGAACTATGATCCACACGTTATTTAAACTAAACCAAACTTCTACAAAAATGTAGTTAATCTGCTATAAAATGCAGTAAAAATTACACTCCACTAAGGCAGTCCTCTCTATGTTATTTTTCATTCACAAGTAAACAAGTCATCAGTCATTATCTGATGACTGGCCACTATCTAATAAAGCACGCTTTGGCACAGACAGCAGAGTGTGTGGGTGCATGTACAGAGAAGCATGTGCATGTTTCATGTTAATATGGGATGCAAAGTGTTCACAGAAACAAAACATATTTGATTTTCTATTATATTTTACTCCAGTGCTGCTTTCAGTGTTTAAACATATAAAAATAACAAACACATAATAGTGAACAAGTAAGAAGATTGATAGATAAACATATACTCGAATAAATTCTAGATATGTAATACATTTCATGATTCAGGTTTCAAGTCTACAGTAAAACCTCATCCCTTTTGTTGAGCCACTACTGCTAATAGGTTGATGTCTGTCTTCTCTGTGAGGACATGCTGCTCTGACTTCTGAGAAGACCTGTGTGTGAAAGGTGATTATATTCTGGCTAGTGTTTATCTGTGGACATGGGGCAGAGGCAGACTGCTGTCTTCTCACAGATAATGGACTCCTGACTGCTGCTGATCCGCGATGACTAGCCCACCACTGATAAAGACTCTCTCGTTCCCTCTGAGTGACGACTATACACAAGACATCATCTATGCAAGCTGAAAGCTGTGGTGGCCCGGCTCACAAAACAGCCTCTTTATTACCTTAAAGACATTACACAAGCATCTACATTTGCATCTACAGTTTATTTGATTGACAGAAGAAAATTGACCTCCAAAAGCCCCGGACTAACTTTTTGTGAACTTGTGTGTGTATCCTGTTATTATAAGAAAATCAGTCAGAAGAGGGAGAGACAATGTGTTCGTAATGCACTTTCTGTAATTTATGAATTTTAAAGAGACAAATAAAAACCCTAAAATGTCTGGATAAATCTGGAACAAAACATGAAAACAGTTGAGCTTTTTAGGCTAAACATGCACACAGGGCCACACAATTTCAACTTTACTGTGAAAGACAAATACTTTTCAGTATTCTAGTTCCATGTCAGAGCCGTCCTCCCATACAAAAAATCTTTTAATATTCCAGTTGGATTTCATGACATGGTATGAATTTGTTTCATGATCCCTCATGGGGAAAGTGCACCTTTGTATCAGAAAAGCACAAATTAGAAAACTTCAATAGGCTATAGTTACAGGATGTAGTTGTTTTTTTTTTTAATCTTGGATCATCAAAATAAAGACCAATCTTCAATGATACATCTGGTCTAGTGTGAATAATAAAATATTTTATGTTGTGTCACAAACGGGAACATATACGGTTTATCAACCCAAACAAAATAACCTTTGTGTCCATCTAGTGGTCACATGTTGTCAGTGCGCCTCTGGCTTTATAATAAAAACATAACAGGTGAGTACAAAAAAGAAGAAGAAGAAGGTTGCAGCCAAACATTCAGTGTTGGTGTAAAAATTAAAGTTGTTGAAATATGTATATATATATATATATATAAATCTGAAGTTAGGAACAAAAAGTCATTATTACGTCGCTTTAACAGGGAAGTGCTTGTTGCTACTTGGTTGCTATAGCAACAGGCTGTCGCACTCGGTTGGACTGGAGTGGATGTTTTCATCGTGGCTGAAATTAGCGATTTTACGGAGGATTTGTCTTTTTTTAAAAAGTGTTCGAGTAAGTCCTCTCTACTTTCTGCTTAGTTATATGTTTTCCTGTCATGAATTTCTTTCGTGTAAAGTCAGCTGGTTATTAAGCCAGCACTAACGACCGTAACGTAAGTGTATCGGAACAAGTTAGCAAACGATTTGAACGGTAACGTTAGTTAACATTTAGCATCACAATCATATAACTTTCTCCCTGCTCTCAGATGACACGTTAGAGCCGAGCCATGAATTATTATTTATTTATTTATTTTCACATTATATTAACAATACATTAAGTTTTATTTGTATGTTGACCTTACAGCTTTACTTTAAACCCCCCATATTTAGCATTTATAAACATAATTGTATAAACGATAAATGGTTCATAAAGTAGTTGTAAGAAGATATAAGTTTATTAATATAGCTATTTGTCAACAATTGTAACTCCTCCTGTGGTTACACATAACTGAGCGCTGGTATGTAAACAGATAATCAACGACAATATTGTTAAAAAACAAACAAACAAACAAAAAAACAACAGCAACAATAAACAGCAATAATAATATTAAATATGTCTTCAAATGAGAAGTTATATTTGTTGACAAATACAGTACATTACCGCTTTCCTTACAGTACATTTCCTTACCGCTGTCGCCAAGTGCTTGCTCATGGGGGAATTGTTGGGTCTCTGTATATTAAAGAGTACGGTCTTGACCTGCTCTATGTGAAAAGTGCCTTGAGATGACTTCTGTTGTGATATGGCGCTATATAAATAAAAATTGATTGATTGATTGATTGATTGATTAATAAATACTTTAAAAGTCCTTATATCTCTTTATAACTACATTTTAACGTGTTATAAACCATTCATTAAATGTTTATACACTGCTTATAAATGCTAAATTGGGGGGCTTGTGAATTGGAAATCTCCCTATATCCCATTTAAAGTATTTAAAAAATCTGTGATAGTGTTGTAGGAGTTCAACATTCATGTCTACGAAGTATCACCACAGTCTGTCTCTCTGCTCAGAGACTTGTTCAAATTCACAAATTAAAACTGTATAATTTTACCTGGCCTGCGATGCATAGAGTGTGGTTATTGTCCCTCTGTGTGACAGATAACAACGTGGAGACACAGATGGAGACCTTCTCACAGAGTCGAGTCAGCGGGGGACTGTGGAACACCCCCAGAGCCCCCCAGTACAGCAAGGAGACCCAGGATATGCTGAAATGTGAGATGATGCTTTTGTTGGTGATGGTTAAGTGTAAATGGGACCAATACATAGTTGAAATTATATATATATGTGTGTGTGTATGCAGATATACTTTCCAAACTCACTGTAATACCACTGTAATCACTCTCTCTCCTGGTGTTCAGTAATGATGCAGGAATCAAAGCTCACCAACCTTCAAAGAAAACAGATCAACGAATGTGTAAAAAGTGAGTTTGAGGCCTACGGATGACAAATCGCAATGCACTAATTAAAATACACAATTTCTCAATGAGCATTGAACTGACTTTGCTGCTGCGCTACTCCCTCAACACATTATCTGAAACATTTAGCAGTGCCACATTTTATATGTTTGCATTAAAAACTTTTCCCTCACAGATGGAGCAGCTTTGCCACCGACTTCTGACCTCACACAGTCAGCTACTCCACCTCAGCCTAAAACCAGGACATCTGTCCAGAAACGCCTGCCAAGCAAGCCTCAGAGGCGCAGCGCCGACTCTTGTCGTTCTGGGAACAGCTATGTCAGAGAAAAATTCCGCCCCGGTCCCATACGTATGTTACTGAAGCTGACACTCTTAGTTGACACCCGACATTTATGTGTTCTTCTAACAGGCCTATATTTCAAATAATTCCATCACTAAATGTGAGTAAATTTGTAGTTTTTTTTTTGTTTGATTTTCTGTTTCTCCAAAGAAATATTCAGTCTTCTTGTCACTCTCTTTGTTTCACTTGTTTTTTTTTAATCTAGGAGACTTAGAAAAAGAGAAGAGGAGGCTTCAAAATATCCTGGCAACAGGACAAGAAGAGCCCACAGCTGCATCTTCCCAGAATGATGCTGCATGTCGTAACCCTAAAGTGACGCAGGAGAGAGACAAATATCAGGAAGGTGAGGCTGACTGACTGCAGAGAAAAACATTTGTGGAGAAGTTACAGTGACAGCTATAAATTGAGCTTATTCATTTCACCCTGACTTAAATTCTGCTCGACCTCATATATAAAGTGCCTCTTAAATAAGTCAAATGCTGATGTGTTTGTTTTGCAGTACTGGATGAAATAGAGGAAAGAAGACAGTTTCTGGCAGACATGGCCTCTCTGGGAAAGGAAAAGCAGTACATCAACATCATCAACACTGAGATATCACAGGTAAACAAACAACAATATATACGTTGCTCAGTTAAAATCAGTCTACAGTGCACATTTTTAACCGCAGTGACTAATAATGACTTCAAATCTATTGGACATGAGTGCACTGATGCTGTTAGAAAACCCAGCTTCATCTTGCATAAATATCAGATTGACATTTTACTCCCATCCAGAAAATCAGAGAGCTGGAGATGCTGGATAAAACCCGCAGTCCCCAGAAGGCTGCTAAGACATCTGAGAGGAGGGTGGAAAACGCAGAGACAGGAGCAGAGAAGACTGACCACTGCTGACCAGACAGGTTTTTGTCAGCTCCTTTGAACTCTTCACTTGAAAGTCAGGTTCAGGGAATACACCTTTGAACCCATTAAAGCAGCCTTCTGACTAAAATTGAAACTTTGCACGGCATGAGTCGGGTGTTATACGAGTGTGAAAATGATGTTTTTGCAGAGGTTACAGCCGACGTGTTGCAATGTGGTTGGATTGTATAAGCGGCTGAGGTGTGATAGCAAAGCAGTGTTCTCAGACAGTGAAAGCATTAAATGTACAAGAAACATGAACTACTTGCATGAATTTATTTTATTCGTCTGTCTTCCAGTGTCAGTATTTTTTTTAGAATCCTGCTGCCGTTTTAGGACGATGAATAGCTGACAGAAATGTGGCGCTGCAGAAGCCCTTAGTTTCAGCTGGACAGGAAGACAGGCACAGAGCAGAAACACACAACAGATCTCAAATGGAGGATAAATACACTTAGACGATCTAAACGACAAAACAATTACAGAATGAGCAAACAGACATTTACATGAGCTCGGACAGATGACATTAATCCACATGTACACAATTAAATTAATGGCACTCGTACAAAAAGGTTGTTCCTATCCACTGTTAAGGCAAAACATGGAAACACACAGAAAGGCGTAGTAAAATATAAATTAATGATTGCATATTCAGCTTTTCCCCAAAAGTTAAAACGCTTATAAACTGTTTTTTTTTCTACAGTTGTTAAAATATATCTGCCTTTTCTAATATTCACTATTGCATGTGTGACCTTTCATGTTAATAAAACTTTCTAGCAGTTTAATACTTTCTCTAACGCTTTCCTCCACGCCTCACATTTTCTAAAATCAACCGCTTTTTTTCCAGACACACTCATAAATACTGTATCTACGTTCATCCACGGTGTCTTTGATGATGAATTTACATACATGATACCGTTGCAGAACTATCGCTGAAGAGACTAAATACAAGGAGACCACAAATGATCCTATCATAGCAGCTAGAGGAGCTCAGGTATCCACTGTTGATTGATCATTTCAAGGGTAGAGGTTGCAAAATTTAAAGCAACGTTTATTTAAAAAAAAAAAACAAAAAAAAAACAACATTTTACTTTCACTAGTACCACAGGCTCAAGCAAGACATGGAGTAAAACCTTCTCACATATCCATCTACTGACCTTTGGACACGAGGAGCAGACGAACAAGTCGGGATGAGAACTTGATGAGGAAGAACATGTTAAACCTAAATGGATATCAGGGATTAACTTGCATCCAGCTGATGAATCTTTGTTGAACTTTGATGAAGGCAGGGATAGTGAAGCAACGACATACAACAAATCAGTGCAGTAATTTAGAAACCTACTCTATGCTTCACTAGCTTGAATGGTCGAGGAGCTTACACGTACGAATGCATTCGCTCTTAAAGCACTTGAGTTGTTATACTGTCTCTTTCAAAAACACATAAAGGCAACTTAAAACAGACTTTTTTTGGAGGAGCATCAAGTAAGACGTGAGCAGGGTGGATTCTGGATTGCACTTCAAGTTATTAGTATCAGTTAGAGGAGACTTCATCTTTTCTCCTTGACCTGATGTTATTTCTTCTCTCACATCCTTTTTGTATTTTCTTTTTAAAATAGTCTCATATCCTCTTGGAGGAGAATGTGTCCTTTCTCAGCTGTTCAGCTTTTCTCCTTGCGGGGGCTGGGGCTTTTACCAGGTTCTCCTTTATGGCTCAGCCGCTTGAGAACCTTGATGGGTTTGAATTTTGCCCCTTTTTTCTTCTGCTGCTGCTGCTGCTCGCTGTCCGGATCCTTATGGAAGTCTGATGTGGATGAAAAAGGAAAAATGAAAAGGTAAAATTAAGATATGCTTCACATGGCACATAGGACACATCTCTCTAGTGTGATTTTTATCTCTTGTCATTTTTTAGTTTAAATCTCTTGGTCTATAAATGTAAAAAAATAATGGAAAATGCTGATCATAATTTTCTTAAATCCACAGTGACGTCTCCAAATAGCTTTTTGTCCAACCAACAGTCCAAAACTCAAAGCTTTTCCATTCACTGTCACATAAGAATTAGAAAAGCAGCAAATCCCCACACAAGACTTAACAGATTGCTGGCATGTCATCCTACCTTTTTTCTTCAACATGGCTTCCATTAGTTTATCCTCCTCTTCTTCCCTGTGACAGAAGAGCTGTTAGATTGCTGGTAGTTGCAAAGTATCACCTGTTAATACACTCTGGTTCATTGCACAGGTACACTGTAACTGCCGCTTATTGATTACCTCTGTCTGTCCTGGTCCATGTTGTTGACAATTTGGTTTCGCTCTTCAATGATGGTAACGAGCTCAGCCATGAGCTCTTCCTCCCGGTTCTTGTCCTCACCAGTCCAGTCTTTCTCTGAGGAAGGAAGGGATGATGGAAGATTTAACATAGGGTTTCTTCTTTCAGTTGTTGTAACATACCAGGTGATTTCACAAAGTTAATATCACAACAATAACAAGTGTGCTGGCATTTCATCAACAGAAAGTCCTCTCTTGATCAGTGTCGGACTAATCAGCGTATGTTAAGTACTACTTGAGGGGTTTAGTTCCTGTTAATAGCACAAAAACAAAGATGTTATAGAATATAATGAAGCAAATGCTGTGTAATTGTGTAAGTTTTATTGAACAGGGGTGGAAATGCTGTTGTTTTCTGTTCCAGATAAGACTATAGTGGTTATTGTTTAATGTAATCTGTGTGTCCATGTTACACACAGATTACATTACAATAACAGGTCAAATGAAAAGTGGATGTGGCGGTTTATTGCTTTGTAACATGAGTCAAGTATAACAAATAAACACATGAGGCCATTGAATCTGACTAGAACACACCTGGTTTGTTGAGAAGACACCTCAGCTCGTACTCCACATCAGCTTGCCTCTCCTCCAGATTCTGCTGCTTCGCCCTGCAGCACACACACACACACACACACACACACACACACACACACACACACACACACACACACACATTACAAACTGGTAAACTTTGATTTACTTTTTTGAAAACTAGTCTTTTTCCAAAAAATATAATGATGTGAAATAAAAAAGGCTGCAGAGGAAAACATCTCATTCTCCATAAATAACTGAGCTCAATTTTTCCCCACAGTCTGGTGGTTATCTGCACTGAATATGTCAGTGCTGACTGAGCAACCCAAATTCAGTTTTCAAGGAGCCCAGCACATGCAACATACTCGTGCATGACAGGATTTTCTGGAAATTTACAAAAATACTGCAGCAGTGTTTGTAATGTACTGACCATGCATGACTAGTCAGTTTTTTTTTTATTTCTTGTTTTCGAACATTTTGATACTGTTTTGATACTAAAAGTAACTTCCAGTCAACATTGTTGTTTCAGGAACTGCTTCAAATTTGCATTGTCATAGTCATGCGGATGGAGTGTTACTCTGATGGCTGACTGGTATTCAAGTCCCATGATTCTAATGTTTTCTTCCTGCTGCAGTCTGATACTTACGTGTAGACCAGCTCAGCTTCTCGTCGGACTAATAGGTGTTTCTCATGAATGAGGGTGAACCAGTCCACCAATAGGTGCTCCTCATCCTCATCTGAAAGCACAGCAGAGGAACACACATATATACTTAGTATAGTATAGTATAATAGTAGTATAATACTCACATATAATTACATTTATAGTATTACCTGTTGGTCTTTCAGGCAAAATCCAATCATCTTGGCTTAGTGACATTTTATCTCGTTAGAAATCTTATTATATGTGTATAAGATGAACTAATATTGTAAAGTAATATATCTGTATTGTTTCAATTTTGCATATAGAGAAACTTTCCTCTGCACAGCATGTGGGGATAGTTTCATATCTTTGAGTTGTTACATATTAAAATGAAAAATTACAACCAGTACAATTCCCTTAGGAGCACTGTGATGTGATACCATTTGGGTTGTCTCTCAGCTTCTTCTCCAGCTCGACCCCCCTCTGCTCCAGCTCATCCAGCTGTTTCTCCAGCTGACCCATCTCTCCGTGGATGTCCTCCACTGGGATGTACTGATCTGACTGCACCTGGGTGAACATTTGGATGGGGTTAACTATTTGAGTACTTCTTCGACACATGCTCTCTATTTTGAAAACATATATTCTGTCTTGAGTTTTTGTACCTTGCGTTTGATAAGTGGGAAGCCGTGGCCAGGGGCCGGAGGTCTGGCAGGACGAGGGCCTTTTGGGGGTCTGGTTTTGGATTTAGCAGGGGAGGGAGAAGCTTTCCTGTTGAACGGATTCTCCTTACAAATCCTCTAAAATGAGAAAAGAGACACAGCTGGAATATAATGTGTAAAGTTTATTGCTTTATATTGCTTATCTGGTGGTGGTCTTATTACCTTGTTGTATGCAAGGCCAGCCCCTGAGGCCAATGGACTGGGGGTCGTTGTGGGTCGTGGTGGGGGGGCCCCAGCCCCTTTGGTCCCCGAGCTGCGACTGGTCTGTGGGGTGGCTGGAGCTGAGCTAGCGTTTGACGGCATGGGGGAAGGGGAGGGGCTCGGGGAAGGATGAGGCAGACGCTCGGTGGAGGAGGAGGAAGGGGAGGCTGTAGAGTTGCACGGTGAACAGATGGAAGGCTCTGAGACGCTTTTGGTGAAGGAGTGTTCCTGGTCGCTGCTGGCACTGCCACCCAAGGGGGGCTGGGAGGAGCTGTGGTCTGAGCCAGAGGACAGACTCTCTATGCTGAGAGCTGGAGAGGGAGAGCAAGAGGAGGGCTGAGAGTGAATGAGAACTGAGGAAGAAAGAGGGTTCAGTGAAAAACGAAGAGCAGAAATGAAATCAGATTTAAAATAGTTGGAATAGATTGAAATGGAGATAGGATGGGGAGGGAAGAACAAAAAAACAATGAATATCTACGACCAAGATCTCACTCTTCCTGTTTTTAGTCCATCAGTGTTTTTGATGCAGACAACGTTTTGTTCTGTTAGTGCTGTACTCTGAACTCCTGCACAGCTGAAGTGAAACAATATCTATGAGGTGGAAGTGCCAACTTTCATTTTTCGATTTGAGGTTGCAAGAATCCACATGAAATGCACCATGTAAGAACTGAAGCCTTTCAGTTATCTAAACTGTACATAAACTCACGATTACAGGGGAGTAAATGTAATTTTATGACTGGCTGCTAAATGCTAGGCAGGTGTAACTTGTTTCATAATTACTTCATGGACAATGCCAGTCATGCAGGCTTTTTAACAAATCAATCAGAAATACAGAAAAAAATGATGCAAATCAACTGTGTGGTACATTAGTGTGAAGCAAGAACACACTGATGAGCAGATGTGAAGAACCACTGACAACTACTGTAGTGCATCACAGAGGTAGGGCTGCAACTAATGATTATTTTCATTAACAATTAATTGTTCAATTATTTTATCCATTAATCGATTAGTCATTTGGTCTTTAAAATGTCAGAAAATAGTGAAAAATGTTGATCACTGTTTCCCAAATCAGCAGATGAAACCTAAAATGTCTTGTTTTGTCCTGACCAACAGTCCACAACCCAAAAGATGTTCAGTTCAGTATCACAGAAGACTAAAGAAACCAGAAAAGACTCATATGAAAGCAGAGAATTTCAGCATTTTTCTCTTTAAAAATTACTCAAAACAGTTGGTGATAAATTATCTGTCGATCGTTGGAGCTCTAGACAGAAGGATAAGAAAAACTTCAGTCAAGAAAACTCTTCAGGATGCACAGTAAGTGACGAGGCCAAAAACAAGACTACATCAGCATAACCTCAGAGGTTCACCACAGGAAATAAACCCCATGGTACGCCTCAAGAATTGAAAGGCCTGGTTGCAATTTGCAAAATAGTACAGTGAGTCTGTTATGAAACCAGCACTGTAGCTGTACAGCACCTAAAAAGACATTTTACCAGCACAAACACAAGCAAATACATGAAAACTCATGGGACAGCACTCGTCACATAGCAGGACAATAATCCTTAAAGCCCAGTTCAGACCGAAGATTCATGACGAGACAAGTTGAAACTTGCAACTACTTGCAATGCACCGGTCTGAAAAACCTGCCAGTTTACACCAATGTGACTAGACGAGACAGTGTATCGTTCCCAAGGCAATAACTCTGTACTTCTGTTCTATCTGGCAGCTTTTCAGGCTTTTTTTTTGTAGCTGGATATAATTTGTAGCATCTTAAAATATGAATGATAGTGATAGTGAGTTACTTGCTACAGTTGCATTTCTAGTATTGATGAAACGGCAAAAGCATGAAAATACAAACAAACAAAAAAAAGAGGGTCAAGGCTCTCTTTTCCTCCGTCCAAAACTCTGCCATTTCAATCAGCTGACTTCGCTACAGGCTGATTGGCTGTTGAAGGTGAAGGTGACAGGTGACTTGCCTTATGTTCTAAAACCAGCCACTGGCAACGTGACAAGCACCGCCATCAGCCAGCTTCAGTCGAGCTGAGACGGGCCGGTTCACACTGCTGCTGCTTTTCCCCACAACATTCTAAAACAGTTTCATCTCATCGTGAATCTTTGGTTTGAACTAGTCCTGACATACAGCCTATGCACTCAAAGAGGTCTAACATTAAATTACATTATCTACTGTGTTTACATTCATTTCTCCAATTACATTTGCTCCAATAAACAGAAGAATGTATAAAAATAGCTATAATTCTCACATAAGATGGATAAAGTTGTGAGTACAGACTGACTGAGGTGAGATGGTTTCACAGTACAGGTGCCCTCTTTGCATTTCATTGCTATAGAGGAACAGAAGGCAAAATGAGGTACCTTCTCAGGGTTTGTACAATGCAATGCTGTGGCTAGCTGACATTTCCTCACCTTGGTTACCGGCAGGTGGCTGCGGAGCGCGCGGTGCCGGCCGTTTCTTGCTCCTGCCGCTCCCTGGGCTGGCAGAGCGGGACATGCTTCCTCCATTGGGGGGGGTGTCTGCACCTGTGGCCTCAGCTGCCTGAGTGATGCGGTACCACGGGTGAGTAGCCGCCAGTGTGGGTGGAATCGCACTTCCTTCACTCCCCTCTTCTTCCTCTGCCTCGTTTTCATCATCGTCGTCTTCGTCAAATGGGTTGGAGGGCGGAGGTGGCGTGCTGGGTCTGGAGCCCTCGCCTTTGAGAGAGGACAGAGAGCCTGCATTGGGAGGTGTTGCCAGTCCTGCGGGGGGAGGGGGAGGGGCTTTCTTCTTCTTGTGTTCTGACTGGACCAGGGCGAGCCAAGGCGGGTCTTTGGGTTTATGGGTGCCACTGGACAGGCTGGACAGTGAAATACACAGATAGGGATGGAGGGGTTACAGAGGGTAAGACAGCACGATACATCCAAACAGAGGGTCAAATGATTACATGCTGTGACAAGATGCTTTTCAGTATTCAGACAGAAAGCAGATGATGATATGATTGAGGTAGATGAAATGAAAGAAATGGACAGGAAACAAGGTTTTAATAGAAATTCTGTTACCTTCCAGGAGACTGGGATCTTTCTCGAGGTTTGGGAGGAGTCGGAGGCTTCTGATGTTCACCTGTGATTCCAGATAAAATGTCAGGATGAATATCAACAAAATTCTATTTTCATCTTCACAATCGTTTACATTCTGCAATGAGAACGCACCGACTATAAGGCTGTCTGCTGTGCGTGGTAGCCTGACCCGAGGGCAAGGGCGAGGAGGAGGGGCGGGTTCAGACACCCGGCGGGGAGCCGGCACTGGCCGACTGACACCTTCCTGATGACTGACAGGTGCAGAAGGGATGTCCCCGTTGGCCTTGTGTTTGTCTGGTGTTTGAGTGTCTTCCTCTTTTACTCCTTCATCCTCCTCCTCCTCCTCCTCGTCGCTCTCGTCAAAAGGGTTGGGAGGAGAAGAAGAACGTGGTTTCTCCTCTGTCTCTTCACTCTCTTCCATCTCTTTTGTGTTTTCTAAAGAGTCTGCTTTGTTTGTTGTAACAGGAGTGACTGTGACAGAGTTGTTGGCGGGTGCGTCAATATCATTTGCTCTGTTCACTGGGGGTGGAATCTTTGTCTGGTCCCTCTCAGAGGCCGAGGTGTGAGGGGTCGTGCTGCGACCAATCCTGACAGACTGAACTACAGCAGGTCTCTTACTAAGATCTGGCCGGCCATTCTGATCGGCTAAAATATGCCTTGTGAGGTGATGTGTACAGACCAACGCCCCAGAGTCGCCTCCTAATTTGTAGGATCCAGGAAGCAAAGTGCTATGACACTCGGTGCACCTGAGAGGACAATGACACAGGAGGACAGTAAGCTCTACAACAGGTGATAGATATTGTTGACACAAGATGATCACAAGCACAAATGTGCAAGCACAAAATAATACACACAGTAATCTGGTATTCCTTTATATGTGCAAAATCAAACTGTTGATTAATTTCTTTCTGCTGTTAAAGTTATAATCCTTAAGATTTTTATGACATCAACCCCATTTTAGATGCTGTTTATGGTTAGCATTTTTTAGGCAAAAAGCCATTCAAGCCACAGTGAGCAACAAGATAAATAGCTGCAGGTGACTGGCTGCACAACTCTAACTCCTCCACAAGGTAACTAATGCCTTTTACTGCTGTTGTGTGGAAAACCACTCACACAGTTTGCAGCATGAAATCAGATTGGGGTTGCTTATAGCATGCATGGATGTATTCAGCCATGATGGCACAATGACGTCTTTATCAAAAGAGTACTCCACTGTTTTAGCACTGCACTACTATAACACTGTCAGACTCACAATGGATGGTTTTATAAAAAGGAGAAAAGTCGATGCAGCTGAACCAGAGATATCATTCTTCTTCTGTGTCAAAACCTGCTGCCAGCATTAATTACCCACACAACAACTCAACTCGATTCACTCGTGTGTACAGATTCAGGTGTGTTAACAGTAGCTGCTAATGTAGCCTTGCGCTGCTAGCCTCAAGCATAGTTAAGGAGCGGGCTACAGAGGTCTGGTAGCTCACCTCTGTCCAACTCCACACCCCAGGATTTTTTTTAAATTTTCAAACTTGTAGTCTTCAGCGCCAACCAACACAGACTAATGGAAATATTTTAACATATGCAGTAATATTTCTTTGTAAACAGACTTTGATGTGTAAAATCAGTGGAATTCCCCTTTAATATGACTAGAGTTTGTTTGGCTGCATTGTTAAGAGATACATCCGTTTCTCTTGTATTTCAGTGTTTGCTGCAGTGTTTAACCACACTTGCTGTTACCACCAGTAAACAAAGGTGTTGCCATATCAACCAGGACTGAAATTTCAGGGATTAAAACTTCAAGAAACTTAAAAGAGTTTTCATTGAGTTCTTACGGCACCACAACATAATTCACTCATGGTTAAAAACAGTGTGTGAGACACACAGTAGTCAGTAGCTGCAGTGTTCACCTGAAGCAGTTGCGATGGTAGAGCTTGCCGTCCACCAGAAACCTCTGCACCAGATGGACGTGTTTTTGACAGGCGGCGCAGGTGCTGCTGAGCGTGCTGCGCTTCACCGCTGCAACCGCTTCTATACCTGCCTCGGCAGGTTTGTTCAGCTAGTGCAAGCGACCGGGACGTTGTTTGAAGGGAGGGGACATGGTGGAGACGTCGGGGGGGAAGGGGGGAGATGGAGAGCAATGGGGGAGGAGGGGGGAGATCAAACACGGAGTCAGGATTTGAGGATGTGGATTCTTCTGTTTAGCTTGCTACATCTACTTGTTATGGTAACATCTACTCTCATTGATTCATTACTGCATTTCTTTTTAATTTTAAAACATCATCTGATTGATATAAAAATGTAGGTCATGATAAAAGTTTTTATTAGTAAAAAATCCAAACAGCTTGGGTTAGTACATCTGGGAGTCATATATTTTAGATATGATGGATATATTGTATCAGGCATTTGGGCTTTTTATTTGAGTTGAATAAATAAAGGGGTTAGCAGCAGCATATTCAAAAACTTGGCACACAGTGTTAGGATAATACAATGTTAGTCATTTATGTACAAAAGGTGGTTAAAAAAGACTGACCTATCTGTTTTTGCTTTCACCTCCTAGCCCACCCACCACCCCCATCCTACTGCCTAGGCTCAGGACCAGAGAGTGGAGGGGGGATCAGATGTGAGGAGGAAGAAGAACAGGAAGAGGAGGGAGTGGAATGGATTTCCATCTAAAGAGGGGGGGGAGGGAGGGGGGCGGTTGAAGTTGAAGAGGAGGATGCCAGTACATGGGAGTACGGGGATGGAGGAAAGAAGTTGAGGGCATGCGAAAGAAAAGAGAGACAGGATACAGAGGCTATCTTTATAGACTTACTCTACCTCTGTTGTTTTGCTTTTCCCCTGCTGTGCAACACAAAGCCCACGCAGGGAAGTAGTAATTATAAAATACATTCGTGCTTATTGTACATTGTTGTACTGAAACGGCAGGATGGGATTTGTATTGTACAGATGTGTTGATTCAATACCCCCAAACAACACATGCAAAATTATACTTATATCTTCCAAGGCTTCGGATACACACCAATATAGTATTACAGCATGTGAGGTTTCAGTGTGCTTATCCAGTCCACTACAGGACTTCGTTAATAAAATAAAACCTGAAGAATAAATTAACATGCAGCTGCAGTGGAAACTTCATGCAGAGCTTGTAGAGTTTAGTGTGGCCTTAAGATTACCAGGCCGCAGAAATTGAAGAAAATCTGAACACATGCATGAGGGTGATTCCTGCTGGTCTCTATGTACATTCTCCTGGTGCCAAGTCTTGTTCTTACCTCAGACTCAACCGCTTTTTCTTCTAAAGGGGTTGGAGGCCTTTTCTGGGCTGGCTCATTGTGACTGACCGAACTAATCCTCTTCATACAAGGAGGGTTTGCTGCAGGAGAAGAAGTCATCAATTAAATTATATAAACTAACTATAAACTATGTAAGTTAAGCTGCTCTATGTCAAGATGTGCGGGGGGGCTGACAGTGTTTATGGCTCTGAAATTATTATCAGATGAAAAACATACTAAATGTACATTTTAGTTAAGTAAATGAATAGATCTGTCAAATGTATAGTCAAAAATGTTTTTGTTTTTTTTTAAAGGGAGTTCACACTGCTGCAAGTGAAAGCCCCGATTCAGTGAACCAACCTTGAGACTTGTTATTGAAAAAGTTGTAGTACTGGGAGACGTAGGTGATGATGCTGAGCCTGTCAGGCACTTTCATGGAAACCATGTCCTCTGGGTCCAACAGGGCTGGAATTCCCAGCTGTGTTTCGGCCACTTCAAACGCCTGCAATGAATCAAAGAGGGGAAAAGGAGGCAGGGCGGAGCAGTAGGAAGGGTAGGAGATAAGGAAGATGTAGATAAGTATGGAGCAGAGGAACAATAAGCATGCCAATCCATGCATGCCAATGATTCTCAGTAAACCTTGGAGACTTAAGCAGACTATCAAACTATCCTTTAATCGTGCTATCCAACACACACACACACCCCGAGTAACATAACTCCGCTTCCAAACTATTAGCGTGTTATACCATCATCACTGGTTCAAAATGTCATGTTTTGTCCCTTTAGGATATCCATCAGTCACATGAAAAATTCCACTGAGGAAATGAGAATGTGAGTTAGGTTACACAACAACCCGGATACAATCCTTGGCCGTCACACGATACTGAAATCCAGCCAACAAACGCTACACACGAACAAGGTGGAACTAAATGAATCAAAATGCATTTTACTGCACTGTTTAAACAACACCTGCTTCATGGCTGAATAGTTCTCTCTTCTTGGTTCTCTCTTTGGTCTAATGACCTACTTTGCTGCAGTTTATTTAAAACAAATGAATGTTCTACACTAATGATGCAGGGTTTTCCCTGGATTTGTTTGAGACAAAGGTGGCAAAGGCTGGAGAACGTGCATGGTGTGGCGTACACAGTTTGTTCGCCCACCTTTAGAGTGTTGTGCAAAAAAATCATGATCCATAGGGATTTCAATATTATACCAAGATATATATATATATACAAAAAGATAAAAAATAAAGGTTGTGACAAAAGATGTTGATTTTGTAGGCCTGGCATGATATGCTTATCTCCTGGTTCAATACTATCATGATACTTGGGTACAATTTCCAGTCTCTTGCTCCAGTTCCATGTTTGCCAAACCATCCACTGATGTCCTTAGTCCACTGAAGTTCAATATGAAACAGAAATGGCAGATAAGATAAATGGTCTGCAGCATTTTTATTTTAAAAAGTTAACTGCATTAATTAATTAATTAATTTGAAAGCATCTTACAGTCTCCTGCTTGTATGGGAATAACAAAACTAGGTGGAGTCTGAGTGCTCTTAAGTGTTATTAACGTCCTGTCTCCAGCAGCCTCTCTGCTGCACCATTAGTTCCGGGGAAAGACATCGCTGTCCAAGACGCTGATCAGGCGCAGGGTTTATGAGGTGAAACAGACTGAGCACCGACTTATGTCCTTCACCTCAGAGTTGGTTTAAGATGTTTAATGCTGCAGTGTGCGTTGGTCAGCCAGTCTTGTTTGTTACTGCTGATCGCTGCTCTACTCTGCTAACGTTAGTCTCTGAGTGACGGCGTAGAAAGTTCACAATAAACTTCATGTTCGTCTCGCAAAAGTAATTATTTAATCAGTAAATCAAAAAAATGCTTGCAACCACTGCATTTTTTGAAGATAAGCTACAAGATCATTCTAGCGTGTAAAAGCTGTAGACTGTCCAGGTGCTGCACTGCCCTCACAGTTGCGTTCAGCCTTTTTCGTTCCATCAATATCACTTTCAAAGGCGGTGGCCAGTAATGCAAAGGCAGCCCGCCTTTGAGTTTGATAGGCAGGGAAAACCCTATGGAGGGAAGTAAAACTTACAGTGGCTTTATTTGTACCTCTGTAACATAATTAATTGAGATTCTATTGTTAGCAGCAGTGTGTGAACTATAGTAGCAGGCTAAGAGATTAACATGTGAAAGCAGTCATATGAAAAGGGTCAAACATGGGTTGAGTGCCCTTGTATATTTCTACAGTATGAAAGGGGAATTAGTAAACCCTGGAGAGACAACCAGGAACAAATCTGAGAGGTAAAACCTGACATAGGAGCTTTGCATGCTCTCTACATTTACAGTCATACCTTATTGATACAGTGAATTTCTTGCTTTATTTAAAAACCTACAATGACAGCCAGCAGACTGGGAGTTTGTCTCTGGTGCTACCACCAACTGCTTCACTTCCCCTGAAAGCTGCATGATAAAAAGAATGTCAACAGCAGCAAAGACCTG
Source organism: Thunnus albacares (assembly GCF_914725855.1). NCBI lineage: Eukaryota > Metazoa > Chordata > Actinopteri > Scombriformes > Scombridae > Thunnus > Thunnus albacares. Next base: position 9,328,527 of record NC_058108.1, on the reverse strand, counting down.
CCAAAGCTTAGCTCAGCCTGAAAATGAGGAGACTCCCATTTCATCCCTCAATGTCCTGTTGGCTTACAGATGATGTGGAAAAACCCAACCAGAGAAACATGGTTTAAAAAGTTTTGAGCTGGTTTCAACCCACTTAGAATGTAAAGCTGCAAAATAAGCACTTTTGGACTTAAAATCCCAGATAGTCTCTCCACAGGCTCATGTCAAGAGTTTTCTCCTCTCTCCTCACCCTGTATGCTCTTACTTATTCCTAGTCGGGATTCATCAGGATTAAGTAACACGGTTCTCCACACAGACAGTCAAATACACTTAAGTCACACCCGCCGTGGCTGCATGTAACAAGGGTTAATTATTTTAGGGCTGAGTAAAGCACACGCATTAACAGATGCAACGGCTGAAGCTAAGTGACAGATAACAGTTAGGTGCACCAACAGGTGATTTAATTCAGCCACCCTTTAGGCGCAGAGGGGAAACACAGCATGGTGTCAGGCAAAATAACAGTATCATCCAACACAACATCAAACCTCAAAACATAAGGCTGTAAAATTGACTCACCAGTTGGTTGTTCTCGTAGACATTTTCTTTAGACAGCGAGCCAAAATCTCTGCAGTGACAAGACAGAAACAAATGTTAAAATTCAAAACAACATTTGAGATGAGGCTGCAGCTCAGCTCAGTACAGTCAGTGTACTGTCATACAGCTTGCAACAACCACAACTCATGGTATCTCCTTTTAGGGCAACACCATAAAGAAATAACTGTCCAAGCCATGCTGATACAGGAGAGAACTGTATTTAGCTCTCTGACCTATTTCCACTTATGTTATGAACCATCAAAACGCTATTATTGGCTTGACAGCATGACAGATGGAATTGGTGAGCAGTCATGCTTCACAACTGGTCCAGCAGACAACGGTCCCAAACCACACATAAATGATGACTGTTATGAAAAACCCGCAAGGACAAAAGGGAAGAAGCAGCGGCACCAAACAGGAGCGATGGGGTGATAATTACAAGGCTCGGCTTTGAAATGCCTGGAGCGAGGAACTAAAGCCAGGGTCTCACCAGTAAACATCCTGCAGTAAAAATGGAAAATGTCTGAGGTGTTTCCAGGATGACATTGTGTTTGTTTGCATAAGTGAAGGTATGTTGGCAAAAGTGTGTGGTAGTTTGAACAACAGTATGGCGGAAAAAACAGCACCATGTGGAACTCTCAAGAAGGAAAAACTCTCTGAATGAGCTCCGTGTTGGGAGTCGCACAAAGAGAGAAGTGTTCTCTCTAATCTAGTTCCCATGGTCACAAACACACTGAGCAGCGGCTCTAATATCAAGATCGTGTCAAAACAGGTCCGCTGTGTCAGATTTACTAACATAGCCAGCTAAAACAGTGGCAAATTTTTTTTAAAAAATGTTTATTTAACTGTTGTTTGGCATTTCGGACCTCACAGAACAGAGGAACCTGCCGACATTCACAAGGATGATGGAGTGTAGTGTGTAATCTGAATTGCGAACTTAATCCACTGTGACTCGAGTCTCACTCCAAGGGTTTATTTTGGGAAAGAGCACTGCTGACGGAAGGTGTGTGTGTGTGTGTGTGTGTGTGTGTGTGTGTGTGAGACATTGAAAATCCACATGATCAAAACCTGGATGGACCAGTATATCTGCTAAATCTGGTTCAGTCAGATAAAAAAAGGTTTGCGCTTACTTGTGAATATAGAGAATTGGGATTTGATCATGTCGTGACAGTTAAGTTTATAAATACCTCAAATACCAAAAATAGTTTTAGTAGAGGAGCAGGTGAGACAAACATGTGCATTCTGTAGACGTTTTAAGTCACTGCGGCAAAATGATCTAAAATGTCTGATAAAGTGTGAACAAGAGCTGCATATTAAGCACTATCGAATTTAAATGTGATTCTGATGGCACTGTCCCATGCACTTTGGTTAGCTAGGCCACAGACTATGTCCTGCAGTCATGATATCAAGTCCCTCTTCAGTGGGTTGAGTGACAGTTGGTCTCAGCTGAGGAAATTCAGATGAGGCCATTGCTGTACTAACGTCTCTCCGCTGCATCTCTGTAATGTATTTTGATGAGAATACATTGGCTGCAGAGCGCAGAGCAGCACTACAATGGCCGAGCCCGGCATTAGAGCTAAATCCAGTTTGACAGGCGGAGGTCTCAGCTGCAGATTAGCCTGATGGACTGTCTGTCTGGATCAGAGCGAGTTCGACCGGCCGCTGCAGCTACTGTACACAGAGAACTGAACAGGGAGGCATGCTGGGGCACAAATTGAAGAGGCAGAGCTGAAAAGCTTGGGTGTTTAGGAATTGTCCACTCTTGTACTTTCAGCTTTACTGCTGTGCTGTGTGTGTGTGTGTGTATGTAGATAAATTCCACTTCACTGACTTGTCCTTCAGTGAGTGGTCCAGTGAATGTTTGCTCCAGTACCATCCAAGCGTAGTCCAATTTGCTCACAAAAGTCGGGATCATCTGAGCGGTAGACAGCAGCATGAGCAAGACGCTTATTGTCTGAAATCATTCCGTCGCATCACATTTCTTCTCCTCCAGGACAGAGGAGGGACATAACATGCCATTTACTGGATGATTTACACAATCCTCCTACAACAATAAGGGTCGTTGAGTTGAGCTGTTTGCAGTAGGAATCAAACCACTAATCCTGATGCTGTCAACATCATGCTCTACCCACTGAGCTACACACAGAGCCACATTATGCTACACAGGAGGACTAGTGCTTTTCCACGGATTTGCATGTCTAATGTGAGTCATGTGAAGGTCAGAGTTTCTGTGTGTATTTCCTGTCACACTGCAAATAATGGAAACGCTTCAAATTAAATGATTCACCTGTCTCGATCAGCACTGCAACACCCTGCCAGCCCTGGTGAGGATCTAATACATGATGGCCCCTCTTATATAAGAGATGGAAGTGATGAGAGTGTCAGGCTGTGCCTCAGTAAACAACACATACCAGCAATGTCTGGTTGAACTTACGGAACTGTATGTGAGACTATCTATCATTTCCTCAACCCTGTTTTCATTTATTTTAATCACACTGAAACTGTGGCTGTGTAGAGTCTGATCTGTGTGTGTGTAGGTGTAAAATGCCTGGAGGAGGGGTGTGTTGTTACAGACATGTTACATGGCTTGTCAGACTGCGTTAATTACAGCACACTGGTCTCTCACTCTGTAATGTTGTATAAAAATATTATTACAGGTGCTTTTGGCTATGGTAAATATGCATGCACATTACTAAAACATACACACAGATAAAAACACAAATGGCAAAGTTGTTGCTTGTGTGTTTATGAAAAGTTATCTAACCACTGACAGAATCAGAAAATCTAATCTCATCTTTGTTGATAGGAGTCTTACACAATCCCAGTCCTTATAAAACTTACCATGAAATAATTTGGAGCATGATGTTCATGAGTTCAAACTGAGTGTGTATTTTGACTGGATTATCATTACAGTCTGAATACAAGTTCAAAGACAACAGTTAGCAGCCAGTCACTCCTAAAGCTGCATCTTTTGTGCAACATTAAGGTTGACATAAAATCATAACTGTTAACCTAGGTCTTGTTTCAATGCAGCTATCATCAGCACCATCCCTATCAGTAGCCCTTATGTTATTGTGTTATGTACAAAATCCGTTGTATTATTAGTAACTATAATACAATTAATAACTATGACAGTATATTATAACAGTGTTATACTATGAATAACAGTGTTATACAATTAGACGTCGGGTTACTTACATCAGCTCTGGTCTGTAACGGTGTATTATGGCACAGAATGCCAAACCGTCCCGAAAGGACGTTGACATGTCCTTTATTTCCACCTCATTGTAATTTTCACACTGTATCCGACACCACTCCTGCAGAGCCTTCAGAGATCCCATCATACTATTGTCATAGAATTCCAAGTATTCCTGTTAAATATAATCGATGGTTTTGTGTCCCAGGCGTGACAGGAGACAATACAAAGTCTCTTCTCCGGTCATACACGAGACATCGGCAGCGTTTCGGTGGAGGGACGACAGCCAGGCAACACCCGATGTCGGGATAAGTTACGTCACATTCATTTACAGCCAGTGAGTCACGTTAAAAACTTGTATGGTTTGCAAGCTAGCAAGATGTTAGCTTACTTTTGCAACTACAACGTGCATTATGCCCCCATTGTATCTGCTGTACGGAGGTATTCTGACAGCAATGGTTGTAATGTTATCCAATACCTGGAACTTTGGCCAGAACCCAGCAGATTAAAAACACAGCTGATATCTAAAGTAGATAACGGTATCTTGCCAAAAAAAGTTCTTGCCGTAGCCAACTCAGCTAAGTAGCTAATGTAGCCTGCTGCTAGCTTCTCTTTCCCGTTTTCTAGCGAATGAAGCTTGTCTTTGTCCGTTTAAAGAGACGATACCGTTTCGGTCGAAGCAGAGGTTACAATTTACTCCTTGTTTGAGATGAGCCGCCACACAGCTCTTGTTTGTTGGTGCAATGACGGTGCTTCGATTTAATGAGTGACCGTGTTATCTGGTGACTTTCGGCCGAATGTGTCCGTGGTTGTCGTAGTGACGGGCAGAACACGTAGGTGTCCTTCTATAAGCCTTAAATTCTCTTAAATTCAATGTTCAATACAATATATATTAGTCTAGTCCCTTTTATCCTACAACAAGAATCATACACCTTTCGTAGTTTCCTTTTATGTGGAGAAAAATATAGATAAGCAGAGCAGCTAGCATCTTATGAGAAATTTGACACTTATTATACAGGTTAATTAGTTGAATATGTGGGCACTTTCCGATTGAGGATAACTGTATAAAATCCCAAGATAGGCTAGAACTGCACTTCCAATTTATAGGCTAAGTTACACTTTGTTTCCCACATTATAAGAAACGGTGAATGCGTCTTGCTGAATACAATTTAATTTATGTAAACGGTTAGCGTAGATAATAAACACGGATGAGTATGTATTTAAAGATGGTAAAACTGAAGACTGTTGAAGCTGCCGTCACCACGAGCAACCACGACTCATTCTGCTGAGAATCACCAGTTAACTCGGTCACTCGTTAAACCGAAACACCTGCAATGGCGGTTAAAACTGCATTTAAAAAGTCTGTTGCTACTCGCGATGACACAATTAACTTAAAGCACACTGCAAATAAAATCATCACGGACGATCGAAGTTAATCAAAGCAGGCCAGCCCCGGTGCCAAGCTATCCCTGTTGCATTGATCCAAGCGCTGGCAGCCTGCCGACTGTCCTCCCCCATGGACACCCTGTCATGTTGTTGTTTCTCTTCGCGCCCAACAGATGGCTCCAACCACTGTCCTCCACTCACGCGATATGTTACAAAATCACGCGATAGTTGAGTACTTGTTTAGAATTCCCGAAAGATGGCGGCGCCTCCAGATGAGGCTAGCCTGCAGTCTCGCATCAGTAAGTCATCATACATTATGATATCCCATTAACGTTTGAACGTCAAGCGACAGGCGATACTCTGTTAAGGAATATAGATGATAAATTGTCAGTTTGAACTTTCCGCTGTCGGTCACAGCGCTCTCCCCAGGGAATAGATTTTTTTTTTTTGCGAGTGTCATCAAATCAAAAAGTGCAGTTGGTGACGAGGAACGAAACTCATTCAGATAATGTGTCACTTTTGTTGTAATGTGCTCATATGCGCTCTCACTGTGTTACCGCTGATAGTTTGAAGTTAGTGATGATACATGAACATGGTATTTTAATTAAAAACACACAGGAATGTCCAGCTGATTGCTAATCACATCGACTAGCTAGTTTAGCTGCTGACTGCTGACCAGAAGGACCAAGTCAAGCCACTTGAACGAAAGCTAAACCGAAACCTTGAAGTACTTCTTGTGCTACAACCGTAGAACACCGCCACATTTTCTGCAAACATGAGAAAGCTGTCTTCCTCTGCTCGAAACCACACAACTCATTACATATTGTAAACAACCAGAGCTTACAGCTGCAGATAGAGACTCACAGGCGTAATATAGGACTTGAGATTTAACATTAATCTTTTGCTCTTGTGAGTGTGCGAAGACATCACAAATCTTTACAGAATAAACCGATTAAAGAATAATAGGAGACTCGTGTGTTTTGTTGTTGCTGAATGTAAGGTCAGAAATAAATTTTCCTTTTACACAGACAAGGCCACCAACCCCCTGAATAAGGAGACTGACTGGGACTGTATCAAGGGTTTTTGTGATCAGCTCAACAATGAACCAGAAGGGTGAGGAAATGATGAAGAATGTAATGATGATGTAGATGATGAAGAAACATTTTAGAGTAGCTATTCTCACTGTCAATATAAAGGAAACGTGTAACTGATCAGCACTATGCTTGTGTTTGATGTACACAAATTGCTTTCATCCAGCTTAGCAGCTTTTAGAGCTGTACAGGATTTGCTTGGTAGAAAACATCCTATGAGCTGTGAAATATGTCGTAACTGCATGAAGCATGTCTGACCATTCTCATGGTTTTTTTTGAATGTCAAGGGTTTTGCCTCACGTGTTGCTAAATCATCTCTGTATGTTTGTAAAAAGTGTTTTTTTTTGGCATATTTCAAATTCACTTCATGCATTATTCTTGGCTTCTTTTTATGTCTGTCAGTAAATTTAAGGTCACAGTTTGTTTTTATTGGTCAGTCCCCAGCTTGCAACCAGACTTCTGGCCCACAAAATCCAGTCTCCTCAGGAGTGGGAGGCTATGCAGGCGCTTATGGTAAGAGATTGCCCAAGACCATTTTTCATCAAAACTTGTATGTTATGTGGCTAACAAGTGCAAAGGCCTGCAAAAGACCACATTAAATTCCAAGTGTCATTATTTTAACAATTTAGGGATTTTTTTGTGAAGGCTTGTCTGTAAAAAGGTTAAACCAACAACCTTTGAAAAATTCCCAGGTTCTTGAGACGTGCATGAAGAACTGCGGAAAGAGGTTTCACAATGAAGTGGGAAAATTCCGCTTTCTTAATGAGCTCATAAAGGTGGTCTCACCCAAGGTAATGATTCCTGTTTTCTATGCTGTCAAACCAGTTTGACTGCCACTTTATGTCTGTAATACTGTAGTTCTTTTTTTGTAGTGTTTTTTAACTAGTGGAAATAGCATTTTAGTGGCTGTAGAAACTTTAAGAGGATAGTTGAAAGTCAACTGTCAGTGTATGAATCTGCCTTCGTAGCTCAGGCTGTGGCAGCTAATGATATCCAGTTTGTAGTAATACCCTGTGATCTTCAACACACGACATAGTTCTAACAAGCATTAAAAACACACATGTTGTATTTAAGCTGCCAGTTTGTTTTAATACAGCCAAATCTCTGACCACAAGACTGTCCACCTAAACTAATGTCTGCACATCAGTATAATTACCTTTATATAATTTGTGACAATTAAATCACTTTCTCTTTCAAATATTTGATTGAAGATGATGAAGATGTCAAAGAATTACAGTATTTATCATTCTTTACTTAACAAATACCTGAAATATTACTTTATTTAACCATGTTTAATCTCCTGTCCTCTTCAGTACTTGGGTACTCGGGCTCCAGAGCCAGTGAAGAAGAAGGTTTTGGAAATGATGTTCAGTTGGACAGTGAGACTGCCAGAAGAGACCAAGATAGCGGACGCCTATCAGATGCTGAAAAAACAGGGTGAGTGCTCCGGACTTGTGAGGACATGAGTAACCGACAAGACAAAGGACTTTCACAAGTTCTTAAGCTTGACGGTTACTAATTATCTTAATAGTTAGAAATCTATGGTGTGTTACTCCATACAGAGTGGTTTGTGCTTGTGTTTTTTAGTTCCCTGTACCCCACTTATGTGTTTTGTGGTTCCCTATGTTTTCCTTGTTTTAACAAATAGTGTTTTGTACAAGTTTGTATCAGTTCTTCTTTTTCTGGTGATGATGAGTCACAAGCATGAGACTTGATGAGAGTCCTTAGTCATTCTTAGTTGAATGCAGTGCAATCTTAACAGTTGAGTTTCCACCAAAGTTACAGTTATCTTGAGTTACTTTAGTAGAGTCGTACTCATGCAGGGTTGTGTACTGTATGAGCAGTGCCCATTTGTGCCATATTGATTATTTCTTTCTGTAAAGATTTAAAGTAATCCGAAATCTTTGAAATATTGAATTTTCTGACTGCAGTTTGCATTAAATGACAGGTGAACAATTTTGCAAGTCTGTCATGTGACTATATGTCTTTTAATCTATGAGACGTCTCAAGTACAGTGTTATAGCTCCAGTATCACCAGTATCTTACGTCATTGGACAGTACTCCATGTGCCCTAAAATGTGGCTGTTCTTTACCAGGCGGAGGTGACCTAGATGCTGTGAGTAAGATCTACGTAGTGTGCTGTTGGCAGACAGTGTATTCATATAAGGTTAATAGGTGTCCTTGTACCCTTCCAGGCATTGTCAAGCAGGATCCTGTGCTTCCTGATGACAAGCCCCTCCCGCCACCTCCACCCAGAACCACAAGTGCCATCTTTGAGGATGAGGAGAAATCCAAAGTATGTAGTATGAGTGATGACGAAGTGCCAACCACCTTGAAAAGACGTCCAAAAGGACATAGTTGTATATTTTATCACTGTCATGTCAGTGATTTAAAAAAAAAAAAAAAAATCTTTTATTGAAGTGAAACTCGTGGGAAAATCATTAAACAGTTTACAAAAATTCTCTTCCTCTTGTCTTTCCTCTTCCCTCTCATGTCCTATCCTGTTTTTGTAGATGCTTTCTCGCTTATTGAACAGCACTCAACCTGAAGATCTAAGAGCAGCAAACAAGCTAATTAAGGAAATGGTTCAGGAGGTGAGTCATCAGCTTTGTTTTTACCCCAGGTGGTGTACAGTATGTGGTCTCACGTGCAGCTGTATTTGTGCTTGCCTATCATTGTGCAGAAACACCCAACTTACTTTCACCAATTGAGATATTTATTGTCTTTCACTGTAAAAGGCCTTTATCACCATTATATTTTCCTCGTATGGTGTCACTTTGGTCATAATCACATTGATGAACAAATTTAGTCAGGAAATAGTGCAAAAGTGCTGCAATTTTGGGATTTATAAAGGTTTTTATTGATCCGGGGCAATGTGTGAAATCCTGTCATTGTTTTTCCTAGGACCAAAAGCGAGTGGAGAAAGTCTCAAAGCGGGTGAACGCCATCCAGGAGGTGAAGGAGAGCGTGAGCCTGCTGAGCCAGCTGCTAGAAGGCTACAGCAGAGAGAGCTGCTCCCAGAGCAACCAGGAGCTTATTAAGGTCATCACAGCTCAGCACATTAAAACAAGCTTCAGCTACACGTTTACACTCCTGCTGGTAACACTCAGTAGAGGTGTTTTAAACATGTGTCTGTTTACAGGATCTTTACCAGCGCTGTGAAAAGATGAGGCCTACACTATTCCGATTAGCTAGTGATACAGAGGATAACGATGAAGCCTTAGGTAAGTTTGCTCATAATAAAAGGCAGAACAAAGCTCTCATTAAATCTTTTCCTCTTATGGTGTCAGCCTGACTCTAATGCAGGAGACTGGAAAACCCCTTTGGTGTTGCTAATACGTCTGTTTCCTGCTTACAGCGGATATCTTACAGGCCAATGACAGTTTGACGCAGGTCATCAACCTGTACAGACAGCTGGTAAAGGGGGAGGAGGTGACAAGTGATGGCATAACCATGTCCTCACAACAAGGTATGTCCACGCATTTGTGTTTTCAAGGTCATCAGTGCTTAATAATCTTTATTATTTTACAAATTCTCCAAACATTTCTGTAGACCAAGATCACAGATGGGTATTCTCTGTTCACATCAGGCAGCAGTAGTTCAGCACTTGTTGACCTGGCAGGGCTTAACGCATCAGCCAACACAGCACCGTCCAATCCAGAGCCCTCCAGCCTACAGATCCTGACTCAGAATATGGGCATCAGCCTCTTGGATGATGAACTCATGTCATTGGGTAAGCACAAAAAAGCTCATCTGGCTTGTAAACACAGAATTAGATTACTGATCTAATGTTTTCAAGAAGCCCAGAAAAGGTTGTATCAGCAGTTTAAGCACAGATCTGTGTGCGCAGCACAGTTTTGCCTTTTTTCCATTGCTAGGTTGTAGCCCTCCTGTTTCCTGTGCCTGGCTAAAACCCAGCATCTGCAGAGACAAGCCACACCTGGCTAGACCACAACAAAGCCAGACACATTCACAGCCTTCCTAGATTTAGTCAAACCTGTCACAACAGATCTTAGCAACAAATAGTTTTTGATTTTAATATTAACTAGTAATAACCACCAATTAACCTTTGTTGTTTCTGCTCTTTTAGGACTGAATGTAACTGAAAACTGTGATCCTCAGAACACTTTCCAGGTGGGACTTGTAAGATAATAGTGCACACGCTCACATTAAAGTCACTTTGAGTAGAATCTGAAAGTTTCCGACTTTGCAACACTTTTAGACACAAAAACTGTTACAAAAACACAAATTCGACACAGTGGCTTTAATACTGACAATGATATTATTTTCGGTCATCTCTTCCATCATACAGTCACGACATGCAAACTTTAACCCTTTGTTTGTTCTCCCAGTCCTCTGAGGGCACAGAACCATACACTTCATCAGTCTCAGCCGCAGTGTTGCTGCCGGCTGTGGCCCAAACTCTGCAGGCCCCACCAGTAGGGGGACCCACAGCTGCTCCCAAAGCCATGGATGAGCTAGACTTGCTGGGGAAGACGTTGTTACAGCAGTCCCTCCCTCCAGAGAGCCAGCAGGTCAAATGGTAAGATCAATCTCAGGGTTTATAAGGGACAAAAAACAAGAGACAAAATTAAAGCGTTTTTAATCTCTAGGTTCTTTCCTAATGGAAGTCTGTTTTTTGTAGTGCTAGGAATTGACAGAACTATCATGTAATTCTAATGAAGATCCATATTTTTCTCATACTTTAATGCTCCTGATCACTTTCCCGTTGTTACTCTTACATGCAGGGATAAACTCCAACCTCAGTCAAGAGTCCCCTTACGAGATCTCCAGACAAAGTCCAGCACCAATTCTAGACCTGCTGCTACTCCATCCACATCCTCCTCCGGGCCGACATCCAGCCTGGCTGCGCATTATGAACAGCCTGACTCTCTCCTCTCCAATCCCGGTCTCACAGCTGCTGAGAAATGCTCGTTACCTGCTGCTGACCTCCACAACAACATCTCTCTAGCTGACGTTACAGTGCCTCTGGAATTAATCAAACCAAGTAAGCACAAGTCAATCAGAGCAGTCACTCTGGGTGTGTAAATAAGTGTAACAAAATGTCATTTTTAAAGTTAAAAAAGTCACTTTCTCTTCATCATGTTCTGTTGTTTTGTTTTTGTCTGCATATGTGTTTCAGGTAGCTTGTTACCAGTGACTGTATTTGACAAACACAGCCTCCGGGTTTTGTTCACGTTTGCCCGTGACTGTCCACCATCACGGCCTGACATTCTGGTTGTTATCATCTCCATGCTGTCCTCAGCCCCCATTCCTGTCACCAACATCCGCTTTCAGGCAGCTGTACCCAAGGTAGGGTCATGATGACAGACGCACCTAGCAGTCAAAGATACCATCACGTACCTGAAGGGTTTCCAGTCCAGTCAACAAATATTTGACTTTTCCAAATGAGCCTCTGCCTACTCTGTTTATCTCAGTATTAGAGTGTCATGTCTGAACATTCAATTAGGTGGAAACTATATCTGTTGACTAACTGATCAACTGTGGATATCACTTGTTAATGTGGTTTTCATGTGTGTGGTTGTCTACGTTGCCTAGGTGATGAAAGTGAAGCTGCAGCCTCCCTCTACTACTGAGCTTCCAGCCTTCAACCCCATCCTGCCTCCAGCCACCATCACACAGATTCTGCTATTGGCTAACCCTCATAAGGTACTCTGTCACATGACCACTCCAAGTATCATACGGCCTGCCTGTCAGAGTAGGGCTCAGTTCAGGACAGTTGTTGTGTTTTTACTACAGTTCCATGAATGTCTTTGACAATAGTGGATGAAGGAATTTAAGGAAACCATAGAAACACATAAGATGGATAATAATCAAATCTGGGGGTCAAGAGTGCCTGTTGATTTCTTGCTGGCATGAACAGTTTTGGTATCGCTTGTTCCAGCTTTTTATTGAAGCTACGGCATATGATGTTTACACTGAGTGAAATATTCAAACCCAAGACTCCATGTTGTTCATGGTTGCACCTTCATTTGGAAATATTGTAGATGCCTTGTGCATCATTTTAAACATATTTCCCCAAAATTCAGATAAACATGTTTGATAATATGTTTGTTTGGAAACTTGTGGATCTCCACTAAAATTTAACATAAAATCTGCTGTACAGCATGAGTTTGTCATGATTCATTACAGTTTTTAATGACTCTGAGTTTTCAATGCTGTTTTTCATTAAAGACACTGAAATAAATAATAAATAAATACACTGCATCTAATTAAATGAGCACTTGACTTATTTATAAAACCACCAGCTCTATGTCATCAGTGCATGTTATACACACCGATAAACCTCTAATGACCTTATAAATTAAGCGTCAACTGAGAATCACCCACCACTTGTGATGTAACATTGTACTGACATTTGTTTCTCGTGTTTCAGGAAAAAGTGCGTTTGCGATACAAGATCACGTTCAACCTTGGGGACAAATCTCATGATGAATCTGGTGATGTGGACCAGTTCCCACCTCCAAACACCTGGGGGAACCTTTAGTGAGGAGGAACCACCCTCCTGTCATCTGATCTGCTGCTTCCTTTTAGATTTAGGTTGAAGTTGTCCCTTATCGCTGGCTGAGGCAAGACGGCCTCTTGACACTTCAGTGGTTTCATACTCTGGCTTGGTGATACAAACTGACATGAGACCAGTTGTGGGAAACGGCTTCTACCTTGTGCCTTCCTGTCCTTATCTGATCATCTCCATGTTCCTGTGTTTTGTAGCTACCTTTTCTTCTTCCAGCCAGTCCAACGTGGTGATATAAAGCAAACTGGCAAAAACATTGATTCATTGCAGTGACTTTTGGGAAAACAAGTTGAGCCTTTTAGAAACCGAATGTGTGCATTTGGCTGATTTACATACTGTTTAACATTCTTCTTAAATGTCTTATGTGGATCACATTTAGAAGACATAATTTCTGTTTTTACAAACACTCAAACAAAAGCAAGTGTCATATGCACACAGAGTCGTATACAACAGCCAAAAACCCAATGTGTTTAATTTAGGAGATGCAATAGACGGTATTTTACTTGATTAATCTGTATTGAAAGTCATTTCCTATCACATGATAATCAGTTTCAGAGCTGCTGTTCAAGAAAGAGGTGCAACAATGAATTTAACAGTTAAATGGTATCATGCTTAACTTACTAGCAAACCAGTTAAATGTACTGTGATTTAGTCAAACACAGATTTGCATAAGGATATGATGAAATCCAAATGTAATCATGAGAATCAAATTGGCGTATCTAAGGAGCCGACCAACATAACGATTTGGTTTTATTATTTGTGTTTTGGCATAATTCCAGTTATGTTGTGTGTGTCTAAGATGTGACATTAGGGCTTTTTCAAAGCAGATGTTTTGATTTGTCATAGAGGGAAAAGCACAGGTGTCACTAATAACATTAACGAACGCTCTGTTCTATTAATTAAGCTGTAACAGCGTGACAGTGAGGCAGCATGTACTACTCCAGGACTCTGATACTGAAGCAGCTTAACGGAATTCAGCATTCATTAATTTTATCATTGACACCTGTGCTTTTCCTACTATGATGTGTCAGAATGTGTTCAGTATAAAAGGCAAATGAAGGAAGGGCACTAAATCTCTGCCCCTTTACAAATGCTGATTTCTTTTTTCTCTTTTTATTGTTTATTATCTTTTTTTTTTTTTCAAAAGATTTGTAACACTTTTCTACATTATGTTTCACTCAGGATTATGATTTATTTTACACAACGTGAACTATCATGCACTTATTTTGTTTAAATTTTGCACATGAGACATTCCCTTTCATAGTATGTTTGTCTTTTCTCATTTGCTGCCTTTCTGCTGTCGATTGACCCAAAGAGTGGACCAGAAGTCCTCAGTTGACATTGCTGACATCCGATTTGATTCTACCACATGTGCCTGAGATGAAACTCTTAATTTCCTTTTGCTTTGTACATATACTGTATGTATACAAATGACCTAATCTTTTTTTCTGCTTTAATATGTTCATGTCCTTATCAGAAAAGACTTTGTGAAACAAATGATGCATCAAATGATGGAATAACTGTAAAAAATCCATGTTCATTGAGTTAATCTGGAGCACGGGTTTATGATCACTTCTTAAATTATACAGACTAAAATAAAGGAATTGGAGGCAGACTGAGCCACGTGAGCAGTGCCATTGTGTAACTACAGTAGGGATAAAGCTGGAGAACCAGTGATATTAAGTTTTAAATAGCATGAGGGATCAATTTAAGAATGATCCACTGAGTAATATTGATTCAGTTATACATCTACTTGAAAGCAAGTGTTAAATATGTGGTACATAAACCTACGTCAATAAACAGTCATCAGACAGAACCATTAACCATTCTGATAGACTGTTTAGTACATACTATAAATCAGCTATTTCAGTTCTGTAGAGACTTAAGATTTATTTATTTATGGATACATTTACATCACTAACTTGTCAGGATTGGCAGGAGGAAAGAAAGCAATCATGAGACAAAAAAAAAAAATCCTTTGATCCTTCCTGGCTCAAGCAGATTGTAAATGAATTCACTGTAAATTATGCATTGAGCAGGTAACAGGTTTGACAACATGGTCAGATTCAGATTAAGATAATTACAGGCTTCATCTTCTTCATCAATACAAGTGTGACATGGAAAGCAGCACATTCTTTGACTGGAGTGGTTGTAATGATTGTGACTAAAGCTTGCTCTTGTTGACTTGACAGTGGTCCTGGTTTAAAGAATTAACTCAGCGAGTCATCTGTTATTTGGGATCCACATAATATCATACAGACAGATTCACTGACTGCGCCTGAGCTACCTGCTATCGCACCAGGAAAAGTGTTATGTGCTTGAAACATGAGACAGGTGGCCTTTGTATTGTAGCCTTCCCGTTTCATGTTTGGGTTTAGTTTTCATTGAGGTGCCCTTAAAGAAAGCAGTTACAGGAACAAATTCCTCCACTGTCTTTATTTAAATAACATCTATACAGTCACTGCAAGAGGTCGCTCACACATGATCAAACACTGTGCAATGCCATCACCCTTGTCCAGATTAAAAATCTGTATATCAGGCTGAACCTGGTTTAATTGACAAGACTGGATCCACATTTATAAATTAATACTTTTTCTCTCTTTATTTGTGCTCTGACAGTAAATAAAAGCTTCATGCCATATGTATATTTTCCAAAAGTAGCAAAGTGCAAGTACATGCCACTGGGTATAAAATGAGAATGTATTACAAATGTGTCTTTATGCAAATAAAGGTATTTGTATGAGGAATTCATCCGGTGAATCAATAGAGAATACAGCTTTACTTCAATTGCTCTTTATTGAGAAATACAGCACTGTAAAAAGAAAACAATGAGTAAAAGAGAACAAACAAGCATCGACTTGCAATTAAGTCAGAGATCTGCATTGAAGGCTCAACACATGCTCAGTACACCCACACAGGTATTTACACTTATTTTGCCGAATGAGACGTTTTCTGAAGACTGTGTGGGTATGTACACTCTGGGCTTGACTGGCATGTTAACTTGGTTGCACCTGTGTGGGCTAAGATATTACCCCTTTATTATTATTTATTCTGGTTCAACTACAACCTGGGCAGACGTGAAATTACCCTGAATAAGTGAAAACACTCTTGTGGGTGTGCAGAGCCTTTAAAATGAGTTTGTATCAACTGATCTGCTTATTAAATCAGTTAGAAGTAAACAAAAACAAATGTTTTTACTTGCTACAAGATAGAGAAAAGTAAAAACATGCATATTTCCATTATATCAAAACCTAGTATGACAGTCCATTACAATGCACTGCTTCAGTGTTTAAGATAACACACAAACCCCAAATCAAAGCAAAAACTAATAATATATAATATGGTCCCTGTTAGAAATCATTTACTTTTTCCCCCATAGACCAGTACTCTAAACCACAAACCATTGACGTGTCATTGGATGTAAGCTACTTTTCATTCTGACCAAATCCTAAAACAGCTGATAAACTACATGAAGCAGGATTGTCAAATCCACTGCTGTAGTGTTTGACTGAAATGAAAACACAGGACACTTGTTCCTAAATGTGTCATATTTGAGAGAAACTTGGAACGCAAAGAAAAAAAGATGAAAAATGAATGGTTGATGTTCAGGGTTTCCTTTTCCATTTCTAGAGGATAAGTTAAGTTCCACAAATGTAGGCTGTATTAAAAATATGAAACAAATAGAAAATATAAGCCCTTACCTCCTCGGATAATTCCCTGTTCATACTCCAGCCTCTTTGAGTTGAGTTGGAGAGCAAAAATTAAAAATTACACACTAACTATTACAAGTTAACTCTGCTTTTCTACTTCCGGGGAGGTGGCGGACCAGGAGGATGAGGGGGAGGAGAGGCAAAGGAGTATGGTGGTTGTGCTATGAAGCCCATTAATGGAGGCTGTGGTGGAGCAAACTGCTGAGCCATCAGATGCAGTTGCCCCCCTGATGGTGGAGGTGGAGGAGGCTGACCAAACTGGCCCTGCGGCTGGCTAGGCTGATCCTGACCTCCACCGGCACTGGACTGTGCTCCGCTGCGGGAGTTGTAGCTCCCGCTGCTACTATAGCCCTGGTAGTGATCTGAGCCGGAGTTGTAGCTGCCCTTGTGATCCCGGCTTCTGTCCCTGTAGGAGGAAGAGGAGGAAGAAGAGGAGCGGTCTCCATCACGGTTGTTGTGGCTGTCGCGGCTGAAGCCACTGCGGCTGTCTTTGCTGCTGCCTCTAGCAGAGCGCATGCGGCGATCACACTCTTCCTGGTACATTAGGTTAGGGTTGGTGGAGTTGTTGCCACGGTAACGCATTCTGCCACCTGTAAGAAACAAAAAATGGAAAATCTGTATAATTTTTACCTGTTGATTACAACCTCTCCTCTTCAGATCTTAAGACATATCTCAAATATTCAAATCCATTCTGCTTTATGTTTGACTGTGAAGTGAAAAACCTGTGACAGTCCTTCTTACCGCCTCCTCCACTGCGGACCGAATCCACAAGCTGAAGCAGTTTAGGATTGATGGCCTGCCGGGCCTCCTCCAACACTCGGACAAGGTCCCGAGCCTGCCGCAAGTTCCCTGGGGTGAAGAAGGTGTAGGCAGTGCCCTTGTTGGTACTGCGGGCTGTACGTCCAATACGATGGACGTAATCCTCAGAGGAGCTGGGATAGTCATAGTTGATGACGAACTTGACATCTTCCACATCTTTTGCATTAAGAGCAAAAACACGATCATTTAAACACGATCATTTGAAGACAGGATAAAGCTTCATGAAAGGACTGATTGTTTGAGAGCTGACAGTTTCTAATTAAATAAAGACATATTTGCAATTACATTAAATATTTAGTTGTTAATATTTTAAGTTAGAAATCAAGAATCTACTCAAATAGTTTTACTTACCTGCAGACACTGTGCAAATATCCAAGATTTGTTTCACTTAAACACCATGGTAACTCATTTAAATCTGAAACAACTGTACCTGAGGGTGATTTCAGGGTTTCATGCTCACTTGATGTACACTGAGCATGACATAGAGGTAAATAAACCATGTTTAGGCATCATAATCTTCACACAATTGTGATTTCTGGCCAAAATATTTTAACAAGGAGTCTGTTTCTCATTACAGAAGACGTGGGGCTCTGACAGCACTGCTGAGTCTGATCAATAAGTCTCCCTTCTCCCCTCCATCATGATAGACAGAAGCCACTTCATCAACCAGAACCTGCTACATCACAGATTTACGATGTGCCATGATGGATTTTTTTTTTTTTACTAAAATATGAGGACGATGGAAGTACCTGCGTGTATGGTGAGTTCATGGAGGAGGTAAAAGACAGGGGTGGTGAGGTACTTACCCCCTTCATGTTGTTTTTACAAAGGTAGTCAGTCCCCCCTGATCAGTCCTGGTTCATAGGGAGGGGCTGAGGGGGAGGGAGGCAGGATTCATCCCTCACCTGCTGCGCATCCCAGCAACGACAGGCGGGAGCAGAACCGTTTAACCTCAAGAGACACACGCAACGGCTGGTTCTGTTGCTCTCGCCGCATTGCAGGACCCTCCTCAGACCCTGGCCAGGACTGGATCCAGACGAGCCCGTCTAACTTTCTCTCCCCTGTCTGTCTGCTTTTTTTTGGACGGACCGATGGGCAGACATACAGGCAACTCGGGTTGCTCCCAAGGAAGGCTCGTTGGATTTACAAACTCTGACAATACTGGGCAGGGGGGATCTTAGTTACCCAAGAGGAATAAGAGGGGCTTTAATCCCTCTAAAACTAGCCGAACTTCTACTTTAACGTGACTGAGGGGGCAGTGACAGCAGCACAGACTGTTACAGCTGCCGTGTGCTGCCAAACCCTGAGAGGAGAAGAGGGGAAAAAAGAACAAGAATACAGTCATAGGAATTTTGGCAAGTCAAAGACACTTCACTTATCCCCCCTTCTCAGATATATCCTGCCAACAAATTAGAGGTCATATCCTGCCTTCCTGCTGTCTCTGTGAACACACAGAAAATAACTCAGCTGTCATTGTCCTGCACTCCAAACACATCTGCAAAATGTAACAGTATATAGAATTTTGCAGAATGATATCAATAGAACAACTACACAATTATTTTATATGTGGAGAAACGAGTAATATGAGCAACATCTGCATTTAATTTGTACAGACACCATAAAGAAGACAGAAGAAAAGGTGCACAGGAGCATCTGCCCCACACACCTCTCCTTTCAGGCAGCGTGCCAAAGAGCCCCGGTTGAAGGAAGCTTTCTAATTGCAGTAACAAGAAACAGACTATAAACCCAGCGGACCAGAAGGCCAGCAGCCTCCATACTGGACGTTACAGTTCATTAAACTGTCAGGTTATAATAATGGGGGTGTCCTAATATATGTATATATATGTAATGTGCTGATTTCATTTCATTGTTCACCACTAAATTCAAACTGATTATACCTTTGTGGTATTTTTACACTTTCAGGTAACAGCAATACTACGTATTTTACCAGTTTTATATTATGGACAATTCATAGTGAAATACAATATATAAAAAGGAACACACTGTCATAATATTAATATTTAAATAGTCAAAAGAAGACAACTCTGTCTTTAATGTTGTGAAAGAAATTCATAAGGTTTTAGGCAAATTCATGAGCTGGACTGATTTGCAGCAATAAATGGTTATAAATGGTTCTTAACTCTGCCAGTTATAGCCGGTGTCATCAGTAGTATACTCACCTATTGGTTAGGCCAATGTTTCAAAAAAAAAAAAAAAGTCCAACTTTTGAATTCACATGAATTTGACTGTGGCAACTGTACTTGTTTTATTCTATCATGTATAATAAACTTAATATTATCTACAGACAGATATTACTCAAATATTCACAAATAGATGAGACAATATTTAGAGAGATTAAGGAGCATTATGTGTAAGTGTGAAGAGACATACCCAGACCACGAGAGGCAACATCAGTGGCAATCAGAATGGGAGCTTTGCCACTTCGGAATTCTGTGGGATTCAACAAAAAATTGCAAGAAAAATGCATTAAAAATTAAACTGTACTGATCATATTCTACATTGTCTGCTGGCACTTCAGCTATGAGAGATATAACTAGAAAACATGATCAACAATAACAAACGGCTATATTTATCTTACCTGTGAGTACCCAGTCTCTTTCTGGCTGGCTCTTGTCTCCATGGATACACATTGCTGGCCACCTAGCAAGAAAAACAACAGCGATGTGTAAGTGAGGAGTCTGAATGCCTCCTGACGATGAACTATTTCCATAGCTCATTGTAGGATTGATGTCATCACAGTGTAAATATCTCTCCGTGTCTTGCTTTCTCACCCATCCCTCCTCATCTTCCTTGTCAGATCATCACAGCGTTTCTTGGTCTCCACAAAGATGATGGTTTTGTTCTCCTTTTCTGCCATAATCTCCTCCATCAGCTGCAGAAGTCTGTAGACAGGGAGAGGCAGAAAGTCTGTCAGGACAGTTAAAGAACAGCAGCACTACTGAGCTCAGTTTCAAATGTGTCAAAGGATGAGTTTGTCTTGTAACAATATCAGAGTGGCTAATGACAAGATCACAACAAATTGTCATGTTGCTGCCATAGGAAATATATTGTCACACTCGCTTTCCTTACTTGTGGTCCTTTTCGTTCTCCATGCAGACATCAACGATCTGCAGGATGTTGTGGTTTGCACTGAGCTCCAGGGCACCAACGTTTATCTGGACATAGTCCCTCAGGAAGTCTTCAGCAAGCTGCCGAACCTCCTTCGGCCAGGTTGCGCTCCACATCAGGGTCTGTCTGTCAGGCTGAGAGACAGAAACCCGAGGAAGAGAAAGCACACAACTCAAAAGCACTTCTACACTGAAAATTCAAGATTACCATATGAAATGCAGTCATGGTATCTGAGCCTTTCTCCTACCCTGATCTGTTCAACTATCTTGCGAATCTGCGGTTCAAAGCCCATGTCCAGCATGCGATCAGCCTCATCCAGCACTAGGTAGGTGCAGCGACGCAGGTTAGTCTTCCCTGCCTCCAAGAAGTCAATGAGGCGACCAGGTGTGGCAATGCAGATCTCAACACCTGAAGATTTACAAAATCATCATGAGACCATGTAAAATCAAACTAAATAGACATATCATTCTGCCACAGACAGTCTTACAATTACTGCATGACAATATGACCACACACAGTTGTTTTATTGAAATGCTGAATTTCAAACTGTTTTGAATAAACCATTAGGTGTTCCTGCCTACAACCATACCCACCCCTCTCAAGGTCTCGAATCTGCGGCCCTTTGGGTGCTCCACCATAAACACAGGTGCTTTTGATTCGAGAAGACTTGCCATAGTCATATGCCACCTGCTGAACCTGCTGGGCCAGCTCTCTGGTTGGGGCCAGCACCAGACACTGTGGACAGAGGACAAAGGGTTTTACAGACTGACTGAAAAAAGAAAAACAAGTTTCACGTATACTTTCACACATCATTTTTAGATAAGACACTTCATCTAACAGAGTGACATGTTTAGCATATGTACTTACAATTGGACCATCTCCTCTCTCTAGATAAGGCTGATGATTGATGTGCACAATAGCAGGAAGAAGATACTGCAGAGGACAAAAGACACAAACGACAGCAAAATAGTTTACTTTCAGGAACAATAGGTAACCCAATTAATTCTCTTTAAATCCCTGAAAAAATAACAAAAAAAAACCCATTATGACTCTCTCATCTAAATTATCTAAATTTTCTGTCCTGCTGTGGAAACTTCATTTCTTCTTGTATTCTTCTTCTTTATATTGTATTTCTTGTGGTTTATGTATTACTATTCAGATTTTATGTTTAGCTTTCTGAACATTCTATATTGTGAAATGTGTCATGTAAATAACGTTAAAATGAACTTTCAAATTAAAGTGTGATCGTCATGCAGGATAATAGGCAGGCATCCTTACAGCCAGTGTCTTTCCAGAGCCGGTCTGTGCAATCCCCACCATGTCCCTGCCACTCAGGGCCACAGGGAAACCCTGAGACTGGATCGCTGTGGGTTCCTTGAAGTTCTGCTGCATCAGCACATCAATCACATATTCTAGTAGGAAGACAATCATCAATCAATATCTCTCGATCATTCAATCAGAAGAACAATCACTGAAAATATTTTCTTCTTCTAAACAGAACCTTAGTTATTGTACAACACATTTTAGTAACAACACAACTGGTCATTTAGATTAGTTGTACTGTTCTGTTTAGATTAACCATGTAAGTAGCATCAACAAAAATGCTGACATTTTGAAGTCACTGGATGCTGGAGTGAGTGAATGAATTATGTATTGTATTATATATGTCAATACACAGATTAATTGTGCAGACATTATCATTCGTGTAATGTATGTTTACTGACGTGGAAACTGCGCCTGGTGAAAAGCAGTGATCGCCTTTGGACAGCCAGAGCCTCTGATGGTGATCTCCTTCTTTCTGCTAAACTCTTCCAATTCATACTGGATATGGCAGCAAAAGAAGAAGAGGAGAAGAAAGAAGTCAAAACATACATGGTTGGACATTGGTGTAATAACTCTGACCTAGTAAAGAAATGTGATTATGAGGAGGCATTACATCACACATGACTGTACCATAACTGCAACAAAACTGATGACAGCAACCATGATTTCAGTGAAAATTTAAAAAACAAGGAAAATTAAATGAAACACACTCAAATCCAACACTTTTTCATGATCTCTATTTGATATGTAAGATCTATGATCCACTCGAGTTTTCAACTTATTGACTGAATGAAACAGAAATATATTGATTTACCTGACTCATGCGTTGGATATCAGGATGTTCAGTGTAGAAGTTCTTCTCAAACTTTGGCAGCTCGTCCATGTTCCACCTCTTCTTGCGGAGATGTTCCCCTGGATTCCCAAACTTCATGGGTGGGGGGCCACTGCGACCACTCATGGCTCCAAACCGAGGCCTAAGAGATAAGGGTGAAGAGACAAGGAGTACTTGAGAATCAGCAAAACGGGGTCCAATTTTACCAGAATGATGTTCTGTATGTTTTGTTACATGTTTGCTTCTGTTATGCCAATGAATGGCTATCAACATTTGCTGGTTCAGTACATGTTCCTACAGCTGAATCCAAATGCCCAGACTTCCTGCACTTGCAGATTTTTTTATTTTCATGATGTCAAGAGTCCACAAGGGGGCTCATGCAGACTAATGCAGACCGTCTATATCAGACCTCTACTAATGTCAATCTGCTGATGTAAGTTCTGCACAATTTAAATAACACAGGTGTGTTGTTGTATTGAGGTTTGATCATTGGCATTTTTATGCTATAATGTGCAGAGACAGACTGGAAAGTGTTAGTTTTCATAAAACTACTTTTTGACTTTCAGATGAGTCGAGTGAGTTTATTATTATCAGTGGGCTCAGCTCAGTCTGCAGGTCCAGATAGTTGACAACTGAATTCAGCTTAGATATAGGCTATAACAAGTGATATAACTGTGGTGGTCTGCGGTGAATGTGACCACAACATTTGCCGAGAGGTGTCACACTTCTGAAGAGAAAACAAATCTACATGTTCAAAAGACTAATTATAGTTTTATGGCCTGACCATGAGCCATCTGTGCTGCAGACAGTCTACTGCCTTTGTTGACAACATGACCTTTACCTTGACGCCGCCCTAAGTCAATTTTAGCCTAAAGGCTCACTTATAAATTAAATATATCATCTCTCAATCGGCGCAGTGTTTACTGTGCCACAGCTAGCTAAAGACAGTCAGTTGGTATTCTTAGGCCTTGTTGCATGTATCGACCTATTGCTATTGAGTCTCCACCCTGCCGTGGCCCCCAGTCAAACTTCCTGTGATGTCTTCACATTGTGCAACACTTATTCTGTGCTAAATGTGTTTGTGTTGTTTTCATTACTGTTAAATTAACTAAAAAAAGTTACCTGTCCCGTCCACGGTCCCTGTCTCTGTCCCCATAGGAGGAACTCCCTCTCATATTGGCGAAAACAAACTCCTCTCCGCTGTAACGTTATTTCGTTAATGTTGGCTAGTTGTGACGTTTGACACCAAAGTGAACTGAAAAAAACACAATTTATGCTTGCAAAAAGCCGAGAGACTTCCTTCGCTTATAACTGCATGTATATTTGACGACAATTACGATTAAATAAGGATGATAATAAACAATTGTCGTATGCGTCACGTCAACGGCCGTTTCTGCTTCGCCCCTCTTCCCCCGCCCTCTTTACCGACGTAAATTGAACTAGTAATTGTGCGTAGTTGGAATTCAACAGAACGGACGCTACGTACAAATGTCCGCTAAGTAATAATGGTGAATTTGGTTTCCCCATTTGTTCTTCTTAACGGTTGGTGGCGGTGTGTTACAACAGTAAAGTCATTAACAGAGTAGAGGAAGAGATAGCCTTTCAGGAAGTGCAAGCTGTAACACAACACTGCGATATGTGTAGCCTAGAATAGATATCAAGCTATAAAAAATATGAAGTTACTGGTCTTTGTGTTAGCATGGTAAACCGTTGAAGTGGACGTCGAGCAGGGAAATGCCTTTGTTTGTTCAAAAAAGAGGAGTTGACTGCTTAAGCTCGACAGCGGAACTGTTCGACAGATACCCACATTTACAGGTTTGTTTTCCAGGGATTGTGGCTAAAATTAGCTTCCTGAGAAGCTGTCACCACCAGTTAACAGTACTACTTTTCTTTAAGCAATGGCTCTATGGCAAATGGACAGTTAACCTTGCAATGTTGGTACATTTTAGGTACAAGGATAGGCTGTGACATGTGGTGATGGCAGACGCATATCAGTCAGGAAGTTAAAACAACTATCTCAGTGTAACTAATCGTTAATTCATTGCATGTGTCCTTGTGGCAGGTAACGTATAGATAGATATTGCAATATCGCTATTGCGACAATATTGTAGAGATGACTATTGGTGTTTTCATAAAATATTTACACAATGAGATTTTTGATAAATAATCATAAGTACTATGGATATAATTACTAAGTGGATAAAAGCAAATAATAAATCAGCTAGAACCGTCTGGTAAGTTCAGAAAATTACATCACTGTACTGAAATTCAGCCTTTAAAACCAAGAAACACAACACCATATGACGATATTACGATATCCAAAATCTAAGATATCCAGTCTCATATCACAGTATCAATATTTAATCAATATATTGCCCAGCCCTGCTATCTCTATATGACAGCCACATGACTTCATTGTACAGTTAAAATGATCTGTATTAAGACCAATCAGATCCCAAAGTTTAAGGTATACAGTCTGGATAATTACCACTGCTACTCATATCTTGTGCTTTATTTCTTGACCCACTTGTTCTGTAAATTGGTTTGATAATTATGAAGTTGATCGAGGGGGAAATGACCTGTGAATCAGCACTATGGATTATCCACAATTTGTGTTTGGTAATACATTTTACTCTCGGGATACAGGAAAATGCACGAGCATTTCGTTCCAAGCCACTCGTTGACGTTGACCCAAAGTGCCTCCTGTATGTCCAACAAAGAGAGTTTGCTGCAACAACACCAGCAGACAGTAAGTAAAGCTAAATGGTTTGAAGGTTTATTGTGAATTATCCAGTAATTCTTATAAAAAAAATAATCTGGCTTAAAAAATGTATGCTTTAAAAAAATAACAGCCATTGGTAATGGTTTGGAAAAATATTCTGGACAAATGTACTTCATTGACTGTAATGTCACATCACAACATGATATTTACAGCAACTTTAAGCACACTGAACTTCAGGAGTTTTGATGGTCTCGCTAAATTAAAGTGAATGGACTTTACCATTTTGTAATGATACTCAGTAATCTGACAGGGTGAAATCTGTCATGGAAGAAGCAGAGATAGCAATGTCTTCATCAACAGAAGCCTCAATAGTCTGTAATGCAGTGAACATAACCACTAAACATTTATGAATGTATAGCAATGGCTTTTTCCTGACGGACTTTTTAGTATGACACCTGTCAGTTAAACATTTGTTTGCCTCTAACAGACTCCTAGATAGTACTCCAGTTTAACCAGTCTGGATCACAATGATAATACATGCTTTCTTGTCTTGTCTATTACAGATTGTGTCTCAGTCATTGGATCTGATGATGCAACCACCTGCCATTTGGTCGTGTTGCGACACACCGGTAACTTTCCTTTTACTTGGTTTATACTTTGTGCCTGATTCTGCCTGTTTATGAAGTTAGATCATGTTTACCATGATTTCATTTTATTATGTCTCAGGTAGTGGAGCTGTTTGCCTTGCTCACTGTGATGGCTCCAGCACCTGGTCTGAAGTCCCACTCCTTGTGAAAACTGTCACATCACTGAGTAACGTCAGTAAGGAGGGAAGGTATGAAACACACAGACAGACACACATAGGCAGTTGCTCAATTTGGGCATCCGATCCACGTATCCTTTTTTTCTTTTCCTTTTCTTTGTTTTCCACTTTGCAGACTTGAGCTCCATCTTGTCGGGGGATTTAACGATGAGTCGAAGACATCCCATAAACTCAGCCTTAACATATTGGGTAAAGTCCTTCAAGTTACCACACCTCTTACTGCAATATTATGTTGACAGAGTTAAGCGTCGTTATACTAAAAGGACGCCTTTCATTATACAGCAGCATTTCAGAAACAGAAAGAGGACATTCATCTGGAAACATGTTGCATCACAGGTAAATTTGATATGACTTGTTTCATATTGTTTAGAAATATTCCAGCAGCCCTGCCTTCATCTAATCAACCCAACTGCTCTCTGTTGTAGAAATGAATGACATTGTTGTCGATGAAACTCATAGACCTGTAGTATATGGAATAGGTAAGTGATAAAGATAAAGATAAAGAGATGCTACGCTTTCATGGCATGCAACCTCTAATATGTTGTATCTTACTGTGTCTGTTTCTGCAAAGGTATAAATGTTAAAACAGGAGAAGTGTTCCCTGCCTCATTCCCTCATAAAGGACCTGCAGAGGAGCTGCGTTCAGCACGGACCTTCACTGGGGGACAGGTACTATAAGAAGAGAAATGTTGTTTTCTTTTTCTGAATAAGATGCATGTGACACAAAGACATTTTTATTCATTTCTAAGTTCAAATGCAACACTCATTATTGATTTATTTGTCCATTTTTACATGAATCGATTATTGTTCAGTCTACTTAATATCAGAAAATAGTGAAAAATGTTCATCACAATTTCCCAGAACCCGAGGGGGACATCTTCAAATTGTTTGTTTTTGTCAAAACAAACAGGCCAAAACAAATACATGCAAATAACAAAGACATATAAAAAAGCAACATATCATTACATTTGAGACATTCGATTATCAAAATTGTTGTAATTAATTTTCTGTTGATCAATTCATCAACTAATTGTTTCAGCACTAATTTTAAGTCTCTCCATTTCATGCCATGACCCCAAAAGTTGTGAGTTGTTTACTGTCCCATGATTGGCTCCAAACTAGTTGTGATGTCACAAATCATGCTTATAGGAAGGCCCCTTCAACTTCAATTTTTTAAATATTTTTCATACGCACACAGGGACACAATGTCATTGCTGAGAAAATGAAACAAATGTCAATGTCTATATTATTAATAAAGTAAATGTGTTTCCTCCTGCAGATGGCTGAGATATATGACTCAAGCCGGAGACTTGTTAAAATCGGCCCTTGCAAGTGGTCTCCCAATCTGGATATTGCCTTCTGGTTGGCACAAGATGATGACACAATTTTAAAGGTAAAGAAACTGGAAAATAACTGCCCTTAAAAAGTGATCTGCTTCATCTTCTGCTCTATTTCATTATCTCTCATGTTTTATTCAAGCCCATTTTGTTAATGAAGTGTGTGCTGCGCTCCATTAAACGGTGTACTACAGACTTGTTTTTCTCTCTCCTGCTCAGTACCTGTCCACCTCTCCAATGGCTGAGCCGCCGCACTTCGTCCAACACATGAAGTCCACCATCCAGTTCCTTTTACAGCACCCCAACTCTGACAGTCTGTTCCCCGGCGGTCAGCCACAGCTCTACCACAGGACTGAGCGGGGTGACTGGGAGAGGGCTGTCCAGTCATAGAGCCCCAGTCCCACCTTCCGCTAAACCTTAATATGGAACGTGACTGTTTTTGCCTCTCAACTTAATGGATACACTGTGATCCACCCTCCCACTGTCTGTTTTTTGTTCATCGTGTCTTAACATGGGGTTAACCCCCGACTGGATCTTACATGTAATGAATAGCTCTCCTGACTCATCTGGCTGGCCCAGTAGAGAGCAGAGGAGGTGCAAGTGATTCTGTTCATGCCTATTACATTTAATTTTTCCACTCTTGTGAGGTGGTATGAAGTCTGCACATTACATCACAAACTGTGTTGCAGAAAGTCCAGATTAATGTCCTACCATGCTTCGCTGTTTTGATTTACAGAGGAAATGATTAACGTTGTTGTCTTATGTCCGCTTAAAAGACCATACTTATTGTTTTGTACATTTTTAGTCCATAAACTACAACTGCTGGCTGCAGAGTTTTTATATTGATTTCCTACTTTACATACTGCCATTGTTCTTTTTATACCCATTCCAATTGAAAATCAACTTTCAAAATTCATTTAATTCCCTTTATAGTTTTTTTCAGCCACATACTGTTGTCTGTTGCTGTTTTGCCAGAAAATCAAACCTTACCTATTTCAAGCAAGTTTCAAACTCTAAATGATCTTACATTTCTGTGAGGTATGAAATCAAAAAATGATTCAAAATAACCTAAGTATGCTTTGGAAATATATGCACAATATGTAGTTAATGGGCTAAAACATTCAAAATCATCTGTATGGCCCTTTTTAAATGTAGAGTTTGGCCTACTGAAAATAACACATGGGGCACTTAATGCAGCAACCATAAGGAGTAAATGTATTTTTGACACTTTGTTTAACACAGTGAAGAAAATACAAACTACTCAGCTCTGCTCTGTTGAGTAGTGAGTGGTATGCAGTACTTCATCACATACTCTACATACTGCTGTATACTCGGCTATGAATGTGTGTTTAGAATCTGCATGTGTAAATGTGTACAGTGCTCTTCTGCAAGGAATGATATGGGTTCTTGACAAATGCAACAACATGATTTTACTAGTTATGTCTTTTTTTCAAACTGTTAAAAAAATAGATTTCTGAGCAGCATCTAATACAGTATAAGGCCTTTTCATCAGTTGTGTTAAGGTTGCAAGGTGCTTAAAGCATTCAATGCAACTTGTTGCAACTTGTGAACATACAGTATGGGATGTGAAATAAATGTAAATATCAAATCTAGTTTGAAAAGCTTATGTCTATATTTATTGTTGTTAAAGGTCGAGTGAATCAAGTTGAGGGTGGAAAATTGAATTTTGGAGTTAGACACTTAAATAGAAGAATAGAAGGTTTTATTGTGCCAACTGTTTAGTCCAATGACATTTGAGAACATTGTAATTAGTGAGTTTTACTATATCACATTACACATTAGAGCCCCACCGATATATCAGCTGATATAAGCCTGTCACACATATATCAGTATCAATGTGTCAGCCGATAACAAGGAATAGCAGCGCAGAAATGCCAAAGATGTGTCTGATGTTATTTTGAAACTCTGCATTGTATTGTTTGTCCATCATGGAGCACAGACAAGTTTAGCTGTAAAATGCCCCACTCAGAACACTTCTTGGCCATAACCTTCCCTTTAAATTCTCTCATTTTCACAGCTTCCACTGAGGTATCACGGTCGGTTTAAATAAGGCTCCATTTCAAAACTAAACAAGTCATTTGAGATGAGACTCCTGGGTGTAGTCGTCGTGAAGTGGTACTCTGTCTAGATGTACTTGATCTTTACTGAAGGTTTTCCGTGTCGCTCCTCCCTGCAGCTGTGCTGTGATTTGTTACGTATGAAGGGGCGTCACGTCAGTTTTTTTTACGCAGAATGAGCAGGAGCTGTCCGGCCAGTGAAAGCAGACTCTTAGGGCCCGCGCAGGGTGACGGATGGTGCACCACTAGCAAGTATCCTGTCTAAAGATTATATGACTTTATGACACCCATTATATGAAAGGCATAACCTACACTTTGTCGTTGATAAGAGTTATTGGCGCTTTATATGGAAAACCGGACGGACATGCACAGTACCTATGATGCCGTGAAGACCGTCAGACAGACGACGCTCGTCCAACCGTTACCGTAGTTACATTTGACGCCGGCTAAGCTCACATTACTTAATATTAAAATTTCATTGGGCGACGTTAAACGTAAAATAATGCGCAAGGCGTTTTTGAGACACGTCCGTCGGTTTCCTTGGGTCACCAACGTCACCCTGTACGGCTGCCTGTTCGCCGGTGGAGACTTCGTCCACCAATGGTTTTCTCACCGGGAGAAAATGGACTGGAGCCACACGCGGAATGTCGCCGTGGTCGCGTTCAGTTTCCATGGCAACTTCAATTTCTTCTGGATGCGGTTCCTTGAGCGGAGGTTTCCCGGGAATTCCGCCGGGATGGTGATGAGGAAGCTGCTGCTGGACCAGACCACGGCAGCGCCCTTGGCCACCAGTGTCTTCTACACAGGTCAGCTGACAGCTCGGTTAACACCGGGGACAACACTGAAATCCTCCCGGACAGTTAATGGTTAACTTCCAAACACACATCACATATCTGTCAATCTGTAACTTGAGCTCTCTTTGTGCTGTTGTCATGTAACTTAGTGTAAAGATCAGCATGACTAGCAGAGGTCACATGAAAGACACACCAGAGCAGAGGTGTTGAGATTGATTATCCACGGAGATAAACTTCAAATAGTCTTTATACAAGTTGAGAACAATTATAAACACCTACATAGTAACAAAGTGATGCAAGACAGCCAATAACTTCCTAGTTCAGTGGTTGTCAAGCTTCTTCATGTAATGGACCCCTAAACTGACACAAATTAGACCAAGAACACCCATTTGATAAGAGTTTGTCCCAGGGTCTCCCATCTGGTAAGACTTTTGCTTTTAGATGCTTTATTACAGAACGTGTATGAAACCCATGACAAAAATAGTCATACAGTCTGTCATTATGTTACTTATTGATGGAATTAAAGTGAAAATAAATGCTTCATGTTTTTGCTGGGGACCCCCTGGAAACCCCTCAAGAACCCCTGCACTGCACTTTGTGAACCACTGCCCTAGAACATTACAGGCCTGATCATGGAGGTTCCCTTATTTGACTGGACCACGCTTAGTGAATCTTTTTGCAAGCCTTCAATCAGAGAATGAAGTGTCATTTGTCTTGTGTGTCCGCCAGGCGTCAGCTTCTTGGAGGGCAAAGAGGACATCACTCAAGACTGGAGGGAAAAATTCCTGAATACATACAAGGTGAGTGTGAGCAGAGACAGTCTGTCACTACATGCTGCCAGCGTCACCTTCAAGTGCTCATTGTGAAAATATACTGTTGATTTAGCTGTGATATGTTGTGACAGTTAGCTTGTTGAAGTGTCCATTCATAAAACTGATGACTAGTGGAAGACAGTTTATGAACTGTACACCCATCATTCCGTGTATGCATGACAGTTGCTTAATTGATGATGTATTATTTGGTTTTGGGGGAGCTCTTCTGACAGCTGAATGATGAAGTTATCTAACTCTCCTACCAAGTCACATGCCTCTCACTCACAAAAATTGCAAGTAAAGTAAACTTTGGAGATTTTCTTGCCTTTCTACAAGTCTAATAATGATTTGTGTGCTTTCTGTTTTCTCTCTTTTCAGACAGGGCTAATGTTCTGGCCATTCATGCAGGTAAATATTAAAATCTCCCATGCATTAGCCACTTGACATTTTATGGTGAAGAGAATCTACGCTGAAAGGTCCACTAACTAATGATTCACAGCTGTCAACCTCATCTCACACCTCATGATAAACATGTGGGTTAGTAAGTGGACCTTTCAGCTTAGATTAAAATCTTCAATTTTCTCACATTTAATTTCTTTAATTCCTTTAATTTAATGGCTGGTATGATATTGAAAGTGGCCTAATCTCAGTGCTTTTTGCATTGTGATAAAATTTGAAAGACAAAGCTGTCTTTCAAATATTAGACCGATCCCAATTATCACAGTACTTGGGATAGGTCTAATATGACAGAAACTGACACAGTATACAGAGTTTAAATTTCATGAACACATTTTTGTAGACTGAGGAAACTGAGATACTGTATGAGAGCTCAGAACATAAATGATTTATTTTTTGAAGCTAGTATCCAGATAATAAATCCTGAATTATTCATACCAGTGTAAAAAAGAAGCACAGTATAACTCTGTCTGTCTCCCTCAGTTTCTGAACTTTGCCTTGGTGCCTCTGTACGTGCGGACCACTTTCACCGGCTGCTGTGCCTTCATCTGGGCCACGTTCCTGTGCTTCTCCCGTCAGAGCGGCGACGGCACGGCCGCTGCTGCCCTCGCTTGGTTGTTCCCCCCCAAACAGGATGTAGAAGAACCCACACAGGAGAAAGTAGACTCCAACGATAAGGCAGATGCTCCCAAAGAGGGAACAGCAGCATCTAAACAGACACAGAACTGAAACATGCAGAACCAGGAGGTGTAATGGAGGGAGACACACAGGAAAGCCCCTCATGGCACTTGTGCGTAGCTCAGTGGTTGACGTTGCAGTAACACTACCGGGGTCAGAGGTCGGAAGTCTCACTGGGATCAAACTAAAAATGTGCGTCCTCATGATGCTTTAAAGTGCTTTGGGAAACAGCATGCAGCAAATGGAATGTATACAGCATATTTTTCAGTATTCAAACAACATATCAGCTCCGGAGGAAAATATAATTCAGTCCTATCTTTCCATCTCATCAGGTTTTATTTGTTGTTTTCATAAATGCAGTCTTGTGTTATCACATTTACAGCAGGAGAGTGCCCCTTATTTTATTGGACCATGCTTAATAATACTGGAATGATTTATTCAGATTTCTATGTCTGGGACTGAAGCTGTGATGATGGAGAGATGAATGAAGTGTTTCCTCTGCTTTACGTCTAAATGAAAAGAGTTATTTCCACTATGTGGAGTGGCAGCTAACTTTCTAGTGTAGACTTTAAGCTTCATAAAATTTGAGCAAAATTAGAAATATTTAGATATCACATCATATCTCTTCTTCAGCAAGAGAGACTGCTGCGACTGCAACAGAGTGCCTGATCTCTGACATCTATAGGACTGTCTGCTTTGGTTTCAGTTTACACTCTGGTACAAGTGCCAAATACAGACACAGACAGGTGTCAGTTATCTATGAAATTATCAAGAAAATAACTGTTTATTATCATTTATATCTAAGTACTTTCTACCAACAGATTAGTACGACAATTAGAACGACAACAAACAAGGACAATGATTCAACTGAGCTACGCAAACACAAAGCACCCAGAAAACACTAAAGCATATCTGACAATACACAGTATTTTAAACTATTTTCTCTTCACAATTGAATATAATAATAATAATAATGATAAAGTACTACTGAAGATTACTTTAATGCCTAATGGAAGTCATCTAAAAACATCCATTTACTTGAACATGGAAAATGCTTCCTGCATGTCTTTGTGCTTTATGTTAATGTGATAGTGTCTGTGTGTGCTCTCTTTTCTCTCTTTGCACCATTTCCTTAGTTTTCAATATAGTTTGCTATTTCTAACCATTTAAAAAAAAAAAGTACCTCTTAGTGAAGATGTTAGTTTATAGGTTTCCTTGCCTGCAGTGATTCTTGAAATTTTAACGTCAGATGCCTCCACCGCGCAGCTCTCTGCGGAGGTCATTTGTATA
This sequence comes from Thunnus albacares, assembly GCF_914725855.1. Classification (NCBI taxonomy): domain Eukaryota; kingdom Metazoa; phylum Chordata; class Actinopteri; order Scombriformes; family Scombridae; genus Thunnus; species Thunnus albacares. The sequence goes on along the minus strand of NC_058108.1, from coordinate 9,294,943 downwards.
AATAGAGTACAGCTCAGCACAAGAGTTGAATGTTATTCCTATATATAGAATTTAAAGGTTTAAGGCAAACTTCTTTCTTCTGTCTCAGACAGATAAAGACACTTAAACCTTTGCATTAAGTTGTGTTCCCATTTATCCTTAAAATTCCTGGTGTCACAATAAGAGCTGTCTAGTTTTTCTAATTCGGTTGAGTCGAAAATGTAGTTTGCATTTGGAAGTAAATTAGACAAGTGTGTTTATTTTATTTGATCTGCCTCACAGAAGTGAATTAATGTTATGAGTAATTTTTATGATATATTTAATTTTTTTGTTTTAATTGGGGTCTAGAAAAACTGTGTAATCACTACAGCTGTTTAATCCTGTTTATTGGATATTTTTTTGAATTGCATACTGAAGTATATTAACTTAATATTAATGTACTATTAGTGTTTAAGTTGCACGTTTCTATCAGATTAATTTCTGTTTATTTGTAAGCTGATGTACTACACTGAAACTGAAAGGTCAAATCAGTGAATATTCCCTTTTGTTCATATCAGCCATGTGCAGTGTTTGAACTGAATACTAGAGAACGAAACTAGTCTATTTACTTCAATATTTAAACACAAACACAAAGAAATTCTGTCTCAATTGTTTTCTGACTGGTTTTGATATCACAAAGAACAACAAATTGACCAGCGTTATTGACTGTAATGAATGGAAAAAATGATTTGATCACATTTTGCACTATTGTTGCACTAACTGTGGTAGAGATAAATTATATTTATTGTTTGAATAAATTGAAAACATCCGATTGATTCATTGTGTGAGTGTTTGTACAAGCATATCACTATAGCAACACAATAAATATCTGTTGTTACTAAACTGGGGTGACGCACTTGTATCATGTATAATACAAATGATAAGCTTCCATTATAATGTAGTAAAACTTGATAAATCTGATAATGTATATGAATATATTCAGTGTTCTGCAGCTGTCTGCATGTTGGATGCAGAAAAAGCATTTGACAGAGTTGAATGGTCATTTATGTTCAACAGTTTTATTTAGTGGGTTTGTTTGTTCTACACAAATCCAAAAGCATCAGTAAAGACTATTCAACAAATTTATAGATCGTTCGTTTGCAAGACTTTCTGGCATCTGCACTAATATTCAATGTCATACTTGAACTGAAAATTTTAAAAGATATTATACAGTCATTGTCATTATCACTTCTCATCAGATGTGAAATCATCCCTTTTTCAAGTGAATCAAGTCATAACGAGCATCAGCAGACTCTCAGGGTACAAAGTCAAAAGGTCTTTTTCACAGAACACAGTTTGACATGTCGCAGCAGGGAAAAGCACAGGAGTAAATAATGAAGTTAATGTTGGCTGAATTCCACTGAGCTGCTTCGGTTTCAGGCTCCTGGTATCATCAAGGCTTTCTGAACAGATCACGCTCATCATTAATTAGTAACATCTGTGCTTTTCCTGCAATGACAATGAAAGTGCAAATGTCTGCTGTGACCTGTAGAGGTAAATCAGAGTTAATTCCCTGAAATAACCCATCAGTTGTATAAGATACTCATATAAAATGGAAACAATCTGAGATTACCAGTTTTATTGTTATTATTTCAGTTTTGGCTAGCAGCAAATCCAAAATTAGTTTGACTTATAAGCAAATATTTGGACTGAACAACTGGACTGAATGGATAGAGATCACGGAAATACTTAATACCAACAACTGTTTGAAGACTCTCAATCAGCTAATTTCAGAATATGATAAGTGAAAAGCTGAATATCTGAGTAGTATTCAAGTAAAACTATATCCATAGAAACAGTAAAGTAGGCTACAGTAAAGCACATACATGACAATTACTATTCAACACTCAGTCAGAACACTGATTTGGATGTGAAAGCAGATCAAAGTTCATTTGCTGATCTGATCTTTGGAAAAACACGAGGCATCCTTTTCATTCAAGAAAAATAAATGAAGACAATTCAAAGTATCTTTATGTTATACACCTTCTAATAGTAATTTCCCAAAAGTGAGGGAATGGTTTGCAAAGAGAGAAATAGATATCATACATAGATTTTGCTATCAGAGGTGCTTGTTTTCTGCTTAAAGGTACACATGGGTGTGTTTTGGCTTGTGGTCAGACAGAAATATTACTCACCACTATGTATTACTCATCGTTTAGATTGAACTGCAGCTCTGTCTTCATCTCTTGTGGGAATATTGAGCACAACATGTTCTTCCAAGGGCCTGTCTAGTGCTGTGTGGCTTTGTTGAGCCTTAAATTCACAGTTTTCACCCTCTGTGGCATCTGTTTTACTCACTCAGACCACCTTAACCTGCCTCCAAGACTTCAAAAAAATGCCTATTAATAAAGTTGTTTCTAAATTAGTAAAAGTCTACTTTCAAAGAGCTATCTCCAGTCTGACTTTTTCATAACAAATACATCAAATGTGTACAAGAATAGCTTTGACATAATCAGGTAATCTAAAAACAAAACTCTGATGCAATTGTAGGCCCGTTGCTTTATTTTTTAACGTCATCTCAGCGCCAGTGGGTGTCTCCCAAGTCTTCACCTCCCTGCCAGCACTGCGCATGCTCCCTGCATCCTCGTCTCCATCCACACGTCGAGGGACTTGAAAGCCCGAATGAAGATGCTCAACGTCTCGGGTCGCTGGAGCCTTGTCACCGGGTGAAACGGAGTTCTCTGGGAGGACGCACACACACACACACACACTCTCTCTCTCTTTCACACACACACACACTCACACACACACTCACAGGACGTGTGTAGATTTAGCAGACGGGTCGTTTCTCCCCTCAGACATGGAGCTGAAGAAATCTATCTCGGACACTGAGCGCGCACTCCGGAGCTACGGCGCTGTGTCGGAAACGGCGTGGACGACGGACAAAGGTGAGCGTCATGCAGGGGATGATATGATGTTGATTTATCACCTGGAGTCTTTTTTTTTCAACATATTTTTCACTCTCAGAAAATCCAGGCTGCAGTTTGCGTTGAAACGGTCCATGTGTGAGTCACAGGGGTCTGGATATAGAGCTGCTTTGCTGCTGAAAGGCCTGTTAAATCCTCTTCATGCACACTACGGGTGTTGTGCGGTTTGTTATAATAAACAGCAAGAGCAGCGCATTGTCAAACTTGTGTGTGTTGTTTGCTTGAAGCCTGAGCTGATGCAGGATCATGAAGCATGAGGGTTGAATCAATACCTTGATCCTCTCCGATCATTATATATACTCTGGGTGTCACTTTTGGAAGAATATTTGAGTGTTTATGTAAATATCGAGTCGAAGTTGACAATTTCAGCTCAAAATAAAGTATACTCCTCATTTTTAATGATTCTTTTTGAGGATTTCTTTAAACTGTAGTGATGTGAATCATGTGAGCACAATAATAACAGTTTCTGTTGACATGATAAAATAGACGTACAGCCTCAAAAATGGTGACAGAGCTGAACACACAGTTTCAGCTAAAAATGACACATTTTAAGCTGCAGGGCCATTGAATTAGATGTTTTTTTTTCTATTATTTTGCCCTGCATTTATTTTATTTGTCTTATTCAGAGCTGAGAACTATTTTCTCAATTAGTTGATTATTGTTTGGTCTATAAAAGTTAAGAAAATAGCGAAAGATGATGATCTGCTGGTCTTTAAATTGCTTGTTTTGTCTTACTATCAGTCCAAACCCAAAGATATTCCATTTAAACTGATATAAAACAGACAAAAGCATCAAATCCTTACATAGGAGAAGCTGGAACTCAAGAATGTTGACATTTTTGCTTTATAAATGATGATAATTGCAGATTAATGTTCTGTCAACCGTCACAAACTACAGCCTCAAAAGATGAGCATGAAGCTGAACAAACTGAACAAAACATAATGAACATTATATGCAGCAGAACAGTTATATTAGATGTTTCTATCATTTAGTCCTGTTACCAAAGCTTCAGTGATAAATGACGCGTGTTGACAGAGGCAACAAAGTGATGACGTCCCTTCAGACGTGTCCCTCCACTGGGGATAACTCATCACATGGGAGCAGGGTGTGAAGAAACTTCCAGATTAAGTCAGAGAGAGAAAGGGGGTGAGGGGGGGGAATGCAGTGGATATTTTTAGAAACAGATCCAGCCATGTCTACAAACACACACACACACACACACACACACACACACACACACACACACACACACACACACACACACACACACCCACACACGGTAAGAAAACAAGACAGAGGTAAAGCAGAGCGAACACTCCCACAGACTCATCTCTTATTTCCAAAATAAGGCCAGATACTATTTGTCACCATCAGTTTTTTGATATTTTGAGGGGGAGGAGGTTTGGGGGTGTGGTCCAGAGGCGGTGTGTATACAGTGTGACTGCAGGATGTGTCAGGGGCGTCTGCATTGGATGTCACACAGATCCTGACATTTCCCTGTTGTCGAGCCCCATGTGGCTGCATGATCCAGGCTCTCCAGGCTGTTTATTCCTCATTAAAGCATAATCCTACACCGATGAGGTTTGTTTTAATCAAACTAATTATAAATTCAAGCTGATTAATTAGGAGGAGACTGGTTTACATCTGCCGGTGATGCTTGTGCTGGCCTGAAACTTTGGTGTTTACCTCACTTATCCCTGATGAACGAGCAGCTTTTAATTAGTACTAGTTCATTCTTTGTAATGTTTTTAATGCTGAGTATGTGTGTGAGTAGCTCAGAGGGGGGAGCTGTTAAGACATTATCTTGCTGGCACTTTGCCACTTTTAATGGTCCGGTCGGGACGTAATGCAGCTGGGTCTCATTGATGGCGAGCATGTGGCTGTGAGGGAGGAGGAAAAACAAAAGGAGAGGAGGAACAAATTAAAGAAAAAACACATTTTCTCAAACTTCACATCCTGCTGCGTTTTGTATTGTGCTGCGGTTCACTTGGTGAAGAAACTTTGTTGTTATTGTCAGCAGACATGTTCGGGTGATGATTCAATATCAGCAAGGCACAAACAACCCGGGCCCTCCTGTGCAGGCTTCTGTCTGCTGTGGTGAGTCAGCTCCGTCGCCAGCGAGCATCCGTGGAAAGCAGTAAAAACTGCAGTTTGTGTTGCTGCAGGAGGACGAGGAGCAGATCCAGTCCTCTACTGTTACAAGACACACTGTGGATCGGATTGTCACATTTGACAGCTCAGGGTTCAAGGATCATGCATGCAGGTCTTTCACTCGGGTGCATGAAATCAGCTAGTCACTCAAAATGTGAGCTTCTCCTTTCGTGCATTCCTGCATCTTATTGAATTCTATTTTTACAGGACACTGACAGCAGGCATCAGTGTCAGCTGGGTGTGTGTGTTTGCTTCTCTTGTCTCCCCATGGTGCATTTGCTTGCATTGTGAAATATTCATGTTCTGCACAAAAGTGGAAGATAACAGTTCAGGCCTTTGTACGATTTTCAATGTAGATAAATGGTAGGAGACAGGATGACATAAAACAAAGGTCCTAAAGAGGAGGAAACTAGGACACCTTTTATTGATGCAATTAACTTCCACTTAAAAATCATGGAATATATCTTAAGTGCTATTAAGGTCACGGGGTGGTCACTGTTGCCACAGGTGTTGCAGCATTTGCAGTGGTCAGTGCAGTGATTAGTGTGATGAGTGTTTGGTCAGTGTAGTAAGTGTTTAGTGGCTGCAGTGTGTCTGCCTGCTATTGGCAGATAGGGAGTGTGAGGTCAGTGGTCCAGATGAGGGAGAAAGGAACCCATTTAGCATAAAACCACAGCTGATTATTGATCCATATCAAGGTATTTTCTCTCTTACACATCATCGGCTACTGGAGTAACCTCCTTCTATTACGAAATCATGCTTTTCTTCATGGCAGGCACATATTTTCACCACATCAGTGATTGTTAGCGATTTAGCAAACAACAACAACAAAGAGATTTACAGCAGTCATTTGTGTCTGAAGCCCTGCTGCAACTTTAAACTTCAAATCACCTCCCTGAATTACACACACATGCTGCTTTCTGTCCAAATATCATGTTCTTGGCTGCTGTGAGACGACACCTTACGGAGAAACGACGTGACAAATGCCAAGAAACTGACACTATGAGAAAGTTTGCGCAAAGTAAAAAAAAACAACAACTAAAAATCGACTCATGAGAATCTGAGAATGAATGTATTTCTCACTTGATATCAAAAGAATTTCTGATTAATGTCTCAAATTAGATGCAGGTGTTGTGCAACTGGATTCTGTAATTCGGCCATGTGTAGTGCTTTTTTTCCTCTGTAATTTAAACTAGCCAACAGGCCTCAAACTGAGCACCGGGTTGCATAACAGACAAGCATAAAGCAGAGCTGTCCTTGTGGAGGAAAAACACCATCACTAGGATGTTTTTAAGGACTCATGTCTTTCTTTCTCATTCCTGCTTATTCATGTTTACCTCCATCTGTCTCTCAGGGCACTCAGACGTGTCCATGGCAGAGAGCACCATGTCTCCAGATGAGATCGAGGTAGAGATGGCTCGTATCCAGCGCCTGCGAGAGGTCCTGGTGCGCCGGGAGTCAGAGCTGCGCTTCATGTGAGTTTTCTGAATTGTCAATTTCTGTATTTTTGTAAAACTACACTGAATAGAGGATGACAGATTTGATCAATACAGTGTCATTACAATTCCTACTGCTGCCCTGACTGGATAACGAGGTTTACTCTGTTGCCATGGCGCTTTTTCCACTCTCAGGACGCATCACAAAGACAGTCGAGTGTTGTTTCCTTGTGATATATGTAAGCTGCCCATTTGTCCATTGATTATTCAGAGGGCTGAACATGCCAGTAGCAGCTGAATGAGTCGCCATGATGAACTCATTGGCTCCTCATTAATGATGATAATAACTGATGATGCATTTCTGTAATTATTTCCTCTATCTAAACCTTTGCTGATTTCATTGGAGGAGTTGGTCTCATGAATGTTGTGTTTAGCCTTTTTGTGCAGTGTCCAAACATGGATGTTGATAAATGAATCAAACAAACACTGAGTAGAAGACTGGCTGCTGTAGCAGAACATTATGTAAAGTCATAATCTGTGTATCCTTGTACTGTTCAAAACAGACTCACTGTACATGCGGAGACAGATTATATGACAGTATTGTGTACACTGAGTGAATTTATCAGCCATCTGAGATTTTTCCATGGCATTTAATAATAATGATAATAAACTTTATTTCTAAAGCACAATTCATGCATAAAATGCAACACAAAGTGCTTAGAAAAACATCGGAAAGACAAGAGAAGACTAGATTAAATAACCATTAGTGAAAACACTTTAGGAGAAAGCAGTGGTAAAAAGATGTGTCTTAAAATGTAGTTTAAAAGTGTCGACAGATTTAGAGTGAAGTGGTAACTTAACCTGAAATATCTCCAGCTGTATCACAACATTACAGGTAATGTTACAAATCAATGAACAGGATACAGTATGATTTATGCATTAGTGAAATAAAACACCATGTGGTGGTTATTTTATCCACAAAAAGTTCAACTGACCTTCCACAAAATGTACAGCATCAGGATAAATCATGATATAAGAATTACATATATACTGTGATGGAATATTTTATACATATTTCACACTCATAATGAACCAGACTCTTTCAGTATGTTTCAGTGTGCAGTTCTGTTGTTGCTGAGCTGACACGATGTCTTGTTTTGTCACCATATCAGGTTGATTTTGTTATAATGTGAAGAACATACAGTATGCATTAGTTTATTAGTAGTTTTATAGTAGTTTTTGTTGAAAGTGCGCTTATGGCATCTGTATTGACACAGTATTAAACTGTTTCACCACTGCAACTTATCGAGCTGAACAGTGTATTTTGTGGGTCATTACACCTCTAACGTCTGCAGTGCGATGGTCGAGGTGTCGGGTAAAGCTGATACACATTTCAGATCTCTCCCTCGGTTGATAATGTTAGTTCACACGCCCACTTGACAGGCTTCATTAGGCCGCCACGCTGCTTATTGCTTACGTCTCTGTTGTCAGGCTCCGTGAGGCTCGAGACGGCACATAAACACACACGCATGCACACACACAAACTGGCAGATGGAGTGTCAGAGTGCAGAAGCTGCTGGAATCCACAGATAGCATTGAGAGAGTTGAACACAAGGCAGAGGAAGAGAGACCAACAGAGGATGGGAAGGGAGGGGTCAAGGGGGATGAAGAAAGAGGAGGGAGGTGTGAAACAGAGCAACGTGGATACATGCAGAGAGAGGAGGAGGAGGAAGGAGGCTGTGGATGAGTCATCGGGCTGATCTATCACAGGGAGAATTAAATCTGTGGTAGCTGTCACTGCTCGCAGAGAGAGAGAGAGAGAGAGAGAGAGGCAGGGATTTAGGGAAGAAGAGGGGAACATGTCGAGGCCCCGAGGTTGAGATGTCAGGGCTGCAGGAGGCTCAGAGAGCAGCGTGGATTGATTTATGTCGCATGTTTTCCATCTGCACAAACACACATCCTCCTGTAGTGTGACGGGGGGCCTGAGGTTGTGATGTCTTAATGACAGGTACAATAGTGGACTGTACTCAGCAGCTTGTGAGTGTAAATATGAGGATTAATGCTGGTTTGTTGATCAATAAACTGAGCAGTTTTCACTTTTGATAATCGATTAAAAAATACCAAATTCTGAAATATGACGATTTGATGCTTTTCATTTTTTTAAATATCATTGAGGATTCAATGTCTTTTTAGTTTTAGACTGATAGATCAGTGGGTCTATATTATATTAGCCGATATTAATTTATCACAAATATATTATATAGGCGTATATCCATAAGAAATTGCAGTACAGAAATGCCAAATATACTGTATATTTGAAGTAATCTGGAAACTGAGTTGCTATTTATAGTTGAAATAATTAGTCAATTAATTGACTGGTCGATTAACATAAAAATAATCAGCAGCAATTCTGATAAAAAATGTTTCTTGAATGTGACTATTTGGTGGCTTTCCTAGGTTTTTGTTGTTTTTTAATACTATTTTCTTACTTCTTTTTTTTTAAATGATGAAAATAATCATTAGTTGCAGCCCTAGTTGGGATTTGGCATTTTACATTTTATCTATGTTTGTATATATGTTACAATATTTTCACCTCATCAAGATTGAATATTAAAAAAAAGATTTTAATATCATTTTATTGCTAGAAATCCTTTGCACAGATTTTTCAGCCATGACTGCTCTTCTTCCAGTTTTTATTCTGTGATATAACTCAATCTAACATCACTGCAGTCAGATAAAGATTCTCAAAGTGGAAGCAGCCAATGATATCTGTTGTTCTTTAATCTGATGGAAACCAGTGATTTAATTTTTTTTTCTAGGATGGATGATATTCAGCTCTGCAAAGACATCATGAGTTTAAAGCAGGAGCTGAGACAGATTGTTGCAGTACCAGGTACAGTTCAAACACACACACACACACACACACACACACGTATACCTTCTGTCTCTCAAACAACCATCATCAAGAAAACCAGAATGTAAGCTTTTCAGGAAATAAACATTCAGAATTGATCCTCCATTTGCAAAACTGTCCACGCTCCCTGTTCGGACTCGACCAAAAATAGAGTTTTTGGCAGAAAGTGCTTCTGTTTGCAGCTCGCCAGAGTCCCATAACCTCAGCAGGCATCATGGTGATTTATAGGAAGTGCCGTTACACTAAACTACACAGGATTGATCGTAAGTCTTCGGGATATGGAAGAGTTATGACGGAGAGATAAACACACACAAACACACATGCATCATCACTGTGAAGGTAATATGAGCTGATGGAAGCTTTCCAGGTAAAGGTGACCAAATGAATTCCTGTAAACACTCGTTTTTACTCCCTGGATGTTTATGTGGTGTGTTTGTGGTGCAGATGACCAAATATTGGTTTAACTTCCAGTGCTGGCTGTATCTGAACTGCAGCAACAACATACTGAGATGGTTCACTGACATCACATGTATCACATATACACATACGTCAGGCATACATACAGAGGACCTGGCGGCAGAAGGACACACGCCTCCTTATCATGTGTCAGTGTGTGTGAGGAGCAGGAGGGGCCGGGTGTCGTGTTCAAGGACTCATATGCAGCGACGGGACATGTGGACATTCATCAGCTGATTTAGGAAACCAAACAGTGACATGCCAATCGCAGTGTTTTTTTAACCACATGGCAATTCTGCGATGTACAGAGTGTGGACAAAATAACAGAAACGCCTGATAAACTGATTCAATCTGGTTTAACAGCCCTGCAATAAATACTACTGTTATGAAGCTCATGTTAGATTTAATGTATTTAATTTTTTGTTCAGACTGAAAGGTGTTGATTCACTTGTATTCATGTATTGGTTTACACCCCTGACACCAAAAAGAAAGTTTTTACTATTTTCATTTATTCAGTTAACTGTTCAATGACATTTTCTATTATTTCCTCTTATTTCCCAACATGAAGGTCTGAATGTTGTTTCAAGGCCTTCTTCACCCTACTAGGAACAAAAATTCTAGCGGAAAAATACTGAATCCTCTATTTTTATTTATTTATTTATGTTGCAGTTAAAGTGGGGTAAAAATAATGGACTATATCTGTCTTAAAAATAGTCACCATTTGTATGATTCAATTATGGAGTAAAAACTTCCCACAATTTACTAAAACTACCAAATTTCCAAAAACAAGTCTCTACTAGCATGCTAACAGATCTGGGAGCTGTACTTTGGTACAGTGGTGCTTTGAGCTAAGTGCTAACGTGTTCACAATGACAGTGCTGATGTTAAACAGTTATATGTCCATCCTTAACATACTTAGTTTAGCATGTTAGCTTTCTAATGTTTGCTAATCAGCACTAACCACAGCTGAGGGTGATGGGAATGACATCAGTTTTACAGGTATTTGGTCACAAACCAGAGAAAGTAAATTTTTGACCTGATAGATTTGGAGCACCAAAGTGATTACAGTACATCCTGTGGGGAACACGAACGTCTGAATCAAATTTCAGGGCAGTCCATCGAAAAGTTGTTGAGACATTTTACTCAAAAACATAAATGTGAACCTCATAGTGACACTAGAGGGAGAGTTGAGTCAACAAAGTCGATAGGATTCATCCTCTGGGGATGATGAATGACAATGAATGTCTGTACAACCTTTTTACCCATTCATCCAGCATGTTGAGATATTTCCTAGGATGAGTGAAAACTTTGAACTGCTGGTGGGGGTCAGTAGGATTCTTCCTCTACCTTGAATATATGCACCGAATTTCATTTCAAATTTATTTGTACAGTCCTATATCACAACTTTGCCTCAGGAGGCTTTACAATCTGCACAGCAATACAACATCCTCTGTCTTTTGAACCCTCAATTGAACTGGGAAAAAATGTAAGAAACCTCAGGAAGAGCAACAGAGGAGGGATCCCTCTCTCAGGACGGACAGACAAGTAATAACATATTGTGTGTACAGAATAGACCAAGAAACATAAGTTACAGAAATACAGCATGAACAAACATGTCAAAACTATAACGGATTTATAATATAACTGATGAATGTGATCAGCAGGATGTCTGCAACTTCCAGGTGCAGCCAAAAACAGAATAGGACCTGAGCCATGCAACCTCCATCACCATGGAGACCTGGGAAGAGGACAGACTACACACACAGAGAGGAAGGAGAGACACATTTCATGGCGATCCCCCAAGAGTTATTGAACCAAAGTGGTGGACCAACCAACCGTTATCCCTAGCGTGGCTAAACATACAGACAATCTGACCTCTCTGTTCTCATTGGTTTGCTTGACTAGATTACATTATATTGCAAAGTGTCTCTATTTTTTTGTCCGCCTCCCATCCATGTGGGATTACTGGCCACACACGCTGCACACCGTCACGCAAAAACTGCTCTCGCTGACATTCCCATGAGCCACCGGGGGCCTCATGAATGCATTTGTCGGGGGTTTCAGGCAGCCCATGACTTCACTCCAGCACAATGAGAGTCACGTGACAAACAGAGCCCACCGCCTCTCCCGCTCCTCTGACACTGGGATTTATGTGCCGCAGCCATGCGCCCCCTCAGATTGTCCTGCCCTCGGGGGGGATACACAATATAGCTGCACTGCTCCACTTTATTTCCATATGGGAGAAAAAGCTGATGTTTGCAGTCATTTTTCAAACCATTTTCCTACAGTTTAGATATTTCCTGTAGTTTAGATACCAGCAGCGTCAGACACAACCTACCTCTGGGGCTCTGTGCATGTGTCAGTGTGTGTGTGGATGTACTTTGGTTGGTCTGTTTATGTGTGTCTTGTTCTGTACTTTGGAGTTTTGGAAAGTAAAGCTAAGCAAAGTGGATGTCTAACTGTGAATGCAAATTCCTCCATCAAATGAAACAAAACACAGAGCTCTCTATGATTTGCATAATTAAGTCAGAGCCTTATTTACTATAAATTATGCATGAGGGGAGAATTAAGGGTCTGTTTGTGATGTGACTCAGTGTTTAAGAGCCAGCTGACTTTGCTGTAAGGTCAGTTTGTTCAGGTCATTTACAGTTAACTGAATGCATGAAATCTGCTTTGATATTTTAGTTCTGCCAGCTTGCGTCTCCCTCCAGGTATCTATTTATTTGTTTATGACTTTGCCTTCCTTTCATTTACTTTCTTCCTTTCCCCCTCCAGAGAAAGAAAAAAACAAGAAGCACAGGCAGCGGGAAGAGGAGCTGATCCTGAAGATTCATAAACTGGTGCAGAAGAGGGATTTCCTGGTGGATGATGCTGAGGTGGAGAGATTAAGGTAGAGCTTGCTCCTATACGCAGGCACAGTTAATACCCAGGAGTGACGTCTCTGTGTATTCACTGTTTACAGACAGTGTTGGATGAAGCAGCGTCCACTGTTTGTTTCTCCATTTCATACACATAGGAGGAGACTCATTAGAGTAAATGTGTGGAGCGAATGTGAGCCTGACTGAAGGCGGGAGGATGTGGGTCACTTCATCATCACAGCACTGCCTGATGTGTGCGTGTGTGCATGTGTGTGCGTGTGTGTGGGAGGGAGGCTGACTGATGGCCGCGGCTCTGCATTGTCATTTTCCACTTCCTCCGACTCTGCACCCAGAGATAACCCACAGAGAGACAATTCAAAAGATAGATATAAAATAATATAAAATCGCAGGCTGGATTTAAATCACCAGTGTTGAGATGTTTATGGGCAACTGCAAATGATCATTTCAATAATTAGATATGCTGTTATTATGGTTTATTTCAATTAGAGCGATTCTTTATGACACACTGTACTGTGTCGCAATAAAAAAGTTTCTCAGTTTGTGCCTCTCATGTATTATGATTCCATTTTAGAGCTGCAACATTTAGTCCATTAGTTGATCGACAATGACTTTGATAATCAAATCATTGTGTTTTTTGTAGCAAAACTGGCAAAAAGTCACTGATTCCAGCTTCCCAAATCTGTGTATTTTCTTGTTTTCATACTTCTCTGTGATGACAAACCGATTATCTTTGCCTTTTGGACTACAGGCTTTGGGAGCTTGGAGTGGACATTCCTCATTTTACAGACCACATGAAATAATCTAGAAAATAATTGGTAGATTAATTGATAATGAAAATAATCATTAGGTGCAGCCATATTGCATTTAAGTCACAGACTTATTTGAGCATCAGTTTTGCTGAAAGCGACCCAGAATATCACTCAACATTTACCATAGTTGTTCAGTCCAGTTCAGAGTCCACAGCTCAGTGCTCTTGTGAAATGCAAACATTTTGTCTTTTTAGAGTTTTGAACAAGGTTTAAAGTAATAAAAGAGGTCAAACACTGCTTTGAAGATATTTCCAGAAATGTTCAAAACTTACATCCATGTGCAGTGTAAGTTATTCAGTTTGCAGCACAGTAAAAAAAAGATTTTTAACCATTTCCCAAACTGTGAACTTATTCCTAATAGAAACAATGATTGTAGCCAGAAATAACGTATCTCGTTGCTCAATTTGTTTGATTGTTTGATTATCAGGCATAACTTTCCATTATTTCACATTTTTATACACAGTAAGATAATTTTGAAAAACACTTAAACTCAGTTTTGACTTAAAACCAACCTGATTTGATTACATTATATTCAAATGGCTGATGTGTGACTCTACTGTGACTCAGGGAGCAAGAGGAGGACAAAGAGATGGCCGAGTTCCTCCGACTGAAGTTGATGCCTCTGGAGAAGAAGCTCAAAGTCACACAGAGTGAGTGACGAACAATCACAAACAGAGAGATGCAGTAGTATTGTGCACATCCGCTTACATGTTGTAAACATTTCTCTTCCCTATTTTTTTTTACATGATTAGATCCTCCAAAGCCCAAGAGACAAGTTCCGGAGCCACCTCCCAACAAACCATCCATCACCAAGTCAGGAGTGGCCATCATTAAGGACTGCTGTGGAGCCACCCAGTGTGCCGTCATGTAACTGACAGAGACGTGTGCCCACACACTCATTATCATCACATCACATGCCCTTCATCACTTCCTGTGAATCAGAGAACCCTGTTTAGCCTCCCAACCCAAACCAGTTCAGGAGTCAGGTTTGTAAATACAGTTTCAGTGACAAGGTTTCAGCCACAGGCCTGGAAACTGATCCCTAATCAATACTGCAGGAGCTTTTGAAAACAAGCAGAACACTGCTTGTTTTCACAGAGAAACATGGACATTGCGAATTAAAAAAATCAAATAAATGTGTTAAAAAAGACAAATATTGCAACATTCCTTCTCAAGGTGGCAACATGGTCTATGATCATGTATCAGAAGTAAAGCACAATGTCCACAAAGTAAACTTCATAAATCCTGGGGTTCTCTGTTCAACAGGAAAAAAAACAAACAAACATCTGTTACCATCACATCATGTTTGACAACGGGTATTTATTCCTCCATTTCAGACCTTTAACACCGACCAGTGCACCTCTTTCACTTTCAGGAGACCTGCAAGTCAGCATTTTTATTGTTGTTTCTCTCAGCAGGGATGAACACGCGTGGTTCAAACAAACAACATGGCTGCCGAACAATGAAAACTGGCCCCACACTGGTGTAACTGAAGAAGAAAATATGCTTTGTACTGGAGCTGAGTGATATTTTTGACTCTGTGCTTTGGCTTGAACAGCGGTGTACTTCTCTTATCTTTGATTCTACAGTATCTGCTGTTCTGGACATGAAATACAGAGTCAAACAATGTCTGACTAAGTTGACACAGATATGTGACTAAAACACCACTGCAAACACTGATTCAAAGTTGGGTCATATTAATTTGTTTGCTTTAAAAAAAAAAAAGGTCTGGCAAACATTATGTCTGGCTTCTTAAAATAATATAAGACAATGAACAGAGCTCCAAAGAGGCCAAATCATCTGTATCCAAACTGCAGGTGCACCTGTATCATCAAAAATAAATCAACAACTCCTTTCTGTTCCATAAAAATGCACAAACTGCATAGACGAACCTGTAGGAATGTGATGAACATAGTATACAGTGCTGTGCAAAAAGACAAATATTCAGTGGGATGTTTTGATGAGTTCTTTTTCTCAGGTAGTGGACACTGAAAAGTTCCCCGTTTGTTTTCAGATCAAGCAAGCGAAGCGTGATCATTTTGAAATGCTGAGACTCAGATTTCAAAGTAATTCACACTTTACACCATACTTATGTTTTTTCAAAACCATCCTGTAAAAAAATATGCATCATGTCTTTGTAGTTTTGGTGGTTAAAAAGGCAGAATCCTCCTAATTTAGTTATTAGGAGGTAATTGCACTCTATAGGATCAAGCTAACTGACCTACATGACTCATCTTTGTAGCAGTGTTTCCACTAGTGATTTAGTTAACTTTCATTATTTAGGTTAACCCCTGTATATATCAACACTTTACTCATCATGGGGTGCTTTTTTTCCTCCTTTTTTAAAAATGGTCTACTCTGCTTGCTCATTCCCCCGAAGTCACCACATCACCGGCCATACTAACGTCATCTGACATCAGCTACCGGGAATAATTGACTGTGGTAGTACAGTATGACATCATGTATAGTTATTCTGGATATTGCTGACAACACCTTGCATCCTCTGATTTTAGTCTTGCGTTTTTATGAGAAACACCAGGAAAAGAATGCAAATCTCTTGTAAATGCCTCCAATAGACGATGTATGTTTGATTGTATTTAGGACTTTAGTGACTCCTGTCAAGCAACGCGTTGCTATTTGTCACTTTTACCTTCCTTCTGATAACTTAGCGTTCTGTAGTAGTAGTGAATTTATGAAGGTCCTAATGTTGACTATTGAACAAATATGCAGAAAATAAGCTGAAACTACCTGTACATATATGTTTAAATAAAGAGCATCTTTCAGGAACAGGCTGGCTGATTTTGTCTGATATGATCAATCAACCCCCCCCCCCCCCCCCCCAAAAAAAAACAAACAAACATTGAGGCAAGGCAGAAATGATGCTTGTGAAATTTATTAACAGAAATCTTTTTTTGGTCCCTTCAACAATGTTAGACTGTTACAGCAACTTCTGGTACAGTGAGGTTTTAAAACGCAGGGGGAGGACACAGTGACACAGTTGTCGGGCAGCTTAACAAAAACTGATCACAAGGCAAGACGTTTTAAAGACACTGTAGTCCTGACTAAAAGATTGATAATATTTTCCAACAGTAGATAGAGTGTAGAACAAATAGTGCAAACAAAAACATTGGATAAGGAAGACAAAGTGAGGTACAGTACAAAGAAACACGGGCCAAGAAACAACCGTTTCTCCATCCAAGCCCCGGCCACCAACTAATTTCACATTATGCATTTCATGAACCTAAACTATGCAGAAGTGCATATTTCGACTGGTACAGTAGCTTCTCACTGATGTAACCAAAACAAAGAGAAAGCTAAACGGGGAAGTTAAATTTATTTATCCGAGTTAGATGTCACTGTGATACTGTAGAGGGAGAGCTGGGGATTCTTCAAATAGACAAAAAGTAATGCCGAGTAAGTTAAATTTAGACATTTTGTGACTGATCCTAAATGAACTATTCTGACCTGCTTATTTCTTGATCCAATAGGTTTCCAGAACGTCAGTAAAATATTGCAGGAGAGACCTGAGCTGCAACAGCCATAATTAAAAACATTTTGATTGGTATTTTGGTGAATGGTCAAAGTCGGCAGGTGGAATCTCTCAGCTTTAAAGGTTTCAGTCAAAATCAAGTCCGACACAGAAAACTCATGTAACAACACTGCTAACACTGACTAAACAGGTAAACACTGAAACTGCACAGAAACTGATGGAAATGGGCTCTTTACCCATTCTTCAAACCTTTTCTCTGAACACAAACAACAGCAACCCTTTGACTTCCGTGGTGCTAAACTTGACGGGCAGTTGACGTCATTTGATGGCAACTCAGCAGCCAGCAGTCTTGTAGACACTCTCGACTGAGGAAAACGGACAAAGCCAACACGCATCAGCAAGTAAAAACTCTTTAACATGAGACGTGAGGGGCGGGGAGGTACGATAGCGATTCCTTTGGTGCCGTGGCAAATACAAGCCATTGTAAAAGCCACGCAGATCCCAGAGAGCCGCAGAGGGTCCTCTATGTGGACGTCAGTCTACTCAGGAGGCTTCCCAAGCCCCCGTGCTGCTCCGCTAACAGCCTACCGCCTCCCGTCCCCTCTTTTCCCTAAAACCCTCACAACCGTTCACCTTGTCATTAAAAATCAAAAACTAAGGAGGGCTTACTGCTCCCCTCGAACCCATCAACTCAGGCAGTGTGGCCGCTGCCGCAGATGGAGCCTACCAGCAACAAGGTTAACTCAGAAAACCTTGACAACTTTTTGCGGCAACTGCGACAGGGACGCCACCTCTAAGACCCCTAAAACATGGTGGAAATAAAAAGACTGATCTTAAAGAATGTCTTGACATCGTCTGATCCTGTCTGCTCCTCCTGGGCTTACACCATGCATAAAACTCATTTATGCACTCCATGCATATTTCACACCACCTACTCCAGTGTAAACCACACGCAGACAGAATACAGCTAAAAGCACACAAACGTACTGGCTGCTGGCTAAAGACGAACAATGAAAGTATATCTTCAGATCCTGCTGCCTAAGCACACGCCTGGCCGGAGTATTTCAGAGCCCCCCTTCCCTTTCAGGCCTTCATTAGTGGCCACAGAGAGACGAGCCAAAATCTTTGCTATAAATTAAGTCGAAATACTACAAGAATAAAAATTCCTGAGAGCAGTGCTAGTCGCAACGTCAATCAAAACCTTTCAATCTGCACTTTAACTGTTCAAAGACTGTCGGCTTTCAATAAAGAAAGACTATCTGAACAGTTAACACTGGTTTTTCTCTTCTGTCCAATCATTGAATTGCCACCAAATACACCACACTTTTAGGCAAAACTCCTCCACAGACTACTAAATACTCTGCATAACACAAAAGAAACTGAAAAGCTGTCCTTAGGCTACTTTACAATGGAGACAAAAGATGAGAATATCATCAAAGACAAGCTACCTCTTAAGAAATCTATAAAGCTTTAGTCTTAGGAGTGAAAGAATGAAACAGCAGCCAGTTTGGCTGACATGTCTGGGGCTTCCTACAAAGCAGAATATCTGATATTTGAAATGAGTTCAAAAATGAATGAATGTAGTAAATGAAATTCTCTCTTTGGGGATACAAGAAGTAAACATGAAGGTTTCTAAATATAACAGATGACAAAGCATCTCTACAAACTGAGAATGTGAGTAACTAAATTTCTTGGATTTAATGTAAATAAAAGTTACTCATCCTTAGCTTTTCTCCCAATGTTAACCAATACTCTACCGTACACAGCGACAATTAACTCATTTTTAGACTCTACACTGATTGTTGTCTGTGAGCCGGAAAGTGTTCTTTGACACAAAGTGGCTGAAGATGCACTTTCATGGAAATATAATTTAACTTCCCTCGAGATGAAATCAAACATATGTCACAGTGGATGAATTTGGCAAATTAGAGAATTGCAGAAAATCTGCAAGAAGTAAATCACAGCTTGGTGAACATCATCAGAGCAACTCACTGATTGTGAAAGAAAACAAACAGAACAAAGATGGCCGATGAGATTAAGAAGAAAGCAGAAGAAGAAAGCTAACAGCCTGTTAGGATGTTGAGGGGACAAAGGTCAATGCTCTTCTGGGGTCATTTCTTTGTAGTGTGTTTAGTGTAGCCGGTCAACTCTTCTACTTAGAGTTACACTATGTGTGAATGGTGTGGCTTTGTGTGCGTGTGACACTGGATGTGTATGTGTTGAGAGGGTCAGAGGTCTGCTGTGAACGAGAAATTGGCAGCTAGCTTGATTCTGCTGCGTGTAGCTCTTCTGCTGGGACTGTCTGTGGACAAGGGGGGTGGTGGAGGCTTGGCGACTGCGACGGCTGCCGCCTCAGGTTCATCACTCTCTGAAAACACACAAGTACAGACTGAGCTTACACCTTGTGAAAGACAAGAAAGGTGCAAACAGAAGTGTGATGTGCTCATTAAAATGTATTTTTGTTCTTTCTTGCTTTGACTGTGACATGATTTCTTAAGCAAAAAGACTCTAATCCCTTAACAGGGGTAAGGGTGCAACAAAACAATGTATTATTAACAGATATCTTCCAGTTTCAAATGCAACACCTGCCAAAGGCCTTTAAATTATGGAAGATAATAACTGACCTGTAGGTGGTTGTGGTGGTGGAGTTTTCTCCTCGAAGTGAATCAGGTCTGCCTGCTGGAGGAGGACAGGGTCTGGGTGCAGCTGAGGTGACGGTAGGCAGGATGGCACAGGACCACACAGCAAGTCCATCGGGGATGTCAGACACAGCAGCTCCGACTCTGCTGCTACATCGCCACCTGGTAGGTAGAAGAGAGAACATGAATTATTTTTTGTCCTTTTAGTAAAACATAAAATGAGAAGTAGTTGAGATAAATACATGTATCAGATCTCTGTGGATGATCATTTTAACATGAACTTCCCCCTTCTTTAAAAAAAAAAAAAAAAAAAAAAAAAAAAAAAAAAAAAAAAAAAAATCTGGATTGTTTTCTCATTTCACTGTTGAATTTTTCTTTCCAGTATTTTTATATACACTGAAAATAAATCTGTCATGTGTTACCTGGACTATGGGCTCCAGAGTCTGCGTTGCTTATCGGGCTGTCTCTTGGGCTCTCTGTGTTTTCTCCTGGCTGGGGGCTGTTAGGGACTGAGGAGCTTACCCTTGCTAAAAACAAACACACACGCACACACACACGTCAGCCTTAGGTCATAATTTCCAGTCTGTGTGTAAATCAAAGGCGTGTCATGACTAAACAAATCAAACATCCTGTGAGAAAGATGCCCATCAGCTTTACCTTTCATATCGTTCTTCAAAACAATAATCCTCTTGTGACCATGCCCTTTGATCCAGACCACCTGATGACATGCCACAAAATAAAAATAAAAAAACAAACTACGAGATTTAATGATGCAGTATGATGTAAATAAAAGCTGTGGGGGTGTCCAGGAGCTAATCAAACAAATGAAAAAAGATTTAAGCACTACTAATACATAAGCAGATCTCACACTTATACCCCCCACTGCAATCTCAGAACCCATTGGCTATTTGTCTGACAACAATTTTGCCTCTGGGGGCAACAGCAAATATTTTGGGGCTTCCGGTGTAGCCAGCGTATATCCAGATAATCGAGCCAAGACTACTTCTTCCAATTAGCAACTTGAGACGATCCAGACATTTCGGCTAATCTCTATAAACAGATATGTGCATATGACTGCAGATACATTTTTTTGAAAAAGTTAATAAAATGCTAAATTGTCGTCAGGTGACAGCTGATGGATTCCGAGATTGATTTTCAGCCGATGTGTTTTGCCTCTTGCTTTCCACACGGACTGTTTACCTGCATCTAACCAAAGCCGGCTCAAACATGATTGGTCAATACTACTCAGACAACAAGCGGACTACAAATGGAAACCAGAGGGCTTCCGGTACCAAAATCTTGTCCCATTGCCTACCTAACCTCAGTGTAATCAAAGTTCTAGAGGTACTACTGTAATAATATATTTATTGAAATAAATCTCCACCTGTGGAATGGCGCTGAGCAGCTCATCAGTGCTGGTGTATCCATAGGAACGCGGTTCGATGCTGCAGCCTGTGAATTTCTTATAAGCTCCCTGGAACTCCGTCAAGAAGATCTGGTTGTAATGGTAGGTGTGGAGCAGCGCGCGTACGTTACGTGCAAACAGGTAAAGCCTGGTCAGCCTCACCCAGTCCTCACCACGACCGCCGGCAGTGTTCTCACATGTAGCACTTTCATCGGGTTCTTCATGGTACAACTGTGAAAGTAGAAAAATCCAACCGTCAGTTCTGAGTATGTGTGGGAGGAGACTTTAAGTATAAAATAAGAATGGAGACACAATGTGACTGTACTTCTGGAAAACGTAGAAAGCCTGCATTAAGATGATTAACTCTTCCACTCACCTCCACAAGGTAAGGCAGGCTCTTGAGCAACTCGCTGAGGGAGAGGAAGCCATATTCACAAGGGTTGAGTGGGGCTCCGTGGACAGCCAGGTAATGCTGACTCAGCTCCTCCACCTTAAGACCCCTAGTGACCTGCTCCTCTTGGGACATGAGTAGTGCAAGTAGCTGTGAGGTCAGCGAACGCAGAGACTTCCTGTTGATCAATAGCACTTCCCGACCTTCTGAGCCATCCACCACCTTGAAATGGAAAGAAAGAGGCAGCTTTTATGTTGGTAGTTAGTCAGACTTGCCGAAGGAGCAATAGTGTAAAGCGAAGCACTGAACAGACTCTTGTGACAACAAAACAGACATGAACTCTATGTGAGGGATGCATAACCACAGTGCTAAATTGACTAAACAAGATCAATTTAGGATTACATGTAGTTTGTTTGTGGCAAACTTAACAGGTGACTTCTTACCAATTTATTTCTAAAATGGCAGTGATATTATATTTTTAGAAGTCATTTCCAATGACTTGAAGCTCTACAAATGCTATTAAGAAACAGTAAAAGGGCAATACAAATAAACTGAAAAAAACATTAATCCTGGTGGAGGTGTCCTTTACCTTGACAACATGGCAGAGTTTGGCCAGCAGAGCAGGCAGGGAGCTAGCATCATAGTCCTGCAGGCGGAGACCATAACCAAAGGTCTTGCTGTACTCTGTGAGCAGCTGGTTGACAGGAAGGCTGGAGTTTTTCTGAGCTCGCAGCAGCTTGACCAGCTGAGCTGCCAGAGCCTTGATACGCTCCACTTCTGTCAGAGTCAGCACTTTCTCCTCTCCACACTCCAACACCTGACGAAAGCAGGGCAACACGGAAGATGTCAAATGTGGGTACAGGAAGACGGAACTGAAAATGCATCTATACTTTTCTTTGCACAGAGAACCAGATGTCAAAATCTTTACATAAAAATATTAAGTTGGAGAAAAGTTGGATTTAATTACCCAGGTCTAACCAAGGCATAACAAAGGAGAATTCAGCTATTAGCGATTCAGTTTGAATTAGTGAGTCAGTTAAAAGAGACAAACAGAAAATTCATGACACACACTGCGTCCTACTCACCATTAGTACTTCAGGGATTGCCTCGAAGAGCTCGATGAGCTTGGTGAAGCCATAGTAGCTGAGCTTGCACTGACGACCAAAGTGGTGGTGGTAGGTGGGGATGAATTTACTAAAGGGCATTCGGCAGTGAGGCTGGTGACGGAGTAGGTCCACCACCTCCTTGCCAAACTGCTTGGTGCGCTCCATTTCCTCCACAGTGCGCTCTGTGGGCAAATAAGAGGGAATTCACTGAAATCTAATGGATGAAACATTAAAACTATCTGTGCAATTCTTCATGCTGTATTCAGGGGTTTTCAATTTTCAACTTGTTTAATCAAATGTTATAATCACACAAATGTTTGCTTCAGACAAAGGAAATACCACCATTCCTATCAATTACAATAACATTTTATTAATCAGTTTACTCATTACATACAACTTGACCATGAAGAAAACAGCTCGCTGCAACATCAGCAATCAGACCATCCAGCTACAGCAGTTACAGAAGGTTGTTGCTCAACTAAGACATTTACAATTCACTTTCACTTCCAAATGAGTGTTTAAATAACCAGTAAACAGACCTCTCTTGGGAACAGAGATGACAGTGTCTGTGTCCTGATGTGTGATGGTGATGGTAGTATCAGGGATCTCAGTCAGCAGGTCCATTAGGTCACATACGCCATAGTCAATTACCTTCCAGTCTCTGGAGAAGCACCTAATGCACAAATTGTAAAATAGATTATTTTCAATACAACACTGATACAATCTAATCTTTGATGTCTTCCAAATATTAATACGGGTCTTTGTTGGATCACATATGTGGCTCAAGCAGCAAAGCCTCAGGCGTTTAAAAAAATAAATAAATAAAAAAATCCATGCAAAACACAAAGGTGATGTGACAACATAATTTGCATCTCAATGCAATGTTGACTGACCAATGGTATGCTTGCATGAAGTCCCTGATAGCAACTTGTTTGCTGGCTTGAAATTTGAGCAGTTTAAGCAGGTCTTGAGTGAAGCGCTTCACTTGAGCACGGTGGGTCAGGGTCAGTAGGCGCTTGGTACCCATGCCCAAGATCTGTGGGTAAAGAAAACTAAAATTAAAAACACACAATATGTATGCATAACAGACAAACCAACAAAAGTTTAATAAGGATTGGTCAAGAGGTGAAAAATTATTTTACAATTTAGCACACGTGCAATCTCATTACAAGTACCTGCAGGACATGTGGCACAGCCTCCAGCAGCTCCAGCAGCTTAGTGTAGCCGTAGTCAGAGACGCGGCACTGCTTGGCAAAGTGATGGTGGTATGAAGGTATGAACTTGCTGATAGGCATGATGCAAGATGGCTGACTCTTCAACAGGTCAATAATCTCTCGGCTGAATTGAATGAGCTGCGGGTTGCCGACCGGACTCTTGCATCGCTGAATCCACGGCTCTACAGGTGTTGAGTGGTAATTATAAGCACTATGATATGGTAGGCACGGTATTGTCAGGAAATTCACAGATTTGAGATTAAAAAAGGTTAACAAATTATCTCTAAAGCAACTTTAAGATTGGTGAATTTTCCCACCTGAATTTGGTGCTGGTGGTTTGTTGTGGATCCACTTGATGACTTTGAAGCCATTCTGAGCTGTGACTATTGTGATACTGGGGACACAGGTAATGAGGTGCTCCAGAGGAACACCACGCTCCAACGTCTCATTGCCCACCTTCAGTGGGCTGAATTTGGCTTCATAACAGTCCGGAAAACTAAAATAACAAACAAACACTTCATTATTGACTTTATCATGTGAGGAAAACATGCTCTGTTTGACCCAAAATGTTAAATATAAATTAAAGAATCGTTTGTCACCTGAGTAGTGGAAGGGTTCCCTCATGCGACTGCAGCAGACTGTGGACCTCAGAGGCTAAGGTGCTCAGAGACATCACAACAAATGGGATTTTATACGAGTCTGGGTCAAAGTCAGCCTCACTATAAAAGAAAGGGTAAGCCATATGGTCAGTCATCTGAAGTTGTACAGCCTAGAGAAAGGCTGATGGTTCAACGCTTTATAGCAGATAAGCAAATCTTGATTTATGAAAGAAAAATACTCCCAAATGCCTGAACAAGAGCAAGTGAGGTAACTGGCAGATCAATCTGAGATGCTGAGAGGAGGTGCCAAGTGGCCAACAAGACAAGCCGTCTATTAAACTGGACTACTGCTGGAGTTTGTCAAGAAGGAGCAAGCAACTCTTTCATTGCATATTTAATTAAATAAGCATTTAATCACAGTATCATGTATACTATGTGCATTTTATGCAAGATTTTAATTACCTGAAGTCCTGCTGTGCATAGTGTTGTCTGCAGACAGGATCATGGTAGTCCAGCTCCTCAAACACCACAGGGCTACCGCTCGCTGAAGAGGAGCCCTCCTGGGATTGGGAAGATCCCAGCGGACTCTGACGGATTTGGCTGCTGGGCAGAAGGCACACAAGCCTGGAGCCTCCCTGTTCCCGAACTGCCACTACGTCTGGTAGCCTGTACAGGTCGCCTATCACAAGCTTACGGGAATATCTGTGGGGGAGAAAAATGCATATCTTATCATTTTGGAATTGTTATACTTCAAGTACAAAATATCTGAGTGAAGTTGCTCAAGTTTGAATGCCATGTGTTAAGACAAAGCTACTTACTTTTTCTCATAGATCTCAGTGAACTTGAACAGAGGAAGGCAATTGGCAGGTGCTTCCTGAAGAATGCTGATAATCTCTGAGCTGTATAATGACAAAGGTTAAATTTACTCCCCAATCCAAAAAAGAAAAGTTAAAGAAAATATGTATTCACATATCTGAAAATTCCACTATCTCAGTGAAAGCAAGCTATGACTGTTATATCTGTCAAGCCTCCAATGCAATCTAATCTAAGTACAACTGTACCTGAGCATGGCAAGGGATTTGCTGCTGCCGCCAGTGATCAGAGACACCTGAATACGCTTGCCTCCAATCTTGTAACGGTGCAGCCCACTTACAGCACTGATGGCTTGCTGTAGAGACAACATCTGGATTGTGGCCTTCAGCTGATAGTCAGTGTGGGGGCTAAGCTCCACAGCTTTCACCTACACAAAACAAGTCATACCACATTGAAGATGGTTTGAGACAGGGGTTAATCCTATTGCAAGCAGAACGTTACATTATTAACTTTGTTCTTTTGGACTGCCAATCCAACAAGAGTATACAGGCTTATTTTATCTATACATCTATACATCAGTGCAGCAATGCCACTGGTGTAGGCCCTACCCGTCCGTATCTGGAGAAAGTGTCATGCAGTGTCTGCTGCAGATCCTTGCGGGACATTCTGTAGTCCAGGTTGGCCACCTGGACTTCTGCCCCCTCTGAGAACGGCTCAGGAGGACCTTCAGGACGAGGGCTACGAGGAGCAGAAAGCAGGGGTGAGGAGCGGCTGGACAGGCAGGGCGACGTACTCCTTTTGTCGGAGAAGGGGGAAGACAACTTTAAAATAATAACCAACATTACATAAAATGAAGGTCTGGAGAATTTATATGTTGCATTAGCAGTGTGCCACCTCTGGAAAAATGAATGCTCTCAGCCAGCTTAGTCAAACATGTGTGAATAAAACCAAATATGTCACCTGGAGGACCAGGAGCCCTGGGACAAGACGAGGGGACTGAAGCTCCTGTGCAGGTTCAACTTGCTAAAGGCTGACGGTGTGCTGATCTGGAACTCCGCTGAACTCCTGTCTCCTTGTTCTAAAGGGGATTCAATTGCACTGCGAGGACTGGAGCCCTCTCTTCTACATGGAGAGATGGGAAAAAAAGAGAAGGACACGTATAAGGGCAACATCATCGAGTGTGCAGGTACTCTAATTCAATTATTTCCTTCATTGTATTGTTGCTGGCCAGTATGGTCATGCTGCTTGTTCATTTAATCCCTTTTATACATTTAGATAACTATTTAAGACTGACAATTTGATGGTGTTCACAGGAATGTTTTGTTTTAGAATGATATAATAAAATAAGTTGGTGCTCGATTTGCTAGAACAGAACTGCCTGCGGGAGAGGAACTGCCCCCACTAGCTGATATTTTTGTTTAATATCAAACTAAAATATTATTTGTAAGATGACCAGTACCCCTATTTTTTTCCAGACTAGAAATGATAATTAGTTTGATATTTAAAATTCCCAAAAATTAAACACTTGCACACCGTAAAATAAAAAAGGTAAGAAAAATAACATGTTGCCAGCTACCAGACTTTTGATTGTGTCATGAAATCAAATTGTTCTCAGTCTAATGTCCCCTCTCCCTGGGTTTACCTCCTTCTGTACATGGATTCTCCAGTGAGGCCAGGCTTGGGCAGCTGCTCCAGGGATCCTGTCTCACCATTACTGTGGGGTGAAGAGGAAGCTGGACGCCCTTTATCCAAGTACTGGAAGCCCATCTTGGGCTTGCCCTCCACACTACCCAGCTCCTGGACCAGACAGAGGCAGCAGATGTTAATAGATATTGACTGGCTGGATGCTGTTGGTGTATGTATGTGCAAAGGTGTAAAGATGGGTTAATTTGTTAGTGCAAATGAAACAAACATGAACTGACGTTCTGAGGTTTAACTAAGGATGTGCATTTAAAATCAACTATTTGATGACAATGGATTTCTTTTGTCCATCTTAGCTCAGTGGAAGGTTCTTACTTGTGAACTTACTGAATTTGTTGACATTGAATGTACTGTGTTATACACAATGTGAGCTGCTCTGATTGAAGAGCATCATGACATAAATGCTGAGAAGCCCAAGGCCAGGCTCAAGCAGCCAAAATGACTGCAACAGCTGCAAAGACAGCTTTACAACTCAGATTTGTGATAGTTACTTGTCATCGTGTTATAATAAACAAATGCTGTACTTCAGACCCATAGCACACAGCTGATTATATAGCAATTAGAGCCTGAACTTTAACTATAAATGTTTTTGATAACGAACCAGGCCCATGATGAATCATTACTTCAGTATAATCATAGTGCTGTTTAATTTGGACTTCCATCTGTATAGAAATCTGTAAGTTACTTTAATATTCTGAATGTTTTAATGCTTTTAATCAATTTTAGTGCTGAAAGAGAATAATATTGGATAAACTTGAAATTTCTCTTTACTATAGAGAAAAGCTTAAAATGCCCATCCCTAGTTCAAGTCTACTGATACAGAAATCTATTTATGGGTAATTCTTCAGTCACCCACTAATGTCTGTTTGGTTAAAATCAAGCAAGAAAAAGCCAAGCCAGAACAGTCCTTCCAGCCACCAGAGGTCAGGTTTTCACATAGTGAAGAATTGCATGGACCAAGTTCAGCGACAAACAAAAAGAGGCATGGAGCAGATATGAACAAAACACAGAAACTGGCCACTCACATGAAGCTGTATATCAGCACTGATATACTGGACAGTTGGAAAAAAGCACAAAAGCTTTGCGCTATTAATGCATTAATATAATGAATGATGAGTCAACATGCAGGGCAATAGGAGATACCCAAAGCACGAACCACTGATACATGCTACATGCTAGCACAGGCAGACAAATGACACTTAGCAAGCAGCTACAAACTGTTAGTCAAGGCGGCAATTAGAAGGACACTGGGGGGGAAAAAGCTATTGTGATTTACAAAGCAGGCCAGGCAAAGATAGAGGGCAATGGAGGTTAAGGGGAAGCAGGCACTGGCGAGTCTGCTGACCTGATGGGGCTTGGCTGGAGCACCACCGGGAGGCCCACTGCACCCCCTCTTGGGGCTGTAGGGCCTTTCAGGCACTGGGCCAGGGGTGTAGCATGGACGGGATGCTCGCCGTGGCCTCCTGGGTGACCTGGGCTTCTCCAGGGGCAGAAAAGAGAAGGAGGATATGGATAGGGGTGGGGCGAACATTGAATCCTGGGTTTGAAAGGGCTGGGGCAGAGTCTGAGGGTGAGGCGCAGGCAAGTGATGGGGCTGAGATTGAAGCTCAGGCTCAGGACTTGCATCGTCTCGGGGCCGTGGGGAGAAGGAGAGGCTGATTCGGCGGCCAAACACATCCTCATTTTCCATTCGCTTGCGGGCACGTGCAGCTGCCTCAGGGCTGCCAAAACGGAGGACTGCTGTGCCCTGAGTCATGCCCAGCACCTTGCCACCACAGTTGTCTGACAGGCGGCGGAGCCTGAGCTTCACAGCGTTCCGCAGGCTCTTGTCACAGTTGACAGGGAGGTTGTGCACATAGAGGAGGTTGAAACTGGGCTGAGGGAGGGGAGGAAGAAACAGCGCGCCTGTCTGGGTTTGTATAATTTACACTTTAAAAAGTTAATGCAGTAGTCCTCCTCCTAGTCGAAAAACAATTTGGAGGATGGCTGTGAGTGGTTTAGATTAGATTTTAGATTATAATGATCCCCAAAAGAAAATTGGGTAAATAAATAATTGTGGAGATGCTCAGACTCACATTCCAGCTGCCCTCCTGGTAAGTCCACACTAAAATGAGATACTATGTATGCCAACATTTACTTACCTTATTAAAAACAAAGTGGATCAAGAAAGTACCAACGAAACATTTATGAAGCCTACCTGTGCTTTGACAAGCATGCGTGGCAGATCAGCTGTGATCTCCTGAAAAGCCACGTGGCGGTGGGCGTGCTGCAGCAGGGCTTGAGATGTATGGTTGCCATGGACCAGGATTACCTGGAAACCATGGCGATGACGCAGGTCGCTCAGTTCACTTGCAAAGTTCACATCGGCTGTCAACAATGGAAAGATAAAAGTGGTTATCACAGAATTATTTATGGTAACAAGGCTTTAATTGATTACTGTGACTCTGAAGTTTAACTCACATGATACTAGAACGACAGTTGCGGGTGCAGTGTGGGTCTCAGCAAAGCGTCGTAAGCTCTGGCGAAGCTTGTCATCTGCAGCATTCTTGGCTGTGGCGTTGATATGTGCAACAGTAACCTGGTGAAGCAAAAGTACATTTACATGTTGCCAGACTTCCCTATTCCCCACTTTGTTAAGGTTTCCTTTTGCTCTACGTATAATATGGAAGTGTACTGTATGAAATAAATAAACATACATACTATACTGCAAATAACTACCTTACATCCCACTCTAAATGAACAAGACCTTCAAGTTTTGCGTTTCTTATCTTAAATGAATACATGCTCACAAACTGACTATTTAACTAACAAATTGTCATTGGTGGTACCTGGCAGTTGTTGAGCTCTTGGATAACAGCTTTACTCTCCTTGCTGATATCACAGACGCAAATGAACTCTGCCTCACGGTGGCCCTGGAAAAAGCGGCTGCGAATACGCTGGACCACAGCTCCAGCAGAGCGTCCACTAGGCACGCTGCAGTTCTCAATGTCCCAGAAGACGCCCACTGGAGGGATGTTCTCTGGACCACCGC
This sequence comes from Thunnus albacares, assembly GCF_914725855.1. NCBI lineage: Eukaryota > Metazoa > Chordata > Actinopteri > Scombriformes > Scombridae > Thunnus > Thunnus albacares. The sequence goes on along the minus strand of NC_058108.1, from coordinate 9,264,964 downwards.
TCTCTGGAGAACCTGACACAGTTCCCCAACAATTAAATAAAGTAAATAGTTTTTTTTTTTAAATGAATTAAACAAATCGTTCTGAACATGATCAGTTTTCAAACATTTAAACAGATTTGAATTAATTCAGTTATTTCATTGTGGTTGGAGTGTATGGTATAATTTACTAACTGAATGCTGTAATGCCTTTGCCTTGAGATCCTGGACAGATTTGGATGGAATAACATTTCATAGCTACTTCAGTCGAATAAAGGAAAACAATAATCTGACATAAAGTATCCACATTCAGTATTCATACATGGATTCAAAAGTCCACTAACCATACTTCTGTCCAGTCTTGCCAAGGCTGTTCTTTGGCATGAGCACCAAACTATCAGACGAGGTCCCGCAGCCATTACAAATGGGGATGGGGATAGGAGCAGTTTGGGGAATAGGAACATTGGGCCACACGTTGACTGACTCTGACACCAGACCATTCATGGGCTGCAAACAGGCACAAATGCATAAAACTGTCAGAGAAAATAGATATAAAACTGACAACAGTAATACAAAAACAGTGATTCTGGTCATATAGAATATAATTACCTAAAGTGATGTTCATGGCACATAAATACAAAGAAAGCCACAGTGAATGAGCAGAACTCTACCAACCTTCAACACGCACTCCTGACAGTAGTGTGCCCCCTTCACACAAACCGTGCGTTCTACATTTAGGTGCATAGGATTAGAGCAGAAGTGTGCTGAGGTGGTTGTGGTGGTGATGGTGGTAGTGGTGGGGTCACCGAGTGCTGTGCTTCTCTGGGATCTTCTGGCTGAGGGACTGCAGTCCACACCACAGGTGTAGTAGCCAGAAGAGGCCAGGCAGGAGCCATGCAAGGAAGCAGGGAGAGAGGAAATCGAGGGGAGAGAGGAAGCCAAAGGAGCTAAGGAGGGAGAAAGGCTGGGTTGACTGCATGGAAGAGATACAGCTGGGTAGGTGTGGAGAAGCCCTGAGCAGCAGGGGAGGTAGGGGTGTGATGAAACAGGCTGGGAGGTAGCGACAGAGGAGGGCAGCTGAGGTTTGCAACCAAGACCAAGCAAAGGATCAAGAGCTTCACCTCCACTGCCACAGCTCAAGATATGTTTGTACTGATGAACCGATGAGGCTACAGAGCAAGCCCCAGACCTGCTAATACTGTTGCTGCTGCTGATGGGTGCTTCCACAGAGCCTGGGGCCATGTAGAGTGAGACAACACCAGCAATGTTGCTATTGCTACCAACAACGCCTCCATCGCCTAATAACTCATAGCCTTCTGTGCTGCAAAGGTCACAGTGAGTGCAAACGCTTACTTTGGGGCTAGCCCCCTTTTGTTGCTGCTGTTGTGGTGGCTGTTGTTGGTGGGAGTCTTGTGGAAGCTGAGGAGGAAGCAAGCAGGGAGGAGGCAAAGGGAGAGGGGCCAGAGAGAAGGGCTGGGATGATCGGGAGGAAGTATGGTGCAGAGGAGGAGGAGGAGGAGGGACATCTTTCAATTCCAGCACGGCCTTTCTGCTTTCCATGTAATTGTTCTGGAACACAGAAGACCAGCAGATTATTTTACAATAAGTAAAAAAGTGGTGGATTATAGTTCATCATTATGAAAATGTGTTTGTGTATTATGTTCTTTAACCCCCTGTGTGTGTGTGTGTGTGTGTGTGTGTGTGTGTGTGTGTGTCTGTGTGTGTGTGTGTCTGTGTGTGTGTGTGTGTGTGTGTGTGTGTGTGTGTGTGTGTGTGTGTGGATCTCTGTCTCATTCTTTCTGGTAAACCTGCAGTGGTAGCTCTGTGTATAACAGGCTGCAGGTGAGCCTCTCTGGTTGGCTGTGTAGATTGTTCCAGGAAGCTGACAGGTTACAGCCTAGAAGGTTGAGTTTTAAAGGCTGGCTTCCTCCGGCGCCTGAAGGCTCTCTCTTTCTTTCAACATGTTCTGAACTGCACCTTTGTAAAATATTTAAATAATATCTTGCAAGTATGTATAGCAGCTCTGACGGGTAGCATTTTTTGTTTCTCTTCATCTGTGTTTTCTAAGTTAGGAGTTTTAGATACAAAGAAATTTGTATTTTTGTTTTAAGCAGGGAAATTTAGGATGATTATTTCTGTTCATTTTTTTTGTTTTTTGTTCATTTTAAAATAATTTTGTAGCTCTGATGTAAAATATAAGTTGCTGAGATTCAGAGTTGACTTTTTCACTTCTTTCCTGTTACTTTTAGCTACAGCCGCAATGTTTTCTGATCCCCTTAAAAAATATATTTTCAGTGCTTTGTCACTAGCTGAATTACTTAACTGAATGTTGCAAGAGAGTTTCAATTCATGTTGACATATTTTATAGATGGTACATATGAGATAGCAAAATCTGTAGGCTTGTTGCCCAAAACAAGATCTCTGATGGGCCAGAACCATTGTCCTTTTCATTAAGACTTCAGAACAGAAACCGATTCAACTTCCTCCACTCTCCTGTACATGTCTGTGTACTGCTCATGTGTACAGATATTTGGACTGCAAACAGGTAGATACCTACTTCTTTAAATGTGTGAGGAGGGGCGGCTGTCTCATTGGTGGAGAAGCAGTCTTTGAGTTTCCATAGTAGGGTCGAGGCCTCTGTTTTGGGGTGACTGAGCCAGGGGAAAGGTCTAGAGCTGCATATGGATCTCTCCTTTCCCAGTCCTTCCATCATACAACCCGAAGAGGTATTTCACCATACTTTCATCTCTCTTCTCTCTCATGCTTTCCTATCAGAGGAAACGAAAGTTAAAAGTTTACACCAGCTATGTTTGCGCTTACATCACCTATCAATGACCTCGTATTTCAAGTATTTCATATCACATCAACGTAAGACACAGAAGCCTTAGGGTAAAGTCTTCACTGACTCATCTATCATAGCACAGATGTTTGACTCCACACAGCTTCATAACGACTGTTGAAAATCAATAAAAGGGGGCATGTCTATATAGATAACAAGCTTGACAAGTTTGGACTGCTTTTCTGAAGCTGCCTAACGCAACAGTTATAATTTACCGAAGCGAACCATGTAACTCAACCGACGTCAACTTAGCTACCAGCTAACAAGCGTTAATGCCGTTACTCTGAGTTTATTATCTATTGTTTATGGCGGAACTGGCTCGTTAACTAGCCAGGCTGCTACCTGAACTCAGCTAATTTAACGTTATCGGTTTACCAGGAGCTAACTTAAGTTAGCGTTACATTCAAGCTAACAACAGGCACCGTCAGTTAGCTTGTTTAGCATACACATAGCTTCTTACACATGCTGCCCTTCATTGTCTTTAAGGTTAAATCAATATTATTTGGTAATGGCGAGCAATTTCTGAAACAGTTTGTTATTTAGCTACCTGAGAAGTCTCGTCTCTCACATCTTCCTCAAACGTCTGTTCCCTTCTAACCGTCTCCCTGGAAACCCGCACCTTTTTGTAACCTACATCTGCCAGAAAGCACTCAGAGCTGTCGCAAATGACTACAGACGTTGTTCCCATAGTTGTTGCTGCAGGATGATAAACAATAGACTGTCGCGTAGGATTGGCTGATATTTACGATATTTAAAACGTAGTCATAGACGTAATATACTGACTAAACAATAACTTACTTATTTTTTAGGTTTTTAATGATTGACTTTAAGGATTGTGGATCCCTGTGTATATAATACAAAATGTGCAATACATTTCACTCACTACTGTATATCTGAAAAGGCTGTATATACTGTACATAACCACCTACCATATGTATATAAAGTAACGTCTTTTTTATCACCATGTAATATTTATCTCAGCGCTCTTCACTTGCACTCTTCACTTCTTTGCACTATTTGTATCCAGTTTACAGTTCACAGAAACGGTTACACCTGTTTATAGTCATTCCTTGTGTTATATTTCTGATTCTGAAAATTGTTGTCTTGTTATTTTGTGTAACTACATTGATAGCCACTAAACCAGAGTCAAATTCCTTGTATGTGTAAACATACTTGGTCAATAAAGATGATTCTGATTGTGATATACACTGACCACATTTGGTACATTCAACTTTCATTTTATAGTTGGCAAGAAAATTTCCAAGTGAAAGAAAATTCTCTCACTTGCCATATCATTATTAAGCTCATTCATGTATTTCCTTATAAATGATTGATTTGCTGCTTTGCTGTCAGATTTTCCCTAATGATATGCAACTGGACACGTCTGTATTTTCAAGCAGGTTTAAAAATTGTTTATTTCTCCGTCATTTTACCAAATGAACTTGAGTTTTATTCTGTTCCAGCATACATATATGGTATTTTACATTGTGGTATTGCTACTTTTATTTATTATGGTAATTAAGACATCCTACTTACATCACCTTTTTTTTCTCTCCAACAATTACTAAAATGAATGAGGAAAAAAACATAAAACATGTAAACGTAGACCAGTACACCTACCTAAATGGTGACAGTTCACTTTAAATAAAATATTATTGACTACAATAGTGGACAGAGGTGTAGCAGCGCCTCCTACCGGCTGGCAGGCGGCAACACCGGCTCCCCCCTGTTGCCTGCGGTGAGTGGTACAGTAACGGGACAGACAGCAGGTTCAACCATCAGTCCCAGCTGAGAATGGAGATGGGTGAACAATAACAGCTCCGTGTTTTACACATTATTCACATTTCTCCTCTGCAGGCCAGGAGGTCTCTCATTCATTTAAAACTCACTCGCCTCAATTGAAAAGAGACTGAGACTCTTCTATCAATTTAGACAACACCGGCTTTTTGTTCCCGTCCGTCATGGCGATTGCCCACGTAGCCACCGAATACGTTTTTTCCGACTTTTTGTTGAAGGACCCCACGGAGGGGAAGTACAAAGGCGTGCGTCTGGAGCTGGCGGTGGACAAAATAGTCACGTTTCTGGCGGTGGGGTTGCCTCTGTTTCTCATCTCACTCGCGTTTGCCCAAGAGGTGTCTGTTGGTGAGTTGGTGAGAATTTGTAAGCATCCTCTGAAGTGTAGCCTTCATCATCTGAGTCTATGAAATCTTCTTCTCTTGTCATTTTGTCATTTTGACGCTCTCCTTCCCTCTGCTACACCATAACAATCGTTGTTTCAATTAAAAGGGCACATTATAGCTGTACAGCCGTGGATTAAGATATTTGATATGCTTATAGTCATGCATGAAGTGGATTTACATTCAGTAAATGGCCAGAAATAAAGAGGTGTGAATACCGAAGGTGTGGTTTATGTTTCCACCCTTCTCCTTATCTCACGCCCAGACGGAGAGATACATGCACACAGAGGACAAAATTATCATCAGTCAAATGCTGGTAAAATATGCAAGTCGCTGGTAGATTTGCTTCATTCACCAGCCAAAAACAAACAATGATAATCTATTGAGTGGCTGGTAAAATCTGGACATTCACTAGTCAGTTGTGTTAATTTTTCCACCCTGCTTGCACTGCTGCTGCTGGCAGCTATTCTGACACACTCTTCTACATGTACAGTCATCCTTAATAGATAAGCTGGGGCCATATGGACATTACTGTAAAGCTCACGTAGATAAACAGAGGGCGATCTGCAAAGTGTGCAACATCTTGCAACATTCTATTGTTGTTCTCATCTTAAAAGCCCATTACTGTCAGTCCTGCCATATACTCACAGACAGGACAGTTCACTGCAGAGCCTTGAGAGAACTTTTATTGTGCTGCTAGGACAGAGTGGAAATGACCAGGGACAACTATGTTGATCATAAAATACTAATAAAGTGATTCCGTCCATGTTATAGCCAAAATCCATGTTGTTTTTCTCTAAATCTAAAGGAATGTGTGTGGCAACATAGATGTGGGCAGGCCTTTTTCACAACAGACATTTTGACTTGTCTCAGTATGAGAAGCACAGGCGTTACTAATAACATTAACGATGGCTCTGCTCTCTTCAAGTGTCCCTGTAAGCCATGACAGTGTGATAGTGGTAGGATTCAGTCTGCTGTAATACCAAATGCCTTTTTTCTGAATGTACATTCACTGTGTGCAATACCATATATAGAATATATGTAATATATCAATGACGATTGACTGAATACTAGAAACACCTCTGAGTTTAACACAATACAGTTGGCATTTTTCAAAGCACACATTTTAACTGGTCACAGTTGTTACTAATAACTTTATTGATGGCTCTGTTCTATCTATTTGTCCCATTAAACCATCACAGCGTGACAGTGAGCCAGCTTTAACAACAGCAGAACTTTGAAACCAATCATTCATTTTTAGTTTTTACTTATGTGCATTTCTTATTGTCACATGTGAAAATGTCTTCCGTGAAAAAGGCCTTTTCTACAAAATGGGACGCTGCTAATTAAGTTTCGTAAATCAGACAGGATATCAGAATTCAGATTTCAGTGCAGATCCAATCATATCCATCTCATAGAAAACAATGCAAGTTAACCAAACCATGGTCTGAGTGTTGACGGCTAGTTGTTCTTATTGTCTTTTAAGGCAGCATTAAAACAACCCAATACTTTTTTAAAACGATGATCTGTAATCGTATTACGACTCGTAATGGGTTGTACTCTGTAAAACACAGCAGTTTTCATTTTCATTTTTTTAAAATGGTACCTTACATAATAAAAGTGATTATAGCTGTAATCAAATAATTGAGCATTTCATGTTGGATATTTTAATAAGGGGCAGTTTACAGAATTACCATTACGTGAAAGCCCCATTGCCACATGCACCAACCACAAAGAAAAGTTTACTTCTTTTATGTAAATAGCACTACAATATCAGATACTATAATTGATCAAAACTTCTACTAAAACGAATACTTGCTGGACTACATGTCATATATGAAAAAAACAGAAAATGAGAATTCTGCTGTGAGGATTGTCTCAGTTTGTTTGTTTAAAACACCAGTTTGTAATTTTAATATGACGGCCCCTATGCTGCCAAAAGCTTAGCTACTGTCTGTTAACTAACTGGGTCATCTATGTGAATTGTACATGCCTGACTGAACTTCCTATTGTACCCCCACCATAAAAGGGGATGCCATAATTACTGACACAAAGTATACTGAAAGCATAATTAAGAAAAGAATGAAGAAGATGGAGGGCTGACAATTGTTGTAGTTTTATTTTTTCTCACTGCTGAATCCTCAAAAATGCCTCTTCATTTTCCTCATCCAGGTACCCAGATCAGCTGCTTTGCTCCCACTAACTTCTCCTGGAGACAGGCAGCGTACGCGGACTCCTTTTGTTGGGCAGCAGTACAGCAACAAACTGACAGTTCACCACTATGGCTTCACAAGGTACAGGCATCTTTATTTTTCCTACATTTTCTGTGTCCTATGAATAAGAGATTTCTTGCATGATATGGTACTACATAGTACTAAGGTTTAATATTATTATTATTATATTATATTAATGTGATTTTCTGTTTTCCTGCTCTCTGTGATTCCCTCAGTTCTTTCCATACATCCTGCTCTTGCTCGCCATCCTCATGTACATCCCTGCCCTGTTCTGGCGTTTCACTGCCGCTCCACATCTCTCCTCTGACCTCAACTTCATCATGGAGGAGCTTGACCGCTTTTACAATCGTGCCATCAGACTGGCAAAGAATCTGGCAGCCTTAGATAGCAAGGATGCACCTGAGGACACCCAGAGGTAAACACTGTGTAATTACCTGCCACCAATTCTACTCGTTCTTAGACAAAAAACATTGTTGAGAAGAAAAAACTTGCTTTAATTTAAAGCCACCTTTACACAGCCTGTTCAAGGCGGGAATACTGCGCCTTTAATCTGCCTCGCTGTTCTGTATAAAAGATACAGACATGGAACGGGGGAGGCAGAGTTGCACCATCAATAAGCCAGCTATGGAGCTAGTCACAGAGCTGGATCGACTGTGTGTAAAAGGGACAGCCGGCATGGCGGGACAGGGAGCTGATGCTGTTGTGTTGCACGTCACGCCTCACATGGAGGTAGCTTTATGCCAGCTTTATGTGGCATGTTGTGTTAAAAAGCAAAGGGGGATCCTCTTTACAACTATAATGTGGGTTCTCTGTATAAAAGAGGCTTAAATTTATAGTTTAAAGCCACCATCTAGGACTCTAACTCTTATGTCTTTGATGCCCCCTAGGGGATATCAGAAAGAAAACTGTGGCAGACAGCAATAGACACTGCCACCCTTTTTTGTCTCCTCCCAACTTTCACAAGGATTGTCTAATTTTTCTACAAAACTTAATGCCAATCAGAATCAATTGAATGATACTATAATTTAGTAAAAATTCTACACAAGAGGGCCTTTAACTTGCATTATTTTTAGAAAAGTCTCATAGGAATTTCATGAAATGTGCATATCTGTTTTGTTTGTAGTCACAAATGATATCAGACTGGTTGTGAAGAGTCTTGGATGGGACGTTTTCAAGTGTTTGCCATGTGAGATGTAGCTAAAGGCTGATTTTAATAGAATGAAACAGGCTTAAATTAAGCTTAGGGGAATGTTTTGGTCATGAGGAAGTAAGAAAACTTGAAAAATGTTGTAAAACTAAGGATGTCTAGTAACGCCTGCTCATTTCTAGCTAATTTCTTTTCTTCAGATAGTCCTGTTATTGTGATGTACTTCTTTTATTTTTACATAGGACATATGGTATTTGCATTTCAAAAAACTGAGCTCATTTCACTTCCTGCTGAGTGTCCATCTGGCTTTTTCTGCCACAGTGCTCTGGACCTGACTGAGAGCTGCTTCAAATACCCATTAGTGGAGCAGTATCTGAAGACCAAGCGCTTCTCTCACTCTCTCGTGGTAAAATACCTGGTATGCCGCGGCCTGACTCTGCTCATTCTCCTGCTGGCCTGCCTCTACCTGGGCTACTACATCCGACTGGCCTCGCTCACTGATGAGTTTCCCTGCGACATGCGCACAGGAGTGCTAAAGAACGACAGCATGGTGCCGTCTGCTGTCCAGTGTAAGCTTGTGGCCGTGGGTGTCTTCAGGCTGCTCAGCTACATCAACCTGGGGGTGTATATGCTTCTCACTCCGTTGGTGGTGTACACTGCTCTTGGACCGGCGCGCCAGAGCTCCAGCTTCCTCCGGCCGTATGAGATGCTGCCAGGCTTTGGTGCTTTAGGTGTGGTCACGCCCTTCTACAATGACCTCAGTATCTATCTGCTGTTCCTGCAGGAGAACCTGAGCGAACTCAAATCATTTAAATGTCTTCAGGTGGGTCCCAACACAGATGCTGTAGCTCCAGTGTGGTAGTAAAAATGTTTTAATTACAAAGAGATGTTAAATTTATGCTCAGAAAAAGAAGTAACATGACTTATTAATAGGTGCTGGAGTTGTTGCAAGAGGCTGGCGATGAGGGGTTCGACACCATGTGCCTGCTGCGAACTCTGGGACAGGTGAAGACAGATGTCTTGGACAGCAAGAGGACATGCTCACGCAAGAAAGCCAAAGAAACTAATAAGGCTGAAGTATAACTCCTCTCAGGTAAGGGACAATATTTTATAATGGAGGTTGTTTAATTTCAGTGACGTGAATTGATTACATGGTAGATTTAACCATGAACTTATTTTGTTTTCTCCTAGATCTCTCTGTCTTTTTACTGTACGGTTGTCCTGATGAGGATAAAACCTGCTGAGATGGAACAGAAGGAAGCAAAACCTGTGCACTTACTTTTGTCTGAACTGGTGTTGGTGGAGCGTAGTCTATATCAAAAATAGAGGAGGTCTATACTCATTCACACAGTCTGTAGTTCGGCCAATAGACGTTTCATCTCTCAGATGTCATTTTTTAAACAAGTGAATGCTTTATAACTTCAAGTACAAGTTCCTCAGGTCTGAGGCGACCTGCTGCTCACTGCAGACCTTGTATTTTATTTCTGAAAGGAAATTTCTATGTTTCTATTTTTTCTATAGTACATGCTACTTTTCTCAGGATCTGAAATGCCTTCCAATCTTTATTTGTAATGTAAGCCATGTTCCTGGTGCTGAAAGCTGCATATTAATTTTCCAGGTGCGACAGCCTATTTCCTGCCCTTAACTTTCTGAAGAATGAGATTAGATGTATTTAGTTGAGTGTAGAAAGGTGTTGTGATTGACGAAAGTTTGTCCATTCAAAGTAAGCATAATATAAATATGACTTGTTAGGTATTATAAGAACCGCTGGAGCAGCTCAGTCTGGACTGTGGAAGTTGAACTGTAAAGCATGTGATTCTTTATGTACTATGTGCATGTTGAAAGTAACACAAGACCTAAATTGTCCAAACCAATGGACTGATGGCGGCTCTGTATTTTACATGAAATATGAATGAATATTGTTTGGGGGAAATAAAATACTTCAATCAATTACTGTCAGGAGTAAGGCATCTTAGGCCGTCATGGGTCCTTATACAATTAAAGAATGTTATTCTCTATTATTGCATTGTGGGGTCCTTCATTACCAACCTTTGAATTTTAATAGAAATATGATAATACTTCACATCCTCATGGTCAGTATCACATAATAACCATATGGTGAATATTTTTCTCCATAAACCTTGCATGGGGGTGAGGACTGAAAAAAATCAAAGGCAAAAGAAAAAAAGAAACTGAAGTGATTTATAAGGAAATTACCAAATTAATATCAACAATCAAAATCATTAAATCAAACCTAATACACGTTTAATTTAGGAATACTTATGTGACCTGAGAAATAAAAACACTGGTACAATAATGCAATACAAGGAATAGCGCTGCAATAACTACAACCTGTAATACAGCCCTGGGGCTTTACTTTGTGGTGGGATTAGATTGGATTGGTGTTTCCAATATGAGTTTAGTGGAGTATGAAACACCACTACAAAATTAGACTTAATTTAATCAGCACCTGTCTGTCAGTATCAGAAACAAAGCTTTAGTTTTAATTCCTCAAGTATACGTAAAAACCTGGGTGGAGCCAGCAGATACCACATGTTTGTCAAGAACAACAGAGATGGGACTATTTTGCTTTTGACTGTTACAGGGCTCCGCCCTCCGCGGCTACAAGTTCCTTGAATGATATGATTGGATAATATTTCTCTGTCGTCATCTGTGTTGACCAATGGCGTCCCAGAATCGAAGCTTGGTTTGTATTCGGTTGCAGAGTCGAGAAGCGAACTAACGTAATGAGAGATTAGTTTGTGCAAGTCACATTCATTTGTTGCACAAATCCGGAACATTTAGCCTGACGTTGAAATATATCCCTCACGTATGTTTTAATCATTCACTTGTATGCAGGTGAGTCTGTTTGGTTTGTCGTTTTGATTGGGTTGGGATAATTATACAGTCTACAGTTAGCTACGGTAACTCGCTTAGCTAGCTAGCTGTATTAGCTTAGCTTAAAATCATAGCTCACAGTAGATGCACTTTCCAACACTTTTAGCTTCTAATAGTAGCAAATGTTTTCACTTCCCGTCTTTACATGCTAAGAGTAAATGCAAAACATACATTTGTGGTTATTGCATAGCTCAGTCTTAGTATACAGTGACAAAATGCACGGCAGTGTTTATTATCATGAGCTAGTTAGCATTCGCTAAAGGTAACAGTTTTGTGGTTTGAATGGTTAGGAACTCTCTTATTGCAGACTAGGACAACGTCAAAAGCTCTACTATTTTACGTAATAGTTTGGTCTCCCACTCCCGTCATCCTGACTCAGAGCAGCAGACATGGTAGAGCCATCAACACACAAGTTTGCGTCCTTAGAAGAGGAGCTGGGCTTCTGGAAGGAGCAGGCAGAGAGACACCAGCAAAGGTAACATTATTAGACAGCAACCTAAGACTAACACGGCTCCTAACAGATTCTATAATAGCTAAGATGATGTACTATAGCTATACACATCATACAGCATGGTGAGTGAGTTATTTTGGTGGTTAACATTGTGTTATCATCAGGGCTGATGAGGCACAAGAGGAGCTGCAGGAGTTTCAGCAGATGAGTCGAGACTATGAGGCAGAACTGGAAACTGAGCTGAAGCAGTGTGAGGGCCGGAACAAAGAGCTGCTTTTAGACAACAACCGACTCCGCATGGAACTGGACAACATAAAGGTAGAGCACGTTGATCTTTATATCGTTCTCTTGACCCCTACAGAGCTGGACAAAACCCCCTGTTCCAGTTAGTGACATGAAGAAGATTTTACCTTCTCTCAGTCGAACAGACACACGCACAGCTGTTATGCAACCCAAATTCAGCATATCTTCTTTGCTACTGCCACTAAGAAAATTGCTTAAATTGCTGCCAAGCTATAAAGCAGCTGACTGCTATTTTTACTCAGTGGTCCATGGGGAAGGGAACATTAATGGAGGAAGTGGATGCAGGATGTGCTAAAAACCCCTGGTTGCGTTAAGGTTGTTGGGGACAAGGAGGCAGAGAAAGGACATTCAAAAAGATCTTTGTCTCGGTGAACGTCCACAAAACCACACGGACCTTGTTATTAAAATATGCATGCAGCTGCGTTTACTGTAATGACACATCAAAGCTTGAATTGCTAATATCAGTTCATTTGAAGTCAGTGTGTTCTTTGCAGGAGAAATACGAGTCCCAGCATTCTGATGCTTTGAGGCACATCTCGACCATGGAGGAAGATCTAGCAGAGACCCGAGCAGTCAGAGATCATCTACAGAAATACATCAGAGAGCTTGAACAGTCCAATGATGACCTAGAGAGGACAAAAAGGTCAGTGTCTTAAGAGGTCTTAGGCCATTATCTCATAGAGGGCTTTCATCAGCAATTTTAGCAGTTTGCATGTGGCTAACCCTGACCTCGATGCACATCCTACAAACAGAGAAAAGCTTTAGCATGCTAAGCCATTTTCCATAATGATCCAGTGTTGTTAACTTTAAATGCCCCTTCCATCCCCATCTCCCTGTTTCAGGGCTACCATCATGTCTCTTGAGGACTTTGAGCAGCGCATGAACCACGTCATTGAGAGGAATGCCTTTCTAGAAAGTGAGCTGGATGAGAAAGAGAACCTGCTTGAGTCTGTTCAGAGGCTCAAAGACGAAGCCAGAGGTACACACACAAATGTACACACACTGTGGCTTCTCACTGTTTACAAGAACAGCTGATTTCTCTACAAACTGGCACTTATGACTGACTCTGTGAATTTTTATAGCTGGGTTAATTCAACAAATCCTGTGTCTGTTATGTCCTGGCCTGTATATCCTTCCTGTCTATCCTGATATCTGGTAGCTGGTATCTGTTTTTCTGTATTGTTGCATTCTCGTATATATTTGTACTGTTATGCCTCATTAGAGAGATTTAATAGACTGTAGCAGTGTTTTTACATGGTTAAGCTCATTTTCTACTAATCAACTATACTTATCTTTCTTGAATTGCATTGTTTCCTCCTTCCAGACAGCCACTGTTTTACATTAATGTCATTGTGGTATAAAAGTCAACTTGGAGAAATGTGAAACTTGCTTAAGTGTGGTAATCCATCATAGTGACATTAACTGTGATGGATCATTCACTGTAGACTTTGTGGTGTGTTCAATTGTAACTTAAGGCGATGCATCAGTTGCATCTCTGTTGATGAGCCCTACTTTGTGGTTTAGGGCCTTTATGTATCATTGTTCTGTAGAAATGCAGATTTTAGTACAGATTGAATTTAAAAATATCCTTTGAGCATTGCCACAAAGCAGATATGACATCACTGATATCATATCTTCGTGATTACGTATTGTACGGTACTTTCAAGTCTATGTTATTTCATTTCCTTACTCTATGAAATGTAGAATGAAAATGCTTTTGAATCTTAAGTAATTTACCTTATCTGTTTCCCCTGTTTGTGGCAGACCTTCGTCAGGAGCTAGCTGTACGCCAGAAGGAAAGACGGCCCTCCAGCAGCCTGGGCAAAGACACAGATCGATCAGATCTGTCCACAGCTAGTAACCCAACCATCCCCGTCACACCCTCCAAACCTATTAGCTCATTTGTCACGCCCCCTGCTTCCAGCATCCGACGAGGTGAATAGAAAGACTTTGTTGATTACAATAATAACTGTACTGATATGTGAATATACAAAGTTTGTGTGAACATACTTTGTGTTCACCTGCTCATATGCGTTTTGTTTTAGGTGATGGTCTAACAGGGACTCCCCTCACTACGTCTGCTAGAATATCTGCACTAAACATCGTGGGGGAGCTGCTGAGAAAAGTTGGAGTAAGAGATGCTTTACTGAAGTATGTTAGTATCACTACAAGTTTGTATTTTGCAGCTATGAGCTGATTCGTTTTTTTTATATCTCCGTCAGAATCTGGAGACCAAATTGGCATCATGTCGAGACTTTGTGTATGACACATCTGTCAGCAGACCGGCACTTCCGGCTGGCCCTGGTAGTCCTTCTGCTTTAGAAGGAGCCCCTGAGGTCCAAGCTACCAGTATGAGCCCGCCTCCTCAGTACGACAGGTGAGGAAAACTACAGCAGCACAGTCTGAAGTGGAATCACTGGAAAAACTCAATAATTTCACAGAACTCTGTTTTTCTGGTTTAGGATTATCTAACTTGTATTTTATACCTGAACTGGTACAAGCTTATGTGTTATTATGATAAGCTTTAATGTTGTGGCTTATAATAAAACACAGTTCTGGTCATTTTCCAACCCGGGTCTATACTTGCTTTGCTGGTGTCAGTGTTTCCTAATCTTTACAATGGAGGTGACAAGTGCAAAGTCTAAAATGACCTACAGTCAGAATGGATACAATTATGAAAATAATAAAAAATTTAATTTGAAGACATTTTCCTTTCAAATATGTAAATTAAGGCATGTTTACATCATCCGGCAGCAAGGTGGATATTATTGATTTCATGACATAATCTTACAAAATCTTACAAAATTGGCAGACTGTGACTTCAGTCACTAAACCTGATGCCATTGTCATTTTGTTTTTATATTATATATGTATAAGTCAACAAATATTGGGAATAAGAAGTAATTTGACTTTTTTTAAATTTAAGGTTTGCTCATGAGTATACGTGCGACATCTTTTCTTGCAGTTTAGTGAAGCGGTTAGAGTTTGGACCAGCTCCTCCGAGAGGGCTCTCCCAGGGCACCCAGTCTCCACAGGGAGGAGTCAAGATCCTGCTATGAGAGAAAAAAGGGCGAGCCACCTCCCTCCTTCCTTCCATAACCTCACCCGACTCCCTCTCCACCTCCCTCCTTAATAAACTGCAGCAATGGGACTTTTTTGAACTGAGCTGTCTTCCGTTGTCGCCACCTTGTCCTTGCTCCATGCCCCACATAAACAACACATGGACTTCTGCTGCCTCAGGCTAGCATCACCATATCATAGCAAGCAGCATTACAGCTTGTGTAAAATCAAGGAAAGCAGAACCTACTGCTTACACTTAATCTAATACTGTATGTCTGACAGTGTGGTGAGTAGCATCCAAACAAATCCTTCTGTGTCTACTGATTTGCTTTGCTGTGATGGATCGAGCACAACAGGGCTGTGATAACATTGCCACTCCCATAAAACAAATCTTGTTGCACTTGTCTATTGATAATGACGTAGGAACCCAGATAAGAACCAGTTAAATTATTTACAGGCACTGGAAGAGACCCTGGCATAGGGACCAAGAACATGGGGTGTTATTTATAAAAAGGTTTATGACCAAGTTTAAACCAAAGCTGTGATAAATGAATGATAGATCAATTATATCAATTGTAAAAGTAAATCATTAGGTTGTTTTCTTTCTATTTGTGTGTGTGTGTGGGGGGACGGGACATTAGGGTCCTAATGGCCTGAGGTTCCTGAGCCTCTCAGTGCTGGCCTGGTGTACCCTCCTCCCGACCACAGCAGGCAGAAAAAGACTGTTATCTGGGCGGTTGGGATCCTTAATGAGTCTCCTA
Organism: Thunnus albacares; assembly: GCF_914725855.1. Classification (NCBI taxonomy): domain Eukaryota; kingdom Metazoa; phylum Chordata; class Actinopteri; order Scombriformes; family Scombridae; genus Thunnus; species Thunnus albacares. The sequence goes on along the minus strand of NC_058108.1, from coordinate 9,249,118 downwards.
GCCTTATTCTTGCAGCGCCTGGTGTTAATAATATTTTTCATTTCTGTTTTTGTTCTTTATGCATTGAAGTATGGGCTTAAGTAATATAGGACTAATTAATATTGTTGTCAATTAACTTGTAAGTTACTAGCTTAGCTATTAACTAGCAGTTAGCTAGATATTGTTGGCTAAAAAAGACGAGCCCCCATATATTTTTTTCTAGAAGAGACTCAATATTCTCCCCTGCTACAAAAATTTCAAGTTGATAATGAATTAGTTGCTTCCATGAAAAGGAGTTGGTGTTTAGTATTTTAGCCATCGCTGCCTTCATCCATGTTTTTACCTCTTCAGTTTGTAGGCCTTGCTTTGTTGTGTTATTTAAAATACAGAAATGGGTCATCTGTTCCTCATGCTGCCAGGCTTCATAGAAATGGGGGATGACACGTTCCTTCAGTCGGGCTTAAGAAGTCTCACACATTAGTCTTTTTTTTTAATTGAATTTGACTAAGCTCCTTTTTTTTATTACCTCCTTCCTGCCATTGCACAGACTTGTTTTCGCAGACTTAATTATGTTCTGGTAGGCAACGCTTATTAGTGTGAGGAATAGGAACAGGTTTTCTGCCTTGGCGATTTTCATTTGTCTTGCTGCAGATTTATGATCACGTGTTACAAAGATTTCATTTTCTTACTGATTTTAGTTGACTGGAATTTAGAGCGGCACACGTGCACTACTGAATGTATAGAAATAAGTCTCTCATATGTCTGAGAGATGAGTTGTATGGTGGGCGGGCCGGAAAAATACCAAGCAATAATAGATTTTAACAGGTCAAAGATAAGCACAGTTCATAGTATATTTGTGTAGCTATATAGAGCCTATATTGAATACCCCTGTTTCCTGCCTTTTAGTAAGAGAGATTGTGAATGGGGAAATAGAATTATTAACCCTTTTAATGTGACGTTTACCCTGAGAATTTTCTGGTTAGAGTTGTCACTACTGCCATCCAGCAGCTCATGAAGCAGATATTACAGAACATATCTAAATCTCATCTTTATTAAGCAGTCGTCACTGTACGCTGCACTGTAGCCTACAGGTATGTGGTTCATACATATGAGAGTTCCTGCCCCCTCTTTGCTGTTTCACCTTCCTTGAACTAACGTGCTGACTGTAAATTGTAACCCATGACCACTGTGTACTGGCTGTTGTGTGCAGCATCTCTGCAACTGCTTCTGTGTATGGACTTATAACTGTATGTGCCTGAGGTACTATACCCAACTTTTATCCTGTTGGTTTGCAGTTGTTTTTCTATTGAACCAAACAGATGAGAATAATGTTCTGTTGTGATGATTCAGGTCAATCTTTGAAGTCACTGACCAAGATGGAAACATTAAAAGGGAGAAAGTCACAACTTTTTTTTTTTTTTTAAAGATCTTTATTTCTTGTGCAGGTGGTTCAACAATTAATAGATACAAATTGTGTCATGTAAACATCAGTTGATTACATATAACATTATCAAATGCGAATTGGTTTAGGGTGATCAGGGGCTTTTAAACATGTACAGTAAATCTGGGCAAAGTGAAAAATGAAGATGTAAGTGCCCAACATAGAAATCTGGCTCATAATTTTATAAATGTGATTTTATAAACTTTCTCTGACCTCCAACATTCTGTCATTACTGGACTAAACATATCTGGGCACAAGAAAGGTGCGAATCATATAAAACGGTGACTTTAGAAAATGTTTAATTGCTAAATATTTGTTCATTGGGATACAAACGGCAGCACTGATTGGAGACAGACTGGATATAGAATCATCTACATTTCCAGTCTGACAACCACCTCAGTGCTGCTTTGAAACATTAACAGCAGTCACAGGCAACAGGACGACAGTCGCTGGTAACAGTTACAGATCTGTAGATTTACAGGATGTCTCTGCTTTCAGTCAAAAGGTGGCATATTGTGGAGACCCGAGGCTTTGCTGGCAGGTTAGTGTGGTAATTAGAGGCACCTGTTTTTGTGTACAAAACCTTGCATAAGGAAGTATCAGTCATTCAGTGCAGTACAAAACAGTGTAAATAAAAAAAATAATAAAAGGAACAGCACATCACACATCAGTAGAGCCACTGAAACAACTTCCCTAGTTGATATCAAGTCCTTCTGATTGTTTTGTGTCAAGAAAATGTGCTCTGAAACAAGAAGATAGATCAGTACACTATTTGAAATGATGTGATGTGGAAGAACTAGATAGCATAACAGGCTTTGACGTTATTCTCTGTTTTAAGTGGCAGACCTGCCCTGGTAGGTAATTCTGATATCTGGTTATTTGACGTCCCTTACTCCGCGGCCTTGGTTCCATTGAAGTCGGTTTGGGAGTCTACCTCCTCCTCCGAGGCATCGTCGACTACTCTTCGGCCTCCACCCATACGCCGAGATGCGCTGCCAAAGGAGGGCTCATTTCCACGCCTATAATGCCACAGAGACACAAACACAGATACAAACACAAAAAAAACCATGGTGAGAGAAGCGGTTGTGTGACAGTTTCTGAGCTGGTTAAGGTTTGTTTGAAAACCACTCGGGTGTTTCACACTATGAGTGGGAAATCAATGAAACGCAGAATGTACAGGTTGTGCTTAGGTTACAAGTAATGCACGCTGGTTATCTTTGTTAACTCATTTAACTCCTGGCTCAGGAAAAATGAGTTCGGTTTATGGCAATTAAACCAAGCACTGAGAAAAATATGGCCACCATGGAAACTGAATAGTGCTACTTTACGTCACTTGCTATACATTAAAAATAAAAAAAATTGTAATCACTGGTAGCTAATGAGCCATATTTCTCTCAGTTAGGCTCAATGAAGAGATGATAGAATTAAGAGTGCACGGGTAATGAAAGGTTATGGCATGTTAATAAGAAATGGTGATGGGGTAACTTTCAGGCGCAGAGGTACCTGCTGCGTTACTCCTTGGGTTCAGGGTTGCTTCTGGAATAGAGATGGACACGATTGTTTTGCTTGTGCTCAGAATTATATTAATAAACTATTTAATCTTTCTGCTTTAAATGTTTGCTGACAACCTTCTAAAGAGGACTGTAGATGAGATGTTTAGTGAAAAGTGAAGACAAAGTGTAATTTGAATTTTGTTTTGTGTGAAAAGATGCACTTTTTATTCAAGTGTCCTTACTTCACATATACACATTCTGTATGCCTCCTTAAGATACTATTTACCCTTCTACTATGTTTCCTTTTCCAATTTTTTGTGCAGTGTTGTAGATTCACAGGATTAATAAATACTCCACCTGCCTGAGAGGAAAGAAAGGGACACATACATATAGAGAGAGATTCTTTGGCCCTTTTTGCTACCTGAGTTTGCTCTTGAGAGAGTTGACCTCACGACTCATGGCATCGTTGGCCTCGGTGGCTTCATCCAGCTCCCGCTGCAGCTTCCTGCGGGCGGCTGTGGCCCGCTGAGACTCCTCCTCCGACTCTTCCAACTGCCGCTTCAGCTGCTTCATGCGACTGCTCGCCTTTTCTGCCTGTTAGGTGAACAAGATATGCAAGATTAGAACAAACCATCCTTGCACAATGGCCCCAAATGTGCACGGAAACATGTTGTGTTTGTGCATAGTTGTGTTAAGTGTTCGCACCTGATCTTTGTACTGCTCTCCTTGTTTCCTTTCATCCTCCACTTGCATGATCAGGTCCTTGAGCTTCTTGTCCTTCTGGCGCATACTCTTGGCATTTGCCTGCTTCTCCCTGAGAAAAAACAGAAGAGTTCAGAGAGAATACTGGTGTAATTTTTAAAAAAACTGGTGAGAAATGGAGACCAAAACAATAACAATGGAGCTGGAAAGTGAACCATGATCACATAAAACCACCACATTCTTTCCAGCCACTTTAACTTTATTTTTTTAATTTCAGCCCGACCTGCTCTCTTGTTCCAGCTGCTCCTCCAGCTGTGCCACTTTAGCCTCCAAGGAGGTGATGGAGGACTTGAACTTGGACTTGACCTGGTTCTCCATCTCCTGGAGCTTGGACTTCAGCTCCTTGTTCTGGCGCTCCATCTGCTGCCGAGCGCTCTCGTTCTTCTGGGAGGTGGTGCGCTCCGTCTGCAGCTCGTTGGTCAGCTGATCCACCTGCAGAGGGAACGCACGCTGTTAACATGAAACGGAGGAGACCGCGGAGGAAAGAGGTATGAGGTCTAGCTGCTATGGTCTTGTCACCTGCTGTGTGCTCTTCCTCAGCCTGTCGTTGAGGATCTCTATGTTGCTCTGCTCCTCCTCTAGTTCCTCCTCTAGCTGGGAGATCTTAGCTTCCAGGCGACGCTTCTCATCAGCCAAGGCTGACCTGCACACAAGTAGCACCGCAGAAATAAAATATTGTTTTGTTCACCACAGTCATTTCACAGACAAAGAAGTAAGAGTGAAATCTGCACGCACTTTCCAGAGGAGTTACTCGCCAGCTCATCAGACAGTTCATCTCTTTCAGCCTCTGCTTGCTTCCTTGCCCTCTCGGCTGCAGCCAGATCCTAGAAACATATTAGAGATGAATCCATTACTTCAAGCTGCTGCTCTCAAACAATTCGCTGCCTTGTTAGGAATCAACAGCGTTACCTCCTGCAGCTGCATGAGCTCAGCCTCCAGGCTCTTGGCCTTCTTCTCACTCTCCTTTGCGGTAGCCAGCACGTCCTCTCGGGCAGCGCGGGCATCTTCCAACTCCCTCTGGTAGTCCTTCATCTGAGCCTGGTGGAGAAAGAGAAATAGAGACAGACATAGAGATGAGAAAATTGGCATCAGAATGCATTTTTTTCTCTCTCGAACATATTGAAAACAGTAGAAGTCAAAAAACAGTAACATATAAACAAGTATGAAGAAGAAAAAGAGGAAACAAAGTACCAGGGAATTCAATTATAACATACAATTCAATTTTAAAGGATTGTGCAAGAAACTTTTTACTTTCAATAAAACTAAAACTAAATAATACATAAGAGGAGGGGAAAAATAAATAAAGGGGTACAGATTAATATTAGTCAATAATTTATATGTTTTAAAAATTGTTTGGGTCTTTGTTGCTTTTTCATTTTGCAGCTTAACTAGAGAGTTTTAATAGAGCTCAATATCATTTAGAAAAAGATTGGTTTGGTTTTCTATTGGTCCATTTCATTTTATGTATGTGGAATTTGCCAAAAATTATAAATAGCTGAATTAAAAAGCTACCATTTTTGTCCATTGAGTTGTTTTCAAAGTAGATTAATGACCATGTGATCAGAATGCATTTTATTCATTCTGATCCCCAGAAACATCAGGTGTCATAAATACCAGTAGTTAAATTGTAGTTAAATATCGACTGTATTTAGAGTTGTGACATTTCAAGTCAGCAAAAATGGCAGAGAAAGCAGCTGATGAAAAAATAATTTGATTTTGTCACACATACTGTATGTTGTAACAGCCAAAAAAAGAAAACAAAAAACAAAAAAAACATGTCAGCAACATACAAATATAAAAAAAGGGTTCTGAGATTATCTGATATTTCTGACTACAGTACATGAAGGTGCATTTCAAATCAGTTATAATAAAACTGTAAAACTGTCTGTACAGTATTTTGATGTATGTAATCTACATTTATTCGACTCCATTCTCACCTGGATCTTGCGGAGCTGCTTGATGGCCTCCTCTCGCCCCTTATTGGCCGTCTCAATCTGTCCCTCCAGATCTTTCATGTCTGTCTCCATCTTCTTCTTGGCTGCTGCTGCCATGGCCCTCTGCTTACGTTCATCCTCCAACTCTGTCTCCAACTCACGAACCTGCGATTAGTGTGCATAAACGCTTAGATTACTGAGGCAGCTGGTGCAACATTGATGATCAGATCTTTTTCTTCTGGTAAGAGAATATAAACGTCTTCATGGCTTTTTACCTGCTTGACAAGCTGTCTCTTCTTCTCCTCTCCCATTTCATCGCGTCCCTGGAGGTCCCTCTCGAACTGGGCCTTCAGAGCCTGCATGTTGACCTCCAGGCGCAGCTTGGCATCCTCAGCTGCCTGCAGCTCGTCCTCCAGCTCCTCCAACTGGGTCTTCATCTCTTCCACCTGGGCCTCCAGGCCACGCTTGGACTTCTCCAGCTCATGGACCTGCCATCAATATATTGTCAAATTAACAGCCACATTTTGGTCTAAATAGCATAAAGGAAATGCTTAATAGATTAAATTGTGACACATTCAGTGGCATTTTGAATGAAACAATGAAACAAGTTCTGACACTAACATTTTTTCCCACGTCATCCTTGGAGCTGATCAGGTCCTCCATCTCCATCCTCAGGGCCTTGTTGGCTCTTTCCAGCTCCTCTCTGGAATCTTGGGCCTCCTCGAGAGCCCTTGCCAGGGACAGAGCCTTTGTCTCCTTCTCTCTGGCCTCGGCTTCAGCACGGTCTCTCTCATCTGCATATTTGTTGGAAATACTCTTCTCCTCAGCCAGCATCTAGAGGAAAACAGATCAATTAATCACAGATAAATGGTTTGTGATGGTCTTGAACAAACATTTTGGGGTGAAATGCCAAAGTAATGTAAGCAGTGGTGCATTTGAATCCTTTTTGGGTAGCAATAAGTCAGTTCTTTATAGGTTTTCATGTCTAATTGTTGCTACCAACACTTTTAAAAATGATGGATGCAGTGAGTAAGTAGTCTGCAGTGAAAAAACTTCAGCTGACCTGGTCAAACTTTTTCTGCTTCTTCTCCAGGTTTGACACAATTTGCCTCTGGTTGTCCAGATCCATCAGCGTGTCCTCCAGCTCCTGCTGCAGGCGGTTTTTGGTCTTCTCCATCTTGTCATATGCTGAGGCCTTCTCTTCAAACTGGGTGTTGGCTGCCTCCAAATCTCTCTGCAGACGTTTCTTGCCTTCCTCCAGCAGCTCAATGTTCGCTGTCATTTCGTCCAGCTTTTTCTTTGAATCTGACAGCTTTAGACGGATAAAGACTGTGTTAAGACGCTGACTATAAAAAGCAAAAGCAAATATTTGTTTTCAGGTTGCTTCTTTTCAGTTGTTTATGTTCCAAAGTCAAGATTCACTTTTTAAGATCTCCCACTCGTCATATCACCCACAGTAAGACTCATTTTACTAACTTTTCTTCATATTCTCTTTATCATTCCACCTCCGACTTCAATTTACGTTTAGAGACCCCAAGTCTGACCTGGATGTTGAGGGTGGACACGTGTCTCTCCACATTCCTCTTGGCCTCCATCTCCTCTTCAAGCTGCTCCTGTAAGCTGTTCTTGTCATCCTCTGCTTGCCGCAGCTTTGTAGAGAACTGCAGCTTCTGACGCGTCTCCTCAGCCAATAGCTCCTGTAGCAGTACATCAGGTCAAAGGTCAGAATATTTCATTGGCACAGGAAAGCTTACATGTTGACTGGTAATTAGGATTATAACATGCATTGGTTTAGCTGTAAAAAGTTATCTTTAAAGCCCAGGTTACCTGTGAGTCTTGCAGTTGGGAGCTGAGACTGGAGACATCTTTGCTCAGTTTGATGTTCTTGCCCTCTGCTTCATTCAGTAGGTTTGTGACACTCTCCAGTTCAACCTGTATGAAGATAAAGATGGTGTTTTTGAAAAATTCATTTTAAGTAACATAAAATTTCTCACTTTTTGCTTACTGTGCACAGTATTGATAAAATTGTAATTTACTGTGATCTTGGAGCAACGTTCTCCCAGTTCAGCCTTCTGCTTCTCGCTGTCAGTGAAGCGTGACTGAAGATCTGCCACCTGACTCTCCAACTTCTTCCTTTTGTTCTCTCCGTCTTGTTTGGCTTGGGTCAGTGAGCGCACCTCTATGGTTAATTCGGAAGTCTCCTTCTCCAGAGCCTGTTTGGCCTTCTCCAGGTTTGACTTCACCTGGGCGGAGGAGAGACAATAATAGATCAATGAGTTGTTTTTTTTCAGAAACAGTGTCAACTTAAATAAACAAGCTAAGTGAGTATTTTGTAACACTGTATGAAATGATGTAGCCCTACTCGCTTGGACTGCTCCAGCTGCTCTGTGAGCTCCTCCACAGCCTGGGTGTGTTTCTGTCTCATCTCCTGTATCTGGGACTCATGGGTTCGGTTTTCGTCTTCAATGGCTCTCTTCAGTAGGTTCACCTCCTGTTCACGTTTGGCTCTGCAGAACAGATGGATGGATTATCCAGATGTTTACTGGACAAACATGAAAAGTCTTACACCTCTATCTTAAATAAGCATTGTAAGGATTACTTGGTTAATACCTTGTATATTTGTATATTTCAGTGTAATATGTCTGACCTTAGTTCCTGCTGGGTGGCAGTGGTGTCCAGGGTGTCCTCAAGCTCAGACTTGAGAGCCTCCAGCTCCTCCCCAAGGTCACGTTTGATCTTCTCTGCCTTGTTCCTGGCCGCCCGCTCAGAGTCCAGGTCCTCTTGCAGGTCAGAAATGTGTCCCTCCAGCTCTCTGATCTTTTTTAGAGCGTTGTTCTTCTGAGCTGTCTCATCTTCTAACCTGAAAGGCAGAAGAATACTTTGAGGATACTGACACATGTTGATGTAGTTGTATATAGGAGGTGTGGCTCTTTGTGAATTTGGGTGTATTGAAGATAAATAAAAATACTCTAAATAATTCATAAAAACCAGAGTTGAAACCAGATTTTACCTGGCCAGGGCATTCTGTAACTCTTCCTCCTTCTTTGCGAGCTGTGCTTTGAGGTCAGCGATTTGGGCTTGCAGGTCAGCTATCTGCTCTTGTAGGTCATTCGACTCTGCCTCCAATTTACGCTTAGCCTTGTCCAGCTCCTGTCGACTCTTTTCTTCCTTCTTCAAGCGGACTGTAAGGACAGCACCCCGTTAGCATAAATCAAACTTTTTTCAAACTGGACAGAATATTGCCCTCTTTATATTTTGGTGTAGGAAATCAAAATGGTCATGGGACATGAAAAATAAAAGATGATTACCTTCCAGCTCAGAGATCATGGACTCATGTTTATTTTTGAGCTTGGTAAGGTTCTTTGACTTCTCTTCTTCCTCAGCCAGGTTGGTACTGTAGTCTGCAATCCTCTCCTCCATCAGCTTCCTCTCCTACAAAACACCACAAAGTAGGTCATGTATTTATGACTTTTTTCATCTCTCTTGGTAAGTTATTCACCAATAAGCCTCTCTGATCAACACTGTTTATTGTCACTTACCTTCAGCAGCTTGTTGTTCTGGTCCTCCATCACCAGGATGTCATCCTCAAGCTTTTTGATCTTCCCCTCGCAGGTAACCTTCTCTAGCTGCAGCTTCTGACGGGCATCTTCCTCCTCTTCCAAATGCTCTTCCAATTCCTACATGAAAAATTGTACCCTCAGTTTTTGCCATTTCTACATTACATTGTTAGATTGTCAGTAACTCTTAAACAAAATAACAGCAACTATAAACACAACAATAAACAACTAAACTGATATTTAGACCTGCATCTGCTGTTGCATCTTCTTTTTCTCCAACAGCAGTGATTGAGAACGTTCTTCCTCTTCATCCAGTCTTGCCTCCATCTCGTGGAGGATCTCCTCCAACTCCTGCTTCTTAGCCGCCAGACGCACCCTCATCTCCTCAGCCTCAGCATACAGCTCGGTCTCTGCCTGGAGCTGTTCCTGCAGTGCGTTCCTCTCCTCCAAAATCTGGAGAAAACAGACAGGAAAAGATTGGGGTTAGCTTCATCATCAGTAGATCCCTTGTAGACCACTATAACTGTAGGGTTGCTGTTACTCCTGGATTTAACACAACCAACTGAAATGGGCATCCCAAAACAGTCTCTGATGGCAGCTGTGACATTAATTGAAAGCAAAAGAAAGTTTAAGAACGTGTTTGTGTCATTCATCCTTTACCGATGTGTGTTTCAAGGTGATCTCCTTCAGCTCAGACTCAAACTTTGTGGCAACTTCTTTGCATTTCAGCAGCTCTTCTTCCTTCAGACTCATCTCCTCCTCCTGACGGGTCACTTGCAGTAGAGGCTTGACCTGTTGATCAGGAGGATGGCCAACATCACATTTTTAAAATATGGTAAAGGCAATGTAAGGTTCTTCATTTCTAAAATGGTTCCAACATGAAGAATTAATTCTAAGACTGTACTAAAATATGAACAGAGCCTTAAATACAAGGTTGTATTATGATATTGTTGCATTAATATGTAGACTGATTAGTTGACCTTTGTGAAGAGCCTCCACCACTGCCAGTTCCTAAGTTTGAGGTAGGCAGCACAGTTCCTCTGGATCACTTTCATGGCTGTGAGTTGCTGTTGCCTCTTGGCGAATGCCCTTTAAAAATACATTGAAACCAATATATCATGCATAATATAATAAAAAGGTGCAATTTTTCAATAAACAGCAACTGAGAAAAAAATACAAAAGGTTCATAAAAGCCTCCCTTTACAGTTAAATCATAAAAGGTCAAAATACTGTCTGTAAGAAGAGATATTTGAATTTGTGAGCACAAACTGCACAACTTATAAGAGGGTGAATTATGTGTGAGATATTGTATGTTCATACTTTCTGGCCAGGAAGCCTCTAGCCTGGGCCTGGAAAGCGATGATGATCACAGTGATCTTCAAGTCTCTCTCCTCTTCCAGCTGTGCCAAAACTCCTGTGCGGAAAAAGATCTTACTCTGTCCGATCCTGTACAGGTTTGGGTCCAAGTCCAGATGCTTGATCTGCACAGACAGGAGATCAGTTAGAAAGACGAGGTGTTGATGGCTCAGAAAGGGTGAGATTAAATCCATGCCCACAAAAAAGCTGTGACTGAACTGAATGTCATCTTTAATTGATTTACAATGAGTTTACCATGAGGCAGCAGGCTTGTTTGCCATCCATGAAACCTTTGGGGATAGCGTTTGCAGCCAGGATCTCATAACTGAGAGGAGATAGAGAGATGTCACATTTAATATAGTGAGAGAGGTTTACAGAAATATAATAAACTGGATTTGAATACATGACACATCTAGTAGCACTGTAGAAGTTAATGAGTCCCATCTGATCCCACTCACCGCTGGCGGAACTCCTGGAAGACGATTCGGTTGGGGAATCCTTGTCGGCAGATTCGAATCCCCTCCAACACACCATTACACCTCAGCTGCTCCAGAACCAGGTGGGCATCCAACTTCCCTGCCTGAGGAGAACAGGATTTTCTTAAAGTATTTTTGGGGGGATTTTTTTTGCATTAACTAGAGACAGCTTACAGGAAATGAAGGGAATGACATGCAACAAGGGCCCGGGGTTGGATTTGAATTGGAGATGTTGCGGCTTATTGTCAGCACCTTAAACCTCTAGAATTTCAGTTTTATTACACCAGGTTTTATGAAAGAAATACAGAACTGGAAAGGTTTTAAATACTCATAAAGAACACAGCATTTCCTCCAAATCATAGATCTTTTTTTCTGCACTGCTTGTCCTATTCAGGGTCACAGGGAGCATGAGAGGACAGGTCACCAGTCGACCACAGAGCTTAATGTGTTTACATAGGCCACTAAACCACTGTCCTGCCTTCCGAAACAATATCAATACTCAAATAAGTTATTTTTTCACTTTTTGCCACAAGAGACTCTGCTTTTCTTTACCCTCTTCTCGTGGTTGGGGATGATGCATCTGACAAAGTTGGGCTGGGTGTTGTGCAGTGTGGTCATGAGTTTGGCGAGAGACTCCTTGTAGAGCTGTCCCACCGTACGGAACATTCCCTTCTTGGTCTTTGAGGCGCTCGGCATCGAGCTGTCCGTCATCTTGGCTATTGTGTCAAGACCCACCACTCTGTCCGCTGAAACACACAACGCATCAGCATATTAATGGACAAAACACTGTGTTTTGTCTTTTGGCTTTAAATGTCCAAGTGTGTTTGAGCTAATGCAATCTTCAAAATGAGATATACACACTTTTAAAACCATAGCTTACAATTTAAGAAAAAAATTTGTTACTATCACAGCAATGAAATATTATATATATATAAAGTGAGATAACACATGAGACTACATGAGCAAAGATGAAATTATATTCAGAACCGGTGTAATCGATGCTCACTGATGATTCCTTTACATCTAAATACGACCCATTGTTGTTAAGCTGTGTAAGATCTCACCGTCTTTCCAGAGGTCTTGCACAAACATGCTGGAGGAGTTCATGAGCAGCGATGTGACGTTGTCATTTAGAGGGTCCATGTTCTTTGTCAACCAGGCGGTGGCGTTGTAGTCCACCTATAAGCAAAAAATTTTGATTTATGTGAACACCCCCATTAACATCCATTTTCAAAGACATTTCAGCCATCAGCAAAGCATTGTTGTTTTTAATCCTGAGAGTAACAGAGGGTTTATATCTATAACGAGAGATATCATACCATGCTCTTATGATATCATACACTTCCTCACCTTTCCAGCATAGTGAAGAATAGAAAACTCTGTCTTGTCTTTGAGCTGTTTGGGTTTGGCAAATTTGATATGGTTTCCTTGTGTGTTCAGGAGTTTCTCCACAAAGGAGATATCTGTGGCTTTTGGGAACCAGCACTCTTCATCCAGCAGGGCCAGGATGCCTGGAGGGTTGTTCTGCAGAGAATATGCAGTGATTACTATACTGTCATTACTATGTGAATCATCCATAACACACACATCACACTATACCACAAAATACAGTATCTGTAATGGAACTATTTGCCTAAATCTATAAATTTATTGTGTTTCACGGCCACTTACCGGCCTCTCAATGAGCTCGATGCAGGGCTGCAGGTCGAGTCCAAAGTCGATGAAGTTCCACTCGATGCCCTCCCTCTGGTACTCCTCCTGCTCCAGGATGAACATGGTGTGGTTGAAGAGCTGCTGCAGCTTCTCATTGGTGTAGTTGATGCACAACTGCTCAAAGGAGTTGTCCTGCAATGACCAAAACACAGAGCTAAGTACATATCATGAATGAAAGTGTCATCTGCTCACCTTGTAGTGCTTGACATTACACAAGAGGTGTCACATTACACATGAGAGAGCAACATATCCATACCTCAAAAATCTCAAAGCCGGCAATGTCGAGGATTCCCAGGAAGGAGGCTCCCTGGCGTTTGGTCTTGTCCAGGGCCTTGTTGACTCGGGACAGGATCCAGCGGAACAGTCGCTCAAACACAGCCTTAGCCAAGGCTTCAGTAGCAAAGTCAGCCTAAGTAACACACACACAGAAAATATCTCATGAGAGACCAAAGTGAGGAAGCTGATTTAAACTTGGATGACGGTTTTAAGAAGTGTTAAATGCAGTATTCATTTTCTAATTCTTATGGTTTCACACAGTGCACTTCTTGCAGTACCTGCTCTTTGGTCTGAGCCTTCTGCACCATCTCTCTGCCCACTTTGATTCGAGGGGTGAGCATGGCACGGGTAAAGTCTGTCACATTGATGCCCTGCAGGTGACACACCTTCTGAGCCGCTAGAGGGGGAAGAAGAGATACATGTATGTTGGTACACTTAACACTAGATATTATGTTCTTTCTTTTTTCTCTTGTTCGTATGTTTGTCTAAGTTTTGTTTCACCACAGATCGGCACTATTCTGTGCAGTATTTTTACTGATAGTGTAGCGATGTCTAACCGGTGTTGTCTGGCATAGTGGCCTGCTCCTGGTTCCTCTCTTTCTTGAACTCAATGTTTCCCAGCTGCATGACCGTGGAGCACACCTTCAGGATGTCTGAAACACAGGATTATGACAGTTAGTTCCACAGTAAAACTACAGTTGTAACACATGGGATAAACTTGTGGGTGAAAAATATTCACCAATATGTATCAGTGACTATCTTTGCATGTAGTCAAACTTCGCTGTTTCACATTCACAACAACAGGATCTCATATAAAACAACATTAGCCTTGTGCCTTTATAATACTGGCAACAGGCACAAAATCCACCACAGTCATGTGCTAAGTAGAAAAAGACGCCAGCCTCACTGCACAAAAAAACTTGATTCTTTTGAAAATCACCTGTTACCATGTTTGCATGCTTTCTGCTCTCTTTATCAGTTTGACAGACAAAAGTAGACAAGGCAGGAATAGATGATACCAAACAAGAGCAGACTAGACCCACCCAACCAGAACCACCGTACCTAATCCAACTTCAAGTAGCCTATCCTATTCAAACCGAGTTGAGATTAAATCAGAGTTATCACTGATACCGATTCTCTCCTCCTCGGTGAAGCCCATGATGTTCATTGCCTCCATGGTCTCTTCATACATCTCATCGTCTTGCTGGCCGGGGATCTGGACGTGTCCCGCACTCAGGAAGCGGTAACTAGTGAAGGGCTCAAGAAGAAGCTCCTCTGAAAAAATAACACACATGGTTAAGTAGTTAGAGATTTATCTTCATGGCTCTGGTCTGTATTTTCAGTAAATACATGGAGCTTTGGGTTCAAAATTATTGTTTACTTTCAAAATCCAACTGGATAAAGTAAAAAAATGCATGACCTACATGACAGTGGAATGTTATACATGTTTATAAGTTTATAGAAGTGAGCAGAGATGTTATTTGAATTGAGATTTGTGATGAGTATGAAGCTATCATGATTATCATAAACTTTTTGTAAACATATTTTATATGTATCTTACCACGCAGCTTGTCTTTGGCACCAGCAATCATGTAGTAGAAAATGTGAAAGGCTCTTTCTATCTTTGCCTGTCTGATACAGCGAGACTTCTCCAGCAGGTCTGAGAGCGTTTAGCTGTTAAAGAACACAAACGTACTCTGTGCTCAGTTGATGATTTAGTATTTTCTGAATATTTTCTGATTTCTACTGTGTGAATATGATAAAAAGAAAAAATGTGAGTATAATAATCTACTAAATCAACAAAAAGTCATGTTTCTAAAGATTACTCATGAATCACAGGTTAAAAAAGAGATGAATAAGATTTTCACAGAAAAGTGGAAACTTGTGGATCGAGGAAGCCACTTCTCCAGAGCGAGAAAAAATGTTGACAAAATATCAGAATTTTACAAAGTAATTGAGGATACAAGTCTCAATATTGGCTCCAACAATGTAACCCGTCACATCAAAGTTGATACGGATGAATTTACCCTGTAAGAGAAATGAGGACAGAACATGTTACAGGAAGGACTGGTGTGAACTGCAAAACATGTATAAAATACAAATTATATCTGATACTCCGAATACAACTAAAGAGTTGCAGGGAACCTTGAATAATTATCTCACATCACAAAACAAGATATCAAAACATTTGCTTCTACAAATAACAAACTCACAAATCGAGAGGAGTTATCATTTTTGATGGTCTTGGCATTTCCGAAGGCCTCCAGGATGGGATTGGCCTGCAGGAGCTGTTTCTCCAGCTCCCCCTAGTGACGACAGTGATATACAGAAACATCTCTGTTACACACTGACTGGTGGTTTAATGACGCGGAGTGCAGTGGGTAGTGATAGGTGGGGATGTGGTGGTTAATGGTGGGTATGGGTTGGGGTTTATCAGAATATCATCATTGACGTGTGAAAATAAACACTCTAATGACAAGATGAAGCACTTATTTGGCTGATCTATGATCTTATCAACTCCTCAGTAATCAATGATTGTCCTGAAAAATACATCTATAACTACCTGTAAGAGGACAATATAATTCCTTAGTAATCTCCTTTGAGTTTCAGTATCTTATGTAACACAGACTCATGACTTCTCCAAAGACTTCTCCATCAGTTTTGATTTGATCAGGGGCAAATTGTTAAAATGAGGGGAAGCTGTTGTGGAAACAGAGATGGGAGATGGAAGAGTGGGGTTATGTTGGCTCAAGCAAGATATCTTCATTTTAAAGGCACAAAACATTTGATGAATCCTATCAAAGTATTTGTATTCAATGTGTTGGCAAATTAAAACTCATTCACAAACAGCCCTCTGGAGATGCGATTTGCTTCCAGCGTGACCACAGAGCCTGTGGGTTCATGGGTGGAGCTGGGTGATGGTCGGTAAATGAGGCAGACACCCTGTCACTCTGCATCGAGCTAATCCACCTGATCAAAGGGGTCTGTGTCAGGCTAGCATCAAGGTCAGGTGCTGTGGACCTCCACCTTAAATACTCTCCTGCTTAAAAACACACCCCTCGGCTACCCTGTAAACGAGCTAAAGCCATGAAGAAGAGACTTGTGTTTATAGTCTGACTAAAAATGCAAACGATGAGATGACAACAATGATGGAGATAAATGCTCAGAGGTTTGCAAAATGTCCACAGGTGTCAAGTTTTAAAAAAAAAACAGCCTGTAATTTTACAGTCTAATAGAGTCATGAAAAGTCAAAGATCTTTTTAGAAATGTTTAAGGAAAAATAGAAAAGATACAGACCAGCTGTTGCAGATCAGAGTTGGCAAAGCAGAGAGGAAGGTCTTGTTCATTTAAGTCACTGGGGAGAAGAAAAAAGAGAAAAGAAGAGAAATAGAGCACAGCAAAATGGCAAGAAGGTAAAAAGGACAGTTGATGGGAAGAGTTGTTCTTTGGGACATATTTTTGAATAAAATACTAAGAGGACAGATAAGCATGAATCAAAATAGTGCCTGAGGAGGAGAGGAGGAAAGTGAGATCAGAGAAAAGACATTGACTCAAAGCTATTTCGGTTCAGGCGAGGTCCGTGGGAGCCCCAAGGTCCTACAGAGGACAGCGGCAGCATTTCCTCTGGGGAAAAGATCCTGAGGGCGAAGCTTTGACCCAGAAATTTTAACCTTCCAATATCTACATGAACATCAAACCAACACCTCAAACCACCAATATCTAGTAAGGCACAGGGACGCAATCTTACTTAGACGTGATCCGTTCTGAAGTACTGTTCAAAAAGAGTTTTTAATTGAGGCCTGGTGGGTGACTGAGCTCCTTTTAGCCCAGTGAGGGTGTTGAAAAGTCAATACAGTGTCAGAAACTCCACATGGTGCAAACCAGTAGGTCCAATAAACGCTACAGGACACAACAAACTAAACCCCACATCAGGGCAAATGGCAGGTAGGGAGGATGAGGAGGAGGGGGGAGGAGGAGGTCGGTGTTTGATAGACAAGAGGAGGAGAGGGGCATGCTCACACTGGTGCTCGTTGATCTGTGAGGGACCCTTTCACTGCCGGGGAGGCTGTGTAATCTTATCTCCGCGGGCAGTGAAAGGGTGTTTGTTGAAGATGGATGACACATAACTCAACATGATAAACCAGCAACACTAGATGTCCTTCACTAAACATTTTGCAGGTTTGAAAAGTGACTCTGAGTCAGTACTATGATGATGATCATGCAGTCTAAATCAGCTGTCGCTGGGTACAGAAATGACAAAAAGGGGGGAAACACCTTCTAACTCAAGAAAAGTAAGATTTAGGATCTTGACCTTTGGTGTAAGAAAAATAATTACAAACAGAAAAAAATATTTTGGTAACTCAGTGACACTATCTTCATGCACTTTTTTTAACCTAAGGAATGAACACACACAAAGAGCACACACAAAAACACTCCCGGCATTCTCCTTTACTCACGTAGGCAAACTGTGATCCTGATTGTTGCTATTTGGAGGAAATGGCAATATACAGGATTAAACTGGGCAGTGTCCTATATATGTTGAAGACTGAGGGAACTGACTGACAGATCCTGACTTTTAATACAAAAATTAGCTCTTCACATGGATACTTACAGCATTGCTGTCCTTCTTGCCTTTGTGTGAGGAGGCCACAACAGCCAGATACTGGATGACCTTCTTGGTGTTCTCCGTCTTGCCGGCACCAGACTCCCCACTAGAGAGGGAAAAGAGAGCAAAGGATTAAAAGATGCAAGGATAGAGATAGTGAGAGAGAATGAGAGAGAAGAAGAAGATAAACAGCACTGGCAGGTACTCCGTTCACACTTCAGTAACCCAGTTTAATTGAATGCAAATCATGTGCAGCTGAGATAACTGCAGCATCGCCTGACACAAAGCACAATGTTTTTGTTCAGTCTGTCTGCTACAAACTGATCCATGTATGCCCAGATATTTTTAAAATTAAAACTACTAACTTTTATTTGTCACTTTCATATTCCGTATGGCGGCTGGCTGGTGATATTCCATATAAAACGCTGTGCAGTATATCCTCGAACTAGTCCAAAACCTAAAGGATGTACTGTCTTTAAAAGCAATTTATGGTATTACGAACAATAGCAAGAACACATTTTTTTCTTCCAGTGAATGTGGCCCCTGATTTTCGATACTTGGAAAGACAAAGTTGAACAATCCCAGAGCCATCAGCCAGCAGCCCAGCACACAGACACGTCCCAGGCATGGGTCCATAAAAGGCATGGGATGCTCTCTGTGTTAGGGCTTGGCAGCTCTGAGAGGAATCTAATTGCTTCGTCCCGTTCAGGTCTGGTAAGGACACACGACATCCAGGCTCCTACTGTAGACAGCTGTTAGTGCAGAACAAATTCTGATGGGAATTTTTCCAGATGGTCTATCAAACTGTCTATTCCTGTCCGTTCTGCTTACCATTAGCACAGGTTTCAGTAACTATCAGAAGAATGACAGCCAAAGAGATTTATGGGAAAACGACAGCTTGAGGATCATGATGATCTGTTATGATTTTGTCAAATTTCTTTTTCCCCCTGTGAAATACTGACTATATTAGGACTCAAAAAAGGAAAATCATTCCCCTCTAAAAGGCTGATAATTTACAAGGAACGAAGAAAAACGCCTGCAAACAAAGAAGCCACATTAGGGGGATTCCTTCGTTAATACTTTTGATGCATTTGAGGCTGTGAATCTGGACTCTTCATCAACATCCTGTCACTTTACAGCCACTTATTTCATTCCATCAGTTCAGTTTTTCACACACACACACGCACGCAATGAATATAAGACAAAGGAAACTGGTGACCCTGCTGAGATGAAATGTCAACATCTCCAGAGTGGATTTAGTTGGCTCCCAGCTATTTCCCATGGCAAACTGCTACTGTGTGAAGGAATTTGAGGAATATAATCATTGATAATACTCAATTGCTAATACATTCCATTATCATAACTGTGCGATTAAAAAAAATGCTACATGTTTACATTTTTGGTGACACTGTATTAGAGAGTTATCAGTTCAACTCAGTGGTCATTTTTGAGGCTTGTGTAGTATTGAATAGTCTTATAAAAATATTGGCAACATTTTTGGATATTTAGCTAAACAATTAGCTTGTTAATTAAGCTAATCAATACATTTTATAAGAAATATTTTTTATGTCAACATACTTATTTAATACAATGGGTGGAAGTTTGAGTATTAAATCAGTATGAACCAAAAGAAAGAGTTAGAATAGTTTGATGTTAAAAAATGTCACATTAAAATTCAAATATATGCAGTAAGCTTCTCAAAATCAGATATACTGTGGGAGAAACACGTTATATAAGTCTGAAATGTTTCTGTTGTGTCTTGAACAGACAGACAGAATAATTTCCTTCCAACCAAGTACCAGTGACAGTACATTAAAACAGCCTTTTATGTCTGCTTGACCACTCTGCATTCTGATCTTGTTTAAACTGTAAAAGTGTCGTCTGTCTGTAAAGAACTGTCTAATCCTAAAAATGAAGTTAAAACAGGAAATCCCCCCAATTACAGTTACACAAGTCTCACATGACAACATATTAATAAATGATTCCACTAACATCACCCTAGATGCAAGATGCAAGGCCTCCATGATGGATTGCTGTAAAAACAATACTGACAAAGAACGTACAGTACAATTTAACACATGCATACACACACACACACACACACACACAGGAGGAGAATCCCATACATGACATTCCATGTTCTGCACCAGAAACATTTCTCCCATATATGGCTCCAGCAGCCTGCTGAGGTTGAGACCAGCTGTAGTTCAAACTAAAATCTTAAAGTGACTGCTTGGACATGACTGATGCTCCACACAGTTTGTTTTTCATCTCTGCCATGTCATATCACATCCAGTTCATCACTTTAAAATAGTTTTAAATAATACTCCATCAAACAGTCAACTTTATGTTTTAATAGCTCATACAACAGAATGTGAACTGCTAACCTCCCACACACACACACACACACACACACACAGAGGGATAAATACAACCAAACTTTCCCAAAGTTCCCTGATAAAGAAAGTGTGATAGTTGAGGAAATGGTCTGATGTGATAAAAGAATTTGCTGCATCCTGGCATCAGAAGATTTACAGTAAAAAGAGCCTTGAGCACATCACTGAGGAAGAAGAGCCCTTCCTCTCATTTCCTTTACTGGGATTAGTGGATGTTGAGCAGAAAAGGTGCTGCTGTTAACTCAAAGATAATAAAGGAAATATTGTTAACCTGTACCAGCTGGATGACGCTTATCAGACAATTTAAAATGCCTGTAGTAGACTTTGTATAGAGGTATTACTCAGCAAATAGAAGTTTTATTGAGGTTTTATTTTTTCTTTTCATATTTGGTGTATCTAAACTTGTTTTAAGTAGTGATAATTGCACATATTAAATCCACCATATTTAAATTGAATCATGACCCAAACATACATTCAACATTTCTACAAAATGCAAATCCTGTTAAGCCACCTAAACACACAAAGGAAATGTAATTAATTCATCAAATAACTTTCTTTTCTATAAATTAAATAAGTTCAGTCCAAAGAACTACTACCAGACAAAAGGAGGCAGTTTAACCCTGAATGTCCCATCCAGCAGACAAAGTTCTCAATAATTAGTTTAAAACAAATAAACAAACAAAGTGGAGCCAAAACATTCAGAGAGCTAATCTGGTTCTCCCATCAGGATAAAGGCCATACTTCCTGACCGAGGTTTCTGAGAGGAGACCGAGGCCACAGCCCTCTGGGAGCACTGCAAGCGCATTAAAGCACATCCAGTTTGGCTCAATTTGAATATAACACAACTCCACAGCAATACATTCTGACAAACTAAAACACTAAAGCATCTATCCAGCAACATCTTAAAAAAACATCCCTGTTATATTACGAATGATTTGTTGCTGGCATAGCTGGTGGAGGCTGGGCACTGAGAGAGCAGAGAGGTATCTCGATTGTTTAACTCTGTTTATGCAAGCATTATGTAACTGTTCTTCCACACACACAGACACATACACACACACACATACAGCCCTCCTAGCATTTATGTGACGTTTCGGAAAAAAGTTAAGGAAAGATGACAGAGGTGATTTTGGAAGTGACAGATTTTCACTTACGTGCAGAGAATGGACTGGTCCTCACGATCTGTCGAGACAAAGAAAGTTTACAGTGTTAGATGACTTCAACACATTAAAAAATCTATGGTATGCAAGTGTCCTGATAGCTTATGGAGGCATTGAAAAATGAGCTGGTAAAACAAAAAAATCAGAAATAACTAAAGTACAAATATGTTTTATTTACTTTTGTATTACAAGCATGTATTATTTTATTTTTTTGTCATGCACAATTAGCTCAGTGCACTTCTGTACATGCTGGTTGTGAAACCAAAAGCTTTTCTCTTGGAATAAAGATCAGTCTTGTGCTGAACTTAAAGCTGGAGTGCAGGAATAAATGAACGTCCGTTACATTCAAGCCCTTGCTAAACAAGTTCACACATTGCTAATTAAGCCTATCACCACCAGGTAAATCTTGAGGTTTTAAATCTGGCGCCTGTGGTGACTTTCCCGCACTGGCGCACCAGTAGTGATTGGTTTTATGTCAACCAGCAATGATTGGTTTGCAACTGTCGAACGTGGTGGACTGCATTATTTTTTTCCCACCTGCATTCTGCAAAGACCCAACCTACTCTGCCTCTGATTGGCTCTGACCCTGATATTCTTACCCTAACCCTAACCATCTCACTCCTTATGCCTAAACCTAACCAGCCTAACCAACGAAGGCAACGAGCACTAGCTAATCCGAGGCAGAGTAGAGCAGGTCTTCACGAAATGCGGGTGGGAAAAAGAAATAAGGTGGGCGTACGGTCTTCAGTGCGCCCCAACTGCGTTGTGTTGCCAGGGTGGGTACCGGCTCACGAAAAAAGTGTCAGGGGTCTGTGGCGATGACATCGACAGTGTTTGTGTAATTACTCTCACTGCCAGAGGGAGGAGACAAAAGTTCTGCACTGCAGGTTTAAGACACCAGCTGGGACTCAGTTCAAGGCTTAGGGGAGGCCAAGTGATTTACGAAGGCTCCCCCATGCCTAAGGAAACATGTCAGTCTCACAAAAACTTAGATTTTTAACCATGAAATTCAACTCTCAATGTGCCGAGCAATGAGTCATTATACAATCTCCAAAAATACTCCTGGGAGAATACACCGAGTCCATGTAAGGCTATTTTGTAGTTCTATCCTTCAATACAAATCACTGCTGGGGGAGTAGGGGGCTCCCTGCTAAGGGAGAGATGACTGTTATCAGTTTTTGAGTGTGAATAGATCAATTTTCATGTAATGTAGCCTCCTAAAGTAAATAACAACTTAAAGCTGTACTTCAAAAAATTACCCAGTGTGAGAGGAAGACTTAACACAAGGTATTCGTGCACAATTCTTCTCCCTCATACGGGGAACAGCATCTGTCATGTGCAGCTTTGTAATTTTCATATTGTGATTTATCATCTATCATCCATCAGCCTGCCTTGATCTATAAACTAGCGCAGATGCTGTTTCTCCGTTTAGGCTCGACTCTGGCTGCTGTTCCACTGGTCCCACACACACACAAAATGCAGGCCTTCTCTGCACTTCCTAATTAAGTCAGATAGAGAGAGAGAGAGAGAGAGAGAGAGAGAGAGAGAGAGAGAGAGAGAGAGAGAGAGAGAGAGAGAGAGAGAGAGAGAGAGAGAGGTGGCCAGAGCTTTTGTAAAACATCCAAAAACAACACTCACTCTTGTGCCAGAGACAGTTTTTTTTTCCATCATTACAAAATTTTAGGAATATTTTTGTGAGACTGATTCAGTCATGTACAATAAAAACTAACATTTGATTATTGAGTTTGTCATGATCTCTGCACCTGTCCATCATGCACTGTAAATAAACCACATTAATCATAAGCTGCAGGGAAACATTTCAGGGAACAGCAAACTCCAAATTTCACATTTTTATCTCCTGGACATCAAAGACAGAGGCACAATTTTGGAGGAATGGGATCTCAGCCAAAATCACAGGAAGAATGTTTCAAAGCTTAGGACATTTATCTGGATTTGCTGTAGTTCTGCACCACTTGCACTCTAACATGCGAAGTGTTCATACTATGGCACTCAGTGTACAACATCCTGCATCATTAGTCACTATATCATGGGAAATCCTACTGAAGCATCAGCAATAACAACTCCTTGCCAGCCACTGTGTTTTAAATGAGAGTTTAAAAAGGGCTTACTGCATTGAAGACTTTTTGAGACATAAACTAAAAAACTAAAGTAACCTATCCTGGGTACTTTTCTTTAGAAACTGGAACATTAACTTAAATGTATATATAAATATATAAAACAGGAGGTGATTGTATTTTACAGTCAGGTATCACAGACTTTGTGACGACCTGAAGAGGTTACGATGGTTAAATCTCTGGCATATTTTAAGTCACATCTTACAAGTCATTTTAAAAGGTTAACTTTTATCTGATTTTTTTTAATGATGTGTTTGTTGCCTCTCTTTTATAGATTGATTTTATACTTTCTTTTGGCTTTTACATTAATTGACATTGCAGTCATTTCTTCTGCTGTTTATTTCATTTCTTCAACTTGCAGTTTAAAGCTAAACGTGTGGTCCACAAGCTTAAATATCAATTCACATTTCATGAATCATGAACCAAAGCAAATGTCCGAGTTGTTTGAAATAGATGCGGCAGATCAAAACACACTCTTTTCCTTGTACATGTAGTGTGCTGGGTGTGTGATTATCCCATACACTGATAATGGTCTCTGAGTTACAGCTGTATTTCGTCTGCAGCTGAAGAAGAAGATTCCATCAATTCTTGATGTGGAGTGTAATCCAAACACTCACTCAAACACCAATCAATCCTCCCCCTTCTTGTTTACTCATGACACTGTGTTTACACATCATAGCTGTGGTGGTAAATACAATAATTTCCTGTGTACGGGCCTGGTGAAACTTAACATCTTCCAATGTACACATACCAGTAACAGACAGTTACTGTAGCATTGAGCTACATTATCAGAGACCCAAAACAGATGTAGGATATTTATAATGAGAAGGGCAAAAGAATTCAGCAAATTGAAAATTATCTTAACAGTCCATCTAACGTTGCAGTATATCTACACGCAGTCACACTACAGATGAGCGCTGAGTATAGTTGCAGTTAGATTGCTTAGACTACTCTCTCTAGGAGCTGCCAGATATGTGTCAGATGTAATTTCAGCACCGGTTAATGTATCCATTCCCTTAAAGGTATTCTGTGAGGTTTTTGACTACTGTTAGGACTATGGAGAAATGTTTTTACATGCAGGTCCTTGTTTTGTTAGCTCTCTGGTACACACATGAGAATGCAAATGACATGAGGTGTACATGAGGTGTAGGTGATATGATACACATTCCTGCCAATGGATTCACATTATTCCACTGACCGACAAGTAATGGCAAGAAATGCAGCAATGTATCAGCAAAGGCAGTGAAGAAGACTGTTAGTGAGTAAACATGGATGTACACAATTCAAGTTTCAAACTTTTGAGAAAAATTGGCTTTGCAAATGTTTTATTATGCTTTTAACATGTTTGTTAGGCCTCACTGATACATACAATGCATATTGGTGAGTAACGGTTAACGTAAACATATCCTTAAACATGTAGAGCATTAGCTTAAACAGACTGCCAAATAAACGGAGCTTGAAGCTCAAAAGTTATAGTTGCACTTGTGTGAGTTGTGTGTGTGGTAGCTTTTCTGCTTAGGCTGAAGATAACCAGAAAGTGACACCTGCACAGTAGACTGTTGGATTAATGATCCGTGTGAAATGAATAATAATGAAATATCTTCTCTTGAATGAATATTCAAATGACTGTAAGGTGCTAGTGGGCATTGAGCTATCTATATATATCATGAAGTAAACTGAGAAAAAGTGAGTTTATGTTTTTCTTGATCAAGTAATCCAAATCATCCTGATTGAGTAAAATCAGTGAGTGAGCAGTTTTATTAATTTCAATAGTGCACAGTTATGGATGGACTGATGATTTAAGGTTGAAAACTGACAAACAGCAGATTGACAGCAAACTTGTGTGAGCTTATAATTTGCTAAGCAGTGTTTTATCTGTTAATAGACTGAGAGATAAGTGACATCTTTCTTATAAATCCTCATACTGCTGAGACAGAGGCTTTCTATGCTCTCTGCACATTCTCTTGAGTCTAAAAATGTAATTTTCCAGTTGTTAAACCTGCTCTGCTGTATCTATGTATCAGCACAAAACATTACATTTAGCAAAATGTTATCATAGATTTTAAAGTGATCCATCCAATCCTTTCTGTCATATAAAACCAATGGCAGCTCTATCTGCAGCCAGAGAGATAATAGGTAATTTGATAATCCCACCTACTTTTAAGATCTTTAAACAATTCCTTCCTAACATTACTGTAAGTCCTATGCAAACAACCAGTTTCATTCTGAAACTCTTCAAACCACAGGAGAAAAGTACAATCTCAAACCCCTTCAACAGGACCTTTAAACTCTCTTTTCTCGCCTAAGAAAAAAGAAGCTTATGTATTTACACTGACTAAAAGAGAAAAAAATACAGTTAGGAGGATTGTATGACGACGGGGAAGCAGCTGAGACAGGAAATGTTTTACTGCCCTCCACCCATCTCTTAATCCAGATGTCCCTCAGAGAGAACATCCTCACGTCAACATTAAATCCAGTGGGTACGACCCCCCTGGAACCACAAGAAACAGATTCTATGGGAAACCAGCAGCTCTAAAGTCGTACTACTGCAGGGGTAGTCAAGGGCCATTTACTGTAAGCACAACTCTGCCAACGCCACTATCGTCACCTCCACGAGACACTGACTCTCAAATAGGCCATCAAATTCGACGAGTGACTTTGAGATTTTATTAGATTGTATTTTTTATAGTGTAACGTACTTTGTAATGAGCTTGCAGTAGACAGATGAAGCTCTGAGGTTGCTTTTGGACTGCACATAATTAAAAACAGAGTTCTGCATGTGAAACTATCACCCTGACAGCGTTGGTTAATTTGTGGTTTTTATCAACCAATTTGTCAACATGACAGAGCTAAAAGCCTGCCGGCTGTCATCACCCTGACAAAAGCGAGACGTCTAACAGCTGATCTCACAGCTCATCCACATCCAAACACTTCAGTTTGACACAAATCTGTTGAAAAAAAAAGGCAGCAGCTTGCAACTGCACAGGCAAACAGCTTTATTTGTGAGAGCTGTCAATGAGTTATACCAGTTCTTGTGTTGCTTTGTTGTGCTTCAGTTTGATATCATTCATTTACTTAATTCATCTTCAACTTCAATTTATTTAAAGTGCATCACCGAGAGAGTCTCTGTTATTGACTTTACAAGTCAATAAAAACAACAACAGAAAAAAGAAGCACATGATATTACATGTAAAAGTAAACACGCGCTCACACACACTCATATAACCCTAACAGGGTCGGGATTGCTAGATGTCAAGGAGGAAAACAGTCAGTGATTTGGGTTTCCAGCCAGTGAAATTAGGAGAGGTCATAGTAAACAGAAAAAAGATGTGTTTTCAGCCTGGATTTAAAAGGATAAACAGAGCTTGCCTCCCGAATGTGCAGCGGTAGATTATTCCAGAGAAGTGGAGCTTGTTGGGCAAAGGCTCGACCACCAAAAGAGTTCTTATTAAATCGAGGAACAGTTAAGTAACCAGCATCAAGAGAACGTAAAGGATGTAGTGGAGTATATGGAGCAATAAGGCTGGAGATATATGAAGAAGCCAGTCCATTTAAAGCCCTATAGGTGAATCATTTTCAGTCATTGGAGGCTGCAGCCTATACCAGCATGTACTAGCCAACCAGAATAGAAATTGCTACTCAATCAAAGGAAAATGAGTGAGGCAGATAGGTCACAACTTTAATGTGAGTTGCGTAAAGGTCGTACCTTGCATCATGTTTCTATAGGCGTTGTCAGTTATGGAGTAGATATGAGGGGGCACTTCATGTCGTTTCTTCCCTTTGTACATGTCAATGATCTTCTCTGAGTAGATGGGCAGCATTTTATAGGGGTTCACCACCACGCAGAACAAGCCAGAGTATGTCTGAGAGCAGAGACAATGAGGAAGAGAATATGTTAGGACTATTTGTGCATCTTTGTGTTCTTGTATTAAGGATAAACATTAAGGATGTTGGTAACATGGATGGAATCAAACGAAAAAGACTGAAACATGAAAATCCTCTGATGTAAAGACCTTTTTGGTGTCTTGGTCCTTTAGGCAGCTAATCTAGAGTCAGGCCTCGCATTTAACATTTGTGTGTAGTCATGTGTTTGGTTGTTGAGTGAATCATCATGTATACTTACGTAAATGAGCCCAGAGAAGTACCGCTCACGGAGATTGTGCAACACAGAGGCCTCGTTCAGGCAGGTGAGCTCAGCCATGTCCTCCACCTTGCTGAATTTGGGTGGGTTCATCTTCTGGATGTCATCCTTGTTGACTGTCAGCTTCTTGGCGTTGTCAGCCAGCTCCACCAGCACCTCGTCGCCGTGCTCCTCCTTGATGCTAGCCGCCTCGAAGCCATGCTTCTCCGATGGGACCCACACGAGCTTCTTGGCCGACCAGTCAGCCTGAGCCATAGGGCTGTTCAGGAAATCTTTGTCAACAAAGAGGAACTTTTCATCCTCGGTTGGGGCCTTCTTGGACATCTTGGATTAAGGTGGAGGGCCAACTGTTGGAGGTAACAAATGAATGGGACGTCAGAGAAGGGAGAACGATTAAAGGAAGCAGAGACGGAAAGCAGGCAGAAAGTAAGGAAGGAACTAATGAAGGAAAGAACAGAGGCAAGAGGGAACAAAGCAAAGCAGGAAGTCCGGAAGTAAATAAAGATGAGACGGCAAGAAAAGAGGTTTTAACAGAAAGTTAAGATCTTACAGGACATGATGTTGCAGTGATGCATGATTTGTAGATACACAGATCAGCAATCAGTGAAATATTTCTCTACAACTCAAACTTTATAACACACATCACAAATATAATCCCTGCTGCTACAATCATCTTTTCTTTTTGAGGTATAAAGATGACAGGTTGTACACTGGGTTAACTAAACACTGCATTAAGTGAAAAGTAAAAGTAAAGTTGCCTCCTGCTTGTGGTCGTACTGTAACTCAAAGAGTTAACATGTTCCATCCATCGGGGAGTTCCAGGGAGCATTCTCACAGACCTCCACCCCCTCTCGACCCTATACTTTCACACACGCACACAAGGGAGATGCAAAAACAATTCTACTCCCTAATTTAGATAGAAAGATTGAGGCCTGGAAATTGATTTTAATTAACTCAAAGACAGAACAGAGACCAATCCATTTTGTCAACTGCTTTATCTGAGAAAACTCTCAAACTATTAATGATATCTGGCTTTTACTCATACTCATATCATTAAGTCATTGCTTAATTGACAGCATCCATTTTTTTCCATGTCTATCCCCCTCCACCTCTCTCTCTCTCTGTCTGTCTGTCTGCTAGGAGGCTTCAGTCTCGTGCTGTGACCATATATGGACCCCTTCTCTGGAGCAGGACTCTTTTCTGCGGACCTAAACAGCAAGGCAAGTGAACTCCCTAACAAAGCCCATATAGGGAATAGTATGTCTCTTGCTGCCCTCGTCGTTTACTCCAAAATGATAACAGCGAGGCAGAGAGCCTGTGGTGGTGGTGGTGGGGGGGCTCGGGTCTTTAACAATCATGCTTCATATGGGACCCTAATGGCATTCATTTTTAAAATGCAACAGTCACTAAATTATGAGCAAGTGCCTGAAACATGCTAGCATTGGGAGTGTCACCTGTTAAATGTAAACAGAAATAGGTGCACCTGCACTGCACTCTACTGATGTTTAAGTAAGATATACAGCTTGATAACAAATATTTCCAATATACACCATGTTCTGCAACATATGTCTGAATCTGTTTGGTCCACTGAGTCTAATTCTACACTTGAACTTTGTGTCAAACGGGACTGGCCTCTTAAGTCCATCTCTCAGAACACTGAGACTGGCACACGCTTTACGTAATTGAGTGGGAACTATGTAAAAAAGCCACCGAGCCTCCTGAGAAAGCCCGTGAACGTGCCCCAGGGACCAGCCAAGGCAAACCACCCAGTGGATGAGTCCAGTGAGCCGACCATACTTCAGAGGAAACAAGGGAAGGGACCAGCTGATGTTTGATGATCAGCTATTTCTCTGGATGAAAGTAAACAGACTTTTCCTGGCAACGTCCCCCCCCCCCCCCACCATGCTAAAGTATGTGCAGCCCATCTAGTTCCTCCTCCTCACTCCCTTTAACTTTCCTCACCACTGAGGCTTAATACTTTTGTAAAGCCTCCTCTCTCTCTGTTGCGTCAACACAGATTTGTATTCAGTCAGTGAACGCCAAGGTCAGCTGTCTGAAGTGGAGTTGACAGGATAATAATTTGATACAGACTGACTGTAACCTTAAAGGATGACATAGAGCAGAGGGGCTCTATTTGTCAAAAAAACATCCGTCTCCATTTGCCAATAGACCTAGCAACCCTTATTTAATCATTAATAATCTGTGTTTCAATTTGAACTGACAATGACACTGGAACATCCTGTGACTCAGCACACAAACTCACTGATCTGCTTTTTATCCATTAAGTCAAAGCAGTATCTTGTTTCTGTTAAGATTATCAAATCTGTCACTATTATTAGATCTTGGCCACAATCCCTAAACTGTATTACACTAGAGCCGAGACGGAAAAACAATAAATACAAATATATGGTGGCTCCAATAAATGAGACAATTGCTGTATTTCATAGTCTCTGTCAAAAATCACAAACAAATGGAAACATCACCCAAGAGACTAAGTCAGCTTTCTATTCATGGGTGAAGGAGGTTGACCTATAGGGCCTGTGAATGATTTCAGTCATTTCCTCTCTTGGCTGTTTCACAAACATTCTTCCTGTTATCATCTTGTTAATAAACCCTTACACATTAGGATTTCCTTTGAGTACATTTAGCATGAATGAATACTGAAAGGGATTAATGTCAACACTTGATTTGTCCTATTAGAGAAATGATACTGCTTGGGATGCAACTGCACGAATATGGCAGCAACATGCAGGGTTGTCAATTTAAATACAAATAAGGTAGATAGATAAACACTTTGAGAAAAGCTTGGAAAGCACAACACATAAATCTCTTGTCTTTGAGAGAAACGATAAGTCATAAGTGCCTTCAGGTTATAGTCTTTGCCTTGGCATTTTGTCACACTGGGCATCTGTGTCTGAACCAGTTTATCATTTTCTGATGAGTGTGCTTTTTGGGTAATAAGAGTCCTTGTCTGTGAACTGAAGTTAAATAAGGGGAATGCTAATGTTGCTTTGGCTTTATGAAGATCTCCTAAAGGTCACAAAATGAATACATAAACTGTTATAGAATAGTTATTTATAGTTTATTTGTGGATATTACTGAACTATGCATTAATATACATAATTATGGAGAAAACAGGCTATAGAATTAAATCTATCTGTTATAGAAAATGAAACAAACACCTTCAGCACCATCACTGACAGATTGCAATGGTTACATGTGAAAACTGTGAGGAGTCAGTTCTCACCAAGTGTCTGCATCAGTCATCTATTATCAGCCACAATGTTCAACAGTTTGACAGACAGGCAGCTTTATACAACCTTATTTGGAAAACAGGAAACTCATGGTTGAATCATGGTTGCAGTCATGGCAACTTCTATACTGAGAGTTTCAGATTCCTCACTTCCTATACTGCTTTACGGTGCAGTGAATGCAGCATCAACGTTTTACAGACATTCACAAAGAACACCAGTTTACCAGACTGTATATAATGTAGAGTCTATGCAGTTTACTTTCGAATACACTTGGTCAGTATTAATAAGAAGTATTCATGCACTAGTTGCATAAACATGAGCACATGTCTGTGACCCAAACAGCATCATTTTCTTTAAATAGTGAAAAATCATGAAAAGAAATTAGGCTAATAGCAAACAAAGACACTTTCATTTCAAATATGTCAATATTCAATGTAGCTAATTTTCTAAATGACGTTTTATACCACAAAATAAATCATTTTCCTAGCACTAGGTTCCATTTTACTCAATAAACGTAGGAAAAAAACATGCACAAAAATAAATCCTCTTCCTAAAACGCCTCACACTATTGTTTGTTTCGTGTATGAAGGATGTGGTTAGACAAGTGCAGTAAGTGACAGCATCACCACTCATAAAAAACGACATACTTACATAGCCTTATATGAAGAAATTTCTGTTCAGGGGAGCTTTGGGTTTGGAAAGTTAGGGTTTGGAGGGTCCGGCGCTGACGAGGTACTCCCAAAAACAAACAGTCCAAATGACCCCCGTCAAATTCAGATCCTTACCATTTAAACTGCGCACTGTTGTATGGGGCGGAGCTGCACGAGCTCGACCCCCCTCCACCCCCCGCAGCATCGTTTAGGCGGAGGCTCTGTGAGACACCGGCAGGTTGACGACCAAGAATGATGGTGAATGAAGTGGTGCTGAATGGAGGAGAGAGTCCTAAGAGGCAGAGGATTAAAAAGTGAGATATAAGATCCCAACAATAAAAATAGAAACTAATTTAGTTTCTTCATCCTTGTGCCGGCATCTGCACAATTAAGGACATGATGTTTGTGTGCTTGTACATAAGCCTTACATGTGCAATACGGTGTCAAATAACATCTGTCTCCGTGTATGACGGTGGTGGAGTGTAACTAAGTAAATGTACTCAAGTACTGTACTTTATGCTACTTTATACTCCTACTAAAGTACATTTCAGAGGGAAATATTGTACTTTTTACTACACTTATCTGAAAGCTACAGCTAGTATACTTTGCAGAATAGGTTTTACATGTAAAGCATAACTTATAAAATATGATTTGTAGTATTACAGAGTAAATGACAACCCAACAGTGTATAAAGTTACCATGAGCCACTACAACATTAAATTGCATGTTAACGCATCAGTAATAATAATCACTTCATAAAGAGTTTAGGCTACTAATATAACACAGTATGTTAAAAACAATTTGCTGATAATAATTCTGTATTTTAACTCAGCTAACACTTTGAATGCAGACTTTGTCACACAGTTTTACTTGTCAGAGGTGGAAAAGCACAGGTGTTACTAATAACATTAATGATGGCTCCTTGACAGTGTGACAGTAGATGAGCATGACCAATACAAGGACTCTGACTCATTAATGTTATTATTTACAGCTATGCCTTTCCTACTGTGACATGCCAAAATGTCTTACATAAAAGGCCTACTGAATATGTTATCAATACTTTTACTTTAATTTAATTAGTAAAGGATCTGAATACAAAAACTTTTGATTTTAATTTTAAATTACTTCAATGCTTATGTTACATTACAGCACTAGTGTATGACCTATCCTCACTTCTTTAACAACTCATTGAGAGGTTTATGTCCTCATACATGAGGTTGTATGCTTCCCTCTTGAGTTAAAAGTTTTGTAGAACTCATCAGGAGCTGTATGAATTGTGGTGCTTACTGTATTTTCAATTTTAGCATCTATAATTGTTTTTGTGGTGTGCTCAGGGGCATATCGCGTAAAATGTTGGGGGAAAAAAATTGGACAGTCATCACAAATGTGTGATGGATCCACATCAAGGAAGACCTAGTCACTTTATACTCTATTCCCACACCCTGTAGGGTTTATAGATTATGCAATCAGCTCCCACTCCTCATAAGGCAAACCAGCTGTCCCCAGCACAGGAATCCCCCTTAACTGTAACCGCTCCAGAGAGATTCCCTCCCAATACAAATAACTCATAATGATTCTTTTTGTGTATGTGTGCACATCCCACACATGTGCCTTGTATCGTTACGCACATCACATTCCACTACCACAAACAGCCCTGCCCCCTCCCATCTCTTTCCTCTTGCTGCATCCCTCCTGTTTCCAGCTTCTTTCCAATGGAACTTCCTATATAAGGACACTGTTCTATTGGCTCCAATAAATCAAGCTGCTGGTTGATAGCAGGGGCCTGTTTTGTGCCAGAGAAGCGAAGCACTGAGCCGGTGTGTGTGTGTATGTGTGTGTGTGTGTGTGTGTGTGTATGTGAAACCTGATGACAGACCAAAGACCAACATGGAGGACCTCCGGACTCCCTCTGGCCAACATCAAGGAGGCGGGGTGGCGTCCACGAAGGAGGAAGGAGGGTTGAAAAACTCAGGAGTGACAGGGTGAGAGACGAGGCAGAGGGAGGGATGAAGAACGAGACGAGGAGGAGGAGGAGTGGAGTGGATGGAGGGAGGCAGAGGAGGAGGGAAAGAAAGCAGGAGATACACTGAACAGAGAGGTTGCAGTGTGTGCCATATAAGGACAGTGGGGTCTGTATGGAATCTCAGCTGCTTTCCGTGTTACTTTCGAAGTCTAGCACAGACAAGCACCCCGAGCCCCAGTGACTAAATATGGTCCAGCAGCAATAGCATTGTTCAAACAAACAAAGTTGCCTCTATGGGGATAACTCTTATTATTTACCTGTAGTTAGCTGTGACAGACAACTGGTTTATGGTTTACCAGTAACCAAAGCAACAAGGGGATATCTGTTGTTAGTCCTTGATGAAGACTATATTCCTGTGTATATTTCTCTTGTTACTGATGAAGAGAGAAATAGGAAAGATGAAATGTTGAGTTTCATGCTCTCAATCTGATTAAACACAGACAGTCTGTCAGATGATTTTTGAACTGCATGACAGTAAACTCTATGCTACCAAGGAAAAGGTCATTCCTGAAACTATTTAATGTGATGTATGGTGATCCATGCAAGAAGAAGGGAGGACAGAAACCTAAAAAACGTGAAGGTTCAAATGGAAGTATGCAGGCACGCTGTGCTAACAATGTCTGTCCTAAACTTTGGCCAAAACATTATCCCACCACAGGTTCTTTGACATGGAGAATAACATTTAACTAATTCCTCCAAGCAATTAATAAACCTATGAAAAGTACACAGTGACAAGCAGGATAAGAGGTGGTGAGAGTGAGCACGGATTAAAAGTCTGCGTGAAGGATGGTTAAATCAACAGTCGTCAGTAAATCCATTTTTAAATGTGTATTTTGTGCTGAAACATTGATGGTAGCTGCACAAAATGACACTAAAAAACAAAAAAAAGTATTTTTCTGTGTGTTTCATAAAGTAATGACTTCAGTTGCAAGACTCGTCTATGCAGTCTACTAACAACTCAACCAACAGTTGATGGCGTATATGTGGCGTGACAGAATAAATATACATTAAAACAACATGAACTGTAATGCAGAGATCTCTTACATACCGTATATTTAAGGTTTTTCTCCACCCTCATGTCCATAGATGGCCATCTATTAGGCAGAAAATATGTTTATGGATATGTTTGACCCCTTTGGAATGCAATTGCATTCTAATTTGAGCCCAGGGGCAAGCTCTGCTGCAGTCAAAAGACCACTGCATTCACTACTATTTAGACAGCTTTAAATACAACTAATTTATACAATGGAGGAGCAATGCTACCTATTAGAGGGCAAACTGCCAATTTAACAATCATGTGCCATTGTTCAACTTCCTTCGCTTATATAGCCATTTTCAAGAGTACACTCATATCTGGTGCCAATAAGTTGGGCGACTCAGGATCACAGCCATTAAGGGCAAATAAGGTTTGGTCCAAAGAATGTAATGTAAGAATGTAAATTCAGATGGACTACTAATGTACCAGATGAAGCTCGCTGTGGCTCTATTTTTAGTGCCTGTATGCACTAAACAACACATTATCATTCCTCATGGAACTGAGAAGCAATAATTAGGACACTGTATAAAGTTAAGTGTACATTACATCTTGTTATATAGCCTGCTGGGATGGTTAATGGTTACATTTCATCTTTAAAGCTACTTGCTCCATCAGAGGCACGGCTAAATTCAGCAAAACATGCCTGTGCGCTTAATATTCTGACCTCATTCCTTCAATGAACTAATTTGAGAGCGATTACCTCACCTATCAAAGCCTCTAAAATAAAAAATGGCAGATGTAGATGTGATGGAGGAGAATGGATAAATAAACTTCAAAATGGATTATGTTACAGTGGGTAGAAGGGGTGCAACTCAAGTGTTCAGCATCAGTAATCAGATGCAAAATAAATGGCTGGCTCTGAAGATAATCAGTTCCAGAGACTCTGGGCTTTTAAGTCGTGTGAGATAAGAATGTCAAGTTCCCTTAAATGGTGAGAGAGGAAGTCAGATGCAAAACGTACAGGCTTGTTGCAGTAGATGTTTGTGTGTCCAGCATGGGGCCTGGGCTTCATGTGGTGGTTGTTCTTGCTGCTGCTGCTGCACAATAAATACACATTACAGTTGCATAATATGATTATAGGTCATCAGCTACTGTACAAATAAATTAAGGATGGGAAAAGTACTTTGCAAGTTTCGCTCCTTCGCTGTGGACAACGTAAGAGGAAAAAAGGTGAACAAGCATGAGAGTAGCTAGAGAGAAAAGTCTGGAGGATGTCCTATTCAAGTCAGTATAAACATGTGGATTAGCTTATATGAGATAAAACAGACATTAAGATTCAAATTTAGAAAAGCAATTACAAGTGGAAGAGCAGGTACTTAACTACTAAACTCTTTTAAAATCTTCAAGTGAGATGAGAGTTAAATTTCTTTGCAGCTCATTCTTTCTGTAGGAAGCATGGTGTCAACTATTGCAGACAAACATGGGCGAAGTAGTGTTGGTGAATACATTTTGACCAATTCAAATGCAAGAGTGTAAGGGCACGGGTGGGTTTAGTCACACAGACCAACACAATGAGTGCCAAAATGTTAAGACAATAACAGGAAAGTGGCTGAATATAAATTTAGACAACTCTCGGGTTGAGTTATTCAGCACCAAGCACACTATCCTGTGATGAAAACTGCATAGAGAAAATGCTCAAAAACACACACTCACAAACACAATTACAAGCAATGTGTCATCTTTACATGAGAGGTGAGAATCTCTTTGTCTTCATGTTGTTGAACTGTTGAAAAGGGCAGGATGTAAGAAGTAAGATCATTTTAGCCACAGTGTTAACGTATGCAGCTGAATTCTAGTGCACCCGTTGTATCTGTGAGGTATTTATGTGCTTTATTACCACAATCTTATCATTTTGAGTTAGTATCTGCAGGTTGATCAACCTTCCACTACTGTAACACATCTGGAAACAAGAAGAACAGAAGTGTTTTCCTTGTACCTTGTACTTGTTAAGATTATTACTAAAGCTAACAAGCATCA
Source organism: Thunnus albacares (assembly GCF_914725855.1). Taxonomy (NCBI): domain Eukaryota; kingdom Metazoa; phylum Chordata; class Actinopteri; order Scombriformes; family Scombridae; genus Thunnus; species Thunnus albacares. Next base: position 9,212,753 of record NC_058108.1, on the reverse strand, counting down.
TCTTATCAGGATTACTTTGATAAAGTTTCTCAGACCAGAGGCACAAAATCAGCTTCATGTTTTACATAGTAAATACCTTGAAATTACACTGTTCCTACGCACAATGCCACAAGTCAGAGATGAACATAGTGGCTTTCAGAACACAACAGGTTACGAGTGTCACCAGTCAGTCCTCTGGCAGTCCCCAGCCTTCTCTTTGGTGAGGCTGCCACCATGTGGTACCCAGTAAGAATTCACTTCAACAAATTCTTCCTCTTTAAGTGGTGTATAAATATAAAACTTTTATTTTCAATATCTAAAAGACAGAATAAAGCATCAAACATTTGTAAATTCAAACAGAAAAGACATCAAAGAATGTAATCTATCTAAAACAGTTATTATTGCGAGATCAAGAAATGCGCCACTCAGGACAGGATTACTACAAACAGTACAACTCCAACTGATGCTTAACCCACTTTTAAAAGCCAGATATTAAAACTTAAACATAAAAAGGCAACCTGGGATCATTTGGCAGAGTACAGAAACAATACGAAGGCTTTCTGCATTTTTATCAGCTCAGAGGAATTGTTATACTGCCCATAAACTCAAGTAAAAAACACAAACGTTGTGGTGAGCTCCAGCATTTTTCAATGGAATCCAAAAAGATGCTGTACGATTTCATGTAATCCATTTAAGTGTCAGCGCATCTTTTTTGTTCACAATGTGTATCCAGTGCAGCATCATCTTTTAGGCATCACGTCCAGGTACTGTGTTGCTGGCAGTGGGACCAGCTGGCAGAGAGGCACCCCGCAGAAACACCTTCCCTCCATCATCACTGCTGTTCATGAAGTGGGACACCAAGCCATACAGAAGAGGTCTGGAAAGTAAAATGTCAAAAAAAACAAACACACTTGTGATTAACGCTTTTTTGTTTGTTTGTTTTTTTCCCAAAAGAGACTGGGAGAAAAACTGGGTTGACTGATAAAGTCCTTTAGCCAGAATAAATCTGACATTATGTTAAAATTGGTACATGCTCTGTCTAGATAACTCAGTGGTAATTATTTTAATTATGTGTTTTTCTGTTTTGTCTGATAGTATACAAAGATAACTGATCGGGAAAAAAATAAGACCCCCCAGAGAAATGCAGGCTTATTGAAAATCTCTAGTTATTTCAAAATGAAACTATAATGGTGACTCATAGAGCTTGTGAAATTACTTTGCCCGAAACTATTACACCACCAGAGAGTTCAGTAGATTTTTGAACACTGAGTTGGATAATAGACTGTACTGCTGTTTCACAAATCCTGGCTTACACACTTACACAGACTTGGAGCTTGTATCCTCTGTGACTCTCAGCTCGTTCGCCAGGAACTGTCTGTCCAAGGGAACTTCTGGTTGGCCTGACTCTAGGAAAACAAACAGTGCTGAGTTTAGAAGTAGTGCCCTTTGCTCTACACTAGTGATTGCTTCATCAAAAACAAAACCTGGAATCTGAAATCAAAATAAATCATTATCATGAGTAATATTGCTGCTTTCAAATCCAATACAACTTTATTGTCAGTTTACACTGAAATTCATTTTGCATCCTTGGGCAGTTCCATACAGATTAAACATACAGTTACACATATGACACTTTTCATAGACATACAAAACACATCAAGCAGTCATGACAATCATACATATCACGTGTTCTGCCCATTGCATTTAAATTGAGGGACTCTAAATTGCCTATTAAAGGGCAGAAGTTGGTATTCTCCATTTGAAACATGGGAGATAATGTTGAGACTACGAAGAAGTAAATGATCTGCTGAATCTTACATATAAATTCTACATGAGGAGTCCATGAGAGGGTGGCATCTATCATAACACCCAAGTATTTGTATGAAGAGACTTGTTTAATTTCTACATTGTGGATTGTCACTGGAGGCAGCTGACAATCAGGAGGAAAGCCAAAAATAATATCCTTTGTCTTTTTAGTATTAACAATAAGAGCTTTTTGTCACACCGTTCAATTAACCAATCAACGTTACACTAGTACAGTATAATGTAGTGGAAAAAAGGCCTTGCTTTTACTTATTGAGCATAAAAGAATCAACCCAATAGGCTTAACGATCTCAAATCAAAACCATTTAAGACACAGTTAGAGTTGTACATGTGGTGCATAACGTGGTGTGGTAATGTTACCCAGAGACTTTTATCTTTTCACCCACCTGCTGTCAGTACTGACGCAGTGTACCTGTACTTGTTGAACTCCAGGTACTCCCGGATAAGCTCGTTGATGAGCAGGTTTTCGTGGGACAGCGGCGGACGAGGTTCACGCTGGTCATCCAGGGCGCTGAACACCTCTGCCCGGATACGAGCCTTCAGCTGGCCCAGCACACCGCGGGACTCCAGCGTTTCCCTCACGGCTAAAACAACATAATATTTAAATGGATTCAAGAGTCCCAAAAACAATGAAAGGTTTTTATTACATCGCTGTTTTAAATCAAGAGTCAGGTATTATGTCTGGGAGCTTGCTGTGTTTTATAGGCCAGTAAATTCTCTAACATTTCCCGAATAATCTGCTGATTGAATGCTCCCCTACTTATTGACACAAATATAATTTTCTTCAAATATAGCTCAATAGCGAATCCAAACAATTAGGAAGCATTCCTAAAATTGTAATATTTATATTTAATGTTCTTTATTATACTTACAATATTTGGCCAAAAGTACAGAAGTCCGGAACGGTAAATTATTTCGTTATCACGAGAAAATAAAAGGTCGTTTCCTAATATTAGTAATAATGTTTATCAGAGATTAGGAGTGTCATGCCAGCATTTACGATGGGAGAAACGAGGCTTTCTGAGGCAGTGAATCAAATGAAGCAATTGTGTTGAAAATGGTTCACTGTTTCGAAGAATCTGATACAGTCAAAATGGCGACACCTGCTGGGCAACTCTGACATTGCTTTTATATGTAAGAATTCAAGACTTGGCCTTGGAATTGGCCTTGCAGCAATTATCCAATAGGAGGCTCTTACCTATTTGTTTAGTTAAATCCAAGTGGCAACTTTTTTTTGACCAGGCAGTGTATATGTAATATTAGACTCACCGCTGTCATCTGTTTGATGCTTTCTGACATATTTTAATCAATAAAGGTAATTTACCAAAAATTGTCTCAGTGCGTAGATGTTCAAATATATATGAAGATAAATAGCAATTTGTTAATAAGGCTTATAGTAACCTCTCTCTACTATTACAAACTCTTTTAGGGTTGAATCCTCTGACGGTCATGACAGTAATCTCGAAGGCTGAAATCAGGTGTGATCAAATGAACCAGACCCTCATTTTTGAACTCTCCATAATTACCCCATGATCTCGACAAAACTATCTCGGCCTTTTGTTTTCCCGAGATAACGAGATATATTAACCCGTTATCACCATGGATGTATACATCACAAAGAAACATCAAGGCAAGTTGAAATGGATGTATACATCCATGGTGATAACGGGTTAATATACATGGATGTATACATCCATGGTGATAACGGGTTAATATATCTCACGAGAAAACGCGCTTAACGGCCGTTCTCGGCTTCCGTACAAAAGTGCCCTAGCTAACTTTAGCTAACTGCCGTTAGCAGCGTGAAAAACATAAAAACCTATAATTATGTGGCTTACGGATCACATTAATATATGCCGAATTGAAGAGTGGATTTTAACAAAACAGAAAAACTTAATTTCTTTAAGACTCAAACCTTCTGACAACTAGGACCACTCAGCTGGCTTAATTGTCAGTTTTTTGAATGGAGGTTCATACAGGCAAGAGTATCGCATTATTGAAGTTAACCTGACGTTAGTTAGGCTGTGTTATTAGCAAGCAGACAAAGGTGTTCAGCGCAAAGGCCAATCTTTACTCGTATAGTATTTAATTTGAGAATGAAAAAGCAACAAAATCACGAATGAAAGGTAGCGCTTACCACACTTCAGCTCAGTAATGGTCGCCATTGCAACAAGTGTAAACAAACGTTCATCGTGCATATAGCCAATGGGAATGACTGCAAGTCTGCTGCCATCTAGTGGCTGAGTTTTTGAGAGCCCAAACATCCCCACAGTGCTGCTACTTTCCCCCCTACAGACCTTATTCCATATATCTTTCTCAGTTTAATATTTCAACTTCACCATTCAACGGTTTGGCATCCCTTAAACTGTGTATCAACGCTGTTCACTCTTAATTGTGCTTGATTATAAAGAAGATAATTCAGCATCAAAATATGGCCATCCATGCATCTAATTACCCTTTGAACTGAACTGTTAAAATCTTATTAAATCTATTTTTATACAGTCTGTGGTTAAAATCCAGTAATGCACTGCGTCACACATTGAGTATTTATTTGGCATAGCCATTGACACTGAGACTTACCCTGAAATTCTCAAGAATTTCTCTGACAGACTAAGACTTAATATTGATCTCTGATGTTAATACTTAGGGCTAAACCATTACTACAATGTCATTTCAACTTGCCTTGGTGTTTCTTTGTGATAAATCTATATCATAATTTAAATGTGTTTTTTAAGAGCTGCCCAGAAACGTTTTTTAATTAATTTTTTCCTGATACACACTCCCTTTAACATATATGAATTCAAGCATAACCATAATGTAGATTCAAATACATTTTATTGTCCAGCATGATGTATGGAACAAGACAGTACATCAACAGTAAATGGTCAGTGAAAAATGAACAAGCTTGTTATAAAAAGTATAAATATAATACAATCCTCAGAATTTTAAGGACACTTAATACATTTTGTCATATGACATAAATAAACTATAGGGTTTCTCTTTGAATATATTGTCTAAACCAGTAAGACAAAAACAGTAAATGCCTCTTCTCTTTGAAAAGTTCAGTTCTTTGGGTTCTTTGAATCAAGAGTAAAGTGTCAATTTGGTAGTCAAAGTAAAAAGAACAATACTGACTTCTTTCTTTTTTCTCTGCACATATATGCATGGCCTGAGTTGTGTGGTGGAGGCAGAGAGACAATCACACACAGAGATTTATCACCACTGTTTTGAAGAGGCATTCTCTTCATTCATGGTGGTTTTCACTACCGGCTTCAGGTTAAATCTGACCAGAAAGGTCTCTATTGACTTTTTATGTGTTTACTTTGACAGAAATAAACAACAGCCACAACATAGTTGGACGGATGCTAATGTCTTGGCTCACTTAATGTTTTCCTCTTTTCCCCTGACATATAAAAACTCTAAATTTGTAGCTTCAAGCTCAGATTTTGAAGGCTATGAAAACCTCACTTCCCCTACGTTTTCCGGGGTGAACCTTCTGAAGGTTAGTGTGTCAGAGTATTTCCTGTCCCAGTTCCTGGGACAAGAAGACAAAATAGATTTCAATCAATTTACATTTACAAAAGTGCCTCTTTTTTGTTACACAAGGCTAAAAAAAGTGAGTAAACATCATCATTTAAGCCTGAGACAACATCAAAAAAATATGTCATGTGCTTTATAACACTTACAAAAACTACAAAAATAATATAATTCCCATTCAAAAAGAGAATGAAAATCCTTAAGATTTGTGGTGTTTTATTCCAGCCTTTGGCTTAACTCTTCCCTGGAATAAACAGACTCCACTATTCTATATACAATATTTATAGCTTGCAGACTCTCAACAATCCATTGTAGCTTTCTGTTGAATGTTCATTATCTGAGGTTAACAATGTCTTTTCCTGATTTAGGACAGTATGTCCGTGTGTGTTATAAACCTACAAATAGGGACTGGGTCAGCACCTTCTCTTGAGATTCATCGACAATGCCCTTGTGGGGAGGCGTTTTGAGCTGCCACAAAGCTTGGAATGGCTGATTCAACATGTGTTGGAGATCCACACAACTACAGTGCCACATGTGTACACCAGGTAAACAGCTCCATGGTACGAGGCCCTGCCTAGACCAGCCCAGCTTCCCGGCACATTCGGTAGAACTGTCCCCGTTGTGCAATGAGGTTGGCTGGAGAGTCCATCTCAGTGATGTGGCCTCTGTCCATAACAATGACTCTGTAAAGCAGAAAGAGGAGGACGAACACAGGTTTTAGATACAACATTTATCTGGTGTAACATGTATGTGAAGGATAATGCTGGACATGTGATTAGCATGTGGTTAGATGTAATTAGTGGATTGTAGGGCTGCAATTAAGAATTGATTTTTTAAAAGGAAAATAATCAATTTTTTATGAATTGTTTTGTTTATAAAATGTCAAAAATATGTCCAGACAGATAAAACAGATACAAGCAGCAAATCCTCCCATTTGAGAAGCCGCAACAATTAAATATTTCATATTTTTACTTGACTTCAATAAACAATTCATTATCTAAACTGTCATTGATTACATTGCTGCCAGTTGAGCTAAATACTTTATTGACTGCGTAGTGTAGTAAGTAGTATCGTACTTAGTGTAGTCCATGATAGTGTTAAGGCGGTGAGCGATGGTCAGGACAGTGCAGTCTTCAAACTGTGTGCGGATTGTTGACTGGATGAGTGTGTCTGTCTCCAGGTCCACAGCAGCTGTTGCCTCATCCAAAACCAGGATCTTGGTTTTCCTCAGCAAGGCTCTGGCAAGGCACACTAGCTGGCGCTGACCCAGACTAAACAGACAAGGAGGAGTTGGAGAAGGAAGGATAGAATCATATCTTAGTTATGGACAGTATGTGTGCTGCAACTCTGTGCAGATATCTGTAATACTCTTGTGACTGACTGGGCTGGACAGGTGGTGGTTTATGTTCATTTCAATGTGTAATATCAGTGTACTCATCTGTACCTGAGGTTTTCTCCTCCCTCTGAGCATTCATGGTTGAGTTTGTCAGGCAGATTAGAGACAAAGTTCTTGAGATGAGCGAGCTCCAATGAACTCCAAATTTCTTCATCGGTGTAGGTATCAAAGGGGTCAAGGTTCATTCGGAGGGAGCCAGAGAACAGAACAGGGTCCTGGGAAAGTGGACAACAGATGTTATTCATCATAAAATTGACCACATTGGCAACAGGACAATTCAGTATGACTTGTATATTGGCCACGGGTTGCAACTACTGCAAACAGTTTATGTGAGAAAAGCCAGGGCTCAGTCTTTGTTAGTACTACTGTCGTACCTGAGGAATGATAGTAATTCGTGATCGGAGGTCATGGAGTCCAATGTCTGCGATGTTGACTCCATCTATAAAGATCTTTCCCTTTGCTGCCTCTAAGATCCTGAAGATCCCCAGGGCAAGTGAGGACTTCCCAGCTCCAGTCCTACCCACAATACCGACCTGGGAAAGGTTTGTTTTAAAGTCAGAATTTATGTGACAGAGTTCTGTGAAAGCCACAGTGAACAGAGCAATTTAAGAAATCCAGGGTTAAGACTGGTGAACATGTTTTATAACACAAGAAGACTCACCCTTTCTCTTTCGTGAATGTTCAAAGTAATGCCCTTCAGTGCCAACTCAAGGCCTTTACGGTACTGCAGCCCATAGTCGTGGAACTCTATAGTTCCTGTCTGGGGCCAGGCCTGAGGCAAGGAGCTGCCCTCTATACTCCAACTAGCCTGTATGAGACGACAACAAAGAGTGAGTATAGAACATAAAAGCCCTCTGGTTGTATGGTGTTGGATTGGTGTCTTGAGCAGCATAAAGTCTAACATGTAGTTGGAACACTGACCTCTTTAGCAGTTTCCGCATACTCATTTACTCTTTCCACAGACACAATATTGTTTTCCACATCGGTCCAGGCTCTCACAATCCAGCTTAGGATTCCAGTAACCTGCAAAATCCAGTGCAATGAGGTTTATTTTTTTCTCTTTTGCTCATAATACATTTACTTATTGTGGAAAAATACATTAATATTTCACATTGATCATCTCATGCTTCATGCAACTGGAGCGAATTCCCACAACGGTGTGTAATTTATAAAAAATGACTGTCTTTGTTGCTACACAGTTGGGTATTGGGACTCCTCCAGTACTACTGTATGACTGTGTGTGTGTGTTTGCGGGCACAACCTCTTACCTGGAGGGAGTGTGAAACAGCCAAACCAACTATGCCTGGGCTCAGGGTGTTTTTTCCCATCACAGAGAGAATGGCAGCTGCTAATACCACACCATTACCAATGAACTCCAGATTGACTGCCAGCCACCTGTGGATGTAACATTGATTTAGCTGTGGGCAGGCAAGTTCCAAAATGTTCAACACTTTCACAATTGTCCTCACTATTAAAGCCTGAAGTCATTTTGCTTAACCAAGTAAGCAATCATTGGTAATTGTTGCTTCTATGAACCATCGCCTTTCTTCATGAATTGTCAACTGAGCAAATAAATGAGTAAATTAAGTTAAAGCCTTTTATAATCATCACATATGATCTCACCGGGTGGCCACAAATCGGGGGAAGTACGATGTCTGATTGAAGTCTACCCTGTCATTGGCTTGCACAATGAACCTGGACTGCTCTCCAAAGGCCCGAATGACGCTGGCACCCTGCACCGTCTCATTGAAGTGGGTGTATATGGGTGAGCGGCTCACAGCCTCCAGCCTCCGCAGCTGACAGGATGTGGCAACGTAGAAGCTCTGTAGACCACAGTGGAAAAGTAAAACACCGGCTTTAATGAGTGAAACCAAAGAGGGAGCGCTCAGGGTTTTCCCATAATTCATAGTGAATGTGTGTAACATCTATGTCAGCAGGTAGGGAACAAAACACAGAAGTGAATGGCTAAATCAGCATGGTTGGTTTTGGAGCCGGGAGCTTTCCAATAACACTCTGTAATGGAACCCGGCTGTTGCTAAGCCACCTTTAACATAACGCTGTGTGAAAGAAAAAATGAAAGGTCATTGTCATCAGTGGTGAGTTTAAATGTTGAGTAGAAAATGTACCTGGACAAAGGCATAGAGGAAAGCAAGAGGCAGGATGATCACGGCTGCAAAGGGCGTCGCCATCAGCACAATGATGCAGACCTCCATGAGTTTAAAGACGTAGCTCAGCATCATCTTCAAGCCATCGGGCACCATGCAGTCAATGGCATCAATCTCTTTGGCAAAGCGGTTGAGTAGGTTGCCACTGGGTGTGCACTCGAAGAAAGACATGGGAGAGCGTAGCACGTTGATCAGCAGGTCCATGTGCAGGTGGCGAGAGGCTATGATGCCACAGATGGAGATAGCAACAGTCGTACCAAAGATAGCGATACCTGAAGAGAGACGGGAAAGATGTTTGATTAAACCAGAGCCAAGGATGATTCTATACTCTTCCATTTTCCCATATTGTAGAAAACAACTGCAGAAAAAAATGAACATTTCATAGAGATACCTAAATCCATTTTCCATTCTTTTTTAATTCTATGGTGGTAACTAACCTTGCGCAAAGCCCAGTGCCCCAAAGACGGTCAGTTTCAGGTCTGTATCAATCTGGGTGCCGTTAACAACTGGGTCGTCAGCCCACATGCTGAGCCAGTAGTTGTAGGCCAGTGAGGCGCCCTGCTGAAAGGCGTACAGGAAGACGATGGGAACGATGATGGCCAAGCCAATGGTCTTAAAGTACTTTTTGTACATCTCCAACCTCACCTGTTGTTGAAAACATGAAAAATACCATTCAGTTTGCGAAACTTACAAGATAACTAGATTTATCTTTTCAGTTTGTGTGTTTATTAGAAGCGGACTGTCACTGGAACCTCATTTAAAATCTTTAGAATCAATCTTACCCTTCCAGTGCGGGCCTTGTCAACCTCCATCAGCTTGCCCAAGTCCTCGGGGACCTGTTCCTGGTCTGTTTCAGACACAGGCTCCATATTCTGCAGGTTAGTATTAGTGGTGTCACCCCTGGAGGATATAGAGAGGCCAGAGGTCAGTTTAATTAGAAAGATACTTGGGATGCCAAATATCTTAATGACATTTTTGCTGTTCACAGGGTCGTTTACATACCCAATGAGCTGCTCCTGTGACAAGTCTCTGGAGAACGGCATGAAATCGACCATGCTGAGACGAGCATTGGACTTCCTGGAACCAGCTACAAGACGGAGATTTCTTTTTTTATTATTATAAGTTATAAATGCTTGTTTGTTTTTTAAGTGATGTTTATGACATATAATGTACAATAGAAATAATTAAACTAACTGACAAAAACTGAAATAAACAGAACTGTGTGTTTTGGATTTACAGCTGAAATGACTCCTCACCTCTCTGTATGGCACTCTCTTTTCGCTCTGTGTTGGCAAAGGTGTGGATGAAGTCAGCAAAGGCGCCATGGCGACTTAGGAGCTCCTGGTAGGAGCCACTCTCTGTGATTTCTCCATCTACCAGGACAAGGATGAGGTCAGCTTGCGGCAGGAAGCTCATGCCATGGGTCACCAGGACGCGGGTCTGTATAGCAAGTGACATGAGTCAGAAAAACAGGATGTATGCACAATCCAACACTAAATTGAGCCTTTTCTAAAAACAAAGTTGTCAGCAAAGTGTTGGTTTCTATATTATGATAACAATAATGCGGGTCATGTTCTTGGAAAGGGTTTAGGTATTGTGAAACTGTGTTTTGAGTCTTTGCAGCTGAATTGAACAGGCTGAATTACAGGTTTTGTTACGTGTATTACCTTGTCTCTGAGCACTCCTTTTGGTCCAATAACTTTGTCAAAGATGTGTTGACCAACATGTGCATCAACAGCAGACAGTGGATCATCCAGCAGGTATACATCAGCCTTCCTGTAGACAGCCCTGGCCAGGCTCACCCTCTGCTTCTGTCCACCTGAGAGATTCAGTCCCTACATGGACAAAGTTATTAGAAAACTTTGAGACATAACTCATAACAGGATTTAGAGACAAGACAACATCTCACATAATTTATTTTAAAAGTACAACAACTTTTATACCTTCTCTCCAATTTCTGTAGAATCTCCAGCAGGTAGGATGTCGAGGTCGGGCAGCAGGGCGCAAGCCTCCAGCACACGTTGGTACCATGTCTTTAGCTTCTCGCGGCCAAAAATTATGTTGTCCTGAACTGTGGCGTTCTGGATCCAGGCCTGCTGGGGCACATACGCCACAGAGCCCTGTGAAGACAGATGTCAAAAGAGAAACTGTCAGTATTTATTAAATTAAGCTATGAATAGACCTTGCACATGGAACGCAAGCTCAGTACCTTCACAGTGACTTGGCCGCTTCTCTTCTCTGTTTCCCCGAGCATGGCTGACAACAATGAGGACTTTCCACTGCCCACATGTCCAACCACAGCAACGAGGGAACCCCGTGGCACATGGATGCTGATCCTGTGAACAAAGACATGAATTGTCCAGTAAGTCTCTCTTGATTTTATTGGGGATTGAGTGTTTTTCTATTCTTTTTTTAGTCATACCTTTTAAGACATGGAGGGCCCTCTGCAGACCAGCTGAAAGTGCCATTTTCTATCACCACATCCTCCCCGTCTAAGTAAGAAAAGAAAGTAAGGTTAGATGAACAAAAGCTGCAATGAAAACTGAAGACAGGACACGTTCTTTCAACCTGAGAGACAAACAAAACTTTCAAAACAAAATTCCCCCTTGAAGTTACTCGTCAGAGTGTGGCCTGGGCACAATTACAAGTGAATTTGCTTAATCATACAAATTACAGAGCTGTTGCTTTCTCACAAACTGTCTTAGGAAGTGTTGACAGATTACAGACGGAAGAGTGCAGTACTTTTTGTTTAATTTCTCTATGAATCATATGTCTGAATTCATGCTGTGATTTATGTTCAACCACTAAATGGGAACAAACTATAATTACCCTGACTACCATCCAGCCCGGGACCCAGGAAGTGACAGTGCACATGATCCATACAAGGCTGTGGTACTCCACAGATATAAACAACAAAATCTTGTGGGCTGCTTATATTGATTATGACAGCCTATGATTTCACGCAGTATGGGAACCAAGTTCTGGAAATTGTTGAAGTTAAACAGCTTGGTAAAATAGTTTATTCATTCAATGCAATAGTTTATACATGGGTGGAGCTCTTACCAGAACTAAGTGGAGCCTTTGACACATTGTCCACTTTCAACTCCTCTGAGCACAGGTACTTTCCCAGACGTTTCAGTGAAACCACAGCCTGAAACAGAGTCAGTGGTTAATTCTCTGACCTTTGTCCATCACATGGGAACATAAGAATATTCCTCATCGGGCACCATAGGTAGAGAAAACAAATCAAATTTAAACTAAAATGCCACCTACCTGCATGGTTGTGCTTATTGCGAATGGAAGCTGACTAAGTGGGGTCTTCAGAATGTTGATCAGCGCCATTGAGACAAAAACTTTCTGTGCATCCAGGACGTTCCTGTCATCGAGCATTACGTAGACTCCAAACATGGAAAAGGCAATCTAGGTGGAGACATAAAATGTTACCTCTGCAGGCAGAAACTTGTGTGATGGATTAGCTGGTGTTATCCTATATTTCTCTTATTGTCAACAAATCCCACGAAAAAAGATCAAAAGCAACAATGGCTTAGTCTGTCTCTCATTACTGTCTATCTTTCCTACGCAATCTTTAAAAACGGGCCAGAACAGTATAGTTTCATTTTTTTTAAATGGCTGAGTAATTTCCTAAAACAGCTGAGCACTGTAGTTTTTAGCAAATGTTACTCAAACAGGGGTAAATAGTTAATTTGTTGGGGACTATTTTTAGTTGCGGAGTAATATACATTTGGTGCTTGAGTTGAGAATCTATGGCCGCAAAATGGTGTATGTGGGTTTGATCCAAAATAAACTTCAGTGCCCATATTCATGGTAATGAAGGGGAATGTCAGCCAGTGTAATGGTTCAGCTCACTGATGTGTTTTGATAGTTTTGGACAACACAGACATTACTTTTCAGTATGATAAGTGTATTGTTGGTTTTGGTCTTTTCATGGGATTTGTTGACAACAGGAGAAATAAGGAATATTACCAGCATGTTCAATTCAATGCTCTTACCAGGAATGAAGAGGAGTTAAAGGATGCAATGGAGATGGAATAAAGTATCTGAGACTTCTTCAGGGCCTTGAGCTCCTTTTCTCTGTATCCCAAAACCTGCTCCAGGAAGGCCTTCTCCCAGGCATAGAACTTCAAGATCTTTATTCCATTCAGGATCTCATTCATCAGTCTGATGCGGCCATCCATGAACTTCATCTGGATCTCCTGTTGACCAGACAAAGAGGTTTTTATGTTTTATTATCTGAAGAACAAGCTATCTTGAGCTGAAACTGGGGCACAGTGGAAAGACAATTACCAGACCAAAGCAAATACATGCATTTGTGAACATGGCTTTGTCTGCTCTCATTACAGCTGTAGTAGTTTTCCTGAACATAATAGAACTTGTTTAATTCAATAAGAGTTTATTGCTCGTTACATTTTAGTGATTTTTATGACAAGGAAACAACAAAGGACCAGGAATGCGGTCACTGCATTCAAGACCGAGTTCGATTAAATTGGCATCCAAATTTAAAGAACCGTTTGTTGTTTCTCCAAAGAAATGAAAAATTATGTCTTCCTACTGCCCACCCTTTCCTGTCATTGTTTTTCAAACACATTATATGGGGCAGACATCAAAAGGACAAGAGAGAATGTACCATTCAGGCCAAACACCCACACGGCTCTTCAGCCACTATCTAAACCAGCTGTGGCATCCCTGACCCAACATGCCAGATGTCAGGGCTATGGAGTAAAAGTGTGAAGAATTTCTTTAACAGCTTTTACCTGCAGCTTGCTTCTTTTCTTTGCTATGAATCCGTTCAGTGGAAAAATGAGAATGACCGTGGCAATTCCTGCCAAAGCAGATGGTCCAAGATGCTAAAAATTAAAAAAAGAAGAGAAAAAAAAAGATAAAGTGGTGTCAAGGGCTTTTCAGTTAAAATGCAGCTGTGCATGAATGGGAGGCATTGTGAAAACACTACATTTCGACATACCTGCCAGAGGAAGAAGAGACAAAGGACAATTTCAATGGGAGCCAGCCATACAGCGTTGAAGTACACCACAAAGTCCATGAGCTTCTGAGTGTCTGCTGAAACCAGATTCACAATCTCGCCCACAGTACAAGTCCTCCTGGCAGCACTGTTTATCACTAAAGACTGAATTGACAACAAAAGAGACAAAGACATTTTAGCCTTCAGTGCACTGTGTGTGTACAATATAATTTTAAACCCTCATAAAGATTTCAGATGATCGTTCATCTTAGGTAAAAGCTGTTAATCATACACTGTGTACTGTTTTCCAGTCTGGAAAGAGGGAAAGCTTTTGTGTTTGCCATTTAGGACATAATTTATTGTGTCTAGAGGTTAGCGGCTACATGTCCGCGGATACAAATTTACCCACCTTCCTGTAAACCAAGCCCATAACAGCTGTCTTCACCCTCATTCCCACTGTGAAGCAAGTGTACATGTACTGATGGTTGAAGAGGGACTGGAGACAGGAGAGGAGGAACATAAGAGTGGCGTAGAAATAGCCTTTCCACAATGGAGCGTCCTCATCTCTCATGAAACCCAAAAGAAGACTGTGGATGGAGAAAAGAAGAAGATTGAGACATAATCAGGATCTTTGGTTGTTTGCAAGTGTTCAATTTTATATGTAATATATCAAAACCTTTTTTCTATGTATGATTTTTCCTGGAAAGTAGTGAAACACACAATTCAAAGCAGACACAGCTAGGTTTTTACTCTGTCAACACGTTTTTTTACTCTGTTTTTTCATTCAATCTTTTTTATTTTACTTTCATTGTGTGCCTTAAACCAATGGCATGGCCTTGAGCGCTGCTGTGGCTGCTGGCCGACTGGTCCACACAAAGTAGCTCGGGTTGCACAACAGTGCTCAGCTTGTGGCCAGGCTGCCCTCACACTTGGCCAGTGGCTTCCTTATTGTGGTCCGCCAGCATTTCTGCCATTTAGAGCCTCCTCTCCCTCTCTGCGTGTTGCCTTGCAGCGCCTCACTGTCCCCCATACTGGAGCACCGAGGACTGTGGTCTCGTCTACTTTTCTTGCTCACAGCTCCATGACCGTAATTAACACTTGCACTGATTCTGTGTTGTGCATCAACAACAACATTCCAGTCTGGCGGGTGGAATGGTGTGGCGGTTGGCGGTTCGCCATGACCTGCTTTCACTGCTGCCAGCTTCTGTTGTTGTTTGGTTGTCGATGTCACAAATCATTAAAGATAGATAGATGACATGTTTCTTTGAATGATCATACCAAGAAAATAAAATCTCTTTCACTTAAATCTCCAAATTGAATTGGACAGTTCATCTCCAAAAAACACAATAAAACCTATTTTTATTCTAGCCTGGATTGCTGTCCATCCAGGTGATTTCGGTGTGACTTGAGGTTTGGAAATACTGGCTGCAGCTTTCCTTAATACAGTGCATCCAATGCCATTTGGTTTGTGGGACTCAGAACACTGAAAAAGTTATATTTGACAAACTCAACAACAACATCTCTTTCCAAATATAATGACACGGTTACTTGTGATAATCCGCAGACCTCCTTATGAACACTTTTATTGAGAACTTCTTGTTATCAAAGCACAACTGTCTGATTTCTATCTTCATACAGAGTGAGCAAACTAGTCACTACAACATCTGTAGATTATCTTCGAAACAAAAATGTTAATGTTGGGGCTTTGGGCACCACAAACCAAATATCCCTGAGCTCCATGGTACTGGGTTGAGATACACGTAATAATTCCCAACAGTGGCAAATCACACCGCAGCTATTTATTGCCAGATGGCCCTGATGGTAAGAGCAAATTTAGGTTGTGGTGCTCTGTCCCTTTAAGTCTTACCTCAGCACCTGGGGGATGGCGAACATGAAGGCATCATGGAATATGATACACAGGGTACCAGTCAGGAAGTATGGACCGAACTTGCGTGCCAGTGTCCTGAGCAGGAAGAACCCAGAGCTCTGCTCCTTCTGCAGCTTCCTGAGGAGCTGAGCTTGGTCTGGCAGTCTGCTCCCCAGCGCCACACCCGACGCCAAGGCCTTCTCCTGCCTGCCAGAGGGAGAGAAGCGCATATGGTTACAGACAAGACATCTGTGTCAGAGATGCTCCAACATGACGCTGGCGCCTTTCAAGTCGTTAATGTAAAACAGACTATAAAAACAAATGTTGTTATTCGTGCCATCACTGATTGACTCAAGAATTCGCCAGGGGCCATAAAAAGCATTATTCCCTGACATAGTTATTAGACTTAATGACAAATCTTCAAAGCAAAGAATCATGTTAACAAGCCTTGAAAATGACACAGGGCTCTTGTCTTGACATTATGGTACTGGATGTCCTTAAGGGACTCTTTTGGACCTATTTTTGGCCCTGAATGCCTCTGGTGATGAGACATCCAGAATTTCAATTAACCGCAATCATAGCTAAGTCAAGCTCTGCTTGAAACATTAAATCAAACAGCACCATGCTGTCATTTGACCATAGTGCAATAAAATGGAATTGATTTCTTGGCTGTTAGCTATGACAATAGTAAAAACAGTACAGTGGATGACAGGCCTGTGTTAAAATAGCAGACCATATGAGCCAGAGGAAACATCAAACAACGACATGTGCACGTGCTGCACATGTCGTTGTTTCCCTGTGAAAATTGGTCCACTGCAGTGCATTCAAGCTAGCTACTGGCTAATACACATAGAAAGAATGAATGAATATAATGTCCTTTTTGGTTCTAGATGGAGCTTTCTAAAGTCTGAAAAAATAACCTTGATGATGTCATCAGGGTTATGATGTCATCAGGGTTATCAGTTATCAGTTTGGGCTTGACTACAAATACAGAACATTTGTGTTATAAACTGGGGGCAAGGAGTTGTTCATCAGGCAAGAGGAGCCAATGAAATTATGCTATTGGTTGCATTATGGGAAATGTAGTGTTTTTGGAATTTGACGCATGCTGGACACTAAAAGTCACAATGTCTCGGCCTCTGTTTCTTCGATTCTGATCATTCTTTAGGTAGTATGGCTCTTGTGAGTCCCTCAATATTATGGAAGCACCACACTAAATCACTGGGGTTCCCCTTTAAATTACCAGACATCAATCATCAGGAAGTCTCACTTTTGAATTTTGGCACATTCAGCTGTCCAGTCCTCTTGCAGCTCAGAGATGATCTTGTGTGACGTGTCTTCCTCTCTCAGGGTCCACAGGTCCTCTGCTGCCAGTGGAGTGCGGTATCCTTTCACAACAAGCCTTAGGAGAGAGCACAGAGATGATTCACACTGATGATCATCGATAAAACACACATCATTATTGTAAACAAGTACAAGCTGTTCCTGTAGTGAGTCAACTGAAGGCTAAATATGAGGGGGTTTTTAAACAACCATCTTACCCAGTGAACCACCAGAAGAGGATCTTTGACAGGAAAGAGGCATCTTTTACGGGACAGGGATTCTGCAACAGATTAAAAACCAGACTCACTGTTGTTTTCCCAGTAAATCTCTCACCACTTAAAGGCTTTCGAAGCATACATAGCCTCACTTAGATGGTTGATTGGTGGTTGAATGGTGCACTTGTGAGGAGTGTATTTAACGCAAATGTGTGTAAACAGCATGATACAGTCAGGTGGTCCATTATAGTGAGCAGAGAACTCCCACAGGACAGAATAAATAGAGTTCAGTGTTAGCGCATGGTTAGATGACGTTTTGAGTTCTAGTACTGACTGAGCGGAAATATCTCATCACAAACTCTCCAACAGTGGATACAAACACGCAGACACACAAAAAAGTTTGTTCTCTCACGCATCCACCCTGCCACCCCCTCACCAGGGTGTTTGCTCTCTTCATTACCCGCACTCTTGCTCCTTATCCTCCCCTCGCTTCCTCTCTTCCTGTGAGTAACTCTAACCAGAGCGTGGGGCAGAGAGGCGGAGGAGGTGGGGGAAGAAGAGGACACACCAGGGAGCAACCAATGGGTGTGTCCACCACACCAGACTGTGGCTTATGTATCCTCAGCCTCCTTGCCACCGGCCAAGAATTCGTAAGGGACTTTTCCAGCTATTTTGATTGTTTATCACCAAGGAAATATGACATCACATGGCGGTTTGATTGATTAGAAGCTCATTTTCATTCACCTGTCAGCTGCTCTGTATCCGCTTGCTATTTTGAGCTTGAAAATGTTTTGTCAGCCTCATGATTGATGAGACAGTGAGATGTGGATTTGTATTAAGTAATAGCTTTGCTGTTGTGTGGTCACAGACACTAAGCAGTGGTTATTATGTTATCCAACACTGAAGTGAGTGACTCGTGTTCACGGTATGCAGGGAAAACAACAGCAAGCACACACAGGCTCATTCACACTCTCCTCATAGGAAGCCAAAGCGGTAAAGTGAGAGTGGGAGAGGAAGGAAGGAGGAGGTGAATCACATCATTTCCTCCAAAAGGGAGAGTGCCCTTACAACAAAAGTTGAAAACCACAAGATAACTGGTCAGGCATTTTCTTTCCTGGGTATTGGATTGGAGTGGACGTTTTGACGGAAGTGGGATACATTCTCCTCTGCTTACCTTTTCCAAGACGGGTTTTCCCTCTGGAGGTTGGTCAGCAAAACAGCACAGGAAGAGCTGAGCCAGTTGGATGGTGAAGTAAGAGAAGAAGGCGAGGTATCGAACAATATCAGAGGTGATGCCCTGTGGAAAAAGAAAACACAGGCTAAAGAGACTGCTAAAAGGCTAAAAAAGTGACAGAGTTGTTTGAGTTTATTCGATTTAATCTATTCCAGACAAGTTTTGCAAGTCAGTCTTTTATTTTAAACCGGTGACAAAATTAATTGGCTTTGTGGTCAAGCGCGTGTCACAGAAAAATAACATTGTTCTTACATCAAGACATAAGGTTTTTCAATAGGATCAAAACGTCTTTTAGTTGCTTCATTTCTTTCAGCATTGCTTAACAAATCACTCAACATCCTGTGGTATACAGTGCCATTCATCTGCACTGTGGCTTTGTGTGCAGTTTCACAACAGTCACAGCACTCAAATCATTATGTTATGTTTCCCATGCTTACACATTGTATAGCAGAGGATATGGTTTATACACTAAGATCACAGACACAATAAAGTGTATTTTGGACCTTTAAGCCACATTGGGGTGAAAACCCAAAGTCTTTAATGGTGTACTTTATATAAATGAAACGATAGTTAAAAACTGCCTCTCAGTCACGCTAAGAGCCCGTATCTGTAAATAGGGAGATTGTGGTTTTACAAACCAGCACGCTTACTTTCAATCAAGGGAGCAGCTGCGATATTAACCACTCAGAGTCGACTTTTGTGAAATGTGGGACTTGCATGTTATTCTTGACATACAGAAATTGTGGGTTTTGGCAGAGGTATTGTTTACTACTGGGTCAACACCACTGCCATAGCCAGTCCGTTGTGCAGCAGTACGGGTATGCTTGAAAGTCAGAGCCATGGTAAACAGTAAAACAATTTTCTCTGAAAAGTGCGGTGTTGTGCCCAGAAAGGCGATATGAAGGGGCCAAATGGATCCGGCCACACAGTGAAAAACAGGGTCAGGATGGTCGGAGAGTGGGTGAGAAAAATGTAGGTCAAGCAACTAAGAATGGCCAAGGGTCCACAAACATGAACTCTGTCAACTCAAGCCTTCAACACTGTGATGCGAATTAGACACTTTCTTTATAAATATTTAGAAAATGTTTCAGTACGATATGTAAATGTGAGCTGTCACACTAGTCACAGGAAAACTATTGAGCTGCGCTGTGTAACTTTTGTTCTTTCACCTGGTTTGTCTATTATAAGGGGTCACTGAATTTGTTAATGCTTCCAAAGAAGAAAACTTTTATATTAGTAAAACATTATACAACACATACTGTAATATGAACACATAAACAAAAACACCTGTCAAATATACTGAAAATCATTAAAATTTGAAGTTCAAAAAAATTATTCTGGTTGGGACAAATGGGGAAAGGATGAGATGGGGAATGGAAAGTTTTAGAGTTAGAGAAAGAGAGCTTGAACAATACCAGCCTAGAAATCATAAATTGATATAATGTATGTATGGATGTAATATATGTTTATTGGGAGGAGGTATATTTGTCTTCGGTGTATCCTCATAAATTTTTCTTGTGCATGTGAGTTCCATTTCAGTTTTAAACTGATGATGGGACCCAGGTACATAATCATGAACTGTTTGTATTGCAACTGTATAGATATTAAAGAAATAGTTTGACATTTTGGGAAATACACTTTGCTTTCTTGTGAAGGGTTAAATGTTGTGTCTGTACAGTAAATATGAGAAGAGAAGTTAGCCTGGCTCTGACCAAAGGTACAGATTTATGTACAGGTGAAGCAAATGAGTGTTAATTTGTGAGCTTTAGAGGTGCTGGTAGGCAGATTTTGATACTTTTGTACAGAGCCAGACTAGCTGTTTTCCCTACTGGGCTATAAGATGGACGAGCTCAATGTGCTGATCAAGACCCAGAAGGAATACTGTGAGTGCAGCATTTTGTGTTTCTTTTTTTCTTCTAAATTAGAAGAAGAAAGCCTTCAGGTCTGGGGACTGGGGAAAACTGAGGAGTTTACAACACAAATCTTCTACCAGTCTGTTCTGACCAGTGCACTGTACTTCTCTGTAGTCTGCTGGGGGAGCAGCATTGGAGCCAGCCACACCAACAGACTTAAACTGATTAAGAAAGCCGGCTCCATATTTAGCTGTAAACCAGACACATTTGAAGTTGTGCTGGAGAGGAGGACACTGAACAAACTGTTATCCATTATGGATAATCCTGACCACCCTCTCCAACACCTACTGGACAGACAGCGGAGCACTCTCTCTAACAGGTTTGTTCAGCTTCGCTGTCACAAGGACCAATGCAGGAAATCTTTCATGCCCAAAGCAGTAACACCGTACAACCCCTCACCTCTGTCTAACAGAGAACTCTCAGCTTTATAGTTTCTGTCTGAACCAAACTCCACTCTGTTTTGCTCCTTCAATAACTGTGATCATAATGAATTTGAACATCTTTACACACTTTGCACACTTGTCTAATGTATATACTATGTTATCTTATGTTTATATTTTATATTTAATATAGTGTATTAGTGTATATTATTTATATTGTGTTTACGTTGTTTATTTGTTGTATTTTTTTCTCTATAGGCATACATGTCTCTATTCTAGTGTTGATATGTATATTTACTGAGTATTTACTGTCCTGTGCAATGCCTGGATAACAGAAGAATTTCATAATTTGGGATCAATAAAGTACATCTTATCTATCCAGTTTCCAGTCTTTGTGCTAAGCTAAGCTAACTGGTTGCTAGTAGTGGCTTTGTATTTACTGTACAGACATAAGAGTGGTATCGACCCTCTCACCAAACACTCAGCAAGAAAGCAAATGAGTGTATTTCCCAAAATATCAAACTATTCCTTCAACAGGTGTCTCATCAGTAGTTTTTGAGTGACTTCCTTTTTATTATTGGTTTTAGGATGCAGTAAGTAGTGCTTGTTCCATCTCATGAACTTCATAGTTATCTTAATCATCTCCAGAAGTTCAATTAAAACCTGATGTGTTGACTTCCATGACCAGGCATGGTCCAGGCATATGAATTAAGTTCATCAATATGCAGAGAAACAATGTGGGGAAGAAATATATCTGTGGTCACGTGTGCATCCTATGAGCACGTGTGCGGTTGTATGAAATGAAAACATCTGTGTCTAAATTCCAAATGGCCTCGCATTATGTGTGGATGCATAGATTTCCATCTGGCTGTGTTTACAGCAGTGTAGGCCCATAAACACAGCGCTGACGTTCCTCTGGTCTGACCCTGGGCTGCCATGTCTCACCAGCATTTATCCCAGGGCCATCATTATTCTCCCCCAAGCAGTGTGGGAATGTCACGCTGAGGACGATAAAACAGAAATATGGATGTGTGCGTGTTTGTGTGTTTTTATAGAAATGCAAACGCAACGGCCCCACGGCTACATGCGCTTAAATAGAAACTTACCCCATACAACAATGATTGCAGTGTCTGACAGAAGACACAGGAAGAAAAGGAAAACTTAAACACACACAGGCTTGACCAGAATTGGCAGTGTCATCCTCCAACACTTGGTTAACTTTAGGTTACCTTGGTTAAAATTTGGAGATGAAATAGAAACTCTTTGCTGACACAGGGTATATCTCAAGCTGTGCTGCTGGAGTCGTGTGTCTAGACTATGGGTAGGACTAGACCTGATTAGATATCCCTGCATGGTGTTTTGACACTGTAGGTTCACTGAGTTCATGCCTGACAACCACATTCATTTTCGCTGTGACTTGATTTTCATGAAGAGGATGGTTGCGCTTTTGGAAGCTTGGAAGATATGGCATCATACATTAACATGTAGGATAGGGTAAAAATATTCATATTAAACGGTATGATATTAATATTCCTTATTAATTAGTAGGATAAGCATACCTCATCCATGGCCAGCTGGATCTTCGCTCTGAGAGGCACCAGGGAGCAAACAACAGCCAAGACCCAGAACAGGAAGAGGAATATAGAGGAACGGCAGCCTCTGATTCTTTCCAACTGGATGATGCATAAGGTCAGGATCTAGACAGAAACAGAAGAAAGACTTAATTTAAGAATTCACTTGTGAGTAGCAGAAACCATTCTGTCCCAGAAAGCAGAGAGCCAAAACTCCAATCTCTGGCGCCACAATTATGAACAGCTTGGAGCAACTCCTTTGACAACAAAGACAGAAAGAAAAGAATTTGAAGCATGAACTTCTTTTTGAACTCAAATCTTATTTATATATCAATGAGCTTTACATTATAGTTACAATCAGTTCTAAACCAACCAAAACAAACTGCAAGCCAAGCGTTTTTCTTTTTATGGAAGACTGATGATTTTATATAAGCTGCTGTGGGAAAAACTTCATTCCAAGTAGCCACTTAGTGCTACATCATTTTAATTCAATTGAAGAAAATAAAGCGCTATTTCTCCTGTATTAGCTGCAGATGTCACTGCCAATGTTTTCAACAGAGCATAGAAGATTTAGTCAGATCTAATGCAGCCGATGGTGGTTTCGAGAAAAGAACTTGAGTTTCTGGGATTTCCCTGGCCGCAGACACAGATGGGATCTGGCTGACTTCCTATTCCTATAAAAAGTGACATATGTACAGTATGCTGCAAGCCCTCCTCATATTGCTATTGCTTAATTTCATTTTATACTTTCCTCAAAGAAACCTCTACACTGTGAAGTTTTCTCAAAAATAGGAATGATTCAGTATTTGGACATGGCTGCCTGTTCGTCCTCAGAGGAGTCATGTATCTGCCGTTGAACCATTATAAGAAAGATTTTCACATCAACAACCTGATATACTTTATGGGCAGATGTGTGCAGAGGGTGAACATCTTTATCTGCCCTGTTGATATTAACAACATCCAGAATTCTCATACATTTTGTGTGTTGACACAATGATTATTTATTCTTTTCATTTCTTCTTTTTCCCTGAAAAAGAAGAAATGAGAGTTTTCAAGGGAGTTTTCAAGGGAGTTGTCACGTATCTCCGCAGACATCAAGAAGAAGTCTGGGGAACAGCTTGCCAGTCCATCAAGGAATGAATGTAGATAGACACTTTTTCATACCCATGGGGAATTTAGATTCTCCAGTCCACCTGAATTGAATGTCACTGAGTTTATTAGAGCTTTTTCTGCAAACAGCTGTCTGCTGCTGCTGGAAATTAGCTTGATGAAAGCAGAGATACTGAACCAAAACAGTAAATTTGGGGCAAATAAAAAACAATGAGCTGAAAGATGCTAAAAAGCTCTTTGGAGCTGAGGAAAACTGCAGTCGGCAGATAATTGTCTGCTACTTCTTTATTACGAGGGAGTCCTTTCTACTACTATATTTCTATACTGCACATAGATTTTTTCTCAAGGTGAACTCTATGGAAAGCACTGAATACTGTATACTAGTACTATAGGCAAGAACTTTATGTTCCTGACTGCTGGTACTTTGATTGAGGCTGCATCAGCCTCAGTCCAAATCTTAATATAAGTGAAGGAAATGTAAAGCTGACCTCAGGTCAGTATCTGAGGGCAAGGTCCCTCCTATTATAGCCTTCCGCTCTGACTCTGCCATATTGCTGTAAACCATCAGCCCATCTGTTTGTACAAGTCAGTGGGTGGAACTAAGTCATCACTAAGCCCCAAATCAAAACCCTACCTTATAATTACATGGGAAGTGTGCAGTGCCAGGGAAGGAATAGGAGATTTACGTCATGGTATTGCTGATTATAGTCAGTGTCATGTGTGGACTTTTCATCAATAGTGACCACGATTCATTCGTGGGCTGAGTGATTTGAGCAAAAGGGTTCCCATACATTAGCTTGAGTTGAAGGCCAACACAACAAGTTGGTTGGAGCAACAAGAGCACAGTGTTCCAGGCCTGCACTCAGGGAACGGGTGGTGGTGGGTGGCTACAATCAACATCTAGAAAATTATATCCTTTAATATAGATATGTCTGGCAAGTATATTTTAAAGATTATGACATTCCCTTATATCGTTCAGTAGATGTTTGTTGTCTGCCCTGCTGCTGTGATAGATGATCCTCAAAATAAATAATCTTTTTTGAAATGTATCCCTAGATACAAGAGACGTCTCAGTGTATTTTTACCCAAACACGTGCCAGTATGGTATTTACTCAGGAGTCTGAAAAGACCACAGGTGGGCAAGGCTGTCTGACCTATAGAGAGTGAGACTATGCAGGAGCTGTATAAGGCTGCAGAGAGAGGAAGCTTTGTGAGTAAAGCTATACGGCTCTGCGGGCACACAAGCAAGCCTTCCTATCTGGGCTCTGCACTGTTGTGCTGCATTGTAAATCTTACATCACTCCTGATAAACAGCATTTTATACTTGCTGTGCCACCCATGTCGTGAGCTGCACCCCTCTTCTATTTGCTCCTACTCATCAGTTAAAATCTACAGAAAATGAGTGGGATCAATGTCTTGAGAAACGTTCAAGGCCATTATCCATCAACACAGATCACAGAAAAACATTTCTCTGATTGCACACCAGCCCTTATCTTCTCTAAATAATGTTCTGTAACCCACCCTACCCACCCTGATCCAGGTAGGGTGGCTATTATAGTTTGATTCAAGATGTTTGAAGGGAGAAGAGACAAACAACATTTGTAAAAATTATAGATCTCATCCAGACTGCATAAGTCTGCACTAGTCTTGCACTGATTTGGATCTAAACACTTGAGTTGTTTAAACTGTTTCTTCAGACTCTGACATACGATCTCCATTCTACTGATTTTGGGTATGGTTTCATTGTTACACTTGTTTATTGAGAGCTGCAGGTTCTTGTTCCAAGTTAAATTGCATGGTCATTTTTTCTCTTTTTTTTCTTCCTTTCTGCAGAGGCCTTGCAATTAAACATGTTGCACCTTAAAGAGGACCTATTATGCTCATTTCCAGCATATTTTTATTTTTGGACTCCACTAGAGTAGCTTTTCATAATTCACAGTTCCTTATTTATCTTATACTGGCCCTTTATGCAGCCTGTCAGTTCAGCCTCTGTCTCTAACAGGCATTCTTAGCTCATGTCTCTTTAAGGCCCAGAAAGAGCCACAATGATGATGATGTTTGATGAAGAGCTGCAAACGACCGGCACACCTCCAACAGGTAAACAACTTATTTTACTTTGCTGTGCATTTGCTCGTCTACCCCAAAACAATGGAAAAACTCCATAATGTTAGCGGAGCAGAGTAGTGAACTTGCACGCTGTGTGCGGAGCAGATGAACATATAAAGAAATCTGTCATGAGTTGATGTCAGCTCGGGCTGAAAGTAGAAAAAAATGTTGGAAACTGAGCTTTCAGAGCAGTCTGAAGCTGGTGCTTTTTGCTCACAAGGATTACTTCTACATACGTTTACCAGATTATTTGACATGTTGGTCACTTTTCACATGAACATTCAACATTTTAACATTATATATATGATTGAAGATAAGGAAAAGCGTAATAGGTCCCCTTTAAATACAGTTTTGGTCAGAGCAATGGCACTCAAAAAAGGAGTTGGCGTCACACCTTCCAGTTCAATAGCATACCTGTAGCCTACAGTATGTACTGTATAGGCTCAGCCTTTCTATGTAATGACACAGAAATGTAACAGCTACATTTCTGTGTCATTACCTTGTATTTGGCGGTTTTGTGTTTTTCATCAACTATAACTTGCAAGGTCTTGACTGGACAAACACTGACCGTCCACTTGATGTTCCTGAGTGAGTCAATGCTCACAGCTTATTACAGCTGGTTGGCTATGAATGAAATCTGTAAAATATACCTCTGAAAGGCTATTCTGAATATTAGCCAACAGAAAAAATAAGCGTCATATAAGAAAAAACATTTCTTTATGACATTGCAGCACCTAACCATCACATTTTTCATTGCATTTAAACTTTGCTCATACTGACTCCACATCAAATAGTAATTGATGTCAGTACATAAGTGCTCTGCGCACTGATGAGTGATGGTCAAATACAGGCTGTGTTTACAGGCTACTGTGATATTTGCATTGCCTGCAACATGATAAATCTATCCCTGGTTGTGCAGCTTTGCACCTCAGTGTCTGGCCAACATACGGTGCATACACTATATATTCTTTCATGTGTCTGCACATCGACATGTGAGCCAGCAGGACGTAGGCTGAAATATTCCCAAAACCTTCCTGTTGCCTGGAGCAATGCTGGAAGAATGTCAGATGTGTGTTTTGGGCTATGAATCAGTGGCATAGCTCAATAGTTAAAGCTTTTTCCATACAAAAACTCTGCACATTTGTGTGGAATAATTCTCTATTTGGATGGAAAGCGCCTAACAAACAAATGAGGGGGAATTAAGTTAAATTCAAGAAAGATCCTCAATATTTACCACAGTCATGCTGCGTATGATGGGGCTGAGTAGGAAGACCATGTGATGCTCAATCTCCTGGCTCCGCTCTAGCAGGATGTAGAAGAACTCCACGAAGCCAAAGGAGGCCAGCAGGAAACCCAGCACCTGAGCAGGACAGGCAGATAACAGGAGACTGCATTCAGATTTGCAAGTATATTTGAGTTCATATTAAGAGATGTACTGCCTTTGTGTCTGCTTTCAGTCAAAGATCAGTCAAACAGTGTGAAGTCTCACCATCTTGGCGGTGCAGAGGCAGGACATTTGAATGCGTCCGCGGTCATGGCAGTAGAGGTGAAGGCAGTAGAAGGGAGCCAGCAACCAGAGATAGACACATGGGACCCACACCAGGATTGTGTTCTGAAAACACTGGGTCAGGTCTGGGTTAGCTGTGTACCATGTACGGTTCCAGTCCTGCAATAGAGAGAAAATAAGAAAGTTCAGGTCAAGAGAATATACCTAAAAGTCAAAAATGTAGATTAAACTGTGAGATTATATTCATCATCTGACAGTCTGTGCACGTGCAGGTCATACGTTTCATCTGTCAAGGCAGTGGAGAGTGAAACCACAGCGAGTCAACAGAATATGTGTGTGTGCCGATGCCTGACAGTGTGACTTGGAAGAAGCCTTCTGTTTCTAAAAAGCTGGGTCAGCCTTTGGATTTTTTTTCTGACCATGTCTCTGGTTTATTTCCTAATTGGAGTAGGACAAAGTAAACTGTCAACACATTAAATTGCGAGGTCAAAAATTATACTAATAATGAACGCCTATAAACAATAAAAGTCAGTTCAGATGAGGTGTGTCGGAGAAATGCAGCCAAATGTTTTGAGATTATGTAATAGCAGCAGAACCAGGATAGGTTGTTTGTGTAAAAAAATAGCTAAATGGCTTGTTGTTGTCTTGCTTCCCTTGTTTATCACCTCACTAGTCTAATGAGGGGCAGGGTGTCTGGCTTCGCTTACGAGACTGCCCTGCGGAGTCACCACACAGGAAGTGGTTTAAAGCTTCTAGCAGTCTAACCCTGCTGGTAGACTCCCAACTGGGATAAGGGAAAGTGGCCACAATTGGTGGCAGCTGCAGAATCATTACATAATGATTGTACAGCCACAGTCTTGCCAGTGAACTGGAGCAGGTGAGACTCACTCAGACTTTCACAGGTAGATGCTGCAGCACGGAGAGGCATGTCCCAACATGGATAGTGATTAATTCAAGTTTACCATCAATCGCTACAGTTTATCGCCTCCGGAGCCACCAGTGTCTGAATCACGCTCTGACTGTAGGCTACCTGTTCCAGTTTAAATCAAAGCTGGTACGCATCTTTGACTACCTCACCTCAGAGTCACAAAAGTAATATTCTCACATAAATCCTCATAACATAAGTGGTTAGGGTTATGTAATGAAAGCACCTTTCTGCACGTACTGTTTACTAGTGGTCTCTGTGCACACTGATGTACCAGAGTCCATTTAAGTGATAAATCTCTTCAGAGTCAGTGAGTGGGAGGCTGCTTTCACAGACCCTTCTGACTCCTGTGGTCAATGGCAGCCAGATAAACAGAGCGCTTTTATGTATGAAATCCAACTTGTCAAACACACTCTAAGCTTTTTCTTGTGCATTTGCTCAGTATTTATCCCGTGTGTCACCCTTGGCTGAAGTGGTTACAGTAAACTAGTAGATGCCAAAAGCTTGGATCTATTTTTATCTGACAAACACAGTGATGTGAAACCAGAGAATAGAGACTTTTACTGTACTGCAAATCTGCTTAATGTCCTTTTTACATCCTGTTGATTTGATAGACCAATTCAGTGCCCAAAACCCCCTTGTAATGCAATTCATGAGCTAATAATTGGCTGAAATGATCAAATCTTGCACTGGATTGTGAGCCAAAACAGATTTTTATGTCAGGTTTTGAAAACTGCATTATCTGAGTATGTGGCATCGATAAACTAAGGTAACTGTAATTTTAGGGTGCGTCGACCACTGTCCTACCAGTTTCATCCAGGCTTTGTTCTGTTTTTCAAATTACAGGATGGGTTTATTTAAAGAGAAATGAAACTAAACACAATGCTAGCTCCTAAATTGGCCCCTTTCAAATTTGTCCATCCTAAAGAGCTTGCAAGCTAGGTGTTTCTGGATCAGACCTCTGCTGCTGAGCTGGATTGTGCATGTTCAGTTTAGCACATAAACCCCCATCGCTACCCCAGGGCTATGACCAATGCGTTGCCAATGAGGCAATTTCAGAAGTATTTGGAAGGTTGATTACTACAGTTAATAACTGAAGGGTACTTTGCAGCCAGTATGAGACAAAAACATCTGTTAAAACATCCTCCATTCTTTATGATGGATGTTCTCTAGCTAAGAACATTAGGCCTTATATCTTTACTTTGAACTTTCACTGCAAAGAGGGCTGCATGAAGTGACACACACTTTACTTTGTCAACAAAGTTTCATGGCTGTTGTTCTTTTTGAGGGTTTGCAGGAGCAAAAACTG
Source organism: Thunnus albacares (assembly GCF_914725855.1). Classification (NCBI taxonomy): domain Eukaryota; kingdom Metazoa; phylum Chordata; class Actinopteri; order Scombriformes; family Scombridae; genus Thunnus; species Thunnus albacares. The sequence continues at coordinate 9,183,414 of NC_058108.1, read as the reverse complement.
AGAAAGAGCTGTAATGAGAAACAGAGACAGAGAGTGAGAGAGGGGAAGAGTGGGAATAAAGGCTAGTGGGGACTGAGCACATTCAATAATATTGGCATGCCAGCTGGATTGCAGCCATTCTTCTTCTTTCGAGCTAAGATACAGAATGTGGAGGTTTGCTAATATACAAGACGAGAGCCTTTCCAACAACAGCAGCTCACTCAGTGTGACAGATCTTAGCATCTCATTGTGCTGAATCACAGAGCAGAGTGACGGTAAATGCAACTCTGACACTCATCAAAAGGTCATTCTCTCACTAAGACTCGCATTAGATTGGATTTCAAAGGCACTCACGTATATACAGGCTGCAAACTGAGAAGGTCAGTGTGTGCTTCAGTGTTTTCCTTCCTGAGCTGCTGAGTGCTAACTTTTTAAGTAGCCACATGGCTCACCTCTTTCTCCTATATGCACAATCACACATGCTTGTTATTTCTCATTCTATTATTTAGTCAAAATCTGGGTCTGATCTTCAAAAAATGTTTTTAATGCTAATGAACCGCATAGTTAATGGCTAGTGTGACTAAAGCTAATGACATTAATTATTTTCTGGATTAAACCGTTTAATAAGTGCAAGTAAGCGAAAGATCAAAATGATCTTATTGTGTTATGCGTCTAAATTTCCATAAACAACAGTGGATGCTCATCATTCAGCCTCAGAAAGACAAAAACATGATTATTTAGTAACTGATAGACATGACTACTGTGTTGGCCTATCAAATGAACATGTATTATGCAACATTAAAAACAGACTCAGTCAGTCTGAGTCTGTTTTTAATCCAACTCTTTATATCTGATCTGGAGATGGTTTTAGATCAAGAAATGAGAGTTCAGGGTCAGTGAACGCATCTCAAACTCACCCACAGAGGGTCCAGGCCACTGAGTCTGCAAAAGGCATCCATCCACTCGCTTGCTCCTTCCTCCCTGATGCTCCACTTGTTGGGGTTGAACTCCTCACACTGGGCAGCACACTCAGGACCAGTGTGTTCTCTGTGTATGTGTGAGTTGGGATAAAGAGTGCAGCGTGTGTCCTTCTCAGACTTTTCCTCTCTAGCTAATGGTAGTATTTCTTGGATTTAGCCTGTTCCTGCTTGTCTGTCTGGGTGGCACACTCTGTGTTTATTAGTGTGCGAGTGTTTGAGTATCTCTGTGTGACTTTTCCTCCCCTTTAATAAAACATCTTCTCTCAATGAAACTCTGTTTCTGTCTGCCTTGCTGTGTGAACGACTGCTGCCCTGAGATCCTATGTCTTTCTGACTCTCTCTCCGTCTGCCTGCTGTTTATGAGTGTGTCTCCTTGTTGGGTGGGTGGAAATATTTCTCTCTCTCTCTCTCTCTCTCTTTCTCTCTCTCACTCACACCCCTCTTCTTCTCTCCCACATCTGCTGGATCTCGATCAAAACACCACAGCTACTCCCCTCAATGGGATGACAGTCCCACACCCAGACACACTCCTCCCACTTTCACTCACTGCCCCTTACCTCCTTTTTAGCTCGTTCTTTCCCCCCTGATTTTCCCCACATCCCAAACCACCAGTCGTCTGACCACATGGTGTCTGTTTGTGCAAACTGAGACTAGCAACGCTCAGATAATTGCCATGATTTCAAGATCTTCACTAAACTCAAATCCAAGGTATTAGAAACTCAAGTCACTGTAGTAGTGTGGAAACCCCTTTGAACACTATAACACACTGGATTGAATTATGTTTTTCAGTCCCGACACATTCAGATTTATTTGATTATTTGCTGTTGTTGAACTGTAAAAAGCCTAAATTGTCATTGTGTTGTAGAAACAATGAAATTAGGAGTGCTACTCCTGGTTGGTGTATCAAAAAACACAGTAAAATTGTGTGGAAAATGTAAAGCCACCTCAATGGCGTAAAGCATCACATGTATTGCTAAAAACAACTTGCTGATATGGGAAGAAAAAGAGTTTATTTGGTTGATTAGTCATCTATGTCGGACTGAGAATTGCACTGTAAGTGGAAAATATGAAGTAATCAGGCAACTTTGTCAGAAAGTGACATACTGAATTAGAGAGGGGGTTAAGTTTTAAACTCTGTGGCCCTTTTGTCAGTGAAGGAACACTAAGGGAAACAAGGGACTTGATTAATGATAGAAACATTAACAAGAAGTTATTAGTGCTGTTTATGTGTTGAAAGCCATGTGTGCAAATATATGAGTATCTCTGACATACCGACACACAAAGACTGACTGGGCTTTTAAAAAATAATTATTAAATGAAAAATACCTCTAAATCTTTCTCCAGATATATTAGTCTACCCCCTATATGCACATAAACAAGTGTATTTAAAGCTCTTTGTAGTCTACTGAGAAGCATCATCAAGTGGTGTGATGATGGTCACTCTGGTCAAGACGCAGGGGAAAACTTCAGCACAGCAGCTGCGCAGGAAAATATGACACTGTCTTGACTGGGACTAACATCACCGCTGCCATCATCACCACCGCAAGAGAAGAAACATGGAAAGTTTGGCAGAGAGGCAGACCACCACCAGGTCCTGTGTCTCGCCATGTGCAAATATGAGATTATTATTCTTTTAAAAATGAGTCATCATTTTATGTTTCTCCTCCAAGCTGCTGAGTGCTTTTATTCGACACTTCAGATCCTGTAGCAAAATGATGAAAATTATGTAATATGACACATGTGAATTCATTTGAATGTGAAATTAAAAACAAAAAAAAAGTTGAAGCTGTTGTTTTATGGTTCAACTGGAGGTGACATAAACATGAAAAACTGGAGCTATAATTGTGGTTAAAAATATTGGGTAGAAATAAATATTTTTGAAGTGACGTGAGTTAGGTTTGCTTTGTTATGAGGTGTGGTCAGAAGGTCAGAAAGTTTGAAATGACCGTTTGCTGTCCCCAAAGTTTACTTTGCTGGCTTCAATGTTAACCAATGGAGATTCAAGAGTAAATAAAATGGAGATTGAAGAGTGAAAAAATTAGTGTAACTTAGTCTAATGTAGCTGTCAGACAGATCTAAACAAAAGAACATCCATGGTCTAACTGACTGTTGTGTTATGTCTCAGTCCCAGAGGCTGAGTGTTGCTGCTGCTGAGAAATGGTCCGAAACACCTCAGGCAGTGTACCACAACCAGTGGGGTGGGCGGTATGTGTGTGTGTGTGTATATATGGTCTGTCATAGGCTACCTTTGGGGACAAATTTCAGACTTAGGACCAGTTAACTGGGGACAGCTTGTCAAATTGGGGACAACAGCCATGTGCCCAATTGGGAAAAAGCTGATTTTTGGGTTAGTGGCTAAGGTTAGGGTTAGGGTTAGGGTTAGGGGTTAGGGTAAGTCTCCAGAAAATGAATATAAGTCTATGCAATGTCCCTAGAAGTGACCATGGTCTGATATGTGTGTGTGTGTGTGTGTGTGTGTGTGTGTGTGTGTGTGTGTGTGTGTGTGTGTGTGTATGTGACTGTAACACTGGCTCCAGTGTTTACAGTCCACCAAATAATACTCAGGGTCCAAACACTGAGAGACTTTTGGCATGGGTTCCCTTTCTGTTTAAACTCACGTAACTGACATGCTTGAATCTCTGTGGCCGAGTGTGTTTGTGTTTTCTAATCAACACGAGACGAATGACAACATCTGGTGCTTGGCTGTAGGAGGACATTTTTAGGGGTGTGTGAGAAAACTATTCTCAAAAAAGGGGCCCTGTGCTCTGCGGTGACCAAGTTTACACGTGCTGTCTTGTGTGCGCTCAGAAATCGCTGTGTTGTCTATTTGTAAATGTTGTCTATGAATGTTGTCAGTAAATGTGCATATAGATTCTATGGTTTTTCTGATTGGAGGAGAGCTAGTTTAATATTTCTCCTGCTGTTTGTAGAATAAAATTCATTGCAGCCTCTGAGCCAAGACTCCTCAGCTGATCGGTCCCAGACAGGAGCTTGAGGTTTTAGTGAAGTGTTGCAATTCATGAAGAAAAAGTAACAAAAACAACACAGATCTGTGCACATGCAATGAAGAGCAAGAGCTGTGCAAACTGCTGGTACAGGCCCAAGACGGGTTAATGTACACAAACATACACACGTCTGGCCTGTAAATACGACCCGAATGAGGTCCATGCCAGCCGATGGCTAGACTGCAGACTGTTTACACCAATAGGGTGAGAGGGAGAAAGCACCCAGCGTGGACCCAATGGGAGGCTGGTACTGGAGCTGGGCTACTTGTGGTCATGGCGTGTAGTAGTAGTAATGTGGACCTGGCAGTTGGTGGATGGAGAGGGTGCTGTGGGGGTGGCAGTTCCCCAGCCAACCCGTGGTCAAGCAGTGGTTAACCAGTCTAGGTCACCTACACTTCCTCTGGCCTCTCTCCCTGGGAGGAAAAACAGTCTAGTCAAAATAATGGTGTCATTTTGGCTTCTTACGTTTGAGTTAGGGGAGACAAATTTAGCAACAGCAAAGCAAAGGGAGGGGCCTACATCAGATTAAAAAACAAGTGAACAAAATATCTCCTCTGTGTTTTTTTTTCTCTCTCTTAACTCTTAAATAAGCAGTCTGAAATGAGTGGCGCAGCTCCAGTGTAGCCTGTAAATTCAGATGTGTCAGCCTACGCAGCAAGCAATTATAACTGGGCTCTGTCTTCCGCTTTTCTCCCTCCCGCTTTTACCCAAAGTGCCATCTTAATCTGTCCTCACTGCCTTGCTCTTTAGTTGAGACAAAGCTTGGACTCTGATCTGCTTCCTGTCTTTCAGCGGGACTGCCGCGCTGTGCTTGACAAGATGAGGAAGATGTGTTATATCAGACCTATTTCCTCTCAGCCTGCAGACTCCAGACCTGTCTCACATACCTCCGTGAGTGATATGAGACTTAAAGTATTTGCCACCCTGCTGCCCTGGCATCCATTGAGGAGCCACTCATTCACAAGAAGTCCAAAATTCACAGCTTGATTACTCACATACTGTTAAAGGAATAGTTGGACATTTGGGAAACACACTTATTCACCGTCTTGCCAGAAGTTACAGGAGAAGACTCATATTTGTCTGATAAATTTATGGCTATAACCAGCAGCCCATTAACAAAGTAGTCAAGTCTATTTCAAGTCAAGTCAAATTTATTTATACAGCACCAAATCACAATAGAAGTTACCTCAGGGCACTTTTCACATAGAGCAAGTCAAGAATGTACTCTTTAATTTACAGAGACCCAACATTCCCACATGAGCAAGCACTTGGCGACAGTGGAAAGGAAAAACTCCCCTTTAACGGGAAGAAGCCTCAAGCGGAACCGAGCTCTAGGTGGGCGGACATCTGCCTTGACCGGTTGGGTTGAGAAAGAAACAGTGAGGGGGAGAGAGGAGAGAGTAACAGAGAAGCACAGCAACAACAATAATAACAATAACAACAACAATAACAATGGATATATGACTAATAATAATTGTAGTAGCAGTGCGTGCCAAGCTGGACCAAGGAGGGCAGCAGGCGGTCCGCAACTGAAGATCACCTGCAAGACGAGAAAGCACAAAACTCCAGGGAAGATGCCAAGTTAGTAACATGCATTAATGGGGCATGAATGCATACAGATGGAGAGGGAGAGGAGGAGAGAGGAGCGCAGTGCATCATGGGAAGTCCCTCCCGGCACTCAAGGCCTATAGTAGCATAACTAGGAGCTGATCTGAGGCAAGCCTGAGCTGGCCCTAACTATAAGCTTTATCAAAAAGCAAAGTTTTAAGCCTACTCTTAAACGTAGAGAGGGTGTCTGCCTCCCGGACTGAAACTGGAAGATGGTTCCACAGGAGAGGAGCCTAATAGCTGAAGGCTCTGCCTCCCATTCTACTTTTGGAGACTCTAGGAACCACAAGTAAGCCTGCATTCTGGGAGCACAGTGCTCTAGTGGGGTAGTAGCATAAGACTGGAAAAAGACTGGAAAAAGGGGGAAACAACTAGCCTGGCTCTGTCTAAGGGTAACAAAATCTGACTACCATCACCTCTGAAACGAATTAACACGATCTTGTTTGTTTAATCTGTATAAAAACTGAAAAGCTTGCATCACCTTTACATGGGGTTAGCCAGACTATTTCTTGGCCGGGAGTCGTAACTTCTTTAATGATTACACAAACAAGGTATAATGTTTAATTCGTGAGCTTGAAAGGTGATGGCAGGCAGATTTTGTTACCTCGGGACAGAGCTAGATAGCCAGCTGTTAACCTCAGTTTTCAGTCTGTTGGCTTTACAGTAGATGGTAGTTGCCAGACAAAAATGAAAGTGGTATTTATCTTCCCATGCAACGCTTAACAGGAAAGCAAATAGTATTTCCCCAAATGTGAAACTATTGCTTTAACACCACATAGAGCGCCATGAATTTAGGATCATCAGAAAAGGCCTTCAAATGCTTCTTCTCTATACAAATGATATTTTACTCTGAATTTTTGTTATCATGCATGCACATTACGCAACTCATCAGTTGCGCAACCAATTTAGAATTAGCAAGGTAATTGCTGGGCTGCAGTCTCTTTTTTTAGCGCATCTAATCTCAACCTGACATCTCAAACCTCAGACACACAGTAAAGATGCTCTTTTTCTCCTCAGACAGCAGATGGCTTGCCATCACTTTCCCAACTGCCCTGAAACCAGAAGGTGTCTGAATAAGACTGAGCTGTGATTACCCTTCAGAGGAAAACCACGCGGGATGACAGCCAGCCTGAGGAGGAGAGGTGGAGCACTCTCTCTCATACAAACAGTGTAAATAAATGTCAGTAATATTTTGTATTTATTGCTTTAATGCATACCATATATAGGTAGGATTGTATAGTTACACATAGTTTTAAATTCCTAATAAAAGAGTTTAAGCAAGGTCTCAAAGATGAACGGGTGCACAAATGGTAATTCTGAGTCTAATGGCTGCTTATGACATGACGCAAAGAAACCCATCTCTGGAATTGTGGATGCAGCTCAAAAATAATGTGTTTTCCAGTTTCTCTTGAGCAACATCACAGATTCTCGGACTGACAGACCTGTATCAGCCATGTGTAATGTGTTTCTCTAAGTTTGTAGTTCAAATCTACAGGAATATTCAAGTTTCTACAGGTGTGAAATAAAGATAACTATCAACGTGTTTCGCAATCAGTCAACTGTCAACATTTACTCCTTGAATAAAATCAAAACAGACGATGCACCAAAACAATTCTAAAAGGACACTGTTTTATAAGGAGAGCCTGTGTTTTTAAGGACCAAAATTTAAGCCACATGCACAACTTTGGATAGTTGTGCTTTATGTGTCAGCCAGTGGTGAGTTTTGGTCAGGTCTGACCTGGCTGTGCCTCACATCTGACCCAGCCGCAGTCCAGCCGGGTTTAGACAGCTTTTAAACAAAGTGGAGACGCTGGCTGTGAGCCAAGAGGCCACAGAATGGCTGGACTCTTGCAGCTGCAGGCAAAGAATCAGGCTTATACTGCTACATTTCAGATGCAATTGAATTTTTGTCCTCTATTTTAAATAGAAAATGTATAAAGCACAGATTACGATACAGTCACTAATCCATGCATCCACAGCCAGTAACTTTGATTAGTCTCAAACAGCATCTGCAGAGACTCAGGAGCCTCGGTTTAACCACCTCTTAGTAAACACTGCTCAATTACTTTAACAATACTTAATAGGATATTGTGGCTTCTCTCTAAACTCAAAACAGACCTGCTGTTACCCTAAAATAGCAGCGAGTGGAAATCCACGGGACGGTCCCCCGTCACTATTTGCCCAATAACCTTAGTGACTGGCTCCCCCCTTAATAGAGCACGGAGCCTGACTCCCACTCAATCTGGCCTCTTGTGACGTATAGAGGCACCAGCTCATCACAAGTCACCACACTGAAGTGGTAAGACGAGCATCTACAAAAACAATTCCTCGCCTTCTCACTTGTGGATTGTTGACCGTGCCCCTCTAAAAATATCACCAAGAAAAACTGAGGGGGAGGACAGGATTGTGGTTGTGACATTTATTAGGGAATCATCCACTCCCATGCGCTCTGTAAAAACATTGTCTTTTTCAGACTGGAAAACAAATGGGATGAGTACAATGTGGTAAAACTATGAAGTGATTTTCTTTCACAGGCTTTTGTTGTTTTAATATAATATTTCTGTGTACTAGATTCCGCAGAATTCAGCCACAGTCTTCATTTTGGGCTGTTTCACTTCTTGTTTTATGTCTTTTGGATTGCTGCCAGTTGTTTGACATTCATTCATTTGAGTCATGGCTGTTACACAATAATAGTAGCAAAGATACTTAACATGTGTTTGTCAGTCAGCAGCACCTAAGTGACGAAATGACCTTGAAATATAATAATTGGCTTTATCTTGATGTTTTCGTGCTTGAACTTAGAGCTCCCTCCTGGAAACCAATAAAGTAGTAAACATAATCCCCAAGGATTCAGAAACATAAACCAATATTTCCATGAATTCATACTATCCATGATCATGTTCCTTCATTTAAATTCAGTCATAAAAGTGCTGGAAAAATGAGAAACATACGCTAGAGTAAATCATGTTTCTGCCCGTATGGCGGATCCAAAATTCGACAACAGCACGCATCACTCAGCTTCCTATTCCAAGGCCATTTGTACTACAGTATGTACTCATACATTGGCAACCCGCAGTTTGCACTCTATAAATCAGAGACTACAAACATAACTTCCGGAAAACCATATAGGAAAGCAAAGGCAGGGAAGGCAAAGAAAGCCACATCCTGTGGCCAACAGGAAATGCTGTTTAAATGACAGGTTTCATAAAAGGGCTGCTTTGGTCGCCATCACACCCTGTAAATGGATTGTTTCCCTAAATTTATCTGCCGCTGTGTTAGAAAGAAAATATGTAAATGTGAAAACTGTGATGACGCTGTGCTGAGCTGCTGTTCGTGCCTTTTAAAGACATGCAGGATGATCCTGTTATTCATAAATAAACACAGTTTCTCCTCACAATGCAACGCCTCTCCCGAATAATTCTCATACTACACACATCTTTATATAAACTAGCTGATCTGCCTGAGCTTGCCAGCAAGGTAGATCTAGTTCCTGCTGACTGGGCTGTACTTTTGACTCATTTTCCCAAGCTTGCTTACATGCTTCCTTTAAACAGTCATGTGTCAGGTGGCCATTCCTATCTGAAATGGTAGTTATTATCTGACTGGTTCATTCAGAAATCGCTTTAAGTGTCTTGACAAGGACTGCCTGAACACGCATGAGTTTTCAATTCCCCCACAATAAGTAACATTATCTTTTATCCCTTTAGTGTAAAAACAATATCACTGAAGGAATAGTGCCAGACAGACAAGGGCCATTTAACGTCTACCAGACGAGGGTAAATACACTCTCCAGTATCCATGAAAACAGGCGGTTTAGAGTTTGATTTAACTACTCTGTATGGTGCACAAGATAGATTTCTGAGTGTAAACAATTCAATAGTGGAAGAGAAATCACTTTCCTCTTGTTTTAATCTCGTACAGCCTTCTATAAAAATGGTTAGGTGGCTTTTTAGGAGACATGGTAAATTTAAATCAGAAAATGAATCTCTTTTTTGTGCTATTTTATGAGACATCTTGCCTTTTCCAGAGGGATACCACCAAACCATAAAATTGTTGGCTTTTTTAAACAATGTTGCATAACTTTAATTTCTTTCTCAACCTAGTTTTGTAACAATTTGAGATGAATAACAACGTTGTAGTAAACAACAACTGGGGAATACCATGCAGTTAAAGAATTTTTATCACCATGGACAGCCCAACCAATGTATCTAAATATCAACAAAGGTCATAAATGAAACCAAGATGCCATAATATGAGAGCGATAGTGACTTAACTGGAAAGTCCGTATACAAATAAACATTTCCTCTGCTGAAATGCATATAAGACAACAACCACCACCTCTGAGGGTATTTTCCTGTAGCTGATTTTGCACTTTGACCTTCCAGTAGAGAAACCAAAACTGAAAACCAAGTAACAATGACTAAGAGATCAACCCACATTTTTCCTTCGCTCTCAGTAATGAGTAGCTGCAAATAAAGGAGACTGCGCAAAACACATAAAGGGCAGAGGCATGATATTTAAACACAATAAGCCACTGTTGTTCCTATGTTCGTATGCACTTCCCGTGGGTGCTCCAGTGTCCAGGTGTGAGAATGAATATGTTTTTCTCTCCCAGCCATGAGCCTGAATTAAAACTGCAGAATATAGAAATCTGATGAATGGAACATTTAACTTCACTCATGTACAGGGCTGGTCCACAGTATGTATTAGGTGAGCAACAACTGCTACAGGGTCCTGCCCTTTCCTGATGGCCCTCAACCATCAACAAAAACATTTGTTCATTCTAAATGGTTATGATTTCAAGGCTCATTGGCTCAGTGTGTTTGTGTATTTTACGGTTCTTAATTTTTTTTGTGCTTATATTGTAAATATATATAGTATGTGGACCTTTTATGCAGGTTTTGGACACTTTTGTCACTCTTGAATGGACACAGAAATGCTTTTTTTCTCTTTAAATTACATACCAATATCTTGGGGTTCAAAATTCAAAACAACAGTTTCATTGTTGTTTTAAAGATACGTGCTGATGTTGAAAGTGGGAGCACAGTGTGTCTGTTTATCCAGTGGATAATGAATCCTACTTATGTGTCTAATAACCAACACCTGAAGTTTGACCTTATTTTCATCCATAGTTTACCGAATCTACTTTAAAGGGGCATTCCATCGATTTTACACATCAAGTTCAGTTTACTCGTCATTAGGAATAATACTTAACCTGTGAAAACAGTTGAATGATGTCTTCTGTGGCTTTGCAGGGAGTGCTGCAAAACCTGAAAAAATAATTAGATGAAAATACACAATTTTAACAAAAAGCCAGGGTTACAAAACGGGGCTGTGAGGTTTGAAAGAAGTGGCCATTTACCAGACTGGGAAGATGAAAGATGCACCATGGGAAATGTACGATACAGCACTTGTGGAGCTTGACCACAAGGGAGGAAATATTTACCCCTGCCCCTTCAAATTTGAATATTCTTTAAGGACTCCTTCTGTCTCTAATCCCCCAACTTTATGGTAGTGTAATGCTGTATTGCTGGTGTACCACTTTAAAGAATCAATTTCCACCCTGGGTCTTTTATTTTCAACAGTTTTGGCCATCATGACAGTTTAATATGTCATTGCTTTCTTCACTGTAGGGCTTTACGTAACTCATCCTGGGCCCAAAAAACCTGAGGTAGGCCCTTCGTATAAAGCTTCTAACAAAATAATCATTTCCTGTGTTTGGGGAGGGGATTGTCAAGAACCAATGTGACGTGTGGAAGCGCAGACGCTGACGCATGCCGCTGTCATATATATTCTACATCTGGGTAAATAACAAATTTTACTTAAAATCATGCGCATCACACACACACACACACACACACACGCACACACACACACACACACACACACACACACACACACACACACACATACACACACACACGCACACATGCACAGACACACACACAAGCTGTGGGTGTCCCACCACACCAGTCAGGGACCAAACGAGACAAGACCTATCATGTCTCCTCTCGGTGAGAGCAGACATTGTTGACTCACTGTAGTCTAGAAGCGCTTAGCCTGCGTCCCACCACAGCTATGCACTGTCTGACCAGAGCCTCGGAGCAAGGGTGTGCAGACTCACACACGTCCATGGATGCATGCAAACATTACACAAACACAGTCAGACACACATACATACACATACAAAGACACATGTATAAGCCGGTCTCGTTCTTTTCTCCAGTTCTGTGGTTTGCTCTTTAATCCACTCATCAGTCACAACACACAAGAGCAAGAAAACATGTACTTTCTTTTGGTCTTTCCTAACTTCATTTGCTCTACTGAATTTCAGACCTAACCGCTGCTTACCTCATATATCCGTTATAATCTGAGAGACTGTTTGCGCTTTGGGGATAGACGGTACACCTGTCAGCTTTTCCTGAAGCCTCTTGTGTTAAAAGCTTCGGTTTTCTCCCCACAAATCCTCCAAAACATGTAGCCCGAGTGTGTCAGACACACTCCAGCATGGAACACTCAGGCTGCATAAAAGGCCCACTGGATCTGACATCATAGTGAACCAAGTGATGTCTTAAACCTGACTCTTCGCATGGATAGTTGGATTGACCTGTCAGAGGGATAATTTTCAGTTGAGCCCCCCCCCCCAACCTGCGCACGTACTCTTGTGCTACTCAAGTTCCCCTTACGTACAGCACACCAGCTTTTTTCCATATCACATATCATCACTCTGTATATAGGAATTAGTCAGTCAGTTTTATCCCACCTGCAGCTGCTTCAAAATGCAGCAGCGCGACTCCTCACTGGTACCAAAAAGAGAGACCACATTGCTCCTGTACTGGCCTCTCTTCACTGGTCACCAGTGAAATGCAGAATTGATTTTAAAATTCTTTCATTTGTTTTTAAAGCTCTGCATGGATTGGCACCAGCGTATCTTTCAGATCTTCTCATTCCCTTTTCTAACGCTAGACCCCTCAGATGTGCTGGACAGCTCGTCATTCCACGCTCCCAGTTAAGATCCAGAGGTGATTGGATGTTTTCCATTGTTGTTTCCTGAACAGTTTGCCTCACATTATTAAATCCTCTCCCTCAATTGATATTTTTAAAACCATCATCTCTTCCTCGGCCTATTAATAGTCATCATGAAGACATGAATGGTCACACTCTGTTTCTATTTAATTTATTTACTTATTCTCTCCATAACTTATTTCTTCTCTGTGCAATGCTATTGTGTTTTTAGGATTTAAATCCCATTTTTATGTATTTTGTTCCACATTTTTATAAATTTTCCCCTTTATGTCTGTGTTTTCATTTGATTGTATTTCCAAGTCTCTGTAAAGCACTTTGGTCAACTTTTGTTGTTTTTAAATGTGCTCTATAAATAAATTGACTCGACTTGATTTCATTATGAGTTCAGACACCCAGAAATAAACTAGTACCCCTATGCTGGATAGGCTGGCCGCAGGTTTTCTGTGTGTTCATCACAATTGAATTTGGAAATAAGCACCCTGTGAGCACAATATAAACTAAAATAATTAAGCCCTTTAAACTACATTGTGACATAGGGCCTCTTTACAACACATGGCCACAAAAGCTAGATCCGTCTTTGTAAATTTGTGGTGCAAATTCCCTAACAAATGTGCAGTTCATTAAATGACCAAAAACCAAATGACGCACAGTGAATTCAGGGTGTTTGGGACCCCTAGGGTTCTGGATCCTTGGGGGTAGTTACCCACTTTGCCCTGTTGTTAATCCAGCCTTACTCACACCTGTGACAAAAGCGTTCACCCACATGTGCTGATATACAGCCACACATGCGTAGCCATCCACAGTCAGACAGACAGATAAGGAAACACATAACCGGCGTCTCACCACAAACACACAAACACACACATACAGACAAAACCGACACACCCCGCCATTCACAGCCCTGGCCCTGTTTACTCATGACCATCACAGCTTTGCAGCACTCAACCCCATCATTCCACAGATTCCTGTGTCCCAGCACTATTTTATCTGCTTTGCAGCAGTTGTGTGTTTATGTTTTAATATCTACTCATCAAAGGCGGGGGTCATACAGACATTACTAAATAATGCTGACTAATATAATGACAGTGATGGATGGGGACAGATGATTCAGAAGCTTCAAGCAAATACAGGAACTATTGCTAAAGCTAAGATTTCCTCTTTTTTTCTCATTTGAAGAAGTGAAATATAATTGGTCTGCTTGCTGTCTTGTTGGGGCACTACAATGACACATATTCTACTGAAACTCAAATAATACTCCAAACTAGGACCGACTTGAGATGACAAAGAAAAACTTGCCCCAGACAGCCTTTATCTGTGCAACACTGCCACCTGTAGACCATCAACAATAACTCTTAGCTCCCTCCGTCGTCGTTGACATGTTCTCTGAATACACACCAGACAGACCCCTGAGATCATCAAATAAAGGTCTCCACACAATACCAAGAATAAACTCTAAATCAGCTCATGGTGCCTTCAGTCATTATGGTCCTAATTCTCTACCACATGAACTAATCTGCTACAACAGTGTCTTCTTTTAAAAAACATATCTTTTTTCACAAGCTTTCAGTTAGTTTAACAGGTAAAACCTTCATTTTAGAATCAGTAGTATTATAATTGTTATTCCTTTTTATTATGCTATTGTGCTATATAAATAAATTTGACTTTGACTTTGACCTTGATTGCTCCACAAACTTAAAAAAACAAAACAAAACAAAAATCACCCATTTTCTTTGCTCCATTGCCTTGTTGTCAGGTTTGGTGTGTCTGGAGACTGTCTGGCCAAAAGGTAATTTTCTGTGTTTACTTTATTCGCTTAAATGCTTGGTTTCTTCCCACAGGCCAAAGATATAAGCCAGGTGAACTAAGTGAACTCTAAACTGGCAGCTAAGTGTGGATTTGTTTGTGTTAAGGGTTAGCCCTGCGACAAACCAGTGACCTGTCCAGGGCCCTGTGACAGACCAGAGTCCCTGTCACCCTGCATAAGCAGCTATAGACAGGATGTTTATACAGTAGATCCCACTGGGTCCCCCTGATTGATACAATCCATATTAAAAGAAAACACTGAAAACACTAAAAATATTTTGAGCAGAACAATGCTAAAAAGTCAAAAATATCCCTACCTTACTTATTGACCTCATAACTTTTAAAATGTCAGTTTAACTATTCTTCTTGCACCCTGCATGTGCCTTCATGCTGAATAGTTAAGACCTGATTCATTACTGACCTGTAACTTCTAATATTACACATCTCAGTTTATTTTTAATTTGAGCAAATTTATTTTTTACGCTAAATATCTTTATGGTCATGCCATCTAGGAACAAACCCTGGAGCTGCACAAGCTGTCGAAATGTGAAAAATTATGATTTTATGGGCAATTTCATTCGCAGCTTTAAGCCTTCAACATCTCAAAGAAAACCTCACCCAGCAGAGTAACCATATACACTCAATCTGAAGGAAGCAGAAGCTGTTTATAGTATTAATTAGGGTACATTGTTTATTATTAGGTTAAATAAAGGGTTGTCAAAGGTTGGCATATCAGAGATACTTTGACATATATAGAAAAAAAGGGACTTACAATTCCAACACACACTTGTTTTGATAAACAAAAACTATAGGTGCCATAATTTCCTTGTTGACTTTTTTTTACTTTATTGAGTAGGCTATAATAAAGAACAAGGTACATTCTAGTGACCAAAATGCCAGAGATAATCACAAATAACACATAAGAAACAGAATGGAAAAAGGGGAAAAAATACATAAAATAAATAAAACAGAATAGTTAAATAAAGACATTTGAAAAATGCACTTATTTACAGTTTTTACAGCCTTTTTTATTAGTGCAAGATTTAATAGTCTGTAAGTACTACTCACATTATTTAACAAAAACTGAGAAGAGGGTTTTTTTTGTTGGCGAACTTACATTTATGAATATGAAACTTTGCTAAAATAATAATAAGATTGATGACGTACACTTGTCTCTCATTCTCTCTGTTGTAACTTAAAAACCCAAACAGAACTACAATAAAGCAAAATCAGCCATAAATGTAACATTAATAAAATTAGAAACCTTTTGCCAGTCTTTTAGTGTAGTAACCATAGTAACAACGCCAATGACGGGGGATGGCCTGTGTGCGAGACGTAACGCGGTTACGTCACACGTCTGCGTGACATCCACCCCCTGACACCTTCAATGACAGTTTGCACACATTTTTCGGAGTTTCTTTGACAACAAAACGTAGTTAAACCCTAAATCCTCTACCATGCAAAGAGCCGCACATACAGCATTGTATGACTGGTCTCAGACAGTCAGGCCAATGATCCGACAGTGTTTGAAAAGCAGAGGTAAGCAGCGTGTTTGTAGCTTACAAAGACAGCTACGAGCTAAAATGCTAAATATGCTAAAAACACACCGTGTCCTATTTATTGGAGACTGTTAGCTTACATTCAGTTATGTTTTAATTTTATGACTTTATGACTTCTGTGCTCTTCTCTTTTTTCTGTAATGTATTTTTTATTAGTGTTGCATGCTGTAAGTCTTGTCTCAGGGAAAGAGGAGCTTCACTGGACGTTTCATAACTGACTTGTTAGCTAACTGACTCCTTGGGACTGTAACGTTACTTTTAGTCAGACTTTTTGGTATGACGTTAGTCTTTTTTAAACAGAAAATTAGGTACTCAACTTAAACTCCAAATTGTATTTATTTTATTTGTTTTTTTTTCTGATAAAAGGCCTGTCATGAAAATGTATCTTATTAATCTTATTTCTTTATTAGCAAAAATCCATATTCAAGCCAGCAAATTTTTAAAACAGAAATACAACCTTACTGTCTTCATTTCTTACTTAAAATCCTACCTGGACACACTGACATACTGCATAAACTCTAAAGCTGTGAAAACTAGAGCCTTATGTAATGAATATGACTTGTAATTGATTAAATTAAATTTTGTTTATGTTTGCTTTTTATTTTTATTTCTATATTGATGTATTATGACCCGTGCACTACCTCAAGCATACATTGCCTTGCTACTGTTGTTGGAATGGTAAACTTGTTGTAAGTCACTCCCTGCTGAGGTTTTTGTCTGTTGCACATAAATATCTTAACAGAAGAACATAAAGCCTCAGCAGTGTGGTTACAGCGTGCACTACAATTTTCTCCGAATGCTTGTGACATTTTGTTCATTTTAGTCTAAACTATCTAAGCTTGAAACTCAAGACAAATGTTTGAGGTTGCAGAAGGGACAAACCTTTAGAACTTGAAGTCCTTGAAATAGTCATATACTCGCTCTTTGTGTCACTGTGTTGTAGCAGGGCCCCTGCAGCTGAGCTCACGTGCGTACAGTGTGGTCCCGCCCCCACGCGACAGTGAGGAGAAGGAGATGTTGGACCGAATCCTGCGTGTGGACCATGCAGGTGAATATGGTGCCAACCGCATCTATGCTGGCCAGATGGCAGTGTTGGGTAGAACTAGGACGGGACCTCTCATCCAGGTATGAGACACATGGCTTTAAGTAGGACAACATGCCTGCTTTCTTTCTACACAGTTTAATTATTACTGTTCTTCAAGCTGTGCACGCTGATGGTGTCAACAACAATGACAAATTGTTTGAAAACTGCAGTGTCAAGAAGTTGAGCTACATACAGAGCAATGCTCTATTTTCCCTTGGAGAGGAATTCCACCACTGTAAATATGATTATTTTTTAAAACTAGGTCACCTATGTAGTAAAAATGTCCAATTATTTTCAAAATTGGTGCCCTATGATAAGAAAAAAACTGAGAAAAAGGCTGTAGATTTTCCTATCGCTCTAAAGATGGAAAACCTATGACAACCAGAATGCACTGTCTGCGTTCCTCTCCAAAGCTATTGGTGGTGTGTTTACGGAACGCAGGTGGCAAATACTATTCCCAGCAGAGTGGCCAGTTAGCAGGAGACAACGTTAGTAGTGATCAGCATTGTATCTCTTTACTGAGACTTATTTTCATTTACAAAACATTTTTTCCTCATTGAGTCTGTGCATATCATACCAGTATGCAAGATTTATAAAAACCAACAGCGTGCTGGAGTTAGTTATGGATCGTTGCAAACTTACCGAACACTGCACACAAGTCAAAATGCTGCCAGAGTGCATCAGTGCCGTTGGACAGTCAAAAAAACTCTGAGTCTGTATTCTCCATTTCAACTTGGTTTGGGAAACAATCATGGATGAAGGGGTGAAAAGTGCAACCAAATGCTGTTTCTTTTGCACTTTTGCAGCTGGATGAAGAGGGATATTTTAATACAGAGAAGACAGAGGAAAGTTCATCATTCATATATAGGTACTACCCACTTTAGAACCACAGGAATCAACTTGATTCAGTTTAGGGATGCCACAGTGAGGAAATTTTCCCACCGGTGCTACCAGTTACACCGCACATTTAACAAGATGAGATATTTGTCGATGATACTCAGTTTCAAAGAGCACTTACTTTCACCTTCAGAAGATCTTAAGATCTTCCCCTTACTTAAGAGTTAGTGACGGTGGGCTTCAGGCTGTTTTAGTTGGTTGCAATCTGCAATCTCACCACTAGATACCACTAAATCCTACACACTGCACCTTTAAATTTATTATGATCCAAAAGGATCTTTTTTTTTCTCGAACAGAGAAACTGTAGTTTGTCTGGTTGCTGTATTGTGATTAAAAATAAAAAGTTCTGCATGAGTGTAATTGCCTAATATTTGACACTCTGTATTCATTTTGTTTTCTGTAGCACATGTGGGATCAAGAAAAGAAACACCTTGAGAAATTCAATGAAATTCTAGCAGAGAACAGAGTTCGGCCCACAGCCCTGTTACCTCTTTGGAACGTTGCTGGGTTTTTATTAGGTTGGTACAACTTGTTAACATACAGTGGAGTTCATAAAGTTAAATAATATTTAGCTTTGAAGAACACAATAAAGATGCATAAAAAGTACAATGGTTTTTGACGCTTTTAAAATGGTGCCTCTGCTTGAATCCTTGGATTCCTTGTAATGTAGCTTAGCTTGGTTTGGCTTATCATTCTTCATTTAATGTATCTAAAGTTAAAGTTGTATATGAAAATGCTAAAATGTCTTTGTCATCATGTTGCATTTGTCCACCCACATATCAGAACTTGTTGTATGAGTTGACAAGTGTATAAACAAGGTTGCTGAGCTTGGCGATATGTAGTCAGGTGTTACTTTATTGAATCTTTATGGTATTTCTCTTGTTTCAAATCTCCTATAGGGGCATCCACTGCGATGCTGGGAAAGGAGGGGGCCATGGCCTGCACTGTGGCGGTAGAGGAGAGCATCTCAGAGCACTACAACAGCCAGATAAGAGCTCTGATGGAGAAGGACCCAGAGAGATACACCGAACTCTTACAAGTGAGTCAACTACTTATTTCTCTGTATCTCTGTCACCTCCATTGGCAAAATCCTCTCTGTGGTGACACATCAAATAAATCTTTGGTGTAATTTTGTCACAGACTGAATAGATCCTGAATTAGTTGGCAACCAAATGTTGGAAGGAACAGTAAAAAAATAATATATCCTGAGGAAGACATAAATAACATAGATGAGATTGTATGTTTAAAGAGATGACCTGAAGGCTGGCAGTATTCACTGGACCAAATACTAATTGCTGTATTTGCACCACATTAAGCTTTGATTGCTGCAGTGTGTGCGGCCAGACTTCTCAAGATTTTTTGCACAACATTGTTCACTTTCCAGTATACTGTTCAAATGGTCAGCAGTGTTGTGGTAGTGTTTGGTGGTTTCCATTTACTTCCAAAGAGCGTTTTTTTCCCCTCCATTTTACATCCAAAGACAGCTATTGGCTTGTTGTCGCAGGTCACAGTTTTTCTTTTCTAGCTTGGACACATTCCAAGCCACAGTAATGTCTTTGGCCTTGTTTACACCTGGCATTAACATGCGTTTCAGATGATACAATCACAAGTGGACAGCTCTAAGTACAGGTGTGAACACAGCCAAGACGCATTGAGGACGCATTGAGATTAGATCACTCAGACCACATTCGGAGGTGGTCTGGGCTACATGTGGCCACATTCTTTTACCAGTGTAAACGCAATGTGTCCTGGACCACATTGAAGGACCACCTACTCAACTGACGTCCTCTATTTTCCGGCAGACTAGGCACAGGAATTGAATTGCTGCTTCCTGTGTTCAACTTGTTTGATAACAGGATAAAGAAATGCATTATTTTGTTTTTCCATTTTTCATGTGAATTAAAAAAAATGTAATCCACCTCTCGTTTTTTCCTGTTTTCCTCGTTCACCTAACCTGTTTTCCTCATCAAATCAACAATCAGAATAACTTGTTTTTCGTTTTTCTGTCTAAAAAGAAATTCAGAAGCTAAATGTTGCTGGATAGTTTCATCTGTCCTGTCAAGTTGATGACTACAGTTTTTAGTTTTGCTGCGCTGCTCGACATAATGGAGCTCAGGATTTATCAGAAGACAGCTGCTTTAATGGAGAGACGCAGCTGCAGGGAAATCACTGCATATAAATGTATATATATGTATGTGTATGTGTATATATATATATATATATGTGTGTGTGTGTGTATGTGACCGAATCACTCATGACTCATGTTAATGCCAGGTGTAAACAGGGCCTTTGATTTGTACACATACCAACACATGACTGATTCCCTGTTAAATCATGTATTTTTCATTTTATTCACACTGTCAGAGCTCAAGTCTCAGGTCCTGCCAGCACAGCAGCTTGGAACGCCATTCATAGCTGATCTGTATCAATAAATATGACTTACGGAGATACAATACAATTCAAAAATCTTGTGCTCTTATACACACACATACACACACACACACACACATTTGGTCATTGTTGGCCATTTCTGTCAGAATAATTTGAGACTTTTGTCTGGTTTGCGTAACGAATGATCTTTGTGCATATTTTAATAGGTAATAAAGGAATTCAGAGATGACGAGATGGAACATCATGATACCGGATTGGAGCATGAGGCTGAATCAGTAAGTGTATTTTTTATATCATTCTGTTTTAACAATAAACATATTCATAACAATATCATATTCCATCAAACTTGTAGTGTGTAGATCCATGAGGAGATAATCTCTGATCGAGCAGCAGATTTAAAATATTGATATAGTTCTATATTTATATAGAATCTTGGTTGGATATTTATGTTTGTGTTGCTGTGGTGTCATTCATTCATACTGGGTTTAGTTTATTGCAGTCTGTTATGTATTTTCTTACCCTGCACCTGCACAATCCACACAAATACTTTGGATTTCACAAAAACGTGATCAAAGAACACCTTATGATTTCAAAGTACACTGAAATAAAACCAAAACACATACATATCAATAGTTATATAAAGCAGTAGTGTGTTGTCTCTTGCTTTGTTTTTACTGAATATCATGTAAACCACTGTGATCTAAGTTTGTTTATCTTTTCTTTTGTTTTAGCTACCTGGATACTGGCTACTAAAAAATGCTATACAGCTGGGCTGCAAAGCTGCGATATATGTTTCTCAACGTGTCTGACTGTATTTAAAATAATTAAACTTTTCATTTATGTTTGTTTTGATACCTTGACTTGAATTTGAATTGATGTTCAGATTCTTCTCCACTATAAAGGAAGCACTTTGTTGTACCTTTGTCAGATTGAAAGTGTTATACAAACTTTCACTTTCATACACATACATTTGATTGCTTGTACAGTGTTTAATACATGGACTCTGTTTTAAGAAGGTGGAGGTGACCCCTCCTGATTAAATTGCAGACCTCAACACTGTTTGTCATGTTTGTTGCGCTGCTGGACTGAAAAGTGATATTTGTGAGAAAACCAGTGGAACAACTGCTTTTAAATCAAGAAATTCTGATTTCACAAAAAATACACTCACAGTTACCTTCTCTGACATTGTTTTTTTTTTTAATACTCTTTTTCTGCATGAAGACTCCTGAGTATGCCTTTACCTACCTACCAGTGCAGCTGTGGACAATGTTTACCTGTACGTGAAGATCTTACACTTGCAGTCGCTAAAAGATAAATACCTAAAATACATGTAATAAGGACATTGATACTGGCATACTCATGCCATCATACCCTTCAGCAAACTCTCCCCTTTCACATGTAATCGTTCATATATCAAGCTGAGCAATGACTTGTCATCCTGGCCTAACTGCTGAGCACCCTCACAGCTGTTCTGGGTACATTAGGTCACTGAAGAAGAAGGATGACAAGAGGCTTGTCCAGGGGCCCCTAATCTATTAGGCCTTTCAGCAGGTTGAGCAAAGTGTTCATTCCCCTCCTACTCAATATCAGTTTGTCCTCACTGTACATTGAGTACTGACCCAAGGCCCCTTTAGCCATGCTTTAGCCTTTTCATGCACCGGGGACATGATGATGCAGTGATTTATGGCTAGTGGCTGATAGGACTTCAGTGAAATCCTTCGATGGAAATTTGTCTCTAGCAGGCAGTAATGCCTGTTAAATGGAAAACTGTACAATATAGGTATAATATGGATGGGTGACAAATTAAAGGAGAAAACAACATACTGTATAATGTCTTATTAAGGTGTTTGGCCACCACAAAACACCAGAACGGCTTCAATCTCCAAGAACCTGGAACTCAGTCTGGGTCACGGTTTTACATGTTGGTCCAAAGTCTCCCAGTCCAGTTGGGATGTGGTGGCTGCGAAGGCCATACCTAATGATTTACATCATTTTATGCTTATCAATCTACAGCTTAACTGGTTAATCAATTAGTGAGTCAACAGAAAATTATTTGTCGACTATTTTGGCAATCGGTAAATGATTAGTACTTTTTCAATCAAAAATGCTGTAAAAATCCATAAATATTCTTCCTTATTTGTGAGGACTTGCTGCTTTTCTTCCTCTTTTTCATTTTTAAGACATCAACTTGTGCTTTAGGAATTTGTTATGGACATTTTTCACTATTTTTTGACATTTTAGAAATCGAACAATGAATCAACCAAGTAAGAAAATAATCGTTAGTTGCAGCCCTTTATCAAACCATTTGTTGGCTTTTTTCCCACTATTTCATTAAGGTTTTTCCTTTAATTTCTCACCCGTCTTGGAGGTGAGCCGTTACCCAGGTGCGGAGGCTATTTTGCCGAGCATGAGGTCAGAGGAGTTATTTTAGCTGGGGTGGGTTTACATATCAGACTTGACCTTAAGGGTTAATGTGCCGTATGGCCTCCATTCCTTAAAAATAGGTTCTTCTACAAGTAAAACAACTCCCTGCTCGCCATGTTTGTTATGATGATGGACATTAAGAGACTTTTTTTTTTTTAAAGTGCATCTTGTTATGGGTAAATAACCTAAAACCTGAAATAAAACATGATTTGCAGTTTTAGTTCAGTGATCACAAGCGGCGTCGTTACTTTTCTTCACACATCTGCACCCTATAAAATGACATTAGTTGTGATCAGTTAATCACAATTAATCAATACAACTCTATAAGGAGTGGCTACCCTATCATTACTGTAAGCAATTTCCCAGCCCATCATTAACCTTTATACTGCTAATAATGTATGTTTTATTATATAAACATACTATAAATAGATTAGCTGTTTATGATGAGACCTGATTATGAGCCAGATGTGCTGCAACAATTATCTCTACGTTATGTAAATGATAAAAACTATCTTTCCTGTACTAAATTAACAAGATGACTATTTGTTTTGATATGACCTGCACAAAAAGTCATAAAAGTCACTTTACTGGTTGTAGGAGGTCACCTACTATACATGAGCAACATGAGACACTGGGCAGCTTTGCAAATCAAAGGTAGATCATCATACATTAACTCTGCCAATGATTAACAGTGCTGACAGGTTTATAGCGAGGTGCACCTGCTTAAATAAGGCAACAAATGTACAGCTCCATTTGTGGCACCATCTTGGGTGACGAAATCACCGGTAAATAAAAACAGGGGTGATGACTCAGTCACAATGTAGGTGTTAATAACTATAAACCATTAACTCTACATCTAAATTAACTGCCATATGTATCTGTATATATAGTACATTTTAAAGTAGTAGGTTACATAACACCTTTATATAATACACTCTGACTACATAATTAAAGGTACACTGTGCAGCCATCTATGTCCGTCAGGAGTTCATGTGAATTGTTTAGGTTCTTTTCTCAGAATCACGTCCAAAGGAATCTGCTGAAACACTGAGTGAGAAATTGGCAACAAGAAATTGAAAAGGGCAATAAAACTCAACTAAACTGGGACTGTTTTGCTATCCGTGAATAATTGTGGTTGTAAATTTTGAGCAGCACGAATAATACAAATCGCTATCAGTCATAAAGGTTTTCGGATACAGATTGTATTGCCTCCTGGCTTGGATTTATGCAGACTGTCAGTCAGCAGGCCTTTCTGGAGTTTATGGTAGCTAATAGGTAGCATAAGGTCCATCTGTAGCACTGAGGAGCCATGAGGGATTAGATATTGTTTCACGATATGTCTGACAACTTTAAACGCTAACATACAGGATTTCATCTCACATTAGTCCCTTTAAAATGATGGAATACACAGAATCGACCTTTAAACAAAGATCTGTTCTGTGATGAGATTTGAAAGCCAGATGTACTCTGAATTTTTATCTGAATTCTCAGAGTTTTTATCAAACTTTGTCCTTACTACAGATAAAGTAATTATAGTAGGTGATTTAATATTCATGTGGATGTTGACAATGATAGCCTTAGCACTGCATTTATCTCATTATTAGACTCAACTGGCTCTCAGTGTAAATAAACCCACTCACTGTTTTAACCGCATCCTCGACCTCATTCTGACATATGGCATCAAAATTGAATATTTAATAGTTTTTCCACAAAATCCTATTTTATTAGACCATTACTTAATAACTTTTGAATTCCTATTACTGGACCACAAGCCATTAGACAAAAATGTTTTCACTAGATGTCTGTCTGATAGTGCTGTAGCTAAATTTAAGGAAGCAATTCCATCAGTATTGAATTCAATCACATGTCTCAATACAACAGAGGACTCTTATGCTAATTTCAGTCCCTCCCAAATTGATCATCTTGTTGACAGTGCTGCAGGCTCACTGTGAATGACATTTGACTCCATCGCCCCTGTAAAAAAAGAAGATAATATAACAAAAGAGGTTAGCTCCATGGTATAACTCCCAAACCCGCAAATTAAAGCAAACGTCATGAAAATTTGAAAGGATTTGGCGTTCCAGCAAACTGGAAGAATCTTGCTTAGTCTGCCAAGATAGTCTTAAAACATATAGGAAGGCCTTATGTAATGCCAGAGTCGCCGATTACTCATCATTAATAGAGGAGAATAAAAACAGCCCTAGGATCCTTTTCAGCACTTTGACCATGTATTCCTATAACTCTCAATAGTAACAAATTCATGAGCTTCTTTATCGATGAAATTCTAACTATTAGAGACAAAATTCATCACCTCCTGCCCTCAACAGGCACAAATTAATCCCCATATTATGTTTTGTCTGATGAGCCCAGTTGACCGTCTGGGGTAATAAAGGTAACACAGATGCTGACTGTCATTTCACCAATAATTTCAGTGTAGGAATCATGTATGCACTGCCTTGAACCTTTAACAAGGGGTTCCCAGAAGTGAGGGGCCGTTAGCTTGAACTGACTCAGTTGAGCTTTTCATGTACTTGTGGTTATCCAGGTCAACTATTCACATACAGCACACAGGCAACTCTATAAATAGTCAACGGTAAACATTTTTACTGTTCTGTGGTACTGTATGTCTATACATATAAATACCTGTAGAGTGATGTCACTGTGCTACACAGAGCGGCTAAGTTAAGATATCATATGGAATTTTTCCTGCTTTTTTGCTACTAAGTGAATATATGTTAACCTGCTGTGCTGAAAGATATACTATGCACTTCACCTGCATCTGACTACTTACACCCGTGATAAATCTTTTGGGTGATTGAGGCGTGTGTGGCCTGAAAGAGCTGTGACCACGTGTGCACATGTCTTCACAGTGTGAAGC
Organism: Thunnus albacares; assembly: GCF_914725855.1. Lineage (NCBI taxonomy): Eukaryota > Metazoa > Chordata > Actinopteri > Scombriformes > Scombridae > Thunnus > Thunnus albacares. The sequence goes on along the minus strand of NC_058108.1, from coordinate 9,157,780 downwards.
AACAACACATGATGCAAAGGGCTGACATCACTTCAGCTGGAATCTCTGATTTACGGCCTGTCACACGTTGCCATCTACTAACCACTTTGGAGAAAGAAAATACACACAAGGTCAGTTTTCAAGGAAGGATCATCAATGTAAAATTATAAAATTTCATCTTATAATGAAACACTGTGTTGCACTATTTTCATCATATCGCCATATGTTGATTTTAATGAATCAACAGGCACACAGAAAACAATAACCACAACCACAGTGGTGGTTAAGGAACCCTGATCATGTTGTAGGTATTTGAAGAGTGCATGTATAATTGATTTCTTTTAGCAGTTAACATATGTAAAACATAGATGTACAGCAGACAGACCTTTAGGCTTCATGTGAGGTCACACTGTCATCATGCAGGCCTATGTCCTGTATATATGCTTGTGTATATAAACATGTCATTGCCAAATCAATTTGAAAACTGATTTCTGGAGCATCTACACTACTAAAAATGTTTTTAGGGTGTCGATTTTATTTTTCTAATAACCCAAGTTATATTTAATAAAATAATGATCAAACCAAACCGCATTTTCTGCCTTAAACCCCTGATTATGTTGTAGAAATTTTATGAGTGTAGCTTCTTTTTAGCATTTAAGTATATATGCAGACCTATGTACTGTACATGGTACTTGCAAGTAAAAAAAAACATTGTCACACTATCAAACTAAACTGATTTCTGGAGCATATGCAGTAAATTTTTAGGTTGTGTATTTAATTTGTATAAAGATCTAAGGTATATTTAATTAAACCATGACATTTAAGGGACATCAGGGTGACATTTACATGTATCTCTCCTTATCAGATGGGGCTTGCGCAGCTGTCTGGTGTTGTATGATTGTTGTATTGTCGATCAGGTGGGGGGACTTATGTGAAGGACCTATTGTCGAGTGCCGGTGTTGAGCATGGCATGACCCCTCCGCTGGTATCCATCACTGCACTGACAGGCCTGGTGGTTCATCCAGCATGACTCCAAGGCCACGTTGCTGCTCCACTCTGTCATGAGCCCCAAAGACACTTAAAGCTGTAAAGCTGTTCACTGAAGCACATTATGCCCCCCCCCCCCGCCCCACTCCTCACCCCACTTCAGAACCAGTAGCCCATTTAGGCAAAGGCTGTGGCCTTTGATTGGCCTGCAGACTACATGTAAAGTGAGGAATTTAGACTCTCTGGTGTGAGGAGAACAACGGGTCACTTAACCCCCATTTTCCAATATATATTTTTAATTTGATATTTTTTAATGTAAACTTTATTTAATCAGGTAGTCTCACTGAGATTGAGATCTTTTTTTCAAGAGAGACCTGACAACAAAAAAAACATTCATTATCAGACAGGCACACAACCAGCATACAGAAACAACACAAGGCCAGACAGCCTGAATCAACAAATAATAAAAACAGTTACAAGAGTCATAAAAACATTAGATAATAAAATTTTCAAATCTCCAAGGGCAATGAAAGAATCTATTTAGAAGTAGTTATTATTTGGTTTAATGTATTCTCATTTCCAGCAGTACATTTCGAAGCAACAAAGAGCAATGAGGTGCGAACCTGCAAAGGCATAAAAATGCAAGTCCATTAGAACAAGTAAATGTCAGGTTGCACAAATTTTCTCCCACATGCTCTATTTATTTCCAAATGTTGTCCAAAGGGGGGCATATGCAAGTTACGTGACCTGATGAGAATTACAATTTTACACTTTATTTTTTATGCAATGCTTGTCGTTCCCTAATTTCATGTGTCCTTTACACATCTTTGATTGTGGTTGTGGCATTCATACTTGGGGCTGAACATATTTTGCCTGGATGAAGGTGCGTCTGGCACGCCAAAAAGGTGGACAGCACGCATAGTTGGTTGCGAGGGGTTCAGCAGAATGAGCTGCAGCTTCTTGCAGCACACTAAACCTTTTCACTTGTCAGCTATCCTTTTCTACGCCTGTTACATCACCCACCTCCACCCCTCCTGAATCCAACACCTTGTATCCTTGCCATCGACCCCCCCTCCATCTATCACACTGATGCATTGGCAGTTTGCAGAAGGTTAACACGCTAGGCCTCTTAACACCTGGTTTTAGGGATAGCTTTGCCCACCCCACCTGCTTGCCTCCTGTAGTGGCTCAGCACTTTACACCGATCCCGCTAAGACCCCGGCTTTCGTCCTCACTGATTGAATGGAGAGCTCTAGCAGTGTTACTCTGGCCAGGTCTCATATCTCTCGCCTGAGGCTCGTTTTCATGTAGCTTGTAAAGATGCCACTCTTATCTCCTATTAATCATGGGCCTCTTTCCCCAGCTATGCCCTCCACTGCTGGTGACAACATAGATTCAGAGTGATGCTGTTGCAGATTGTCAAATTACACGCAACGCGGCAAAGGTAGCTGCAAGGCATGGTTGCAGTGTGGATCACAACCTTGCACACAGTTTTGTGTTTCATCCAACATTGTTGTTTCAGTTTGTATTAAAAGAAGAGTTCATTACTGGACCACTCTTTTCTTTGAATCCATTGCTCATGTAGTTGTTACCTGTGAGTCGCAACCTTTCTGCACCGTGCTGCGGACACAATAATCCAGCATATGATTGCTGTCTCTGGCTCGTTGTTCTTTGAAGCTATCAGCCGACAAATATTCTCGCTCGCGGCTGGGCCCTCAGCTCTAGAGGCTGGTGATGACACACATGCTCAGCAGACAAAGTGCCCGGACCACCCGGGCTTTAGGTGTCCTGACCTTGGAGGTTGGCTGTGAAAAATAACAACACAAGGGGAGAAAGAATGCCTCCTATGCTGCACAAGGGGTCAAGCTGCTGCCCCTGTCAGGGTGAAGTTCAACACGTCTCATGAGCCCCTTGCGCATTCTGTGGCAGGTTATGCAAAATGTTTGTTTTTAAAAGGTGAAGAGACAAATGTAATGGACTACACGAGTGTGTCAGGTCTCACTTTTTGTGTTTAGTGGTGTGTTTGTGTGTGTGTGTGTGTGTGGGCGGGGGGGTTGTAGATGCTTTAAGGGACAATATTTGACCCGTGACAGATTCTGGGAGTTGAGCCGGTTGGTCTTTGCTTTAATCCATTGATCTGAGTCCTGCTCTGAAAAACGTATCATTCTGTCCAATCTCATATCAAAGAAAAACAAAATAGCAGCAATGCCATCTCTCTGTTCGTGACGTTCTGGCGAAACGGTGATAGATTTACAGCAACTTCTTTCGTTTTTCAGCTATTTGAGGTATCTGTTAAACAGATTGTTGCATTGATTTCTGGGAAGACAGATGGTGGTGTGCATGCTTCAAGACAACTGAAGGAATGAAGAATTGTTCAGCTCGGTAGATCAAATTCCGTATAGTGATGTCTTTAGGGTACAGTTTTATTGCGCGTAGGTGCATACGATCTCACAGACATATTTTTGAGTAGCTTTGTTTTCTTTCTGGCCATAGTTGAAAGTAACTAAAATAGCATGAAATGCTTGACAATGAGACAAAAATACCATTTTTAGTCTGCCAAAGCAATAAGACAAACCTTGATAAATCTGTCTGCCTTGTTTATACTGTAAGTCTTAAAATGGTTTGGTGATTATTGCAGACAACATACTGAATGCTCTTGATGCTCACTCGCCAGAAGAGATAGATAATCCTCAACACACCCAGAATAAAGACAGACATTCTGCTACCGTTTTATAGTAGCACCTTTGACTTAATAATAATGTTTTTACATGTGCCTATAAAAGTGAAGTCATTGTAAAACCCTTCATCTGTCTAATATTTCAGATTTTTGAATGTAGAGTGAGTCTGCTGTTGTCAGTGTGTCTAGGGGGATAAGGACTGAATGTTTATTGCCTTTTTCTAATATATTTATTCTCAGTTTTTGTGCCTCACTTGCACAGACGTCCTGCCACCCTACAGCCCCTTCAGCCCCGGCAGCCCCTGTGCAGCCTCTGCAGCCCTGGCCTTCTAAAAGATCATTATTTGCCATGATTGACACGTCGGGATGGTGTGCATTTCATTGATGAGAATTTTAGAGCCCTGAGGCTCGTGATCCTTCAACGATCGGTGGTACGTCACCCTACAGCCATCCCAGAGGTACAGCCACAGATCAGTTTCAAATACTCTGTCTCTTTCTTCACCAAAGGCAAACTAACCTAACCTGCCACCCAGGAGAGCCTGCAGAGGCCAACCTGGACGGGGACACAGCCACAGGTAAACACCATATCACACACTGCACGAAACCTTTCAATCTGCAGAATGGAAATATTTTAACTTTACTGTCATCTAATCTATCTGAACTATTGAGTTAATATTGCAGCTCACTGTTCGTGAGTTCTTTTATTGATTGATTTATATTCAGTGATGAACTTAAGAAAAGAATGGGAAACTGCATTTATGAGCCTAAGAGCTGAAGTAGCAGCATGAATTTAGCTTTATTTGCATCAGGTTTAAAGTTAACAAACATTAAGTCCTATATGTGTCCTATATGCATTAATGGAGAGTTGTAATTTTTGTCTCAGGTTTTTTAGATGATTTTTAAATTAGCCATCTAACCATTTAGCCATCTAGCCTAAACTATATAAACAGTATAAACTGCATAAAGATGTATTTGACAATCAAGTATAGATACTTCAAAATCTGGATATAGCTACCTGGTCACGATACAGCTAAATAAAACTGTATTCACTGCAGTCATATGCAGTTATATTTCCTTATCATTAAACACACACACATATATATATTTACACAAACTCACTTATGTGACAGGAATTTTTTTAAATCATTTTTTTAATGTGACCTCAAAAATCAACACTTTCTATGTAATTACCATTTTCAGATGAGGCCTGTTAAGGAGAAATTGAAATTGAAAAATTAAGGAGAAAAATTGTTTAAGAAAATCAGGGAGAATGATTTTCTTGATGCCACAGCCAACCAGGGTGTCCACCACCTGTGCATTGAGAGTGTCCACTAAATTGTTGACGATGCGGGAACCTTACGGTACCATTCATTCCTGTGTCGGAAAGTGTTTGAGGTGTGTGCTCCAATGACCTCGGGGTCACATACCACGCAAAGGGGCTATGCAGTTATGCCGACCATGTAGATGTTTAAATCAAAACACTGGCAATCAGAGGCGGACGGTGGGAGGGAGAAGAAAAGAGAGGATGGGGGGAAGGAGAGCTTGTTCTTGAGCCACGGTCAGATGGCAAAATGCTTGGTGGTGGGTGTGTGCAAAGACTTGAAATATGTTGAGGAGAAGCGTGTGTTATCTTTTCTCCTCGCCACTGGTCATCCAGTACCTCCCCTCGCTCTGTGTCGTCAGCAGCTTATCTCAGGGCCTGGCAGGAGCTGCGAGAGAAATGGGAGGAAATTTGATCCATATGGTAGCACTATAAAGCTCACCGCTGATTTGCAGGCTTCATCAAAACCTGGTCAAGGCTTCATCACTACTCATGACTGGCATCCTCCTCCTCTCACACCTGGTTGATGTGCTCTGAACTTCTCACTCTCTCCTCAGCAGCACCAGCTATCTGCCTGACCTCTGGGGTGCCTAAGCAACAGTCTTCAGAGCGGATTTTTATACAGGTAAGATTTCAAGTTTTCAAGATTTTGGACAATTTAAAAGATGAAAAAGATCAGGTTTTAGTAACAATGTTTTTTGTATATACATATACGAAGCCAGATCATGAATGAGTACTAATAAATTAAACTCTTGCCTTGCATGTTGTGCAGATATGAAGGTACTGGGCCAGGTTGCTTTCCTGCTTTTGCTCGGGGGAATCTGGTGTCAGAACAACCGTAATGCTAAAGCTAGCAGCAAGTCCACCAAGAAGGCTGGTGGAAACCAAGGAGGTGATGTTGGTCAGTCTCCCCCTGAGGCTGATCACACTCCTGGAAGCACTGGAGGCACTGGGAACAATCGAGGCACTGGTGGCACAGCCGAATCAGGACGGGAGGGTGCCGCAGGAGCTCGAGCAGCTGGACAACAGACAGATGATATGAGGCTGCTCTTCCTCAAGAACACCCAAGTCACATGTAATGATGGAACAGCAGCTGGGTGAGATGTTCTTGCACAACCTTTCTTGCACTTCTTTTACTGAAACTCTTAGCAGGAAATTAAATTACTCAATTTTCACCATTTGCTGTCTGTTGGCTTGTGATTTGAGAAGCTACTGGAGTGGGCGTGTCCATACATGGCTGCTTTGTCTTCACTCACTCCTATTTATTTGTGGTTCTATAGGTTTTACCTAAAGGAGTTCAGAGGAAGCCGCCGATGGCTGTTATTTCTGGAAGGTGAGTCTTTAAAAACCCAACTGGTTAATTTGGTCCCCAAAGGTCAGCTTGTTTTGGCGTGACGCCCCCATTGGAATTTTGATGGGGATGTCATCTTGTTCCGTCATCTTCTGTTTTTCTCCTTTTTTGGTTGCTGCCTGTCACTTTGATGGACTTAGCATAGGGTAAATTTATGTGGATTGGGCTTTGGCTTGACCGAGCAGTAGAACCGAATAAATTGGCTGTAGAAAATGTTAAATCCGATCCAACCAGCTTCCTTATGACATACTGTATTCAGAGCAAAAACACATCACACACACTGGAAGTCAATTAATGAATGTACTGACAGTTTGCAAATTAAAGGACTCATTCGTCTTTTTTGCCTTCTCTGAGTGTGCATTCTCATTAGCGGACCAGGCCACACAGGTGCATTCCTTTCCCTCTTCATTCCTCACAGGCCTCTATAATGAGCTAACGAGGGTCTCCTGTGCTGTGCCGGATGTGAATGTCTAATATTAGTCTCTATTATTTTTAGGTGGCTGGTGCTGCTACAGCAAAGAGACCTGTGATTCCAGGTACCAAAATATCCCTCGACTAATGAGCTCATCGGGGTGGCCCCAAACAAAAAGAGGTAGGTCAGCTGGCCATGTTTTAGAATGCATGTCAACATGTTGCCATTGTGTTACTTGTTTTACGTAATGTTCAGTGAGAAGGACATCTGTCTAATCTCTGATTGCTTGATTTGCAGGAACTGGAATTTTGTCTTCTCAAGCAGAGGAAAACCCACACTGGCATAATGCAAACATTGTGTAAGTACCGGTATATCTTCACTGTGTGTCTTATTGTGGCTACTGGTGGTGTCACATGTCCTTTTTTGTAAAGGTTTGTTAGACCTGGACCCATTCAAGTTTAAGATAAAGTTAAACAAACAGTTCTGTAGATAGTATGATTGAAATTGTCTGGCAACTTGGGATCAGCAATACAAACTGTAAATACAACACTTATGTCGCCTTATAAAGCTGTTGTGGTGAATGTGTTAGCAAAGAGTTGCAAATTCAGACATCCAGCAGACACAGAGAGACAACAGCATTCATTTAGAATCATGTTTCTGACCATCTGATAAATGTACATCTAATATTCCCTCTCCTTGTAACTCTGTTTTGTCCGTCATCAACACTTGGAGGAAATGACTGGCTCTTAAGTTGCTAAATGCTCCACAATGTCCACTAGCTAGTTGTTAACTTTGTCTGCTGTTTGGTGCTGGGCAGGTAGTGAACACTGGGTTTATTGGAACCTTTTGATGTGGGCTGAAAAACAAAACAATGACAAGGAGACAGACATGATAATCCTCTCTAATAATCCATAGAGAGGAACTGCAGAGTCCAAGAATAATTCTCTTTTAGTTCATCATTTCAAATCATTTCATATTACACTCAGTCATGATCCATTGTTAATAATAATAACACATCTTACACATTAAAAGTTGAATTAATACACAGGGATTTTACCTCTGTAGCCTTGCTTGTTCTGGTGTGATCTTTGACTTTGGTGGCTAACATTAGAAACTTTCTCATTTTTTTAATCCTGACTTAGTATTTACTTTGTACAGTTTCTTTAGTGATAGATTGATAGTTAGTCTAGTTGACATTGTGGGTGTATGTGATGTGCTATTGTGTGTGGCTTTGTATTTTGTATAATGTGTTCTGTGTGTTTTTTTTGCTTTGTACTGTTTGTTATTGTGCTGTTATCTGTTTTAATTGTAAGGGACTGCAGATGAAAATTAGCTTGAAGCTAAATCTGGTACAGTGCATCATTTATGTTAAAAACCGTACACCGTCCCGATAAATAAATAAATACAATTAATATATGACAAGAAGAAGCCAGCTGCAGCCTGAGTAGATTTTAATGAATGAGAGAAGGAATTGTCTTAATAGCATCAAACTGTGTGCATGCACACGCTTTAGACCAACAACTGTGAGTGTCTCCTTTTTTTGCAGATTCATCCCATACTGTTCCAGTGACGTATGGAGTGGCACTGGGCCTGCACCAACCCCTCCTCCAAGACCAAGACAAGGCAGAGAGAGAGAAAGAGACAGAACCGCAAACACAAGTAAGTTTCTTCAGATAGTTCTGAAATCCTTCAGCACATCAATAGCTCACTTGGCCTTCTCCTTCATTCAATGTCAATCTATATATTTGTTATCAGCTGAGTACACCTTCATGGGATCCCTGATCATTCGTGAGGTCATCAAAGACCTCATCCCTAAAGGAATCAAGCAGGCCAAAGTTGTCATGTTGTCTGGAACAAGGTAAGCTCCTTTTATCGCTTGTGCTCTGATGCTGACCACAGCTTTTGGACAAGTGCCTGCACCCTCTGTACACAAATACATATTTGGCTCAGTCCCAGGCCACTTCTGACCATCTCCATGTCTAATATGCCCTATTTTTGGTGCTCTTGCTCTTGTCAACAATAAAGATCTTTACAGTCAAATGTGAACAATGACATAATATCTATTAAAGGGCCTTGCACTGTAAGGACTAGAACAGAATCCACTGTTAGTCTGATTGTAAAGCTGCTAAATTTGAACTTACCCACTGTTAACTGGCATGTACCATCACTTCGATACCCCTAACTAAAATGTTGCTCTCAAAGCCAAATTATTCAGTGGGTTTCTCGGCTCCCCTGCAGTGCTGGGGGGACAGGTGTTTTGCTGAACATTGAGAGGGTTGCCAGTCAGCTGGAGCAGCTCGGTGCAGAGGCACAGGTCCGCGGTCTAGTGGATTCTGGCTGGTTTCTTGAAAGTAAGCAGCCGAGATCACCAAACTGCCCTGAGACTGTTTCCTGCTCACCTGAAGATGCTATCAAGATAGGACTCAGGTAAAGACTTGCATTCTTATATTGACCTCTATGGTTTTTCTTAAGATTTGATTTCATAGCCTAGATGTAGAACATAAAACAAACTATTCTTTACTATACAGTGCTATTTCAATTTGTGTTATAGTAATTAGTTTACGTGGCCAAGCAGTAGTTTTGTGTGTATTGTTTTCCCAGGCTGTGGAATGGGGTTGTGCCTGATAGGTGTCGACAGCTCTACAGGAGAGGAGAGGAGTGGCAGTGCTTCTTTGGCCACAGACTGTACTCCACCTTGACCTGTGAGTGTCTGTCAACTAAGTTTACCATCATATCGGATTTGACTTGAAGTGCTTAATATGGGACTTAAGGTGTTCAACAGTAATGTGCACTGAAATATGAAAGTCACTTGTTGTTAATTTACTCAGGAGCTTAAAAGTAAATTGATTCTGCAGATATGCAGAGTCCAGTGTTGGTTATTTTATCCTTTAACTTCCGTGGAAGAAGTATATGATCCTCTACAAACTGAAAAACCTCTGCAACTCTTGGGCTCATAAAAGACTTCCAAAATTCCCTGGATAAACTACAAAAATTATTCATGGCAAACTAAAAATCAATACCTGGACAGCTTATATGTTGTAGGTCTGTGTAGCTACCTTAAAGACCGTATATATAAGACCGTCTCATTTTTCTTCATACAAAAACATATGCCATCAGAGTTATTTGAAAGATGATATAATCACATAAAAATTCTCCACATGGGCTCTTTAAACCTGCAATAATTTTTTTTTTTTTTTTCAAATATTTTTGGGGGCATTTCATGCCATTATTACATAGAGACAGTAGCAAGAGGAACTGAGTGTAGAGAGTTAGGAAATGACATGCAACAAAAGTCTGCTGAATCGAACTGTGGAGGTAGCAGTTGTGTAGTGTTCGTCTTAAACTGTAGACATATGATTTCTTTCTTTGGCCACTTGGGGCCAGTGCAACAAGCTGTACTATAAACACTATTGACATATGACACCTTATGAAGTTAATGTGATGAATATGTTTGCAGACATGAAGCAACATTAGTATTTATTTGAAACTGTGAGCCCAATATTCACTCTCCTTTTAGCTTTTTTTGGTCTCCATGAACTCCTGCAGGAAATTTCTGGCTCTTTAGCTGCTAAATGCTTCACGGTGTTCACCAGCTGGTCGCTAACTTGCTTGATTACTGGGCAGGTATTTTACACTGAATTTAACAGAGGTTTTTTTTTGTTTGCTAAAAACAGCTGCCTGCTACAACTGTAAATTATGCTAATGAGAGAACCAACACAGTAGGTTGCTGGCAGAGAAACCAAAACAAAACAATGAGCTTAAATGTGTTAGAAAGCTCCGTAGGGCTGAGAGGAACTGCAGAGTTGTGTGCTAATTCTCTGTGGGTTCATCACTACGAGTGACTGCGTTCATATTACACAACACCATCTTAACCATTGTCAATATAAAAACATTGATTTGAGCAGCTTTGATAATGAACTCTTTTCCTTTTCCCTGTAGCCCCTCTGTTTGTCGTGCAGTGGCTGTTTGACGAGGAGCAGCTGAGGGTGGAGAACATTTACATGGGAGGACAAAGTCTGTCCCAGGAGCAGTGGCAGTACATACAGAACCTAGGCAGGGAGCTCAAGAACTCCCTGAGAGATGTCACGTATGTTACCAACAAATATTGACCAGGCCAAATGATGACAAAACATCTAATATGCACCAGGTGATTAAAAAATGAAGATGGACTAAAGCCTAGAAATGACTGTCTTCTGTGGTTTGTGTGTTTTTCAGAGCTGTATTTGCTCCCTCCTGCCTCTCCCATACAGTGATCACCAAAAGGTAAGAATGGATATTTGACTCCTGTGGTGGTGATATACTTTTATGCTTTTCAGCCCTCTTTTTATTCTCGCCTCTCCCAATTGCCATCTCTACCTAGTGAGCTCATGCAGCTGTTTCTGCTCGCTCGTTCATCATGCCACATTCTTTGTGTCACCGAATGCCATTTCACACTTTCGCTAACCCCATGGTACCCCTCGAACATATTCATTCTTTTGCAGCACAGATGGACATTGATGGGTCAGTGCAGTCTAAGCTAGGTTTACAGAGTCAGGCTAAGTTAGGTATGTTTACTGAGGGTTATGTTTCTTGAAGGTCTAAGGTTGTTGTAGGTAATTTTGCAGTTGCAGTTCTGTGATGTAGCACCCTTGCAACAAGATAATGAGCCAAAAGTGGTCAAAGTGAATTACAAACCTTGTGATCAGACATAGAGCTCATGATAGAACTGACTGATTACACTTTCCTGGTCCTATTTACTAATCCCATTATCTCACCTATTCTTGACTTTCTGCCAACTTTTTCCCTCCACTTTTCTTTCTCTAACTTTGCCTCTCTGTCTATTTACTGCTCGCTCTTCTTTTAGCAACTGGATGAGTTTCCAAGTGAAAGGCACCTCTCTGCCGCGGGCTCTGCACTGCTGGGACAGGAGTCTGGAGGCAACCCGTAACAACAGGACCCCTGCCAAAGGTTGTCCATTCCACCTGGTGGACACCTGCCAGCGGCCCCAGTGTAACCCCACCTGCCCGGCCTTGGTGGACCGGGCCACCCAGCAGGAGCTCACCCTGCTCCAGATGCTGGTAGCCATGGGCCTTGACCTTCAGAAGCTGGGCCTGGATCCCCAGGGAGATGCAGATTCCCTGGCCAGCATGGTCAGCAATGGTGGCTAAGTTTAAAAGTGGAGAGCAGCTTATGAGCTAGGCATACAAAGGCATACTAGAGGAAAAATAATGTGTTGAAATTTTAATGTAACCATAGAAATAGTAAAGAAATCTGGTTACTACGTCTAGTGCTGCTCAGCATTCCATTATGCTCCATGTGTCTGTTAAATTGATGACTTGGCTGGTGGGTATGTCACTGCGTCTGGGTCTAAATGGTTTGGCTCTCCCTCTACTGGACACCAGAGGAAAGATCTTTAGGTCTAAACTGAAGGTGTTTTAAATTGTACTGGTTCAGGAGCTTTGAGTTTAAGCAGATGGCCAGACATACCTCCTACAATTCTCTTTTTTAACCTGATCAATCTACATCAAAATTCAACTTCAGAGCATGGTAGTCGAGTCAAACACTTTTAATGAGTAGTAAATCCTGCAAAATGTTACTTTCGCTCCATTCACAGTAGCTGTTTAAATAAATGTTTATTAATGTTATTTCTACCCAACAGTCATCTGTTACTGTCAATGGGACAGTTTGGCAATATACCACAGATTTTAGAATTCAGATTATATTTTGATGATATCCCATATTTAATTCTACCATAATAAAACACAGTTCAACTACCTGTTCACCTAATCCAGGAAAAAACAAGCCCAAAAACTGCACTCACACTGACTCGATCATTTTTTTGCACACATAGTTCCAAAGACACTGATTGTGATTTAATCTTTTTTGTGAGTTACTTTTTGTCTCTAGCTCCTGATGCTATGCTGAATTATATATTACATAATAAACTGTATATACATATTTTATTTTATGCGCATGTAAGACAAGTGTGTGATTAGTTATTGATATTCTGTGTAGGCCAGCGAGAGATGATCACAGTCCTGCTACTCTCACTTGTTCTCATGTAGTGTGGCAGATCTATTGCAAAAACATGTTTCTCATTTAGCTATTTGACTTATAAAGTCTGCAATAAATGATAAAAATTATATAAAACAAACAACGCTGTGGTTATTCACCACTCAGCTGTTAAAATAATCTATATCTAGTGACGTACGAAGACATGATACAGACTATGTATTGCAATTCTTCATTGTTTTCCACTTTTAAGAGGCATGCTTTCTTTCATAATGTCGTGACAGTTTTGCAAAGCTATATGTTACTGTCACTGTATGTTTTCTTTTCATCTAGGTACTGTGATAACTATGTAAACTGATTGGACAAAAAGTGTACCTACAGGTAATAAGTATCAGACTGAGTTGTTGCACATGTTGAAATGGGGAATAAAAATATTAATTGGCTCTGACAATGTGGATCCTGTATTCTGTGCTTCATCTGATTCTGTTTGTTCATTCTATTGACATATTTATTATAGCATAATCATAATCTATATATGAGAAGGTGCAATGAGAAGACGCATTAGGGATGTCAGATTGAAATACATGTAGTTACTCAACACCAATAACATGGTATAAATAAAGTGACACAATCTAGAAATATTTTGGTCGAATCTCTGTTTGTCTTGAAGAGAAAGGTGAGATTTTCCTTCATTTGTGTAAATGGAAACAACCTACCAAGAGAAAGAAACAAATTTGATTCCTGCTTGATCTTGATATTTAATTTTAGAACTCTAATTTTTAATTTTTAGATTTGATTACATGTTAATCTCAGTGAGTGGTGAGAAATGCACATTCTCTTGAAGGGTATGTAAGTGCCACTGTTTAGTAGAAATTGAAAAAGTAGATTTTGTAAATTAACTCCTGCAAGCAAATCTGGGGCTGAGCAATAATGTTAACTCAGAACAGCAATACCCTAATCTATGATTATATCCAACAAATCATCTTTTAAAATACAATTTGTTCAACTTCATTTGCCCCCAAATCACTTTTGTCATATTCTCCCTTTCTTTCACTGATGTAGATATGTTGTGCATAAACAGACAAAGCTTGGCCTCCTTGTTTATTACGCAGAAAACTATACTGATTGATTAAACTTTGATAACAATGATTGTGAAACCCATTATGCCTGTATGGCACACAAAAAAAATCCCTCTGGCTTCCAATATGCCTACCAAAAGCTTATTTCCCAACCATACACTGTATGCATCAGTAAGAATAGAGATATGAATGTGTGTAATTATTCATCCCCAACACCAGGTCGCGCTGCTTTAAATTTGACACATATTTACAAAGGATCCCGTAACCAATAGCAACACCTGATTGTAAAATTGAGATTTCTCTTATTTGTCCTAATAAAGGCTATTCAGGGAGCTAATTTTTTTTATAAACTTAACTAAACTCAATGCTGTAAATGTTTTGAAATATATGCAATAAAACTTTTCATATTAATTGAATGCAACCAGGTCATAAGAATTTGAAGCCACAGCGCATATTAATTTACCGAAAAGTTGGTAAATATTAAAACACTTTCTGTGTAGCTTTATTGATGCAGACGGAGTTCAGTTCATATCAAAGATATTAAATATCGGGATTTCGCGGTGGTGTGGGTCATCTCGCTTTATAAAACCTCTTGGGGTTTTTTCCCATATTGCATTGCGAAAGTTTTCTACTTCCTCTTTCCGCCATATTGCAGAACCGGTAAGATGTCTTTTCATACCTTCGCCTTCAATCTCTACAGTATCTAAAGCATCTAAGTATTAATTATAACATTTATAAGATCATCTTGAAGTTAAATGACATAGTAATGATTTGGGATGAGTATGGTCTCGAACAATAACACGAAATAAGCACATTTGGGCTTCAAAAGTCACCCTGAGGTCCCTCTGCTTGGGCCGGGCAGTCGGTGCGTTCGCGGCGCCCTGATAGCCGTTAGCTTTATGACCACTGACTGTAGAAATATATATCCATTTTAAACAAATAAGACCTGTGAACTGTCTGTTAAGAATGTATTTAACACATTTTATACGCGGTCGACTCTCGACGGGTGTTCGTTGTGTCTGTTGGTGTTAACGAGCTGCTTTGCTAACTTGATGCTACCGTGGCTGAAGTCGAGGTGTCGTTAGATGGACCATGCTTTGTCTTTATCACTATTTTATCCAAACTAAAGCGAAATTAACGTTACCTGCTGCGAGTAAAATTGTGTTAGTGAAAGAATTAACTCTTACTCACCGCGGTAATGTTAGAAAAGTTGCTAACTGGTATCAAATAAATGAACGGATCTTGACGTAATGGTGCTAATTGAATTATTCACATTTTCACACCCTTACTTTATGTGTTTGTGGATAATAGTTGTGAAACGTGTGTCCCAGTCAGAACGTGCCGCCAGTTTTAAGATTAAGCTTTCAAGTGTTGAGTTGAATGGGGTCATGATTTGGTGATGGGAGTCTCAAAGTGTGGACTGTGATGACATGGGTTTTGGGACAGTAGAAAATGAGAGCTGGAACAGGATGATATGTGGTACCTTAAACTTTATTCTCAACATTTGATGGTTTTATTGTCTATGTGTCTTTGCAGGCATCATGGTGCGCATGAACGTTCTCGCGGATGCTCTTAAATGCATCAACAATGCTGAGAAGCGTGGGAAACGCCAGGTCCTCATCAGGCCCTGCTCCAAGGTCATTGTGCGCTTCCTAACCGTCATGATGAAGCACGGTGAGTGGAAGTTGTGTTTTCCAGATTGAGGGAATGACAAAGATCTGAGATGCTGAAATATAGTTGTAGAGTTTCCTTTGAGCTCATAAAGGGACAAAACAGTCTGTGTGTTGTACTTAAATAACATACTTGCATTGTGTTTTATGCTTCCAGGTTACATTGGTGAGTTTGAGATCATTGACGACCACAGAGCGGGGAAAATTGTCGTCAATCTCACAGGCAGGCTGAACAAGGTAAAGTTCTTCAAACTTGACCCACTTCTCCAGTTACCACTATACCACCTCATGTAAGACGCTTTCAAAAGATGCCTCAGACATGCTGGCTATTTGTTTTGAGTTAGCAGTGGTGACTAACTAGATATATGAATTTCAGACCTTATCACAGCTGTAGCAATGCTCCCCTCATGGTCTGTAAAAATTGGTTTTCTTCTTCTGAAAAGCTGCCTGATCGGAAATATTAATTTGGCTGAACATTTAACTAGAATTTTACTGCATATTTCTGGATTTTTTTATAAATGATGCGCCTTTGTATAATGAGTTGCAGCCTTATACTGATCTTAATCTGTTTTAAGACTAACACAGATGGTGTATCATACTATATACAACCTGCAGCTTTTTGTTCCTGCTTGTTTCCTTGTGTTAATGTTAATGATTTGAGTGTAAACCAGTGTTGTTTTTCTTGCAGTGTGGTGTGATCAGTCCACGTTTTGACCTCCAGCTCAAGGACCTGGAGAAGTGGCAGAACAATCTGCTGCCCTCAAGACAGTTTGGGTGAGAATCACTTACACGACTCTGCAGTACACAGCTTTGAATTGCTCGTTGTCATTCATGTTGATTTCAACTAGATATCAGACTTTTGCAAGAGTGAAGCTCACTGATATCTAAAGTCCTGATGCTCTTGATCAGGAGGTTACTGCAGTGGCCTGATTTTGTGCTCAGCTTGTCTGCTGTGATACTTGCTTTTAATCTGCCCTGCAGTCTAGTTCCTGTGGAAAATTGTTTTGTAATTGGTGAAGTTGATATTAGGCTGAGCATCCCAATAGACCGTATATTTGTAACAGTTTCTTACAATGTTACTATACTTGAGTGTGTAAGGGGAAAAAATTATTTGCCCCTTTTCCTACAGTTGTCAGTGGTGTCTCCAATAAAGTTATTGCTAATTATTTTGATCAGCAGTTGTCAGACGAAGCCACTGAGTCGTTAGGTGCCAGTAAGAGACTGGAAGTAGGTATGAATGGTGAATCTTATCAGAAGTTGTGCACTAATTAAGACGATATGAGATAAAACCTAAGCAGGGATTTTCCCTTCCCAAATAACTACCTTTCACTGGTGACAAATGACCCTCTGTAGACCTTTCTGCTCTACAGCACCGCGTCTTTCCTTTCACTGTTGGTTGTTCATTTGTCTGCAGAGAATAGTTGTTCATGCAATGTTTATACCTGCTGTAATGCAACAAGGCTGATCTTTGTGTAGTCTGTACCATAGAGCGGCTTGAAAAGTTGGTCTGGTATGTTAATCGTGGAATTGCCATAAGTATGGGCATGATTGCATGTTGATAGTAGGTAGTTCAGATTATGAAGCTTTGGCCCTTTTCATTAACATGCATCTTGACCACATGTGATCAGATCTCACCTCCCCACTCTATATGCAAATAAACATGTACATCATTTCCTTTTGCAAAGACCAAATCCCTTTTTGTTTTTAACTGGCAGGATACAGCAATGCACTTCCCATGCCTAGTCTGCTAGGTATTAAAAGAAGTTTGCAAAGACCTTGGCGCGCCAGCAAAATTAAAACTTATTGCCCAAATGGAAATCAGGCAGCGTGTTTTTGTGTGAACTCTATCCACGACAATCCATTTTGCCTGTTGTGGCGGCTTCTTGTTTTGCAATTGAATATGAAGCCATTGGTGCACGAATGAGTGTGTACTTACGCAGAGGATGTCAGTTGAGTAGGCGGTCCTTCAGTGTGGCCCAGGACACATTGCGTACACGCTACTAATAGTATGTGGCCCAGACCACTTCACAATGTGGTCTGAGCGATTGGATCTCAATGTGTCTGGGGTGCATTGACACCTTACAGCGGTCCACTTGTGATCGGATCACCCAAGATGCATTTTAATGCCAGGTGTGAACAGGATCTTTGATAATCTATCAAAATCTGGGGAGGGGGGGGGTTGTTTCTCTGCCAGTGTAGCAGCTAAGTTCTCTGCTTGTTGATGCTGCCCAAGAAGAATTGCTGTTTTTGATGATTGCTGGACTCATGAGTAGTAAAGTGTCCTTTGTTTGAAGTCTCTTTTTGTTTGATGAGAGGATTTATTAGAGGATGTAGCAGAATCCACAAGGAGGCATGTAGTGCAAATGCCACGAGCTGGAGTCCAGCTCACATCGATGATTGCAGCGTATATATTAGTCTGGTATTATGCTCAGATTTAGAATGAATCTGGGATGTTCTGTTGCATGATGAAAGTAGCAGGTTCTTTTTGGTTTCGATCTGTTTAGAATCAGCATTTAGAAATGTTCACACAGCTTTGTTCAGTGACTCAGTCGTCTTTGTTCTTGGCTCATCCAATTGAGTGATTTGTTTCAGGCTGCAAGTGAGTTATACCGGTTTGAATTTTTGCTTGTGATTTTGTCTGTTTCCACTAAACCATAATGCTTCTGTATCTGATGTGGACACATTAAATCAACCCTCAGCAGTTGTATTGAGCTCACTAGTACTTACCTCCAGTGTTGCATTTGACGATTAAGCTGAGTCAGTGTGAAATGGAGATCATAAAATAGATTCTTCATAGCATTTATTACTTTGTGGAACTTATTAAAATGTCCATTCATTTTAAATGGAGTAGAGTTTATTTCATCAGATTTAAATGTGAGTCTACAGTGTAGTGGAGATGTGTTTGGGAGGATTTTTTAAAATGTTGTTGCTCTACACTAGCAAGGCTTTTTTTGACCATATCTAATAGATGCTACATGTTGCAATTTTTAACTTTTGGCAAAATATATCATAATCCCATATTTTGTTTTTAATTTGGTGTTTCACTTAAAGAAATAGTGACCAATGTTGAATCATGTATCACACTGACTGTGTACTAACTGTCTGTCAGACTTGGCAGTGAGGTGGATTCAGTTGGAGCGAATCCTAACGTGTTGACTTGTGTTTCCACAGATACATTGTGCTGACCACCTCAGCTGGCATCATGGACCATGAAGAGGCCAGACGGAAACACACAGGAGGCAAAATCCTTGGATTCTTTTTCTAAAATGTAAAGAACTGCAAATAAAAAACGACCAGAGGGAAAGCTGGTAGTCTGCTGTTGACTTATTTCATACAAAATGTCTGTGGAGATTACTTTAAAATAGGCTGCAGCTCTCAGTGAATAACAGTCCTTTTTAAAAACACAAAAATCCTTAGAGAATACACTAGGTGCTGGTATTTTTTTTTTTTTTGGTTGTCTGATAAGAACATAACATGAGCAACATACTGAAGCAACAGCATTTGATTTTGTACATGGATTAGACAAAATAATGGAAACTAAGTGAGGTAACTTAATCGCAGTCAATTCGTCAGCTATAAAGATAAAATCAACACTGAACAGTTTTTAAAGCAGTGAGACAACAGAGTTGTGAAGCAGAAGAAGCCAAATATGTGTTCACAGTGCAGGAGCTTGTGACCAAAAACTAAAATCATACTATAAATGAGCAGAAAAGATATAATGGTATTTGTGATGCTTGTTAAACTTTTGGAAAAGGCATGAATGAAATATCAACTGGTTACTTGTAGTGAATGGATGATAGTTGGAGGAAGTCAATCTGTGTGTGTGTGTGTGTGTGAGACCTTAAACTGGAAAAGTGATCATACATCGATCAGCTAACCATCCAACCGCTGCTGTTCAAGTAAAAGGGTTCTGAGAAGCATGCGGATGTCTATTGAGACAGGAAACTATTACAAAAACAGTAGTGTGAGTGAAGAGCAATATATGTGACACGACTGGGGCTCAGGCCTCAGAGGACTACACCCATAAACGCTATATCGTTGACAGTGTAAAGAAGTTGCGCTCTACCTCCAGACAAACTTCAAATAAGCACATTTACGTCGTAGCTGTGCCCCTGGTGGCTTTTTTAGAGCTGCCACATCTTTGCAACTCGGTCGCCAGCTTGTAAAAAGCTCTGGCTCTCTGCCTCTGCAATCCTCTCACCAGTGTGACCTTTTCTGGGGTCCTCAGTGTATTTTGCCTCCTCCCCAACCTCTACGGAGTCTGGCCGCTGACCTCGCATTAGACTCTGAAGAAGAGAAGTAACAGCCTGCTAATGCAACAGCTCTGTCCAAGTGCTCCTCATGGGCTAAGAGCGCACTGACTGACTGCCTCCCTCATGGCTTCACAGCACTTAAGCGCTGCCTTGTAAAAGAAAAAAAAAAACTTTTAGGCTGCTGCTGTTTTAAAGAGTGAGGATACCAAGTTCAGAGAGCTCAGGCTTTAAGTCTCTGCTAGCAGTGAGTATTTTGACATTAAATCATCTGGAGTGAGACTTCTTGGCAGCAAGAAATAAACCAATTGTTCACTTGTACACTGTTTGATGCCACTTGTAGTTTTTTAAGTAGGGAAGAGGTCGGGCAAAGTCTCCCAAAGAGCAACTTCCAGGCTAAGTTGGTATAAAAGCACTGACCTTGTTATGACTCTGAAACCTGTCAGGAACGTTGAAGCCTTGAACACTTCCTCCCATTTTTGCTGTCTTTGAACTTTCTAATTTTTTTCCTAAAAAAAATAATCTCTGAAAAAGTACTTTGCCAGAAATACTGTCAGAAAGATGCTCCCCCAGGGGGGAAATATGTGAAAATATGCATTTAAAACTAATTCCTGGTGAGCTTTGGATGGTGGCATTTACAAACCCTTTGAAAGGGGATGAAAAGCAGTGTACTGTTACTTTTTACAGCTCATCAAGATTGGTACATTATCAATTCTTGAAAATTATAGGTATGAAATGAAATGTCATAAGAAATTGACTTCAGAATATCAAATAGGAATTTAAGAAGAAAGAACACATTTTTTTCCCCACAGAAGATTAAAATCACTCAACAATTGTAAAAGTGCAAATGACTGGAAATCCAGCCCTGAAACATAACCTTGCTTAAAAATAATACAAGCTAATATTGTTTAACATTTATGTTTTAGCTGTCTGTAATGAACACCGTTTCCCATAAACCCCTTGACCAGTGGTTTCCAAACTGAGTGTGGGGGTCGCCTCAAGGGGGTTGCTGGAGGATGAACAGAATTGGACGACAGCTACACAAAGCTGTGTTTACTCAGCTTCTTTATGTGAACTACTGAATCATTTTTCTTTTTTGAACCTCTAAAAATAATTCAAATAGAGTCTGAAAAGGAAGAATCACTCTTTTGTTGAACCGCTCACAACTTCAAGCAAGCGTTGGAGTTGATTAAAATTAGAATATGGATAGTAAACCCTTGGATCTTGTTTCATTTTTTTCAGAAAGACAGATGAAAGAAAGGCATTGAGTGAGAGAAGCTACAGTATGTGGAACAGAGACTATAGAGGTGACGTCAGTGAGAAATTGCTCAACTCTTTCTGGGATCTGAAGACCATTAAGGGTCCCTCGGCACACGGCTGCTGAAAGCGAAGAAGCACTTTGAGAATGAGTTTAGCGGTTTGTCATAATAGATGCTTCTCGTCTCTATTTGGCATCCAACAATTTAAGTAGCTTTGTTCCCCTGATGAATGAATGGTATTCCATGATTTATTAGCTTACATTATGTGTAGATATCACAGTATAACACATTTCAGATGATCAGCAGCAGCACTAACAGCACCTCTGACTGTAACATAGAAAGAAAGAAAAGTCCAGAGGTGCTTTAAAACTGAAGACTTGCTTGAAGGAGGATATCACCTGAAATTAGAAAACACATTTTTGAAAAAGACTCTCGTACCTGCGAACCTCTCGGTGTATTCTGCCAGTGACAGGGTCTGTTTGAAGACAATATGCTGCCACACATCTGGGGATCAGGGTGCACAGCCTGGAAGCCAGCAACATGTTTCTCCAGTCTTCACCATATGTCAGCTGCATCCCTGAGATCTCCCAGAAGGGTTTAAAGCACCGCTGCGGAGGAGAAGAGGAGAAGTGCAGCTCTCAAAACAAATAGAATACATTAATACTGAAACAAAAAGTCTGCTGTTTGGCCTGCTTTGATAGAGAGAGCCGGAGGGAGCCGGAGAGCAACTTGGTCGTGCCTTTGTGGAATGTGTGAGAGTATTGTACTTCTGAAAACATGACATGCTTATATTATGTAAGTATTGAATATTTTCTGTAGCAAAATACATAAAAAGCTTTAGTAAAACACATAAAAAAAAGCTGAAACATTTCCTTGCTGACAGAGCAAAGCAAATTTACCAAGTGAAACACATTTTTCTTCTTATACCCTCCGGCATCTAGCCAACAAGATCATTTTGATTTTCCTGTTTCCTTTCCCTGTTTTTGAGATATCCACCACCAAACCCAACCGAAAGGTGAGAGGAATACATTATCAGCATTAGCCAGTAAAAAAAAACCCAAACAACTATACTATTGAACTATATTTCAATGCAAATAATGGCTTTAACTACACAGTGGCATTAGTGAATTGCAGCTAAAGCAACCAACTAAATGTCTAAAAGTTGCACAAAAAAAAAAAAAAAAAAGTTTCCCAAGTAGCTTCGACTAATCTACAGACATCACACTCAACAATTTTAGGAGCTTTTTCAAGTTCCCATGAGAGACAAGAGGACATCTTAAAACCTTGGTGAAGAAAATCACTTAAAATTGGCTATATTATAGGTGTAGATAAGGCAATATATGTTTTGGCCACTTCATGGCAGTGAAAATAAACTGTAAACACAACACTGACACGTTATCACCTCTTCAGTTGATATGGTGAATGTGTCACAGTCGGCTAAATGTGCACGTCCAGCAGATTCAAAGCATCGTTAGCATTCATTTGGAGTCGTGTTTCTGGTGAATGTTAGTACAGTGTTCACTCTCCTTTTTAGCTTTGTTTTGGTGGTGACCAACTCCAGAGAAAAATGTCCAGGACCTTTAGCTGCTAAATGTTCCATTAATGTATAATATCATATAAAACAGCAGCCTTTTGTCTCATGCAGCCAGCCAACAGTGGTTAGGCTATATGCTGCAAATGTACTGCAGACTAAATTAACTGCTGAATTTATTAAATATTATAATTGGGCCTCAACTAACGATTATTTTCATTGTCATTTATTTTATTGATTAACCGATTAGCTGTTTGGTCCATAAAATGTCAGAAAATAGTGAAAAATGTTTACTGTTTTTCAAAGCCCAATGTGACATCTTCAAAGATTTGTCCAAATTAGTCCACAACCCAAAGATATTTAGTTTACTGTCATAGAAGACTTAAGAAACCAGAAAACATTCACATTTGAGAAACTGGAATCAGAGAATTTGAACATTTTTTTTCTTAAAAGGCTCAAAAAGATTAATTGATTATCATAATAGTTGGCAATTAATTTAATAGTGGGCAACTCGTTGATTACATATATTTTCTTCAATGTGTCACCCGTGTATATGTTCATAATATGAAGCTGGGAGCTGTGACTGGGAGATGTTTCGCTATGTGCTGAAATAGTGCTGCTGCGTCCACATCGATTTTCATCCTACTTACTAACCCCTGTCATTCTCAGTAGACAAAACCTCAATTACCTTAAATAATTCTGTTTGTGACTTGAAAGTGCTGTGAAATAATTTGGTCTGACTGCGTTCTTTCTCACTGTGATGGAGTTTGTGCAAAGCAATTCAATGCTACAAATTCCTGGCAGGAAGACAACATTTTACTGTTGACACCGAGGTCCTTGTGCAAACATCACATCCATTACTGTGCAAAATGGACCGACTGGAGTCTGGAAACTTATTAGCTGCTTGTTATGGCATCAGTTTTCAACAAAGCCCCCATGTCCAGCTATAAAGTAGCCTAGGTAATAGATGGTGTCAGTGAGGTCTAATGCTGCACCATCAGCTCTCATTCTGCTCCCCTCAGACTGCTGAAGTTCCCCTACCGAACACTTGAGGGCAGTAGAAACACACCTCATCTTCAGTATTCCTCCTCCGGTCCTGGTCCTCATACTGCATTCAGGCCAGGCTGGTTGGCAAGCAGCAAGACTAATTATGATTGATTCAGAGATAACAGAATTAATATTGGAATAGCAGTTAAAGTATGAAACGTGGATTCAGTCAAAAGAGAGAAATTTCTTTTTACTCAGCTCTACATTGTCCTCTGCTGCCATAAATCACTTAGCAGGTCACAGTGAAATGAGGGAGAAAAACAAAGACGATTAGAAAAGTGGACGTGCAAAAGTGGATAGAAGCAATTCATTTTTGGATTGAAAATTTAAACATTAAATATACTTTTAATTTTGATTCAAATATGCTGAGAAACTAAGTTTGGTGGATTTTAAATTGGACTCTTTGACAGGTTCTTTACAAGAGTTGTTTCAAGAAACAATAGTGTGAGTAAAATCTCACAGTACACTTAACAAAAAAAAGAAATACAGCTCAGTCAGGTAAAACGGAGATAAAATGAAAGGAATTATTTCAACTTTGATCAGCTCTGTCTCCTGTTGCAATAAATTAGTTTTTAAAATGAGAGTCAGGGAAAGAAAAGTAGAAATTAAAAGCACACAACAATCTTTTCTTCAGTGTAAACAACATGGAAGTGATTCCTTTTTATAGGCAAGGCTGCTTCTGCACCAACCCAAACACATCTTGTTTTTGTAACTACACCGGTGTTGCATGAGATCATATTCTGCATTGCACTTCTACTTCCAGCCATGTGATTTATTCCACCACCCAACACAGCTCCGACAGACGCCGTATCTCCAAAGAGGCGAGGAAATTCTGGAATAAATGGGCGAACAGCTGAGAAGAAGATATGAAAATGTATCTTTTGTAGAGAGAGAGACAGAGAGAGATGAGGACTGTTGTCACCACCAATGCGAATGAATTCAAGGTGAAATAGAGGGCTGTGCATTGTCATATGGTCATTTCACTGATATACTTATCTCATGTTTTTCACTCTCTGCCCTATCTCTGTCTGTATGCCTTATTTACTAGGGTGAACCAGCTAGGGAGGTAGGAGGAGTGGTGGGTGGGAGGTATGTGTATATGTGTGTGTTTGTGTATTCACGGTGCAGAGGAGTCTGGTGTGCATATGATGAATGAGATAGTTAGGAAGCAGTGAATTTATGGCTGTGAATGCAGCCATCCATTCTGCCCTGCAGTCCCTGGCTGTCCTCAAGGGCATCATGCTCCTCCGGGTCCCATCTTAGGTGGCTCACTGGGGATACCACTACTGCTGCTGATGCTGCTGATGCTGCTGCTGCTGCTGCTGCTGCTGTTGAGGCAACACCTGAGTCGTCCAGGTAAACAGCTTGTGTTCATTGCTTACTCATTAGCAAGCAATGAACACAAGCTGTTAATGTAAATATAATAACAGGGAGGCCAAGAGGTGCCAGCGAGAGACTGCCTTTATTAATCAGGCCTCTCATTTGTCCTCTGTAGATCACCTTGAGCATTACAGTGCAGTTTGGCCTCTTATGTGGATGATATACAGTATGCCCAGCAGTAAGTCACAGGGTAAGAAGTGATTACTGTTGTGGGTTAAATAATTAATGATGAGTGAGTGTGTAATGTTACTAAAGGCACAATTATCATGTCACATCACATCAGCATTTGAACAGACCTAATATGGCCTCAAACTAAATGAAACAGGCCTTTTGTCTTTGCCTTTCAAAACAACCCACATTCGTGTTTTCTGATCTGACCATTACAAAAATAATTCTCTTTAGTTAGGTTTAGGCACAATTCAACTTGGTATGGGTTAGGGAAAGACTGTGGTTTGGACTAAAGATTGTTTTTATAAACTGCAGTTTCCCAGGTCAGGGACTGAAAAAGTGCTCAGAAAAAATGAAGATTTGAACAATCTACAGTTCAACATCTGCTGAGGAAGATCATGTGATATGATCAGAAACTATTGAAAAGCTACTAAATGGACTGATATTATTTAAGCAGCACTAATCAAATGACTGTGTGTATTGTAAAAGAGAATTATCACCCAATGCTGTGGTTCCCCTAAGCTCTACAGAGGGTTTTTGCTTCTTTTAACTTTGGTTGCAACTACTCAGATAACCACTGTGCACTGCCTGCCCAGAACCAAACAGCAGAGAGATTAAGTTGACAGCCAACTGGTGAACATTGCGAAGCATTTAGCAATGAAAGAGACAAATTTTTTCCTCAGGACTTGGAGAAGACCAGACCAGAGCTAAAAGCAGAGTGAATACCTGACTTTCATTCATCAAGTGGACAAACACACGACTCCTCAACAGCTTTATAAGGTGAAAATATGTCATTGTTGTGTTTATAGCTTGTTTCTCTGCCCCAAAGGGGACAAAAATAATAATAATAATTAATAACGCTTTAAGGTACAGTCATCATATTACATCACATATGATTACTCTGGATTCAACAAATCCAGTTTAAACAACAACATAATGCATACGACTGTTTCCTGATCTGTCACCACTGTGGTCAAATTTTGGTTAGCTTTAGGAAAAAATACAACTTGATCAAGTTTGGGGAAGAATTGTGGTCATATTTAGAAGAAAACAATGTTTAGTGTTGATGGGAGACGGGATGCGAACACTGCTCTCCCCTAAAAAGCTTTGTGTGCCCAACCTTCAACCCCGATACTCTCCCGAGGAGGTTTCATGCTAATTTGCCACAAGAGGTCCTTGTCAGGCAAATGTTAATTAAGTGTGCGTTGTGCATTTGAACAAATGATCAAGGCTTTTTGGAGAGGACAGTCTCATTGGATCAAATTGCATCGCTTTTTATCATATCATATTGTTTCATATGATACCTATAGTACTGTATTGTATTGCATCACTGCATTTCATCAAATCTTTAAAGACAGAATGAGTAGGATTTTCCTAAAAAAAACAAAAAAACAATGTAAAGATTCATACAAAAAGAATCCCTCTAAATCATCACTTATGACCCACTAGAAGTGTATGCGGTGTCTGTATCTACAGAGACTCTGCCCTCGAAAACTGCAATCTCCATGGTGACTTTAGTAACACTACCCAATCACATTGCACGACAAAATATGACTGTGTCCGTGACATAACTTAATTCTCCAGGTGTGCGACATGAAAGGAAAGTGTGGAATGACACCTTATTTTGTCAAAAATACGTCATTTCTGTTGAGCGACATTTATCAAAAGTGTCGAGCGGCCTACCATAAATTACCCTTAACGGTCAGGGGCCATGCACTCTGGTGTTGTTGAGCCGGGGAGGAGGGGCCAACTTTGAATGGTGTGTTTACAAACTGCAACTGACAAATCCTGCTAATTCTACCTGTAAATACGGTGTTCCAATCTATACTCATCTTAACTATTTTATTCTATTTGCTTTGTTCAAAAGTCTAGATGTCAAGTAATCAGCTTCTTCTTGTATCATATAGACATTTTCTGTGCAGTCACTGCTGCAGGCCCCCATCTGCCTACATCTGACTCAGTTTATTATTCGCAGGTGGTGAATCATCCTCTTTAAGGACGTGTATTCTCTGTATCTCAAAAAATAAAACCTTTTTTTTTCTATTATGCCCTCCGTACATGAGCATTTCGTTTACAAAGATTATGAAAATGCGTTTTGAAATAAAACACAGCCTTCCGAAACCCAAGGTTTTTTACTAAATATGTTAATAGTCTTCAGCATTCCTCTGAGCAATCCGGGGATTCAGGGCCATTACAGAATAAAAACCTTACTGCACATAAAATCTTATCTCAAAAGGCACCAATAGGGAAAGACCTATTTTCCAGCTTGGCATTCCTCCTTAACTTCATTGTCTTATCTTTGCTTTAGAATAATCAGCCATGGGTGCACTTGTTGCTGTTTTGGCATTTACTGTATTTTGCAACAGTTATTGTAGAAATTAGTTGATGCTTTTATCAAGTTACACAGTGAGTTATACAGCTATACAGTTAGACTGACAGTGGATACACAGAAATTGAACCTTATGTTAACTGTCTCTAACCACTTAGCTGCACAGAGTAGAGCTGCTGAATCTATTTGTGGTAAGATTTTTCAGTTAGGATGCCTGTGTAATTTGGCCTCTCAACACTTTCAAGACTTTGCAAAATGACATCACTTCCAAATTACATCATCCTGCCTTTATGGGCAAAATAAACATATAAATGTCGCAGGCCATTGAAGTCGATGAGCACTTTGACTTTGTGTCTGATGAGAGTGAAGAACACTTGTGGTCTCGGGGCCCAGCTTGACTAGATGTGTGCACGTACGTGCATGCCAGCAAGCACGACTGGAAGGATGTTAGTGTTCTGGGGTGCATGTCTGTACTTTTATGTGTTTTTATGGAAGTGTGTCAGTGTATATGTATTTGTGTGTGTTTGACAGAGAGAGAGAGAGAGGTAGCAGCTGTAGGAGCCGGGGGGCCCCAGGGCTCTAGAAGACGTCAGACCCAGCTGGACGCCTCCAGGGGAGGTCAGGATGTGTTGACAGCTTCCTGAGGCAGATGAGAGAACAGAAGTGGCTCTGCCTCTCATCTCCAGTTTATGTGGATGCCTCTGAAGATGGCACAACACAGCACATCAGATTTCTCTGTAATTAACACTTTTCAAGGGTTTGTTGAGGGGTCGGTGTGTCTGATGTGTGGGCACGTGTCATCAATTCATGTAAAAATGGCTGAATTTATTTGTGTGTGTATGCAGAACAGATGTGCTTCCTTACACCCTCCATGTTAATGACATTCATAGAACAATGCCCTCTGCATTCATGCTTGCATGTGAAAGTTACAAAATGGACAGCACTGCTATCAAAAAATCATTAAGGGGGGCCTTTTATGCCAATTTTCAGCTCTACTTTTTTATTTCTGGACCCCACTAGAGTAGCTTTGCATGATTCACAGTTCAAAATACTCCTCATTCATCTTATACTGGCCCTTAATGCAGCCCTAACAGGTAGTCTTAGCTCCTGTCTCTTTAAGGCCCCCAAAGCCGGTGCTTTTTGCTCACAAGGATTACTTCTACATACATAGGGTAGTTTGGTACAGGTTAACATTGGAGATGATGATGCTGGTAGTTTTCCAGTCACCACTGATCTGCCACAGCCAACATGCCACTCTAAAATCATCACCCCGGTCAAGACCATAGGTTATACCTTATATCAGCTCAGGTCCTACTCACAATCGTATGGCACATGAATATACATGCATACATACTTCCGAGTCAGCTTATATTTCTATATATTATTCATGTATTCTTGAGTATGAGTCCATGGAGCACCTAGCCCATTATCATAGTCTATAAAGGACCAGTGTGTAAGATTTAGGGGGATCTATTGGCAGAAATGGAATATAATATTTATAAGTATGTTTTAATTGTGGTTTTGGGACCTTAAAATGAGCCCTTCATATCGACATAGGAAGTGGGTCCTCTTCCACGGAGCCTGCCATGTTGCACCACTATATTTCTACAGTAGCCCAGTACGGACTAAAGAGGAACTTTCGTGTTTTTCGTGAGTTTCACAGTCACCGTAGGCTCTCTTACATGCTTGAAAGGGGAGGGGGAGGGAAAGAGTATTCAGTTGGTTGCAATCTGCAACCTCACTTCTGGATGCCACTAAAACCTACACACTGGTCCTTTAAGGGTTGAGGCTGCACTCTCCATCAATAATAAGTCCAAGAAGTCCTTCAGCCAGTTATGTTTATTATAGCAGTCCGGTTTACAGATTTTCCTGTTCATAAGTGTTGTCCTTTTTACAGTGAGAAAGGCTAGTGCGACAATATGTTGTGTAGTTCTTGTGTGTATATTTTCCACTCTATTTTCCCAATATGCATACAACATGACATTGAGGAATATGAACATTCATTATCATCTGTAAAACATCAATTACCTCAGTCCAGAATCTTTCTACGATTGGACAGAACCACAGCAAGTGCATGAGTGTGCCAATCCTACCGCAGCCATGCCAGCACAATTCAGAAGCATTTGGGTCCATTTTTTTTAACTTATGTGGTATAATATAAGCCCTATGTGTGACCTTCATTTGGATAATTTTATATCTCACACAGTTGGAAATAGATGTTGAAGACTTCAATATTGAGTCCCATTGATCCGCAGTGAGGGGTGAACCAATGTCTTGTTCCCATTGTAATTTGGTGGGCATAGTGCTGTCAGGGAGGGATAGACTTAATAACTTACATATAGCTGAGACAGTTCCTCGCCCAGTAGTAGCATCCCTCAGTTCGCCATCAAGGACACTTCTAGATCCCAGTATGATTCCTTTAGATGTGATTTTTTTAAAGATAGATATCAGCTGTAAGTGTTGAAGGAATGCAGAATCATTCAGACCAAATTGCATTTTCAGCTGATAGAATGGTATAATATCTCCGTCCCTTATAACTTGTCCAGTCTGAGTGATATTTTTGTGTTGCCAAGTGCTCTTTGCCAGTGTTATATTGCCTGCAGTAGATTATTTCATATTAGACATGCCATTAATGAATTTGTGTATGCCTTTGCAATTTTACAAGAAATATCAATTAGCTGATTATCTATGTTAGCATTATATTAGGGGAGGTATCGTAATGACATTATAGAGATCGATTTGTTGTATTCAAATATGATCAAATATGAATATGATCCAGCCACTCCCAGCTACCTACTGCATATTGATTCTTTGTATAGCCATAACAGTGGGAATCTTGCATTGTATGCTAAATAGTAAAGATGAGCATTAGGAACACCCAGACCACCCTTGTTTATGGGCATGGTCAATTTTTTATGGTTGATTCTAGGCTTCTTCTAAAAATATTTTTAAAAAAATCATCTTTATCACCTCTGCTCTACCCTACAGTGATAAAGGTAGGACTGTCCATCTCCTTATATCCTCACTAATTACTTTTAAAATGCTAGGGCCATTTAAGTTGAATATCTTGCTTATTCCAAGGTACCTCATACCTTGAGGTTTCCAGAGCCAAGGTGGGCTGCAAAGGTGTATTGGTTAAGAGGGATAACTTCACTTTTACTGCGATTGATCTTGTATCCAGAAGTTAACCCAGTGGTTCTATGAGTTTTAACAAGTGTGGTATTGAGTGAGTTGGGTTAGATAATGTTAATAAAATATCATCAGCATTTAGAATGGCTTTGAAATCATATCCGTTCAGATTAATACCAGTTTTATTTTGATTGGTTTGAATGACACAAGCCAGTGGTTCTGGTGCTAAAATGAAAATGGCTGGTGAGACAGGACAGCCCTACCTTGTGGATCTGAAAAGTTGGAGGGAATGAGATATTATACCATTTGTTTTATCACAAGCAGTTGGTCCATGATATAGTCCTTGATCCACTGCATACCTGTCGGCCCAAAACCAAATTTAGATAGTACATGAAATAAAAAGGCTGCTCTATCCGATCAAAAGCTTTTTCAGCATCCAGTAATATTGCTACCGCTGGATGCTGAAAAGTAGAGACTCTGTACATCACATGAAGCAGACTCCTCATATTGTTAGAGGCCAGGTGGCCTTGAATGAAGCCCACCTGGTCCAGATGTACTGAAGATGGGATTACCTTCTCCAGGTGCATCACAAGGATCTTGGCAAGCAATTTATAATCATTATTTAAAAGACTTAATAATCAGAAATTGCTCATTTGAATGTGATCCTTGCCCAGCTTTGGAATTAGAGAAATGATAGCAGATTACATAGTCATTGGCATTGACTGGTCGGAGATAATATTATTGAAAATCATGGTGAGAAGTGGAGCCAATATGTTCTGGAAGCAGGGCACAAAATTAGCACCAGCCACCAGCCAAATGCTGGTAAAATATGCAAGTGGCTGGTATTTTTGCTTCACTCACCTGCCAAAAAAACTATGGTAATCTATTGAGTGGTAAAATTTGAACATTCATTAGCCATTTGGCTGGTGGGCAAAAAAGTTGATTTCGCACCCTGCCTGGAAGCTTTTATAAAACTCTATGCTGTATCCATCATCACCTGGTGTTTTCCCAGTTGAGAGAACATTAATGGGAGATTTTACTTGTTTCCAGAACATGTCTCTAGTGTCTCCTTTTCATTCATCTTTAGGGTGGGTAGAGGTCATTAAAATGGTATCCATGTCCTCATTATTGGCATGGCATTCAGATTTATATAAATGAGAGTAAAAGAGAGTGCAAAGGCTAGATTAATTTGTTTTTGTTCACATGCCACGGTCCCATTACAACTGTATATCGCTGGAATAGAATGTTTATTTTCCATTTGTTTTAGTCAGAGTGTTAGCATTTTTCCAGCCTTGTCTCCAGATTCGAAATATTTCTCGCATTTTTGATACAGAGCAAATGATGCCTCCTCATGTAAGATTGCTCGCAAGTCCGATCTTATCAGTAAAAGTGAATTCCTGAGTCCAGGGTTTTTTGGGTCAAGCATGTGCTTCTAAAATCTTAAGTTCAGTCATTAGATTTCTTTTTTGTCTAGCATTTTCTTCTTTTTTTGCATTGGAATAGTCTATTATCCCCTCTCTGCATATGGCTTTTAAAGCTTCCCATACTATTTGGACACATAGACCTGAGTTTAGATTAATGGCAATAAATTCAGACATTTCCTCTCTTATTTTAGAGAAATTCTTCATCTTTCAAAAGAGAGTTATTGAATCTCTATTGTTTTGTCTTGTGTATATTGACTAGAGGAGAGAAAATAACTGATGGAGGTGCATGGTCAGATATAATAGTACTATGTGCCTGAAAATCACAAACACATTCTCCATTAGAGCTTTTGATATGAACAGATAGTCTATTCATGAATATGAATTATGAACCTTGGAATAAAGGGTATATTCGTGTGTGTGGGGTTAGATAGGCACCAAATATCAGTCAATGGCAATGTACTTTTTAGTTCGTTAAAAGCTGCAGAAAGAGCTCCATCTGATGGAAGGGGGCGGCTTGAACGCTGGGGTCACGGTGGGGTCACTGACCATATATAATTCTCCTCCCATCAGAATGGGATCTCCAGTAAACTTTGATAAAAGTACATTCAGGAATGATAAAAATACAACTTGCCCAGAGTTGGGTGCATAAATGTTAACAAGGATACACGTTTTGATTTTGTAAAAAACCTGAGACTGGGATATATCTCCCATCCTTGTCAGCTATTTGTTCTATTAATTTAAAAGAAATTCTCTTTGCGATCAGGATGCTGACACCCCTAGCTGCTCCGCTGCCTGGGGCTGAGAATACTTGTCCAACCCACTTCTGTTTTAATTTAGGTATTTCAGCCTCTTTAAGGTGTACCTCTTGTAGCATTGCCAAACTGCATGCTAATGATTTCAAATGTGAGATGATCTTATAGCATTTGACCTTATTTGGAACCCCATTTATGTTTCAAGATATCGATTTCATTGTGTTAGGACCCATATGTATTCAAACCGAATATATTCATCAGTGTAGGAACCTTGCCTGAGAGCATAACATTAATATTCTGTACTAAGGGGCGGGTTACACATAATAAACAAATAACATGCAAGATGCCACAAGGCAAATACACACAGAACAAAAAAGAGACCGATACCATATCCTTCTCTTATCCATGAGCAAACACGCATGGGTGCAGTTATCTGCAATATTCAGACCTTTTAAAGGGAGATGGGTCATTCAGCTCTGAATGAGCTCTTCTGGTCACTCTCTTCTCCAGCTGCAACATTAAAGTGATATTACTATATTAGTAATATTACTAATTATAATCAAAATGTTTTGTTTTGTGTTCACAGGTCAATTGAATACAAAAATTCAGGGCCATACGGATCAGACACAAGTAAGCAGTCGATTCAGGTAGACGTAAAAGTGGCCAAGGGCGGGTAGTCTTGCTCTTTTTTGAGCTCTGTCAGTCCATTGGGGAGGACGTCTTGCTACTCATGCGATATCCGACCGTATCGAGACTAGCGACATGGCATTGAGGGCCATGGAATCGATTGCGAGTTTGCCTGACACTGGGTTGTTGTCCATGCTGGGTGGGGACCGAGTTGCGGAGGATGCAGAGTCTGCAGAGATAGTGGTGAATCAATGCCAGAGACTCAACGTTACCCTGAGTGATTACAGGAGAGAGAAACTCAAGAGAAAACTCTCCACAGATTCTGTTGCACAGGTGGGTCTGAACATTAAGAGGCGGCTCCTTCAACGATTAGAGGTGACCAACCACGAGTTTGTGCAGACAGTGGGCAGGTGATCATCTACGATGGACCGTCTGAACTCTAATATCAAGCTGCTAGTGCAGCATATTGTGGGTTCAGGTACTACTCATTATATGACTCCACGCTCACCGCACACCACTCACCAGAACACCTATTCATACATACACATGCCCACAAGAAGGCCCCTCCAATTCAGCTACGCATGGTGAGCACAGCAGTTCACTTGCACTGAACTGAGGATACAGAGACTATACACATCTACAAATGACCAAATATCTCCTCTGGCTGTAGTTCACACTTCAAAGCAGCATTCATGTTTGTGCCTTACTTAGCCTACATTCACACCTTTTGAATCCTTCTGTGTTTTGCTCTTTTATGCATGTTTATAGTTATTTGATACACATGTATACAAAGTTTTTGTCATATTTGTTTTTGTCACACTTTATATTGGACACTTGTTTTCATATCTCTATATAGTTGTTTTTTATTTGCTATTATATGTCACAGATACCAGGGCTGGTACTAAGACAACAGATAATAATTTTTCCTGAAAACAGGACAAATATGATGAGGCAGGGAAATGTGACTGTTCTTCATAGAATACTCCCGTATAATGCTATTCTTAATAAAACATACTCCAAATTCACATTTGATGCTTATAGCTTGCATACACATGTACTCTTTTAGTTGGGCTTTACACCAAAATCACTTTTTCTCTTTAACGTGTTATTACTATACCAAGTTACATACTTGAAGTAGATTTTGCTGATAATACTTACATACATTTCCTTAAGTAACGTTTTGAATACAGGTTGTTTACTTGCAGTGGAGTATTTTCACAGTGTGGTACTAGTATTTTTACCTAGGTAAAGGATCTGAATACTTCTTCCACCACTGCAAATGGCTGAACACACTAACAGCAGGCTAACCAAGGCTATCATATTTTAGCAAACTTTAAAACATTGATGCATCAAACAAATCCATTATCCACACACACACACACACACACACACACACACACACACACACACACACTGTTTCCTTTTCTTACAGTCACATAAAACTGATTTGAGCATCTTTCTAAAGAAATAAAATGATGCTCAAATCAGTTTTGTGTGACTAAAAAGTAAATAGAAGTTTTCTAGTATATGGTTATTTTTACTTCCAATTGTACTTTCTATAATAAAAGGTCTTGTTTGATACTTAACCTAACATCTTCCTCTATCTTGATCACATATGCACTGTCACTCAAGGATGAACTTAGTAAAAAAAAAAAAAAAAAATCAAACGCAGTTACAAACATGATTTTATTCACAGTAGCCACAAATAAAGATACTCCAATACAACTAGGCTGCTACTAGGGTTATTATAGCCAAGGTCTTGCTCTATCTCTCTCTCACACACATCAAATTTACTTAAAAAAATTAAGAATTTTGGTCAACACACATCTCACTCGTTTCCTCTCTCCTCGTTCTTCACAAACTAGTAGCTCTGTTAGGTGGTTGGGAGTCCCTGTTGTACTCTAGAGTAGCATTTATGTTTTGTTCGTTTATAGTTTCTTTGTGAACTTCACAATAGTTGTGCTGAGCAAAACAAGCATAGGTAACAAAAGGAGAATCCTCCATGTTTATGTCAATTGTCCTAAAAGCCGCAAACCATGCCTTCAAACATCCTAATGAACACTCGATTACCATGTGAGCCTTGCAAAGTGATAGCCCATAACACTGCTCCTGTGGAATAACTCCACCATTTGGGGTATTCTTTCATGAGGTACCTCATCAGGGGATAGACTGGATCACCCAGAAGAAGCAAAGGGACAAGGTACATTAAAAGAATGTTTCCCTTTCCTGTAGATGTAGGGTTATTTTACTTTGATGTGTGTGCAGTCAATGTCTCCCAAGCATTGTGGCATACCGTGTGTTTGGTAGAAGTTGACAAGAAGATCCTTCACTTTGGGTTTTGTGCTCAGTGAAGATGGTGATGGCCTTACAGACTTGTCAGATCATGACTGAAACAACTTGCTGGGATAGTCCAAATGCATCAGCGTTTTTTCAGTCTTCCCTCGTCACTCAGGTAATACAACGTGCATGCTACCTTTGTAAGTACACCCACAGGCGCCCTCATTTTTGTTGTTGCTCCTTCCACATACAGACGTAGTTTTTCACTGAGGTGCATCAGGGCTGATCTGGACATTCAAAGTTTTCTTCAGGTTCCTCAGGAACCACAAGTTGCACTGGTTCTTCCTGGCCTCACCCAAAACCAACACCCCATGTAGGGTTGATAACGCTGCTGGACACGGGTATTGTCACAAATCACTCAAATAATAGCTGTGCAGGTAGGCAGTAGTGGCATTATAAAAGGTGGAATTTAACAGCACAACAGCTGCTAGCATAAACGCTTGTAATTCGTTATCTATGTTGAATGAACCACTGGTAGTCAAAGCTGATGTTTGTTTTCTTCCGGAAAGTGTAATAGAGGCATGACAAATCAGGGAAGGGCACGTCATGACTGATAAGACCCAAACAGGAAGTAAATGTGGGTGTCTGCTTCATCGTTTCCAAAAGTATCTGTTTCTGCCCGTCCAGTCTAAAATGCAACCCCGAAACCCTGCAACTAAAACGGGGTCCGCAGCATTTTCGAATGTCTCCGTTTTAGGTTTTTGAAAACACCAGAGTAGTGTGGATGCTAGGCGTAATCGTAGCAAAAGTTAAAACAAAAAACATATTAGTGTGGATGTGGCCTCATATTGATTAAGTATATTAGTCAGTGTAGTTTGTCTGATACCCCTTCTCCCCAAGACCCCCCAAATTTCACACCCTGCCTGTATGATGATTTCACTTTGAGTAAGCATGTGCATGTCTCTCTCTCATGCTGCCGCAGCATTTCACCCATCTATGAGAGACAAAACAAAAATACAATCCATTAATTGAAAAAAAAACAAACAAACATGAAGGTAAAAAGGCAGGTGGAACATCTGCACACATACAGGTGAATTCACATTCTTCTAGGCATTTTCACAATGTTTTAGTAACCAAAATAATCCACTACAGACTTTACCATTGTGCTGATAGGTGTATGTTCTA
The DNA here is from genome assembly GCF_914725855.1 of Thunnus albacares. Lineage (NCBI taxonomy): Eukaryota > Metazoa > Chordata > Actinopteri > Scombriformes > Scombridae > Thunnus > Thunnus albacares. The sequence continues at coordinate 9,120,955 of NC_058108.1, read as the reverse complement.
CCTGACATAGATTTCGGCACATTTTGGAGAGGATCAGATTCTCATCCTTGGGTTGCAAAACAAGAGAGGAAACATCTGTGTAACTTAAAGCTAGCTTGTTAACAGTTAGCTAACGTTAGCTAGCCAGTATATTTCATCCAATGTTTCATGTCACATGATATGGGGCACATGTTATGACATTCTAATGTTAGCATGACTGAATAGTGGAAATTAAAAGTAGTAACCTACATTATTTGTACAAAATTAACGTAACTCACTCTCTCTCAAAACTCATGAACATGCACTCAGAGTACGGGCTGAGAGGGTCATGGAGCTCACCAAAGCGTGCACTGCTACGTCCTGCAAAACCACGCCCATCTGGGTGAAATACCAAGTTTTTAGGGAGTCCCCCCAGGTTTTATCCCTTGGTTTAATTACCTTCGCCACTGAAGCAGCTGGGTAATGCCAGACATCATTACCTCGCCTCTCTCAGAATCACTCAATCCCTCTCTCACAAAGAGATCTACCCACCATCGGCACCACTGGCCCTCATCATTCGTAGCCTCCAGCTGCAAAGGTCAAAGGCAGCTGTGATCCAGGCAGCCATCCCACGATAGGTGCCTTCCTCTTCGCTTGGCAGGCTCCATATTGATTTGATTAGTTGCTAATTAAAACTTGGCAGGCTGGGCCGGGCACAAAGGAGATCGCTCAATTAGCGGGGTGTCAGAGAATCTAATTGTCTCTCTTTCACCCTCTCACTCTGTCTTTCTCCCTCTGCCTTCCTGCTCTATCACACATCTCCATTCTGTTTAATGAGTATAAAGGATGAGTGAAAAGGGAGGGAGGATAACTCTCTGAGGCAAGCGACTGAGCACGCTCAAGGAGCTAAAAGCATCCAGCCCTGTAATCCTTAAACTAATCTTTGCTTAAAGATGCAGTTTGTAAGTTGTAAAGAATGCGCCGCCTGCCAGTGGACATTTGTTTGGGCATGTTGCCTACAGCACGCCTTGATGCCTGCTACCTTCTCTTCGTCTGGCAAGACATCCGAGTAACACACAAGCTGTTGCAGTTTTGGTGGTGCGCCTCTGGGAGAAGGAGTTATGAGCTCCAAGATCCTCTCTTTGTGTCTGTCAAGACACCAGATTTTCAAAGCACTGTTGACGGGAATAGTGTTCCATTACAAAGGCTGTTGTCACGAAGGAGTTTCATGTGTTGATCCTGCTCATTTCATGATGACATATGAGATATTTTTCTGAACTTACATCTTTTAAACTGCATCTCTGAGGAAACATCTCTTTTAGAGTAACAGGCTTCTGCTCCAGGTAGTGATGTTACACTAGGAGCAGACTACTTGACACTGTAGTGACCTTTCAAAGCAAAAGAATAGCGCCAAAAATCACATCACCACCCCAAACTAGGCCGCGTTGCGTCACACTCATATCAGAGAGGTGCGGTGCTGGTTTTGAATATGGGGTGTGCCTCTCAATCTGCCACGATATTTAAAAAAACGGAGCTGTAGACTCTGTTTTAAAACTGATCCATTTTAATAATATAGACTTTATTGAATAAATAAACAATAAAGAAAGCAGTAAGGCCACTTATAATCTGACTAATTGTTTCATCTTGGCCTCATTTAATTCAGCCATACAAGTGCAATAACAATAGTTGCCCAGCAGATGTCGCCATTTTGACTGTATCAAATGCTTTGAAACAGTGAACCATTTTCAATGCAGTTGTTTCATATTGATTCAGTGCTTCAGAAAGCATCCCCAGAAGAGTCCCCCATCACTGGTTCCAGGTCCTTTTGGGTTTGAACGTGCTCCTTGCTGAATTCATTCTTTGATCCAAATGACTGACTGTCTGCTCTCTTAGATCCTGGTCTGTCTCTGTCTGCAGCCTACAGAGAGGAGATGACAAGAGAAGGGAGGTAAAATCTATAATAACATTTGTTGCTGCAGTTGCTACAGGTGGACACATTTTAGCACATATAGGCTCCATCAACTTTTTAAATGTTTCCTCTAATTCGTTCATTTTGTAAACCACATACAGTCGAATATAAGATGCAGAGAAGAACACAAGAGGGATGTATAACCGAGACTATTTGTTTATGTTGTTATCAGTTAGCAGCAGGAGTCTTGGCTTTTCTGATTCTTCTTTGCTTCTAGCGGCTCCGCGTCTCCAGAGTCAGCTCCCACATGGACCTCGGCTTTTCAATCAGCTCCCCACCAGCTTAACGGGGAAGTTACCATTGTCAAAACAGATTTAGATACTGTATGTGACTCTAATACATGTTGACATATGCAGGCACACACATGCTCACAGGCGATGACTTCCATAGGAAGAAAAGCTGTTAGAGATTTCCACACGGATAAGGAGAAATTCTGGAGACTATGTTAAAAGAATGAGCCTCAGAGAGCAAAAAGTAGCTGATTTTTAAAATAAATGGTCCACCATATCTGGTTTATGTAACATATGAATTTCATTTTGCTCTCTTTACAAGCCTGTAAGGCTGCAAATGAAGAACACCTCCCAAACTCACACCCACACAAATACATAACAGCTTTCCTAAATGTCCGTATTGTTAAGCTTGGCTGTCATCATCCTCCTGCTCCTGGCAAACTGGACAGGGCCTGCATTCATTAGTCAACTTCATACTCTTATATAATATTTACAAGCAGCAGTTTATGTGACTGCAGAGACCGGGTGCTTCCAGTGATGCTTGGTCGGGGCCCTTACTGCAGGAGAGCTGGCTAACCTCGAACCTGATTGACTGTGGCTTTTATGCTGTTCCTCCATTTACAGTACGGCAGTGCAAGCTAAAATGTCAGCACTTGCCAGCTGCGGGTGCCAATGGCAATCGCTCATAGACTGGCACTGATTAGCTTTGAATAAGCCTGAGTGGCAACCTGGTCTGTGGTGTACATAGTAGGCCATTGTCTGATGGCTGGATGCACACTAGGAGGATATCCCCTTGACATGCATGGATAATGTGAACAGATTAGTCCTATCATTCATACAAAAGGACTCAGATTATGCTACTGCCATGTAGAGCTGAGGGCAATATACCCATACTGTCTTATGAGACTATCTGGCATCCTGGTTAGTGTAATATTGAGATGTAGCATAAATGTAATGTTTTCTTATCTTAAAGGCCCTATAAAATGATTTTTTTCAGTCAGCTTCTTGCTCTGAGCAATGGGCTCCTACATAAATACATTTTTCTGCCAAAGTCTGAACAATTTCATGAGAGAGATTTCGTGTCTTCGTCTGTGGTACTCTCATGGGTTTGAAATGGGTGGGGCTCAGTTGGAAAAGTGACATCACATACTTCCTTGTCTGGGTTTTTGGCTCTTTTTCTTTTATTTATTTTTTCTTTTTTTCTTTACAATCTTTAACTATGATTGTTGCTTATTTAGTCTTTACTAATCAATTTTATAAAGAAATATTTACAATTTGAGATCAAGTTTTAAAGGGCTTAGATGACCATAATTAGACCTGTTGCTGCTGTATAAAACCAATAATGTTTCAAAAATGTATTGTGTGCTAATCATGAGCTCTGCTATGAAAAAGATTTGTTGTTAAACCATTGCATCACAAAAGATCAGTTCACCCACATTACAAATCTAGTCATTCTAGTCAATCTAGTATCTAGTCATTCAAATATCTTGGGTTTTATTTGAAATGTCTGCCCTTCAGATTTTGGCCTTCACCCCAAAACAGCTGAGATGAATGGAATTCAGTTTCTTTTGCTCACTGCATTGAAAAAACAAATCCACAGCAACATCTGTTCTTAGAAACAATGTCTCCTTTACTCTGGATAATCCCCAGAACATGCCATCGTCAAGTTTCACTGAACTATTTCCTTAGCAGAAAGCGGTTCCAATGAACACTGTCCACAGTGAGATCGTTTTCTCTTTTCTTTTCTATTTTAGGCCAGTTGTGTGTAAATGTAATGAATCATAAAAACAGAGATCAGAACACAGGCTCTGTAATGTCATTTATCTTAGTTCAAAAATACAATCTCTAAGAAAGTCAGAGTGCGTGACAGGGAACAAAAGGACATGTGAAAGGGACAAGGAGTCTATGGGTGTAATGGAGATAGTATGAGAAACGGCGAGCCACATACAGAAAGAGAAACTGATAACCCACACAGACTGTGTGTGTGCGTGCGCATGTGCGTCAGGTGACAGAGAAGGATGGGGACATGGGCAGGTCCTGGTAATGAAGGACTGATAAGTCCCTATTTCCTGGGCTTGGGTTAATTGTGCCTACAGATAAAGGGTAATAAATTGTCATGGGGTAATGGCAGGAGCCTGGGCTTGGCCCTGTTGCACATTCATCATGACTGGCTGGGCCTGTGAGCCGGGAGAGCAGACAGGATTGAAGGACTGGTACAGCCTGGTGGGGGGGAGAAAGCAGGGAGAGGAAAGCTCAGAGGGCTGGAAGATGATATGTTGGTCTGTCTCACAGGGCTTCTGTAGCTCACTGTGAAATGTTGGAACACGGACTAAGAGAGTGGGAAGTGCAGACATTTTTAGGGCAGTGGCTCAATTTTTTAAAAGAATGGGCACCTCTCGCCTACCGTATATTGTCCCCATGTTCCTGATGTTGGCACACTATATGAAATTGTATGCCCAAACAAACAAATACACACACATACACATGCTTGTGTGCATGGGGAGGAAACACTGATTTGATGATGCACACATAGAATATGAATGCCCATTTCATTCTTATGTTAGAAATGCACCTTTTGTCAAAACTACATCCAACTTGAACAAAACATATGGAGGCAATCATACTCATTAGGTATACTAGACCTGGATGTTGGATATTTCAGTATTCATTCAGCTGTTGGCTGACTGCTGCTTTGAAACCACTTTTCAAAAGAACTACTTCCCTTTGCTGCCTCCTGCAGCTTTCTCTCCCTCTGTATCTGTCGCCTCTTTGAAGAGGGCATTGTCGCTGTAATGTGCGACACTCAATACGAACATGATTGAACATTTACAAAACTGCCAACTTGCTTCCAGGTAGATATCAAATAACATAACTATCCTACAGATTATAAAGGTCCATATTAGAAGGAAATCAGTAGTACTTTCCTAAAGATGTGTGTGTTTGTGTGTCTGTTTTATATTTTCATCAGTAAATTCAATCAAAATCAATAAATAAATCAATTAAATTAACTAATTAGATTAAATTAAGAATATTAAATCAAAGTAAACTAAATTGAATTGAGAAAAATAAACGATACTAAAATAAACAGGAAAATAAAATAAGATTGATAAAATTAAACAAAATCAAATAATGAAATAATATTAAATAAATAGAATAAAATCTTGATAAATTAAATTCAAAATAAGATTAAACCAAGAAAAATAAATTATATTAAATGAATTAAATAAATTAAATTATTCAAATTAAATGGTTCCAGGTGCAACAGAGTGCAGTCATACACTGTGTTTAAGCCTAGTTACTCTTTAAGTATTCCTAATCTTGTCACTTTTCCAGACACTGCTTGAGACTTCTCTCTAATGTGGAGTCTGAATTCAAATCATTTTACTGGCACAATGAAGTCACACACTGGTTTTGTCCTGCTTTTGCTGTTGCAGAGATGTATTCACAGCATGACAACACGACACATGGTGCGACTGGTACAAAATAGAAAGCAATACACTACAACATGTTTATCTGTAGAGAATCGGTTGTAGCTTACTAGTTACTCTCATCTAGGATGTGATTGGTGTGTGTATTTAGGCAGCGGTATGTTTGCAGCTGCAGGGAAGGATAATAGGTATCTATCAGTTCACAGGATGCCATATAATGATGTCGCTGGAAACCTTGTGCTTCCAGTTTCTGTAATTGTTTTCAGGTTTTCACATGCTGTAGGATTTCTTGTAAGGAATTTATGCGACCAGCTGTGATCATTAAACATTTGCAAGGCTCATTTAATGTCAAAAATGCATTTTCATCCAGCTCGGGCTGATTCTGAGTTGCTGAAAAGTTGATTTTTGGAGACAATGATTAGGAGCTACGCTTGTATCACATGTGCTGATAGATGATAAATATATTCAGAGCAAACAGTCACGCGTGGCTTCAGTGAGATGCAGTTCATCACGTAAAGAAACAATTCACAGTGCATGTTTAGTGGGACTCTATGTGCCACCTTGCCAGCATGACAGATCACTTCTTCACACTGAGAGATTGTGGTAGTTGGAAGTTGGTGCAACAGCTGAGGAATGATGCATCTCACACATTATACAGCAGAGCTGCTCCCACGGAGGAAGTTGATGTCCCCACCATGCGATGATGACACTCAGTGCGGCGTGACATATGATGTGTGTACAAACAGTAAGCACAAGGGCTGGGCCGTCGTTCCTTCTGACTGTTTTATGTGGGTCATACGCGGAGCACTGGGGCGCAGCGGGGGAGAAAGGACGTTTTTCATACAACCCATAAAGGAAGGAAAAACAATGCCCTTGAGATGTGACTTCTCCTCTCACAGGAAATCACCACGCAGAGTTATGTGGTACACGTCCATGACATTGAACCTATGAGACGAGTTGTGCTCTTATGTATTTTCTACCCATGCATTTAGTTACATTTTCCCCTCTTACTGCTCATTGAATCTCATTTCACTAACCAGGAATGTTACGAGAGTCATTTAACAAGGAGGAAAATGGTGTGTAAAGCAAAAGCTTTAGATTTTCCTGTCATATGGTTTGTATTTCTCCCCAGGGAATGAAACAGGGCTAGGAGAAACTGATATGTGATACGCTGTGATCACAACTTCACTTTCATCACTTGGACTGTGACTATCAAAAAATGGTCAGGAAAATGTGGTCATGTAAGGGATTTTGAAAAGAAGCAGTTCCTGAAAAATGGAGAAGAGAAGAGAATCTGAAAATAATCAAAAACAAAAAAAGGAAAGAGAAAATAAAAGAAAAGACACGTGAGAGAATAGAGACATAAGCAGAAAAAAAGACAAAATAATTTAAGAAAAAGGTCTGGTCACACCAGCATTTACAACGGTGAGATTTTTCAGTAAAATCTATTTCATAGGAATCGCCTTGATTAGTGGATTCGCTCACCCAAGTTATTCATGATGAGTTCAAATTAAGTGAACTTCACTAACTTTTGAGGGGATAGAGAGCCAGAGAGTCCTCAGTTTTATTTAACCCTCCTCTGTTGGAGTAGAAACTGCTCTATAAAAGCAGAATGGTTTGCAGACAGTTGAAACAGGAGTGGATGATAAAAATTGTTTGAATGGACTGTGTGAACTTATTGTCCTAGTTAGTGACCGAGCTAGCTATCTTGCTAACTAACTGACGGTAGTGAGATCCCCTGCTCTTGATTTTTTGTCTATATTTTACCCCATTACCCCATAAAACCCCATTAAAAGATCAAAGGCCAAAGTCTACTACAGCTATTGCATTAGGTGACATGTTTCTTCACGAACACAGACACTTATTTAAAAAGATCCCACAAACACCTTCCTGTTGCTCTAAATACTCACCAGCGCACACAATCCTTGGCTGAAAATAGTCCCTAATAAATGCACGATTTACTCCTGTTTGTGTACAGTTTGCTAAAAACTACAGCGCCCGGCTGTTTTAGGAAATTATTAAGCCTTTTTTTGAAACTGAAAGTAAATATTTGTGTCCTGCTTTTAAAGATATTTTATTCAAGAGGAATGAATTGGCTTTGGGTGCCACAGCAGAAAGGGGTAAACCATAAAATGCTCACTTTTTCTAAGTAATATGACTAATATGATGAGAGAAGAGAAAAGAAGAGAAGAGAAGCTGAAACATAAGATGAGAATCGGTTGTTTTGGACAAAAAAAAAAACCCCAGCTTGACTGAAGGGAAAGAGAATTTCACAGTACGGAGGAGATGACAGTAGATATCAAGGGAAGGAGGAGATAAAGTTAAAAAAAGAAAGCGAGAAGATGGAGAACCAATGAATGCTCAAATTCATTCGTTCTCTGCCTCTCTCTACCTGGTTGCGCGCACCTTCTCTCCACTCCACCAGTCAGTGTTCACAGCTATAAATCTTGGAGTGACATTTTGGCCGGCGAGTCTCACGTAAACACGGCCGGTGAAATGTCAGTGCGGAAGGCAGACAAGCCTGACTTAAGAAGAGGGAGAGTAGAGGCAGTAATGTCACCACACTTTAACACACCCGCCATCAGTCTTCATGACATTTAAGAGATCTATCGCTCGATCCTTCTGGCCGCAGCACGCAAAGGAAAAAAGTTTGGAGAGCATGCTGCGAGGACCTGAGTTAGGGGATTTCAATAGTTTGATCTGATCACAAACAACACACATTCCTCTCACTTATGTGTAAATGTTTACAGTCAGCAGCTTTCCTAAAGATACGCGCTCTGGATGGTAAACCCATGATGCATTTTTACAACCGTTTTTTTTTTTTAACAACCCTCTCCCTAATCCAAGCAGGTCATTCGAGAACACATTCCTCACACACGCTCATGTTGTTTTGTCTTTCGATCGTCAGCCTCCCAACAGCACCGAGGACATTCTGACCTCTCAGTCCAAAACATCCACATCCTTTTCTCTAATGACTTGTCAGAAAGTACGGGCTGTTTGGAAATCACACGCATCGAAAGCTAAATAATTGATTGCAAATTTAAAAAACGAAATCACTTGAAATTCTACCGCTCTTCTCCGCTGACGTTGTTTCTTTAACCTCCCTCGCTGCTGCTGCTGCTGCTGCTGCTGCTGCATGGGGGTTGTATTGATTTCTAAATGAATAATTGAGAAAGTCGGCTTAACTGCCCTTTTCAAATCTCCCCGGCCTCCTCTCTGACTTACTTCGCCTCCTTTCTTCTTGTCTTTCTTCTCTGATCTTTCCCATATCATGTCATCTCCTCCCCTCCTACCTACTCCTCCTGTAGCCGTTTCTCTCCTCCTCTGTCCTTCCTTCTCCCTACTTTTCCCTTTCTCATCTCATCTCATCTCTCTCTCCTCTCCTCTCTTCTCCTCTCCTCTCGTGTGCTGCTGATGTGGATCCTATTCTGTGACGGGTTGTTCAGGAGGGAATGGGTTGCTCGCATGGCTGGCCAGCCGGCCTCTGTGTATCATCTGTCAGCAAGACACGCTGTTGTTTTAGAGTTCTGCTGGGAGCTGTCTCCTTGTCTCTGTCTCTTTCTCAGTTGCTTTACTCCTCCTCTTTCTCTCTCTCTGTCTCTCTCTCTCTCTCTCTCTCTCTCTCCCTCTCTCTCTCTCTCACACACACACACACCTTCCCTGTCTCCCTGCGCTGACTTATTTCCACTGTACATCTTAACTCAAACACACAGCTGATCAGCATTTTAAAATCGACCTCGGGGCTCTTTGCTCTGAGTGAATCAATGGCTGTGTTAGACTGGGGCTGAATAATCCTAATATGTTAATTCAGCAGAGTGGGCTTGGGGAAAATACCTGCTTTGTTTCAGGATAAAAGCTGCTGAAAAACAACATTCTCTCCTCTATCTTCTGCACAGGTGTTTCAGTTTAATAAGCAGCAGCATTTTTATTGATTTTTGTCAGTCTATTATTGTGTTTCAGTGTCGTCTATAGAAGGCTTTGTCTTCTGCTTCTCCCTCGCACCAGGCATCAGGCAGACATGGCCACACTTCACAATAGCATGTATAACTCATTATAAACTCATTATCCATTAATTAATAAGCGTCTTATATGTAGCTCCTGAATGACTGAATCAAGGACTGAATAATTGAGCTAAAATAGTAGATAATGACAGGTTACGTAAGAACAGAATTATTACTGTATGCATTCATGAACAATTCCTCTAACCCAAACACCTGAATCACCTCATTAGGATGATATTGTTCGACGGTGCCTTATAAAACCTTTGTAAATGACTGTTATACCAATTCATTTGAGCATTTTCCAATCTGTCACCTCTGGTTAGGTTCAGGCAACTGCAACAACTCGGTTAAAGTGAGCCTATGTAACTTTTGCTCAACACTGTAGCTACAATGGCAATTTTGGGATAATAAGGTGAATGCTGAGACATGCTGTAACAGTTGCAAAATGAGAGAGGAGTCATGAAGTCAGTGAACTGACTAAGTATGGCAATAGTCATCTTAAGTTTACCAGCATTAGCTGCCAAAAGATACTGGTCATACCAGACAAATGAGTGTTATTAATTGAGCATGGGTGTGGTTTTTCTTTCTTTCTTAAAAAAAATTTAAAAAATCATATTTTCATTTGTAAGAGTAGGAATGTGTTATTTCTTCTTTTAAAATGTACATAGTTTTGCTTTAAGTTCAGGGAAAGATTGTGGTTAATTGACAAAATGAGCTGTTGATAGTCCACTGTTGATTAGTTCCTTAAAACTCTTAAAGATTATACGGTACGTGCTTTGTTAATTGTTCCTGATAAACTCTAAATCAGGCACTAAATGCACAAACCAATTCCAAATCATTACTTCATTACGTCAGTTACCTTTAATGCAACCACTCAAGCAAAGTAGTGTATCATCCAACCAAACTGAAGAAGCTACTGAATTACTGATAGTCCAAGAATGACACCAGCCAGCTTGAATTCTCAAAAAATTCAAGCTGGCATCATATTCAGCACTAAGCCATGTCTCAAGGGAAGGATAGAGCTTTACATTGTTTTTATTGTATGTCTCTCCATCCTGAAAGAGAGCTTTTCCATTACAAGGTTCTAAGAATAGCGTAGCCACTGGTGCTTAGCTGCCATGTAGTCAGTAAACTAGCCAGTGTCCCTTGTAAATTCTATGCAATTGTCGAAAACTGCAAAATCACTTATGTGTTAATGAAGTGTCACTTTAATATGGAAATTTCTCAAACCCCAACTGTGATGTCTTTTTTTCCCCCAGCCTGGAAATAACCCAAATATAACAGATCATAGTGCAACATAATACATTACACTTTACTTTATATCTGTCACCACTGTCCACAGGCAGACTTATTATAGGAATATGTCAGGCACAAATATAAATGTGTATTTTTCCTTCATCACAGAGGTGCAGTTCAGCAGACTTCTCGCCCTGTTGGAAAGAAAGATCATCCCAAGATTAAGGTGGCACAAGCTGGCCTCCCTGGACTATGTGATGATGATCCAGGTAGCATGTGTGATCTCTGCATGTGTGAATGTGTGTGTGTGTGTGTGCAGGCCAACTTTGAACTTTCTGGGCTTTCATGGGGCACACAGGGCCAACTCTGAGTGAAGGATTGGGGCGGTAGGGGGAATGAAATTACCAGAGATGTGTGTTTGTCCTGGCTTTCCTCACTTGTTTTCATGATTTGGGTTCAGAGTTAGAAATGTATGACTAGCACTAACCCAGCCAGCATGAAAATAAACGTCAGTTGCTTGTATTCCTTCAAAGAAAATAGGATCTTTGTCCAATATTCATAAACCTTCTCCACTGTTTTTTTTTTAGATTTCATGTCTGCTTGATGTACAGCAGATATCGGCGGACACTTCCCATTCTTCTTTTCCATACATACATTTATGAATCCTGTGTATGAACTCACATTATTCTCAGCTGGGCTTCCTCACTTGTGGTCATGTTGTCTGTGAGAATAAGAGCTTGTTTCTTCCTACCTCTCTCTCTACCACTCGCACACACCTTGTACCAGCAGGTGTGTAAGTGGAGACTCGATGCTTTCTTCCCCCAGCCTCTCTGATCAATGTACCATGTGACCTTGGCTCACTCCTCGCTCTTAATGTTCCTGGTGTTGTTATCCGTCCGATTGCTGATGTTTTCGGACAGTTCCTCATGTAACACCGGCACCAACCTGTCACCTCTCCCTGTTGCTCCCACAGCGTCTAGCACCAAGCAATGCTGCATCTCATGCTCGCGCTCTCGTTCTCACTGTCTGTGAGCTGTTATTGAAATATTTAGTACCCACTCCAGCTCACAAGCATGTACTGCCATTCTTCTGCCTGGCTGGAAATATATTGGCTTGGCAGTATAAGTTGGATCTGTGAAGCATGGAGGTGCTTGAAATCGGATTTGACTGTTAAGGATCTTTTTCTCGCATTCGGCTTCTCCACAGAGAAGCAGGAGCATGCTGGCCCTGAAAGATTATGTCATTATTCTGTCCACTGGGAAGAAGATAGGAGAGATAAGTGTCATTACCAGCCAGCTGGTGATCAAAGTCTAACCATTTCCATTTCGTTTTTTAGTGGCTGATGATAGCTGCTTCAAATAGTAGTTTCCCCAACCCGCAGTTTCAGATCGATTCTCATCTCAGCTTGAGTGTTTCACTGGCCTCAGTTTAGATTTTTAAAAGTCACGAGGAAACAACATTTTCAGCATTGCTGAATGTTGCAAGGAGCGATTGTTCAAGAAGGCATAACAATGGGGTTGGACCATAACCAAGACGCAAGGAGAAAAGTCAGTGAAGCTCATCGCATATTCGGTGTAGCTGATGAAAGAATACATGCATACCCTTGAGCTGTCACAAATTCTCCAAACTGAATACATTTCAGCCACTGGGATGCATCAGTGGTGTCCTTGGAAAAAGAGCACAGGTTTTTTGGGGGGGGTTCAGTGAAAAATGCAGTGTCACTTTAAACCTGCAATAACTGAGTTTTTGGCCAATTTGGGCAAAAAAAACAACAATAAAAAAAAGCTGTAAACACAATCTTGACATACAGTATGATCACCTTTTAAGTTGATATGGCAGACGTGTTTTTCACTCACTCACACACACACACACACACACACACACACACACACACACACACACACACACACACACACACACACAAAAGCTGATGCAGGCTGGGAAACCATTAAATAGAGCTGAGAGTCAGGTGATGAGTTTCTGTGAATTTATCACATTACACTTAGTCTTTTTATGTGATGAGAGGAACAAAGAAGGGGCTGTTAGTGGGAATGACGTTTACATTTACATTTACAGGAAGTTAATTTAAAGGTATTTTGATGAAATACAAGAAAATAAACATTTTTATATGTGTTATCATTGTTCAACAGGCATACTTTCATAGTTGGGTGAATAGCTGGGTTAACTTTATAAGTTAAACTCATTTAAATAGTGTCAGATGTTCTACATTTTGTAGACCATAAAACATTTTTTATTTTAATGTGAACCTGTAATCAATTTTTTAAAAAATGTATTATTACCTTGTTTTAAACTTTGAACTTTCTCCATAAGTTATAGATGTTGGCTATTTGATGAGGAAATAAACTGAAAGCGCTGTGAGTGTAGTTTTCCACCTTCACTCCATCCACTCTCTGTAAATGAGTTCTATATTCAATAAGTTTCATTTCATTTTCAGAGTGTGTTGGTTATAATATGAGGCAGCATTAAAGGTGCACTATAGAAGAGTTGACCACCTGCACCAAACAAATAGGGGGCAGCATAGCACCAGAAAGCACAGTACCCCCACCCTTCTACCCTTCCCCTTCCCCCCACATACATCACCCCACCACCAGTCTGATAGAATTATCACTCACTGAATATGGCCTAAAGCTTACTGTTTTCAGTGAATCTGTGCTATGGTGTTGTCAAAATATCAAAATTCTATGGAGACATTAGAGTCAGCAGTAAATTACCAAAGAGCAGCACAAATCAGTTCATCAGATCATGCAGCTGACCAGCTGTCTCACCCAGCCAGCAGCTGCCCAAATTTCCAAATAAGCATTATTTGGATAAACTGACCACATATTGGGAATCGAAATGGTTATTTTCAAGCCTGAAAAAATATCAAAACTTAAAAAAGTGACATATTAACAGTCCTACAGTGAAACTTACAACACCTCTCAGTCCACCACTGCTGCTATGGTGACTTAGCGCTACTTCTTTTTCCTCTCATGTTAGGCTGAGGGCAGACTGGATGCTAGTGACTCACTATCACCTCTTAAGGTACAAAGTGGTATTACGAGACAGGATGGGCCAAGGCTAGCTGGCTAGCATGCTAACTTCAGTAGATATCTCTGCAACACAATACATAGCCATCTTTGATATAACGTCAAAACTATGACTTCTTACCAATCTGTTGATAATCCTAGCATTCTGTAGTTAATCTTTGAATGTTTTACATTAAAATTCTAGTCGAATTTTACATAGTACACCTTTAATATGCAGCTTTGTGCGCACCGAGGTACACAGTAGGACACAACCCAAACAGAGTCTATGATTGGTATGCATGTGTGTGCGCTTTGAGATTCTGTCGGTTATTGTCATGCAGTGTTAGGTGAAGAAAAAGGAATCTGTAATTTGTGTAATGTAAATCTGTAGTTTGGTAAAAAACCAGTAAGGTCAAAACGCAAATTATCAGTTGTTATTAGTAAAAAGAAAAAAAAAAGAGGAGAGAATCTAGGATATTTGTTGGGTTTGGCATAAGGGGTGAAGGACTCTTCAAACATGGAAAAGCTTCAAAAATCGACCATCTGTGTGTTGGCAAGCTGACTGCAATTAATGGCCAGATGGACACTTGATGCTTTCTTGGATTGACACTTGACTTGGCTGTGAGCTTCAAGGTTAGATGGCTGCAAGCTTTTCTGATAAAGTCTTCATTGTTTCCAAACACAAAATGGCTTTTTCAAGTCTGGACATCAAGCAGAGCTTAATGTCTGTGCTAGAGTCAATATAATATTGGAACACTGCAAGCTAACTTACCTGTTCGCCTGTTAGTTATTAAATTACAAACACTTGTTGTACCACTTAGCTTTGTTTCCATTGAAACTGTGGGCTACTGTATAGTTGTTTACAATAAATATTACAATAAACATTGTGCTACTTTTTTGCCATGAAAATCCAATTTGTAATTGTTGTAAGCTTGTGATATTTTGCATTCAGCATACCCTGATGATCCTGGTGTGGTTTAAAGATAACTTTCACTGCAAAATAGATTTGCCAGCTGGGATGTGAAATCTTGATGCTCAGTATCTCAGAACTGCAGGCTACACAGAAAGGAGGGAGGGATGAGAGGTGAAATCAATCATCAAGTATCTTACAATTAGATGTAATTTAGTGACTTTAAATATATCATATGCAATATGATTGCATTGGATTGAAGTATATCAAATATTATTAGAGAGAGAAGAGGAGTGATATAGGAAGAGGAGTGTTACTACCGTATGTATCAAATTTATAAATCTTTATATATTGCAGTTATGCAGAAAGACAGAGAGAAGGTAGGAGAGACAAAGAGAGATGAGGGCAGGGGAGAAAATCAGAGGTAACAGAAGAATTTACGTGGAAGAGGAGTGAAGAGACATGCAACACATAAGACGTCATCACTGTAGTCCCATGCAGACTGCAGTTTAAACTGGTTTACAACATAACAGTATGTATGTATTTCTATGTTAAACTCAACTTCTATATTGAAAACTGTTTTGATAAGAGGATGTGCTGCACTGCAAAATATTCAAACACGCACTAATAATAATGAAGACCAAACAAAATACTCATAAAAAAATAATTTGGGTAATTTACACAGTCCACTTCAAAGAATAAGGCTGGTGATCTGCTATATTTTTGCTATTGTCAACAAATCCCATGAATAGACCAAAACTGTCTCTCAATACTCTACACTTTCCCCAGCATGTCTGTGGCTCTAAGCCCATTGAGTCCCACTGAAGACTAATATCTTTAAAATGGCTCAAAAAATATATAATTTCTTTCATTCTTTTTTTTTTTTTTTTTTTTAAAAAAAGGCTAAATAATTTCCTAAAACAGATGGGCACTGTGGTTTTTACATCACTATTTTCAGTTGTGGATTAATACACACTTGGTGTAGTAAGTATTTATGGAATCAGGACATTGACTCAAATAATCTACAGTGTCCATGTTCATCACAATGAAGGAACAGGTCATCCAGTGCAACCGTGTTACTCACTGATGTGTTTTCAATAGCTCATAGTTGGACGATGGCCTCAGGAACAGGGGCGTGAGCTGTGTCTGGCTCTAACATTTGACAACATCTGGCAATTTTTATAGGATTTGTTGACAAAAAGAAAAATATACAATATCAGACTTATGCTTTAACCAACTGTGAGAGAAACATATTTTTTCTTTGTTATGAATAAAAAAAATCAGAATTTCTTAATTCTAAATACAAATTTTAACACTGAAATCCTTAAGAGTAATAATATTGGGTGTAATACAGATGTAAAATGTACAGCTGATTCATCAGTATGGCATTTTTTAAATAATGTATTGTGACTTAAATGTATTCAGTGGTGATTCTCCTGCTCTCTGTGTGCAGATGGCCGTGTTACAATAGTGAGAGAGATGCCTACTATCACTGTTATTACAGTCTCTCTTCGTTTCAGGGGTGCTAATTAATCAAGCAGCATGTGTGTCAGTGAGCTAGAGTTAAAAGCTGAAAATGATCATCAGTGTGTTTATCTGCCATTAATCCGAGTCATTTCCTTCCAACATCAGCAGGATAGCTTTTAGTGTTTCACATCACACTCCAACAAACACCATGCCGCTCATCCTGCAGTGGGTGAATTCAGCAGCAAAAGGCCACACATTTCTCTTCACATCTGCCTTCACCCACACACGTAAACCTGCACGATATTTTTTCTTTTTTCTTTCTCACTTAGTGACTCTCGCTTACTCAGGAAACACACGCACACACAGCTAACATGACTAATTAGGCTGCTTGTCCCAAGTCTTATGGGACAGTAGATGGGATCTGTTGGCACCGTAGTGTTCCTTTGATCAGGACCTGTCAAACACTCAACAGTGCTGCCTTGTGTGAGGGAGCCTCCGGGGAACACACACATAAAGAGTGAAAAAAAGAGACTTATTTCTCTATCTAGGTCTCGTTTTTGTTGTCAGATACTATAGTACATAAGTAAAATATCAGCTACATAGACTTACAATATTTCTCAGTACATGTGTCACTGTCCATAGATGTGTTTATGAGAGCATCATACGATTTGGATCATCTCGTTTATTTATCATCATTTATTTGAAATGCTTTAATTTTCCCTGTAGCCGCACATTAAAGAACTCTGTTACGAAGTGGGTGTTGGTTAAGAATCTCTGTGAGAGGACAATTGTTGAAACTAATTTGGTGGAAAACATGTGGGAGCAACTAGGTGTACCCACAGTTAACGAGTCAAGTACTTCAGTTTGACTGAGGAAAATACTTAGAGCATGAAGTGATGGTTAAAGACCAACATAATTTCCAACTGTGACGCATATAGGGATTAGAACATCTTTCAAGTGTTCAGTTTACTAGAAAATCCTTTTGAAAGAGGTTTTTTGTTGTTGTATAATTATTGTCATTACTATTGTTTCTGCACTAATGTTTCTTATCCTCATCCTTTCTTGCATTAATAGATTTTTTGGCAGAATGCTAAGCTAAAAACACAACACTGACATATTATCACCTTATAAAGTTGTATGGCAAACGTGTCAGCAAAAAGTTGATATACAGCAGATATGGAACAACATTAGCATCAATTTGGAGTCGCGTTTCAATCTTAATCTATATTATATAGATGATATATTATATTAATCTATATTTTTTTTATAATAAAAATGTGTAAGGTCAGAGGTGTTGCTATCACCAGACTCTGCTCCCCCCTTGGCTTTACAGAGCTTTATAGCGAGTTTCAGAAACACCACTCCAAAGAAATGCTAATGTTGCTCCATAACTAATGGATGTGTGAATAAGCAAATATTTGTTAACAACATATCAACTTAAAAGGTGATGAAATGACAGCCTTGTGTTCACAACAAGCTGGTAGTTCCGGGTCTGAAAAGTGACGGCAATGGGGAAGTGCCTTAAAGCTGCATTCTCTCTAATGGCCAGCAGGGGGTGACTCTACTGGCTCCAAAAACAAGTCAGATTGTATGGAAGTCTATGAAGTCATTTGGTTGTACTAAAAGACCCTTGAAGGAATCTGATGTTCAGTTTTCCTGGTAAATACATTTTCTTTTAATGGTTTTAAGTGTTCTTGCTGGTGAAAATTGACATTAGCACTAGTATTATCACAGTTAACTATGGACTGTAAATGCACCGTGCTAACCAAGCTAGCAGCTAGCGTTAGGGTCAGCTCCACCCTCTCGTCCAAGTATGGTCACTTCTCATCACTTCTGGCTTCAGAAATCCAAGATGGCGATGGTCACGGTGGCTTTGTCCACTATTTTTATACAGTCTATGGTTCACAACTTGTTTTTGCTGCCCCCATGTGGCCAAAAAAATCAGTTAATGCAGGTTTAAATTATTTCAGCTTATAGCAATTTATATACATTTTCTTGAAATGAATATGATAAAATAACATTAACATTTAATGATCAATGAAAGTGAATAAAAATATGCTTTATTAAATTACCCAGTTAAATTGACTTTGGCTATATTTACTAAGCTAAATGTGTTTAATGCATAACAGGAGAGTAATAGTGGAAAAAATCTTCAGTAGTAACAATTTTTATCAACAATAACATGATCACTAGTATGTCACTGCTGTAGCACAGAGTCAGTATGTTGCTGTTTTTCCATAGAATTTTATTTCCAAAAAGCAGTCAGAGAAAAGTAAAACAAGCCAGTCAAGTACAACAAAACAAATCTCCCAAAGGGAAGAAAAAAATAAAAGCTGATAAAGACAGAAGGCCTGATGATATATACAACAGCAGACATCTTTTTGGTGTTGCAGTACCAGTGAATCACTTGACAGACTCATGGTATTCTTCACATAAGGTCAAAACAAATAACAAAATAAGGATTTTTTTTCCTTAAATGGACAGAGAAGGTTCTAAAAGTCAGCTAAGGCACACAGAGCCTCCCCGGGAAAAAAAAAAAACAAGAACGGGGGAAACGTCAGTTCAGAGAAATTTGTGCAACAGTTGCTCGACAATACATTCCAGCAAGAACAACAACAATCTGGCATGAGATTTTCTCTGAGAGGCAAATATGACAAGGTTGTTGTCACAGCTGTCCAAAACACTGAAACAGGTTATGTACTTTAATCAAGAAACACCATCAAGTCACTCTTTGTGCCCAGTTATTGACACTTCAAAAACTCTGAATAATTCAATATCATTTAACCACATTTGTATTTACATGTACAATACCTTTTAAACAATATTTCAATACAAAATACCTATGTACATTTTCTTCATTGTTAATCATTTTGTTACAAAATAGGACTTTCACATTGAGTTACATTTATTTAATTCACCTTTTTCCAAAACTGTCATTGAACTTACATAATAGCATGTATTTTGTGAAGTAATTGTTCTGAGCACGGTGGCACTATAAGTTAAAAGATGGCAACAGAAGCCGTCCACTGGGGAAACAAATTGTCCTTTACAACCCGACCCCAGAAACAGTGTATGTTTGAGAGGGAGGGAGTGGTAGCAATCATAATAGACACATCCGACAGAGAGGCAAGGTGAACTTGACATTAACGAACAGTAATGTCTCTTAATTAGCCTTTGCAAAAACACTCACTTTGCTCGTGTGGTGGCTAAACAATGTTGACAATCGAATTAAAACAACTGAAACCCTAATTGGCTTCAGACAAAACTTATTTCAAAAGTAAAACAAATATCTGACCATACCTCTTGTTCAGGATGTGCTGTGGTGCAGTTCAGTGCTACCCTCAGTGTAATTAACTTGTTTGAAACGTCCAGAGATTGTCTTGATGGCAGAAAAGATACTTCAAATGTAGATAGAGTTGAAAAGGTGCCATAGATCCGATCTAATAAATTATGCATTTTGCAATCAAGACACAATATAATATTCACTTGAAATTGTACATTATTGTCACAGCATGAAGAGCACTACCACTCACTATCACTCTGAAACTGACAGGAACCATAAAACACCGAAAAGCACAGTTTCTCCTCCGATCCCAGACGCTGTCCGGTGTGTTCGATGTGAAGAGTGTTTTTGTTCACCTTCTCTGTTTGGTGAGGTTGTTAGGTAGCTGACCTCTGACCCCACAGGTCAAGGTGGCTTTCTCTTGTGATGCACTTGGCAAACAGCCATGTAGGAAACCAAGACAAGAAGATCTATTCAGACAGGACAACACTGACTAACACACACAGGTGCGGGCCATAAAAAGGTACAGTATAAGTTTGGGGTGTTGGCCTTTGTAAATAAAGGCGGCTTTCTTTACAAAAAAATATTTATCATGCTGCCAAGGCAGCGTTGCAGTTATTTAGTCACTGACTAAAAATATCAGTATTAATATAAACGTATAAATAAATAGCGACTCATGGACTCACCTCCTCTCATTCACACAATTTTGAGACTTTTTGTATAATTATGTACAACATAAAGTGTCATTGAAATGACTGGAAGAAAGTAAAAAAGATGACACTGAAAGCAAGGGTGAGAATTTTAAGGTCAGCTTGAAATAATGTGTTTCAAGTTTGAGGCAGGTTGGTAAGAAAACCGAGACGGACAAAACAACTCTTTCTTTGTCCGCTGCCTGTCACAACATCTGGGTTTTTATTAAAGAAAACTACACTATGTGAATGTTAAATCTCAAAATACTATTGTACAACAACCACAGATGAAGAATTTATAAATTTAGAACACTTAAGTGTCTATGTTAAATTTCTATTATAATCCAAATAGTTGTAATTATGCTGAGAAGGCCTCTGTATTTGCATTTCTCTTTTTCCATATTTACGAGATGTGACTGCAGCAGATGGTTAGCCCAGCCACCAACAGTTCCACATCCTAATCAGGCACTGAACTGAAAGAAGTTGTGCTGCTGTTACTGATTTAATCTACTGATTTACAAACTGAGTCACAGAACTACCAGAAACTCAGAGTTTTGAAGTAATTGAATTGGCTTTAAAATGATAAAATATTTGTTCAAAATTCTTTCACAAACACTGGAATAATTTGCTTTTATTTTTTCGCTGCTTTTGAGTCGTATCAAAATAATCTTTTCCGTTGTTTGGGTGTATCTGAACACACAGATATCATGTCAGTTTGTTTATGCTGACATAAACCTAAGGAGGCACATCAGTTAAATCAGTACCAGGTTGCCTCCTCATATATATCTTACAGCTAAGGCCTTTTTGCAGCAGAGGTTCGTCTGCTACCAGTGTCGACAACACACGCTCACATGACCGCCGTGCCCCATGCAGGGCTTTAAAAGCTGACTTCATAATTCATTCAGCAGCAAAATAAATGCTCGAAATTGCAACGTTTGATCACAGTAAAACTCAGCCATGAGAAGAAAAATAAATACACTGAGAAACTGAAATAGCAAAGCCAGCATAATCCCCTAAAAGGTGGAACCCTGTGGGAGGACCTGAAAATCATACACTTTGCTTTCTGTCCAGACTCCCTCACCAACCTCCGAAAAATCCAATTTTTCTTTTGTTTCCTCCTTCCTCTTAGGAAGAATGCTATCCCCTCCCCCACCTTTAACCTTAAATAAATAAAAATCAACAGTGAATCTCTCTCTGTGCCGTAGCCTCCTGTCCAGCTGGAGGCCTCGCTGCTACCTGATGCGCCCGTCTGCACGCGGTGCTCCCAGCTGCGATTTGGGGTCTGGGCTCAGGGAGCTCCAAGGGTTCTTGGGGCAGGCCTGCATGACAGGGCAGGCAGTAGGGCCCACGGCGCACACGTCAGCCGCCTCCCACAGCTCGCCCACCAGGCTGTCTAGCCAACGCTCGAGCTCCAGGCCAGTTAGGGCCGCGTTTCTCTTGGCTTGCTCCACGTAGCCCAGGCTGACGGGGATGTTGAGCACCGGGTTGAGGCCGTGGAAACTCTGCTCCATGTAGCTGTTCTTCACTGGCCCGTTGTGGAGCCTTAGGGTATCCTCTGGAGAAACGTGAGAAGGAAGAGAGAGAGAACAGAGAGGAAGGAGATGATGAGGAGGGGTCAGAAAGAGAAAGAGGATTGAAGGGGGAAAAGATAGAGGGGGAGGGAAAGGGATAAAAGGAAAAAAGAAGGAAACATGAATCAAAGCAGGGAATGTGATTTGCTTTATCATTATCTGAAAACCTGCTTGCTAATTTGCTTGGGTTGATTTTCATGATTGGGCTCCTTAAATCCATTTTCATGATTGGGCTCCTTAAATCCCATTCATTGTAGTGATTTGACATAGCACATGTCAAATCACTAACTTTTTAGTCAGAACATACTCAGACACACCCTCATTCTTTCTTCCCATGATGGTCAAGACCCGCAGAAAGACAGAAAATGTAGACACAACTTCTCCTTAAAACACCCTCTCCACCCTGAGCTCCAGTGAAGCTGTAAATTCCTCACTGGTCCTCTAACTGGGGCGCTAGCCATCCCTTCTAAGCGTGGCTGTGGAACACAAACTCTCTCGCACCCAGATGTGAGCAGACATAAGCGCTTTTCATGCGCTGGTGACAAAAAGATGCAGTCAGACACGAGGTGCTCCACCAGGCGAAGAGATGTCCAACCCATGCCAGCTAGCCTGTGGTAGCAGTGCACACACTATGAAGTAATGCGTCTGTGTAGATTTTTGTGTTTGTGTATAAATTTGTGTAGTTGTGGATGTGAGTGTGTGTATGTGTGTGTGTGTGTGTGTGTTTATGCATGCGTCTGCTGCTGCCAATGCGGGAGGAAGGGAAGGCCACGTCATTAAGTTTTACTGGCACTGCATGTAGGAGGGAAACCTGGTGCCAGACATGGCGGTAAATTATAGTCGGTGGACGGAACAGCTTAGATGAAAGCATGCATTACAGCACGCACACACACACACACACACACACACACACACACACATACACACACACACAAGCACACACACACACACACACATACACACTAATATTTATGTATCCATACAATGGATATAAATATATATTTTGTTTATTATTTGTGAGTTAAAAGCACAAGTTTTTAATGTCTTTGATGCACTCATGTGTGAAAAGACAGCAGTAAAATGGGCCTGTTTGTGGACTATGATCAGTTAAGAAAAAAATGCAATTTTGAGTTGCTTGTACTTCAGTATTCAGTATTTCTCTGCTGCTTTATAGTTATACTTGACTACAACTCAGTGGGAAATATTTTGCTTCACTACATTGATCTGGCAGCTGGAGTTAGTGGTTACCTTTCAGATCAAGATATTAAAAACAAAACATATAATCATCTAATAAAACATGATCCACTGCTCTAGAGAAGACAAACTGTTTGTACAAAGTAGTCAAAATTAGCTCCACTTTGACCAGATAATTGCTGTTAATGCATTAGTAACAATGATTCAGTAGCATTTATATTATTACAACATTCTGAAATGAGAAATTCTGCATAATGGCTTATTTTACTTTTGATACTTTGAATGGATTTAGCTGATAATACTAAGATAGATGTATTTTGAAGAAAGAGCTTTCAGTTGTGTTTTTTTTTTTAAACTTAATTAAGGGATATGAGTGCTCTGCCAGCAATAAATCCTACTTTCATGAAGGTTATAATGTTCAGGTTTTGTTGAAACAGTTTTAATATGTGGGCAGTAGTTTGTGGTGGTGTTGAATTTTATTGCTTTATGAGAGGTTTTTCTAATAATTTGTCCATCCCATTTATATCAGTGAATCACCAATAAATTAGCACCTCTCTGAAACAGTTTCAACAAAAACAAGTGGGATTTATTACAATGCTGTTGTATCAGAATGCATTAATTTGAGCTAAGTTGACTTAATAAACTGGCAACTGAGGTTATCTGATACATCAATAGAGAGCCAGAACATTGTGCACTTGAAACGAACCTAAAAATCCATAAACCAGTGATGAATACTTTACCCACCAGAGTCCTGATGAGACTCGGGTTAAAGACAAAAGCTGTACCTTTATTTGTTGTTTCTCCTCATCATCTACGGCTCAGTGAGATTATTAAAACGCAGAAAGACGTGAATGTGCTCGAGCTAGTGTCTCAACTCTCATGTGACTTTCAGAGCAAACTGGCTGCTTATGGATGAGAACAATGCAGTCTCGCCTCTTATCCATGCTGGCTGATTGATTTAATTGTGTCATTGTTTTTGGAGGGCTAAGTGCGCTGTTGTTTAACATATTGTTTAGTATGTATGAGCAGCTCGCTGGGTTATTAGGGTTGACTTGATGACAAACAACCGAGGTCTGCGGAGGCCCAGAGGCTTGATTAGAAAGGGCATCACTGCAAATACAAATTCTCAGTGTGTGTAAGTGTGTGTGTGTGTGTGTGTGTGTGTGTGTGTGTGTGGGCGCAGACATTTTAGAACACTTAAACAGGCAATTGTTGCTTTACAGTGAGGAACAAATTCACAAAGAATGGATAGCACCGTGAATTGCGCATCATTTGCAACTGCTTTCTGCCTCATCTCAAGGTCTTATACTTCATAAAAGATTTTGCGCTAAACACTCATAAAGTTTTGCAGCTGAATGCACTTTGCCCTTGTTTTGCATCTGATTGAGTGAGTGAAGCGGTTTCCAGTGTGTCAGGCTTTTCTCAACATTTCAGCACACAGATTGGTCCATAATGAAAACTGCACAGAGCACAAAAGCTTCAAATTGCATGTCTTTAATTAGCAGACATGCACACACACAGTCCTCCACACTCACAAACCAACTTTGATGTATTTTTGCTTCTTTTACTTCTCTAGTATTTCACATCTATAACATAATCTACTGAAATGTCCATCAAAACAGGCTACAGGTATTAATGTGACTCAGGAAGGTCTGAAATGTGTTAGATTAAAGTCTGAATCTTACAATAATGTTATTCAGGTGTCACTGAATGTATCCGAGATTTCACAGAAACATCAGTACTGATGTTCTCTTTGTTGCCCACAGCTGGCTGTGTGTCACAGCTGGCTGCAGCATCACACAGCAGCTGAAACGATAAGTGTGTCTCCGAACTGAGAGAGAGGCTGTGTGCATTTATGCTCGCGGCACAGCAGCGGTAACTTCATTAACTCCGGATCGGTCAGGATCTGGTGATAATTAATGTTCTGTGTTCTGCTACACATCTACACAGATCAGCTGTTACACACAGATTCCAGCTTTATATGGTGGAACTGTGTGTAATAATGCAGCTCTTATGGATGAATCCTGAGCTCCACCAGAGCTGTCAGGACATTTTTATTTTTAAGTAGCTGAAAGTCCAAGTTAAGCCTATGTCTGATTGAAGATTTCACCCTTGATATCATTTAATATCAATTCAATATCATTTAAGCCTCACAAACTTGAAGATTTGAAAAGATAGAGAGAGAGAGAGAGAGAGTGAAAGAGTGAGTAGGTGAGTGAGTGAGTTGCCACCAACTCTGCAGAAGCTAATAATTTCACTCTAACTGCGTGTGGCTATTATCGCTGGTCACTGTGAATTGGACTGTTTTTGCAATGAGGCTCATTTGCATAGAAAGGGGCCAATATTGTGCAAAATGTCTGCATATTATCCAATTTACATATGTGCAAATAACAAAGGTTTAGTGGCTGCAAAAGCCACACAATCCTCAATCTAATCTATAATTGATAAAGTTGGACAGTTGGTGTTTCAAAGCTAAAAATGAGCCAGCCTGTCCATCATGGATTTATCAGAAGTACTAGTAAGAGGGTTTCTTCCAATGTATTTCAAGCCCAGCGGCCAACCAGGCCTGCGTTGACCCCCCCGTCGGGCCTAAGCATTGGGGAATAAAATTTCTTTTTTTATACAAGTAGTGTAGCTCCTTTAAGGAAAAACAAATCCCATATGTGGTCATGAGAGAGAGCGAGAGAGAGAGAGAATGTGTGTGTGACGGTGAGGCTGCAGCGACCGGAGCAGAGAGTATGAAGTTAGTATAGCTGTGAACAGTGCGGTGTGTGCAGAGTCTAGGCTATTTGTTTGTGACTACATCCTACAACTCTTCAAGACCCAAGCCAAGTTCCCGTGTCCTGCTTGTTTCTGCTGAAAACAAGCACCGAGACATGAGAGCAGCTGCTCACTAACAGCTACGTGTGTTTACAGCGGAGAGCAGGAGGGAGGACAGACGTCTTTACTCTGTGCTACGACTCTGCTGCTGCTGCCGACAGTCACGCAGCAAACACTTTCAGTTTATAATTGTAGCATCAGATGTCTGACTAAGTATTGATAACATGCTTAATATTTTACAGATTAGAGTTTTTTTTATTTGATGAACATGGGCACTGATATGCAAAAATGAACTAAATGGGTTTTTATTTCTATTTAAAGAAAAGCAAAATGACAGTGGGGGCGGTGGGCAAGTAACCAAGTAATGTAATCGGTGTATAACACACACTAAGACATTACTCTCACCCCCCCCGCATGTAGTGGCCTCTGCTCTGCAATAACCCACAACAAATACT
The DNA here is from genome assembly GCF_914725855.1 of Thunnus albacares. Taxonomy (NCBI): domain Eukaryota; kingdom Metazoa; phylum Chordata; class Actinopteri; order Scombriformes; family Scombridae; genus Thunnus; species Thunnus albacares. The sequence goes on along the minus strand of NC_058108.1, from coordinate 9,094,718 downwards.
TCCTCTGTGAGGCTTATAATGCTCAATTTGCGCTCAGACTGTTGTGGATTCATCTCTTAAGAATTTGTGAAGTCTTAGTTTGTGGTGTTACAAGAACCACAAATTACAGCCTCAAAAATGACCACAGTGTTGGAGCAACTCCTCTGTGACACAGCGTCAACAGATAGTCAACAATTATAAGCTTCCCAAATATAGGATTTATTGCAGAGCTGCTGTATTAAATTGCACTGTGCACTGTGCAGATTTTATTTTACATGCCATGCAGGAAACCCATCAAATCTAGCAATGATGAATGATTATCTACTGAGGAATGGCATAGCAGTGCAATAACTTTCGCAAGGCTATTTGTACAAATAACACCATCAATAGTAATTTTCTGTTATGCTAAGCTAAAACGAATGGCAAATGCTAGTTACAAATATGCCTCATGAAAATCACAGAGGCAATTTGAACCTCTTCCTCACCTTGTCGTATGGGCTGGTGCTTATTAAAGGCCAAGGGGGCAATAAGGAAGCGCATCTCAGCCACGGGACTCCAGTGGTGCAGGATGCGGACACTCCACACGCCTGGCCGCAGAGGCTGGTTGAGCGGCGGCCGGTAGTGGGTGAACTCAGCGCTGGCGTCTATTAGAATGTCGTAGGTTGCTGCGATGACGTTGGTGGGGTCGATCCACACGACTGTGACGGTGACGTTAGGCCCCTTAGCCCACTTCTGCATGCCCACCGTCTCGTCCATGGGGCCCATCAGGCCGCCGAAGTTTCGGAACATGCGTTCTTTTGCATCCCACTCTGTGCCAATCTGTCAGTGGAGAAGAGAAGGAAAAAAGATAAGAAAAGAGTGAGTGACAGAATGGGGTAAGAAGAGAGACAAGCACATGAGATGATGATATATAAATTCACTCCAGCTGTTGTATATAGTGCACAGAGAACATAAATAAGTAACACACTCTGTGCACGCATCACCATTTGACCATACTATGAAGATAACCAATATCTGCACTGAATTATCATGGGAAATAATCTTCGGCATGCATTTTTCATCAAACAGCACCACACTCTAGCCCAGCCCTCCACACAGCCGTTATATAATATTGTATGCAGAAGCTGACAAGCCTGATTGTTTCGTCCTGCACATTTGAGTCTCTTTGTCCACGGTCGCTGGTATGTCTGAGTTTATCTTTAACAAGGAATATGAGAGGCAGGCTGGGGAAGGCGTATAACTAGACCCCAACCATTATCCCCTTGGGGTGAAGATCAAATGCATCCCGTTTGCTCTCTGAACACATATCATAGAGAGAGAGAAAGAGACGGATGGCAACCAGTATCCAGTGTGAACAGTATTTGTTCAGAATAGAAACTACAGTGGAGGAGAATACAACCTGACATCACAGGAAAAAATCCCAAACAGAGGAACACACTGATTATATGCAGACGCAGTGACCACAACCGTTTGGCAGAAAAAAGGGAGTCTAGGGAGGAAACCTCCAGTAAAATGAGGTTTCAATGCTTCCACAAAGACAGAGCTGCATTCTCTGAGAAAATGTTGAGCTAAATAAATATAAATATAAAGATGTAACAGATAATATATAAAATAAGTAAAACATGCAGTATCTTTGGTGAATTATGAGACATATAGTGCCTCTGGCTACAGAGCATGAACTAGCTGCTAGCCTGCAATAACGAGCCAATTAAAGATCATTATGGCCTGTAAGGTTACATAATAAACATTTAGGATACATGTTTATTTGTTTGACTGAACCCACATGTACTGGTTATGTCTTTTGAAGTCAGAATTGATTCAATCACTCTGCAAAGCTTCTTGAATTGGTATGATATGAAGCAAAAAAAAAAAAGAACAGGAAGAAAGAATAAATCACAAGAACACACAAGGGCACACAACAGCTAATTGACTTTAATGTCTTCATTGTGGTCAACACTGTAACTGAAGAGGTGTGATGTGTGTTGGGTTGCAGAGATTGCAAAACTGTGCTGTATGCAAAATGAGAGGCGCAGAGTGATCGAGATTGATTGGGGAGACAGAGTGATAGAGGAGGAGGCAACACACACACACACACACGCACACATGCATACATTGACAGTGAAAGATGTCTGGGGTGTTGGCAGAAATGTGAGAGGGATGGCGGCTTTAGGAAGCGCTCATCCTTACAATGGTAGCTGATTAACACAGCCTCACCCTGCTGGACGATCAATGGCTGACTGGAACTGACTCTGTATTACATCCTTTGAGAATTGAGATTGCGACGTACAGTATAAATAGACGCAACTTGCATAAATGAGACAGAGAGAGAGTGTGTGTGTGTGTCTTGGCCATCCGTAAAAGACACCTCACTTTTATCTCCATTATTGGACTGACCTCTGCCATTTCTGCCCCTTGGACCTTGGTTCTTTTCTCTTTATATTACTAATCAACTCTCTTGTCTGGCACCGCTGTAGCTCATTACTTTATTCAAGGCTGACTCGCTGGCACACACTACATCCCTGATTGATTGGCAGCACTCTCGCTCTAAAGCCTGTGAAAGAAATGAAGGGAGTATTGACAGAGGAATCTCACTGTAATCCACTGGGAAAGAGCCTACAGACGTCCGATTTAAGTTGTGCGAGGGAGATTCTGACATTGTTCACATGCTCTGAGACTTGCCTCTGGTTCTTGCCTATGGTTTATTCAGCAACAAACATCGACTAAGCGCAAAATAAATTATGCACCACTGGTGCTGCCGTCCAAGGTTCACTTTTTCGAGGTTCAGTCTGAACAGTCAGCGTAGGAGCAGCAGTTCCAGACCAGACGAGTGGGCAGCTTCCCTACTTCATTCCACCAACACACATATATGGTACACACACACAGGGGTTAATAAGGTGCACATGCACTTGTTGACTGGCTGACCTCTCCTAGCTGGTGCTACATGTCCAATCTTGTTAACTACAGGGATACTGGGCAGAAGAAGGCAATTCGTACCAAAAAAGTATAAAATACATACCACTGTATATTGACCTGCTTATATTTATGCAGTGAGCTTGGGGTGGTCTGGATCCAGCTGTCCTTGTGCCCACACAAATACATAGTATAGTTTCATTATGAGCTAACAAAAAACACATTGTTTCAAAGTTTGCTGGAACATTTTAAACACATTCACAAAGTTTATTACTTTAAATATTGCAATATTCTGTGATTAAGCTTCTTGGTGTAGAAACTCCAGGTATCTCTGCAGGTAATGAAGGAAGCCACCAGTAGCAAGAAACTCTTTCTTCCAGTATGAAAGTGGGCCAAACACGGATTAACTTCTGGCCTATTTCAGCTTCAGCCTATGGCTTACGATGACCTCCACAGTGAACCTGTCCCTCGGTGCTCCTACCCAATAAGCTTTGGCTTAAGACCAATACCCAATCAAGCCTTACGACTGCTCACCAAGTCGGAGGCTTATGACCTTCTTTCACTTAGAAGAACATGCTTCTGTGGAACTAATGCTGATCTGGCAACCTCATCGTGACCTCTACCCCCTTTTTTTTCAATTGCTCCCTTTTTTTTCTGCAGGCTTGGCACAGTGTTTACTCACGCTTTCCACTCACTTGAAACAATTATTCAGATTTTCCATTCATAACCGCCAATTATTAACAGACACCATTTATTTCAGCAGGTTTAACCCTCAATTATCCTCTGCTGTAGACGGAAGAAGCTCCTACTGTCTGACCTACAGTGAGAGCATCTGCTAATGACTCGTACATTATACGTTTTACTTTTATTACTTTTCCTCACATATGCCTCATCACTCATTTCTATAACCCATATTACTTATTAAATCCTGCTCAATTCCCTATCTGACTTAATAGAAAACATAAAATGCTCCCATCTCGTAATCTAGCTCTGTTCTATTTCTTCCTTATGACCCCGCGACCCTGCAAACCTTTTCTCCATGTCCCCAGCTTGCCGGCGCCTGCAGGCTGACACCTCCTTTAAATACGGCAGGTCAGTTTGATCAGGCAGCAGCATGGTCAGTCCCAGTCTACATCTGGGCCGACTTAAAACCATAGGGCATGAGTGCCTCTCAGGGCTCCATTCGGCAGCTTATTAGTGGTACTTTTTGTGGGTGTAAGCAAACACAGGTGTTCACCGCAGCACCACCGCAGTTAACCTTGTTAACATGTCCATGTGGTGTTTTTCATATGCTACAAGACATATGAGGAGCGAAATAAGCAGTCGACGCTATGGCTGAGTATTTCTGCTTTAAAACTGCAGTGTACCAAGGACAGTCTCAGAAACATGTATTCAATCAGGCAGGATTTCATACGTCACAAATCTAAGGAACTAACCCCTCTTCTGCTTCCTTACACACCACTTCCTCTTCTCATTGTAGTCTGCTACACCAGTCCTGTGTCCAGGACCTGCAGTCTGCTGAGCGGAGCTCTAAGCTTCGGTGGAAGTGAGGCGGGCGAGTTGTTGATAATGTTCAGAAGTTCAGTTGGGCTGTACCTCCTTGGCCTAGTTGCACTGGCTCTGTTATCTGCACACTTACTCACGTTAAGAGGAGAATCCCTAACACTCTTTACACCACAATCGGGAGCCAGAGAAGCTGTTGCACTGATTCTCGCCGCCATGAATATGTTTGTATACTTAATTTTTAATGACGGAGAAGGAGTAGTAATTATATGATATGATATGATATGATGACACACATTATTGTTCCATGCAGAGTATCTTTATACATCTTAATACATGTCTGGAGAGGATCTTTAAACATATTGAATATATACAGATGTCAGAAAAAATATTTGTATTGATATTGTAATATTACATTTTAGTCATATCTCAAACCCTTAAAGATATAGTCTGACCTTTCAGGTAATACATCATTCACTTTCTTGCCCCCTGCTCCCTGTCTTCATGCTAAGCTTAGCTAACCAGCTGTATGTGGTAGCTTCATGTTTACCAGACAGACATGAGAGTGGTATCGGTCTTCTCCTTTTAGCTCTTGGTGAGAAAAGAAAGCGAAAAAGTGTATTTCTCACAATATAAGTAAGTAAGTTTTGAGGTTTCTGTTGTTCTGGAGGTGTTTCTGTTATTTCGTTACCCCCTGTACATCTTCTTCCGCAATATGCATGTGTATATACAGCACACTATGGTGGAGTGAGGACTACACCATCGGGCAAAGTCAGTCGTTCTACTGTATAAAATGTATCCAACATACGGTAATATACCTCTCAATGTCAAGTCTGACTTGAGGTGAAATACTAATTTTAACTGTGTGAGCTGCAAGTAGTCCTACACTAAATCATGCTGTAAAAGGGCCTATAAAGGCAGCAAGGAGGCGGCAGTAGAGGAGTGAAAGGAAAGACATGTCTGTCTTTCTTAGGACAGGAAACACATTGTTAAACCAACCTTATGGTTTATCTTGCAAACTCCTGCGTATAGCTTTTGTATAATGGGTCATATCTGCTAAGATGACAAAAAGCACAGAGCTACTGCTGCTACAGCCGCGCTGTCTTATTTAAGCTCTTTCTGCTCTCGTTTTGAATGACATATGGACAGACTGACTGACTGACAGCCACTGCACAGTGCCAGACAGCGAATGCTTTCTCAGGCTGCACATCCAGATAAAAGCCACAGCTCACATCACTTCTCTGTCACTCACAGTTTCATAGGCTAGGGCTTAGTGAGAGGGAGCTGCATGGCGACTGGGTGTCTGGGTCCCACTGAGACCTCTGGAAAAGGTTAAACGTAAACGGGGGTCAAAGTGTGTCCAGGTATGTGTGGTCTACAGACACAAACAAATTTATTCACAAACTTGATGACATTTCCGACATTTAGAAAAAGCCACGTGGAGAAAAAGGTCAATTTACATTCACTCAGTTAATTTTGTAAAAAGTCTGTGTGGCTGTCGCATCACAGCCGAGCTGCTGTATCCTAAACAGGCATTGTGGTAAACAGAAACACAGATTAACATAACAAGACAATCAAGAGAAGCATTCCAGTGTGAAGGTGAGAAGACGTTCTATTAGGAAACAACAAATAAGCAGCACATGAAGCACTCATCCCTATAAACTTGGATGAATTCAATCAATTTACATTTTACAAGGCCATTACAGACACCGGTTTAATTGTGTGGAGATCCGCTGCTATGAGTCTTGGCAAGGTCGCCATAGCGATGAGTATAAGGTCACCATGGCAATGAGCTGTATATCTCACCTCTAATTATATGCTGAAGAGCTGTGTTTTTCCTATGTGGTTCTTAGGCTTTTAACAGAACTCATTTCCTGACACTGGCCATAGCTGACTGATTTGTGTTTTCATGCCAAATAAGTGACTTCAATATAAGTGAAATGAAAAATAAATGCCAATATATTGACTCACCTCCGCAAACTGCAACCTGCTGAATGTACCGGCGGAAGGATTGGTTAGCTTGAAGTGCTTCTTGGGTGCCACCCAGGTTTCCATGGTCTCCAGCTTGCTTGTGGCCAGATTAGTGGCATGATGCTTGACCAGGTAGCCCTGGAACTGGTCTGCCTGGAAGTAGAGATGCACTGACACCGGGTGGCCCATGGGGAAATACCTGGCAGAGCATTGAGGGAGAGAGAGAGAGTATTCATTAACAAACCTGATACCTGAACTGACCTACCAAAGCTGTGCCGCTTTTAAGGGCCAACAATGTAAGAGGAGAGGAATATCTAGATTCATCTGGATAATGTGTGGAAGGGCTCCGGCTTTGGACATGCTAATGTAGCTGGATGTTAATGTATGCTCGCAGTTAAGGTCACTGGGGAGTCAATGTGCGCTGCAATCGTGTGACACGATGGGCATTAATTCAATGACCTTTAACGGGAAAATAATTGTTCAAAGACATGTGTTGACCATGCTGATGATTCCCTTTCCTAGCTTGTTGGTTGCTATGTCAGTGCTTGAGTAACTGGGGTTTTTAACTATTTTTATTCTTGTACATGTGTATTACAGTAGATCAAAGAAAAGTAATGGACATGTGAGCAGCTCATTAAAGCCCAAGTACCTTTGACAGCCTCTAAGTAAGTAAATAACACTCTTCTTGTATCTTAATTATTGTTTTCACATGTGCTGCTTGCTTCAACATGTGCTCTGGTTCTGAAGGGGGATGGTTAACGACGACATGTGACAGTTGAGACCACAGCAGTCAGAGAGCTACAGAAAATTACAGAATAGTCATGGGCTGTATTGGCAGCGGATTCAGATTAGTCAGAGCTCTGAACACGCACGTACACAATCTAACTAAACACATTACAAGTCTGCGGAACAAAGTTGAACTGGGTCACTCAGTCAGCCTGAGCCGAATGAAGGTCTTGCCCCTCTGATTAGTCTGTTGTTTGTTTGTGTGTCTCTTCATACGTGGCAGAGGGCCGGCCCTCGGGGCAGTCAGTCCGAGTGACTTCTGGAAAAACAAAAAAGGGGCCAGGGTGGGCACTGCTGGGAAACACTTTGCAGCTGCTCTCTGCACTCCTTCTCGCCCAGATTTCTCATCCTTCATCTCTTCTGCTTCCTTAAACTTCTCTTTATTCCTCCTCTTTTACATGTGCAAGATTAACACACACACACACACATACACACACACACACTGTCTCTCTCCCTGCTCCCCTGTGCCCATGGCCTCATCAGTATTCCACTAGAGGACCAGGAGTCAACCCGTCCCGGTAAATGCTACCCTGACAAGCAGAACAGCAAATATTTACACCCACAAGGATAGCAGTGTGCACTCTTTTCCACTGTCTCTCTTCCTTTCTTTCCCCTCTCAACTATTTTCCCATCTGCCCTTTCCTCTTTGCTCCTCTTCTCTCCTCTCTGCTCCTTCTATCATCCCCCTTTCTGTCTTCGTCCCTTGGTTCTCATTCCCCCCTGCCCCATCTTTCCCAAAAGAGACGTGGCTGCCAGTGTGAGACACAGTGAGAAGGGGCTGGGGCGTAGCCTGCACAGAAGCTCCATTCAAGGGCTGCTAAAAGAGCCAAATCCCCCTCCCCGGCCTTTGCCTCTCTCTTGCTCCAGTCTCACACCGAGGCTGCCACATCCATCTGTTGGTAGCACATCTGAATTCTACATGCATGCAAGATATGTGGCCATTCACACACCATATGTGGCTGTACTTGAGACTTCAGGCCAGGACTTGAATTTAACTGAAGTTACTAACTGCTGTGACTTAGTTTAGACTAAAAATCATAAACTTGATTGGTTTTAATTCCTTGGCTTGATCGGTGAAATTCCAGATCAATAAAACATAAATACAATGGCGCCAGGCCCGCCTGTGTTCAGCCATGCTGCACACATTATGTATTTCATCATTAGGCCTATAAACCAGTGTGGCAGAATTAAGAAAATCACAAGGCACATTTTAGTTTTTATTTCTCCTTTTTGTTCAGCATGATGTGAGAAACGCCTCACTGCAGCTGTGTGACTCATTGTAGCTCACATTATTTATCTGTGAGTTTCTGATATGGTGTCTGTATATTACACCAAGAATTATGAGAAATAGTGTATTATTCATGGCTTCCAGCCCATAATGCTGCAGTGATCAATTTATGATGGAACAGATCATACTCCAGGCAGGACTAGTGCATCTGTCTGACACTGTCTGAGTTTTATTATTATATCCTACTAGGCCTTGGAAAATGTAGATTACCACATTATGTCATGCATATGTTGGGTAAGCTAACGGTCTATTTTCCCTAATTCTGGCATTCACTGTGGAAATACAGTATATACTGCAAGTTATTGTAACATTTTTTGAGCTGTATCATTTACTGAATATAGTCCTAACATTATATACCAATCCATAATATCTGCTAGCCACTAGAGGTTGGCCCCATATTGTCAAATATTGGCTTATTGCAGAAATATTGATATACAGAAATGCGTAAGATACCGTACGAGTCAAAAGTTCAGACAAACCTTCCCATTCCCTTTAAGTGTGTCCAAACGTTTGACCTGTTTTGACTTAAGATGCTGACCATGAATTGTAATGTAATCTTTGTTGCACCTTTCTCTCCCTTGTTTCCTGTCATCTCTCTACTTCTGTCTACAACACAGGCTTAAAATGCCCAAGAAATACTGAAAAATGTTTGTTTTTGGTTAGCATTAATGTGAAAAAAATACGTAATATCATATCAGATTTTCAGTCTCAGAAGTCCAGTATCAGTCAGGTTATATTATCCACATATTCTGCTGTGCTATTTGTCATTGCAGAAACCTGTGCACATACCATCTCTTGTTTATTGTGAACTCTTCTTCTCATCTGTGTTCAAGTGCAAATAAAATGTGTTCAACACAGTCAGCTTTGAACAGCTTTGAAATAAAACCTTGCAATCCACTAGAGGTGCAAGTATTCAGACACCTTACGAATTCATCTTGACTTTCAGTTTGCATTTGAGGGCTTGAGACTTGCCCCAAAAGGCTTAATACAACTCACAAACATTAAGCTACACTTATCTGTGTGCAATAACTGCATATCATAGACTGTAAAAAATAATAGACGTGGCCACCGTGACATCACCCATTGGTTTGTGGACTCCTGTTTGCATTTTGACCATAGCCATCTTGGATTTTTGGAGCCAGAAGTGACCATATTTGGACGAGAGGGTGGACCCTAACGCTAGCTGCTAGCTGCTAGCTGCTAGCTGCTAGCTTCTAACTTGGTTAACATGGTGCATTTATAGTCTATGGTTAACTGTGATGATGCTAATGCTAATTTTCTCTGGCCAAAAACAGGCTTAAAACCATTAAAACAAAATGTACCTACCGGGAAAAAACTGAACATCTGACTCCTCAGAGGGTCTTTTAGTACAACCAAACACTGAACAAGACTTTTTTAGGCGACTGAAATGTTACAATTAACCTTCATGAACTGAAAACACACTGAAATAGTGACGGCTACGCCTATACTCTATAAATCTAGGGTTACGCCATGGTTATGTTACCTAACCAACATTGTCGCCATGGTAGTGACTTGCCTGTGTACACACCTGTCACTCAAAGCGGCCACAGCCTTAATTTTGCACAACTTTAAGCTTTAATAAAATTTAAACAGGTGAGTTATATAAAAATTCAACCCCTGTACAGTTGTCATGAACGGGGAAATTAGCTATAGAGACCAAAACCGTTTTTTTGTACCACGCTGTAAACATGTTTATTTCTGCTGTAAAGTTGGGCATTTTAACATGGGGGCTATGGCGATTGACTCTTTTGGCACCAGCCTCAAGTGGCCATTCGAGGAACTGCAGTTTTTGGCACTTCTGTGTTGGCTTCATTTTTCAGCCCAGGAGGTTGCCGCTTGGCGTATATAGATCTGAACAATTGCAAAAACACTCATCACATAACACAATATGGACAAACATACTTAATAAGAAACAATAAATCCATATGTATACAGAGACACAATAACGTGATCACTCCTACACACTTTAAGTAGTTCTCTCTGTTTTACTGCTTTGTGACCTTTGGCCTCTGAGCCATCTAAAACTTTTACTTGTGCAGTACCAGTCAAAAGTTTTCTCATTCAAATGAAAGGGAAAGTGTGTCCAAACTTTTGACTGGTACTGTACATGTTAAATGTTGAGGTTTGCTTGTTTGCCCTGAGGAAATGCTTTTTCTCACAAGCTCATTTCCTGGCAATGACAGAGATGTGGACACCCCCTCTCTACTACACGCACACACATTTACACACACACACACACACACACACACATACGTGCATGTCTCCACCTTCTCCTTGGTGTGCTGTTGCTCTCACTTTAAACAGATGCAGGGCATGAGCAGAAACAGCTGTAGGCCATAGATGGTTCTGAGGTTTGACAGATGGAAACATGCTTCCTTTCTGTACTCTGCTTTACCCGCAGGACTTTACAGAACACCCACAATGCAGCAGGGGAAGGAGCACTGGCACCGGACGCCCTGCCAGACTGGAGCCCTGCTTATGAGGAGTAAACCATCTCAGCTGGCAGACTGTGTTCCAGCTGAGACGCTCAGTTTTATGTTGCCTCTAGATTTACTTTATAACAGCAAGCGAGACTGCTCTCAAAGATGTCATCAGTCGGTTTACTTGATGATGTTTGAAACTTCCCTGAGTCGAAAAAGATAGATGGATGTCAGCTTGGATGACAACCAATGGAAACTACAGCAGATTAGATCACAGTGTGTATCCAGACGCAGGTGAAACTGTTTTCCTCCACGCTGTGTTCCATTTAATTTCTTTTAACCCGTCTCATTGTCGGGGGTCATATTAACTTTTGCTGCAGTCATTGAGATTAACACAAAGATGTCATCTTGATATTTGTTACTATTGTAGGTGTTTTGTTTGTTTATCAGCATGGCATCAGGCTTTCTGTCACACTGTACTCAAATTAGCAATTTACACCTCTGCTTTCTGTTTTGCATCCAGTCAATTTATTTATTTATTTAGCAGCATATTTAATTGTCACTGTTTTTTAATAACCTTCCTTTCTGAGTTTCCGTGCAAATAAACTAAAGGAAAACTAATCTAAAATGCTCCTGCACCAGATGCTGCTGAGAACATATGCTGTTGAAACCTGTAATGAAGCACACAAAGCTGAAATGTTCCACTTGGCTATTAAATATGAAAGCATAATGTGGTTTTCCCCTTTTCATTTTAACCACATACTATGTTAACAGCACTGTGGAATTCATACATTTCCACCAATAATACACTGGCTTGAAGGGAAGGCTTTCAATGCTATGACCTATATAGCCTCATTATCTCAGGGCTAAATTGACAGAGTGTCATATCATGTTACAAAATGAATAGCATTACCCAGAGTTCCCAGCTGCTGATTGGAACTATCCATTGTGTTTCCATGTAGTGTGACCCCAGACGCAGACGTTGCATGATCAGAGATACAAAAGCTTTTTATATTTTATAACACGGGCGTGGCTAGAGTAAAAACAGCCTGAACTGCACCTGTGGATGTAGCTGCAGGTGTGTGATGATGCTGTGATGTTAATGATGTGTGTCTGTGTTTGGAGATAAAGAGTGGAATAGATATATAAAAAGTATTTGCATATGTGTTTGAGTACATGCGTTTGTTTTTAAAACTAACCTGCAGCTGTGATCTTTTGGGTTTCCTTGCAGCGAGGCAGCAGCCCTGGCCAAGCCCAGTCGTGAGAAGGAGTGGTAGTACGTGAGCTTTGTGTCCGACAGACTGGCCACACCATCTGGCTCATCATACACGTTCTCCCAGTATGAGTTTAGGCCTGGTGTTCCCTGGGGGAACGGTCCAAACAGGTAGGAGTCCAGCTGGTTCACTATCTCCTGGTTCACGCTGGCTTCAAACTTCCTGGCAAAGAAGGTGGGCCGCACCGTTTGCTGCAGAGGCATAGTGAGGAGGGAGGGAGGGAGGAGGGAAAAGGGGTGCGTGCACGGGGGGGGGGGGGTCGCAGATCAGCAAAGCGGGGACGGATAAAGAAGAGAAGAAAAAAAGGCAAAGATTAAGAAATGGTGGTGTGTCAGGTTGGCAGGGGAACAAATATGACAAGTGAGATGTGTGTGGAGGTGAAGTGTGGGATGAGGAATTAAAGATGCAGAGGCTAGGGGAGGTAACAACAAATAACAAATATTTAAATCTTTGGTTGAATTGGTCAAACTGGTAATGAGAAGTCACAAGCAGACATTGCTTCGTTTTAAGGTTGGAAACCACCACTCTGTTCGGTTCCTATGTGTCAATTACTCATATATTACCCAATCCAGTGTTTGAATTAACTACCCATCTTATATCCCCTGTTTTACTCCTGCAGACAGGATGGAGGAAAAACAGACTGTACATTTTCTGAACTTTGCGAAAAAAAACAAAACAACAACAACTGGGGATTTAGTCAGATTTTGTGATTACAATCTCATATGCAGGGCAGGGTGTCAAATGAACAGGGGAGGAGGTTGAGGAGAACTTGGGGATATAATAAATGATAGGCCTTTAAAAAGTTAATCATATCACAGTGCAACTTTTGATGAAAGGATTTTAGGGGCATCGCTGGAGTTGCAAGTCACTTCAGGCATCTGTGTCAAACAGCCTTATTACAGGAATTACAGTCAATGTTAGTGCCCAAAGGTACTTGACTAAGAAAGGTGATGATATGGCTTAAGATATCTTTGGAGGCATAAAATGATACCTCACAAGCACCTACATGTAAGTGGATACAGTAGCTGTATGATCTCTCAGTCCTTTTCTGTATTCTTCCATCATCTCTCCTCTCAACAGTTCTTTGTATTTGTCGCTCTGTCTAGCCTCCTACTTTCCGCCCATGTCTTTCTCACCCTCTCTGTCCCTGCCATACTGGTGATGCTTGTGTGGTTGAAGGTGCATCATGAAATCTACCGCCTCCACAGCTTGGCGTACACACAAAGACATCTTTTCAGCCCCAGACACAAAACTATTTACCGATAGTTACCCAGCACTGGGCACCTTGGTGCTACCTCCTAAAAAAAAAAAAAAGGAGACTTAATCAATCTGCGGCACATTTTTGTGAGTTCAGCTTTTTTCGACTGTGTTTACACATGCCCAGATGTTGTGCGTTCTGACAAGCCCTTTGGTGTAGTTATCTGAAAGCGCCAACCTGTGACAGCCTGTCTTTACAAAAGCCTTTCTCATTCTGAAACACATTACTAAACAATGATGCACTAAGACAAAAGATGCATCGCTATTCTTTGTCTCCAGAGTAACTTCTACTCTGTTGAGGACACTTCAAAATCACCATGTGGGAAAATCAAAAGTTGTACCTTGAATTATTCTTCTCATCTGCAAACCAAATTGACGCATACTTTCCTTGTCTCTATCTTACCCTCTGCTAAGGTTCAAAGGGAAATTCGGATTGTATGCTCAATGGGATATTAAGTCCTATTAATACCGGGGCCTAGCTGGATTCTGGAAAGGCTGCTTTGTTCCCAGGGTTGGACTTCACTGATACCAGGGTGCCAACCAGACCCAGCAACTGTGCCAAGGATCTGTGGTAATGTGCTGGCACTGAACTGCAAGAGACTGAGGCGAGACAGACGGCAGTCGGGTCTGGCAAAGGGGGAAGTGAGGTCGGTGTGACGGCTTTTACTGGTATGTGAAGGACAGGAGAGATGAAGTGAGTCACAGCACTAAAAGGATATGACTTAAATAGATGTTTAACTTTGGCAGAGCCTTTTCACTTGGTGCTGAGACTTTCACTTTTTAGGAGCACATTAAAAATCAAACTGCCATACCGACTTTCTCTGGAGTGCTGGAGTCACTGCCACTCATTCACTTTCATTTTGCAAAGCTAACTAAGCCTCTTCTCCCCCTCATACCCACGGAAAAGGATCTAATTACTATTAATATTTTTTCCCCCCTGTAAGGGTCATATGAACGGAGACATAATTTTGCACGTATTGATTGTGAAAGCTGTGGGAACAGACTGGATGCGGAGGTCGAGAGGACAGACCTTGAGGGCAGTGAATTAAGAGATTGACTGCTGCTAATTTCCCACAAAACTCTGATGTGTGTGAGTGTGCCGCAAACATCTGCCAAAAATGACTTTTCATTTTCATTTTGTATGTTTATAGATATACTGGCCTTTCTTGTATCTTCTTGAAGAGACAGCCTTTCATCTAAACATTTCAAGGTTATGCCCGGGGCTCAAACTTATCAAAATGATAAAAGTGAAATGTTGGTTTTTAGCGAAAGATACAAGAAAAAATCAGAGACTGAAGAATAAAACCTGTTCAACATATTTCATTGGCTTTAAAAATCATCATAAATTGAAGTAAGCTTCAGGGTTCAAGTTGCTTAAGTTGCCTTTTAGGGCTCCAGTTAGCTGTGATACAGAGATAAAGGAGAGCACACACCAATAATAATATATTATCTGAAACAATATGTGTGTACTTGTGTGTTTGCCCTAAAATTGGGACATTATATTAATCATTTCCTATCTTGGATTCTTATTCTTTATATTTATTTTTCCTAATTCATATTTATCATGCTTGTGTTTTAATACAGTCTGAAGGCCACATTGTGTTTCACTACACATATTGTTTGTGTACGTAACAAATAAACCTTTCCTTGAATCCGGGGGTGTTTCATGCAAATAACATGAATAAAGCAGACATTGATTTTCTTTTCTATCTCTTTCTGTGCATCTTGTTTGTTTGCATTTGCCTATGGATTTTCCTCATTATATGTTTTCTCTGATGTACCTTGTTGACCAGCAGCAGACTTTACCCAATGCTCAAGTTAAGCTTTCTTTTTGTTTCCATTTTGTTTCCTTTAATTTCATTTCTTCCTTTATGGTTGAAAGGACACCAGTTGTTAATGTCATGTGCTAATAGGTGCTGGTGATATTAAAAAAATCACACAAATAAAATTGACTTTCAAAAACATAAAAATCATAAGCTTTTGCAGTATAACATTTGACTGAGAAACTGTAAGGAATTTTTTATAAGTATGAAAAATGGGATAAAGGAATGTAAAATCCACGTGACCTCTGATTGGTTGTTCCTCTCTGAACATACTTGTGATTAATCATGTGATCACTTGCTCTTAAATTTTACTCCAACACTTAACTGCCAGTAGAAGTAAGCAGCTTGCTAAATGTGCCTTATTCTTTGCTTTTAGCAAACAACTTTTTTACTCCTAACTTTGCTCTTGAGAGCATTAATATGTGTAAATATGAGCCTGACCTACTAGCGCCACTATTTAGCCGTCTGTGGCTAGTTGGTAAATCATAGAGCAAAAAGAGTATTTCGCCATGTTAATGTTGTGTGTTATTATTACCTGGAAACGGTGGAAGTCTGCGGGCTTGAAGTCATTTGGGGAGCATCCACACCAGTCGACGATGTGCTTGTACTGGCACTTACAGCCCAGTTTACGGTTCCAGTTGGTGATGCGCAGGTTGTTATCCACCATGCTCTCACAGTGGGCACTGTTTTCCAGCACTGTGTGGAAGAACGACTGGGGATTGAGAAACAGGAATGGATAGGGAGAGAGAGAGAGAGAGAGAAAGGGGGAGGGTGGGGGAGCAGAGACGGAGAGATGAAATTAGAAAATTGTATACCTTTTATTTTTTACACCATCCAATTCACGAGAGGAAATAGAGTAGCAGCGCAGAATGGAGATTCACAGTAGCTTATGATAAACATTCAATTTCCCCTCAGAGATCATTCAATTCTCATCCAATCCTTGTATACGGGTGGAAAGTCAGGCTTTACATCTTGCCTTCACTTCATGATTTTTCTTTTTTTTTTCCTTATACAGTGATGAAAAGAGAACAGTGTATACTGTTTCTATAAGCGATGCAGTGTGAGTACAAAGCAGTGCTTACTGTCAGTCAAAGGTTAAGCAACGCTTGAATGTGTGAAAACGATGTCTCTTTGTGTGTGTGTGTTACCTCGGCAGGCAGCAGAGTGTAGGCGTAGAAGCGCTTCATGTTGGTGACCAGATTGTCCTTGGAGTTGATGACATATTCTACGAACATGCGGTTGAGAAGGAACCAGTCGGACCCGCCGTCCACAGAGATGCCTTCTGGGATTTTACGGTCACCCAGCCTCCACATGTGGGTGTCGCACTCATAAAACAGACGATCCAGGCCTTGCTTACGGATAAACCTAATAAACACACACAAAAGGTATGGTTATATCACTGTCTATTGAATACATTTAGATATACACAACAGTCAGGGCTCATTTTTTCAGTGAATTTATCAGTATTTATTGAGAAGTCTTTAAAAAAACAAACACAATCATACAAAAATCCAGGTGGAAATCCGACTTTGCAAAATACCATTTACATAAAAACAAGCACTCTGTGTTTCTTGTTTTCATACTTAGAGGGACTCTTCTGCATAATGAGCAGCTCATTTTAATTTTTTTTCTTTACTTTCTCTAAACAAGATTTTCCAAGCTGTGCTTGTCACAAGAGGACCTTGTTTACTGTAAATTTCAGTGAACATTGTCTTCTTGCAGTAGGAAACACATTGTGAATCCGTGTAATACAATCTGGGTAAAAATCTGCTCAACAAAATCCATTTGGTAAAAAAAAATTGCTAAAAATTGAAAAGATGAGCTAATAAAAGACAAAAAAAGCCAGAGTACACATTGAAAATATGCTCTGCTAGATGTAGAGACAACAGCTTCAACAGCTGACTAAATCAGATGAAAACAGATGAATCTTTTTAAATAATATTCATCATTAGTTTAGTATTTAAAAAGTTATAATTCCTAACACTGCTTTCCTCTGCATTACAGCAGAATAGTCTTCTACCTTTTCCTTAAACGACTCGACAAATGTGTCGTTCGCACTTTTCACTACACACTTCTATCAGCAGCAACAAGAGTGACACCCCGCATACATAATGGATGGTGTTACTCTTGTGAACGTATCGAGTGTTAGATGGAGGGAGTCAAGTTCAGGTCAACCAGGTCAGACTGTTCCCTCTGTTCTCGGAGCGATTGTTGGTGTTTTGACCTTGTGGCTCATACACACGCGTGTACATGGATGACATTTTAGAAATATACTTGTGCGATTTTTATAACTCGTGTAAGTAAAAGAGCCCAAATATTTCAATACATTTCAGCCGTTCTAAACATATGTATATATAATAGTGTATTTACAAGATTATTATAGTTAAAACTGAATTAAATTAAGAACAAAACAGCTTCACTCTCATAAAACAGCACTGAATAAAATACTGTGGCTGCAAATACACAAAGGTACTGCTGAGTCATGCTGAGTCATGCACCCATGCAGGGAGTTTTTTTTTTTTTTTTTTGTGTGTGTGTGTGTTATTTTTCATGTGTTTTTGGATATTTTCCCTCAGTGTTGAGTGATGACTGGTTCGCCACCGGGGCGTGATGGGGCAGAAAACACAGGGCGGCAGGGTGGCGGCGGCAGCAGCAAAGACGGGTGTTCTGGCAGCGACCTCGCTAGCTCACCCCACCAAGAAGGTTAATTAATGAAGCCACAGATGGGAGCTAATTGTATTATGATTCAGTGACCACGCCGAGCTGGCAGGAGTGTGCCGTGTGTGTGTGCATAGGTGCTGCTGTGTTTGTGTGTTTGTGAGTTAGAGAGAGAGAAACAGAGAGAGCTAGCCAGAGAGCGAGAGCCCGGGGTGAGGTGTTGAGTGGGAGATTAAAATGAAGATTAAACATTTGCATCTTACCTGGCGTTGTCTCTGCCATGGGACTTGATGAAGTTCATGTCTCTGTATTTAGACAGGAAGGCCACCAGCTGGTTATTGGTCCTGAAACGGGGGGAAAATTATTTACTTTTAACAGGAAATTGGCACATTATTATAGGTACAATATGATTTTTGCAGGAGAACTATCACCTGTTAACAGATGCTGTTTTGGTTATTTCACATGAGAGCTTTTCTGTATTTTGGCTCAGGTGGAAAAAGGTTTCAGGCGTCACGATTTAGCGAAATTTAAATAAAAATGAAATGACATCTGTAGAGATCACTGTCAATCAAATATAATCAAAGCACACCAACGGAGTCCTGATGGAGCAGCTTAGCTGAGCTTTTTTCAGTGTTACATTTTTAATAAACAATAACTAATGATCTTTCCAAACTTTCAACTGATTGTTTCTTATTTAGTCATGAATATTTAAAGATCCCCTCCAGGCATGTTTTAAGTGAAATATGAATTTGTGCCTGATAGGGTTTTCTCACAACAAAGTTTAATTAACTGATTAAAAATTCTTAAAATGTAATCAATTCCTTCTTCCTCACTGGAACATCCAGGATCTATGAATATGCATATACTTGGACAACTATTGGCTTCATGCTGGTAAGTATAGTATATGTTTTAAAGTCAGATTTAAGCAGGAATGTGAAAAAGAGCCAAACGGAGAAATACTTCCAATGTGAAAGTTCTCGGGGGCTTTAAGATCAATTAGAGACCTCAGCTGCTCTCAGTGTCAGTCCCTCAGTCCTTACAATCCATTAAAACTATTTAGGATTATACAAAAGATCGTGCCATCCATGAATTTGATGAATGACTTCATGCTGGTCTTACATTGTAGAGGAGTCTTCTCCCTCATACACAGGCCAGACAGGCTAAAAGCTTTGCTCTGCAGGCTACGCCCCAGTCAATGGCTCTAACATTTCATCTGTGGTGGAGCCTTTCATGATGGCTTGGCTTGCCTTTCTAAAAGAGCAGTGAGGCCCTGGTAAAAAGCTCAAGGATCAGTTGGGGGTGGGGAGGAGGGACAAGCGCATATTAATGTCATTTTCTCTTGAAGGAGCAATTTCACAGCCTGGGGGGCTTATCTTAGGAGGTCCTGAGCCATAAAGCCTAACTGATGATGTGCTGTACAGACACATGCAGGCGTCTCTGTCTCTACTTCCAGCACCCCCCAACACACACACACACACACACATGCATGCTGCTAGTATGCACACTGATAATACAATATACATGCAGAAAGATGCACAAATGCTCACACAGACATGCACACACACACACACACAGAACAAGGGGAATTCATGTCAAGCTCCAGCTTTGCCACCTGAGTGGTCACCCTGTCCACTGGGTCTAGTTTGCTTACTGTCAGCCCTGTGGCTGCTCTGTCTCGCCGTGGTATTCACACGCACACATCAACACACACACACACAGGCTTCTCTGCTTTCAAACCCCACCTGAAACCCCAAAATGTGCACCTTTTCAGTATCAATTACACTTCATCGTTTTGCTGCAGCTTCACTTCTATGGTCTTACTGTTAAATTCATAACGCGCCCTTTTTATAACAAGGACTTAAATATATTATTCCAGCGGGAATAGTTGAATGCTGTGGCTATAACACTCAATCAGATGAGGGATGGATCATGCATTCATTATCTCTGTCCTAGAAAAAAAACAAAAAACAAAAAATTTTGTAGCTTCAGTATAAAAATGCTGGTGAAGTTTATTGTGAAGTTTTTAGAATGACATTTTTTTAAAATACTTTGATGGAGGCCTTTTTCACAGCAGGAAATGACAGCTATCACTTACAGAACAAAGGGTGACAAAGTGAAAGAGATTAGAAAATATGAAGTATACAACTATTACTATCATTGTCTCACAAAGCTCCAACTTCTTAAAAGCTGCAGTAAAGTCTATGAAAGGGGCTTTAAAGAAAAAAAAAAGAGGTGAAAGCAAGGAGACCGTGTAGATAAAAGCTGGGAAAGAGGGTTGTACTCTCTTGACAAAGCAAGCGTGTAACTCATCCTCTGGCCTTTTTGGACACACACACACACACACACACACACACACACACACACACACACACACACACACACACACACACACACACACACACACACAAACACACACACATAGTATATCTCCCCCTGGACACACAGCCCCTCTGCTGGTGTGAGGGGCTCTGGGTTTGCCTTTGAGAGCCATCCATGCGGCAGGACAGACATTATCAGGGAATTAGAGGGGAAATAATGCTTGTCTCCAGTCCCACTGATAACAACAGCAGTAGTCAGGGCAGTGCGGGGCAGGGGAGCCCCCTGCATTCCTGCCTGCACCAATGCGGTACGGTCACAACGGAGGGACTAGTGACCAAATATATTCTAACTTAAAGCTAAATCAAGGGAGGCCTTGTGCAGGTTATTTTTGTTGGACGGTATTATCTGAATAAATTGAATAGGATCAATATAAATAATGAGTTTTAGCTTGTAATCAACTGACAAAGGAATTGGAAGAATAACACATGTGCTTGCAGGGGTTTGCAGTCTGGCAAAAGCTAGCCATCTGCTTACTCCAGGATGTTTTTCTGTGCTGCTGCACTACACCACAGTGTGCTGTAGTAAGTCCATACTGATAATGTAATGCTGATGTGTTTATTTCTGTGGGAGAATGTCTCTTTTCGCCTGATCCCCTTCCAAAGAGATCAGAAAGGATTGTCAGCTACAAAACAGCTGAATGATTTTCAGTTTCCTGCTTGAGGAAACTCAAGTAGCATGCATGCTCCCTCTAGCAGGGGCTCCAACCAAGGCCAAGCACATAAAAGGACCATACTTGCAAGTTCAACTTGGTCAAGCCGTGGTTACAAATGCACTTGCTGAGCAAAGATACAAGAGTGCAATTTACATATTTCCACATTGCATGGATCCAAAACATCAAGTTCCCTCTCGTTCCTCTTTCCTAAATGCTTATTCTCGCTCGCTTCTTTCTCCCTGTCATTTCTGCTTCTCGGCTCCCACTTTCACTCCATCAGTCGTTTCGTTTCCCAACAGATGGGGCTTAAAACCTCCACTGTCAGCCCTTTTCTCAACAGCATCACCCTCATGCAAATGAGGATGCAAAAAGAGGCGAAGAAAACAGCGTCTCGGGCACATGCACACGCAAATACCTTTAATCATGCGCCGACGGACAGTCAGACAGCACAACAGGCGTACAGGCAGGATAAATATGCACACACATGTACAAAGACAGGTGCTTTGAAACACTGAGCTATGCAGACGGCAAGACATAAATTCAGACATGCACACACACTGGCGCAGAAACACAGACACACACCTGCACAGACGGCATGTCAGCAGCGTTCATCGATATGCTGAAGACAACTAAATACAACAAGACTGAACCTGTCTATGAACAAAATCCACATTTGCCCCTGCATCTTGGCTCCAGCTGTGGACACATCAGATCCAGCTTCCTTTTACCCAGTGGCCATTACAGCTTGTCTAAATTCAACTGGTGGACATCTGGCTGCGCAGAAGAGATAACTCTCTCCTTAATAGGAGGATTTTAATTGGCTGCTGCAGAGCTACATCAAAAACCCAGCAGACCCTGAACTCCCAGAAGGATCATAAACTCACATAAAAAAAAAGACTTGAGAAATTTCTCCGCCAATAGCCCAGTTCCATGACTTCATGTCCATTTCACGTAGACTTTGTGGCTTTTAATTACCTTTTACAGCCTCTTAAAAGGGATGTTTTTCGAGTGGAGAGATGACTTTCGGACATACAGTACACAACAGGCCTGGAAAGTCAATAGGTATTGACCCTGGGCAATTAAATTGTAATCAGTTCACCATGTAACCCATTCAATGGAGTGCAATCAAGGAAACAAGGACTTGGAAGAGAAGGTGTGAAGGAATAGTGTTGTGGAGGTTCTACTTCATTGATCTGTTTGGTTTGGAGTGACTCTTTATTTAAAGCTCACAGTTAACCACAGGCGCCCAGACCAGTGTGTATTGAATTTCCTCCATGTTGGCTGAGAGCCGTCTGTTATTGTTGTGCATGTCTGGTTCCTTCCTTCTTAAGGAGAAAACATTATCCTATGTCACCTAAATTGGATGCCTTCCTCTAAATCTTACTTCATTTCCTTACAGGTCAATTCTTTTTTTTTAAAGATATGTTTTTGGGCAATTTTTGCCTGAATTCAACAGTGGAGATCAGATAGGAAACAAGGGGGAGAGAGAGGGGTATGACACACGACAAGGGTCCCTAGGCGGATTGGAGCCAATGATGTTGCAGTTATATAGCATGCACCGTAACCATTTGGCCACCATGGCGCTCCCTTACACGTCAATTCTTCCTCCGCATGCTCTTGTGATGAAAGAAGTCACCTGACTGCCCTCCCTGCAGGCCTGCCCCCCTCCCCTTTACTGAACTCCTCTATTACCTGATGGGGTAGTCGGCGGCACTGAGGTTAATGAAGAAATCCCAGTTCCAGTCCCTCATGGCCAGCAGGTCAGCCATACTGCGAAGATACATGGTCAGCAGACTGGCACCACCCCAGATGGTGGCCATGCGCCACGGTGTCACCCTCACATTGGGATACTGTGCAGCCAAGGCATGCACCTGCCTGTGCAGGTAGTTGGAGCGCTGAAACAAAAGAATTGATCAAACACTGATTAATGTCTCCATCGTGTTAATTGGTGGATCGACTGTGAAAATATCAGAGACAACAATGGAAGTAAGTCCAGCATCTTATTGTCTATCCCTGACAAAGTCTGATATTTTGTATTTTATAATATATCAGAGTGTTGTCAAGAAACCTAAACCTAACTATTATGTTTGACATCAAGTGATTTGCAAGTTAATGAAATCAGAAAAAAACCCAAAATGGGAATATTTTAACACAGCTTCCATTGATAAAACACTGGATTTAAAGGGCTTGCCATGTTTTGCAGTAAAGGTACCCAATGTTTTTATGAGTTGGTTCCAGTTTTGTTTGTTCTTGTGCATGCACAATATATGTGTAGGTGACACAATGATTTCACACTATTCCACTGAACCACAGGTGGCAGTAATGTACCAAAAAACTCAGCAATGCACCTACAAAGGCAGGAAAAAAGAAGACTGCAAGCAAGCAAACATGGTTGACAATGCAAAATGTTTAAAAATGGCTTTGAAAATGTTTTCTGATGAAGGAAAAGCATTCAACACCTTTGTTATGCCTCAAGGATACACACAATGTGTTATGGTGAGTAACACTGAATGTAGAGAGAAACTCCACAGGGCGCCTTTAATTACATCTTGTTTGTCAGCTCTCTGTGGCTCACCTGATCAACATGTATGTAGTAGTAGTGGGTGGTGTGGTAGATGGCTTTGAAGAGGCGTTGAAACTGGCGCGAGGCTCGTCCATGGACCACCAGGACAAACGCTATTCTCACTGGTTTTGATGGAAAGCTCTCAGCAGAGTCCTCATCCCACTGGACATTAGCATTGGCTTTACCTGTGCAGGTATAAAGACAACGTCTATATTCATGTACTCATTCCAGTGAATATAAATCTTATATTAACTGCATTTAATTAATTTAATTAAATTCACACAATATTGCATGGATTCTTCATCGGTAATATATTCAGTGCTTATTTGCATGTTTGATTACAAAATCAAATCTGTTATTCATTTGATAAGCTATGAGAGGCTGCACAAACAGCGCTATTAGTCACTATACACTATATGATAGGGAGCTCCTATAATGCCTTCGAGGCAGAAAGAAAGCAAATGCAAAAGCATAATGAGCATACTTATTAATGATAATTAAATGATATTCTTTTATTAAACAATGAACTGAAATAGCTAAACAACAATGTTGCTAAGCAACACAGCAAGTAGCCATTTGAGGGGTGATTAGCATATTCATAATAACTGACTGCTAAGAATCAAATGAGAATTCACTGGGTATTTTACATTGTCTGAGTGTGACTCTGAACTGAGGAAGTACCTGTTTTATAATTACCAATCAAGATGCTTTCTTGGTGACAATATTTGACTTTAATACAACCATTATGCCTTAAACAACACTGATTGCAACAGGCAGAAACAGCTTGCTTTCCACTGTGTCATGAAAATACATCCGAATCAGGCGTTCTCGGGAGGCCAAATTGGTCAGGATTATGCACAGAGACAAAAAGCCACGCTATGGCTGACATATTAATAAATAACTGAATAAATAAGAACAAAAAAGTCACACAGCTACTTAAGCCCTGCTGTGGAGCAAAAAACAGAACCACAAAACCATGACTCACTCATCCATTTTCTCATGTGATTGAATTGGAACTATGACAATTTCAACCAGACGCTACACACAGTGCAAACACTATCCTCATTGAGACAGGAATCCTATAAGTGATTCCTCTGGGGCTTTCAGGGTGGAGCACAACTTGACAATGTACTATCATTCTTCTTAGGCACAGGCCCCAGAAGATGCCTTAGATTTCACACAAATGACGCGTGCCCGCAAACACCTCCCTGATCATGGCCTACAAAGCCAATATCAAATTAAACAATTCCAATCATCTCTGGAGAGCCATTGGTAACCACACATAACTCCATTGTGTGATTTTGTACCACCCTTAACCGCTCAGAAGCAAACACTTGCACAGCAAACCAGTTCTGCACTGTGAGGTCCCCTAACGTTATCACATACATTGTTTGTTTTTAAATCTTCAGTTATTACAGGAAATGTGCACACGCAGCTTATGAGACATGTTTGTTCACACAACGTGCCTTAAGGAGATTAATGACTATAATTTGGTACTTCCTTTCCCAAGAGCCTGTCTCTGCTGAAGAGGTAGGGGAAGCTGAGGGAATACTGAAGTGGGGGCTGTTCATTCCCCTGAGGTTAGGTTTCTCAAAAAATGTCCCTCCCGGCTCCAGTCTACGTCTGGCCCTGAGGTCCTATAATTACTCAGATTTAAGGGTAAGTGACCAACTTGTCTTCTCTTTATGAATTGTTAGGGATGGGCTAAGAAGCCTTCATCCCTCCCATTTAACTAATCTCATTCATTCAAATTTAAGGGCAGGTGTCCAACATGGCTTTATTTAAAGGTTGACCACAAAGGTGAGGTTAATGACACGCTCCCTTGACTCCAATTGGCTGTGCCTCCTGTCAGTCACTCATACTTATTTCTGTGTGTGTGTGTGTGTGTGTGTGTGCGTGAGACAGCTCAGGGGGGAAATCTGCTGCGGGCTGTATCAGATTGAACAGTAATTGGTAGCCAGCTAAGAAGGTTCACTGGTTTGCTTTGCACACGGATAATTGGCCAGTCGCTTCACAAAGCACTTTGAGAGTGTGCGCTATACTAGCTAGCTGAACTAATGAGCACTGCTGTGTGTGTGTGTGCGAGCGAACTTAAATTTTACTGTCAGTTTTGTTGAGCATGTGTGTTTATCCGCAGAAGAGCTTCATGTGTAGTATTTTTTTGAGCAGACTGTGCACCTGTAGAGACCGCAGGCCCTGTCGCAAAGAAAAAACAGAAGCCCTCCTTTTGAACTCATCACTCTTCATCATCCCTCCCATCGCCATCAGTCTTTTAAACTGCCTCTCCCTCATCTGCTATCACCCCTCTCTCTTCCTCTATCATCTTGTGTAACTTCAGGCTCTTACCCACCCTCCATCTCAACTGCTCATATGAGAGGTTAGAACAAGAGCTGAGCCATATCCCAAAGGGCTTGTACCAAATCGCATTAGAAAATGTCTCAGGGATGGTGTCTGTTCCTTGAAACCATCCACAAAGCCAGGTTTGCAGACATATAAATCACTGTTTGATTTGTATGAATGCGATACCAAATCTCATTTCCTCATAGTAGGAAATGTGTGTGACCTTTTTTTAAACCTGCAATAACATTGATTTTTTGGCCACTTGGGGGCAGCAGAAACAAGCTGTGACACAACGCTGACATGTTGTCGTTTTTCAAGTTGATATGGCGGCGCAACATTAGCATTCGTTTAGAGTCATGTGTCTGGTGAATATTCACTCTCCTTTGCCGCTGGTTTAGCCTCCACCAACTCCTAAATATCTGGCTCTTTAGCTGTTACATGCTTTACTATGTTCTAGTTGCTAACTTTTCTGTTTGTTGTTTAGTGCTGGGCATGTAGTGTACAGTCAGTTTTTTAGAGCTTTTTCTGTGGCTGAAACTGATGCTATGAGACTGGTGAGAGTGAACCAAAACACTAGATGTGGGCCAGAAAACCCAAACAATGAGCTAAAAGATGCTAGCTCTATAAAGCTGGGGGAACTTTAGAGTTGTTCAAAAACTTTGATTATTGCTGCTTTAAATATGATTTATATACAAGAATTTTTCAGTACAAGGCCATTAGGTTAATGCCATGTGGTGTTCAAGGTCACTCAGTGCCAGCTAGAACCCCTGCTGGAGCTTCACAAGCTGGCCAAATCATACTTAGCCAAGTTAGCATATGGGAGGCAAAGAAATTGAACATGTTCCTCCTGTATTCAATGATGCTAATGCCAGAGCTAACACAATTGCTAATCTAGCCAAGGCCTCAAGGACAGAATACCGATCAAATCAAATTGGACAACTTTCAGCTAACAAGGTTAGGACTTGAATTAGGATGGGGAGCAGAGGAGGGAAGAGAGAGAGAGTGATAGAGAGAGAGAGAGGGAGCGAGACAGAGAGAGAGAACACATTGGCAGGCAGCAGGCAGGCAGACGGAGAGTAAGAAAGAAAAGTGATTTAATTTAGCTGTCGTGTTGTTACAGCCCAGCCACCAGGGGAAAGCCCTTTTCAATTTCTTTGTCTCTTTTGATCAAACTGTCAGTTTGAGTGGGATGTTGAGTTGCTGTTGAGATGACAGGAGCTTAGGCACAGACAAACGATACTGCTTCTCTTGGGAAGGGGAATGTACAAAAGTTGCTAAGTCACTGTGCCTCCTTGAGTTCTAATAACATGAGCGAGGGCCGGGAAGGTATCTGACTAGAACAGGCAGGATGTATAATAGCTTTCTCCTCCTCCCCTGCTGTCCATGCTGCATTCAGTCCACTCCCATGTGTTTTAAATGCATGTGTGTGTGTGTGTGTATATGCGCTGTTCACTTAAACACGGTTGCTGATGCGTGCTGCTCACCGATGGCGGCAGCCACAACAGATTTTGTTTACAAAATCCACAACCAGACTGCAGATGCCCATAAATTCTTAGAAGAGAGAAAAGTGCACACGTGTGTGTTTGTTTGCGTCTGTTTGAGGAGGAAAAGGAGAACCGGTGTTCTGTGGCCAGTTTGACAAAACAAATGAAAATTGGAAACCAATTGGAGAGAATACAAGCAGCATCCCCATTTTCTCCAACAATTTACTTCACCAATTACACATCAGCAAAAAAAGGCATTTCTTGGCTTTGACAATAACTGAAATTACAAGAACAGGAAATATTTTACCATCTGCTAAAGCCTGACTGGTCAGACTTGGTCTGACTGGCCTTTGTACTTAACTTTGCGGATATTACTTTTCTTTTCCTGTAAAAAAAAAAAGAAAAAAAAAGCTTGAACAGCGGAGAGCAGAAGGAAATAATGTGGAGAAAATAAATGTCACTAAACTAAAGTAAGGACACTGACAACCTGTCAGCATTATTTATAGGTTTGTTTTGTACTAATAGAAGAGTAATCTCAAGCAAAAATCATGATTATAAACCACATGATTTTGAAGTTATTTGTGAAGATGAACAAATGTTTAAAGAACACTGCACTCTTCACCAGTGCTTTCACATACAGTACCATACTGCATACTGTACCACATGGGCATACATACAGCGTTTGGTAAGGGAGGACTAAGGACTCAGTGTGACACAACCTCTATCCCAGGGTTCCTTCATCCACTGAGCAAAGACCGAACAGTCCAAATCTGCTTTTCTACCATACATAAGTGTGATAAAACTAAAAAACTAAAGTAAACTGAAAAAACTAAAAACAGCGAGATACGAAAGCATCTATGTGGCATCAAGCATCGTATAAAAACATGCCTTCACATTAACAATAACACAACCATTTGGAGCCTACTCAACAATCTTAATTCATGCTGGGAAGCTTGATAGATATCGACCCATTCAGTGAGACCGTGTTTGCGTAGAATACAAAGTGACTGCACTGACTCCACAGATAACAATTTGTATTAACCAAAATCAAATAATCAATCAAATTAATTATGGTCACGGACTCACCCTCAAGGGGGCAGTAGCGAGTGACCTTCTCAGGCATTAATTGGCCCTCCTTGTGCCTGCAGTACACCTCTGCGATCTGTTGCCGGCACTCCTTGCTCTTGGCTCTGGACAGAGCAGAAATGGCTTCCTTCCCACTGATCTCGCACTTAGGTGGCTGGTCGTAGGTCACCTCCAGCGGCGCTGCAGTGGCCTGCTTCCGGTGGGGGTGCTGATGTCTGTGCTGTGACTGGGCCTGCTGGACCTGCTGTGAGGCACGATAGTGCTGCTGCGGCCCTCCTGCGACGCCCTGACCACCTACGTAGGAGGCGTTGTTGCTGACCGCCAGCGGCTGGTGCCCTACAGGCAGCACTTCGTTCGAGCTGCGGCCCAGACTCGGGGAGCTGTCCCGCCATGTTTGCTGCTGGGCGTGGGCCTTCTCCTGCAGGTGCTCCCGCTGCTGCTTGCTGCTGGTGGCCCCTACAGACTGCCGGTGTGGCTGCGAGCGTGCACCAAAGTTACTATTGTCTATGTTCTCAAAGTCTTTTGGTACGGAGTTCTCGTTGTTGCTGTCCACTCTGTTTTTCTCCTTCGGACGATGGGAGTAATAACCATCCTGCAGGATAGAGTAGAAATAGAAAGACAAGGGAAGTGTTGGGTGAATGGGGGGGATGAGGAAAGAGGAGGAGGAGGGGCACAAACAAGAAAAACAAGATCAGAATTGAGTGAGCGCGGTGCATATCAAATGTCGGATTAACAATCAATGTGGCATGTATGAGTGGGCAGCGCTGCATTGAACCATGAGGCATGAAATGAAGTAGCAAGGTATTGAGTGTGAGGACTACAAGGTGCAACCTAACTGTAGGTGATGCAGGGCTGAAGACTCTGCCGCTCCGTGCCATCATCAGATTAGCCCCGGTTTCAATTAAATTCTCCCTCAAATGGGCCCAGCTCTCCGTAAACAGATTACCAAAAGGGGATAAAGGGCCAGAATATGACTGTGAGTCTGTGTGGGTGTTTGTGTTTATGCGTGTGTGTGCATGCATGTGCACAATTCCTTTTTCACTGGAGCCACACGAGAATGTGAAGAAATTGTAGTAGTGTGGCGTGTGACTGGAGAGGCTGCACTTGACAGGCCTGTGTGTCTGCGTATGTGAGATAATGCGTGCGTGTGTGTGTTAGAATGTACAATTTCCCTATCTTTCCGGCAGAATAGGCCGAAAGCGAAGGAGGGGCACAGGGGAGCGTAGAAAGAGGAAAAAGGGTAATGAGTGAAAGTGGGGAGCACGAGGCGAAGGAGCGCTGACACAAGGCATGAGTTCTGCTCCCAGAAAGCGCCGGCTTGTTCCAGAGAGATGTGCCGCGATGCATCACACGGAAAACTAAGAAAGCTGCCTGGCTACCACACCGCTGTTGCACACCTTGCTAGACGCTACACAAGAGAGAGACAGAAGGGAATCGGTGGTGGGTGGGAGGGGTTCAGTATGACAAACACCAGTGAAGGAAAGATAGAGCTCATAACAACAGGGATCCCTGATGTATTTCTCCATTTACAAGACACAGGAAAAAAAAAAGGACAGAAAAGGGGCGGGGTGGGAGAGGACTAAGTGCAATATAAGGTGTTGTGAGACAGAATGGAAGCAGGAGAGGTGAGAGATGCAAGGGAAGATGCTATTGTGAGCCAGCCGCTCAGCATGGAAATGTCTTTCCACCCCTAAAGCCAGACCTGTTATCAGCCCATCAACCTTCTCTCTCTGCAAACACCTTGTACTGGCACAATTACAAAGGTGGCTGGATGACACACTTTCACACTCAGCGAGACAGGAGCGGGGTGATATTATGGAAGTGAGACAACAAGAAACAAAAAAACTGGATGAAAAACAGAGGGAGAACAATATTCTCATTGTCAGCTCCTTTTTAAACTGCTTCCTTGGCAGGGTCTGATTCTCACAACAATGGATACCTTTAAGCTTTCTGCCTCTCCTCTCCTCCTCTCCTCACCCATCCTCTCCTTTCTTTCCTTCTTCACTCATTTCTCTTTCCCCTCCATTTTCTTCCCTTCACACATCCCTCTGCTCAGCTGCTTTCACCTCTCCTCCCTTCTGCTCCACATCTCACTCCCGTTCTCCCATCACCTGTTCCCCATTTCACGTCTCTCTCGCACCTCCTTTTCTCTCTGCCCTCTTTTTCTTAGCTTCACCTCCCCTCCGACCTGTCGTAACCTCTCCCTTCCCCTCACTTCCTTGTCCGTCTCTACGTTCCTCATCCTGCCATCCTGCCAGTTTAAACAGACCATGTTGTCTGAATGGCATAACCTGCTAATCCTGCGTGTAACAGCTGCTTAGGCCAGTGATCACCTAAAAAGAAATCCCCTACTTGCGGAGTTTCAAAGGGAATGCTTTAGGAGGCTAATCCATGCAGTGCTAGTCACTGGATGTTTGCAGAGGTAAAATGAGTCTGTGTGCATTCACGATTAAGTGTGTACAGTGTATGCTTCCTGTAGATTTTTTTTCACAAAAGTGTGCACTTGTGTATGTGTGTGTGTGTGTGTGTGTGTGTGTTTTTAAGGGAGGGAGAAAGCAAATAAAGTGGAGACAGCATGTGTTTGCCCTGGAGAAACGGATACTCCCGCTTTGAGTCCCACTGCGAGAGACATGAGGAGATGGGGGACATGGTTAAATTGGAAAAAAGCCCAAGTGAGCAAACGATAAAAACAACAGTCCCTCAACTCATCTTGATGGAACAAATCGACTTTGCTTACAGCAGGTAGATACCGGATGTTAGCTGAAAAAAAGCTAACATATCACTGAATTCATGCTATCCTATAAATACAAAATCTTAAAAGTATTCTAAGCTCTGCTTTACTTAAATAGCCCCATTTCCACAGCAATTGAGGCTCAGCAGAGGCATGTCTGTCTGTACTGCGTATAGCAGAGAACAGATTGCTGCAGGGCTGCAACGAATGACTATTTCCATTATCGATTCATCTGTTTAGTCTATAAAAGATCAGAAAACTGTAAAAAAAAAAGAAAAAAAAATGTTGATCACAAGCCTGATCCAATACTTATAATTATATAGCAGCAGATTTCTTTCTAAATTTAGCACACTTTATTTTTTCATGAGCTACTTGATCCAAATAATAAACTATAACATTGATCTTATTATTGATATAGTATGTTTTGACATTTAACTGGGAGCTACATGGTTTTACTAGAGAAGAGCTTTCACTCTATTGGAGTTGTTGGAACCACAAAATCCAGTTCACTCACTCAGGTAGTCAATTCACAATAGTACAGCAGTGTTACAGAGTGGACTTTTTCCCCTCGTAAATGTTTTGTGCACTGTTACTCATTGCCAAAAAGAAAAAGGGAGGAAATACGACAGATTTGATACGCGATTATTTAGCAGTTAACCAGTAGAATTTAGTATTTTGTCAATCTGTGTCCAGAATTTAAAGTCACTCGCACCTATTCACGCAAATAATGTTCCACATTTCTGCTGTTACTGCAGATATATAAAGGAGAGCAAAGCCACAACACTATAGCAGGCTGAGGTGGATAAAACACAGCACAGTAAAGACAGGATTAGTATTTAATTCTGCCTATTTTACTTAGATATGTCCAACCAGATAGAAGACTGACAGAAGCAGCCAATCCTCACACAAGGAGCTGCAACCAGCAAATACATGACAATTTTACTTCATAAATGACAATTTTACGACTTCTAAGTTGTCCTGGTTTTAATTTTATGTTGATCGACTGACAGATTAAGCAACTAATTGTTTCATCATGAGATTACTGTGACACTGCTTCTTTGAAAGCAACCTAGCCAGCTAGCTGTAATTATTTTGTTTGGGGGAGGAAAAAAGCAAAAAGCATCACAAAGATGTTGACTCGTTGCAAATTAATTGACATGGATAAGAGTCAGACGAGGTTAGCCTCATGTGGCCCTGAAGTGGAAATGAGTAGTGAGCACTGAGGAGATTCCTCTGGATAAACAATCTTCACACTGTGCTCCCTTCTCTCTCCTTCTCTCCCTCCTCCTGTGAGCAAAGGACTTCAGTGGCTGTGTTGCTCTTTAATCTCAGTGACTGGGCTCTAAGCAGGAAGCGGTGGGGCACAGAATTAATAGTGGTGGCGGCCATTGGAGATAGGGCTGCGTTGGACTGCAGATGGGGCTGGGAGCTAGGGGCAGCTATCGATTGTTACCGGGGATATGTTTTCTACTCCCTGGGAGTGTCGAGGAGGCCAAGCCAGGATTGCCTGGCATGTGGTGTGCCTGCTTGCATGCACACACACACACACACACACACATAAACTGCCCTCCCTGAGCTCTGCTGAGGAGTGAGGAAAAAGCAGAGGGGGTAAACGTTAATATCATCCATCACTGGTAGGTACACTTAGAGAGCGGCCTGTGGGGCTGGGAGTTTCAGCACCCCCTCCGGGAATGGTTTAGTCCATTTCTCAATACAGAGCTGGCCCTTTCCACTTTCCCTCATTTCCTCTGCCACAGGGGGAAATATTTCACCTGTCCCTTTTCTCTCTCTCTCCCTTTCTCTCCATTTCCCCCCAATCTCCTGTGCGGCAAAGAGAAAAGCACATATCTCTCTCTCAGCACCTGTCCGGCTTCGACCCCCCCCCCCCCCCCCTTCCCGGCCCACGTATCATCCCTCTCGCTCTAGGAAGGAAAGCAGTTCATCTGCTCCGCCCCCTCCCCACCTCCCTAATGCCATCATTTACTGTTGCAGTCCCATGGTAGATGTGAGGGAGAGCAAGGTAGCAGCACATATCAGTTTCACCCCACCCTCCCAGCCCGCTTCCTTTAAAAGACATCATTCCTATGGGGCTGAACTGAGATAAGCTACTGCGTGTGCCAGCAGTATGTGCTCTGTCAACACAAGCCGGTGTATGTAAAGCTATGCAGACATTATCGCCGCGTACATAAACATATAGTGAAGTTTACTAAGAAATACACTGCACCATCTACAGCCTATTAGTGAGTAGGTGGGTGTTGAGTCACCTCAGCAGCATACAGGCCAGCTTCTGCTCCGACCTGCCTGCCATGTGGCTAACAAGCTCAGATTAATTACCTGGACTGAATCCCTGTGATTCTCCGAGCAAGATGTGGCGTCTGGCATGACACAGGAGAATGATACACTGACAGACTTAGTTCACAGCTGCTCCAGCACCTCAGGACACCTCGTGGAGAAATGGGCCCGGGTGGAGAGGGAGATGACCTAAATGCTTAGTGACTTCGTAGAAGTCTTACTTATCGTAGCTTATCGTCTGTAGAGTTGGGGGTGAGGGCAGCTGCTCTTTTCTGCTTTCTTAAGATTCACAGTTTAGGTGTCAAAGTCTTATCGAGAAAGTATGGTAAAGTGGGCTGAGGTAACTGTAGTTGCAATCATGCTGGAAAGAACGTAAAGAAGTACAAAGATGAGTCACGGAGAGACATTTTATGATGCTTCAGTCAAATGTATTTCATAGGAGATACTGTGGGTGGGTGCAGTATCTAGTATTTTGTTGTATCCTGGCTTCTAGTTATGAATATTCCACATGTTTCTGCTACCTTTCCTTTTCTTTTGCTCCCTTTGGTCAATCCCTTCAATCCCTCTCTCTCTCTTCTAGAAGCTAAAACTGGAGGAATGCTGGTCACATGTAATGTAAGTGTGTGTGTGTGTGTGTGTGTGTGTGTGTTTGTGTGTGTGTGTGTGTGTGCGTAAATGTACGATTAGCGGCAGCTCTGAATGAACAGTCTGGGTTTGGTATGCACAGAAGCCTCTTGTTGTGTGCCCTGCGACAAGCCCCGGAGCGAAAGTAGAGAAAGGGGAGTGTGTCTGTGTGTGTCTGTGTGTGTCTGTGTGCAACTGTGTTACAAATACCTATAAGAGACAGAAAGTGAGAACCTCTGAAAAACTACTGAACAGCTTTCAGTTTGGGAAATTAAATTTGGAGAAAGGATGCACTATGTGAAAAGAAAGCGAAAATATGAAGTTTTTAAAAACCTCGCTTCGCCTCCGGGAATCCTATTAAACAGACAAATGATTGCAATCTGTTACTTCTGGTTGAAACAGCTAAGAAAAGATCAAAGTCTTCCAGAGACAGTGAGCCAGGGGTTGAGAGCTGTGGGCATTCACTTCGAACAGAGGGCAGAGGTGAATTCGCAAACTGCTGTAGAATTTACTCTTCTTTCTCCTGGATATTCTTGCATTATAATTATATTGCTTCACTGCCTATATTTACATGCATAGCTTTCTACTGGGCAAGAAGACAAAAAAACGCAGACCGTAGCTAGAGACACAAGGAAGAGAGGAGTTCCTCAATTAAAAAATACTTTTAAACACATCCAGGCTCTACATAAAAACTAAAGAGAAAATAACTGTGGGGGATTCTCTGAGGAGTTAAATGGACTGCATTTATATAGCGCTTTTCTAGTCTACCGACCATTCAGAGCACATTCACCTATTCACGCACATTCACACACTGATGGCAGAAGCAGAACCTTCTTATCAGGAGTGATATAGCATTTTTTTATCCAAAGCGCTTACAATGTTTCTAATGCTCACCCCCATTCACACACACACACAGCCATCAGGAGCAGTTTGGGGTTCAGTATCTTGCCCAAAGACACTTCATCATGCGGACTAGAAGAGCCGGGGATTGAACCACCAACCTTCTTCTTGACGGACAACCCGCCCTTCCTCCTGAGCCACAGCCGCCTCTAAGAGTTCTCGCAAAGCCACAGTGGAATTAAATAAATACTTTTGCTGCCCTCACAATGTGCTTGCATTCCACTGCAATACTTTTGTGATCTCTCACAATAGTTCTTCCCAGAGCACTGCTTGTGTGTACATACAGTACTGTAATGCTCAGCCCCCTCAAAGCATCGATGTTCTTTGATGGCCCGTTGATATATGAAGCCCACACCGGTGCAGTCTTGCTGAAATTTCAGAAGGATATTACAGATATGATATTAAAGGCTCTGCACACTCGTGCTAAGCCCACATGGCTGATTTTAATCATTTTGGCTGATTAGACCTCTTCTCAGGACTGTATGGGTGTGTACAGATTATGCTTGATTGATATTTCCCTCAATTTCTTGTTAGCATTGTTGCAACTGTTTGGGCAGGACTAATAATCTTTATTTAGAGAGAACATTTGAAAGTTAAATTTTGAAAGTTAAATGCCAGGGTTCTTCAAAAGGGAAACTTTTAGTAACAGAAGACATTACCAGGATCATAATAAAATAGTTAAAAACAATCCCGGTTATTAATTAATTCAAGTAAAAAAAAAAAAAAACTCAATTGATCACTTGATAAAAGTATCTTTTAAGAATAGATTTAAAAAATGATACTTACTCAGCCAGCCTTCATTCCTTATCATTAAATGTCATATTTACAGGCCAATGTCAAAGTGCCTATTTCACACTTGAACATGTTAACACGTAGCTAACTTTAAACCCAGATTAAACATAACCCTGGATTATCTATGTATGTTTAATAGTCTGTTGATGGTAAACACCAGTAAACATAAGTGAAGCTGTCCAGCTTGCTATGTTGCTAACAGGACATTTTGACATGTGACAGGAAGAAAAACACAGATGTAGATAATAAATTTAATGATGGCTGAGTTCCATTTAGCTGTTTGAGTTTCAGAGTCCTGGTATTGCACATGCTGTCTCACTGTCACTGTCATGGCTTACTGAGACACTTAAATATAACAGAGCTGTAATTAATGTCATTATTAACACCTGTGCTTTTCATACTATAACAAGTCTGCTGTGAAAAAGGTCTGTTACAATTCATGTTCATCAGCTAATTTTCCTTCTATTCCATGTCTACATTAATTAGACTGAAATATACATCTTGTTTGATTGAAAGCCATTAACTGAATGTGCATTTCATGGTGTGAAGTTTGTACATTTTAAAATGAGGCAGAAGTCTGACTTCATTTTTGGCTAAAACTAATGTTAGTGATACACTTAACTCTGTTCTCACACATCAGCACTTTGGATTGTGAGCAATGTAAATGCTCTGTCGTTAGGAAGGTGATAGCATCTGTCAGCATGTTAAACATGATGATTTGCTGTAGCTGTTGCTGAATTGTATCTTAGGTTTTCTGTGAGGAAACCAAAATCTATTACCAGAGAATGCAAAAGTGTTGTGAGGGAACTGAAAACTATTGCAAGAGGATGTGAAAGTATCACTAAAACACAATAAAAGTTTGGTTTAGGGATAATGAAATAAGGTTTTTGGGAAATTCCTTTCCTCTCCACGCAGTTTGAGGAATGTTACAGCTGTTCATGGCATCCAGTGTGCTAATGCTAATACTTCATGTACTACGATCATACATTAGTATTCTCTGCTGAGTCTTGACCATTAAATTCATTACTCCTGGTTGTTTTGAGGATAGTAAATCTTGGAATTTAAGCTAATTCATCTATTGCAATTATTATAAGCCACTTTGGATAAGAGCATCAGATAAATGCTTGAAATGTAAATGTTTCACTTATTGGTCATAATTTAATAGATTCTGCTCACTTGTGGAAATTAAATGATATAAATGCAAGAGTGGAAAAATAAGAAAATACTATAAATGTGTTGATATCAAAATGATTCTCTTCTGGAACTTTCCCCTAAATTGGATTATGGAGAAATAGATTTAAGAGATGACCTCAAATAACCTCAAAGATTTATTCCGAGTGTGTACCAACAACAAGGAAACTCACACTGAGAACAATATTAGAGCTAAAACCCCTAAAGCATGTGGCAAAAGTGAAGCCGGCCTGCCTGAGTCTCACGAGGTTTGGTTTGCCTTCTCCCCTTAAAAATCTTTACTTAGCATCCCAGCAGCTTACATAGATGGATTACTTACCACACACACACACGCACACACACACACCTGCGTCTACAGACTCACTTGCCCTCTGTTTGTAATACACAAAAGCATACTGTGCACACACAAAAGTCTGCACGCATGCACACACAGTCACTTGTGAGACTTTAGGTTTAGTGAAAGTCACATTTATCCTGGGGCCTGTGTGTGTTTGTGTGTGTCTGTGTAAAAATGTATGTGTGTGATTGTGGAGTAATATACACTCACCAGCCAATTCATTAGGTACACTTGTGCAATCTAATGCAATCCAATACAACAGCTCTGCCATATATTCCCCACTTACCAAGCTTATACATTTTCAGTTTTTGTTGACAGCGTCAGTAAGGTGATAATTCTACTTTATGTTTATTACTGAGGCGATAGTGGGTGGTGGTGTACTAGAGTGCATTATATTGAATGGTGTTCCTACTATTTTGTCCACTCCATCAAAATACATAAGGGGGGAAAATATTGGGAGCACTTTAAAAGTGCAAAATGGTGTTTGAAATCTGAATTTACTGCTCACTATTGAGTGTCTATTATATTGGGAGTAGAGAATGAGTGAATGGGGGAGTGATTTCCAACACAACTGTAGAGTTGCCTTAGAGTGGAAACATTCCTGCTTCAGTGATCAATCGCTAACATTCACTCTATGGAATTTAATTAAAAAATCCTCTCACACTGGGAGCCATGAATAAATAATTAAATGTAAAATCTATAGGTCAATATTTTTGATCTAAGTTGTGTAAAAGGTGGGCTAACAATGCTTCCTAAGTAATGAGTGCTACACACTTGTGATAATTTGCAATGACAGGACTAGCTGGGGTAGCAGTTTTAAATTAGTGACATTAGTGACAGATGACATCTTTCTGACCTAGCGCTTGGGATTTTACATCTTCTGATTAGCAGCTAGTCATGCTAACATTTGCTAATTATACTCCAACTCCACCTGCAGTACACTCTATTTTAGTACTATTTCACAGTGAAATCTAGGCTATATGTAATCATTGAAAAAACATTAAAGATTTAAGAGGGGCTGCGGTGGAGACAGTGAACCAGGTGAAGTTAAAGATAATGTTTTATTTGAGTTGATGACAGCTACGCCTGTTACTTTAAGTGCGATAAAACCTTTGCGAGTGAAAAGCCAAAAAGTACTTTATCAAACTACCTGTTCAACAAGCATAAACATGTAGAAAAGCGGTGTTTTCAACTGTGTCAACTTTGTCCACAGTCTCCCATCCACCGTTGGGATGTTTTACACAACCACAGCGCGCTGGTTAGGCTAATAGTGAATTCTAATGAACAAGCTAAAACGAAAGCTGTCCGTATGTAGCTGCTGTAAATGTTTAGCTTAGTTTGCCACGTATACGTATATTGTCAAATTCTTGACTAGTTTTAATATCAACATTAGGACTGAATCTTTTGTAACACTGCTTGTAGCCAGGGCTATACATGATTCAGATTTCTGAATAAAACTATTTCAACCGAGAAACCTCACTGGTTATGATCTGAGGTTTGCAACTCTGTACAGTTCCCACAACACAATGCTTTCTCACTAACCTCACTACCACTGTAGTCATTGTCCTTTTTTAGGATACGGTGATATATGCCTTCTCACTCTTTCAAAACCATCCTCTTTCATTCTTTTTTATTCTTAAAACCACTTTCTGTCCTCTTTCCTCCTCACTGGGTGGACCCTGTGTGTTTCCAGCTGACAACAGAAATCTAAATCATACGCCTTACATACAGTATATTAGGTCTATATCTCCCAAGGGCATGAAAGCCCTTCAACAAGCAATGAGAAGATACTGGCAATTGTCCTACTGTGTCCCTTTACCCCCTCCTCTCTTATAGCGGCCTCTTATTTTCCACCGTGAATAAAACCCAGAACTTCACATCTCCAGCTTTGAATGGGGCCCATCAGGCGATTTCTGAGCCATATCTCACAAGGGCATGAAAAAGCCTTACCCCCCCTGCTCTCTATCTTCGCACACCTCCCTGTTCAGCCATGAAATGACACCCCTATTTAATCAATTGTGAATCATGAAATTTTGCACAAGAGACCCCTTTTCTTTGCAGTTGACAGTGATTGAACTGCACAGCCATGCAATTCCATTCACCACGGCGATGAGAAGAAAAGAGAGCGGGGGAGGGGCTGCGTCTCTGTGCAGTGTGTGAGATGAAGGCGATTTCCCTGTGACATCATGGGCCCCTGCTAAATGGCACCAATACAGAGGGTCTCTTCTGTGCATTGATGCCACGTGGTTGGATTGCACAGTAGGATCCTACAGCTGATCTATAGGGGAGGGTAGGGTGTGTGTGCGTGCATATGCATGCGTGCATTTGTGTATGTGCCAAAGGCGACGAGCTGTTCACACAAACTTTTCACAGAGGCCCCCAAAAGACCATGGGTTAAAAATAACAGAGAAACAGGAGAAAGGGGGTCTACAAGAGAGAGATAACAAGTGGAGGAAGGTGGAGGGAAGGAGTAAAATAAAGAGAGAAAAAGTAGTAACGTACAGAAGAAGAATAGAGGAGGACATGATAGAAATGGCAGGGTGGACTGATGGGAAAGGCCCCAATCCCCTGTCTTTCCTCTGCATGAATAGGCTTGTGGGAATGTATGTGAATGTATGATGTAAGATCTGTAGTGAGTGTGTCAGGGAACATAGCTGAGATTCCTGTCATCCGTGTGACATAGCCGTGCCACGGCAGGACCTCAGTGTGACCCCGACGCAGAGGTCAGAGTGGGTCAGCTCCTCTGTCTGCAATGGCAACACATTGATGAAAATGACAGGCTCTGTGTTTATGCAAGATCCTTTCAGTCACTTCATCACTAGGAAAAAATAAATGTGTTTGTGTGTGTGTGTGTGTTAAGTCACTCATGCGCCTGTGTGTGAGTGAAGCATACTAATGCTGTGCAAATATAACACAGCAGTAAGAGCTTTGGTTTCACTTCCACAATGCAGCCACAAATTCTGTCAGCAGGACAAGCCTCCAGAAACTCATTATTGTGTAACATGCATACATAATATGGAGAAGTGAAAAAAATATTCCCTGATGACCATACTGACCAAAAACAAAACTAGTTATTAAGGTGCCAAGATCACAAAACAAATTGGGACAAAAGAGCACCCACAGAGCAACATGTAGAAAATATTTTAAAATTTTTTTAACGTGCATTGGGATCCACATCTTATTCAAAAATACACATAATAATAGTCACAGGGAATAACAACAAAATTCACTTTTCAAGTGTGTGCAGGGCACGCTTCTATTTTAATCAATACAGCTGTCTACACAGGCCGCATAATGGCTTGTGCTATACGTATGTAACTGCGACCGGAAGCCCACTTTTATACTCCAAGTCTATTTTCTTCTGTTTCAGACAGAAGACTGAAGCTGCTGCTCTTTTACTTGCAGCTTGTGCACCAAGGTTCATTGAAACCAGTCAAGAGATTTCTAATTTACTGGCTTTTGTCTGGAGACTGCCAACAATAATGGGAAGTTTGAACATCTACGGTTCTGAGCAAACTAAATTTGCTGATGAGGACTGTGCAATACGACCAAAAACTCTGAAAGAAGTAAATAAGTGGACCTTGAGCTTCAAATTCTGGATTTCAAATTCAATTCATCCCTGGGGCACTCTAAAATCTAAGTTTTTTATTGAAAGATAACACAAATAACATAAGACAGCTCAGATAACTACACGACGCAAAGACAATGATTCAAACAACATGCAGCTACGTTGTTGCCAGCAACATCCGTAGCAACCACTACAGCAATGATAGAAA
Organism: Thunnus albacares; assembly: GCF_914725855.1. Classification (NCBI taxonomy): domain Eukaryota; kingdom Metazoa; phylum Chordata; class Actinopteri; order Scombriformes; family Scombridae; genus Thunnus; species Thunnus albacares. The sequence goes on along the minus strand of NC_058108.1, from coordinate 9,053,681 downwards.
GCCTGCAAGAATCTTCATAATAACTGACAAACTAAACATCATATACATTCACTGAATGAAGAATATGAAAATAAAATGCACATTTTTCGCTAGAAATGCTATCAAAACTAATTTGAATTCCAAAACAACTTTAAAATATCCACCGAGAATAAAAGGAATGGCAGCCTTTTTTTGTTTTTGCAGACAGAAACCTGACAGTCATGTGACGTGGACGCTGGCCAATAGAAAAGAATTGGCCAAAAAAACAAAAAACAATTTTAGAGCTGTTATTATGAAACTAATACGTTTTGCACTGTGGACCAACGTAGCTATTACACATTTTGATGTGAGACTGGGTTGTCCAGGGGATTGCAATAATCTGTTTTGATGTATTTCCTATTACGTCTCTGCTTTCATGGGAATGTAAGTCACCAGTTAATTACATTATCAATTATGTTTTGGTGTCCAGGTATGTCTGGTGACTCAGATGTATATCATACATCTCAACTTGGGTTCAAATGAGGCTCACGCCTTGTCACACATCATCCTTCTCTCTCTCTCTCTCTCATCTGTATGCAGCGTCAAAAGGAATTCAGCTCGGGAACAGAACACCACCTGACTACATTACAACCAGGCAATAACAAGGAGCATTTTTCTGGGAACACAATTTCGCAAATGACATAAATTGTCAGTGACCTGTGTCACTCTGACAACAAAAAGAACACATGTGCCGTGCACGGAGGTTAGGACCCTATCTGCTCTGTTTATACTTGCAGAGGAAATGAATTTCTGTGCACTGACGGTGGAGTGAAAAATAAGATAAAAGGATTGGGAAGTAGTACGATGTTAATCACCTGAGGCTTATTTGTGTAAGTCTGAGCTTGTCCTATGCGCTGAAATGCACAGACAGCTCCAGATTACTTATGGCGTTTTCAAACCTATAGTACGTTTGTTCTGGTCTGAATGAATGAATGAGTTTAATGAGTTGGTGCTTGGTGCGTTTTCTCCTTGATTCGGTTTCTTTTCACACAGAGAAATATCCAGGTGACTCAAAATGTATCACTACAAACCACGTAAGAATGTTCACTCCACTTATTGGTCAGATGTGTCTGGGGCAGGAGCCAGAACATAAACACAGGAAGAGGGTCCTGAGGAAGGTCCACTGGCCAAATACAACGTACTATGTTGTGCTAGTTCAGGACCTCAATTCATTCTCTGACTAGTTGTTAGAAACTGTTGTTAGAACTGTTAAAAAGCAGAGGTGTAAAAATGCCCTTATACCCCCTTTCCACCAACTGGAACCTAGTACTGGTGCCAGTTCACAGTTGGTTAAACTAGTAAACCTTCTAAGAACCAGCTTGCTTTTCCACGGGCTAGAGAGCCAAGTCGTTATGTAACTGTACATGCCTCTAGTTTCCTAGCAACACTAAGGCCAACTTCAAGCGCTCCAACATAGTAGTTGGCGGAAATGTACCACATCGCTGGTTGCCACCCGCCATAAAATGGAAAAAAGAAGAACTTCAAGCACAACAACAATGGTGGACTACATCACAGCTTTTTCTCTTGTATCTACTGTATACTGCCTACTAAATTAACGATTAAGTATGCCATTACCAGCAGACGGATCACACTGAAGTATACTCAAGCAAGACATGACTGTATCACATGACTGAAGGCCGTCTTACCCGGTGTTACACTGTTTTTGGTGACCCATCAGATTCTGTGACGTGCAGTGTTGGAAGAAGTACTCAGTTCCTTTACATAAGTAGAAGTAGCTTATCATACCACAAAACTTAATAAGGTGACATATTAACAGCTTTTAGCCTGGCTGGAGAATGTATTTTGGTTAATCCCGACCTCAACCCCTGACGTAAGTGGTTCCTTTTTCTAGACCAGGAAAGTGTTGGTGCTGCTCTGGAACCAGTTTTCCTGGCTGAGAGCCGGTTCTTTAGCTGTTGAAACGTGAAAATTGGTTTAAGATTAGTTACTGATTCTGAACTGGGTTAGTACCCTACCCTGGTTAAAAAAGGGGTATCGAGCTACAGAAAGAGTTTGAACTAAGACTGCACCAACAAGACAGACATTTAGCTAAGATTAGATGAGATACTGAGCTAAGAAGGAGGAAAAGGAGGAAAAGACTATGTGAGTTTCTATGATGAGTGTCTCTGATGAAACAGAGCTCAGGATAGTTCAGTGAATCATCAAAATAGTTAACTTCTTGATGCATAAGTGTAAGTATACACCAGTGTTCCCAATGTAAGCATTGGGGGGCTGTGTCCAACCTTTTCTGTAACTGTAACAGCTGTGCAAAGGTTTACGAGCCAGGGGTTGAAATTCTCTCTCTAGCTCTCTTTTTTTGTTCCAAGACTGTCTAAAAATGTGCACCGTTATCCTCATATTTAATGATTGTTGAATCTCCTGTTTCCCTATGATGATTGGCATTTCACACTGCCTTTGAATGTGGCCTTTCAGAACAGCTATAAAGACTTTCCGATGAAGTTGAATGTCGTGTGACCTACTTCTTTTCTAGCATTACCCAGCCCTTGGTCTTAGTGCTGAGGAAACATGGGTAGTAATTTGGCTTGCTTTAGATGTCAACCATGAATATCTTCGATCAAATTTCTAGAGACATTATAAAGAACACAAACATGACAAACAATTACAAAATACCTGTATTTGTATTTTCTGTTTGAGCCAACCACAAGGCTTGTGGGCCTTTAATCCGGCCTCAAGGTAAGGGCATGCTTGAAGTGTTGAACACCTACAGTTCTGAGCAAACGCAATCTGCGCATTTGTAAGATCCAACCACGTCTATAAGCAAAAGTGTTTGTAGCTGCTCTGAATGCCCCCACTTGAAGGTGCAGCAAAAAGCCTGCAGTCATTAAGGGACGGGATGTGATAATCTTACAAATGGGGATAACTGCGCACAAAACTTGTTGCCTGCAGCTCTCCGAATTCTGATGCTGAAAAGGTGTGTTGGGAGTGGGTTTCAGACACTGTTTAACAATCTAACAAACACTTCTTTTGAAGCAACACTTCTCCAGAGTTAGTCAAGGATGTGAGGTGGAGGGACCACGTAAACAATTCTGGTCCTGATGTACTTGATAGCACTTTGGGGCCATGAGATCAAAGGTAAGGCTTCCTCAATGCTATAAAACAGTGAAATAGAGGTCTATTCTGTGTGCACACCTCCATTGACTGCATATTTCACCACAATAGTAACTCTCTTTTCTGTAGTGGGTCACACAGGCAGAGGTGAGGGTCACAGTAAACCAGGCATTTAGCTAAATGCCTGAATGGTGTATAGTGTTTGGCCATCATTTAAATAAGGGTAATACTGTGGTACCATTCTTATGCTAACATGGGATTCATATTGGCACAGGAACCAGGACAAGACACATACAGAGGTGTCATGTATGCATAAATGGATGATGCATTACAGTGTAACGGAGGACTCCTCTAAGGGTCCAATTATTTCCAGAGGGGATATTTTGAGTCTGGTCACAGTCTTATAATCACTTCTTGTCTTTCAGACAAAACGGTTCAGGCTGTGTTGCACGACTCAGAAGTAGCCTGTGGAGACAGTCGTTGGTTTGGTATCCGTAGAGAGAATTGGGGGTGAAAATCTGTCAGGAAGTAGCACAACTGTTTACTGAAGCAGGAATACTCTAAAAATGACTTTTTCAGAAGTGTGAATGTTCCAGTTGTTACATTTACATTTGCTTAATGCATTTTGCATGCTGAGAAGTTAAACATTTGTCTTGAATATGATTTTCCAAATTATTTTAGTCAATTCATTTGGAAGTCATATCATGTGGTCAGATTTGCATTTAAACACCAAATGCAAGCAACTAATGGCTTTTCTCCAAATAACTGTGATATTCTCAATACTGCCAGTCATGCTTGGCCACCACAAAACGAAAAAAAAAGGTAAACTCCTATACCAATCTACAATTTCAGAGGAATGTGGTTGATAACTTTCCAAAGTCTCAAAAATCTACAGAGTTATCTGTGTGATGCAATGACAGAGAGATAAAGATCAGAGAAAAAACAGGGAAGGCAGGGGGAGGAGGAGAAGTGAAGGTGAGGAGTTAAGCACCTTAGCTAGCAATAACGAGTGGAGAGACGGCTGATACAATCTTTTGGTCTGACACCCAGATCATTAAAACCTCTAAATGATTGAAGGGCCCACTGTCCAGCACAGTGGATCCTGAGGCAGAATGGAGATTTCAGACTTTAAGCAGTTTTTTTTAGTTTTAAGGACCTTGAATGGATCCAAAGAAAAATATAAAAATATGATAATATCTGTCCAGTGAAAATGCTACAAATTCACTTTGCTATAAAACAAAATGAATCATAAGGCCCTCTATGACAGAACTAGTTTCTCTGTTGAAACAATTACAATAACTGTATTCATCAAAGCAGCTATTGATTCATTCTAATCCTGTTTGCAACCAGACTGTAAGAGATTTCCCTGCTTGACCCCAGTATTAATTTTGGCACTGTTCACCTACAGTTCTCACAACGCTGCTACTGATCAAAGTTGTCCTTTCAAAGGAATAGACCTCAGAGGCTCATGTTACTTGCACATGATTTGGACATCATGTCCTTTATTGACAGAGTACTGCTAGATTACCAAACAGAGCACTGTTTTGTCTGAAAAAGAAGACAGGCCAACCAACAAATACTGCTTTTAGGATTTTCTGAATTTGACTGATATCAGTGAGAAAGAGGAAGGAGAACTATAACAAAATCTGCAAAGCTCTTATTCAAACATAAATGTCTTTCTAAAACATTACCTAGCTGTGCAAAATGAATGTTGACGTCACTAGGAGATTATTAATGATTTCTTATACACTCTTGTGAGTCTGTATAGGCTGCTAGCGTGACTAAGAATTTCATTTTTTGGGGTCATTTTCTTTGTTAGACATGGGTGAAATCGGGAGCGAGGGACTGGCCAGCTGGAGACATTCTTGCTACCTCCACCCTGTTCAGGAACAAAGTAGCATCAGAGCAGCTTTTCCCTTCTCTCTCACTCTATCACCACTCTTAATCTCCTGGCAGCTGACAAGTGGCTTCTTGCTAATGCCAAGCCCTGACTGGACAAAGTGGATCGTCGTCATTAACCAGTAGGTCACATGTTAATTTTTTAACTCTTGTTTAACCAGGTAAGTGGACTATGAGCACAATCCTTCTGTATTTACAGTTTAGGAGACGACCTGAGGCCATGTTGGCGACGGGAATGTACTGTTGTGTAGATGAAGGACAAGACAGCAAACAAGATGTACAAAAAGTTTTTCACCATACCATGTGGTCTTGTTTGTTATTAGCAAAAAAATCAAGGTTCCTACATTTACACTGAAGGATGACCCATGTACTGCTTCACCATAACTTGCCTTCAAATCATATTTTGCAAGAAAAAGCTGCCGGGTCGGAGGCATTTATAGCTGATCAGCTCAACTCCTAAGGTGTTGGTGGAGAACAACAAGTACTATGGTTCACTTCCCATTGTTAACTTTCCAACACTAATCCCACCTCAGAACAGCATGGAGTCTCTCCAAACATCCCACCAAACCTTTTAACCCTGACATCAAAAGCCATTTGTTGCCAGCAGGGCTGCCGGACCCAGCCACGCCCCAAAACAAGTTGCAACACAATCTGGTCAAATTACAACGTTCACCTCCCCCATTTCTACCCTTAAAGGGCACCTTAATATCCCCTCAACCACCTGGCTGGCATCAAAGCCTAGAAACCCAGTGCTTAGCAGGGAGACACATCAGCAACATTTTTGGCTTTCATTTCCTTTGCCGCAGCGGGGGTGCACAGGGACATGCCAGGGCCCCAGCTCAGTCTGAAAGAGAAAGAGACGGAGGTAAACAGGGAGTCTCTTTTGCAGCCAATAATGTCTGTAATTTGTCCACAGATTGAGTAGAGAAGAGACAAAGAAAAGCCCTTAGACACCACTCATTCAGCTGAAAGCACATTTATGCGCTTGCGTGTATGTGTGTGTGTGTGTGTGTGTGTTTGTATTCATGTGTGTGTGTAATTAGAAGCAGTGTGTTACAGCTCCTTTTCTTGGCTGTAGGGTTAGTGGACCCCAGGACTCTTCCTCCCCCTCCTTCATTGCCACCCAACTTCCATCCATCAGCTGCAGATGTTGGATTTGGCACGACAATGGACCAACACAGAACTAGACAGATGTTTCCACGCAGAAAGACACAGAAACACACAGATGGATACATGATGTGATTCCCTGCATACAAAACCGCACACAGCAGAAACACACACACGTTATCTCTTCATAGTCTCTCTCCCAGTCTTGCCTGCTGGCCTTACATGGCCTCTATACACCCAACATAGGCTAACTGCTGGAGGAAAGCTGTAATTTGTAAATGATTTAACCTTTTAATGGAGAAAAGATGAGGTTGGCTACAGCTGAGTCCCTCTGTATGTGAAGCCAGAGAAGAAAAATAAGAATTGGAGCTGTGATTTAGACATCATTTAATTATACTGTCCAATTATCTGTGTATTTCATGTACTGAAGTGATTTGTCTGTTGTGTGTACGCCTGAGTGTGCACTTGTTGGTGAATTCTTACTTGTGGATAAACGTGTGTGCATGCGAGTGTGTGTTTGTGTGTGTGTGTGTGTGTGTGTGTGTGTGTGGCTTTCAAAACAAGCTGGTGCCAAGGCTTAGCTGATAGGCTAATTAAGCTCACCACAGGGAATAAATGTTTCCTCTCTGCCTGCCATTTGTCACACCTGGCACAGAAATGTCACTAGCAAAAGAAATACACACATGCACACACACCAACGCTAGGAGCAGCAGATGCACACAGTGGAAGAAGTGCTGAGGCAAACAGAGCTACTGTGTGAAGAGGGAAACAAAAAAAAAAAAAAAACGAAAAGAAAAGAAAATGAGACACAGACATACAGCACAAGAGAAAACAATGCAGAGAATTGCGCAAATGAGGAAAAATGACTAAAAAAAAAAAAGGCTGGTGAGAAAAGGAAGGGAAACTGGATAAAGAAGCATGCAAGGAGAGTGAACAGGAAAAAAACCCCTCAGAGCTCCGCCAGACAACAACATCCTTGATCAAACACTGTTGAGCCTCACTTGTTGTGTTTTCATTCAAATGAAATGTGAATTATGTGATGTTTCCTTCAACTGTCTTTACGTTTATACATTTAATACAGACATGAATGGAAGTAATAGCAGAAACATCGAATTTTATGTTGATATTGACAAAGAAACTGTATACGATGTGTGTTGGTCACATCACAGCAGATACTGGATCCCCTTAGGTCAGTATCAGTTGCGAAACCAATCCGGCGTGTCATATCGGTGCATCCCTCATCAATCGCTATGGTGACAAGAGAGGGGAGGTGACATGCAACAAGAACCACCATCAGGACTTGAAGCGGGGATGCTGACATTAACATTCAAGTTGCTTTTACTCTTCATTTTCTTGCCTGAGGCAGGTTCCACAACTTCATTGTCTATTCAGAAAAATGTCTTTCTGTCAGAACTTTATAGCATTTCTTCACATTATCTTAGCAGAATACTCACATGCCATATATACATAAATATCTACATTACTGCTGATTGTATTCTAAACTTCAGCCAAAGCTCATTATAAATTACAGCAGTGTAAGTTAGCTAATTAGCTAAGCAGCGAAGTTAGCTGGGCCCTGGCAGAGGGACATGTCTTGGGTGTTGCATTTCATTTGTTGCCATCACACAACACCAGCAATAAATCTATACACCACTGCCAGAACGGAGATAACCTTTTGATTTGTCTAAATCAAACCACTGAAGCCTTAAATTAGCTTCGGATCAACTTTGGAATGCATTTTTTGCACAGAACGAGCACCGTGGTTTACACTGTCGTCACTCTACAAAAGGGTCACTTATCACAGCCAGTATAGACAGGAAGAAAGAATACGGAGACCAATAACTCTTGTAATGTAGTTATGGCATGCAAGTATTGTTTTAAGTTAGAAAAGAACAAGACTAAAGAGTCCACAGCTGGGCTAACAGCTCTGTGAGGCTGTACCTAGGTGATCAAAAGGCTAATGTCAGTATGCGAGTTTAGCATGTTATGTTAGCATGTTCTAATTAGCACTAAACACAAAGTACAGCTGAGGCTAATGGGAATATCATTAGTCTGCAAGTATTTCCTAAAAAAAACTAAGTATTAACACATTCTGACAACATTTTATGACAATGCATCCAATGTAAGATATTTCACTCAAACCGACAACCTCATGGTGGCTCTACGGGGGAAAGTCAAGAGATCATCTAAGTCATTAGGATTCATTGTTTAGAAACCATGAATGTCTGTACAGACTTTTGTGGCGACAGTTAGCACAAACCAGGTGGATGGAAACATACCGACTGAAGCCACAGCCGTTGGTTAGACCCTCTCCCTACCAGGTACCGAGTTTGCTGTGACATAATTCAGCCTCCCCTTTCTTTTTCTCTCTTTCAGACTAACACACGAACAGATGAGCTGCTTCACACTGAAATCTGCTGTTCATTACAGCCGTGACAGCTTAAGTAGAGTGTAGCCCCACAGCCATTGTTACACTATCACCAATAACCACCAACACAGACCCGCTGCTGCACAGTAAAGCACAGGAGAGCAGAGCACCACACACCTAACAGTCCACAGGAGATTTAAGGTTGAGATAAGGAATGATGGCAGAAATTATGTAAAGCCTCCCCTGGCTGATTCAAGGTTTGGAGAGGAATTGAGAGTGAGAAAACATTCTCTTGTTGCAACCATCTCTTGTTAGATTGAAACAAATGACCTGCTGTTGTTGTTGTTGTTGTGAAGTGCAGCTCTGAAATGGACGCCTTCTGAACAAACACTGCAGGCCTGGATTACACAGTGTGTGTGTGTTTGAGTGCTGGAGTGTGGCACGCAAGCATTGAGGGGGTGGTGGTGGTGGGGGGTGACTTTCATTTCTGCTCGCTTGAAAATGTAAACTAAAACTGCTGTTCATTTGCGAGTGATCATTGTCCAAAGGATTAGATATAACATCCATTTCAGTGCAGAAGTTTTTCATTGTTAAAACTTTGATGAAACCCAACTTACTGAATTGATTGCAGTTGAAAGTAAAGAAAAGGCTTATTGCACCATCAGTGTGAGGGTGCAAACTAGTGTGATGTTGTCAAAGTATGTGTGAAAAACCATGGCTGCGCAAGTCAATGACGACTGTGAGACCTCAGCATTAGAGATGCTGCACCAGACTGGATTTTTTTTTTTTTTTTTTTCCATCCAATGCTGAAATTCATGCATGCCACATGGTGTTATTTCCATGGATGACTTCAAAGGGAAGTAGAATCAAAGATCTTGTACTTTACTGAAGCATAGTGGCTTCAGAGGCTGCCTTTTTCATCTTTGTTCCACTGCGTCCCTCTTATCTGTCTCTTGTCAACATGTCACTTAGTCATCCTTAACTAACACCGATCTTGGTACCAGCTGTCCTTCCTTCCTTCTCCTCCCTTCCTCCTCCTCTCCTCGTTCTCCAGCTCGGCTCCCCTCTCATTGTTCATCTCGTCTCTTTCCTTCCTTGTGTTGACAATCGACACATTGCCATCGCTGTCATTTGCTCTAATACACGCTACATGCGGTCCGACAGCGTCCGTATGGTCCCATCCTGCCCGGCATGGCACAAACATGTTGGCCCCATATGGAGCTTCCCCACAGGGGGAATGGATCTGGGATGGCTGGTGGAAGTCAGCGAGTATGCTAGCGAGATGATGCTAACAGACTGGCGGCTTTCTTAGCGCTACTGTACAGTGATGATGTGGAAACTTTAAGCTGCTTAGACTGCAAGGTGGGACTATGTTGAAGCTCTGTAGCTTTCTGTCTCTGCTTCTCCATCTTTCTTTTTCATTCACATATTTTCATTTCAGTTTCATCGGGGAGGCTGAAGAATAGAACATCAGCTGTGCCGGACTAGTTACAGTCAAGTCAAGCTCGAAACTTTCTGATTAATTATATTCACATATGTCATTGCAAACACCCAACATCTACTCAAATGGTTAAGGGCAACATCGACTCACTATGTTGTTGTTAAAGACCAATGTTCCATGTAGCAGTGATAAAAGAGAAGAAGAGCAGAAATCAGACAGTATTCGAGCTTGCGCCTCTTAATCTCCCCTCCTCCGGCTCAGCCTAACTGACATTTTCCTAATTTATTCCTCTCAGGATTCCAACATTTTAATTAGGTCACTCCAAATCTCCTCCCACGCAGCGTTATTCCGAAAAACTTTTTATTTCATCATGTTTGTCATTTGCCTCCTTCGTCTCTCATTCTCTTTCTTTCTTTTTCGGTCTTGTCAGTTTTGCTCAGCGGGTTATCTTACTAATGATGTACAGTGGTTTTCCGACCAAATCCTGCCGCTGCCAAAAGTAAATACTGCAGAGGTAAATATATAATTGAATCGTGGGATTAAATAAATGAGTGGGTTTAAATAAAGAAATCTCTTTTCTGTTTCTCTGTGGTGGAAGAAAATGACGAGAATTGTGAACAAACAGAAGCGCTACTGTCAACTTGAAGATGTCTTGATTACGTGTGTGCCTGATGTCAGCTGACAAAGTGTCTGTGCTGTGTATGTGAATGTGTACAGCATGTGGGTGTTTCAGTTAATATTTTGCATGAGTGTTTCCTTGAGACTAAGTTCCTTGTCTGAGTGTGTTGGTCTGTTCTTTACAATAAGAGAAAGTGTGTATAATCTGTAAATTGTCCCTCAGTGTGCCAGGAGTCCTGGCTTATCTCCAGACTCAATGGAAGCAAGAGGAAATTACTTTTCTACAAAGCGTCTGACAAGGCAAAATCTTTTACACGTTTTCCATTGGCACCGCAGGACATTTACTATGACTTAAATGCTTTGCTGAAGGGGTCTAACATACAACCGTGGTGGTACCTTTGCGGTTGCAATTCTTTTGTTTTACGACCAGTCAGTAGGTGTAAGCGCCTTGACACACCCAGCCGACTGTCGGCTGCCACTGGATCATGGTTGTACGTCTCTGGCCGAACATTGCCTGTAGGTTTCTTTCTGGATTAAGAACACCGTCTTCTGTTATGCTCTTATGCATAACCAATACATGTATTTTGTGTAGGCTACAAAAAACAAACAGTAGTAGCAAGATTTCACCTCTTCTTCTTATTCATTACTTGAAATGGAAACCTCTCAAATACATCCGTATGTGTTCGAACCCGAATCTGATCCGAAATAAGAGAGTGGACGACGTGAACAACCCCTGGAACAACCTTAGCAACAAAGACTACCAACGGACAGCCATTTGTGGACATTTTTACATACGTTCACCTCAAGTTTTGAACCTTTGACCATGTTAAACGTAGAAATCCGACATCATAACAGTATAAAAAATGACATGGATGTCAGAAATGTCAATCAAACTAATTGAAAGCTGATAGGAAACGAGATGAGGAGTGTTACCAGCACAGACATCAATTTCACATTCTTGAGGCGCCATAATGATCACACAATGCACAAATTGTAAGTTTGTAGTTCTATCCAACTGCTAAACCACAGAATAACATCAGAGCAGAGCTGTCCATTGTATCAGTTCATTAAAAATAATTGCTGCAATGTTTAAACTGAGGGACAAAATGATGTTTGGGGACAAGTATTGTAACTTTATAGGATTTCTTATCTTTGTTTGGTCTACCTATTAAAGGCTACATATTATATTCGATTATCTCTGAGACTGAGAATCAAATGAATGCTTGACAGCATTAGATGTCGCAAGCAGTATCAACTATGGGGATATAATTATAGTAATGTCATAGTTGCTATAGAAACCCTTGGTCATCTTTATCTCAAAACCAAGCAGTATCAGCTCCATCTCAATCCCAGTCAAGATGGGTTTGGTCTGACCCTTTCAGACGGACAGCAGATGCAGATTTACATCACGTTGTGAGATGTGTGGGTTTGTGTTTCTGCAGCAAGCGGATGGTGAGACACTGAGATCAAGCACAGAGATGCAGATAAAACAAGGCGATTAAATTACAGGGAAATAACATCTCATTTATTTAGCTGACACACTAATCCAGTTCTTTTAGATCTTACATTCTTGGCGGTTCCGCTCTTATGCTCTGATTTATGCAGCAGGAAATAACATAAGGCTTAGGAAGTCCCTATGTTTCATGAGTGAGTACACAGAGAGACCCTCGATTTAAGTCTTTCCTGGCTGAGTTTTGTCTACATCTTCTTTTCCTGTTATGGGGACGGGATGTAGGCAGGGGAAATTCGTGTCATCCCATGTCCACTTGCGCATATCTACGTACTCTATACACAAATTGGGGATGAAAAGGCACAGGAATACACACCCAGGCACACACATGCAAATACAGACACACCTGACATTCCCAAACACCCAAAAGTCGTTCATTAGCTTCCTCAGTCTGTCTGGTTTAGAGACAGAGTGACTCTCCAGTCCTCCAGAGGAATGCCAACAAGATCCTGTTCCACCACCGTCCAGCCACCACCAATCCGACTTTCCTACCACAACTCCGAGCAGTTCATAATGCGATACTGGTTTGTGGACTGTGCGCCATGCTTATACATACAAATGAATGAGAGCTAGGCTACTTTGCTACAAGGCCCAAGGATTGCTAATCCATGACCTTCTGAGAAAGATAAGCGGGGAAAGTCAGCTCTATCTTCCCAACACTGCAGTGAGGGTTATGACGGCTGAGCTCTAGCTTTGTAGTCTCATGTGTTTGAGGGTTCGGCTAAAGCGGCTCTCTGCAACTGCAGGATCATGCTTCTGCGCTGCATTGAGAAGAAATTCGGCCAGATGTGTGTAGTAATTATGTGGTTACCCTTGGCAAGTGGTGGAGGCTAGTTGATTACTGGTACAGCTGATACTTTTGGTACTAGTAGGCTATAGTGGTGCACTGTGTGGCAAACCCGAAAACCAGGCTGGAGCTAAACTCCCTCTGTCTGAGAGGGAACTGTTAAAAAGCCAGACAGAGCCCCTTCTGTGTGTGTATGTGAGTGTGTGTGTGATGCAACGAGGAGGAGTACCTTTACTGAGGAGTGTAGGGATGGCTGAGGTTCACTGGGTTCAGTCACACTGTGAATGTAAAGACTGCTTTGTGTGCATGTGTTGTGTGGGGGAGTGTGTGAGATTAAACTCAAGAGTGCCGCACTGTAATGCAGCCAGAAATCAAACACACATTTACCAAAACACTAGCCAGTATCCCTCCAAATACACATGCGTCCACACCACAGCCATTTTTGACCCCCAAAACAATACAGACTCCAGATTTAAGACTTAAATCACCCCGAACAATCATTTGCAAGTGTATGTATGACAATGAAACATATAAACATTCCCTGTTCCCTCTGTATTGTGGGAGAGATTTAATGATTATATAATGATGTAGAACAAATTCCAATACAAAATGACACATCAACCCCAATGCTTATTTGCACATACAGAAACCATATGGCATTGTCACCCTAGTAAAGACAGCTCCTGCTGCGCTAATCACTCCGACATAGCAGATGCACAGACTGAGGCGTTATTGGCAAAATTAAGGCTACTTTCCCCCCTTTTCACAGTGTGAAACAGCTGTCCCCAATTGGAAAGAGTCGTCTAGAGAAAGAGGAAAAGAGAGGGAGAGAGGGCAATGAGGAATGGAGCAATGGCCAATAGCCAGACCCCCGAGCGACTCAGATCAGATCCCCCAGAGTTGGGGATTAGGTTTTTGATCCAGATTTTAGGCTGGATTTTGGGCTTTTTTTTCCTCAAGCTGGGCCAATCTGAAATTCGGAGTTTGCTCGGTGATGTCATATTGTTGTGTGTGTTTGTGGGAAACAAAGAGACAGAGAAAAGTGCTCACGGCCATCGCTTGGTATTCAGAGTACGTCGCAACCAGTGCCAGCCACAGTTAGCCAGTCCGAAAGCCCAATTTGTCAGCATATCCCAGCAAAAAAATCCTCTGGGACCCCTGGGAGCCAAAGCAGGGCACTGGCAAGAGCGCAGAGGGCCTGGGGTGACCCAGCAGGCGCTAAAGTACACACAGCTGTACACTGATATGAAAAGCACATAAAGACGTACATATCGTTCAAAGTGAGTGCATACTAATAGTGACAAATGTATGATAAACGTAACGTATTTCGTTCACATGGCCCTCTCCCCTCCCGCAAAACACCATAAACAAACACACAGCTGCAGCGTTATATTAACAGCTGCTGTAGAGAAGGGTCAAAGACAGTGCACGTCATGCAGCCTGTGTCCTCTGAATCATTGGGCCCACTGCAGGCTGGGACGCCATGTGGAGCACAACACACACTCACACGCACACACTCACATACACACAAAGAATCAGAGAACTCTGTCACCTTCCCTGACCTTTGATGTTCAATGTAGCATGCACATATCTCCTCCACCCCACTTCTATACACACACACACACACACACACATACAGACACAAACACACACGCTCACAACCCTTCATCCATTAAACATAAGTAACATAACACACAGGATTTCTGTACGATACAAATATACAGCATGCGGTGCACACGTCTGACGGTGTGGTGCCTGCTGGAAACGGTTTGATCTCAGGCATCTCTGACACCCAACACATACGCTGCATTTATAATTCAGCACATACAGTAAAGCAGCTTCCCACAGGGAAAATGTTCTTACTCGATTTCTTAAGCCAAATTAATGTAAAGGAATTTGCCTTGGTGTCACTGGTGTATACGAACACGCATGCTGTAGGAAAAACAAAATCAATTTGGCGGTGTGTGTACGGAGAGCGCTGCATGCAATAAGAGTTGAAGACATATGACTAAGAAATGCAGTGAAGAAAATTCCGCAAATAAATCAAGCTTCATACTGTTGCTGTTCCTTCACCAATGTATTGTGGCTTTACTGCATGGGAGGAACATCAAATAAGATGATATGATATGAAACCACTAGGTCTACTTCAATATTTATCTTTATATAAATATTACAAATCTGAGTTCAGGTGGTGAAAACAAGTGTCATGGCAACTTCAACAGATGTGTAATACTCATACCAGTGTTTACTGATATATACTGTATACTGGTATTATCATGTTTCTGGTTTTTCTTGTTTACTCGTTGACACATGTAAATATCGCATCCTGTTTACAAAATTATCTCAGCTCATGGTCCACTTAGTCGCTTATTCCGGAGCTTTCGACCGTATCGCACAGTCCTCATTAGCAGATGGTGCTCAGTCTGATGGAAAGTTTGGACATCTGCAATATCCATGGCTGAAATTAACTCCTTCTGCCGATGAGGACCGTGTGATATGGTTGAAGGGTCTGGAATAAGAGAGTAAGTGGACCTTGAGCTGAGATCGTTTTGTCAAGAATTAACCCTCAAGCTCAAATCAGGTTAGAAACCTGATAATCCCTTAATCCTGGTTTTGAAAACCCCACCATGTCGCTCTGTTAGAAACTGAGACACTGTGAGATCTGAGCACTTTTTTTTTTTCCATGTTTCTGATCTGATGTTATGTGTGCAGATGCATCCTCAACTTGAATCATGTAGCAGTCAGCCAGTAATACAAATAATATGATGATGAACAATGTAATGACTCTGAAATGAAAGCCTGACACTGGTAATGTTGGAGGTTCAATTATCAATTGTTATTCTTATCTCAAATTGCCAGTGATGGAAAAAAAAAGACAAACCCACCAGAGTGGTAAAAAAACACAGAGTCCAAACAGCCAGAAACCAGCTGAAGAAATGAAGAAATACCCCATTTACACCTGGCATTAAAATGCGATCTGTATCTGGATACATTATCTGGATAAGGAAAAACACAAATTGATGCAAGGTGTAAATAGACTCCGAAGTATTGTGATCGGAATGCGACCGGATCAGCCAGACCATGTTTGGAGGTGTAAATGCAAAGATCGGATGTCATTATCCAGATAACGTATCCAGATACAGATCACATGGTAATACCAGGTGAAAATGGTTGCCAAAGACACAGATGAAACTCGGATAATGACAGAATAATGCATCCAGCAGGGTCTCTGTGTTCCATATAAACATCATCAAAATTAACATAAGTCTAGTGTGAATGTAAACATACTAAATATCTGTATCTTTGTGGCATCATATTTCCTGCTACTGTTGCATACACCAGGCACCAGGGTATCTTTAAAACCACCAGACTCCCCATCAGGTGTCAAATGAAATAATTTCAGCAGAAGAAACATATAAGCCTTATTCCGAGTCTATTAAGGAAAAAAAAGAAAGAAAAATAATAATGAAAAAAAGGTAGCAGAATTATTTTGAGGAGCTAATAAACCTCACGCTCATTAATCTCCATTGCTGCCACTGGACATAATGCCAGTGAAAATATAGTCCTACTCCTTTGATTATTCTTCCCACCTTAGAGCAACACGCTCACATCAGGCAAATAGTTACCAACTCATTACAGTCCCCCTCTATTGCTGTTAAATTGCAGTCATTTGTGTCTTTTAGGCAAATAGACTGAGCGCTAAGCAAGCAGACGTGCCCTGGCTGAATTATAATTGCCTTGACCAAATCTCTCTCTCAGCAGTTAAGACAATTATGTCTGCATACTCTATATGCCTCTGGAACACATGCATACGAGCAGGAGGTCAATATTAAACAAACAACACGGTTTGCTTGCTGAAGTACATCCAAACAATTAATACTGCTACTTGCTACTATTTAGCATGTACAGGTATATCATGTATGTTTGGTGTACTCACATTTCAGCCCCATAGAGGCAACTAAGCCTCCACAGAAAGACCTCACAGAAACACATATGAAACGTTAAGCTACTGGCAGAATGCGGTGAGACCTACTTGGCCCTCAATAACAAAGACATATTCATCTATCCACTGGATAAACTGAGAGCTGCATAAAAAAAGATTTTTCTAGAGTCTATTTGCCAAAGTAAAACAGACTTCACTCGTGGCAGTTAAGGGGAAACTCGAGGACAAAGAGAGAGCTAAAAAAAAAAAGCCCTAACCCCCCTCTGAAAACTAGAAAAAAGAACAGTTTTGTTCTTTATTAGAGCTCTCTCTCTCTCTCTCTCTCTCTCACGCACACACACACACACACACACGCAAACACAAATAGAGTGCTGAAACCAATAAGCAGTCAATGATTTTCCTAATGGTTCTCCTCCATGGAAAGGCAATTCTCATGAGGATGGTTAAAGCACTGGAAGCCATGTGTAAACTCCCCTCCGACTAGCAGCTCTCTCTCACACGCACACACACACACACACACACACACACACATCTTGGCAAGCCCTTGCTTTCCTTTAACCTCTTTCTCTCTTTCTCTCTCTTAACATCTGAGCCTGTGTGTCTCTGAGTCGATTAACACTGTCTCAGTTTTTTCCCCTTCGTGCCACAAAAGTCTTTTTTACTTTCCTCTGTCTCATAACTTAACCAACTTTCCAATATTGCTCGGCCACAATTTAAGCGTTTCTCACATTCGTACACATAAATGAACGTGCACACACGCTCCCTCACCTTTAACATACTGCCTTCAACTGCTGTCGAGGGAAACACGGAGGCCTTTACAGCCTATTAAAGTTTAATGTGTATGTGGGAATACATGAACATGAGAGTATTTTGATTTATAAGTGTTCAAAGTGTAGGAAATCCAAAAAGGATAAAAGTGAATAATCTCAAACTGTTGCACAAAAAATGATCAAGCTTCTCTAGTTCCAACCACAGAAGCATGAATGCCCTAAGTATGTCGCAGAAAGGCATTTGACGTTATGCTCACACGATCACCCATCCTAATTATCTTCTCTTCCTATGCCCGCCCTCCTCTCCCCGCTCTCTCTCTCTCTCACACACACACACACACACACACACAAATACACATTTTTTTTTTAGTACATTGTAATTTCTGTATACCTTTGAGGCATGCCGTCCAATGAAATGAAACAGAAATGGGAAGGATGGTTGGAGACAGATGAGAGGAGCGAGTGGTGGTGAGACGGGAGCCACAGAAAAGTGAGAGAGAGGAAACGGGAATAAAATAAGTGGAACGAGAGCAATTGACAAGAGAGGGAGAGAGAGAGAGAGACAGACAGAATCGAGTGAAAGAGCAGGTCAACTCCGGTAGCGGCGTGGGGAAGCGTCTGCCGAGCGTTGCTGATGTGATGGCACGATGATGATGGTGTTGATGATTCACCGCTGGTAGGAAATCAGAGAGAAGAACGTATTATTATCACGCAGCTCAATTACAGCGCAATTTCTCCCCGGCAGCGACAGCCTCTGCAGGGCTCCTCGTTGAAGCTGATTCGGGAGGCCTGCGGCGTCTGGAGGACCAGTGAACGACTCAGCGGTGCGGTGAGACATCCCCACTCGAGATGGGAGAAGAAGTGGAGGCAGGAGAGGACGACCCGGGGAGAGGAGGAGTGGGAGCACGCGGGGATGAAGAGGGTGAGGAAGTAGACAAAGAAAAAAAAGGATGCAAACACGGAGGAGTATGTGTGCGTCTGCATTAAGACCTCGTGAGCACTTGAGGGTGTGCGAGGCGTTCGGCGGAGTGGAGACAGGCAGGAAGGACAGACAGGATCTAAATGCGCTGCTGATGGAGAAAACACCTGTTCAGTAATGAGTATGAGCTCTCTGGCTGGTCCTGGTGGTTTAACATGAATACTGAAGAGCAGCTATTCATGTGGTGCAGAGAGTGTTTTATAATTGTGTGTGTGTGTGTGTGTGTGTATATATATATAAGAGTGATTGTGTGGGTGGAGTGTTTTTGTGATGCAGGAAGGAGAGTATTTTATGGTTTTTATGCATTCTGTAGGTGTGTGTCTTCAGCGCCGAAGGGACGTTTCAGTCTGTACAGTATGCGTGTGTATGCAGGTATGTGTGTGTGTGTGCGTGTGTGCATCTTACAAGTACATCACGGCTGTCTCCAACATCCCGTGCAGTGGCAGCCCTGAGGCAAAGGCAGCCTCAGCTGAACTGCTTCACTGACCTCACGGCGAGGGATTACTCAATATGACCTTGACTGTACACCCAAACCATGATTCTCTCGCATACAATGTACCGGTAGCTGTGTTATGAGTATGTAATGGTTGAAATATGAGGTAATTCTGTAGCTATGACCTGCCAGGTCAAACTACTGCTACCACATTTAAGATATTCTTGCAGTAGACATTAACCACTTAAGTTCTGATATTACCATTGTTCCCTTTAAGTATCTTTAAAACTGCACTGTCTTTCAGCTCTTTCAGCCTGAAACTCTGCTGTCTTTGTTCACTTTCTCTGCTCTCATCAACCAGGGAGTAGTTTTCAGTGTAGAAGTTCTTTTACACACACTGTATGCTACCTGTCTAGCACCAAACGGCAGACAGCCGAAGATACCAACCAGTTGGTGAACACAGTGTTAAAAGCTAAAGTGCCAGATATTTCCCTCAGGAGTTGGTGGAAACCAAAACAGAGCTAAAAGGAAAGTGAATATTAATTCATCAGGTGGTCCGAAACATGACTCCAAATGAATATCAATATTTCCCCATTTCTGCTGGATGTGTTAATAGGATACTGTTTGCTAACATGTTCGCCATAGCAGTTGTCTTTAAAGCTTATTGTGGTGCCCCTAAGGGGCTAAAAAGTCTGTAATGCAATGATATCATGTATATATACTTTCCATCTGTTCATTCCACATTATGAGTGAAATATTAAAATCCAGAATTTTTTTCTTGCTATGTTGTATCACTTGACATTTCTATTTGAGTGCGGGTACCAATAATACCCAAATTATTCCTTTTTTTCAAGATCTGAACAAGTTTTTCTACAAATACCCCTTCATCTAACAAAAGAAACCAAAGTTCTAAACACAAGCAGCCATTCATGAAGTGGAACTATTGGATTAAATATCCGACTAGATTGAATGGTAATTGATGGTACAGTTTACTAATGCTGGTAACATTTTTCAATGACACAAATCTTGGGAGTTTTAATTTAAAATAATAATCATGGGCCAGTCAAAGAGTCTGTTGAAGAGCATTATGAAACTTAAGAAAGGTCCTCCTTATTATTAAGGCAACAACCACTCTGTTATGTCATCCAGATGTGGAAAATATAAAGAGATATATGTAACAGAAGCAATAATAAAAAATGAAAAAAGGGTGAAAAATGAAACTGGTGAAATCTCAACCTGTTTTAAGGTGCAACAAAGAATTGGGATTATTGGACAGATTCCTTCGACCATCCTTTTCAGTGTAATCCTAAATCAGAAACCATTTAGAGATGCTTGATAAAACCAGTTTGATCAGTGTCTTGGCATCAGCTTACCTCTAAACCCTAAACTTCACCAACAGAGGGGAAAATTACAGACCTGATCCCTGTATGTGTGGAGCCCATTTGGACTCAGGTTAGTTTCCAGAAATGTTCTCAAACCACGTAGTCTTTTGCCAGCCGGGCCCAAACTACACTAACAAGCCTTCAAACCAAACCGGGTTCTCTCGAGGATTACTCCAGGATTTGAGTTGACGTCGGATTTATAGAAGGGATGAGACGTTTATCTTTTCTTCCCCCCCAACGTTTCTTCTTCCAGCTTTCTTCTGTCTTGCATATCTGTCTCTCTTTCTCTGCCTGTCTCGATCTCTCTTTCATTCTTTCTCCTCTCACTTTCTCTCTTAATCACAGATAGAGACAAGTCTTCTGGGCTGTTGGCATTCAGCTCCAGTAGTGAGAAGAGGGGAAAAAAAGAGGAGGAGGAGGAGGAGGAAGAAGAAAAGCGCCGCTGTCAGTTCCTCTCCTCTTGCTCCACAGGACTGGAAGGACAAAAGCTTTCCCTGACAGGCTGGATCGCCCCTATCGCTACCCAGCCGATGTGTCATCACCCTGTGTCTTCATCATACTGCCACGTACTCTTTTCTCCTTCTGTCACAAACCCCCCTGTCTTATTAGACTAACACAATACAAGGGGATTAGTGTATGGTGTGTTGAGGAGGAGATAGCAAGGCAGTGGCTCATGCTCAGTGTCATTAGTCTGTGTGGGTGTGATTACATGTTCTTGTGCATTTGCGTGTTACATGTGGATCAGCGTGTTGCATGTCAATGTGTAGCAGCACTGCAGCTTTTTCAGAGAAGTGGCCAATCTGCCGTATGCTTCCCCTACAACGAGGCTGTCAAGTGTTTTTCAATGTGATGTGGCCATTACGGTTGAGAGACAAACACACAGCATACTGTCTAATGATCCCCTACAGAAGTCTATTCATGGTGAATGCCGCAGGGTTGACAATATAGACGCTATAAGTAAAAACCGACTCACGCTGTGATGAAAGCTGAAAAATCAACACCGAAAAGGATATATGACTGCCAGGCGTTCTGACCTAATGGGAACGTGCTAGTGCAGCTTCCCATCATGTCACACCTCTCCCAGCCTGGAAGCCTACACCAGAAGGAGAAAATTCACTTATGTTCCATTATAGAAAAAGCAAAATGATCCTCCCTTAAAAATCCAAGCTGCCACAGAACTTGTGCATCAAAGACAATAAATAAAATATTGTACGTTTTTACTGTTGCTCCTCTGCTGGCTATGGAAAAAGATTAGTGTCAGCAGAGGTCGTATTTTGGCTTTCACGGAATCGCTGAACTCTAAAAACATTACTCGTTATTTTAAAGTATAGATTCACAATTATTCAAGTCTGTCTTAGAACAATAGTCACGTGCCCAAATGAACATTGAAACATGTTTTTCTTGCTGTAATCATTCCTCCTCTTCATTACAAGATCCATTCCTGACATGCTTACAATGTAAGTTAGTCAAATCAAGTGGATATCTTTCATTGTTACAGTCTTTTTAATAACAAATTCCCTTTCGTTACAATCGTTCCACTGCACGTTGAAAGGGAAAAACTGTCCTAGGAAACACAAAGATGGAGTTTTATACTAAAAATCCTGTAAATTTGGAAGATATCCCCTTGGTTTGACAGCTGAAGCTTCATATTTCACGTTTGCTCAAAACAAGGACTATGGATTGTTGATCCCCATTACCTAGAAGAACATTAGGAAGGGATCTTTTAATGGCCAGTGTGAACTGAACAAATTTGAAAAGTTGTGGACCTACACTGTAAAAAGAGAGTATATAACTGCAGGCCTAGCTATGGTATCAAACTGTAAACCCCACATTCTACAGCAAAGTACGTCATCATTCTTACAGTAATTAACTGTTAAATAGATTACAGTAGTGACAGTAAAACAACAGTAAGATACTAGTGACCACAGCTGCCAGTAGTTTAATGTAATTTTTCAGGGAAATTTGTTACAATCTGAAAGTTGGTTGCTAATCTCTTTTAGAAAATACAGTAGATCCATTTAAAGGGATAACCCTGGCAACAGCAAGGGAGCACGGCAATTGGCCTAATAACCCCTCCATATGGCAATGGTCTAGCCCCAACCTGTGTGTGTGTGTGTGTGTATGTGTGTGTGCAGACTTTTAAGGTCTGTGCTAAATATCAACATGGATACCAGACTTAAGATAAAACTAATTCAGCTCCCCCCCACAGCTCCGTCTCCCTATCTCTCTCTCTCTCTCTATGTCTCTCTCTCTGTCTCTCTCTCAGGGCTGTCTGCTAAGCCTCTTACCTATGGGATTATTGGCAACGCTAGGTATTATATAGCTTCATTCATCTGGATGATGCGTTATTAATGTGTTGGGGAATGAAACCATCTGTAACGGCGGTAGAGGATGATGGGAGGATGAGGGGAAGACTTGGGTAGGGTGGGTGGGGGTGGGGGGGGGGGGGGTCCAGCTGTCTTACAGAAGCAGGAGAGATGTCTGGGCTGGAGTTGTCATGATGTGTGTGTGTGTATGTGTGTGTGTGTGTGTGTGTGTGGTCGGGTTGACACAGAGCGATGCAACTCTAATTGGTGGTAATGGTGAGGTTTGTTTGAACAGACTTGACAGGAAAGAGATGAACAGTAGTTATGATCTTTGATTTTGCAGTTTTCCAGATGAGGCATACAAAGGCATCAAGCTGAGCACAAAGCGCACGCAGACACGGAGGCATATACACAGTCTAACAGACGAGGAAGGATAGTTATACGTGTTTGTTAAGCCCCTTTCAGACATGCACATCACCCTGTACATTTACTGCCAAAAAAATACCCAGAGTTAATTCTCCATGAAGGTCTTTCTGGTAATATGTCTACTTTTCCCCTTTCAGACATCCGTAACATTGCTGGGTTCATCTATCTGTTAAAGTAATACCTTTTTTATATAACTTTATTTTTCAAGATGCGAGGCAACATAGTGATATATAGTGACATATAACCAAAGTAAACAACAAAGGAAAAAAAAGGATAAAAGAGGGACAAACAACAGCATCAAAAAAAGGCTACAAATAACAGCAAAACTAGTAAAAGATAAGATAACGTACAAAATACACACATTTATACACCCGCCAACTCCCCGCATCCTCCCACACTCACCTCAAAGTAATAGCTTTTGAGCTTTCAAACATAGAGAAAGGCAACAAACAAAAGAAGGAATCTTCAATAAATGCACAAATAAATGGAGAAACATAATGAATGCATATGTTATGGCCTTCAGAGTCACCAGATCTAAACCTAACTGAACACCTCATACGACATTTTGGACCAACAGCCATCCACCACCATCATCAAAACACTAAATATCTTTTGTAAGAATCTCAAATTGCTTGTTTTGTCCAACAAAACCTGTAAAACCCAAGACATTCAATTGATATAAAGCAGCAAATCCTCACATTTGAGAAGCTGGAACCAGTGAATCTTTGGCTTTCTTCCTCATTATTATGACATAAACCATTCACCAATCATCAAAATTGATTGACAGAAAATTAATCGGTAACTATTTTGATAATCGAGTAATTGTTTCTTATTCATTATTTAAGCAAAAATGCCCCAAATTTGCTGGTTTCAGCTTCTCAAATGTGAAGGTTTGCTGCTTTTCTTTGTCATACATGACAGCAATCTGAATATAGTTGGGTTTTGCACTGTTGAAAGGGACGAAACAAAACATCTGAAGGCTTCGTCACCTTTGACTTTTGCAAATTATAACGGTCATTTTGATCGAGTATGATGGCAACCCCATTAACATTAAGATGTTGGTTAAGCAACCTCAATACCTTTTTTAGGGCTGATTAAGTTGCATCTGTAACAATGAAAGTTGACGGTGAAGGTTCGGCCTTATCCTTATTCTTCAATCAGACAGGCTAAAGAGATGCAGAGAAATTTCTTGAGCAGCTGTTCCATTCGGAAATTTCAAACAACAGCGGCCCTACTTTTCATGACTGCGTAAATAGAGAACATATTGTGCTGATGTTAAACCCTCAACACACTGTTTGCTATTAACTTGATGATGCAGTTACCCATTTGCCCTATTAAAGATAATATGATAATGTAACTTGTTCTACTCTCATCTCCTAAGCAAGAGTCAACATAATTGACAGGACTGTGTGAGTCATGCCAGGATCTTCTCTGCTCCCAAGAGAGAGAGTGTGTGTGTGTGTGTGTGTGTGTGTAGTATTTCTAACATCCCGACACCTGTTGAATCATTGAATGGCTATTCCTCCTTTACACAAAGTCAGCAAAAGAAACAGAGGAGGACACAGAGAGCGAGACTGCTGCCTCTGCTCTAAAGAGATTACATGGATACCGCGCTGAAAAGACCTGCACTACATTCAGCACCTGTGCTAGAAGGAGAGTTTAGCGGGGACGTGTCTGTGTTGTGGTGTTTGAGCTGCTATGGATACCCAAACCCTCAGTCTACAAACTACACATAGTCTAAAGTTTTAAGATTCCATACTGACACTGATATTTTACATATGAGTGGGATCAGTTTGGTGAAATAACATGACAGGCTTTTGTACGGTAAGCTGCATTATGATAATAATGAAATGTTTTTTTCCCTGTTGCGGGTTTTGAAGAGAGATGGTGTCATGTATACAAATTACACTTCAACATCAAAGTGTCTTGGGTTTTTTCGATGTGTCTCTTTCAAGTCTGAGGTGCGTAGTTCTTCCCTCAGATCTGAATATGTTTCCACCTCTCTCCGAGACTAACGGCACTTGAAAAAGAAGCTCTCCGTGTGCACGAGCACAATGACAGATGGACGGACTGATGGGCAGGCTGTGCTTTACTTTTCCCTCATTACAAGTTTTTTTTTTACAAAATAACACTTTATTGATATAGTGATTGGGACGTTTGAAAATTTCTAAATCACACAGTGCATCTTCTGGGTGTCTCTGGACTGTAATTACGTATGTTCAAAGGCTTGTTTAAGAGAGAATAGTTCACACTCCAAGACGATTTACTTTGGGAAGTGCCAATTTTACCGTCAATTACAACTGCTAAATAGGCTTTGCTATGATACAAAAACCAGCACTGACAGTGACTGGCACATGAAATGGCGCTGGAACAAACTACACTGCCAAGGACGCAACGTGAGAAACCGGATCTGAAATGTGTGGGAAAGCTTCTGTTACAAAGTGAATAAGAAGATGTTACACCATTAAAAATGTTACAGCACAATAGCGTTTTTTTGTATTACTCCTTTATATCTATATTACGTGTTATGCCTGTTACATCAAAACTCAAGTTTGAACAAATGAGAGCTAACAGATTGTTCAAATTAATTTGAATGCAACACATGTAGCTTAATCCAAAACTAACACTGTAGAGTTGTTTCTCCGCTACACCGTTTGGGGGAGGTTAAGCTAACGTTTTACATACCTTCCCATCTAGATAGATAGATTGACAGATTAGATTTCATTAATCCCGAAGGAATTTTAGCATGGTGTTAAATCCTAAATGTCACCTCACATTACTTCCCAGATGTTGTGATGATTATCCATTCACTGCAGCTTGCTAGTTTAACCCATTTTACATTAACAGAGAGCAACAATAGCCAAATTTGCAAAAAGCAACAGGGCATGCCGTAGAGAGCCAAAGCGAAACTGGAACTTCTTGGTTCTGTTTCAGAAAACCCCACTGACAGAAATAACTACAAATCCAGCCTCAAAACCTTTTCTTGCTCAGCAGTATGGTGTGTAATGTAATATCACTATTCTTTTATTGACCTTTAACGAACTCTGTTTCCCATAAGTCCAAGACCATCGCAGGTTTTGACAAAAAAGGCGAGTCCATGAAGGGTTGTGGGTTGTTCAGACATCTATGTAATAACAGCAAAACAGAGAAGACTGAATGGTGAAGATGTTTAACAGCAGAGTGTTGGTGAATTTATGGGTATGGTATCCACACTGCTGCACTGTTTTTTTTATAAGTAATCATTGTTGAACTTTAATAGTAAGTGCTGTAATAGATGCAGACTTGTCTTAGAGCAGTAGTTCTTAAACTTTTTCACATCAAGAACCCCTAAACTGACACAAATTAGGAAAACTAATGTTACGTGTATTTGATATAATTTTGTCCCAGGGTCCCCCATCTCATAAGATTTTTACTTTTAGATATTTAAATAACTGAAAGTGTATAAAACCCAAGACCAAAATAGTCATACATTCTGTCATTGTGTTACTTATGAATGGAATTATAGTGAAAATAAATGATTCCCCTTTTTGCTGGGAACCCCCTGGAACTCCCTCAAGGTCCCCTGGGAGTCCCCGGGCCAAACTTTGAGAGCCTCTGTTTTCATATACTGAATGTAAACCCTGGAAACATGCTTCATTTTTTCAGAAATGCTGGATGAGAGATTGTATTGTATGTAACCATGAGTACTCCATCTGCTATGACTGCACACCCCCTCTTGTCACAGCCTTTGTCGTAGGACTATGTGTTGGTTCAACCGGGCACAAAAAGAACTTTGTCTACATGAGTGTGTGTGTGTGTGTGTCACTATAAATATGTACATTTATGTGGGTGTGTTTGTGTGGAGCTGCTTTCCCTGCATCTACGTACATGATTCGGGGTATTTGTGCAAGTGTTGATGTGCGTGTGTGTGTGTGTTTGTGAGTCAGCGCTGTGATCATGGACACAGCAGAATGAATCATAATGTGGTTGTTGTGGTGTTGGCTGGAGAATAGACTGGTAGCAACAATGGATTTCTTGAAGTTGTCTCAAAATGTAAAACGTGCACGCTGCATTTGTTTAGTACTGTGCATGATTACAATTCAAATGCTAATCCAGCTTAATCAGAGTGTGGTTTGTGTTAATAATAATTATGACAGTGTTTTTATCAGTTTTACTAAATATCAGAGGCTCATTTATTCTTATTCAATGCCAAAAAAATAACTTCAGGGATTTTTTTATAGTAGTTACTAAAACTTTCGTAAGAACATTAAAATTAGGCTATTTGTGGTCACATATGGAAACCCCCACACAGCTGATCAGACAGGATTTCCTTCCACTTTTTGTTTCTCTAATTTTCCACGCCGTCACAGAAAGTACACTATCTTCTGTCACTCAAACTATTCAAGTGAAATATCTGCTGGCAAGATACGTCTGCAGCAAAGCCAAGTGTGAAAGAAAACGTCTTTATAATAAAACATAATTTATAATAATCCGTGGTTTATGTTGTCATAAAATACATAATCACCCTACTATGCAACAATGTAGAAAACGCAGAGGAAAAACGTGTATTTTCAGATGGCTTGTAATTCCATCTTTGCCACCGGAAACAGTTAGGAAAACTCAGTGCAATGGAAAACGTGTACATCAGAGGTAATGTTACGTGTATTACTATGACTAATGGGGAAACTCTTTACAACATGTGTGAGCTGGACACTCGCTGTGCACATGGGGATCATGACAGTATATGACTACCGCGGCAGATGGAAAGAAAAGTGCTGAAAAACCAGATGTGAAGCTTGGAGCCAGACGCCTTTTCAGAAGCTTTACTCAGTCTCCTGCTGAAGGTAGACTGGTCTAATTCTGGCACATTAACAGTTTTTCACATCCATCACCAGGACCGCCTTAATAAGCACCTATTAGTAATAATTGTGATGCTATCTCCTGTAATAAATTGATGTCAGGGACAACAAGACAGACTAATAAGTGTAGAAATTTCCGATGGGGAATCTGCAACAGGCAGCCATAGTCTGTGTGAAAGCACTGAACACATTTTTATCACTCATGTGATTATATCCAGATATATAAAGCAGTGGAGATGTAACCGACAAGCTGTGGTGTCTGTTGGACGAGAGAAGAAAACGTCTTCGCTCTCAAGCAGCATTTCCCTCAAGAGACACAACAGGAGACAACCACTAATGGCAACTGTAGCTCCTGCCTGTTGGGATGACACATCCAAAGCTATGCATAATGTTTCCATCCGACACAAGTTATCACAGAAATTCTGCTATTGTCACACTGCAGCTTCTGGCTAATTCTATTCTGGATCAAAGTGCTGCTCTCCCCTCTCTGAGGCGTGGTGCCTCATATAGCATCACTTGGCGCTTATGCGTCACGCTTTAGGCTGGACAACTCTGCCTTGCCAAGCCACACACTCACACACACACACACACACACACACCACCCACAAGCGGAAAAGAATAAAAATGCAGTGATTAACCAGTTGAGGGAATGCATGTGGCCGAGGGTGACCAGTTGAATGTTAAGAGTCCAGGGGCCACAGAACTGCACAGAGCGAGTCGACAATCTGACAGGCGGGCAGCAGGCGAGCTGACTGGCTGGTGGACTGGCATCAGGCTGAGTGAAGCGCCTCGAGGTGATGGGGATGAAAGCCCTCCTTAAAAGGTCATGGGTGCAGATCCATGGGGTGTTTTAATAATAATAATAATACACATTTGGACGAATCAGTGTTGACGCAGCGTGAACAGGTTCTGACACGACTGATCCTTTAAGAGGTCCCTGTTAGTCACTGTGTAATTAATTTATCTACAGTCCTTCTAGGAATATTACAATAATTCCATCCAACAAATAACATCAATACCCGAAAGAGTTATAATGTAGTCACTGACGAGTTCCTACAGGACTATTACTGGGACATTACAGTGATATTTCATTAGAGGGGTCTTCAATTGTAAAAAAAAAAAAAAAAAATAGATAAATGACTCAAATATAACCCTGTCCTTGGCATGACTTTGTATTGTGAGGATGCCGGCAGGTGGGACAAACAGTCCTACCAGATGAAGTGAGTGAGTCACTGTAAAATCTGCGGAGGAGACAGATGATACAGTGCTCGGCTCAGAGTGACTGACTGTGAGCGGAGGCCACAGTTTATCATACTACATCACAGTCAGTTATCTGTTGATTGCACGGTGGCTGAAGAGTAGGCTATCATTGAATGGGTGGCAGCTTTATGAAGGGAAAATGCTTCCCTGCCTGCCAGAAACAACTGCGTCCAATTTCTTTAGGGCACCCTAACTGCTTGAGAGACCATGCGAGCGAGAAGCTCAATTTTCGAGAATTTAATTCCAGACATCAGGTTGTGAAAATTAATCACATGCTGCGCAGAAGCCCTGTTCAAATACAAAAACCTGCTCAGTGTGAAGCCTCCGGGGGCACAGGGCACAGTCAGTGGAGTCTACAAATAAACATTTGGATTCTTTGGCAGCCAATTTTTAAATTTTCAGCAAGCAAGGCACGGCATTAGCTCCTCTGCCTCTGAAAGGGCACAGTTCCACAGGCTATCTTTAACTTAATTTATTCATTTTGTGTGCAAGATGTTCATTATGCAGGTCTGCATGTTTGCTTTGGCTCCACACTCGCATCTATCTTGACCTTTTGTGTTTCACGTTGCCACTACCAATAAAATTGTTAGTGTTTTTGCATACAACAGATGACTCTAATCTTTGTACACTCATCAAAACCAACTCTGCAAATTAGGTTATGTTTCCATTTGGCCTTGCACAGACAGTGCTGCTGAGCCATGCAGCTACTGTATTTCACTTAAAATACCAATAGACCATGACAGGTATAGGCTAAGATCCAGAGTCAGTGACTCTGCTATTTAGGCACCTCCTCAGCTGCTATCTTAAAGGATTTGCCCTGCCATGCTATCATTCTGCCCTACAGTGAACTACACGCTGAGTTCAGATTTCATACTCAGCTTTGGCATTTTAATCTGGAGTCTGAACTGGAGTGCGTTCATTCAAACGGCGCAATGAGGCTCCTGTCCTCAGCGAGCATTCCTCCCCAGCATCGGAGGAGTGAAAAGAGCTCGCTTGCATCTGTCTGGCTTCAGACATCCTATCATTTCCCTCAGAGGCAGCCTCCGTTCAAGTGACAACAATCAAACACTCATTCATTTTGAGGCCCGGCCGTGTGCTTGTCTCTAAAAAAGCGCACACTGGAGATGTTTTGACCTGCCTGCCAACCCCTCCGGGTTTCATCCCCGGAGAGACAGTCTCTTTTTTAGCGGGGATATGAATACATTACCGGCTGCTGTATGTGGCGAGACGCCCCCCTCCCAGGCGGGGGAAGATGCTGCCGCTGCTGCCGCTGGTCCCCGTGCTGGAAATAGTCGCTGCCAGCGGCTTTGTTGCCCGCGACCCGGTCCCTCTTCTCCCGCACGTTGGAGCCTCCGTTTTCCCTGTCTTCGCCGGAGTCGAGGCTGCTGAAGTTCCACACAATCAGCGTCTGCACCAGCAGCACCGTGAGGGCTGCTATCAGGGCGGACCGCGACCGGCGGGCCAACCTGCGAGCACACAAGCCGCCAACCATCTTCGCACCGGGCTGCACGGAGCTGGAGGAGCGTCTGTGGCTCTGCGCAGCGCGACGGGAGCAAGGAGTGGAAGTAGAGGGTGGACGAGGAGGAGGAGGAGGTGGTAGTGGTGGTGGAGGAGGAGGAGGAGGAGGAGGGAGGGAGGGAGGGAGGGAGGCTGAGCTTTACGGTGGCGGAGGCGAGGAGGAGCATCGAGAAGGAGAGGCACAGGGCCACCGTGTGGTGAAACTTGGTGAGAGGATGATCAGCGACAGACATGCTCCAGGCTACTGCACGACTCCTTTGTCTCAGACAGCCTGTCTGTTCTCTCTGTGTGAGAATTTTTAATCTAATATTTTATCTTTTCAGGAGGGATTTTGATAATCACCACATGGCCAATCATTATTACAAGAACAGTAGGAATGAAGGGCTTCCAGAGGTCCTTGACAGATACACTGGCCCCAACAGGGGCGTAGCTGTCCCCTGACATAATACTGCCTTGGGCACCTTAATTCTTACATACTAATGTAAGTTTCACTAATTTTGCAAAGATCTTCATTTTACACCCTACTTGGATCCTGGCAGGAATCCAACAGTAAAATTAACATTTTCTTCCGTTTTGTGGAGGTCAGTAGCTGCACTGAGGAGCTGATATGAGATTTTCCCTCTCATATCATTCCCTCTCCTGGTCTGCTTGGTTGTACCCGGTCAGACATTCTGACTTGTCATAGCAGTAAAAGCACAGGTGTTACTAATTACATTAATGATGCCTCTGTTATATTCAAGTGCCCAAGTAAGTCATGACAGTGTGACAGTGCATGCACAATACCAGGAATATTAGGAAACTGAAGCAGCTAAATGGGATTCAGCCATGCAACCATTATTATTCACACCTGTGCTTTTCCTACTGTGACATGTCAAAACGTCCTCCATGACAGATCTATATTTGGAGAGCTGGTGGCAAACATACAGATGGTCTCTTTGAGATCAAGATCTCATTTTGTGGGAGACTCAGCAGAGACAACAAACACACATTGAAGAGAATAGACAATCAAAATAATACAATAAACATCATAATCTTTGAAATCTTCAAAAGGATTGAGAGATTTTAATTTCAATGTCTTTTTCGTTTCTTATTGGATTTGTAATAATCATCGTTTTTAAACAAGATTTTTAATAAGTTTAGTTTGCACATGTATTTCAGCTAAATTTATAAATATGTTTCATGACCTGACATTAGTATTGAGACATGATCAGAAAACATAATTAATGGAACTCATACTGTATTTTGTGTGGAAATACAAAATATAGAACAAGAACCTTTTTTTATATCAAATAACAAACTTCTTCAAAGATATTAATTGGCGTAAAAGTTCTTTTGACTGATATTATAATCACTTCCACAATTACTCCACAGAAAACATGTTCTTGCAAATTAGACTTAATTTGCCACA
This sequence comes from Thunnus albacares, assembly GCF_914725855.1. Classification (NCBI taxonomy): domain Eukaryota; kingdom Metazoa; phylum Chordata; class Actinopteri; order Scombriformes; family Scombridae; genus Thunnus; species Thunnus albacares. Next base: position 9,021,601 of record NC_058108.1, on the reverse strand, counting down.
AGAAAATACAACGACAATTGCTGTGATTTGGCTCCTTCACAACTGTAATTGGGTTTATTGCACCTGAAAGCTCTAATGCCACAGATATTCAATCATTTCCCTGCAACTCTACATGATTAAAAAGATGCAACTCAAACTAGTGGTCTCCTCGGGTTTGTCACTGAATAGCTCACATAAAATAATTTGTCCAAGCATACCCGAGGACACCTTCTAAATGAATCTATGCAAAAAGCCAAAGCACTATCGCATTTAATACTGACTTCTTAGAAACCAAGGGGGAAAAAATCCTGCATCAAATTACCCGTATATACAGAACTGTATGTCTTTGAAATGTGTTGACTGCATACAACTACAAGACGTGTTAAAACTATGATGTCAGCATCTACCGTCTTGCCAAGAGTTTGTGTGGGAAGCATCATAAATAACTCTAAAGTGTACACTGAGGTGGAATATTTTTAGTCCAATTAAACTTGATTTGGAGATGCTCGTTTAACACACTTCCTGATGCAAACACCATGAGGAAGAAAGACTGAAATGTAGATCTACGGCACATTATTTCCCCAGCACCAAGAAGGTACTTTTGGTTTGGCTTGCTTTGTACTGTAGCAGGATGATGTTGATGTAACCATAAAACTTGGGCCAGAATTTATATAACACATAAGAAATAACGGCCTTAAAATTTGGCAATGAGTTAAGAAGTTAATTGCAAAAGTAGATCTTATGCCCTTTGTAAAAAGACTTTAAAATGAACTCATGGCTAAGTCTAAATGTGGTTCAAGTACTGACGGCAGTGACTACTGAGTGTTGTAAAATAAGGACTACTGTGATGTCTACTAAATGTTCTCCCTCGGGCATTGAATCAGCCAATCATGGGCCTCAAAAGGTTATGTGTCAGGGCTGCATCACACCATTCATCATGGTTTAGTGCACATCATATCAAGTGTTGCATATGCTTTGTTGCACTGTAGCACGAGAAAGTATATATGATGTCAAGATATTTAACCTTGTTAATAACTATTATAATTTTTTTTATTCAGTGTGGGTTAAGTGTACTTGGCTTGCCAACTTAGCAAGTGGCTCATGAAGACGAAGAATATTTCTAATCTTTTAACAATGTAATGTCATAATGCATTTTCAAAATGTCTTTTTTTTACACTGGAAAGTGTGGGCGTGCTTCCTAACTGGGTTAGGACACATTTTGTGATCCCTTAGGTCATTTAGAGACTGATACCAAATCTTAACGCTTAGAAATGCTTATGCTTATGCGTATTCATTCTCAATTCAAATGAGACTAAATGATGTAATTTTTGTATGCAGTAGAGACCATAATTTTAGTTAGGTGGCTGTATACAGTACATACTGGCCCAGGGAATTAAATCCACCCTGAGAGGAGGCTGCAGTCTTTGCCAGCCTGAGTGACAACACTGGTGGTGTGACTCAGAAGACAGAGAGCTCTGCAGCTTGGCTTACTGTTGCTACACTTCAATGCAGTGGGTGCTGGAGAATTGGAAAATTCAACTAAGGCAACTCATTTTCATCAGTCCACTTTATATTTGTGTCTTCAATATGCCTCTCAAGTATCAACAAGCACCTGACTATATATTTGCAACAACTATAATTATATTATATAGTATGTCATACTGTGCCTCCATAATACAACTCCCTGCTTCCTCATCTTGTGTCTTTCCTCCAGTAATTAGTTGGCACCGGCTGTTACCAGTAACTATGTTAGTAACTGCTGTATATTTCCAAAGTCATTCTCCTCCTTAAAGTAGCATTCATTCATTTTTGGTCACTTGGGGGCCACGAAACAAGCTTTACCACCACTTTGACATATTATTACCTTATAATGTTGTTACAGTGAATGTGTTAGCAACAAGCATCGACTATCACGGCTTCAGGGGAAAGTACCTTAAAGTGCAGTGCCACCGATGGCCGGCCCTGGCTCCAATCGACTCATTCAAAAAGTGTCAACTTCTCCCCAGAAATACTAAGTCATTAATTTTTTTCAACGAGTCACTATGGTCTCAATCACTGAATTCGGGCCCTCAAATAAGTGTGCCGGTGGTCATTTTGGAAATTACTTCTCCATTAACAAGATTTGAAGACTTCTAGTAAGCTTTGATGTCTGCCATGTGGGCGTTGATTGACAGCTGTGATTGACTGTTTGCTTAACAAGACCCTCACAGGATGCTGCCACACAATATATTGGTAAGTTTAATGTTATTTGATTATGATACCTGTCCTGTCAGCAGAATTTAGCTAAAATAGCTAACGTGGGCCTGAATATGCACCACTTGGTGTTCCCAGTCACACCTTGCTACGTCCATCTATATATACAATGTATGATAGCAAATATTGTTAAATCCAGCAGATACAGAGCAACAATAGAATTTACTCTGAGTCTGCATCTGTATCTTGAATGTAACTTTAAGGCCCCTTTTAACTCTGTTTTGGTCTCCACCAACTCCTGAGGGAAATCTTAGTTGCTGCTAAATACTTAAGTATGTTCAGTAGCTAGTTGCTAACTTTTTCCACCTACTCTTTGGTGCTCTGCAGGTGGCATAAAGTGAGTTTATCTTAATTTTTTCGCTGAAAACAATTAACTGCTGTGGCTGAAGACAGCACTGATGGGAATGGAATGTAAGACAATATATTGCAGAGCACTGTAGAGCTGAAGGGATCTTCAGAGTCTAAATCACCCCATAAGGAAGCTATTGAGTGACAACTGTGACACTGTGGTAAATAAGACCCATATCCAAAGGTTTTGAGCTTGCTAACGTCAAAGCTCCACCAACTGTAACATTGGTTCACCTAATCACTCAAAATACTGTTTGATGTTGAGGTTACAATTTGATCTGCCTCTTATACTGAAGCTTTTAATGAAAGCTGCTGTATGTGCAGGGAGTGTTTTTCATTTCAAGATCTGACACACAAGGGATAGTTCCATCAGACTCTGTGTATTGGTAAATGAGAGAAGAGGCTGCCTACTCCAAACACTTATCATGTTTACTCAGTGGTGTTGAATAAGTGATGGAGCTTTAGGCAACTAAAGGCTGCAGATGGGATAGATGACTATTAGCCAACAAAAAGTTTCTGCCTAAAGCGGAATTTAAAGATGTCTGACTGCAGAATAAAAAGTTTTCTTTTATTTACTTCCAATTGCATGTAAAGCTGCAACAACTAGTTGCCAACTATTAAATTAATCAGCAACTATTTTGATAATCGATTAACTGCTTTGAGTAATTTTTTTTTAATAGAACAATGGCAAAATTCTCTGGTTCCAGCTTCTTAAAATGTGAATATTTTCTGATTTCTTTAGTCTTCTATTGCAGTAAACTGAACATCTTTGGCTTGTTGACAAAAAAAGACGTGAAGACGTCACCTCTGGGAAAACAGTGATTGATATTTTTCACCATTTTCTGACATTTTATGTACCTAACAACTAGGACTAAGGATAACACTCAACACTACAGAGAGAGAATAAACCCATACACACATTTTGATAAAGCTGAAGAAGCACATTGACACTCCTATGAAGGCTATTCATGGTTGAAGCCATTTTGGTCTTTTTTTTCATTATTTCAGCGCAGCAAACCATTGAGGTGAATAAATAAGATTGTAGACCTGGCACAGACAGTAGATATAACTTTCTGACAAATTTATAGTTGGTTAGATGTTGAATAAAGGGCAAAACAAGATGAATGGGGTAGGAAAACAAGACAATTGCTAGAATGTGAATTTCAACACCACAAAGTTTTGCATACTGTATATCAAGCCTTGGATTGTGGGAATGAATTACATACTGTAGAAGCTGTTGACACAGGAAAAGAAGTTATCATTTTGACCACCGCGCTGTGGTTTTCATCTTCAGGAATGCCTTGACTGACACGTAGACAAAGCATATTATGCAAAGCCCAAAACAGCTCTATAGGAGACAAAGGCAGATATTTTTCTGTGTGTGTGAACCGCTGACCTTGTTGTTCTAACTCAACAAGGCAGTCAGACATTCCTGCCATTTTCATTACATTACATCTGGGCTTTTTTTTTTTTTTTTTTTTTTCTTTAAATTGCTGCTTATTTTCAGCTTAACTGTTTGTTAAGCTTATCCCTGCACATTTCTCGCCCAGCACAGAGTTAGAACAAGGAGCAATTGAGCTTGTCTATCCAAACTTAAGCAAAATGAGGGAGAATAATTTGTATATGTCAGGGCATCATCTAGCAAGGTAGGCAGGAATATAATGCTGTGTGAGCTTGAGTGCAGCACTTGTCACAAAGGAGAGTTTATAGTATTCTGTCGTCCATGCTCGAGTGTTTCATCTGTATGCTCATCACAGGGCTTTCTTGATGTGTTTTAGCATTTGAATTGTGGCACAAATTATTAACTTGGTGGTATTTCTGCCGGCAAACAGAGCCAACGCTACAGAGATAAGGCTGCAGACCACAGACAGATAAATGTTGCACTGAATTTCAAAATGTCTTTATGCTCGCAGACACTCCAAAGATATTTGAGCATCTTATAAATGTTAAGTCTTACTTCATCAAGGAAAGTGAGGGACAGGAGGAGGAGGAGAAGGAGAGAGGCTGCAAATGAAAGAAATGTAAAGTTGTTAATTACGGCAGAGATGAGAATGAAGAAGAGAGGAGGGAAGGCAGTGAGGGAGGAGAGGGCGGAGATGCACACACTGCCATAAATGAGAGCAAAATGAAAGAAGAGCGAGATAAAGAACACTTAAAAGACAAAAATAGATGTAACTGGAAAGTAGGGGTGTGAAGTCAGAAAATGGGAGAGAGAGTAGAAAACATAATCAAAGCATGGCAAGTGCGCCCATAGGTCTACTAAATTAGTAAAGAGCGAAAGAGAGATGGATGAGGATGGAGTCAGAGGAGGACAGAGAGCAGAAAAACAAAACCATTTATGAGCTCAATGTAAAGAGATTAAAAACAGAAAAAGGAAAGCAGAGGGAGAGTGTGGAGAGCAGCTCATGCTCCTCTGGCAGCAGAGTCACTCTTCCCCTCTCATTAGCTGTGACTCTGTTGCTTAGGGGACCGAGTGGGCCGCCTGTCGCCACAACGATGGTTACCATTCCCTGTGGCAACAAATGCTGATTTTAATTAGAGCCGACCTCTTTGTCACTCAGACAGACACACACACATAGACTGACCAGAGTAACTTGCTAGGATTCAAGCCAGCATGCAACCCATCCTCACAAACACCCTGCTCATGTTTTCTGAGGTAGAAATAACAGACACAGAGACAGAGACAGAGACAGAGACAGAGAGGAAAAGAGAGAGACAGATGAGCAGCCAGCTGGTGGAGAGAGTCTGGGACAGAAGAACTTGGGCGGGCGCAGCAAAACATGACTGTTGAGGCCTTAGGCGTCCTGCTGTAGGACACTCATGCATTCAGTGTTTTATGTAATCAGGCAGCGTGCTGACTGGAGTGCAGTAGAACACAGCGAAACACAGCGGCAGACAGGTGTCCTTGACAGCGATGCCCCAGGGGACCGGTGGGAGCCTTTTTTCTCCCACTGTGATACGACAAGAGACTAAAGTAGCAGACGTGGTTCGTACATGGCTGATGCCGCTGCACATGCAGGAGTGAGGGAGATGTGCTGACTTTTTATGCAGCTGTAGAAGCTGCTCAACAGTTTATGTAATGTTGAAATTGTTCTATAAGAAGTCTGGGGCACTGGTTGCCTAGGCCTCCATTGTCAGATGAGCTTAAGTATCCCTTTATCAACACCACCCGTCATGTTACAGATGTGTTTCTTTGAATGGATTTTAACACCATTCATTATATAAATGTCCATATTACAGCATTAGTGGAATTATCTGTGTTTAAGCTTTGTCTCTTTTTTCATATTAGTAGCACTTGTGCTGGCAGAGGCTGCATGTTTTCAACCATTTACAGATTACTTGTACTTACCTATTTAGACAATTTGTAAGGTGTTATGTTTATTCATATATATATATATATATATATATATATATATATATACACACACACACACACACACACACAGACACACATATATATATACATATATACGCTGTAAAGACACACCTTCCCATTCACTTGGATGAGAAAGTGTGTATGAACTTTTGACTGGTACTGTATGTGGGTGTGTGTGTGTGTGTGTTGTAATTTATTATTATTATTATTTAACAAAATCCTGTTTGCTTTATTTTTTCCCCACATTTTTTCTATATCCCCCTGGCAACTGCAGAGGTTCTCCTGTGGTATCCCTGGGTGGGAATCACTGGCCTTCGGCACAAGTAATCTGTACTGCCTGTGTCAAAGATTGAAAATATCACATCCCTTAAGAGTTGAAGGCCTGCTGGTTCTGGTGCAAAACTATTTTAACCAACTAAATGACACTCAGACACCAACACAAACTGAGATTAGTACTTACCAGAGTCAAGGGTCACAAAGGTCACTGCAAAGTTATTAAAAGGTCAGGACATGGAATATAAATATTCCTCAGTATGTGACACATGCTTGATGTGACTGACATTAGCACATTAGTGACAGCTTGCTGTTGTGACTGGCTCGTGTGGTTGCTGGGCTGCTCTGTGATCTCAAGTCGGCTACCGTATGGCTGTATGTCAGTTTCCACCGTGCGGCACGTGTGCACATGTGCATGAATGTGAGCGTGTTTCCTGGGGAAATAGATGTATTCCAGGATACTAAGCTTTTCTCACATCAGACAGCTTATCCCAGAGGAACACAGCACTTCTTATCAGGTACAAAGCTGAAGTCACCACCAGGGAAAACAGACCATCCAGTACAATGTGATGCCACAGCTTCAAAAGGGCAAACGGATAAGGAAAAATGAAGTCAACTGAAAGAACATTTCTACAAAACAGTGCATTAACACCATATGGTTTGTAAAGTGGAGGACCATCAAAAGCTGTAGAAACATACAGTATTTGCACATCACAGTGGTAATGTGACATGTTGTTTGGAAAGGGGCAGATTTTCATGTTTGTGGTATTAAGGAATTTTATGCATCTGTGCAGTTCTGTTCCCTGTTCTCTGTCCACTCTGACCGCTGTCAAGTCAGTAGAAGGTCAGCACATCATTGTTACAGATCCATAATGTGTTTTTGTTACTAAGCAACAAAAGCAGCAGATGTTGTGTACACTAACAAACATTCTGCTATTTGCTTTCATTAAAGTTGAGTGAAATTTCTTCTTGACTGACTTGGATAACAAAATTTATATTTAGAATGCTATACATAGCTGAAGAACAGCACGGTTTAATTTAAAGGACCAGTATGTAGGATTAAGTGGCATCTGGCACTGGCAACCGACTGAATACTCCCCCCCCCCATTCTGGACGTAGTCGTTCTGGACTACTGTCGAAACATGGCGGTGCAACATGGTGGGCTCTGTGGAAGAGAACTTGCTCCCTATGTAGCTCATTCCAAGGTAATGAAAACACAATGATTCTTAGTTTCAGGTGATTACACACTAATTAAAACATACTTATGAATATCATATTCCATTTCTGCCCAGTCTGTTCTACTAGATGCCAGTAAATTCTACACACTGCACGTTTAAGTGTTTTCCTATTGCTACTATCAATTTACCAGTGTGTTTGCTATATTCAGAAGCTCCACTGCAGGTTTATCTTATCTCCTTAAAGTCATGCACCCTTTTTAAAAACACCCACCTGCAAAAATGTGAAATTATACATGTGTTGCTGTTTTGCGTGCTTTCTCAGCTTTCAGTGTTACAGTATTTCTGGTAACCATATACACATGACTTATGTTACAGGTGCGCTCAAAGCATAATAACATGTTACCTGTATATGGAGTTAATAAATATAACACAGTGGAAGCAGGATAAACACTTGCAAACTCTATCTATTTCATTTTCAGTTATGTTTCTGTCCACCTGTGAGGATGTGGGATGTGTATTATTCATCTTTCTTTCAGTTTCACCTTTTGGCTTGGCTTCACACAGTTAGAGAGTTTCCAGTGGCGATGAGTGAGAGAACAAATAGGCACAGAAATCTTCCCACATTCAGTCCCTGCAGACTGGATCTCCTTTTGAAATGATTTCCACTGAAAAAATAGGAGCTTTATTAAAATAACTAGATGTGTTATTTAAAATGACAGTTGCTCAAAGCAGCATCATACCTATGATTTTGAGTGCAGAGCAGACTGTAGCGGTTTTTGAGAGAGAAAATAAAGAAAAATTAGGAGCATGGCCTTCAAGAGAAGAGGGTGTTTCTAGTTCGTGTTCTATTCACATAATTTAATTTGTGGTGGAGGAACATCATCATATGTAATCTGTACTCATTTAAAAAAAATTATAAGGGGCTGGACTGCAAATACATCAGTGGGTTTAGTCTTGTCATGCGTTAAGAGTGATAGGAAGCAAGTAAAATTACACTGGTATTGTCCTTTGGAAATACTCACCGCATAGGAAATGAACTGTTTCATTCTAATTTAATATCCGTACATATTATACAGTATACTGAAGATGGATTTAGGGTGTGAAATAAAAGCTCACATTTGTTCTTAAGAAAGGTTAATAAGTGAGTGTCATTTTAAAAATAAGCAGATATCTAAATCTGGAACGAAACTTAACGATCTGAACTGACCTGGATTCCTGACTGTGATGTCTTTCAGCGTGATAGAAGTAATCCATGGTTGTCTTTTGTTCTGATAATTGATTTGTTCTTTCTCCGTGAATAATTTTTGTCCATGAAGCAGTGACATGCAATACTTTTTCCCTGCCTTAGAGAAACAGTAAGCACAAAAGCTGCTCATGGTGTTTCTAGTGTTGACAGCAGCAACTTGGACTAGACAGTTTCACTGAAATTATGTGGTGGTCTCCCAACATGCCAACCATCAAACATTGTTTCCTGTTATATTGCTGTATTAGTGATCTGTTTGAGAGAGACAATACTAAGATTCTACAGCCATGCTAGCTGCTCTGTGAGGCTGCACATTTGTACTTTGAGCTAAAGGCTTACTCCAGCTTGCTAATATGCTCACAGTGACAATTATAACATTTAGCAAGTATATGTTTATTATGTTCACTATCTTCCTGTTAACATGCTCACATTTGCTAATTAGCTCTAAACACAAAATATAGTTGAGGCTGATTGGGATGTCATTTGTTTTGCAGGTATTTGGTCATAAATCAAAGTATTGTACAGATTTTTACCTGATGATGGCACTAAATAAAAAGTCAGGGGATTACCAAAGTTGTTATAATTCATCAGATTGTATCATGAATGTCCATACAAAATTTTGTGCCAATCCATTGAATGGATGTTGAGATATTTCACAGGATAAGGGAAAATTTTGACCTGCTGGTGGTGCTAGAGGAAAAGTCAGGTGATCACCAAAATTAGTAGGATTCATCCTCTGGGGACCATTTTTGAACAAAACTGGCAATCATGGCAATCCATCTAATAGTTGTTGAGATATTTAAGTCTGAACCGAAGTGATGGACTGACCAATGCTAAAAACATTTGATCGCACTTGATTTGTGAAACCTATGAATATCTGGAATATGTCTATGTCAACAGTTAATGAGATTTAAGCATTTTGTCTGTCATCGCTCGTGTGGTCTCTTTGGGATGTAACTGGTCATGGTCCCTGGTTGTCACCATGATGGAATATAAGCCACATAAAGAGGGCACAATAAATCCAAATTTCCTCTCTCCAAGCCCAACTGTATGGATGTCGTGTCATGTAACCTGTCAGTAGCATTAACGTTTGGGGAACAGTACAACTCTCTGTAGCTTTACACATTAATATTGATATTCAGTGAACATACAGCTCTTCTGTTTGTCTTGAGTCACTCAGTGAACTTCCTCTCCCAGAGACTCACCATTTTACAGAGCAAATTTACCCCTGTGCACCTTCATTAAAAGCACAGAATTACTCATCCCTCCCAGATCCAGCCCCTCCTATTTTTTTGCTGACTAGACATAATGTGAAGCACAGTTAAATGGGTTTAAATGAGTCTCCATGTCTGACAGACAGAAAAATGACTTTGTACATTGACATCTGCTCCTGTCCTTTGAGTATGAGTTATTCATATGACATGGAAGCCAGTGGATTATATCAAATGGACTGTGTGTGACCTCTATGTAAATAGGAAGATATTGGATTTCAAACGACCTGGCCCCTTCAGAGCCTGGCTGTGCACAGTATTTCTATGAAGAAGGAAATCATCACCCCATACGGTGGGGATACTTTGAACTCAAATAAGGTTTAGGTATTTTTCTCAGAGTCTCCCGTCTGTTAGAATTGCCTTGGACACAGATATTATACTATGACATGATATAGAGGAAGACAGATAAACCTTAAAACATGATGCAATTCAATACAACAAACTACAACCTCAAGAATTGCCCAAAAGCTTAATTTACATTGTATATTGGGCAATGTAGCTCAATGTGTGGCAATTGATTTAGGTATTTTGATTAACTGACAGTTTTTTTGTACATGGTTCCAGCATACTGGAGTGTTGGTTGCACTGGACTTAATGGGAATTAGGAGGTGACAAGGTACATACACACTGCAGCTGCGGCATCAATGGGGGCCTTAGTCAACAAAACCCAAAACTGTAACAATATTTAAATATGTTTCTGTTAGCTTCAAGCTAAAACTTAGATGTACTGTATGACACTAGTTCAAAACAATCATTAGATCAACTGGCGCTTCTGGTTAAAGTTAACATGGTGAGAGGGTAGCACTGGTTCAAACTGTTTCTCTGTGGTTCTACTTTGTTCAGCAGTTACATCAAAGTCTTTTCTCTTTTTTGACTTTTCAAAGGTTCAACGTCCCTTCCCCAAACGACACCACACAACCCTGATTTAAACCCTGATTTTCTTCATATTCGCTCAGCTCTAGGCAGATTCTTTTCATCTGTCTTCAAGGTTAAGAGCTTGTCTAACCATCGCCTGGACTGCAGAAGCTTTCGCGCTTGTTCTGCCTCCTTTTTCTCCCATCTCTCTCCATCTCAGGGGGCTCTACTTTCAGCCCCAGGGCCCTTTTCTCTAAGGGCAGGCGAAACAGAAGCACTCTGTCGGCATCTTCGATCTCAGAGAACATTTCTCTCCTCCACCGCTCCCCACAGTCCTCTGTGACCAAGCAACCTTGTTAAATTGGTAAAAATAGTAACACTGGTGATGATTTGAGAGAAGCAAGAGACTGTGTTTATAAAAAAGATGAAAAAAAAGGGAGAGAGAGAGAGGGGAAAGGAGGCAGGTAATGAGGAAGAGAGAGCCTGGGAAATATGTGCCAGCTACAGAAGCCCTCAGAGCGGCCCAACTTTCAGCTGCGTAGGTGGGAGAGATTATATGCCCCTGCTGGTTTGGCTGATTAGCGGTGACCCCTGCTACAGAGGCTGCGACATCAAACGAATCAAACGAATATAACAGAATATACAACAGATGGCCTGAAAGACAAACCTTGATATTTACAGTAAGTACAACCTCGAAGACAACCTGCTTTTGAACACATGAGGGAAATATCACACCAATTTTCAAAGTTCCATCTTAAGTTGGAGGAAACTTCAGATGGAAGGAAGATCAAACTTTAATGCCATATGTGATATTTTTGGCAGAGGTAGTGGTGGAACTGAAAGCCCTGCTGAATTCAGCATTAAAACTAATAGCTTCCACCCAACTTGTCCTCAATCAATAAGATGCCAATGTAAGTGTTTGCTCTCGAATGAATTGGGAATTCATATTGTTTTGTTCCTCCTCCTCCTCCCCCTCACAACTCCCTGCTGCTGTTGTGCTCCCGCTGTTGGTGCTGGTGGTTAACTTTTCCGCCCAATAATGGAACAGAGTGGACTGCCTATCGATTTGTTTGTCTAGATACAAGTCAGCGTACGCTCTCAGCGGAGCGACACTGTTACATTTCTTTGCATTGCGCAGCAGCCTGCAGCATAGATGCTTCAAATTAGGGAGTGACAAGGGGGGCTGGAAAATAGGCCACATGTCAACTAATGACAAACACTGTACATTTTCAGCCAATTTGTTTTCTTTGTGCACTTGATGAGGTCAGTGATGAATCTAATCTATGAAGTGCCCCTCACATTGACAACGAGCAATAAGTCTTTCAGGGAGCACTGCATGCATAAGGTCGGTCTTGGTCGGTGAGCATTGTGATGAATGAGAGCTATTAGAGTTGATGCATGTGATTTCTGCTCCATGTGGACTGCTAATATTGGACTGACCTGACAAATATGTGGATTTTCTTTTAGCCCTCTCTCTCTCTCTCTCTCTCTCTTTCTATCTCTCTCTCTTTTCCTTCTCTGTTGCACACACCTGAAGAAAACAGAGGAAGACGAAGAAGTTCAGTTCAGCTCATATCCAGGTGGCTCGGCTCCAGCAGTCGGCCAAAGATCTATTATGCGATAATTGGAGTTGCCTTTTAGCCACGGGAGTGCAGGTGCATGTGCTCAGAGGATGGCATATGGAGGTGTGCGTGTGTGTGTGTGTGCGTGTGTGTGTGTGTGTGTGGTGTATAAGGGTTGGGGTTGTGCGAGGCTTTCATCTCAGCAGTGCTTTAAGGCCAATATAGCAAATAGCGTGGACTGACCAGCTGCTTGACATGCTGTTCAACCGCCAGCAATCCCCAACTCCCTCCAGAGCCACCACTGGCTGGTTGCCCATATCTCTCTCGCTCTCTCTCTCTCTCTTTCCTTTTTTTATCTCCACCTCTACTATTCCTGCACTGCTGTTATGCTGCTATCTTGTTCTCCGTCCTGTCACTCAACTAAGCTCGCCTGTCTTTCATTTTATCTCAGCCTTTTTATTCTACTGTAAAAATCTGACTCACCTCTTGTCGCTGCTAAAATGCCCAACTTGTTCCCAAGCCTGCACATTAGATGGTTGTCTACATTTCAGGCAGTTGTCTCCCTTGAGCCTTATTTATCTAATTCTACACTATGGGCGCGATCATAATTGTCTTGACAGTCACGCGGTGAGAGAGGCTGAGCAGTGTGGGTGGAGGCCTCCTTACACTCACAGGGATTCAACGCTGTCAAGGTCCTTCTGTCCTTAGCCCATAGCCTCTGGACACGGCTGGTCCTGTTGTCTGAGCAGATTAGCATTTAAAGCACAGCCAACTCCACTCAGACTGTAAAAGCATACACACATGCGCTCGTAAATGCATGTACAGATGTACACACGCCAACACAGCATGAGCACATACTGCAAGGAGCACAAGTGCAGGTCTGCGTAGCGCTGCAGGAAGTAAGTCCCTGCAGCTTGGCAGGGGTTGAAATAAAGAGGATAAGATGATTCTTGACTTTTTGACAGGGTGAACCAAAACTGTGTTTTGGGTTGGAATATGGTTATTTGATGAGTCAGTCCAGCTGAGCATCTCTCGCCTTGGCAAATGACTCCCTCATTAATCTGACAAACAGCAGTCTATTTCTGGTCAGCGCCCAGCAGCTTTTTGGAGTAGAAATTGAGAACATAATCTTATTATCTTTTGAATCTGAAGCAGAGGAACAATTAGCACTTGCAAGCCTTTGTAAACATAAACAAACAACAGCTGTGTTTGTGCAACTGTTGGAGTCTGCTCGGCTTACAAATGGAGCCTAGCATAGATGTAGCCATTAAAATGGCATGCATCACATCATGCCAAAAGGAAATCACATTTTAACATCAGAGGCATCTATAATATGAGGCATAGCAGAATAAGCCCGGATTTATACATCACCATTGGAACAACAAGCCAAATGACAACAAGTGCAAAGGACAAAACAACTGCAGCATTCAAGTAGAAGCGATGGAAAGTATTCTGCTGCCACTTGTAATATACAAGTATAATCAACTTACAATGTAGCATATAAAGAACTGTAACAAGTGAGCAGAGACTTGTTTCCTGTTTTCTGTGAACTCACTCTCACATATCCAGAAAAATACATTTAAAATGTTGGCAAGCAGAAGAAGAAGAAATGGGGCCAGAACGCTGACAGTTAAATTTTGGCATCAAAAATAAAATTTGGCATTGAAAACAAATCCTGGACTGAAAAAAGGAAACACTGGCATTGAAACACTTGAACTGGAAAAAGTTGTATTGGCGCTGAAAAAAGTTCCACTGAAAAGTAAAACACGAGCATTGAAAAAATTACAATCTTATTATCTTATTTTATTTGGATATTGTTCGCATCAATGAAAGTGTGTTCTGCAGCTCACACATGTAGCTATTTGTAGCGTTGTGTATGAGATGTTCAAAGTTAGTGAAGTCCATTGAGAAGTTTACAGCAAGGCTGATGCTGAAGCTATTACAGTGAAGTTGACAGTTCAGAGATAATAGAGCTGATGCAAGCTGAGCTAACACCACAATGATATGAATAACATGTTTGCTACTGTTTTAAATTTGTTTTGCACAACTAACCCCTGTGAATTAATAGGTTGCACCTAAACACACTCATGCTAACTGGCTGAGACTTAGTGTTAGATAATCCCTGTTGCTTTATTTAGCAATCAGCTATCAGTTTGCTGTTAGTAACTGCTTGTTAGTAACGCATACATCTGCCTTTTTATCTCACAGTAATGTTATAATGTTTTTTATGTCCAGCAGTTTACTCTCACTTCACATCCATCAATGTTATACAATCCACCAGATTACTATAGCTTCCTAAAAATATATAGTTTTTATATGTTATGACTGTTTATTGACACTTACTGTTGGTAAGCAGTGATATAACTGAACAATAAGACTTACTCTAGCTTAATGAAGGATATTTAGAATATATTTACTGATGTATGAGTTACTAACAAGCAGTTACTAACAGCAAACCGATAGCTGATTGCTAAATAAAGCAACAGGGATTAGCTAACGTTAAATCTCAGCCAGTTAGCATGAGTTTGTTTAGGTGCAACCTATTAATTCTCAGGGGTTAGTTGTGCAAAACAAATTCAAAACAGTAGTCAACACATTATTCATATCATTGTGGCATTAGCTCAGCTTGCATCAGCTCTATTATCTTTGAACTGTCATCTTCACTGTAATAGCTTCAGCGTCAGCCTTGCTGTAAACTTCTCAATGGACTTCACTAACTTTGAACATCTCATACACAACACTACAAACAACTACATGTGTGAGCTGCAGAACACACTTTCATTGATGCAGGAACCAACTCATAGCTCCAACTCGTTAACAGAAAGGCAGAAGGATCCTCTAAATGTGGTGCATAAACAAAATTCAACAGGGTGTGATGTGTTTTATATAAGTCACTCGTTCTTTGCCCCTGACATTGGAAAACACATCACAATGCAAAAAAAATATCCAAATAAAATAAGATAATAAAACTGTAATTTTTTAATGTCCATGTTTTACTTTTCAGTGGAACTTGTTTCAGCGCCAACACAACTTTTTTCCATTCAAGTGTTTCAGTGCCAATGTTTCCTCTTTCAGTCCAGGATTTGTTTTCAATGCCAAATTTTATTTTCGATGCCAAAATTTAACTGTCAGTGTTCTGGCCCTATAACATTTGACAACTTGACAGCAGAAACACCATCTTCAAAACATAAAAATGCCTTTGCATTTCGCTTGCAGTGAAGCCCTGAGTTATTATTTAATATTTTCTCATTTGCTGTGAAACTGGAGAGGATGTGTAATCAGTAATAAACGCTGCTGCAAGTGACTCGTGAAGTCCTTATTTTTCATTTTAAACCATCTCTGCTTCAAATTGTCAGCTACGACTTTTAAGGCCGGCTGAGTGTGTGTGTGTGTGCGTGTTGCTAAATTGTTGTTGTTGTCGCTGACTTTGAAGCAAGGTAATGACACAAACATCACTCAAAATGCAATTACACCCCACCCCTTTCTTTTTGAGGCCCAATGGAGTGTTAAAGTGAATGAAGGGAAATGTAGTGTGAAACCAGTGAGGCAGCATGGGCCGGGCTAATGGAAGCCACAAATGGTTGGACAGGAACCAGTCTGTCCATGAGGCCCCCCAACCTGCTCTCCTCCTCCTCCTCCTCCTTTTTTTTAAGTCACATCACGCTGATGGAGTGGGAGAATGATGGAGTGAGGACTCAGTCAAAGTCAGACAGGAAACAGAGAGGAACTGAGGATATTTTACAAGATGACAAGCACTGTTTATCCGAGCTGGGAGTTAGGGTGAAGTGGTTTGAGAGTAGGGACATCCATCCCAGGATGTGTTGTTACAAGAGGGGCATGACTTGAATGTGGATGCTCTAAATGAGTTGTAGAAGACGTGTGTGTGTCTGTGTGTGTGTGTGTGTGTGTTCAGCTTGTCAATGTTTGTGTGTTGTGGGGTATGTCACTATTAATTTCTTTCACTTTAGGCACCGTTTTAAGTTACAGACACAAGCAGCATTCTCTTACATGCTGCAAACCCCTGAGTAAGCGGAGACAGCTTTAGTCGTTTTCTCCAGAGAGACTGAGACTGAGGGCGAGAGAGAAAAATGCACAGCCAGAAAGGAGGAAACAGTGGAAACACGGTACATACAACACCCAGAAAAACAAGAATGTATAGAGAAAAAGGGGGGTGGGAGGGGGGATAAGCGAGAAAATATTAAGAGAGGGTGCTGCATCTCTGCAGAGAAGATTGTCTATGAGAACCACCGAGGGAGAGAATGGAGAGAATAGCCTGTATTGTTTTCTCTTCCCTTTGATTTTCTGCCCTCAGCAGTAACACCCCCTTCATACACACACACACACACACACACACACATACACACACACAAACACACACATATACAGTGGCAGAAATACTCAGGGTTTGTTCTTCCTGTAACCAAAGATATTTCCATCTGGTTCTGTCTGTCTGTGACCAGAAAAAAGACATTTGTCCTTCCTTCTTTGCCTCTTCAGTCTTGTAATGTCTTTCAGGGATTAAATAAATACCTCTCAAAGCACCGTTTAACAGCTAATATTCAGGACACAAAGGTTTTAATATGTGGACACTGAAGTCAAAGCTGATTATATGAAGAAAAAGGTTACTTTACAGACACGGATGAATGAAAAGACACAAAATTGTCTACCAGCAGTTGATCAGAATGAAATTCAGCCACATTTTGCATTTTTTGTGGATCTGTATTCAACATCCTCATATGTCAACTAGCTACATCACTGCTGCTCTCTCCATCTACACCTACACAGCATTGAGAAGCCACTCTGCAGTTTTGCAGTTCTTGGAAAATGTCGAGGCAGGTTGAGGAAGTGAAGGAGGAGTCGTGAGTGTTTACACCAAAGTAATACATGAGGTAAACAATCACTAAAAAACCTGGGTACAGGTAAATAAGTGATGATATCTTTAAGTGTAAGAAACTGTACATTTTCACCCCAACCAAACTGTACTTAACTCAAGTGAACTCAATGCAACACAAAGCCTGACACAATGCCGCAAAAAACCAAACAATTTCATAATGCTGCTCACTAAAAACAAGTCAGCAGGGATTCATGTGTCAGAGTGAAACTGAGGATATCTGTAAGGTACATCTAAGGACTTCTAGTCCATTTCTTAACACCTTGTGAAGGCCGGTGGAGCTCTAAGGGATGCTGGGCACGAGGACTGGAAGCTGTGCTTCTGAGTGCCAATCAGAGTCTCTGGAGACACCTGATCCCCCAATCCTTCTCTTCCTCTCTTCTCATCTCTCCTTTTTCTCTTGTCAGACGGAAGTGAATGCTCAGGGCTACATGTGTTAAGCAGATGTGTGGGAATTGGAGAGAACATCAAGGTTAAGAGGAAAGGTGTACAGAAAACCCCAGGCAACTCCGCTACCTGTGTAAGTATTTATGTGTGAGAGTCTCAAGGGAGGAGGGATTTATTTGCATATATACAGGTGTGTGTGTGTGTGTGCATCAGAGAAAAAGGTGGGTATTTTTTTTCACAGTCTGTGAATGTTTGTATGTCTGTTTTGAAGGTGTGGTTTTATGTTTGTGGGCAGGTATGTTAAAAGAACCAGTGAATATGGTATATACTATTTACTGTCGGTGCATGTATCATTGTATGTGTAGCTACAGTATATTGTGAATATTATGTGCTTATCTGTGCTCATGCATAGTAAATATGATGTTTACCATCCACACATGCTTACATTAAATGTGTGTTTTATGTATGGGTATGTAAATCAATGTACACATATATAATAAGGTGAATATGTAAATACTTAAAGTGTATACTGTATCCATGTATGTGTGGAAATGTATAACATACTACAGTATATCCCACTGCAAGTTTCTATTGTGCAGATGCACAATAACCTCCATTAGAAGAATGTTTAATATTACAGGATGTGGAGTTGGAGCGCTGTACCATTCAAACATTATCTGTCAGGAGGATCCAAGAAAGCAGTGTGAAGCCTGCTTGCCAGCCAGCATTGCTCTGTGTATGTTTCATGAGGATGATGTTATGATGATACAACAACTGCGTTCAGCTGTATAATTTCAACCAGCTTCAAAACTTTCCCCGCTGTGATGAAAATTCCTTTGATGTCTCCATGGGTACGGGCGGCGGTTGAGATGGCGTGAGGCTTCTGTAAGTTCAGTTGTTCTGCGTCGGCCTGAAACATTTTTTATTGTCTTTTATTTTCTTTAAACAGATGCATTTTCCAAGATAATTTGAAGGTGCAAAACTTTTATGCAAAATCCTATTCTCAGTGCTGTTAATAATTCAGTGTAAACACAGCTTTGTTGACTGAGGCAGTGCATCAGGTTAATCCTACTGTAGCATCAGAGCATTAGATTTGGTCCTGGTTGCAGGTAAACAATGGTAACTTAAATTAACCCAATGTACATTTGACATTGTATGACATTTGTATGTGTACACTAGCCATGCTAATGAAGTGTGCCTGTTTGTTTGACTTTGAAACTCTCAAAACTTCAGTGCTGTCTTTTGTTTTCCTCCGTACCCTCAAACAGCTACTGGATTAGCAGGAATTTTTTGCTGAAATTGAAAACTTGCTGTTCGACTCAGGACTCAACAAATTACAGTGAATCCATGTCTGTTCATCCAGCTGACTCTCTTCAATTGTCAGTTTTCACACACTACAAGCAGGTTTAACAAAAGGAATATAAGACTGAGGGTGGTATCAATCATGTTCACACAGTTTAGGTGTCTAATCAGCCTGAAGTGGAAACACCAGTTTGCGTGTGGCATTGAAGTGCGGAGGTTTAATGTTATCAGGGTTTATTTTAAGTGTTGGGAAATGATAAAAATCTGATGGATAAAATAATAATACAAAAAACAATGACAAAACAGCACTATAATGAGCTGTCAGTGTTGCTAAAGGAGCTCTTTTACAGTAAATTGTGGTGATCAGCGCCAGAAAATACAACTTCTGTACACATCAAATCCAGGTGAAAAAATCTAGGTATTTTCCAGTAAAAAATTGAAATAACTGAAAAAGATGAGCCCTTGCTTGCCATTATAACCCTGTAAGGTAAAATACAGCATGTCAGAGCAGCGTGTCTGTCAGTTCCTTTCGGATTTCTTTTAATGCAGCTTTAAGAAAGAGTTGTGTAGCTCAGTTTTGCTCCTTTCATCACAGGATTTGCACATTGAACCTCGGTTTGAAAAACTGAATCAAAGCAAGAATGAAACAAAACCTGTCATAAGAGTTGGTATAATTGGTGTCATAATTTTCAAAGGATGCTGCTGTGACAAAACACCACCTGAGCGTAAAAATGTGTGAACGTTTCTCTGAGTACGACAACTCAAACAGCAACTTGTAAAACTGCAGCTATCATCCCGTTATTCTTGAGAATGAAATGTCGATAAGTATCAAAATAGACTTCTGGTGTCACGAGTGAGGTATAAAAGTCCTTTTTGATCATTTTGCCTCACAAATCAGGCAGACAAAATGCCTCTGGAACTAGATTACACAGGAAATGTTATCGTGAGATTAGTTGTAGTACAGTGTTTTTGTAGTATGTGGTTTTATCAGTGTAGTTCTGGTTAATTTCCAGTGTACCAATGGTAATTAGTGAATCAATGAATCATCCTCAGTCATGATCAGGAAATGCTTAGGATTTCATTTTTGAGCTATAAAACTGGAATTTACTATCAGATGAACTTAGATAAGACTCCTCTCATTTCCTGAGTTAGACTTCCAGATCGAAAACACATCTCCTTGCAGTGTGTGTGTGTGTGTGTGTGTTTGTTTTGCTGATTACTCACTTTTTATGCGTTGGCAGCACATGCACGTACAGAACATGAATTAGCATGTATGTATGCACAGGGGATTATAAAATACACAGAGATGAGCAATAATGCCATGCGTTCATATCCTTACACACACACACACACACACACACACACACACGCTATGCACACATCTCATGCTTCCTTTCTTTCCTTTTCCTTCCTTTGACTCCATTTGATGGCAAACATCCTAAATACACACACACACACTTGCAATGCTAACACTGCACTGATTTCCTTTGCTGCATAATCAAGCTTGGATGACAGAAATCCACCAGCAGCATGTAATATTCAGAATTCCTCAAGTGCCCAGAGTGAATATGGTTTACCAAGGGGTATTCATATCTGAGCCACACGACACTCTGAAACTCTCTTCTCTTTCCTTCTTTGGAACAAAGAGAAAACCAAAGGAGCCCAACTTTTCTTGCCAGACAGACTCAAAAGCATGCACTGGTCCCAGCTGTCATTCTGCAGCCATGCGTAACAGAGACAAACAAACAGTGGGGGCTGCTCCGTCTCTGAACGCAACCCATCGATCATAACGCGGCACCGCACATTTCCTGGAAGAGAGAGACAAGATGATGCAGAGAGGGAGAACAGTGGAGCTGGTGTGTGTGTGTGTGTGTGTGTGTGTGTGTGTGTGTGTGTGTATGCGTATGTGTGATACAAAAGAGGACTGGAAGACATTCTGGAGACTACAACATCCTCTGAGGTGCCACCCAGACATCTGCCACCTCCCAAGCCCGGTCTCTCCTCCGGCCTGTGGTCAGAGTTCTTGTCCCTGCGCCCACCACATCCGGGAGGATGGTGCAGCGGTGGTGGAGATGGAAAATAATAGATTAGGAGGTTCAAATGAGATAGTGGATGAAACAAATGAAAAATGAAGCCTATGGGGAATAAAGACAGGAGGAGATTAAAGGGGGGTAAACAATGCACGGAGGTGGGGAAAAGGAGAGGAACAGTGGGACTAGAATCCCAGGGATAAACCCTTTTTTCTTCTTCTTCCTTCCTCACATCCAGGAGCTATCTTCACTCCCTGACTCCCCCAGCCCCCAACCTGCCTCTCCCCCCTCACCCACATGCCTCCAGGCTGTCTTTACTCTCATCACCCCACCCTCGATTCTGGAGAAAAGTTCAGTCTTTGCATTTTCATTGTGGTTGCCCACACCCTGCGCCTCATGAAAGTTTCATCTCCTTTTCTCTCTTGCTCTCTTTCTCTCCTGTCCTCTCTCTCTTTTAGCCTCTCGTCATATATGCATCCACGGCTGGATCCAGCTCCCCAGGTGAGGAATGATGATGAGAAAATGCGAGGCAACCAGCAGAGATTTGCCATGCTGGGCTGTACACGGTTCTGCTCGGGGGTGAATGAAAACAGTCTGCATGGAGGAAGACTGGAGTTGCCTTCATATCAATGCCACATAGCCCAAAGCAAAGGATGCAGCTGGTCTGATCTGAGGCCTTTTTGCCTCACTAGTACAAAGATCTTTTGGGGAAATGCCTCTAGTGGACAGTGCTGGATGATTCTGCTGTGTGCTCAAGAGATACGGCTGAAATAGCTAATATGACTTTGCAGACACAAACTCTCTGTGGTACATTCACGCATGCCAAGTGAATGTATGTAAACCTCAACTGCACAGCCACAAATGCACATGTGCAGAATCGTAACATTTATTCATGCTCACATTATCACAAAACAAACACTGGCATGCCAAGTACACAGGCCCAGACCGTAGTGTGCCAGTTAAGCTATAAAAAGGTCCCTGCAACCATGGTAGATATAGAGATTGTAAGAAAAGGTTACAAAGGTGAATACCTCAAGATGCACAACTGACAGGAAGCCTGACAGAAAAATGTATACACAATGGGCCTGTAATTTTGATATTATGATAAAAATGGCATTAACCGTTCTACTTTTACTGCATGGTAAATGGCATTTCCTCTGTAGCATCAAACCAATCCAGTGTTGATGTTACTGTGGTAATTCCTTAACCTCTTACCAGGCACCCCCATATTTGCACATAACCTTGAAAATAATGTATAATGTAATGTAAAATAAAAAAGTTACTATTCTTCAACCCTTTTGATTACAGAAAGGTAGTTTGCCAAATTTGTGACAAATGGTACAACTGATATTATGGGTCTCACAGGTGGGACAGTGTTTAACAGGTTAACCTGCTGGTTACCAAACTGTTCCCACCCCAGGGTATGTCGAACCACTGCAAGGGGGGTGCACACACATATGTGCTCTGATGCTAGCAGGCTATGAAGATTCAGATTAGCACTTATTCAGACTGCAAAATAACATGCTAAGCATACGATTGGCAGGTATTTGGCAGGGAGGAAAAGAAAAATAGCAGTGTTTCCCCTATAATTGTATAATATTAAATATCCAATATTTGTTTTTAATGCCAAAAATAACACCAAATATCCATTCATTTGGAAATCAATAGCATTTAGGAGCCTCTGTGCAGTGTTGTTCCAAAACATGAGTTAACCTCTGTGTTGTTGCCTGGGAAACTCTAGGTAGCATAGCTCCTTCAAGGATTAGGGCAGTGAGTAATGTTTGTGTATAGCACATGTGTGGTTGAGCAAGAGAGCAAGCGGCAGAAAAGTGACATGGATTTGAGTGGAGCAGAGGAAAAGGTTAACAGTAAGTTGTCGTCTGGCAGTAAATGTACAGTATTGGCTACAGTGTGCCAGTTAATAAATGCTGCAGCTTCTCAAGACAAAGAAAAGTCTTATCTGATGTTTCCCAAACTGCTAGAAGGGGGTTAACCCCAAAGTTAGCAACAATGGGTTAGCCTAACCTGACCAGCTCACTTAAGGTGGATTGACCTTTAAGGTGGAACAGGTGAATAGGTGATGAGAATATCAAGCAAACACATAAAAAACAAGTCCCAACCAAAGTCAAGAAAATATGAAAGCTTATCTTGCTCTTGGGTTCACGATGTAGCAGTTCAGCTTTTTGTCTTTTATGTCTAAAAAAATTTCTTTTCTTTTTCACTTGCAAAACAATCAAGTGTAGGCAAGAAGAAACATGCAGCTCACATCCTTTATTAAGCCAAAGAAGAATAAGGCTTGTTTTGTTACTGTTATCTCCAATTCTGTTAATGGCTCATAACAACAGTCTGGTGCTTGAGCTAAATGGTAACATCAGAATGCTAACATGCCCACAGTGACAATACTAGCATGCTAATGTTCAGCAAGTATTAAGTATTATAAGTAACTTTTTAAAAAACAACCTAATATCTTTGTTTATTTAATATTTCAGTTTTTTATTTTTGTGGCTTTTAGCGAACATTTTTGTGGGTTAAAGGTCATAGCTCGACAGATGCGCCAAGACCACAGGTGAGTCAAAGGGTCACAGTTAGTTCAGACATGTCTGTAGTAACAGTGGGACACAAAGGATTGAATGGTGTAGATGTTTTTAGGCAGCAGAGATTACAGCTAAAAAGTTGAAAAAATGACATCAGAAGATTGTGCTGGTCAGTTTTGTGGATATGGATGAAACCAGGTTACAATGATGAGTACCCATGCTGCTGTACTTGTAAGTTTTCATGGGAGCTGTAGTTTTTTGATTTTCACAAAATAATCGGTTTCACTTTGTTAAAGGTTTAATGTACCAAAAATGTCTACCTCATGGTCGTGCTAAATAAAAAGTCAGGGGATAACAAAGTCAGTAGGATTCTTCCTCTAAAGAGAATAAATGCCTGTACACAATTTTGTGCTTTGCATCCTGTAGTTGTATATTTCAGTCTGGATCAAAGTGGTGGATATTGCTGTCCCTAAAGCCATGCCACTAGCATGCTGGCTAACAATTAAACTGGTTTATGGGGTGCTTTTCTTCGGTTCTAAAAGCTTACAGATGTCTGAAATAGACACTTAATACCCTCTGTGAGAATTTCACTGACTCAGACCCTCTGCAACCAGAGCAGCTCCAGCTTCATAGATTGTTCAAATCATGCCACCTGTCCGAACAAGCTCTGAAACTAGATGAACAATTGTTCAGTCTGTTGTAGATGTTCTCTTGAATTCCTGGAAGCCAGTGTCTAATGTACCTGACAATGGGACCTGGTGTCGCTTTAGATCAAATAACAGAGAGACTGCAGCACGCTATCTCTCTAGAATACAAATGCATCCAGAGTTTGTCATGTTTATTTACAGTAGCTCCTTAAAGCCAACCAGAATGTCGGTGTGCAGCTATTTACAGCGGGTGGGAGGGAGAAACAGAGGGAGGGCAGATAAACATCACTTACTAAATACCAAATTACCGTGAGCCGTCAGAATTTAGGAGGAAACGCTGCTATCATATATCAGGGTGACGGCTGAGTTTCTCCCTGTTGAAACAGGCGTGGTTGCCCATAATGAATCTTAAATGCCAATGCCTACTGGCGATACGGCCTTCACTCATTCACTCTCATTTCCTGCCTCTCCATTTCTTTGTTCGCTCTTGTTCACATCCTTGTTCCATTTTCTCCTCGCTCTCAATGTCTATCTCTCTCGCTTTAATTCTTGTACAATTCACCGTGTCATAGCCCTATCGTGAGACATCCTGTATGATAGCAAGCTGAAAAGCTCTGGATACACTTACAACTCAGTCCTTTTTCCTCTCACCCAGATCTTTTCACACTGCCTCTTGTTAGTTTCAGCTAAATATTTTTTTCCCTGGTCCATTATGTGAAGTATTAAAGGTTCTGCTACTTCTTTCTACATCGCTCTTCTCAAATATTTGTTTCCATCTACATTTTAGGGATGGATATGTGTGCTTTGAATTCCCCCACAGAAGGCTGAGGAGGTGAGGCAGAAGGAGAATGGTGAGAGTACTAGTGATGATTTCATTTTCTGGCAAAGCATATATAATAAAATACAAATTTAAAACTATACATACATATATAAGCATGAATGAAACAGCTTCATTTAAATGAATGTAAAGTTTTTTTTAATTGATTTTTGTTTCAGCTGTTGGAGATGTTCATCTTCTATGTGTCAACTGTGAGTCACTATTGAATGGAACATTTACTGAACTAAATCTGAAAAGACTTGATGTAGACAAAGAGACACATTTTAAGAAACATTTTCATGTCAAAATGTGTAACATTTATTTTTTTTTTAAAAAACAACACAGTTTCCATTTGAAAATGTTTTTGACAGAACGAAAGATGGAAGGTGTGTAGAAGTAAAGCAAACAAGCTTTTTTGGAGTGATAAAATAATGCCTGACTGAATGAATGAATGAAAGGCTGAAACAAATAAACTAAAGCTTCCTTGACCTGTTCTAAACTTCTGAGGAAAAACAAAACTTTACAAGATCCTTTGTGGAGCAGCTTCATGAAACAATGTTAGACAACTTGTTGTGATGTTTTTAATACAGATATGATTCATCCATTCCTGCAAATCTTAACATCATGTTTATCACAATAGATTACTTTAGTTCTGTTTTCATGAAAAAATAAATGTGTCTGCCATGTGTTCATGGTGTTGTGATAATCTTAACATAATCAGAAATGAAAGACTGAATGAACTGAATGTCCTCACCAGAAAAATTACAGCTGTGATTATTTGGTCCTTTCTTCTCTGTTCACTACACTGGCTCACTGTTGCAGCTCACATCCACTTCTTGACACTGGTGTTGTTGACCATATGTGTTTTTTTAGAAACAAGGCCCCATAACTTTATCTTTTAACTACCTGTCTACATCGGTATTGTGGGTGTGTTGCATTGTGTACATTGACATCTTCTGTTTGTGATCACCTTACACCTACATTTTAGCAAATATCTAACCAGTTGTATAATATAAAGTGTAGAGTGTGAAGGAAGGAACACGGGGGACTCCTACAGAGGTTCTACAGCAGTCTGACAAACTATTTTCATAGAGACACTAAATTAGATCATTTCTCCCACACAGCAGCAGAATCAGCTGCTCATGACTGTTATAATAGTCATGGTTGACTGATCAGCATGTGTTTGTATTGTATTGTGTTTTATTATGTATATATAACAATATAATATCATAAAAAAGTTGTCTGAGTAGCTGTTCAAAATGTGCTTACACAATATATCTTCATCTAAAACAGAGTGCACAGTGGAGACTCAGTGGGTTAGATACACCATTACACACAATCCAGTTTTCCATGAGGTGGGCTTGTTGTGTAACAAGCTGACTGATAATATAATTTTAAATAATCAGCTTGTTACACAACCCAACTTTTTCACTTTTCACTTAACATGATAATATGCATCAGTGGACTGATCAGTTAGCATCAGAGCTCTAAAAACAGCCACAGCAACACAAAGTTAGCTAGTTGACCTAGTTATAAGCTAGCTAATAGCAAAGATCGTCTTTTTAATCTGATATATGATGTCATGTCGGGTCACATGACCTCCTCAAACATGTGGACGTGTGTTCCCAACTCTGAGAAATGTATAGTGGGCTGTGTGAACCGATCAGGAGTGCGACCTTTTACATGTATATAATTAGCAACAGCAGCCAGACGTTAGAGAGACATCTTGTACCAACAGTGAACGCTGATTTGTTTTTACCATGACAATGTTTTTCTAACCTTCAATATGACCACAATCTTCCCCTTTCCTCAACCAGGTACTTTAAGTTGCCTAAACTTAACCAGGCCTCAACCATAGAGGTGGCAGATCAGGAAATAATTTTTGGAACAGCTCTCAGGGCTGTTAAGGCATATTTTTTTGTTTAGGTATGAGGTATGCAGCTACAAGATCAGCTTTCCAGACGTGTGCAAATATCTTTTTCATGATTACAGAGCTCGGTTATCAGGGTTTTTCTCACGCTGGAGAAGTGTTTATGGTCACAAC
Source organism: Thunnus albacares (assembly GCF_914725855.1). Taxonomy (NCBI): domain Eukaryota; kingdom Metazoa; phylum Chordata; class Actinopteri; order Scombriformes; family Scombridae; genus Thunnus; species Thunnus albacares. Next base: position 8,994,611 of record NC_058108.1, on the reverse strand, counting down.
TACTACATGAGGCATCCAGTGGGCTGCGTTTTTTCACATACTCCCGATGGAGACACTGTTTAGTTAAGATGGTGTTAAGTCTTTTGCTCTGACAACATCAGCTACTTGTTTCCACAGCGGTAACACAATAAGTGATGGATATATCCAACATTCACTGCTCACCTCCATGATAAAATTGCATCTGCAGTCTCAGTCTGCTACTGACACTTGTTCCTCTGCAATAATCTGAGAGGTGTGTTGCATCAAATGACTTCACTTCCACATGGCTATTATGGATGCTGAGATATTTTCAGACATTCTTTTGCAGCTTGACTGGAGCTCTTTGTAATCAAACGCTGGAGCCCGAGGCGGAAGGAGGGGGAGGCGAATCAAAACAGCTCCAATTCCCAATCATTTCAGCCCTCATTGAGAGCAGATATTGATAGGCAATGATGTGTGTGTCAATTTGTTCAGAGCTTCATCTCCCGTGGCCAGACCGAGAGGCACCCACAGCGAGAGCAGGGAAGGAAGGGAGAGAGCTTAGGACAAGGCGTGGAAGACAGGAGGGGGGTTAGAGATGGATCAGGATACAGAGAGAAATGCAGCAGCAGGGAAATTGATGAGTACACAGATACAGGGAAAATGAAACTGCACAAGACATGAAGAGAGAGAGTGAAGGAGAGAGGAAAAGGTGTTTGAATGGCTGAGGCTGGTAGAGAGAGAGAGAGACAGAGGGGGAGCTAACTGGGATGAAATGAGATGAGTCTGTCTGGGCAAGGAGAGATGGATTAGTGTGTCTCCTGCTACCTGTGCGGGGGTCAGTGTTAAACTGCTGGGGCCAGATAAGGGCTTGGCAATAGCTTGAGTGTAGGCAACCATTGACTGGTTACCCCATTGATTTAGCTGGGAGTGAGCAGAGCGATGAGCAGAGTTCAGACCCGTACAGCTGTTCATCAATGTGTCAGGGCCTACAGTGCCCACCGAGGCCCGTCTCTATATATGACCGTATCACCACAGCTAAAGCTGCTCTCTTCATCGGACACCGCGGAGACACCATGGACTGGAACATTGAGCACCACCTCTACTTTTTTTTAGCCTGATAAGCGCATGAAAAATGTAATCTGTCATCCCAAGATCCATTCACCCAATGTTTTTATTTACTAATGCTTACACCTTCATGTTTTATACATCTTTAGAAATGCAGTCAAGTGGAGATTCAAGGATGAAATGTCCAATCCAAAGTTAATCAAAAGAAGTGTTGAATTATCAATCAGTAAAAGACAAACTAAAATCAAACATTCCTTAGTTTTTACACCAACTGCTTCACATAAAGATTGTGAATAATTAAAAATTTAAGAATTGGCTCTACCCAAATTAAACTTCTGACTTTGTAATTCACAAGTATAAGATAGTAAGTAAAAAGTGAAAAGATAAATCAGAATGAGTTAACAAGTCAGATTATATGATGATGTTTGATGTTCTTGCATGTTTACTTACAGGTTGTTTGCAAAATCTAAAATTGGTGAAAAACATCCCAAGCACTGGTGAGCTAGCTTAGCACAGTGAACGGATCATATTAGTGTATTTGCTAGTTTTAGCTACTTAAAGCCGCTATAATGAATATTTATAGTAACAATGGAGCACATACTTATTTGCCTGCGAAATGTTTCACTCACAGTGATGAACTCCCAGAGAATTATCACGCAAGTCTGCACATCGATAGTGTCTTTCCAACACATCCTCATAATTAAACAACCACATAGGTCGATTGTACCTGCACTCCAGAACGACTCACAGGACTGTAATATGCCACTTTCCAGAACTGTTTTTGTTCACTCTCACCGCTCTTATTGAGGTGTTTTTGGCTGCAGCAGGCAGTTTTTTTTTCAGCAAAAAGCTCTATTAACCCACAGTGCACTACTTGCTCAGCACCAAACAGCAGATACACAATGTTAGAAACTTGCTGTTGAACATCCTGCAGCATTTAGCAGCTCCAGGAGTTAGCAGAGACCAAAATCAAACCTAAAAAGAGAGTGAATATCAGACTTATATTCATCAGGTGGAAAGACACACATCTCCAAATTAATGCTATTGGTGCTCCGTGTCTGCTGGATGTGTAAATAAGCAAATGTTTGCTTATTCTTTTCGTCACATCTCTGTATGTTAACAAATTGGATTCAAAAAGCTACCAGTTGACCACAACTGTTTCGCTAAAGGTGGAAACTTCTTAACATGATCACCTAGATTCGCACCACCCAATGCATCACCTCTAAAATTTGGTCTGAGTTCAGTCTGAACACACCTGTTGGATGTTGAAGTCTTTTGCCAAACCTGCTATAATTAAGTTACGTAATGCAATTTTGACAAGGTATCTAATAATGTAGACTTATATTAACCATTTATTTCAATCATTCTTAACTTTTAATCATTTTTTAAAACAAATTCCACTCACATAAAGTGCAAAATGGCTCTGTCTAAGAACTGTTGTACACACATGTACACACAGCAAACACACCAAAACACAAGGCTGTGCTCACCAAGGAGAAGTCTTTTATTTCTTGTTCTTCTGCACGGGCGCAGTGCTGTTCTGACATTTGTTTTGAGGGTGGTGGTGTTGGTGCAGGGCAGGTGGTGGGAGGTGGATGCTGGGAGAGGAACGGCCCAGGGTAGGATGTCTATAATTACATATTGATTTCTTGGGGGCTGCTGTTCAGCCAGCGCAGTGAAAGTGTAGAATAAATCACTCGGCCTCTATGATAGCTAAGTATTTATTCTTTTTAATTCTGTTTATTGTGATCTTGATTCATGCCCTCCAACCCTGGTCACGCCTCAGCGCGACTGACCCCTTCATGTCTTAGAGAGACTTTGTGTGTGTGTGTGTGTTTTTACGTGGACAAGTGTGAGAACATTTTTTCAGTTGGTAGCTGGTTTGTGCATTCACCAGAGAGTGTGCTGACGTCCCAGTACAATAAAGGACACTTCAGAGTCACTGATTCTTATCCCAATCTGGGAGTTTATGCGTAGAGGCTTTTCTCTCTGAAATGTGTTCAGCCAGAGTCACCTGCAGGGTGGCAGTGACAATAATTGTTCACAAAAAAAAAAAAAAACCCACACAAACTGTGTGCCTGACCTGTCAGAGCTGAATTAGTGCTCCACATAACACACACATATATAGCAACATATTACATGAAAGAAAAATCAAATACGGGCTGCATTATTGGGTGTGGAAGACATTTTTACTGCTGCCTTGTTGTGAAAAGAGGAAAGGGAAAAAGATGAGATGAACTCTATTGATCCCTGAGGTGGTATTTAGTTATTACTGCAGCAAAAATACGATATAGATATAAAATACAGTATACACAACATATTTAGCGATCATATTAGAGATTAACGATACATTGCCTTTAAAGGATTTCCAGCTAAAGTAATCATTTACAGATCCAGCGAGTGATATTTTACAGCGCGCTGTAGCAGCACACAGGATGTGTTGTGTGCAGATGTGTATCTTAAGAAGCTTTGCTGCTGTCTCTGTGAGGACAGCTGTGTGGGAATGTGAGAGATGAGGTGGAGGTGCACAAATGCTCTTTTTGTCTGACTTCAAATTGACAATTTCATTTTAGCCCACTCCCTTTAAACTCAAAGGCCGCCTGCCACTACAGGAGCAGTAGTGGCGAGTAAATGACTTCCTTGCTAGGGAAGAGATATGTATTTTAAATGTGTACATATGTTTTTAAAGCTGCACTAATCCATAATTTATATTAACAATAGCAGTTATATGGAGATGTTTTTCTAATAGTGATATTCAAAACAAACTATTTTGTTCCATTCCCCTCCAGGCTCAGAACAACATGTCACATACACTGATTCAGCAATTATCCACAACGAGAGCACCTGTGAATGTGTGCTCATTCACTCTGTATCTTACTGTCCACCTCTTAATACCTCTACATTGATGGGCAGTGTCTAGAGTGAGAGATATTGCGGTATTGACAGAAAACGCACATGGAACTACTAACTTGTCACTGTGACTTGCCCTCATTATTCCCTTTTCGCTGACAGCTCAGGCTGCACTCTGGGCAGGGCCCCGTCATCTTTTTTTTTGCACCTGAATTTGATCAAGATGGAGGCACAATGAGAGGCACCATTAACGTGATTTATAGTTGCCATCACGGTTGCTGTAGCAACCCAACTTTCAATACTTTCACCTATGTGAAAGCAGTTTGGATCCCTATTGCTTGCCCATTGATGCACATCAGTGTCAGCACACATACAGTACACATGTAGAAACACACAAGGTCCGTATTTACTTGTGCATGCACACACACACACACACACACACACACACACACACACACACACAGAGACGCAAAGGATTGCTTAGTAAAATAAACACAGTTCTCTCAAGGCCATGAGCTTGTGTAACACACTTCATTTGACACATTCATCGTGCAGCTTGAGCTAAAACCATTGCGTTCAAATATGAACTGAATTCATTTGCACTAAAATAAGAGAACAAAAACAATTCAATAACCCACTGAAACGACACTCGTTATCTCCGTCTACTGCGGCTCAGTGGCTGCACAGGCAGAATGAGTTATAGCTGGAGAAAAAAAAAAAAAAAAAAAAAAAGAGAGACATATCCAATCCACAAGAGCTGTCAGTGTGCCTGATGAGTATAATGCCACCTCAACTCATCCCTCAAACTCTCACTTGCTGTTTCTCTCGCAGCAGCTCATTGCAGTTTTGCTCCTGTAGTGACCCATCAAAGTCAAGGTGAGGTTTCAGTCATGTCTGGCTGTTTTCAGCTATTATATTTTCGCAAAGGCGAGGTTTAGCAGTCACTGCTGTTGGCATTTATCAACTGCATCACCACAACACAGTGCAGTCAACAGCACAACAATTCACACATGACGAATAGAGAGATCCAAAGTGGATCGAATGTGTAATCTGTGAGGGGGGGGGGGGTAGCTGACTTTGAGTGTCTCAGTGAGGAATGAGAGACTATCACGTTTTATGACGGATATCCTGTCAGAAAGAAGGCAGAGCTGCCAGCTGCTTAGAGGCATTACATGTTCCATCTAAACTGATGCTTGATCGACATCACAGTAAACAAAAGGACTTTCCCCGAGCAAAGTTGCTCCCACTGCTTCCATTTTTATTGTTTCTTTGAATACAGTTTAATAAAGAACTGTCAGCGATTAAATTCAAAACTGATGTTGTTTTATGTTCAGCAGACGTTTATCCCAGTATCGGCAAAGTGAATATGCACCTTTGTGGTTGCAGAAACTGCAAGAAACCCAATTAAAAGCTGTGTATCCAAAACACTGTTACAGTTTATTGTTACTTTAAAGCAGCTTGAACATGAACCCATCCATGACCTCACCCTTCAATACCAGCTGCACCGGTCAGCTTCATGCTCAAAGGACCATATAGGTTTTTCTCATTTTCTGCAGTGGTGCAGTTATGTGTAATTGCATTGCAGTAGCCTGAGTAATGTGGTTGAATGTAATGAAACATGATAGAAAAGAAATGTTGTATTGATTTAGTGATTTTCATGTCAAATAATAGGGCAAGTAATTTGAACATCATACTAATCAGAGTAGCCTGATAATCAGACTGAACTGCCATTTTGTTTCATTCATTCAGACTGACATCGTGCTCATTTTAGCCAATTTCTTGTATGGAGGGGAGATTCATTTGCTTTGTATTGTCCTAATCAATCAGTAGTGAATGGGCAACATTTTTAGCCAACATGGAAGCTGCAGTAGCTGCAACTACAGTAGCAAATAGGAGCAGTGAGTGTAAACGTTTTTTTATAATTAGCAAAGAAATATGTCAATTTGTGTTGATTTATTTGCACTTTTGTGGCCATTTGTCAGTCACGATTTTCCATGGCTGTAGATAGGTAGCTAGCTAGCTAGTAGCTTTGTTCCCATTCTCAGACTGCGTATACATTAAGCTGGTAAAATTCAAAAATGTTTTTGTGTAAAAACGTCATGGGTCAACACCAAGTGTTTCAGCTTGTTTCTACAAATATCTCCATCCACATTAAAATGGCAAAATGGGTAATTCTCCTCCTACGCGCAGAGGACAGATGCGCTAGTCAGGCACAGAAAATCAGAAAAGAAGAAATGGTAAACTATTTCGTTTCAGCTACAGCTTCCTGACATTTTGTTTATTGCAAGCACATTACAACAATTTCAGCAAGAGAAAGGTGGTTGATAGCTATGTTTAACTCTAAACAAACTATCAAAATAGACAAGTATACTTCGTCTTCCAATGGAATGCCAATGAAAAACAATGAAATGCTGCACTACTGCCACCATCTGTTTTGTTACTGATATGACAGCGTTTCTACAAAGTTCTGTTTTCTCCGTACACACCCCATACATAAATCTGATATATGACAAAATATGTAAACTACACACAGTATATAGTGTTTATGTCCATGTATGTCTCACACATACAGTATTTGTATATAGATGTGATGTACAGATAAGTCACCATATGTACACACATATACAGAAGGGTGACAAATTAAAGGAAAAACTGACATAAAATGTCTTAGTAAGGTGTTGAGCCACCATGTTCCGCCAGAACAGCTTCAGTGCAGTTTGGCGTTGATTCTACAGTCTCTGAACTCTACTGGAGGGATGAACACCATTCCTCCAAAAGATTTTCCCTCATTTGGTGTTTTGATGATGGTGGTGAAGAGCGCTGTCTAACACGTCAGTCCAAAATCTCCCGTAGGTGTTCAATGGGGTCGAGATCTGGTGACTGAAGGTCATAGCATATGATTCACATCATTTTCATACTCATCAAACCATTCAGTGACCCCTCATGCCCTCTGGATGGGGGCATTGTCATCCTGGAAGAGACCACTCCCATCAGGATAGAAATGTTTCATCATAGGATAAAGGTGATCACTCATAACAACTTTGTATTGATTTGCAGTGACCCTTCCCTCTGAGGGGACAAGTGGACACAAACCACGCCAGCAAAATGCCCCCCACAGCATAACAGAGCCACCAGACCCCCTAACTGTAGGGGTCAAGCATTCAGGCCTGTACCAGTTTTTCCTTTAATTTGTCACATGGCTGTATATGTCACCCTCTATGAGAGACTTCAAATATTTTTGCTGCATGTTTGGACATATAACTTTAAATATATGTGTGAAACAAATATCTGAATCTCAAATATGTCCATATATGTAAAGTTATATATGCCAGTATTTGATATATATGTTCATATATGGTCATATATCTTATTTTTGTATGGGACTACAAAGCCAACTCAGCATTTTCGGATTTACAAACTCGAGGCCATTTGGGAAAAGCTCCATTTTTGAGGGTTAAAAATACCAAAACAGAAGGAAAATGATGCATTTACGAATTTAGCCAGTTGAGTGTGGACATGGTTTTAATCCTGCCTACAAATCAATGATTGGTCAACTGTTTGTCCAGCCGAGGGAAACAGCCGTGATGTGCACAACACCATGAACTGCTGAACAAATCAGAGATGTGGGTGGTGGTGATTCAGAGGTTTGGAACCAGGCTAATCAGAGGTGGATGCATTCTGAGAAATTTTCATGGTGATTTATGTGTGACAGCAGTCAGATTCCAGTTGTGTTTTTTGAGTCTTTTTATATTTATATCCAAGATACCATGTTTTTTTTTGTTTGTTTTTTTAGGATTTTATCATTGCAGTATAAAAGTTGGTGAAATTCTAGATGTCTTGAGCACAGTGTCCCAGTTACCATAATTTCGGTGACTGTCTAGACATCTAGGTTGAAACTTCAATTAGGTTAAACATTTTAATGACTATATTTCAAAATGACATAGATCCTAACTACATGCTGAAATATAGTGTTTGCAGTTGGAAGAATGGTCATATGTAACCTAGACATCTAAAAGAAAAATTAAACATGTAAAAATTCCTTCGGGTTTCTGTGAACGTCGCTGCAGCTCCGTTCTCCTGCTCAGCCATTAAAGTCGGCTGGAACATGAAAGATCTTTGAAGCCGCACCCCCCCACCCCCCCACCCCTCCCCCGCGCTCTTCCCAGTGATGTTCCTAAATTGAGCCCAGTTTTAACCCAGATGTCTAGACACTTTTTTGACCTGCAAATTACCAAATCAGTGCTCACAAGGTTTCTCTGCCTTTACTTCAACACGAAACATTATTTTTTTTCATATTTGGAAACTTAATGCTCTGAACTAAAATTTTACTCTCAGAAATGAAATATAGTTTTTAAGGGAGATGTACATGTTAACTTCCTTCTGACAACGTAATGTCTTTCTTTTGTAACTGCATATTTCACAGTGACACATCAGTTTGCACAACCATGCTTCCTGCATACAAATCTTAAAAATGTCTTGAGTTATATGAAGATGTTTTTCTAATTTTTTTGACCATTCTGTTCACAGTATACTGTCATATAAGATGTTCATCGAGTCCATCGCACATCTGGTTTAGCATATCATGCTATATACAGCATGATATGGTAATCCAAGTGTGGATTTATTTACAAAGATAACTTTGTTTAAAGGCAGGTGAGGGTTTAATATTCTTGTAGCAACATTGTAGCTGCTGAGTGATCCATATTATTTAAATGAGTGAACGCTAATGTGAATATTATTCACTGACACAAGCCCCATGGGCATACTTGACCTGTCATCATTCTCCCTCTACTCTCTGAAGTACACTCCATCCATCTCAGCTCACCTCTCTCTGTTTCATCCTCCCACTCCATCTTCCTTCATACCTTGACCAAATGTTCAGCTCTGGCCTGCACCTCTGGTACCTTTTGTACTTTTAGCGTTTGAATTAAAGACAATGGTTAAGTGGTACAAAAATAAATGGAAATACATTTATGTTTCACATGAGACAGAATGTGTTTTCTTATGTGTATGTGTGAGGTGTTTGACAGTTGTGGTTGTTGATTGGTCCCTGTTGTGTATCACATCTGGCTTTGCTCTTTCTTTTGCTTCTCTCTGTATTGGCTTTCTTGCCTTTTGTTTTTGTCAGGAAAGTAATTTCACCTCGGCCTACAACTTTATTTACATCTCCCTCCCAATTCCCTCAGCAATAAAGGCCACAGCTCAAGGCAACTGCAAGGACATGTGTTTGTGCGAGGGCCTCGCTTTTATGTGCATGTGTTTATGCATACCTTTGTGCGGTATGCGTGTGTTGTGAATTCCAAACAGCCTGCACACATACTGTAGGTGATGTTAAAGGGGTAGAAATTGAAATGATTGAGCAAAAATTTAGCAAAAATCTGAAACCATGCAAAACAAACTCTGTCCTGTGCAGACCTTTAGTCACTCAGTTTGTCTTGTGTCTCTCAACCTCAGCTCTAGGTCAACGCCTCCCTAAAGCCCTATTAGAACTTTACAATTAGTTGATTGAACCAGCCTCCAGTGAGCCATCTGCCTGGGCACACGGTGGAACTGATGTCCTCACCTGCCAGAGGCAATTAACTCTAAATACGACTCTCTCCGCTCATGCACTGCAATCCTCCTCCCAGCTGAGTGTAATAAGGTTGAACTACGTTGAAGTTGAAGAGGGGGCGGGAAGCCTGCTCACGGCCCCCAGAGGGTGATGGGTAATTACTTCCGTCAGATTTATACTGGCGGCCATGCGGAATGGTGGACAACTGTCTTCGACCCTCATAGCAGGGGAAGCGGCGGAGGTTTTCGGCCGCCTTGGGTCGCCTCGGATGGGAGGGATGGGATTGAGGGAGGGAGGGAGGGGGAGAAGGGCGGCTGGTGGCGTGTAGGGAAGGTTAGGTGATTAATTGGAGGAGCAGCTCAGGGTCAGCCTCCATTGTTGGGGTGATGGGTCAAATGAGTGCGGCATTGAGTGCGTCACCTGATGCATGGCTCACCCCTGTCCTCGGCTATGGCTGAAAGATGAAGTTGTAACTCAGAGCAGTGCAGAGAGGAAAAGAGACAGAGGCAGACACGAAGAGAAGAGAAGGAGAAAAAGGACACCAATGAGACAAAAACAGATTCTATGGATTTGGAGTCCCTGTCTCGAGTGACATTTCAATTAAATTGCTATCACAAGTGCCACGAGTATTGTTGACTTCATATCTTGCACAGATACTTTTTTTTTCACTCTGAAGGATTTGAATTACTTGGAAAAGGGTAGGAAATGTCCCCAACTAAAGCAGGAGAAGATAGAAGTGCCAGAAACAGTCTCAAGTTTCACTGACAGCAAAAATATGTCGACTATTAGAATGGAATATATTAAACTTTGCAGTTTAATATATTCATCACTCAAGGAAAGATAGGAACTGCTGGGGTGATTGTCCATTCACAAAAGCATGTAAAATAAAAATGACGGTAATTCCCCTTGACCATTCTATATATAGATGTTGACTTCCTTAGTTTTTTTTTATCTTTCTGTAAAAATTCCTTCGGATTTCTGTGAATGTCACTGCAGCTCCATTTTCCCGCTCAGCCATTATAGTTGTCCTGGAACATGAGAGATCTTTGAAGCCACCCCCTGCTCTTCCCAGAGATGTTCCTCCTCTTGCAGCCTAAATTGATCTGCTCTAAGAGCTTTGCGATGTTAAAACACTGTATTTCAAACTTATTGTGGTAAGATTGTTGACAGTGGTGTATTTGTTTAACTATCCCTTTATTTCTCCCACTGTCTCTCAGTCTTGCTGTCATCTTTTCCTTCTCTTTTTCTATTATTCAGAAACGTCATTTTATATGGTGTTGTATACCCCTGATGTCCTTGAAGGAAAACAATGAAGATCTACAGAATGCTAAGAGGCACATGGGCGTATCATTGATAGCAGTAGCGAGCTATCAATCTTTGAAACAGATGGCTTATCAGTTGCATGGCTTTGTCCTTGACATGTCTACACTGCATAGAGGTGACCTTTCAAAGATAATGTGCACTAAAGATGATGGTATATACTTAATTTACTTTAAAACAAATTGACTTATCATATATGTTCAAATGAAACCTCTTTCTTCAAAAAATGGAAATGCAGCATATTTGTCATACTTTGATAATTTCAATAATCATTATTACTGTAGATAATTAACATTATTTCATATATTTCCATGCCCTATTTTCCTGGCAACTAATGAAAGCTTGGATGAAATGTAAAATAAACGATTAGCCTATAAGCAGCTGCCCATTGTTCCACTGCCACGTCTCGCTTATCAACAGCTCCATGTTGGCTTTCACAGCACAAGAAAGAGTGGCCATGTCAATCCTCATTAATTCTCCCATTGAATTAGAGGCAAAGTAGATGATAGGAAATTAATGTCTGCAAGGAGATACTTAAATTATTCAACAGTAACAGGATTATGATGAAAGATCACTACACTGGCTTCTTTCTCTCCATCGCCATCCATTCTTCCTCCCTTGCTCCTCCATCTCCCCCTCTTCCCTTTTGTGCTTCCTCCCTCTTTCCTTTCATTTTGGTCACACAGCAGCCATTCCCGGGGATATATATTTTTGTTAAACCCTGCCTGATACTAGTGTTATCCCCTATTGTTGGCATTGGTGTTACGCCTGCATTATCTTACCATGCATTAAGTCATAATACTTTTGTATTATTCATTCGTCTTCATCTTTTAATCCTTAAAAAAATCAAGTACATTTTATTTAGTGTGTTCCTCTGTCAGGAGATTATATTTTCAGCCCCCTTTGTCTTGTTAGCAGGATATTTAAGACACTGAAAAGAACTCCAACGAGTCCTCCAAATTAAATGACAAGATGTGTCGTTGGTCCGTGCTTTTTTCTGATCTGTTGCCCCCATCAGCAGGATGACATCATCTGGCTGTGCCTTCAAAAACTGTTACAAAATCCACTTGGTTAGGTTTAAGGAAACATTGTGGCTTGGGGTTAAAATTCCTTCTTTGTTATGATGAGGGGACCTTTGTTGTCATGGTTACAATAATAACCACATGGATAAGATAAAAAAGTCTCCTGTGTTAAAGTCCAATGTTTTGTTGAACCATCCACCAAAACCTCCTCTCTATGTAGACTCTCTAATAATGTTATCTTCCTATTTTCCATGAAATATAAACAAATGTTGTTGTTGAAACAACTGATGCTGACTGTGTTGGGAGAACAGTTTCCAAAAATCTGTAAAATTTGGTGGAATATGCGATATGCCAAGTGGCGCAATGATCAACCATTGCAAATTTAGCAAATTACTACTCTATTTAATTATGGCTGTAGAATGTGATGCCACCTCTGAAACCTTCATGAATGTCAGTATTTTATCACTGCAAACAAAAACCAATAACACCAAAGTAAATTTTGCAAAGGAGACTAGAACATACTGCAACCCAGGAACAGAGACAGACGGAGAGGATGTGAAGGCATCTGAGGATGTTACACAACCATGGCAACAGAGATTGAGAATAGTGCATATGCTGCTGTGAACACACTGCTTTTGCTTAAATCTGTGAAGATACAAGATCAATGAGCTTCGTGTCAAACACAAAGATTACCATTCCAACTTTTCTTGAAACAACCAACATGATAAACAAGACTGAACTGAGAATGAAATGAATATCACGTTAGTCCCTCTAAAAAAAACATCTAATGCATGAAAAGGTAAGCAGTTATGTAGCCCATGAGCCATGCATGTCTATATTGTTGCAGCAAGAAATAAGGCCTATTTGCCAAGTAACTAAGTCTAAAACCAGCTTCCAGAGCAAATAATGGGAGCAGGGGATTCCCTATAAAATCTTTTTATTATGACTTCAGTATTGTTTTTGTGTGTATATTTTTTTTGGATGATACATTTGCCCCTTGGATTGAATTGGCTTTTTAAAAGTTTGTTGTTGCTCTTTTCTTTTGAGCTGAGTTTCTTTAAATTGTCAATGGTGCGTTCCATGAAAAGAATTTCTTTTATTCTCACAACATCTCACCCAGGGGGTGAGTCTGTTGCACATTTCCTATTTACTGCATGTTCCTGCACTAAATATTCAAACTTAAAAGCACTTCTTATTATGCAGCAGTCGTTTTGTTATTGTTGTATGCATATCACCATGAATTAGCCACCGTTTTAGTAGAAAATACAAACAAAGTTACAGCACTGAGGCGTTTCCGTACATTTTACAACTAATTAGGACAACGTGTTTGATGATACTTTGAACTTGAGCAGAGCCCCAGTACTTGGCATCCCATCTTGTGAGCAGAGAACAAGCCAACCTTGGAAACAAAATGATGCCGTTTAATTGGGCCTGATAGGCTATATTGGCAGACTTGCATGGTACCTGGTGGTGGATGAAAAAATACCTTTTATGAATATTTAGGAGGCATTTCACAAGCACACAGGATTCCCAGTCCAATAATAATACAGTATCAATATTTAGAAGTCGTTCACGTTGCTCACTATCAGCCTCAAGTATACTTTGGTGGATTATAAATGTAGAAATCACAGGCAAATGAATTCTTTACAATTGAAAGGTTTTGAGTCACAGTAGAAATCTCAAGCATGCTTTCTTTCTCTTGTAACGTGTTAATTATAAAGTCACATTACACTGTACTAAAGATGCATTTCACTATCACACAGCCTGGAAGGAAGGGGTCCTTAAATGTTGCTTCAGTTGCTTCTGCAGACTTAAGCATGAATTTGTAAAATGTAGCCACAGAAGAGTTTGTCCTATTCACCAACCGTTGCTTTGTCCTTAGCTGGCACTGCAGGATGTGTTGAGAGGAGAAACCTGAGGCGAGGGATGTAATGCCTGTGCACTAATTATCCGCTGCTTCAGTTAAATGTCAATTCATTATTTATCTACAATGGGTTATGGATACATGACACCAATATGGTACCTGAATGTAGCCTCATTCTTGATTGGATAATCATGGCACTGAGTGATATGGGCAGTGCTGTCAATTTGTAATTTTAATATTAACACCATTATGTGCTTAGATAGATGTTTATTAAAGCAGTTGATAATATTCAGGTTCATGACTTTAAGTACCAAATCACATATTTGTTTTTCCTTGAAGACAAAATATTCTCTAACAATTAAACATTACAAAAAGGCAAACAGAGCAAACGGATATTTTCAATGTTTTTCCCGAGGTCAGAGAAAGAAGACAGAGGGGGGAAAGAGGCAGCAGGTGCACAACGGGGTGAGTAATTAGAAACTAAGAGCAAGGAATCCTTTACAGCACAGTGAACATGCAACAAACCACCACCTTGCCTCAAAGATATCCTGTTTTATTCAACAGTTCCCCTGTTCGTAGACTGAACACAGATTGAACTTTAAATGTAAGAAGTTGTGAAGAGGTGGTAGAGGGTGAGACTTTCTCATCCAGCCAGTAATGTTTCGTGTACCCAGAAAGTCTTAAAAGCAGCAAAGTATGTGAAGGGGTCCCCTACAAAAGAACAAGTAGCTATTTTGGATGGTAAATTGTGAGCAGAAAATCATTAGATGAAAATACAGAACGCAGTCTGTAGTTACAAACTGGTGGGTTATAGATCCTTGATTAAAGTTCAACAATGTGTAGATCTGGCAGAGGCTATGTTACACTGCAATAAAATGCTGTAAAAATACAGCTAAATTCTAACAGTAATGGGCCGTTCTTTCTAAATATGGTAAGTACTGTAAATTTTGATGCTTTTAGAGCCAAAATCAATAATGGACATTAACAGTAGGCTACTGTAAGATTTGAGGGTAATATACAGTATTTTCATTTTCACTGCTGCAGTAATGGAGGGACAGGAGCCACATGCAACCATCAACATCATATAATCACTGTTCATACTCCTTTGTGGAATCAAAACAAAAGGTCAGTAACATCTTACTGAGAAAATGGAATTACATTTGTGCATCTGGTTACCCAATTAGTGACAACATTCAATTTTTCCCAACATTAAATTGGTATAATCCTAGCAGGCACCTGGCAGGCACAAGAGAACATTTTCAGGTAGTGTTCTTCAGTTGGAAGTTTGAATGACTGGTATTTAAACATTATTTTCACTGCAAGTCGAGTTTAAGGATTATTTTTGGATGACTGTTTTCTCTTGAACTACACATCAGTGTATGCTGACTATGCTAACATTAGTCTGGCCTGGTCTATACCCACACCTTGTTTATCCCACTTGCATTTCATAATTAATAATAATTAATATGTTGCCAAATTGATTAAGATATGTTTACTGCTGAGCCCCAAAAGACAGAGTGGTCATACTGGTTGTCTTAGCTCAATCCAAGTGTGCTACTAAGCTGTAGCTAGGTTGCTGCAAAGATACCGTAGTTTGTTGCCAACCTGTACTAAAACCTGGGACATGATTTGTTACATGTGGTTTTAGGTACTTCATTTAATCCAAATATAACAGAGGACATTTGAAGGCATTACAAGTTGTGTATCTTGTAATCTGTTTATTTGTGCTTTTATATTTTTTAAACAGTGGTTTTCAAAGCAGTTACTGTTGAGACTCCTTACTAGTTTTACTGGCAGCACAGGATATTATAATTAACAGATTTACATTGACCCCCTGTGAAAGGGCATGCACCTTGAGAATTATTTTTTCAAACACGCATACTTGAATATACTTGGCATATTTGAAAGCTTCTGAATAAATATTCAGTCCCATAAAGCTGTCACTTGTCTCATCCTCTGTTGTGCCAGATGTTAAAGGTGCAATAAATGACAGTGAGCCTCACTGGATGTCAGCAAACAACTATTTGCTATATGAAGATATAGTGAAGTAATGGCAACCTGAGCAGTTGCCATTACTTCCCTCTGTGTGTGTTGTTATCCAAGCTTCTCTGTTCTTTGTTTTGGTTGCCACACTGGCTATGCATGCATGTTAGTGCATGTGAGTCCCTCCGTGTCCTCCATGTCTGTTTCCAAGATGGCGGCCGTGTCACAAACTTTCTCAAATTATGTTAAACAAACCACAATATGTTTCATTTTTTAGGTTCCTCAAAGTAGCCATTGTTTGCCTTGATGTCAGCTTTGCACACTATTGGCGATATCTTATCCAACTTCATGAGGTCGTCACCTGGAACGGTTTTCAATTAACAGGTGTGCTTCGTCAAAAGATAATTGGTGGAAATTCTGGCCTTCTTAATGTGTTTGAGACCATCAGTTGCGTTGAGTGTGCAAAGCTTTCATCAAAGCAAAATGTGGGTACTTTGAGGAATCTAAAATATGAAACATATTTTGGTTTGTTTAACACTTTTTTGTTCACTACATAATTCCATATGTGCTATTTTATAGTTTTGATGTTTTCAGTGTTGTTCTACAATAAAAATAAAGGAAAACCCTTTAATGAGTAGGTGTATCCAAACTGTTGGCTTTGGTTTCAGAAGTGTGTACGACATGAAGTCTTGAGTTTTTCGACCTAAATACTATTTATTTACATAATTTTTAAATGATTAACAAAGGATTAAATGATGAATGAATAAAACAAAAGCATTATAACTTAATGTAAGGAATGTGCCCTATTTTTTGTATTATTAATTCACTAAATCTGAAAATTATATTTGGTTTCATTGAGCTGAGACTGAAATAACACTGTATTTACATATTTATTTATGGTTCATTTGATAGGGACAGATACAGTGTACATTGACAAACTGAAAACAGCTATCTGATGCAAGTATCATAGTGTTTATAGCGAATGCTAATTTGCAACACCTGTCCCTAGAAGTGTAGGAAATAAGAGATTAAAACAGTGAGATAAAAAAGGAGGTAAACTGAATATAGAAAGATACGCCAAAGCACTCATTTAGTGGTAACATAACCACAGAGAACGAGACATGAGTACAGGTTTGTTGCTGAATTAACCATAATTTGGTAGCTCTCTGAAAAGTGGTGAAGTTTGCAGCAAATTCCAAGTGATCAGGTAGTGAGGTCCAGGACTTTGCTCCTTGAACATAAAAAGCTGTCTGAGTCAAAGATATTTCACAGAATGAGACTTTACAGTTGCCACTTGAAGCTGCTCTGGTGGATCTGCTGCAGCTCTGTAGTCTCTTGATGTATTCGCAGAAACACAAGCTTTACATAATGAAAATCAATACAGTTTGTAAAATTTAAAATCTCATATTTACTTAAAATGAGGCAATGATGGTACCTTATTTGCTTTTTGTCCAAGATTTTCAGGGCCAAATTGTAAAGACACTAAGTATTTGATTACTGACTGTTTGGCCTGGGACCAGGTAGGACAGATATGAGAATATCATTGAATTTAGAAACAGCAAGTCACAATCATATGTCAAGCAATTTTTTTCATCATCTTAAAACAGCTTAGCCATGTTAGCCTTAATTGTTTTACAAATCTTTTTAGCATGGCTTTTAAAATTTAACTTAGAATCTAAAATGACCCCTACATACTTCACCTCTGCTACTTGTTCATTCAGCTCAGCTTTAATTCTGACATTCAAGGATTCTGTTAGGTATCTTTTTAATAGAAAAATAGACAGACTTTGTTTTCTTAGTATCAAACAGGAGGCATGAAGCCAAGCAGTTTTTGTTTAGCTTATCTGCAGTGGCATCACAGGTTTTGCCAGATACATGGATGACTGTAATATCACATCTGAAGACCTATAGCCTACCAGGGCATATTTCTGGCAAGTCATTAATATACAAACTGAAAAGGATGGGACCCAAGAAAATTCCTTGGTAGATTCCTGTTTCAATTTTGTAAAAAAAAAGCTTGATGTTATTAATCACAACACACTGTTCACGACCCTTTAAATATGAGTTAAACCATGACAATGACCTTAACATCTAACCACAAATCCCAAAAAATGAATTCAGTTAATTGAAAAATAAAATTAAGCATGCAGACTTTTCAGACTTTTCTTAACTTTGACTGGTGTTGGAGTTGAAGTGTCTTTTTTATTGGAATGATCATATTGCACAAGTTCCAAAACATGAAGTGATGGTATGTAAAAAGCCCAAGCTTCAGCCTTCTCTGAACGCTTAGTCTGCAAAGTTGCCTCTACTTCCCCATTTAGCTGACATCAGATTGTTTGCGCATACCCACAAACAGCTGTCCGTTCTGTAGCCTTTGTTGCTAAGGTTGTTCAGCAGGTTGTTTGTGTTGTCCACTTGCATATTTTGGATCGGATTCAGGTTCAAACATGTAAGGATGTATTTGAGAAGTCCTTATTTCAAGTAAAGAACGAGAAAAATAAGCAAAATACAATTACTATTGTTTGTTTATGTAGCCTCCGGAGCTGGCAGAAGTCTGCCAAGATGCAGCTTCCAGGAGCTAACCAATCAAAACAGAATGGGCTCATCAGGAGAGGGGCCTTAAAGAGACAAGGACTCAAACAGCCTGAACTGAACTGACGGGCTGCATAAAGAGTTTTTTGAACTTGAAATCCTGCAAAACTTTTCCAGTAGAGCCCCAGATTAAAAATATAGACCTGGAAATGTGCAGATGTCGTCTTAAATGATTTTTCCCCAAAACATGTGGAGGCTTAGTAATTTTTTTCAGTTTCAACAATCTCCACCAATCAGAAGATTAGGGCATTTATGTTTCCTGAGAGGCAAAACCCAGGACAAAAAAATCCCACGGACACTCACCACTGCTTACAAAGCTTAACATTGGCATAAGCACACTGAGGTAATGACACAAGTAGACCTTTTTTTAAGGGGTCACAAGCCAAACTGTTGGAAGCCACTAGTGTAGACTGCTGCATGTTTGCGTGGATACACATGAAGTTGCCAGATGGACAGTGAGGAGTTTCACCAGGAGACTATAATACATGTGGAGTTTCACAACAAGGACCAAAATTCTTGGGTATGCAACATTTTTCACATCTGTTTCTTTTAATGTGTCCAGGCTTCTATATGCCAAAGCAAAAAATACCCCAGGAAAGTGATATGAAAAATTCGCAAAAGATCCTCCACAGACATGGCTGCTTAAGTATGAACAAGTAAGAAATAGTATCCATATTATCTCCATAGTAACATAAATTTGAAACAGCATCTGTATGTGCTTTTACTTTCAGTGCAGATATCACCATTTCCTTCAGACACTGTGAAGGCAGATGTCACCCCCCTTAAAGAAAAGAGCGAAAGACTCCTTTACCGAGCCAACATCTATTTAAAACCAGCAGATTGAGAAAGCCAGATGTCAGATGTGTTTTCATATTAGTCACAGCTCACTGGCAAATGGGATAAAGTTGGCTACATCAACAGGACATGCTGGCAAACAGCCAGAGTTGTCCAGGCATATACAGGCGACAGCCCTATCAACTGAATGACAAAGCTAGTTGGGATAAGATAATGTGATGTAATTCATTGACACTGCATTTTGCCACTGAGCCATTCAAAATGCTATCTACATAAAACAGAGTTAACAGATGCTAGAAAGGAATATTAAGTAGACCAGGAAAGAAGCTCTTTGACAGTGTCACATTCATATTGATGTTCGGCTTCTTGTATCAGCCTCAACTTTGCCTTTCTTTTTCTTCTTTAAACACATTGCTTTGCTGTATGAAGAATAATGAAAAACAGTATCATACCTGTTTTGAGCAGAAACCTCAAGCGGGTTGTCTTGATTTCTGCCAACACTACATCACATGTATTTTTTGTACTCACCTTCTTTGACTTGAAGAGCTTTGAAGAAATCTGACAGAGTATGTTGAGGGAATTACCCGATGCAGACCTGAGGGGCTACATTCTAAACTGTCTTCAGCTCTCTCTTCATGTTATTTTTGATGTGATCGTGTGCCTGGAGCAACTTGGAGGTGCACTATTGAAAAAAAATATAACTATAGTACAGACATGTCTGGGTTTAATGGCAAGCTTTTTATTTGACCTAAGTATGAAAACAATTTGATTGGTTGATACTGGTGACTGATGGTTCTTTATTGTTTCTGTGTAAAGGTCATTATGCTGTGAGCCTCTGGACAGGTGTAGCTGCTTACATTTAAAGGTGCAGTGTGTTGAATTTATTGGCATCTAGCAGAATGGGCTTGGCAGAAATGGAATACAATATTCATAAGTATGTTTTGATTAGTGGATAATCTCATGAAAATAAGAATCATTGTGTTTTTGTTACCTTAGAATGAGCCCTTAATATCTAGCTTGTCATGTTATACCGCCATGTTTCTATAGTAGCCCAGAACAGACAAACCAAACACTGTCTCTAGAGAGTGCATTTTGCGTTTTTTTGCGAGTTTCGCGGCCACTGTAGAATCTCCTACATGCTTGGAAATATACTTGGGGGTATTCAGATTGTTGCAATCTGCAACCTCACTGCTAGATGCCACTAAATCCTACACACTAGTCCTTTAAGACTATGATCAGTCAAAGAGGGTCAAATGTACTCAAACAGCCAAAGAAGGTTGTCATTCAACTTTCATTCTTTTGTGTAGTCACAGAACAGTGTTTTGAATTTGAACTAGCCATGAGACAGCCTTATGTTGCCTAGAGAGACCACAAGCTTTTGTCTCAATCCACAGAACAGGGTAATAATTATGCTCTATGCTTCAATGGAGCAACACAGCTCCTATATTTCCATGAGTAGCAGAGAACTCTTCAGTAATTACCTACTTCATGAGATGGTTAATCACATCCTGCTGTTATCAAATTATAGTAAAGGGAGTATTTCACCAATTTAGTATAGCATTCTCATAAAGTTGGGCAATTTGCGGGAGACATATTAAAAACAGGATATCCTGATATTTAGTCTCTGGTATAGACCAAGCTCCAAAAACACTGGGTCCTACATTTCCCATAATGCAACTCAGTAGTATCTGTCATTAGTATTTTTGTGTCTATTAAATGACAATTTCTTTCAAACTCCACAATCTTAGTTTGTAACACAGACTTTCTGTGAAAAATGTGTTGTTTACCATGCCCAATCTGATAAAATAACCCTGATGACATCACCGGGGTTATTCTTTCACACTTTAGAAAGCTCCCTAAGAGCCACATAAAACCTCATAAAACTATTATCATAGGTTGTGTAGTACTACTGGAGGCGAGTAAACTGAACTTTATGTGTAAAATCGAGGGAGTGCCTTTTTAGAGCATTATATGTATCTGAAAATATGTCAGTTACAAGCAGAGCTTGATATGAGGAGGCTAGCTTAAATCCCAACATCCATCTCACTATACATCTTGTTGCATAATAAATTACTTTATAATACATTATAAACTGTAATTGGGCTAAAGAGACCACTGGGACTTTTTTTGTAAACAGCAGTGGAAGAGTGCCACTTGTTCTGTGTGAGGTCCTGTCAGTGGCTGCATGGCGTTGCCCAACCTCCAGGAATAAGGCACATAATGGATCCACAAACACTCACCCTCTCTGGGCTTGTTTACCTGGCTGGTGGCTGTTGATGCACCTCAACTGGCACTTTCTATAAAAAAAAATAAAGAAAACGGAAAGTGCAAGGTGCAGAAGTGCAGTGTGCTGTTACATCCTTGTGTCCTTGATCAGTCTGTTATTCCCAGACAAATGTCCTGAAGAACTTGAATACATGTGCTGTAACATTAATACGAATGGATAAAATTATAAGGTGATGGACCTCTGTGTGAGCCAACAAATGTAAGTGATCTGATGAAAACAAGTGTTGCATAATATAATTATTGAGGTCTGACTGTATGGACTGTCAAGTACAAAAGAAACAGGAAATGTAGGTAGGTGGCCAGTAAATAGGTACAAATTGAAGTGTAAAATACCTTCTGTATTATGTTAACTCTGACAAGGTTTTTTTTTTTCTTTGTGGGCGTCTAACTCTGACACTGGAAGAAAAAAAGCTTTACGACATGAAAGAACAACATTGGCAACAGTCTTGCTGAAAAAAAGAAACATAAAGTACAAAAGCAGACCGGGTCAAAGGTCTGCATTTCTGCTAGAGGACAAATTTGGCTTAGAGCAGGAAAAAGAGTGAGGTGAGGATGAAGGTCAGCTCTCTGGTTAACAAGGTCACCAGGAGGCAGACCTGACACTGCAGCCAATCCACAACCAGACATGCACTCCACTTTAATAAAAGACGTCAATCTGAAAGGTCAAATCACTGGCTTTGAAAATTGTCAAGGTTTCATGAGAGAAAAAAATATTCACATAGCAACAGGCTCATTTTGTACAGACAGGTGGTTTTTAATCATCTCAGTCCAAAATTGCGCTGAATGAGATGGATGTTTTTAAAAAAGACCTTAAGTGGGTCAGACAGGTCAAGCTTATCTGGACAGAGACACTCGAGGAGTTCTCTAAAAGAGAACTTTTCATTTCTACAGTGTAAGTGCTCTCTGAAGACAGCAGGCTTTTTTGGGATGGTCGATTAAACTGTTGTCTAGTGGTGGTACACTTTAAAACCTTCAGAGTACATTTCATAACCCATAGATCAGAGTAAAGTGGTCTTTGCTTCTGGTTTACGCTCTCAACCATCCACGCTTCCACTGCATGCTGACGACAGCAACGTCCTTGAAATGCATCTGTTTCCCATTTTTTAACAAACAAAGAAAAGAGAAACAGAACTGCTTTAGCTCTGATGCAAGCCATGTAAATGTTTACATAAATATTACAAGAACAGGGTTTTAAAAAGCAA
This sequence comes from Thunnus albacares, assembly GCF_914725855.1. Taxonomy (NCBI): domain Eukaryota; kingdom Metazoa; phylum Chordata; class Actinopteri; order Scombriformes; family Scombridae; genus Thunnus; species Thunnus albacares. The sequence continues at coordinate 8,972,120 of NC_058108.1, read as the reverse complement.
GCGGTATTCATCACAATGCCTGCCTCCTGTTGACCTGCAGCCAATAGATATGTTCAGTTTCAGCTCTGAATGGCACTGAAAATAAAGAAGAGATGAGTCACTACAGTGGAGGAAGGGAGAGAGCTTTTAAGTTTTGTTCACAGCAAAGCAAATAAAAATGCAACAGTTGATGAAGAGAAATATCTGCAATTTTGTTTACTATTAAATATAAGTAAAGATTGTATTAGAGTGTAAAAGAGTGGAGTGATAGTGAATCATATAGATGAAGTCTCTCTTGTCCTTGTGGTAGAAGTGTGAGAAAAAATGTGTGACGCTGAAAGCACACTCATCTGTGATGAGTGTTTGGACTCTACACACACACCTCCAAACTCACATATATTCTTAATGATTTATTACCTAGGTATCACCTTATCTCCATATCCATGACATAGCCTGCCATAAATAACCTTGTGTCCCCTCATTAGTAGGACAGCCATGTCTCCTTTAGCCTTGTTGGCACATACCCACACACAAACATGCACCATCCCCCCTGAGACCAGGCCAGCCATCACCGTCATAAATCCATGGGGCGCACAGTCTGGCAGCAAGGGCTGGGCAGCTAATTATCCATACAAGTAGTGCTGGGCATGGAGGTGACCCAGACAGATAGGCAGGGAAACCCAGAGATGCACAGAGAGATACAGGCTGACGGCAAAGTATTGTGGGTCTTCCACCTGAGGGGTGGTCTCTCTACTCTCACCACATCACTGTGAATTCATTAATTATTTGGTTTTACCCACTTGTTGCTAATTAGAGACATCAGAGGTCACAACTTAGCTTACACTGAATGGAAGGCAGGGGAACAGTCTGGACAGGTTTCTATTCTATGACAGGATCTCATTGGAGAAAAAAAAAGGCCACTATAATAAGCCTCCCATTTGCTGACCATTGTATTTTGTTACCTTCCAATCTCCTGATGTTGCCACTCTCAAAGTCTCTTTAACAACTACTTGTGTTTGAGCAAACAAGCTCAGACATGGCAAGACTGATTGCCTCTAGCACAGTTGAAGATTCATACCAGTGTGTTTGCTAGTTTTAGCTCCTTAAAGCTGCTAAAATAAATGTTTTTCCATTACCAATGGATTGAAGGGCTATTTATAATGTGAAAGGGATCGCTCATTGTAAATGAGCCACATATAATTATCATTCAACTCTGCAATGCCTCTCAGATCTACAGTGTGTTTTTAGAATCTTATGATTTGGGTTTTAAGGTCTGCAGCTTTGTGTTTTGTTTCGCTCTTGCCGTTGACGTTGGTTTTGGATGTAGCAGGCAGTATTTTCAGCGAAAAAGCTCCAAAACCCACTGTAGCTGTCCAGCAACAAATGGCAGACAAAGTTAGCAGCTTGCTGGTGAACATAATGTTAGAGCATGTACCAGCTAAAGAGTCCTGTCAGGTTATAGAAAGCAAAACAAAGCTAAAAGAACATAATTTGACTTACGTTCATCAGAAACAACAACACAACAAATTATTTCTAGCGTTGTTCTGTGTCTGCTGGATGTGTAAGTAGGCAACTGTTTGCTAACCATATCTTTATCTTTATAAGGTCAGACTTGATATGTCAATGTCTTAACAGCTACTTGCACTGCTCCCAAAGTGGCCAGAAAATCAATTAATAGAGGTTTATGCTGATGATTTTCAAATGCCTGTTATATTTTAGATTTGTGGTTTCCTACTGTTACAGGCAGTCATTGGTGTTCTTTCATTTTTTTTAATGGTATGTAAATAAATTAGCTCTTAAAACTTGCTTGAGTTGTGTAATCCATCACAGTGAACATCAGGTCTGTATTAATTTTTTTCCAGATATATGATTAGTGGAAGGTAATGCAGATTGATTTGAAATGCCTGCACCGCATAATGATAGTGTAACTGTGACAGAAATGAAGGCAGACTTGTTGGTCACTGTGATGGATTGCACCGCTACTGTATTCATAGTTTTTTATACTGTACAGAAATTATGTTGGTATGTTTTTTCTAGGGTTGTGCAGAGAGATCCGCATGCCAAATAGCGCCTGTTTAAAAGGACTTTTATTTTCTGTTGTGATGTTTCGAGCACAAGACTCTTCCTCAGACATCTGATATATACAGTCACCATCTTAAATAGTCCACACTACAAACACACATGACATAACATGCCTGTTGCAGATTGCAATCAATAAAATTGTAGCAAACCTTACAATTCATATTTTACATATACACAGATTTTTGTAATATACGCAGATTTTTATAAATAGGCTACCTATATACAAAAGGTACATAAGATGAATCTATTTATGAACTCCAAAAAGACGACACAACATACAGAGAGGCAATATTATTAATGTCGAAGTCCCCATTAAGGCCTTTTGGGGCCCAGTGTATGTATATAGAACATGAAATAACACCTTTGATGTTGTATGTGAGGGTGGTTGAACGAGTCCGTTTTTTGTGTGAAATGGCATTGTTGGCAATGACCACATGGGTAATTTCCAGAGGGGACCAAGCCAAGGAAACGTGAGGGTGATGGGATTAAATGTCCATTGTCTATCATTAGGCAAGCAAAAACTCTTGCATGAATAGCACTAAGATCTGCTCTAATGCAGGTAACCCAGTTGCTCGAAATCACCCTCAATCAGAAATGCAATAGACAGCAAAAAAGTCTCAAAAGGGGCTGAACAGACCAGAGTTCCTGGTTGTCAATATCTGCTAAAATGGGGTCTGCAGTAAGTTGAGGAAGGATCTGAAAGACATGGGTGTGCAATTTCCCACCTCTCTTAAGCCCCAGAGAAAGGGCATCATCACACCCTGATTGGCTGAAACGGGAATGCACCCAGCTGCTCTCAATTACTATTTGGGAGCCAGTCCCCGCACCCGGCACAACAGGGGATCTGAATAACCCTCCAATCAACTCAGAGGGATTTCGACATTCAGCTACAACGAATTTGGAAAAGGGAAATGACAGCAAGTCCAAAGAATGGGGGACTGCTACACAATTCCTTTCAGAGTTGGCACTATATATGGCAGTCTCCCACCTGGTGTGGTCACGCCCCAGTGGGTCGACTCATTAGGGGGGTTCGAGAGCAGAACTCGCCAGCCTCAGCCTGGCTGCTGATAGAGTCATACTACTGCTGCTCCGGGTATGTTTTGGGGGAGGCGCTGACAGACAGACAAAGGCAACCTGCTGTGCTGCGAGGTGCCGTAGAATAGCGAGGTGCATGAATATGTGTGTGTGTTAGTGTTTATGTGTGTGTGTGTGTGTTGCTGACTTGATGAGCAGACTGTGAGTGGGCTGTGTGAAGTCCCAGCAAGCCTCAGCACAGAGGGGGCGAGAAAGAGACGGAGGGGAAACAGGGATGACAGCCAAGAAAAGACGGAGGCCAAAATCAGCTGAATGACATAAAAGACATCTAGTGCGACACCTCACTGATACATTTGTCACATGCCATGACTTGATATTTTGGTAATTGAGAGAATGCAAATTTATGTTAACACATTTTTTCAAGCATATATGACACATAGGGTTTGATTTACCATGAAAGGTGCAAATCATTACCAAGCACAAAAAGCATAGCACAGACAGCTGTCTCCAGTTCTGCATCTATTTACCAAAATCTGTCATATATATCTGCTGTCAGGGCTTAGCTTGAGCTTGGCATGAACGAAAGGGAAAAAAGGTACACATTAAAAAGGTACTTAGATATCATGCCAAGTTTTACAGCTAGATGAAAGCTAGTCCTCTTCTTTATGTGTCTGTTTTGGAATATTTTGTGTTATTTGCTCCTTGCAATAAGTCAGTTTAAATAGGTGTAACTGTAAAAACAAGCCAGTATCTAGAATTACGATCATTGAATGATTCCGCAGCTCGCAATTTATATGCCTTGGTAACATTCAGTGCCAATGCAGTGCGCCCTTTATTTAGTGGTGGAATCTAAGGGATGTTGGATGACGGATGGGTGTGAAACCTGTCTTTGACATGGGGGACGAGGGTTTGCGACCTGTCTCAGATGTGCAATTAATGTTTCTTTTAACCGTAAACCACAGTCCTTCCCAAATCGTAACCAAGTGTTTTATTTGCCTATTCTTAATCATAACTTAAAGATCCCCTCCAGACAGGTTTTTAGACACATGAAAATACTCTGCTTTGAATAATTAGTAGTAGTGTCTGATAAGGTCCTTAAAAATCCTTAAAATGACATCTCCTCCTTCTCACTCATCGAAAAAATGGACACAAGATGTCTCCTTCTTCACTGTAAAGTCTATTGTCAGTGTGTGCTGGAGGTTTCAAATTGCATGCTGGGTCACAGTTGGCTCTACACTAGCTGTGATGTCACAAATCATGCTTGTAGGTACACGTGTTCTTTCCCTTTTCAGCAGATGAATGTGAAAACAGCCTTTTAGTCTCGAACTGCACATACATCATTTTGTACAGAGAAAAATCAAACACCCAACTGAAGTTAAACACAGTTTTAAGTGGATGGCAAATAATAATAAACCATAGTTTATTTGTCATAACAGCGATATTTATCTATCCTCAACCATACCATAGCTGCAAATACTGTGGGAAGAAAGATTTTTTTTTTTTTTTTTTTTTTTTTAAATGTTGGCATTCAGCATTTTGAAAAATGTTATTACTTACTGTCTAAAAAACAATAAAATACATTATAATGGGATTATAGATGTCCATTACATTCTCTTGATGTTCATGTCTTTTGGCCACCACAAATTAAATCAAAATTAAATAAAATAAAAATGTAATGAAATAAAATGAATCATTACATGAAACTAAATTGAATAAAAGTAAGTCATTCAGATACATTAAATTAAATAATTGAATGAATTATATTATGTGATTCTGTTTTACAGTTGACTAAAACTGATTTTCATCATTTGATGAGGTGATGTCTACATATGGCACCAATTTCAGTACATTAAATACAATTAAATAAAATGGAGGGAGGGAAGGACAGATGGATGGCTTGATTTCACTATCCTTATACATTCTATAAACTGTGTCACACCTTTTAATAACATAACATAATAACATAACATGAAACAACGTAAAACATTGACATGTCAAATAGATTGTATTTAGCAGTCAAAACCATTTGCATGTTAATATTTTGCATGTTAACATACAGCACCAATTTCACAGAATAATCCAGCACTGTCATAGATTTCGATTGTCTTCAGTCATTCTTCAATACAGTGAGATGTTGTCAGAGCCTTGTTTGTTTCCTTTCTCTTGTTTATTTGACGTTCTGTATTGCTCTGTCTGATCGCCCACTTTGACCTTCCTCAAGCTCATCTCCGTTTCCTTAGTTATTGCTTTGTTCCCTCATATATCCCACTACACAGTATGACAGTCTCAGATCATCGTATCATATCAAAACATGTGAAATACAAATAAACCCAGAGCAAGTTCTTTGAACTCATGAAGCCATATATCCTCTATCACATCTCCCCCCAAATTCCCCTCCCCCTCCACTTATGTCGGCACTGGTTCCCGGTGCAATCAGGCCTGTGTTCACACAGCGGCTGGCTGCATTCTGACAACCCAATCAAGAACGGGATTATAGCCTGTAAGCAGTAAACCTACAATCAGGGCCTGTGTAACACAAGGCAGCTACAGTACATCCCCCCCTCCCCAACTACCGTAAGACCAGTGAATCCATTTTTCAACAGATTGTTTTGTGTTCTAGTGCAGGATTGGACTTCAAAAAGTCTGAAAAGCAAGTGTTTTAGCTACAGATGCTGAACAAATAACTGCCATCTTTCTAGAAATTAAGTCTGAAAATGAGCAGGTGGCTCAGTTAGGTACAAGCAATTCCTTATGTGTGCAGTGAGATTAAATTGTCACTGACAACAGTTCCAGGAAGCTTTGTATCAAATTGTCTCAGCTAAAAAAATGGCAAAGACTTAAGGCCTTTAAACCTTGGGGGCATTTTTTCGTGCAATTAATTTGCACATCAATATATTTTATCAAACTGTTGTTTTTGTCATGTGTACTTTCACAGAATTCGAATATTATGCTGCAAAAAAGCAACATCTTTTTTTGTTCGTAACAAGGTCGATTTTTCGGAGCTTTCGCACAGCAAATAAAGGCATCAACCAATCACGATGTGTAATCTGCACAGACAGCAGCTCCCACATGAGATGTTGATGCGAGACGCAAATATCCCGCTGTGCGTGTTTTGAACATGTTTACTGTATCTACATTGATTGATCAGCTCCCAGTCTGTCTGTGAGCTCCCCTGTTTCACTGCAGGCAGACAGGTAGGCTCACTTGCTATGGCGGGTGGGAAAATAAAGCCAATGAATCAATATATTGATTCACATATATGATGACATCATCATATGCATCATCATCATGTATTTATAAATACAAACACTGTCGGATGCCGGATGCTGTCATCATCATCCAGTCATGATCATCTTGTCCTCCTCCTCCTCACTTGACGAAAGTAGAGGAGAGCGTTATATCCAACCTGTGTTCAGAGTCTTTGTCCACAGAAACAGCTCCAAACTGCCTTCACCGGGCTGACTGACAGCAGAATGAACTGTCACAAAATCTTTTGCAAATTCGTGTCACTGCCGGTATGAATAGTTTTGATGCGAGTTGAGTTATTTGCATTTTCGTTTCATTTATTCATCACATCCCTAGTGTGTAAAGGCCTTTAAGCCCCGGTGTGTAAAGGCCTTTAGAATGTAAGTCCACTGAAGCCAAACCTGAAACAAAAGCTGTCTTTGAGGGTTATTTTTGTTCTGCAGAGCCAAGCAGTAGACTGCAGGGGCTTATTCCTAGCTTACAATATATGTTGCAGTGGATGGATGGAAAACGGAGGTTCGACTTCTGCCACCCCAGCAGTCATCTGACAAATCCATTTCAGTAACTCTGCACTGTATACTGTGGATGGATCTGCCAGCCGCCAACCTCCCACCTCCAACACCAATCAGAGAGGAGAACCAGGCTCATTATTCAGGACAATTAGCCAATGGGCTCAGTGTCCCCTGTCATTACTCATGGCTCATTTGGTCGCAGTCAGATGATGGTGCCATGTCCATTCAGGCTGCATGTCACTCAGGGTAGCTGACACAGAAAGGCAAGAAAGAGGCGGCCAGTTCAAGATCAGCTCAGTCAGGAATGTGTTAATGTGCACATGCATGTATTAAACTGTATCTTCTTCATAAAAGACATGATAACAAAACAGATGGTTGTTGTAAATGGTGAAATGAAACTGAGAGGTAGAGACACATTGACCATTCAGGTAGAGATAACAAGGCAAAATAAGAAAACAGCAAGAATCATCAGGCTTGTGTGGAGGAAATATTTCACAGCTTTTATCAAACATGACGGTACGTTGCACTAAACACACACACACAGTCAAATACACACACACACATACACAAGCAGAAACACGAAACTGTACGCATGACTAATCCAGTCAACACTCTCCTCCACCAGTCTGGCGTGAGGGTATCGTCCAGTAACCCACAAATTTGTGTGTGAGTGTGTGTAAATGGCAGTAGCCTCCAGTTTGGCCTCTTTCAGTCCATGGTGGTTTATGTGTATAACTTTGTACATCCATTTTTGAGGGTGTGATGTGGGCAAATAGGAAGTGTGATTTTATTCCCATATGGGCTGCTGCCGGTGTTGGCGTCAGAAATTAATCATTAACCACATAAAAAAAAAAAAATAAATAAAAAAAAACACGACTGAAATTGTTGACTTAAGTTTTGAAGCTATTATTTATCTATTTATTATTTTTAATAAATGAAAATATAACAATATAATCAATCATCAGTGCATTATTGTATTACTATGAAAGATAGTTTTGTGTGAATTTTGAAAAACATAAGCCTAACTCCAATTCAAGGTCAAGTTTCAGATATCAACAATTGCAATTTTGATTAGTAATGTCAGAGTTATAGTTATAATAGTTTTAGAAATCCTTAATTGTGAGGAATTAAAGACATCGCTCATTGAAATAACAACTAAAATGGAGATTTGAGTTTTATTGTTATATTGATGCAGATATGTTGGATTTAAACTAAACTTAGGATTATTTGAAGGCTGTTGGCAGAAATGCTTTAAGAATGTAATAATATTTTCATGTTTTGACCTTTAGATAACCTTTAGATATGTGCAGTATAAATCTGGTAAAGCTATTGAATGATAAAATAGCTGAATGATATCTGCAGTGTCATTATATCTTACAAGAAACTGATTAGTAAAAATGAATTTGTGTAAGTTTTATGTTTATCTTACAACTTACTGTCAGGTTGCAATTTCAGATATCTTGAATCATCTGTCTGACAGGTCAGAGTGTAATTATTATTCATCAAAATGCATTTGTAGGTATCTAAAGTATAATTATGAAAAGTCGAGGGAAAATGAGTTCTTATCAAAGTATTCACATAATAACCCACCTTATAATTTTACAACCTTACAACTTCACCTGCCAGTTGACCAGATGAATGAACTGAGGAAAATCTTTGCTTGTGTCAAAAAACCTTTTTGTTAAAAGTTTCTTTATTGACCTCAAACCATCAAACTGAATTTTCCAATGCTGATTTAGAAACATGAAAAATCATCATCTTCAATAACACTTAAATTTAATATCAAATCATCTGCAAATAAATGTTTCACTGTTTAAACCACTTCATCTGTCTGCCCAAGCTTATGAGCCAAATAGTGATAAGGGGAAACCTTTCATACATATCATTTGAATGTCTAATAACACCTGAAAAGGAAGTACAATTAGACATTGAAATTCTTTCTCTGCAGTCAAGCTACAGTCTAATTTTTGTTTCTTGGTAAACATGATATTAAGTTCTGTTTATTTTTTAACTTGAATAACACCAGCTTGATTTCACTGAATATCACTGGGCTATCAAATTATTTCAGATATGTATAATAATTCATAAGGTTAAAATGTTGATATAGAGATACTGTTGCCTTTGAGCCAAAGTGTCTTAAGTGTCACATCAATAACAGCTTGATGCATTGTTTCTGGGAGAACTTGATTCTTTATGGTATCATTAATAATAATAATAATGTTTATAACGAGTGCTTGGTACAGATTTCTTTAAGGCTCCTTGTGTCAGAGAGGTATTGCATAACACCTTTGGTGGGAGGAGAAAGCAGGACCTTCTCTGTAGGATTTATAAGCAGGTGAATATATTAAATGACTCCGGTTTTCATTAGGCATGTTGCACCAAATTGTTTATCGACCCATATCTCAGCGCGGACACCGCCTGATTAATGATGTTATTAAGGAGGGAGGAGCAGTGGGGGGAAAAAAGATGACAGCCCGTTCGATGACTGCTCAAAAAGAGACCATTGACCATTACTGTGTGTGGGTGCGTTTGTTTTGAACAAGTCCATTCTGCCAGGTGTGTCAGTACACAAAATTAACATTTTAATGTGCACCTGATCACGCATTTGTGCTCACTGGTGCATTCATGCACACAGTATGTCTATTGATGTCTATTAATGCATGAGCTGTGTGTAAGTGGGTATGAGAGAGTGAACATACACGCATGTACAGTGTGTATTGACAAACTCGTAAAAACACCAGACTGAAGTAGCCCCACAGTGAAGTGCTTTGGTGGTTTGCCACTGCTGTGGGGTAATTTCTCAGCTAAACGCATATTCTAGTCAATTACTGCAGCAAATACTTATTTTGAAAAATCATCTCCATTCTATAGTGCAGCTCTTGCCAAATTGAGGTGCTTTTATTCAGGATGACAATGGCCCTTTCAGCCTGGTTAAGTGTTCAGCCGGTGTTTTGAACAGCATGCTAATAATGTTAACCACATGCCAAGGTTTTCAAAATGACACGATATGATCCAAATTTCAGCTTTTATGCTCTATTCCGAAATGATGCCTGAAGAGGCATTTTCCACTGCCGCCGTAATGACAGGGAAGGCTAGATGATGTCTCAGAATCATATGTTAGGAGTGATCAGTAGACCAAAACCATCGCAGAAAGCACTCTACTTCTTTGCAGAGCCGCCAGCATCACAGAGGAAAGTTTTTATGTTGTTTTCCTCCTAGTGCCCTGTGCTATCTCCATCTGCTCCCTTTGCTTGCTTCTTAAAGCTTTCTGTCAGCCATCAGTCCCACTGGATGGAGTTCCGACCACTGGCTGTGAGCCCAGCCAGACAGAGATACTGTAGGTCTAGGTGACCTTTGAGCTGTGGCAGGCTGCAAGTCATCTGACACCTGTCTCTTTCACATCTGCTCCAGGACGCATGGGCCGCTGATTCTGAGCATGTGCGTGCTTCATGGGCTCACGTGGCGTGTGTGTGTAAGTGAGACAGAGTGAGAATGAAAGAGAGAGAAGTGGCTGTGCCTCACTACACCTACGACGGATCAGTTGGCGGTAGGAGAAAAATGAACTAATCAGCCTCTCCAGTGGTGGAATCTCACCCAATTTATTTTCAAGCTAACAGGCGTTGGTTAATGAGCTGAAGCAAAGCATCCTCTCTCTTCCTTCTCTCTCCCCTCTCCTCCTGTCCTCTGCTGTTCCACTGGTGATGTGCGGACCAAACCAATTACTTCTGAGCGCATCCATTCATGTGCACACATTCATTTGTGTGTCCGAGAACACACGTTCACAGTCCAGCTCAAAATGAAAGGAATACGCACACTTGCATATAAATAGACATGCTGTAGTTTCATACACATACACACACACACACACACACAGGCAATCAGACAAAACATCTCCATGCACGTTCTCTGAGCTCTGTTTGGTCTGACAATTACTAAAAGTTTGTGGGAGGGTAAAAGGCCTGGTATTAAAGAAAATTGCTAGACCCAGACAGTCATTACCAAAAGATTTCAACAGACATAATATTTATGGAAGCTAAACTGAAATAACACCCTTTTGACTTTTTGTTAAGGCCATGGATGCGGCAAAGACAGCTCTCTCTCTCATAGCTGTGGTGAAAAATACATAATTCCTCATTTCATAAATGCAAACCCACTGTGCAAGCTGCAAAAGAATTTTTATCCAGATCTTTTGAATTTTTTAGGGATAGCTGTCTAGTTGAAATGTTATTTTCTCCATACTGTAGTTCCAGCAAGTTCCCATACATAGGCATGTAGGAATGCAGTAAAAGAAAATGCTATTGTATCACACATCCCTCTTAATATTGTCAGCTTGACAGGTTTCATTGTTGCTTGTTGATTGTAAAAAGTGTTGTCTCTGCAACTACACAACGTTATGCTCCTCACTCTACAGTATGTTGTATCTATAGAATAGACTGTATGGTCTGCAGCATAGACTTAATAGGAAAAGACCAAGTTTAAACACTTAAACACAAATAAGGCTGTTTCTAGTAATCCATCCACAGCAGTCAAAGCACATATTGCATTTGCCAAAAATGGTGCAATGCTGCTATTGCTCTCTCCATCATTTAAAGCATTATGAAGCTGGCTTGATATTGTATATTCACCATTTTTCAGTCCTTTAACATGGAAAAAAACATGAATACACTGTATTTGACATACTGTCTTTACTGTAACAATTTACAACAATGGGTTAAACATTCTGTAGGGAAAAAAAATATGGTCAAAAGTATTGTAGCTGTATATCACCATATCTGAATGTGTGAAAACATTTTGTATGAATACATTCAAACCTGTGAATGTGTAAAAATGTTTTGATCAAATCACTTCAATGTTTGAATGTGTAAAATATATCTGAACAAATAGATTTAGTTTTTGAATCTGTAAGGAAATCTGTAGCTGTGCATGACATTTTGTGAACAAATGTAATAGATTTGCACAAATAATTTCTAATGTGTGAGTGCATAAAGATTTGCACAAAGCAGTTACAGTTACACATGAGATTTGCAGTTACACATCTATCTGTTTGTGGGTGAAAAAAGTTCACACTGACCTAAACTGTATGTGTGATTCCCAAGTTTACGGCCACAAATCAAATGTACAAATTAAACCTACGAGTACCATGGATGTATAAAAAGAACTGGATACAGCATCGGAGGTGGGGCCCCGTTCATTCCTATGAAAGTTGCTCAGTGGAGCATGAAGTCAAAAAAGTTCAACAACTGCCGCATTGCTTCCGCATCTTTGCGGCCCATAGAGCAAGCGCAGTAGTGATTTTGCCAGCCGAGTCGGCTACTTCCAGTTTAGCCCTCCGGCTAACTTGAACGGGGATGAAACAATCAAATCATGCGGCTCTTCTAGGCTTTTGAAATGTGATCCGACCAGGAGGATCAAATTCTGATAGTGAGACATGTCATTTCATGGGGGTTGTAACACTCAAAAAAATGTATCCGCTGATTTACAGACGTCTCTCTCACAATGTAAGTCGAAAAAGTCTTTTTGGGCCAGTGTGCATCACATGACGTTGTAATTACACAGTTTGACCGCTATGTCAAATTTGCTTCAAAGCCTGGCGCTCTTCCTGTATCCAGTTCTCTTTATACATCCATGATGAAGTATTTTTTGACGCTTCCTCCTGAATAGCCAATTGGGATGCTCAGAATAACATATCATTTAACATCAGGAATATCATTTCACTATCTAATCATAGAGCCAGGGGGGCGAGCCTTCTTTGCTGTGAGTCTGTGGCTGCAAACAAACTTTACCTTACAGGCATGACCTAACATTACACCTTCAGCTTCCATGAGTACAGCCGGAGTTCCCAGACCACAAGTACGTCTGTTTCTCACTGTATTTTTTCCACATAGAACTGAGCTGGGTTAAAGTTTTAACCAGCTTAATAACGGTATGGTGGTTTGGCAGAGATCTGCTGGAACAAGCGTTAACATTAGCTAATTTATGTTAGCTGGCTAACCTATAGTGACGTGATGTCTTTTTTACCCCTTGGACTTACAGACCAATGTTATTGCAGCAGGATCAAATCACTGGTATCATTAATGAAGTATTCAGTTTGTTGCTAATATTACAATGGATGTGCACAAGTCTCATCTGTATTTTACTGTTAGGGGTTGGCTAGCATTAGCGTCTAGCCTGTCTCTGTAAACAAAAGTGTATGTGAGTTATAGGATTAGGTGGTATCAAGGTATTACAGTATACCAGGCCATTTAGAAATCCCAAAAGTATGATTTTCAGTATCATCAAAAATACAGACGTTCCTCTTTCTATTAAACTAATATGGAGATGCTGTATTGAGGTGATGTATTGTAGTGCACAGCACGTGCCACCAGAGGTTGGTCCCTGCTGGTGGAACAGGCAGCTGAGCTGACAAAGATGGTGACTGAGTTGTGGGGATAATCTTATGGGACTAGTAAAAAAATACTCCCAAACAGGGGCCTCTGCCCCTGGGAGTATTTTAGGTTCAGCCTCGATGATAAAAGTGAATGTAAAGGTTGCTGGGCAGAACTCGGAGAAGTGCTGTGACAGTATAACTTAACAGGCAATGAATACATGAGCTCTATGAAATTGGGAAGAAGATGGTTACATGAATTTTGCTTTTTAGGCTGATGGACAAAACCTTCTGCATTTTATACCTACTGTGGTGGGATACTTTAAATTTGCTTGTAGCTGTATGTATTTAGGACCTGAAACCTTCAGTGAACTGATCACTAAAGCTTTCTGTGTGTTGTATTCAGAATGAACCACAAGGAGCCAACATGTGTTTGTCTGCTGTCATCTGATCAACTAGTAGAAGACGTCCAGCTGAACAGATTCCTATGGCAGTGAGTGACACCAGTATCTTTAATAGCAGGAAATAATGTTGTTCTGACACAGAAGACATCAAAAAAGTCAGTTAGATTGATGGATCACTGCTAAAAAAAAACTTCTGGTGACAAGAACTTACTTACTTAGAAACTCAGAGGTCTTACGCGGGAAGGTAGTCAGTGAAGGCAGCAGAATCCATTCAGGGAAAAAGCACAAAAACCAAAGTCCATTAATCCAGGCAGAGACAAAAACCAGGCAAGCAAATATGAAGAGAGAACGGCTGGAGAGCATATACACACAAGGGCAACTATGACAATCTGGCAGAGGGTAAGTGGAAACATAGGGGTATAAATAGGGCAAGACTAATTACAAACAAGGCACAGGTGTGTAGGGAAAACTGGCGGGAAACCGGAAGTAACTCTTAGCAAAATACACAAGAACCGTGACTACAAAATAAAACAGGAAGTGGACTCTAAGGTATTAAACAGTTTTTTGCTATTTGCATCATCAAACTTGGCTGCCACCCCAAGAAGATGTTTTGAGGTGTCTTCAGAGTGACCAGCTTACTACAGTAAGGTCACTCTGACCAGAAGTGACTACAATATTGTTGGTTAGTTGCCAAAAATATTTCCAGTCTGCTAAGATTACTATAGCTGATCTGACATCAGCCTTCTTGATAGATATTACTATACAGACAATGTCACTTCAAGGCTCTGTCATTAATGGTTTATATTAATGTTATAGAGTAGAGTTTTTCTGAATGTTGGATTAATTAAAAAAAGTGAACTCTACTGGCTGATGTTTGATGATGTTTTCTCATTGGATGAGATCTTTTGCATGAACTGTAACTCCATCACTGACATTTTCTGTGTTTCTGCCAATAACAAACACATTTCATTTAAACAGATGGACATTTGGTCCAGTCTAAGCTAATTTATTTTCAAAGCTCAAATCTCTTGAGTAAAGTAAGATGTGTTGAAATGCTGATCTATATAATTTAAAATAAAAAGATTGCTTATGAGTGTGCAGTCCTTCTCTCTTTTGTTTACGACTAAGAACACACTCCAAACATACAAAGCCACTTTTGTCTGCCCCTTGTTTGACCATGCAGATATATAAATTATGACAATTTAACAAAGACGTGATTTCAGATATTAAATTCTAAATGTAGCCTGGTCATAAATTAATGGACCGGACACAGAGCAAACTTCTTTTTGTGGGTCCTTTAATTCCCCAACTGCACTCAATAAAGAACAGCATTAATTTTGTAATTTTGAGGGTTTAAGATAATCACAGTGATAACAAAAGAATTATTTTTCCCTTGTTTTGTACTTACTCAACATCAGTGAAACCAATAATAAACAACCTATGAACAACCTTTGCTGAAACACGTTCAGCTTGACTTTTAGTTCCTACCTGTCTACTATAGTGCTAATGAATAATGGTGCAGATAGGCCACCCAGAGTATCACAGTACATTAACACTTACGGTAGATAGACTCCAACTCAAGATTTCCTAATGAACTTTAGACATTAAGTATCTATCTATCTAAACTGATGCTGTATTGTTAGGTCATGTCCATCGATGCATAGAGAACTGGATGCAGCATTGGAGGTAGGGCTCCGTTCATTCCTATGAAAGTTGCTCAGTGGGGCATGAAGCCCAAAAAAAAAACTTCCCACTGTAAAGAAATTACCATGGATGTATTATAAGAGCTGGATATGGCTCCACTGCTCAGTGTTGCAGCCAATTTTTCCCAGTTGTCATTTGTGGTATTGCAGTGAAAAAAATCGCCCTACGGCCCAAAAAGCTTTTTCTCTATAGACCACCATTATAAAAGAGACATCTGTAAAACTGTTGACAGGACATCTTGAACTGCAAACAAGGTCAATTATGACTCTTTCTATTATCAATATTTGATCCATGGAGGTTTTATATTTGTAATACTTTCCTCGAGCCGAGGAAAGCGATTTAAAAATCTGTGACGTCATCACAATGTAAAGTCTTTGGGTTGAGCAGGAACTCATGGGCAGGGCCAGCGGGAGAAAAAACTGCTGTGCATATTCAGTGGGTCACACAATGCCGAGTAAACCCGGGAGCTAGAAACTTTTTTTGCCATATGCTCCAGCCGAGCAATTCTTGGGTGCCATTTTCAGTACAGTATCCAGCTCTTATAATACGTCTATGGAAATTACCCAGATGAAAACATACTGCACATGATATATGGACCACATAAGCCCATGGAGCATATGTAGAAAAAATAAATTCATCCTGTTCCTCCAGTAATTAATAGTTACTATTAATTAATAGTTAATAAGATTTACTTGTTAGTGTTATCCACAGAATATCCAAAATTAAGTTAATTTTACTGTCATCACATATTCTGTATATTTCCAACAGCATTCTGGAAAATGTAGCAGTTCATTCACTGAAGAAGAGGAAAGCAGAGTAACACAGCAAAAAGGTGAAATCTATCACCATAAACTGTCTCCTAGAATGCACTGAACCTTACAAACTGTATATAAGAATATATTAGTGCGAGACTAATTTTCCTTCCTTATGATATTCAAATCGTTTTTACTCAGTGCATCCATTTCAAGCTCAGCAGCTTTAAAATGCCACACATACTACACATAACTCACCTGAACCTGTTCCTGTGCGATCAATATCTATACTACTTAAGGGCTCAGTCCACCTACAGTATAAGGTGCCAATACTATTGAACATATTGGCGAAAAGGCATGCTCCGAAAATCATATAACTAAACGGTGAACGGCTCAGGTGACCTTTGGAGAAAATGCCAGCGGAGCCTTCCAGCAAAATCCCGCATTCCTGAAACAGCAGTCCTGACATTATGAAGGGGATTTGCAAAATCTGCGGCAGTGAAAGGTGGCCCAATCTAGTTTCCAATGAGGGCAGCTGGCTAACCAAAAGCCATGGAGGAGTTAAACCCCTGCTGCCATGCTCCACTCTCCCAAAGAGAGAAGCCACTAACTGGGAGAAGGAGCCAAAGACAGATAAAAGGAAGTAGACTAGGTGATAAGAAAGGGTATTATATTATCTCACATATGACCATAAAACATTAGGTTTCTCTCAAATGTATGTACTGTATTTCCTATATAACACAGCAAATATGAAAGAACTTGGGGAAAATGTCCTTCAAATTAATGTCAAATTAGTGTATATATATATATATATATGTATATATATATATGTGTGTGTGTGTGTGTGTGTGTGTGTGTGTGTGTGTGTGTGTGTGTGTGTGTGCTAGTTTGATTAAATGTGACAGTGTTATGACTGAATATTACTGAATGAAAGAAAAAGTTGTCAAAATTTGCATCTGTGACAAGTGTTCATGAGAAAATAATCTCATGACCAAAAGCATATGAAGCAAGCATATGCAGCAGAATTTGTGAGCGCAAAAGAAATTGATGTGTCAACTCTGATAAATCATTTCATGATTTCAAAGCCCCTAGAGGAGTGCTTAAAATGAGGTTACATGGACAGTTTATGCTATTTTTAAATCTGTAGGACGAGTTCCATGTACCCTTGAAATGCTACATGGTCAGGTAAAAATAAGCAGTAGCAACGGTTTTTATCTTATATTCTTTTGGTATCCTTTATCTCTCTGGCACCAAAACCAAAACATGTGATTAAGTACTTTAACATGCATCTCTCCATTTAATTTCAGCTCATCAGTGTTAACCTGAGACTGCTTGTCAGGGCTGATCAACTCTCATCAGCATGTTTGATGCAGAGTAACGGCGGAAAAGGCCACGAGTTCAACCCCACAGGCGCCGATACCAATCACTCTTGAGCACCGGGCACCTGCTTGTCATGTTCCCATGATAAGAGGCTCTCCTTTGGTGCTGTGGAAACCAGGCGCCCCTCTGGGTGCGAAGAAAGAGAAAGTCAGAGGGAGAGCAGTCTGTGCTGGCTCAAGCTGAATAGTTGAATATTCTATCTGAGCTGAGCTTCATGTAGAAATCAATAGAGACACAATATATTTAAGCACATAAGATGTTTGACACCATATGAGGAAAATTTCAAGTGATGTCTCTCAATCAGAGCCACAATCTAGGAAATAATCTCAATTAAAATGAGCCCGCTTTGCTATAATATTTTATTTCTGTCTTTGTCTGAGTGGCTCTTCTCTACTCTGGCCTTCTCCAAACCCCTTTCACGTGCAGACAAAAGAGAGGCTTCTTTTCTTAGAGGGGAAGAAATGGCAGCAATTAAAAGGCAAGTGGCTTTAAAAAATTCCAAGTGTATCTCAGAGCGCTGCTTGGGTAGTAATTAAGTCCTCCAGAGTGTTGCAGCCATTAGAGTTCCAAGCAACCAAATGAGGACACACCCAGCCCAGTGTGACCAGATTAAAAGAAGAGAAATCAGCCCCTCGCTGCTCCCAAATGGCCACCATCGCTTCAGGCACTCCATCAGTCTACAAATGCACAACTTGAATCACCCTCCAATCAGTATGAAAGTGACATAAACTGGCTCTTTAACAACAGCCATATAACTGTATTTACACACAAAAAATATTGTCTTCAGGCTGCTCGGGAAATGTGTGTCTTTTGGGTATATTTTGTGGGATGATAAATTTCTTGTAAAATATGACAACAATAACTTAATTTTAGATATTGTCACCGTCTTGGCAGCATGTAGCCAAAGAACAGATGCTTAGAGTTCAGATAATGTTCTCTCATGACGCAAATTGAAGACAAATTTAAAAAAAAAAATGTCTTCATTATCTGCTCGTCTATTGTTGTTTACAGTACAAGCCACACACCTTATACTGATTCTAGTGAACATATCAGACAAGCACAGTCTACCACATCAATGGGCTTGAGTCCAGTTCTTTCAATTTGTCTTCCACTTCCAGGCCTCCTGAAGAAATATGACGCAAGGCTACTTCGGGGGAAGCAAGGAAAACCCTTTCATTATCCCCGGTGTCTGTGGTGTGGGAGAAATCAATAGAGGTGTCCATGCTGGATTCATCTATATTCTACTGTGTGAACCTAATACCCTCACATGGGGAAAGGAAGATGAGTGGGTGGTTTGAGGGGAAGAGGTGAGGGAGTTTCAGAGGCAGGGAGGCGCAGTGGAGGGGGAAAGGAAGTTAGAGATAGAGAGGTCAGAGTTATTTATACGCAAAGTTTTTTGGTGCACTCACACAGGTTGGAATAAATTACTCAGCTTAGAGCAACTTTGGGGATGTTGAGAGAGAAATTTAGATGCCAGTGGGACGTGGCTGTGCAAATGTGCACACCTGTGAACCTTGCTGAACAGCAGAGGAAAACAAACCCTTAGTTATCTCCCAAGTCTAAGAGTTATAAATGGAGACAAAAGTATCATCTTTCCTGAGAAACAGATCAAAAGAGGAACACAAGGCTGTCGGAGACGGTGCCAGATAGAAAAACACACATTTCAACTCTGTATGTCATGCTAACGAGGTACTTGTTCAACCTCTGTGAAAATCCATACCCACACATACATTCACACGTACACACACACATACACATGCGCACGCACACGAACAAACACACGCACACACACAATCTAACCACATCACCTGTCACTGGGAGCCTCATTAAGCTGACAGGCATTGGCCTCTCAGGGCAGGCCGAGACATCAGAGCCCTCTCCTTCCTGTCATGGCATGATGGATCTCTCCACCACTGGCTGCCAAGCTGCCATTCAAGTCCACCTTCCTGTGGGCGTCCATCAGGAAACACTCGCTAAGCATCCTGTTGATCAGCTTATTTGTGTATATCCACCATCGCAATTCACGTCCAAATCTGACAGCATTTTGAAGGGACGATCAGGATTGGCTCAATTAGCAAGTTCTTCCCTGTCTCTTGCTGTCAACTTATTAATTATTGTATATGTATGTTGTATCAGTGGCTAACTTTATAATAATACTATTGTAGCATGGTTCCAGACCTCTAACTCACTGCCCACAGCTCCAGTTTGTTCAGTGATTCATATAAGTCTGTTGTTATGCTCATTCACAGCTGTTTCTCTCTGTTAGAGAAACAATTAAGAGATTAAGGATTAGGAATAGGTCATTATCTTCCAACCAAATTGTGAAATGAATACAGCTGCACAAGTCAATTTACAGAAATAATAACTCTTAGATCAGCATATTTCTTTCATCTTTGCGTTCACTGCTCTTCAGAAGTGCTATCATAGCTTCTGTTTTGACTGAAAATGACAGTAGTCAAGTCTCAAGTTTCCATCCAATGTACATTAAAAAGTTGATATGGCAAACAGTTGCATATTTACACATCCAGCAGGTACAGAGCAACATTAGCATTCATTTGGGATCATGTTTCAGGCCACCGGGTGAATGCGAGTCCAATATTCACCATTCTTTTATCTCTGTTTTGGTCTCCACCACCTACTGAGGACTATATCTGTCTTTTTAGCTGTTAAATGCTCCAGTATGTTCACTAGCTAGTTGATAACTTTTTCTGTCTGCTATTTGGTGCTGGGCAGGTAGCATACAATGGGTTTATCAGAGCATTTTTGCCTAAAATGGCTACCTGTTGTTGCTGAAGACAAGTTTTATAAGAGCAGAGTTACAGGCCACAAAGCCAAAACGAAGTTCAAAATCAAAACATGACTAAAAGGCTCCATAAAGCTGAGGGCGACTGTAAAGCGAGTTGACTGCTAGGTTGGGTGGTTCTTTGTAAGATGGCCTCTATGAGCAAACCCTTTCATATTACAAAGTAATTTATTCAGTTGTATCTAAAAAATATTTAATATAGCCACTTTAAGGTTTGTTAAGACTGCAATACCTGAAGAATTATCCACTTCTGTGTTGCATCATACCTTCAAGACAGGGATTGAGACAGTTTCGGTCAACAGTATTTCAGGGGAGGTTTTCTTTTAGCACCACAAAGATTGATTTAATCTTTGATGTTATACTGTCTGTCAGTATAAGTGTTAAAAAAAACCCGTATATCCTGTGAAGAGAGAAAGTTTTGGTGTAAATGGGAGACTCACAGCAGCTCATCACTAATGACAGCTATGATTGTGATGAATCCCCATAAGAGTTTTGGTATCTTTAAGGTCTTTGAGTGGAACCAATAAACTATCAGCAGTCTTGATGATCGAGCCTGATTGGACAGCTGTCGATAGATAAGCGTGTGGCAGGGAAAACAACAGACAGATATTCTCCGGCACTGTTAGGAAGTGTGATGCAAATGGTTTGGTTGTCACAACACTGATGAGGTGAATCCAGGTTTAGAAAAAAAACCCTCTTGTTTAATATCTCAATTAAAAAGAATAAAGTAATTATAGAGTCAGATGAGTAAAATAAACATTTTAAAGCTGTTAGACATTTTTGAGATGTGGAATGTCCAACACGCAGTATCAGAGAGAATGGTACCTAATAATTTGAGAGGGTTTATGATTACAAAGGTGTCATGTTAGATTATGATGACTGCAGTGTGTGCAGTATGGCTAGCCTAACAATGTATACTTCACTTTATTAGAGTAACATTAATTTTAGGATGACTTTGTATTTGTTTTAAGATAAACATGTTAAGAAAATGCATGGTTGGTTCTTCTTGTGAAGATCTTGCTAGTTGTGTGTTCAGAACAGCAAGACCTATCGATGAAAGTCACGCTTCATTAAATGTGACTTCGTACTCCAACTTCGATCAATTTCACTAAATTGACTTGTGATTAATGAAGTCGGTTTGTGAGTTGACGTACTCACTCACGTAATTTGAGTGTTGGCTGAGTAGAGAAATGCATGATTTAAATCACTAATGTAAAAAAAAAATGCTAGAAAAGGACTGCAGTTCTATTAAGCTCAATCAAGTATATTGGCCAAAAAGGCAATAGAGTTGTAGCTTAACAACACCCGGGATAAAGGCTGGCAGTCAATTTCCAACTGCATCAATGTGAAGGTTGAGTCGACAACACAATCATACTGAAGACAAAATATCATACACACAACATGAGTAAATGAATGGGAAAAAAAGGAAAGGAGCAGGTCCAGAGTAAGTAAAGAATATCAAATTTAGGATCTTTGAGCTCATTGTTTTGGTTTTGCGGTCCAAAAAATTTACAAAAGTCTTACACTCTCATCAACCCCATTTCAAGAAGCAGCAGGCATCTGGTTGGTGAAGACCAAAATCAAGCCAAGAGGAGAGTGAATATTGGAAATACATTCATTGGTTGATCAGGAACATGACTCCAAAATAATGATAATGTTGCTCTTGGTCTGCTTGATGTATAAATAGGAAACTTTTTGCGAGCACCTTCACAGTATCACCAGTATAAGGCGATAGTATATCAATGTTCTGTTTACAGCTTGTTGCGCTGCCCCCAAGTGGCCAAAAACTTAATGCAAGTTTAGGACAAGAAGTTTTTGGAAATTGTTAACATATCTAAATTAAGTAAAAATGGCAGCTTAGATTTGATTCATGAAATACTGCTCTAGAGTCATGTGTATATTAGTGTTTGGAATCTTTGAAACAAATTTGATATTTGATTTGTTTACTGGCAACAAATTTCAACCTCTCACTTGAATTCTAACAAAGATCAGATCAGATCAGCTGAAGCCCCAGTTCAGATGTTATCATCAAACATCAGAAGACTACCTACTACATGGACACATATGGGACATAAAGTTGTATGAATTATTGAGTCTTTTACTTGAAACACTTTTCCCAAAGTGCATCCAGGCATCTCACAAAGTGAAGGTACTGAGGCATTGTCACCTTTGGTGATATGATAACAGTCTCGGACACCTGACACCTCCATTGCCAGGTCTCTCCGTCCAACATTCATCTGTGTCCCTTTCTCTGTTTGTATCATCAAAGAGCAGCTGGTGGCAGGTGGTGCCCCGTCGAGATGTGTGTCTGTCCGGCAGAGCCCATTTGACAGTGGACAGCTAGTGTAGCACACAGAGGCCTGGCCAGCTTGTACCAATTTAATGCTGGCTGCTCCCGTATGTGAGTCCCAGTGGTGACCCAGTGACCCGGGCGCTACAGAACGGGGGGCTGTTAATAGCTTGGTAGACATAGGTAATGAGGTTATCAATTAGAGGGAGACTTGCTCTCATTTGTCCCTGTTATGATGTTGTGTTCTCAGAGAGGGCTTCTGGGGAAGGGAAGCTTTAGGTGTGAATTTGTAATTGTCATTTCATTAAAGGATCCAGAAGCTGGTGCTCCATTATGGGTTGTTTTGTCATGAGCAGATGTTTCCAATGTAGAGAAGGTTGCCAGATTTGCACAATAAATTACCCGGACAAGACTACAAGTGATGATGGCCTATTATTCTGGAAAAGATGAAACTGTATCATAACCTCACAGCGGATCATGAAGTTTTGTTTGCAATTAGGTCTCCCCCTCATGAACACAAAGCATACATAAAGATTTGCATATGTTTTTGTGCATATACTTGGGTGACCTGCCAATAACGGTGCGACTGTGTGTGTTATGGGAGGTCGCTCAGTATTCCTCTCAGCAGCTGGCCAGACGCTGCGAGCGTGAGGGTCCCAGGAGGTGAACAGACAGAAGAGCAGCCCAGGCCATGGATCTTATTTTCTCTTCCTATCCGAAGCCTCAAAGGCCATGTATTATTCACATAGGAAGACAAGGGGTACATCTCAGCATGAAGGATGGCAAGAGGCCAGAGAGGAGAAGCATAAGAGGGGAACAGTAGCAGGTGGAGAGATGTGAGGATGACGGCACTTGGGGGACAATAATGTGTGAGAAAGAGATAAACCGATGGAAGGACAGACAGACAGACAATAAGTCATGAGATCAAACATGAGATGGAGATAGCTTGGTAAAACAAACTGTGCTATCGAGAGCCATGTGCCTGTAGCAAACATTACACCGTCTGATTTCACTGATTAGCACACCTTCAGTCAGAGGGGAGGAACTAATCAGTGAAATCACCTGCTGTTGTGTTTGGCTTGAACAAAATCCTGTGTAAACATGATTTCAATGAGACCCCGGAGCTTGACAGTAAATGCTCCTTTGATTGTGGTAGATTTCTGGAAACCCTAGAGTACATGAAATAGCATGCACATATGCAACAATATGACAGTAAACAAGTGCATGCAAACATTTTCCTCAATTTGTGTCTATTAATTAGGCTAACAATTTACTTTAAAAGGATTTGGCTGGCAATTTTCTATATTTTTCCCATGTCAGCAAATCCCATGTGCAGAGCAAAACCAAAAAATTAATTAATCCTACTAACAAGTATTGTGTGTATATTCAAAGTGCGATATATCATATTTCTCTGTGACGTAGAGCCCTGTTGTTGTGCAAAAATGTTTAAAACTACATCAATGAGCCACACTGTTGCACTGGGTGATGTGCTCCATCGCCAAGAAGATTTGTTTAGAAACCGCTGCACAGATTAATAACAGTGATCATGTTTTCAGTCTCCAGAGAGTAGTTCTATGCAAGGCAGACGCCACTGCACATGTGTGGGAAGACAGTGCAGTTTACAGAGCTTGGCTAACTTGTTGTGCTACATATTGTACGTTGATGTGTTTTCAATAGTTTTTGTACAACAACTCGGGTCTATGACACAGAGGTTTAAGATAGATTGGAAACGCTTTAGATTACGGCCTGCAACATACAGTGTAATTACTCTGTAGTTACGGTGTAATCATTCGTACTAATGGTGTACCAGTACAGTATGCATTGATACATATATGTTGGTACAGGGGAACAAGATGTGCCTATCTGCTGCAGAGCAGAGCTGCAGAATTGCGGTCGGTCAGGTTCAGTAACAGCTCAGGTCACTCCGTGATTTAACATTTTAAAAAATGATTTTACCAGCTCATAATTGCAGCAACAAACAGCTGGAAATTTAACAGCTACAGGACGAAATGCAAAATGACTTTTGGCCTGTTTAATTGTTGTGGCACTGTTTGTTACTATTATATGTCACTGAGCAACTTCTGCCCTCCTGTCCATGGATGTATTATAAGAGCTGGATACCAGACAAAAAATGGTGCCCATTCAGTCCTATAAGAATTGCTCGGCTGGCTCATACACCAAAAAAAGTTTCTAGCTTCTAGTTTTCTCGGCCCATAGACTTTACATTGTGATGTTTACATTGTCTCACGGGTTTTTAAATCACTTTTCTCGGCTTGGGGAAAGTTTTACAATCCAGCTCTTAGAATATGTCACACATCATGCTCTTAACTTGAAGAACAGTTGAAGATGAGCGACGCTGCAACCAAGCAGAAGTAAGTCACTGTCAAATGTAAAGGTGCACTGTTCAATTTGATGTTACATTTGAGTATAATATGGTGTTTCTGTGAGCTGATTGTATGCTGAATCTGTCTTGCAGAAAATGATGCCTGGGCAGTTTCTGCTCCTGAAGCAGCAGGATCAAGTCCCTGCTTATTTAACTGTCAGACAGCTGAAGATCTGGCTGCTGACAGGAAGAAACTTCGTGTTGGAGTAAGTCAAATTGACTGTTTATTTGACTCATACACTGATAGAAAACTGACATATTACAACTTTTTTTACGCACATGTAACAGTTGTAGAAAATAACACAATCTTCTTTTTTTATTTTTACAGGTTTCAGAAAATGATTGGGAGACTAGAGACAAAACATCTTCTCATGGCTGAACTGGTGAGCAAAATATAGTGAATCTCAAGACTGTAGTGTGATATGTAACACTAGTCTACTATCACCTTTATTATCTTACTGTTGAGACTTACTGAATGTTGTTGACAGGCCTGGACCACAGCGAGGAGATTCTGTCTCAGTCAAATGGAGCAGGAGGTCCAAGAAGAGTTGGACAAGGAGAAGCAGCTTTCACAGCTGCTGAGTAGGAAGGTTTCACTGGATGAGGGGACAACCAATGCGAACTGAATAGCATCAATGTCTCTGTAATATCTGTCTGTAATACTTAACTGCATTAAATAAACTAGAGCAGTGATGTTCACAACATGCCTGTTGGTAAAGGGCCAATTGCTCGGCCTACGGCCACTATTTCAACACATAGAAAAATGAATACAGTTGATGTGAGGTGTGAATGAGTATATACACCAACAACATGAAAGAAACTAACAGATTGATCTTTTTTTCTGTGCCTTTAGTTCGGATTTGAGTGGGTATGTTTGCTCAAAAGACTTGTACTGGTTTTGAGCAGTTACTGAATTTATATCAGCATATCTTGGAGGCAGTACTTGTTTTGGTCCACATTCACCACAGAAACAATACATCAAGAAACTATCGAATGCCCCTGGATCAAATATTTAATTCAAACATGTAAATTTTACCTGTATCCTTCCTCTGAATCTAAACTAAAGTTCATCTCTTTGGTTGTTATACAGCAGCAAGTAATGATTATCAATTAATCTACCAATTATTTTATCAATTATTTGTCTATAAAATGTCAGAAAATAGTGAAAAATTCCTGTCAGTTCCCCATAGCCCAAGGTGGTGTCTTCAAATGTCCGACTAACAGTTTACCATCATGAACAACAAAGAAAAGCAATAAATCGTCACATTTGACTTTTTTGAATTTTTGCTTAAAAGAAACGGTTACTCTCTTATTAAAACCGTTGTAGCTCTAAAATGTTGGCCAAACAAATTCTACACATGTGTAAACCACACACACACACACACACACACACACACACAAACGGACACACAAACGGACACACAAAAGACACCAATGTAATGAGGCATGAGCTAGCCATTTATTGTTATTGAGGAAGTTAACATGGTTAACTGCATTGGAAGTCATACAATAAATGTCTTAAGCTTTGTGAGAGGTCCCTCTCTGTGTCACATATATACATACAGTATATCTTATTGGCTGTAAACCAATCAGCTCCAGCCATCCCTTTCTCTGCCCAGCTTTCAGGATAGTTGCAGTTATATGCCTTTGCTAAATCATAGGCAAACGTCCATACCTAAAATGAATAAATTGTTGTGAATTAGTTAAATACATAATAAATCTACATATAGCCTACTCTAGCTTAATAGTCTATCTCCTTTGGGCTCAACCTGAAATCAGCTGCCTGCGTCAGGTAGTTTCTCAGGAGGATTTTCTTTTTCTGTGGAGAAAATCCTCTTGGGAGTCCAGTATCCTACTCTGGGAAGTGATTTGGATCCATGACACTCTAGCCTCTGCCTCTTCTTGTGAAAACAGCACAGATCCACATGGCAAATGCCATATGATTAGGCCACTCCCCTGACTGATTTGCCCTGTTTTATCTCATCTCAAGCCCTCTCCAGCAAAGGAAGAGGGACTCTCCTGTCTGCCTTTCTCTTTCTGATATTTGGCATGCTGTAAGCAAACACTAGATCTTATATATCTTATATATATCTAATACTTGTAAATAGGATCAGTTCGTTGTTGGTTTGGCTCTGCACAAAATATAGAAAATTCTTATTGCAAAGTCATATGCTATTAGAGGATACCTGCAATCTTTCTACAGTAATACTTTGATAATAGTATAGAATAATTCCAGATTTCCTCCAGCTGATTTCATGCTTACTCTCCGCACACATATAATTAATTCATACAGCGCTTTCAAGACTTTCAAATCAAATTCTGACAATAAAAACAGTCATTTCAGGGTATTTGTGACACTCCTGGAGGTTATCTTTTTACACCTACTTGGCCAACCCCACCACTAGTATACTGAGATCCTGTATTATGTTCTATTTTCATGGCCAACATTTAATGAAGATTCCCCCGGTTGATGGCGTCCATTGTCTTTCTTTGCTGCAATCTCAACAAACATTGAAAAGATTTAGGATAATCTATGTATATTTCCAACTGATCTCTCCTTATTGGGTATATATACAGTTATATACTATATGTTGACTGGGATTTTCCATACTTTTTCCACCATCTGCTCTTGCACCATCTGCTCTTTCAAGAAACTCAAGAAGGTTTATTATTGGTTTATTACTATTGTGTCTTCTTTTTGTGCAGTGAAACAATCTCTGTGTGAAAAGGATTTTCAACAGATTTCCTTTAAATATCAGGCCGACCGGGCATTATTTTAAGTGCAGCATAGTAGCTAGCATATACTCTATTATCTCAGCTTTCATTGTTCATGCTAAATATATTTATGTCTCCAAATTATTTGCTAATGTTTTTTTGATGGTAAAAGCTGCACACATTGCATTTAAATTCTGACAGTGTTTCATCTATGTGCCTTCCCTCTTGCACCAGAGACCGCCCACACTAGCTTACCCATTCCCACTGTGTCATCTCTTCATCCTCAGGCTAACCAACAGTGGAGGTCAGGGAGGATTTCACTCTGTCTCTCTCCTCACACACACACACACACACACAGACACACACACACACACCCTATCTACTTCTTTTTTCTTACTCAATGTCTCTAACAGCCTGCGCTCTGCCGCACACCCACATCTACGCAGCTCTCCTAATTGTATTCAGTGCACACCTATCAAATTAAATTTGCACACAAAACCCTCTCGTGCTATCACTTGGCGGACTATTCACCCACTTAATTAATCCAATTAATCAGAAAAGGTATATCCGCCTAATCAAAACATGTGTGTCGTATCTGGCAGCATCATCAGTATCCTCCCACCACTGCTCGGCAAAGTGTGAAGGGTGAGATGAGGAGATGATGAAACTTTAATTCTGGTTTTCCTCCTCGTTTCATTATCCCCAATCATCTTGAAACATGACGTTTCCCGCAGCCACACACTACAGCTACAGATTCTATAGCTTGTTTTGATCAGATGGCGTTGACAGATGTGTGAATAACTGGCTTTGAGTCCAGAAACATCATCTTGTTTGTTTGTTTAATGTGTAGCGTAGCTGTGCCTTGAAGATAACTAATAAAAACCTCATTAGAATAGTGTTTTCAAATTTGCTGGCTGTGTAGAACATAGATAACTGAGGCAGAGCGCATATTTCACAGGACATTTTTGCGAATCCATGCAAGATATGCGGTGCAGTAGAATATAATGAATAATTTCAATCATAAATTAATTTAAAACTTTGATTTAAAGCCACACATTTCACACAAAAACTGTTAATTTGCCCATCAATATGCTGCGTTTGAATTAAGTCAAGCCCACACGTGGCCTGGAAGGACAGCTTTAATGACTGGTTGGGTGTGAATCGATACTGGTAGCACTGCAAGCTGATGTTAAATATTTAACATTCAAAGCTCATCCCGCTGATGTACTAAGTAAAGGTCTTAGTATATGGAAGGTTTTTGGTCAAAGCTTCCTATAGAGTGTCAGCATCCATGGCCGCCTCTTTTGTCCCTCTCCACAACGTGACTTTGCTCAAGGACTTATACAACTCAAACTGATCAACTTCTCCCCCGTATACACACACAAGACATTCCTCTGTCTCTCTGCCCCCTCTGTCTCACTCCTCCTCCCCTTTCTTCAGGCTCCGTTGACCATACAGATGACAGTATAGACTACGGCACCAGTGTATCGGAACCAAGAGCTGAGGAGAGCGATGAGGAAAAGGGGAGAGGAGATATGAGACAAAACGAGATGGATGGAGTGCTAGAGGAGGAGAGAAAGAAAGTCAGTCCTTCCTGTAGCCTGTCAGCTTTTTTATTACCATGATGTCTGTGCTTTTATCACCATGCCCGCCAACAAAAATCTCTTGAAGCCAAGAGGGTGGCAGCTACAGAGACCTTGCTGAATGGCGAGCGGGCCTGAACACTCATTTGATCCGCTAGGACGGCCTTTAGGCACTTGACAGCAAGGCACAGTGAGACCTCACAAGGATTGGAAAGGGCTGAGTGGAGGCGGGTTCACCTTGCTGACCCTGTGCGGGATGGAAGCATGTTGAGGGCAGCTAGTGGTGGTGGTCAGTGCCATACACGTGTTGAAGGAGAGATTTGTGGAAAAGCAGAGGATTAGAAGACAGTGTTCGTGAGTGGCTCACCTTACACTGTGAACTGCTGGGAAGAAGGCACCGGAGCTCGGGCTGAGAAGTAGATGCATTTAGATGTAAAAATAGAATGAATGACTCTTCAGACAAAGGAGACAATGAGACAGGGAGAGATACATAAAGAAAGATTTTCAAATGAATCTAACCTCTCTTAAGTTCGACCTTTTATTCTACTTGGTTTAACATAATGGATTAAAAGTGTCAGAGAGTACATTTTAAAGTGCACTATTTGCATACATATGATCAAAGATATTTCATGGTTCATTGTAAAATACATACTTGATGTTTGGTGACTACTGCACTCTTGGTTGCCAGCTGGACAATACATCAAACCTGCAATAACAGTTTTTCTGGCCCCTTGAGGTCAGCGGAAACAAACAATATCCTATTTACACATCCAGCAGACACAGAACAACATTGAGGCTGAAGCCAATGCAGAAGTACCTTAAAGTGTATTGCCACTGACAGCTGTTAGATACTGGCTCCAAAAAATCCATGGCTCCAACTGACTCCCATTCACAAAGCATCAACTTCTCTCTGGAAATACTGTAATTTTTTCAGTATTTTTTTTTTTTCAACAAGTCATTATGGTTGAGTGAGCTGGTGGTCATTTCGGAAATTATTGCTCTGTTAATAAAATTTGAAGACTTATAGTCTGACTTATGATGTCCGCTGTGTGGGCATTGATTGACAGCTGTGTCACAATTCGCTCACCTGATGCTCTCCCCGGCTTCAGGATTAAGACTTTTGGAGCTTCTATTTAAAGAATGAACATTTTTTTTCCAAGGCCTTGCTCCAAATGGAAAAGATGGTGCCGACCTTAAGCTGCAACCATGTATCCATGGCTGCAACTCTGGGCTTAAAACCCAAACTGGCTCCAATGCAAACCAATGGATGACGTCACACCATGCTACGTCCATCTTTACAGTCCATGATTTAGAGTTATGTTTCTGTCCTGGCAATGTAAGTCAAATATTCAGCCTCTTTTACCTGTGGTTTTGGTCTCTACCAATCCCTGACAGAAATATCTGGCTCCTTAGCTGCTAAATGTTCCACTTTGTTCAGAAGCTAGTTGCTAACTTTGTCTGCCCCTTTCACATACAACTAGTCATGTGATCCATTGTTAATATAAAAATTCTTGATTATTACAGCATTCAGTTTATGTCTTCTTGTCCTATGACTGACAGCAGACGATGCCACATCTCTTTTGTAGAGCAATATATTCTCCAGCAGAGCAATATGTATTTAAAATTGCATGGTGCAACATAGCTAGTATGATAGCTTCCTCCATTTTTGACTCAAAAGTCAGCACTGTCAAGACAGATTGCAACTGGTCAATGGTGTAAATTTTAGATTCAAAGTTCACCAAAGTTCACCCCTACGTAAAAGCACTGCACAAATTTACTTTGCCTCTATGAGCAAATCCACAGATTTCCATTGAATCTAATTGATTTTGGTCCAAAATTTCTTTGCTTTAGATGTTAGTGTGAAGGATCTATAAAGTAATATTCTTATTCTAAGTCATAGTATGTTTAAAAGTATCAAAGCTGAATAATGTAAGATTTTTAATGCCTTCGTTGCACTCTCACTCTCTAGCCTATGATTACATTAGCAGGGACGCAGCCACCTCAGCTATCATCACATCAGGCATACAGTAAGTAGGCACTGGGTTTCATAAAAGGTTGACATGACACACCTCTTGTACTGATAGAAACTGGCACTTAGAGTCCGTCTGGGTTGCGTCTCCACACACACAGACTTCAGCGCCCACAAAAAGCAGCCAGTAGATAATATTACACATCATCCTCACCACTGCCCATCTTGTCATCATCCCCTATGAATATTTAATTCCTCTCCCCCTCTCTGGCCTTCTCATCAAACGTGGTATTAATGTGCCACAGACGGTGTGTTGCGCTCCTCTCCGCCTCCTCCCTCCCTCTGCACTACGATGACTTGTGTCCTGGCCGATGCATTATGACTGGTAGGGGTGACTCAGGCTGGGCAGCAAGCCACTGGAGTGTGTGGTGACATGAATAGAGAGCGGTTCTGTTAGGAGGCACACTGATGCAAATGCAGCACACGCAGGACCAGTCATGGTGCTGTATGGATCTTGGATAGGACTTTCCAAATATTTGCATTTGAGAGCCTTTAAATAAATACACTTATGACAACAAACCTCCATTTGTAGTGATAAGGATTTTTTTATTGTAGGTGTGGAAGCCTCTGATGAGACCACTAATTCTTCACATTATGTGTTTTAAAAGCGTCCACTAATCCACAGTTTGCTGGGGACTTCTTATAAACCCTCAAGGATCCCTGTGGGCCCCTGGAATACAATTTGGGAACTACTTAGAGACTGTGTAAGACACACAGGTAGTGCTTCGAAAGCATCGGTAATGACAGAGTGATAGATGTCGTGAAACAGCTGTTTGCATAAAATCACACATGGATGTAAGCAAATGGTATGATAATGATCCATGTAGGGGAAAATGTAAATGCAACAGAAGAAATACCCAAAGTTGCAAAAAATATAAATAAGGTGAAAAAAATACCTGCAGCAAGCTGCAATGTGTAACGAACTTGAGTGACAAGGTTATCTGATTGTGACCTCAGTGTGCTGTTGTTGCTTTCATTCCCCCGGTTGTTTCAGGCAGACACTGGGCTGAGTGGCTCACACTAATTGGCTGCATCTCATCAAGACAAAATGCCAGCAGATGAGCCCCGCGCAGTGTCTCAGCTACCGTCAAAAGGCTGTGTGCATTGAGCGACAAGCTCTCACACAACAGCATTCATTGTCACAGTTCTAAACGGACAATGAGGAGGTACTGTAGCCTTTCTGGTGCCAAATCAACATTTGCCACATAGGACAGCACTGCACCAAATGTATCTGTGTAGGAAGAAGTAGGCGGGAGGGGAGGCAATGCTAACAATGCTGAGGAGAGATAAGAAATAATGATGGGCAAAAAAGGAACACCAGTTCACATTTTTGAAGCTCAAACCGATATGAACGGACAAAAGTGAGAATAATGATGGGGACAGGGGTAGAGCAGATTTATTTCCAGATTAAAAAGTCTAAAAGGCACAAATATCTTGGTGTAGTTCCCTCATTAAGAATATAAAGTGACATCATTTTTACTAACTTATCTACAGCACCCAAATAAGTCAATTGTTTCAATGTGGATTCCATGTCATGTTGTATGTTAGACTACCTATATATAGGTTCCATTAAGAGCTATTTTTGACTCAATCCCCCCACGTTACTCACAATTGACCCCACTCCTGATTAGCACAGTATGATAAAACACACATTTATCTCTCACAAGTCTGTGCATATTAAACACACACACACACACACACACACACTCTACTACTGAGGATACCAATTTGACATTAGCACTGAATCAAAAGTAGAGCCTGACTGATATATCGGTCAGCCAATATAATTGGCCTATCACAGATATATCAGTATCGGCATAAATGTTGTCCATGCACTGATATTTTTCTTATTTCTTAAAGTTATATAGGCAGCATTTTATGTATATTTGATCCCTTTTCTTAATTCAAGTTTAATATATATGTACATGTTTTTTTTTGTTCTATGTGTTTTATTTTTTATAGTAATTTATAGTAAGTAAAATAGTGTAGTAAAATTATTAAATCTCCAGTGAAGTTTACTGTTTCAGTGCACTGATGTCATTTCATACAATAAAGTTTATTGTTAAACTGTAAAATATCTTGCCTCCATTACATATATTTGTCACAAGTGCTTGATAATCACATTTGAGGGATCACTGCAAAAAATGTGTGTTTATGTATATATTCTGTGTAAGTGTTCTTGCATAAATACTAGTTAATGATGCATAATTAAAAATTAATTCATATTTGATTCCATAATTTAATGCAATAAATAAATAATTCATTTGATGAAAAGAATTTGATGTAAAGTTAAAATTTTTGATGTGATTTGTCTCATACGGTACAACAATATACTGATGTTTAATAGGTAGAAAATTAACATTGGTGACTGAAAGGGTTATAACCACTAGTGCATTAGTCCATTGTTTTTATTTTCACATTTTTTTCCGGAACTAATGGTCTCCGTTCATGGTACCACTACAATGAATTTCATTGTCAGTGTTAGTGACATAAGCCAAGGCTGACAATAGTCAATGAAGTCCGACAGTTAGAAGGACTTTCAAAAGACTCTCAAGGACTCAAGATTCTCTTTTCATGACAAGCAGCCAATGAACTATTTTGTTTTATTTTTAAAATGCCCTTTGTTTCATGTTCGTGCCAAGCGTCATTCTGTATTGCATTTGTTTTCATGCTATGTACTGTACATCTATGTTGTACTATATTCACAAATACAGTTCTCACAGTGTGACTGAGGCCCTGTTTACACCTGGCATTAACATGCATCTTGGGTGATCTGATCACAAGTGGACAGCTCTAAGTACAGGTGTGAACGCACCCAAGACGCATTGAGATCCAATCACTCAGACCACATTTGGAAGTGGTCTGGGACACGTGGCCACATTCATTTAGCAGTATAAACGCAATGTGTCCTGGGCCAAATCAGAACAAGACATGTCCGAGCAATAAATGCCCGTTTCAAAGAACCGACCTGTGTCTGGGAGCTACATTCTGTATATATAAGATTATCGGCTGATATGTCAATATTGGAATTTTTTTACTCCCCAATATCAATATTGGCATCAGCCCCAAAAATCCAGTATCGGTTGGGCCCTAATCAAAAGAGTAGGCTACTTGTAAAGACATTATATTATACAAGCGAAAAACAGGCTTAGAACCATTAAAACAAAATGTCCTTACCAGAAAAAAACTGAACATCTGACTCCTTAGAGGGTCTTTTAGTACAACCAAACCAATCAAGACTCTTTTAGGTGACGAAAATGTTCCAATTAACTTTCATGAACTGAAAACACACTGAAATAGAGACTCCTGTACTCTGTGAACCTGGGTTTACCCCACAGTTACGTTACCTAACCAACATTGTTGCCGTGGTAGCACCTGTCACTCAAAGCGGCCACACCCTTAATTATGCATAACTTTAAGCCTTCATAAAATTTAAACAGGTGAATTATATACAATTTCAACCCCCATACAGTTGTCCTGAATAGGAAATTAGCTATAGAGACCAAAACCATTTTTTGTACCAGGCTGTAAACATGTTTATTTCTGCTGTAAAGTTGAACATTTTAACATGGGGGCCATGGGGATTGGCTTTTGGAGCCAGTCTCAAGTGGCCATTTGAGGAACTGCAGTTTTTGGCACTTCGACAATGGCTTCATTTTTCAGAACTGGAGGTTATCGCTTGGACAGACTGCAATTTACTTTGCTGTGGTCAAACTGGTGATAAATGATGTGGCTAGTCTACCATTAGCTGACAATGAAAGCTAGCCAGGAAATAAAAACATGCTTTTTTTTTTGTTTCCATCAACTCTTTCAAATCACACTGACTAGCCATTGTTTAGTTGTTAAAAAGCCATAAATATCTAATCCACCAGTCACATAAGCTGTTTTTGTCCAAAGGCTCTTATATTTATCTGACGCGGTATATCATTTATCTTCTACCATAGCTGACATTAAGTGGTAGAAAGATTTTTGGCAGGCCTCCTCTGGACTCTTGCCCACTATTTCCGTGCTTATTTCATTAAGATCTTAGAGGTCTGTTGTCTGACACTTAGATTATCCAGTGGACAGCAGAGTGAGGCAGATGGACAAAGCTCTCAAGACAGAGTGCAGAGGGAATTTGTGTTTCATATTTACACTTCCTTTCCACATCAGAACAAAGGGATTCAGGCTGAAAATCAGCAAAAGTGGCCCCTTATAGACAGCTGTGCTATCAGAGCATTTTAACCTCTCTTAGACTAGCATCAGCTTGTCCTGTCTCTACCCTAATGTGCTCTGAGGCATTTTATACCATGTGTTGCTTGGGAGAAGACAAGGAATAATGAGATGAG
Source organism: Thunnus albacares (assembly GCF_914725855.1). Taxonomy (NCBI): domain Eukaryota; kingdom Metazoa; phylum Chordata; class Actinopteri; order Scombriformes; family Scombridae; genus Thunnus; species Thunnus albacares. Next base: position 8,936,531 of record NC_058108.1, on the reverse strand, counting down.
TAAGTTGGATACTTATAGATTTTCTGGGAGTAGTCAACATTTTTTATATGGACCTAATATAGCACAGTATATAATTTTGTACTTTAACACCTAAAAGGAGGATATCTACAATTCTTGCCAGCTTTATGAAGACATTCAAGTCTAACATTGCATTGCCCCCTAGAGGCAAAACCATAAAACAGTCAAGTTAAATTCCTTCCAGTTAAACTTTATTCATTATCTCAAAAATTAACAGATTCTGACCAAATGACAAATACACCCCACCTCCCTCATCCTCCCTCTCCCACCCCAACCAAACTAATCAACTCCCCCCTAAATGTGGACTAATTGGAATATCTTTCAACTCAGTAAATAGTCTGTGGCCTTTTCATCTTTCAGTGAAAGTCAGCCACAACTGCGAACAGATGAATTAAATACAGAAAAAATAATTGGGGTCCATAGTTTTCACAGTGCATTACGCAGCTCGACGTTAAGACATTGAGCTCATGAAATTACAATTCTGCCTTATCTTTCCAAGTTTAACTCAAGGTCATGACAGATCCTCTGTAGATATTTTCATTCATTTTCTTCTTAACATTAATGTTGCTCATTAAAATAGCTTGTCACACACCTATACTGACAGAATATCATTCAGAAAAACAACCACACTTCTGAAAGACATTTCCCAGCATACAAACTGGGTTATCATTCACATCTGATTATACATATATTAATAAATTAATCAACTATCATTTTAGCACCCTACCCCCTACCACAGTCCACCCCCCTCAAAAAAAAAAAAAAAGTCCTCACACACATATTATTCAAACCAAAATTTCCAGCACCCTATCTGTCATCACTTTCCTGAGCTAATGGAGAAACTGACGTAAAGTCAAGCTTGCGTCTCGCTGAACAGCTTATAAAATACCATCAGAAGTGGAGTGCATTACAGTAATATGTGGGTGTTTTACATTGAAGTGATATGACATGACTGACAATGGTATAATGCAGTTATTAGTTTGTCAACTTCTTTGGCTGTCTTTCAGTCACAGTTAGCAGTTACATTATCTCCTGTTTGTGATGGAATTAATGGGGTCAATTCAGTTTGGAGTTAATTTAATATCACATCAGTTTAACCTACAAATTTAAAATACCAAAAGATCCAATTAGATCAAATTCCAGCCATATTCTGAAGAAACTTCCCTTTGCATATTGTTTGAACTGACTGAGCTGACCCCAATGCTGGTAGGCAAGACACACGGTTATCCACAGTCCTTAATATTCGGACAGATATCGAAAGTATTCAAGTGCTTTCACAACTCAAGCAAATGATTTTAGTTGACCTAGATAAATTACAAAGGTATAAAAATGGCTCATTCTATCACAAATATTGACAATTTTTCTTCAGACAATGAGTTGTTCTGGAAAGTTCTAAAAAAAAAAAAAAAAGATTAACAGAAGAAAAACCTGTAAAATGTCAGCTATCAGTCCAGTGAATCTAAATGGATGATGAGGTGGTGGTAATGCGTATCGAGTGGCGTAAGTTGAGCTTCACTTGGGTGCGTTTTCAAATCACACCTTAGCAAGCTAAATATTTCACTAGCACCCATTGTTAACTGAAGACACTGACACAAAGTTAAGAATTTAATCTAGTTAACCAACATGTACTATGAGCTAACACACAGTGAGGCTGTGATCACGGGTGCTAGTGTAATACTTAGTGTACAAAGACATGGTCTGAGGTGCACTGTGTGAGTCATGGTTGTGTCCTCATGTACGCCTGGCCTTCTGTCTCTTGGCCTGGCGTTTGGCTTCATCCAGAGCAGCGCTGTCACCGCTGGCTTGGGCCATGCTCCTCACACCCTGGATACGATTCACCACCTGTAACAGCAGGGGGATGACCTAGAAAACAAGTCAGCAAAAAAAAAAAAGGTATTAAACAAATGCTTGTTGGATTAACAGTTTCTTACTTGAGATATTGAAACCATCCATGCAGAAAATATTGTGGTCAATAGGAATGAATGGAATGAATAAGGACTGATTATACAAAAAGGAAAACTACAAGTGGGACATTCTTCAGAAACAACTTTTCATTAATGTTTTTTTTCAAATTTTAGGCTTTGCCACGAAAAGGCAAAATCCTAAAAGATTTAGAAATTCAGCGGCTGAGCAAGGAAAGCTCTTTGAACATATTGTCTGGGGCAGGTGGAGCTGCTAATGTACCTTTTCATGGTTGTACGCTGCTAACAGGAGCAGCAGAGTGAGGGGCAGAGCTATGTATGAGCCCTGGGCAACATCCTGGTCAGGCACTTTACGCTGTGGGGAAGCACACACACACATACACTCAAACACTGAGTTTAGACAATTTCAAGAGCTTATTCAATCCTATTTTGATTTAAAAAAAGTCACTTTTCCTATTATTCTTTGCAGTGAGAACAACAGACAACGCTATCAAACAGCGGATACAGGTTAAACCTTGGTTTTAAAAACAGCATATGTATCTTACAGTGGGGTTGAAGGTAAGCGTGATGTGCTTGTGGTAGCCGGTGGAGGTGAAGGAGACCTGGGGCAGAGTGAAATCATACTGCGAACGGGACAGCGTGGAGTAAAGCATAAGCACGTAGCTCTGGAAAAGAAAGAAAGAAGACAGAGATGACTGCAGATCGAACAACAGGACATCCTGGGACATGGTTACGTCTAAAGTGTTCTATAAATTTAGACCACAGGCTGACTGGAAAGAGATTATGACAAAGGTTTTTGAGGTAGTTTAGGCTTCCTCACATCCATTGAGACCTAAAAGACAGAATTACAAGCTGATACCTCTCCATCTCTGTCCAGAGGAGGGAAGTGGAAGAAGAGGGACTGTCCCAGAGAAACACTGTTGATTGGGTTGTCCAGATTGTCACTCTTATACAGCTTCACCTAGACAGAGAAAAGGAAGAAAAAAGTAGTTCAAAGTTTATACGACTTTCATATAAGTTCAATAAAAAGGATCAAAATGCAGGGATACATAAGCCGAGCAGTCCTACCGATAGCGTTGCGAGATGCTCAGGGGACGTGATGACATTTCCACTAAGGTCAAACTGATTAATTTGCCTGAAGGCAATGATGTTGACCCCTCCAATGTCATTACTGCCGACCTGAATAAGAGAGCAAACACAGAGCTTAATGTACAGATGCCTTCTTGGACTCCTAAAGAAAATACCAAATGTGAAATGTGGATAAAGCTTTGTACAAGTCACACGGTGTGATAATAACAGAGAATTAAGTGGAATTAAGGCATTTCCAGCCTCGCAAAAGAGATTAGGGGGCCTGCACTTTTCAGACGAGGCAAAATTATGAACCAAGAGGTTTTAAACCCGCAATGGGATTATCAGTGCTTTTGTTCTGCGTATAGAGAGGCCGCATTTGATAAGGCTGCAGATAAGTCATAATCACAGGGTTCCCACAGTCATTTGAACAATTCAATTACAAAACTTTTCCATACCCTGCTATCTAGTTTTCATGACGATGCCGCTGCAACGCAAAGCATAAAGGGGAACTTTATAGATACTGTGACATTGAGAGTTTGTTAAATGTTGAACTGGGACGACATTTTATTTATGTGTTCAAAGTTCGTTCTTGATCTTGCCAGCAGCAGTTGAGAAAACAATCTCAACAACAAGATCCATTTAGTAGCTGTTGCACATCTGGAAAGTCGTGTAGACCATGAGAAGAAGCGTGTAATAAATTTGCTTGCTTACCTCTATAGCTCTGTGTTGTGGTAGTGCTCTCTCTATGTGGTCGTTGCCTTCAGCTCGCAGCTGAATCAGGTACTTGCAACCAGGCTGCAAGGAAACATTATGCTACAGTTAAAAGGCTTTGAAGATACAAGTATAGCTCTAATTAGACACAGAGCTCTAATGCTGCCAGTTAATTGATTTTACTTTGAAACCCTCCAGTTTTATTTAAACAGGTCATTCCGTCCTCACCAGCAGACCCCTGAGTCTGAAGCGGCCCTCCTCATCGGTAATGGTGTCCTCGCTGTAGAGGCTACACTCTCCTTGGCCCACCGCCTCCACCGCCACGTCCCTCTCCGCGTCCCCACTCAGAGACTGCACCGCTCCGTAGCAGCTAAGGGCAAAAGCACGAAACCGTGAAACTGATTAGACATGTGTGCAATGGACATTTCTGAATCCAACAAACAGGATCAATCAGAAGGTAAATACATATTAAAGTGTAGAGGTACCTGTATGCAGTCTTAATGCCAGTTATATCGATACTGAGGTTTTGACCCTCCTCCACAGTGATCATCTGAGATGCCGGCTCAAAGCGGAACTCCTTCATCATGGGCTTGAAGTAGTACTGACCAGGACTCTGTGAAGAGAAGAACAGCAAAAACAGGAAAATATATACATTAAAAAAGGAGCATAATCAAGGTCAAAGTATTTCTATAATTAGCTTTTTTCGACTACATGTTTGGATATTTGGAGGACTGACACTTTACAGTATAGAAAACTGATTTTACGAGGATTCCTACCAGGTTATTGAAGGTGAGGAGGCCAGTTTCCTGAGTCAACAGATTGGAGCGAAACTGTCCTCCACTCAGAGACAGAAGAACTCCTGACAGGGGGTGACCATCCTCTGATTTTATCTACAGTAGAAATGGAAAGGGAGAAAGAGCACATGATCTTATAAACTAACGAAATTGATGAATATTGCTACACATATGGGGTCATTCACAATAAGCATCTAAAAGTGGGAGTATTTGTTGCGTTCTTTTATCTTTCTATTTCACTTGATTTGAACTGCACTAGTTTATCTTTTGTATCTCTATAGTTTTTGTACTTTTTAATTGTAATCTTTTACCTTTGCTGTATTTGTATTACTCTGTAAAGCACTTTGAATAGATCCAGTGTATGAAATGTGAAATACAAAAAAGCTTCCTTGTCTTGCCTACAAGAGTACAAATGTTAATGATTAAAATTGAACATATTTGAAATAACTGTGGCTGGACTGGGAGGTAAATGATTTAACTCTTTCAATACTTTCTCAATGAAAGGTCATGTGGACTAAATGTCCATTGTAATGCAACCAAACGAGTGCAAACGAGAACTCTTGAAAAACATAAAATTGCTAAGGCACGGTTTAACTTGCAAATGCCAAATTGTAAAATTGCGAGTTTAATCGGGCTGACAGGTGAGTTGTATGTCTGCAATGGTCTGTTTCAAAGAGGATTTACAACAGAAGGATAAAACAAGCACACCGTAATTTGGGTAAACGCTGTACAGGAGATTTCAAAGCAATTTATCACACAGTCTGAAAGGGAAAACGAACACTGATCATTTGTGCCAGGATCTCATGGAAGCTGCAGATAATTGCAGACCCTTTTAACAAAGGCAGTACAAAGGCGACTCACTGACAGCACAGCAAAGCAGAAAACTGATTCAACTATCATCAGTTATCTTTTCTTTTAATTATATTTTGTGAAAACATACAGTAGGAACTAACAAGGGCTTTTCATCATGTCATTTCATATTCATATTAAACCACATAATCAGTGAGAGGAGTAAATGTGAACAAAGAACTAGTATTGTAAGGTGTACTGGATGAAAGCATCAGCTAAAATGGTGCAAATACAGATGTGAAAGTGGCTGGTGATCACTGGGATGTGTGATATGTATGCCAGTGAGGATGGTCACATGTACCTTGAAGGTGACACCAGCCAGTGCGAACGCCTTGAAATCTCCCTGGGTTCCCTCCACAGGACTCAGAACAAAACCTTCTTTACTGGCACTGATGTCGTACTGCCGGTCGCTGTGGAGTGGACCCACGCTGGATGAAAGGCAGGAGAAATAAAGGTGGTTAGTGCTGCATGTCTTCATGATGCATGATTATATTACAAGTCCATTTACAAAAACAGAAAGACACCTATAATAATGACAGATGATTTAATTCAACTGCAATCACAAATAACTTTCAAATTAAAAAATATAACCCGCAATACTGAGAAAATCTAAGGAAAATGCAACATAAAAAGGACATCACTACACTCTTTCACTATTTTCATGAGCTCATTTTTGTTCAGGGCTCAAGGCAACAGTTGACAACCGAGAGCTTCTTCAGAGTATCTTCCACAGAAAGTTCAGTGAAGGAAAACTAACCCGTAGATCCATTTTGACATGTAAAGTTGCACCTATACAATCTGAGTGTTAGAGCTGTCAGGTTTGCTAAACTGACTTCAACCAATTAAAGAAATGTATTCTCAAACACAGCAATAAGATCATGGATTTATTAAATACAGAGAATTTGTCATGTTATTTAGAGACGAAATAAAAATCAGGATTGACAAATTATTAAAATCTAAGAATGAATGTATTTTAAGAGACTCTCCATCACCTCGGCTCCATTAAACCTGGGCTCTGGATTCTTACTTTTTAAAATGTTGCTTAACACTTAGAGTCTGCAGCCACACTAGCGGCTCTATAAGGGTGCACTTCAACACAGCCGTGCTTTGAGCTTAATGCTAATGTTGAGTTGTGTTTACCATGTTCAACGTCTTACTTAAGCATATTAGCAGCATGCTAGATGAAACTTAAAAGGATCCCCAAAGTCATTACAATGCATCCTGAAAAGGACATGAATGTGTGTACCGAATTTCATGACAATCCATCCAATTTTTGTTGAAAGGTTTCACTTAAAAAAGAAATGTCAACCTCACAAAAATGATTAGGATTCATTCTTTGGGGACCATTAATGTCTGTGCAGAGTTTTTTGCCAATCTATCAACTAGATGCAGAGATATTTCTTTATAATTCTTCTTTATAACTGAAAATTTTGACCTGTTGGTGGAGCTTGGAAAAGTCAGGAGGTGGCGGAAGTCATTAGCATTCATCCTCTGGGAACCATGAATGTCTGTACCAACTTTTGGTACAAATTTCAGTTTGAACCAAAGTGGCATCACCACACTGCTAGCATGGCTAGAAACTCCTCTTGAAAAGCTGCTCATCTGCATGTAAAACCATATCTGTAGCAGAGTAACTGAGGCACATTTAACAAGTCAAGCTTCAATTTGGTTTTCATGACACAGAGAGCAGAGATAAAGCTTTACATGTAAGCTCTCGGCCCTGGTGCTCTTATGTGCAGCTTTTACATGTGTTTACATGAGGTCATTTTAAACAGACTGCATACACACCCTCTGCCACAGATTGTGATTAAACCCATTTTAACTTGTGCCTGAAGAGCAAATTATATCACTGCCAGAGCTTTAACTAGAACCCACACATCACTGCTGCTTCTACACTTCTATTGGGCTTTAAATATATTAATGGACAAGCTCCTTATTCTATTGTAGACCTGCTAAGCACATACAGTACATTTATAGACCTTTTAGCATGACCAAAACCTATGACAAGGACACACAGGAAAACTGGGTCTGGACTGTATGGTTTTGGGTTGTCATACCTGTATGCCCCCATCTCATTAGTGGCCACAGTGATGAGTGGTGCAGCAGCTCCTTTCTCGGTGATGGAAATCTCCACACCCTGTAGCTCTGGTGATACCTTGCCCTCCAGGAAGAGACCCGCACGTCCTGATATGTCGACCAGACGACCTGGACAGGACTCTGTTGAGGGGAGGAGTGTAATTACAACCTTTCAGATAGCCTGGTGATATTGCATGCTACAAAGCTTAGGTGATTTTATTATTTCATTTAAATTCTTATCCTTTTTTTTTGCAACCAACATGTCAGTTGGAAGTTGGGGGTCAAATTTAAATAGCACTCTGGCAACACTTCTAGACAGAGTGAGTTTGTTAGATGACAGTGTGTGTGAGGGAACGTACCTCCGGTGATGGTAGCCTCTACTTCAGGGGGATAGAACAGCAGCTCCTTGGAGGAGGGAGTCACTGTGATCTTCTCTCCAGCCCTGTTCAGTCATACAGTAAATATTAACTCACTGCATTATTACATGTGGTCAGGGCTCAACGATGACTCTGTGGTTATAATTGTGAATGTCAATCAGCCACTAATAATAGAGCTGCGAAGTAGGAGGAGGAGTGGTTTCAAGCATCAAAGGTTTCCTCCATAGACAATGTTACGTGACTCACAAATGGAGCTCCTCCAGTTTAGATGGGCCTGAAACTCTCACAGATGAATCAGTACAAAAAATGATGTTGAGAAAAACTCAAAAGGTACTAGCCTCTGTAAATAAAACCACAAATAAAGAAGTTTACTCTTCCAAAGATACATTTCGTTAAAAATTATCCAATTACTGAGCTTAAAATCCTGTAAGGTGTGTGGGTAAGATGTGCAGAAGCTTAAGACTACACTTTTTAGAAAATGGATAACTGCAGCTTAAATTAATCGACTTTCAGATTCTGGGACAATTTTAGATGAATATGTAACCATGACGGTGTGTTTTACTAAAGCCCTTATTCGTGCCTTCGACTGACTTCTCCATAGCAACAGCTGCTGAGGCTCATGGGCATTGTGGTATTTAGAGCCATCCTCAATGGCAAACAGATGGAAAAAAAACAGGATTTCTCACAAAGATTAAATGATTACAACTGATGGCCATAACAGAAAACTATAGAATTGTTACATCTGGGAGACTGTGTTGTAGAGTATTATGTACATCATTAAAAAAAAAAGGTATATTATGTACAAGAGGAACATTACAGAGTGAACTGAAGTCTTTAGAAGATGCGATCAGGATTTGTAACGTTATAAAGAGCAAAATATATCGAGTGAAAATTTTGTGCCAACCAACCTGGCCCAGTAGGAAAACTCATAATGGAAGGGGCCTGTCAGTTCATCAGCCTTCTCTTGGATAGGAGGGCTATCGTCTCTGGCACCTCCGTCCTCTTCAGCGGCGCGGCGCTCTCGTTCCTGACGGCGCAGTTGAATCTCTTGCAGCTGCTGCTCCTGTCTCTGCTCCTCCTGGCTCCGAAGGGGGCCCAGCACCAGCGCCGGCTCGCTCTCGATGGATGATCTGATCGAGAGGATGGTGGGGGGACATTTACAGACTGATGCACAGCAGCTTATATTACCTCAGGCTTAGAGGGCTGCTGAAAGTGAGCTCAGCCATAATGACACTTACTTGATGGTGACTGTGACGTCTAGGATCTTGTCGGTGGTGATGAGCCCGGTCATGTGATGCCGCACTGCAGTGAGAGTCAGGATACTGGGGGCCGAGCTGTTGGACACAGAATAACAACCATCGTTTGGTTGAATTGTTCAGCGGGAACCGATGAATTGTTTAAAAGCTGGAGTGCGGGACTTTTTGACCCCTCCTCCGTTCTGACAGTGAGAGTAATAACAAAAACACTGTCGACACATAGCAGTAGCCTACTCCATCGCTACTGTTACGGCTGTAAAATGGTGGATAAATTAATCTGAGTGTCACACAACCCCAGCGACAGAGATAAATGGAAACACCATCTCATTAGTTCATACTTACGTATCATAGGTGTAGAAGTCTTGCTCGAACTGGTGGCAGGAGCGAGGGGTGACTTTGTAAACACCTGGACAAGCCATATTAGATGATTAATTACTTTGCTCTAGTTTTATATTTAGGTAATCTTGACACAGACCTCTTTGCTCAAAACACTGTTCTAACTATGCACAAGGGAGCAGCTGGTACACTGATATTTTTTGTTTTCTACATATGTTAATTCACACTATGTTTAGCTAATGAGAGGTCAGGAGAATGAACCTCACCAGGCTTGGAGAGGCAGAAGCGGTTGACTCCCTTAGAGAGGTTGTACACGCCGACATTCTCAGGTTTGCTGCCATCTTGGAAGAACTCCTGCTCAGGAATAAACATTCAGTTATGTTTAACTACTAACTACAGCAACATACACCTAAAGCTACTGGAGGGAGTTACTGGTTACTGACCAGAGTGATGGCATGGGAGAGGGAGCAGCGCAGGATGTATCCAATCTGTCTGAACTCCACTCCCAAGACGTCAGAGTCCAGAACCTCCACTTCCATGGACTTGTGTTTCCAGCACCACTCCTCATGAGAAATGCTCACTGATGGATGTTAAAGATGGGAGGAAATCATAAATAATTAACAGACTTAAACTCAAAGTCACAGAAAAACAGAAAAGTGACAGATGGATGCCAAGCGTTGCAGAAGCCTAGAAGGAAAATTCTCAGATGCTTTGATCAGTTAGGATCAGGCCTTTCTCGCCAAAAGGATCTTATGATAATCTGATCTTTCAACAAATGCTAAAGAAAGTAAACTTCTTGCACTACTCTGGCCTGGCAACATTCAAAGCTGTGTCAACATCCCCTAAAGATGCTGTGTGTGCAGTCAGCTCACAGGCACACTAACAGATTGTGTGTATTCAACAGTGAGTGAGATAGATGCAGCGCCAGAAGGTACAGAAACACCGGCTGAATGATGTGTGCTTCCTACAGCCAGTAATTACTAATTGATTTCCCCACAATCATTAGCGAATAATTACTTTGATTTCTGAACAGATTTAGAAACGCACACAGGATGAAGGAATCAGTTTATATAATGTGCTTGCCTTGTCTTCTTCCAGGCAAAACACACATACTTTAGGCTCTAAGAAAAGGTTGAGACACTTCCACAGCTTGCAAAAACTCATGCTCACTTTGTAATTGCTCTAAAAATCGACCCAAAATATTACTAGTGCAATAAAGAATGTTTTAGTTGAGGGCAGTGATTCCTGACCTTTGTATTTCCCGGGAAGAACGTTGTCAAAAGAGAAGCTGAGGATGTCGCTGCTGCCAGAGAGAGCCACTGCTCTTCTCTCTCCTTGCCGACTCACGGGTTGAAGTGTTACTGACAGGTCATCACAGGATGCTAGAAGTCAACAAGAGGCCATGAGATTAATATAGGTCAAAATAAGAACAATAATCCACACAAAGGTGTCAAATGTTTATAGGCTGAAGCTGATTTAGCTCCCCTGCCTTACCCAAATCCTTGTTTCTGTGTTTGTCTAATTTCAGTCAAATACAGTCTGTATAATAGAACTATATATGAGTGTAAATTATCAAGCCTTTACCTACCTAAACAGTAGACCTTCCCCGAGACAGAGGCCATGAATTGGGTGAAAAGTAGGTCTGTGAGGGGCCGGTCCACAAGGGAGACCTCCAGGGCCTGAGGCTGCAGAGCCAGGCCTGCTTTTACCTCCACTTCAGGGAGAGACACCTGAGCACATGGAAGTACAACCAAAGTTATCTTAAGAACTTGTGGAAAGATACATTTTCAACTGTGCTACATTCATGTACAAACTCTGTAGTGGTACAATGATTCTGGACTGTTTCTGTAGTTTCTATAGCTCTGCAATAAAAATGAATAACATACAGTATGTGACTTCTATTTCAGTCTGGATTTTCCATTTAAATGAATTAAGAGCCCATTGAGACAAAACTATAGAAACTTCAGGAAAATCACTATTATAAAATGCTAGATGCTGCTACAGTCGTACCTGGACGCTGTAGTCTCCAGGTTTGGCCTGAAAGCAGAAAGCTCCCTGGGGGTCGGAGTCAACAGTCCGGCCGGAGGTCTTGTCCTGGCCCTGGTGTGTCAGAGTGACCTTGTAGCGACCCTGCTGCTTCATGCCTTCAGGCAGGCGGCTGATGGAGATCTGACCACAAACGCTGAACCTATGTGGGACCAAAAAAAATCACAACTTCATAAAACCCGTTATCAAAGTAGAAAGACCAAACAGACGTCATTTAAAGCTAATTTTTTCTCCCAAAACATGTGTAATTTATATATGTGAAACACATTTCTATAATTATCTCCAGAACATGAAGACAAAGATGCATCTCAGTGTCTTACAAACAAAGCAGAAAAACAAAAAAGCAAAGGCAAAACAGATGCAGCCAAAGCAGGAAGTGGGCAGGCTAGACGTACCCTGCCGTGATGATGTCAGGAAGTTGCGGTGTGTTGGGGGCGATCTTTACTGTGATTGGCTCAAAGAACATGAGCTCCTTATTGACACGGATGGTGTAGGTACCAGCTGTCATGTTCTCCAGCCGGAAAGAACCATCTTCCTTGCTGACGACTGTGAGGACAGAACAGCAAAGCAGAATGCAGTGTGAAAACGTGTACGTAATGAAAACCACTGAATGCACAAATCGAGTGTTTCCACAATGTTCTGGTTGTTTTTATGTGGTTTCTGAAGACACTTGACTGAGAGCTTGGAGTCATCTCGTACCTTTGATCTGGTTGTTGAGGGACACCGTGGCGTCAGGTACACCCTCCCCGTCGACGGTGTTGAGAACTCGACCTGTCACAGAGAAGCCCATGACGCGAAAGATGGGCTACACAAGGAGCAAAAGAAACAGCGTTACATGTCAAAATGTGGTGCTATGCATAAAATGTTCTCATATGTGCAAGATAATGACAAATGTTATAAAAAAAATGTTGAAAAATACAGATGCCATTTGAATCTTTACCTCTAGCTTCAAACTGTTGTGCTCCACCTTGAAATTCATTCTAGAGGGAGCGACATCAAAAGTGATCCTTTCTCCCCTGTAGAACGGCATCTGATACGAGAGTTCACAAAAGCAGAGTTAGAGGCAAAAAATAATTATATTGATATACATGAGAAATGTTTTGGTTTTAAACTTACCACAGTGTATTCTCCACTGGCCAGTGAGGGGAAGAGGAAGGTGCCATCTTCCCTGGACAGAGCACTGCACAGGTAGACCAGGGAGCTGTCCCCAGAATCTGCTCCCTCCACTGGGGATGTGTTGCAGCCACTGACGTCCTGGAAATCAAAACAAACACGTACAAAAATGGAGCGATATAACTTGGTTAAAATCCTGACAAAATGACAATATTCCAGAACGAAAGCTTAATCCTAATTCTGACTTTTTTCAAAAAGGATAGCCATATATGATCATGATCTAGTTTGAGTATTCTGTTCTCTGTTTATGAAAATGTACAATAACGTTGGTTTACCTCTCTCTTGACTGTGGCTGAGTACAGTAGGAAGGTGACCTCTTTCATGGGCTCTCCATCACTGCGGACTTCCCCCGAGACGTCATAGCCTCCGACCACCAGATGGTCGGCAGCCGGGGCATTGGCATTGGAGACGTGCACTGATGTGGTACTCTGTGGGAAGACGGCAAAGGTCACCACATAAGAGAGTCATTAATTATAAACCTGCTAACCTGGCAGGAGTCTTATCAGCTGAGCAACTAGGTGAATAATGAAGTTTTTTCTACACTCATGAGATACAGAATTAAAAAGACCCCTGCAACCCCCGGGATCATGCACTCTCCACTGTTTTAATGACACTACTAAGATGGGAAACTGCGATAATTTGGTACCCAGCAGTGTGTTAATACCTGGGTACGGGTGAGAAAATTATGTCAGACACAGAATCTGACCGAAGTTACAAACCTGCTGATCTCAGGAGGAACATGGTGTAGTCTTTTTCTTTATGGAGAAAAAATTTAATCTTTTTTAATCACATTAGCGTTCTCTGTTTATAATTTGAGCTAAATGAGTATCTACTACTGCATGTGCTTTAAAGGAATCACAGAGAATAAGGAAAGGTTTCAACCATGACAGCAAAGTGATGAAAGCTTTGGTGTTTTATTATTACCACAAGATGCCGGATTCAGAAAATCTCTGACTATACTGTCAATGAGAAAAAACCTTAATTTTTTCTTAAAACACAGAGTTAGTAAATATTTTCCTTAAATGTTACCTGGTGGAAATTTTACAATACATAATTTTCCATTAAGAGACACCAAAGTTTAAAATCAACTACCTAACTAACTGTTCATATACAGTCTGTGCCATACCGCACTCACGTACCCGATGTGCAATATAATGTATATTTGTATGTATTTATATTTTTTTATTTTGTCTCTTTATCTTTCTCTCCTCTCATCTTTTTTTGTTGGAACTATCTATTTTGCACTAATTGGAACTAGAGCTCAAAGAAGCCAAATGTTGCCCGTCTCTGTGTTGCTGTGCATATGACAATAAAATTGAATATCTGAAATTTCCACATCTCAATGAAACCTGAAGTTACCAACCTGTTCCAGACTCCAAGAGGGATGGGAAGCTGTAATGTCGAAATTTCCGGGGAGCACTTTGAAGAAGGTGTACCTGTGTTATGAAGACCACACAAAAGCACAAGGCTTTGAAATTTTAAACGATTAAAGACAGATGTTTATTACAGGGGAAAACCTATATAAACTTTTTTTCAACTGACACATGTAAGCTACTTACTTTCCTCCAGGCTGTGTGACAACACTCTGGAGTTTCTCTTCTGTTCCCGCTGGGCTGAGTTTGACTTCCACTCCTGCGGGGCCCAGGAGATGGCCCTTACTCAGAACCTGAGCAGTGAAAATCAGGAAAGTAAAGCATTACATCAGGGTGAGAGTCTCTATCTGTTGTACACTTTACCACTTTTTCACCAGGCATTTTTTTCCATCAAAAATCTGTTTTTCTTTTTAAATGTTTAATCTCTTTTTGGGTCGGATAAGCTTTTCAAGTCCACAAGAGAAATGTTGTGATTAACAAGGGAGGAAATTCTGAACAAATCTCACCGTTCCTGAGACAGAAAAGCCAGTGAAAACAAAGTTGATGTCTTCCTCTTTTGTACAGATGTCACTGACTCCATCTATATGAAGGTCAACACTGGTAGGCTCTGCCCAAGAAACATAGAATAAAGCATGTGGATTAGGCAGACTTTCTTTCCACTTCCTAGACAACAACTAGCATAATTTAAATTTTTAGTTGGTTAACTGTGGGGATGCAGCTATGACATTCTTACCAAAGCTCCACCCGAGGGGGGGTTCAATCTTCAAAACAAAGTCTCCCTGTGTAGAAGAAACAAATGTATAGATTAAAATCATCATCAGTGAATACAAGAATTAAAAGTACTAGTTAATGACTGCTTCAAATACCTTGTCATATAGAGGGATCATGAAGTAGCCATTGATTGGAGCACAATCAGTTTGATATTTCAAGGAGCCTTGTTTGGTGTATAGTTTAATCTGTGCAGGATAGAGGACACAAACTGATTATTAGACATATTTATAATTCCTAGCACTGAGGTGTTAATGCTGCAATCGTTATGAATATTAAGTCTAAGACCAATTGTCTGAGTTAATTGCATCAGCTGTCATCAACAAACAGACCAGTCTATCAGGGATTTAGTTAATTTCACTAACTGACCAAATGGCTAATCCCATGGAGCCTGTGAATGAGCAGGGATTAGGACTAGTGGCTAGCACCTAACGTCTTCCTAAACAACGCTGACAGGTTTTAGGTTTCGGAATGAGCAGTCAGTGTAATTACAAATATATTGATATAATACAGCAAACATACGATTTTCAGTCAAATGTTACTGCGTACAGAAATCCTCCTAATTAGCAAACTAGCTTTAGCTTTAGTCAACATCGAACTAACACTACATTACTTGAATTACTACTGAATAAATGTCTTCTAGCAACAGAGAGCCAATGTTAAGTTAAAAACAACCTGCTGCTGTATTAATTTCATTCAAACTGTCATCACCAGTCTCCTCCTAAGCTTTAGCTTACTGCGATAAACTGGCTAACTGTTAGCTAGCGGCTAGCAAGCTAGCCGGGAGGTTTGCACTCTCACCTCGATCAGAGAGTAATTGATTTCAACGTCGGATTTCACAAATCCTCCGCATGCCACCACTATGTCATCGGAGGATACAGTAAGGAACTGAGAATACATAATACAGAATAAAACCCAAAGGGCTCGCATGTCTGCCCGGATCGTAATTCTCAACATTTTGGCTGACTATCTGATCTGTCGTTGAGCCGAGCGACAGCACGCTGCCTCCGGTTCCGCACCAGCTGAGCTGCTGTCACCGGCCGAGAAGAGACAACCAGGAGCAGCGACCTCTGCTGGCCTGGAGGTAGTAAACACTTGACATTCATGATGTGAAAAAAACAAGACAAGTGACCAATTTTAATATTCATTTTATTTTCCCTATAAAGGCAGTCACCGCAGTCATATATAAAAACACCACAATAAAATAAAGAGCATTTTCCCAAAATCTAACATTATTAATCGTACTAACAACCATGAATGAATTACAAATGAGTCACAGTAATGGTGGCTTCAGTTTAGTGTTTAGTGTATTAGTTTTTAATTTCCATAATCATGCAACCTAAGAGCAATTCCTAATGATATAAATGTTAGGATTCACACAACGGATGCATTGTGCTGTAAACTAGAACATTGTAAAAGTAAGAAAAGTCTAGTGTTAATACATTTAAAGTGCTTAAAACTCAAAGGTTTTAGTAATGCAAGTCCTTCTCAGAAGGAAAAGATGATAGCACATACAGTGAGGAAAACGCCACAAAAACATCTGACCAGCAAGGCTTATTTTGGTCTAAAATTACTGTATCATTGTGGCTTCTTAACAGTTTTAAAATATTAAGATTGTCACCAAAAGAACACTGAAAAGGCAACACAATAATGTCAGCAGGTCTATAGAGTCCAAAGACTTTTCACAATAAAAAAAAAGAACATTTAAGGTATTAATGCAAACAGTTTAGTTCCATTTAAGTCCAGTCCATTTGTCCAGTGTAGCATCTGTTTATTTTTCCATAATATTCAGCCCTTGCTTCACACATGTGTGGAGGAGACTGGAGGTGGGTGTGCCAGGAACACTCCTTCATCGAAATTGTTGGAGAAGCTGGTGTGGTAGCTGGGGCTGCTTCTGCTGGTGCGGGGCTGAGATTTGGACACAGGGGATCTGACAGCTGAGAGCCTCTGTGCCTGGCACAGCTTCTGGATCAGGAAACGCTTGTCACGGCCCTCCTGAGCAACAAAATGACACACAGATAGTAGATTATAGTTCAGACTATCTTTGATAGTAATTAAAACGATGACCAAGCATCTTCAATGTAAAATGAAGAAAAGAGGCAGAATACAAGTAGCCCTGAAAAAGATTAACTGAAGTCTGGTTGTATTCTTGAGTAGACCCACCATGGCAAGTTGCTCCCTTAGTTGGTTAATAACTCTCTTGTGAGCTCCAGCCAATGCGATCACATAAAACATGGCCAAACTGCAGGGGAAAAATAGAAATAATGCTAAATTACAACCATAGATAGAAAACATCAGCTGTCACCAACAGTTAAATCATCAGTTCTGCAATGATCAGACATGTTGATATACCTAACTGGAACACGTACCATGTAATGACAAAGAAGGAAACAGCAAAAGCCTCTGATGCGAGAGCAAAGAGGAGCGTTTGGACTCCATGGGGTAGCTGGGATACCGTCCTTGGCAGCACCTCCCAGGAGGTGGTGTAATTAACAAATGGTCCACATGCCTGGGAACAGTTTATTCTGTACAAAAAGAGATGAGTGACTGAGATTTTTTTTCAGTCTCCATGTATATTTAACTAACATGTAAATTCATGAGACAAATATTGACCTCTGATGTTCTTACTTCCACTCAGTAAAGCTAACAAAGCTGCAGAGAAGCAGGCATGATATTACCTGAGAGACTAAATTTAACACATAATGTGGTCATTAGCAGCACATTACTCACTGTGCTACACTAACTGTGACAGGCACACATGCCAGAGCCAGGCCTATCAGCAGCACGCCGAGGAAGAAGAAGTTGGAGCTGGAAGCTCTGAATGGACGTGTGGCTGGACGGCAGTTATTCATCAATGATACCTTGAAAACAAGGAGAGGAAAGGTAACAAAAATATCAACACCGCAATAAGGGCTACCAAAAATATTCAAACTGTGAATTATACCAGGGAATTTGTCATTTAGGTGTCTAAACAGACATAAACACACTCAATTTTAAACACTGGCATCACATCCCCATACATACAGTACAATTTTGTGTTTTCTTGAATGCTGACTTTTTTTTTTTTACAAGCCAAGCACAAGAAAACTCCACTTCTGAAAATGCATGTAGGACTAAATCACCTTTTTGATGTAGAAGATGAAGAAGTATTTGATGGTGCAGATGGCAGGCAGCATCGGGCAGTAGAAGGTGCCGATCCAGCATATCGTCTGACCGTAGACAATCTCAAGCACATTCTGAGGAATAGCAAACTCCTGCTGGCCCCACCACTTAGCCAGACCACAGTCACAGTACTTCACTATTAGCCTGAGTAGAAAAAAGGAGCAATGCAAGAAAAGAAAATAATGAGTGGAAAAAAGTATTACATATAATAAAATATCAAAGCATTGCACTCAAGCAAGACTGAAAAAACCCTGTAAAATGTGTTTTGTACATTTTTTTTTTTTTTACTGTAGGAAGGTGAGGACTTACTTTCGGGGAAACTCCACAAAGATGGTGACTGCGACAATGATGATGAAATCAAAGATGGTGAGTTTGTACATTTCCTGACCAACACGGGTCTCCCAACACTGTGGAGAACAGCCGTCAGATTTGAGACATTTACAAAGAGCAAACTGCAACCAGCAGGCCACACACACACAAAAAAATGACTTACAGAGTAAAGCACATGGTTGTAGCCACAGATACAGGATTCCTTTTCACAGTCAGTGATCTGAGACCAGAGAGAGAAGAGCAAAACCCCAATACTGGTCAACCGCATGAAGACACACCTGGAAGGAAGAAATAAAGAACAAAATGAACAGAGTAAATGTGTTAAAGAGAGTGATTCAGCCATTTAGTCTCACTGGCATTCAAGCTATTTAACTTAAGAGGTATAAATAACATATATTTGTTAATGTAATTTTGCCCTTTATGTATTATAATCCTCCTTTTTGTATCATTTTGCACATCACAAACCTCTGTTTGGACACATGTTATTTTCCAGATAGGGTTTGTCTCCTGATGAGAATTTCTTCCAAGTTTAACATCATGAGTGTGTGTGAGTCGTTATTACCTCATGAGAGTGAAGCGGATCTCGAAGGCGGGTGAGTAGTCCTCAAAGTTGATGATAACGGAGAAGAGGAGGGGTGTGATGAAGTTTGCCAAGGTGATAACAATTGAGGGCAGATACTCATGGATGAGATCCACGATGAAATTCTCCTGCGAACCAGCAAAAGCAATATTGAGAGCAATTACCTCACCATAAATAAATCTCCTTTGACACTTATTGATGTCAGCTTTGTCTAAATACACATTTTCCCCAAAACATAAAGATTTCAGGATGTGAACGAATCAGCACAACTTACTTTTAATCAAATACTTTATGAACTTCAGAAACAAAACAGCAGCAGGGTTTTTAGAGTCTGTGTTTTAATTGATGAGGTCAGAGGTAATTTTTTTTTTTTTTTTTAATTCAAAGGTGATTCACAAAGTGTATGAAGGGCATTATAAACAACAGACAATGACAGACAGACAGATGTTTGCAACAGAAAGCACATTTAGCAACATTTCATTACCTTTTTTTTATCCATCTGTGCTTCCTGGGAGAAGATAGTGGCTACATAGATGCTGTAGAAGCAAGCAGCCAGAACACCAATGACAAAAAGGTTGAGGATGAAGCGGATGAGATAAATCCGACACTTCTCTTTGCGGGTGCGATCTGCAATTTTCTGCTTGATCCTCTCCTCCTCCAAATCCGTCTGGGGAGATAAGAATATGCACATTTAAAACGAGGAAGGCAAATGTTCAATGGGAGCATAGTGTTATACATTCATGACAACTCATGTAACTCATTTCTTGACAAAGAATACTACACCGGTCTGAATGACTGAAAGGACATCCTGAGGAAGATACATAAAATATCTTTAGATATATACAAACTACCCGAAAAGAGGTTTATGATCCAGATTAAAATTGGACTTCTCTCAGCATGTAAAAATAGCCTTATCTTACCTTATGACTCCTGGCAAATCCTGCTATATAAACACATCTGGTTTAACAGAAAGATCAACTAACCTTAAGCTCATAGAGCAGACTGCTTCTCTTCAGCTTTACAGCGTTCTCATTGGTGATGCAGAAGTCCCAGCCAGCAAAGATCTTGTTGCAAAAACTCTGGAAGCGGTCCTCATCCTGAACCAGGTTGCGTTTGAATCCTGTGGCAGACCTTGTGGAAAAAAAGCCAAGTTATCAACACAGATCCTTCAAATAAATTGAATCCCTCATGATTTTGCCTTTGCTGTACCTTTTGACAATCCAGACAAGACTTAGAAAGAGGTACGCGACAGTGGCCAGCAGGTAGGCCAGTGGTAAATTATAGGTGGTCATTGGAAAGTGGATTTTGTCCACTTTATAGTAGCCATAGAAAAGATAGGTCTGTTCTAGGAAGCCCTGCGGATAAAGCACAAAAGATGAGTAAGAAAACCATCATGGCAGTTTGTTTCTCCAGAGACCTTTAAAGATAAAGTGCAAGGACTTACTCCGCCGGAGAGCAGGTCGGTGATGTGCTCGTGGAAGATGACAAGACCTCGGCGAGCGCTGCTTGGATACACGCTGCACACGCTACCTGTGGTCAAGCACAGTAAGATATAAGCTTAATTATGGATGTTTAGCATATCTTTTGGCTGAATGCTAGATGTGCTCTAAAACAAACAAGCTTCCTCTGACCATCATTCTGGTTGTAGGTAATATTCCCTGCGACGTGGGGGGCAATGACGATGGGCAACATGACAAAGCTGAACATAATCACGAAGATGATCAAGTTGAGCATGACCAGGAAGCGCAGGAACGAAAAGTAAGACAGGATCCCCGTGCCGAACATCCCTGTCACATGCGAGACAAAGACAACAAAATCAGAATTGGTACATTTTCTGTTAGAGCAGAAGTATGTTTGCTCATTTTGGCCATCCTGAAAAGAAATCAATGAATGTCTCTGAGGCTAAGGATACAGTTTTCTGACTGTCAAGACTATCTCATTATCCCTCTCTCACCCTCTATCAGGTGGATGTGTCCTCTCCAGAGCTGCAGGGAGCTCAGCCATTCTCGGGCATCATCTCTCAGCCTCCTCAGATACCTGCGGGTGCTTTGCCTCCACTGTCGCCAGCTGCTGAGCTCTCGATCATCTTCAAGGCGTTGCGTTCTAGTCATATAAATAGTTTATTATAAATAGCTTAATAAATAGCTTACTAAACTCGTTAAATGCACCTTTTAAAAATAGCCAGGGAATATGTAATCACAGTGTACACTTTAGTTTAATTATCTTATTTAAAGACGATGCTGAGGATACTATAATGTCATTCCTACTTGTCTCTGCGTTTCTCAGCCATGGTCTTGGCTAGTTCTCTGATGGGTCTCTGCTCTGTCTGGTTCTTCTGTTTCTCCTCATTTCTGTTGACTGTGTTCACAGCCCATTTCCCACTACCAGAGGAGCTGAGTCGCGCTCTGGAGCTGCTCCTTCGCTTGGTAGCGCCAGTCGATGACTTCCTGCGGTACAGCAGGGACTGGTAACTGGGAAGCTGGTCCAGCAGTAGGTTACTGGTGACTCTTCCACTACGATCAGTGTAGAACACTTGGAAAAGATGGAAAAATGAGGTTAAGCTATACAGAGATAATGATATGGTGACCATTCATATGATATGGTGATATCACAATCCTGATTTTAACTGCCAAAAGTTGCAATAAGGTTAACTGAGAGTAAAATATATTAATCTTCCACCACCAAACTGTAGTAGATGAATGAATGTAATACAATATTTATTGAGCTTTTCTGTGGAAGCTGCTGATACAGAGAATTTAAGAATGAAAATGCAAAACAACTGCAAAACAAACTTTGAGGCATTATAATTCTGCTAACAGCTATATCGCAGTATATAGGTGTTATACTGTATTTAATACACCGGTCTGAAGCAAGATATGCTTATCTACAACTTCCCCATTCATTTGTAAATATTAAGTTAAATATTAAGTACTTCCATTTCTTATACAAATCATCATCTTATACATTTGCTTGTCATAAAACTGGATTGAAATTGACTTTCCCATAAATACACAGTTATGACTACAGACAAATATAAGAAAGAGGCGTTGTTAAAGAGGTATTTTGTTGCCTTGAATTCTGTATTTTATTCTATAATATTCTGAGAATTCATCCACTTCTTAATATCTTGAGTGAAACAGATGATATTAATGTTATTCAATGTAATGCACGCTGGGCAATATGGCAACTAACTAGATTATATCAGTCTGTGGATGATAATTATTGTAAGAAGAAAAACAAGACAGTGAGTTTACAATTACACACAGCATGCAGCCATATACATTTAGGACGTTTAATTTCACATCATTATTCAGATTTTCCAGTTTTCCAAAAATGTTTTGGATAAATTATTAGTTTGCCGGACAGCATCACATCAGAGCTGCAGTGTTATACTTAAACAATGAAAACATACAGTAAAATATATTGTTTCTTCTGGCTTTCAGTTAACGTGTTGTTTTCGAATGTGAGCAACAAACACTGACAAATTATTTTGTCTGTCTAGTTGAACCACAATGGCTGAAGACGCAGACTCAGCAAACAAACATATCAACAGCGGAGTTTCGACTCGAGAGAAAGACTCATATAAAACCAGACCAAGCCTATATATTCAATGTAACATGTGCCACTCACACCATTTATTGAATCATTAACTAGAAGGACAAAGTTGTTAGCCTGTTGTCAGCGTTTATTAGAGTGAAGTTCGAGGTTAGCATGACTAGCTGGTGTTTCGCTGATGTTGAAGTAAGTTTTTGTTAATGACGTTAACTTACAGACAGCTAAAGACACACATATTGCGTTAACTTCAGGTTTACCTGAGTCGGCTTCCATCGTTCCCTTTTCTGATAAAATAAATATTGTTGGATTTATACGTTAGCTAATTGTTAACCTAGCAGTTTTCCTCGTTTACTGGGACTTGACGCTCCAGTTGTCAGGAAGCCCGCAAGCCTTTCCCAGAAACCACTTCCTGAATCCAGGATCAGCTTCAATGCATAGTTTCTGATTCTGTCATATCCTTTGTCTTTTATATTACTGCTTTTACATGTCAAGATTTAATCACTCGCCTATATAGTTGTGAAAACAAATGAAGTGATTGCAGTAGTGTATGTATCGTATGTAGTTGTTATACTGTGTTTAATACACTGGCCTGGCAGTCATTGGAGTTTTACTAATTTTGTTAACTTTTTTTATTTATTAATTTTTAATTAATTTATAACTTTCCTGTTATTTGTAAATATTAAGTCAAGTATTAAGTACTTCCCTATCTTATACAAGGACACTTAATTTAATCATTGCTTGACATAAAATTGAATTGCAATTGACTTTCCCAATAAAAACAGTTGGTTAGTTAACAAAACTGTATATAAAGTAGGTGAAACTAGCTCCACGTCCGGTTACAATAGTAACATGCAGATTACACACTGATGCTTCAGTATTAATAATGTACTTTATTAATTTTACTTAATATATCAGTCACAGGGTACAATTTTCTGCAAAACAAGTACCTTTACTTTCAATATTTAAAGTAAATTTAGCTAATAATACTTCTGAACTTTTACTTAAGTAGGATTTTTCATACAGGACTTTTACTTGTGATGGAGTATTTTTACATTTAAGTATGGCTACTTTTACTTGTACTTTAAATACCTCTTCCAATGAGAGATTTTCAGAGGCAGTTAATTAAAGGGTATTCCAGTGATATAGCATTGCTCTTGTCAAAAAATACAGCAGAATTTGAGATATCCTGACTTTTGGTCCCTATATGGGTCACACCTCACACACAAAAACACTACATACTGCATTTCCCATATGTCCCTGCTATCTCAAACTCCCAGTTTGTAATGTATGCTTTCTGTTATAACTATGAAATCTCAAGCGAACTTTAGAAAGCTGCCTCCATGGCCACAAAGAATGTGCTTATGCAGATGCTTTCACAGTCAGAGTACTACGATGAGTGAGCTGAATGTCATGTAAAAGCATTAGACTGCCCCCCTAAGGCAAAAAAAGATGAGCAAAAGAAATGAGAAGAAGCATCGCAACTCAAGACAGTGAGTAACGATGCAGAATATATCCAATAAAATGAAGTTGTTTAAAGGCAGTATTCATTATCTGAATTGAATCGACAAAGTTTACCAGTTGCTGGTTTACAGTCAAGTTGGACCATGATTTCTGAAGAATCACAGTGCAAAACAATGAAATTCCTGGTTGAAGTGTTTAACATGTAGTGATGTATGCACATCTATCCTGTGTTAGACCTTGACCAAGAGAATTTTCCTTTATTTACTGAGTTTTGGAATAATGCCCAATTTGTGAGAACACTTCTTTTTATTGCTGTTGTGTAAAATTATGTATTTATTCATTATTGATTTGTTTATCAATCAGTAGATAAGTTCAGTCAATAAGCAGCACCACAGGTCAACCTAGACACAGCATAGACTCTTGGACACCCACCTGATATCCTAATAAGGATGCAAATTGAATTTTAGCCTTTGGGTTTCCTTATTGTTGTCATAATACAAAGCGTTCACATGAAATTTGCGTGGCCTCTTCACAAGCAGTGGACTTTTACCTTTATGGCTTTCACACACTTCCTGGTAGCCAGACAGTCCTTATTTTTATCTCGTTGACGGTGCTTCTTCCCGGGATACTCCCCAGGCTTGCTCTGAACAGACTGCTAGAAAGACTCAGTCATTCTTCAAAATTTTATCAGGACTTACATGTTCTTTTCACAACACAATTACCAGGTAAGCAGGGCTTGATAATAGAGGGGAATATAGTGTTACAAGATTTTTAATTATCTGCACAGTTTGGCATTTCTATGACAGCCTATACTCACTCAAACACTACTTGTAGTCACAGTCTATGAAGTTACTCTTTCTAACTTTCATGGCTGATTAGTCAGTCTGTCATTCTCTGTTAATTGTTAATCAGATTTTCCTATCCTGCTATCCTTTAATGGCTCTGTGTGGGAAACATAAAGCTATGATACTACATGTGGTAGAAACCAAACCTACTGTATGAATTAATGATGAATAGATGAGGATGGGACCAACAGATTAAATTACACATGCTTCACTCTGACAATGTCACTCTGAACACAGCATGCTACTTGGCCTCAACATGCGATGCTTCTTGTTTGAGTTATATTAAATTTGACTTAGCTGGCAACTGAAACCAATATGAAATGAGGGCAAACCCTCTTATCTCACTTGTGATAACTTAAAACACATTACTATAGTCATCTGTGTTTTTGTTCATTCAGTAGAGTGAGTTTTTTTTAAAGTGTGTTGCTGTAACTGGACTTAAACACACATCGATATATTTTAGAAGGACTGCGACAGAGTGAGCTGAAGGATCACTGTCGTCTCCAAAGAAGAGCACAAGGATCAATTTGAAGGATCTCATGTCAAGTTACAGCAACGGAGGATTTTTCAACCCCGCCTACCATGACAGCGAGACTCTGGAAATTGATAGAAGGTTTGTGGTAATATAATAACAAAAAAATGTGTTTTTGTCTTAGAAAGTGCATCACTGCATTATTTATCCAGAAAAAACTGTTTTACCATTTATCAAATAATGTGTTTGAGGGAGCGCTGTGGGTAAGAACAGACTGTTTGTACTTTTAATCAGAGGGCATGTAATGTACTGTAAAAGAACAAACAGGATGTGCTCAAGGAACATTTTGTGGTAAAAACTTTTAAGATCTCAGGACTTTGGAAAGAGGTCAAACTGGAAGTTTCTAAAAGTTTCTGGAAAAAGCAGACTTGCCAAGTCTGAAGTGCCATTTGTCTCTGAAGTTTACTCACCAACATAAGCCTTGCTTCTTTTGTAGAGCATTACATATTCACATGAGAAAAACATCACCCCAATTGCAGTCACATCTATGGCAGCGGTTTCATTACAGATAATAATCGCATTATAATCATAACATGAAATTCCAGCTCCTGTTTTGGGTTGATAACCACAGTCCTCAAATGACCTCAAAGATAAGCAGTTTATCTTTCATCTTTATATTTATGAATTCATTCTCTAGGTCTTCCAGCAAAACCCATCACACTAACCCCTATGCCAGGGAAGATCCAGCCTGGCGGGGTGAGAGAGCAGAGACATATCACTCATCAACAGGTCAGGGCAGCAGTGGTGATGCTGTAGGGAGAGTACCCTGGGGGGGCTGGCAGGAGGAGAGCTGGAGGGGGAGAGAAAGCATCCCCATGGGCCTCCTCTCAACACGCCCGGGGAGTCCTTCATTGCAACATGACCACAGTGAGTGGACCATTTCCATGTGACAAGACTAGATTTAATGTCTCTGTTGAGTCTTAGTATACATTTTGAAGTAAAAGCTACATTGTATGTGGAAAAAAAACCCACCATTATTTTGTTTTGACCACTGACACCACAGCTTTTTTGTGCCTCTCTGTGTTGCTAAGTGACACTGCTACTGATACTTAGACTGTTAACATCTACACAATCTCTTCCTCACTTTTTAAAAAATCTAGATCACAGTGTGTTCCAGATCAACCCTGACTCTCACTATGATAGAACGCTGTCTACTCGACTTCCTTCTGCATCTTCAGGTAATGGTTAAACTATGTTTTCTCCATTGATAATATTTTCTTTTCACAGTCTTTTCAAAGTTTCTGTGCACTCTCATGCTGTTGCCATGGTATCACTAAACACACACAAAGCTGTAAAGTGCATTACAAGACAATAATTAGAGATAAATGTGTCATGTTGACCTCTCGACTTTGCTTATAAATCAACTTAGAAAACTGGGTAATTATTAATGGAGGCTGCACTCAACAACAAATAGAAAGAAAATGAAGGAAGTTGGCAAAGAAAATGAAACAGAGGGAAGGGGATTCTTGGGGAAAATGTTATCTTAATCTGAAGGACATAATCAAGGGTTGTGCACACACAAGAAATCTAAGTGGACATTTGTTGTTGTCAGGCATTGTTGGTCTGTTGGTCGGCCCACTGCTTTGGTCCTGGCTGAAATATTACAAAAACTAGTCAATGGATAGCAAATGAAATTTGGTACAAATATTCATGGTCCCCAGAGGATGTTTCCTTATGACCTTGGTGATCCCCTTTTCCTCTAGCGCCATCAGCAGGTCAAAGTTTTCACTTATGATGTAAAATATCTTACTATCTACTAGACTAATTGGCATAAATGGTGCCCAGAGGATGAATCTTTGTGAGTTTGGTGATCCCCTGGGATTTCCTCTAGCACTGCAATGAGGTTGACATTTGTGCTTTTGAGTATAATGTCTAAACAACTATTGTGTGGATTGTGATGAAATTCAGTTCAGGGATTCATATATCCCCCAGAATGAACTGATATAACTTTTGGTGATCCTATCACTTTCCATAAAGCAGCAACATTTGAAATCGTCACAATTTGATTTATGACCAAATAGCAACAGTAAAACCAATGACATTCTCATCACCCACAGTTTTAATTTGTGTTTAATGTTAATTATCAAATGGTAGCATGTCAACATGCTAAACTAAGATGGTGAACATGGTAAATATGTTGGCATTGTCATTGTGAGCATGTTAGCATGATGATGTTTAGTTCAAAACATTGCTGTACCTATCACAGAGCCTTACAGAGGCTGTGATAACACAATTTAATTACACTGTAATTTGCTTGCTATATTATTAAGCATTACCATACCTGTGAATAACAGTAGTCATACTAGTGTTGCAGTCGGCACCGTAGTCTCTGACAATGTGATGAACTGCAGCACCAACAGCCGTAGTATCATAGTTTTAATATGAAGTAGGATAATGTTACTGGTAGAGTAGCACCCACATGAGCTCATACTGTACATTTCACTGCTATCAACTCTACTTTCAATCAATGTGTATCTACAGTAAGAAATATACACATCTAAAGTTAGGTGCAGTTTTTGAATAGGAAAATATAAAAATACCATCTCTATTAAATTCAAGTGTTGCATTTAAAAACTGTCAACCAATTCTTTTGTTGACTGTCACTGTCTTTCCCATCTGCTCATTGAGTTTACTTTTTAACATCAAGCTCATAGTAAAATCCCTGATTATCTTTTCCGAACACCATAATACTTCCTTCTCCTCTTGTGTTTTCACCCAGGAAACATGACAATGAGGTGGAGGGGGATTGCAATGAGAAGGATGAGCATGTTTCCTACGGCTGATCCTGGCTATTTAGCTTTCACAGAGGATGCCATCAGGAACGAAATGGAAAATGGTAAAGGCCCGTGATGTGTGTCAGCTTATTCCTGTGGATGTGTGCAATGTGAAGTGTGACACCTGATATGCATTCTGGATGGTCGCCGTTGTAAAGATAACAGACAGTGACTGTCTTGTCTTGTCATCTCTTGTGTGACAGAGGAACAGAACCTGGTCAAAGAACTTGTTGCCTTGTCGACACGAGACCGAATCCGGGCCATTCGGGACCTTCCGATGAGCTTTGAAGAGAAGAAACATATCAGGTGGGTTGTGACTGACGTGGTTAAAGGTGATAAGCCTCCTTGTTAGTGTCCTTGTAGATCACTTAGTTAACCATTACACCTTGCTATGAACCATAAAATAAAGATTATGTTTACAAAGACGTGGAGGTATTTAAAGTGGGGCTTTGTGGTGTTGCAATATAGAACACTGGTGGAGGAGTCACATATATGTGAGCAAATATACACACATATACACACTGCTCTGCTCCTGTTTCAAGGTACATTACACAGGAAACTATTAAACTGAAAACAAGTACAAAGGTTTTTCTGCAGACTGCAGTGTTCAGTCATTGTGGCAGATCTTGTAATTCATCAGGAGATTACTGTATGCACTTTTAGGGCAAATGTCATTATCACACCAAATTATGTTTTAAATTACCTTTGCAGGAGCCAAGTGCTGGCATTTAAGTCTTCCAAGCAGTCTCGCCGGTTCACATGTTTTGCTGATTGCTCTGAGAATCTGTCACTGGTGAGTCTCTCATCAATTATAAAAGACCTCATTTTGAGTTTAGCCATCTGATTCATAACTTGTGGTTGTGTAATACTGACAGTACGTGTACTCCTGTACTCTCAGTCTCTCCGCAGATGCGGTTACAGCATAAGTTCAGCTAGACAGGCCCTGGAGCTGTGGCAAGGCGTCATGAAAGAGATTGGTGGCAAGTTTGGCACCAGTGTCCTCTCTTATTTTCTGTTCCTCAAGTGGTTGCTCATGTTCAACATTTTCTCCTTCCTGGTCAACTTTGGCTTTATCACCATCCCGGTCCTTGTTTACAACCCCTCACCCAACATTCCTCCAAATGTGAGCTTCACAGGACTGGAGATACTGACTGGAGCTGTAAGTGCAAGCTCATTTCAAACCACATACTTGACATGAAAGAGTCGCTCTTAGAGACGCACCCACAAATAGTTATCACCCGTCTCTGCAGTTCCCCTCAGCTCTACATAGCATTTTAGCCTCTTTCAACTCATTGTTTTGGTTTAACGGCCCGCAACTTCATTGTTTTTGGCTCTCACCGCTCTCATTAGTGTCACTTCAAGGCGCAGGTCGCAACTCTTTTAAGCAAAAAAGCTCTGATAAACACTCTTATAGCTTGGTATTCTGCCGATTATGTGGCCAAAAATATCAATATGGATTAATATAGGTTCATTTAATATTTTATTGAACTTGAACTCCTCTCTGCACCGAGTTGATGAGAGCAGCATAATCAAATCTTTGTCACTGCATAGTAAATGTGTTTTGGTTTTTCCAGGGTTACTTCAGCTACACTGTCATGTACTACGGTGGCTACAGCAATGAAACCCTTGCGGGCCTGGTGGAGTATAACATGCAGCTGGGCTATTTCTTCACCATTGCAGTCTACATGGTGCTGTGTGGAATTGCACTTATCTTCAGGTTAGTCCTCTGGATAACTTGTGGAATTGCTCTGATTACATTTAATATAGATCAATATTTGGGGGTTATTCTACATGAATACATCCTACATTTATTGTACATTCGTCTGAATTTACCCAACCATCTCTATCCTCATGCAGCATGGCAAGATCATTCAGGAAAAACTATGTGCTTGCGGATCAATCCTCAAACAGTGCGTGGCAGCTTTTGTGCAGCTGGGATTTCAGTATAACCAATGAGAGAGCAGTGAGACAGCGCAAGAACAATCTCCGTGTCCAACTAAAGGTAAAAGCTCAAACAACACAATGTTTAAAACCCACTCAATCAAGACAGGAAGTCAGGAAAGAGAAGTCTGTTTTTGCCACCATAAAAAGAGGAAGAGTTCTTATTCTCCCTACAACACTGTATAGTCACAACATTTCTAAAGGATGGCGTGTATAGTTACATTTTAGAAATCTTGGGAGGATATCATCACAATAAGCTTTCAGAAGTTAATTCCTTTTTTAGGACACATCACACGTCTCATTATTTTTCATTGCCACGTTTGTCCTCTTACCATCTTTCCAGGAGTCTTTGTCAGAGAAGGCCCAGGGGGAGTTACTAACCCTCTCTGAAAAGCTGAAGCACTTTGGGATTTATCTGGGCTCGTGGCTCCTCTCCACCGGCCTGGCTCTTGGTTGTGGAGCCAGCATCTACTACCTCTGCCAATATGAACAGCAGGTACACAAATTCAAATTAAGATGAAATAATGAGACTCATAGCAAAATGTTGGAGTGATTGTTTTTTTTTTTGATGGATAGAGACTACAGAGGGCAGGAAAAGTGGGTAGCCCACATCCCTATAAAGGTTTCTTCTCCATCTGGAAAATGCAACTCTTGTTCCTTTAAGAACTAAAGGAGAAAAATTCCCCTTACTTGCACAGCTGCATATCCTTTTAGGAATAGAGATACATATACAGTATGATAATGCTTTATGGCATGTAATGGATTGGGTCTTTAAAGTCATGCTCCATAAGTTTACAACCTACTGACAGTAATGTGTCAAGTCATTTACTGACAGCACAGAACTTGATTCATTTCATTGCACATATTGTTAGTCGTTGAGCTCTATCTTGTTGTGACCTCAATCTGTTATCTTTACAGCAGACAAAGGATGCTGCCAACTGGTCTCTGCTTCAGGAGGCAGAGACTCTCCTGGTTCCCTTTGTGGTGTCTCTGATTAACCTGGTTGTCCCGCTCTTCTACTCCCTCTTCAACAAGTTTGAGCACTACTCCAGCCAGCGCAGACAGATCTACGCTCTGGTACTCAGGTTAGATAGCAGCGGTTTTAGTTTTTTATCAAGGAGGGAGCATACAGTGCATGAGTTAAAGGGCTTTCTTGAGGAGAGTTAGATGAGAAAATCTCTGTCTTATCTATCCGTTCAATGGAGCCAATGGCCGATTAGCTTAGCTTAGCACAAAGACTGGAAACAGAGGGAAACAGCTTGCCTGGCTCTGTCCAAAGGTAACCAAATTCAACCTACAAGCAACTCCAATTTGAACATGTTATATCGTTTAATCGGTACACACACTTGAAGCATCAAAACAACAATTTGTGATTCTTTTACACAGGGTTAGGTG
The DNA here is from genome assembly GCF_914725855.1 of Thunnus albacares. Lineage (NCBI taxonomy): Eukaryota > Metazoa > Chordata > Actinopteri > Scombriformes > Scombridae > Thunnus > Thunnus albacares. The sequence continues at coordinate 8,905,186 of NC_058108.1, read as the reverse complement.
CAGGGCTTTTTCTTGGTCAGGTGCAGTGGCTTCCTTGAGTCCTGTCATCTCCATGAGTTTGCCAGGTAATCAGTGGAGACTCCAGGAAGTCACTGCACCTGGTCTGGGGTTTTTTGTTTCCTAGCTAGGCCAGCTGTTTTCCCCTGTTTCTAGTCTTTATGCTAAGCCTTTATGCTCCGGCCTCCAGCTTCATATTGAATGGACAGATATGAGAGTGGTATAAATCTTCTCATTTAACTCGATGAGAGAGCAAATTTCCCAAAATCTCAAACTAACAGCATGATTGAAATGTGTTTTTATCTTTTCCCACTTACAGAAATGTGATACTCAAGATGGCCATTCTGGGTGTCTTGTGTTATTACTGGATGAATGTGGTTGCTAAGAAGTTTTCGGTATGTGTGACAGGAATTAACTGTTTATCGCCATTTTCAAATACACCAGTATCAGTTTCACTATATAAGCCTTTGTTCACTCATCTAATTTGTTTCGTACAGTGTTGGGAGTCCATTGTAGGACAGGCTTTGTACCGTCTGGTTTTTGTTGACTTCTTGTTTCTGATGTTGGGATCCTTCTTTGGAGAGTTTCTCAGCAAGTGAGTGACATGGTTCCAGTTTATGAAATTATTTTCTTCTTTGTAAATATAAAAATGTGGAAAATTAGCTACGGATGTAAATCATATTCATCATTGATGTATTACAGTGTGATTGGGACCAGATTTCTATCACGTCTGGGGGTTCCAGAGTTTGACGTCGCCAGAAATGTCCTTGAACTCATCTATGCACAGACTCTGGCCTGGTAAGAACAATAATTTGACACATTAATGGCTCAGGACTTATATTTTCTATCCCGATGTCAGCGCTAATTTCCTATTAAAAATTCTTGTATCCTCTATTTTCTCTCCATAGGATTGGAATCTACTTCTCTCCTCTTCTACCTGCTATCCAGATTCTCAAGTTTTTCATTGTGTTTTACCTGAAAAAGGTAAATATTATGTTCACAAGGTTTGGAGGTCCTGGTGACTGTAAACTGACCTACCATGGTGATACACGGCCATAGGCAGATACAATGGTATCGTTACCTGAGCTGCTCTATATACTCTTTAGGCTCATGTTACTGTATTTGTGCAGCTGGGTCAATAATTAATTAAAATCCCTTCATCACATTGACCGTTTGCTTTATTTTGAGCAATGGAAAAGTCAGGCAGGGTTTGGGATTTGTGGAATAAAACTAGTGGTTGCATTGTTAGGCAAGATCAATCCCAGAAGTAAATGACTTCAGTATGATTGGTAATTTGACCCAGGCTGGATCTGGTGTTGCTGAATGTTTTATGAACATGCTGAATGACCTTTGAAGCAATGCTGTTCAAAGCTCTGATGAGATCGTCATGTTTTCTAATGTGGAGTGAAATGGATGTGATGTTTAGGATGTAATGAGCTTGTGGTTTAATATGAGATTGATGAATAAAAAATAGTGTTTGTGTTATATGTGTCTGTGCACCTTCCCAGGTCAGCCTGACCCAGAATTGCCAGCCTCCGCGGCGGTCAGGCAGGGCAGCTCAAATGCAAACCATCTTCATCGCCCTCCTCTTCTTCCCTTTCTTTGTGGGAGCCCTGTCCATGGTTGCATACACTGCCTGGAGGTATGTGGACATGGTCTATTTTGACCATTATAAAAACCTTTATCTCACATTAACAGCTTGGAGTTTAAAAAAAAAAAAAAATCATTCATTTTTTAACAAAATTGTCACAAAAACCCAACAATCCCACACTGAAACACAGTCTAGATTCTCAATTAATGAACAAATTCTGTCTGTAATGTTAGGCTTGTTACCAAAGCAAACCTCAATCTTGTTTTCTCCACCCTGTCCTGCTCTGAAGCCTGACTCCCTCCAAGCGGTGTGGTCCTTTTCGGGGACTCAACAGTACCTTCAGTGTAGTTGGAGTCTGGATAGACGATCTGGAAGAGATCCCTGGTTCTCAGTGGGTGGTCTGGATCTACCAAAATGTCATCAGAAGTGAAATCTTCTACTTCCTTGTCACGCTCGTCATACTGTAAGTGCATGGTCTAAGTGCAAGGTGTATGTATGTTGTGTGTGTGTGATATTATGTGTTTAAATCCAGTTGTGAATCATTTTTTTCACACAAGCAGATCACAAGCAGAAGACCTTTATGTGTTTTGCATTTGCAGAGCAACAACTAAGTCTAATTTGAATCTAAATGTACAATTGTAAAAATATACAATATAATATAATTGATTATAATTGAAGGTGTTCATTTGTGTGGTGGGAACTCTCAATCAACAAAATGGACAGTTAGTTGTGTTGTGTATATAACACTGTGATAGCCTCGTGTTATATCCGAAGCAGTAAACCCTCCAGGTGACTGATTTTAAAAAAAGCTTTGTTAGATCATGAAGCAGTCTGTGAATCACATGAGTGAATGAATCAAGCAGAGTAACCATGGTGTTCAATGCAGCAGCATAAAAACAGGATAACACCAAGCAGCCACAATGTTGCAAGGATTTTATTGACATTGACTTGATTATTAAAACATCGAGGTGATGGAGACTGGAACACTGCCCCCATGCATGTCTGTCTTTCTGTTGTTATGCAAATTGTTTTTTCAGTAACAATATGAAAGTCTGCCTTCCTTTTACCTGTTCCTCTGTTGACTGTCATGTTTTCTTTCTCAGAGTCTTCATATACATCTTCTGGCAAGTCACTCAGGGCCGCAAAGAGCTTATTGGTCTTCTGAGACAACAGATTGTTAATGTGAGTGTGGTTGAAAAAACTGCTCTTGCTCTCATCTTCTTTTCCTTTGGGAATTGGTATGCCTGTTTGAACTCAGTTGCAATTGTTTTATTAGTAATACTTGTTTTTTATTTCCTTCTTTGTCTCCTTCTGTTTTTCTAACCAGGAGGGGAAAGACAAGTCCTTCTTGTTAGACAAGCTGCAGAACCTCCAGAAAACTAACCCTAATAAAAAACCCAAACCAAAGAATCAAAAAAAGGTTTGTTTTGAAAATTCTTCCATGCTAACCTTTCCTCCTGAGATTCGTTATCAACCCTCAAGCAATTTTTCTTTTGTTCTCAGCACACTAAACGGCGTTCAGATGACCACTCATCTGGGGGTCAGTCCACCTCAAACGCCATGGTTCAGACTTTACTTGCTCGCCAGCGGCTTGAAGAGGAAGAGGAGAGGCACAGCGCTGGCGGAGTGCCCGTTCCCTCAGACATCTCCACCTCCAGTGCTCTGATGCAGGCCATGTTGGCACGTCAGAGAGCTGATACACAGGATGGAGATTTATACCAGATGCCTGATAAATACCAGACATCCTCCAGCGCCCTCGCACAGGCCATGCAAGCGAGGCAGAGGGCTGAGGATCATGTGAGGGATGAGTACTACAGTACAGAAGATTTTTCTGAAAACCCTGTCAATAGATCCAGCGCTGTAACACAGGCCATGCAAGCCAGACAAAGAGCAGAGGAGGATGCAGCATATAATGTAGATGATCAACCATCTTCAGTGTCTAGTGCTATGATGCAAGTCATGCAAGCCAGGCAGAGAGCAGAGGAAGAGGAAAGGATTCAGCAAGTCCCTGCTGCCCCACAAAATCCAGCTCCCTCAGGTTCCAGCGCTCTCATACAGGCCATGTTGGCGCGGCAGCAGGCCCAGAATGAGTATGATGATGGATACTGAACAAACTCATCTGACTTTATCATAACCAGAGTTGAAAAGAGCAAGAAAATAGCTTTTTATGCAGCTGACCTAAATGAGTCTTATCAGGATGTGATTTGTGTTCATAAAAAGTGCAAAATTAAAAGGATTCCTGCAAAAGAACAAAAAACTTAAAGCAGGTCTACTGTATGTGAAAGTGCAGGTTCACCTATTTATGCACCTTTTTTTTAGGAGTATATTTTAATTATATATTTATATGAAAATTGTATGACAAATAATCACTTTAACAAATACACACGAGGCCTGTTCTTGTGCCATTACATGTAATTTGTGTATCACAAACATAAGTTATTCATATTGTATATATTCTCTTTGAAATGTAGATGAACAAAAATAAAAGAAAAGCAAAAATAAATGAATTACTGTCCCCTGCATATTACACTGTAAAAATGGATGTAAAAAACACAATATGAATGCCAAAATAAGCCAGTGACAACAAAGAAAATGCTAAAATACAGCCACCAGAATGGATAGTGGTCTTACAATTAACACAACACTGCCCTCTTTAGGTATTACATGGCCAATGCCTCAGTAGGCAATGACTTTTACATGAGTATTTATTGTCTTCCAATCAAAGCAGAAAAAACATCAAATGAAAATTACAAACAATTTTAAATTCTTCACATTCTGGCATGATGTGATACTAAACTGACTGTTTATTCTTTCAATGGACCTTTATGGGAGAAACAAGCTGCCTCATAACTTTCAGCTCAGTTTATTGTGATATTGGTTCACAATGGTCCAACAAAAGTGTATTCCTCATTTAGGGTTTGTGAGACAATACAACAGTCATCGTGAACATCCAGAAGAACAAATATACACAACCATTCTGTGTACAAAAGTACTGCACACTTACACTCCATAACATATTTACAACATTGCTCTTTATATGTGTAGGCACATGATTCGCAGTATTTGTGGCTTTATTTCATAATGAATGAAAACCAGTTAAACTGTCACCCTGTCTTTGTGATTTGACAATCATTTGCATTGATTTATTGATTGACTGAAACGTGTTTAATAAGGCTATTAGCATCTGAGAGACCCTCATTCTATTTTTAGGTGTTTACCTGACAACATTTTCTTAAATCTACATTGTGGTAAGTTACACAAACAAAGAGAACCCACTTTTTTCCACTTTTTCCAGTTCTCAGCTTGTTTGGTTAGATTTCCCAACTATAACCCCGTGTGACTTGACTAACAACAGCAACAACACACCCACAGGGAGTAAATTCAATTAAGGCAGTGCAGAAATGTATCAAATGGAGCTAACGATGTGGCATGAAATCCTGTTAGGTGTTCAATCCTATAGTAAAACAGCGATGCAACACAAAGCTTCCATCCATCAAGTTGCCACACTGAGAGAAATGCCACCACTTAGTCTCCTGTCCCACTCAGCACTGTTCTTCCCCTAAAGACCCCTGAATGTCACTCAGGTCCAGGGAGTCTGCAGGTATGGGAGTTTTCCTGCCGCTATTTAGGGTCTGGCTGGAATAAACTTCCACAGATTTGGAGATGGAGTGCACAGACTGTTCCCGGAAATATCCGAAAGCCTCCTGCGCGTGCTCCTCCCGGATGCTTTGCTCAAAGGTCTTGCGCTTGTGCCTGAACTCGATGACGGTCTTAGTGTAGGAGTTTAGAGTGGTGACTGACGCACCCATACAGCAGGTGAAGGACGCCCAGGCCATACTGATATGAAACACAGAAAAAAAAGCAATTCAGCACGTGACTCTGTATCACCTCAGCTCTCCTTTTGTGATGAAAAATGATGAGTACTTGTGTAAAGACACAATCCTATTTTTCCCTCAATTTATTTGACACTGTGTTTGCTGAGATTATCACTGCTCCCCTCAACTATGCCGGTTCACATGTGAGATCAGATAATCATATCATCGCCTCGTGTACTTTTCTCTCAGGTTGGTCAATGCTCATGTTGTTCAATGTTGCTCAATGTTGGTCGAGAATTGTTTAGCCTCTGAAATGAATTTCCAGCATTCTGTGCATATTGTAAAGGAGTGAAATATTATCCCCTTATGCAATTCCAATCATGCCTGTATTTAGGGTTTGGACACCAAAGCCTAATCCTGCTATAACATGAGATCCTCAGGCTTTTTCATTACAGACAGTGATGCTGGGGAGAGGTGAGAGCAGAGATACAACCGACTATTTGAGGCTGCTACATGCAAATCCCTTATCTGGTTTTCTAATAGGTGTCAACTCAACCTTATTCGGATGACACTTTAAATAACGCGGCTAATCTGATATTGATGAAAAAAATATGGCTATGATCTTTAAGTTCTGCTGTGTCTCTGTGGAGTCTTACCAGAAGGACCAGCCATAGTCCCAGTTATAAGGCCTCCAGTCAGGTGGACCAAGACTGACGGTGACTTGGAAGACCTGTGTGTACATCACATGAGCCACCATGCCGAGAAGACCTGAAATCGAATACACAGCGTATCATTAATTAGCTCGCTGCATGATGTATGGTTCAAAAACAAAATTCAATTAAAATGTGTCTGCTGCAGGAAGATGATCATTTGTTTCCACAAGTACAGATTCAAAGCCTATTCACGTGCACACACATATACATACATATATGTATACGCTGAGATGACAAAGTCTTGATAGCCTTAAATCCCCATCCGCATAGTATGCATGTTCATTTTGAAATGAAAAACAAATATCCTCTTTAATTTTCTTGGAATTCATTTCGTCAGCCGCTGACAGAGACTTTTCTTAACCTTGTGACTTGTCAAGAAGATTCATTCTATTATTATTACACTCCTACGCCATAGATTTTACATTAAGTCTAGATTTATTGCTCATCATACAGGGGAAAACTGAAGGAATGGCTCTTTGGATTGTGACAGAATTCAATTTTGAGTGAGAGCTTCTTCATTTTCACTTCATCTTTTGAATTAATCTTAAAAGCAAAGGGCTTTGTCTTTAGTTATGTTGCTCTGCTCACTACAAGATGAGATCTATTATGTTGTTGTACCGTATTTAGGAGAGCCTGTTATCAAGAAACATAACCAGTAGTTGAAAATGGAATCACAAATATATTTATAAATAAATAAATAAATATACTTGAATATAGAGCAGGAAATTACAGACAGCAAAAACACTCAGAGCATTTTAGTTAATAACAAATAGACTCAGCCGACCTGAGAGCACAGTGAAGACAGCAGCGAAGGCATTGAGCTTGAGTCCATCAATGACGTTGCTGGAGTGGACGAGCTCTAAACACATGAGACTGAAGCCCACCACCAGCAGAACAATGTACAACATCTCAGAGACCAGTGACAGCCACAGCATCCCTGCAAAACAGGCACATTGGATTAAATCAAATGGAGACAACATTGAAATTTTAGTTCATTATTTGATGTTATATGACAACAATTCCACAGTCAACAATAGCTCAAAAATTGACTTGCATAGTGCTTGTAATTTGGTCAAACCAAGCAACATCATCATATTTGCCATGAAATTTGGTACAGATGCTGCACAAATGATTTGGTGACTTTTCCACTTGCGCCACCATGAGGTTGTGGGTTTTTTTGGGAAATTTCTCAATAACTATTGGATGGATTGCCATGGAAGTTAGTGCAGACATTCACATTCCCCTCAAGATGAATTGTAATAACTTTAGTGATCGCCTGACTTTCCCTCTAGCGCCACCATGAGGTCACAATGTCAATATGTCAAATTTATGACCAGAGAGCTACAAAACTAATGACATTCCCATCATCCCCTGTTGTACTTTGTGTTTAGTGATAATTAGCACGCTGACATGCTAAACTAAGACACTGAACATGGTAAACATTACACCCGCTTCAAATGCCATCATTGTTAGCCTGCTGACGATACCATTTAGCTCAAAGCACAACTATGCATAACTTTTAGTCTTGTTTATACCGAATTGCTGATGATTCGTCTGATATAACTGAATTGAGCTGTGAATAATTTTCTGAAACACTGATGAGTTTTAGACAATGATTTTGATTTAATCTGATATTTAAGTGGTTTCAGAGGCACCTAATCAGGGTTGATGTTAACATGTCAAAATTGTATCAAATACACGCAAAGATCAAACACTGCATTATGTCCAATGAGCCTCTCGTCTCTCGTGCTACTTAGTCATCCTGACATTTCACCCAGTGACATTCAGACGACATTGTCAATACATCTGAAAATCCCAACACTTAACACTAAATGTGTTCAAAATGAAAGTGGGGTTCTTGTTGTTGTGATAGGAGCAGATCAAAGATGACACTGCTGAAGTATTTCCTGTACATGACAACAATGGCCCTGCATAGCTCAGTTATTTCATTTTAAGTTTAAATGTACACATTAGTATATTTCATTTCATTGTTAGGTGTTGAATTCCAGTTTTGGCTTCGAACACAGCAGTGTACCGATACTGTCACCCTGCAAATACTCATTATGAAGACTAGAAATTTGAAAAGGATGATACATTTATCTGGAAGAAAGACCAATGTGTGCTTCTAGCCACTATATTTATTTTGTCAAAGCCATTTCTACGGAAGATTAGTGAGGACGCCTCAACATTACACTATCATAAACTCCATTTACAATAGTTACTCCTCTCCTTTCTCACCGATATTTCAAGTCAAGCCTCAAGACAAAATTACATTTAGAAGGTGCTTTGCAATAACAGCATCAATGTTTGGAGTTATTATTTCCTTTGAAGATTTAACTATAAATTCCCTTATTGGAAGCAAGAGAAGAAAACAATGTTTTGGCCGTGTGACCTTTAAAGTTGACTACGCAGGTTTATATTCAGGTTTGACCTCCTAATGGACACTCACCTTTCTCTGACGCAGGGGCCAAATCAATGAAGCTTCGGCACATCTCACCTGGCAGCACAGCAGAAATAAAATATTGTTATGGTGACGCAGCACAGACGCAGACTCACAGTAATATGAGTAGTTTGTTTGTCGAGGGACACGGAAGAGGACGAGACATTGAAAAGGTCAGGGGGGGGGGGGGCGTTGGGATTAACAAAGAAGACCAACGACAAGTTTACAAGATTGCAAATACATAAATACTCTTATCTATGAACTGATATAGATTTAAATCCTAATCTGTAGTTTATGTACAGGTGTGTTTCACTAGATCAGCTCAGATGCAGTATGACCTCCTGCCATGTGAATGCTCACAGCTTCATAGTTCATAAGTTCAAAAATTGAATAAACAGAATGTTTAAATTGAGGCAAACTGTATGTCAGAGATGCAGCTTTTTGGGGGCGTCTGATTCAGTGTCACCAGATGGTCTGTTGACACTCAACATCTGCTTCTCGTCCTACTGAATTACAGGTACTTTGCACAGAATTACAATCACTGTGATACAGATTTATTAACACTGTAATAACTGCCTTGCTTGTCAAACCATGAACGTATTGTGACACGTAACGAGACCCTGAGTCAATTTAAGACACATATATACATAAAAAGTGACCCTTTACACATCACGGCACTTTCCTGCAGATGTGGTGTTTTCCTTCTGTCATCTGTCGAACCGAGCGCGTCGCTGGATTTGTTGTAAGTGGAACACTTTAATCAGGTAGAAGGGAGAGTGGCAACAGCTGTTTTGTGGAAAAACTCATCAAGGCCCCTGTTAAATAATCCTTATTAACTCAAGCTGTTCCAGCGAAACCCACCCCCCCCCTTGATGAGATAGACATGTGCAAGCAATTCCTACTAGAATAATCTCAATATCTGGGTCATTTCTGTTCTCGTGCATTATAAAAAAATAGTTAGTTAGCACATTTAGCGCAGGCTGATGTCAGAGTGGTGTTTGGGACAACTCTGACATCAGGGAATTTGGGAGATTGATGCCGTAGTAATTCCAGATCTAGTTGCAGTGAGCCAATCACAGAGGAATAATCTGGCCCGATTACACCTTTGACCTCAACTTTTCATGACCCCCCGCCCCTTCTGATGCACACATTGATGCACACAACTCATCTCCCCCCACCAAGCCCCTTGTTATTAAATTACCACTCCAGTATGGATAATTTCCTTTCCCATTTGTCTGAGTGAGGAAATGAAGCTCGCACACTGTTTTCATTTCACTTAAGCTGTAGAGCAATCACATCTGACCCTATCCAGTGCTGTACAGCCACCCACTTAAAGCCCTGAATCTGGAGTGTGAGAGCAACCTTCTCTCCTTGAAAAAAAAACTTCACACTGAAGCTCCCGAGTGCTGCTGTTTGCTCAGCACAGAAAACTGTTGTTTATTATCTATTATTTACTTAGTATCTAAAATTGCATTTGTATCTAAAATTGCATTTGCATGGATATGTCAACATTTTATTTCATATTAAAAAGCAAATTGTTATTAATGGCAGGCAATCATCTGGAAAATATCATGAAATGGAACAACCCAAAAAGTCCATTTGAACTGAGTGATCCATGAAGACAAATGAGGAAATTAAAATGATATATTCATAGAGGTGAACATTTGTTTATTTGGGTTTGTGTTACATAATTCGAAGTGTGAGTCACTGTTTAAGCCGGGTCAGACAATAGTCTGCTGCTGTCTGTGCATAATGTGATGATGATGATTTATTCAGTAACACTCAAAACGAAAGATTTTAAAGATAGAAGGAGTGAAATATGACCCAAAAAATGGGGCAAATGCAGTTTTAGATACTAAATATATAGCAATAAGAGTCCCTTATACATTTATAAGTAAAAGAAAAAAAATTAAATTTAAATTAAAGTCATACACAGCTGTTGAAAAAGTTTTTTCCTGAGTTTTCCTTCATTTTCTCATACTTCATTGGCCATTTCACTGATATAGACTTAAAAGACTCCTCCAATAAACATAACTCAAAAGTTGGAAAAGGTTAAACATCATAACATAACATAACATAACATAACATAACATTACATAACATAACATAACATAACCTTTTCAGGACCCCTAAACTGACACAAATTGGACCATGGACCCCTGTTTGATAAGATTTGTACTTTTAGATGTTTTATGATAGAAAGTGTATGAAACCCATGACCCAAACAATCATACATTCTGTCACTGTGTTACTTATGGATGGAATTGTAGTGAAAATAAATGATTCTCCTTTTTGCTAGGGACTCCCTGGACCAACCTCATGGACCCCTGGTGATCCCCAGACCCCACTTTGAGAATTACTAAGCTAAGACACACATGCACCTAAAAACACACACACATACACAAACACACACACCTTCTCGTCTTACTTTCATCGTGGATGTTCTCCTCACATGAGAACCAGATGCCGGTGTGGAACTGACGGAACAGGAACCTGTCGTCCCCGGTCTCCCAGCTGTACACCACTTTGTTAGGGTCTGTCTCGTTCACTCCGTAGTCTATGCACTGGTGCGTCCGCAGCTTGCTGCACTTCGGCTTGGGTACTCTCTGGGTTCCCACGCACCAGTAGGTCGTTATGAACGCGGTTATGGAGAAAAACAGGGCGAAGAAGTTCAAGCCAACCGACAGAAGGGACCTGCATTTGCGAGTCGTCTTCATTGTCCGTGAGAAGGATGGAGGACCGGAAAGTTCATGGGTGCAAAGAGGAATAGGTGCTAATGACCAAACACGCCAGGTGTGGTAAGGGTCCCATGTGGCACTCCAGTGTTCCCAGAAATCTCCATTGACGCGCAGGATATAGGCAGCATCCTCACACTGAGCCAAGATGTGTGCCAAAGTGTCACATCTCCATCATTAGACCTTTCCTCTCTCACACGCGATGCCCCACGAGTGTCCAGCCTATAGGATGTCACGTTGTCAAAGGATTTGACGCTTGCTTGCAACAAGTGTCGGATTTTCTCATGATGCTCTCTCTACCCCCCTCTGTAGTAGGATCACAGTAGGATGTATCTCCTCCCCCCCATTGCTCACAAACACTTAGTCTAGGCTGCCATGTGTGAGACAAAAGTTAAATTAAACACAGAAATCACTAATAATAAGAGCTCGGCAATATCTGCAGGCAGGTTTTAAAGCTGAATGTCAGAACAGGAAAAAAAAAAAGCTCAATATAGTGACTAAATTAAAGGACGACTCCAGCAATTTGGTATCATATTTTCATAAAGTTTAGGGACTCACAAGAGACAGATTCAAACAAAAATGATGAAACTTGAAGCAGCACGGACCGAGATATCCTGACTTTTTGTCCCTATAGGCTATGTCAAGCTCCAACTGGATCCTACATTTCCCATAATACAACTCGATAGCATTCATTTGAGTCAGAGAAGTGCTCCTTTAACTTCACAATTTTTAAGAGCAACGCCTCAACTAATATAAGTTTCTAAAATAAATCTGAGGCCATTTTCTAGACTGCATGTAATCCCATTTTTAGATCACATTTATCAATAGTGGTTTCACTCTGTTTCTGCTGATATTGCAGTGTTATGTGTGTGAAAGAGTAGCTTGGAAAATGTGGTTTGAATGCCACTAATTGTTTTCTTTAATGTAGAGCTAATGTCTACATTCCTGTTTGTCTTATACTTACACATATGTTTATTCTTGTGCACATGTTGCTCTTGAAAAGATCTCAATGATACATCTTGTTTAAATAAAGGATTAACTAGCTAAAATAATGCAAAGGCTAATTAGGTTAACTTCAGGGACTAAATTCAGGGTCCCCTTTAAAGAATATTGATTTGGGCCACTCTTGATTAATTCAGGGGCTTATACTGTATATTGGTGAATATATGTAACTTTTCAAATTCTGACTTTGATTTTCGCTTTGAGTTCATTCAGTTCAAAAATATGCTCAACAAAAGCACATTTATCTGTCAGTAAAATCAATCAAACATAACAAAAAGCAACTTTATAATTATTCCTTGATAAGTTCCTGACAACAGTTGTGGTTTTTGTAATCCTTGCCTTCCTTTCTGAGAATCAGTTCTGTTTCAGAGAAGTTGAGGTCATGAAGAGGACGATGAGCCCACCCATTGTGCTCTGCACACTGTGAGAAGTACAGATGACTCCACAACACTTGAGCGTCTGCAGTAAATGTCTTCTAATCAGAATTGCGCTGGATCACACAGACAACACAAGCGTTGGCATTTCAAAGACGTTTTCCCATGAGGACTGGGATTCTTGGTGTGAGTACGAGCTAAAAATACAAACCGTTTGAGCTTCTCGGTGTTAAACAGTGTTTACATCCCCGCAGTAAATGAGGCCAGATAGGCCTGACATCTCTGTTACCTCAGCAGCACGCCTTCATCTTCAGCCCTGGAGGCTAAGCTGCACTTCAACATGACTCTGAAAAACTGACAAATCAGGCCAAGATTCTCTACCAAAGTGCCTCAAATATGGCTGAATAAGCTGCTGGTGATATGGCAGTTAATTAGCACCTTGGCACGGTCTTGAACATAAAGGTGATCAAAGGGTAAGAGGCACACATGCTTTTGTAATCACACAAGATTAAATGCCCCAATTCTCCCACTTCAAGTACCACATGCTCTACATTATACATGCTTATAGGCAAAAAAAAAACAAAAATGAAATATGAAGAACTACTTTGATATTGTTGAACATATAAGAATACCGTGGGCTAAGTTATAACTGTGTTAGTAAACCCTACAGGTCTCTAGGCTTCAAAAAGTGCTGTGTGTCCTTAAAACACCCAGTGGCTTTTGCCAACAGCTGACAAGCGTCTTATTTAATATCAGCAGCATATTGTAAGTCAGAACAGTTAGCCACCATCTAATAAACACTGATTATGATGTCCGTGTGGATGGTAATAGGCTGCCTGCTGAGTTTGTGGAAATGACAAGAATTTCATCCTTGCTCAAATAAACACATTTTCAGTCCTTCAGTTTAGTGTGGGGATATGGATGTTCAGCCAAACACATATCCATCAAAGCCTTAAATTAGGGGAATAACGTAGTTTGCAACATTTCAGATGAGGAGGTTCTGCTATGTATCCAGTGATGAGGATACTTAACTATGAATTTCAATAGGCTATTTGTGTGAATCTGGGGTCACATACGACTGTTGTTGCTCACCAACAAAACCTTGAAATGATGTCTGTAGATTTTCATATGCCAACGAAAAAGACTTAAATTATATCAAAATGATAGAAAATGATGCTGGATCATGTTCTCCTTATTGAGAGGTCACAATCTTCAGGCTCTTTGACACGGACTGGTGAACCATTAGCTTATGGTGGTTAATGTTAGCTAGTGTGTGCTTTCTTTACATACTGTAGATATTGCTGTTTAAGTGACTGTTACTGAGTCAGTTTACTGATTTCATGATCCTCTCTTCTTGTGCTATTATTAACTATGTCATAGCATTTACCGTGTTAGATCTTAAGTTGGTATACTAAATTTAATCATGGGGTCGCCATGGCTATGGTGTTCAACAGCTCAACTTTATTGCTTCTTCTTTTACATCTTTTCCATACATTCCCAACATCCACTTGCAATATCATCAGTACATGACACCTGAGTTGTCACATTGTGGTCACAGCGGCCACTGGTCGGCAAAAGTTACATAGTCTTGCTTTAAATAATTGGATTAAGTGCACAGCTTTCCTCACAGTTTGTGTCCCAAACACATCACAGTGTTCTCCTGACTGACCAGATTTTATAGTGATGCTGCATTTAGTTCCTCCCTGGAGATTTGAGGGTGCGTTCTTCTCTTTTCACCTTAAAACACATGATTTCTAACTTGCTTTCACTTGTTGCTCACTTATACTTATGCTATGATCTACTACATACACTGTATTTCCATACAAATTAATTATTCATTGTTAATTTCAACAGAAAATGTCTGTTCAATTGTCTCATATTTTTACTATTTTATTGTATGCATATCACAGTTTACTGCATTAACTTCTGTGAAATGCAAAATTAAGTTTATTATTATTAAACAGGAAGGTCTTTGAGAGCTTAATTTCTTCTTGGGGCGACTATTCGCCCATACTTCTGTGGCCATAAACATTTGACCTTTTCACACACAAATTTTCAATATACAGGCAGACTTCAGTTGTAGCTCCTAGAATTGAAATCACTGAGAGGAACAAAACTACTCTATTTATGGTAGGCATCATCTGACCACAGTATTGTGTCAATCATAGTTATATAAACATGCTATGGCATATTCTATATAGAATACTTACATAAGTTATCTGGGACAGAAGCCAGAATGGATTTCTCTGGCTGATGGACTAGAACTGATCTGTTAGGATTTGATGGGAGATAATAAGATGACACATTTCCTTCCAGCTTTGCCTAAGCCTGGGAATCACATGGACATGAGCATCATGTATGATCACTAAAGAAGAAAAAAAAAAGTGGGCTGAGAGAAATTTTAATGTTCTTTTGTTCCTCTTAAGGACAGCACAGCTGCAGCCTTTGCATGCGTTGAAGGGGTCAAGCATATAGAAATGAAGATTAAAATGAAGACAGCGACATGATTGTTTTTCCTTTATGAGATCATTACAGTACGGCCTCAAATCACACAGCACTGCACCGCTCTACACTGAAACATGGACGGAGCTAAAAGAAGCTTTTGGTATCCATGTCAGAAGAGATTAACAGTCATAGCATTGCATCTTTTCATGTGGCCTTGAATACCTTGGGAGCATATGTGGCTTCAGAGTGCAACATTGTACGACCTAAGCTCTTGATAGACACAGACTTCATTTGTATTTCAGTGGCAACTTCCGCTTAAAGCTGCTAAGAGTAGAATTTGCCTCTTAACAGATAGCCCCAAAGGATTAGTCTTCATAATCTGCAGTTCACTGATCCTCGAAATCATACTGTCTGGGTGCTCGGAAATCAGCTTACAGTGACAGTAGATGGTGTGCAAGTGGTTTTATGATTGAGATTGCGTGTTGTGTGGGTTTTATGTACAGTAGTGACGAATGAGAAAAAGACAGTTGTTTAGGGAGTGTCGTTTCCAATCTCCGCAGAGGATGTGTCACCTAGTGTTGTAGCAACATGCTGTGTGCCAGTCTCTCGCATGCCATCTTTCAAGCCTGCTGTAGTAGGACAGTAAGGCCTTCTGGTCTCTCTGCTGGACACAATGTGTTGCACAGTAGAATCAAACACATGCCTGGTGCATGAAACAAGCTTCCGTGGTCTGCTGTGACGGCGATTTGATGAACCTTGTACGCCACTTAGAGTAACGAGGACAAAAGTTTTGACTTTGTTTTGTCAGTGCGAACACATCTGACCCATGGATTCACTTGCTGAGCTCACTATTAATCAACAGAAAGGACTTATGTCTATGTATGCATCACAAACTGATTCTCATCATTCTAATGTACGGTGGCCTAAATGTGCCTTGTTAAAAAAAAAAAAAAGATGCTCATATGAAGACAGACAACATAGGCAGAATGCGTTTTCGTGCCAACAGGCCTTTATGTGGATAGCATTAAGAATCCAGACAGGATCTAAATCAAACAACTGTCCCTTTTATACAGCCGTACAGTATATTAAAGTTTGATTACAAAGACACTTAGGCAGTCCTTGGGTGCAAAATACCAGATGGTGAACAAGACGGGATGAGTGGACTAAACTATAGAGCGCCCTATGAAGTTAAAATAAATCTAAATGTTCGTCATTGAAAACAGTCATCAAATGTCTCACTTGAGTCGATGAGATTGACTTCAATTCCTCAGAACATTAATCCTTGTCATTCAGAGGGAATTTTCTTGGAAAACACTTAAGGTAATCCATGTTGGATCGTTTTTTTTTTTTTCTTGTCACTTTCAAATATACTGTGATTAACAAGCAGTCAGTGTGAAGACTGATTCGCCCTGTCCACATTCCTTGACCAGCGTTAGAGGTACCGTTATAATTTATTAATTCTAGACACGTCATCTTTAGCTATAGACAAAGCAAACATATATATGCGTCCTATTAAACAGCACTTTCAACCGAGTGTGTTGCAGTGGATACACGTTTTAGGACAAACAGTGAGAGAACAAACAAATTAATTAGTACTCTAATCATTCTGCATGTCAGAGGTCGTAAAATAGAAAACAGAGAATTTGATATTGCTTGGTTGAAGACAGTCTGGTTCTGGAGTACTGGAGCCGTTTCTTATAAATAACAAGTTAATGAAAATGAGTAGAAATGTCACTTGTTTTCTTTCATTAATACAGGAATGTGCAGTTTCCCCCTTGTTCTGTTCCTTTCATATCATGGAAATGTCACATGTGATTCAAGACAGAGCACAGTAAAAATCAAGCAAGCACATACAGTAGACTCTCCGGGTTTGGCTCCTTTACAAAAACAGGGGAAATGTTAATGGATCCCTATAGCAGAACAGGAATGTTGTATCACTCCTTCTTCTTCTTCTTCTTATGTTCTCCCCATTTTGTGGATATCTATGCAGAGCTGGACACAGCCAGTTTCTTCAAGTGGTCCATGAAGACCTGCAGGCTGACGTCATCTGTAAGGATCGGGGCTCCTGTCTCCTACAGTCGCACAGGCAAAAAGGGAGGGACAAAAATAGTGGTTGAGTGTTTTACTCTTCCTTTCAAACAGATCCTTCATGGCATAACTCTGATCAATTTAATAACCAAATGCATTTATCAATAAGATTAGTTTATGTAAAGACTCAGATAATCTCATTCTCAGGCTGTTGTAGATATATATTCACAATGTTTGTATACAGCAGGTTATGGTTCAGCTCTTACTTGACTTGGGAAATAAGAGATTAATGCTATTTTCAGCTTTCAATCTTCCCCACTTAGACTCAGAGGTCAGCTAATCCAAGACCTGTGTTTGCTGACAGTGTAACATTAAATCTTCTGAGTTGTCACTGCAGATTGTTTTTCACTCAGGCTGCAGACCTCCAGGGATTTTTGGAGGAGGAAATGACACATTTTGGAAACTTTTCAGAAATTGTGTCATAGTTACTTATGTTTATGAATGCGGAATAAACTGTCAGGGGGCTGCGCATGACATCATCTCATTTAAAATGAATGTGAATGTATATGCTCTCACATTTGAGAGCTGAAGAAGCTGAAGAAGCACATACACACACACAAAAAAACCCCTGAAAGAATTAATAGAGATGCCATTTTTAAAAACCATAGTCTATTTCCATTTTGCTTTTAGAAGACTAATTATTCACTCAGTCCATTTTAAAACATAGAAAGTGTACCACAAAAAAAAAAAAAAAGTACATTGTAGCTTATAATACAGTACCTGTCCCCAGGCGTAGAGGTTGTTGTGGGTCTGTGAGGGGTTGACTTTTGAGAGCAGGAAGCGAGCCTGTGAGCCTCCATGCTCTGTGTCGATGTAGCGTGGCATGGGGAAGCGAGTCTGTAGGATCTCCTGGGCGTCATCCAGTGGAGCTTGCAGGAGCTGTTTGAAGTTCTCATACTCTGCCATTTCCTGGTAGCCTGCCTTTCGCCACTGAGCTATGGTCTGTGAGGAAAATGGCAGAATTAAGTTATGTCTGCTGTTTAGTCTCAAGAAAGAAATTACGGAGACAACAGATATACAGATTTTTGGAGCTGAAATGGAGATAAATCAAATCTTGTGAAATGAACAGACGCTTTGTTGGTTAGTCTGTGGTCTGCTCACTCACCTCTCCATGGTAGATAACCAGCTGGAAGAAAGTGTCCATCAGCAGGATCCGATCTGGCAGGATACTGCTGCTGTCCAGGAGCACAGGCTATGAAGAAAAGATACACACAGGAAACGGTTTAGAATACAAAAACTGACAGACATTTCATATAAAAAGACATTTAGAGAAAGCTTCTAGGACAGGCCAGATGCTCTGCGACCAGTGGGATACATAGAACACTAATGATGGTGTTGAGGGTGTGAGGCTGACCTCTGGTGGCCCGTGGAAGGAGTATGAGTAGAGGATGGGCTGGATCATGATCAGGGACTGGGTCAGGTCCTGCCTGACAAAGTGATGCCTGTAATAGGACGACTCATCTGGACTGTTGTTGAACACCTGCAGGAAGGGCGACCGCCTCAGGTGGAACATAAACTGCAGGTGGAGGAGAGAGGAATTAGGTCCCGGGAACATCAAATTAATAAAGACTGTGTAATTCAATTGATTATTTATTTACACATTCATAAAGTAGTAGAGGTTTACCTGTGGGTAAAGCGACAGAGACTCTGACAGTTTGAAAGATGTAGGATCGTCTTTATTGAACTGGCCGAACTTCTGACACTGAAAGTGAGGCAGACAAAACATTGTTTAAACACTAAATGTGCCAGAGAATAACCTTTTTATATAACCTAGCACATCATAGGATTACCACAACACGCTATTTATAGTCCACATTCCAAACAAATCCAACGACGCATTGTTCTTTGCGTCACAAAGAGCAGGTGGTGCAGTTAGTTTTGGGGGCGTGCCACTCACCAGGCGGATAAGCTGCCTGTCAAGCCAACGCAGGACATCCGGTCCCTCCTCCGACTCCGCTCTGAAGACTCCCAGGCGAGCCATGAGCACGGCGGCCGCCTCTTGGTCGAATGACGACTCGATGTGCTGAATTTGGGACTGTGCGTCTGCCCAGCTTGAATAGGGAGGAGGGAAGCGAGAGAGAAGAAAGCAGGTGAATATGGGTGTGGTGTGAATGACGCACATGCACAAAGGTCTCTGAAGGCTTCGTCTCAAATTGCAGGAATGTAAACATCCTTTTGTTTGGCTGATATTGATTCAAGCTGTCACTTTCTACACTACACTCAGCAGCAAAATTAACTAGCTTGTGAGCAATAATATGCGATGTTGACCTAGAATAAAGTACAATTTTAAGTGCAGTCTTGTCTGTAATAAATCACTGTAAACTATATTTGTGAAACATAAAACCAGTCTTACTTCCTGGCGATGGTGGTGACCCGTATCCTCCTCTGTGTGTTGGAGTGCTGGTACTGGGTTACGAACTGG
Organism: Thunnus albacares; assembly: GCF_914725855.1. NCBI lineage: Eukaryota > Metazoa > Chordata > Actinopteri > Scombriformes > Scombridae > Thunnus > Thunnus albacares. Next base: position 8,885,564 of record NC_058108.1, on the reverse strand, counting down.
ATTGCCCCTCGGCCGCCCTGAGGGACTGGTGCGTTGTGCTACACACACAAAAACAGAAGAGACAGTGAGATGTTCATCGCCTTCTTATTCCCTCTCTTTGCACTGACAAAAGGCCTTCTACTACAAGCAAGAAACCACATACAAAGCCATTGTTTGAAGACTTTTCGCTAAACAAACCCACCATCACAACTATTCACTCCTTGATGTGATTAGCTGTACTTAACCTCTTAACTTAACTTACTCAACCTACAGTAATCCCGTCATTTTTTTTTTTTTTTACCTGATTCACCACTTCAAAATAAATGGCCAAAGTGGTGGAGGGGTTGATACTGCACACTTTCCACTGGCTTGTGCCGCCGATACCCATCTCCTACACAAAACAGAGAATACATTATGGTGAATGCCAGTAAAGAACAGCTCTCAGATGACCTATTGTGTGAACGAAGGAATCTGAATGTCCCAGTTTCGGGGACAATGACTCACATTCTCTGAAACACAGGGACCCTTGGAGTTGAGTGAAACACAAGGTCCGATGGTCCCGCACACCTTCAGCTCCCTTGATGTCTACACAGACAGAAAGAGAGATATTAATTCAACTTTTGTGAGGTAGGTATAAATCTGTCCTGTGCTCTGATATGGATGATTGTGGAATTTTAGAAATTCGTGTATGTATAAATGACTACAATCACTTCTTTACCTTGACCTCCAGGACGCCTCCGAAGGCCATGCGGAAGTCTCCGTTGTAGTCTTTGTTGAAGACTCTCTGGAAGGTTTGTTTGAACAGAGAGGTGTTGAAGGAGTCTCCCATCACTATGTGGCCCCTGAAAATACAGCACAACAAATCATTAAGATTCTAAACTATCCTTTAAGAATTGCATATCCATAATACTTAGACAAATATGATGCCCACACCCTGAACTGTTTTAATAGTAAGTGCTGACGTACCCAGTGAGATTAGATAAGCACTTCATCTCCAGCAGTCCGGTCTGGTCTAGAGCACAGGCGTAGATGTCAATGCAGTGGCCGTTTACTGCTGAACGGTTGGCCATGGCTTCGTAGTACTGTGTCATGCAAAAACATGAAACAACAGCTTTATAACAGTGAAAATATACTCAGTACACTTTAAGAAACTGATATGAATTTAATAAAGTCTTTTTTTTTTTTGTACTGTTGCAAATGCCAAGATTTGTATGAGAGGATTCATGCATTTGTTCACCTTGGTGGCTTTCTTCAGGTGGCGAGCGTTATCCTTCTGGATGTCATGCCAGGAGCGGATGGGAGTTTTCAGTTCATCACCCACCACCATGCCTGGGCCCTGGGTGGGGGGCCCTCCGATGAACAGCATCACACGAGCCCCTGTGTTGGGGAATGTACCCTGAGGATGAGGAGAGGAGGATTTGATTTTTAGTTCCCGCAAGTGCCGTTATATCTCCGCTCAAGTTACAATTTAAAATGGTAAGAATTTTATTCTACTATTCTACTCAATTCAATTCAGACTTTATTAAGGACATAGATCATGGGGGGCCCATAGCACAATAAAATTCAACAAAGAAAAGAAGAAACAAACAAACAAAAAAAGGAGACATTTCACAACGATCAGACATTTGCATACAGGATGAAACACCAACGGTTCCACATTCTAGACAAGAACCTGTCTGTCATTATAAGCCACCATGAGTCTCTTCATGCTGCCTTTTCTGTAGCAACACCGCAGGTGGGCAGTATGTAGTGGGGTAACAACAGCTTTAAAAAGAGAGGACTTCACAGTAAATTTATGAGCCAACATTTGCTTGTGCATACAACTTTCAACAGTCTGTAAATGTCATCTAAGATGTTGTGATAAGACGTCTTATCGATAGATCACTGTTTATGTGATGGTTTAAATACTCATTTTCTGTCTTTTACTTCTGAAAATCATAATATTACTCTTATTTGCATTATATTATGTTGATATCTATACCATGTTGTGAGCGTACCCTCAATAACTATTGAAGTCCAGCACTACATGGACAGAAAATCACCAAATCATCTGCGTACATAAGGTGGTTAATGAGAACATTACCAACCATACACCTGTTCCACATCCTTTTAACTGCACTGACAGATCATCCTATAGATGTTAAAAAGAGAAGAAGACAAAATACCGCCCTGTCGACCTCTATTATTCACATGGAACTGAACAGATACAGAATTTTCCCATTTAACTCTCATAGTCTGATGAGCATACCAGAAAACCAGGATTCTCACTAGAAACCCTCTTTGATATGATTTGTTAAATCATTTTTCATGATTTATATGATCAAAAGCTTTAAAGGCATCAATAAAACACAACAAAAATTACCTTTTGTATTATCTAAAATCTCCTTTAAGGAAAAAATACAATAATAATACAACATTAAGTAGTGAGTGTACAGTATGCACTTATTTAGATCCATATTAATTTCCTGTTGCACATCTGTACGGCTCATAAACTGGCGCCATTGTGGGTAAAATGGTCAGTACTGTGTTGTAGTACTTGTCCCAAATCCCTGTTTTGGGCCATGGATGTGAATAAAGAGCACTAATGGACTAGTGACCTAGTTCTCAAATTTGCCTTTTAAAGAAGAGTGTCAGCGGGTAAAGAAGCTAAGACTGAGGATCACTTGTGCAAATAAAGCACCAGTGATCTATAAAGACATTTGATGGCGCCGAGTATGGGTAAGTAGGGTTCACAACAGCAAATAAAACATAATTATAATACAAAAATTCTTAATTATTTTATCCAGGATTAAATTATTTTCCATCCTATTAGAACAAATCTGCCTCAAGTGACTGAATATGTAAAGAGAGTAATAAATCTGAATGAGAGCCTTGAGGGAATCACTCTCAGCAAAGGGCAAACCTCTCAGCCAACACTACAACAAAGTCCATAGTCCAGGAGTCTGGGAAAGTCTGAGACACACTGAGACATTTGGAACCGGTCCACGTAATCACAAAGCCCCTGGAAGGAGCTTTTAATATAATGTGAACATTCAATAGGAAGCAAACACGGATTCATTAAGAAAAAAGGGAGAAAGTTGACTCATTCACTGAAAACAATTAAACCAGCTGATAGTGGATGTTGACTGCTTTTTGCAGCTCTGCCATAAACGTAAAAGACCCATTCATCAAGTCAAATGCTTCTTTACGAATCAGTGAATCTGAAGTCACTGAAAGAGTCAAATTTATTCTAATCAGGTCTCATCTTCTGTCTGCTAAAGTAGAGTACAGCAGGAATGATCTGTTTTACTCAGTCAGTTACATAACCACACAGATTAGCAGTAGGAGAAGAGAGGATAATGATGATGGAGGGGAAAAAGACAGAAGGCAAACAGGAATCGGCCTTTGAACCAACAAAACAGAAGTACTGTTTCTGCAGAAGATAATCATCACAGAGTGTGTGTGTGTGTGTTTCTCAACGGTTACATGTGGCACAGTCATCTTGAAGAGGCTAAAGTTCAGGTTAGTTCCTCAATAAATGACTACTAATTCATTTGTTGAGTTTATAACTACATTATGTGTGTGTGTGTGTGTGTGTGTGTGTGTGCGTGCATTGTACCTCCAGCAGTCCAACAGCAACAGACAGTGCAACACCGGTGGAGCGGAGGGGCCGTTTACCCTGAGGAACGGGCCAGGGGTCTCTCTGAAGTTCACCAAGCAAGTCGGTCAGATTCATATCCACTCTGTGTACAGGCTGAAGGAACCTGGATATGAACACACACACACACACACACACATACAAATTAGACAAGAAAAGCACTCTTCAACATGGAGAAATGGCTACCATTAACTGACAAAGATACATGGGATATGCTGCTGCTCCTCCATACCTGCAAGAGGCTGCAGCATCGTTAGGTGCCGGTGGGCGTCCTTGCTGTCCTGCTGCTGCTGGCTTTGTTAAACCAAGCATCTCCTGAAACACAAAACACACACACATTGATAGTGGGCAAAGATCTCAGCTGCTTTGTTCCACAGATTTCAAAAGCACAAATTCTATGGGAGAATACAGTGAGCGCGATTTGAAGTGAACTAAAAAAATTTTATTGTAATAATATTAAATCCAACTATGTTCAGTTTAAGTCTTCCCAGTGGGGCATCCAACTTAGCTTGAAACATCATATATGTGAAAATTAACTTTATTCTAACGAAACTGTCCTTTGAATCTGAAAAATTATTCACCATCACTTTTCCCTAGAGCTCCCATATCAATCTCTCTAATCTCCCCCCCTCCTTTTACCTGGATCTGTTTGGAGGAGAGATCCTTGGTGCCTCTGAACACGTAGCTCTTGGCGATCCCCTCACAGCTGAGCTCGTGAACCTGGACCATGCGTCCAAATGTGATGAGGCCTACCAGGGCGTTGGGTGGGAGCAAGCTGAGCGACATCTGAAGGGACTCCTTGAGGGCCTGGAGGTCTTCTTCTTCCAAACATGTGTCCACCACATAGAGGAAGATCAGAGGAGTCGGAGGTCCGCGCTGCAAAGAGAATTTAAAAGAATTGATGTTTAATGTTCGGTTTGCTGTTTGTGAATGTATGTTTTTGAAAAAGCTTGCACTCGCAGAGACAATTTGATTCCGTCAGCGGCTTATATTACTCTGAAAACCATATGCATTATTTATGAAGTAAACCACTTGTTAGCCACGATAGCAGTCAGGCACTCAGTAGTTGATAAACCAAGGATGTTTTTGTATTATTTCGATTACTAATGCATCTTATAGCTGTATGAAGTTTTAATTACTTGTGCTTAAAACTATTGGCATTTATTATATATATTACATTTGCCCCTGGCTGAAAAATAAATATAAGAACTCCTCATCTATGGAGGTCATTATCCAAAATCGTTAATATTCACCTTTGCACTGTACATTTTCAGTACATATAATCTCCATGCACATGGCTGAGGTCAGAGTGCAGACATGTGTGTGGTATTTACCTGCACTATGTACTCAATGGTAGAAAACTGTGGCATGAGTTCAGCTGGCTGGTTCACTTCTGATATACCTGCATAAGAGGGAGGGAACTGCAGAAACACAGAGAGAATCAGATTAACCAACCTAATAAAGGAATGTTGCTTGTCCACATGTAGTTATGCAGGTTTTGTAAAAGTGACTGCAACTATGAATATCAAATACAGCTCTAAAATTATCCTGTGAACGTCAGTACTCACCGGGTTTCTCTGGAAGCAGAAGTTGCACGCCCATATTTTTGCTCTGAAGTCAACTTGACTGTAAAAGAGGGATCAAAACTATTTAGGGTTTGCATCCAGTTGGCGGGAGAGTAACTGTGAGCGATAGTGGGCGGCTGCACAAGGTGTATGTCAAGTTCTTTTGTACCACACCTACAACTTAAAACTGAAGTACTACAGTTACAAATGTTAAGACCTCAGCAGCTGATGCGTCAACAAATAAACACACAGCAACAAATTCAAATTACTGCAACCTACAGTCATCCTCATTTACATTTACTCAAAAAGTACTAAAATTAGAAAACATCCAGAACACAGTTGGCAAAGGACAGTTTCATAGATGTTTTTTAAACCATTCCCATTTAAAAGATGGCAAAAAGGGCATTGTTTTTCTGTGTAACTCACCACAGTGGGTTGAGCACTGCCTTGCAGTTGGCACGGCTGCACAGCACTGGTTCATATTGGACCGGGGGGAGGTCAGGCCTCTCCTTCAGGGGTGTGAAGAGGCAGGAGACTGGGACCACAAGCCTGGTGGCTTCCAGACGGCTGGAGGGCCAGAGGTTCCAGCTGAATCTCACCCCGTCCCTGTCTTCATTCTGTTGGATGAACTCCTGGTAGGTCGCCATCACCGAGCTGCAGCAGAGAAAGAGCCCAGTGAGGTTGTCAGTCTAATGGAAGACCTGGAGATAATCACTGTGACACTCTGAACTCGCTCCTGTTTTTGTCTGTCTCTCTAAAACTACCTGCTCTTTCCTACTGGCTACTGTCATTGAACACCTGCTTTTTTATTACAGGTGTTCTTTTGTAGAATAAGACGTAGATACTTGAAGGCATGACGCACAAAGCTGTCACCAGGAAACCTGACCAGCGTGTTTGGTGTGGAAGAGTGCAGTGTAGTGGAATCCCAGAGGTATTTTAAGCTCCACCTTTGTTGGCATGTGTCAGTGAAAAATCAATGACGCCTTAAGCAAAGCATCACCAGGACTCCTGTTGTAGCAACTGTGTACTCTCCCTCTTTCTCACCGCTATCACAGGACACAATAAAACAATATTTCAGCCATATTATGAGAAGAATTTGAAAAGACGGCAAAAACAAAAGTCACAATCTTTTGTTGTCAGCTGGACATACAATTTGTAGAGAGTTAAACTACTGTAAACCTGACAACTGTGTACTAGGTAGGGATGCAACTATTGATTATTCTCATTGTCTGTTAATCTGTTCAATTAATCAACTAATCATTTGGTCTATATAATGTCAGAAAATGGTGATGTGTTTTGTCTGATCAACAGTCTGATCAAAGATATTCAGTTTACTATCACATAAGACAATGAAAGTCAGCAAATTATCACAACAGACACTGGAACTAAGGAAATGTTTGGCACTTTTGCTTGAAAAATTACTCTCATAATAGATGACGATTCATTTTCTGTCAATATACAGTAACTGTATAATCTCCTACTTCACCTAATCAATTAATCATCTAATCATTTCAGCTCTAGTACAACAACAGATTGTTCAAAATTGTTGATTTGCTTTTAGTAAATAAATAAGAAACAAAGAGAGGGGATGAATTTCTCAGTAGCTAAAAAACACAGCTGACAAAAGAATTATCCACACTATAACTTTAGTTGGGTGATTCAAGTATCCATTTAGAGCTGAAGCAATTAGGCAATAAGTAACAGATTAGTCAGGTGACAAAAATAATCTGCAATTATTGTAATAGTTATTTGACACTTTTCAAGCATGAACACAAAACATTCCATAGTCCCAGCTACTCAAACGTGAGGATGTTGCTGCGTATCTCTGTCATGTCTGTAGGAAGTTAGAGTTTTAAACTATAAAACAAACATTTTGAAGACATCACCTTGAGGAGATTAATCAATAATGGAAAAAGAATTGTCAGCTGCCCCAAATCTAATGTTTCTTTCTATTTGTTTGTGACCTTTGACTAGCCATATCGACAGAAAGGGGAGTGGAAGTGATACTGTTATGTGGGGCATGATATGGGGGGTACCACTCTGAGGGAAAGTACCGTCATCCTTTACTTTCAATCATACACAGGCATCACTGTTTAGAGCAAGTCATACAGTATAGTGAACCTGATTACTTAGAAGTGTATAACACAGGCTACAGGCCATGTAACATCACTGATGAACCCACCAGTGAAGGTCAGTAAGTTAACGTTAGCTGTGTGTCTTGAACAGCATTTCTACTCAGAAATTATTCAAATATAACCGTTTTCGCGGTGTGTGGTCGCACAACGAGACACACGAATAACAACCACGGTGGTTGTAAAAACCCAATGTAATTAACAGCAAATGTTATTTTAATCATCATCGTTGCCAAATGACACACCACTGCTCTCTCGATAAACGCTACGTTGAAAAACTGGCTAACGGAATGTAGCATTAACCTACTTCCTGTCCCCTTCATAAATGGAAGCAGAAAACAGGCGGCCTACTTTCGAGCAAAATTAAGACGAGAGCTTACCTTTTATATCAGGTTGGCCTCGGGTCTAGTCAAAGAGCTAAACAGTCTATTCTGCTGAAAACAAATTACAGCATTTGGAGGTAAAAGCCGACGGATGTACAGGAGAACAGAAGACGACGGAGAGGGGCTCACTCCTATCTGCCGGCTGCTGTACTTTACTAGAATGACGTGTTACTCTAAGTTCAGACGTCTCCTATTGGTTCTTCTTTCCATGACGTCACCAGGGCGTGCTCTGCGTACGCACTGGGAGAGGTGCCTATGGGAAATGGAGTGTGGTAAATGCCACGTTACACTTGCCTCAGACAAGTTGTTTTCATCAGTCGTCTTTGTAAAATGTAACACAGTGTGATATTCACTGTCTGCTATCTCACCACTGGCCAATCCTACAATGTGAAGAGCTAGGCTAATCACTTTAACGCACTGTATAGAGCAAGGAAAGTTTGTTCAAGTAGCCTACTGTACTAAAGATTAGAGACTACAATGTACTTTGTTCTTCACTCCAGAAGTCCATATGCTGCTTTATACTTCTATTCCACTATATTTCTGGGGGATATTGTACTTTTTACTCTACTAGGCAACATTTAGGCAAATCATCTTAAATACTACTCAAACTTTGGATTGTAGCAGAGTATATATGGGTTTGGTTTTTTTTGTTGTTGTTGTTGTTTTTTTACATTGTGTAGCTATTGTGGTATTGCTGAACCTTATTCCAGCCAGTTTCTCACATTTGCACTAGTATAACCACATTTTCTGTAGTGATGAGGCCTTGCCTATGTTCAGTTATTCTGTTCTGCTTTAATTTAACTTGGCAAAGTGGCAAATGTGTGATTTTGAGTTGTAGCGTAACACCACATGCAACAGTTAATCTGACTTTTTTGCCCCTCAGCCTAGCTAGGGGCAATCTTTATTTCTGAAGATACAGAGGGCACAGTCGCCAATAAGTTGATAACTGAGAGGTATTAGATATAGCCTGCCTTCTCCCAGTTATTTCAAAAGGAACATCCCTCTTGAAGTTGCGACTAGTAACTTGCATTTCCACAGGATTGTAGCTTACAGTTTTATATCTCCATTATGTCTATCAGGCCCTGTTGCTCCCCATTTGCAGCTGTCCATGGTGCTGGAACCGGCAAACCTGGACACAGGGACATTATCATCTATCTGTGTCCAAACGCATTACACAGTAGGCTATATTTTGTAATATTTCATTGACTAATGATAAAGTCTGATGAACTCAATCAATAGTTTCAGATAGAAATCACCACTGCAATGTGCCTTTTCACTGCGCATCTCTTTGAAACTGAATACCCTATAGCAGCCTATAGCTCATTGTTTGTAATGGAGTCCTTAAGTAAAGACAAGCAGAATGGAAAGGCATCCTACAGACGACTGACAACACTTTATGTTTAAATTTAAAATAACAAAAACGAACAGCAATGAATTTAGAATTTTTAGACTACTGCTTTGCACTGACTGATATAGCTTATTACTGCTAACCATGTAGCCCTGCTTGTGCCAACACATTTACACAATGTAGCTGTCACGTCAGCAGGAGGAGACACCCGAGAGAAACCTGTGTTTCCCCGTGGTCAAGTCAAGGGAATCTGAATTCATCATTACAGCTTCTCAACATTGGATGGCGCTGCAAACACGCTATATTTTTGGTGATGCACAAACCCCAGGAGGGAGAGCTAGAGAGGCAGGGTGAGGGAGAAAGCTCCCTCTCTCTATGTGTGTGTGTTTCTGCGGGGCACAGCGGACTCTCTCCTCTCTCTCGCAGTGTGCTGAACCTTCAGGCGGCAGGTGTGCGCCCCGGCTGCCCGCCGAAGCTTTTCCGACTTTCACTGCGTTCAGGACTGAATTTGGATATTAAACCGATACGAAAACTCACACTGTCAGTCGGCTGCTGCACACAGTCCATCTCGGCTGTGAGGATGTTGCAGTGATAGACAGCACAGCATCCTCTCCGCTGTATCGCACTCAGCCGGCATCGTCAGCTGTTGCTCTAGCAGAGAGTGGAAGTGTCGGGAGCAACAGAAAAGGCCAAACTATGCGACTGATTTCCAAACGGTAATCGTTTACCACAAGTCGACCGGGGAGCGGATGCGAGCAGAGGTTGTCAACGAGCCTCTGAGTATTTTCTGCCCTTTGTCGGTGCCGGAGGAGCTGTGCCAATGGAGAAAGCGACTCCGCCGCCCCAGCCCCAGCTCCAGCTGTCGATAGCAAAGACTGAAAGTCCGGCGGAGGACATCTCCGGTCTGACTGACGAGGAACTGCTCAAGTGGACTAAGGAGGATCTGGTGCGGCGGCTGAGGCGGTCTGAGGCCGACAAGATGAGCGTGATTCTGGACCATGGGAATCTCATCCGAGAGGTCAATCGCAGCCTCCAGTTGCACTTGAACGAGATCAGGGGGCTGAAGGTGAGGGGGCGCGCATTGGTGAAGGATGAGATCATAGGTTTGGAGCGCACCTGAGAACGCGCATAGCAGGAGGGATGCTCTGCTGTTTAGAAACATGGTGTGAGAATGGATGTTATCACTGAAGTTCATTGTGCCACTGTGTAGGCCTGTATGTGGACCGGATATGGATGTATAATGTAGTGTGTGCATATATATAGGCTGTATGTGCATGCACAGGCTTAGGTTTTATTGAAACTTTTGCTGGGGAGGTAGTGAATTCAGGAATTCAAGAAGAGTTTATTTACTAGGGAAGGGATGTTTGCACTTGTGACCAAAACTATTGACAAAATGTGCCTTTAAAACACAGAGTAAGTAGGAGTAAAATACAAAGCAATGAAGCAGAAAGTAATTCTCCTAATATTAAAGGAGGGGGCCATGTCCCTCTGTCTCCACCCAAAACAGCTGTGTCTATATCCCAGATCTCAAATCTGGCATCCAAATCAGTCTCTGGCAATCCAGCTGCACACACCTTACATTCCTAGAAAATCCCTGCCTCTAAATCTACAGCATGTGCAGTGCACTTTGCCTTTAGAATAATATGGCATTGTTTTGAAAGCATTCTCCTCTTCAGTAACCCTTACCCACTGCCTTAATTTTCTGTACTACTAATGAGAGAACTATGGCACAATGTCTACAATGTTTACAGTTAAAGCTGAGACTAGCCTGAGGTATAGCTTCAGATGAAACACATGGGGATCACTTGCCTTTCTTGGAGACCTCGTCACCTCTCCACCCATCCAAGCTGCCTAATTACACAGGAAAGAGCTGGAGGGTGAGAGAGGGAGAGAGCAGGAGAGGGAAGATGCATGAGGGAGAGTCGAATCGTTATACAATGATAGATGAGGAAAGAGGGAGCTCTTTTGGAGGTGAAGAGGGTATGTTTAAGGAAATGCTGCTTGGTCTAAAAGGTTCAGGGCATGTGATTTTGCTGCCCCAACCTAGTCTTATTTCTGTGTGTGGCCTCTCCGTTTCCTACAGAGCATTCTAATCTACATTACGTACTTCACAATGAATGGTACACAGTGAGTCAGTGCTTTTATGGGAGAGAGAGAGAGGATTAGGATTTCATTTCATTATGATTGCATACAGCGTTTGACTGATATCTACAGTAAAAGAGCAGTGAAATGGATTGAAATTGGACAATGGGTGCAGTGATTTACTTTGGAATACAATTAATAAAAGAAAAACTATTTTGATTTGTAAATCAAAAGCACATTTGTGTTTTTCTGGCTCTGATCAGAAATGTTTTAATTTGCAATGTTTGTAGTCCCTGCCTATTGCTCAAATTTACTAATCTCTCTTCCCGTGTTGTTTTTCTTCTCTTTTTTCCCTCTCAGGACATCAACCAGAAGCTGCAGGAGGACAACCGTGAGCTACGGGACTTATGCTGCTTCCTGGATGATGACCGCCAGAAAGGCAAGCGTGTGTCCAGGGAGTGGCAGCGCCTGGGCCGTTACAGCGCCAGCATCATGCGCAAAGAGGTGACCCTCTATCTCCAGAAACTCAAGGAGCTGGAACTTCGACAGGAGGAGGTAATCCGCGAGAACCTGGAACTGAAGGAGCTCTGCCTCCTCCTGGATGAGGAGAAAGGGGTGGTAGGTGGAGGAGGTGGTGGCGGAGGAAGTGGAGGTGGAGGGAGTGTAGGGATGGGAGGGTGCCGCAACTCCATAGACAGCCAAAATAGTTTGCTGCTGGTTCCTGGCCAGGGGCTCCTGATGAGAGACGTGGGGGACGGGAGCAGTACCTCCAGTGCGGGGAGTGCTGACAGTTCCGATCACCTTCACCATAAGCAGCCTCACCTGGCTGCAGGAGTGGGTGGAGTTGGAAGTGCTGGGGAAAAAAGGAGCCCTGAGCTGGTGCATAAACCCAGGTGTAGCAGCATCAGTGGAATAGGAGGAGGAGGAGGAGACAGGGAAGTGTCGAGCCCTGAGCACCCGGCCGGGCGCCACCGGAGTACAAGTCTGGAGTACCCATACACCTTGCCCCAGCTCTGCCGACCCCGCTGCGGCTCCATATCTGTGCCTGACCACAGTCGAGTCATGCGGGGCCTAAGTCCGGAAAAATACGGGAGGAATGTGGGCCGACGCAGTCCAGAGCAGCACCCCAAGCACCATAGCTCTGATCTCCTCCTGGGCCAGAGGCAGCACTTCCTGGGTCAGGGAGGCAGTGGGGAGCTCTATCAGAGGCACCACAGGAGCAGCATTAGCAGTACTGGGAGCCCTGAGCCCCGACAGGCACATTTAGGGACCAGTGAGCACCATGAAAAGGGCTGTGTGGTCCAGGGGGGCAGCCCTGAAATTCATAGGCACCAATACAGTATGAGCCCTGACCATGTGAAGTTTGGCAGCCCTGTGAGAGACGGGCAGAGGAGGCCGGCCGGAGATGAGCTGTCACCACATCATCGGAGCATCTATAATGGCATGAACGGTACGTGTATGTGCATATTAATGTCTGTGCGTGTGGATGGGATGTGATTTCTCATGCACACAATCCATCTCTTGCACGCAGTGGAAGGTGTTGCGAAACACATGCAAAGACACAAATACAGATTCATGTAGCTACACAAAGTTGAACACTAAAATTTAACACAATAGCGTCTTAATGTTATGCCAAATCTTTGTTTTCTCTTTGTAGAAGTCAGATAAAATAGGAAGGGGGATAGGAGTTCACTCTTTGGAAAAACTCAAACATTTTAGAAAGGAGAATTGCTGTGTGATACGCAGCTGGAATTCACTTATGTGATTGAGAAAATAGAGATACTCTCTCTCATTTGGACTGTTGCAAAATTTACAGCATTATTGATTCTTTTGGTGTCTCGAGAGGAATGAGAGTTGGCTCGCAGGATGAGACAGAAAATAAGAGGTTCAGAAATATTTATTTTACGTGTTCTGTATCTAAGTCGAACAGATTCATCTCAAGTTAGGCATTCTCAGATGTCAGCTTGTGGTGAAACTGTCTGCACAAACACACACATGCAACTGTCAGACGACGAATTACCACCCGAATTTTTGCTGCAGTCATGCCCATCTCAGTTAGATCAGTGGGAGTTAAGGGTGTCAGAGAGAAAGAGGAATATCAAAGTACCAACTTGGCTGCTGTTTAAATACCCCACAGTGGCTGATAATGATTTCTGGAGTCCGGGGGAAAAAAAGTGCTGAGTGGCACAGAGCTGGCATAAGCTAAAGGACAAATTCCTCAAGGTGAAATATCTGCCTGACTTTGCAATATGAGGCTGAAATTACAAGAGAAACATCCTACACAGAACGGAGTAAACTAACACTTACGGGAATGATTTCACTTACCTCTCATGACGTTAAGTCCATGGTTATGGGAGAATATGTACTATTGTTACTAAATGATGAGTCATTTATGCCTATTGATTATTTGAATTGATAAATGTACTGTATATTCAGCTGTAAATAGACAATCATAAACTTGGCATGCACTTGTTGCTTTCACCTCACTCGGTGCATCATGTGTGCCTCACAGTTTGAAAGCCTCTGATCTAATGAAGAGAAAATACCAAGTTGCATGATGGGAAATGAAGTGTTTTTGGGGCTTGGCCCATACTGCAGATTTAAAATCAGGATATTCAGCCTCTGCTGCTTAAATTATGACCGTATTTATGTAATCTGTCTCCTGTGACCTAATGTTATGACATTAAAAGACTAAATTGTTGGAGCACCCCTTTAAGAACTACGCTATAGCCTCAGAAATGACAGTCTGGTAGTAAACGTGGCCTCTCTAGCCATTTTGCAATCTCTATGGATTGCACCGGATTATTATAAAGACACACACAACTTTGATTTGGATCATCATTCTGTTTCTATTTTAGCTCATGGCAGTCATGCACTCTGTAGCTCTGTAAGAGATTTCAATCTTGATGTAACCTGAAACCCATATGATGTCTGCAAAAGGCCACGCCACGTTAATGCCCCACAAAATCCTTAATTGGAAAATGTTGTGAGTGCACAGGGGCACTCACTGGCCCTCGAGTCTGGTGGTTTGCCAACTGTGGCATAACTGTTTTGAACTTAGCTCAGAGTGAAACATTTGCACCAAATAGCCTTTAACCAGGTCCATAAAGACTTCATTAAGCCTTTGTGAGAGCAAATTTGAGTGTGCGTGAGTTGCGATGGAGTTATATCTGGAGATGGAGTTATATATATTATGGCTAGTTATCTGTCAGAAGGGCTGTTTATCTCTATCAAGAGCATGTCCCCAAAGGGCCACCATGCCTCCGCTGACCTGACAAGGACACTAACTTCAAGTGTCACAACACGCTATTTACAGTGAGATCAAGACATGCAATCAACATTTTGGGTGGAGGTTGGAGATTTTGTTTGTTCAGTGTCTGCCTGGGGCAAATACTGAACTAACTACTTTAGAATTTCACACAAAATACTGCCTGTCTGTCGCTGATATACTACAATACACAAAAAAAACAAAAAACACTTTAACTCAGCACAGTCCAGGCAATGAAGAAACAAAAGGGTGAGGAAGATGAATAGATATAGAGAAAGCCCTCTGTGAGGTAAGAGAAGTAAAGAGAGCAGCTTTGTGGCCGTGTCCGTGTGTGTCATCCACTGACCCATCCTTACTGCCATGTCCTTTTTTGGACGAAGAGGGAATTTAATTCCTGTGACGATGTAGTACACTCCACTTGCTTGGATTATCCTCTAAGCCCTTTGCACAGTATTATTTCATTTTTTATGTACTTGCATGTGTGCTTGTTTGTGTGTGTGTCTGTGTGTATGTGATTTGGGTGCATGTGCTACAATGTCCCATCCAGGGTCTGTGTAGCTGTGTAGGTTTTATTCAGACAAATGAAAGTCTCATGTTCATGTGCCACTCAACAGTACAGAAGCTCAGGCCTTTTAAATTCCTGACAAAATCCAAAATGAAAGGCAAACAACACTCTGACCTCTGTAGCCTCTTAATACAATGTGTTGTTGCATATTTTGGGTGGCTTATCACACATATTCAGTTGTTTTTTTTTTACAGCTGTGAGAAACACACTGAAAATGACTCAAAGTACTGTTAGTTTTGCTTTGTAAAGTATGACAGAAATGTCCAGTTACGTGCTAGTAGAAGAGAAACCTGCGTAAATGTACCCTCTCATCTAAAAAATGCATGATTAAGAAAATCTAAAAAGGCATTTAGATAATTCAGGAATTCTCAGTACTAAGTATTAGTACTGCCTTGCACTTATAAAATAATAGGTCTGTAAAGCATACTAAGACTATGTGATATGGAGCTGTTCAAGTAAACAATGGCACCTTTCAGTTCAGTGGTGACCCAGATCAAAAATGCCTGTATTTCCATGTCATAGACTCCCTCTTTGTGACAGATAATCATCCATGAACACTGTAGTCTCCTGACCCAGACTGGAAGGGTGACTGTTCGCTAAGCCTGTAGGATCGCTACCCTGCAGAGGGTCTTTTTCAAAAAGAGGAGAGACTTAATCATGTTTTCTGCTTTAGCAATCACAAGTTCTGCATATTAGCTTAAGCTGCTCAGATGATCGGAAGGAGAAAAAAAAAAGGCCTCGTGGGGAAAAAAAGACACTGTAAGTGTGTGGGAGAACCTCTGCCCTTGTGATGCCAATGAATGGCACACACACACTCATGCAGTGTAAGACAACCATTCTGCAATGAAAGAAATATATTTTTAGTCAAAGTAGTAACATTATGTTGGTCTATTGGTCAGTTCACCGCTTTGGTCCAGACTGAAATATCTCAACAACTATTGGATGGATTGTCATAAAATTTTGTAAAGGCATTAACGGTCCTCAGAGGACGTGTCTTACTGACTTTGGTGATCCCCTGACTTTTCATCTAGTGCCATCATCAGGTCAAAATTTCCATCCATCCATTTGCCCAATACTTTGGTTTATGACTTAAAGGACCAGTGTGTAGGATTTAGTGGCTTCTAGCGGTGAGGTTGCAGATTGCAACCAAATGAATACCCCTCCCATCCCCCTCCCCTTTCAAGCATGTTGTAGAATCTACGGTGGCTGCGAAATTCATGAAAAACACAAAACGGGTACTCAGGGTATTCAGTTTATTACAATCTGCAACCTCACTGCTAGACGCCACTGAATCTTACGCACTGGTCCTTTTAAGTACAGCCTCACAGACCCGTTAGCATTACTGTGCACTGAATCTTTAAGAAGTGTCTGCTGAACTTTTGCATAATCATGTCGAACTCCATTTGGTGTATTTTGATTGGATTTCATACACTTAATGAGATTTGACAAACACTGGCAGCATGGTTCAATGATTTATTTCTCCATTCTTGTGCATGCAATCTGATCAAATTAGCAAGAATCTTCCCGCTGTCTCATTGATTCTATTAATCTTTATAATTAGAGCATCAGTTCAGACTATCCAGCTCCTCTGGCTGTTGTTTAGAAGTGCTGCTTCCTGTCAGTGCAACAGGAAATCATCACTGAAGCTTTGGCCGCAGATAATGTTCTCCCTCTCCACTGTCACTGAGATTTGCAGGCTATCTCTCTCTCTCTGTCTCTCTGTCTCTCTGTTTCTCTCTCTCTCTCTCTCTGTCTGTCTTTCTCTCTCTTTCCATCCTAATTGGCTGCCAGTGTGAACAACCAGCTGTCGGACAGAGAGAAAACTCTGATTACAAAGCTCTCTTTCTGGAGGATGCTGGAGGGTGTACTGTTTGCCAGGCTGAGCTGAGGGAAGATGAGGGTTGAGGAAGTATTTGAGTGGATTACTGGCTCTTTTTTCCCCCTCCTTCCCTCCCTGTCCCTGTCTTCCTCGCTCATTCTTCTCTTCCTCTGACTCCGCTCGGTCCTCTTCTTTCTCACTTGTCTGCCAAGGCGATGGATGGAAAGCCTCCCCTTGACAAATTGCGAAGTCTCACAAGCGTCATGAAGAAACTCAAATGTTTGTCACAGCTGCTTGGCATGAAAGGATTTGGGGGAGCATTAGGCTTCTCTAACTCAAATGGATTAGTATTATTACCAGACAACCTCATCTGTACCACAACTATCGAAGATTTAGCTTTCATTACTCCCTGAACTTACAAAAGTGGCATGGTGTTGTGTAGACTGACTTGTTCAGGCACATAATCCTGTGTTTTTATCACCTAAGCCTCTATTTAAAACCCATGTCAATGCAGTTTCCTGCAAATAATTCATAAATGTTCCCTGTTCAATGTGTTTTATCATGTAAAACAGCAGAGAAATGAGAGCAGGTTAAAAACTCCAGAGATAGTTAGAGTTTGAGGGCATCAGAGACATGCGATTCTTGAGGTGGATGTCTTTATCACAGCCCCGCAAAGGGGAAAATGTTACTTTTAAATGCTATGATGGCATTTGATTTTCTAATCACACCTGAGACCAATTATCCCAAACACCCTTGCCTATAGGCCATCAGAGCAGCCATTAACCAGGGAGTGCATGATTAGGCATTTTGTTTATCTACCTCTGGTGCATATCATTGTCATTTTTAATCGCGCCGCCGTCAGCTTCATCTCTTTTTAGCTTGCTCCTCCTGGATGGAGCACACAGACATACAGCATATTGCCTCTTTGCTGTGTTGTACTCAGACAATGAAGACTTTTTTTGGGGAGGGGGGGTTCATTCTGGAAGCTCAAACAAACTCCAGACAACAGTAATGTCAACAGGAAATGAAGTGTGAAATGTCTCCAAGAAGAGAACAAAAAAATGTTTTGGCAAGCTAAATTATAAATCAGGGAGAGGTAAGGAGAATGGTGATGTACTGCAGATATAGCATTTCCAATATTATGAGGATGCAGCATTGATGTATGTCTAGAAAAAAAGTGGAAACATATCACGCATTATGAATTCATGAACATGTTTAGCAGTTAACCGTTATCGGATGCTCCCAAACATTTTCCCCCCGCCAGCAGCTCCTAAGTAGCTGTGTGAGTTATGAAGGTGGCTGCTTAGCGTGTACTAGCGTCGCTCCAGCCCAAACCCCAGAGGTATGCGACAAATGTTCCACACTAGCCCCAGTCATCCGGTAGACACGCAAACCCAGTGGAATGGAGAACAGTCTTTGTCGTGCCAATGGGGAACAGCCCAGTGAGCTGAGAGGAAATTAGCTTGCTAGGCCAGGTAATTAACTGGAAGTTGAGTGGCTGCCATGTACGAGGGCAGGACTGGGCCTGAGGGAACCTCTGTCGGTCCCAAAGTCACCAGCAGTAACCACTTTTAGCTACGTTACATTTACTTCGGCTGTAGCTGTGTGTCGTGCTGAGTGCTGGCAGTGTGAGGGTATCAGATGAGCAGGTGGGAGTGCAGGAGGAGAGTGGAGCTGGACAGATGTAGCTGAGTGCATCATGTACAGTGTGCAAGTCCTGTCATGTCTTACTAAAGGCGTAACAAACATTTATGTAACAGACACCTATCTTGGCAAAAGCCATTACTATAACAGACGAAGATAGCAGTGTTAGATATTCATATCTGGAAAGGGTTTTAGGTTTACTAACATTAGTCACCAGATGCTACTGATCATACCAGACCAAGTGAGGTGGTTTTAGCAAAAATCCCTGGCTCTGTTGAATTGAGCAATGGTGCATTTTATACTTATGAATTTAACCTTTACTTCGTAAGACGAAGAATGTGTCATTTCTTCTTTCAAATAGGACATGGTCTTGTTTTATTGGTCAGCTATCTTGTCTGGGGTGCCTGTTTCTTGTGCACTTGGTCTAGTAGTAGTGATATTGCAACTATCATATTGCTACCGCCATCAGTGTGATAGTCTTAACATGCACACCATCAATTAAGAGCCAGAAAGTGAGATAACATTTCATAACATAACACGTCAAAACCGCTGCAGCTGACAACATTAGTATCCCTCCCTCTCACAACACCCAGGATGTAGTTATCCATTTCCTGGGGCATAAATGTATCTCCTGCCTATATTGTGCATAATGTGCATTTGATCTAATGTTTTTCCTGCTGAGAATGACAACATGGCAGTGTTGCAGCTCCTGTTACAGCCGTTGGACTGATCCTACCAACATGACATGATTGGCACCACTATCATTATATTTATATCATTATCTCTCACTAGTTCTCTTTCAGCAATGTCTTTCAGTCTGTGAGATTTCCTCTCAGAGATATTGAAATCAATTTCATTACCCCCCACTGCTCCAGACTGACTGGCTCATTTCCTTTACTGTTACAGCAAAATGTTCATTTAATTACCTCTTTATTCTGGCTTCGTGAGAGCTTCAGATGCAGGTAAAACATGTAATTGAGGGAAATTTGCAGTAGATCAGTTTCTCTACTTTCTCTAATACAAGATGATGCATTAAAGGTAAAAATACAGCAAAAAGTGATATATCTCAACACTCTAGTTGTATTCAAGGGATTAAATCATTTTACCCTGTATAACAGAGTGCTAAAATCTTATTTTCACTGTGAGGAGAGCTGTGAGACATGTGCAGAGGAATGCAAATTCCTGTCCACACCTAGATGTAACCCTGAAGACTTTTTCTATCAGTGTTAATGTCAGCTCATCCTTCAGGCTTTAAAGTACCTAAATTCAGTGCATCATTGCATTGTTCTGAAGCTAAGTAGTTTTTTTGTATCTGATGCAATACCTTGTATTATTTCTATCTAAATACAAAGGACTTTTTAACACAACTACAGAAAAGATGAGTGTTGTTTTCATTAGGGAGAGGAGGGACAAAATGAGAAAGTGTAAACAAGTTTCAGTCCCGGGACGTGGGTCAGCAAGGCTTGTGGGAGTTGAGAAGGCAGAAGTCATTAAAAGTGTGTTGCTAGATGAAGAGGCAAAGAATTATGGGTTGACTTAACTCCAACATCATTCTCAGCTGGTAAATGTCCAATATTGTATCTCATCTCCACCCATGATGTGAGCCACACACACACACAACACTATCTTCTACACGCTACGCCCGGCCTGTTATATTATTCATTAGCACTGGGGAGTGATGGGTGGTGACATGTTAAAATAGGACAACAGCAGTTTATCTTGCAAATGTCTACTTGAATATTTAATTTACCTTTGAGAGTCAAAGCAGAATACATACCACACCGATACAACTTAACAGCAGATGTGGAGCGTGAAAACGGAGGACAAAAGCAACAGAAGAAGAGTTTAGGGGCGGTGTTGTGACAGCTGCTTATATACATATTTCTGACAGTGTTTTTTTTTTCTTGTTCTGTTGATCTCTTTTGTTTAAATATGAATCTTACAGAGGTTGATTTTTGAGTTACACAATACAAAACAAATATTTTACATTCCATCAAGCTAGACGAGCACGTGTACGATTACTACAAAACATAAGAATTCCTTGGAATATTCAAAATGTGACTATAGTCTATAGTCCACGTATGAGTTTGCATATGGTTGCATGCACTCCCTTTAGTTGTAGATGTGTATATGTCAGTATATGTCCCTGAGATCACAAAGGCAAAAGGACAGCACAATACACAACACACACAAACACACACACACACACACACACACACACAAACACATGCAGCGCTTGTAGGCTCAATCAGCCTACAGGGCTCCAATTATCCAGCTCTACTCCAGTGAGTTTCACGCTCTCATCTCTCCACAGTCTACTTCAGCCTCACAGTGAGCCACGCTGCAGACATCAGAGCTTGAAGTTATTTGCCGTTGGTACCTGCTGCCATCACTCACCTCATAATAACGCTTACGCAGTAGTCGGAAGACACTTAGCATTAATTACAGCAGCGTGGCATTTTTTGCTCTCTTATTGCTGTGTTTTTACACTCTGCATAGTCTAATGTGACAACAAATGGAGAGATTAATTAAAATGTCATTAAAGCAAGACTAGGCAGGATTTCTGTGAAAATAGACCGTCATTATCAGCCTAAAATGTAAAAGAAGAGGAAAGAAGAGCAACAAAGAACAAATGAAGATGAACTTTTCAATCCTTATTCCTTTAATGTTACAAAACATGAGTTATGGGTACTGAAGTTCAAGCTGTTATCTCTCACTGCCATTAGAAGCCTTGATGCAACTTTGCAACATTTCCTTTTGTAGCATCGACTGTGCAGCTATACAAAAATGTAATGACTATGTGCATGGCATGTTTTTTCTCAGTGTACAAGTGATGCAAGTAAAATGCTCAATTTGAAATGATGCACTGCCTAATGGTATGTAGCTTTAAATGGTCTCAAGAAGATATATAAAAAAACAAAACCTAAAAAGATTAGAATATAAAAACTTAATAGTGAGAGCTTCTAAAATCCTCGTGCGGCCATTTTGTTAGTGAGTTTGAAGCCTCTGGAAATTACTTCTCTGAATGGCCAAACCCTTTGTTTGGTACAAACAAGTTTCAAGTATTGAATGTGATTTTATTGGTGTGAAGAAGACAGACAGACCACTACAGTCTCTCCAGCGCTGAGGGACAGCTCATGCATAGAGCCACTCAGCTTGTTGTTGCCACAGTCTAGTTCAGCAGAAATGACAAAAGATGGAGATGAAACTCCCCAGACCTCAAGTGGAATCAACTTGGAAGTCTGGCCTGACAAGACAGGAACTTTGTGTGCGAGCCACTGACCAAATACTGACTTCATAAATATCCTGCATATTGTTTCCACATGGTGTATGTGTTATGGCCACAAATAACCTTGGCATTATGCATTCAGAACCTACCCTCATGCTCCAGCGTTGTCAATACAGTAACAGCACTGACTGCAGCTGCCTGCTTGAGGGACGTTAAGCTAAGTAGCTCTCCTGCCAGGCAGCCTCGCTGACTGACTGACTGACTGTCTGACTGTCTGTGTTTCTGATTGTCTGACTGACAGCTAGCTAAATGGAAGGTCACTGATCTACCATGCATCTCCACAGGCTTTCCTGCCCAGCCAGCCTGAATAATTTATGCGGCAGATTTTTAGGAGATCTGAGGGAATAGCCATGTGAAATTACCTTGCATTGATCCTGTAAGTTGAGAGAAGGACAGCGAGGGTGGGGGGGACAGATCAAAGAGGACTGAGAGATGAGCCGCCCTGTGGAGAGCAGGTTTATGTGTTTACTGGCTAGATTCAGACATCAATAACAATTTGATTACCTATTTTGACAAATTATACTGATACACCACAGTCATTCATAAAAAATTTCAGATCTGCTTTATTTTTATTACTCATTTCCAGCCCCATGAGTCATTTCTTAAAACTTGTTTCAGCTATTTTCATCAAAAATAAAGAGTTCTAATTTTGTTAACACCTAAAAACCTTAAAACTGTTTGAGTTTCTTATATGAACTGTGAGATTATGAGTTTTATAGTGTTAATAAATGGTGTCTGGCTGCAAAGGGAAAAGGGTTCCCCCATCCCGAGCAATGTTTTATTCAGTGTGGGAGCAGCATCTCCCAAGCCAATCTCTCTAGATCTATTTGTGGGGAAATTTAGAGCCTTTCTCTTGAGCTCTGCTGGACAGAGGTGGAATTTAAGAGAGCTTAAGCCCCACATTATTCTGGAGTAATCACATTATCTATATACTCTTGCTCTGACCCACACCAAAGCCCCTTCCCTCTACACATCTCTCACATCCTGTTAAATCCAATTTTGGTTTTAACGCTCTGCCCATAACTAAATCAACAAACACCATCCAAGCGTGCTGTATGTTTTTCTCACTTTATAACTCTCCTTGAAGAGGTCACAGACGCTGGTTAGAATTCAGAAAGAGCAAGTTACATTAGACATTGATCAAGTTCACTTTAAATGGATTCTCTGGATTTTGGCACATGGTTGGTGTGTGTTAATCAGACTGTTCCATCACAAGACAGGAGTTTGTAATCTTGTGACCTGTGTGTGTGTGTGTGTGTGACTGCCGACCTTGGGACAGCAAATCCATTTAAGCTAATTGTTCTTGTGCTTGAGCAGCCAAGGTTTGAGTCCTAAGACCCAGAACCAAGAGAACCGAACAAGAAACTGTATTGTTTGCTGTGTCTTTCTCCTTCTGCCATATTTTCTGTGCTGTCAACTGTCCACTTTGAATTGTCTTTGTGTGATTACTTTCAAACTGTAACTGTCACAGTTGTCCATACTAGGATGTACAGAGCAGCCATACTGTTAGCCAGACTGACACAAACAAAAATGCAATGAGACAAAAATATCAAGCATGTTTGAAACTGATCTGGACGTCCCAGACAAGGTAATGAGTTCAGGAACAGAGGGGCGCCAACCTTCATACAGCAGGGTGATGACAAGGCCTCGCTGACATGTGTTTATTATGAAAATTCATCTGGAATGCATCTGGAACTAATCACATTGTGTAGAGGGACCTAATGTTCATTTTGCACATTATATAACCTACAATAAATTCATGTTTTAAACCTCCGCCATTAATCCAAAACCACATTCAAAAACTGCGTGGATGTCATTGCTAGACGATTCATTGATCCATTTTCAAAGTCGTGTTTTCAAATCTACCATCTAAATAGCTATCAGCTACACTTCCTGTAGCTCATCTGTGTATGGAAGCGAGAGGTCACGTGATGGACGGACAATGCAAAAAATTTTAAATGTAAATTCAATGTAAATTAATAAATTAATATTCATGCAACATAATTTTGGATTTTGAAAAAACAAATTTAAGGATCTCTTCAATATACTTTCCAATTTCTGTATTACAGTTTTATATTTATCATAACATTGTAACATTATGTTAATCATAACATTTAACATTGTCAAACCCACACAGTCAGTATTGTCTGTTAGATAACGTTGTAGGCTAATAGCTCGCACATTGAATAGTGGTCAGTCAGCAGCAAACATGCTAGCAGATTTGTGGTTTCGTTAGCTCGGATATTCCTGTTGTTCACATGACCTTTGTCTTGCACATTGTAGCGTTCTGTTTAGAGTCTGTAGTTTGTGTTACTGTGCTAAGCTAAACATATGGTTGTGTGTTACCTAAGGAGCCTACACATGGAGCTGGTGTGCACCTCCTCAGCAATGTAACTACACATCAGGTCTTTGGTGCTAAGACGTGCAGACTGCAAGAACTGTGTTCACACTGGTTAGCACAGGGCGGCTGTTTGCTCCACTGTTTTCAGACACTGCAGTAATTGTTTAAAGGAAGTTAGCTCAGTAGTCTTCTCCTTTGCAGTAACGCATATCTAACAAATCGATTTCTACTAACCCTCTGCTCACCTTGCACAACGCGCTCTATCACAGTGAATGAAAATATCAAGTATGTTTGAAAATTATTCTGGACATCCCAGACAAATTTTTGAGCTCAGGAAGAGAGGGGCGCCGACCCTGTGTTTGTTATGAAAATTCATCTGGAACACATCTGGAACGAATCACATTGTATTATGGATTCTTGGCCTAATTTTTGTGTTAATATAACCAACATAATTTATAACCAATATAATTTTAAGGCTGATTTATAACGATTGTCTCATTCTCAAATGCTAGATTTGATGAATGCTTCTGGCATCATTCTAAAACTGCTGGGATATAATTGCTAGACCACTCTATGTTTGTATCGATCCATCAGAGCATGTTCAGACAAAGTTATGCTTTTAAATGTACCATCTAACTAGCTATCAGCTACACTTCCTGCAGACCCTCTGTGTGATCGTTTGTGTTTGTGTGTTAGGAGGAAGTGAGATGCATATGATCGTGTATTTACTTGTGTATTTACTCTCTGCTTTAGCCGTGAAATCAATCCCATTCTACACACCCTGACCTCCAAATGAAAACACCCTCCCGCCCACCGCTGCATCCCCCCGACTCTTTAAAGGAGTTTTCATACCTTTCTGTGCAGTCTTGCCTCACCCCCCTTCCTCCCCTCCCCCGCGAAGATAAACAGAGTGGGGCAGGGAACGTAGTGAAGGTGGCTACTGGAATCTTTCGCAGAACTCTGCGGTCACAAGAGCGCTATGAATCTTTAATGTGAGATGTTAGCGTGCCAAGGAGAGGAAATGTGCTGAAAACATGATTATGGGGAGGACTCATGGGGAGAAACCATTGGAGGAAAAAGGAAAGAAAGAGAGAGAGAGATCAAGCAGGAGAGCAAGGATAAAAGAATTGTTTTGAAGGGCAAAGGAGGTAAAGAGGGATAGCATTTTTTAAAGCTTGGACTGCTTAAGGAAAAGGCATTTTTCCACATCTTTCACAAACCCAAAAGTTGTAACCCAAACTGGACATAGTAAAGTATGAGGGAAGATATTTTTCTGTACTTTAAAGCAATTAGATGAACACCATTTTATTTGACAGCAGTGTTTCTCCTGAGAATCAGCAATAAAGCAGTAAAGGAATCTTTGGTCAAAGATCTTTGGTCAAAGATGTCAAGATAGAGTCAAGAGCTTGATTTGCATTTTAAGAACAGTAGAGTTAAGTTGAATAGTGTGATGTTTTACACTTGTCAGGCTGGGTGTGAGAGAGCATGACTGAACTTTTACAGTGGACTATACTGTCCACAAAAAATCCCTAGTTTCTCCATCTCACTGGCTGCCTCTGTCTCCTGTCATTGTTTCACTTAATTTGTTCAGTCCTGGATTTGATACACTCCATGATAAAGGTCTCGATAAATCAGTTTGCCTATGTGTGTGCATGTGTGTGTGCGCCTCAGCAGATTCACATTTAACTACCCTATGAAGGTTGCTGCTGCTCTGCTCGCTGTCACTTGCACCATTGCAGCCGAGATTGAAACAGACGATGAGAGAATGTGAAAAAGCTGTAAATGCTGTTCTATACAATGCAACATAAAGTGGTGGCCATGGACCTGAAGCACCTTTTGAATACACTGTGTCTTTCAATGAATCCTGAAAACGCATCCAATCAATATAGTTTCTTATATCGCACAATGTTTTGAGTTCATAGAAGAAAATTATAAAAGATACTTTAAATGAAATAGTTTGACATTTTGGGAAGTTGTGTTATTTAGAGAGTTAGAGTCAGAGAACATTGATACCACTTCCGTCTATGAACCAAGTATGGAGCTAGAGGCGGGAGGTGATTAGCTTAGCTTAGCATTAACTGGAAGCATGGTGCAACAGCCTAGCTTTGTTCAAAGTTTTAAAATATGCTTAGGAACACCTCTAAAGCTCATTCATTAACCCGATCAAAAGATCATTTGTGTTGTAACTCCTGGGAGCAATAACTTTCTGAAACATTGTCACTGTGAGGTTGTCAGGCAGTCATTGGATAGCAGAACTGTTGTTCGTCAAGAAAAAGTTACACATAGTTCCCCCTAAAACAACATATTGTCATTTTAACATTCAACTTGACTGCAGAATAAAGAAATGAGATATGATTTGTTGATTAGTGAATTTTAGAAGTGTTGGTAGGCAGATTTTTAAACGTAGGACAGAGCCAAGCTGCTTCCAGTCTTTATGCTAACGTTAAAAAAAACATTAAGCTAATCGCCTCACAGCTCTAGCTCCTTAACGCACAGACATGAAAGTAGTATTGATCTTCTCATCTAACTCTCGGCGTATATCCCAAAATGTCAAACCAGTCGTTTGAATATGGTTCAGTTGGTTTTTCTGGGCACAATAACAAACATATTCCCAGTACTTCCTTTACATATATTTCTCTGATAAAAACTGATAGTACTTCATCATCATGTTTTATTTATGAGCCATTTTCCCTTGTTTTGGCAGTCTAAACAGACAGACGTCAGCTCTAAATCATTGGATTAATGAGGCGCTCTTCTCTTGTCAAAACAACACATTTAAAACCCTCTGTCTCTCTCCCCCCCTCTTGCTTCCTCTCCCTTCTTCTTTCTCCCTTTCTCTTTGTCACAGCTTTGATATCAGCTGGCTGCTGCACCAACAACTGTAGAAATGTCAAGCTATGGGACAGGTAAGAACCTCTCTCTACCTTGTGTCTTTTTTATAAGCTGCTTTTGTGTTAATTAGAGTCTTCGAAAGAAGAAGAACAGTCAATGAAGGTCATTTTCCGTTCTTTCCACAAGGGCCCATAATCCTGTAATTAGCTCCAATTATTCTACTTTACCATACAGTGTGCTTCCTTCAGCTGGAGTCTCTATTTGCGTTTATTAGTTAGATGGGAAGGTATTTACCTTAAATAATGACATTTAGAAATGTCTTAGTCCGGAATGTGTGAAATATTAGAGTATTTTCATTCTGTTCTCTAGTTAATCATTAGATAATCAACAAAATATCTCTGACTTGTATTGTGTTGTGATCCTGTGTCATTGCAGGGTCGTTCTATGAGTTAGTCCAGTGCTCCAGATGAGTAATGTGTTTGCATGCTTGGTCTGGCCCAGGTGTAATCACAGTGGGTTTACAGTGAGACTACAGTGTTAGAGGTGACCCTATCCTGTCCCTTTGTACCATATCCTACATCTTCAATCAGGCCCCAGTGGGAGGGCGAGATGGCTATGTTAATATTTAATGATGGCAAGACAAGACGTACCTTCCCCCAGAGGATAGTCGGCCCCTCCTGTCGCAGAAAGCACCCACACACACACACAACGTATAATCACAGGCATGATTCTCACACATTCCCATGGACGTTCTCCTTCTCCTGTGTTGTGACGTTTTCTTCCTCCTTTTCCATCAATCCCTCTATGCCTTTGCATTTTCAGGCCACTTACCTCATACACAAATATCAATGACTCAGGTGAGGAAAAGAAGAAAGTGCACTTTATGTCAGTAGATGATTTGTGAGCTTAGAGAGAAGCAACAAGGATGGTGCTTTACAATGTAGACTGAAGTCAGGTCCCACAGCTCTCTGCTGTATTGGAGACAGACGCAGGCGGGAACAAAAGGATCTGTCACTGATAAGCTACACAAAAGCCTGCAGTGATGAACATCTTACACTCAAACTCTCTCTGTTCCTTTCATTTGCTTCTTTCCATAGATTGTTGCACCTATTTGTCTGTCTGTTCCATCTATCTATCTATCAATCAATCTATCTATCTATCTATCTATCTATGAGATGACATAGCAAGTTGTAACTAGTGGATTTATTAATGATTAATAAATTTGGTAAAAGAACACACGTGAATAGGTATTTTTCACAGTAGAAAAAGCAAGCGTAAATAATAAAGTTAATGATGACTGAATTCCATTTAGCTGCTTGAGTTTCAGGGTCCCGGTATTGTGCGTGCTGGCTCACTGTCACACCGTCACACTGTCATGGCTTACTGGGACACTTGAATAGAGCGGAACCACCTTTAATGTAATTAGTAACACCTGTGCTTTTCAAGTCAAAATGTGTGCTGTGAAAAAGTAGAATCAGCCAGGATTCATATCTGTTTGTATTGTTAATCATTGAGTATTTATCACCATGAAGTTGAGTAATGTTTCCAGAGTAATGCATTGCCATGCAAATTTCACTGTAGCCCTGTTACTTTGCAAGCAATTATCCAGCAAAAGTACACACAAGAATGGTCGACATGAATGCCTGATTTCATCCCATGAAAGCTATTAAATGAAATGTGTAATCCCAATTTAATTTTCCCTACACTAGTACAGTAAACTTGAAACAACAGGTTAATTTAATACCACTATCACATGAACCTCTTCTTGAAATACCCATTTTAATCCAAGCACAAACAAATAATCACTCAAAGATTCTTCACTGTCTATGAAATCATGGATTTGTCAGTTCTTCAGTTTTTGCTGCAACAGAAAAACAGTGACAGAATTTGGATATAAATCAAAACAAATAGCACCTTTGGGAATGCAGTTTGTGACAACTGACTTACTTGCCTTCTGACCAGTTGCAGAATTGCTAGTTTATTAAAAAATCCACCCTTTATTAATGACTTAATAATAATAATACATTTAATTCGTACTGCACTTTTCATTCATAGTGAAACTCAAAGTGCTACAGTATTAATAACATAGAACGTAACCTTTATAACTGCAGACGTGATGTTTTATTAGAAAGTGAGATGCTCATAACCCTTTTATGACCCACTGATCTGTAAAGAATGAATATACAAATTATTAACCATTAATTAAAGGACCAGTGTGTAGGATTTAGTGGCACCTAGTGGTGAGGTTGCAGATTGCAACCAACTGAATACCCCTCCCCTCCCCTTTCCCCTCCAAGCGTTTAGTAGAACCTGCAGCTGCCACAAAACTCACAAAAAACACGAAAGGCCCTCTCTAGAGACAGTGTTTGGTTTGTCCATTCTGGGCTACTGTAGAAACATGGTGGTGGGCTGTGAATGATATAAAGGGCTCAAGGTAACGGAAAAACAATAATTCTTATTTTCAGGTGATTATACACTAAAGAAAACATACTTATGAATATTATATTCCATTTCTGCCAATATTTCTGCCATGTCCGTTCCACTAGATGCCACTAAATTCTACACAATACACCTTTAAGCCATTAGTTATCACATTTTAAATCCTTTATAAAGGATGCATTATTAGAAAGTAGTACCTACTACCTAATATACCTAATTTAAGTCACAGAACTATGAGTGCTCTTTGGTTCATGTTAGTGTACTTTCTTCATAACTTAGAAGTATGCTTAAATGCTATACACTGCAGTAAAATCAAAACCTCATGTCTCTGAATTGCGTGAGTCTCTCCCATTTATAAAATCAGTCAAGGATAAAGAATGTCCCCCGAAATCATACAGTATTTAATACAACATTTCTTCTTCTTCTTCTTCCTTTCCTGTGCAGTTTTGATGCCTCCTCTTGACCCCAACTTGGCCAGCCAGGCTCCTCAAAGGGAGGAGGTGAGGGGGGGTCGCAGTGGTACAGCCCTCCTGCGTCTCTGGCCTGAACAGACACGAGGGCCCCTTGGGCGCCACCCTCCACGGCTCCAGATGGTCTGTCCATGGCCTCATCCATGTCCACAGCCCTGAAACAGCCTGCCTCCATGTTTTTATTTCTACATATCGAGAGTTTTGAGGGGAGGGGAGTTTTGGGGGGAATGCTTTTAGTACGGTTGGTAAAACTCGTGAAGACTGCCGCAGATAAGTGGATTAGAGTGGAAATCTCTCCCTGCCAACTGTGACACGGCTACCTCCTGGACAGCACCCAGAGAAAGGGAGAGACGCTGGGCATCATTAAAAGGAGACTGAGAGGACTCTGCACTGTTTGTGTCGCTACCCTCTGTTTACAAATGTAGATCATTGGTGGAGAAGCACATAAATGAAACTTTCTATATCCCGCTGTTCTAAACCTTAATTATTTTCCCACACTTATCCCTCTTCCTCTCTCTTATTTCCCTCACCTTGCCTCTCTGTTTTTGAAGGTCCCCGTTTTTCCTGTCTCCCCCTCCTCTCCTCCATCTTCTGATATTCATCATCTCCAAAGTGTGTAATGAGACTGGTGTAATCTAATGTTCTGTCTCTCAGTCTCCAAACTCGAATCCAGCTGATCACATTACTTGCCGTCCTCTTTCAGCCATTTCAACTAAAGTTAAAAACAAAACAAAAAAGATACTTGTCAAAGATGTTCTAGCAGAGAAAAAAGAAAACTCTTCCTGTGTCTTAAACCAAGATGGTCAACATTACTAGCTGCTGACAGATGTTCTAGTTCTATAAGATGCAATGTTCAGGTGTAATTTTCTTTTTTGTATTATCTTCTTTGCACCCTCAAAGCGCCTATATTGAAGCTGGGGGGAAGATTATATGTTTCTCCATGTTGTTTTTTACAAGGAAGTAAAGTCCAAGTAAAAAGTAGATTATTGGATTAGTTTTCTATATATCTATATATATAAATATAATATGATTATTATTTTTGACTTACTGGTATTAGAACTATTATATGAAGATGCATATGATATATATATCAAATAATAAACAGAATTCTTTATGTAAAAGTGCATCATTTGTTCAGGTTTTATTTCAATGTGCTGAAATGAAATGAGGTGAATGTGTAGTCAAAGGTCACATTGGACATGTTATGAAGCAGATTATATTGTTTGGAAAAACCTATAAGTCACATGCAGCAGCAGTGTGCCTCCGAAGAGAGTCTGTTATTACATTTATCACACTAGTGATGAAACAAAAACATCCAAGTTTAGTTGTTTCTCAGCTGTTTGAATATATGGGGTAAAAAAAAAACCAAACTCATTTTGTTAAGTGTTTGATGAAAATAGAAAAATCTGTCGAGCTAAAGTAATCAAGCACCAGCAAAAACACATGCTGACCACCACATGTTAAATGTTATAGGTCACATGTTGCCCCATCTCATCCTGTCAGATGGGAGACAATGGGGTCAAACTGGAGAGAATTTCCTGTTAAATCTCTGGAACAGTTACCCTTCCTCTGCACCCATCACCTTCCTTCACATCCTGACCAACAGGCTCAGTCCAATTGTGCTGTAACATCTGCTACTTGCGTGCGCATGTGTGTTTATGATTACATCAAGGGATAAGGCTCATGATATTCTATATTCCATGAAAAAATAAAACCAACAAAGCATTAGGCAATCTCTCAATAATTTCCAACTTTCCTACTCTGTCTGTAGCCCCAAACCCTAGTGAGGATGTAATTCTTTAAAAGTGGGTCACAAATGTGTAGTTTCATTTCTAAAAAAGGTTAAATAATTTCCCAAAACAGCTGGGCACTGTAGTTTTCAGCAAATATTGCTCAAACAGGAGTAAATAGTGCATTTGCTGGGATCTACTTTCAGCCGTGAAATAATACATATTTGATAAACTAGTACTTGTGGCAGCAGCAGCGGTCTATGCAGGTTTGACTCAAACTAAACTGAAGTAACATGTCACCCAGTGCAAAGGTGTGGCTTAATGGTGTGTTTTTAATAGCTTTTGAACACAGACAATACTTGTTAATAGGATAAATTCATAGTTGGTTTTGATTTTTTCAAGGCTTCTGTTAACAATAAGAAAAATGCTAAATAACCAGACTCACCCATCACAATGGGGTAAGGCATCTGGTTGCCATGGTTAAGATATGTCTTCAGGAAAAGAATGAAAGTCAGCACAAGGTCATTACAAATACCAGAGTGTCCTTGTGTGTGTGTGTATTACTGTGTATGAAGTTGTCCACTGGGTTGCAAGTATTACCAGTAAACTCAGTGAAAGTGGATCTGGTTTGATCTGATTGCTCAGAGTCATTAGGGTTTACTTATTTGCCCTAGAAAATCCCTTTAATGAGGGTCTGTGCTGTGCTGGTATTTAAATCAGATGTCTTGGCACTGCTGCTACATATTATATCCTATGGGATGCCCTGCCTGGGCATTTGGGGGATCGAGTGGCTGATGAAAATGAGAGATCATCTTATCAGTAAACCAGTAAGTGTTCATGCAGTGAATGGAAAAACCACAGAAGACTATATATATATATATATATATATATATATATATATATATATGCAGAGTCATGTGGGTGGTGTGTGCATTTCAGCCAGGCAGACAGCGGCAGTTTGATTAAGACACACCCCTGTATGCTTATCACACAAAGAGAGCATGTGTGTGTGTTTATATTGATTTGTGTGTGTCTGTGCACGGTTAGCTGTTTAATGATATTTATGTAAGGGTGTGTGTGAAACGTGTGTTAGTGAGCTGCAGTTTATGTGTTTGTGTGTGTGAGTGAGAGCATGCAGCGCCACTGATCTGCTCTGCTGCATTGCAGCACGTCCTGCCCATCCCGAGGTCGCCGTCGTCCTCCGCCAGGGCACTTTTCCAAGGTCGTAGCAGGTCAATCCTCCCCATCTGCATACCCAGCCGCTGTGAGGTTAAATCTATAAACACCAGACTAAATCTGTTGTCTGTTAGAGCAACGAGACACCAGTAAGAACCAGAGTCGGAGATCACCATACTCGGGCTGGTCACAATAATCTATCAACGCAGAGATCAGACATGTAATCTACCCAGATGACCGGTCGATCAACTGGGAAAACCTAGAAGATGAACTACTGCAGCACACACATTCTACATGCAAATGTGTGTCTCTGAAGTCAAATATAGTGACACTTTGATTTGGGAGCTGATAGTCTGGTGGAATTTATTGTCCATCTGTGGAAGATGAGGACTTTTATGGGTGCAGTCAACGGCGTGTGGAGCGAAGACTTTATGACTGAAAATGTGATGTACTTTGTTGATAATAAAACAAGAATATTATTGCTTCATATGTTACTGATTTAGATATCATGTAGAGACAAATAAACAATTACTATTTAGTGCATTAAAACACAAACTGAAAAGACACATATTTGGAAATGCATGTGTTAAACCCAAGTTCAAGGGCAGAATGAAACAAATAAAATATTTCCATCTGCTGCCATGGACACAAAAAAACTGTACAGTATAAGCACAGATGCCCTGAAAGCACCTAAATCTGAAAGCTTTGTGGAAGAAAACTCAGCAGTTGGTATGAGAGACAGACCTGTATTTATATGAATGAGTAATGTCTCAAGAGTGGTGGACCAACACAAGGAATTTCCTGTGACTTTTTATGAGAAAGGTAGAATTGAATGCAAATTTTCATCTTTGAAAATGTACATCCAATTTAAGGATAATTCCGGTTTAGACCAATTTATATCTGTTGGTTTGTTCATCATTTATATCAGTGATGATAACACTGTGCTCACCAAAGTAATTGCTGAGATTTGAGAACATGGTGACATAGAGGTTGTAAACTAGCCAACAGTTTAGCCAGATTTTGGCTAACCCGGGTGTTGGTTTTAAACCTTTTTTTTTAAATCTGATTTTACTACAGCTTGTGCTTCCTGCTCTGACCTTTTTAACGATTGCACTGTGTTATGATCTCAGCAATTAACTTGGGGAGTGCAATTTATTATTACCGAATGATGGCCAAAGTTACAAATATAAGACCCGAGTTGTAATGAACTGGAACAATCCTTTAAATGCTGATTTCATCCACCTAAAACAAGTCAACCTGAGACTAGGTTTACTACATATGAATAGGTTCATAATCCATGTAATATCTCTATCACACACCAACCTCCTGTGCTAAACCCAGCACAAACAAAAAAAAATCCCTCAAAGATCCTCTCCTTTAGATGAAACTGTGTTGCAACCAGCAAAACACATCAAAGGACCATTTCTTCATTTTTTGCTATCATTGGCAGAGTGAGAGAATTCTGGCATAAATCTACCTGTGAGCACCTTGACTGACTTGCCTTCTGACTATGTGTCTTGCTCGATGTGGCTTCAGGGAGCTGTCTGACAAGGAGTGGCTCGTTGTACAAATACTCAGCCTCAGCTCACTTGCCAGGATGTTTGGGGTTTTATTACATTCTCGCAGCAGGATGATTTCAATGGGCCCATCAAAGATTTATCATCTAGATACAACGGAAAACAATAAATAGATCCCCTGTATGACTTACTGTAACAGCAAAGTCTCAAATTTCCACTGTATGAAAGAATCTCGTAGTTACTACATCTAAACTGAGGTGGCATCCCAGTGAGCTTCCCTGTGCAAAATGTAAACCATGTCAGACATACCAGTGCAAGAACAATACAAGGTAAGAGAAAACAATAAAACACCTATCAATTTTGATATACTCTCTGCACTCTGACTGTAGGTTCTCTGGAGACAGAGAGAAATAAGGAGCATTCTTGAGCTACACTGAGTTGAATAAATGCAGCCATGCATAAGATGTGGACAGGCATTTTAATTGTTTTCCATATCTTTGACTCACAAAAGGACTATTCTTTCTCCATACAATCACTCCTGTAAAGTGATAAATGTCTGTGCAATGCTGCGTCTGCATATGAAGTAAGGAAACAATGTGCTTCATCTGCATTCTGTTCATAAAAACATAATTCTGTAAACACAGCATCAACACAGTCTCACAACAAAGCGTGTTTAACTTCTCACCCCATGTAGGTCACCATCATAAGCGGAAAAATCACGGTGATGCTACATGCTTCTTAGACTCGTTTGCTAACGACCCATCTCTAGTACAATAGGAGTTAATTACATCCTCTAATGACTTCACACAGTAAGGCTAATGGCCAATAGAGATAACAGATCTCTCATTAACACTCATCCCATATCTTGGTTGGAATGGAGGACTTATTAAACAAGCTGCTCCCCACTTCATTGTGGGGACACTTGCCACATTTATATGAGTCCTGCTAGAAAAGGAAACTAATGTGGTTAAATCCGTCATGTGTTGCTGGCACCATTACATAAAACACACATTCCAATGTTGAGGTAGCTGCGCTTTTTGATGATGTTACCGGCACTGCAGTGATTAGACAGCCAAGCAATTGTCATGGAAAGTGAGGAAAATATTTTAATCCTCGTACTTCATACACACAGATGAAACACAATAGTGCCTCACAATATTTATCAAACTAGAAAGAACCCATATATATGCAAATCTCTCTGCCAAAATTGCACAGTCCTCTAAATTTGTTATTTTCTTAATAGAAAATGTTATAAGAATTTAATATGAATATGAATCGAAAACTGCGTCAAAATAAACCTAGTGATAGATAGTCATGCTGCATTGACTGATGGTGGCCATGTATTATTGAGAATACCCAAAACCTCTATGGGAATATTAGTGCTTTGAGTACAGTAACCACTTATGGCTACTTATGGAAAATTTGAGCACTGAGAGAGTTTGTACTGTACAATTAAATAAAACTTAACACATACTGTTTGGCTGATTCTAGCATTTCTAAATGGAATACATTAAATTGGATTACTATTGGATGAAAGAAAAATTGACTTTTTATTTCTCCACTCAGTGTGCAGAAGGCCCTGAACCAGCATCAGAACTTAATGTAATTTTAAAAAATTTAACATTTTAGAGATTTTATTTTTGGTATCCACTCAAATTCTTCTGGTTGGAAGTGCATGTTGAGGGACTGCGGTTTCACTCTCTGGAATGAATATGTATCCTTTGTTCCTTGGGTTTTGGCTTAACTTTCCAGCAAATTTTACATGTGAAGTGCTGTTTGAGATATCCTGCTAACTAACAGATTAACACCTGCACTGAAAACGTGGTGTTGGATGACAGAGATACTGGGACGACTAAAGAGGAAGCATGAAAGTACAGTAGAAGACTGTTTTTGAACCTAAAACTAAGTTTTAATAAATAAATAGATAGAAAATGATAAAATAAATAAAATTAAAATAAAATGCATAATTTGCTTTCACATACAGGGGAAATACTGTGTTGTCATATCATTTTATTATGTAAGCACACTGAAAAATGTTTTTGAAAAAATGGTGGCATAGGCTTAATTTTGGTGTTCAACAGCCCCAGGTTGCCATTTTTGTAGTTCTTGGTGATTGTTGGGTTTCAGAAAAGTTTTAATACATTTTCGATGGGTGTTGTTGTTTTCATTACACATTAAAGTTGTAAAGTTAGTAATTACTTACAGTATATGGTTTGAGTCTATAATTGGTCTGTGGTTTGGACCAACATTTTAAACAACATTTTGCATAAAGCATACAAACTCCTGTATTGTAGGCAACACTTTCAGGGTGCCAAGCTTAAAGGTATACTATGCAGTATTTACCTAAAAACAATCTATAGACTCATACAAAAATAATCCCTCTCAGTCATTGCTTATGACCCACTAGAAGTGTGTGGCGGTGTATTTATCTACAGAGGCTCTACCCTCTACCTGTATTTTATTATTTTCTCATTATTTTGCTGTGTTCGGGATGCTTCTGTGTGTGGGCGTCAACCTTTAGGCAGTGGGTATGTATCCCTGTGCCAATGACAGCACACAGGATGTGAGGTTGGAACTTGAAGTGTAGTGATCAGGTTACATCACTGTCTCTGTGTCTCTCCTCTGCTCCGCTCTGCTCTCTGTCTCCATGTCATGGATGTACAAAGAGCGGCAGATCTGTGTGTCTGCTTGACCGAGGGCGGGGCTGAGCTAAACACACACAGAGCAGAGAGGCCACAGCGGACAGGATGAAGCTCTACATTCACACAAAATCCAGCAATGCCACACCTTCCCGCAGGGTTGTTCGGAGGTGTGGACGTGTTTATTTGTGCTTTAGAACTACCCATCGTGAAACCATCAGGAAGTAATGTTTATTTGATTCACGGCTATGTTCTTGCCAGTGCTGCTCACTCTCTTCATTCACTCTCTAGCTCCCTCAACCACCCCTGCTCTCTCTCTCTCCCTCTGCTTGCAGCTAATTCTGGTTGAGCCGACACCAACCGACAAATCCTGCATTGTAAACTTTTAAGGAAGAAGAACTATTAGGACTATGTTGTGTGTCG
Organism: Thunnus albacares; assembly: GCF_914725855.1. Taxonomy (NCBI): domain Eukaryota; kingdom Metazoa; phylum Chordata; class Actinopteri; order Scombriformes; family Scombridae; genus Thunnus; species Thunnus albacares. Next base: position 8,848,286 of record NC_058108.1, on the reverse strand, counting down.
TTCAATGATTCTACCTGGCCAATAAAGCAGAATGAGGCAATGAGGTAGAACCCTAACTGTTATGGTCTTTGGTGACTGGATCATACTGACTATTAGACGGGTGCGCTTATTGATGGATGTGGTAGGACTTGGCGCTAGAAAAGCATTCATTCTATTTGCAGTTGCAATTTGCGTGCAATTAGCATCTGATTTACTAAGGCAGCAGCTAATTATGCAATCAGACAGCGACTGGTGCTGCTTTCTAGGTGCATTCTGCAAGTGAAAGAGTGCTTAAAAAGTCCAGTTCAGTGGTGAGATTTACGTGAAAACGTGGTTCTCTAAACACTTATATATGGCTTGTCATCAGTGAGATTTTGTATAATACACCAATATATCTGCAAAAAACTGTAATTTAGTAAATGTAACATACACACATCTTTACTTGTGTGTATGTTTATATGTTATTAACATTTTTCAATACATATCTTTACTTTAATAGCCTGTTCCATTGTGCAATTTCTTTTTCTGATTGGAATTCTGATTCTTATCAGTGTTTTTCTGGCCACCGCTGGCGTTTCTAACATTGCTTTTGCTTTCTAGCTATCTTTCCTCCTGGTTCCTTGGCTACTTCCTGTCTTTTTCTTTATTTTTTTTCTGCCCCATGAGTGGGTGAACAGAGTCAGGAATGTTGAATCGAGATGTTAACACAAGGCTGATATGCAGTGACAGCACTAAAGGCAGGCAGAGGTGCAGTAGGAGCTGAATTCAGGGAGAGACACACGACTGACTCATGGAGACAGGGTTGAGGATGAGAGACCAGACCTTTATACCGAGCTCCCACATGAAACCGCCACAGCTTCTGTGACCTCTTGTTCACATAATTTCTACTGTAGTTTGTCTTTGTTTTTGAGGTAGACTTGCAGCCAAATGTTAACCCTCTCAGTCCTATAAGTGATGTTAAGTGGTTTGTCTGTGTGTCTAATGTCTTTAACAGAGTAAGTAGTTTACACACTCAATTCTGATTGGTGTGACTGTGTCAGGCGTGACGGCCCTATTGCAGCATCACAGCAAAGGCTACATGGATATGTGAAATTTTCAGCATGTTTTTAATGCATAGTGTTGGTTGATAATGAAGACAACATGAACGAGCTGAATTAGTTGTTAATTTGGACAAATTAACATTTATAAATCGTCCTATCTACACAGAGTGTATGTGAATTTAGTGGGTGAAAATTTAGTTAGTGAAAGCTATACACATGCATCACAATGATACGAAATTTAAAATGTACAACTGATGACCCTTAAAAGATCAAATCATGATTGTTTCTGTCCTGTTGTACAGTGTGCAACAACATAAAGGACAACAGCAAATTCAAATTCCAACCCTGTGTCCTAGAAATTATGTTCATATACTAGTTTGCAACAGAAACCAAATGTGGGTAAGGAATGATCATGCGGAAAAAGTGACTTGAGGTTTGAGACAGGAAGTGTTTACTTTTTTAACACTTAACCGAGACCACAGTCTTCTCTTAACCTGAACCAAAGTGTTTTTATTGCGTAAACCTAACAAAATGTGGGACTCAAACACTCCGTACGCCCTCTTGCAACTTGAATATGGCGCACACACACACACACAAAAATTTCACTTCCTACACCTCAAAAAATGTTGCCACTAACCATAATCCTTCAGGCAGCAATTACTTTTTCCCCAAATATTTTTGGCAAAACAAATGATATAAATGTAATTTGTGGAGACAGGGTTTAAAGTTTAACAATTTCATGATAAAATATGTTTTTAGAACTAGAAAGCAAACCAACAAATATCTATGTCCACTATTACACAGGGAAATGAGTCTGATTTCATACACTAATATAGTGGTATTCAGTAAAAAATTTAAATATGTAGAATGTTCTAACAATTCAGACACAGAATATATACAATTACTTCAGGTATACACAGCACTGCCAAATAACAGTTATCTTGTGTTGCAGGGAAGCTAAACACAACGCTTAACTACAGTTTAAATCAACCCCTGCACTATAGGCATCTATGGAGTAACCACCATAACACCTTGACAGATGTGATCCTTACTCACATAAAGGAGAGCCTATTTCAACTAGTTGCCAAGGCCAACACACAGACTGACAAAATCTCAGATTGTGAGCAGTGTAGAGTCTTCTACAACCCACCTGATAGCCATGTCTGTGAGAGGAAGCTGAGGTGCCCATGTGGACCCACAGAGAACACGCAAAATATTTTTCAAGAAGCTCATGAGGTCGGAGCAGGCAGAGCGAGCCTCAGCTGGACGCGAAGCTACTGAAGGAAGTGGATTTAAATTCATTGCACTGCTGGAAGGCATGTCATGTATTAGATGCACAAATAGCACCTGGTCCAACGACAAATGTGTATTCTCTGGTGAAGGAGGAATGCCTTCAGTTGATGATTTGCTGCTTAATCGCCTGCCGATATTTCAGATGTTGTAGCAAAAAAAACATCAGTTTAGCAAATGTGAGTTTCTATTGTAATATCCAACATTATGACTTTCAATCTATCTCTGTCAAAGATCAAATTAATAGTAGACGGCCTCTACCAGAGCAATGACGCCAGCAATAAGCCATCCAGCCCAGCCCCCCCCAACACACATACACACACAATGTAATTATCATCTGACCCGATACAACAAGAACATGGCCAGCCAAGCTGCAGATGGATACATCCAGCTTTTCATGCACTTCAAAGAGATGACAGATGCATTGGTTAGCTTCTGATAATCGTCTCTCTTGCTTTCGTTTATGAATCTTTCTCCATATTTCCTGTCGCAGTGAAGGCAGGTGGATCCAAGTGCAAGAGACAGCAGAAAGGATCTAAAGCACAGCTATTCATTGTAACTGACAAAAAACTTTAGGTCAGAAAAAGGGGAAATGAACAGATGATTAAACAAATACCGAACTGAAAACTGGACTTAAATACAGACAGAACTAACGAGGGAATAGGGAACAGGTGACTGGGCAGGAGAATAGGCAGGGAGCTGATTGGATGGGAGAACGAATGGAGTAGGGCAGGGCTGACGCGGATGATGCAGGGCAGGTGTGAAGGCAAAAGCAGGCTGGGGAGGAGTACAGGATCAAAAGAGGGACACACAGAGCAAACAGACAACCAAAACACAGAAAACACAATCAGACCAGACATGACTGTGACAGGACCATGACAATTTCCCTCAATGTTAACTTGGCTTAAACTGTTCTAAATTATATCTGATGATTTGGATACCAGGAAATCATGAGTAGGTAATACAATAAGACGTCAGCAACAACTTGATAATGTTTCCATGGTGTTCCAGTATAATCTCCTGCAGGAGAGGAATTTTTGGACAAAATGCTGAAACCAATAGAGTGCCATTTTCACCTCTTCCTCTCACAAGGGTACACTCATGTGCATGCACACACACACGGACTCAGAAGATGAGCTTGAGAAATAAAGGGCCATCTTAGATCGTTTCACTATATTAGTTTAGCTACGGGGCTTGAAATAAAGGATGAGACGACTCCTTGGGGATATTTTTGATGACTTTGTCCCCTCCTGTTCTTTACCATTCTGACATTCCAGGTTTTCCTATTTCTGTGGTTTTATTATCACTTTAAAAATAGCTGAGCCTCAACAACCGTCTGCAAAAGCAGACTGCTGCCATGCTGTCAGACAAAAAGGAGAGTGAGCAGGGATTAGAAATCCACATATTTGACAAATATGAAATTATCAAATGACACTGACAATAAATATGTAAGTGAAATAATGCTTCACCTGCTTCAAAGCTGAGTCAGTTCATAATGAATCAAAAGGTCTTTAAAAAGTATTTTTGAATGGTGTGGTAGCTCATGCTAATAGGTAGAAGGGTAAAAGCATACGCTGAGTTTCCTTCTGAGTGACCTGAAATGATAAAGACTGTTCAGAAGTTGGATTAAAATACACATAGACATGACTGTGCACTCCCCACCCACCATACACACACACACACACAAACACACAAACACAAATACAATAATCTGTTAATCTGCATGCACGTCAATATGCCATTAGTGTCGTTTGAAATGAGAGGGAATAGGTATCATTCCTGTGAGACCATCAGCCCGGCAAAGGCTTTAGGCAGATTTGTTAGAGCTTATCCCTCCTGTTGATGGAGAGACCCCGAGACAGAGAAGCGAGAAGAGAGTTGGAGTGAATGAATAGTGAGTGACAAAGAAGACTCAAAAAGGTTGAATGAGCAGGAGTTTGGAGAGGATGGGCCCAAGTGATGCAAACATCGCAACACATCCGTGGGTCTGCAAATGGGATACCCGCTGAAGGAGCGCTGATAACTGAGGAAGAAAAAATTAATTAATCTTGTTAATTATTTTTCAGTGCTGTAGTCCAAAGAAATCTGCCAGCATCATTCAAAACAATCTGCGAAGCAATTTTTTGAAACTAGCATATAAATCAGACCACTAAAAAACTGACCTTGAAACTAGTAAGAAAAACAAAAAAACAACTTGATATAAACAATTAACCTGATGATGAAGATCATATCATATGATCAAATGTCCCAGAACAGTTATTAAATTGACACTGAGGTCAGATTGTTTTGTCAACTGGGTTATTTGGCTTTTATTCCAGCTCAATTTAGGGGTTAAAACCTTTGAATATGACATTAATTGTTCTGCTTCTTTACACCTGATGGTGAGCAGCTTCACCAGGAGGTTGTAACAGAGGCTCACAGGACCCCCTGCTGCATCCTCACACGCTCCTCCACAGCTGGGTGCAGCCTTAAATCCAACTAATTTTTAATTAATTTATTAATTTTAAATCTAAATATATGAATATCTCACTTACTTAGATAAATAGCTTTTACAGTGATTCCTTTAACCAATGCTAAAAAAGAACAAAGAGAAGAAATTGGTTCTTGAAATCAGCAAATGCATCTCATTTTGTCTTAATGTGATGTTTGGGATATTAGCATGCAATCCACTTTACAGACAGGTTTAATATCTCATTTAAATGGGAGAGATTATATATCTATAGGATAAGAAAAAGATTTAATAATTTAAAAAATGTGATCTTAAATTGTGCTTTTTGTCATTCTGGTGGGGAAGCAGACAGCCATATGCTTCCTCTGGTATACTTAATCTCATTGGCCAGAGAAAAACTGCAGCAGGAGGACAGAACGTGTGTGGAAGCTCCAGAAGGATTTGCTAGAGCAACAACACAGGCAGTGTCCCCATTTGGCTTCAAATTATTAAATATATACTATATATATATATAAATATATATAATACATACTCACTTCATGAGCCATAAGATGTTTAGACATTTATTTTTCTTTCTTTGGTAAATGGTTATGATATGAGTGCAATAATTGAAGTTACTTAAAGTTGTTTTGATATACAGTAGAACAATAATGGGTGAAGTGGAAAGAAAGCAAACAATATCTTTCTTCATTTGCATTTTTTTTTATTCTAATCCAGTCTTGTTTATTGTATTAATGTGAAGCCACTCTGTAGAGGCAACGCCGGGAGGAAGCTGTTGAGTGTAAAGCAGTGCGGATGGTGTGAAACAGTGGATGACGTGCAAGGAGCTTTGGGACAAGAATCAGAGAGCCAGAGACAGGCTGGAACAGCCGTACTGCTGCCCAGCAGGCCTTGGCCTCATTAGAATCAGCAGCAGTTTGGTTCTGAGCGTGTGTGTGCATATGTGTGCGTGTGTGTGTGTGTGAGAGTGTGAGTGTTTGCTTGCACTAGCTGGGAGGCCCAGTGGGCAGGAGCAGATGCTCCATCCTCACACTCAAACTCCCCCAACAGAGTGTGTTCTCTGTCTGCGTAAGGCTTTTTGCTTAGCTCGTCTCCTTTTCTTTCTCCCACTCACTTGCCCTTTCAACCTCTGATACTTTGATATATATACAGTTGATACCATCACACCAATAGTACGACCTAATTTTTACTGTAGGCCCAAAAAAGACCTATATATGCATTCTGAATGTGTGCAAGCACTGTTATTATCCAAATCAAATCTTATCAAATCAGCTCCTGATATACTCCCTGTTTATTCTTTATTCAGACAGCAATGAAATCATACTTTCCTTCCTTCTGCTTGAACTTTTTCTTGCACTTCATCATTTTAAAAATACAAATGTCATAGCGTGCCATGCTATGCTGCGTTCATCTGCATTTCCGTTGCATCCTCACAGCAGAGGGTAAATTCGCTGACCCATGATAATAACTGTGATGATCCCTGCCCTTATACGAGTGGCGCTGACATCTCAGTGACTTGAATGGTTTAACATGTGTGGTCATGTGAGTGACGATGGAAGAGAGAAGGTGCTATTTTTAAAAGTTCAGCTTTCGGTCATTGTTTGTCACTGGCATTGCTTGGACATTTTACTTTTTCTGTCTTGTAATTTTCTTCGGATAGGGGCCTCACCATCTTCCTAGGAGGTTTAGTCCCAAAGATGGCAGCCAACTGTGAGATCCTTGTTTAATAAAAATCAGTCTGTAGCATTTTTTTATTTGTCAGTTTTTCTTTTTGTTTTTTGTCAGAAGACTTTAAAGATGGCAAAGCAGGACAGGAAGAAAAAAAAATGGAGCCAACAAGGGAGGTGTTGGATATAACCGTACAGTAGTACATTTTGGACACACCTCCGACCTCCAGCTGATCAAAGTAAACAACACTATTCCCCATGCCATCCCTGTCATAAGAAACCATGACTAGTGCTATGCTGCCTGCATTATAGTCTCAGATCGCAGTTGCTCACATGGCACCTAGCTAGTAGGCAGCTGTCTTGACAACAACAATGTCCCAAATGAGATGTGTGCTTGAAAATAAAGTTTGCTGCAACATGGTTTTAAGGGATTTTTTCCTGGGGGAGATTTATATTTATTCCTGTGGGTGTCAGTTGATTGACAGTCAGCAGGGAGTGACATGATGTTGACACTAATAGCACTCAACTATGCACTATAAAATAACAATAACACAGACAAGCTCTGACAAAGCTGAATTGAGGCAAAATTACCAAACTGGTTGAAGTTTATCACACAACAACTGCTATTTCCTACTTTTAAAATACATTCTTGCTCAAAATGAGGGCTGTAGGTTTTGTGCCCCATCACTTACACTGAGTGCATTTGGAGGCAATCTTCCAAAGGTCAGTAAGAACAGGAGGAATGATTACGGTGAGCAAAACCTGTTTCACTGTTCATACGACTGCCTGACAGACTTGAAAAATTACAAATTTGACAAACAACGAATTTTGTCCTTTCATTTAGAGGACTTGTTGGAAATAGATGGCAGAGCTAGGAAAACAAGGTGGTAAGGAGCACAAATACAAAATATGACCAAACTTTTCATTTAAAAGACAACATATTCTGCAAAGAGGCTTTTACCCCCCCTAAAAAGGAGCCTCTGCTGTGATTACATATTAATATGTGTCTTTGAAACTTGATTTAATGGAATACAGCTGGCACGAACATGCATACATGTACACTTAATACATACAGTATATAGGTCCTGCCCCACATCCTCCATTATGTCTGCTGTTTCATCCTTGTCTCTGCTATCCTCCCTGCCTCCTCTTATCTCCAACAAGAAGCTTTATCATTTTGTCTGAGCAGCAGTGTCAACAGCACAGGCTAAATGGCCTTTTCCAGAACCCATTTGGCTCCACATCGATTAAAGACCCCGCCACCCTGATGGGCGATAGCAGCAGGAGGAGACGGGGGTATATGTCAGCATGGAGGCCTGGTGATGGAGTGACTCGGATGGGCAGAAATCTAAACTCAGGTGGGGTAAAAGGAAACGAGAGGGCCGCTGGACCTTGACACCAGTAAATATCGGATGCAGGCTGTTTACTGACCTGTCAGGGAGCGGTATTGATTTCCCCTTGTATCCAGTCTAAAGAGGTAAACAAGACAATGGGACTAACATACGCTGCCATGCCAACGAGTCCTTGTGAATCAATGCCGCGTGAGAAAAGTACATTGTTCTTACACCTGGAAATAAATGACTGAGCTGTAAGTCTTGTGGATGACATTGTTATTCTCCATGACAACTGTTTTATTGGGACATCTGTGCCACCATCCTTGGCAGGTTGAACATACCTAATGAAGATGGAGCAGTTTGAATGAACATCATGATGTGACCTTCACCTTAAGGGTCAAATGGCAAAGGTCCCATTATGTCATTGTGACAGCACACTGACAAAGCAGAGCATTATGGGCTTTAAATCTGGAAATATATCTAGCATAAATCAGTCGTGAAGGGCGAAAACAACCATTTGTTAAAGCAATATTGTTGTCTGTATTCATAAAAAGAACTGTCAGTATTTAATCCTGTGGTCTCTCCGCCTACAGTTTATTTAAAGGGGACATATTATGATTTTTTGGGTTTCTGTTATTTATATACTGTTATGATGTTGAATATCTATGTTAAACATGGTCAAAGTTCCAAAACTTGAGGTTAATATATGCCCTGAATGCTTCATTTGCAATTTTTTTTTTCGCCTTGCTGAAGAGCTGATACCAACTTGTCGCACATGCCCATAAACAGTCGTCCATTCCATAGCCTTGGTTGCTAAGGCTGTTGCTAAGGTTTTTCCATGTGTTATTCGCATTGTCCACTCTCATATTTCGAATCGGATTTTGGCTCATATATGGATGTATTTGATATGTTGACATTTCAAGTAAAGAATGAGAAAAGTGAAAACGAGAATAGTAGGAGTGAAATCCTACTACTACGGTTTGTTTCATGGTTTGTTGACATAGCCTCTGGGGCTGGAGGAAGCTGGCCAATCAGAACGGAGTGGGCTCCTCGGGAGGGGGGTCTTAAAGACAGGAGCTAAAACAGCCTCTTTCAGACAGAGGCTGAACTGAGGGGCTGCATAAAGGGCCGGTATGAGATAAATAAAGAATTGTTTGAACTGAAATCATGCAAAGATATTCCAGCAGAGCTCCAGAGTAAAAATATAGACCTGTAAATGAGCAAATGTCCTCTTTAAAACATAGTTTTAGAACAAATGTAAATATAAAGCAAATGCCTGCTATTTGTAACAGCAACAGTTCCATTTTCTGGCATTAGAATGAGTCAGACTGTAAAGCAACTTTGGTATTTTTATGTAAAATAAATATGCTGCATTGTGCTGCTCCCATATGAATGTAATGTTTGAATATACAATTTAAATCTAAGAATATACAGACTGCATCTCCTCAGGATGTGCCTGCCTGCCTCTCCACAGAGAGCCAAGTCTGGAGGGTCTGCGAAAACAGGCCAAGCTGCTCTTAAAATGGCCACAGGGGTGGAAGATTTATCACACCACCTGCACACTAGTAAAAAGAGATCATTCGCTCCCCTTCCTCCATACATAAACTGCCGTCTAATTCTGGGGGGCATAACATTTATCATGGCACACTTTCTGCCACTTCATCCTGCCCCCTATACCCAGAGATGGTGTTGTGTGGTAATAGGGAAATTTATTGCTCAGTTTTATGCATCAGTACAGATGTCGGACAGGAGTCACAGTGAAGGCTAATCGTGTGATGTCAGTTGCAGTTAGTGTCAGTTTTGCATAAACGCACCCAGGTGAGGTAGGCACTGACTTGGGGGCAAAACTATAGAGGTGAGGGAAAAAAAAAATTGAAAAACAGGCTTTAGTTTGGAGGCTCCAAAACAACAGATCAAGCAACTTTTGTCTCAGTACCAAAAAACAGCAGACAGGCTGTCCTAAAAGAACACACAGCATATCATAACACCAATCCCGCAGGTTCAGAAAACCAGCTGTCAGTTCACATTTATCCATATGTCCCCCTCAGTGTCTGTGACACGAGGGTGGATTTTTGTAAATGAAGCCCTCGCCGCAATGTTTTGCAGTAATGCTGATATTCAGCAAAGCTTGGGTTGAAGTGTGTCAGCCTCAGTTTAACTCAAACAGGATCCTGGAGGACTTTGCTCAAGGATGTAACAATTGCTGTGCGGCTGCAGTGCAGAAGACGAGAGCTCTCCAGCTGCAGCCGCACTAGCTGCTGATAGTTCTTTAAATAGAAGTACTTGTAGGGTTGCTTTAGACAAAAAGTGGGCCTTGACATGGGTTTGAATGTGAGGATACACACATGTGTACATACAGTACACACTTCCCCTCCATTTTCAAATACACCCTCAAATCAATAGCTTGATTGAATCTGGTTCTCCCCTCCTCACTCCCCAGGGGTCCTGTTGATTGGGCTTGGCAAACGCAATGTGGTGTGTGTGTGTGTGTGTGTGTGTGTGTGTGTGTGTGTAAGAGAGAGAGTGTTTAATACGTGCGTGTGTTTTCTTGATTGTACACACAGCAAAGTGGCGACTTGGATCTGCATTCTGAGAGGCTCTCCAGTCCCCGGAGTAAAATCAAGCATTCTCCAGCCATCCTGATGAATCGCTTCCCGTCACTTCCAAAACCCACCGCTCGGCCCCCAATCCGGAAGTTGGTGACTGTCAGTAGAGGAAATTGCCCACAGCTGATGTATCCAATTAATCTGGTAACTGAATGTGATTCAGAATGACTGTGAGTTAATGGATCATCAGTTGGCTGCCCATCAACTATGACCTCTCCAAAGCTCTTGTGCTACGGAGTGAAATTTTCTGTCAGTGTTTGAAAATCATCTTGAAACAAGTGGGAAAAATATATTTTCATTGTTGTGAATCCAACAATGTCGTCCAAATTAAACAACCAAATATGTCATTTGACCATGCACTCCAGAACGACACATAAGAACATATAATCTAATCTGGTGCCCCTATCAGCAGTAATAGGCAGGACCACATCATGTCTGTGCTTCTCAAAACCATTACAAATCACTGTTAAAAAATAATTATGTTTTATGATGTGACAATGCTGTGGTTTAGGTCTGGTTAGGTTAAAGCAAAGATTAGAGAAACATGTGGTGTGGGTTAAAGTTAGAACTTCCTTAAAGTTAGGTGACCTTTGTCATCATGGCTACAATAATAACCATGCAGAAATGGGCGGTCTCCTGTGGTTCACTGTTGGGCTAATACCACCCACCACCCCACCTTCTCAGAAAATTATGTCACTACTCCAGGTCAAAATTACTATGGCTACTTTTGGGTGATTGATATTCTCGGGAGGACAGTCTCTGTGAATCATGTGACATTATCTCAGAGCAAGTGTAATAAAACGGCTTATCTCACTTTGATGAAGACAAGGGAGATCACTTCACCTGCTAGCTTCTTTAAGAGAATGTGGTTTTAAGAGGCATAAATTGGACATAAAAAACACTCCATAACAGGATTCACTAGTTTGGAAACTATTGGTACTGATTCTTATTTATTGGAAGCCATATTGGCATGCTTTAAAACAGTTAACTTCTGACTGACTTCTGTGCATGTCATGATGTTCTTTGTTATATCCACTACAAGATTTGGGGACTGAATATTTTTAATAGCTTATAACAGCTATTATTTTTAGCCAGTCCAATTGCCTGTGCAATGCAACAGCTCTTACACCAACTGAGAGAGGGATAAAAATTAGCAAATGAAAGAAAAAGAGAGGAATTGTGTGGCATCCCCCACCTCCTCCTTTCTATGACTTTGCACTTTCTCCTTATTAGTGGAGACGGACCAGCCAGCGTCCTGTCGGGGAGAGCAGCAGCAGCAGTAGAAGCAGCAGCAGCAGCAGCAGCCCAAAACTGTGTCCAGAATGTCTAATGAGAGGTCTAAAGAGATAATTGATGGCGATTGTAAATTTGCTTGCCATTATACAGGCCTTGAACACTTTGGATTAATGAGAATTAAAGATTCAAAAGCAATGCATTTTATATCAATGAGGCAAACAACCCATGGGAGAGGAAGATGGGAGGGGAGAAGGGAGTGGAGAAAAGAAAAAGAGAAACAACACAGAGGGGGCAGTTACAGGTCTGAAATCAGCAGGCAGGAAGGAAAACACGATCAGTCACAACTGATGTTTATGGATATACTGTGTCTTTTTTTCCCCCCTTTTTTTCTTTTTACGAATAATTCTAATGTTTTTATATTTGTCCTCAATACTATAATGTGTAACCTGTTTTGTGGTTAATTCTACAGGCAAATCATATGTTTTGAAACTGATATTTGTGTATACTGGACAATATTGACTGATTTGTATCTTTAGGCTTGAATATGATAATGATAAATGATTTTCATTTTTTGTCAACAAGTTGTTTTTTCACCCAATTATCACTTATTTCTCCTCCAAAACTGATGTTCTATTTGTTGACTGAATTGCACTGTGGCTTCACAAGTAGGTAGTCTCCCTTTTCATCAGCCACCTTGTATGAAAAAGGAACACAATGTCCTGCTGACAGCCTTCAGGCACACTGGGAATGTCAACTCAAACTGTCACTATGGGGATTCAAAGGTAGAGGAGGGATGGTGTGGAGGAAACACAGGGGGGGAAGAGGGAGGTGGAGGAGGAAGACGTGAAAGGAAGGATGCCACAACAATCAGCGCCCTGCAGACGGAGGGGCATGCAGCCCCGCTCTGTGGGGGAGTGGTGATGACATCAGAGGAGCAACAGGAACAGCCCGCAGACTCTCACCATGCAGGGACAGGGTGGCTGCACCCAAAGACACTGACACATGGAAGTGACCAAAGGAAGAAAAATCTCACTTCAGCCACATAGATACAAAATATATTTTTTGTAGCCTGTTGTAATTATTATTAGAGATAATTTCAAATAGAAAATCCAAAACTTGGACAGGCTACATTCATTACTTTTGCTGTTCATCATTCATCTAAGATGACTAACTGTACCAAGGGTCTATATAGTGTATGTATTTTTATTATTGTCCAAGTGGTAGTCAGATCTTTTTAAAAAAAATATTTTTTTATAGTACACACAGTAAAGTACCACACAGTCCTGTGCTGCTTGTAGTCTTAAAGCCCAACAGAAATCACATTTAGTCATTCTTTTTTGCAGTCAAGTAATGTCAATGTGTTATTCAAATGTATTGTTAGCTGTTTTTTTTAGTATTAAAAGCAAAAGGTCTTTAGGAAAATATCAGAAATACTCCTTTTCATGTCAGTATCTGTGTATGATTAACAGCAGCTGGCAGGCTGATCCTGGCAGGGGAACAAGAGACAAAGTACACAAACTTGCGCTGTACCTTACGAGCCATGGGCAGACAGTGTGTTGTTAGCAGTATTTTGAAGAATAAGGACCATACCAGTATCTAAAAGGACTACAGGTATGTTTACATGTTGTTTAATGTGCTGCAGCTGAGCAACTATTTAGCTGCTAGCTTATATGATGTTAGCAGTGCACCTTTCCCCGGTTGAATGTTTGTTTGGCAGCTCGTTCAACAACCTAGACAAGTGTCCATGTTTGTAAGTTACATAAGAAGGAGACTTTAGCAGGAAAGCTAATGCAGTTGTTGTTCAGAGTCTGTGGCTCTTGTGTTGTGTAGCAGAATGCTGTCTGGCTATTAGTCATTGTGACTGTCTGCCTATGACAGAACGGTGATGTTACTGCTTTATGCCAATATGGTTTAAAGTGAAGCAATTTGATTGGCTGTATTGAAACAAGTTCTCTATCTATGTAATGTAATTAATGAAAAGATGGAGGAAACCATTATGAAACCAAAAATATAAAATATAAACATTGGTTGATCTTTGATTTTTTCTCAGAGGAGAACACAAGACGTGATTCAAAGAGTAGCTGTACTTTAAAGCTACTTGGGAACAGCAGATCAACCTGAAAACACAACATTGACATATGTTGTGGCAAAAATGTTAACAGTACACATCCAGCAGGCATGGAGCAACATTAGCATTCATTTGAAGTCACATTTCTGTCCACCTGGAAAATGTGAGCCCAATCTTAACTCTCCGTTTTGGTGTCCACCCACTCCTAAAGAAAATATTTGGCCTTTTAGTAGCCATTGCTCCACTAAAAAGGAAAACTGTAGAGTTGGGTGATAATTATTGTTTGTCATGATGAGCAATTCTATTCACATTCATGTGTCACATAGTCATTTGATCCATCGTTATTATTAAAAACATTGATTAATCCGGAAAGTACTTAGTGGACCTAACTATACAACAGACCTATAGTATAAAAAGATTTTTAGTTGGATGTTCCACCTTTGAACATTTGGTTTCTGCAACACTCTATGCAGCCTTTGTTTGGATGGGTAAGCTGGGCTGTGCTGTACCCATGAAAAGCATTTCCAACCAAGTTACTGTGCTAAAAGAAGCCTAAATTACTCTTGTGACCTGCCTGAGCCCATTTGATAGATAATTCCTTTTACGTAATCATCTTAACATGATTAATAGACTGTGAGAGCCGTCTAAGAGGTGACTTTTGTTAACCTTTTATGGGTATTTCCCTCTAGAGGAGCTATAAGAGGCTTGGCTAAATTGTCTGTTTCACCATCAGGGCCAACACGGTCTGCCAGGGTTGATATACTTCTCTGACGTATTGCCTCTTTTAGAGAGAGGGGAAAATGAAGTCCATAAACCCAAACATATTTCCCAGTAAGCACATGAAAACAGCATAGATAGTTTATTGTCCTCAAGAGGAAGTTCTTCTCCACAAGCAGGTTCAGGCAATTCATGAACACATAGAGTAAGAGTGCATTCCTAAGACATATGACATATAGAGTGCTATCAAAATATAAGCTTGGTTGATGCAGACACAAACACAGTAGCTCCATTATTGGTTTATTTTCTTCATTCAAGAAACTTAAATAGCCCCTGCTTGCACTTAAAATTGCTCTGCTTTCCTGCTCCAGCTTCAGTCCTTCTCCTCGCACTCAGGCTGCTTCTGTGCACTTGTGAATCTTCTGCTCTCAGATTTCTGCTCTGCTCTTGCATTTTTTGTGCAATAACCTTGTCAAAATTCCCCAACCAACAATATGCCAGGTGTAGTGTTCACCAATGAAATGATCCCTGTTTCCTTGCTGGCATGTTCGCTTTACTTCTTAAAGCGTCTCGTACGGGCAGTCAACCGGGTTCATCCACTTCCGCCCTCCAGGGCTTAATAAATGTACTTCCCTTGCTTTCTTGTACAACTTTTGTAATAAAAGGACAGTTAATATATATATATCAGTGTCCAGACATTTTCCTTTACTATAATAGTTATATATAATAGCAGCTGTATAGCACACTGGCCTCCTGTCGGTGTGCTAGATGAGGAAATGACATCATCTTCATGACTCAGGAGCAGGAGTCTAGTGGATTGCCAAAGTCAAGGACCTCGAGCAAGTTTTTATTTTAATGGTGCCATTACTTCCTTCCAATTGAATTGTTTAAGTCATATTTGCAGCACAAGAATATGTTCATGATAATATGCTTGGCTTTCAAGTGTTGTACATGATGCAAACACTATTGCTAGGCAAGTAACAACAAAAAGGATGCCGTCTTAATGTGTTAGCTAGTTACTTTTGCTGTTTGCCATTCCTAAACAACGAAATACAGATTAAAAAAAAGAAACACAGCAACATCCATTTTGTTGTTCGTTGCTTAGCAACAGTGTTCATATAATGTACATCACTTGAAAACCAAGCATATTATCATGGATGTATTCTTGTGCCATAAATATTATATACTATTTATCAATTCAATTTGAAAGAAGTAATAGCACCATTAAAATAAAAATAAAAAACTTGAGGTCCATGACTATGGTAATCTGTGTTGGCCAGTCATCTGCTATACTCATGAAAGCAATGTTGTTCTCCTCCAGCACACTGACGGGAGGCTGGTGTGCTATACGGCTACTATTATATGTAGCTATTATAGTAAAAGAAAACATACAGACACTGGTATATACATTAACTGTCCTTTTATTCCAAAACTCATACAAGAAAGTAAGGGAAGTACATTTAATTAAACCCTGGAGAGCAAGAATGGATGAACCCAGTTAAAGACTAACTGTCCGTATGGGACACACAAAGAAGTGAAGCAAACACACTCGCAAGGATGCAGGGATCGTTTCATTGGTCGACACTACACCTGGAATTCTATTGGTTGGGGAATTTTGACAAAATCTGACAGTAGAGCAGAAATCTGAGAGCAGAAGTTTCATGAGTGCACAGAAGCAGCCTGAGTGCGAGGAGAAGAGCTGAAGCTGGAGCGGGAAATCTATGCAAGCAACAATATATGTGAGTGCAAGCATACAGTTTTAGCAGAAGCAGAGCAAATCTAAGCCCAAGCAGGGGCTATTTAAGTGTGATGGCAGGGTTCTGAGGAGAGAATTACAAAATCTCAACGTGAAATCAATAACTCGTGCTCTTTAATTGAAAGACCATGCTCTTGAATAAAGATAGTAAAAAAGCCCCATACTCCATCAGGGTGGAGAGTTGTTGTTGTTCATATGCATACACACTTAGAGAGAGTGGGCTGTCACAGCAGCAGGTATCCAGTAACAGTGCAGGGCTGGATAGTAACTACTGCAGAGGTCATTTGACACCTCCTCTATGGAGAGTCAGACGCAGTGCTCTGGCAGCATACTGAAACACTAGTTCAGACTGCCTGGACTACATGCTTTACAACGCTGTGCCATTTGTTCTGAATGCTGGGGCTTAAAGTCACGCTGATGTCTCCCTTTCTTTCTTTCTTTCATCATAATTCCCATGTGCCGTATTTTTTTTTCTCTCTCACTGTAAACACTGATACAAGGATGTACATTCTTTAGAATAAGCAGACCTGGACAACATTTTGTCATTCCGCCAACTGCTGTCTGACAAGACATAAGCTCTACTATCAGACAGGCTTATGGTATTATAGAGCTTGGCATTATGGAGTCTATAATGCCATTCAGCATCAGGCTTTCATTTTACATTACGAGGCATCTCATGAGCAAATCTTCACTTGGACTTTCCTTCTTCCCAAGTGATTCAGACATCTATGAAACCTCAGGTGGTCCAGTTTGCAAGAAAGATTTCACAGGATGACCAGGAGAAGCTTTATTGCGTTGCATAAATGATGGAATCTTTTATCCTGTTGGGCAACACTGGACTTAATATACTGGAGTTTACACTACACGGTAAGGGTTGTGTCCATGGAAATAGAGATAAAACTTCCTTCATTTGAAAACTGGTAGCATACTGCAAAACATGTTGCTGTTGAATTTTCAAGTATAAGTTTTTCATGCTGTGAGCACCTCAGACAACATTCCATCCTCCGCCATTGTTTAGACAGACTGCAGAAATATATGCAAGCTTTGTTAAAACCTGGGCAAAACAAAAACAAAACTATACTATATATATATACCAAGATGTAAGTGAAAAAAAACGTATTGTTTGCTGTGTATATGCAGTACTGTGGGTGAACTGATCCTTTACAAAAAAAAAGATACAGATAGTTCTCATACACAGATATGCTTCATAGCAATATCCTATCAGTGGCTTCTAGATATGTAAATGGAATACTGATTAAAGTTTGATTTTAGTCATTTTAGACCACTGTACATGTAACAAATCTACTTTGCAGATACAGGATAACATCATGTCAATTACGAGAAGAGTTTAATGCCTGTTGCTTCACAGCAGCAGGAAGGTCACATACAAGGTTAAACATTTTGTTCACATGGTGACCTCTCATACTAAGCTGGTGTCCTGAATAGTGGAGATGACTGCTGTAATGACAGCAGATATCAATATATCAGAAAAGTGGAGAATATGGATGAAACCACAAAGCCTATTGCCTGCTTGTTTGTGTGTATGTAGGATTGTGATGACAGATTTAGTTTGTAAAATATCAGAAGCCCTTTGCAAGACAAACAAACAAGCAGCAAACAAATAGTTCAGCTGGTGATCTGTTGGGCATGTACGTGATCACTAGTGCACGCAAAGATAATTCTGAACCAAGCTTTCATTCCATCAATATGGTTACATGTTCATGTCCCCTCCACCAAACACACACACACACACACAAAGACCAAACATAATAAAATAGTGCTGCCATCCACATATCCACACCCACACGCAACAACATGATGCAGCCCCGCTAATCCGACTGGTCATCCTCTAGGGTCAGGGCTGACACACATCTCCAGCATTCTGACAGTGATTTCCCTCGTGTGCTGTTATGTAGCTGCCACCTCAGAATGCCCCCACCACTCCTGCACATACACACAGGCACCAGACAGACAGCCTGACAAGTCACCAGACAGACAGAAAAACAGACAGAAAGTCTGACAGTCTGACATTGCCCAGCCTATTCCTACACCTGTCTCTACAGTCTTCTATCCCCTCCTGTCTGCTTGGCTTCCTCAGCTGTTTGGATAGCTGTGTTGCTCACCATTCAACCCCTAATTGTCTGCATGGTTGGCTTACCTCTCCGTCTTCTTAAGAGAAGTTATAGGAGCAATCTATTGACTAAACTTTGCTGGGGCTGGCTTAACAAGCATTCACTTGCTGATTGTCTAACATCCCCTACCAGACTAACAAACTCCCTACCGAGCTCAAAGGATAAGCGTCTGGCTCTGCACCTCCTAAGTCTTCCCCCCTGCACAGGAACCTGGGGAACGCACAACAGTGAGCCCTTTAATAAGAATATTCAGACAGGCACCTGCAGGGGCAGCTACTGAGAACCACCGCAGGGCCTTTGGGATTGGGGGATTACTGATGGTGATGGGAGACACAAAGCCACTGACATAGAGGTCCTCTCTCTTTATCTCTATATGTGTCTATAATACACTCAGAGATTCCTGATTTCAGCAATGTTATTATTCCAAAGAGTAGTATGCAAACTAAGGATAATACTTTACTCATGATAATAAATTAATGGAAATACGGACATTGCGGCAAAATTGCAGGACAAAGGATGATAATGTCGGTCTGTTGGTTGGTTGGTTGACCACTTTGTTCTTTTCTGAAACATCTTGACAACTACCCTGGTCATCAAATCCAGCTGCTTTGTCACATCCCTCAACGTCTGATATCGATGCATCCTTTAGCATCTGAGATGCTTTCAAATTACTCCAATGTAAACCCATCCATGTCACTATTAGATGCATTTTTCATTGTGCAATATCACAACAGTTTGTGAAATTTGTTTTGGAAGTATCTTCCAATCAAACCATTATAAATCCCTGTTAATTATGTTTTATGGTATGACACTGCTGTGCTTATGGCCTGGTTAGGTTTAGCCACAAGAACCACTTGGTTAGGGTTATGGAAAGATCAAGGTTTGGGTTAAAATGATAATTTGAAGCATGGCTGGAGGCAGGAAGTGACCAGTGGTGTCCTGCTGCAGAGTGCAGCTTTTTGCCATTATCTTATATAGACTTCATCAGTCTCATGGCGTCTATTTCAGAAGTCTATAGAAGTGCCTAAGAGGGAGGTATTTGACGAGTTGGGAGCGAGAATAGGATTGGATTGCCACACATTTTGTATGACATTTAGGTTCCCCAGAGGATGAATCCACCTGACTTTGGTGGTTGAGGTTGAGGCTGACATTTTTGTTTCAATGTCTTAACACTTTTTGAATGGATTTTTATTTGGTACAATTATGTTTGGTGCCCACAGGATGAAACCTTATAACATTGGTGATTCCCTGAATTTTCATCTGGCACATTTCAGTTTGTCCAACACTGTGGTTTAACTGTCAACAGTTTGGTTTCCTTCATAATGAGCATTACAGGCTCAGGGAGCTGCTAGCTTGGCTATAGAGATAATTTGTTGCATGAATAATTCCACTGTGTAACAAAATCTCAAGTAGTTACCAATGAATGAGCTAAGAACCACTCACTCACTTCTCAAAGGCTTCATTACTTTATGATAACCTTCGTTTTACTTACCATTTTTGTTTCTGCTAGAGTGAAGGAGAGCATCATCTAACTGACATGAAGCTACTGAGCACTTTTCTTTTAGACACATCATTGACACAATTTGAATACATTTTGTCATACATCATTCACATACAGTAGTATTTCAGTCTATTCTCAAATGTAAAATATAACACATAACATGCTTCATTATTCTTAATTCACAAGCCTAATGACTCAGAATTTAGCTTACCTTATTGTTTAGTGTGACCACATGTTCTTCTTCGTAAGGAAACTTCTCTCCACCTTCCAAGAGAAAGGGAGGGAAACATTTTCAGGTCAGTGTCTACTGAATTCAAGAAACAAACATCCTGTCAGCCACTGTAAATAGTAAGCTGCTCAATTCAAACAGCTACAGTTTATTGCAAACTTTCAGCCCTCAGGTAGTCACTATCCAGGATGAGAAATCGATGGCAGACTGTAGTCTGGTTTCACTTGGCTAAGTGGAGAACATTTAGGTCCCCTTCAACAGTAACACAGCTTGTTAATGTGCTTGCACTTAAAATAGGAAGTTAAGAGTCTTATGTTTTGGACTTTTGCCAAATTTGCACCTTAAAAGTTCCATATTTTACACTTTTCCATTGTTTTACTTTAAGTCTTGATATCCATAAGGAGATATTTTCAGGGTTTTAAGTACCAAAAAACATCTCAATATAGTTTTACATCTCCTTGGCTGACTGTTTTCTGAGTGACGCATGCCCAGGCCAACCACAGGTGATGGATTGTAGTCTAGTCTGTAGGCAGGTAAAACCAGGGCTCTGGGCAAAACTCACTGGTAAATTGCATGGGCCACAGCTGAGGATAATGTTGTCCAACATAATGGCAGCAAAATGCAGAAGAGACACTCATGCTGAGCTGAAATGGAGTGTACATAAATTAGGTAAATAACATAAGTAGAAATATTTTGTTTCTTTCAGGAGGGGTGGGGGTCCCATAGGAGGGGTGGGCCACCCCTCCAAAGTGCTGAGTGTTTAGTTGTGACATCACAACCTTACGGAAGTCCAAATTGCTCATTTAAAGGCACAGTTTCTGAATACGGGCTGTGTGCATTTCTCTGTGGACTGAGCGTTTTGATACTTAGTATTACTTAGTGGTATTTACCACTACTTTATAATCAAAAAAGAAATGGAAATCTCCTTTTCTACATTGTGGGACCTTTATAACCTAACTTCATAGAGGGAGAAGCTTGGAATTGACAAAAAAATACACAAATTATGGAGTTTTTGTTTGCTGCTATTTAGCATAATGTAATTTTTGTGCTTGACTTCACTGTGATGCCTCCACCTGACCTGAGTTACCGTTACATTGCTTTTCTCTTCCATTCTTCACTATTTATTTACACCCACACAAAGTATGGAAGGGCAATGACACTAAAACAAACACACACACACACACACAAACCGTCTAACACACAAAGGGTGAACAAATATTGTCCTCACACCACAGGGAATTCTATTTAGTTTTATGAAAGTGAGATGAAACCACACATACACACAGGTGATGAGCCAATATTGTCATGACTGGGGGGAGTTGTGTTTAATAATGTACAGAGGGAAAGTGTTTCCATAGGTGGGCGGGAGAAACTTTCTCAGAGCAAATCCTGGGTGCAGAAATCTGTGTCCTGAAGCTTCCATACAGATGGAAGGAGAAGAAAGGCAGAGAGACAGCTGTGGCATTAGATCCAAAGTAATGTAAGCATGAATTTGCTGATCAAACATCATACATAAGCGCAGGAGTATTTTCATAAACGTATATTTCTCGAAACATGCAGCCACAAGCCGTATAGAAAGTAAACCTGTGTATATCACACATACTTACTCCTGCTCACACTAGTCATCAAATGCAGTAAATAGCCAATGCAGTAACTAAGTGTGTGAATCTACTTATTTTGTGGATCATTTCGACAGTGTCACGACATGTGACCCACAGTGTCTCACTGGATCAAAGCAAGGAGGCAGGATATGACAAGTGACACAGAGGATGTTTCAAAAGCCCCACTCACCATGACTCATCGCTAACTGCCCCTGAGGTTAGCATTGCTGTCACTCAAACTGTTTTCCAATCAATGCAACTTCACCATACATAGTTGATTATCGCTTTAATGAGAGAGCCCCAATTGATTTCCATTAGTTTATCACAGGCTTGGGTGCCCCAGAGACTCGGGTTTAATTTTCTTGGTATCCATTTACCCCTAAAGCTGGGCCACAACATGCCACTTATTGGTGAATCATTGTTAGAGTTAGTGAATTGGACTGACATGATTACCTCTAGTGATGTTTGCGTTGCTAGGCAATAGGGGATATAATATCATATCATCATACGTTAGAAAGCAGATGCAAAAGGAAGACTTCTCACCTGTCCTTAGTGGCTTCAGCACAGTCTCCATCTCTCTGCAACACATCTGTCTGTACTCGGCATGTACGCTCATACACATACACATGCACACACATGCTACTCTTTGCAATCACATCCAATAATCCTCTGAGTATCACTACAACATCAAACACTCAGTAATGGGGTTTTGCTTGACTATGTGTAATTACATAATAGCAGTGGGTGAAGCCAAACGATACCCCACTCCCTGACACTGTTGGCAGTAACGTATTACTTAGTAACACATTTGTGTAATGTGATACCTTTTTCAGTGGCGACCTGTTTTGACTTTTCTGACAAAACAAGTAATCTGAATATGTTAACTTGGGCTTCAGGGAACAATGATGGGCATTTTTCACCATTTTCTGACATTTTACAATGAAAAGTTAATCGATTATTAAAGAAAATAACTGTCAGACCTATTGATAATGAAAATAATTGTTGGTTGCAGTCTTACAGTACTCCTAATAATATATAAACTAAAACAATTATTGTCTTAAAACGAGTCCCTTTTCAAGACCAGAGCCACAACATGGAGAACGGAGGACCTGTCATAGCTGATATTGTACTTCAGTGGTACAAATTTCGAAACAAATTTTCGATTAATCATATTACAGTAAACCAAATGATGTAGAGTACACCTGGGTGTCTGGGGCCCCTGGGCAGTTGCCTGCTTTGCCTAGTTGGTATTCCAGCCTTGATGTTGCATTACTCTGACAATTTGGGTGGTTGGCTTGTTCACTGCTTTACATGGAGTTTGATGGAGAGTTGATAACAATATTATATCTGCAACTGTGCTGTGTTCAGTGGACAGACTGGTCCATGAAGTGTTAGTTTGGCACAGAGGCTGAAGGTGTCAGATGGTAGCTAACATTTACCAAAAGAGATGAAATGTATCTGCGGGTAACTTGGACATGTTGCGTGTGCTTAGCTGGCTTGCTAACGTTAGCCAGTGGTTAGCCTACATTCAAGAATCACCTGGGTTTCATTCTGAGTTGAAGGATACGTCAACCCCTCTTCTTCACTTTGTGGACGAGACCTCTGAAGTGCTGCTGAATGCAGTCACCTGTGCTAATGCTAAGCTAGCTATTGATTGACAAATACCCCCCAAAGTGTAGACTGGCTACGTGTTTCACACCAATGTCTCGTTTTTCTTTTTTGACACATTATATACAGAAGATGTGATGTGTTTTGGGGGGCTTTGGAGTTGGTTAAGGGCACCTTTGACTGAAATGGTGAGTAACAAATGTAGCCCAATGTAAAGAGAAATGTAACAAATTACCTTTGCTCTTGAGTAATTACTAAAGTAATGTCATAACTTTTTATTAAGTGATTTGCAATGTATAATTTATTGCATTTTTTTCCATGTATTTTGCTCCACACTACTCCTAGATAATATAATACTTGCTGCCACCCCTCTAGTTGCCTCCCCGCCCCCACCCTGATGTCGTGAGCTGGTGACAGCATGAGGAATAGCCTACAGATCATCTCCTCTTGTCATTCCTCCAATCGAGCCCCTGCCTCTCAGCTGACTGTGTGCTTGTGTGTTGGATGTGTGCTTAACAAGGTATTTATGTACAATATACATGCCCTGTCTGCATAAATATGCACTTCAAGCGTATGTGTGTGAGTGCATGCCTGTGTGTTTGCATTCACCTTATCGCTGTGTGTGTGTTTTATGTCTCTTCCTGCAGCATCACCACACCTACAGTACAGACAGCCTGAGTTAGAGGGCTTGCAGATAGACCTCTGAGTGCTCTCTGCCTCTTCCTCTGTATCCATCAGAGTCGTGATAGAGAGCTGTGAATTTGTCTCCTTCACTCAGATTTATTGAAATGATATACACTCACTGTCTGCTCTTGGCACAAATTTTAGACTGCATTTTAAAACAAGAGCACTTTGCTGCTTGAGAGCATAGCTACTGAGAAATTATTGAGGAAATTTTGCAGAGACTTGCAGATTTTAAACATTATACAAAATATGACAAATATAATATATGCAGATAGAAATTAATGTGTAATGTTGTCTTGAGAAATTTACAGTGAAGGCTGGATAATTACAATCCAGATCAAATTTGAAAGATTTCTCCTCCACATTAAAAACCCACGAGACTCACTTCTCTCTCATGAGAATGACGCTTGACCTTATAATGCAGCCATTTACATATAACCTTAAGCTTTACAGCTGCACCTATCAGAGATGGTTTATGCTAGTAGAGCTGACTGGGTGGTAGGGAGGTCTGCAGCACCAAGGACAGCTCTGGAGTGAGGAAGGCAGTTTGAGAAGGTTCTGCAAGGTTAAGGAAGATTGATATTTATTTATCCTTTATTTAACCATGAAAATAAATTAGCAACAAATTGTTTACAGTGATGGCCTCGTAAACAACGAAGGGTCTTCAGGTGGAGAGACAAGGAGAATAATTTAAGAGACAAAAATACACAAGCTAAGCTGTAGTTTGGGAGAAAATAATTGGGACTGCTGTTTACACATGGGTGCAACATAGTCTATAGATCATAGGATTTGTGGGATGGTAACAGTCTAGAATGTTAAAAAGATCAGATTGGATGTAATTTGTACAAAACAATATAGTCTTAGTTATGTACTGTGCATATAAAAAGAATTTGTTGCGGTGTAGTTAGAAATCCTTCAGCAGTGCCAATAGCTATCAGGGTAAAATGCATGAGTGGCTACTAAAATAAAATCTCATGCATCTTTTGTTAATTCCACAGTGGAATAATAATTAGATTCAAATTGAAATGTTAGTTACTATGGGGAAAGACTACAAAGTTTGTGAGGAGTTTTCCCCTTAATACAACAAACATCTTTGTAATTTGTCTCTTCCTCTTTTCCCTCATGATATCTTGAAACCATTTGTTTTCCGTTGGTAAATGTCCCTCCTGTCTCAATCCTAAATCCAGACTTGAGAAATATTTGGTTAATTTTGTCTACAAGGTGGAGTGGAAATCCAACCTGAATCCCCCTCTTTCAGCATCTTACATAATATATCATGAACCCAGTAACACTTTTAGGGTTCAGCTCCACTACATATGGTTCTTGTTACTGTTTATGTACATTTTTTTCACCAGTTCTTTGATTGCTGGCTCCTTTACTAAACATGTCATTGTTCAGCATTGATTGATCAAACTTTCAGCAACTACACATCCATCATACTGATGAAGATGCTATCATGTCATTTCCTCACAACTCTTTTCTCTCATGAAAAATTATTGAACTTTTGACATTTTTCAGTCTTTATTAGATTGGTAAATACAGTCATACGTACAGTCATGACAGTGTTCCTCAAGGATCCATTGTTGGTCCTCTTCTGTTTTTGGTGTACACTACATAGTTCCTCCGGATCAAGCCATTCAAAACCACAATGTTCTGTATGTAACACTGATAACACCTGGATGTACTTCCCATCAACACCCTTTGATTCTAGCAGTATAGCCATGTTATTGCATGCCTCATGGATATCAAATGCTGATGCCCTGAGAGCTCATCCGGTTTGGCCCATATTCTTCCAGCATATTGTGAAAAAAAACATCCTGCAAGCAATCACTGATGCAGACTTAGGTTTCTATGTCTAGGTTTCATGTCTGTTTCCAGTAAAATGTTTTCTTGCTCAAGAAGAACAGAGTGTTGTACATGCTTTAATTTAATTTGATGTCTTGAGGATGGGGTATACATAATGTGATTTTGTGGTTAAAATTGAAAATGTAATGTGATTCTTTTTTGATTTCATCCTAAAACTTTTCAATCTTCTTGATATTTGTATTTGCTCTTATTGCTTGCATGGTCTTCTTTGTGAAACACTTTGTAATTTTGTTGTAAAAGTGCTTAAACTATAAATATAGCTTGTCTCACTCCTGCTGCTCTCTTCTTCTCTCTGCCTTCTGTTGGGATGTTTTCAGTTACTGTGGAGGATGCAGTCGTCTTGGTGACAACTAGGGGAGGATGACCCCATCTGCAACAGCCATCCAACCGGTCTCAACCAATCACAGATCAGGTTGGGCTGAGGGGCACATCCAGATAGCCTGTCTGCTGCAGTCAGGGTCCTGACACATGCACTCAGGCAACCTTGACTCTCCCCATCCTCCGCCACCTGCTGAAACCAGTCTGATCACATCCTATTACCTCCTGCAGCCCATAGAGACATTGAGGAAAGGCAAGGCAATTTTATTTAGAGAGAACATTTTAGTACAGGAAAACTCAATGTGCTTTACATTTGAGTGCATACAACAACAAGTGCCATGAGATTATAATGAATAAAATACAGTACAGTACAAGACTGACAACCACCCACCCTCCAAAAGACAGCAATAAACCACAACTGTCCTACAGACACGTGCACACACACACACACACACACACACAACTAATCACAAGCCTTATAAAACAAAAAAGTGGACACAGTTGTAACAGGTTAGTTTGTTTTAGAGAACAGGAACAATATAGCTAAAAAACACCCTCACCAGATCTTATTCTGGGTCATTGATTACTATGGTAATGGTATAATGGCTGTTTCAGTGCTGAGCTTAGATCTGAAATCTGACTGGAACACTTTCATTATCCAATAGTTAATATATAACTTTCCCCCAGTATTTTGTTGAGGAATGTAAGTTTTGAGATTGTTCTTTAGTTACTAATTATGAAAGGATCTGGGTTAAATTTCTTAAGTAATGGAATTATGACAGCACATTAGAGAGGAGAGGAAAGTGTTCAGTATATGTGAGAAACGTGGAGAGACAGACTTAAACAGCATATTGGGGATGGAGAGCTGGTGGAAGAATTCAGCTGCTTGATACCTTCATCCAGATCAGAGTGTGATTTAATAGGAGAAAAAAAAACACGATAATCTCTGTATATTATATCTTTATGATAATTTGCAAGTAGCTCAGAAATGTATGACTGCCTGGAAGATTTCATTTTATTGTTATAATCATAGATTGTGCTGGGCTCTCCAGAAGATTCTCTTCATCATCTTCACATTTCCAGTTTTTAACAAATATACTCTCTGTCATCATGGCGCCAGAGTGTTCTCCTCTTCCCATGTGGTATGGTCGGTTGGACTGAGTCAGTCCTCTGCCCTTTGTGTCTGAGACACAGTGTCCTGATCTTTCTTCTCCTCATCCTCAGCCCACAGCCAGCTCTCATTACAACCCAACACACTCACCACTAGGCTTTACTGTGACAGAGAGGTCACACTTAATGAGAGCATGTTTCAGTGAACATTTTACAGCTAAATACTACCGTGCAATCATCAGTCCTCTGATGCTAGTGAGTCGATATAAAGATGCTTGGATACTAAGATAACGTCTCTTCATTTGTAACTGTATTTGTTTTATAAATGTAGTAAAGAAATGTGCTTGCTACATCTATTTTTATATACCTACCATTATTTGAGCATTTGGCATGGCAGCATACCATGACTGCTGTTTCTGAGCCCACAAGACATATCAAGATTTTTTTTTTTACAGATGTTTTACAGGTAATTGGCTGCACATTATGTGTGAGCTGTGCATCTCACTTTGCTTCAGTCACTAATGATGTGTTTCTTTCTCTTCTTTCTTGTTATGCGGTTTGGTAGTTTGGCTGATTTGAGGTTGAAGCCACTGAAATCTGTTGAAAAGGTTAATAACAGGGGAAATGTGCTGTTAATTTAGACTGCAGAATTTGATTTTTTTATTTTTCAATATCACCCCATGGTCAGTGAGAAAGAAACAGCAAGAAACAGCCATTTTATGTCCACCCACTAAGCTCAGCTCGGACTGTATTGATTTTTGCTCTGGTGGGCGAGCTTGAACTCCCACAGAATGAATGACCAACAGAAAAGAATGTTGTGTTTTGAGGTAGAAGGGTGATTAAGGGCGAGAGAGATTGGCCTCAACACCGAGGTCCAGCTCAACGAAAGAACACTGCCCTGTTCGATTAGAAATTAATCCACAAAACACAACCAAAAAATGCATTCCCACCCCTGTTACACAGACATAGAAAAAGCTATGTCAGCACTAAGCCCTGACAATTTACCACTAAATCTTATACATTATGTTAGCATTTCTATTGCAGCACAAGTAGAAATGGACTTACAGCATTTACAATCTGTTAGACAACTGAAAGCTTAATGTTGCTTTATAAAAATACAAATGAGTTGTTTAAGAGCAATGCCAGTCCTGTGCAGGAAAATCACATCAGCAGTAACTAGGAAACATCATCACTGACATATCATGTTGGAACACCCTAGTTTCATACACATGCATGGAAAACCATGTTCTTGAAAAGCACAAGATAAGGCCATGCATTCATATAGAAGCTATGATGAAAAAAGAGGACATGCCGTTCATACATAAAATCCTATGCTCTGCAAGGATGTAGGTTAGGTGTTAATTTTGGCAAACAGGCAGACTAACACACACAAAGAGCTTGACTCTGCAGAATGTATTTGGTTATGTAACTTGCCTAAAAGCAAATGAATGAAAAACCAACCAATACAGGTAATGAACCCACTGTGTGCTGTTAAACATTTGCAAACCTCACCTGAGATTCTGTGACTCTGTCCTCTCTTTCAGTCTGGGCTAAACAACTCAAGGGTTTAGAGCAGCTAATAAAGTTTATGCTCCAACCTACAGTATGTTTAGACCATCCTAAAATAATTATATTTTTAATTAACTAACAACCAGAGCTGACCTGAGATCCTGCAGCTCCACCTGCCTGTTAAGATGCTGCCTCGAGGATTTTCCTGATAAAGTGATGACATTCACAAACAAACTAATCAGTTGGACAATCTGTGGCTAATTTAACTCATAAATATCATCCATAATATAATGATCCATACAATAATAACTGAACTCCTGATGGTGTTAATTAACACACATTAGTTCTACATGTTTCTGATGTCAAAAACAATGTTTGGACTAATTGCAGAACATTTAGCTAAGCAGTTTAAGTTAAGCTGCTTAAAAAAGCACACGATGTCCTCCATCTTTCACTTTTTTTCACAAAAATTCACAATAATAAAGTTGGTTGATGTTTGGGCATTTATTATGAATTAGCTTTCACCCCCACACCTGGTATACAGTAATATAAGTTGTCTGATGTTAGTTATGTGCAGCATTAGCCCTGCTGGAGATAAATAAAGTTATTTGAATTGAATTGAATTGAATTGAATTGAATTACATTGAGTTTTTAGCTTTGTTATGTTTGAATCATTTAAACTGTACATACCAACCGCTTCAAATTCACCACGATTCATTCATCTCTCAGGCGCTACTGTCAATGCTACAGCTAGCCGACAATGCTTAGTAAAACTCGAGGGTTGCCAGCCCATCAGGTCAATTATACCCCATATCTCTTGCTCTTATCTCCTTTAAAGTTGCCTAATTCCTGGTAACTCAGAAGAAATCAGAAGGGTAAGGACAATTCAGTAATATCTTGACATTGCTAGGGACATGACCACACCCAAATCTACACCTATAGTAGGAGGATATGTCCTTCCCCATCCATTAATCTTGTTTTGTCTTACTCTCTCTTTCTGTAAAATGTATTTCCTCCTCTCAGATTGCAACTAGTCTTTCACTTTCCCTCCTTTCCACTCCTATTTCATCTCCATTCTCTCTCTCGGTCTCCACCTCCTCCCTTCTTTCGGCCGAGTCTAACACTTAAACGGAGGAAACATTGTGCATTCCTCAGAGCTGCAACACACCGATCGGTCCTGACACCCTCAAACACAGCCTCACTCTGACAGCAGCGAGGAGCCGCTGTACCCTCCATTCTACCAGCCAGTAACCCTGCTCAGATGCAAATTCAAATGTCAGCTTCCTTTCTCCTCAAAGGCAACGTCAGCTTGGTGAACGAGTGGGATCTTAAAATCAGGTAATTGTTTTTGGCAGATTGTTGTATTTGCTTACTGTATTGAATCAAACTAAGCCACTGGAAGTTGCAGACCACGGAGGCACAAATACACACAGACATGCAACACAGACACAGAGGAAAAACTAAATATATGGGTTTTATTACAGTTTTTCTCCTAAAGCCCCTTTGTGTACAGTAGTTTAATTTATGTGTATCTGTTGAATTATTCTGATTGTATAAGCCTTTCTTTGTAGAAAAAATAAAACAACCCCAGAGAAAAATGATGCTGTTTATGAAATTTTCATATCCTAAAGAAATGGATCATTTACAAACTTGTAGTAATGAGGTGATGGTAGAATTGGATTTTAGAGGCAATCATCAGGAGGCACACAGACATCCATAAATTATTTGTAAGTGCTTGGTAACATTTTATAAACAAAATGATTGACAAGAAAAAAACTAACCATCTCAAACTTTGCATTCTTGTATGTCACGTGCAGTTCACAATGATATCTCTGATTTTGCTGTCAAACTGTCATGAATGTTACCAGCATGAGTTGGTTGAAAACTTTTGTCTCCTGCTGATTTTTCTATGTTTCCAGCTGAGGCGATTTAAATTGCCAATATTATAAAAGAGGTCTTAGATATGCAGTTGATTATCTACATGCATGATATTATGTTAAAAGACTGAGGCTAAGCTGACGAGTCATGTAGAAGACATGGAAATAAATAAACAGCATTGTAGTGCATTGTAGTATTAGTTAGTCGTTGTATTATGAGGAAAAATATAAGATCAGACTTACTTCAGTCTAGCATAACCCAGTTTTACATACAGTACTTGTTCATAAAGTTTAAACAGTATGTTTTCACTTCAAGCTTTTGAAAAGAAAGGCTTTTAGAATGAAGACTAACTGATCACCCTTCAAACTCTTACAATGCAGAGTATCGCTTTCACTACAGCCCATACAGCCCCATACACACCGCTTCAACATGTGGCGAAATCCAAAGCTTGACAAGCCTGCTGTGCTTATATGGTTGCTAATGATCGGACAGTTGCTGCCTGGGGGAGCATTGGACTCATCTATATGACATACCCGTCACACTTTTCACTATCATCACACAGTTTCACTATCACACTTCACCTGGGCATGCTTTCTGTCTGTCCTCTCCATTTCTCTCTCTGTTTGACGAGTGGTCCAACATTTGTCCAGAGGAAGGTTGAGGAGAAGGGGTTGGCTTACACAGGTTGACCAATACAGATAGTGAGTTTGACCCGTGTCAATGTGTCGGTCTGAATGGGGTACTAGATGCCTGTTCTTGTGATACTGTCAGTGTCCCTTTTGTGATAAGGTTAGCTTTTGATTGATTTGTTTGCTTAAAATCCTTTCTATAGCACAGCATTCTAGTCAGTCAGTTTGATGTGTTTGTATGTAATGTTGACATTCACAATCTTATAAAAGAGGTATTGTGTGAGCTCTCCTAATTGAATGATTGACCATATTGTATTGGTGTAGTTAAAACTCTCAACTTTCCCCCGGGAAAACTATTTACGGTCAAACCATTGTCATGTCAAGGATTGGAGAACAAGGCAGCAGTATGTGGGTATTTTCTCATCTTTCTGGATTTTAGAGGGAGAATTGCTTGCAGTAAATCCAACAGTTGTTCTGGTTGATGAGAAAACAGTCATGAAATAAAAAGTAAACAGTACATTTTGCCTTCCAGGCTGATCCCACTCATCCACAAGATGTTGGCACAACTTCTACTCTTAGTCTCAAATATCAAGCGTCTCCAAAAAATATTTTGAAGATCTTGAATAAGTAAAAACAAATCAATGAGTGTCGAAGGCAATTCTGTTTGTTTAAGTACCCTCTTGTCAAAAGGGATTTTTATTTTTCAACCCATATTATTGTGCTGATTAGTTTTAAATTGAAAACTTAATTAAGTTGCCCCTGAGTATATGCACTACTACTCCTCAATTTTGACTTCAGTTGACTTATTTCTCTGTTTGTATTTGTTCATCTAAAATTCAGGGCTATATTGTGTGAATAATACTGAAGTACATAAATGACTGTTTTGAACACAGACACGCACGGACGCACACCTTGGACAGTGTTAATATCCTTGTAGCAGCACTAAAAGGCCAGCACAGTTATGCACAATTTGCTTCCATCTCACCAATAAACTAGATTAATATTATTTGCTGGCACACAACCATGTTCCCCATGTCATATCAAAGCATATATCACCTCACCACTTTATCTCCCCTGGCACTGCAGCAGACAGGTGATGAAGTTTGGGCTCACTCATAATCGCATTATTGCTGCACTTCCCTGCTCTGGACCAAAGCCAAAACACATATTACACAAATAAAACAAGAGAGACAGACTGGGGAGAGCAACCCAGCAAACACTGAGACGTTGCATGACCGTTGTTTGAACGTCCAATCAAGATGTCCCGTTACAGTTCAAAAATAGCTCCAAAACCTGGCCACCAGCTAGATGTCCTTCCTGGGCATTCCAGCAATGTCAAAATATGTCATTACCATCATCAACGGGCCTATTCAGCTATTTTGCTAAAGTTTATTTACACAGCGTGCATTCTGCAGCTTATATATATATTCTATATGTCAAGATTAACAACTGCTTTATATTTTGAAACAGTCCAACCAATGTCCTGTCTGACCTGGACGTCTGTTATACATTTTAACGTGTCACTTTCAAGATAATCCTGATAGTGAATTATATAAAACCAAACACAAAGCAAACTCATGAAGTATCTTAGTAAATATAAGACATATGCATCATTTTTACAGGAAGACACTGGGTCAATATTGACGTGCAACAACACAGAAAAAGATGATCATCAAAAGTACAGCTTATTGTAGATAAATAACAGTTTGAATTCTTAATTCTTTTAATTCCACTTAATACACTTTTTCTCCAGTTTCCATCCCTTGACTGTGTTTCCATTGAGGCACTGCAGCAGGCTAATAATAATGCTAACTCCAGGATATAAACTGTTGCTGACAGTCCTCGTCTGAACTCTGAACTCTATAAAGAATACAGAGGCTCTAAATAACTGAACTCTTACATGAGTGTTATAGAACATACATGCCAACATAAAAGCAAACTGTCCTCTTGTTCCTGTTGCTTTTCAAAGTTAGCAGCACATCCTTAGCTCTCAACTCTTGTGCTGAACAATGTTTATTCCCACGAGACGGGCTACACCTATCAAACATGAATTATCAAAGATATGAGGATAATACATCCATGATGAAGATATGTGACTCAATAATAAACCCTTCGTAACTTATATTAACCCAGATAAAGTGCACATCATTGCTGAACTGTTAAAAACTTAAATGCCCAAAGACGTTGATTCTACGGGCACAGGACGTCTCTTTAGAACAATCTGCTGTCAACCAATTAATGAATAAAAATAAAAGTTTTTGTATGAGAAAAAACAAAATGCACATAGATGCGTTCTACAGCGAAACTCTGAGATGTATTTGAAGTGTTTTTGAAGTCAGGTCCAGATGGACCTTTATTGAACGTGGAAAGGACGACACCTTGTGATCGTCTGCTCACAGACGTTTTTAAACCAAAATTGGACCAGGCCAAACATTCATTAGAAGGAGAAATTGACACTTAGACAAGCATATCTGTATTCCAAATATGTGCACATGTCTGCTAAAAAGCAATTTGATGTGAGGTTCATGATTTTTGTTTCATTTGCATGTTGCTGCTTTTGGCGTCCAACAGGAAGCATTTTTGGCCGGCGGGGACATGACGTTGCTGTCCAAACAATGTTTGCTGAGAATATATTTGGAGAAAGTTACTTGTGAAAAGTAAGGTGTGCCAAAGTCAAAGGGCTACTGTTATTTCAATGTGCCATGTATAAAATCAACATTTCATGTCTTCCACTACTCTTTTTCTGATAAATGAAGTTCTATTGTTTTCACGTTTTCAAGTTGTAGCAACAGGTTGTGAATATTCAACCCAGGCTCACATAGAAATATGTACATTAGTCCAAAGTGTAAAATGTTTTACTCTCACAATAATGGCATAAAATTGTGAGATGTCGACGTTTTTTTAAAACTATTTTTTTCTATTTGCCTGCGTCCACGTTTTCTCTGTGGAAAAATGCAATATTTACGTTAGTTTCGGCATTAAAATAAGTTTCGATTCAAACGTTTCTAGCAAGAAAAAAGCAACACAGTGGTTAGATGCTTTATTGTTTATGTTTTAAACAATAACTATGACTTAAACAAGAGAAAACCTTTTGAGGATGATGACAAGTTGGCTGGGGTTGCTGGAGTGTAAACTTGCAGACAGAGATGCTAGCTGTAATCTGCTTACTGTAATCTCTGATAGTATCCAATGCAGTGGGGAAATACCACAGAGTGGTGTTAGTGTTTTTTTCTCCCAGGCTTTTTAAAATTTTAAATAGTCCTAGTGATATTACTTAACATAGAACACACAACACATGAGTGAAACACGACTAGACTATTGTATAATATGATAATATGTTATGGGGTTATTGAACTTGCAACCAGACAGAGAACAAGTGTAAATAGAGCTTAGCAGCTGCTGTGCAGGGTGATAATTATAGCAGTGCTGAATGAGTGATGTGGATGTAGTAGAGGGAACCTGACCTTGGGTATCATGTACAGTCAGGAAAGGAAAGATAGGGAAAGAGGAAGAAAAGATAGCAACCTTCAGTATCAGCACCTGAGGGAGGAAGAAACAGAGGGGTGGTAGTGGAGGACCACTCCCTAGGCCAGGCTAAGTGTATGACTGATGGTGTACACTTAAATGGAGACAGACACACTAATCCATACA
The DNA here is from genome assembly GCF_914725855.1 of Thunnus albacares. Taxonomy (NCBI): domain Eukaryota; kingdom Metazoa; phylum Chordata; class Actinopteri; order Scombriformes; family Scombridae; genus Thunnus; species Thunnus albacares. Next base: position 8,813,428 of record NC_058108.1, on the reverse strand, counting down.
GATGAAGGCAAAAACAGCAATACTGGAGCAGGTGCAGACAGACATACAATCAGTGCGAAAACTTAACACATGACAGGGAATCACTAAAGAGGACTGAGAGACAGAGAAAGAAAGGTGTGGAGCAGGGCCACACTTACCATGGGCGTGAATTTACGGTGGCGTTTAGATGTCATCTGCTAAGGTTAGTGTTGCATTGCTGGCAGCAGCAGTCTGCTGGGTTGATCACAGCTCAATCAGCCCCGGCTCCAGCCAAGTGTCACTTCCAGGGACCAACCATTCGTTATGGCTCTCCTAATGGATATCTGGGCCGCATGGCAGCCATAAATTACCATTACTCCTCCCTTTCCTCTTCTCTCATCCCTCTCATTCTCTGTCTGTTTCCTCTCCTCTTTTTTGCTGTTCTGTTCATCTTTTATTCCCTCTTGCAGTTTTCGATCATGAGTGTTTTGTTTGTCTTTTTCAACCATTTCTGCTCTTTTTCTACAATATTTAGGACTTTCATTCCAAGAGCGTTTATCATTTGCTCTCCCTATCTGTGATTCTCTCTCCAGCTTCTCTCCTAGTGCGGAGCAACAGTGTATTCATGGATCACCAAAGAAAAATAAAGTGGAAGTCAGACAATTCAGATGAAAAGCCATTGTCTCCGTGTGTCTCCCAGGAGGTTTTTCCATGTACGTTCAATACGTTATAACCAGCCTGTAAGTACTGAGGAGCAAGGATTTTAGAGGCTGCTTCTGAAAGCAGGTCTATGTACAGGTAAATCACATGAGCTCATCACTCCAGGGAGAACTATATTGTGTGCTAATCAGAAAAGAATAAAGCTACATCCTTGCTTTACTGGTTCACAGTGAGAATTTCTGTGTTTGGTGTGTGGGTGTAGCATGATTGCCTCATATCTTGAAAAAAAAATAATGGATAGAGTATCCCATCGAAGACACTTTAACATAACAAATGTGACACATGCAAATGTTTTAAGAGACAAACATCCACACAAATGTTCAAGCGCACACACACACATACACAATCTGGGCATTGCTGGCGTCTCCAGCCCTGAGGACAGTTCTGCTCTGTTGCGTGTGGGACCTTAACCCAGCAGAGTGTGAATCATAGTCCAGCAGTCAGGTCGGTTAACCCTCTGTGAGTCTCCCGGCACATCCATTCAAACAGACAGACAGTGTGCTTCAGCTACAATTTATATATAGCTTCTTTATGTCCAGGGGGAGTTCAAGGCAGATGAGTAGTGGCATATCTCTACTTAGCTCAAATTATGTACATTAATGTACAATTTTACAGCTACAGGAGACTGAAAAACACTCAAATAACTGCATTTCATCTGCTTCTTTTCAAATATTCTTGATTTTGAATAGGATACACTACCAAAGACCAGCTGTAATAGAAATATCCCACTTGTCACTGTATTATTTCAATCCAGCCCAATCATTCAAAATTTGTGCCATTTTACCTGAAAGGTTGACACAATCAGCCATCCTTTTAACTGAAAGGTTGATCCAATCAGTATTCAACACACCGCACTTAGTCCCTGAATGAGTCTATTCATTTATGTAGAAATGTGCCTGTAGTAAAATATGTGTGAAGAAAAAGCACTTTTACCTGCACACTCACGGAGTAAAAGCAAAAGGAAAACTTATCTGTGATTCTTATGCGTGGATTTGAATGCATCATCCCACACACAGTGCGGAGGTCTTGCTGAATCAGAATGTCAGTCAGGGTGACAGAGGCATTCACATTTACATGCAGCAAAGCCAACATCCATACACAGCGCTGAGTCACGATTGCATGCCCCTGAAGAGGTATTGTTCATTCTGTCTAGTTGGAAAACATCTCTCAAGGGATGTGACCTTAGTCGCTGACAAAGAATCTGACCTTTGCATCATATCGTCTGTTAACACATCACATACTGCATGGTCATACAGCATTACAGCATTCAAGACAAATACCTACACTACCTAAAGCAGTTTTGCTGTTAAAATGCAACATTTAATGCACAAATATAACAGATGCAGATTTTTTTTAAACAGGATCTGAACTTGCTCCTTGTAATAAAACAGAAAAAGATGCAATAAACCTTGTCACATTGAAATTATTGGAGCTTGGTGTTCAGAATGCAATCTTCGTGTGTCTCAATCTCTGCCTCTGAATCTTGTGCCACACCTGCCCACTAGGAGCCCTCAGTGCATCTTTCACCCCTCCATATCACCTCAGTGCCCATGTGACCTGCTACCTGCCTACACAGTTGTTTCCCATCAGCTCGTTAGCTCACTAGGAGATAACAAAGGCAGTTTCGGAAGTTCTAGCTGACAAATTAGCTACATGTGTTGCAAAAAAGTATAGATGTGGGCGTACCATTAGCATATCCACAATAACGGAAGAACAGAACAGAATGTCAGAGCGCAATAAAACAAAAAATATATATCTTTTCAGCAAATATAATGGGAGAGAGATGAGTTTGTACCTGCCAATACAGCCATGAGACCATATTGTGAAGTTTGGAGAGGATCGAACGAACATATTATTATAACTCAGTTATTACAATATAAACATCAAATACAATATTGACAATATAATCACTGTACATTACTGTTTATAAAGCATTTACTGAGTATCTCATAAAGCATTCAGACTCACAAAGCAGCTGTGAAGAAGCAGCGAATTAAGCATATTCTGAGTGTAGAAAAGAACAATGAGTAAAGAAACATTTTATGTGCAAAAACTATTAGAAGTACGTGTAAAACCATCTTCTTCTTTCGACTGTTCCAGTTAGGGGTCGCCATTTCTATCTCTTCCTGTCCTCTGCATCTTCCTCTGTCGTGACAACCACCTGCATGTCTTCCCTCACCATATCCATAAACCCCCTCTTCAGCCTTGCTCTTTTCCTCTTGCCTGTCAGCTCCATTTTCAGCATCCTTATCCCAGTATAACCAGTATCTCTCCTCCGTCTAAACCATCTCCATCTCACCTGTCGCTTTGTCTCCAAACTGTCCAACCTGAGCTGTCCCTCTAATCTACTCATTCCTTATCCTGTCCATCCTCGTCACTCCCAATGAAAATCTTAGTATCTTCAACTGTGCCACCTCCAGCTCTGTCTACTGTCTTTTCGTCAGTGCCACCACTTCCAAACCATACAACATAGCTGGTCTCACTAACCTCTTGTAAACCTTCCCTTTCACTCTTGTCGGTACCCTCCTGTCGCAGATCACTTCTGACACTCTTCTCCACCCACTCTACCCTGCCTGCTCTCTCTTCTTCACCTCTCTTCCACACTCCCTGTTACTTTGAACATGGGCCGGTCCATTTAGTTGGCCACAAAGCCACCAGCAATGTGGGGAAAAATAATTGCGGGAAAAAAAATTCAACCTGCCGGCTGTGGCCCACTTAATGTTGGATCATCCCATCTGACTGGGGGTTACATGGTCCCAATTGTCAATAGGCTACCTATACTTTAGGCAGGTACAGAAAATGCTACTGTTGTTCTCCCACCACCCTTTCAAGTGGATGCGTCCATCCATGTAATGTAAGAAGTCAAGCGGGAAATAATCAGATCAAGACAGAGAGAGTGGAGTTGCTAGCCAATATAAATGGATAAAGGTCCCAAAAAGCAAAAAAGTGGAGCAGAAAAGGTCAGAGACAAAAAGAAAAAGAATTTTGTGGCTGATGCTGAAAAATGTTTAACACATTTATTCAAAATCTAGATGTCACTTCCACACAAAATCCTGTTAATGTTAGCATGTCTAGCCACAGTGATAACATTAACAGTCCGCCACAGTGTTTCCCCTATAATAGCACAACAAGGACCGCAGCCAGGGCAAAAAAAAAAAAAAAAAAAAAAATTTAATGACAAAAATAACACCATATACCTATTCATTCGGGAATCAATTGCATTTGGGAGTCTGTGCAGCACTATACTGAAACGTGAGTTAACATCTGTGTCATTGCCTGGGAAACTCTTGGTCGTGTAACTCCTTTTAAGTGCGTAATGTGTGTGCTTAGTGAGTGAGTGGTTAAGTGAGAGCGCGAGCAGCAGAAAAGTGATGGTGAATATGAGCAGAGCAGAGGAAAAGGTTAGCAGTAAGTTGTCAATCTTGCAGTAAATGTACAGTATAGACTACAGTGTTTCAGTTAATAAATGCTGCAGCTTCTCAAGATCAAGAAAAGTTTCGTCTGTTGTTTCCCCAACTTCTGGAAAAGTGAAGGGGGTTAGCTCCAAAGTTAGTAACAATGGGTTGGCCTAACCTGAATATGCTAAACAGAGAAATATAGAATGGAGAAATGCGTGGCTGCTTAGTTCACTCTGTCCCTTATTATCAGCTGTTTTTATCAACAGTTTTTACCCCCAAGAAGAGGAAACTGCTGCCAAAGTTGAGTGAAAGATGCGTGACAACCTCCAGCAGGTGATACTGCTAATGTTAGCTCATGTAGTGACAGCATAAACAGTGGAGCTCAAGACCTGACTCTCTCCGTTACACAGGTGGCATATGAGTGCAGCTTTTCAACTTTAAAATTCATCAAGAATAGATCACGGAGCACTACATCTTGAAGCGTTCATGCTTATGGCTACAGAAAAAGACATTCTCATTGCTTTTGACACCGATGGAATAATCAACAGGATGGCAGAGAAGAGAGCACTGATGAGACATCCTCTCACTGCCTAAGGTAGGACATGCTATTCTATTCTACTTTATTCGCTGCTTAAGGCTGCTGTGCCATGCTGTTTTTTTTTAAATCATGTCAGGTGATTAGTCACTCTGGGTCCACTCCAATTGGGTGCAAACATGCTGTTTGTCACAGCCTGACAAAACCAATGAATAAATGTTTAAATACTGTTGGTGGCATGAAATCCTGACTGTTAAGCCTGATGTGTGAATTGTATCAGATCAGCTGCAAATACAATGTTGGATGATTGACTGTAAATAGCTCTAACATTTCTAGATCATCATAGGAAAACTTTTGTCCAATGTGAAAATTCAGTTTTGGCCATTTTGTTTCATGATGACAGCATTGTATTTTGTTATAGACTACATTCATGATAGGCTATATGATTATGTCATATTTGTTTTATTTGAGAGGTTACAGATTGTTGCATAAGTGTGCTGAGAGTTGGGTTGCCCATATCAATTGTCAAGCAAATAAAATCCTGTGTGCACTTCTTGGGGTGCCAACTTTTCCACTAGGCTATTTCTTGGCAATTTATTTATTTATTTATTACATTATTTTATGAAACCCTGTAAGTACACCTGTTGTTAGGGTGTCAACTATATATTACTTAGCCTATATGTTAGAAAGACCCTGATATTGCTTTATTCAACTCATAAGTATGTATGTTGGAGAAAAATGGGGCTGGTCCAGACAAATATTGCCAGGGCCAAATTTTGTTCCAACCCTGGTTGACCCCAGGTATTTAAATTCATCCACCTCCACCACCTCTACTCCTTGAATCCTCACCATTCTGCTGTCCTCCCTCCCATTTACGCACATGTATTGTGTCTTGCTCCTTCTGACTTTCATCCCTCTTCTCTGCAGTGCATACCTCCACCTCTCCAGGCTCTTCTCAACCTGCTCCCTACTCTCACTACAGACTTTTGCCTGATCTTGTCCGTCAACCTGTCCATCACCATTGCAAACAAGAAAGGGCTCAAAGCCGATCCTTGATGTAATCCCACTTTCACCTTGAGCCCATCCGTCACTCCAACTGCACACCTCACCGCTGTCACACTGCCCTTATACATATCCTGCACCACTCTTACATACTTCTCTGCTACTCCCGACTTCTTCATATAATACCACGCCTCCTCTCTCAGCACCCTGTCGTATGCTTTCTCTAGATCAACAAAGACACAATGCAACTCCTTCTGACCTTCTCTATACTTCTCTATCAACATTCTCAAAGCAAACATCGCATCTGTAGTGCTCTTTCCTGACATGAAACCATATTGCTGCTCACTAATTGTCACCTCTCCTCTTAACCTTAGCTTCCACTACTCTTTCCCATAACTTCATGCTATAGCTGATCAACTTTACACCTCGGTAGTTAGTGCAGCTCTGTACATCACCCTTATTCTCGAAATTCGGTAACAGTACACTTCTTCTCCAACTCCTCAAGCATCCTCTCACTTTCCAAGAGTGTGTTAAACAATCTAGTTAAGAACTTCCATCTCTCCTAAACATCTCCATGCCTCCACAGTCATCTGGACCAACCACCTTTCTACTCTTCGTCCTGTTTATATCTGCCCTCACTTCCTCCAACCCTCTCCTCCCTCTCATTTTCTTCATTCATCAGCCCCTCACAGTACTCCTTCCACCTTCTCAACACACTCATCAAGCTAGTCAACACATTTCTTTTTCTATCCTTCATCACCCTAACCTGCTGCACATCTTTCCCAGCTCGGTCCCTCTGTCTAGCCAATTGGTACAAGTCCTTTTCTCCTTCCTTACTGTCCAATCTCTCATACAACTCACCGTACACCTTTTCCTTAGCCTTCGCCACTGATTTCTTAACCTTATGCTGCGTTTCCTTGTACTCCTGTCTACTTTCTGCATCAGAGTTGGTGTAAAACCATACTTTTTGAAATTAGGTGGTAATGCCAGGAAATTACTTAAGGCCTCTTTACGATGTGCACTATTGGGCTATTTTTAATGAAAGTTAGCAGTTGTGAGGGAAAAGTGGTGAAATCTTTGGTCACCAATAAGGGGTGGTGCTAGATCACGCTCACCAGCAAACAATTTGGAGCTTTTAATGACAGCCTGCATCAAAATTTGGACATTTCCAGAAATTTGGGATAAAATTCTTCCAATATGGCTGCTGCCTCAAGCCATGTCTACAAACTAGCCAATCAGAATATGGCATGAAATGACATAATAAACTGGCAGATGCCCAGATTGTAAGGGCCCATAGACATAGATGATGTGTAAGATGCTATTGCACAGTGGATATGGGTCTTAAAAAGTGCTGTGCTCTTGCTATCACACTGGTCTATTGCACATTCAAGTCATCTCTACCCATCTTAAAACTAAATTAACTCATTTCAACTTGTGGCCGTCAGATGGTTTTTGGCATTGGAGAGAGTAATCTTGCTCAATGAGATTGGCCCCATAGGGATCCTGTTACCAGTACACTGTTGATATAGCTGTACCTCTCCTGAATGGAACAAATCTACTCTAAAATAAAATAAAATACAATAAAAGTACTCATACAAACCCATTTCCAATACACCTTGCATTTCCAGGTGATTTTTTTAGGTGGGTAGACCCAACATAAAATAACTCCTGGAACAAAGTCAACACTGACAGATTGTCAACAACTGTGCAAGTATATTTAAGAGTGGAATATGTTTAAAGACTACACAGCACAGGAGCTGGCACTTTCCTGCTAATGTTGGCCCATTACCATATATCTGCTTGCTGTCTCCTGATTGCAAATGTAATGCCCTTCAAGTGACAAGCTAACATGCTGATATAAAGCAAGAAATCCACACTGTAAGAGAAATTGTCACTGAGGGACTGATGTCTCTCCCCACCCACTCACTGCTGTAAGAATGTAGTTTATGGGAATGACAGGGCAGGCGGGTACACAGGCGCCCATCCCATGTGGCCCATGATTGATTGTCAGCTCACCTGTGCAGCCTCCAAAGATCTTGGTAGATAAGCATATTTAGAGCTGCCTGTCTTGACATTTGCATGGTAATTAAGGGACTGAGCTTGCTGAAAAGAGCTGAGTGCTCAAGTGCTGCATGATGGTGCAATGGACCTCAGTGAGTCGTCCACCTCACAGGCAGAAATCAGCTTTTTGAATTCAGCAAATGTTGCCAGTGAGGTTGCATACTGTACTGTGCCAGTCAAAAGTTTGGACACACCTTCCCGTTCTCTTGAATGAGAAAGTGTGTCCAAACTTTTGACGGGTGCTATATGTTCAAAAAGGATGGTCTTTCACTTGAATAACCCAAACAGGTGATAGGTAGATCCAGTATTCTATTCATATAATTAAGATCCCAGCAAATTACCAGTACATTACTGATGTAAATATAGCCATCAATGTGTAAATCTGAAACTTATTGTACCAATCCAAACACCTGAGACACACAAGGAGAGAGAAAGATGCCTAATTTCCCCCTCTCAGAGATGAGCTGTTTGAAAAGAGACAAAGACGGCAGAAAAATGTCTTCTCAGCTTCTGTTCTGACAGCTGTGACCCCTCCAGTGCAGCATGAGCTGCATCAGTGTGTTTAACGCTCACTCACTCTCCCACTCTGACCTTATATAAGGAACATCTGACAAGTCAAACAACTAAATTGGAGCAGACTCATAAATTGGAATTTCCTTGTGAGAGATAATGTAAATGACTGTAGTTAAATTCATTCTGTCATTTAAACCACTCCAAAGATATTTCAAATAATGTGGTTTTATTATCTCTTCCTTGTCCATTTTCTAGCTAAAATTTTTAGTCTGTTCTGCAAGCTACAGTACAGGATTATTGGATGCATGTTGTAGGGGCATTATAAATGTCAGCAAACATCATTACAATTGAACAATTTATAGGGCAAGAAACACCTGACAGGAGAGTAAACAGGATTTCTATAATGTATTTTGCTTGCAAATAAGAATAAATTCCATTGAAAATCCTCTTCTGGTGAAGGTTTCTTTATGTTTGTGCCGAAGGCTACTTGAAACTCTAGCTCAAACAAATCCATTATTTCCTATTCCCAGACAAGCTCTGTCCATCATCTAAATCCTATCTTAACCTCTCCTGCACTGACTCCTTACTTTACTTTAACCTGACCCCAATTAATTACTTGTCTGACCTTAAACTGATCTTCAATAATTACTGAAATAATTAGTGACTGATGCTTTCTCTCATTATGTTTTTAAGGGTCTTCCACACGTTTCGTCTGAGAGGATGAACAAGTGAGCTGCTGAGTTAATTGCTAATGGAAACAGTGGGTTAAGCTCGCAGGTGATTTAAGCAGAACTCAGTGTTGTTTAACTGCAAGATTTCTTTGGTTGACGAATATCAAATTGCTGCCAGTTCAATTCAATTAAAACCTACTGTTCCAGCATCAATAAAAATGCTCAAGGGATAGTTGTTTCAGACTGCATAAAGCAAAATGGTGAGGCAAGATTATTGTAATGCAACCTGAGCCAAAGAGTCATTCTGCTTCAACATGCCATCCTCTGCCCACCAGGCCCTTTTACTTTACTGAGCATTGACAGGACACATCATAACTTTGAGTAATTTATGCGTCATGAATGTTGGCATACTGATGCCAGCCTTGAAGTTCTATGTGTGCTGTGCTTGGTCCCTCTAGCGTCACATTTACCACTCAGAAGCAAAAGTAGATTTTAATTTTGCTCTGTGTCAACATAAGGAAATCCTTTATTAAAGTAAATGGTCATTGAAAATAGGTTAAAAGGTTTTGGAGATCTTGCTGTGTGGCTATGCAGTACTGTACTATGCTTATTCATGCTTTGCTATTCACTGGAATGTAAAACTCCACAGAGGACCCTTCTTCCCCTCTTACTTTACATGTAAGTTCCTCTAATTTTAGCAGTTTATCCTGCTGGAGACTTAGCTGGAGACTAAGTCCACAATGTTTTGTCATTTCCAGCTGATCATCTAATGAGCTTAGTCAGTTTTGGGCACTATTAAGGAGTCAGTTTTCACAGTGGACATTTTCACATCATAAAAGGAAATCCACAGGTGTAATCAGTAACATTAACAATGGCTCTGCTCTGTTGAGTTGTGCCAGTAACCCATGACCAGAGACTGACCGTGTGTTCAGACAGAACGTGAAGTGAATTTAAGATGTGGCTCAGTTACATACATAAGTCAATGCAAAGATGCAAATGCACATTTCCTGAAAAAGAAGAGAGATTGGAGGGAAAGAACTCACCAGAATAAGTTTCTGGTGAGTTCTGAGTTCAGTCAGAGGCTGAACTGATCACAAACACACCACGGATATGGTCAGTGTGTCCTAGTATACAGCCAACATATAGTTGATATTTTGGCTGTTTGGGGCGAATAAAGACAAATGGTCCAGCGGTCCAACTCGCATTAGTGACACAGGGCACAAATTCACCTCACATTTTGTCTGAACACACCTTAAGACATCTACTGTTAATAGAACACAGCCACTATTGATGTTATCAGTTACAGATGGGTAGACAAGTCAAAATGATAGCAGTGAGGAAGGTCTGTTAATCTGTGTTATTAGAGTGATGAGGAATGATAAGGGATAAGGAGTAACCATTTAATTTAGACACTTTATGACTTTCAAATGCCAGTTTAAGAATCAGCTCTTAAACTAAGTTAGTATCTGAAGTGGATAGTTCAGTTGTGACACCACTACAACAAAAAGCTTATTCTTTTTGTCCAAACATGAGCAGAAAATGGATTCATCCTCTTACCAACTCTTTCTAGAAACAAGCCATCTGAGATGGAATGAATATTGTTGCTGGCATTTTTCTTTCCATGTCTGTTGTTTGTCTACATCTGTGTGACTGGGTGGAAAGCTGAATGTGATAGCCAGCCAGCCGGAGCTGTTGACCTTGGAGGACTACCTTCTGGCAACAGATCTGCTTCCTGCATTGATTTTTGTTTTCATGGCTGGGTTATTTGGGTTTCTGCCCTCGAGTCGCAGCTAGGCTGCCACCAAGGTCAGCTAGGGGAAGACAAGGAATCTGTTTTTGTCTCCATCAGTTTCACACTATATAGATATGAATATGTTTTCTGAGTCGTCTATTCCATTTGCTCACAAACTCTTCTTTTATCTTTACTCATGGAAGAAAATGTGGGGAAAAAGTTTTGCTTTTTATTTTTTTTCTTTTGTAACACAGAAAGCTTCATACAGAACATATTTCTGACCACTAAATTTTAAAATATCAAGCATTTTAATGAATGTCCTTCTTAAAAAGAACATTATGAAAAGGTCATGTTCAACTATTCTTAAAGGAATAGATTGACATTTTGGGAAACATACTTATGTGATTTCTTGCTAAGAGAGTTAGATGAGAAGGTCAGTACCATCCTTATGTGAGCGGTATCAATCTTCTCATCTTACTCCCTGCAACAAAGCTAATAAGCATAATTAATACAATTCTTTAAGTGAACATATGACAACCTAATGTTTCACAATGCTTGATTATGTTATATAAATATGTTCGACCAGATACCATATAGTCTGTGATAAAGCCATCATCACAGGTAATAGATGTTATCTTCAATATTTGACTGTAATCTATATCTTGGCTCTTGCACAATAAAATTACTTAATATAGATTTAATGTACGTTTTAGGGGACAAAATGAAAATATGCCACTGTTTTAAGCAAAATGTTGAATGTCCTGGTGACTAGATGAATGTGCATTTTTGTGCTTTGGAGATAGATATACACTGGATATAACATCCTGTGATGAATATCAAGAATGTACAGTAAACAACTGGATTTGATTTCAAGGCTTGGGGCCAATGCACGCTCCACCTGATCAATAAAATGGATTTAGACAAAGTTCTCTTTTGTTTTCCAGAGTATTGCACATGTACAGTAGGTTTCAGGGAGAGAACGAGAAAGACAGAGAAGGAAATAAGGACACATGTATTTTGCTATTTACTATCCGGCCTTGAAAATACTCACTCATTGCACTAAGTGCCACCTAGAGAATGACACAGCCTCGCCAGTTTTCATGACTACACCAATAAATACAGTAGCAGACCTTCCTGTAGCGCTCTGAAATGACAGATGCATATGAGACATATAGTGCACAGACACACACACAAACACAAACCTGCTGTCCTGAGAAATTATGTTAAAGCCTTTTGATTTACAACATACATCCCACTGTCAACATGGGAATTAGCTTCAGCTGGTGGAGACCCGGAGTCTACATTAAGAGAAGTGATGGATGAGGAACCTACAGGACAACATATGATCGGATCCAACAGCAGGCACGGTGACAACACTCTGTCTGAGGATGAATGTATACATGTTCTGTATCCAATCAAATCCCAAGGATGATGAACTGACCTCCTCTCCACCATATCTCACAAACAGGGATCATAACTCTTAATAATGCCAACTGGATGAACTTGTTTCGTAGTGAGGAAGCTGACCTACCTTTGACCTACTTCTACCAAGAATCACCAACATCAGCCACTATAGACAGCATGTTCCCATCCCCCATTGTGCTCTCTTCTTCTGTCCAGTTAGGTCTAACCTCCATTTTCCACCTGAATAAAGCTGCCTCAGGCCCGGTGAACGGGGCTAGGAAAAGATCAAAGAACATGCTGCACCAGCATGCATAAATTGACCACAGAGAAAGACACTCAAAGGTGAGATTTTTGGTTGTCAGGTTTTTTTTACAGACCTCAAGGCACCGTGGAGATTATTTAGTCCATGACAACTGAACAGTTAACAGGAGAATAAAATAAAGTAACCTTTACCTTTACAGAGACAATAAGGAGATATATGACAGTTGATACACATTTTAAAATTATACACAGCATGTGAAGAGCAGACACACTGTGTCTTTATCAGTGAATGTATAAGAGAAATGTATTGGGCTGCATGCCATGTCCAATTTTCACTTCACTGTCTTTGTTGTAATCTATCTGCTTGTGCTGGTACATTTACCATCTAAAATCACTTGTTGATCTCTTTTGTAACAGAACCAGTCAAAACACAGTAGCCAACGGATATAATCAATAATTCCTGAACAATGTGTATTGTAAAGTGAAGTTTCTCACTGACTTACAGTTGACCTTTTAAACAACAGTACCTTCATTCATCACTTATGAATGATCTAACCTGCTGAACCTGCTGAACATATTGAGGATTACGAGCGGCTGGAGAATATCTCAGCACACATTTTGCAAGACCGACATCTATTTTGTCATCATTGTTGGTATTTATGTGTTTATGTGTGTGTGGGGCAGGGGCGTAATGTGACACATTGCTGACTAAAGCACAACAGCAAACGCTTCAATAATTAACAAGGGCCTAAACCTTCAGTCTGTCCCCCCAAGAGCTCTTCTGTAATGTGTCTCTGTCTTTAAACTGTCCAACTTTCACACACACTCATGGCTGCCATGTCTTTGCTTTTTACTCTTATACTCTCAATAAGGCTACATTATACTGTATATGAATGGATCCATCCATGCGTCCATCACCATGCATGGGTGCATATTCCTACTATATGTGCATACAAAGAAATGCCCATATACCCAACAAAATGGTTCACATTTTTACTCCCATTATGTAAACACATAAGCTTGCATGCACATACACGCAGCTGTTGTCCTCTATTGGCAAGTGTGTCTTCTGATCTTGTATTTGTTACATTAACACACCGCCTGATAAATACAATGTCACAGTCAGATTTGCAGGGATATAAGTTGTCACACTGTTATTGGCATTAGAAGTTGGCTTGAGGTGACTTGCACTACAACTCCTGCGAGACATCAGCTGAGCCGGATCTGTTATCTGAGGCTGTTCAGAGGGGGATCAGGCTCTCCCCACAGGGGTTCACTGACACAGTACTGGTAAATAAACTTGCTGCCATCTAGTGGAAATGGCACAGTAAGCACAGTTGCCTTTTCTAAAGCAGCAGAAATCAGACATTTGAAAAGTAATGCAATTTAACAATGCCACAGCGCCCAACAGGGGAGATGTATGCCAACCACTTTCAGTAATATATATTTTATGTTGTAACTAATGGCTTTTCTGATTGTCAATAATATTTGATAAGGCTTTATATAGTAGATCATCCATTAATAACAACAACTTTTGGGTTGCTAGGTTATTAAAAAATCCTTGCTTTGTGTATATCTTCTTCTTTTTTTTTTATCTAGCTCATTAAGTCTTCAGGGAAACTCCTCCAATAGATCCCTTTGCAAACGGGTCATTTATAAATGAACTACGTATTAAATTATTTTCATTTAAAACAGCAGACATAATGGCTTTTAGTTTTAGTGATGACTAACTAATATTTAAATGCTGATTTTACAGTACATTATTGGCCAAGATATTTAGATTTGTATTTTAACATATGTGTATATTATATACATATATATTTTCATATATATGTATTTTAAACACCATTTTACCATAATTGGTTGCCAGATTCCTCTAAGTGTGTCTTCAACATAACCCTTAAGTTTGGAACCTGTCATCAAAACCAAATTTAGATGACAGGTGTACACATCATCTCCCAGCACTCCTGCGAATTGTTATGACATATCACCAGTAGGTGGCACTACAGCAACATGATCATTTTTAAATGGCCAGAAATTTGGCACAGTTTCTTTGCATATAAAGCTCTTATAGTCCCTGCAGGATTGAGGTATTTTCCAAAAATTAACATGATGGAGTTCAGATACAAATGTCTCATAGTATGATAGATCTACTGATGAATGATCATTTCTGTAATAACCAATGAAAAAAAAACTTTAACTGGACTCAAATCAAAGTCAGATGTAGATCTAAAATTTGCAACAATCATTTTATTTGGCCTGAGTGACGCTAATACTCACCTCAGTATGTATTTAATAGTGGTTTTGCTGGGGTTAATGTAAGCTAGTATGACATTATTTTTGTACTTTTACATTTACGAATATGAGCTCTTCCACTGATACATACAAACATCTTGATAAATGTATGTCTTCTAGTAGAATTATGAATACACTGTAGACTTGGTTTCCTCTTCCTCCAGAGCAGCAGGGATTTACACTCAGTGAAAGTTTGGTATACACTCCAAGCATCTTGAACTAGCATTAATACATACATTTTTTGTTAGGATGGCTACACTAGACACACCTCATATACGGGGGTAAAATAGTGCCTATATCAATGATATTCAAAATAATTACATTGAGATTGGTGTGATTATGTGAGATAGGTAATAAAAATTCTCTGTTTTCGCTTTCAACAAAAAATTACTGCACTTTCAGCAAACATACAGCAGAGGGTGGTACAGATCTATTTAAGAGAAAAACACTGACCCAGCACATACACAGTACCACCACCATGTTTACAGGGGCCTGTCATGTTGAATTCAGGGCATCACTTTATAACTTTTATATAGAAATGTTAAGATTAAATATGGCTTTTCTTTGTTTGCTTGTGCAGAAACAAATTCACCTAAATATTTTAGTAGTCCATAGCAGGAGAGAGTTATTCATGATTTCCTTGCTTTACACTGGATAATCTAATTTTGCAAGAATCTACGGCAACAGCACTAGAATTTGAAACAAGTAAAAGAAACAAGTATTCACTATGTAATTGCACCAAATAATAACACCCAGTAATACACCAATATGACAATAGCTGAAAATAAACGAGAACTACTGTTTAACCTGTATTCATCCTCTTGGAAAACTGCTGCACTCATGAGAATAAAAATGGTGCCTACTGTTCGTCTGTTGTAACTGTCCAACTCTATCACATCAACTTTCCACAGTGTAACCTATCATCAAGCATATATTATATTACTCAGACACATACACATGCCTCTGTAGTTCAAGCAATGTTCACACACACACACACACACACCCACACACAAGGAAACACACACAAGTAAAAATGTAAATGTGCACGCAAGAGTGTCATGCATGCTGCTGACACTGGCACACGCCAACAGAAAAATCTTGGCCTGGCTAATGGAGTAAGGGAACAAGCGCTCCCAGTGATGTCAACAGGCCAACACACACATACTCTCTCTCTCTGTGTCTCGGTGGGGAATGACTTTCTTTCGTTTAATTTCTTTTCCTTTTAAACATCCTGCCAGAGGACACTGAAAACGATATTAGTTCGAAGACAGGTCTGTTTCTCTAAAACCTGCTCAGCTTACAGCAGCCCCAAAAACTGCTGAGCTGCAGTCATTACTGAGCAAATGTGATCAAATAGTGAATGCATGTGTGGAATACATGCTGACTACTAAAACAGAAACAGGAAATGACATCATCACTGGCTAAACCCATCCATGATGCTTAAGCGGAGAGGAGGCTGTTGAAGCAGAGGAGGAGTGGTGTGTGTGTGTGTGTGTGTGTCTGTTTGTGTGTATGTGTGTAGGGTTGGGGAGGGCAGCGCGGTCACAGGTGACTGTCATGTTTAATAATGATTATCACCACGCACCTGCGCCCCCACACTAATTAACTGGACGCATATGCAAATGAGTCCAGGGATTTAAAAAAAATAACAGCTCGTGGAGTGGCAGTGAGCGGTTGTTCAGCTGCTGGATTTGATTAGGGTAATGAACGGTCAGCGATGGAGGCACCAGTGGTGGTAAAAGGAGGAGAGATAAAGGAAAAGGAGGATATTAGGGTGAGAGGGGAGGAAGGAAGGAGTATTAGAAAGGGAGGGAGGAGGAAGAGGAGAGAGAGAGAGAGAGAGAGAGATATCACCGAGGTAACATAATGGGAACAGGTGGACGAGTGGCCTGTTGACTGAGGGAATAAGAGGAGCAATGGAGGAGGGGAGTGATGTTGTGTTTGTGTGTTTTAGCGCAACCAATCCACAAAGTGTTACAACATGTACGCATAAAAGGACACTGAAGGTCTTATAACATATGGTAAACACTCCTTTGACAGTATTTGATCGCTATTATTCATTCAGAATTACGAATTAGAGAAGAAATTCAACGTTTTTATTTGCATATATCGTCATACTGTATGTATGTGTCTTTTCTCATATGCATTGTAACCCAGACAGTCTGTGCAACACCCTCACTTAAACTGAAGACTGTGTAAAAAGAGAGAGAGAGAGACAGAAAAAGAAGCGGGAGCGCCTTTGAACCTCATTCATTTATTCCAATGCATTCCAAACACGCATTCTATATCTCCATACTGTGATCCGGGCCGCGCATGCATATACACCTACCTCTAACAAAGCAAATTGCGGTTCATCCAACTCGATGGCCCCAATCTCAGTCGGGGGAGGCAGGCTCGTCACTCACACAGATAAGGGTGAATTAGGGTCTCGCTCTGGGTTTTACATTTCAATTTAGCCTCCGGCTTCAGAGCCATTAGGGGCCTAATCTAAAGCTTGGTCCGCAGAGTTCTCTTTCCCTACCAATCGCAATATTGTTTTATTAACTTTCCAGTATGCGGGAATGAAACTCCAACAGATTCATTACTTCGCATTAAGTTCATATTAGGGTTATTTGTGATAGGGAGACCTCTTATTTAAGAATGTGCAAGTAGTCAATGTGTTTGTAATGCAGTGTTGCTGTATCACCAGCTGGTTCATTTAGGCGAGTAGAACAGCGAATGTGAGTGTAATTGCAAGTTGATAATGTGCCTGGGCATGCAGAATGACCAAGACGGCTCTTGCCAACAAAGCACGGAGGAGGGAGGGAACGCTGTGCAGGTGCAAAGTCAAAAGGGGACTGTAACTCTCTTTAGATAACTCTATGAAGATCAGGCACTGTTGTAGAGGGTATGTGGAGGTGGTGCATAATGTAAAGATAAACTCTTATACTGTAGACTTGACTGTTTGTCGTGATTATTTCGAGTATTTGCAGCATAAACATGAGAGGAATGTTGAAGGATTTTGTTTGAATGTTTGAGGAAAAAACTGTAAAAGCTTCAATGAAAGCTAATGAAGCGACTATGATAGCAGTTGAAATTGGAATAAATTATATAAGCAGTGTTACTCATTACTTATTATTATTCGGAAAAAAGTCATTACATTATTTTACTCATTACTCAACAGCATAAGGGCTCGTTATAGGCCTAGTCATTTGTATGTCAGGTTACTTTTGTTTATCAACTCCGGCACAGTGCCCTTTAAACAACTCTAAATGCATCGCACCCACATGTCACATCTTCTATATTTAACACATGTAAAAATAGAAAACAGGACATTATGTTTTAACAAGCAGCCAGGCAACAGTTCGGAGGCATTTCCTGACCATCAACAGCTGGCTTAACGTTAGTAAGCTAGCCGTCAAAGTGAAGCCTCGAGGTTCAAAGACCCTCCAACTCTGAACAAAATCCTTGTGATTCCTGAATGAATGCTTTACCAGTGCCTAACGTTAGCAAGCTAGCTGATAAAGAAGACACAACATGTAAATAAGACAACTGTGGAGCTACCGGGAAGTGCATTTCTCCTCTTTTGGTAGTGGCTAACTTATATTTCTAGCTCCCATGCTATGCTAACACAGCCTGGACCAGTCTGACCACTGGCTGCAGAGAGACTACATGATATTAAATCTTTATCTAACTCCCGGTAAGACAGTGAACAAGCTTACCCCAAATTATCCAAGTAACATAGCGTTTAGTAATTGTATATTGCAGAAATTCTAATTGTAATTCCTTATATGATTGTCACTGACTAAATATTACTGTAATTGCCAAACACTGGTTATATGTTACGCAGGTGAACTCTTTGTTTCCTCTCCTCTCCTTGAGTCAGTCACTGTTTATCTGAACTACCATAACTACACACGTACTTAGACACAGGTCAACCCTCCCACCTTTTTCCTACACAGGTTGGGTCAGTTTACCCCGCTCTGGGGTTTTTGGTGTGGCTTGTGTTCCTGAGCCCAGCTATGGTGGCGGTGGGGGATGCTTGCCAACAACAGAAAGTGTGTGTGTGTGTGTGTGTGTGTATGAGAGAGAGAAAGAGAGAGAAAGAGGGGGGAACATGTGGAAGTAATCTGGTTGTTTTACTGTCTGGCTCTGGTGGTGAAAGTGTTGGGCAGGGGCTACGAGCGGTCTGGATCGTGTCAGAAGCCGCCAGAGTCAGGTTACTCTGACAGACCAGACTGGGAGAGACTACAGTGGGGGAGAGAGGGGAGGAAGAGAGGGAGAAATGAGGGGTAAACAAGTGAGTGAGGGATGGGACTGAAAAGTAAGGGAGTGAGGTGCGGTGGACTCGCAAGAGCCAACCTTCTGACTTATGCTGTTCTCCCCCAGGACATTTTTATTAATCTGAGTGTGTATGTGTGTTCTTGTATGAAAGGCTTATGTGTGTGTGTGTGTATGTGTGTGTGTGTGTGAACCCGAGCCAGAGGGCTCCAAAAGACGACCACTTGAACTAGCCCCAGCTGAGAAAACAAATGGCCTTGACTCTGTCTCTCCCCTCTCTTCTCTTCTTCTCCCCTCATCCAATTTTCATCTTTTTTCCTCGACGATGGGCATTTAATCAAGTAAGGGAGCTAATCAAAGCCAGAGAAAGGCTCCTGAACCCTCAGCTATCTCCTCCCTAATCCTAAAGCTCTGCTTCTCATTTGCCATTGACCTAGAGGACCAGACTTGTCCACTGAACCCCCGCCACAGGGACATAGGGGGGGAGTTGGATTGCTTGTGAGTTTAGCAGTTAGTAAAAGGTTATCGTATGTGTGTTTTTGTGCGTGTATGTGTATAAATCCATATTCTAAGGCGTAGTTAAATGAAATGTCAACAAACCTCTTCAACTGTAGTGTATAAAACACGCAGAGGATGAGATGAATAGGGCTCAGGAATGAGGGAGTAGAGGGGAGAAGTGAAGAGGAGAGAGAAGGAGAGGAGCAGGGAGGATGTAGGAGGCACTCGGGGTCACAGGGGTTGAGGTGATAAGTCGCCTGCTGGGGAATTAATAGGGAGCAGATGGCGCTACCTTTACTTAATGTAGGGGTGTGGATACAAGGGGAGAGATTTATCAGTCTGTATGAGAATGGAGTTTGCCGATGGCCGGGCAGACTCCCCCACCTGAGGAGGATTTAGCACATTCCTGCTTCACTGTGAACTGGAAGGTGTCTGTGGAACAGCAGAAGTTTGCTGTCAGAGAGGGGGATTTAAAATAGTTGAATATAGGTTTCTTTTTTTTGCATGATGGAATAAGTTGAGGGCTCTTGAAGATGAAAGGATTTGCTATTGTCACTGTGAATACCCAAGGTTCTTTAGTAATGAATACTTAAGGTAGATGAATGCCAGTTTTCAGTACACATGGTACAGTAGCCAATTTCAACCCGGTTTTTAAGCTAGTATGTTGTTTTTTTTTCATTTTTTTCTTTTCATTTCACTTGCATAAAGTCACGTTATCTCTCAGTCTAATGTAGTTAATTAAACTCTGAGGAATCAGGACTCTTTCATTCTTCTGAGGGAACCGATTCAAATGAAATTTTGTTCTACAGCAGAGGCAAGTACACTGTGGTGTGAAAAAAAAATCACTTTTTAACATCAGAGAACTCTGACCTCTAAATACCACCATCGGAAAATGAACAGAAATATCAGAAGTTTGAGGATTTTTCAGCTTTATCTGTTTACCATGCTTTTGCAGAAAATGTTTGTCTGACTGAAACAATACCATTTTAGCATTTTTGGACATAAAAACCTTTACTTTATGACCTGTACAATTGACTATGTAATGTCTTCCTTAACTTGACCCAGTCACAGTTATTTCTATGGATACAGCAAAAGAACCAGAGGGAGCTGAGTGGGCCTATCACTCTTATCACTTTAGTGATAATGGCCGTCACATAAAAGACGACCTGGTGAACTCCACAAATGCCAGAGTGGCCCAATTAGCCACTATGCATTTCATACAATTTGCAAAGGGCAAATGTTCCCAAGCTGTAATTATGTACTCACATTGCCCACCTTGGGTGACCTGCCAACCAGTCTTGATGTCCGTCCGTTGTAGAGGTCGCCATGACAGCGCTGGCAAAAACACAGAGAAAAATGAGCTGCAGGGTCTATCATTGTGTCTGTAATTGGTCAAGTTGCACTTGTTACCTAGTAGCGAATACATAATGGATAGTGCTG
Organism: Thunnus albacares; assembly: GCF_914725855.1. NCBI lineage: Eukaryota > Metazoa > Chordata > Actinopteri > Scombriformes > Scombridae > Thunnus > Thunnus albacares. The sequence goes on along the minus strand of NC_058108.1, from coordinate 8,792,680 downwards.
ATTGCACCGTGAGATGGACGAGGAAATGTCACTGTGGGGGATGGATGTGGTGTTGAGTGGGATGCTGTTGGTTATGTCTACAGTTTAACGGTGCTGCCACTTTCATCAGCATCAATTAGTGATAAAATGGCACAAAATGTCATTTTATAGCAATTGCAATACCATGAACACTTTTGATTTGCCCCTGGATGCAAAGGTCTGCTCCAGCCCTGACCATTACGCAGACCAATACCCTTCATCTTGACGATGATGAGCCTACAACGCGGAGGTCTGCTTTTTAACGCAGTTGGGGTCGCCCTGCTACCGTATATTCACAAACACTCCTCGCAAAGCAGGGACTCCGGCTTGAGAAGTGTTTTCGAGGGGCCACAGGCAAGGTAACAACAATGCTCCTGAGGTCACTGAGGCTCACAAACCACTCTGCCATGATGGAGCTGTGATTCCAGGATAGAATGACTGATTTGGTCTATGAACTGCACTGCATGAATCCTTTTTAAAGACATTGTTATAAGAAAGTGATACAGAAAAAGCGTACACTCAGAAAGCTTCATGAAATTTACAAATGGACCATCTCTGTTCAAATGATCTGTTGAAATCTGTGCAAAGTTTTCACTCGGAATTGTAACTACAGCACCTGAGAGAACTGGTTCCCTTAATGACAAAGCACTGAACTACCAAAACTCACTCTGGACAAAAGTGAGATCACTTATCAAAAGACATTTCTGGAGAAGTTTTAACAGATCCACAGGGCCTCTTAATATCTTTTGGACTATGATTTTATATTATTTTAAGCGAAAATGCACTTTATAGGTTCTTTACAGGCCATTTATAAATGACAGCCCTGCATTATAAACACTACCTTTAACAACTCAGCGAGATGACCTGTCTTAGCCTATTCCAGGTTTTCCTGGTGCCGGGGTCCAGCAGCCTTCAGGAGATGCTGCTGTGAGGCAGGCCCTCCCTAATGTCTCCATTGCCTGCACCTGACCCTGCTAGCCAGCAGTGGCCAAATTTAGTTTGGAAACGTGCCACCATGGGAGAGCCGACAGGCCCATTAATCAGCAGGAGTCTCCCCCCTACTCATCCTGCAGGTCAGAGAGGGAGCAGCACACACACGCTCACAGTGCACACACACATAGAGATACACTCAAACTACCTTCATGTATAAACACAATGCACAATGGCGCACAACACACACTGACTAAACAAATGATTGCTGAAACTTTAAAAGAACTCTGACAGCACCTTCTCCCACCCCCCCATCCCCTCCACACTACCTATCCTAAATCCTCCATCACCTCCTTTACACAAACACACACACACACACACACACCTGGTCAGGGCCCTCCATCACTCCCAGTCTGATCTGTTCTCATATCCCAGCTCTCTTCTCTCTGTCTGAGCCAGGTTTTCTGTCAGCCTGGGGCCCCGGTCATAGGGGTTATCCACACACCGCTACCCTTGGCTCACACTCCATGCGAGGAATGAACCGCAGAACCGGCACAGACAAACATAGACACAAACACTCTTAGTGACCCCTGAGGAACACAAACATTAAGATGAAATGTACTTACACACCAAGACCATCTGCAAAATATGATGTATTGACGTGTTGGATCTAAGATGAAGAATCCATAGTTTTGGAAGACCTGGATGGATATGTACTGGAAAAAAAAAAAAGACTTTGAATATATGCAGTGCAAGGGCAGGTTGAATGTGACGTTTATTATCATGTCTGAGATGAACTCAAAGTGCTCTCGCCTTTGGGAATAAGCACAGAATTCAGTAAAGATGTCAAACTTTATCTGTTGAATTTCTTACATCACCTGTTTTTAGAAAGTGAAACTTTGTCTCTTCGTCTGCATGAAGCAGCAACTAATTGACTTGTAATCAGTGTTTACTATCTCGCAATTAACACTCAGAGACAATGAGATCGGAGGATGTGGCACCAGCAGAAGGCATTTATTGGGTGTGTCCCTGAGGTGTGGGAAGATGCCAGAAAGTAACCGGAGAGAATGTGTGATAACTGGTAAGCATTTATATGCAGTGTCACTGGTGCACTTATCCTTTCTAATGTGAAACTCTGCAGGGAGATGAATGGTGGGATTGGGCTAGATTAATGAAGGTTACCAAAGTCCCCAGATGTTTCCATGGTAATTAGAGGGCTTTGTTTATCAGGAAAACAAGTCACATCAAGAGCAAAGCATTCATTATAATTTTTCATAATCTTAATAATTCAAGTGTAGCTGCTTCATTTTGTTCCCAATTTATCATGCTAATGTTATGAATAAATCTACATAATTTTAACTCTGCCTGTTGGATCAGCTAGCAACAGAGAACTTTGATAAAGCAAATTACTGAGATTTGTTATTTACATCTGTGAGGCAGTATATGTACAACAAATCAAAAAGTCAAAGTTCATTAAGTAATAACCTAATGTAACAACTATTCAAAAGGTCCTTTGTTTTACAGCTTTGTCGACTTGCAGATATTAATAATTAACCTCTCTCAGCATCATTCTGTTTCTTCATACAGTAGAAGTTAATCTGCCTCCATAGCGTGCAGGATGCTTCAAGCAGCATTTAAATGTCCACTTGACTGATATTATTACATTAATGAATAATTTGCAGGAAATAGCTTCGTCCTCACGAAACACTTGAAACCTCTGAGAGTTCGGAAGAAGCTGTTTAATTTCAGCCAAAATCATTTACAGTTAAAGGTTGATGACCATCCTGATTTCCACCAGGTCCACTCAGTGCACTGTGTTGTCATTGTGGAGACTCACAGGTTTAGCTGGACAGTGCCGCTTGCATTTTGTCTCGCCCCAATTGTCTTGTCAGAAATCAATTGGAGATCACAACGTGGGTTTGCAGCGGGAGGTCACTCCTCACTACAGCGTAAATATTTCATCCCAGACTCACGTCAAGGGGCTTTTAAAGATGTGTGCTGGACCATGATCCCCTCTTGCTGCCCTCTGAAAGTGACAGGACTTGCGTTTTAGCCCACTTCAGGACCAGGTTAAATCAATTAAAATCTATTATTCATATGGCAGCGCAGTGACCTCACTGAAAGCCCCCATAATTTCAGAATAGAAAGGAGAACAGGAACTGGCAGTGAACTTTGGCTTCTCAAGTTTTCAAGAGAATAAAAAGAAAAAGTGACCTTGTTTTAAAACTCAGGCCTTGGAAATAAAATTGCAGCTTGAAACACTGTGTGCCAGGACAGGACCTGAGTCACCGGTCTAGGAGTGTTTTATCTTAAGACATTATTAGCTTTAATATGGTAGATAATGCAGAATTGAATTGCAAGGGCTTTCATGATCTGGACCTTATGTGCATGTGCAGCAGTCGCCCCTTGCCTGTTTGGAAGAAAATTGGCTGCACATTTTGGATTGCAGATAAATACAGCCTCACTTAGGCTGGAACATAATCATCTTTACCACCAAGCTTAAAAATCACCCTCACAAGATCACACGTAACTGCTGTAGTTGTGCTCTCAAGGCAAGCATGGGAAGCCTTCACCTATTGTCTGGCAAAGTGCAACTCTCCTCTTTGAAAGGAAGATTTTTAGTGGTATAGCCTCAGTAGATGGCGGCAGGCTGTTTGGTCAGATAATAAGCAGAGAGGAGTCAGAGGGAGAGAAGTCATTAAGATCTGCTCACATATAATCATCCCAACACCATCACCATCTATCTATCTAAAATAATACTTTTTATTCATGGTGGAACTCAAAGTGCTACGGTATTAATAACCTAGAACACACAACATAAAGAAAACAGTAATAAGAGTTAAGATGAAAAAGCCTTCCTGAAAGAGAGGTTTTTAGGCCTTTTTTTAAAGAGACTAGGGTCTGTACTGCCCTCAGATGGTTAGGAAGGCTGTTCCACAAGCGTGGTGCACCAGAGCAGAAGGCTCGATCCCCCATGGTGTGGAGCTTAGTACTGGGGGCCTAGAGGAGCACACTGCTGGCAGATCTGAGGGTGCGGGTGGAAGTTTGTGGTATGATCAGTTCCTGTAGGTAGAGAAGCACATGTCTGTTGACATTTTTTCTCGCCGTCTCTCCCTTTTCGCTCTCCTTCTCCCTTCCGAATGAAAGGGCCTTCTCCAGCTGCATGGCGAATGAAAATGATGGAGGGGCTGATAAAAAAAGAAAGAAGGGAAAAGATGAAAAGTGGTTTTGAAGTGGTTCACCACATCAGTCTGCTTCCCCCCACTGACCTTCCAATTTAAGCAAACAATACGTTGACTCGGAGACGCGTCGAGCTTTGGTATTCATGGAAACAAGAGTGCAGCTCACAGAAAATGGGTAAAAATGAGATGGTTGGACAGAGGGAGCAGTGTATGGATAGCTACATCATCGGAAGAGGGCTTGTAGCACTGCTTTACTTTATCTGATAAGCGGCTAGAATGTGCATGTGAATTGTGTTTGCATGCATGTACTGCACCTTTAAACACATGTCTTGTTTACATGCAGGTGTCTTTGTGCCTCGTACACCTCTAGGGCAGCATCAGTAGGCGACTGCTGTAAATGGACTCTTGCTATCGTTTAAGATGGCCTAACGCATCAACCAATCACATGATACTCTCCCCCTCATACCCTCTGGCCTCAGCTGGTACCATGGCATTATCAGAGGAGCAAAGCAGCCATTTACACAAACACACACACATGCTGTACGTATACACACACACACACACACACACACACACACACACACACACAAACACACACACGCATGCACCACCTCCCTCATATGGCTTCAGGGCCATTCCAGGAATGTCAAAGATGGTTTCACCCTTTGTATCTCGCCTCTTTCACCAATGCTGAATGATGGTGGCCTGCGTGGTTTGAGATTGTCATGGCCCAGAAACCCATTCTGAGTGACTGAAATATAATAAGGCCATCTACCCTCTGAGAGTAGAATATGATGCCAGCACAAAATGGTGGTAAAATCCAGTGTTGATGGTTGTCACTGTCAGTGTGAATTGGTACAAACAAGCTGAAAGAAATGGTGTTAGAATGAAGAAATAAGGGAAACAGACATCAACATCGGCTGGGAAAATCTTAGATTCACAGCGCTATTTAATTTCAGCTTAAACCTAGTATTGCTAGGCTTGCTCTACTTAAAAGGTACTATCCACTTACTCCAGTAGAGTAAGCATATTGTTTCTATCTAATTGACACTAAGCTCATGGCTATTACCATGTCAACACTGGATTACTGCTGCCTTTGAGCTTGTGGAGTGGTTGACTTGGCCCACATTCAGGCCTTGTTTTCCTTTCCACTCTGCTGCTCACACACATATAGCTGGACAAGCTCACATGCTCATAGCTCCACATGTGCACACACACATAGAGTCACACACAGACACATGGAAGCACTCTCTCTCTCTCACACACACACACACACACGCTCACACATCTTTCTTTCCATCCCTGTCTCTCTCCCTCTTCTCTCTTACACACACATCATGTTCCAGTATTAGCCGAGTGTTCCAAGGCCAATTTCACTGCCGCTGAAAGTCCCTATCTCCCAGAAGCCCCCTGGTTCAGAGGCTAGACCGGCTAGCGATTGGCCGGTCAGAGGCTAGTCTAGTTGGTGATTGGCCAGCGAAGGCCCCTGGTGCACGGTGACAGTAATTAGCACACGCCAACCATTAACAAACACAGATTAGGCATGAACCCGTATGGCATGCTGCCATCACTGTGGTGTGTGGATGTATGTGTGTGAAGAGTGGTATTCCCCTGTGAGTGTCTGAGTAGGTCTCATTTTTGCACGCTTTGTGTTTGTCTGTATTAAAGACTTGGCATGTGTGAATGTGTTTGTTGCTGGTGCTTGCCTATGTGAATGTCTTTTTTTTCCCCAACGTGTGCATTTATCCAACCTGCCTGCATTCACAAGTGTATGTGCGCGCACATACAGAATGCGTATGTGTGTGTATTTGTGTTCAGCCTCATTTCCTCTGTGCCTGCTGGTCAATTTTGGCATTTGGAGAGAAAGACGCTGTGCATTCCCCACGGCTCCCTCGCTTCCAGCACTGAATTAGAGATGGGGCTATGATATGTGGAAACGATTTTTTAAACGCCACCAATCTCTGTTTCCCTCCCCTCTCTTCCTTTCTCTCTATCTCTCTCTGTCTCTCTCTCTCTCTCTTACTCTCTCAGTCCAACCCACCTCCCCCACCCCCCCCCTCCTGAGCTGGTGAATCCGCCCTGCTGTGTGCGCTTAATGAAAGATAAGAAGGGTCCTCCACCACTGACACTGAGCCACGGACCCTCAGAGGACTGCACTAATCTGCTTGGCTCCTAATGGGGGCCACTTTGTGTCTGCCGAGGATCATTTCATATCAAACAAATTGTGTCCTGTGAAACCCATTACATTTTGGGCCCTTTGGAGATGCTTCGCTCTTAGCTGACACATAGAGGACATCTTTGGCCCGACTTTTGATGCTGTAAATATTTCTTAAGATGGTCTTACTACGAGCATCTCCTTTCTAGTCAAAGATGGGCTTTGTGCATCTTTAAAACATGTCCACTCTCTCATTAAACAGAGATATGGGTGGGGGTTCAAACGATGAATGCGAGAGCCATCGCGAAGAGAAAGAGCAGGATAAGAATGCAGGAAATGGAGGAGAGAGGGATAACAGAGGGAGTGATGAAGGGTTAATGAACTCGGATTCTCATCTTACATGTATTCAGTTTCGTAATTGTCTCTCTGCATGCGGTCTTGCAGCATATGCCATCGACACCAGGAAATTCATTGAGTGTTTGACACGTGTTTAAAAATCTCTTTATTTACATGTGATGACAGCCTTGTGATAATGTTGTGATGGTGCTGATGAGACAGAGCTCACAAATTACAAATTTCCGGCTTCAACATGGACTGTAAGTTGTTTATTAAGTTAGAAAATATAGCTAAAGGTGGTATAAAATATCCAACACGGGGAGGTGTGAATACACCATCACAGACATGTTCCAAATACATTTCCATTCACCCTGAAAAGCAAAACCACCACGGTAAGCGGCAGCAGCTGCGACACATGTATAGTAAATTTCTATTTGTATTGACAATAGTGTAATCTGCTGGGACAGTGTCAACCCTTGTGCGAGTCATCACTCTTAATGTTTACGTTATGTGTCTGTCCATGTGTGTATGTGTGTGTTGTTCTATGTGTGTTTTTCATGTGTGCTTGTGTCTCTGTGTGTATGCGTATGCCATCAGTTCTGCAAGGGAGAAAACGGGGCGGACGGAGGGGGGTAGAAAATGATCCGGGGCCGATACATATGAAACAGGAGGGCTCATACATAAACATAGCTCCAAGGCCCCGGGGCCAGGCAATCTACGAGGCAAATTGCTCACCAGTCAGCCATGGAGGCCGCACTGTTTACTATGCATGAGGTCTTGTGACATGCTTTAAAGCCGCCCCTAAAACAGGATGACTGGGCTAGTGGTAGCGAGGAGTTGGCTTTTTCTATTGCTATGGTATTCTTTCCTATGAAAAATATGTAGTGGGTGGAGAACAGATCATCGTTTTACTCTGTGGAACTGTTGTGTGGTATACAGTAGCTGCCGCATGAAGGCAAAGTACGGGTGTTAGGGTGTGCCTGCCTATCTATGTGTGACAGTGTGAGAAAAACAGCATTTGTGATGTAACGGCAGAGGGATTTCAATACCGGTGTTTATTTTTGAAAATTATATTTTTTGGACATTTTAGCCTTTATCAATGGTAGTAGACACATGGGAAGAAATAGAGGGATGACATGCAAAGGTCCCTGGCTGGGATTGAACAAGATGTTGCAGTTACATGGCATGCATCTTAACCACCAGGCAACCAGGAGCTCCATTGTTCCTTGTTATTGATGCACCACCTGAAATACTCGTTATTGTATGTCCATTAAAAACTCTGAAAGACAATGTGACACCCGCCCAGTTACAGTTATTCTTCCATTTTTTAACTGTCATGAGATAACACAAATCTGATAAAAATAAATGCTGCACTTCCAAAAAAAATCATCTTCTGGGAATAAGCAGTCAAACAAAGCGCAACCAAAACAACAGTGGTCTGTATTTCAGAACCACACGACACTTCCATCACACATCTCTGCTTTCTAACCAAACCATGTTATGCTTTCATTTTCAGACAACTGATGATTTTGTGAGAATGACAGATGTTTTGGAATCTAAACAATGAAAGATTAACTGCTTGAGGCCGGACTTCAAATACCGCGTTGTTACAACTGAACATGAATGCATGCTACTGAGCAGGACAGAATAATATAACCGAATGGGAAGAGATGTTAACATGTAAACAAGCCGCCAGGACCACAGCTGCTCTGGCCTGCATTTACCAGCCCAGAATCCCAGGGGGAGCCCTCCTCAATTCAATTTCAATCTGCTCGACCCCCAGGGTCCAAGTTCAAGTTCAAAGTCAGGCAACCGTGGCACCAGCAGGAGAATTGCCCACCCACGAGTCCCAGCCCGGAGTGGACTAGTCCAACTATAGATGAGATCAGGACAAATCCAATACGAGATCTATTCAAATGTCCTTTACAAGAATGTCTTTCCACGAGTGTGTATGTGTGTGTGAAGGGGGGTTGGGGGGGAGACTACTGTCACATTACAAACACCTTTGCTGCCTCTCTGTCTCTTTTTTTCTGTCTATCTGTCTTTTTCCCTCTATCTCTCTCTCACTCTCTCAGGCTATAATTATGCTAATAGTATGTATATAGCTGTGGCCCCGGAGGCTTGGGGCGTATTGAAGGCTCCCAGGTCTTTCTCTCCTGTAACAGTATTAGGGTGCTATTGAAAAGCGGATGGCGGGTGAGAAGGGGGGCAGGATAGAGAGATAGCACGGGGTGGCAAATGGGACATGACCACCGTGCTCTCTGTCACGACGCCGCCCATTGTCTGGCCAAAGAAAAGGGCCTCCGCCGCCAGTGGGACAATAATAAAGGAGCAAGAATGGGCTGTGCATATTAAACAACACAACGAACCGCGCAGACCAACCTGCATGGGTACGATGAATGGGGGGAAGAGAAGGAAAACAGAGCGAGAGAGAAAGGCGGGTTTAAAAGGAGAGGGAGGGAGCGGGAGAGAGAAAAGGGTAGATGATGTGAAAAAGGCACAAAAAGAGGCGGAGGTTCAGAGATAACTGTAAAAGCAGAAATGTTGTTTTGTTTCTTTAAAGAGATGACACCTGCTAATGTCATAGGTCTACTTCAGCATACAATAGAAAGCTAAAGTCCTGATGCCACTTCTGGGTTACAGCAGCTGTTACACTAACTTCTCACTCGATGCAATCTCACACTGAAGTTTGCTTTTATCAGTCTTTTTCTAATCATATGAGGAGCGCTTGTAAATATGATTATGAACTGATGACATATTTCAAAAGTCTGCTACAGAAATTGACAAATTACAACTATTCGGGGGCTCAGAGACCGCAGCTGTGTTTAAATCAATGAATTATTTGAATTTCTGTTCTTGAATTTTTTAACAGGTCGCTCATAAAAGTTCTAACAGGGGGTTAGACGTCTCTGGGGACGAATGAAGCCCTAACATACAGTAAGTAACATCACTGTGTAGGATAACATACTGTACATTGCTTTGTGTGTGAATGACTTTTTGAAAATGAATATATGGTGTTTCTGGGTTCTAGAAATGAATTGATATCTTGTACAGCACACAAAATTCTTGGGCTTGTGGGAAATGTTCATGAAAGGCAGTTTAAAGTAGAAATATTGAGTTAACAATGACATGACTTCTTTTTATAATAAATAAAATAAATGGAGTGACCACATGACAGACTGTTAAGTGATTTTCCAGGGCTGTATTTTAGTCATTTGCATGATTATAAATGTCAGTATGATTTTCAGTTAAGTTCTCTTATTCCTGGAGCAGAACCAGAGTTACTCTACAACCTTCTACTCCTGTCTTCCTCTACATAGAGCGATGCTACCTGCGTACTTCAGTACACAGTGTAAGACCCAGCATCCTGCTTGTGTGTGTGTGTGCCCTCCCCTTCCCTCCCCCCATGCTCTCTCCTCTCTCTCTCTCTCTCTCTCTCTCCCTCTATGTCTCTCTCCCTCTGCCTGAGTATGTTGAGAGGTGTCAACAGTAGAGGCGTGGGTGTGGGAGGCTCTACCATAGTTCACGGCTATCGCATGTGCCTCGGCGGCTATGCGGCGTGGCTACCATCTGTCCACATGTCACACAGCGCGCTGCTCTCTCACTCTCTCCCTCTCTGTCCGTCTCTCTCTCTCTCTCTCTCTGCACATCTCTCACCCCTTCTCTCATTCTCCCTCCCTTAATCCTTTATCTCGCTTCCTGTCGCCTTTTCATTCTTTCTCATCATCTGCATACGCGGTCACCACTGCAGCAAGAGGTTATCACTCTATTAAAAGAGAGACGAAGAGGAGCAGGTATCTCAAACAGACAACACTTTGACCTTGGAGAATAAGACTTGGGACTTTATCATAGAAACTGGCTTTTTTTTTTGTCTTGTAGGCCTATAATTTCAAATAATTTGCAGTGAATGGAACTCAACTACAACTCAAAACTTAAATCAGAGCTTATTACATATTTTGGTTTTTGGAAATAGACGACAATGGATGACATATAGACACATACTGTAGACAGTGTGTGAAATAAGATGTTTTAAGAAAGATATTAGAGAGGAGGAGACACAGCAGCACCCCTCACAGACCAGTGAGTGGCAGTGTGCCACAGTTAGAGTAGACCCCCTTGTATACGTGTGGTGAGAGAGTGAGTGAGTGTGGATAACTATGTATCTGTATCTGCAAAGCTGCTGCTTGTATCTTTGTGTGTGTCTTTGGGGCAGGGGGCGGGATTTGCACAGCAAATTGTGTTTATCCTCCTATGCATGTATGTATGTAATTCGTGCGTGCGCTCGCTTGTGCGGTTGCTTCATGTGTGTGTTTATCCATGTGCACCCAGTCCTCAGACATACAGGCAGACAGAATGAAAGCGGTAGCCAACAAACCATAATATTGTCATTAAGGAATTCAGCAGATTAATAGCCTTAAATACCTGGAAATGTCCTAAGATCTAGAGTCTTTAGCTTGTAATTTCCTCTCCGAGTCCTAAGCACTAAACCCGCTGTGTTGTTCTTGGCATTCCTCAGTCGGACCAGAGAACATCGCATGGACACTGATACCTTCCTCTGGGATCCATTCTCCTCTCCAATTGATGGAAACCAAAAAAGGGCCTTTGGCCAGACAGGTCCCATTATGTCTCAATGACAGAGCCTGGGGGTGAAAGACACTCTGTTCTTTCCTCAACGCACCTTTGGGTCTCAACGAGGAATGACATATGCCCTGATGAACAGAGAAGGGGGTGATATGCCTGCCAAATGCAAGTCAAGTTGTATGTTACTGGTCTGAACTTTGTTTCAGCTCAGAAGTACACTTCTTCTTCCATCCCCCACCACCATTTTTGGTTAACAAAAGTGCAAGCAACCTTCGGACATAAACGATCTTCTAACCTAACACACAGCCACAAACCATTTGATTTTTTTTTGTCATTTTCACTGTTTAGCTCTGCGTTTAGCCAAAATCACAATAGCCATAGGCACTAATGATCTCCGAGTCCAGAGCCCCCTTTGCTCCCTGTCACATACCCACCTCATGACCTCATGACTGGATGTATGCATTAAACAGATGTGGCTGGCTATGAGAGGCCTGAAACAGGATAGGACAGCCTATAGCCTTTAGGCTGGTCTTCTCTGGCCTTGAAGCCAGGGGCCTCTGGGTCCAGAGGACAGGATAAACAGGATAGATGTGTGTGCATGTGGAGGGGGGGTGTGTGTGAAAGACAGACAGAGAAAGAGAGAGAGAGAGAGAGAGAAACCCCTTTCCCACATGCAACACATAAATGTTCAGGCAGTTTTCCATGTCAGTGTCACGTGAGAACAGTGAGTCCATTTTCAGTGTACGATGCGCCGGCAATTTACAGGCTCAAGAAAAAAAGCAGCAATATTCATGCTATACTTTTGTTATGTTTATGTGTATACGCAGAAAAAAAGTAAATCAGGACACTGAGCCCATTTATTACAAATGATAATCTTGATATTTGTAATATCATCTGCATATTTTACAAACATATATAACTGTTTTTGTGAACCTTTGAATCACCCTCACCTCATTACCCTGTAAAGCATGAAAATGCACTTGCAGGGACTACTTTCATATGGCGATCCACTTCAAAAATGATCACGCTTTATCAGGTGGGTTTTCATCGAGTGGCAGTGCAGCTGTTGAAAGTCAACTGCAGAAAAGCATTTTATTCAAGAGGTATGCTCTTCAAACTCTGAAGACAAATAACGAGCAAATATTGAGATTGTAAAAAGAAAAACTAGTCTAACTAATTAGAAATCATGTTTGTTGTTTGTGCGTTAATCTGTAATACCATGTACACTTTTTGATACAAAATGTTTTATCTGGGGGAATGTAATCTATGCATGGAGACATTTTTTCATGTAGATACAGCCTCAATGCAGATTTTATGCACATTGGAGACCCATGTGTGAACAATGAAAACCTGCTTTGCCTGAATAACTTAATGCAACATTGTTAAAAAGTTGAATGTGTGAAAGTGGCAAATAAGTACAAAAAACTGGGAGAATAAGACACTTAATATAAGAGATGTGGATGAAAAAAATGATGTAACATTTCATGACAATGGAATGAAGCTACAATGCTAAAAGACCAGCAACTACTTCGGTGACACAGTGATGAATTTTGTTTGTGATAACTGCTCCCCTGGAGAGAGGGCCAATGTGGCGCATCACTCTTGTATCTGCAGAGGGCTTTACCCACTTGCAGCCATTGTCCTTTGTGCCTCCTTTAATAGACACATTGTCCCACTGAGTCAAATAAAAGCATTAAACATAATCAGCACAGAAGATGGATAATGTCCTACAAAGAAAAGCAACCTCACACTGCGCCCGGCTGCAGCAAGTTGTGTTGCTATGTTAGCACAGAGAGCCGCCATTAGTGAGACTGTCACCGACCCAGACGTATACTCTAACTGGCCCACAGCCTCAGACCCATCTATTCTCAATATGCCACATTCTTATTCATTTTTTCCCCAAAACCTGACACCGCAATCTGATGATGAACCAGCCCCATTATTTTTTGTACGCCAGCAGGAAGAGATAGATCCCCTAACGTTGTGCCTTCATAGAACCAACATTATCCCTCTGTGTCAGAGGTGGGTAATATCCTGGCGGTCTGGGAGTCCAGAGGTGCATACAGAATGATGTCATTAATCCTCCAGGGCAATCTCTCTCTCTCTCTACCTCGCTCTCTCTCTCTTTCTACAACTGGCAATGCTGAAAACAGAGCCACATTTGCATGCTGCATATGTTGCCAGGTGGCTCTCTGGGCCATGGGTACAAATTAGATTTCCTGACAACAAGGTGTAAGAGAGGGAAGAATAGCGGGAGCGAGCAGTTTGCTGTCTTTCTTTAAAAAAAAAAAAAACAATCTTGTTGTTGTACATGTTTGGCAGTGTTGTAAAAATGAAAATTGCCCATTTTTTACATTTTGTACAAAAAAATATGAGGTGACATTCATATACTGCAGCAAAATCTGCACAGATGCGGTCTCTGTGGGTGGATGGGTGTACAAAATGTTGACATCAGAAAACAGGGTCCTTGCAGTCCACAATGTTTTCCTTTAATGAGTTGTTTTTTTTTTCCTTCTTATAGGTATGAGGACCTCCTGAATTACTCACAGTCCTGACAGGGGAGAAATAAACAAGTCACATTTTCACTAAATAGTGACCTATTGATCAGATGTGGGCAAATGCAGCTAACACACACACAGACGACCCAAGGCCTTCACCTTGACTCTGGGTACAGATGGGGGTGAAAGAGGGAAAAAAAAAACAGTTCTGAATGGAGGTTTAAACTTTTCAGAGTGGACTTGAAAGCTGACAGCTATACGTCTGTCTGGCCATACTCTGCCCCCTTCGAGCCCCTAGGGGTAATGACATTGTCTGTGTCAATCACCCTGGAACAAGCGTGGATGCTCCAAAATGGCTTTACCCACATTGTTTACCACCATCTCCTAAACAGAGGACAGGAAGGAGCGTCTAGGTTGAGGATGACATTAGCATTCCTTATATTCTTCATAGTGGCATGGCCAAGGCCTTGATCTCACGGGAGACAATGAGAAGGGGCATCAAAGCGCAGACTGTGTTCATTTGAGTGTGTCAGCGCACTCATGCAAGTGTAGTTGGTTTTATGTTGTCCACCAATAACAAGAAGCAGAGCCTGAATCTACTGTCACCTCTTGCCTCGTTTTCCCCAAATTCAACATTCCACCATCATTGATCCGTCCCTTCAATTAATGGCAAGGTTTGTCTCCAATCAATTCCTATCTCGCCCTCTCTGTTCCTCTATCTTTCTATCTCTCTCTCTCTCTGCTCTCCCTTTCTTCATTTTTCACATTACCCCCTTGTGTCCCCCATTGCTCCCCCCTCCTCACACGTTCCTATCTCACACCCTAAGGTCTCGGGGGTCACTCCCTCCAAGGTGATTCGTAAACAGCAGCTTGCTGAGAAATCAATACTTTATCAACAAGCCACAAGGGGCTTTTGCACTTATCCTATATGATCTTTGTGGTAAAGGCCTCTGAGCATCCATCTCCTCCGCTTGTCCGCTCCCTAAGCTCTGTTGCTAAGACAATCAGAAGAAAAGAGAGAGGGATGAAGAGAGGAGGGGCCACAGGAGGAGAGGAGAGAGGCAAAGGAGAAGGGATTGTGCGGGGTCTAGAGGCTCACTGTTAGAGGAGGGATTTGCTGCTCTGCTGCTTTTAGCTTGATCTGCATCTGATTAAGGAGAGAGGGCAGAGTGTTGTCCTTCACCCCCATGCTCCCATGTCCCACCATTATGTACCCTGGCACTGAGATCCATCATCCACCTACCACAGGCCTGGCTGCCATAGCCTGGGGACTTATTAGACCAGCCCTGCTCTGTTCAACACAGCCCCACTCTGCATACCATGGAGGGTAGAAAGCCTCTCCTGCTGTAACATACTGTATATTTACCATGCATGTCAATGACTAGAAAAACACGAAGAATATGTACATATATAAAAGCACATACATATATGTGCTAGGACTATCATATTTGCTACATGCTTTGGATTATTAAAAAGAAAAAATCAATTCAGACCTGCAGAGGTCCTCTGACACTCATGCTATCACCAAATGTGTAGCATTTTGCATCATCCAAATTGGACGACTGTATGAAGATATGTCAGTGCTGCTCAAAATACAGTTTCAAACCATAACAGGAAATGTAAATGTGACTTTCCTGCCATTAAAACCTCAGCTGACTGCATCCTTCACCCACACACTTTCTTAAAGGTTAAATCGTTAATTCAAACTTTAGAAGACAGTTGTAGCACCAAAAAAAGATAAACAGGAAACATTTTTCAAATGTACTGACACAGCTACTCAGTGCTTTTTACAAGCATCAAAATGATGGTAAGTTAGGGTTTAATTCAGCTCTAAACAACAAGGTTGCGGAGGATTGTCTCTGTTCTCTGTGCCGTCTCGCTCCCAGTGGGTCTCGTCCAATAAGCCTGCATCAAACCCGTCAAACTGAGAGTGAAAAGTGGAAGAGGCCGGCATGTGCAAACATCAATCCTAAATTTCCAGCCTCAATACCATCATGACCTTGGTTTGGAATGACATCTATTTGCTGGCTGGCTGCACACATCTCTTTGCAAATTGTATGGGCCAGGCTAATTTGTTTTTATGCACGTTTAGTCAAGAATGTGATGCCACGTTAGCTTTTGGGAGCACTGCCAGTGTGGTGAGGGGTTCCGAGTGACAGACAGAAAAAGGGTGATTGAGGATGATTGTTCTGCCGGTTGTGTTGATATATGAAAAGAAAGACCCACTGAACACATCCTGGAATGGATTCACAGCAGATAGAAGTCCTTCTGGGACCACCTAAAGCTGAATATCATCATCTGTCCACGGAAATAGACAACGACCTTTAAAGCTCAAATCGGAGAGTGAAGACAGGTGCTGGGTAGTAACTCAACAAATCTTACAGTCAAGTACCGTGTCATAAAAAGCGGTGTAAAAATTTTTTAAGCATGAATCACTCTGAGCAAAGAAAGATTATGGACAAAAAAAAATGTAGATGAAAAAAAAAGAAAACTTGTCAAGCCTGTCTGCAGTACGCTCCCTTGACCTGCCGGGAAAACAATCGCTGTGCCCTCACTAAACTGAAATGTAAACACCGTTCATGCAGGAAAATATTTGCCTTCCTCATAGCTGAATTGACCTCTCAGCTACAGTCAACCTCAAGCTGTTGTTTCATTATCTCGTCAGCTGGTATCATGCTGTCTTGGTTGTATGTGCAGAGGTTTTAAAATATCAGCCTCTGAAACATGTGCCACCAGCCAATACAATGGAGCTTCGTTTGTTCTGCTGAAGGGACTGAAAAGTTACCTCTGCACAATTTAACAGCAACACCCTTTTCTATACACAATGTCCCAGTTACTCAGGATTATCCACAGACCTCGCTGTCTTTGGGACTATTTCTTTAGTAGAAGGTAATGAAAACTATTCTGGGACATTTTTGACGGAAAGAGAAGTTGCTGTTGTGTTTTTTTAAATGTAATTTTTTGATACTTTGAATTCAATTCTACCTCCATTATGATTTAGTGATGGCAGGAATGTCAGAGACAGATATCCCTGCAGGTAAGACCCTTTAATTTGAACTTAATGCACCCTTTATATCAGTCTGAATTCTGTCAAAATTACTTAATACAGTATATAAAAGTTGTATGCTGCAAATTTGTTTCACAGATAAACACTGTACAATCTAAAGATCCAGTGAAATTAGACAAAAATATCCTGTTCCCCCTACATTCATTGTTTTGTTATCTCTTGGTATATTTTTCATGACTCATCCTGCACTTTAATGTGATTTGGGGTGACCAGTTAACCCCTCATATCATATAAAACCATCACATAACTTGACCATTAGCTCATGGGCTCTAGTAGCTAGCAGAGTCATATCATGGGTTGCAGGTGTGTTTGGATATCAGCTAGCAAAAACTTTGTTTAAGCTTTCTTTGTCTCCAAAAGAGCATGGTTGCGGTCTAATTTATTCATTTCTCCCTCGTCCTCCACCGCCTGATGTAACAAGAGGGGTGACGGTGAAAATTCTCATGCTTGCTAAACCATTTCCACTTTTTTGCAATCCAGTCAAATCCCTTAACAATTAGGACAAATCCCTCTCGAGATGATGTCCTACCCACATGTTCAGTTTCACTTTGTAATATGTCTCGTTACAGAAGCTGAACACGGTGCCACCTCACTGGGCCTTTAAAGTTGAAAAAACATAAACGGCTTGCAAAAAGTGAAAAACACTGAGAACTTGAGATGATCAAACAGTCTAAAAATGTGTTCATGTGTAAACAAAAAAAAAATGCAGGGTCATTAGGCAAAAACCTTGCTCAACTTTGCTGCAATGCAACATCACCTGGTAATGTACTTCTTTGACCAATCAAGTACATGCAATTAAATTACCTTCTCATATTTCCTCTGTTTACCTATAACTTTCCAGAGTTTCACAATCTTGTCTCGTAGTGACATAAAAGAGTCTGCAGTGTTTTGTTATATGATAAAGCTTCAGATTCATGTAAGTATTATTAAACTACACTTGCTGGCTGTATTATCTTTCATCATCTCACCGGTACCTGTAGGAACACGCCAAACCAAAGCAGCATCTTGTATTTTTTGACATTTTTGATCACCTATTCTCACTCCTGCACCAAACAACACCACTATTGCCACCACACACCTTTGATCTTGAATGTGGAAATAATTGCCATATCCTACAACGCAATGAAACGTGGCCTTTTTTGGTTAGTGTTGGTTGAGCATGGAGTAGTCTACTTCAATGAATCCTAACTTGTATCCATTTGTCCTTGTGTATGAGAATTCAACATGCTCTCAGGTCCACAGATAATAGATGTCCTTTCATGCATGGGAGGCCTGATAGCCACACACTGGCCTCATACCCTTTGGCTGCCCAAGGCTACTCCTCGCCCACATCAAGTGAAACGTTCGACCAACATTTGATTGAAACTGGAATGAAGAGATACAAGAGCATGTGATATGGCTTCAGGGACGGAGTGCAGTTTCGACGCAATCTCACAGACGGAGTGATATCAGAAATATCAGGTATGCTTGTATAGCCCGAGGTTACTCCATAGGATTAGAAACCAGCATTATCTCTCCACAGCTTGAATGTGAAAATAGACCACGCTGGGTTTAAGTGTGTGTCAGTCAAAAGCACACTCTTGCATACCATCCAGCAAAGGCTATCAAAGACATCATATAGTATTCCAGGAGTCTTATGCAAAATACACATATATATTCACTATTTGATTCACTGCTTTGCCTAACTCAATATCACTGATGAATTCAGTTACATGGAACATACTGAAGGTTTTGTTTTTCACAAGTTTAAGAGATGATATGTTTGAGAAAGAGGGAAAAAATACATTTGCCTTGGTGAACAGCAGGTGACCTAACTGCTTAAGCTACTGTGCTGATTTAAACACAACAAAAAACTGAAGATTACAAACACAAACACCTACAGAGTTACCTGCATCTGTGCACTGTGCTCATATGGAGAGGATAAATCAAGACCATATGTTTACCCAAAGACTCAGTCTGCTTCATCCTCACCTCCGGCCTTGGGCCGGAGATATACTTGCTTTTAACTACACACTCACGTGTGCATGATGGCTGCCTCGCGTATCCTGCATCCTTTTGGAGTGTTGATTGTGCGCATCCTCAGAAATGAATGGATGCGTCCGCAAGATGCAATATGCACATGACGGTAGGGGCAGTGTAGGGGCAGTATGGGGATGTGACAGGGTCAGGAATCAGTAGGCACAAAAGCAGTACCCTCCTCGTGTGTCACCATGTTTATTTTGTACATCATGCCTCTTCTTCTTCTTCTTTGTGTTTTTTGGCAGATTTTACATCGTGCAAATCCAGAAGGTCTATTTATATCCTTAGTTCTATGGTGTGTCCTCTAGTGACACGCAAAGTACATAGGCACGTATGTGAATAAGTACGTTCATGACGCAGCCAGATATCTACTCAAACACATGGTTAAAAAGCAAGTACATCTCCAGCCTTACGGGGTCAAAGGTCATCCCTGCATCCAAAAACAATCACTCCTCTCATTCCTTCTCTTCACTTCCTCTCTTCTCATTTTTTTTCTGTCTTCCCTTGCTCTCTCCTGTCCCCTAATTTTACCTTCCATCTTGACATCTTTCAGCCTGTCGTTGATATATGCTCACCTCCTCCCCCGACCCACAGCTCCTCTGTCCCTCCATCCGTCACTCTGCTGTCCTGAGGCGAGTGGGCAGGAGCCGGGCTGACTGTACAAGAGGTCTTGTAGGGGTGACCACTCCCTGCTGTCTGCTCAGCTCGCATTTGTTTGATGACATAACTGTGCATTTAAAAGTCAAATTGGTTGTGTGTGTGCAATGATCTGTTATTTCATAGAAGGTAACATTATTGTTTATGCAGATATTCAGTTCTAATCATTGGAATTCATTTGGTCTGATGACTGGTTCCTCACTTTTTCTAAATGGCTCACTAGCTGGCCAAATAAAAAGAGAAAAATATGTAATACCCATATTTTTGCTTCTATTCTACTTATGCAGGTCTTTTGTTGACAACGTCCCATAGGTCATCCACACATAAAACTAAGCAGCTCAGTGAGTGACGTGGCACTGCAAACAACCCTGAAAACATACATCACAGGAACATGTTTGGAAAAGATCCACTGTAAAACTTCTACAAGAAAGGCTGTCAAGTGATAATGAGCCATCTAAACGCTGATTTGTCAGAAGTCAGCTTTTCAGCAACTACTAGTAAGAAAATTATTATTTTTTTCTCTTTAAACTATGTATTCAAGTTTCCCCAGATGGTTTTAAAGGGGTTTCATCAGCTAAGCACTTACAGAACATGACCATGTGCTGAAACTAAGGTAGAACATTAAAATCCCTTGAATCCAAAGCTTTTAACCAACCGCAACAAAAAGTATCTGGACAGCTGACATATGGTCTGTACACTACTTAACATATTAAGCAAAAGACGATGTCAGTGGCTAGTATGTTATCATTTGTAGTGGTGGCTTTGCTCTAAGCCTGCTAGCTAATGGGTTCAGCTACAACAAGGTATTTTTCAGGAATCATTATTTACTTGCTTGGCAGTTGTAAATTGAATATTATACTATATATTATCCAAAGGAAGGTAAATACACAAAACCTCCTGTGATTTTTCATTGGAGCTGTTTTCACCAGCCATATACTTCTAAATAAATTGTAGTGTATCTGCTGTTCAACATGAGTACTTGAAAAAATAACCTCTTCAGAACCTACCTCTTCCCAAGATACAATTTCTGCTTAGCAAATCAATCACAACTTTTCGACCAAATGGGTAGATTAGAAATTTGATTTTATCTGAGGATACTTTGCTTAAAATGCAAGAGGTCAAATCATAAACACACAAATATTCATTCAAAAAATGAAGATGGTTGGTACAGTAAAACACAGCAAAATGTACCATTTTGCTTCTGTGTGTGAACATGTGTGTATAACAGCTCCTCTGTATGTCCATTTGCATTTTAGACACTGCTGGACACAACCATGCATGGACTTATAGTCGTCTCTAAATTCTCCATCAACCACAATCACACACACACACACACACACACGCACACACACACACACACACACACACACACACACACACATATCTAGGTCAAGGCAGCCAGAGGTAATGGGAAAAGCCTGAGGCGTATCTGCCAGGCAAATGATCTTATGAAATGATTAAAGAGTGGTTTCTCTCACTGAAGGCGAGGATAAAACAAGACTAGTGGTGCATATGCAGGTTTATGGATATGTGTCAGTGTGCATGTGTTTGTGCGTGTGTGAAGGCTAATCCAGGATCAACGGTATCCACCCAAAGGTTCCCTAGGAATAGGCAGTTTGGAGCAGCATGGTGGTGTAGTGTTTGTGGATATTTCAATTGAAAAACATAGGTTAAAGCCCATATCCCTGTTATCACTGTAGTCCTTAAATAAGACAGTAAAACAAACCACCTCCAGGGATGCTGCTCTGTATCGCACCCTGCACCCCAATAGGTTGTACTGTATCTCTGAGGAGGACCAGGGTTACCCACTGCAGGAGTCATGAGTTAGATATTCAGTCAACACCATATGTCACAGCATCACGGACTGATAAAAAACAATTTCCCTCTGCACATCACTTTCACTATGTTTCCAGACAACCATTCGCCATACTTTAACATGCTGGTAGTATTCATGTAGTGACAGTGACATGTTTAATACAGATTTTGACACACATAATATAGGACAGCCTTAGCCTGGGGGAGACAGTCTCTCTGCATGTTTTTGAACTCACACACAAAAAGGGAAAGCCTGGTAACCCGCTTTATAAGTGTGGGTCTGTAATGAAAGAGCGCTCAGGTATGAAGACTACAAATAAAAGTGGAGACGACATTTTAATTTGTGGCAGAAAAGAAGAAAAGGAAGCTATTAACAATTCTTATGTTAACAATAGAAGAACTTTAAACAGTTTGATATAATCTCAAGTGCTTCCTTCACTGCTTTTGTCTGACTGATTTTGACATTACTCATATTTTGCACTTCTAGCAAACAAAAGAGTGCTATAATTTAAAGAAATAAATGATTATTAAAGTGTTGGTTCTTCCAAATTACAAAAAAATATATTTTCTCACATATCTCCAAAGATTACTAGCCATGCAAATATTGGAGTTTTGGTATTATTTTTTTGGTATCTGTGGATTATCTAGTCTGGTAAATTGTTTCTGGAAAGACTTAAACATAAACACCGGAGGACCACAAATGTAAGTCCATTAACCTCTCTTGTACTGGGTTGTAGGGAAAAATTTAAACATTGCCAATTGAAACGGAAACTGTCTGCATTGCTGGTTACCACTAAAGGTAAGTGAGAAAATATTTTTTTCATAAATTATAATCTGAAGATTTCGGTTTCAATTTGGTGACAGCTGTGGTTACTGGTGGTAACACTGAGAACATCTTAAAACTAAAACTCCCACAGTTCTGTTTTAAATGACACTATCAATCACTGCGAGCAGGAAATACAAACTGAAACACAACAGAAGGAGACAAATAACTTGTGCAACTTGTCATCTTCATAAATTGGTGTATCTATACTTCAACAGGCACAAATGTGTTTCCTCTTCGGGATTGACTGCTCTGCTCTCCTGGGTTACATCATTACATGTCATATAAGTCATAAAAGACCATATACAGTAGGCTAATAGTATCAAAAATTGGGCTTGATATGATGAGAATCTAAAGGATGAACAGTTTTCAGTGTTTTTATTAATAACTCACCTTCATCACTCACTCAAGTGTTTGAAGGCTGAAGTGATACAGATATTTTTACATCTGGCAAACCGAACTGTATGAGCCCAGCCATTTTTCATTTGCTAAAGGAAGCCGCTCTATTGCAAAGTGCTGACAGATACGCAAACAACCAGGATATGTGTTAATGACTGCTAGCTTAGTGTGTGAATAGAAAGGTGTTGATTAGTGCTGTTGTAGCCGCTGTAGCCAAGACAAGCCTGGCCCACCGCGGTGAGTTATAGCGTACGCCTTCGGCCAACAATAACCAACTTCTGTTTAGAGCAACAGCTCTCATAGTCACTTCTGCTCTTGTCCTGACAGAGGCGATGCTGTCTTATTGTAGAGCTGGAGTTTGCCCTCCAGCCATGTGGGGAAGGAGGGGGACGATAAATGAGACCCTTTTGGACAGCGGTGAAGTGACCCGCATGTTTTCTCTGGTCATCTCTCCATCTCTCCTCTTGTCTTCTCTCATTTTGTTCTATTTTCCTGCTGGCCATCTCTCTTTCTCTCTCTCTCTCTCTCTCTCTCTCCTCCTTTGCCTCTGCACTAATGCTGACGCCCCACACCATTAGTGTTACCGCAGTGACAGCAGACAGATGTTTGGTGCCACTTTTGCAAAGAAGAAACGCAGGACAGGAAGTACAGGCCACACATGCAAATTTATAGACTAGTATACCAGCACGGTGACAGCTGCATCACACTGAGTGTGTATCTCCCTCTTGTATGCAAAGCACTTCAAGTAAACTCTTCTCACCATCACACACAAACACATACACACACACACACACACACACACATGCATACATTTCCGGTGCCCACATCAGAAGAGAGAGGCTATGTAGTTGTACCTGGTGTCACAGGATCACCCTCACCACAGATGACAAACAGATATAATCAGCTCTCCAGAGACACATCCTGCTGCAGCCACATTCATTACAGCTGGACTAATACATACATCAAACAAACACCATACCGACACACACATAACTGCTACATATTTAACACACATATGCATGCACACACAGCTATATACACATAATTGCACGCACTGTCAACACTCATTGTTGTCACATCAACACATATCTCATATCAAAGGAATTGTCCTTTTGACCCTCCATGGCACATAGACCATAATAATCGTATAATCTCCAAACTAAGGAGTGATATACATATCCAAATGACTGGCTGGGCCGTCCTGTCATTCCATCAGTGGGGATTTGCATGTGTGTGATGTATTTAATACTTTCTCAGGCCTGATCCACCGCACCATAATACCACAGCATGTGAATCAAGCCGAGGCAGACCTGGTGCTGATTTATAGTCTTACCCTGGCTGGAGGCGCTGTCTGGGGTGTTTGAAGTGACGTGAGTATGTCTGCGTATATGAATGGATGCACATAGATACAGATATAGATGTTTATGCATGTGTCTGTGTGGGTGTTTGCATGCGTGTATGCGTGTGAATGTGTGTGTGTGTGTGTGTGTGTGTAGGGTTAATTCTTTTAGTAATATAAAATCCTAGTTTGATCAGGGCACCACCTCCCTTTAAGGTTATGATTTGTTAGAGCCAGAAGGAAGCACTAACCTTTATTCAATTCTCAGTCTGATCAATGAATCAGTCTCATAACTGTAAGTTCTTTTCAAAACGGTGACCTCTGTCTGTTGTGCTCAAAGAAACCAACAATGACTTCTTAGGATACATGAAGACATTTATTTATAGCTAAACATCTTAAGAGTACATGATAAAGCACAGAATAATAAACAAAAAGAACAATAAGGCCCTTAAATGATAATAGAAATAAAATAAATTAAAAAAACATAGAAATAGTGGCTCTGAGTGTGTGACTCGAGGCTAACGTATTGGGGAGTGCTAAGGGAAAGCTAATGTACTTCTATAAAGAAATTATCTTCTTAATTTTAACGTTATTCGACATCAACCCTTTACCACAAAAGCCATTTTATGCCTATTGTGTTGACGATTTGTCGCTGCAGAGATGTCCTCTTGGTAACTCCGGTGTTGTTTTGGGTTGAGCTGGAGTTAGCCGCAGGTGGCGTGATAGCTGGTCATTTTGGCCGTACTGCTATCAGCAAGCAAGCGGGCCGAAGTCCAGCTCAGGCATCGCCGTCTTCTTCACAGCGACGTTTCAGTTTCAATGGAGGATTCAGGCTCTCGCTGGCTTCTTGTAATCTTAGTGTAATGCCAAATAAAGATGAATCTGGCTACACTCAACGTTTATCTAGGCTGGGGTAAGACTTCACTTGGGTCGGCGTTACTTCAAAGGTGTAATACTATACATGAAAACACAAGACTTAATGTTACAAATAAAACAAAAACAAAATTACTTGTTTTGATAAAAGATTAAAATATGCATATACTTGGTCGAAAAAGAAATAAGGGAAAAGAGACGTCTTAATGGAACAATTGTGTCTTCACTCATGTGTCTTTTGGAGACCAGCTCAAAGAGAGATCCCTCTGACATTTGTTTTATACTGTAAGCTTGGACAAGACAGGCAGAGTTTTGGGTGTGTTTTAAATGTTTCGTGCCAAAGCTCTGATGAATATTTATTTTCTTTGTCCTCCGGGACCTCAAGGTGTGGCTGATACTTTTGCTTGAGATGGAAAATTACTTTTCTACACTGAAGTTTTGAGTTTTAAACACAAAATTTACACTTCTGAGTCACTATGTCTGAATACCTTGTGTCACATTGTAAATAATAATGTATTGTAAAACCAGTCTAAAAAACAGTTAGTCAATCCTTCCACATTAACATTTCTGGTTAACTTGACTGTCAAGGATATAATGTTTAATACTATAGTGAATGAAATAACGTTAAAGCAACCATATATACATACATTCTTATTACTCCAGTAACTTCATTCTTTCAATAGGACTTCTTATCTAATTCAACTATTAAAATATTGATTAAGTTAGCATAAATGATTGAAAGATTAACAGTTCAGGTGACCTTAAACATAAAATTTGAATGCAGTTCATCAAACAACTCACTCTCTAGTGTTAACAGACTTTACTATCCTAATCGATGGGTGGCAGTATTGTCACATGTTGTAAAGATGTAATAAAATCAGATTTAATATCTCTTCAATAGATGATAGCATAGTTGTCAAAGTTATATCATTATTTATGCATTTTTATGACAAACAACATTCCATGATTTACATAATGACTAGATTTGACCAGAAATACCGAGAGACTCAATGAATGTCTTTCAGAATGTGAGTTGGGATTTTATGACTCTGGTTTGGGTAGATAACATAAGTTTTCTGTTCATGTCTGCACGAGTGGTCCGGCCCTTCTTCAGTTCAAATAACCCCAAAGGTCATTTATGCTTTTAGTTCAGGCCATAATTTCGTTATTGGTCAAAAATGGCCTCTCAGGAGGTCTGTTTAACATCCATTTTGTCAGAGTGTTTAGCTTTTGGTCAGTGTCATGCTGTCAGACCCCTACTTGGGTGAAGAAGTCAGTTTGTGTGGGTCCTGGGTGAGGCACTCAGCATTGTTTCTGTGGAATTCACTCATCTCCTTACTTTTGAATTAAAGAAGGGTTGTTTTATCCCATGGAATTGAAGAAAAGAGTATGGTGTCTATTCTATGTGTGTGTGTGTGTGTGTGTGTGTGTGCGTGTGCGTCTGGGGGTTCACCCGTCTGATGCATGTCGTCTAGACAACATTTGTGCCCTGCGTCCGAAAGGGGTGATTGTCTTATGCAAATGAGGCCACGCTAGCTGTGACATGTTGTCCAGCATGTGGGTCATGTGATGATAGAGAGCAATGACGGTTGATAGCCTGCTTTTTTTATTTATTAGTGTGACCATTGTTCACCATCACCTCTCCAGGCAGTGAAGACACGGGGTGGTATTCAGACTAAGAGAAAGAATACAATGAGGGATTTGTCACAATCTTTATGCTGGTAATATGAGACCAACATAGAAAACCTGTCTAATTACCTAGATGGGGATGAAAATGAATTATAAGAAGAGGCTCAGTTTTCTCAAAGGGTTCACTGACATTACAAATAATCACATTTTCTTACTTTTAGTGGTATCTAGTCATGCAGATAGTTGGTGGTTTTATATGTCCATTTCTGTCACCACCCAGATGGAGATGAGTGGAATTTTGTTTGTGGAGTTCATATAATTAAAGATTTTTTACATCCCTTTCCCTGTGTCCTCGCTGTATAGCTTTCATGAGGTATATTTTGTGTTGGAGAGTAGTTCCAGTGAAGACTGACCACCATGTGTCCTACAGATAATTCAGAGTAATCAGAACATTGCTCCTGGAAAGAAATGTTGCTGCTATCTGCTCAGGATGTAAACTAACACAAATAAATTATTCTAATATGAACAGATAATGCGCTCTAGACAGATACAGATACCATCCAAATGTTTTCAGTAATATGCAGTAAAAACATTGAACCTCATTATCCGACAATGGAGCCTGACACACACTGGTGACTTGACAACAGACTGTATGATGATGTGCTGATGTTAGGGACTGTCTCAAAACTGCTTGCAAAATTACCAAGAGAGCGTTTCCCATATTTGTTAGCAAATTTGTTTTCCTATTTTTTTTAAATTATGCAATATGACCACATTGTTATTATGGACAAATTATTTTTCAATAGAGCTGTAGACAGTTGAGTCCAACTTCACATTCAGCTGGGCCTCCCCATTATACACACCAGAAAATCATGCAATATGCACATCGCAACTCTGACTTACATTCCCATGTTGTTGAAACCTCCTCACTGTTCTGTTTACACTATTCATTTCCACCTCCACCATTAACAGTTACACAGCTTTTGTTCAGACTCAGTTTAGACTTTTTTTTTCTTCTTTAATAGGTGGGATTCATATACAAATCATGTTTTATCATTTGATTAATTAAAGTCACATTGTTAAAATATTATGCTGTTTTGTATATTTTGTTGGCAGCTAAACTCAAACATGTATAAATGAAGCAATCTATAAAAATTTTAACAGCTTCCTATGTTGGCCCAGCTGGTATGAATCCAAATACAGATACAAATACACATATTTTGTGATATGAACGGATACATTTAATAGCTTTTTGTTACACCCTTACTATCTGTATGACTATAAACCACAAGAAGTAAGTGAGATAAATATTTTTTTTGTCACCTGAGTAACCCTTTTAAATCTCTTCTCCTCAACATGGACATTATCTGTATTCCTTGAAAAATGTCTCTTCAAAGCCGATACCAACTAGGGGGTGTGCCATATTGTGTCATTCATGATAATATCTGTATAACTTTCAATATGATATAAAAAAATCATATTGTGATAATGGCAATATTACAACTTGTTGATGTAATATCCTTATACCGTCACACACATCAACAACAACAAGAATGGCTAAAAGTGAAAGTAACAGTGCTACCGGATCAATGGTGGACAAGTTAGTTCCAAAAAGGGGGGCAACTTCAGTAGTGTGGAAGTGGTTTGGTTACAAAAGATTAGATGTACAATAAGCCACGGTAATATGTAAGAAGTGCAAGAAAACTGTAACAACAAAAGGGCGCAATACAACAAACTTATTTCACTATCTAAAGCAGAAACACTCAGTTGAGTACAAGCAGAGCCAAAAATCCTGCAACAAATATTTTGTCATATAGTCAAGAATATGATTATCACAGAAATACCCTGAAATATCGTCATATTATTTTAGGGCCATATCGCCCACCCCTAATACCAACCATGTTCTGTCAATGACCAGGTGTGAGCAGTGTTTCATATAGATGAAGATGAGGTTGTTGCATGTTCAAGCATTGTGGGATACAAATCCTCTGTAGCCCATCATACTCCCTTTCCATAAAATGTGGCAGCCATTTTCTTGTATAGCTCCCAGTCAAAATACCCTCTTTAATTATGGAAAGCCAGAAAGGGCTGCGGTGGAGAAGGAAAACACTGTAAGGGTTGGGATATGGAGGTGGGAGGTGGGAGGTGGGGGGGGGAGGGTTTCTGGGACGGCAGGGAGTGGTATGTACCTGACAACCCAGGGCATGAATCGTGTAAATGGATTTCAAAACAGATGACCTGCATGCTGATCTCATGATCTGTGCCTCCCAGTCCTTCCTAAATGCAAGCTTTTTACTTCTCATCTCTCTCTCATCATTCAGTCTGTTTTTCTCTCTGTCTCGTATAGAAATCCCCCCACCCTCCTCCCACCTCACATGACATAGCCCAGGGTATTATCATAGGATATGTCCAGAGGTCCATGCTGACCTTTAACCTGAGTCTCTGGGATAGAAGGGGGCCCCGTACTCTGCCTGAGCATAAAGAGTGGCGGGGCCAGCAGCGGTATTGTTGGAGGGGGCTGCTGACTGACAGGTCATTTTTCACCCATTGTTTTTTTTCAAACAGCAATTTTATCTTGCAAAGTAACGCCTTGGCAACCATGAAAAGTGTAGCTTCAATGTGCTTGTTATTGTTAAGTGATGATCCGATGCCTTTCAGAGTACAAAGGTAGCCAAGGTTTTCTCCAGGGTGAGTTTCAGAAAGGTTCATTCTGTTTAACATGAGCAGTATTTTCCTAATTTATTACGGTCTGCTCTTCTAATGGTAATGATTAGCATCTTTTTTAATGCAGCAGAGCAAAAATAATAAAAACAGCTGTGAAATATTTCCAGACCTCTGTGTAATACTGTACAACCAAAACAGAAAATAAACCAAGTTGCCACAGCACAACATATTTTTCATGTGTTTGTTTACTTGAAGTACTTGAGTGTTTACAACCGCTGACACACCAACACGCGCTAGTCGCTCAGTAGCCGTGGCTCTCCGTGTTCTGTTGGTATCTGGCACTGTATCAAAGCAGGGGAAAGAGACGCGCTCCAAGTTTTAAATTGAATTTCATGCCGGATTAGTGGTACTCCTCTGAAATGCATGTGAGCCTCCCCTAATGACGCGCTCATCTTCGCACTCCAGAGACACTGTGTGAATGTGTGTGCATACATTTATATGTGTTTCTCCATCAATTAGTACTTGACTAGTGGCACACAACAGATATGTTTGCCATATCAGTGGAAGTAATTGCTTTGTTGGGTTCTGTTGATGGATTTCATCAGACTCTGTACATATTATGACAGGAAACGGTTTTTACTCTAAATCCTTATTATGTTCAACAAACATCTTGTCTTGTCTGTGTAGTATATCAAATGTTTGTTTTAGTCCTTCGTCTGTGGTGCTTTCTGCATCATGAAAAGTTTCATAAACTTGGACACTGATCAGTTAAATTCTTCAAAATTGAAATAAATCAAATTTCAAATCTTGAGATTACTTCTAACCACCCAATTTGACTGTTATCAGCCTATTGAATATCATTACACATCTGTATCAAACATATGGGCTAGTAGGGGCCTACTAAACCTACTAGTAGGTTCAGGAGTCTGTTATCACCTATTTATTGTGAACCAATGTTGGTGGAGCCCAGGAGGTGCTGAAGGCCTGTGCCATGTGATGTTATCAGACATTTCTTTGTGAAAACAAACAAACTGGCTGACATTCCTTTAATTCTCAGTGGAAAATGCAATATTTTAAGAAAGTTTCATCATTAAAATGTGTTTTGAGAAATGTCAATTTAATTTTTATAATCTTCATTCAGTGAATGTATATGATATTTAGTTTGTTAGTGGATTTGAATGGAGGCCGCTATCGCTGAAACAATGAAGTTGCATGTTGTTTGAATTATTGTCTTTGCACTGTATAGTTATCTGAGCTTTTACGTTATTTGTGTTATTTTATGTAGCTGTTTGATGATGTTCTTTCAATAAAAAACATAGATTTTAGAGTGCCCCAGGGATGAATTGAATTTGAAATCCAGAATTTGAAGCTTTGCGATTGGCTGACCGGAGGACCTGCCCAAAATTATTTTCCTCACTGTCACCATGTTAAGGTTTTCTTTTAATGATATCTTTGACATTTCTCAACACAAAAACATAAAAGTGTTCTTGATAAGTCAACAATATGATTGATATGAATTATTTCCCCTTTGATCCTGAGAAATAAAGTTTTCTCAGGAACCAGAAGAACTACCAACGGAAAACCCCATTTTTTGAATACTATCTAAAATACCTGAGACAAACCAACATCTTTACTTTTTCTTAACATAGATCATCTAGATGCAGTGTAATTACTAGTTCAGCTGTACTAGATATTTGATATCTACAGCAGGTATATCTTTTTACAACCCTACTTTGGAAACTGGAAGAACTATAACTGTGTATCAAGCTGCATGGTGCGGCTCTAGGGAACTGTAGTTTTTAAAATATATTTTTCAGAATTGAAAGTTGTAAATACTGAATTGAGAGTACATTGAGGAATTTAAGGGGTTGCTAGATACATTTGTCTACTCAGATTTTAAATATATAATTGTTAAATGGGTGAAAATTAATTTTAACCATATTTTATAAGAATTATAAGCCTACAAACATGCACTGAGGTCAAGGTTCAAAGGTCAGTATTTCACAGCAGGAGCCATGTAGAATCTTCATACTGATATATGTTACTCTCCAAGTTGAGACCTTTCCAAAGATGTATTTTATTTAGCTCTACGACAAAGTTTTAATTTTCTCATTTCATAGACACAAGCCATCCCAGGGCCAGTTTCAGAGAGCACTTTGAAGGCCCATCATATAAAATGAAGCTTTTTGTTTGTTTGTTTTTTCTTTTTTAGTGGAAATAGTAACCAAAATGAATCACCTTCAGAGATAACAATACTGCTGACAGTCTAGGACATTACTACAGGTTTGGAGGAAGGCCTGAAGTGATTGGGTTAGGGCTGAAAAGACCAAACCTCTTTTCATTCCCAGTTTGTCAGATACCAACACATGCAAAGGCTACTATTTACACAGCCCTGGAGATTTTTTGTATCTTTATGATTCTTGGTTTGGCGATTTTATGTCAGCATGACATACAGTGGCCCATTCAATTAGAATCAGTTTTATTAGCCAATGCAAGCACACAAAGAATGTGTCTTGGTGTTTGACCCCAAAAAACAAAAAACAGGAGAATAAAAATAGACAAAGGCAAGGAAATAATAATAATAATAATAATAATAATAATAATAATAATAATAATAATAATAATAATAATAATGACATAAACAAAGTAATATTAAAATTAAATTTAAATTTTAAAATCTATTTTGAGAATGGAATAGTAATAGTTTTGAAATGGGATATAAAACTTGAAATGAAATATTGACCTTATAAAGGAAATATGGACTGTGCTCTGGACAAAGAAATGAAGTGTATGAAATATATGAAGGTGACAGGAGCAAAAATTAAATGTGATGTGCATAAATAATTAAATTATGTAACAGTGGAGGTTGAATGCAATGCACCCCGTCCTCATCCTGTTTATACGGCCATGGTACAAGATTTGGTGCACACGCACACACACACACACACACACACTCATTGAAGTGCTTTGCTGGATGACATGGCTCAATATTAACTGAGGAAGACTTTGTTTTAAGAAAGATGATTTCATATTAAATATCCTCCTATTATATTTCCTTTTGGAAATATAAAATTAAATGATCAACTTCACATTTTACAAGGCTATAAAATGCCTTTTAACAGAGATAGTGGCATTTGGATTCCGGTTGCGGCTGACCAGTGGCCATTTGAAAAGGAATGAAGCCAACTGACGGCAGACAACCCAAAACAGTAGTCAAACATGTTATATCCGCCCAAAAAACAATGCTCTTCCATAGCCTTCTGCAATCAAAAGCTGACAAAAAAACTTTATTTCTCTGATTCGACAGAGAAATAATTAAAACTGATGGCCTCAACATTAACCTATCATATTGTCGAGTTATCAAGAACACTTTTTATTTTTGTGTTGAGAAATGTTAAAGATATCATTAAAAGAAAAACTTAACATGGTGACAGTGAGGAAAATACTTCTGGGAGTGTCCTCCAGTCAGCCTGAACCTATTAGTAGATTTAGTAGGCCCCTACTAGCCCATATATTTGAGACAGATGTGTGATGATGACGCCTATTCAATAGGCTGATAACAGTCAAATCAGGTGTGCTAACAACCACACATTCACCGGTCCTGCTCGTCTGCTTCCTTGTCTTCCTCCCTCCCTCCCTCTGTCCCTGCTAGGTCTGATGGGGTCCAGGCAGCCTTGGGTCTATCTGTCCTTTGCCATGTGTCCTCTTTAGCACTGACCCATGCTGGAGGAGCAGGGAGTGGGGCC
The DNA here is from genome assembly GCF_914725855.1 of Thunnus albacares. Classification (NCBI taxonomy): domain Eukaryota; kingdom Metazoa; phylum Chordata; class Actinopteri; order Scombriformes; family Scombridae; genus Thunnus; species Thunnus albacares. Next base: position 8,759,949 of record NC_058108.1, on the reverse strand, counting down.
CGGAGGCTGAGGTGGTAGAGGAGGGAAGTAGTGTGTGTGTGTGTGTGTGTGTGTGTGAGGAAGGGGGGGTGGGGAGGGGTGGCTTCTGCTAGAGGCAATGGGTGAGCAGAGGGCAACAGCGTGGGGGTTGAATGTAAGCCATGCAAGCCTCTCCTTCCCTTCCATCCACCACTCCACCCCTCCCTCGTGATCCTGGCCTGAATGACATGGATGAATAACAGAGATGTGCAGCAGTACAGGCTGCCCTGCCGCTGACCCTGGCTGCTCTGGCCAGGCCAGGGACGGCGTGTGTGTGTGTGTGTGTGTGTGTGTGTGTGTGTGTGTGTGTACATGTACTGTATATATATGTGTGCGAGTGTCTGTGAGAGCGTGTGCATGCATGTGTGTAGAAAGTTTCCTATTTTCATTTGTGTGTGTACACGTGCTCAGTGTGCACATAAAATATATGCATACTTGTCTGTTCATGCATTAGTATGTGTGTGTGTGTGTGTGTGTGTGTGTGTGTGTATGTGAGTGTGTGTCTGTGTGTGTGTGTGTGTGTGTGTGTGTGTGTGGCCAGCAGGGGAAAATAAACAATGTGCTCTCCTTGTCAAAGGCAAGGCCTCAGGGCTGTGGAATATCTCGGACACAGCTCACACAGGGAATGAAATCAAGCAAAGGAAGAAGGAGAAAAAAAAAGTAGCTTCACTCCATATGGCGCATGGCTGAAGCATGTCACTGTTATGTGCACACGCACATGCATGCTTGTGTGTGTGTGTGTGTGTGTGTGTGTGTGTGTGTGTGTGTGTGTGTAAGCAGACATTTATTGGGATTTTACCATACATGTACTGATAATTATGTGCTGACTTTAGTAGTAAGTAGTGCTTAATTAATCTCATATTTAGATCAGCGCCTGTACATTTACACACACACACACACACACACACACACACATACACACACACACACACACACACACACACACACACACACACACACACACAGACACACACAGATACGGACACAGAGTTCACATATCTTTTACTGTTACTGTCTTGTAAAACTTTCTGAATGCTACAATGTTGAAAGATATGAACTCTTTGTGTGTGTATATGTGTGTCTGCATGTGTGTGTGTCTGTGTGTGTGTGCGTCTGTGTGTGTGTGTGTGTGGGTGTGTTATTCTTTGATCTGCAGATATTGTGTTGGGTCACAATGTCTTCTACAGTGCTGAGGGGGAAAGCACGCTAAAAAGAAGAAGAAAGAAAGAAAGAAAATGAAAGAAAGAAAGAAAGAAAGAAAGAAAGACAGAAAGAAAGAAAAAGTTGTCAGATGTCAGAAATTGTAAAATAGAGAACAAAAGCCTTTGAGACTATCAGATAAGTGTGAATGAAAGGAGAGAGTTGTACAGATGTGTGAACATGAACAGCAAAGTAGCAGTATCACACTGTGAATATCAAAAGTAAAAGATTTATATTAATATATTATATATTGGATTGATATTACAGAATTTTTAATGAGTAAGTAGCATTTCCTTTTGAAGTTGATTGAGATTTAACTAAGCTGTTAGGAAGCTAAAAGCCTCATAATTTATAAAACCATCATATGTTTTGTAAGTGCAATCTTAAATGGTAAGTAACTATAACTGTAAGTAAATGTAGCTGTTAAATAAATGCAAAACAAGTAGAGTAAAATGTATAATATTTCTCTGTAACTGTACTCAAGTAGAAGCACCCCAAAATTGTACGTTAGAGTACTTGAGTAAATGTATTTAGTAGTAATATTCCTCCAATGAAGATAGATCAGAATAAAGTGTGTGTAGGCTCATTCACAGATGTATTCACTGACTAGTCCAGAGCGGAAAGATCTAAAAACAATCCATACAGAAAGTTAATGGCAAACAGGCATCAGCTTAAAGCTGCAATCACTGTGGCAGGAAGCATTATGTAGCTGGATGGCGCTATGAATGAGCACTTGAAGTGTATCTCATGCTGATGAGCTAAAGATACTGATGGAATTTAACGACAATTTTACAGTAAAAAACTAATTATTCCTATTTTAATCATTTATTTTAGTCTTCGTCATCTATGCTATATATTACAATGAGAAGTGTATATTATTATTGTTTGAAGGACTCTGTTGTTATAATATAATGACATACATTACATTATATTGTCGTATATTTTGTGTTCTACTCTATACCACTGATATCTATTCCTAGCTACTATCACTGTAAATCTTTCTGTGTGGTCTGGTGATTAATGGCACAATAACGATGGACATTTCCGACAACTGCGGTGACACGTGCAGCAGTAACGATGCTATGCAAATTTGAAGCAATCAATCTTGGCACAGAAGTGGTTAAGTTTCAGAGGGAGGTAGAACAAAAAGCCAGCCATATTGGCGATGCTGTGTGCCAAGTGGTAGTCATGGCCCCTGCCCAGCCCTCCTATTACGAGGCTGGCAATAAGTTGGCCTGCCCGCTGGGGAAAACAGGGAGCTGACACCAGGAACATATGCAGCAACACCTGATTGCTGTGCCACCTCCATGGACCTGGCTGCCAGAGAGCACACACATGGCACACTCACACACACACACACACACACACACACATACACACACAACAATGCACATACATACTGTAGCATGTATTATAATGATATATCCATACAATTTGGCTGAATACCTGCAGACTCATACTAAATACAGAATAGTTACATATCTCACATGATTGAACATGCATTTTTACTCATCATCACTCATGCTACACAAATCTTACGCCCAATCCAGCACACACATGCACAAAGACACTCACACTGACTTACAGAGTAAACCCACTGGGGATTAATTTCCTTATTCAGAGATAGTGTGTATGCCAGGCTTGGCTGGTGTGCCAGTCGCCCGCGGTGCACCACACGCTGCCATGCTGTGCCAGCAAACAGCACTGATGCCCTCCATTTGCAGTGTCACATATATCAAATGCATGCTGCTATCACTTAGCCTTCAGTAGTTTGAACCCTGCCTGCCTGTCTGCCTTACTGTGCTCGCATGTGTACGTGTTTGCGTTGAGCATCTGGTTTCATCCACTGCTATGTGCCCCGATTGATATTTGATTGACGACAGTCCGCTATAATGCCATGATTGATTGTGTGAAAATCGGAGTGAATGAAAATGTTTTCGGGATTATCTGTGACCAGACACTCACCCCGCTCTGCCTCAACACAAACTGACATTTCTTGGGATTTTATTTCCCGCCGTTTTATAGAACTTTATACCAATTCACAAACCCATGACCTTCTTAACAATCTCTCACACGCAAACACACACAAATGCACAAACCTGCACATACACATTTCAAATTGCAGACAGATTTTCTACCTCTGTGGGCAGTAAACCGCAGTCGGTGCATCATTGCGGAGCCATGTGTGGTAGGAGGAAGAAAGCTTGAGGGATGAGGAGGAGGGAGGTGGGGGAGTTGTTAGAGACTAGGCTTGCATTGTCTGCTCCCTCTCAAAAGGTTTTACTGTTGTTCATGGTCACGTTCTGAACTGGATGCGACCCTACAGGTGTCCCTGCTCTCTAAATGTGTTCCCCAGACCCTTCACCAGGCCCCCCTCAAGCCGCCCGTCTGTGACCCCTGACCCCACAGACCCAGGGAAGTATGGGTAATGGCAGGCTTGTCAATAAAGTCCAGGGTCACTAATAGACTAGCTTTGTTCTGTGATGTCAGCTACCAAAAAGGAAAAAATGAGGGGAAAAAAAATCTCCCTCTAACTCACCATCCTTATAAAGTATCTGGGCCTATTCAAATTAAAAAATGGGTGCTTTTGATTGTAAGCCCACAACCCCCTCCACCCCCCACCCTCCTGCCTGCCTGCCTCTCCTCATCTTCATCCATCTCCTTGCCCGGCTCTTCTCGTCTTTAACTCCAAAGAGGTGCTTGTGCGCTGGGCTAAAAGGTCTTAATGTGTCTGCATTCATGGAGGCACACCATAGAAGGCTGTTTTTAACCCTGTTTACGGCCTTGCATCCATTTGGCCAGGAGTCCTTCACTCCGCGTCCCTCCCCCTCTCCATATCTCTCTCTATTTTTCAACCTCCTTCACTCTCTCTTGCTCTCTTTCTCTCTTCCACCCACATCCCAATCCTTTTGTGATAGGATATGAATGCACTTTGCTAGTTGATAATTACACTCTCCTTCTCTGCCCTCCTCTCTCTTTCTGACAGTGGGATCCACAGGCAGTCCTTATTCAGCCAGTAATTTGCCTGTCCTCCTCATTCATTGAGAAGGTACAAATTATCCCTCACACGGGCACTGGCTATTCTCCCTCTCAGCCAGTATGATGAGGACTGCACTAAAGAGAAAATAACCAAGAATATGCACTTTGTATCTGCTTTAAGTGTAATCTAAAAAAAGAGGTTTGTGTTTCATTCAGAAAGTACAGATTTATAGTTAATATGGCAAGCAATTGGAAAAAAAAGTAATAATGAACTCCCCTAATTGTGTGGCATTTTACAGTAAAAATTAGATTACGATGATACAAGCATCTCCATAGAATGGATTTCGAACACTTTGTTTTGAATGTTTTGACCATATTGAATACGAAATGTTTAGCTTGAGTACAATAATTACAGTCAACACCACAGGCAGCCATCTTGAGATAATTCACTCAGATGATTCCTTTACAGTGTCCAGGCTTGGGCACATTTGGACATTTGCGCTTCGTTCCCTTCTCATCAACACCCATAGCTGAGGTCTCACCACTGACCCAACTGTGTTTAAACCTCGTCCAAAATAGGCCAAGTGACAAACAGATAGTTTGCAAATGAAAGGATTCCATGACAAATTACTTACAGGACTCTGGCTTCTTGTGAACATATGTGTCTGCAGCCATTTATATCGTGTATAGTTTTGTTAGGATTTATGGCTGGATATGAATTGCGTATAGTAAGAACAACCTCCCAGGCTGGGGTGTTTTGAATCCTTAGACAGGGTGGGTTTATTTCAGCATATCTGTGTGAATTTAATTACAAGTGCTTTGCTCAGTTAAGAAGTATGACAGCACCACGGGCCATTTTGGTAATTTATTTATGGGCTGCGTTGGCAGGGTAGAGGAACCTCATTGGCTGAAAGTGGAGTTCAAGCAGCCGATGGCGATTACAGGGCAAACGTGACCACTGGACAGACATTGAGTGGCCCGGGAAGTCAACAGGAAATGTTGTTTTCAAAGACCATAATCATGTTTTGTCAAGTAACTACAGAACAACAAAATATGTTGTGTGCCAAAAACATATGGTGATAATGGGATAAAGCACTGATCATAAACCGTACAGAACAATGCCTGATGGTCATGGAGGGACAATGTGCAGAGTACAGAGGTACCCATTGTTCTTTGACTCAATGAACTATGTAGCTCGTTAGGTGGAGCTTCCCAAGATTAAAGAGATGGATATGAGCGGAGGAGTCAAGGCCTGAGGTTAGAAGTGGGGGCAAAAATCGACACACCGCCACAGCAGAGATGATCCAGCTCACGAGTCCCTGACCCCACAGCAGGCTGCAGCCTTTGATTCCTCTCCTCCTTTTTTCATCCCCACATCAAGAACACACTTTGTTTCATCTCTTTGCATATTATCAGAATCCGCCCTGTTCTCCTCATCTCTAATAAGGAGTATCCATCCTTTCTTCCTCTTTCCTTTCCTTTCCTTGCTCCTCAACTGTTGTCATCTTCCTCCCTGTAAGTGGTCTGTAATTGATGGATTTCATTGAAGGGTGTAGGTGTTGTATGTATATCTGCCAAAAAACACTACAGCATTGATATTCTCCCCCAGGCAAAGGAAGAGAGAGGGAGAAAGACAGAGAGGGAGAGAGAGGTGACCCTGCTGGCTGAGTGGCAGTGGCCGTCATGCATAGCATCTCTAAAATGGAGGGAGGGGGATGGAGGGAGGGTGAATGTCACTTTCAAGTGTCTCCTCAGCACTCTCCCTTAATGAGAGATGGGTTCTGCTCCACAGACAGCCAAGGGGACCAAGGAAGGGCCCTCCCCGCCTCCTCCTCATTCCTCCCCTCCACCCCTCAGATCTCCAATCCTCCAAGGAGCTGACAGCTCAAAGATCCGCAAGCCTGCGTCTCCTCCACCTGCACAACCTCATTTCCCCGTCATAACAACAACAACAAAGGTAGGAGGATTTCTCTTTACTAGTACTGTCCCTGTCTTCACAACATGCACATCCTGCCTACATCACTCTTCATCAAAGTGACCCCCTCTCATATTTGTACCATACCGGCTCATATCTTAGCTTCCTATCTCACTCTTTTCTTAAGTGAGGGACACACACTAATGCTATTTAGCTAGCCTGGCTAGTGATTCATCCATTCCAGCTGAAGGGAAAGGTGAGAGGAGAGATCTCCCAGGACTCCTTGCAGCCCCCATCTGTCAGACGCACCCGGCCCACTGATTTACATTTACCGCAAGGATTTATGGGATGCCCGCCACAAAACGAGTCGAAGCAGCAAGAATCATGGGACGAGAGACAGAGCGGGGAAATTATTCAAAGCAGTGATTATTTTGGGACGGCCATTACGCATGCACACCTGATCAGGGGGTGTCACCCGTGACTCCCCCCATCCACCATGATGGAGAGGGGTCTCATCCGTGCTGCGCTCTTATTTTACCTGGCTTGCATAAAGGAGAATTCTCTTAGGCACCAGGAGAGCCTACTAAGGCTAAATTAGGCCCCCGGACAGGCAGAGGAGAAGAGAGAGAAGAGCAGATGAGGCAGTTATGTATGCACAGGGGATTGAGATGAGGGATACTGGTCAAATTCACGATCAATCTTAAGCCTAACGTATCTTTGCTATATATTCACAAATGCATATTCGCTGCTCTCTGTGTAGTTATTGCTGTATACAGTTTTTTCAACATACGATTCACCAGCTTTACGCTTGAATCATATTACAATATTTGGATTTAAACTTTAAATCTATGGCCATGAAAATCAGTTGAAACTAAGTCTAGCAAATGATCATAAATGCACAAGTTTCTGTGTGCCTAACAGATGACATTTGCTAGTCCACCTGCTCTCTCTGTAATTCAGAAGCCCAGAAAATGTCACAACGACAGCCCTCCTTTCAACGTGGCTCTTAAAGCTCTGCTCACTTGCCACCTTCAGTGAGGATCATCACTTATAGTCATTACTTACAGCACTTTGCAGTCAGTAGCTGAAAAAGGTTAGTGTAGCCAAGTTTGAGCACATGCTCCTCTGCTGTAGCGTTACAACTGAGGTCAGCTCAACTGCAACTCTCGGCCCTCCTCCCCTACTCCTCCTCTCCGCTCCCTGCCTCCTCGCCAAGTTCATTACCAGTGGCCCCCAGGAACGACCTGATTTCAATTCAGACGCACTTTGTTCAATTGCCCTACATGGAAGAACTTGCCGGAATGGGGCCAGTTGATTATGCTCTACCATCACTATGCTTATTTTATTTAATGCCCAAAACAGCAGATAATTTTAAGAATCTAGGGCAACTAATCATGAGATTTTTTTTTTCTTCTTCTTTCATTTGCTGCCTTATGTATCCATTTCTTCCACATGTTTTTTTTTTTTACACTCTGAGGCAACATGCTGAAAATGTTTCATGGTACACTTAACAAGTGTCTGAGTGGTGTCAAAGAGCAGCTGAGAATTGGTGATTAGCCGTTAGCAATTAGCTGACCTCAAGATGAAAGGAGCAAGGATAAGATCGTAGTTGTGGTGACGAGGTCAACATTACTGACCTCTAGTGTAGGTTTGACCTCAGAATGACGAAGAGAGAGACTTCAAATCTGCTCTGAATGATAAGCAGCAGCTAGACTGTAAGTGCCAAGTTAGCAGACGTGGTGTTTTAGAGGGTGGTTGTTATTGAGTCTGCCACAGGCAATTTCCTTTTCCTTTCATGTTTTCTCAGTGTAGGCAATGTGGTCTCGTGAAATTTTGTGAGCCTGATGTCTTAAATGACAGCTACAACTTGATTTATATTTTTGCACATTTTTTCCATCCCTTTAATGTACTGTAAATTGTGAATATTTCACACTGGTTTGCTATGATGAAAGACATTTTTATTTTATTCTATCCACAGCTCCCAAACTCATTTACACCCATTCGAGTCCAAAAGGCATACAAAGCAACTTCTCTAAAACCAAAGCACTCCATAAATAAGTAGGGAAAAGCTTTATTTTACACAAATGCATCTTAAAATGTCACTGTTCTTATTTACTGTGAATGCCTTGTTAAATGTAGACAGTGTTTATTTAGAGTATTTGTTTTGCAGCACATAAAATATCTCATAAAGTATAAATCGGGGATGCTGAAATTATCCTTTAAAATTCACAGCTTGTTTCAAGATATTTTCCGATAGTTTTATTTGTTATATGACCAACATTTTTACCATAGTCTCTACATTTCAGTACCATTACCTGATTTCTCAACTTATCTTAACCTCTCTAAAAATAATTGCTATGAGCCTAAACTTTACTCTTAGCTATACCTTTTAAATGTGTAGTTTGTTTTTCTTTTCAACATTTTTGGATAAAAAGGAAATGGTCTCTGTTGCAATGAGACTCTGTGTCAGAGAAACTGTGGTGTTTTATTGTGCCTCTCTGGCCAAGGCTGTGATCCCTTTACCTATGAGACACATTTACAGGCATTACAGAACTGGACAAAGTTCAACACCAAGCAGCGCAATATTTCTGTTTTACTACATACTCTTTTCCCTTCTCATCTACTGCCTGACTGCTATATAAGGGTCTTTATTGAGATGAGAAGCAGACTGAGAGTCACTGTTTGAATCCGATTCAAAGAGTCTTATTCGTCCTATGATAGTCTTTTTCCTGGCAGTGAATGATCAGCTCGCTAAAAACGGCCTTCTCTTTGTGCCAGCTGATCCCGAGATGATGAGTCGTTTATGTGGGTCCAAAGGAAAGTTGATTTGCCCCCAAAACACAGAATCCTTATTTTGTCTTTTTTGAAAATGGAACACAGAGCGGCGAATTGACTGTAGTCCATTCGTGCTGTACTAAGTCTCCCAGAGAAAGAGGTGTGAGCAAAGCTGTACTGTAGGGCTTAAAACGGCAAGAGGGAGAAAAGCAGCTTGGACAGGAGAAGCGCTGGACTAGGTGGGCAGATTAGTATCACAAGGATTCCTCAGAGGGATGAAGTGATGATGGAAAAATCTGCTCTGCATTATATTTTCAAGTGTTACTTCTGATTTATGCTGAAAATCATCACATTGACTGACTAAAGTAGCATACTACATTAACACAGAAAGTAGAAGAAAGCAAGGTTAAATTGCTATGGACACTTAGTGCAAGTATAAGAGTGTAATGGCTATTAATTATAATTAGCATATTCCAGCACCGAGACCCCTCATACCATTGTCTTTGTGATGCATTCATACAAACCGTTGGACATGGTGATGGTGGATATGTGGCATAACATATGTGGGAAATATTCTACAGCTTTTGTGGCCTGACAGAGGAACCACCTAATCTGTGGGATAGCTTTGCCTTGGATAGCAGGTCTGAAAGGCTGTTAAGCGAAATAGGACAAAGGGACTCTTAATTTCCAATACGGCTTCGTCGGTTGTCAACCCAATTAACATATCAGGAGGGATCAGTCTGTGACAACTGTCAGAGCACAACCTCAAGACAAAACCACCATTGTCCCTGAAGGAAATCTACATGCTCTGGTCATATAGACGGGTGGGGAATAGGTAAGGCCCAACATGGGGTGAAGGGCTAATGTGAGCATATGAAGGCATAAGCATATAGCTGCAATTTCATATGTCTGCAGTCATGTACACTTAGGCATGCATATCTCTGCATGCGCAAATTTATTTTCTCACACTCCTCTCATTTAGCTCTGCAGCAGTATACACACACAGTAGAGGCCAGTGTGCCAGCCGTACTGACGGTATTCACGGCAGTGTTGAGGCTAAGCGTTGGTGACAAAGAGAGATGCCTGGAGGACTCTTCAAACGTCCATCCTCACACGACATGAAGCGGACAAGACCTGCAGCAGCTCCGGGATGGGATGCCAATCTAAGCATATGTTACACAGGGACAAAGCACCAGGGAGAGACAAGGGGGTGAGTTGTAGACGTGGAGGCAAAGGGGTAATGCAAGGCATGATAAGTATGACAAATGGACAGACAGGCAAGCAGACAGACAGACAGACAGACAGACAGAGGAGGAGTGCGGGTGAGAGAAATAAGAAACAGAGAAGTGGGGGGAGAGTGGATGTTGAAAGGGATGGAGAGACTGTGCATGAAAAGAGGGAAGGAACGAGGGGGGTGAAAGGAAGGAGGGGTGACGAGAGAGGGAGAAGTTTGAAGTAAAACTGTTGGGACGTGTGTGACATTAGGACATTGGGGCCCTGGCAGGAGTTGTGTCATTGGTTCGTATGACTTGTGTGGAGCCTGGGTGAAGTAACACGTTGTAACAGTGGCGGAATGGTCACTGTATGTCACTGCCCTTTCCATCAGATGCCCTGTAATAACATGTCAAAACATTTAGAGGGGCGTAGTGCTGAAATGTCACTGATGACTAAATGTCCCTTGGCTGACATAAATTTCTGTTTTGGTCAAGAATTTATTTTATAATTTATATAATAATAAATCTATCATGAAAAAAGTGTCAAATCCTGGCTCAGTTTTCCTGAAAAATGAAAAGAGGGAATCTTGTCTCTTCAGGGCCTTTGTGATGGAGGCCTATATGTGTTTAGTTGCTATGGGCTGATGAGACTGAGCAGAGTCCTTCGGCCATATAAACAAAACCCCTCAGAAGAGAAAATGCCATGGTACCCCAGACCCCCCTACCAAGAGATCTAACTTGACAAGAAACAGACGCAGGTTCAAGCCTTGGCCTCAAGGCCCTGCTGCATTCTTCACCAGTCCACAAAGCATAAAGTGGTGCGGAAATGTTGACATTTTTCCTGTATAGCACCAGAAATTAGTCACACAAATGAAAAAAAAGGTCATCTTGAATTAAAATAGTCACATCATAGAGTAGGAAATGGCATGGATGGGTATGTTTATTCAATTGTATCTCTGGCAAATTACTTTCATGTGCAAATATTTTGTATTAGCAATCAAGTTTTCTAGGAAATGTATCACTACACGGGTTCTATTCACTATTAATTATTGTTTTATTCTGACATCAGAACCCCAGCATCTGCACTGTTAGTTTTTGCTGCTCGTTAGATGTCACACAACTTGATGCATGCATTGATGCTTTATGGCTGGCATTTTGTTCAGACAAAATTAATAGTACAGTTTATTATGAACAGAATTATGAATGAAGGAGACTGGGTTGTTTATACTGATACAACACACTATCACCATACACTAGGAAATCCACCTGATAACGTTTAGATGCTGTTAAAAAGCTTTGCTTTTATTGGTATGTTTTTCTTCTTGCTGAATTTTTTTTATTATTTAACCATGAACACATTGTTTCCGTAATCTTAACCAAGTGGTTGTAGTTGCCTAATGTTAACCATACCTTAACATTAACCATACCTTAATTTAACTGCTGCTCACAGACGTTAAAGGAATAATCAATCGAAAAACACTGGTAGTTCATGTTGTACACATACATTCAATATGAACTTTCTATCTGATATGTTGACATATCAACACTAAATATCAGTCCCTTAAAAACTGACCAACACTACCAAATTCATAAATTCATCTCAGAGGGACAGACACAAGTTTTTCCTCTCAAAAGCCATTTTTCTCAGGATGAGTGTCTTGCTTTTTCACATCTGGAAAACCCAAGTAGCAACCTCTAGGGCTGAAAAATGAAGCCAACACAGAAGTGCCAAACACTGCAGTTCCTTGCATGGCCACTTGAGGCTGGCCCCCCATGTTAAAATGCCCAACTTAGGAGAAATAAACATGTTAACAGCCTGGTACAAAAAACAGTTTTCGGTCTCTATAGCTAATTTCTCCATTCATGACAACTGTATGGGGGTGAATTTTTATATAACTCACCTGTTTAAATTTTATGAAGGCTTAAAGTTAGGCAAAATTAAGGGCATGGCCGCTTTGAGTATCAGGTGGGTGCCGTCATAGGCAAGTAACTACCATGGCTACAACATTGGTAGGGTAACGTAACCATGGTGTAACCCCAGATTTACGTAGCCGTCACTATTTCATTGTTTTCAGATCATGAAAGTTAATTGTAACATTTTGGTTGTTCAGTTTTTTCTGGTAAGTACATTTTTGGTGGTTTTAAGGCTGTTTTTTGCCAGTGAATTAGCATTAGCGTTAGCATTATCACAGTTAACCATAGACTGCAAATGCACTAAATGCACCGTGCTAACCAAGCTAGCAGCTAGCATTAGGGTCAGCTCCACATTCTTATCAAAATATGGTCACCTCTGGCTCCAAAAATCCAAAATGGCAATGGTCAAACTGCAAACTTGAGGCTTCAAAATGAGAGTCAACAAATCGATGGGTGACGTCACGGTGCCTATGTGGGAAAACCTCATTCTCTTGTCATTTGATTGGTATTTCTCTCTTTAGTCACAGGTAACATTTGGGAACATTTTGGGAACTGTTGTCAGTGCATTGCAGATAAACACACGGACTTTGTCTAAAAATGAAATGACTTGATAATAATGGATACTCATAAAAGAAGATTTTCTTGAGCAGGAGGATGTTGCTGTTGTAAAAAAGAAAACAATTAAATACTTTGATGAATAGATTCTACGTAGAAACTACTCTAGTCAGTATCAAAGCCTTCATCATGCATTACTCACAAACTAACAGTAGCTAATAATAGAGGCTGACCATCCCAATGTCAGATAAATGGGTCTGACGTGGTGAATTGTAAATTGGTCTTGGGTCATACAGTCAACTGAGATATTCATCCTTCAGGGTGAAATATGAAGGAAAAAAATGAACTGAGAGAAGTAAGGTTTCCACTACTTCTCACTGATAAAAGAAGACATTTCAAACTTTAATAACTTAAGAGGGCACTCAGTGTGGGCCTTCATGAGGATTAACTCTTTGTTCTCCAAATACTTGCCGATCAATAACGAACAGGCCCAGACATCTTTATTCGCAGACAGCTCAAATGCTGTTCAAAAGGAGGAAAAAGAACAGAGCCCCCTATTCTGCTCTCTCTGCGTGTTTCAAGGCACAGTGATATTCCTGTCTCCCCTCCTTAATCTGGCCCGTATTCAAGTTGCCCTTCTTTATGGGGAGTGTCTTTTGTGTGTGTATGTGTTTTTATGAACATATGCTGCACCGGGTGAGCGGAGATCATGACACCTAATGGATTAGAAGCAACAACAATTCTAATGTGTTTTAAAAGACACACAAAAAGCAAAATATACTTATGTAAACTCAAGATATACTCTTTGACATGGCGCTTTTCATTAGGAATAGGACATAAATCATTTTTAAAAACCAACTGGGGTGAAAGGAGCAATTGGAAATTGCAGATAAGGAATGAGAACAACAATAGGAGGAGCACACAAAACATGTGTTTGCCACCGTAATCCCGGAGCTTCACTCCCACATCCTGGCTTCTTAAAGCTAATCCAACTGTAAACAAACAACAATCTTAGCAACACATCTAATTATTAAAAATATGTCAGAATAAGAGAAACCACACGAAGAGGGGAAAAAAACCCCTCAGTTTTCCTCTTAAAATGTGTCCTCATTCCTCCCTCCCCGATGGTGGACTCCCACAGTCCTTAGGCCTTTGTGTCTGTCTCCTCTTTATGAATAGAGGCTTAACCATGGCCTGAAGCAATGCGTCTTCTGCTCCCTCATTGATAGCCAATGCATTATTCATTTATTTTCATCATATCATCAGATGTGCATAAGCCGCGCCCAGTTATTTTTAGGGAGCAGCATTTTTATTTTTTTTTTCCCTCTGTTACCTCTCAGGGTCTCACGGAACACATTCACACTATTCAATCATTCATGGCCTCTCAACTTTATCAAGGCCCCAGCCGAGATGAAAGCTAATCTTTATTATTGATTATCAGAGGGATTAGCTCCAAGTGAAAGTTAAGGTTAGCCCCCCAATGCCGCTGGTCAATGGCAGGGAGCCAGTCCTTTTTGTTAGGAGAGTGTCACTGCACGCTACCCTCTTATGTGTGGGTTAGAGGCTTTGTGTTTATGCAAAGACAGGAGAAATAATGTTCAAATCATAAATGCATTCTTAATATTTTTTTTCTTCACATTCATTCAAACTTCCTGCACGCCAGGCAAGCAACGAAAAAGCTTTTTTCTTCCGTCTTCAGCAGACAAAACACAAGCGCGCCAATAGGTAAGATGAGGAACAAAGAGTTTGAAACTCTATATCCTGTGTCCACAGCCCTGTGTGTAAGTCAGTGCCCTGGACCAATTATCCATAGCTCTTTCCCCTACCTTTCTTTACTCAGAATGAAAGACAAACAAAAACCCAAAAGCAGCTGGCTTGCTTGGTGCTTCTGTATGAAAGCACTGCCTCTCTCTCGACCCTCTCTTCATCCAGTGCCCACAAGTCTCCAGCCTTGACCATACATTATCTTTCAGTCTCAATGCTCCTCTTCCTCCTCTTCTTTTTCCTCTTCTCTCCTTTTCTCTACCTCTCCAAGAATAAAGCACTCCTAATGACCGTGGGCTCTCAAGGGCCTGCTGGTGCCCGGGTACTCGAAAGTGCGGCGCAGTGGAAAGGGGGGCACCTCCTCCTTCCCTTCCTCCTCTTTTATCACAGGTGAGAATAGAGGGTCAAGAGGGGTTAATGTGCTGCTGTTGCACAGAGGTTTGGGCTATCACCATGGCAGCAAGCATGTCGATTACCAAGGTGTATTTCCTTCCTTCTAAAAGAGAGGTTTGTTTGTGACTTGTTTTTTTGGCCTTTGGGTTCAACTTCATTTTCAAATTGTAGGTTGAAAGGTTTAACTTTGACACTTTGGAGTAAGTTGAGGGTGAAAAGATGATGTTTTAAATGGGAAACTGCTGTTTAACCAGTATTGAGGAAACCTTGCCCATGTCCAGACCAGCAGAGAGCATTACATTACCCCACATGTAAGATCCACATGTTCTCGTTTAAACACCAGCACATTTGTTCTTCCTGCAGTCGAGGCCTGCAGCACATGAATGAAAGGTCAGAGGGTCAAGGGCTGAGTTCACCGGATGGGTTCAAGGGAAGATAACTGGCCAGTTGTTGTGAGGTTCAGTGGTGCAGCAGTAATGTTCATACACATACTGTACATGTGAAAATACTTCAGCCTCAACACATGTGGCACAGATACACTTGGCTTTAATTGTGGTGAGCAGAGAAATTGTTTTGCATGGTGCAGACCTGAGAAAATTAATCATTAAAACCCTGCAAGGCTCCATGTGCTAATTTAAATTCCACTTCTACAATAAATTATCATGCTCCTTTATTCTTTCTCCCTCAAACTTGAAACAATTGCAGGAGAATCTAAAATAATTAATTTCAAAGGGTGTGAATTAAAGAAAAATTCCATCTATCCATTCCGATGCAATTTGCATTTTGATTTCTGCGATTTCTGCACGTTTCTTTTATTTTTTTTATTATTTTGCTCCCTCACACTCTCTCTTCTCAAGGTTCTCGCTTTAATATCACTGTGGATCAAAAGCCTTTCATTAAGGTTTTCTGCACTCCTTCCAGCATTGTTTGGCTCCTAGGATAACAACAAAGTGCTTTCCCCTACTCCAGGGCCAGGTTAGCAGAGAAGAAAGGAACGGTTATTCCTGGGCTAAGTTCACATCAAACACAAGGGGCTCCAAGTGAGAGAAGATGAAAGCGCCAGGCCTGACCCGGAAGATTAGACCAACACTGCTGCCAGCTCTGTAGCACCCAGGGGCCATTCTCACTCCGGGATTCTACCCCTCCTCTTCAAACAGCACAATGGACTTTAGCACAGAACAAGCCGAGAAGAAGAAGAGAGTAAAATATGAGAAGAGAAGGAGATGGAGAAGCAGACGGAGGAAGAACAGAGAAACAAAGATACAAAGGAGCAGAGTGAGGCGAACAAAGAAGGAGAGAGGGATAGTGGATGAGCAGGAGAGGAGAAGAAAGAAAAATGTAATATAATTTCAGCAGTGCAAAACTGCAGACTATCCCAACCTACTTTTCTCGCCTCTGCTGCTGCCTCTTCTGACAGATAGCAGTGAGGCTAGGAATAATGCCGATTATCATAATTGCTTAAAGTGTGTGTGAATATTCATGATTTCTCCAGCCTTATTATAGCAACAAATCCACACCACAATGAATGTAAATGCATTGTGATTATTTTACATAGCGCTATGCCCCCAATCCTTCGCCCCCTCTGTGTGTGTATGTGTGTGTGTGTGTGTGTGTGTGTGTGTGTGTGTGTGTGTGTGGAGTGCAGCTGCATGTGTCAAGGTTGGGTGTTATCTCTAACTGACCCTCATCAGCTGGCCGAGCTGTTCCCATGCATCACGTACATAAGAGAGAGAAGAAGAGTGTGATGTGAAAGAAAGAAATAGGTAATATGGGAGGATGTAAGAAGTGGGAAATGAGGGTAAAAGAGCAACAACAATCAGTCAGCGAAGGTAAAAAAGAAGTTAAAGAGAAGAATATGTGAGAAAGTGATTAGAGAAAGTAAAAAGCAGGAACGGAATAAGGGGTCATCCATGCGCAAAAAAATGTACTTTCCCATCACAGTTTAGAGTTTGCGGAAAGGGGAGGGGGTAGAGAAAGAAAGAAAAAACAATGTGAATAAAAGAAAACATGGGTACGGGATGTTAAGGTGCTGGGATTGAGGGGAGGTAGGAAGAAGTGGGGTTGGAGCAAATGGGACGTACAAGGCAAATAGCGGCGGTATATCAAGATTACCCCCCCCACACACACACACTCAACCACAACCACAACCACACACACACACACAGAGGCCCCCTCCTGCTCCTGTGCCCATGCTTCTGAGGTGCCAGATGGCACAGGACAAACCCTCCTGAGGGGAAACAGCGTGATGACCCCTCCCTCTCTCACCCATACTTTCTCACACATTGAAGACACATGGAAACAGAGGTGGGGGGGAGGGAGATGAGGTTATCAGTGATGCCCATCAAAGCATACACACACACACAAGCTATGCAGTGTCTAACTCAAGATGCAGTGATATCAAGACATGCCTTGACATATTCTGAGGCAGGGGAAGAATTTGAATAGCCCTTCAAAAATGTGGCTAGCCTGTGGGCCCGCTGCACTGCGTCACGGACAGTGCCCTACATCAAACATTAGCTGCCCTCACTTTGTCTGCCATCCGTGCCCTGCTACGTGAAAATGCTATCT
Organism: Thunnus albacares; assembly: GCF_914725855.1. Taxonomy (NCBI): domain Eukaryota; kingdom Metazoa; phylum Chordata; class Actinopteri; order Scombriformes; family Scombridae; genus Thunnus; species Thunnus albacares. The sequence goes on along the minus strand of NC_058108.1, from coordinate 8,742,654 downwards.
CACCTCCACCTGCATGGTTCATGGTGACCCGCCTCCAGACCTGTACCATGCAGCAACAGGACCTATGATTCCCGTCCAAAAACGTTCATAAGAAGTGGAGGTGGTTCAGGGACAGAGGAAGAGATAGAGGAGATAGGAAGTTCAGGAATGAATGTGGGTGAAATTAGAAGAGCTGAAGCATATTGTTGTTGCTGGTGGTGGCCATATTAATCAAAGCACCTTCATGGCACATGGCTTGTATATGATGGTTGTGAAACAGTTCCATGACTTGCTACTTCGTAATTCAGGCTTAAAGGATAACTCAGCAGCAACTCCTCTGGCAGATCTGGAAACACAGCGACAGAAATACAGTGGAACTAAGCAATCACTCATTGGTCAAAACTATGAGCATGCAACTACAATAAATACAGTAAGTCAAAGCAGAAACAGAAAATCAGTCTGTAGTGTTAAGTGGTCATACAATCTTATTATCACCAATAAGAATGATGGTTAAAACCAAGAAAACTTGAATTACACTTCAATAAAATGCTAATTCTACAAACCTCCTTTAGGGCTGTCACTTTAACAAAAGATCAAGTTTGAATGAATTTGAATTAGCACATAATTTGTCTAAATTAACGTTGTAGAATGAAGGTTTTTCTGCTCACTTGTGGAACAACTTGCCTCTGTAGATTAAGGTTGAGTGACAAACTAAAGTTACCGTAAGGCAGCTGCACCTTTACCTTTACCTTTATCCATAATTTTGGTGATGAAACCAAAAATGCTTCCTCACATTTTCATCCGAGATAGTTTTGTGCCAGCACAGCTCGCTACCTTTCTCCGTTTTGCACAGCGCACTTTATGAACGTTTCCTGCTGGACTAAAAGGGAATCACCTGTTGTGCGTATAAACGTAGAACTTTGAATTCAAATAGATTATTACAGATCGGATGTTACATTTACAGTAGTTAGAAATTTCAAATGAAAAGTGACAGCCCTAATCTCTTCTGAGCTATTCAGAAATATGTTGCCACAGTTACATCCAAAATACGTCTATCTTTCCATGGCTAAAGAGAGGTCTATTTAATTTCGTCTCATTCCTCTCTCTGTGCACCAGCTTGGAAGAAGAGACTGCACTGGGAGGACAGGCCAAGCCATCCCGACGGGCTCTACCACTTATCACCAGCCTTCTGAGATTCCACCAAGATTCACCCCCTTATGAATAATCTCACCCACAGGCACAATGGCGCATTGGAAGGGGGGAGGCGGAGGGGGGGGACAGATTATTTAGAAAGACACAGGGAGGGTTGGGGATAGTTTGAAGGGGAATGAGAAAGCAAGAGAATGAGGAAAAAGGGGGAGACAAGAGAGAGAGAGAGAGAGTTGTGGAACAGAGAGAATAAAGGGAGATGGAAGGAGGAGGGTTGGAGGGGACGACTGGTAGAGAGAAAACGAGGCGAGAGGAAGTCTTTTGATGTGTTTCACTCTCCAGAGCGGGCATCAGGGTGGATAGTGGATCCGAAGCTGGCCCTGCTGCTTGAAGGGACTGACTGGTTTATTAAACGCTCCCACCGCCCCCATGCCTCCGAGCATGATGGGATTAATGCTGGCATAACCCTTTACTTAATTCATTACAGGGGGACGCTGACTAATTTGATTTGATATTATTTTAATAAAGTTCTGTGATGATTTGGAAGATTGTTTCAGGCTATCAGAAATAATTTTCCAGTTATTACCGCCGTTCAGGCAAGTCCTTTGATAGCAGCAGTCAGTCTTGGTGTGTGCAGAATACATTAGACATAAGTGCAAGTACTTTAGCTACAAAGCTACTGAAGAAATACTAATAATGAGACCACTCTGAATTGCTGAGTGTTGTGAAATGATGCTCAGATGTGCTGTGGGCAGGCGCCATGTAAGACAAACATGACAGAATAAGAAGAAAGGGAGAGAGAGAGAACAGAGAAAGAGACAGCGCAAAGGAGAGATATTTTGTATGCATTGAGCTTACACATGTCACCATTGTTAAATCTCCTAGGGATACATGGTTGCCTTTCAGAGGAGCCCCAGTGCTTTGTGTTATTCATGTGGTTATTGAAGAGTCTACTGCGTGGGTGTCTCAGAACAAAAAGATGGACCATTTTCTTTTTTCATGGCCGTGGATTTTGTTTTTCAAATGATAAGATGTACAGCATGTAAAATGACATGTCACATGTGTTATCTTTTCAAAATCATCACGTGAATCTCATATAATTTTAGGTGCATTCTAGCAGTATTTGTCACATGTTTCTTTCTGATGTGTTTAATATATTTGCATAGTTTGTACAGTGGTATTATATGAAGTTCCAAAAGTCTCGGTAGAAGTATTGGCCCCTCTGTGTTAGAATAATCCCATTTTCCACCGAGCCTTTTGTCCACTTCATGTCATGAGCCGTTGCCAGTTACAAATAATCCCACCACTGTCTCTTCACCTATTTACATATTCCTCAAGATAATTGGAGACACTGTAGATGTCTCCCACTATTTCCTTAAGCCTGAGTCCAGACTCTGCAAGTTTTGGAAGAGAAGGGAAAGAAGTGGGTTTCAGGGAGGGGGTCGAACTGTATGGTAGTGACAATGTTTTTGTTTTGCTTTTTCCTTAAACCCCAAATGACACACATTTCCCTCTGAAAAGATAAGCCCTCAGTCAAAGGCCGCGGGAGATGTCTGGGACCCTGTGAAAGAAGTGGGGGAATTACCTACCAGGGGTCTGGCATGAAGGGAGGAGGGGGGGGGGGTGGAGAAAGAGGTGGGGGGCGGAGGGGGGTGGGGTTACCCTTATTCATTAGTCCGTCTGGGGTCCAAGGCGGGGTCACACAATGTGACGGTTGTTCTCCAGACCCCCAGACCCCAGCAGACACGTTTAATGGCCACCGTTTCCTCTCCAGACAGAGAGAGAAAGAGAGGGAGGGGGACGGAGGTTGGAGTGAAGGTGACAGAGGGGGATGGACTTTGGGAGACTAAAGAGGAGGATGATGAAAAAAGGTTAAGACAGAAAGTGAAAACACTGAAGAAAGAGGGAGAGGAAAAAACAAGGTCTAGGAAAGGGAAATGAAGAAGGGGGATTTAGGTGGACTCACACTCGGAGCATGAGATGCATTTTTGGGTCATTGAGGTTCTCACTCGGAGCATGTTAGTACCTGCCCTGGGAGAGAAACGGCACCGCATTCCACCTCTGGATTCCTCCTTCTCTGTTTTTTCACGAGCTCAAAGGTTCAAGGGTCACAGTTTAGAACAATTATTGGGGTCAAAGTTCATGGTTATCGTGGGTAAGTGGAATCACACAAACGGGGAATTTCACAGCCCATAACAAATATTTCTAAAAAAAAAAAAAAAAAAAAACTCTTGAAAGTGGATGATTTCCACTTTACATAAATACTTTAATAGCACTTGATATAACCATCTATAAAATCCAATTAAAAACTTTTACAAAATCATCGTGATCAACACTTGCAAATCAGTGGAAAAGATGTGTAGCTTCACATCACTTATGAAAATGGCATGCAAATCATATGTATATCATGCTGTATTTTTGTTCCATACGTGCATTTTAACCAAGGCACTTGATAATGTCAAAATGTCAGAGGTTTCGGTAATAGCTAGCTTTCTTTAAGTTCATTATATCCGCTGAGGTTCAGTAGTATGGCCCTAGGCAGAAATCAATGTCCGCAAAAAGGTTTTTTGATACCACAGCAAGTAATCAAGGTTATAAAAAAGGGCACGCATTAACACAATTTCACTGAAATATGCAGAGTTCATGTGCATATGTTCCGAGATTAAATCAAAAACTCAAATGTCAAGTGTAAATGCATGCAGATCCTAGCAAACAGGGCAGAGCAACTGATATTGATACCATGACTGGAAGGCTCAGTGAGGTATATGACTTCAGTAAATAATCACTCAGTGAATGCAAAACAAAGAATGACTAATGTTTAATATTTAACATCTCCCAAAAACCAATTATTATACTAATCATTTGTTATCAAGACATAAATGCCACATAAAAAATTAGATGTTAGAAAGATCATCTGCTTGTTTTTGTAGCCCAAAACCAGAAATAATAAACTGTTAACTAGGAACACAATGTAATCAAAATTAACACATGCTTGAACACATGCTCTGAACACAGCACCATGGATAATGGCAAATGATTTTTATCTAATGGGCTGTTTTTTCTGCCATTTAAGATGGAATTAAAAGATATAACATTAACTACCTAGGTATCCTTTCCTACATCCATCTCTAGAGGTTCCCTCTTAGTCCCTGGTGTGAAAGGTAGTAATTTGTCACTTTACGCCGGCACCAATTAGATTAATTGCATTAGACAGGCTAGTTTAGTGAAACCCCCTCCTCTGGAGCTAAGAGACATGGGTTTTCAGTCTTCTTTTCTTCACGCTGTCCTTTATATGCTGTTTCTATCTGCACAGGCTTCGGTTGTGATCTCGAAAGATCCATTGTTGAATCAAGTATTGTAAATAGAGGAAGAAGGGAAATTTATTTTGGAAAAATATCATTATGTCTGCACAAAAATTCTTTTTCTAAGTGTAGTTAAACATCCAGGACACTAATTATCCACTATAAATAAGCTGTATTCTTAAAATTATTTGTCAAAACAGCAATAAAACACCACAAATACATACCTGCTTACCCACCTACATGCCTCAACCATGCTGAAGACACAAACGAGAAGTTGTTCCCCCATAAAATCCTCTTTGTCTGCACCCTCTTCTTAAAAGTCGGGTGGCCAAAACACATGTTGATCCTGCCAAAGCGTTAGTTAGCACTGTCTGCCCCGCTGACTAGAGCAAGAAGATTAGGGGTCATGTCAGCTCCAGATTATTGGAGGCTTTTACATTTATAAACCTGTGCTGGCTCTAATTTAACTGCACCTTCAGGGACCTTAAAACGCGGCTGGAATGAGAGAAACAGATGTGGGGCTGTGTTAATGGGGAAACAGCAGCACTGGGATGGCCCCGCAGCCACTTGAAAAGAGGGGAAAAAAAGTGGACACAAAGACAAGGCCAGACAGGCTTGCTCATGAGCCCATCTTCTCCCTTTCTGCTCCTTTTCCTCCTCTGATTTTCCCCTTTCCTCTCCAACACTACCACACCATTTCTCCCCTTGCCACTTCATCTCGCCTGCCCTTTCTTACCTGTCTCCTCTTCTCAGGTGGAGCTTTGCAAGACCAGACTGGGTTTTATGCCATGTACTGTTGAGTGAGGTTCCCTGCCAAGCATTCAGCATCCAGGGATACTCGCCTGGCACTGGCACACTGGCCAGGTCCCAGGCCTCTGTAGCTCATTCTCTGGTCAACTGGCAGTGCAGTTGAAAGTTAAACACCTTGGACTGTGAAATCAAAGGCATTGCAGTGATTTGACATGTGCGATCTTTGCAGAATGTTATGTCACCGAGTCCTGAGGGGAAGAAGGAGGAATGGAGAGAGATTATAGGATGTGAGATATTGTATCCTGCTGCCGCTTTTTTTTTTTTCTGAAGAAGAGACAGTTTTAGCCACAGGATAGTTAGATCACTGCAGGGAATTTAAAACTGACCTGAAAGAAAGTGAGAGCTGAGTGAAGGTGCAATGTTTCTGGTGTGTGGTTTTGGCTAACTCGCTGGTTGGCTGTGTAACCGATTGATTGTGCTTTTGTATGGTAGTGCTTATGCAACACCGAATGCTAATATTTCTGTGACTCTCTTTTTCTCATCTTCTCAACCTCTGTTCCTCTGAAGCTCTGTCTGTCTGCCTCCTTTGGGCTTTAGCCTGAAGTGGGTCAGAGTTTAAAGGGATCTGCTTCTCATTTGAGGGCCCTCAGCCGTCACCATGCTTAATGACAGAGTGCACTGGATTCCTCTCTCTCTCTCTCCCTCTCTTAGTCTGAGAATTCTCACCATGGAAGGACCAACGGATAGTTCAACTGCAGATGGCTGGGTTGCTGAGATGCCTTTACAAGGTATACAAAATAATGAGCTGTATGTTGTGATATGCTGTTAAAGCTACCCTGTGGAGTTTTCCTGTAAACAAACACTTATGTTCACCAAAATGCACCATAGGTATTCCTGATGCCTCACAACTAGAGTTTGGCACAGAGCTAAAACCCAGACCCGACCAGACTGAGGTTGCATGATAGTGCCGAATTTAAGACCCTTACCTGACTCAAGACCTGAGGCTGTACAGTATTGTTGTTATTTCTACTTCAAAGACAAAGTATATGCTTTTTTTTAGGATTTTCTCACACATAAAAAAATAATAAACCAGTAGACCAACTGGTAGACCAACACAAAATATGGAAAGGCAGCCAACCAGCACAAAACCTATATAACTATTACTAGTTAATTAGCCATAGGTTTAGTGGCAATACACACATGGCAGTCAACTAGAGGCATGTAATACTATAGCATCTTAAAGTAATAAATTATCTGCCTTACTGTTTAGTAGGTCAACGCACAAAACATCTTTCTCAGCTCAACTTGACAACAGTCTAAACAGTTATGATCCAGAGCAGAACTTTGCACAGGTACAATCACGATGCTCTTTAAGAGTAAGAGTAATGGAGGGAGGTTAGGGTTATGTGTAATTTCAGCAGTGGCATTCATCATTTACTGGCACCGCTGTTGAAAGAATATAGGGGAACTGCCACTGTATGTCTTATCGTATATCTAAGTAACAAGAAATTGCAGAAGAGAAATGCCAAAGATATGCTTGAGGTAATGTAGAAACAGTGTTTCCCTTGCAGAGTGCACTTACAGATTTCTTTTACAGCTGTAAAATGTCCCACTTGGTCACCATTCCTTAAAGGGATCCTTATCATGTTTTTAAAATTATCATCAGTCCATACTGTATCATCATTAAACTTACAAAAGTCATTATTGGTATCATTCCATTATTGGTTGGTATAGAAGAGAAGTTGCCAAGAGATACATGGAAGATGTAAAAATCAAAGGTGTCTGTCAAATAACTTTGAAAACCAGTTTGAGGCAGAGACACAGATCACTGCCCCTGGATGAGGAAGGAATGGTCTAATGTGTCAAAAGCTGGGCTTAGGTCTAAACACAAAAGGATGGAGCATTTTCTTTTCAACCTTTTTGTCTCCCTAAGTAATGCAGGAAAACTTTACAATGTACCTTGAACTATATTCTCTATCTCTGAATGGCAATGCAAACTCATAAGTAACTTTTGAGAATTCAATTTAAATATCATGCACTTGAGCATAAGATCAAGAAATAACTGGGGTGAAATTGTGTAAATGTGTTTGTTTCTATGTGTCACCGGAACCATCAGACTGAGAGAACGTCTTATCATGTTTGACCGACTATACGAAGTTGATCATTTAAAGCTGCCCCTTTAGATGAGCTTAACCATTTCCTATCCCAAAACTGTAAAACTGAATCATCCTTATCCACATAAAATGTAATTTGCCTCATATCACACACACACACACACACAGCGACATGCAGGGACATACGCCCTCCCTTCATACAGTGGCTTGGTATGAGAGGGGCAAAGCGGTGTCTTATCAGTGATACTGTTCCATATGGCACAGATCGGGAGGCATCGCATGCTCGCCGGCTTCCCAGTCCTACTGCCAGACAGGCCTGTTAATTGGGCGACAAGATCAGAGGCAATATTACAAGCCAATTAAAGCGATCGGGACAGATTGCCAAGTGATGAGCTCCACTGCGTAATTGAGAGTGTGAAGTGCTTGTCCCCTCTCTCTCTGCCTCTCTCTATATCTGTCTCTCTCTCTCTCTCTCTCTCTCTGTCTTGCGCTCTCCGGGTTCATCTGAATAAGTGATGAGACTGTGGAGGACTGAAACTAGTTAGCGCATTAGTGATGTCACTCGAGGCCCCTTCATCATTACTCTTAGAGCAGGAAGCAGTGGATTTGGGTTAGAGAATTTGTGGCACCGCCTCACTTTAGCCGTTACTGTAGTGAGTGGACTCATGGTGCTGATATACCAACATCAGAGCAGATGGCAGATATTACACAGTGAAACCAAGGCTCTCTCTACACACATCCATTCAAGTTTGAGAAATTTGTTGTTTCATGAATCTCGGCTTGTTTGATTTCTGCCACTCTCTTGTGATTTGAGATTGGCCGTGTCATTAGTTTGTTTTTGGATTGGTTTTGTCTTTTTTTTTTCCTGTATTTGTGTGTGTGTGTGTGTGTGTGTGTGTGCGTGTGTGTGTGTGTGTGTTTGTGTGTGTGTGTGTGTGTGTGAGAGAGAGAGAGAGAGAGAGAGAGAGAGAAACAGAGAGAGAGAGAGAGAGAGACTGATCCATACGACAGCTACTTTAATTTGTTCTGGGAATATTGTTGTACTGGTGCAGTCCACTGGGTAGCACCTGCATGCCAAGTTTGCTTAATCATGCAAAAAGAACAGAAAAATGCATTACAGATGTCAGACTGCATCCCGACAGAGACAGAGATTTGACAAACACCTTGAACCCTGAGAGAACAATGGTGCAAAATTCACTTTTGTAGTGTTCAGCTAGATCTTGTCATCAGAATGACAGTTCTGCCCCAGGTATTTAGTACATTAGACATGCACACAGTAATTAATCATAATCTTTATCTTCCTCATTTGTTTTCATGCATAAGGGGAGAGACCTACATTACTAGAACATGTAAAAATTTAAAAAATTTAAAAACTTTTTAAACTGTTTATGTTGAATTTGAGATGCACTGTGCAACACATCAAAGCTACGCAATATGTAAATGTAATATAATATGTAAATATGTGGCAAATATCTTATATGGGAAATAAAAATAAATATGAATTTATACCTCACATGAGCTAGAATCTCAAATCACTTCCAAGTTGTTTTCCCCTGCTGTTTATTTGGTGCAAATGTCCAACGAGCTGCGGTTCAGCAGATCAGTATGCAGTTTTGGCACCTTTCTTTTGTGCCAATATTCTCAAACCATATCTGCAGACTACTGGAGATTCAGTGACAACCAGGAAAGATCGGGATAGTGCCACAAGAATCTCTCACGGAGCAAGATGAGATTCCAGGAATCCATCAAACCCAAGACAAATTACAAACGTCGGCCTGGATGGAAACCAACAGAGAAATGTTACAAACTTAAGAGAAATTACAGCTTTTTAATGTGAATGTATTGAGCTGATGGAGACCTCCCAAGAGTCCTAATTTTGATATGATATGTTTTCATAAAACAACATTGGCAACAGAGCTCATTTAAAGTCTGTGTAAAGCAATAATAAATATGTGTTCTGAGTTTGTCACACCACAGAAAAATGTGTAATTAACCACCCATCCAAATGATTTTTTTAAAAAAGCGCTAAGTACATAAAATTAGGTTTCAAAATCAAGTAAAAATAAGCAGTATTCTCTGCTCTGAAATGCTGGGGGTGTGTCCGCTGAAGGCGCTGAAAGCATGGCCCAACCGAACAGCCCCTGAGTTAACCACACTTATACCAAAAACCTCTATGAAAATACACAATTTAAAATGGCCTCGTTTGTAGGTGTAAGGCAAGCAACATGGATGATATTTTAAAAATTAAGTGCCGTTTAATTCAGCACCTATTTTGTGGGTAAATGTGGACTTGTTACAGTAAAAAATGTAACATAAATGACTAGTTAACAAGTGATCCATCACCGATCATTGTTATGTTAAATTGTTGTTTTTTCAAGGGAATTTGGTGCACTTAACCTTACTCATTTCTCTGCTGAAAAGTCCTCGGCAGCTTCATTGTGGCCATCACCTTTGGAGCAAAAGCCTCTCACGCCGTGCTTTTTGGTGAAGTGATACCCGGTAAATGCTTTCCCTCTGGCTGAGGACCTCCCAGCCTGAACACAGAAATGGTGAAAAACAGCTCAAACTCCACAATTCAGTACTACATAGTTCACAGTCTTTTCACATGTTCTCAGCAGTTATTATCTAACATGTATAACGTGTTTAAAAAGAAATCTCTGATTTTCCTTTACATGGACTTTAAGCTCTGTGTGATTATGTTATGATAGTTATGACACTGAAGACTTATCTTTGGCGATAGCTCTATGTCGTGTGGTTTTGAGGTAGCTGGTATTTAGCGTAGCTCAAAACCAAAGTCTGTGCCCTTTTCTCTCTGTCTCTCTCTCCCTCTGTGTGTCTATCCCTCTCTGCCTCTATCTGTGTCTCTCTCAGCCTCTCCCACATCCCTCCATAATGCCACGGTAGCCCTTTAATATCCAACGGCTGTGATTATCCAGTCAAGTCAGAGATTTTCTCTGATATTTTCCATCTGATTTTTAAAACTAATGGGGTGTTGGTGCATGTTTTCTGTATGATACACTTTTTAAGGGATTGCAGGGGCTCCTTCTGAGGGCTCGGAGCCATTTCAAATAGCGGCTAATGCTAGACTCAACTGCCTTTGTTTGTTTTAAAGAGGGGAGAGTGACATTTAGTGGCTAACCGAGGGGCGAGGGAGAGAACATGAAAGTGAAAGTTTCGTTTTTAAAAAGAAAATGCCAGCCTAAGGTTTCTGTTACAGGCAGGTTGTCGCACCACACACACCCTCCCAAACCGCACATTTGTGCACGCGCACGCACACACACACAACTGCAGCTCCAGACGTAACAAGCGTTTTCAGTTTTCCCCATCAATCTAAATGTCCTGCAAGGTGCATCCTCGTCACATTTAAGCACACTTCTCTTTAAATGGGCCATAACTTTAAAGGGACTTGACACCAACTTCCCATTACAAAACAGTTACGACTTTCACAACCGTTTTTATGAGCTTTATTGACAACTCTCCCTGCAGCACGGAGCCGCAGCAGTTCAATAGCTGAATTGTCCCTCTTCCCTGTTTTTCCTCTGCTCGTACTGCTGATGTTGTTCTAGTGCTACTCAGGGAATAAGAGACCTCACACTATGGGGACTTGTAAAACCACTGTCATGTTGATGGGGGGGCTCAGCAGCGTGTGTGTTTGGAGTGCGTGTGCGTCTTTGGATGCGGGTATGAGCACACTGCAGAGACCAGTAAAATGCTGTCTGAATGAAGTCCCAGTGCAGCAGTGGTGAGTAGTGTTTGATGGCCATGTGATTTGTTTGTTCAGCCCCAATGGCCTTTTCTCCCGGCTGAGAGAGAGAGAGAGAGAGAGGGAGAGAGGGAGAGAAAAAGAAACCAGGAGAGAGGGAGGGTTGATCGCTTCACACCTTCTCCCCTCCTAGCCCCACCAATGAGCCATTTAATCCTCCTTCCTACAGCTAAATCAACACCTCTCACACACTCCGAGCTATTTGGACCACCACTGCTGACTGTCCGCTGCTCTGTCTGACTGTCTATCTTGGAAGTATTTCGGTTGAAAACAGCATTAGTGCACTTTATTTCAATATCCATGTTGGTATCGGGATACAATCTGTCTCAATGCCTAATGGACATATGCCACTTCAAGGTACAACATGTGGTCCTTTCCTGACAATGAACAGCATCTGTTTCATCATCTTCACTGAAAGTTTTCATCTCACCTCATTCAGAGCAACATGATAGAAAATAAAGAGTGTGTTCGAAAGAGAAGTAAAAGACTGGAAGAAGAGTGAGCAAGCACAGTGTGTGAATGAGATATAGTAATAATGGAGAGAGAAAGATTGAAAGCATCAGAGGAAAAGAGAGTTGAGGTGAGAGTATAGAAGGCCTTTGATGGGTACTATAGCTAGTGGGCGGCACATTTAGCCCGGTGTGGTAATTGTGTCTCTGGGGTGAGATCCTTGGACCTGATCCTGGCTGAGATCAGAGAGCGAGGCAGATAACTACAAAGCAGAAGAAGAAAGTGAAAGATAGCAAGAGAAAGAGAAAGCTATATGTGTTCACACTCATATGTAGGTCGGTGTCATTGTCCGAGTGAATCAATGCATGTACACGTTTATTTTTTTGGTTTAGATTTGGGTATTGACAGTAGGGACATGTCTCTAACAATGTCAAGGTGTTGCTGAACTGTCCATACCAATATTTTTACTGATCTAGAACCATCTTGCCATTTTAACACCACATAATCTTAACAATAAGACCTGTGCAGAGTTACCAGGTTTGTGTGTTTTCTGCAAAAAGCAAGTTATTATGATAAAGAGTGAAAAGATGGATGGGGATACTCAACTTGATTACCTGGCAACCTTCAATTCCAAATTGTGTTATGCAGCCCAGCAGCAGCAGCAGCAGCAGCAGCAGTGGAGTCAATGAACGATGGTGAATCTGAAGCGGTTAGTATTTACAGTTTAAATGTTTCAGGCATCACAGATTGAAAACAACTTCACCAAGCAAAACTAAGATCAGTCAGTTGATAATATGTTTAAATTTTAGGCGTTAGATATTAGTTAACTTATGATCATTACTCAGATATGCCATTCAATTAAACATCTCAATTACTGTTGGTGAAAATGACTCTCAGAGCAAATTCAGGTCCTTTTTAAAGAGGGACCAGAGTGTCACTGACAGCTAAGCTTAGCTAATAAAATTGTTCTGTATTTAATCCAAACATTAATCTTCTTTTGAATTAGTGGGAGAGTTATTAACTATTTAATGCCATCCCTCCCTTTTCAAAGAGTGGATTGGGAGCAGAGTTATTATTGCATATGTGTCATTAGGAAATTAACATGATTCATGAGCTAAATTGGCTACAGTTTGTCCGACTGATTTGTTTGTGACTGTCAGGCATCATTTTATGAAAATTCTGTCAGCAGCAGCCTGAGCAACACAGAGACACACAGACAGGTGAGCTCTGATGTCAGAGTGAAAGATATAGCCGTGAGTCTAAGAGATGAATGAAAAATAAATAATACAAGTAGAAGCTTTGGAGATGATTCAAAGATTTCGATCAACAAACTGAAAGAAGCACAGAGCTGCGGACTCTCAGGTGAGGTCTGAAAACCTTACAGCAGATAGTTGGTTCAAACAGATTAACACATTACATGCAGGTTTTTATACATTTACTATGTCACTTTTACTGTGATGGTCTATGAAATGTCAGTTTTAAATATTAATTTTGGTCTCAGATTTATATCAATAAAATAAAATATAAAAATCAGTGAGAAAGTCATGATACAGGTCTGGTTTCAGGCAAGTCGGCAAATTCATATTCAATAAAATAAACATTTTGCAGTCAGGCTCTTTATATGTGTGTACATGTATTTATATGAAAGAGAAAAGAGAGATAGAATGCAAGTGCACATACACAACTATTTTTAAAAAATGTCCCTACCAAAGTTAAAACCAAACCTACGCCCTTGTTATGAAGGTCAGATACAATAAGTGTTAACAGCAACAATAACAGCGTTAGCCACAGCAGCAACAGACTAATAACCTGTAAACTTAAAGCATTATTTCAGTTTATTACAAATTGGGTTTTATTTTTTTTGGGCGATCATTCCTTTCAGTGATGACAAGATTATACTCACAAAGTTAATAGGTTAGATGTGGAAACGTGTTGACATACATAAAAAGAAGTCAGACGGGGCAAGAAACATAATCAGTCAGGCTATAATGCAGGTTTTAAACATACCCCCCAGGTTAGACAAACTGGAAATGGGGAAAAAAAAATATTATTCTCAAAATGTCTTTCTCTCTCTTCGTGGTTGATCTATAGTGCACTTACTGTGATTTTCCTGTGCAATGAGGGGTTAATAGTAGCATTTTGGTTGCGCACGCTTTTAGTTTTAACCCCAAATAAAGTGGTTAAGTCACCTGGCTAAACCATTACCGTAATAAAATGTTTTCCTTTCAATCCATGCACTTCTCTAGCATAGAAATGTGTTTATCTGATCTTCTGGGAAGAAATCACAGCTTTATTCAATACAATGGGCAAATTACAGAAGCCTTATCTCACCAAAATGAATAGATAATTTTTCCAGGAAAGGTATCAAGGCGCTTTTCTTGCCACAAGATCTTGAGATCCAGATCTCAACAGTTTCTTTGGATGAGGACAATGTCATCATAACCGATAGAAATGATGCCCAAAAACCAGAAAAGGAGACCCAGTAAACAACCCTCAACAGTAACAAAGAGCGGTGTTCATAGATAAGCTAACTAAATAGATCACATTACACACCACACCCACAGCAGGCATGCAGCGTATAATGCAGAGAATCAACAGATTAATTACCTGTGATTGTCACATGTAAAATAAACATGTTCAAGTGCACGTTCAAGTATTTAGTGCACATGCTCCGCTCAGCTAATGTGTGAAAAGCTGTTCTTGGCTATTTTGTTGCAAGCCAGTGTACAGAGGGGCCACTACTTTGCTCCCTGCTGAAAGACCAACATACTCTCATGTGAAACACCTCCTTATCTCCCTCTCCCAGAATGACCAGGTTTGTTTCCCTGCAGGCCCACCAACATTCACACACACACACACATATACACACACACACACCACCCAGGAGCTTGCAAGACTGTTCAGACACATGCTGATGCACACATAAAAATGTGTATGCAGTCTGACAAATTCAGACACAGTCCTACATATGCTCTCTCTCCCCTTCTCTCTCTGTGTCTCCCTCTAACTGGTGACAGCAAGAGAGCGAGGGGGGAAACGTGAGCGTTGGCGGTCCAAGTGCCTTGGTGTCGACTGACAGATATAATTACAGGAGCGGTCTCTAAAACCTCCCCCCTTCCTCCCCCTCCCTCGTCTCTCCCTTCCTCCCTCCTTCAACTCCCCCCACCCCACCACCCCCTCTTTTTCCTCTTGCTACCCCTGTGCCCCCCCAACGCCACTCTTACCCCCTCGGCCCTAACCATTATTTATTTTAGCAGCTCCAGCCCGCTTCAGAGGGCTCAGCAGCACTCACAGGGCCCCTGCCAAAAAGTGGCTTTCTGACTGAAAGCTTTCCAAACAAGCTCCGCTGGTCCATTTGGCCGAGATCCAACGCTGTGCGGTCTCCCTACTACTGAAAGAGGGAGAGAGAGAGAGAGTCTGGTTTGCATTAGGATGAATGTGTGTGTGTGTGTGTGTGCGTGTGTGTGTGTGTGTGTGTGTGTGTGTTTCTGGCGATCTGACCCAGACCCAGAGTGATGGTCCCTGGAACCTGAAGCCACACCGCGCTGTATAAACAATGAGCGGTGTATTTACACAGAGCTAAGAGAGCAGGAGACTGCGGCTCCTCCAGTGCATCACAGCAGAGCCACGTCTCTGATACTACGCAGACAACCTGGACCTTTCTCCGGTCTGCCTCCCTCCCAGGTATCTTATCACTGTCTGTGAAGATAGGAGTACAGGGAGAAGCTGCTATAATAGCTCCTAAGATAAGTCTGTGTACAAGAGAGAGAGGTGGACAGATAACACATGATTAGATTAAAAAAGGTGGTCAGACGCTGGAATATAATATGTTCCATACTGCTGCCAGTCAGCACATGCATGCATATGGAGAAGTGCCTCTCTAGTAGGGCTAGGTATGATACAAGTGCTGATAGGATACCTGAGTTTTTGGAGCTGGTACTCTTAGTTTGATGCATTACTATTCTGCTGCAAAACCATTTTTTTTATTTAACAAAAGTAGCCAAAGTTCTCTGATGTTAATTCTTAAATCAGCGATACAAAAAATAAAATTGGCTAAATTTTGCTCTAAATCTAGAAGTATTGGATCAAAGAATATGTAAGAAAGATTATGAATCTGGCCAGACATTTGACACTAATTACTTGACAGTTTTCAATACTTATACTACTTACAATATAAAAACCTCTCATACTTATGAGATGAGACTTACAAGAGAGAGAGTGAGAGAGAAGAAGATAATCTCTTTGTGTGTTTCACTGTGTGTGTGTGTGTGTATGTGTATGTGTGTGTGTGTCTCTCTCTCTTACGTCATGGCATTTTGTATGAGATATTGCAGCTGTCCACTCTTCCAGGAATCAGGAACCAGGCCCAATCTCACCTGACCTCCCGTGAGTGCTGGAGTGTGACCGAAAACACACACATGTATACACACACACACACACACACACACACACATTAAACACACACACTCATGAACAAGCCCCAGAGGAACACAGCAACAGGACACACACTCTTCCCCAGGCCAGCAGAGAGGAAGGAAGTAAGGGCTGGTGGTCACACAGCACACCAACGGTAAACCTGCCTGTCACACACTACAAGTTGCCGTCTCCTTTCACTAATGTAACCTCCAAAATGAATAGCTTTTGTAATGAAATACATGGAGTTAATGAGTTTTTATCCTGTTTTAGCACAAACTAGTTCTATTCATCATGGTGAAAAGTCATCTACAATGCAGTAGTCTTCAGCCTGGCTTTTAAACTTTGATGAGAAAACTTAAAAAACTATTCAATGCTCTTTCTTTCATTCTTTTTTTTAAATAGAGTGTACACAGAACATTTTTGCTTTCCAAAAGACATTAATCGAGATTGACTACAATTTTGAAGGATTTTGTTAAGATGGTTTCTGTATGTGGATGGAACACACATTCCAGTTTTGGGTAAAAGGTGGCAAGGTTTTAGCACTCCATTAATAAAGAGCTGAAGAGCTACAGTCCAATGATAAAAGGTAAACCTCCTTAAACCTTAAAATTTACTATTACAAGGAAGAACGATTAAAAGTCAGCGCCCGGATTCAATCAATAAACCAAGTCAGAAATCTTGGCGTAGTCATGGAGTCAGACCTGAATTTCAACAGCCACATTAAGACAATTACAAAGTCAGCCTACTGTCACCTGAAGAATATAGCAAAAAATTAAAGGGCTTATGTCCCGGCAGGATTTGGAAAAACTTGTCCATGTATTAATCTTCAGTAGACTCGCCCTACTGTTACGGTGTCTTTACAGGTCTCCCTAAAAAATCGATCAGACATCTGCAGCTGATTCAGAACGCTGCTGCTGCTGCTCAGGTCCTCACTAAGACTAAGAAAGTGGATCATATCACTCCACTTCTCAGATCTTTACTCTGGCTTCCTGTCTGTCAATGAATTGATTTCAAAATACTGCTGTTGGTTTATAAATCCCTCAGTGGTTTAGGGCCAAAATGTCTGATCTGCTGCTATATTTTGAAGCATCCAGACCTCTCAGATCATCTGGGACAGGTCTGCTTTCTGTCCCCAGAGTCAAAACTAAACATGGAGAAGCAAGTTTCAGTTTTTATGCTCCACATATCTGGAATAAACTCCCAGAAAACTGCAGGTCTGCTGCAACTCTCAGTTCTTTTAAATCAAGACTCTGCTGCCTTTTATTGCACCAAATTTGAGGCTTTTGATTAATGTCTTAGACCGCACTGTAACTTATTATCCTGTTTTATCTGTCTTATTCTATTATGTCATTTTTATTTCCAATTTCCTTTTTAATTTTCCTCATTCTTTACATTGCCTTGTGTTGCTATTACATTCTGTCTTGATGCCTTTTATGTTTGTCTTTCATGTAAAGCACTTTGAATTACCTTGTTGTTGAAATGCGCTATACAAATAAACTTGCCTTACCTCAGAAGCAATAGAGGTCAGCAACAAAAGTAAATAACTTTTCCATTTCTATCTGTGTCAGAAATGTTAAGTCTATGACACATAAACCAGGCAGGGACACACTGAAGGCTAGCCAAAATATCTGTAGTTTGACAATGATTCACATTAAAATGATTCGGCTCATTTTGACTCATTTTTGAGATTTAACAGTAGACGTAACAGGAACAGAACTATATATAATGCAAATATCAAATGATAAAATATGTACTTCTGTGTTTTGCCATCAGTGATGGAAACTTCTGAATATCAGACATAAATATGACATGATCCAGCATTGTACAACAGACAGTGACTCACTAGAATGATCCCTAACTGGGAGATTCTTGCAAGGACATGCCTGCACAGTAGAATCTTTATTTTGAATGATTTATGTAGTTTTTAGTTTTCAAAACACGTTACAGTTTAATATTCATGATGCTCAGTGCAAAAGGAAAGAAAGATGTGTAATGTGAAGTAGAATTCAACCAAAAGTTTAAAGATCTCTTTCTCTGTGCACATTTATGTTCAGGTACATATAAAAACAGCTAGGTTTCATTGCTAAAGAGAAAAGGCTGCATTTGTTATTATGTGATTTAGATGAGATTCAAAAGTCCATTTCATGTTTTTATTGATCATTATATGATGATTTAAGGGTTATACTTTTTAGTAAAATGTGTTTCTGATCACTTCTTCTGGTTCAATGATTATAAAAAAACTTGAGTTGTGTTTTAGGAAGCAACACTTTTTTGTCACTGATTTTAACTGTAGTGTTTAAGATACGAGACAGTTAAGTTATGGTTTTGGGATGAAATGTTACATGTAAGAAGTTATATTGTTTCACTGTTTCACCACTGAAACGGTATTTTTAAGTCTTATAAGTCCATGTAGGCTGGTGACTTATACGTGCATCATGACACAATAAATAAAGTAAACAAAGAGGCAGTTGTGTGCACACCCTGTCCTATAGTCAGGCCAGGTGCAGGTTCAATGAAAGAGAAATATCTGTGCAAAGGACATTAGCTCCCTAAAATGTCATTTATTTCATCAGGCAAATGATGGAAATGTTGCCTTTTTCAGTTAAATTGATTTCTTGGGAATTAAAATCCAGTGTACTTTTTTCCTTACAATAAATAAAATAACTAACTAACTTATAAAAGTAATGTTCTTGAAAAACACAGCCTACACACAGCCATAATCCTCATATGTCATTTTAACCTCTTTATGCATTTTATAGCTTCAACTATTGATTTTATAAGGTAAATGTGACAGTTTACTCTGTTCAGTCACAGCAAACAATAACAGCCTTTTGAATGACTTACTAGTTTTATGACACCAACAAAAAAAATGTACAAAACTGGAACAGCTGGTTTTATGTGCTTGAACACAATATCCATGTTAATTACGAGCGTTTACAGGAGCAATGACTGAGCGATGTCGCAGAACAGAGAAGTGATTGTTCAGCTAGTTAGTTTGCAGTTGCTGTTTATCAGAGGGGTCAAGGCTGGCAGTTATTGTTTGAGTGCAGCCACTGGTCTTCTGCTGCACGTAGATGACTGTAATGAGCAAAAGGTTGCCCTCGCTGATAACTGTCAGTGAACCAGAGTGTCACCGGTTACATCAATCATTCCTCTGGCTGTTCAATTCAACCCTTTGTGTCTGTTCTTTCTTCCTCTCTTCCTCCATTTTCTTTTTTTTTTCAATCTTTTTATTACCCTGCAATTACAGCTTATCTGCAGTGGTAAACTTGGCCCCTCCACTTCCTTATCTCTCTGGCTGGGCAGAGCAAGGGTCTCTTGAGTAAGAAGACAGGGAGGACAGAAGGAGGAGGAAGAGAGAGAGAGAGAGAGTTGAAAATAAGAAAAATCGAGACCTCAAGCAAATGAATGGGCAAGTTGCTGAAAGGAAGCAGGTTTTACTTATGACTTCCTACCCTCCCTTCTCTTCTGTAACAACATACACAATATATTTTCTTTTTATTCTCACCCTTGCACAACATCAGAAACTTTTTTATTCACTTTTTTTATTCACACTATAATCATAGAAAAGTTACTCTTTATTAACTTATCTGGCAATTTAATACATATTTGCTCAAACTCAAATATTAACTCACGTATTTAATTTACCAGCGACTCCATGCTTCTATTGAAAGCCATTCCTTTTTCCTTCAGCCCTCCCCCATTATCCCATTCTTTCACTGCCTATCACCCCTCCTCAGTGTCCCCCTCACTTGTCCCGGCTGGTCAGTGGGTTGTGTGTGTGTGTGTGTGTGTGTGTGTGTGTGTGTGTGTGTGTGTGTGTGTGTGTGTGTGTGTGTGTGTGTGTGTGTCTGAAGGGCCATTGGGGTTAGGGAGTAGACCTTGGCCTTGTGGTCTGACCCCAGAGAAGAGACTGGTGTCTGGGTCTGAATGCCCTGTCTGACCTCACTGTCACAGCCTGTGTGTGTGTGTGTGTGTGTGTGTGTGTGTGTGTGTGTGTGTGTGTGTGTGTGTGTGTGTGTGTGTGTATGTGTTCAGTTGGTGTGTGTGTGTTCATCCATCTGACAGGATGCTTTGTGTGTATGTCTATGCATGCTCTGTATATCTGTGCATTTTTGCATGCGTGCATCCTCTTATGCCCATGCGTGCATGCGGGTGGGGCATTTATATTTAACTATTTGCATGTGTGCACGCACGTATGAGCATATCTGTGTATGTCTGTGTCTCCGTGTGTGTGTGTGTGTGTGTGTGTGTGTGCATCATCAAGCCCTCCCACTGTGTGCTGGGGGGCAGGGGAGCAGGGCTCTGGCCAGACGAGACAGAAGTGACAGGTATTGATCATCGTTGTTTCAGTCAAGCAAAGACCCTCTCAAGCTTGTGTGCTTTGGGGAGAGCCCTGTCTCCATCTAGGGAGGGAGAGGGAGAGAGGGACAACCACAATCAATGTCTGATCCTCCTCTCTGAGCAGCAGGGTCAGTCTGGATTTACCTCCCTTTTTTTTCTGACTGACAGCAGTAAAATAAGATATGTCAGTAAACGAACAAAACATCAAAACGTCAATATTCATGTTTTTTTATGTTCTCAGTCAAAAAAGGGACAAAAAATGTTGCAAAAATTCTTTCTTAGAATAGAAAAAGTCTTTGACACTGAAGTAGCTCTTATTTGGACTTTGGTGATGCTCAAAATATGCTGACACAAAATCACAGCTGCTAATTGGCCTTACTGAGAGCCTCCTCATTTGAAACAAATAATGCAAAGGGGAAGAGACTATGACATTGTTTTCAGGAGGGAGAGTTGCATACCTCAGGCTTTTCACAGAGTCGTCCTCGGTGCTCCACAATCCCCCATCCCACCTCCTTGCCCTCACCCCTTCCACAGACAAATTGATTTGCAAGGGTCCGGAGCTGGCGAGCCCTCAGAGCACCACCTTTTTTGCATACAGAGCGCCGCAGGGATAGCACAATGACTCGGTCCAACAAAAGACGAGAGGAGAGAGGGATGAGGAGAGAGTGAGAGAGAGAGAGAGGGAGAGAGGGGGAGGTTTGTATGGGTGGTGGGTGTTTGCGGGTGGGGGTTGGTTGCACCAGGCCAAACTCAGCAGGACAGGGAGAACTAGCTGGTTCAAGGGTCCACAGTATCAGCTAATACACACACATACATGGATACAGCCACAGATTTGCTCACACACACATGGAAAATAAGCACACATGTGCGCACACACACACACACACACACACATACACACACACACACACTCCAGTGCCCTCATGCCCCCAGCCCTCCCTCCTTGTCCCTTTATCCCTGTCTGGTTGGAAAGGTCAGTGCATGTCTGGGAAAGGGGGTCCCAGGATCCCCAAACCCCTCCATTCCACACACACTCATACACACACACACACACACACACACACACACACACACATACATGTCCATTCTTTTTTATGTAAATGTGTCATAATTCATCAATACTGTACACACTGAAAGATAAAATACTTATACAGTGAAGTGCCTTCGGTTAGGGTGAAATGAGGGTCTGAAAGAGATTTATGTGTGTTGGTCAGCATCAGCTGAGGGCCCCCCTCAGACAGTGTACCCCCCCAACCCCTGTTACTCCAGCCCACTTCTTCACCCCCAGACTTTAGTGAAAGAAGAGAGTGAACACATTCAAATGGAAAACATAGTCCATTGTGACCAATGTTTTGTCTCCTCACGATGTAAATAGCTACACTGGCCAGTAAACAGAGCTGCGCAATTGTAGCAATGGTAGATAACAACGCAGTCACTGTCAGTGATGTCATCAACTGTCATGTGACTTTCTTTAGTTAGACTTTTGCAACATCACAGCGAATGCGCGTATATATGCCTGAATGTGTATCTAATAATATACTGTATAATCTATGCAATAGAGTAGTAGCTTAGAATAAAGTATATATGCACACATGTATGTCTACACGCGTATGTGTGTGTGCATGTTTGGGTGTGTAGTGAGATGATCTGCTGTCTGGTTCTCTTCCTTTAACCCTGATGCCCCTGAGACACTGCCCCATGCACACAGACACACACATACACACACACATAGGATTGTAGACACACAAAGTCTACGATAGAGAGGGAAACCCTCTATATCCTTCATGAACCTTCTGACCTGGAGCTCTATACAGCCTACCAGGACAGGGAGGTAAAGAGGGGGAGATGGGGGAAGGAAGGTTGTGTGGAAGGGAGAGACTGTGGGCCCAGCTGGGGTGGGGGAGGAGAATAAAACCTCCCCTCCTCCCTTTTCTCCCTCACCTCACCCTCTGCTCTCTGACCTGCTGCGAGGAGGAGGACTGGCAATGTCTGGTCCAGTGCATGGCTGTGGGTGAGTTGTCAAGCACTTTGCAAGGGCAGGAACAGCGTTTCTTGAAGCCATACTTGTTCATTTTGCTCAACTCAACTCAACTCAACTCTGATTTGTTGTATCATAATAAGAAATGGTGACATGACCCTAAATGTTTGACATGAGGAGTTTATAGGAGTCTCGACATAGATCCCATAGAAATATAGATTTATAGTTCAGTGTCAGATTTCACCACATTGCACACTAAACAGGTGTATCATATATGATCATGCTGTATCGTGCTCCATGATACAAGGTCTACCTTCTCTTATTACTGAATATTCGACTATTCCAATAGATGCTTAAGTTGTTTCATTCACTTTCATAGAGAGCAGGGGTCACGTAGCTTTGCAGTAGAGATGGCTTTGCCAGATATGTGTTACTGAAAAGGAGATGAAAAAACAGATAACTGAGCCTGTTTTCAACTTGTTTCATGTTATCTTCACAGTCTCCACCTCCATCAGAAACTTGGAGAACACACAAGCAGCCCATGCTGACCAATAACAATTCATTACATTTTTGATGACACCTATGCATGTAGTTGTCATAAGTAAGGTACACATACAGTAGGGCAATGCATTAGCTATTTACTGTTATTTAAACACATAATAACACACACACACATATATATACATACATATATATATATATATATTTACAGAAGGGTCCAAAGGTGAGTAAGGTGAGTAGACCATAAGAAAAAGTAACGCTATACAAGTGCTTAGACTAATTTTTCACATCACATCACTGCAACTAAAAAACTCTGCACTGTCGATCAAATGATTCCGCCTAAACAGATGTACTTACTGACAATTTGTGCACACACTGAACATATGTATGTGTATGCACCTGTATTTACAGATATTTGTTGCACAGTATTCGTTATTATGAATTGACTCCAAAGTCATGATAAACTGATGAGCAAGGTGTCAATTTTAGAAGCATAATAATAGATAAGGAGCATATATTAACTTTAAATTTCAATTACATATTTTTGCTGTGGGGCACATATGAGTAGATGGTGAAATAGAGGATGACATTGTATGCTACACTATACTTTCTAATATACCATAAGGGATAAAAATGAGCAGACTGATAAAATAGTCAGTTAAAAATCAGCAGGAGGAATTTCTAAACAGCCCATCAACCTTGGTTACCAGGTAATGCGGTAATGAGGAAGGCAGGTCATCCTCACCTGATCTCCTGTAGAATTGCAGAGGACACTGGCAGAAAGAAAGGTCATGGCTGTTGAAAGAAAACCAGTATTTGTGCTCAAGCTTTTTTTTTACATAAACATAGACATCATTACAGAAATTTGTGTGTGCTGCTGTAGCAGAGAAGCACTGCTGGTTGTCTTCATCGTCGTCTTCACTGTGATCTCCACGCTGAAAGCAGCTGCCTGGAGGGAGAGACGTACAGACAAAACAGTGCAGCGGGGACCCATGTCAAGGACAAAATACACAGATAAGTCACAATGAAAGAAAATCAGAATGAGAGGGAAGGTGAAGGCTGTATTATGTCTGAATACGTTGGTTGTCCGTGACACTGATGGAGGGTCATCACTTTGTGTCTGTGTGTTTGTCATGTGTGTGAGTGTGTTTATGTTTACATTTTTACACGTCAAAGGGTCATCGTTCACATGGTCCTTGGTCCACTAGGTGGTTTACACACACGTACACACAAACACACACACACACTCTGCTCGTCCTGCCCCTGATCTGGGTCAGGGGAGACCCCATTCAGGTCCATTCCATCCCCCAGAACCCCCTGCTGCTTCTGTGCTCCATCCCCATCCCAGCAGCCTCTCACTCCTCCGTGCCCGGGATTGTTTCCAAAGATTAGACTTAATATGAATATCCATAAACAGAATGGGACTCCCAGACTGTGAAAGCTATCAAAGACATATTTGCATCTAATCCTCAAAGAACCCCCCTCCCACCCCTTAGAGAGAGCCCACTACCCCCTTTCGGCCCCCCGAAAAGATCCTATAAAACCTCCCCCGAAAAAACTCTCAAACCTGCCATCCCCCAGCCCCAGAAACCCTCCCCTCTTGCCCCCCGGACCATCCCATCCATTCCCCAACCGTTGGGCCAGACAAGACCAGACCAATTCTGTAGGGGATTATTTGGCTTAGTGATGAATAATGGATGACCATCTCCCCTCTGGCTCTCCACCACAGCAGCACCTCTCAATTGGCCTTGGCATCGAGCCATTCACTGGCCTGTCTGGATGGCTGCTTGGCTGGCTAGCTGGCTACTCAACCCAAGAGATCTATATCGTGATTGCAATATTGGAAAAGTATGGACAGAATATTTGTGATGAACATTGAAAAAAAAGGTGATATTCATAAAGTGATTCAGATTTAATCTGTATTGTGTGGATAACGCAATAATGTGAGGTGTGGACTTTAATAAATTCAGCAAGCAATTCATTTTAATTCTCCCTTCAGACACATTTGAAAGTATATATATCTCTCCTTTAAATGTTTTCTAGAAAGCTGCTCACCAAACATGAAATTACTGAATGCCTTTCAATAAATTCAAATATAAACTGATGTTCGTGGACACTAAGTAGACCACGGGAGCAGAGACAGAGTTGTACAGAGCGTGGGAGAAAGGCCTGAACATTGTCCTTGCCCTGAAAAGCAAGGAAGCCACTCTTCTTTTATTCCTCCTCTCATCCTTGTTTTGCACTTTATCTCTTTTCATTCGCTGCGCTCTCCGTCTTATTTTCAATGGAGCACTTGGGGCCAAAGAGATGTCAGTGCTGTGGATACACACACACAGACAAGGACACACCTGGGCATAAGAGCGTCAGCTGAATGGAGACAAGTTCATCCAAAGGGCCTGGCTAACAGTAACACAGGAGGGGCCAAGTCCCTTTGTGCCCCTGGTCCACTCAGAAGCTTCTTACCCCTCACTCTTCCTGAAGACAGGCTCCCAAGGTGCAATTTGACAAGATGGTTTTTGTACACTCATTATTTGTGACCCTTTTTTGTCTTTCATTTTCTTGTTTTACGGCTTTGTTTGTTTGTTTCTTTCAGGCGAGGGTAGAGTAGCCTTGGGTCTTTTGACGACAGCTGTGCTGCCGAGCGCTGCATAGAAACAACACAAGTTTAGCACAATGACTGACAAGCGCTTTGTAGGACAGGAGGCCCACAATGAATGTGTCCCCACTAAAGACCACCGGTTGGCCCCATAAAGACCAGAATATTAGAGGCTGCCTGGTCCAAGAGAGTCGACTGCACTCCTGCGACCCCCTGGAGTAGTTTGGACAACTGTAAGCTCCACCCTGCAGGATGGTGATATCTGGGCAAAGGCTCTAAAAATGTGCAAGTGAAATGTTAACTGCACAGACTAATTAAAGACTAAAACAGGAAAGGAAAGGTGTGGCTAAGGGTGAAAAAGTGTATTTTGAAAATTGACATGTGTGTATGTCTGAAATAGAGTAAGATATAAAAGGAACAGCTAAGAGAGAGTCTATAAAATAGTGAATACGGAAGTGACAAAAACTCCTCCCTCTGTCGCGCGCACACACACACACAGAAACACACACTCTTAGATCTTGACATTACTCAGAGGTAAGTTAAAAAAAAACAACTTCCAAAACATATATGCTCACACAAAAACTGTAACTACTGCAGGGAGAAGGAGGTATGTGCAGGGTGTAATAAGGTCAGTCTGGCAGGTCAAGCATGTGACCGTGGCCCTGCAGCCCCTCTTCCTCCCCCGCTCCTCCCTCCCCACGTCCCGCTCTCTTTGACCCCTGGGCCTCAGGAATGAACCAGGAGTGAACCAGGAGTGGCGCGGCAATTCTCAGAAACTTCCAGAGAACCTCTCACCCCTCAACCTCGGCTGGTCTTAGCCTCTGTCACCCCTGCAGCAGCTGGAGTGGCTCAAAGAGCTCTGCTGGCCCCACAGGGAGGCCAACTACACCCATATACACCTTTAATGCACACAGACACAGAGGGGGACACACACGATAATACATATTACGCAAATATAGATGAGAAAGGATAAAGTATAACATATGTAAACACAAAAGAACTATACTTGTGAACAGGATACAACCAGGGCTTGTAATCAGGATTTTAGAAATGTTGAGGTCCATCCCTGTGGCCAGACAAGAATGTCAATATGGGACAGTTCTGCCAGACCCTGGAATACATTCAATTACAATGTTTTTTAGGTACAATGACAATGTTTTTAAAATGCTCACTGCCTAAAAAGGCAATGACTGTATGTTAAAGGTCAGAGAAAGTAGTGGTAAAAAAAAGCCTTCAACTACATGCCTTCCCACAACAACATCCTATAATTTCACCTCACTATGTACTTTTTTGGGTATACTACCTCCTGCCATGGCACACATGGCAGACATTGTGAGGTGCAGATTCCTCTATTATGGATGTAATTCCTAAGGATAGTGGGCTGCCAAGGTCATAAATCCAAATTCAGCCAGTTTAACCCTAACCCCACCTCCAAAGACATTTTGGATTAGCCATAAACAATATGTAAAATTATCTGATTGTTTAAATTTTTTACACTTTCTTTTATTAATTCAATTGTGCAATTATATTTTCATAAAGTTTTATCTCCCTTGGCGATGGTCTAAAAGTGTTTCAAAGCCCTGTCCACACAGCTAGGAATATAATTATGGTGGAGAACTGAATCCAATTTTATTTTATTTTATTTTATTTTTTTGCCTAAAAACTGTTTAGTTTCTGTCCTGAAATAGTTTAAGAACATTTGGGAAAATACTCTTATTCACTTTCTTGCCAAGACTTAGATGAGAAGATCGGTACCACTCTCATGCTAGCTGTATACAGCTACAAATACCGTAAATATTGTCTTGTTGTCACTGTGAGGTAAGCTAACCAGCTGTGGCTGTAGTCTTATATTTACCAGACAGGTAGGAGAGTGGTTCGGTTTTGATCTTTTCATGTAATTCTTGGCAAGAAGGCAAATAAACGTATTTTGTAAAAGGTCAAACTATTTCTTTAAAGATATTTAAAAGAAAGAAAGAATCAACCTTTTAAAAAAAGAACAAAGGACATGACCTAGTGTCCTCAGTGGTAGCTACAGTCTTGGACACAACATGTCAAACATACAGAAAAAAGACAGTTCCTGTATAGTTCCTGTATGTTTTAGTTACACATCAGCCAATTTCAATCACTCTGAGAATCCAAACTGTCATGGACAACATAGTTTACAGGCTATAAATCATGTATTTGCTGAATTACTGTCCAGCCTTTACTGACACTGAAATATAGTGGCATAAAGAGGCCAGAGGATGAACTTTGCTTCTTTATTCACAGGACAGTAAACAGGCGCCCTACTGTCTCCCACTGCACACACAGCATATAGCTCACACATAGACACACATGCAGGTGCACCAAAAAGCACACACGAGTCAGAGGGTACTGATAATATGACCCTGTTTTACTGGTCGTATAAATTCTGCCAGCAGCGTTGCACCTGGAGAACACACACACACACCTACACGCAAATATGACCATAAGCATACAAAAACCCAGCCATATGCAGACAAATGCATGTAAGCATGCACACCCATATGTGTACATTTATCTGTGCCACACATCCAAATGTAACAGAGCATGACACACAAGCGTGAACGTACAGTTTTTGGCCGTGGTAGCGGAGCATGAAGGCTTTAACAGTATGTACATAGTACATGGTGCCACTCTGAGCTCCACGCCCCGCGGTTCAAGGTCAGATCAGTCGGTCTCTGGAATCTACTGCCCCAGCCCAGCTCCACCTCCCTCACCCCCTGACCCTCCCCTCTCCTCCAACCACCCATGCTCTGGAATGAGCCACCCCTGCAGTGTGCCAAAGGAAACCCCTTCAGTGATAGACCAACCACATACTGATACCGTACAGTACAGCTTTCACTGAAAGAGTGCTGACCTGTACAAGACTGGCCCTTATGTATCAGCGCACACACTGTACACATGCACACACACACAAATCAGCACAAACACTCATGACACTGGATGAACGCTCATGAAATGAGTGATATAGAGTAGACCAAACCAAAAGAGTCCAGTCAATTATGATCAGCACCGTATTCAAGACATTCCTACCCCCTCACCCCTTGCCCCCTGTCCTTCTTTTTCACTCCGGGGTCAAAGTTTTCACCTTATCTGGAAGCCATCAGCAGTACCAGTCCCACCTCTGTGACTCATTTAGTTGAAACTGTTGCACGTCGTTAAAATCCTTCTCTTCAGTACTGGGAAGTAGGGAAAAAACACACACACACTCTCTCTCTCACACACACACACACACAGACATTTAAAGCAATACTTCACAAGCGAGGTAATCCGGGTCTCTGCCAAGATTTTCACTGCCAGTTACAGCACATATTGTCTAGCAGGCAGACTACGACTCAGATGTTGTGAAGGGGGAGGAGGAGGAGAAGGAGGAGTGGGGCGGGGGGCGATTCTGCTGTGATCCAGTTTACTATTTTGGCTGGGGCTTTCTTCTTGCTGTGTGGTCATGGGGGAGATCGGCACAGCCAGCAGGCACTGAGGACACTGGCTGGCCGCAGCCCGACACAGAAGCCACATGGCCAAAGAGAGAGAAAGAGAAGGAGACGGAGTTAAGAGAGGGAGAGGTGTAAGGAGAAAGGAGAGCAGAGCTGTAGTGTGAAGAATGTGGGTGAGGTTATTCTGGTTTTCTCTTTTATGTTCTCACATATTCTCACTCTCCGTGCCCCGTCTCTTCTACCTCTCCCTCGTGCCTCTCAAACACTTCCTCTTCGCTATTGCACTTCAACTTCAGCCTGACCAAACTTCAACTTGAGCCTCGTCCCTCCATCCATCCCTCTGTCCCTCATTTCTCCCTTCCCCCCTCTCTCTCTCTCTCTCTCTCTCTCTCTCCCTCCTCAGACAGACACAGCTACCCTCCTGGACGTTTCCTTTCTGCCGGCCTGCCCCAACAAAGGTGCTCAGTCATGTGAAACCTAATCTCCAGCCCCCCAAAACCTGACCCTTGACCCCTTCAGTCTTCACACAGCCAGAGGGGGAGGGGAGCCGGGGCAGGAAAGGGAGGCTTTTGGGAAAAGGTCACATTCCCAAAGACACTTTTGTGTATGCACGTGTGTGTGTGTATGTGTGTGTGAGTGTGCATGCACCCAATCCATTATGTGGTTTGTACTCCAGCATCAGCATGTGTGTTTGATTCTGTGCCTGCGTACGGACGTGCACGAAGGGAAGTTTGCCTGTATATTCCTGTGTGATTAACTGCCTTTTAAGTTTTGGCAATCATTTGTGCATGCATGCATGTGTGTTTTACAGTAGGTATGAGTGTGTGTGTGTGTGTGTGTGTATGTGTGTGTGTGCATGTTTGTGTGAAAGCACTTTCAGCCCCAAAGCATTGCTGCCCATAGACAAAACACAGACTTTGTTTTCTAGCCGGGCCAGACCTGTAAGTCTTGTCTGGGCAGAGCTCCTCTCCTTCCACCCTACACTGGCAATCCTCAGATCTTTGTGTGTGTGTGTGTGTGTATGTGTGTGTGTTAGTGTGTGTGTGTGTGTGTGTGTGTGTGTGAGGCACTGGGTGTCAGCTGTCCTGGGTGATTAGTGCTTTTATATTGTTCCAAGGAGCCCGGACGAGGCCCCCTCTTCACTGCACCACAGCACAGCTGCAGTCTGCCTCTCCATCGCTGCTCCTCAGCCTTCCTCTACTCACTGACACTCGTGAGGCGGGCTCAGGCCCAAGAAAAAATGAGCCTGAAACAGAAGCAAGAACTAGAGGAAGAGGAATGGACAAAAAACTGTGCATGACAGAGTGCATATAATACAGGGAACGAAGAAAAGGACGGATTGGAGAGATAAAGAGGGATGATCCACTGACAATTGACGCAAGAAGGAGACAGAAATGACAGGGAGAAGGAAGAAGGCAGAGAAATAGAGGGAGAGCAGTGAACAGGGAGAAGTGGCATATTAGGAGGATTAGAGAGTCGATTCAACGCTTCAAGTCTCTCCTGGACAGGATTTCCCCAGCTATGCCTGGGAGGCCTCCCCTACTTTAAACACACAGGCAAGTCAGGACAGAGAGAGAGAGGTGAAGTGGGAGAGGAAGGGAAAGCAGAAGAGGGAGGGAATCTTTATCTGTTCAAGAGTGTTTGTGAACCAGTTTCGATTTGCATAATGAACTAATAAATTCTTGCCCTTCAACAGAGAACCAGTGTATCCCCCTAAGATTTGCCAGAAATGAGAAGGACAAAAATAACACTTTTCATTTTCTCCAACAACTTGTTCTACGAATTAAAAAAAATGTTTGTTGAAGGAAACTATTCAAACAGGACTGTAGGCGATTATTCCCTGCATGACAAACTTTAGTCAGAGAGTTGTGACTGTTGCCTTTATGAGTTAAGGACATATGTCTACACAAGGAGGAGGATGAAGAGGGGGCAGGGGATGGTAGGCAAGGGCCAAGAATCTGCTATGGGAGAAGTATGTCTGCTATGTATGGGTTGTTTGGTGGCAGGATTTGTGGACCAGTGCATTGTTGCTCTCTTGACATTGAACTTGTGAGATCTAAGATGGGGGGAGGGTGGGGGGTACCAACCTCCTGAACATTATAAGCGTGCGTATATGCGCGAGAACACACACAGGCTAACAATTCCTCTCTCCCAACACCCACCCAACCACCCCCACTTCCTTGCGACTCTGCTTTATCTTAACTGTCAACACCTGGCCTTAGCAGGAACCTCTCTCTATCTGTGAACTTTAATCTGGCCCTGCTAGGCAAACAGCGCCAGGCTTGGACAAGGAGAGCGATTAGTCTGTCAAGTTGCCCTCCAGTGCTTCAGCAGGGAGAAGAGGAAACAGGGAAGCGTGAAGTCGGAAGAAAAGAGAGAGATTGGGACGTTGGAGGATATTTAAGTTAGATGCAGAATAGTGAAAAAAGACACAAAGTAGTAAAGGAGACACAACAGGGCTGAGAGAGGGGCGTGGTAGGGGAAAAAAAGAGTCAAGACAGGGCAAGATACAGGAGGAGATGGTAGGGTTGTTGGGAGATATAACACAGATGAGTAGATGACCTGACAAGGCCACAGACCAGAGACATGGTGGTGAACTTCCACCCCTATGAGCGGGCCATGTAAACACACCTGGGCGCCATTCATCCAAACAAATATACTCACAGTGCATGTAAGTACACTGTAGCATATATTTAATTGTCTATGTGCTTATGAGTGAGTGTTTTTAATTAAAGACAACTGTGTATTGTTTATCTCATGTGATAACGAATATGCATCCATACTCATTGAGCTTTGGCAGACCACAATAAAAAGAAACGCACCAAATTCAGACATGTATGTAATACATTTTATTTTTTCCAAGACAAAATGGCTGAGTGAAGAGAATAATGCAGACAACAGCTGAAAATAGAGTGGCATCTCCGTAACTGAAAAATAACAACAAAAGTCTGTAAGTTGAGCAAGAACTCATAAATGTTGGTCAATGACCTTTGGTCATCAAACAGAGAAATTAAGCCATCAGAATTAATCAGGAGGGAGAAACATTAACTGATTTGTTTTGCAGTGACTCTGTTCTGAACAGAGCGTATGTGTGTATATAGTCATAATAAATAATGTCGACGTATGCCGTAGGTCAACTTCAAGTTCAGTTCAGAACAAATAGCTTGAGAGTAAATACAGAACACAGGATGAAATCAGGCTGAAAACTTAAATGTACCTCAATACCATCAGCAATGATAACATGTACCAAACTTTTTTTATTTCTATGATTTCAGTTATATTTAGAATATGCCTTGCATATGAGATGTACCATATTTAAATTATAAAGCACCATGGTTCTTTTGGCAATGAAAAAAAAAAAATTCAAAATAACAAAAAAAAAACTGCAGCAAAAAAAAAAAAAGCTTTTTCAGATTGATGTTGGATTGATTGCATATGACAAAAGGTCTTTTTCAAAAACGGCTGGAATGTTGTCAGGTGGTACATGTTCAAGGACAGTAAAAAGTTGGCTACCGAGAAAACCCAACAATAGCTTGTATTACTGCATATAAAATGGCAGGAGAGAAAAATATATAAAACAAACTAAAAGATATGTACAACCACCTGTTTTTACCTCATTGTGGTCACTCCAGCGGGACTGCCTGAAAAGGCCATTATATGACCTCTCACCCTTGAGGAACGCCACAACATTTTATTTTTCAAAAACATACTTATTTTCAAGCATACAAATTATTCACACTATATTATCCTGCCAAATTAAGAAAATATACGGTGGCAGCTTGTTGGGATTTTTTTCACTACAGAAAAAAAGGGTACATTGAAACCTTTAAAGAGTACAGGCAAAACAGTTAAAAATACAGGCTCCAACATAAATACTATAAGTGCCTACACTAAGTGAACATTAATTTCAAATACCATTCTAAATACAGGAAAAAAGTAGACCATAAATGTGTTTTGAACATAGGAACTTACATGAGTGTGCATTTTCCTATGTGTTTAAGTTCTCTCTATATATTTATATATCATAAATCTCTCCCCAATGCAAATTTTTGTTCAACCTGAAGACTTGTGAATAGTAAAGGCAAAAAAGATGAGAGACATGTTCATTACAATTTGTTACATAGTGATCAAGTCCTGGGTGTCACCAAGACAGAAAAGAGAAACAACAATAAACAATAAAAAAAAAAAAAAAAAATTAAACAAAATTTAAATAAGGTTCTCCCCTAAAGATATTGACGTGTTACTTTAAAAAATCAACAACACAATTTACTTATCTTTTTTAAATCAAATTTGTAGAATTTTATCTTTCTGTACTGAGCAGTATATTTCTATAGTTGGTACATAGCAGGATATTTCTATGGCGGTTCCTGCTTTGATACCCCCCACGACCAAAACGGATGTTTAATTCTCAGGAGGAAACATGGCTGGCCACAGTTTCTAGTTCACTTTTTTTTTTCTTTTTTTCTTTTTTGTGTTTAATGCAAAGCAATGACACCACAGTAATCTGTCAGCATAAGAACAAGTTTTCCCTTGAGCGTTCAACTGTAAACTGGGAAAATTGAACAGTGCACGTAGGTAGTCCCAGATCGGATATCCGGTCCTCATTTTATACTCAACCAACTGTACCTCCGATTAGAGAGACAGATACAGAATCCAAGGCAGAGTGACAAGTGCTATATCATCAACAATGATGGGGGATGGAGATTAAAAAAAATACTACCGTAATGAGGTCTTGAGCATATTCACTCAAAAGAACATTTTACTTAAGTTGTGTGGTGGGGACAATTTTTTCAAAGAAATGTTTTTACTAAATTCAGATTCTTGATGTTGGATTTCCATTTAAGATCATTTCCAATGTTATTAAAAAAAGGTTTCAGATTACTTAAGGATTTCTAAGATCTAATGTGGTAAAGAGAATAAGAGCTATAAGGACATAAACATTTGAATTGTAGAGACACCTGCTCAACCCACTCCCCACCCGTTACCCTGACCCTCACCCAACCATACCCTTCTACACCCACCCAAACCTCTCACCCGCCCTCACCCCAACCAAAATCTGTCTGGCTTAGAACAACTAAAACCCACTCTGTGGTCTTCAAGTTACTGCTGGCTACACTGCCTGCCTGGCTGACACCGAAGAAACATAATTCTGTGCTACTTACAAAAAAACCTGCAAACTTTTAATTTTCAAAGAAAATAAACACTCTGGAAAATTAAGAGCTTTACGTTGGTTAAAACGACTTGTCAGAGTACCCTCTCAGTATGGTACACATGTACCGGAAAACATAAACACCTAAACCAAAATTCTACACACCAAACTCCTACTCCTTTTTAGCATGTAACATGCCAGTAAACAGAATCATAATCTGGAGAATAACAATATACATGAGTCAGGCAGATAAATGATTTACCAGAGATACACATAATCTTTTTTTTTTTTTCGTTTTTGTTTCAGCTGGTTCCTTATGCTCTGCTAAGTCACAACACGACGGGGTCGTACAGGTGCTTGATGCAAGGACCTGCTTATTCCATATGTGCACAAAAATGTCCTGTAATCTTCTATAGCTGAAACTCCGAGCTTATAGCAAAAAGGAGGATTAACTAATGCAGGTAAAATATCCAAGGCACTCTTTGTTGTCATTTCACACCATATTGTTAATTTCATTGCTGTTTGTAAAAGAAATATTTAATGGTGCTAGTGCCTAGCATTTCATAGGCAGCCCAATTTATATATATATATATATATATCTTATCTCAATCTTGCATGGAAAATCTTTCACAAAGATCAGTTTTAAGTGTGACCCTGCTTGTCTTGATGTTTTGATAATATGACACTGTCCACTATGTTTGAACACAAAACTGTACATGATATGTAAAACAGTATGTACTGTATGCAGCATGGGTTCTCATAACTAACTTTTTTTTATGTTGAAGAAATCAAAAGTATCAACAGCAACACAAGTACAACCAAACCCCACCAGCCGAGGACAATTTTCTCTCTAAGTAGCCAAAACACACCGAGCATGCTGTCCAGTTACAAAAAATACAAAACGTGTAAATTATTGCACAATAGAAAGGCTCAAAAAGTTTTGCGTTTGATGCAATAGTATTGCCCCAGTGGTGGATCATGCATTCAGCTTTTTGATCAGTCTGGGATGATAACAGGGCTGTACTGTGTACTGGTGTCTAACCCTGTTGTCCTTTCCCCTCACTTATCGGCTAGTCAGCCAGGGTCGCTTTTTAGCCAGGGGAGCTGAGAGAGAGAGCTGCCAGCATGCTGCTCTTGGCCTACTCAGTCTTAATGTCATTAGCAAGAGGGCGGTCGCTGTGCCACTTCTTCATGTGTTTTTCCAGAGTGCTGTATACACTGAAAGGCATGTGGCAGATTTCACATTTGTAAACGTCCTTGCCCATCTGTCCGTGGGTCTTCATGTGGCGGGTGAGCTTAGAGCTCTGGGCGCAGGCGTAGCTGCACAGCTCACACTTGTAGGGCCGCTCTCCAGTGTGACTGCGTCGGTGCACTGTCAAGTTGCTGCAGTTCTTGAACACCTTGCCGCAAAACTCACAGGTGTCACTGCGGCGGCCATCCTTGGAGCTCGGCCTGCCATTCCCGCTGCCACCGTGGGGAGTGCTGGCCCCACTACCAGTGCCGCTACGTCCTGAAGCAGCCCGTTCCCCGTCCAGCTCGCCAGGTGGAGTGGAGAAGCGCAAGCTGCCGTTCTCTGACGAGTGCTCAGATGAGGAGGCGAAGGGCGATTGTCTGGAGTCCCCACCTGTAAAGTTGAGGAAAGGGTCCTTGAGTTGTCGTGAGGCAGCGTAGCCAGCTAGCCACTGGGAGTAGACGTTCTCTGTGTTTGGGATGGTGGGCGTGGGAGGGTCAAGGTCTTTCTCCACCTTGATGCGCTTGGACAGGGGACTGAGTGAGCCAGGGCTGACCCCTCCTCCCAACAGCTTCCTGGACAGGCTGTCTGTGGATAGAGGTCCCAGGCCATTGATGGTAGTTGTGGTCCCATTGTCTGCCCTGTCTGACTCCATGGCCGAGTCCTCGTCACCAGGCTCCCGGGAAGAGCTCCGGCGGTGTGGGTGCAAGGCGTCACTGTTCTGGTGGTGGCGGGCCCCTTCTAGCCGCAGGCTGAAACGATAGTCATTCCTTTCCTCTTCTTCTCCAATTACAGGCTTACCCTCGATTTCCTCCTCCTCCCCCTCCTCCTCTTCTTCTTCCTCCTCCTCTTCCTCCTCCTCTTCTTCCTCTTCCTCCTCCTCCTCATCCTCTTCCTCTTCTTCTCCATTTTCAGGCATCAGACCATTGTTCTCACTCTTGAACTTGGCCACCACTGACTTAAGAGCATCTGTGGCACTGCCCATCCGCTCACTAGTACCAGGCTCAGGGGAGCTGGCAGTTGAGAGACCGTCGTCTGACTTGGCATTAAGTACCGAAGACTTGCTCTGACAGTGCGTCTTCATGTGTCGTTTCAGTTTGCTGGCCTGTGTGCAGGCATGGTTACACAGATGACACTTGAATGGCTTTTCCCCCGTGTGGCTACGCCGGTGAACGATTAGATTACTCTGGAACTTGAAGGTCTTCCCACAGAACTCGCAAGACTTTGCCTTGAGAGGTGTGCCTGGTTGGGCTGCATTGGATACAGGATTGGGGGTGGAACGTGAGCCAGAAGGTGACTGAGAGGTGGAGAGGGGAGGCGTTGCTGAAAATGGAGCCTTGGAACCTGGCTGGAATGGCTGTAGCAGCCGTTGCATAGGGCTGGGCCTGTTAGGGGACAGAGGTGGGGAGGCGCCCGTGGCATTTCCAGCCAGCTCACGTAACCGTCTGGAGAAGTCCATGCTTGGAGGGGGATCTAGTGGCACTGAGTTGAGCCTCATCACCCTGTCAAAGGCGCTGGGATGGTGGGTTGCCAGGGCCAGGTCATCAGGGCTGAGGTGATGGCGTGGTGGCGGGCTAAACAGCGGTGGGGTTTGAGGATAACGACCCTCACGAGGTGTGGACGCTGACTCCCTGCCAGACCCAGAGCCCGGCATCCTCAGCAGGCTGTAAGGACTCCCATCAGCCAAATGGACAGCATGGAGGGGCGGCTGGGAGGAGGCACAGTCACCCCCCATTCCAGGAGCAGCAGCCACGCGGGGGGTGAGAGGGCTGCCAGGCTCACTCTCCAGATAGATGCGGAAGCCGTGTGTGTTCTGGGCATGCTGGAGCAGGAACCAGGCACTGGTGAAGGGCTGCTTGCACGTTGTACAGGTGTAACTGCTGGGCTCATCTTTATCTAACAAAAAGAGACACAGAAAGAAACGAAATGTTATTTGACCTGTAAAAATGATAATAGGACTTAATTAACAACTTACTGATGAATGACTACCTGATAAAGCTTTATGAACACTCCAGTGATGAAAGTGAGGTTTTAAAAATACATGACAAAATGTCCAATTTGGAAATAAAAAAAAGAGAGAATATAGTAGAATTAAGCAGCATTTCATTTTGAACCAAGAGTTCATTTCTTTTTATTAATTTAAAAATATGATTACATTACCAATTTTTTCTGGCCTAAATTACTGTGATTACATAGAAGCTTTAAAAAAAGATTTTAAAATTTGCTGTGCTAAGTATAATCTTGATAATACAGAAATGAATCTCTTTTTACAATTGTGATCATTCATTAACACACTGCACGATGCATTTTGAAAATTGTTATTATAAATCTGAGATCCTGAACTATAACATATGTGAAAGATTAAACATGCATTTGATCATTTTTTCAAACTAGCATTTACTTCCTGTGGGCGTACACCTGACAAAGGAATAAATAAAACACAATATTGAGAGATATCTCTGGCAGCAAATAGACAGTTTACACAGTTGGGAAGGCATAGGAATATTTCAAACAATAATTGACTTTCAATAGTACTTGCACGCTGACCTGAGATTTGCCTGACAATGCACGTCTAATCTCGTTAAACACACTCATCTCCCCTCCAATGCCTTGTTTACAGAATTAGCAAGGCTAAAGTGGGACATGTATCTGATGCTGCATATTAATGCTGAATACAAATAAGAGGTCACACGTTAATAAATTGTACCAGCGTTTATCACAAAAACACACATTCGCAGCAAAAAGAAGCAAAGGGGAAAATTGTGTATGTGTGTTTGTGTGGGTGGGGAGGCTCCTATGAAAATGCATTTCATGCATTACTTTTCTATTTCTGATATTTCATGCTTTATGGATTTATTTAAATCCTCTCAGGTGAATAGAAAAGGAGAAGAAGGGGAAAGCAGAAGTGAGAGATATGCAAAATAAGAAGCATCCGCCACTTGCAAATGTGCTCCCTCTTTCATCTTTTGGCTTTCTTATCCTTTCTTCTCTTTTTTTCTTTTTTTCACTGGAGGGCATTTTTCTGAAGTCATTTGCAGACACTGAATCCAAAACCATGGCCATACTATTGGTAGAGACTGAGAACAAGGAAGAGGGAGACAGTAAGATAGGCCGAGTGTGTGTGTGTGTGTGTGTGTGTGTGTGTCCGTTTGTGTGATTGCAACTATGAACGATCCCTAAGATGGTGGATGGACAGGCTTGCATGTTTTAAGCCTGCTGTGGCTAAGAGACAAAGGGTTGAAGAAGGGGCAGTAAGAGAAGACGGCTGCTGAGAGAAAAGAAGGATGTTGTGGATGAGCAATAGAGGGAACAGATTAGTGTTTTGTGGGTCTCCTTTCTATCTCATGTGTCCACGGCCACAGTGGCCCCCTCCGAACAATCTCACTTAAAGACCAGAACACGGCATAAAATGTGCACCCAATCAAACCTCCACGCAAACCTTTTTCTCTTGGCTGAAAAGAGTTGGAAGGGGGGTATACTGGTAAATTATGGATCATTACAATCTGCAAAAATTACAGTTAATTGCTGCCACCTGCAAGGGGCTTTGACCCACCATGGAATTTTTCCATCATAAAAAAGCCATTTGCCCATACACGTTTTTGCTCCCTCTCTCATAAGCACAAATAAAATGTGCCCATTACATTGGCTTTGACTATATGTATGTTTCCTGGTTATGTGTGTTTTTATGGCTTTAAATAGAAAGCCCTACATCCCTCGTAAAACGGTTGCAATAACCTGGCCTCTCCTGTTCACTCTGCTTTGATTTGCAGCCTAAACGCACTTCCTCAACCCCGTCTTAATGTGTGAACAGAGAGCGTACATGCATGAGGAGGAAAATAGATGATTTTTTTTTTTCTGTTATTGTGAAGGACGAGAGAGAAGGAGATGGGGGGGGGGGGTTGGCTCGAATGTCGTCTTCTCCTCTGAGACACAGCCGCGTCTGTCAGAGGAAAGAAAGCATGGAAGGATCATAGGAGTGAAGGAAGGAGGCAGGGAGAAAGGAAGGGAGCAGAAGAGGGAGAGAAGTGTGGCGTGAAGGGGACATTCCTAATAACAACCCACCACATTTCTGAAGGACACCAGGGCCACAACATAGCACTTCAAAGCTGGTAGTCAATTCATTTTCTTATTTATCGAAAACAGCATGTCTTGTGCTATGCAATCACAAGCCCATCTATGGACATTAGACAAACTGTGCTCATACCACAAGCAGTGACGATAATTGTTATTCCCATCCAGGCAGTGGACACATTGATGGGCATCAACAAACCAGACCAACGCATGCCCAGATTCACAACAACAGCATAGAAGATATCTAAATAAGCCCACTATTGTCCTTAATAGCTGTCCTCAAAGGGATGGAAGGACAGTTTTTCAAAAGAAGAAAAGGCATTCTGACAAGGCGTTTGATGGCCTTGAAGGGTTTTTTTCTACTATAGAAGAGCAGAGAAATGTGCGAGGGAGGAAGGATGATCTTATAAACGAGTCTGTCCTCTAATGGAATAAAAGAGAGCTCCATCTCGCTCTCTCTGTCTGTTTCTCTCCTTCCAGTAACTCTAAGTCTGTGGTGAGTTAGGGCTGGAGAGCAGGAGAGCTGGGGCTAATGCTGGATCTCCAGGTCCCTTTGAAATAGGATCAGCAGAAAGGAGAAACCACACTGACAACCCCTTAGCTGCCATTTCATGGCAAGGGCTGAAAGAGGGGACTTTGGGGGAGAAAAAGACAGAAAGCCTATAGGAGAAGTAAAGAGGGAGAAGGAGAGAGGGAAGGGGATAAGGAGCAGAAAAGTAGAAGAACGATAATCAGAAAAGAGAGAAATATAAAGAACTAAAGAGGCAGAGAACAGAGAAGAGACGTAGAACAGTCAAAAGAAGAGAAAGGGGGGGTTTACAACTCCTTCAAAGCCATTTCAGCACATTGCAACACAAAGCAGGGGAAGGCTATAATGGTGTCTAACAGAAACAGTGAACTGCTATCAGGCAGAGAATATGATCCATGGCTCATGCAAAAAGCACAAGGCCTGACGCAAGGGCAGAAGGGAAATTATGGAGCCTTAAACAGCAGATACGGTCGCCTGTAGCTACTGACGCCATATTCACACCACTGTCCCAGACACAGTGTTGACCAGACAAAGCAACACACACACACACACAAGCAGTCTAGGAGGCTGAGGCATCATGTACACTTTGCTTATGCAGATTGCTCTATTGTTGGTGACCCAACCCCCAAACCCAGTCTCACACACACACACACACTCTCTCTCAACCACCACACACACAGCGCAACCATACCACCCCCTTTCCTTTTCTCCCATCAGCCCAAACACAAACACAAACAACGGACGCCAAGACAACCACGACCTTGACCTGGAGTTGGCAGGTCAATGATATGTTAAGAAAATAAAAAACGGTCATCAGCTTCCTTGCTTCATCTCTTAATAAAACCTATCATCCATCTACCCCCGCCCCTCAAACTTTCTAGCCATACATCCAAAAGTTATACTTGGCTTGACCTCCATTTTTTGTTTTGTCCTTCACCAACCCTGATAGTGGGCTCAGGCCGTCCTGGTGTGACCACGCAGCTCTCACTGATATTGGTCATTTAGCTAATGGAGGAACGAGCTAACAGGATTAGCTCGCAGGCCTTCCAAAAGGAGAAGGAGGAGGAGGAAGGCACAGAGACAAGAGGCACGGGGGACGCAGCATGTCACCGCCATTTCCCAAAGTTATCAGTCGCCTGGGCTCGGGGAGCACTCACACACACCTGAAAAGTGATTATGCTAATAGCAAGTCTTTGCCAATATTCATAAGTGTTTATAGGTGTTGGAGTGAGTGCCTTGGGAAGACGGAGGGTTGTCAATACAGTGCCTCTTAAGAATGCCTCAGCCGTAACTGCCGTTAATGTGATTACTACTCTGTTTATGTCATTAGGGTATTCACAGTCAGGGATTGGACAGGGGTGAAGGGTGAAACAGGAGAGGAGAGGTTGAGGAAGAAGGTGGTGAAGTAAGGGAGGCTCCCATTAGAGCTCTTCCTCAGTGTCCTGCATTTTCTAAATTCACTCTCTTCTGTATGACTTTCAAATGACTTGGCTGATGAAGGCCAGGGTGGAAAAAAATGTTGACATATGAACTATAATCATTCATCAGTGTGAGAGCATCTTTCATACCTGGGTGTTCTTCATGGCCCACAGATGTTTTATCTATCTCTGCATCCGTTTGTATCTGTGAAAATACCTGCTAGAGCAGCTGTCTGGCCTTGACCTTTTTCCTTATTTCTCTAGCTCTCTCTGTTTGTCGGTGTTTCCCTGCCACAGCCACACACCCACCCGTGCTCATACACTCACTTCTTTGTCATGGGCCAGACTCGTTGTGGTGCGCTGAGCCACTGGCCACAGACAAAAGGCTTGTTTGACCAACACTTGTTCCTGAGACAAAGCCGGATGCAGGAAATACGGTTTACTAAACAGAACACCAGCCAGGGAATGGAGCAGGCCTAAATCCCAGCCTTTTACAAGTCTGATGTGGACCGAGCCCTGCAACGCTGGCTGGTGTTGAAGTCACACATTACACAAATGGGAGAAACTAACCACTAACCACTACACACGCTGAAAGAAAGAAAAAGGAATATAGAAAGAGGCAGTGAGAAAAAGAGAATGGAGACCTGAGAGAGAAAAAGAGGGGGAAAGAGAGAGAGGTAGACTGAGAGAAGAAAAGCCTAGCTGGCATGAACAAGCAAGAGGGGGGAGGCAGATCTCCAGATAAAGATGCATGGTGGTCTTTGAGGGCCTGTGCCCAGTATAAAGTAATCTGCTGGCTGTGGCTTTGTCTCCAATCAGACTTTCACACTTCTTACCTTTCCTTTCCCCTTCTCCTTCTCCTGAAAGTTGATAAGAGCAACAGTGGAACTGAGGCGTCTCTCTGAGCAACTAAGAAACCTTTATGGACAGATGGCACCCACACAGGGGCCAATGAATGCATGCACCATACACAATAGACAAGCAATGTGTGTGTGTGTGTGTGTGTGTGTGTGAGGGAGTCTGCATATTTTTCATATGCATGTGCTTTTGCATGTGTGTGAGTGTTTCTTTAATGGCCGTGCATGCTCATTGTTAGTAAGGATGACCGCATGACTGTGTCCATGTATCCGTGCATTTATGTGTGTGTGTGTATGTGGACATTTGTATGTAATACACTTGCCACAATCATTTTAAAATTAGCATCACCCTACGCTGTCTGTTTCCCTGTGTAACCTTACTCCCTTTGATCTTTCCTCGGTTGAACTGTGTTTGAACTGACCATCCACCCACCCATCTATCCGTCCGTCCGTCCATCTCTCTATCCTTCCATCTATCCATTCATTCAGACTAAGCCCAGCTGGGCAGCTTCGTGCTTGGGTGCGGCTCGGTCCGGCAGACCTTATAATAGTCTGGGCCAGCCGTGTCTCTGATGCAGATCATTATTTGCTCTCTGCTTACCAACGACGGTGGGAGGCCGCACGCTGTTGTTTCTCATCCTAGCTCTAATGGTACAGTGAAAAGACCTCTGGGCTTCTAAGCTTAACCAGTCTAATTAAATGGACTATCGCTTATGTAAGCATCCGCAGAGATTATTTATTGAGTTGGGATGCGCTTCACAGGATCAAACTGCCGTCAACAA
Organism: Thunnus albacares; assembly: GCF_914725855.1. NCBI lineage: Eukaryota > Metazoa > Chordata > Actinopteri > Scombriformes > Scombridae > Thunnus > Thunnus albacares. The sequence continues at coordinate 8,699,820 of NC_058108.1, read as the reverse complement.
AAGTCAACGCTCAATGGAGTAGGTATTAAATAAAGGAGTGGAATCAAAGAAACTGCAAACTGCCAATTGTCAGTTTAAGCACACATATCCAGGTACATAAGAAGACTTAATCAAGCAGGAGTATTTTTGGACTCGGGCAATATCCCAGATGGGCAAGAAGTCTCTTAGCACATCAGAGGAGAAATGTGAAGTGTTCTGTCATAGAAAAGATACGCATGTCTCAATAACTCCAGCTTAGGGGAGGAGAATAAAACAAAATAGGCCAATGTGGAATATAACAGAATATAATAATGCATTCAATGGAAAACAATACAATACACAGAATTTGCCTTCTTTTCTTTCAAAATACAGGCTGCAACATTCAGATGAGAGCATATGCTGTCTTTCCTTACAAGCATCATCCCTGTTTGAAGTGCACAGACAAGATAGCCTCCATAAGACATGAGGCCAGCAGCCTGAGCTTCACTATCTCTGCATAGCTCAGCTTATGACAGGCTGGCGTCCCTGCAGAAAGGATGGAGGGGGACCAGGGAGGTCGACTAGCTGCACATTTCTGCATAAATCTCCAGATAGATAGTATCAGGAGAGGAGAAACAGGGGAGGGAGGGAGGCAAGCAGCGGAGGATGATAAGGCCCCCAGGGCAGGGCATTCGACACTGTCAAAACTGTTTTGTCTCCAGCTATTGGACGAGTGGAGCGCGTTATGAGCCTGCATACCATTTGCCAGTACGCGATTCGGCTTCACCGGAGCATACAGGGCCCTGTATCTGACCTCCCCGCTTTCCCCCTCTTCAGTCTTCACCGACATGCAGGGAGATGGACAGAACAGCACAAACACCACATGGAAAAAGACTATGAAGATTTGAAGCGAACACATTTCAGCAGCATTACAAGACAGCAAACAAAAAAGCTGTTAGTCAAGTTAGCTTTACTTGTGAATGTTCTGAGCTACATGAGGCAGAAAACTAACAACTATAACATATATCAAAGCAAACTCAAATGGCAATAAGGAACAGGAATCGCAAAATAAATCCCACAGACAGCAATGAGACTGATGTTTAGCAGGACTTGCTCAAAGACACTTCCTCCGCTCTCATTTCTTGTAAACATTATCGAACTTCTATGGGACACTCTGGACTGTGAAGTGTGATACAAATTTTCACATCCTGTAATGTTTAAGGAACAAGAGCCTTTCCTTCCTTAGAAATGGTCACTCTGCTGCCAACTGCATGAAGTGATCCTATGAAAAGCAAAGACCTTTCCAGATAATGTTGGTGTTACTGTTATTTGTCCACCCTCTGTGCCTTTAGTCCCATACTAAGTTAGTACAAGTAGTGGACTAACTCAATGTTCAATGACTGGCCAAAAGGTGCAGAACTACAGTAAGTGTCACTCGAGATTCACACATGCAGTGTGCACCTAGATTGTCTTGCGCAAACCATGTACACACACCCACACTCAAACAGCCAAAATAAAAACAATCTTTTAAAAAATAAAAAATAAAAAATGAAGTTAGGTGGCACTCATGAGCCCATTGTGTTGAATGAGCGAGGCACTGTTGAAAGAGTGGAGGGTAGTGTGAGAGTGAGCCAGCACGTTAGACACACAAAGACAAGGCAAAGGAGTGAGGCAAAGAGAGAGAGTGAAGAAAAGTTGAAGAGGAAGAGTGGGCAGTGAGGGTTAGAGACTTTGCCTGATCTACAGGCACAGACCTGCAGTCACGGTATCTCTGAGCTCACACACACACACACACACACACACACACACACACACACACACACACACACACTGAATCTGTCTGGACTGAGTAAACACTTCAGCCTGTCTGGAGGATATAGTCATTCCCTCTCCCTCTTGCTCTCTCTCCCTCATGCAGCCTGCATGCTCCTTCGTTACTGCTTCTTCCATCACGCTACTTCCTTAACACGCTCTGATGACAGCACTGAGAGAGGTTAAAGTGCCTCAAAATCCATCCATCAGGCAAGTGTGTACAGGTACTTTTCTCCTACATTTGCCTCAGGTTCCCCATCACTGTAAATAATATTTCTAAAGAAAATGAGACACATAGAAAAGGCAAGGAAACACACAAAGGTGCTCATCATTATCTAAACAGCTGTAGGACGCCACTGAAGGGGTTTGAGGGACTATGTGGAAGGTTTGCCACACACATACCACATTGTCATGTCCTGGTCCTGAAGCGGAAGTAGGGAACTGTTAGAAAACACAAAGTTACCACTAATGTTGACCCCAGTTGTTTGTTCCTGAACACGCTTGCAGTGGCCCCAGAAGCTCTCAAGCATGGGCCATCATTTAGATACCACTGAACAAGGGCTGTTTTAAACATGCAGTTATTTTTCACCCTGTCCTACCACCTCAGGGTGAGAGGACCAGGGCATGTGAGCTCGGGCCAACCATAGCAGCTCGTTATGCATACGAGCCTCAAGGCATTGTGGAGGGACATGGCACTTTAAAACAAGAGGGCCAGTGTGTTGGAGTGTCCCGTGGCCCGGAGCTGTGGAGGCTGAGGGTTTAACACGCGTCCCATCTGGTGTGTGTGACTGTGCACACGGTGGTCGAGTGGTTAAGGAAGTATCAATAGCTGGACTCTTTAGATTGAGGGGTATCTCAGGGTCAGAAGTAGCTCGCAAATCCATTTTCTTTACAAATAGAAAAGTGGGAAGTCAAGAGAGATATGCTTGTACATTTGGTGACCGCATAACTGAAGTTTGGACTTTGGATGACAAGTGACTCTATCACAAGTTCAGTGTATTTTTTAAAAGTTAAATTCACTGCATGTCATAATGGAATAGCAGTGAGACCTCAGTGCCCCAACCCACCACCATCCATTCATCCAACCAACCCTTTTCCATTCCATTATTAATTAATCGGGGAGAAAACAGTGTCGGGCCACTTCTCAACCCATACGCTTTCCAAATCCTGATTAAAATTGCAAAATGGCCTCCTGTTCAGCCCTAATTCAACCCCTTCAAGACATTCTGACAGAAGCAGGAAGAGACTTGGCAGAATGTGGAAGTGGTCACATATCCAAAGTGACCTACAAATGTTTCCTTCAGTACTCCTCTGCTCAATGCTAGAACTGACACTAATACTGGTATGACTAGCCTAGAGGCTTGATACCAAACAGTGCCACGCCTTAACTGTGTGTGCTGTTGTCCCAAACACATTTTTAGCAAACTAATTGAATTCTGTCAAATGAGTTTGTACTGTACAAGCCAGTGAAAGGACCATTTGGTTAGAACCGGGTGAAGGCAGCAAGTTAATACCTACATGTAACGTTTACCATCAATAACATTCTGTAAGATGGATGGGCCATATGCTTGGCAATGGCAGGCCACGCTCCACACAATTCTTCATCTCCAAGGCTCGCCGTACCAGATTCCTGCTTACTAATTGAAGACATGTGGTATGATCAGCCTCTATAGTAATGCAAGAGAGGCGAGTAAAATGGTGGACAACAGGACCTAGTGCAGCCAAGAAAATTAACATCGGAAGCCTTTTGCTCTGTGTTTAACAGCAGGCAAATTCTGCATTTATATCAGTGATACGTTTAACATTGTGGCACTGTAAGTACATATAAAAAATCACTTGTGATCATTTTTAACACAGCTAACTGTGTCTTTTCAGTTACATCCTGTGCACACCCACACCATCACTGTTAAAAATACAGCATGTGGACCCTTCCGCTTATTCTCCCTAGAGGTGTGTCAGGAACATGCATAGGTCCAAGCAGTAGCGAGCGTGATATTAATTAAGGTAGCCAACCTGTAGGTTCCTTTGTGCCCAGCTGTAGAGCATAAATCAGGCTTTTAACGAGGCTAAGGCCCTAAGATCTCAAACCGTGCTGGAATGCTACCTGCACAGCCATGCCAAAAATCTGTCTGGGTCTAGGGCTCCTATAGATCACTATGTTTATAAGGGGGGCTATAGCGACCTACCCTGGGGAAGAGAGGAGGGTGTGCTGAGCAGAGGAGCAAAAAAAAGGAGGGTGGCAAAAGGGGGGCAAGAGCTATTTCTATTGGGTCATCAGGTTTAAGTAAACGTGTGTTGTTGGTGTGGAAGTGGGAAAGTATGCATGTGTGTTGCATGCATGTATACAGTATGTGCTGCACCACAACTTATTCTCCTCTGTTTTAATGAGAAAAAATAATAAGATAGATAGAGTTTGGAGGAGATAAAGACTGAAGACAGAGAAGGAGGACAGCAGTAACAAGTAGAAACCTCTCCAGTGGGTCAGCTACAGAAATTATCAGCAAAAAAGCAACAATAAATTCCTTTTCTCTCACTCATGACATAGTTAATACATGTCATAGAGAAAGCTTTAGACCTCGGAAAGAGTTGATGAGCAGGATATTTGAAGAAAGCCTGTGTGCCTTTGGTGACAGAAGGATTTATTCACAGACAGCTGCAGGACAGGACACACGCATGTACAGACTGACTGGCTGGCTGACTGTTTGACTGGTTGAGTCCATCTAAAAGCCATAGTTTCTGCACAGAAAGGGTCCGTGAACTCAGACATTCCACAACAGGCAGTGGCAAGACACGCTTACACACACACGACAAGTAGAGCCGATGCATGGGCATGATACAAGCACACACACATTTACACTCATAAGAACATACTTCGTAGCCACACAGAGAGGTCAGAACTGAAGCAATGTGTTGAACTGCACTGTAGTTTCATTTGCATTAAATAGTACAGCAGTACTTTACAATACTATGACTGCGCTCCCGGACAGCTTACCAGGTAACAAACCGTAGGCCTATATAAATAAGTCAGTGTGGAAGTGTGGAAATTTGGATTAATGGCTGATCAGGGGATGGGTAAAGCCGGTTTCTCAGACTGCACTCTGCAGCACCACCTGAGATTTATGGACCAGATGTTTGTGCCATTGCTTCTCTGACGGACTATAAAACTTCATTTACAGAAGGCAACAGTCTCAATGTAAAGCGTCACCAACCAGCTGAAATTTCGCTGCGTCTATGCAAATTTCAAATCATTTAAATATGTAATTCACAAACGGCTTTCATTATTGGGAATTCTTGTGCAACCCTGCAGTTTCTCTCTCTCTTTCCCTCCCTCTTTTTCTTTCTCTCTCTTTCTCTCTCTCTCTCTCACAGGAATGTAACTCAACTCCCTGCCAACATGAACTCAGGTTCTCAAGATCCACCCTGTCATTTTGAGAGGGGTAGACAACCCCTGACTGATGCAGGGGTCACTGGGGCATTGACCCCAGTGGACTGCTTGTATTGCATTCCGAGAAATGAACTTTGTAGGTTTGCATAAGGTCTAACTGTAAAGATCATATGTGCTCATTCCATACATGTCCAGCTGATATGGCGTGGGCCTACAGAAAATCCGGGGAGGGGAAAGTGCCTGAGATCGCTTTCTGGACGACCCGATGGCTATCTTGTTTACCTTTGACACTGCCGTGAAGAGAAATATAAAGACATAAAAATATATGTTTGCTTTTAAAACACATGGCCTTTATTGCTCTCGTCCAGTTTCATCACCTTTGCAGTGCACAGAGGGGTAGCTGATGAAAAGAGGAGTTAAAAGCAGTGAAAGAACAAGAATATTATCTGAAGAGGAAGGGGTGTAGTTGAAGGGTGTCAAGAATGGCGTAAAAGCTGTGGAGAGGAGGAGAAGAGAAAAACAAAAGAGTGGTGGACAACTTTACACTGCAGCACCCCATTCTAGATTACATTAGTGGCAGCTGCTTCCTTTGTGTGGTTTTATGGCCTGGCCCCAAGAAAAAGCTGCTAAAATTTCATTTAATCTGGTGCAGAAACTCAAGTGTCTGTCAGCCACTCAAACAAGGGGGCCTAAAAGCACCATGCTCTCAGATAACTGAGGCAAAATAACGCTAATAATATCTCTCTCCATGGCCATACAGGCAGACATTTTGTGTAACCAAAGAGGGCTTGCCTGTGCCGCCGGTGCATGGGAAACTGGCCCACTCTGCAGTCCAGGGGCAGGCCCTTAATGGCGGGTGAGAGAGCCAGACAACGTCCCCCTTCTTCCCTCTTTCTCTCCCCCTTTATCTCCACCTCCTGTTCATCCTTCCAAGTCATTAGCTTATGTTAATCGCTAAAACTACCAAGAGTGACCCCCAATTTCATTTAGTATGCCACTATACTTAACACCAGATGATGACACAGCTGCTACAACTGATTTATTAAGATAAAATAATTGTATGACTGAGCCTATATTTTGTGCTAATTTGTATTACTTGTCCATATCCTCAGACTTTGACACGTATAGTGTCTGATGAGATAAAAATTCAATCCTCATACATTTTTCCAATCGTCAGACAACTGCACTATGTTTAAATATGCTTTATAAGTTAACTCTGCAAATTCTGGACAAATTACTTTAACCAGCAACTTGACAACAAAATGAGCCAAAAAGTGAAAATGCTAGCATTATCCTATAAAAACAAATGCTATATGTCAACTGCTTACTCAACATCCTTCTCCTAAAGACCCAGATACCCAAAAGTAAACACAAAAAAGCCCCACAACATTTTGCTGGCTGTGTTAGCCTGACATAGGGATGGAGTTTTGACAGCAGTGGTAACTGACAGAAAGCAGCAGTACAGGCAGCGGTTAAGGGCAGCTTCCTTCCTGGGCTTTGGGTTTACAAAGAGACATGTCCACATATGTCCACATACATGGAGATGGGACTACTTTGGCAAGTGATGCCAATGCTGTAGCTTAAGGCAAGAGGAAGAGGAGGAAGAGACGCAAGGGGCCCCTTTCCTTCGACTACTAAGATAATATGATGGCAGGATTGGATGGGGGAGGAAGGGGTAACTGAGAAGAGTCAGGAAAAGGCCAAAGCACCAAGCAGAGATAGAGAGACAGAGGAAGTTATAACACCCCGTCCGGACCAGATCTGCTCTCCTTCAGTTCACATGGAGCACATCCCAGATAACAAAAGTAAGCTAGCGATTCTATATCCCACAGGAGCAGGTCTCACTTGCACACAGCTCATCCTCTCAGGTTTGGCTTAGGCTTAAGAGACTGACACTTCTATGTGAGGATAATAACAATGAAGTATGACCACCACATAAATGGAAGCAGTCAACAACTTTTCTCCTAGTCGAGTAAGATGGGCAGGTTTTTCTCTTCACACGTCATTTACACAGTTCTAAGAATTATTGTAATTCTAATGCATTTTTGCTTCTTATTGACCGAGTTGAGTTAGTGGCGTCTGTGCAGAGCAAAAGTGCTGAGAGGTGATGGGACCTTAGAGTTTGACTGTATAATATTGGTGCTTACATGAGAATCACTGGTAACTCTGCGGCTAAGAAAAATTGAATGACGTCAACTAACTTTAAAAGAATAGTTCGTTTTGGTAAACACACTTTTTCGCTCTCTTGCTTAGTCTGTGTTAGATGGTAAATATGAAGTTATGGCCAGCAGTCAGTTAGCTTAGCTTAGCATAAAAACTGGTAACGGGGAAACAGCTAGCCTGGCTCTGTCTAAAAGTTGTCCACATTGTATATCATTTGTTTAATCCAGTCAAAAACCAAAGACTTAAACCGACACATTGGAGCAGTTATGTAGTGGACTACATTTTGGCCAGGCGCAGTGACTTCCTGGAGTCTCCACTGGTTGCCTGGCAGCCTCACAGAGACAACAGTACCTTCTTTTAAATCTTTATGCTAAGCTAAGAGAAACTAGCTGCTGGCCGTAGCTTCATATTTGAAGCACAGACATTAGAGTTGTATCAATCTTTTCATTTAACTCACAGCAAGAAAGAAAATAAGTTTATTTTTCACAATGTCAAAACTTTTCCTTTATTCTTGTGCTTCTGGTCAGTTCTTTTAAAGTAACAAAAATAGAGAGCAGCGTGCAGAAAATTTGAGCCGATTTTAACTTGAATTGCTCAGAGGAGGTTATACAAAAGAGCACTTTGAATCTGTTGAGAACAACTTAATAAACATGCTGGCTAGGGGGAAAAATTCTAATGGACATAAAGTCTTACCTTTTCCATGTAGAACAGTGTTTACAAAAGCAACTAACTGAAGAAAAAAAAAAGGAGAAAAAGAAACATTCAAAGGAAAAGCAAGACAGAGACACAAATGAGTGCTAATGAAGGCATAGCAAGCTGGGGAGAGGGGGGCGGAAGAGATGGGCGAGGGCAAATTAACCTTTTTAATTGGAGAGTGGTAGCCCTCTTTGGACCCTGCAGTTGAATCCAGAGTGCTGACAGATGATGAGAGGGAAATGGCAGGCCTATTACAGGCAATCTGGCCCTGCAACTTGGCAGACCACAGCAGTACCAGAGCCTGGGGAGAACAGGGCATGTCCAGCATGGAAAGCACTCCCTGCCAGACCGCTCATTGGCAGAGAAGGGCTTGCCTCAATAAAGGTATAAATAGAGAATGGTTATCTTGGCACTTTGAACTATAGGGTAAAGGGTTGTCATAAGGGAGTCTGGTTTCTTGTCTGATAACAAAATACTACCTGGTCAAGAAAAAGGAGAAGGGCTTTGCTTTAATGAAAGACAGAGAGAACCAGTCTGACAGGTATGAGAGAGGAGAACGGCCAGAGAGGGAGGTGTGGAGGTGAAGAAACGCACACACAATTCACACACTATTTGGGTCCACATGAATTTGTACTCATGCACTTGCACACACCCATTTTCAAACCCAGTACATCTGCCCGGTGTTCACCAAGGAGCCAGATGCAAGAGAAAGACATCAGAGAGGATAACTTCCTGTCTGTCTGTGTGTCTGGATGCGAGAGCCATGTTTATGTCTGGGGATACAAGGAAAACAAACATCAAGGTCAGAGAAGCTGGAGTCTGTCCAAGCGATAGATAGCCCCTTCTTAACAGGGCTGCAGGCCTGTTTTAACATATGGCCCCAGGAGGACACCAAGATTTAGACAGAACCCTAAGGCAGGATTTCTTATTGAATATCAGGACCCTTAAAATCTCACAGCTATTTCCCAAGATGAGGACTTTTCACCACACATCTGAGAGACGAGCACAATTGACATCAGTAAAAGATCTGATCTGAAATACCACCTCCTGAAAATCTGTCTTCGCACATACATATCTCCAAACCCATTTCATGCCATGTTCTCTCCACTTAACGACAAACGTCTCATTTATTGTGTCACTGTCCAGCAGGCAGTTGGTGTAAACATAATCTTGACGCCTGGTCTTTAATGCTGACCCCATTAGCCAGACATACATGGACATCTCTAGGTCATCACCACTAAGACAAAGAATCACCAGTCCCTACCTCTGTTCTTCTCATACTCCCCTTCCCCCCTTTGTCTCTCTGTCAGTCCAGCTCTCAATCCACACCTTCTCCTTTGCTGTCTTTCTCTGCCTTTGTCCGTCTGTCTTGCATTATGTATTATAATGCATCTAGAACAAGGCACAGGCAACTTAGCAGACCACATTGGGTCGCTTTTAGTCACATTATGCAAACCCATCCAAGGAATGCTACATGGAAGTGTGTAAGTCCACAAAGTCCCACACTCTTCACATAAACGCCCATGTGCATGCACACACACACACACACACACACACACACACTCTCTCACTGTCAGCATCAGTGTCCTCTCTCTGCACCTCATGCTCACACACTCTCACTTGTAAATTTCTCCCTCACTCTCTCCGTCTTTGTATCTGTCTCTGTCCATAAACACGCACACACATACACACCAGACACATGGCCGAAGAGAGCAGACTACCATCTGGGAGTAGTGGCCGGCTTTGTCTGGGGGGGTGAAAGCGCCAACACGACCCCCCTTCAACACACACACACACACACACACATAAACCATACACACAACCCTTGCAACGGCCCCCGTCGCCCTCCCTATCCAACTGCTCTAAGTGTGAGAGCTCTTCTCATACAATCTGCGCATATACATATGCAAATTTGCAGGGGGGCATTATAAAAACAGCTATCATCACACACACACACACACACATACACACACACACACACACACCACACACACACACACACACAAGATATTTAGTTGGCTTCAGTGCCAAGAGTTTTGGAAAAGAAAACATGTTTCTGAGAAATAGAGCAAGAGCTGGAAGGCTGGAAGAAAAGAGCAAAGAAGAGGGAAGATGAAAAGAAGAACCTTCTTTATAAATAACAAATTAATGTGAGCATGTGTGAAATACATGCAAATGGGATTGCATGCATTTACATGGACACACACATAAACACATGCACACACAGACACGTAAACATACATTATCCATGTTTGCCCTGCAGCACGCATGTGATGAATTTATACATAAAAACTCACTCAAATCAGTCAGTGGCGACTCTTGACATGAGATGTATCACAACCGTCCTTAGATTTAACATCACATGTAGGCAGGAAGTCCTCACAGACAATCACCATGACGCACCGGACTTCAATACCTTAGTTTGGGGGATGTAAAAATGCTTTTACGTTTTTTTCATTTGATAATTATGCAAAATTGCTTAATACATCAGTGTTAAATAAAGAACTTTCCCCAAATAAGACAATCTAAAGTTAGGAACGCTTCCTGAAAAAGCATTTACTGCCGAGTTTTGATGCTTGACACTTTTAGATAATCATACTTTGATTCATGACCAAATTCAAAGAAAATTAATGAATTGAAGATATTTGATACGAGTTGAATCAGCTTCTACGCAGCTGCACTTGAACTTGAAGTCTTTTGTCTAGTGTCCATTAGTCATAATCAAAGACCACAAGGCCCTGAGCAAGGACAGAAAAAGACAAGAGCAAGGCAGAGAAAAAGACAGAAAAAGAGAAAGACAGACACCTGCAGCACCTGTCTGCTGAAAAGCGACACCTAATCCACTCCTATTCTTACGTAAACCACCTCATCATAGCTCCACACACAAAGTTTCACACTTTTCAACAAATCACTTTTCTCACCTCGGCGTTGCATTTAAGCGTCACAATTTCCTGCTAAAATCTGGGATTTTTATTTGATGTTTTAACTGTATGCGTCCACAACTGTCAGCATTAAAATCAATCAACAATGCAGTTCAGTCAAGACGACAGACAAGGAAAAGTGAATGCAAATTAAGAAATGCTACAGTCCTACGGAGATAAACTCTTGGTCCCTCGAATTCCTTAGATGTTCATGATGTGACAGAGCTTTCAGATCTGCCATCTCGAGGCAGGGTTTGTGTAAGAGCTGAAAGCATTTGAAGTGGAATAGTGAACAGCCTGCTCTCAAAACTCAAGGGACACATCCGAGTCGTAATTAGGAGAGGAGCTGCGTCTATATTTTATGGCATACACAGAGACAAACACATTCATAGACATGATTTCCATTACTGCCACATGTATTCATATATATATATATATGGATCCATGGATATATTCATGCATGTGAAGCTGACACACATAGAAGGTTTCTCGCCGACGCAGCACAACAGTCCATTATGTACATCTTCCATATCAAATTCTCCCCTCAGTTTTTACCGCTCTCATGTTTGCTGTAATGTTTTCAGTACACAATAGCAGCAGCGGTGTTAAGCTCATGTTGCCCCATCAAGAGGAAAGCACCAACAACAACCAAACACTTTTCCCTCCTCTTCCCACCCTGTTTACGACCGGATCCATTCGTCTCTCACTTTGTTCCCACGCTCCCTCGCTTCTTTTTTCTCTCCTCTGCATTGTCCTGTGCCCTCAGGTTAGAGGTTCTCTCTGTTTCCTCCTCTAAGCCTGAAAAACAGAAGAGGACGAGAGGAGAGAGCAGAGAGAGAGGAGGGCCAGGCAACCAGGCCTGTCCGTCTGCCTCCTTCGGCCTGGCTGGCTAACCGGTCTGAACTGGTTCTGACATAGGTGAACCAGAGACGTGTCCTTTTTCGCCTCTGGACAAAAAGGAACCACGGTGGCATTCCATCCACAGTCAGCAGGTACCAGGGAAGTGTACGTGTGTGTGTGAGCGAGTGCGTGTGTGTGTGTGTGTGCGCCTGTCTCCCAAGACCTTTGAGGCCTGGACCATTGCCAAGTTCATCTGTTAATGGACAGCTACTAGGAGAGCTGCCCCATCCCCCTCTTTCCCTCCTCTCTGTCTCTCCAGCAGCCATGCCTGCTCACGACCCCCCCTTAACCTCCCCAACCCCCAGCCAGGCCTGCCCAGATACAGGCCCTCACTCTCCCTCTCACTCCTCCTCCACTCCCTTTCTCTCCCATCCCCTGACAGCTATATCATTCCCTTTCTCCCTCTCCTCCTCCTCCTCCTCCTCCTCCTCACTGCCCCCCAAACACTCTGTGCTTCTCCTATTCAAGATAAACAGAGTGCTTCAAGTTCAGGGGACACCCTGGGACCCTTTAACAAAGCCATCTATCATGCTGTCTGCCTGAGACTCCTTTGGCCATACCGGGCTCTGCTGCTGCTGCTGCTGCTGCTGCTGCTGCTGCTGCTATGTCTCTCTCTCAATCTGTATGTGTGTGTGAGCGTGAACACACACTGGCTGGATGCAGACCAGCCAGCTAGCCCGCTAACATTGGCTAACTACTTGTTCTAGCTGATCCCGAGCTGGACAATTACCCCATTGTGTTTCTGGCCCCTCCTGGCCCCTCCAAGACCAGAGCAAAGACAGGCCCCCCACCCCACCCCTTTTGCCAGTGCACCCCCTCTCCTGTTAAAACGAGACAAACTCACGGCACGAAGGCACGCCATGGAGCGAAGAACAGCACGCACACGTAGATGCACTTTCTCTCCACACCTCAGAGACTGACTCCACTGACCCCTCTACGATTCCCCTGAAGTCAAACTGTGGGACGATTAACCAAACTGTCAACAGCTTAATAGTCTGGGAATAAGAGACTGACAGTAGACCTAGGAGCTGTGTATAAACACTATGGAGATTATGAATGGTACACGTGAGAGAGAGAGAAAGAAGAAAGAAGAGAAAAGGCCTGTTCACACAAGGATCCTGCAAAATCTATGAGTTCAATGGTCTAGACAGCATTTTCCATCTTTCAAACACAGGGCTGCTATATGGAAATATTCTGTGGCAGGTCTTTCCCCACATGATGTGGTATTCCATCCATTAGTTTTCTGCTAATTAGGGATGGCCGATGTTCAGATTAAACTTTATGGTCAGTCTGGAGGCTGTAGTTTGTGGTGTTGCTGAACTGTAATGTGTTAGAGAGGTGTTTCTGATAATTTGTCCACCCCATTTATATATCAGTGAGTGTAGACTAAATGTAACATGTAATTTACAGGTAAATAACTTCAATCATTACTGTAGTCTTACATGGAAAAACAACTCCAGCTCCTGTTCCCACATAACTCTGACGAGGACTACTGCCGGAATATTCACAAGTTAAAGTGTATGTAGTCAAAGGGCCAAAGAGAGAGTTTTTCCTGGCTAATAATTGTGACAAGAGCTGGCTAATCACCTCTTGACACCACAAGTTCACTCCAGGCATGGGAGAGGGACTAGCAGTCACGTCATGGTCACGCAAACACATTTTCTTTCTCTTGTTCTACCTCTTTCACTCCCTCTCTTCCTACTCTTGCTCCTAGTCCTTACAGCTCTTTGCCACAGCGGCAGCCCCAAAAGCCCAGCAGCTGCTGTCCTCTGCAGCCTTCGAGAGAGGGGGACCGGCCTGCCGGTTTTAGAGCGCTAAATTATCCATTAGATGTTATCAAGTTGTAGCAGGGCGATGCCATTCTGCTAGGAGCCATCAATCTTTCATAAGTCCCAGGCACGGTGTGCATTGGGATGCACTACCAGAACCTCCCTACCACTCCCAGTACACCACTAACCCCATCCAACTCGCTGGATTGCACGCAAACGCGGACATGTACACACAGTCAGGTGGACATCCACACACACAGTCAACAAATACACATGCTGACATAAATGCAGCCAGGTACACGCTCTTGCACTCAAGCTCTGCAGAAACAAGCTAGACGGAGCTTGTTTAAGGAACATCCAGTTCTACAATTCTTTGCCTTGTGTCTTTTATCCCTGTTTCCTCCCTGAACAAAGCAAACATTTTGGGCCAAGCATCAAAATTTACACTGCCTAAACCGTGTTTCACTACCTCTCAAACTAGCTTCCTCTGCACGCTCTCTCTTTTTTTCTCTCCTCCTCATCTCTCCCTCCCTCTCTCTGCTTCTTGCCGTGGCCTGGCAGGCAGGCAGGGCAGACATGTTCAGAATGCGCTCCGGTAATGGGCTAATCAAAAATGCAAAACAATTGGCAATTACCGCGCGGGGCCCTAATGGTCATTAGAATTTACAACAAGGTAATGAACTGAGAGTCAGCTCAGACCATGCATATTCATAAAGCAATCAGGCCTTTGAAGATTAAAGAAGCGCTTCAAATTTAAATGAGGGCGCCAGCATGTTATCAGTGAGATTCAGCCTGCAAAAGTAAAGGGTGCCTGGGACAGGAGTGTGCATTTATGAGCGTGTGTATGTGTGTGTGTCTGTGTGCGATGAAGGTTGGGGGTCAGTTTGGTGTGGAGAATGGAGTGGAGGTGGAAGTATGTGTGTGTGTGTGCGCATCCATGCATTAGTGGTCATAGAGTGTGTGTGTGTGTGTGTTGGACTCACTGGTGTGCCAGCTCGTGCCTGCAAGCTTTTGTGCATGAACAAAAGCAAACTACTGTACACCACCATATAGCCTAAAGTGATTCTAATAACCAAATTAACACTCTCTTAAAAATGAATGAAGGCCCTATCTTCTGATCATCATTTAAAAGTCGTGGGATTTGAATCTAAGATCAAATGTACAGTTAACTTGAGCTATTAGGAGGCAATGAGCTTTTGAACACAATACCCCCTGAGGAATACAGCAACCTATTAGTATACATTTACGAAATGGTGCAGCGGCAGACATGGTTTGCATGCACATGTACATGCTAAAGCACTCTAAGACTCTCTCTCTCACACACACACACACACACACAAACAGTGGGCTGTGAGTTTTCACAAGTGTAACGTCACAGACAGGGGGCCTCTCTGTCCTGTATCTCTCTGGTGCAGATAAGACTGGCGAGACACAGCTGTAGATGACCACCCACCCACATACAAAAGGTACAAATAGACTCACACACACACATGTATACATTATCACACACACCCACAAACACACACGGTCAGACAGACCAAGCCCAGTGCTGGGACTTGCAGCAAGACAGATAGTGGAGGAAGAAACACTAGAGAGACAGATAGTGGACAGGATCAGTGGGTTCAGACTAACATGACGCCCTCGTCACTGTGGCTCTCCCATGGCCTCAGCATTATCGTCATGGATGTGAGAAAGACAAAGCAATAGTCCTGTAGCTCCACAGCCTTAAACCCTACAGTCACAATATGAACAGCAGAGGTTGAGCTGACATGCTAAGTAGTGATACAGGATGTGATAATGCAATGCAGACTCTCAGAGACTTAAAATAATTTTCTGGATCAGTATCAGTCAGTGACCTAAATGACCTTTTTATTTACAATGAAAATTATCTTGTCAAAATCTCTGTTCCCATCATAACCCCAAAACTAACCTGCCTACTTCCTAAAATACCGCCTCTCTCCTTCTCGCTCTCATCTGCCACTTCCTGAGCTACAGCTGTATCAAAGACACTTTTTCTTCTCTGTTTCTGTTCTGTCTAAAAATAAAGTCATTAACCTGCAGGTGGTGAAGCCGGCGGCTGGCATGACAGGCCCTGACGCTGTCAAATGACCCCTGACCCTGAGATGTGACTGCCTGCCACGCTATTGACAGGACAGCGGCAGGACACGCTTATTTCTGAGGATACTTTTTCATTCCGCGTGACGTGGCTGTGGACAAACAAGGTTGTTTCTGTCGTATAGCTTCGTTTGACAGTAGGTAGAGGGGATAGAGAGGGAGGCTGTGTGTGTATGTGTGCGTGTGTGTTTGTGTTCATGTGTGTGTATGTGTGTGTGTGTGTCTTCTGGCTCGCTCTGCAGCCAAATCTGGGAGAGTGAGAATGAGCTCTAGAGTGGATGTTGGAAGCCTTTAAGAGGTGCAGACACGCTAATGTAGCCAAAACTTTGAGTTTCCAGTCCCTTGAGACAAACTACTGGAGCGATGCGTGGAGAGAGAGAGTGAGTGAGAGAGGGAGAGAAAGAGATAGAGAGACACAGAGGAAAGGAGAGGAGAGAGAGAGAGGGAGGGAGGGAGGGGGCTGAAATAAGGATCATATGTTTCTGACAGATCTCATCAACTCACAACACATCATGGGGCCTCTGCCACAACACATTTATTACAGACAAAACACAGGTTCTCAGGAGGGGGTTTACACTGTACATGTGTGTGTGACAGTGTGTGTGAGTGTGTGTGCGTGCATCTGTAAAGGGGTGGCGGGGGGGGGGGGGGCACACTGTTATGTTCATAAAACAGGTGTGTGTCTGTGTACATTTGTGGGTGGGTGCATGCGTTTGTGTGTGCCTCTTTTTGTGTGCATGTTTGTATTTGTGTGTGTCTGTGTGTGTGCATGCATACTTCAACTAGCCTCCACCTGAATGGCCTGAGGCTGTGGTACCAGGGTTGTTAGAAGACAAACAGAGACACAGGAAGCCCAAGCCAGGAGCCCCGAGGACAGCACACACACACACACACACACACTCTACTGCATACCTAACCTTATGTACACACACTCCCGCTGTCTGTCACACACGTACCCACCACCTCACCATAAGTTCTGCTTCCTGAACCCACAAAACATCACTTTAACACACATATACACCTCCTCTACCTCCCTCTTACACACACACACACACGTTTAGGCCCAGCCCGTCCCTCAGGGCCAGCGCTCTGTGCCAAGTCTGGCCTGGCATGGTCCACAGAGGGGTGTCCTCAGGCGAGGCTTGCCAAGTCAAAGACCCTTTCATGTTCAGCCTGCACGCCCAGGGTAGTAAAGCTTTAACAAACAGCCCGACACATACACACACACACACACACACACACACACTCTGTCTCACACACAGAAAGCTATAAACAGTTTAAGTGGTCAAAACCACACTCATACACACACGTGCACACATATGCACATACATTAGCTTAACGCCGTGTCCGCACTCGAGATGTAAACATCCACTACACTTCAGCACTTGAATGCAGCCAGAGCCACTAGCACTCAATCCAACAACAAAGGCTGACGAATCTCCACTGACAACATTTGTGGGTGTTTAGAGCTTGGCTTCGGAATACAAAAATGTCCTCTATGAAAAATTCATCCTAAAAACCATTCCCGTTCACCTTCATTAAAACTTAGTGGAGCCCACAGCCAAAAATAGGACCAATTTTATCAGAGCCCAGGGCAACTGTAGGATCAAATTAGAGTCCGTTTTTTCAGACAATGGAGTGTGTATGTTGAAAATATTAGCTGGTGTCCGATAATTATAATGGCATGCATCTGTGCCTTTTCAGTATCAATTAAAGTGATCACCGAAACAAAGGCACACACCGCATGTGAACTTTCAAAGCGACCCATATGCACGCGCGCGTACACACACATTGACCACAGGAAAAAGATATCACTACCAAGGAGCCTCTCGCCCCCCACCACTCACACACTCTCCAGGCACTGCCCAGCCCCCCAGTTCTGCCTGACAGATACCCAGTGTGTATATGTGTATGCTTATGAGGGAGGAAGGGAGGGAGTGGGGGGGGGGGGGGGGGGGGGGGGGGCTGGTGGTTTGGAGAAAGGTGGCACGGTGCCAATACAGAGCCTGCTAAATACCTTTGTCTCCACAACACACAGGGACAAACAGGACAGGCAAGCTGCTGCAGGAAGACACACTACAGCCTCAAGAAATACCGCTCCGTTGTTTGAATGTTTTCCTCCTCATAGAGAAAAAGGGGAAAGGTGGCTGCCGTAATTAACTCAGTATCGATTCAGAGTCCAGGTTACAATGGAGGCAGAGCGCTGGAAAGAGGCAGAAGTGTGAGATGGTGGTCGATTTGAGCGGCTACAATGGCCTCATTAACACACATGGCTACGCTGGTGAGAATGCAAGAGGTGCTAATGCTGGGATGGATAAATACAGGCTATAGTAATGTAGCAATATGAGCATAAGAATGTGACACCACACTCATGAAATGTTTTGAAGAGAAACGATATGTAAAAATACTAATTATGGTATATAGGACATGATAAAGCCTGTATACAGTTGTGTGGTTACGCATCCTAAATCATAACAATGAAAAGCATCTTACTCCAATTACTCAGTGTAGAAAGACCAAGCAATCCTTCATCACACTGATAACAGTCGCATTTAGTTCATGGAATAATGAATGTGAATGTAAATAAAAAACATGAATCTACATCACTAGTCTGCCTGTTTAATAGTGATCATATCTTGTGAAATAAATCCACTTTTACACTACACTGCAGCCACATAGTTTGTGTGAGAAACCGTCATCTGCTCTTTTTCTGGGCCATCCATAATCTGGAGACAAGCTAGGTTGTCCCTATGCATATCTTAAATTGTTTATCATGCAAATGATGGCACGCAGGCTGCTCTGCCCTCTCCTAACGGCCCTGGGCTCCAGACTGCAGACCCCAGCCCCAGCTGCAGCCATGAGACTCCCAGACGGCCTCAGCTGTCCCATAGACGGTGACAGAGAGGCACAGCTTCATCTCCAGCTCTCGGTGTATTACAGACAACAACACTCCCCCCCCTCTCTCGCTGCCCCCCCACCTCCAAGTTCAACCATCCTGGGCGTCAGCTCCCTTACGTCCAGCAGCTTCTTTCCTAAACCTAGCGCCAGCCGCTGCCTGTATAAGCTGCTATGCATCAGCATCAAATGACATTTCAAGAGACGGGTGGGGAGTGGAGGGGTCACATTCATTTGAGTGTATGCAGGGCGGCAGGATACAGTAAATCTATAAGAGTGTAACATGTAATACACTCTCCTAGAATAAACTGGACATGAATCCAGTGTGGCAGAGATATAGTGTGTAGGGACAGTATGCATTGAGATGCCTCATACCCATGTCAGCCTCTAACTGAGCGGGGTGAGAGAACATGGCAGCTAGCATATGGGGTATGGGGTGGCGCGCTGGCACTGCCAGTCTGGATCCATCAATCTTGGATACCGAAAACAGAGGTTTGGGGAGCGCTGGCTTTTACACACATGTGACTGATGTGTGGTCTATTTTGCACAGTGGCTGCAAAAATCTCTTGTTATCTGCTATCCTACTATCATAGAGTCATGTTTTCTTTCTCACCTCACACAGAGAGGTTTTAAACCCGTGGAAATGTTAGGGCAGGATTATAACACGATCAGAGGAGGTGTCACATTAAGATGCAGCCTCACTCCACGTACAACCAAATTAATTTATTTATTTTAAGCTATGCAAAGTCTCTGTTCCACAATGTCCAGAGACATAAGGCCTATAAATAAAGCTCCGCTCACAATGCTAGTGACCTTATGATATCATGTGAACTCCACTGCATGATGATCTAAATGAGCAAAGAAAAGCATGTTCGAACAGCTGACAAGGCCAAGAGGCATGTCGGATTTGTATGTGTGTGCGGATGTGTGTGTACATGCCCGTGTGCGTGTGTGTGTGTGCTCATACAGAGGGCAGATGTTTAACAAACTGCACACTAATGAACAGTGGTCATTCAGTATGACAGAGGGCTAACTAGCTAACAACAGATAACAGTAGTGCCTTTAAAATGCCATCTGCAAAGCTGCAGCGCTGACTAATACAGTACAGTAGTGCACATTGTTGAGCGCTTCTCTCCATGCATTTAGACTGAATTGGCTTCAAATTAAATCACAACTGCCCAGACAATCAGCCCAATCTGGCACATGATATTGGATCTGTGAAAGGAAATGAATAAACATTCAAATAGGTTATGCTGGTCGAAATCAAACCCCACTCTGTAAAACCAGTCATAAGGGACCCACGCTTGTTTGCACAGCGACTCATGTTTTCACTACAGCCTCATTTAGCCCCAGTGGACAACCAACAAACCGACCAGCCGCCTTAAGAAGTCCTTAATTACTCAAATCAAGAAAAACACTGACAATTAGTGGCTGTAGGATTCTTCAAATAAACGCTTCTTCCTTGACAGTTGAGCATAATTACATTCTTTTCTATCTCTTTTTAATTTTAGCATCAAAGTGAGCCTTTGCAGGCGCATATTTGAGGGAACAAGAGATATGGCGGTGTAATAAGCCAGTGAGGGATAGAGATACATCTCTCACCACCACATGAGAGAGAATGTTGGAGGCCACAGGATCTGAGCACATCTGTGATGCAGCAACAAACCACAAGAAACTGTTTTTCTTTCTTTTTTCATAATCTGTTTCTTTGTCTGTCTCTATGTGTGTCTTTTTTTACTGTCTGCAAATGTTTCCTTTTCTCACAATCATTTTCAGGACGGCTGGTCTTCATGTGGGTTCATGGCTCAACTGAAGGAGATTCACCGGTCTTAAATGCAGCAGCAGATATTTCACACCTGGTTATGCAGATTAGATACATCCCCACTACTAGAAGCAAAACCATGGAAATCTGAGAAAGCAATTGTTCCTGTTTGAAATGGACTCTCTATGAACCTTTGAAAGTGTGACCCACTCCACGCCTTTAGCTCTTAAGTCACATGACAAAAGACTCACTTCCCACATTTTCTTTTCCCTGCCTCATCTGTTTACTCTTGCATGGCAGCCATTTTAATCTCCCAGTATGTTTACCTGTGATATTCTCCTGCTTGGGGATTATTCCTTGCAAGGGTGCAGATAAACAATCCTCATCCTGCGGCGACACCTGAACAGCTACCTCTACGGGGTGACACACCCTCCTCGGGTGCTGATGGTGGGTCCGCGAGTGTGAGGAGGACGTGGAGAGTGGCGAGGCGAGAGGGGAGGACGGTGGCCTGTCCAGAGGTTTGTCCATACAGAGGCTCCCGTGGCACTGCCTCCGTTTGTGTTCAATGAACAGCAGGATGTCAGCCAGGGGGAAGCGAGAGTGGCACTGGCCGCAGGTCAGCAGGTCCTGGTCCCCTTTTAGGGGCTCGCCTTGAGCCACTCCCAGCCTGGGAGAGTCCTGAGAGTCTTCTTCTGGTAAAACACCTGACAGCGGCTCAGCTGGATGGGCAGACAAGAAAGAGGAATGTGAGATACAGTTCAGTGAGCAGTAGTGATTCTGTAGAGCTTATAAACAAATGTGCCAGTTATATAGAGAGGCAGTGGAAAGGCAAATTACTGAGTCTCGCATTGCTGCAACACATGAAGACACCTACAGGAATAAGGTCAGGTTGTAGAATGTGTACAAAATATTTTTAGAAAGAATGAAAGAAAGAAAGAGCACACAGACTACTTCGATAAGGACTGACATGTTCAGCTCGCAGGCAGCAGCCAAACGATTAAGTTGCTTGACCCTCTTTATTGTGCTGCCAATCTCGCTTTTTTAATGAACCTAACACCTCTGAGAATCAAAAAATAGATTCTAATTTGAGTTCAAGATGATTGGACCCCATTTCGTTAAAAGTGCTGGGATCTCGTGAACCAAGGTTAGACATTGAGGGGTTGGATGTGGAGTAGGTCCCTGAAGTACCGACAGAGTGAGAGAGAGCGAGAAGAGAGAAGAGAGAGAAAGGAGAGAGAGCATTTTAAAAGAAGTAATCTAGCCACATGGTAAACGACATTGGGCGCCCCGACTGGGATGTTGAGATAAGATGTGATGAATTCTTGCCGCCGGTTCAATCTTTAATTCCATGTCGGGTCAGACGAGAAGGTGGCGAGGGACTATGCAAGATAGGCCGTGTTACCTGTATGTTCAACTGCATTAAAGATGAGGGAATTCGCCGCTATTTTACAGGAGCTTATCTTAACCAGCTTATGCCATGGACATAGGCGAGGTGTGTGAAGCTGGGTTAGGTGGAAAGATTTTCTTCAAACCAAATAATCTCATTTTGATGCCAAGCAAGAGTGATGTGAATAACTTTGAAAACTAAAATATAATCCTTTTTTTTCCAGACATAATGACTGCACCAGAATTCAAAGTAGTTTAGGCCAGTGTTTCCCACTGGGCTACAGAAGTGGGTCTGTTTTACCAACAGGAAAATCATTAGGCCTCTTTGTTTGCCATTTTAGGCTATTATGACTCACTGCGGATCAATAATTTCATCCAAACTCACTCTCTGAAAAATTGCATGAGGTAAAAGGAAAAGCAGGCCTATATTACTTTCATTTTACTAGAACAATAAATATATGTAATTTAAATGTATCAAGCATATAAGCTGATTTCCTCTCTGCCTGTATAAAAATGTAATTAAGTGTTTTTAAAGGACAAGTGTTCCTTTGCTAGAAAACAGCTCATCACAAGCCCCCCCAAAATTATGCAAAGTGTGATTATGCCATCTTAAATATTTTTGTTGTACAAATAATTAATGTGAATTTAAACAAATAGAATTATTATGCAAAAATAAATGTAATTACAACTCAAATGTTCTCAATCAGAGCCCAAACTAGAAATTATATGACAAATGAAACCTCTTCTAGTGTTCAAAAACATAAAAGAAAATGTAGATATTTTCTGTAAACAGTTCCACACAAACAGGCCTTAAACTGTTTGTCTTTAAAACACTTTTCTTCTCTAATATTTAGGCATTAATTTCTACTTAAGCGATCCTCTGCATGCGCCTGGTCAGGCAGCGAAAGAACAGAGTCGAGTCAATTTTAGTTGCATAGCACATTTCATACACAGGTAAGCTCAATATGCTTTGCACTAAAACATTAAAAACATTAAACAAATTAGATAGAAAACACATATATAAAGTACTCCACATAAATAAAATAACCTTTCAGCCACCCATACAACACACACACACATACAGTACATAAAATATAGTTATTTACAACCCCTGTCCTATTCTTACTACAGCACTCGCACATGGACTACAACGCACACAAAGGCATACACACTGTTCACACACACGTACATGCACGCACGCACACACACGCACACACACACACACACACACACACACACACACACACACAAGCACACACACACACACTACCAAAAACCTGAGAGAAAAGCAATGTTTTAAGTCTGCTTTTTAAAAGAAAATACAGTTGCAGCAGCTCTCAAGTCATCAGGCAGTTTGTTCCAGAGAAAACCACTCTAGTGACTAAATGCACCTTCACTTGATTTATATTTAATTCTTGGTACAGTCAGGAGACACATGCTTGATGATCTGAGGAATCTGATTGGGCTACAGCCAGTGAGCAGGTCAGATATATATTTAGGGGCCATACCATTCGGGCCTTGTAAACAAGCAGTAATACTCTGAAATCAATTCTATACTGTACCGACAGCCAGTGAAGTGTTTTCAGTACAGGTGTAATGTGTTATATTTTCCTAGTCCCAGTTAGCACTCTGGCTGCAGCATTCTAAATGAGCTGGAGCCTCCCTATTGTCTTTTTGGGAAGTCCTGCAAAAAGGGCATTAAAGTAATCTAATCTGCTAGAGATGAAAGCATGGACCATTTTTTTCTGAGTCAGAGTGGGACAGGAAGCTCCTAAGTTTGGAAATGTTTTTTAAATGGTATAAAGCTGTCTAAAGTGGATCAAGTTCAAGTTCATAAGTGGCTCACAGGAGTACAATCATATTGCGCCCCCCACTGGCAAACCCATTGACAATAATCCCACAAATGAAGGCATACATGTTGCGAGAGCATAATTGGTTTCAACCGAAATGGGAGCAGCAGAATCACATTTACGTCAAAAACATTTAAGAGCAGAAGAAATGACACGAGCTCCTGATCTCCACCTAAAACTTAAATCATGATATCTGTATATTTGGAGGCGTATCCATGTTCTTTGACGCGCGCAAGAGTGCATTGATAAAGCAGATCCTGCTGCCATAAGACGAACGTTGGAAAAAAAAATTATCCTGCAAACATAAATGCATCTCGACTGCGCGAAAACCCCTGTCATTCAATCTGAATCAATGCCCTGCAATTTTATCACACACACGCGCGTAAAACGACTTTCCTCCTTTTCTCTCCCGTCGCGAAGCAGAGTATCGCGCACGGAGATTCCTGTGGATTCATGCAAATGTCTCTGTTAATGACACTGCATAACCCATCTCACGTTTAATATGCGGTGTTTAAAAAGCAGCTTTGAGGAATTTGTGGCACAGAAACTATCCCTTCTAGGTAACGCACACGAGGTCTCTGCGCTGTGGACAAGTGGGTATGTAAACACCACTTCCCTGTGACCAAACCAGCTCAAAGCTGTGTAAATAAATTTTTACAGCAAAATGAAGAATGTTGGCTGTTGTGGTAGAATAGCTTTACAGGATACACCTGAAAACTTCTCAGCGAATGGCAGCAGAAGACTCGGGCTGCCTTCATATAGGCAAAGGTCTCTGGCCATAAAGCCCATGCATGCCCTTTAATGGCGAAAGAAACCTTGAAGGCTACGTTATACAACACATTAACCAACACAAGTTGAAGCTCTCTGTCACGTTGTTTTAAAACTTTCACCAGCACATCCCAGAATCATTATAACCTGTAGTCTTGGTTATGCGATTTGTACTTTCACTCAGGACAGCGGTGGGTCCGTACGTGGCCGTAACCTACCTATTGAAATCCCCCAAGGAAGTTGCCCTATACGAAAAAACACAAGAGGTAGCATGTTCGGAGGGGGAAGGAGCAAAATTAAGTCAAAATGCGATTTATGTCCACTTACGCGAAAACTCCCGTTTGCTCAAGTGCTGGGGTTTGCCTTGCTTGCGGCGAGACATGTTGGTTTAGTGGCGGCTTTTCAGCTGAGTTCACATTGGGAAATCCGTTCCTACAAGGTAGACTCCAAATTGAAATATCTTCATTGAGGCGTCTGACATCCAAAAGAGAGAAAAAACAAAAGTGAACTGCAGATCATACAGAGGGTGAAGCGTAGCGCGCTACGGGCTGTGCGGAGCTCTTCATGACTTTTTCGCAAAGAGAGAGTGATGGGGGTACGGCGAAGCCCCCCCTGAGCTGCAAGTTCAAGTGCGGACGTGACGTTCCTGCGAACTTGAACGTCAGGAGATGGACGGACTGAGACAGGCAAAACATGGGCAGGGCGAAGCCGGCCAGTGGGAGGGGGACAAGCCATAGTAAAAACCAATGGACACTCATTATGGACTACCTATGGAAGGAGGGAAAAAAAAGAGAAGAGAGACCCTGAGGACACCAATGGACAGAGGGGATCAAGGGGGCTGGGCTAAGAGAGAGAGAGGGAGAGAGAGAGAGAGAGAGAGAGAGAGAGAGAGAGAGAGAGAGAGAGAGACTTGAGTTGTCCAAGGAAGTGGAGGAGCAGAAAGCGCGTGAACCAAAGAGCGCATACAGCAGGGGTGTGTTTATTTTCAGCCTGATATGAATATGCAGTGATTATGTAAATTTACAGTTTAGATTAGAGGCCTGTGGTTGCATATTTACACATGGGATAAAGTGGATGATTTAATGAAATAAATAATGTTATTTTATTGTCATGACAGGAATATTCCATATGTATTTACTTCTTAATGTTTAGTTGCAACACATCACATCACGGTGAGGCTGATTTCTGAAAGGGACCATTGAGGAAGAGCTTTTTTTTAAGCTTTCACATTTCTATAAAAATTGTATCTACAGAACCAGTCATAAGTTTGGACACATTTTCTCATTCAAGTGAATGGGAAAATGTGTCCAAACTTTTGACTGGTTCAGTACTTACTCTGGGTTTTGTCCAAATTCTGGAGAGGGTAATGCAAATGTAATCTAAATGTAAGAGAGTGGGCGAAGGAAACCAAATTAATTTTAATATAGGCTAAAGATAAAGTAATACATCACATGCTCACTGACTTGGATTATGGCATATTGAATTATAGACAAAGACAAGTTTAAATATGCAGGTACGCGCTCAACTCTTCACTTCTTCTATGAAATGCACGGGAGTTAAAATGATATTGGGGTGCAGACTTTTGAGTATGTTTCAGAAATTATATAGAAAAAAACCTAAAAAATATACTTTACATATAGAATACAATTTCTTTTGATGTGGGCTACAACGTAATTTCATTGGACACTACATCAAATCAGCATGTTAAATGTGTGAAGTCAATTATCCATGCGTGGAAATCACCTGAGTCTGCACTATTCAAGTCAAATGTAGCCTATAAGCTATCAAGTGAATCGGTGATTTGTCCTCTCAGCTTATCTTAATGTTTTCCTCTGACAGGTAGTCAATGTGAGAGATAAAGCACAGACATTTCTATAACAGAAAGGCTAAACATTTGAGATGACAGAAATAAAAGCTTAGAAATAAAAAGTTAGTACATTAAAATATTGTGTGATATTATTGTTATTACCTATTCATAGGACATATAAAGCGTCTCCACTGAGTTGTTTCATTGTGATTTTATAGTTTTACTGCACAGGAGGACAAAGATGTGACAGCGGAGCGACAAACAGTAAAGTTATCTAAAGATGCGATCAGGTGCATCCAGGCAAATGATCTGATTCAGCAAAACATATCAAATTATTTATCAAAATAGTTAAATCACTGTGATAATATTGTTTATATTTGACAGACTGTTGCATTTCTTCCTAACTGATCGGTTTAGTTGTGGCTGAAGCTACAAAGCATAATGCAAATATTTCATAAAAGTGTTTATAAAAGGTTTAAGGGGCACGTGAGCAAACACCAGTGATGATCCGTACATTAATGAAAAACAACAGGCTAATTGTTATCATCATAATGCACCTGCAAAGGGGTATCCAGCCAAAGGAATGCCGGTCTGTTATGAATGTGTGCAGTAGGTCTCCTCACCTGGGTCCAATTTTAATTTACTACAGATCAAAAATAATCAAAGTTTGGATTCACATCTCAATCAAACTGAATAAAGTTATTATACATATAGGCTATAAAATTTCCCTCTCTATCTTGAAAGACACACTAAGGCCAATGCGCAACAATCAGCTACCAGACTGAAATTATTGAGAGATATTTCACATAACGCATATTTAATGTAGCCTTTTGAAGAGAAAATTCTGAACTGACTGACTTTGTTTAGGTTTGATTTTATTTTATATATTATTGTTATGATGTATTGTGTTAGCGTTAATAATTCTGTTGGTAGCATAGAAGCCTTATAATTGATCAGGTTTAACAACTGCGCCGAAGCCCTCATCCACATCAAAGCGCAATACTTTGACGCCATCTAGTGTTTCAACTCGAGATCAATTCTAAATTCAAATCACTGCAACTATAAAGCCAAAATTTAATCATACAGCATTGAGCTGGGCTATTTTTATTTCTATTGTCTGATTCACAATGAATGTAGAACAGAATAGATACATACTGTACATACATACATACATACATACATACATACATACTGTACATACATACATACATACATACATACATACATACATACATACATACATACATACTGTACATACATACTGTACATACATGCTGTACATACATATTGTACATACATACATACATACATACATACATACATACTGTACATACATGCTGTACATACATACATACATGCATGCATACATACATACATACATACATACATACATACATACATACATACATACATACATACATACATACTGTACATACATGCTGTACATACATACATACATACATACATACATACATACATACTGTACATACATGCTGTACATACATACATACATACTGTACATACATACTGTACATACATGCTGTACATACATATTGTACATACATACATACATACATACATACATACATACATACATACATACTGTACATACATGCTGTACATACATACATACATACATGCATGCATGCATACATACATATATACATACATACATACATACATACATACATACATACATACATACTGTACATACATGCTGTACATACATACATACATACATGCATGCATGCATACATACATACATACATACATACATACATACATACATACATACATACATACATACTGTACATACATACTGTACATACATGCTGTACATACATACATACATACATACATACATACATACATACATACATACATACATACATACTGTACATACATACTGTACATACATGCTGTACATACATACATACATATATACATACATACATACATACATACATACATACATACATACATACATACATACATACATACATACATACATCAAATAGGCCTACAACCTCAAATATTTTTGTATCATAATTTTCATGCAATGTTATGCCATCATATCATGTCATATTTACAGTGTTTTTAAATAAATAATAAATGTATATACTACGGATAGTTGTCCACAGTTACCCATCTGCTGCTGTCAGTAATGTATTACATAACCTTACGTGCTCTTCCTATATGAGCACGTAGCGCCACCGTGAGGCCAAGACACAGTAACGTATCAGGAGCAGCAGGGCTGGGCGGCAGCGGGCTTGCAGAAGCAGAAGCAGCTGAAGCATCGCTGTTCATAAAGCCTCTACATATCGGATGCTGATTAGCAATAGAGCACCTGGTAAGTGAGATTTATATTCCTCAGCGTGTTTTTTATATCTGGCTGTCCCCGATGTCTCCCGCTCCTTCCTCAGCTCTGGAGATGGAGACGGTGAAAATGAGCATCTCTGTGTTTGCGCGACAAACCTATATGTCGTCCATAATGGGAGAGCCTTGGCTGCACATCAGCAGACAGCCTCCATAACCTGATCTGGTGTGTTTTAAAACACGTGATAATTGTTAGTTTGTCTAAATTAGCCTCTGTTTGGATTAAAGAGCGTGCGTAAGTGATTAGGGATAAAGGATCAATACGCTGTCTACAGATGACAAGTCTGTAATAAACACCCACGGCAGGTACATTGTAGCCTCACATGTATATACACTGTAGCTTCACATGTATATACACTATAAGGTGCATGATCACCGTAAAAGATTAGGTTATTGTGATTGGATATTCCTCTACAGATTTATTATATGACTCTATGATAATCGCTGGATGTAGACATGGCCTAACTGGGCTAATTTTCATGCTCTGTCATTGGCCGACTATAACCCATCGGCTGCCGTCGCTTGTAAGTACAGTTGATGTGTTGTCATCTCCAGAGGACATTTAAATCTGAGTGGATGGTGCCGTGCGTGGTCAAGCGTCTAAAGTGGAAATCTGGGCCACTAGAAGCCAGGCTTCTTGAAAGGGTTAACCCGTCCATCCCTCAGTATGGGAGAGGGAGGCTGTCATATCCCGTTCGGGTTGAGATGATGCACAAACAGGAGCCCCAGATATGACAAAGTGTGCGTAATTAAATCCCACTAATTCATCTATGGCTTCTTCAGAGCGTGAGTCAGCAAGGCCTGATACTCCTGCAGAGGGAGGACGGGCTCCTTGTTTCAGTGAAAAGAGCTGTTGTGCTGTTCCATGTGCATCATGGGAATTCTGACAACTGCATGGAGATCATATGAGAGCATCATGGGGACCAGAGATGTGAGGTTTCAAGAAAAAAAATTACTGCTCTCTGCCTTCCTGCCTCTGTCTGGCCCCCTGTGTGCTAGTGTGTGTGTGTGTGTGTTTGCATGTGTGCGTGCATGTGTGCTCTGTCTGACTTCCTGCACAGCATCCAACTTAATTAACTGTCCTAATGCACATGTATCTCTGTATTTCTGGATGTCATGTTTCACATTTTATCCTAAGTCATCCATCTCTTTGTAGAAATATCTGACTCCTCCTCCTCTTCTTCCTCAGTGGTGTGGCACTGGATTTGGTGACGGGGCAGGCGACTCTGCAGAGTATAACTCAGTTTGAGAGTTTAAAGAAGGATGACTGGAATTCTGTAAGCTGCTAGTCGATTTATTACACTTATAGTTAGTTTTTCTTTCATGTTGTTAGCTGCGCTAAAGTCAGAAAGAAGCATGTCAGTGCCTTCGGGTGATACCTAAAATAGATCTTGCACATATGACACTCACACAGATGTTTAAGTAATTTGCTTACTGTAATTGTATTAAGTAGCATGCCTCATTCACGCCTGTTAGCACTGTAAGAACATTTCTTTTTACTGATCTAAGCATGACTCATATAGACTCATCTAACCATGTTGCTGTTTTCAGCAGAGTGTATTAAGGGTCAAAGGTGAGCTATTGAGATGAGTCTGACTTCCTGGTTCCTGGTGAGCGGAGGGGGGACGCGTCATCGTCTCCCCAGGGAGATGATCTTTGTGGGAAGGGACGACTGTGAGCTTATGCTGCAGGTATACATTCATCAACAGTCATTCTTCCTGTGGCTGGATTATTATCTGAAGCACTGAGATTAGAATGGATTACAGTGATTGACTGGATTTTGTGTGATTTAGTCCCGCAGTGTGGACAAACAGCACGCTGTCATCAACTATGAGCCGAATACAGACGAACATAAAGTGAAGGACCTGGGCAGTTTAAATGGGGTGAGTTGCTGCTTTATAATCTGATTCTTTATACATTTATACTCATGTTGTTATGTAATTTTAAGAGTTTGATTTCAAAACCGAATAAGTCTGTTTTTCAGATTGTTTGCTTAAGTTCATGATTCAGCATCTCTGAACATCTCTAAACTATAGATAATGTTATTGGTGTAATCATCAAGCACTAAGATGTCCTCTATCTGTGATTTTTTTTCATTTCTAAGGCTGTCACTTGTTCAGGAGTAAATAAGGCTGATTTCATTTTCAGTACTGATGCCAGTTTGATACTTGGTAGTGATCACAAAATGATACTTTTTTGATACCTTGTTTTCATGAGAATAAACACATTTTTCTACAAATCTATTTTCATTTTACAAAATATGACAAAAAAGCAAAACTTGAAAACAATTTTAATATTGTCTTATCACAGATAAAACAGTGTAAAAATAACAAAATTATTATCAAAATCTGGTCAAAAACAAGACTAGGATTCTGACCAAACATTCGGTCCAAACATTTGATGACTGACAGTTTTCAGGATTCGGTGCACAAACAGCAGATAATCTTATTTGTGAACAAAGCTCTCACATGTTCTTAAACGCATTCTCTTTTTGTTTGCAGACATTTGTCAATGATGTCAGAATACAGGAGCAAATGTATGTCACGCTGAAAATTGATGACAAACTGAGGTTTGGATACGATATCCTTTGAATATTGTCTCGTATTATCTGTCAAGCCCAATGACACACAGCACAAGGTCAGTGAACATGGACAACACTGTAACTGTATCTGTTCTTAAATAGCTTTGCTCATTGCACTCTGCCTGCTGCATAATAGATAAGACTATCAGTGCATGGTTCTCACCCCTGCAAAGAGCTCACTGTCTTTTACCTTAACCTGCCTCACATACCAACCTGTTCACTGTGGTGCGAGGAGAGCTACATATTCCAGAGGAAGCCCTCAAGGTTAGACAGCACTTTGTGCATGTAGTGAGAAAACTTGTAGCCACAGTTCATGTGTTTACAGATGGGGTAAATATGCCTGCTCAAAAAAGTGCAGCCAGAAATTTCATGTATTTTTTCATCAGTTTGTAAAAAACAACTGAGACAACTGGAGTTTAGTCAAGGCGAGAAAAGAGTTCTGCTGAACTGGGTGAAATACACTTTTCAAGATGAATCTGACCAGGTAGCTTTAGAAAAGATAGGATTCATCTTAATGAAGTAGATGAAAGTCCAGCAGTATTATCCAGAATGTCTTTTTATTTATATACTATGACTGAGATCAGAAAAAGACAGAAATGCATATCCTGGATTTATGCACTATAACTTTTTGAGGCACTGAATGCTCAAACAAAATCTGCATGTATTTCTACATGATCACTAGCTTGAACGTCCTGCTTGGCCTCCGCCACTCTAAACTCTCTTTGCTGCTGTTGTCTCATCGATCAGCATGAGAAGTTCAGCAGCCAGCTTCAGCTGAACCAGAAGAGGCCTACAGAGGGGGAGTCATCTAAACCCTCTGAGGCAGCAGCAGCACCAGTGTGCGAGGGAGCCACGGCCAAGCCCTCCGAGGCCAGCAGGGCGGAGGAAAAGACGCCAGGTGAGAAGAATAAACCAGGATACTGTGCATGAGACACAGGTTACAATACTGTTTGAGCATGTCACTGACTCTGCAGCTGCAATTCAGGCATGACACATATGCAGCAGTCCAACCAGGAGCTTCGGGATAATATATTGATGATTGGCTATAGAGCTGCAATGATTAGTCGATGAATATTTTCAGCTTTTATGTGTCATATATGATGGTAAACTGAATATCTTTGGGATTTTGACTGTTGGTTGCACAAAAAAGAGGACATTTTAATACATCTCCCTGAGCTTTGGGAGTTATAACACACAACTCATACACTAAACGATTAATCCAGAAAATAATCAGCAGATTAATTGATAATTAAAATAACTGATCTGCTGCTTTTCTCTTTTTTATATCTTTGTATGCTGCATATCTTAGGCATATCTGTTTGCTGGACAAATCATGATTAAAATTAACAATATTGCAGCCCTAAAGTAGTTAGTAAAGTCAAATGACAGCCATTGGCCAAAATTAAGCAACTGTTGGATTTATGTCAGTCTACACTTCTTAAGCAGTTTTGAATCTTAAAGTTTTAGTAGATTTAGTTGCTATTCCCGTGTAAACTAAGTGAAAGGTCTGTTTTTTTCAGGGGATATAGCACTGTTGCATAGAGGTACACCCCTCTATGGCCAGCCTGCTTGGTGGGGAGATGGAGACACTGATCACCAGCACTCTGGGAGGCCCGAAGAAAAGAACGCAGACCGGAAGAGAGAAAAAGCTGAAACAGGTATTTACTATTCTGCATACATGTTACGTGAAAGATACTACTGTATGTTATTAAGTAGTTGAGGCAATAATTAATATCTCAATTTTTGCTACTTGGCTATTAGCTATGAAGATGATCAGTTTTGATAAATACTGTAATACTACTTCCCTTATGCTTAATTGCGCTAATTCTGACAGACACCAAGAAAAACACAGAGATCCAAAAGTCTGCCCTGCAAACACCCTCCAATCAAGAGCCGAGCTACTTTGAGATCCCAACCAAGGATACTCCCTCAGCAGGTAAAGTGAGTGGTGAGGCCCCCTCTCGAGAACAAGAGGCTGGTGCTTCTGCTGCAGAGCCCGTCCATGGCCATGCTTCTTTCACTATTGAGTTTGACCCTGGGGCAGGTAAAGTGACGGTCAAAGATCGAGTGGCTAAGGTGGGCCCAGAGACCAGGCCACGTCCTAAAAGGGGTGTGGGGGAGGAGCTGAGTCCACTTCAGACAGCCATGGTAGCGGCGGAGGTTAAAGTTGCAGATTGGTTGGCCCAGAATGAGCTGCCACTGGCTCTCAAAGAGACGGTTGCAGAGGATGATGGAGAAAGTGTGAAGAGCGATGTACCTGTGCAACTTAGGAGTCTTAAAGGTGTGTGCATCTGTATTTAACATAAGATGTGTGTATTGCTTGTATTGCCTCTTGCCTCTTTCTTTTCATTCTGACTCATTACCTCCTTCTATGCCTCTCCCATGCCAGACAGTAAACATGAGGATGGCACACAGAGTGACTCAGAGAATGCACTTGGGGAGCAGCGCAGGGCTGCAGCTCTTGAGGAGCGCTCATGGGGACTTTGGGGCGGTACAGGGATGAAGATCAGAGAGGGCCGTGCTAACGTACCAGAGGGGCTCTTTGCAGAGGAAGACAGTCCTGCGCGCCGTCGCAAGTCTTCGACTTCCAAAGTGGCAAGTGGATTTGTGGAGAGGCGACGTGGCTCGGCACCACATCAGCAGAGTGGTCGTGATGAATGCTATCACCATGGAGATGACTATAGTGACAGAGGGACCTACACCATTGAACTGGAGAATGGAGATCATGAAGAAGAAGAGGCCAGGAAAATGATTGACAAGGTGGGGAAGAAGAAACTTATAATGTACCTCTTTTCTTTTCTGTCTTTTTCTTTTCTTTTTTTGTAAACAGATTCTAATTTCATCATAAAAGAATCATCTTATACATGTATGTGTATGCTTCACTTGTGTGTATGTGTGTATGGTTCAGGTGTTTGGTGTGGATGAGCAGGAGGCTGTGTGTGTGTCCAGGCTGGGGAGTACTGACCAAAGAGAGAGGCTCCCCACCCAGAGGTCTGGTACCAGAGACAGAGGAAAGCCAGGGCGCATGGAGACAGAGGTGCAAAAACTGAAAGCATTCTTCTAAAGTCTACTTAAAGAACTGTCTGGTGACTGATGGCTGAAGATTTGCAATCTAAAATGTCTCATCTTTAGCAGTGTTGACCAAATACTTTTCCCTTGTATCCTTCCTTCTATCTTTGTCCAGGTCCTGTCTGAGGAATTGGTGGTGGGTGGTCCTCGCTGGGTCTCGCAGTGGGCTACTCTAGCTGCCAGCCACATTAGGACAGACCCTGAGGGATCAGGTGGCGAGAGTCATGTCATGGTCACAGAGGACAGAGGTACATGTGTAAACTGTCATCAAACAGGGGAGAGTATTCCTTTCCTAGGATTCAGATAAATATTGCAATAACTTCAGGATGTTTTTTAAAATTTGAAGCCACACTATATACCTTTTGAAAGAAAAGAAAATATTTCACCTAGAAATGAAAAAGTGAACTTGTAAGAAAAAAATGTACCCTTGCATAATTCAATACACTCAGGGATTCTGAAGGTACAGCCTCACTTAGTCTGGTATGGCCAGTAGCTTGTAGTGGCTAATGTTAGCTAATGTTAGCAAACTTTAGGGAGATTGCTGTGTAACTGATATTACTGAGTCATTACTGAGAATCCCCCCTTTGATAGTCTCTTCTTTATCTTTGATCTGTTGACTTTCCTTTTGTCAGAGTTTCTGACATACAGCTATTAATGTTTTTCCCCCTCAAGCTTCATGTCTATGCTTTAATGAACAAATTCACATAGGGGCTTTCTCTAAGGGATCCCTACACACATTTTTAGCACCAGTAAAAATGACTGCTTCACAATACATTTAAGTATTAAGAACATAATTACATCTCATGGTTCATCTGATAGAAAGAGATTTGCTGTATTAAAACCACAGCACAGATTGCTACCAGTGCACCAATTCTAGTAGTATACCATTAATACACCTTCATCTCAGAACTCACTTTGCTAATAATTTTTCTCTTATTTCAGCTGAAATAAGTGAGTCTAGCCACTCCTTTGCCTCATCTGGCTACACAGAGCGTAAGAGGAGAACTCTTCCCCAGCTGCCTGGTGAGGAGGTTGCCCTAGGGAGGAGGACCCCAGGTTCAGGCCTGCGTTCAGATATGGAGAAACAGGACACAGAGCTACAAGAGAAGGAGAACCAGGGGGAGAAGATGACCAGGGGGAAGAATCGGCCTGGTCACAGCACAGGGGGTGTGGGCAGCCCTAGTCGCTCCTCCCCAGCCAAGTCGCAGGATAGTGGTGGTGGGAAAACAGGCCAGCCAGGTGTATTGGCCAAGCTCCCTCCTCGTCCAATGACCAGCGGGGAGAAGAGAATGGAGGAGGCACGGAGGAGGAAAAAGGAAGAGGAGAAGGCCAGGGAAAGTTGTGGAAAACCATTGTTGAGGCAGGAGAGTTTTACTGTGGAGAAACCAAGCTCCAACGTGCCCATTGAGCTCATACCACGTATTGATGGGCTCACAGGTAGCAGAACTCAGAGTAAGGAGGCTGGCATCGACAGTGCGACACTGCAGAAAGACTCCGAGGCTGTTGCCGCCTTTTTAGAGACCACTGTATCAGACCAAGGTGATCCGATAAGTCAGTCCATTGAAGGCTCCATGTCACCAGAGTCAGACGTGGACACAACCAGCACAGTAAGCCAGGCTGACGGAGCAAGGAAAGTTGTCCACAAACGCCGGACTCTTGCAGGACAGCAGAAGGAGAAAACCGTAGTGTGCTCATCCAGCAAAAGCTCCACTGTTGGCCGAGAGACCCAAGACAGGAGGGTCAAGACTAGAACATCTGCTCCTCAGCAGCCCAGCCGTCCCTGGACATCTCTGGACCTCACTGATGATGACATCAACTCCAACTCACTCTTCTCTGACTCCCAGCCCACCTCCACACAGGAATCCAGAGGCTCTCATGCCAGATCCCAGACAGGGAGCACAACAGTGGGGGCCAGCACCAAATCTAGTAGGGCTAAGATCACCCAGGCACCTGCCTCCTCTGCAGCCAGTAAAGCCACCAGTGTCCCCAAGCCCAGGCCCACCAGGGCATCCCTGCTGAGGAGAGCCCGGCTGGGGGACTCATCTGACACTGAACCTGCTGATCTTGACCGGATGTCAGTGGCCTCTGAGGCCTCCACCGCTAGTTCCACATCCAGGACAGGAATGGCAAGAAGGGGAATGTCCAGAATAGAGGCTCTGGCACAGCCAAGGAGGCCAAGAGTAGGCTCCCCATCTGCCCAGAGTGACTCAGAGGCCACTGTAACAAGGAGTAGAGGTCTGGGGGCCCGGAGTGCTGCAGGTGATTATGCCATCAGACAAGGTCTAAGAGGGTCCAATATGACCTCTATGTCTGGACCCAGAGCCAGGGCTAACAGTGCCTCCAAGCTGCCTGACAAAAATAAAGGCACCTCCTCATATGGAAATGTCACACCTGCATGTAAGTATTGTTCTCAGCAGTAAACATGCTCTGATGTCAATGTTTCAATGGTCATTTTCACTGCAAAAATATTATACAATTACCTATAAAAAAACCCTGCTTGTACAACTAACAGTCTCTTAAAAATCAGCCAAAAACTTTGCTACACATTTCAAGCGCCATCTAAACTTACCTTCCATTTTTTCCTTAGCTGGCACACGGTGGCGCCGTGTACCCATGGAATATGCCTCCACCTCAGAGGACGAGTATGGCTCAAACCGCCACACATCCAAACAGGGCCACACACGGCCATTCCCCTCTACTCGAGTAGCCCAGCTCGGAGGTTCAGCCCCAGCTACTCCTAGTCCTACAGGACTGGCTGCCTTGAAGCAGAATTCCAGGGAACAGGACGAATATATGAGAGACTGGACAGCACACAGTGAGGAAATAGCCAGGTACGTAGGTGAGAGGTACTGCAGTGCAGTTGGAGAGCAGTGATGAGTCATGATAACAGGTTTAAGGCCCTTATTAAATTGTTAAATATGCTATCTGTAGGCTAGGCATTGTTTTGGATAGATTGTCATGAAATTTTGTTGGAGGATAAATCCTACTGACTTTGGTGAAATATCTCAGCATCCACTTGATGGATTTCCGCAAACCTTTTACAGACATTAATGGTTCCCAAACCATGTATCCTAACATTGGTGATTCCTGCTTTGCCCCTAAAGCCAACAAGAGGTTGGCATTTGCAGTTTTCAGTGAAATCGGCCATGGATCGCCATTACATTTGGTGCAGACATTCATGTTCCCCCCAGGATGAATTGCAACAACTTTGGTTATCCCTTAACTTTCCATCACCAAGTCAAAATTTTAATCTGGTTTATGACCAAATACCTGCAAAACTAATGGCATTCCCATCAGCCTTAGCTGTACTTTGTGTTCAGTGCTAATTAACAAGTAGTAGAATAAGATGGTGAACATGGTAAACATGTTAGCATGCTGAAGTCAACATTTTGCTCAAAGCACCGCTGTCATCAGATACAGCCTCATAGAGCCACTAGCCACAAGCCAGTCTTGTTGGAAATGATTTTTGATGGTTATGAGCTATTGTATGAAGTTAATGAAATGAAGATCAAAGAAAAAAGATTGGTTGCGCATATATGATTGATGGTCTTTTCATATTTGTGTTTCTTCAACAGAATTAGCCAAGACCTAGCCAAAGACCTAGCCATGCTTGCCCGAGAGATTCATGATGTAGCTGGAGAGATCGACTCAGTCAGTCCTGCAGCCACTGACCCTGGAGCTCTGGTATCATCAAAACATTATACAGTACAGCAAAACATTGTTTCTCTATCATGGTTCTCATTTATTTGCTGCTACCCAGATTAAAACTGTTCTTAACAAAACAGAGTTTTACAAATTATGTAGAAAGAACAGTGCAAAAATATAATCTGATAAAGTAACATTCCTTTTGTATGCATTTTAATTCTGTTTTAGTTGGAGGAGCGTGTCTTTGATGACAACTTGGACCTGGGTGGTCCCACCACAGATCAAAGCAGCAGTCTGGCAACCAATGGGCGGCCTGTTGAGCTCCGACCCAGGGTCTCTAGTGGACACGGGTCCCGCTCCATCCGCCGACAGACATGGAACAGAGATGATGTGAGACCCTCTTTCAATATTAAAAATCATTGAGTCCTCAAAATGCACCTAGGCTCTTGGCATACCATGGGGGTATTCTAGTTGTAAAACACAGATGTTTTTTGTCATCAGGTATTATAAATATGAACAAAGCAAGAACCCTGTGAAGTTACAGTATATATACTTTACTGTGTGTAATATGTAAAATGTAGTCACTCCACTGAAATTAAAGTCTTAAAATGTATGACACACAAAGTTAGTCTTGATTCTTCTACAAATTATCTTTGTTATAATAGATTTCCAAACAAGGGCAAGAAGAGAGTGACACATCATTGTGATTATTATGGATGATCAAAATTTGGACACACCTTCCCATTCACTGGAATGAGAAAGTGTGTCCAAAGGTTTTAATGACACTGTGTATTAAAACAATATTATGTAAATCTAAATTATTATCACAATTAATGTCAAAGTTTTCTCCACCTCAGTTTCTACCTCAACTGTTTAGTTGATGGTGTTGATAATTTACTGTTAGAACACATTATAGTATATCATAAGATCAACACGTCACTATGTACCACAGTTTGCCACTAGAGGGAGCTCCTTACATGCTAACCATGCTAACTCAAATGATTCTACTTAATAAAAATGACACTGAGTGTTTCTTTACATTATCCATCAGGCGGTGCTAGATAGTTTACTACTAGCATCTGTGAATCAACTGTCAACTAGGATACGTCAGACTGTCGACAAAACAACCTGCAAAATCAGGTGAGCATCATGCTACATCATGGTCATATTACAGGGACATTGCTCCTTGAAGGGATGTGATGTCATGCTAATTTGTTGTGTATTTGATACTTGCAATACTCAGAAAATGGTAGGGTAGAATTATAAATAGGAATATACTGTATATTGTTATTTTGTTTTTTATGTTGAAACTAGGCCAACTAGCACAGTTTGAGTGGCACATCACAAAGGTCATCCAGCTACATATCTTACTCATGATCACACACAGGATGACAACTCAAAGGCCTTTTTTCATTCCTACGATATGCTCACCACCCAAAAATGAAATAAATTTTTCAGTCACTTAATACTTCATCTATCAAGAGCTACATTGAACATATTTTCATGTATTTTACTTTAATCTATTTTTGCTTCAACCTGGTCTCCAGGATCCTTTTCAAGGATAAAGAACGGAAATGGGAAGAGATTGAGAACAAACTGCAGGCAGAGCATGACTCCTTACTACTCAAGAGCTCCAACAAGGTGAGGAGTCTTTCTCCTTTTTACACTGTTTTCATTTTTTATCTGCTAAAGGCTACCAAAGGATTGCACTAAAAGCTTAAGGCATGTTGTGTTTTTAAAAAGTAAAAACCTCTGTTCATAATAATCCTGTGTTATTAATCATGGCTGGCTGCGGCTCTAAAGAAAAAAGGTCACAGTGAAAAAAGTGAAAGTGTGCATGCGTTTTGCAGTCATTTATGGTTGCGCTACTCCCCTCTGATGTCTATGGTTCACTGTGGGTGGAGCTCTAGTTGACGACAACTACACTCATTACGTAACTGTAAGTGCGATAAAAGCTTCGGTAGTAAAAAGCCAATGAGAGTAATTTAATCCATGCAAAGGATGGACAGACACCAGAGGGGGGTGCATGGACCAACTATTTATGCATTGAATTAAAATGTGCTATATCAGGATAGGTAACATTATCGGGATATGAGATTTTGGTCATATTGCCTAGCCCTATGGACAGTCATAATTTTTGCAAGTGTAAAGATGTGCAATGTACTTGACAGCTGTGAAGGAACAATGATCAGACACAGGTTATTCAAGGAAGTCTAATCAGTGTAATGTTTGCTTTTTGGCATTACTTTAAATGAATTAACACAAAAAGACAGAGAGTGAAAGGCAATTCGTTATGGCTACAGTAATTAAATATTTTGCCTTAGAATTTATTCACGTCAGTAATCCATTAGCTTTCCACTGAATGGGATTAATGCCATACAGTATCAAATCCACTCTCTTTCTTTGTAGTTGTGCAAATCACAAAATATCTGATTACTTACTGAAGCAATCATAGTGAGTGCTGAAAGCATTACAGCTGTCTGGGGGATCAAATCAAAGATACTTTAGTCAGTTGCACATGCCATTAAGATTACCATGCTAAATTCCTATTTTGGAGAAGAGAGAACACCAGATATGGTTGATTTGATGGAGAGAAAAGACTTATGAGCTGTTGTTGCAGGTGCAAAAAGTTAGAGTCCTAAGAACTACTGCCTCTCTCCAGGGGCAGGGTCATAAATCCTGCTTTTAACCCAGTCTGGCCTCGTGTGAACCCCTGAAGAGATATGTCTATCCACTGCGCTGTCACAGGGCTCATAAAGCATTACTGAGTGTCTGCGGCTCCGCTCCAAACTTATTTCTGCAGCAACGAGGAGATGACTTGAGTTGATTTATTTTGTGTATGAACTTTCACTTCCTCACTTCCTGGACGAGCTCTTATTTTTTTTTAATTTATGTTCTCTTAATAGGAGATTTCAACTATTATTCAAGACCTGAAGAGAGTGGAAAGACAACTGCTTGGTATGGATCAGATGCTTCTCTTAAAGCTGCTACAATCAATATTCTTTACAATAACAATGGATCAAATGACTATGTGTCATGTGAAGGATGTCACTCATAATGATGAAACCACAGAATTATCATCCGACTCTGCTGATGTCCTCAACCCCACAGAGTGTTCTAGCTTCTGTCAGCCCAGTGTTTTAGTTTTGGTTTCCCATCCGCAGTTTTACTGTTTTGGTTCATTTTCATGGCTCTCATAGCATAATTTCTGGCTGCAGCAGGTACCTGTGTTCAGCGAAAAATCTCTAAAAACCCACTGAACACTACCCGCTCAGCACCCAAATGGCTGACTTAGCAACTAGCTGGTGAGCATAGCATAGCATGTTGCAGTCAGATATGTCCCTCAGGAGTTAGTTGACATGAAAAACAGAGCTGGAAGGAGAGTGAATGTTTTGCATTTTTACATTCTTACATTCATCATTCGGGCACAAACACAACTTCAAATGAATGCTAATGTTGCTCCTTATCTGCTAGATGCTAACAAGTTAAACTTAAACTAACTTGCTGATAATATGTCAATGTTGTATTCACAGTTTGTTGGCCAAAATGTTATTGCAAGTTTTTAGTGAACTATGACATGCAGTTTTAAGTGTACAAGTGTATTTTTTGCAGTTTGGAAGCATGTTAAATTGAAGAGCACTTATTTTGAATTTTTGTTCTGCTCCAATCTAACAGCCATTGATATGATGGTGGATCCAGATGGCACCCTGGATGCCCTGTCCAGCTTGGGCCTGACCAGCCCTCTGACCGACCAGAAGATCAGTCCTGGGACCCAGCAGGGGGCGTCAGTGCTGCATCCTGGAGCAGAAGCTTCCTCCAGCACACTCTCAGCCTCCAAGCAAGAAGGAACCACTGCTGAACCGCAGGGACAGTCAGACCATGCGCAGGTGGCAGAGCGAGACCCAGGGCCAAAACCTACTTCGAGATCTTATAACTGAGGACTAGTTTAAAATGCATCCTTTATGTGGGACTTATCTTGAAGCCCTCAGAAGAAAACCTCAGTGCGAAGTTAAAAGATTTTGAAGTATTTGGTTTCAGATGAGGTGAAAGAAGGAGAGCGATGCCTGTTCCATTTGAATGCCTGACTTCCTGATCTATCAATCAAACTGATTCATGATGGGACTTTGTAAAAGTCCAACACTTTTAAAATAACAGTTTTTGGGATGTCAAATATACAGTATGAAAACATTAAAGTATTATTTGGTTGGCTGATGAAGAAGCTATGACTAATATACAGTAACTCATCTGTGTTTTTGTGTTGCAGCGCATTCTTATTATCCATTATCCTTAAAGACATGAAAAAAGAACAGATGTTAAAGATCACAGGACAGAATGAGGTAATTTTTCCTAATTCCTGTTTGGATTCTTTTACTAGATTTTGTTCTTGTTCCAAATCAGAGCATCTCTAACTTTTACAAAAAAAAAAGTGAAACTAATTCTTTCCTTTATATTATGAGCCTTGAAATCCTTGTATCCGAATCATAAGCTTGTCAGTCAGCTGACTTGATGCCAGTGCAGAGACCCAAAGTAGGAAGGTGCAATGGTGTCAAAAAACCCTTCAGCAGAGGTGTGTGTGAAAAGTGTTCTTCTATCCTGCCATAGACTAACTTATAAAAAATAAATATATTGTCAACCTGTTGCAATTGCAATTCCCAAGCCTGTCTCAGTAATGATATTCCATCAGAAAAGGCTGTGTTGCTTACTAGCTGGGGAAAGAACTGGTTATGTACAATATGTACCTGTGTATGTTAATAATGTTTATCATAGTTAAATCAAAAACTCCAATCCATGCCTTTTTTTTCTTGTGGCGATGTAATTTGAAACCAGTGTATCAAAGATAGACAATGTGTGTTAATAGATACTATAAAATCCAAATGTAGCTCCCAGAAAGGTTTTCCTCTTCCAAATGTATTTTGTCACAAGTGCCCTGGATTAAACAATCATTACCATCGGAAAGCAGAGATGTTACAGTTTATAGTAGAGGGGGAAGTAAAAATGTTTCTTTGCACATTTCAAAGCTAATATATGTTAATATTCATCTCTGAGGGACCAGGACATCATGTGCCCCTATGACGCTCCTTTATCATGTCGATGTCCGTGACCAAAAACGAAGCAGGGTTGACAGCCAGCTGCCTGTAGAGGAGTGTTTTGTCAAATTATTTTCTGATCACAAACAAAGTGTTGTGTTTGAACCAGCATAGACAGGGGCTACCTCCGAGTCCTGCAGCTGCAATTTATCGATAACGATGCAATGGAAGGATGGACAGTGTAATGACTGTAGGTTTTCCAATGTCTTGCCTCATATCAATGTTTACACATGAATGTAACCTGATCAGAACTGTTGAAAAAGATTTTAGCCAAAACAACTTTAATAAAGATGAATAATTGCATTTTGTGCTCAGCACCTACTGTGCTTTGTCCTTAATTCTGTTTGAGCATTTTGGGGAATTTTTGTTTGGATGTTTTGTATGAAGTTCTTTTTTTCTTTGTAATGATGTTAGGTTCCATGTTGACCTTGCAATACCTGTGTATTGTTTGTCTCATTTCCAATAAAATGCATGATAATCATGAGCTAT
This sequence comes from Thunnus albacares, assembly GCF_914725855.1. Classification (NCBI taxonomy): domain Eukaryota; kingdom Metazoa; phylum Chordata; class Actinopteri; order Scombriformes; family Scombridae; genus Thunnus; species Thunnus albacares. Next base: position 8,656,386 of record NC_058108.1, on the reverse strand, counting down.
CTTTTGTTTTGTTTTGTTTTTTTACATAAATTCCAGTACAATTGTGCAGTTTTGATAAAAATGGCACTAAAATTATTTTTGATAGTGGTGAAAAGCAACAAAGGTAATAAGAAAGTGCATCTATTCAATTACTGTACTCAGTACAGTTTTGAGGTACATGTACTTTACTTGAATACTGTCATTTTATTCCTCTTCATGCTACCTCTACTACATTTCAGAGGGAAATATTGTACTTTTTATTTCAGTACATTTATATGGCAGCTGTAGTTACCAATTTGCAGATTTACATTTTACATGCAAAACATTTAAGTTTATAAAATATGAAGCATTGTTAGGTTAAATGACCCAGCAATATATAAAATAGTTAAAAAATGTTCTCCACCACGATCAGCTATAACATTAAAATGCTTCTTACATTTATGATAATAATAATATAATACAGTAACAGTCTAAAAAGGTCATTCTGCATTATTAATGATTTTACTTTGATACTTAAAGTGCATTTTGCTGATACTCCTTCTGTACTTTTACTCAAATAACATTTTGAATCTTTTACTTGTGATAGCGTATTTTTAGTCAAAAGTACCTCAGTACTTCTTCGGCCGTATTCAGACCGAATCAGGCGGTGCGGCGAAAACGCCAGTCCTCTCATTCATTTGAATGGGGGTAGTGCGGTTCGGCCGCGGTCCGGTGCGGCGCCGCAGCGGCCAAAACGGCCAGAGTCCAAAAGTTGAGCCAGAGTCAACTTTTGGAGAAATGCAATCAGACGTCACTGCGGCTGAAGGCTGCGGTGACCAATCACAGCCGGAGATCATACTGATCAGCGTTTTAAACTCTGCCATGAGGGAGAACAAAGACGCTACTAGGGTGAGGGGAGGACATTTCTCTTCACTTGATAACGTCAAAAGTAAAGTTAGACTTTGCTGTTGGCTTCCCGACTCATTTTAAAAAAGACGAGAGAAAAAGAGAGAGACAGAGAGAGAGCTGTGGTCGAGCGAGCTAGAGAGTGAATGAAGAGAGGGAGCACTGGCAGCGAGAAGGCCGGTGAATCAGAGCAATAAAACGTTATTTTCTGATTGTTTCACAGCAGTTCCTTCTAGAGCACAAACAAACACACCCAAAACCCCCCATATCTCCATTGACCCTGCGGCTAAACACCGCACCGCCTGATTTGGTCTGAATACGGCCTTCCACCACTAGTTTTTGATCATATATTCCAGAGAAAATGATTATTTCAAGCCCTACTCTACAAAAAGTGAATTACTTCATTAACGTTTCCACATCCTCCTTCTCATTGCCACAGAAACTCCTCTGGGTTGCCATTACAACCTTCCAGATCCTTCCTCCACAAGCAGCCCAGTCTCCTTCCCTGTCAGTGTCTGGCCTCTCTCACGCTTTGCATAGGCAGACACACACGACAAATGAGGTTTTAGAGGCCTCACTGCCAGAGTCACTGCACTACTAATTGTATGTCTCCAGATATTCTGCTCCACTTCCTTAATCCTAAAAGCTGTGTCAGGGTTTTTCTCCCTTGCGGACAACATTCACCAAGGCTGCTAGTGCACTTCAACGCATCTGCAGGTATTCATCTAAGTGGGAAGAGTTTTGCTGGATTGTTCCCACTTAGTTTTATTAAGTTCAGGTTCCCTGTAGGCTTCTTCACTGCACTCATGCCGTAGGCATTTATTGTATGAGAATAAAATATTCATATCACTGCAGCTTTAGCACCGAGGTGTCGATCTGGACCTCCTTAAAATAAGAATTATGTGTCTATTTACTCATGTAAACATTTTAAACATTAACATGAATATAAAATAGTTGCCAGGTGAAGCACAGCATGTGCCCTATGCACTATTCAGTGTAATTTGAGCTGCCACTGATGATTTAGCACCTATGCGGCCACAGAGTGAATAAGATGTATGATGCTATGCTGGGTGTGTGCAGGATACTGGAGGCATTTACATATTCTGCACCTCCTCATTGATGGACCATCATTGCTATGGGCAGTGGGGAGGAGAACAACAGATAAATGCAAAAAAAAAAAAAATCATTTGTCAGCAAAATGGGTATTCACATCCACTGGTGCATATTGCAGAATTGGTGCACAAGTGTTGTTAGGAAGATACAGTCTAGCAAAAGTAATGGCTGATTGACCTCAATTGAGAGTGGTATCATTTTTCTCATCTAACTCTTGGCAAGGAAGCAAATAAGCACCTTTCCCTTAACATTAGACTATTCCTTTACAAAAATAATGACAACTATCATGTCCTTATTTTAAAATGCCCCACAGGAACTGAATTAATGAATCTGAAACACTACTTACAGTAATTCTGCTAGTATTGACACAGTGGCCACCGCAAAGTCAATTTTTCTTACACCAGCACCTTTTTGTATCCATAACGTAAATTGCGCAGGCTATAAAAACCTGCAGTCATCTTGTTAGTGTGTATGTATGTGCGTGTGTGTATTTGTGTGTGAGGCATATGTCGCCTTTCTCGACCGATGCAAAAGTTTTCTTCAGGTGAAGGTAGCTCAGGACATTCTGTCTCTGCGTATCAGTATTCTGTGTGTGAGGCGCAAATGGGAGAAATTAGATTTCATACGGTTGTGCATGTGTGTATGTGTGTGTGTGTGTGTGTGTCTTCATGTCTGAAAGTCTCCTCACACTTTTCTCAATCAGATTACTCTCTTTCGCTTGCTGCTGCTGCTGCTTTCTGCAGCAGCTCCTGTTGCACCTCCATCCAATCTAGAAGCCCACTGCACGCCCCTCCTATCCCGTCTGCACTGGAGACCAACTACACACGCAAAAGACCCACACCCTCCCCAACAGGTCTGTGGGAGTGTGAGGAGGCATTGGTGCTCTGGCCATAAACAGACCAAACAGGGTGGAGACTGTAGCTCAGAGTTATAAGGTCTAGAGAGCAATAGTGGCTGATTCAGCTACTGAGTGGTAGATAGAAAAGAAAAGAGGGGAGTGACAGCATCTGTGTGTGTGCTTTGCTGTGAGTCTGTGTGTGTGTGTGTGTGTGGTGACTTCAGACTGTGCCTGTGCCCCAGCAGACAGCAGCACACAGGTCATCAATGGAGCTGTCAAATGATCCATGGTCGAGGGGGCAAGAGGAGGCTCCCCTGCCCCGTCTGTCCAAAATGAAGAGCAGCAGCTACAGTACTGTCCAGCAGCAGGCTTACTCTGCATCCATCTTTCTCCGATGCAAAGACAAGCTGGAACAGGTGAGCACAGTGTCAAGTAACTCTCAAACCTCATGACAACATGATTCATTTAACTGTACATCTGCTTTTGAGAAAATTAAGAGGTGGAGTTGAATCTTGGTGACCTATATTCAAACTCTGAATCTTAAATTGTAGTTTTACATCCAACAAATCAAAAGGTGGTATGTGACAATAAATCCCAGTCAGCCAAGAATCTAAATTTATATAGAAGGATCTAAAGCGTGTAAAACCATACCCAGAAGAAGCAATCTACCAGCCACATTGTCTAATATGCAATATGGCATCCTGTGAACCAGGGAAAGTTAGTTTCATCTACTGGAAACTCATTCATTCTGCATGCCTGTGGTGCATCAGCCTCAGCATAGGGAGAAGTGTGCAACTGAGCTCTTTTGCCTCAGATGAGAATTGATTACCACTTTCTTCACTGCTGCCACACACACACATAATACAGACACAAACACACACACTACAAAAAGACGCATGCTACCTACTGAAGGATCCTAACTTCTTAACCACCAGAACTATTTCTTTTATTTTCCTGTTTTCAATATGTCTGAGACTCAGTGTGTAATCCTTCAACTTTACTTCAGGATCCGGTAGATTTTAGCAGTAAATTCATATCTTACTGCACTGGGCTACATTATTTTTCTCGAAAAATAAATTCAGTCACAACACAGCGCCATGCCAATATGTACACCATACCATTACCACACACCTCTCCACAGATCTGACACAATTAAATACATAAAATATAGATTAAATACCTTTCCACTTTATTTACTTACATGAGGGTTTGTTAACAGCAGATCAATAACAAAGTCTTTACCTGCCACGAATGTGGGTCAGGTTTGATTTCTGGATGGTGCAATAACGTTGTTATTCTTCATTATATCAGAGCAGAGTAACACAGGCGTGTATGATGGAGGAGGAGGTGGAGTATAACCAAAATTGCTTACCAGGGCTGATGATAAATGTATGCAATGCTGCTGATATGATTGTGGGAGCTTGTAATGTTTATGCTTTGTCTGTAGAACTACATGCTGATTATTTTCAAGAAGGGAGACAACTAAAAAAATAAGTAAAAGGGAACAAGAGCCGCCTGAAGAGACGTGTATCTACTTGCAACAAGTTAGCTTAATTTGTAGCTTTTTTATGTTTTTTTTTTCAACATGACTGTTCACATGTTTATTTTCAGTCAAATATGGTGGAAAACGATGCCATGGGCATTCGTTTTTTCCTGCAGATAGCACCACCTACCTTTGACTATTTTTAACAGTTTTAAGTGCCAAATAACAACATCACAACACTGCAGCTGAAATGCTTCGCTATGCAGTTTTCCCATAATGTGTTTGCACATTCTTCTACATGTGGCCTGGCTGACATGAACTGCTGTAATTCTTAAGGCATTTGCAACCACATTTACCAACACATCCTCATAATTAAACAACAGTATAGGTCTAAAATTCAGCCGGCAAAAAACAACCTATGGTTATAGTTAGTTTTGGTTACATTTCTGCCGTCCAGACAATATGCCACTTTCCAAGACTGTTACAAACAGGAGGTGAACAGCAGTCTCCTGCAGCAAAGTCCACTTTTTGCCATCTAGCTATCTAGCCACCCAACCCACCTCCTCCTAATGAGGCAAAATTAATCAACAAATGCAGTATGTCTATGCTTCCATCCCTTCCCAAAAAACACAGGCCTATATCCAAGCTGCCTTTTATTTCAAAAGTCTTAGAGAAAGTTGTTGCCAAACAGCTCACTGCTGTCTTGATTGCACATAACATTTTAGATAAATTCCAATCTGGTTTCCAACAGAAGCAATCCACTGAAACAGCTCTTCTCAGAGTCTCTGATGTGAGTGAATGCTCTGTTTTGGCGCTTCTGGATCTTAGCGTAGCTTTTGATACTGCAGATCACAGACTGAAAGGCTTAGGCAGTGAGTGGTCCCTACATGTCTGAAACTGCTGCTCTTTCGTGTGGTGTGCCTCAGGGTTCTGTCTTGGGTTCTATATAATTTGCTTTGTATATGCTTCTCTTAGGACATATTATTAGCAAATTTAAAGGTATCCTATATCACTGTTACACTGATGATATCCAACTCCAGTCTCTTTTAAGCCTGATGAGACTGACAAACTGACTGTTTTGCACAATTGTCTGACTGCCATTAAGGACTGGATGGCAAACAGTTTTTTTACATCTAAACACAGATAAGACTTAAGTCCTTACCTTTGCTTCTGATAGCTTAGCTTCCAAGGTTGCTAAGTGTATTGGGTCCCTTTCTTCAGCTGTGCAGTCTAGTCTTAGAAATCTCAGTGTTATTTTTGATTAGTATCAGTATCAGTATCAGTACCAGTATCAGTTTTTCAACAAACATACATATCATCCTCCATCACATATCTTTGAACTGCAGTGGTGGTGGTGGGCTAGCTGTAGAGGCCAAAGAAGTAGATCCAGTGCTCTGCTATGGACAGACACTCAAACTGATGGAGCTTTCTGAATGAGACAGCCTTACAGGATCATTTTTCACTGCTGGATCCCAATCTGCACCCTATCCACAGTGCCTTTGGCATGTGGCCCAGCTGTCTCCCATGGCGTTGTGCCCAGTCAGCCTTCACTCAGCACATATCACCCTGACTCTGAAGCTATGGCAACATAAAAAAGAAAACACCACATCCTGTGCACGCATGGAAACCTGGTGCTGAGCTTTTGGTGTGAAGGTGAAACACCTACATTGAGATGTCCTTCGTAGAGGTGTGATTGGATGGGGGGGGCATAATTCATGTGTAACTTAATTGTGACAATATGTCATGTTGCATAATTATAAATGTACGCCTGTAAGCATAGTTTAGGTAACAAAACATTAAGTTAAATTGGGTTGAAAAGTGGAAGTCTTTTGCATGTCTTGGTCACATATAATTGTTATTATCATGGCATGTTAATTAATATATTTCAGCATGTATTAGAACCTAACTATACTGAAATACATCAGTGGAATGCTGTTGAAATAACCTAATCAAACCTTACTGGGATGTCAAAAACATGATGGAGAGTCTATACAGGGATCCAGTTCCCATTCTTGCAGTAAAAAAGTAATAACTGACCAAGACTAGTTGAAAAAAATATAGACCCCAAGCTTCTTACACTACCTTATTTTTGTCATACACACACACACACACACATACGTACATATTGTGCACATGCAAGCCATGTAGGCCCAGTGTAGTATGATGATTTGCTTCATTTTTGTGCAAAGTGTGAAAGAGCCTTGAAGTGTGTCTATTTATGTATAATTAGTTCTTCTTGTTGGAGAACTGTGCTTTACATTATCAGGCAGTGATGTTCTGTACAGACGGTCCAGAGGGAGTAGGGATGAACGGTAAAGGCTGCTGTGACCTTCGACCTGCTCTCCTGCAAACAGCAGTGCTTGAAAAGTGTACAGATCAAGGAAAGCTTCTACAGCTGTTCAAAAGAAGACAGGAAAAGGGACTGGTAGGCATTTTATACGAGACCATTCAATGTTGCATTCGTACAAATGGTTAAAATTAAATTTAACATCATAGCAGTGACTGTGCACTTGGTAAATTGTTTATGTCAACAGATTCATGACCGCCGCTGACTGTTGGCTCGGCATATCATAGCATCTTCAGCTAAAAATTGCCCTGTGCTTCTGTCTCATTGTTGACACCGACTGAGGATCCTTCTCTGGTCACTTTGTTCCTCTTCCTGTTTAAAAGTGTGTTTGTTTGACCCCATGTGTACAGCTTTAGAAACAATCACCTCTCCTGGGAAGTGACTCAAACCTTTCTGTCCCTTCTGTTTCTCTCTTTCACACACAGGGTGACGTGCAGAGGTCACCTGCCCCAGACACACACAGCAGGTTTCACTGCTGTGACTTTGTTACATTTTATTCCAATATCTCTCTGGGATCTCACACAGTGTCCCACCAGTCTTAATAATTAAAACTCAGACTTACCCTGCATACTCTGGGAGTTACAATAATCAATCATCAGCTGTTTCATTGACACAATTACAATCCTATTCATGAGGCTTTAAAGAGAATAAGATATAGCTTATAATTTAATACACTTTTAAGAAATTCTTGCACCCTGCCTCTCTCTGCACCTCTCTCCGCCTTTCATTACTCTCTCACCCCCCATTAGGTCATTCCTGGACTCATAAACGGAGCAGCAGCTTGCCTGCAGTCAACAGCATATGCTGTTTCCTGCTATTAGGCAACGCTATACTCATCTGTGAGAGAAGGGCTAGGGTGAATAAAAGGGTGTGAGAAAGTGTTTGCATATATCATTTTTTTTCCTAACCGAGGCCCTTTAATATGCTTCTGAACGACAGTGAGAGTTAGAGCTTTAGATGTGAAGCTATGCACAGTAGAGGTGAAAAACAAATGAGAGCGCTGGATTCTGTGAATTACTGAAAAGCACATTTATTAAAATGATTTAAAGACAGCTGGGATTAAAGCAGACAATATTGCTGACTTATTCAACTCTGTCATCAGTTGAAGTTATTAATGAGAGGTATAGGGCTATTTTAAATTCTTTTGTCTTCTCTGGGCAGAGCTGTGTGTGTTTGTGAGTGTGTGTGTGTGTATGAGTGTGTGTGTGTGTCATGTTATGTCCCACCTAATGATTTGATAACAACATGGAATTTTGCAGCATCCGTCACACACAGTGGATCACCAACAGCATGTTTCAGCATCCCTCCCCTCTAAGCCAAGCCCAAGTGCTTTCTGCCAAATGAGTTTTGTTCACAAAGTGTATAAAAGAGGAAGATACAGAGGAGAGAGGAGAAGGAGGGACGAAGAGGAGGGAGGGGGGGGGATTGCTGGAGCTCGGATCTACAGCTCTGTATTGGTCGTTTGTGCGAGAGGGGTTGGTCTGTCTCTATCTCTCCTACTGCCTCTACAGTGTCAGTGTGGAGAAGGAGAGACTGAGGAGCACACATACTGCTCACACATACACACACACACACACAGAAACACACACACACACACACAGTCCGAGGTTGGAGGAAAGATGTCAGGACGCGGGGCGGATCAGGACCTGAGGTGCACACACATACCTTCCAGGACAGTGAGGCACCAGCAAGATGAAGCCAGCTGCAGAGTGTGAAGACAGTGGAGTGGTCTGCTGGGTAGTGAGGGCTGGCAGAAAGACAGACTGATAGACGAAGATATGTTGTGACTGAGCTGCTGTTTCTCACCTGTCATAGAAGTTTGAAGGAGTGCTGCTCTCATGGCGGGACCAACCACACAGGAACCTTTGAAGGTGACGTTTACAGCCTCCAACTACACATGCTTCATTGTGCATCTATCTTAATATGTGATGTTATTTTCATTTTGTCTGTCGGTGGAATTTTTAGTGCATGTTTGCCACAATTTGCTTTTCTTGCTGCCTTCCATTACATTATAGTCTTATTCGGTAATTGATTAATTTCGATGAAGCCTTAAAATCGTTACATTAATTTATTTGGACACTGTTCTCAAGAAAAAAACAGAGATGTGTACAAACTGTATGTAAACTCAGGCTGCAACTAACAATTATTTTCATTACTGATTAATTTATTGGGGTTTTTTAATTCATTTTGTCAGACATAGTGAAAAAATGACTATTACAATATCCTGGAACTCAAGGGGACGTCTTCAGATTGCTTGATTTGTCCAACAAAAACAGTTCAAAACCCAAATACATTCATTTTAGATATGAAGAAAGTTCTCACATTTAATAAGCTAGAGCCAGCTGCAGTATGGCATTTTTGCTTGATAAATGACATAAACGATCATTATCATTATCAAATTTTTACAAACTTAATCTCTTACAATCAAATAATCGATTCATTGTTTCAGTTCTTAATTTAGTGCTAGCTGTGTACGTTATTTTGCATTGAAAACAGCTGTGGATACAAGTTTATCTACTATTATTGTGTTTTTTATGTATGTAATGTATCTTACTGTATCAGTAGCTCATCTAGCACTGACCTGTCTCACACTGTCAGTCCTGTTCTGTATCATGAGGCTTTATTTCCTCGCAGGCATGTACACATCCACAAGTCAAGCATGGTCCTTGACTCCGATAAATGTAATGACGAGCTCAGAGGTCTCAGTGGACAACAGAGGAGTGTAAGGTGCATCCGGCTGGCACCAGGTCTTTCAGCCTCATTGACTGAGGCAGACAGTGCAGAGAGGAGTGGGAGATGGCTTCGCAAAACATCGCACAACACCCATTTTCTCTATGACACGGTGCTGAATAGTGTTTTTGTTTTGTTTAATAATCAAAAGTTTTAGCTTGGAGTCATTTTCCTGAGAAATAAACTACTGCTTACTCTACAAAAAACATCAGCGGGATCCAATTCATTTGATTGATCAAAGACAACAAAAGAGAATATCTAATGCCATGTTGACAGCTCACAAAACTGACAAAGCCAAACAAGGCAGGGATGGTGAAAATCTGTAGTTGTAAGCAAAACAGAAGTGCCTAACTGCACTTTTAAAACTGTGAAAATCAAGGCTCCTCAGGCTGGATCAAGACAATAAGGCTGCTGCATTATAACCGCTGACCACTCTGATTGTCAGTCCACCCTTATTACAACCAGAATATACCATATACTGCACAAACATATACACACAAATATAGGCTTTGTTATTGCGTGTCATGAATGCCGCGTTGGCTGTATCCGTCCTGGCACAGAGGTCATAAAATTCCTTTCTGCTGGGAATCGCTAGAACAACAAAGCAGGCGGTATAGAGAAATGTACACAGAAAAGCATAAACCAGAGCTTTCCAATCTTCCTTATCGTTGGGCGTTAGTGCGTATCAATTTGCCTTTAGTTGGAGAGTGTCTGAGAGTGGCATGAAGTGAGATTTGGGAATCTGGGGGATTTTTGCTCCAGAGTATGTAAATCCTCAGCAGCCTGGTTGTCAAATCGAGAGTTTCTACTGTCGAAAGAAGATGTACAGTTGTTGTTTTATTGATCATGAATCCTATCTTCCAATCAATGGTATTGACTGAGGACATTAGCATTTAAAGGCTGGTCATTTCCCTTTTGTACACCACCCAAAACGAATCGCCATGTCAGTGTCATCTGCATGGTTAACTGCAAGATGTTAACTTGCTGTGTGACAACATGAGGAAGAGTTGAGCTCTAAGATGCTGCCGATCATTCGTCCCTCGCAAACACTCCAACAATATAATGATACATCTAACTTTTGTTAATATGTTGTACATGTGTGTCACTCATCTTCCAGACTCAGCAGAAGTGCATTGCCATCTTTGCCCTGATGTGCTGCTTTGCCGTGCTGATGGTGCTGATCTTTTCATCCGTGGACGTTTGGGGGGACGATGAGGATGGTATCACAGAGGAGAACTGCAGCAATGACTGCCGGTAAGATGTTCTACAGGTATGACATGAAAGCAAGAAAAAAAGGCATAGTGCCATATTTCTACACACGCTTAAGTCTCCGGCATGTTTTACTTTCAGCATCGTACTTGTGGAGAACATTCCAGATGACCTCTCTCTCCTCGTGGATGGCAGACACCACTTCCCTCTCTCTGTTGGCTTTCACACCCTGCTGGACCAGGCAAAGCACTCGGTGGAGGTGGTGTCACCTGTCTGGGACTTAAACTCCTGGGACCTGGAAACAATGGCGAGCACTGCCAAACAGGTACAAATTCTTGCCAGGCAGTCTGAATACGACCCCCAACACTCCTGCAGAACATGAACCAAATGCTTTTCCCTGGTTCTCTGCAAGAGAAAATACAATTATTTTCTAGTAAAGATTATATGTCGATGTTAATTAGCTTAGTCCTGCTGAGATATAAGTATTGCCCTTTTAAGACACATCCGCAAATAGCCACACTACTGTATAAGTAGATACAATTCACAAACGTTCAGCTACAGCGATACAGAACATCACTCTCTTCTTCAGGGTCAGCTTTTGTTCCAGCGTCTGCTCAGCCTGAAATCTCGTGGGGTTAAGCTGAAGATTTCCAGCAGTGTGACTAACTCTGCTGAACTGAAGACCTTGGCAGCACACAGTGAGTGGCTGTCATATTTATATTTTATAAAAGCAATTTGTTATACCACTGTAGCAAAAAGGAATGAAGATTTATATCTCCTGACACTATTCCCCTGACATTTCCTGTGTAAAAAAATCCTTTTAAAGAAGATTCCACTGTATTCAATTACAAATTTAGTCACTTTTAGTCCCCTGTTTAAGCCAGTAACACTATATTTTACATATTGCGAACAGCATCACTGAGGTGTCTCAAGGAAAACAGATGCAGATTCATTTACCCCATGCAGCCCCACAGCACAGGTCATACAGCCATCACCTTTATTAGCCTTTGTCTGCCAAACTTCACAATCAAGGTCAAAAAATCATGAATGTGCAAATGTACCTGACCAGTTTCCTGTCAAAGCCTTTACCTCTCAGACTGCCTGCCTGCTTTGCCCACATATCCATCAGGCAGTCCAAGGCCAACTGGCAATTTTCCACGATTCTCCCCATCTCATTCTCTCAAACTTTTCATATTCTCACCGCTCTTTGTCTGTTTCTCGCTGCCCAGATGCAGAGGTTCATTTTGTTAATATGACAGCTTTTACCAGAGGAGGACTGCATTCTTCATTCTGGATAGTGGATCGGAAACACATTTACATCGGGAGCGCTGCTATGGACTGGAGGTCACTCTCCAAGGTAATAACAAGCACCAGCAACGCCAAAAGTGTGCAGCATGACATCAGAAGAGGGGATAAATGAGCGTTGCCAGGTCTGCAATTTATCTCTGACTTCAACATGGCTACAGTAGCTTTTGGTCTCTCATAAATAAAACCTAGACATGCACAAATTTAATTAAATGATCATCTTTGCACCTAATAGGGACGTCAACATGCTGTACACCTGTACCTTTTTATGCAGTTACTCCAGCATCTCTTAATAGATATGAAGGATTATTTAAAATTGCTGTCTGAGGAAGTCCAGAGAGACAAGAAGCATCTCACTTTGCATTTGGTATGTAATTCAAAATGGAGGAGGAGCCAGAGAGTATTAGCATACTTTAACTTGAAGTGATTACTTGGCACTTTTCATGCTTCAACGCTAGCTGGAGGAAGAACTACTGTTGAGTGTAATCAAGTAGGACTGGACACATACAGTACATGAATATATGTGTGTGTGTGTGTGGGTGGGTGTGTGTGGTGTATGTACATAGAGAGAGAGAGAAAGAGAGAATAAATGACAGACAGGCAGGGAAGAAGAGACGCAAAAAGGGAGAAAAGCAGAGTCTGTCCTAAATTCACCATACATGGTAACACAATGGACTGAAACCTCTGCATGCTTCCTTCTGGGTCACACACTAAAATAGAATAAACACAAAACAAATGTCTGCTGTGTAGTTAATGACCACGCTAGAGTATATTTAGGACAATTATCTTGTTTTTGCTTTTCAGAAACAACCTGATCCTCTTCTACTCTTAAAATTGCTACAGTATTATTAGACTATTTAGAGTGTTACTATTCTCACTCTATCAGTGCTTGCTAAAAAAACCCCCTTACCGTCACTTGTTTAGCCTTTTATCTGACTCCACATCCTCTATCACATGTACAAAGCATGTCTATAGAGCCAACACGCCTGTAACTCTTCTGCTGCATCACCTCTCCCTGTGTGCTCCTTTCTGACAAACCTGCAGAGGAAAGAACTGGGGGTGATGGTGTATAACTGCAGCTGTCTGGGTCTGGACCTCCACCGAGTCTTTTCCTTCTACTGGCAGCTCCATGACAGGGACTACATCCCCTCCATCTGGTCGAAGAGAGTTACAGCCCTCTATGGAAAACACAACGCCCTAGAGCTACAACTCAACGCTACCTGGGCCACTGCCTATGTGTCTGTGAGGGATGAATCTGTTCTGTTACAGTATAATGCCAGAAGTAAAGAAACACACTAGTCAAAAAGCACAAACCACAGGTCGTGTCTGTAATAAACTCTGTGACTGTTTTACATCCCTCTTAAGGCACTCATTTCCTGATTCTGGGCTAGATGGTGGAGGCCTTTATAAAAGTTTCATTACCAACTAATAACAGGCACACACAGGGGGTTATTAATCATGTTAATATCATGCTGAGGAGCATCTTGAGTCAGTACCTCAGCCTAATTTGACAGTAATGAATCTTGTTACCCTCTAAGCGACAGGACGCTTATCAGTTGCATTTAAGACATTTATCATCCTATAGGAACTAATGAAGCCATGCTGTTACAGGCTGCTGGCAACTCCAACCTGCTCATGTGCCTCACTTCTTCTTATAATGACAAATAGTTGAGGAAATTTGCCTTGTTGTTTTTCTTGCCTTTTATTCTTTCAAGAGTGTAGTCTGAAGCTGTGAGATATTTCGCAAAACTGGAGGTCACTAATACGTTGCAATTAAGAGTAAAATATCTCTTACTGTGGCGTAAATTAGACGAAAAAACTGAATGTTAAAGATATTTCAACCACTTTTTTTCATCCACTTTCAGTTCTTCAGGTTTTTTTGTGATCTTTATATACATTTTGGTTGCAAACTTGAGTGATGTATTCTTTCTGCAGACCTCTCCTGAACTCTTCTGCACTAAAGATCGCACCAGAGATGTGGACGCCATCTCTCAAGTCATCCAGAGTGCAAAAACATTCATCTTCATATCTGTGACGGACTACCTCCCTCTGGTGAGCAGGAGTTTCAGAAGAACCTCGGTCACAAGGTACAGAGTTTAACATCAAAACACTGTATGTTCAAGAGCGTTGACATTGAAACATGTGTTTTTGTAACAGTATTTATGAGTTCAGTTCATATTCATATGCGCAACACATATGAACACACTGTATGTGTATATGTATAAGCATTTGTCTAATAACAAAGGATCCATCATTAGGTACTGGTCACCTATCGATGAGGTGATCAGGGAGGCTGTGGTTGTGAGAGGAGTCAGAGTTCGCCTGCTGATAAGCTTTTGGAAGAAGACTCATCCGCTCACCTTTAACTTTGTGACCTCCCTCAAGTCGCTGTGCATGCATCTGCACAACTGTTCCCTGGAGGTGGTACGTGAATTAACATAATTGTCTCCAAATATGTCTGTAGTTTGGTGTTTACATTAAACTATAGTACAAAATGTTCCTGATTGATATTGTAAATATTAAATGCATGTATGCATGTATTTAATGTGTTAAGAATTTATGATGTATCTTCATGTATTGATTTTGTTCAATGATATGGTTTACAGAAGTTTTTTAGTCACAACAAGGAGCAAAAGGACGATGTTCAACATGGACTGAACCACAACAAGTATGTGGTGACCGACAGTGCGCTTTATGTTGGTAGGCAACGCATCATTTGTTTGTAATGAATTCAATTTACATGTAAACTTATTTTATGGAATTACATTTACATTTACATATGTTTTAAGATAACTAAATATGTCATGATTTTATTGTCATTTTAAACAATGACAGTACTTTTCTTTAAAGGAACAGCTGGGGAAATATGCTCATTCACTTACTTGCTGAGCATTAGATGACAAGATTGATGCCACTTCTTTATATGAGTCAATCTTCTCATCTAATCCTCAGCAAGAAAGCAAGCAAGCATATTTCCCAAGATGTCAACACCAAACTATGTATAGATTTGCACACACAGACATCAAGAGAAAAACAACAGTAGGCTATTGGAACTCAAAGTCATTATTTTCTTGAGATAACAGCTGTTACAGATACAGTTTTCTTTTTCTCCGCAGGGAACCATGACTGGGTGGGGAGCGACTTTGCCATTAATGCAGGAGTTGGACTGATGGTCAAGATGAAAAATAATCTTACAGACAGCAGATTGTCGATCTTGGAACAAGTCAAAGCTGCTTTTGAAAGAGACTGGAGGTCACGTTACGCCAAGAGCCTACAAGGAAGCAAAAATCAAGAAAGCAAATACAGAAACCTGCAGCAGGCGAAGATTCAAATGGAGATTAAGGAGGAAAACAACCCTTTATCTTTATAAGCACAGAATATCTCTCTATATCCTACAGCCTCAATATGCCTGAATATGCTACATTTTACAAAACTTGTACACAATATAAGAATGTAAACCTACACTATTAGACCTGACTTTGATTATGTGATTATGTTAAATTTAACAGATTCACTTACAGTCAACAAAGACAATGTTGAAGTTGAAAGTCACAGTAACAGTATGTAGCTATTTAATCAATTGTTGACTGTTATATGAGCATGTACCGCTGCATGAATATTCAAAGCAATATTCAAATTCAAATTATATACTTCTAAGATAAGCAATAGGATGAATCAATATGTTCTATTTAATCTATTTATATATCTATTTATTTATTTAAATCCATAGAAGTTTCTCATCAAACTCACCATAACAAATTACATTTATTATTTAATGATGATGCACTATTTTTGTTTAGAGTTTTAATATGTATTTTATAAACTTTTTTACTATCTTTGGATTTGCATACCATTTACGATTTGTAATGCTACTGCATGTATTTGTCTGCAGTTTCTTGATTGAGATGCACACACAGCTGTTTATCATCTCATTGAAAACTTTCACCCTCATTAAATTTCCTTTTTTTCCTACTTGTCATTGTGTTCATTTCAAGATGGGAAGCATTGAGTGTCCAACACTTACACACATATTCCAGCAAAACAAGGTCAGGTTCCTCAAAAATAATAGTAAGATGTCACCGATTCCTGCAGTGCTGCTCAATCATTTTTATTTTTTCATTTTATCTGACCCACTTGCAAGCTGTAACTCAAGAGAGCCTCTTGTGAGGCGACTAAAATGGAAAAACAGATTCGAAACATAAGGACAGTCAGAGAATCAGCTGTAGTATTTCAATAAAGGATTTTAGTTTTGATGTCATTAGAAGAAAATGTATATGCATGTGTGCAGGTGTATCTAATGAGGTCAATGTGTATCTATAATATAATCTTCTCAAAATCCCTCAGAATGTAACAAAATTTGTAATATAACAAAAAACTTTTCTACACTAGAAATAGATCAAAACATGAATTCAGTTTGATTTGGAGTTATACTCAAGATCTAGACAGAAGCATCAACAAAAGCGTCCAACTTTTAATGCTGCATGTACCATATTCGGCCACTGGGGGGCAGACAAACTTCAAAACAAGCTGACAGACAAATATGTGAGTTGACAGTGAAGAAAACCATCAGTAATAACACATTAAAACTGAATACTTGAATTAAATGTTATTATCACAAATAATATAAGTGGAGTATATACTGTGTATTTGGCTGTTGACAGAAGGGAAACATCTCACATCTGTCATTCAGATTAATTAAATTTAATCATGAAGTTTTGAAAGTGTATTATTTACAAGAAATTATATAGACATTCTGATTATTTACATTATACTATTATTAAAGGGGTGCATTCAAAGCCAATTGTAAAATATAATGTATTTTTAAATGTAGCTTATATTCCCTGTGAGTGAATTGATTCAATTTAAAGAAATTTGATTTATTTAAAAGATTTTAATTTTGGAAAATATAGATTATAATTATCTGAATAAATCATGTAGTGATTATGATGTTATTACTGTAAAGTCACATCTCGGTATTACAGTGTTTATTTGTATCAGTGACAGTTTGGTTCCAGTCTTAAACACTAGGTGGTGTTGTGGCACCGTTACTGATCTCTGGCTGCCAAAGTTTGGCATGAGTTGATGTTTTGTATTCAGTGGGAAGGAGAACATTTCCTCATCCCACACATGGATATCCACCTCTGCGTTTTACTGCATCTCAATCTCCCTGAAATAGCCAAATTACTGAGTGTATCAGGCTACATAATAGGGATATTTTATGATTAAGGTTGAAGAAATTTTCTTGAAAATCAAAAATGAAGTTGCACTACCAAAAACTTTGTCTTTAAGATTTGTTATTAAAGGTTAATAAGAGTCGCCTTGCTGAATGTTCCTAAATATTTTTATCATGTCTCTTAATAGTTTCTCACATAAAAAAAAAAAGTCATCTGCAGTGAAGTGGCTAAACGGTGAGGTGGGTGTGTAACAGCAGTGTTGCTTTTGTTGTCGTGTGAAAGAGGCTGCTGCTGATGGGGAGGGGTGTGGGAGCGGTCGCCATGGTAACAGATTAAAGGCAAAGATATTTCGGATCGCTCTATTAGCACTTCTGCTGCAGTGGGTCTAAACTAAGAATCCTTAAGGGGAGGGAACCATTCATTTTGTTCTGTCTAGATTTGAGGGTTTTTCAAGGAGTAGCATGTTGGGCCGAATTGTCACTTTTTATTGATTATTCTTTTTTTAAAAAAATCACACTAATACATCATTGCTAACTCTTTCTGTGTGAGTAGGGAAGCTGGGAGGAGGAGGAGGAGGAGGAGGAGGGGTAGGGGGTGGGGGGGGGGAATTGACGGCAGATGCCTTTGCAGCAGAGGACCATGGAGGATGTGTGAGGTGTTGCGGGACAAAATGCGGATGGGATCGCGTTTCAACACGGACTTGACGTCGATGAAACTGTCAGATCTCATGGATGTAGTTTCAAGAGGTGTCTGGGAGTGAAAACGCTAAGAGCACATTGTCAACTAGTTTAAATGAGATGGATGGAACGGGATCTCAGACGACTTGAATGATGCACTTATTTTTGCAAGACAGGATGACTTCTGAGGAAAATGTAGTTGCAAGGCAGCCATCAGCCTTTTCCTGATAGAAACAGCTGGGATATTCTGTTGAGATTAATCTCTCACAACCTTGATTCACGATGGAAAGTGGGGTTTTTCTGCCCTGTCTGGATCAATTCATGCTGAGTCCATTGGTCACTTGGGTAAGTAATGCAGAAGGCTTCGATTTTCCTGCCAGAGACTGATATTACAACTCATCCTGTACTCTCTGTGTTATCTAGGTGACGACATTTGTGCCAAATGATGGAGGTGTGCACTTGGACTTTTCTGAATTACTGGATGGAGTCTTTTTGAATGACATAATGAGCCAAATGTAAGTTGTGGCTTAGTTTCTGTGGGTCACTTTCTATTTCATTTGTCACATTTCAAATTTAGGTTTTGAACAGTGTCCAGATTGACATTCAGATTAGTAGCCTGTGTTTTAAAGCCATGCTCCATCCTAGACTATATATAGCATCTGTCATTCATTTATGATTGACTGTAAAGTTTTGATGAAATGACCTGTATCAAACAGAATCATCCGAATCAAAGTCTTTTTTTTGAGAATTACTGTAGTTATCTTTTCCCTCATGTCATCTACAGCAGGGACTGATAGAGCACCAAGTGTCTGCTAACATTCTTATCCAGGCACTAACAGTGCTGGCTTTGTCGCTCTGCAGTAATAAAAGGGATCTTTGTAGTCTGCAGCAGTCTTTAAATGCAACTTCCGCATGACTTACAGGTTAGGGTCTCCCCAAAAATGTTAGAATTAGCATTAAAGCTATAGATACACGACCTACACTGAGGGACATCAGTTTGAAGACTAGAAGTGTGCCAGATCTGCCAAGACATGAGGGGCATCATAGATACTGTCAAGATGCTACTTAAGAGATTATGATTTGTGGGCCGTATGTTCTGAGGGAATTACCCTCACCCATAATAAACTCAAACTGATGGTCCACTGGCAGTTTACAGTTGTGTCAAAAACTACTGTGAGTTAATAAGCAGCAAGATGCTGGTTTTAGTTTCCCTGTTAGGATCCACTGATGCTCCAGACACTGAAGGTAGAATCTGAAATCAAAGAGTTGCAAAGAAAAGGTCAAAAAAAAAAAAATGATGACCCAATGCACTTGTGGATAATGCTGTCTAGCCACCCCAAGTCTACAGTATCCATTCATCCCACTTATCCCCCAGGGTCACAATAACCAGCTCTAAATGCAAAACAATGCTGCACTGAGGGGAGGGGAGGAGGCGGGATAATCTCTTGGATTGGGAGACCCTCTGGGATTAGGGCCTTGTTGTTGGTGTTTATGGTACTGGGACACAGATGGAAGGGAGGGGAGGAAGAGACAGAAACAGGACAAACAGCATAGAGAGAGAGAGACAGGCTGACCAACAATGTGATGCGCAGGACAGTTAGGTAGCGTCTGTCTTTCTCTAGGTGTCTTTTAGGATGTCTGTCTGTCTGTCCCTCTGTCCCTTTGCTGGGATACAAGAAGCAAGATCAAACTTTATAGTTTGGTCCATCACTTGTTTCTGTTTGTTCGCCAGCACCTTTGAAAAAACTATTGTACTCTGCACCCAACAGACACAATTAGTGTTTTATTTCACAAAGGTATCTTTTCTTGGGCGACAAGAAAGGATGCAGACTGACCTACATTTCTGCACTGGGGCCTGTGAACGATAACAGCATATTATGTGACAGTTAGTCGCTACAGTAGGCCCGTACCAGCAGCTCAAGAATCCAACGAAAGGTTTTCTTTGGGGTGGAAAGTCTAACGCCACCCCATTTGGCTGGAAAACAGTCCAGTTTGGTGGCTGAAAGGAATGACGTCACACAGGCTAAAGTTAGAAATGAATAGAGACCTCATACATGTTTTCATGGCGCTCCTAAAGCCAAAACTTTTACCAGCTTCCTTTCATCCCATCCCAGTGATAGTCGCTTATTTGTTTGGGAATAGTAGAAATGTTGGGTAAAATGCCTTTATGTTGTTTCCCATCTTCAGAAATCCCCCTCCTACACCTCAGGGTGCAAAAAAGGTGAGCAGGGATCCAAGTCAGAGGATCCGCAACCTGAACTTCCTCGTCCAGCAAATCAAGACGTATTATCTGGTGAGTGTGGGATGTTTCTTAGCCATGTAATATGTTATATAATGCATCCAAGCTACAGGCTGCTTAACTCTACATCTCTCTCGACATGGGATTATGATATATGAATGTTTGATGTGGATTTTTCTTCTCCACCTCAACTTTGCATCGTGCAGGCACACACACACACACACTGGATCACACAAACCTGATAGTTGGTAGCACTTGTGTCCCAGCAGCTCATCTGGTTCTTCCTAAGATGCGTGCCCTAAATATCAGTCATGTCAACATCTGTGTAATCAGCACAGTAGCGAGGTTAGAGCGCAGCAGCGGGCCACAGTAAAGCTGCGGTCACAGAGCTTTAGAGTGACACATTTGAAGCACGAGACACTGCAGCGGCAGACAGCACGGCTGGTGAATCTTGGATTTTCTGTCTATGTCAGAATAATTAAGTACAATTGGAGCTAAGCTGTCATCTGTTAAGATCTGTTGAGATCACAAAAAAAGTAATTTCACTGGAGTGGAACAATCAAGTTCTTTAGGTACGTACAGTAAAGGAATGATGGCTTTTTATTATTTTTGTCACCACAGATGAACAGCGTTATTTTCAACATCATGTCGAATTATTGTTTCTACTGAAATTGCTCTTGGTAAAGATAAAGTTTGGTTTCTTCTTACATTTTGGTGTCAGTCAGAGTTCACTCTGATGTCTCTCAACACAGCTTTCCACCCTAGCACTTAATTCTGGAGGAAATAAAAATGGCAGAGATCAATAACGTCTACTTCTTGCTAAGAGAAAATCATGAAGAAAGTTAATTTGTTTCAGACTCCGTTGCAGAAAAAGTCGATGTAGCTTTTGCATCTTTAAACTCCTGCTGTCGTGTGAAACCACATCCGTTCCAGTGTAATTTAGGCTATTTTTATTCTGTAAGGTCAGCTGGAGGGCTTTACTTATTGACTTTTGGAAAAAAATGTATGATATTTTGAGTTAGAAGAACTGACAGAGACATAATTAAGCTGCAACTGGTGTGTATTATACTTGTATATCTAGTCAAACAAATTAATACAGTAAAATGCTGTAGTGCCGTGTATCCCTGACATATTTAGATTTGCACACTGATTCATCCTCAAATCAAATATCCTGATCCAAATATTCTAATAGTGCCAAACATTCGAGACTTAATCTGAGCTCCACACTCCATAATCACACATAAATGTGGAAAAGGGAGGATGATGGGAGAGCCATAACCAGTCAGTTGAACTTTCCCAAACGGTCAGGGTGGCAGTCACTGGAAAATGCGACTGTTGGTGTAGTCTCGCTGTACTGCATCAAAGACTAAATGATTCCAGTCAACTGTACTGTAGGTTTCCTCTCACAGGGGAATCACTAATAGTTTCCTGAAGTTTACAGAGTCACTGTTCCATGAGGAGCTATTAACAATCACTATTAAACCACACACACACACTAGTATTTACACACATACTGTACATGCACTCGTGAACACGAACCACTTATAGCTAAAAACAAGGCTGCAGTTTTGGGGGATTTCACCACCGCACCGGGGAAACTGGCTCTGTCATCTACCCATTCAGAGCACTCGCCCGTTTGTTGGCTGAGTTTCTATACATGCGTCTAAGCAGCTGCTATGTGCTGTACATACATACGTCCCCGTCCATTCAGGCACTTTGGCTAGACCGCAAGAAAGGTTTTATTCTGTTCTCGCCTCAGTTTGGCTGAAATGTGCTTATCTTCCTTTTTCTCCCTCTTCCCTCTCTGTTTCTCTTTTTTTTTCACAGGATAATCTGAGACAATTGATAATGACTCCTTTGCCAAACGTGTTGCTGCTTGGCAGGACTCCTTACTGTGGTATGCTCTTTTAAAAGTGTTCTTCCTCTCTCTTCTCAAGTGGAGCTGCTAAGTCAGTGTACGGTTGGAAGCCCGATTAGTCTGTTTGCTGATACTCAGAGTAGATACAGAGTAAGATATTTGTAGTATGGACCTGGTTCATTTGCTGGCTGCTTGTAAAATCGGTCAAATTAACAGATCTAAGAGAAAATGAAGAGTTTAATTTAAAAAATGAGATATCCATCATTTGAAAGAAAAGTTCCAACAACCCTGACAGTAAAATTAAATGATACAGCAGTATCAGTGCAGTTCAAGTGATGATCTTTGTGTTTAAATATTGAACAATGACCATTATTCAGCATTTTATCCCCAAATAATTGGTTCAGATATTCACACACAGTCTGTCTTGGCTCAGTCCTATACCATTTTAATTCAATTTCACTCTATCAGTCTGATAACAACACTGGCATGTGATGTTAAGGCTTTGGTAACTGATGACCCAAATTCACCAGCCAGCGCTCTATTCCACTTCAATCCATGCCAGCAGCCCTCGGTGCTTTCATCTGATAAGTTTCATCTCAGATAATTAACTTTTTGTTACTTGCCCCTCCACCACCACAGAACAAAGTTTGGAGGAGATGAAGAAGCTTTTGCTGTTACTACTGGGATGTGCAGTCCAGGTAAACACACTGACTGTCTGAAGTTTGAGTCCAATGTATGCAGAATAACCACTTTCTCTACCCCAGAACCAGGCTGCATGAGCGAATTCATTTTTTTATTCTCATTTTCAGTGTGAGAAGAAAGAGGAGTACATCGAGAGGATCCAGACACTTGACTTTGACACAAAAGCAGCCATAGCTGTGCACATTCAGGAGGTATCTGATTTCTTCTTCTTGGGACAAATGAAAAAAGAAGGTCAAATGAGCCATGTTAGCTGAATATAACAGATAACATAGGAAATGTACAGATTATAGGAATAGTTCTGAGGATAAAAACACTCATATCACAACCTCTTCCAATAACATGATCAATATACTGTCATCTACAAGTTACCTCGATGTTATGGCGCTTGCTCAAGTTATTCAAAACCAAGAATTTATTCAGAACTGAAAGCAGTGATTGCCTGTGAAATTTATAGCTGCATCAAGATGATCATTATGCTATTATGTGTTCATGCAGATTATATTGCTCTATCCTTTGGTACCCTGATTGTCCCTTTCCAATATTTTCCAGTTGACTCACAGTCAAGAGAACGTGCTAGATCTGCAGTGGTTGGAGTCCAGTGAAGTGAACCCAGATGAGCTGGAGGCCATGGCGAGAAACATGGCCATGCACCTCCGACACTTGTTGGATCAGAGGGACACCCATCTGGAGGTGCTCATGTTTGTTTTTCCATCACTAATTATAATTTTTTAAGATGATCTAATATATTACCTGCATTTTTCTGTGAATTTTGCAACTTATCTGAACCCTCGAAACATATTCTGCACACGCAGTTGTAATTTGGCAATGAAGTAAATGGCTACAAATTGTCCGTATGAAACATAAAATCACTGTGGACATACTTGATCATCACAGTGAAACCATTTCAGTCAACAAGCTATGCTTCTAGTGCACAGATGTTGAGAGGAAATTGGATATTTCCTCTATCCCTTCCTTTTTTGCAGACTATAGCAGAGCTAACGCAAGAAAAGGAAGGTGTGGTTAGCTTGCTCAGTAGCCCCTCCAGCCCGCAGTCTGCCAGCTACCCTCCCATCATGCAGCAGCAGCAGCAGGCCGGGACACAGCAACACTTGGCGGTGGAGCTGGCCGACTCTAAGGCTAAGATCAGACGACTTAGACAAGAGCTGTGAGTACTGCGTGGATAGAGTTCAGGTCACACCACTAGCTAGCTGTGTCACCAAAAAAAATAGTTTATTGTTCATTTATAAAAATGAAAAAATACAATGCAGTTTAACATGAGAGGATGAAAAATATGGATAAAATATTTATGCTAAAAAATATATATAATTTACACAATCAGGAGAGCAGATCATTTTCACTTTATACAGCAGCTTTACAATTTTACAGTCAAAAAAGCATCGCACAGCAAATATGCTAATGAATAAGAAAACAGAAAAAGAGCTGTATCATCCTGGCTAAAGGTTGTAATTTCCCAAAGTAGATAATTTATTATATAATCTCTTAGCATGTTATAAGTGGGTTGTTGGTAAGGAAGCTGAGGTAGCCTCCTCTCTGGGGAACTCCCAATAATGAGTGAATGAGAGAAAGAGAGATACTACAGGATAGGAGATGCCCCGGGGGAGTTTGGCCCACATTAATGCCTGCCTGGCAAGTTCCATGGCTGTGCACTGCCACTGACCCACATCGGCTCTGCGTTTCTGCAGATACTGCATACACACACACTAACCCTGATCCAATCAAGATCCCAGTTCCATCTCTGCACTCTGTCCCCGTCTTCTCCAGTGTATTGTCCTCTCTTGTTGGGATGGTCAGATTAACATACTGTTCCCTCTGAGCAAACACAATGTCACATAGAGCCGTCAAGTATGGCTTGACTTGACTTGCCTTGGCCTTCTTTATACATATACTGTATGCATCTGAACAGGCATTTGCAACAACCAGCAAAATAATACATGTAGAATTTATTTTTTAAAAAAAAAACATATAGGTAAAATGAGGTTCAGGTATAGGGAAAATATTGTGTTGTAATCCTTTATGTGTAGATTTAAAAGATGTAAGTTGTAGCAACAGCAATAATAAGGGCCTATACACCATTTTAAATTTACCATTCAGCATTTGATACATTCTGTTTCCTTGCAATGATGATTAAAATGTGGAATGTGTGTATGTGTACATGCTCACTCTATGTTCATTTAAACTATTTGAATATATACAAAGTTATTGCAGAAAAATAGTAAGTAGTGCACACTAACCTACCCGCCTGCACTGTTCACCCAACCCTACAGAGAGGAGAAGAGTGAACAGACGCTGGACTGCAGACACGAGCTGGAGAACATGGAGGCAGAGCTGAAGAGGATCCAGCAGGAGGTTTGAAGTCAAAGAAGACAAAGAATAAATTACAGCTCCTTCTAATAGTGACACACAGTAACCTTCTGACCGCTCTGCAGATTATACAGATTAATGCACACCATACTTTGCTGCAGAGCAGTGCTTAATGACACCAAATTTAAATCTCCGAACTCTGACTCAAAGACACAGCTAAAGCCTTTGTGGATTTATCTGAACAGGAGATCCCAATTCATATTCTCTGTTAAAGGCATACTATGTAGGATTTTCCTAAAACAACAATGTATAGACTCATACAAAAGCAATCCCTCTCAATCATCACTCATGACCCACTAGAAGTGCGTGGCGGTGTATGTATCCGCAGAGACTCTTCCCTCTGCCTGTATTTTCTTATTTTCTTATTATTTTGCTATGTCCAGAACTTTGCTGGGCGTAAACCTTTGGTCAGTGGGTGTGTTGCTCCTAGCCAATAACAGCACACAAGGTGTGAGGTTGAGATTCTTTAAAAACATAGCGACCAGGTTACAGCACTGTTTTTTTATGTGCTTCAGTGTTTCCCTTAAATGCGATTGTCGCTGTTGAAATGGGATATTTACCTCTCTGTCTCTCTTCTCTGCTCTCTGTCTGTGTCATGGATGTATAAAGAGAACAGGTCTGTATCTGTATGACCAAGTGAGGGGCTTAGCTCCACACACACACACACATGCACAGACACACAAACACACACACAGAGCAGAGAGGTCACAGTGGACAGGATGAAGCGTGCCCTTTGGCTGCATTCACAACAAACCCGACAATGCGGCACCTTCCTACGGGGTTGTGTTGATATGTGCAGAGGTGTGGGCGTGTTTATTTGTGCTTTGCAACATAACTGCCATGAAACAAGCAGAAAATAACATTATTTTTCTGTGATTCACTGCTTTGTTCTCGCTACCGCCGCTCCCCCTCTTTATTCGCTCTCTAGCTCGCTCGAATACCACTGCTCTCTCTCTCTCTCTCTCTCTCGCTCTGGTGTCGTTGAACCGAGGAGGAGGGGTCAACTATAAAATGTTGTATTTACAAACAGCAACTGACAAATCCGACATAGTATGCCTTTAAAGCCTTTTGGCTTAGGTTGGCTGCAATAGTTAGCATGGTTCATATGTTTCCAACAATGACTGGAATTTAAAGCAGCATTGATAAAGTTGATATACTGGACGTGTTAGCAAACAGTTACTTGTTTTCACTTCCAGCAGACATGGAGACGCTGTTATTTGGATTTGTATTTCTGACCAATATTCACTCTCATGTTAGCCGGTGGTTTCCACAAACTCCTGAGAAAAAAATCTGACTCTTTTGCTGCTAAATGCTCCACCATGTTCGCTAACTAGTCGCCAGCTTTGTCTGCTGTTTAGTGCTGGGCCATAAATCTCATAAATCTCTGTGGGTTCATCACTACATGCAACCCCTTTTCACATACATGTAGTCATTTGATTAATTCTTAATATAAAAGTATTGATTAGTGCAGCTTTAAATAAACCAACTTGGCCAAAAAGGTTTTCTGCAGTAAAGACAAGCTGAGAAAGAATGGCGCAGATCTACATTTATTTAAAGTTTTTGCTAAAAATCATGACTCTGTCTGAACCTTCACCAGAACTCCCAGTTGCTTGTGGACGCCCGCGCAGCCCGCACTTACCGTGACGAGCTGGACGCCCTGAGAGAGAGAGCCATCAAGGCGGACAAGCTGGAGAGTGAAGTGGGACGCTACAGAGAGCAACTGCACAAGATGGAGTTCTACAAGGCCAAAGTGGAGGTTGATGCAGTATAAATATTTCACCAGTGAATTTTGAGACATTAATTTTGATCATATATGGTTAGTCTGATGTGCCAATCACATATTAACGAATTTTAAAATAATTTTTTGGATGATAAGATGTAAGGAGTAAGATTTGTAGTAGTTTTCCTTACATATGTAAACGCGAAAGATGGAGATTAAGAGAAATATGACAGTTGTGTGTGTTTTTGTATCTCAGGAGCTAAAGGAGGATAACAGGGTGCTACAGGAGACCAAAGAGGTGCTGGAGGATCAGTTGGCAGGCTGGAGGGCACGCTCAGATAAAATCCACCAGCTGGAGAAGCACAGCCTGTTGCTGAAGGCCCGGATCCACGACATGGAACAGGTCAGACCTCTGCACACAGGGAGATGTCTTGTGTTAAGCCTCCTCTACAAATGACAACACAGACCAGTAGCGTATAACTCAAAAACATCAAGAACTGAAAATTAGATCAACAAGTCCTCTTTGACTCTCAGTGGTCATCTTGTACTTTTAGCAGCTTGGACAGAAACCGTGCTCATTGATAACTTTGTGTCTCCCTTTCAGGAGAGGGAGGCTGATCGGAAACGCATCGAGGAGCTGCAAGAAGAGAACCTGGCTCTGTGTTTGGCACAGAGGAGGAGCATGGAGGAGTCCCAGCACCTGGGTTGGGAGTTAGAGCAGCTCTCCAAGACCACTGGGGACTCTCAGGGTAAAGGCTGGTGTTCAGATGAAGTGATAGATGTTAATAGTTGGATAGGTAGAGCAGATAATTAAGGAGATGGTTATGTAAATTACTGAAGGGTGTGCATACATTTAGCTCCATTACTGGATGTGGAGCAGTTCAACTCAAATCAACAAAAACACGTTAAACCTTCTCCCATGGCTGGTCTAAGTACTAATTTACCAATTTTATTTATTAATTTATTACATTTTCTAATTTAAGGATTATTGGAGAAGTTAGATTACTGTATCCTCTTTTATTTACATGCACACAGAATTTGCACTTTTCGGCACTCAGGCTCAACAAAAGATAGAGAGTATTTCCCTACATTTGAGTGGAGCTCCTACTCATCTTATATCGCTAATTTATCAGACTAAATGAGTTTAGATAGATTCATAAGACATGTAAATAGCATAGAGACTTTTTTAAAATGATCCCCAAGTATGTCTGACTCTGCATCAGTAGGAAAATTCCCCCTAACCAAACTACCACTTTAAATGTTTATCAGTTTTTCATTGTCAATCTTGAGTTCTCACCTTCTTTGGACCCAAAGTTAATTGTCATGATGTGTTTGTCTAAAGGCCAGCAGACTCTGAGTGAGGAGGTGAGTGAGAGGACCCGCAGTCGCATGCTGAAGCTGGAGAAGGAGAACCGAAGTCTCCTCAGGACCATAGAGGATCTCAGAGATGCCTCTCTTAATAACAGCAACCAGCCCAAACACAGCCTCCGTCATGAGTATGACCATGTCTGCCAGGTGGTCTGTAACACCAACAACTGTACCTCATCAACAGATGAACCCACAGAGTTACAAACCTACTGCTCAAATATAGAAAACCACACTAATGTATTCCAGCTCAGTACAGTAACAGAGCAGACGTCCAATGGAGTTTCAGAATGCCACCAAGCAGAAGATCTGGAGGACATCCATAGTGAGATCCTCCTCACAGATAATTCAAACCTTCACATTCAGGAAAAAGGACAGCTAGAGGACGGAGACAGAGGAGACCATCTCAAAGAACTGATGTCTGATCTGGAAGTATTAGAAAACCATCACAATAGGCGCCATTGTTTTGTTGGATCACGTGATCATTCCCCTGGCTCGAAGAACAGCAGCCCCTGCCACGACAGCATCTTCACAGGTCTGCCAACACGCTCCTCCTATGCCAGCAAGCACACACAGCGGCTGGAGGCCAAGTGCAGGGCCCTGGACACAGTTAATCAACATCTACAGACTTCCCTTGACAACACTGGTAGGTGCTATACATTATAATGTTGTAATCAAATAATGATTAACCCCCTTACACACTCCACATAGTTTATTTTTTTACCTCTTCTATCTCTTTAGACCGAAAAGTCCAGCGTTTGGAGGCAGAGGTTCAGGAGCTGGAGGCAGAGAACCAGAGTCTACAGGCCAGCTTGGAGGAACTCCGGATCTCTGCGAGACGTCTGGAACAACTGGAGACAGAGAAGCAGAGCCTGGAGCAAGAAACCACAGCTCTGGAGAAGGAAAAGAGGCAGCTGGAGAAAGAGAATCGACGACTCCGCCAGCAGGTAGGTACAGTAGGCCTGTTTATTAGGTGCAGGTAGGATAATGTCATGGTTGAATAAAAAAAACACTGTTCTACCTTCTTCTGTTTCAGACTGAAATCCAGGAAGCCAATTTGGACAGCAGTAACGTCTGTATGGCAAGCCTGGAAAGGGAGATGCGCTTTGTAGTCAAGGAGGTGGAGGGGTTAAGGGAGACTGCTGAGAGGGTCAAAGGCCTGGAGAGAGACAACAGAGAACTGACCAAGCAAACTGCTATCGACCAAAGGACCCTGGCCACCCTCAGAGAGGTGAGGGGAGGAAGTCTGGGCTGCCCGGCTTACGCTGACTGGATAAATAATCTGCCCTGACCTACCCTGAAATTCCACTGATAATGCACTGTTTCCCCTGGGAATTTGTACAGCAGCTTTGACGTGTATTCCCCATAGACATCAGCTTTAGTTTTGACTGGATTTGATAGGCGCACACTTACAAACTCATACATGATCCGTAATGTATAATCCAAAACAAGTAACTGAACACAAGCTGACTACAGACATTTTTTTTTTTTTAATTAAAATGTAGTCATTTAATTAATCGTTAGTATAGAGGTATTGATTAGTGCAGCTTTAAATACCCCAACTTGGCAAAAAAGGTTTTTAAAAAAATGTTATTTAATTTTTTGTCTTAATATGAACAAAATCTCTCACAAGAACATCAAAGCATCTGCTTAACATTAAAATGATGTCTCTCCAGGAACTGGTGAGCGAGAAACTGAAGACCCAGCAGAGAGATAATGAACTAGAGAGGCTGGCCCATGAGCAGGAGATGAAGATCCTGAACCAGGAGAGTACACAGCAAGCGGAACAAGATGCACCAGACAACAGGTGCAGACATACATACAGCTTGGAATTTATATAATTTAGATTATTGAAATTATGGAACTCTTGAAATGATTGTTTCAAAATGTATTACAAAATAAAATCATTCTCCGAGCAGCAGGTTCAAGATGCTGGAGTCAGAGCTGGAGTCGTCCCTGAAAAAGTCTCTTCAGATTAAAGAGGACAAAATGGCCGCCCTAGAGGCTCGTCTGCAGGAATCCTCCACCCTCAACCAGCAGCTGCGCCAAGAGCTCAAGAATGTAAGTCGTGTCAGTAAAGTTCAGCTTTGTAGGCCTCTTCTCCAGATTCAAGGGTTCGACATCTCTCCATCACACAGGTGAGGCTGAGCTATGAGGCCCTGCAGCAGAGGCAGGAGGAGGAGTGGACAGCAGCAAGTTCCACACCTCCAAGAGAGACTGGCAAGGTGATGAGCGAATGGCTACGCGAAAGCCAGGAAGCCACGAAGGAGCTGCTGAAGCTCAAAGACCGCCTGATTGAAGTAGAGAGGAATGTAAGTTGCTGCAAGACTTTATTCTTTATTGGTCTTAAGGGCCTCATGGGATTACATTAAATGACAGATTCCCTTACACAACAGAATTCCCTTTTGATGCCAACTTAACGTTGTTAATAGAAGAGACATTGTTCTAAAGCTGATATTACACTACTGGTTGTTATGTTGTTCCTCCTGCAGACAGTACTGTTGCATTCGCATGTAGTCACTGTAGTCAGAATAACTAACTTCCCCTCTCTTCTCTCCTCTCATCACCTCTTATCTCCTCTTCTCCCCTCCCCTCTCCTCCCCTCCCCTCTCCTACCCTCTCCTCTCCTCTCACATACAGAATGCGACACTGGAGGCAGAGCGCCAGGCTATGCAGTCCCAGCTGAAGCAGTTGGAGAGCCAGTCTGACAGCCAACAGGCTCAGATTCTTGCCCTGCAGAGGCAGGCTGCCTCACTGCAGGAGAACAACACGGCCTTGCAGACGCACAATGCTAACCTGCAGGTACCAATACAGCACACTCTATTCTCTGTAGTGAACATTACATAACAGCCCACTCATGTAATCCTGATATAGTCCTACAAGATTCTCTATCAAGCCTTTGCAGCAGCATTAACCCCAAAACTGGCCCTCTTTCTTCTCCAGGTTGAGAAATCCACACTGAACTCACAGAGCGCCTCCCTCATGGCCCAGAACGTTCAGCTGCAGCATCAGCAGTCAGGGACAGAAGGTGAGCGAGACAGCGCCATACGTGAACGTGAAGAGCTGCGTGGTGCCCATGAGCAGCTATTACGTGATCACGAGCGGCTGGCGGCTCTGCATGAGCGGCAAGCCATGGAGTATGAGACCCTGATGGGCAAGCATGGCTGTCTGAAAAATGCCCACCGCACTCTGGAGCTGGAGCATCGCACACTGCAGGACAGGTGAGGCAGAGAAGAGACAGGGAAGCTGAGGTTAAGAGAGAGAATATGAGGATATATGAGTATATGACATAATATTTTCTGCTTAACTAATTAACTGCAGTGTTTTTATTAGTTTTCATTGAGTCACTAGGAATGATTGATTAAAAACACATTTTGCTTCGATGTAATTGAAGCAAAATGAGGCCTCAAGGCTCATTTTTTCTCCTGCTTTATCAGATCAGTGTAAGACGTAATTGGCTGGCAAAAGTGCATTTAAAAATTACCTTCACATATTTAGGTACAACAGCCTGTTGCAGCAGCGTACCAAGCTAGAAGACCTAGAGAAAGCTCTGAAGGAGGAGCAGATGAGGATGGCTCTTGAGAAGGAACAGCACAGCACCACCGCTGCTGAATGTTGCAGGCTCCGCGATGAGAAGGACTGGTGAGGAGGCACAAGCACATACACACTAATGCACAAATCTGTCACATTAATTGACGTTCACTTTCACCTGCAAATAAACAAAAGCCCACGCACACACTTTCTCACATTGTCCATATTTTTCAGGCTGAACCAGACGTACCGTCAGCTTCTTAATGACAATGAGTTGCTCACAGTCGATCACAAGCAGCTCAAGAGCCAGCTGAATGAGGCCAAGCTGGAGCACACCTGGCTGGAGGCTGACTTCTCCAAGCTCAAAAAGGAGTATCAGCAGCTGGACATCACCTCCACAAAGCTCACTAATCAGTGTGAGGTATGAACATGCAGCAAGCTGATCTGGTGTGGTATTGTCCCTTGTAATTGCCTCTTGACCTCATTACAGTCTGTATAAACTCTCTTTATCACTGACTTTGTCAGGGCTACATAGGCTCAATTAGCTGGTTTAATGCGTTGTGTTGCAAAATTTCATTTTAATAATTGTGTGACAAACAATACATGCTCACAGGTATGCATATACACCTGCTTGTCTATGTGATGTTTAGTTGCTGAGCCAGTTGAAAGGCAACCTGGAGGAAGAAAATCGCCATCTGCTCACCCAGATTGAGACCCTGATGCTGCAGAACCGAACCTTGTTGGAACAGACTATGGAGAGCAAGGATCTGTTTCACGTTGAGGAGCGACAGTATATGTAAGCAGACATTACCAAAACATACCATATTTTACCATGATGTGATCATTTGTGCTGAAGATACACAGGTACTGGGGAGAAAGATGAGTGGTGTGAGCCAAATGCAGAAATTGGGCTAACACCATGACAAGATATATTTCCATTAAATAGAGTTTGATGAGTTGATTTACAATATTTTGTTGATGAGTTGTTACATTAGTGCTCCGTGTTTGATACAGCCCAAAAACACCAAAGTATTATATACTATGATTATAACTGAAGATTTATTAATCGTCTCTCTCTGTTGTCTCTGTTCAGTGACAAGCTTAATGATTTGAGGAGGCAGAAGGAGAAGCTAGAGGAGAAGATAATGGACCAGTACAAGTTCTATGAGCCCTCACCTCCTCGCAGGTAACTACTTTTTTAAACCATTACAAGAGTGATATGACTCTCTGCATTCATTGTGTACTCACTTATACATTGAGATGAATAGTTTTCCTGATCTTTACAGCAGGACATGTTTGTCAGCATGCTACCTGGCTGGCAGGAACTTCTCATAAGTATCTATTTTTTAATCTGAAAGAGGAAAACACTCATGTGAGCCCACTGTTTGCTAGTTTAGTTCAACTCTTTATGATTAGCAGTGCTTGACTGACTGTTGACCAACGCTTTTCTGTGCTCTTCATAACACATCAGTCATGTGGGTTAGAGTGGTGTAGCTAATTTTAATGGATCGACAGAAAATCAGTCATTTTAGTCATTGTTCAAGCAAAAACAACAAAAGTTTGCTGATTGCAGCTTCTCGGTAGTAAGGATTTAAAACTTTTCTGTGCCATACATGATTGTAAACTTTAATATCTTTAGATTTTGGACTGTTGATCAGAAAAAATAAGACATTTGAAGATGCCACCATGAGCTCTAAGAAATTATAAATTTTTCACTATTTTCTAACATTTTATAGACAAAACAAATAATTGAGAAAATAATTGGCAGATTAAGCAATAATGAAAATAATTGCTAGATGCAGCCCTAAAGTGGTGACTGGCAACCTTGAAACCTAGAAGTAAATGTACCTGAGATGATTGGCCAAATGACATGTACACAAGACCTTTTCCACAATAGAAATATGCAAGTGAATAAATGAAATATTGGGTGGTAGATATGACAGGACTGAGGTTATTTGCCTCTCATTCATTCCTCTTGTACATCTGCTCTTCCACAGGCGTGGGAACTGGATCACTCTAAAGCTGAAGAAGTTGATCAAATCCAGCAGCCGCGAGCATGGACCAGAGCGTCCACCCACACCAACACACTCAGGTGTTACTGAGCCACACATTTCCTGTCACGATAACAGCTCCTTCATCAGCTCAGATGGCTCTGGAGGCACTTCAGCAGGTGATGCCATCTCACCCCAACGTAACAGCAGTGAGTATGAGCTTCTTGAATCCACCAGATCATCTCCCATAGACTTGGCAGAACCGATCTCATTAAAGGACCAAAGTCCCATCATCATCACTTCAGCCATAGACCAGGAAGTAAGAGTCAAGCCTTGTCTCCCACTGAGGCGACCACCACTGTCAGAGGCAGGGCATAAAGATTGTTCAGGAGAGTGTTCATGTAAAGCCCAGCACACAGCCAGTGGACAGAGAGACAGATCTGCAGATGTAGCTTCATTTGAAGGACGGATATCTTCCCCAAATCTGACAAAATTACCCCCTCCACTGCAACATTTTTCAAGGAGACACAAAAACTCAAAGGATTTTTAAGTAAAATCTGTTTAAGCACAGTGTTCGTGTGCTCTTCTTTGTTTTGTCACACATTGTGTCCTGAACAAAATGTTTTTAATCGGTTTGAAACATTTTTAACAATTGCTTGAGATGTGCATGACTCAACCTTTTATAAACCCTCATACATGAAGAATGAGATCTTAGTCATTCAAAAGTTAGTGATGATTGAATTCAGCGTGTTAAAAAAAGCAAGCATATGTTGTGTCATTCTTCCTGATGCATGATGTGTGTGAACTTTCCTCAGCAGTCCACAATTTGTCTCCCCTTTGTCTTTCTCGTGTGTTAATGTATTTCTTCACTCCTTCCATCCCTCCTTCCCTTGTATTTTCCCTCCCTTCCTACATACCTCCCTCTTTCCCTACTCCCCTCTCTCTCTCTCTCTGCTTGCATCCGTCACCTCTCGTCTACCTCCCATGTGGCTGCACTTGCTGTTAAATAGCCACACTGAAAATGTTTCCCCGTATGAGGAACAGGCTGAAGGACAGAGACAAAGTCAAGTCCCTCTTCCGCCGTTCCATGTGTAAGAAAAACTGTGGTCCAGTGTTTGACCCCATCTTGACTGAAGCCTTTTATTTCGCTGCTAACTCAGTAATACTAGCCGTGCCTTTTCTTTATGATTTTCATCATCTACTACATGCCATAATGCTAAAGTAACTCCAGTTTGAGTTCATTATTGTCAACAAGGATGCTTCCCAGCACTTATAAAACCAGTGGTCATGTGTCAGTAATTTGTCCATTCATGCCAACACCATTTAACCACAATAACTTGATGATAATAATTTGATATGATATTACAGATTTAAGCATCTACAGCAGTCACTTTCCTGCAAAGTAGCCTCATTGGACGACAATCTGGGATATTTTAATCTAACAACAGAGGTCAAAGAAATGCTGCATTGCAGGAGGACACTGATGTCACATGAGCACTGTCCTACCAGGAGTCCACTGCACTGTAGGGAAAGAGTCTAGTACAAAAATGATGCACTACTGTATGGTCTATGGAGAAAGCAAACCATCCATGTTTTCCACACCACAGAAAAAAACCCCTCATTATCTCCATGACTAGTTCATCTGTCTACCCCTTCCCTCATCCACCTCCCACTTGTTCCACTCCTCGATCCAACAATGCAGCCCTGAGCAGCTTGGCGTACCCCTCGGCCCCGTTCGAGGACAAGCAGTGGGCACACAGCTCAGAGCAGCTGGAAGAGGACAGGAAAGACGCATTGACCTCATCCCTTACCACATCCATCTTGTCCATCCTCCACCTTCATCCCACCACTCCGCCATCTGGCCATCTCCAAATCACAGCCACTGACACTACTGAGACTGTCCCAGATGTTTCTGAGCTGTGGGTGACAGGTAGAGCCATCCATGAGCCATTGTTTCATTTGACGTCATCTACATTTGTAAAGAGTAGAGCAACACATGCTTGTGCTTTTATGTGATGAGGCTATTGAGAAGAGTGACATGAAAAACTTCACCTGTACCCATTCAGTGATTTCTCATTTTATTTATATTTTATGTCCCACAGACAAGGATTCAAACGATAGTGCTGTGCCATCTGGATTTGAGGACAACGATGAGCTGCAAAACCACGGTAAAGCCCTGTGGATACTCGTTTAGAGGATTCAGCAAGCATACAGATGTATTACCAGCTCAGGAATTAGAGTAAATCCATCAAATCGCAATCATGACCTTGTTTCATATTAATCTGTATGCTGACCGCAGAGTTCAGCAACTACCAGGGAGACTTGATTCTGCTGCCCCCTATTGGTCATGAAGAATATTATGTTGATACGCATGATATAAAATGGACATGTAATCCTATAGAGATAATTATTTTGTTTATGTACTTCCTTTCCAGGGCTCAACGTGGTCCAGAGTCGAGCCCAAAGTGAGAGCAGTGGTGAGTTCAGCTTGAGCCTGGATAACGAGCCCTGGTCGAATGGCAGCAGCCCTGTCCAACAGCCCCAGTCACGCCGTTCCTCCTCCTCCTACCAGCCACCCTGTGATACCTCCACCCCCCAGCACACACAGAAACAACAGCACACAAGCTCTTCTGCTATACACAAGGAGAAAGCGTCTACCATGCCCATTACCAAGAGCCAGAATTCAGATCTCCAGGTCACACCAAAAAAGAAAGAACCTGGGCCAGCTCAGGACTTCTGGCTTATGAGGGGTACAAAGAGCATCAGGAGGGGATCAAGAGGGAAAGTAACACGTCGCTCATCAGATTCAGGGGGCACGGTCAGAATGAGCCCAGTGTTCAATGGGATTCATTCAAAATCGAGCCCTAGCAAAGCTGAAACCCACCGAGCCTCAATTTGTTCACCGATTACAGTGTTGTATGTTCAGGGTAAGTCATCCTCAATGTCTGGCTGCCTCAACTGCTTCTCCACTCCTCTGGGGAAAGAGGTGCGACTAAAGGGGCCCAGGTCCCCTAAAAGTCTCCCTCGTGCCAGCAGTGTCATTTCCACAGCCGAGGGCTCGTCCCGTCGCTCCAGCGTCAACAGCGACTGCAGGGTTGCAGTCAAGGCTGAGCCGCTCCCCACCCCAGTCTCAGAGGAGAGCAGTCATCAGGAGCAGCAGGAAACAGTCAATCAGAATCAACAACCAGACAGTAAAGACAAAGAACTTGAGGCCGCTCCTCCGGTCAAACCCCCCAGAGACCCAGAGATCGTTGTTGCCACAGACCGCCCCAGATCCCCTGTACAGGAGCCACTTTTTGGCTCCTCATTCACTTTCAATTCTGTCTTCTCTAATACCATCTTCAGTGATTCTGTGGTGACTAGCACGAAGAGTCTGGATGCACTTGAGAACAACCAAACCTTCCTCTGTCTGAATTCGTCTCTGGTGCAAAACTGCCCACTTGTGAGCCAAGAGTCTGCTCATAACACGTCGCAAACACTGCTTAAGGTGGAAAATGAGCAGAGTGAGAATGCAGAACATGCAGCTGGGCTGGAAGAGAAGGACAAACCGCTCACAATTGCATGATAGCAACTGTCAAATCGTTTTGTATGTTGCGTTATTCAAATAAAGCAGGTAGCTGCAAGCCAGTTCTCATCACATCAGCACAAGCACACAATTTTAGTTACTGTAATTTTGTATCTTTGCAGTTTATTCCACTGTTTACCTGAGAACACAGTAATATTACATGGTGCATTCAGTAAAAAGATGTTTAGGTGCTTTTGGTTCTGATTTCTATCACACTGCTATAGTAACATTACCAGCTTTTACTTCTTATACAATATACCTGAGTAACAGATAAAGCAATTCACAGTTTCTGTTCAGATTTGTTTGCACAGGTTCTGCATAATACACTAAATTCAGTAGGCCTATGTATAGATCTTCTTTTGCCTGTTAATAATTAGGTTGTTGTTGTGTCTCAAGCATGTTTAGCTTTACTTTACCACACTGACAATCCTTTGTTATGTATATTTGTGTTTGCCAAAACATACTCGTCATTGTATTATTTCTTTTTATGTCCTCATGCTCAGGCAGTACTTTTAACTTATTATACTTTGATTTCTGTCTCTTAGATTTGAATTTGATGGTAGGGGGAAATGTGATGTTCAGATTGTGAGATAATGTGTAAATATTGTAAAATATGATGTGAACCTGGTTGCTTTTTTTCCCCTTAAATAAAAGAAACCCTCTATTAAAATTTACAGAAGCGCACAGTCATGCTTTTATAACGGTGCGGAGAACTTGTGCCCGCCCAGTATTCCTATTGGATGTCAGCCCTGTCACCGGACGCAACGCGGAAGTGGGCCATTTTAGTCGAAAAAACAAAACATTCGTGGGCAGGTGTTGAGTTACTCTGCGTGGTGTAACCTAGTCGGGTCCGCTGGAGTGGCTCCGTAAGCTGTATCGTATAACTCGACAGTTATACCCAGAGTTTGGCACAATGCTGAACGCTGCCGCCGCGGAGAGGAACAAGGACCCCATCCTGGCGGTGCTCGGGGAGAGCGTGAACACCGGGAGACCCCTGCAGGCACTGGAGATCTCCTCCGGCACCGGGCAGCACGTCACACACTTCGCTCAGGCCCTGCGAAACATAACCTGGCAGCCCTCCGAGTATGACCGTCAGTCTCTGGCCAGGTAACAGTTTTTACATTTAAAGAGCAGCTTATAAACGTACGTAATTGCGGTGCCGAATTGAAGATGAATCGCTGAGTAATATGAGGCATTGGTCGTCCTACGCAGGTAGTACAGTAGTTGCGCACCAAGCATGAGAAGTACGAGTGATGCAGGCGTACTCTGCTGGTATACGCGTGTTTTGTTGGAGAGTGTCCGCAATAACAATAATATCTTTTGTTTCTATTCTCAGTATAGAAGCGTACAGAGCCCACTATCAGTTGCATAATGTGAAGCCTGCTATCCACCTGGATGTTTCTCTGCCCCATGAGTACTGGGGAGGGATCCAGCCAGAGAGCCTCGATCTGGTAGTCAACATCAACATGATCCACATTTCTCCAATAGCTTGCACACAGGTTCGTGTGTGTGTGTGTGTGTGTGTGTGTGTGTGTGTGTGTGTGTGTGTCTGTGTGTTTTTGATGCTGCTGTGGCCCCATTGCTCACTTTTACTATGAGGCCCCCTAGTGGATTTATCCAGCCTTGGTTGTATCTAAAATTCCCCAGTGCTTTGACGATTACAGCATTTTTTAACATTGTTAAAGTTTGAATAGCTATAAAGTGGAAATACTGCAATACATACCATCCAGAGTGTCTATATACAGCATAAGGCTTTTGACTCTTGGTGATTACTGTAATCAATGCCCCTTTACAGTTTCTGCCTCAGGTCTTTCAATCCTTTAAAAAAGACTGAAGTAGTTGCCCCTCCTGCCACTCACACTCTGCACGCATGATGTGATGTTAGAGCCTGAAGACATCCCTTTTCTTCTTCTAGGGTTTATTCAAGGGGGCTGGAGCAGTGTTGAAGCCACAAGGCCTATTATTGACATATGGGGTGAGTGAAAAACCGTTTCATGGTGTTATAAACATGCACTTAACACATTCATGCCGCACTAATATTAACAAATCTAAATATGAAAGTGTGATGGTAAATGTTATATCACATCCTTTGCTTTTGACACTCAGCCCTATGCAGTGAATGGTCAGATCACCCCACAGAGCAACGTTGACTTTGACTACAGCTTACGGCAGAGGTGAAGTGTATTTTATGAATCTGCAGTGTTTCATGGAACTCAATATTATTATGAATGAAATGGTCACACAGTACCAAACTTAAACTTATTTGTGTGTGAAA
Source organism: Thunnus albacares (assembly GCF_914725855.1). Classification (NCBI taxonomy): domain Eukaryota; kingdom Metazoa; phylum Chordata; class Actinopteri; order Scombriformes; family Scombridae; genus Thunnus; species Thunnus albacares. The sequence goes on along the minus strand of NC_058108.1, from coordinate 8,617,018 downwards.
CCAAATATGCGTTTGTTTTAAGATTTATCGCTTTATCTCACAGGAACCCAGAGTGGGGCCTCAGAGATATCGCATTCCTCACTTCAATAGCACAAAGAAATGGTTTATTCCTGGAGAAAATAGTAAGTAATCAACATACTTTTTTATCTTTTAAAAAAGATGACAACATAAACAATGCAATTATGGGAATACTGGTTGAACTAATGTATGATTTAAATGTTTTCTTTGTTAGGTGGACATGCCAGCCAACAACAAGTGTCTTCTGTTCAGGAAGGAGAGTCTGGTGTGAAGTGTCCCATTGTTTCTTTTTCTGGATGCAGACCAGTATCGGAGCAGGAGGGTCAAAGCGCCTTAACTTACACTTGAAGCTCAGATACATTGCCAAATTTTTCTGAACTGTAAACAAATCATGTTTCCCCTTATTCTAATACACACTGACAGTAGATGAAATAAATTGAGCAGAATTGTTATATTGCAATCTATTATACACTACATTCTGTATTGCAGACTTGAGTAAAATGAATGAAGCTCACAGCTTTACGTGGCCTGTGTCTGTATTTGCCTCCATACAGCTACCTACTCTTTTTATTTTTTATTTCAGTTTGCAGAAACATCAGTAAAACTAACTTAGGAGAAGTGCTTTGTAGAGATAGATATTTAAGAGGGAATGTGCTGCACATTAGGTCTTGAAAGCATACATCAACAACAGAAGGGAACACCAATGTAAACAACTAATATAAAGATAACTAATAAACATAATACAATAAAACAGAAAAACACAATATAGAGGCAATACACTGTAGGTAACTATTTTTTTTAGCATCAAAAGTTAGGTTGGTCAGCTTGTGTGGCTGCTATTCTGGCTACTATCTCATTTTTCAGAATAATAACACAAAGAACATGTCAAAATGAAGAATAATCAAAGAAAAAAAATCTATTTTATAGTTATTTAAAACCAAGCATTTCAGCATTAGTAAGGCCTCACAACACATCTGGAATGTAGTACAACCTGTGTTGTAATGAATATATATCATACATACAAAAATAGCTTCCATAACTTTATGAACATAGATAACATTTGATTAAAAAAAGTATTAAATATCAGCTTCAGTGCTAAAGGTTCAGATGACCACAGGCCCATTTATTAGTTTAAACATCTGGGATGACAAGTCTTAAGTCCTAAGTTTCAAAATGTCCCACAGGCCTTTTTCCCCAGAACCTCACGTAGTTTCTTGAGTCTGCGTTCAGTTATGGCTCTGACGTAACTGTCTGATTGGATGATGGCCATGCCATCCTGCACTACACCCATCACCAGCAAAGGGTTTTCCTCCATGGTGATGTTGGGGCAGGGGCAGCTCCAGTCTATCTTAGCAATAGTCACCTCTAGGTGCTTTGTATTAAAGAAGGTCAAACCCATCTTTTCATCTCTGAGAACCTCTTCCAAGCTGAAGCGGGCTAAACCAGAGTCCAGATCCTCAATCAGCTCTGTCAGTCGTCCCACGATGGCAAAGTCACTGCGGCACAAGCTGGGCACCATTTTCCCCTTCACCCGACAGGTCTTACAGGATTTCCTTTTGGGTTGCGGACAGTTTGCCTCACACTCCTTTTGGGTGCGGAAGCTGTTGGCGTTCCCATGGCAGCCCCCGTAGGCAAACGCTTGGCACAGTTTCATGAGGGAGTTCCAGGCCCAACGCACCTCCCAAGCTTTGCAGGGACCCTGAACGGCAGGCAGGGAGCAGATACCCATCCCCTCTCTCTGACAGGAGGCCTTGCACTCCTCGTAGGTCTCAAATCGGTTGCGGCTGTCGTCACATCCACCGTTGCTGAAGGCCATGCAGGAGCCCAGCTTGCTGTCATAATACCAATCCACATGGCGCTCACCACTGCACACTCTCAGGTCTAGTTCAGCCAGGCAGTCTGCTGGTGAGAATGGCCGCCCCATGGGCATCTCAGGGTCTTCAGAGAAATCATCATCAGCCCGGCGTATGACAGACAGCGGGTAGTCTGCACGCAGAACTCCTGCAGAATTGCGTGCGATGCAGGTGTAGATGCCTGTATCCCAAACCTGGGCATTGTAAATGACAAGCTGTCCAATGTTGGTGATAACCACGTTGCCATACATCTGATCGGGTCTCATGACAAGCCGCTCACGCCGTTCACTCTGTTTCTCCCATGTTACATCAGGTCTGGGGACTCCTATAACATCACAGTGGAAGCTGACTGTGCCTCCAACATAGATGGACTGATGGTGAGGGTTGGAGTACAGTGTGGGGGGCATGGGGTCATCCTGGGAGGATGTTGGGGTGGGGTGAGCCGTAGTGTCCTGAGGCAGGGGGCTGGTGTGGGGTCCGGCGAGGTAGAAGCGGCAGGTGACTACAGTTAAAGACACCCCCCGGATGCAGGCCTCTGCATCCATGTAGCAGCGGTTGAAATATGTGAGGCCATCTGAGGCACAGGTGAAGTTGGGTTCTTTCTCACATCGGTCCTGGCACTTGCAGATGGGTTGGCCGTCCCAGATGTCACAGGTCGCTCCCTGCTGGCTGCAGATAAAGCCGTCACAGGTAACTGTGGGGGCAGCACTTCCCTTACCTCCACCCTGCCCATCTGGCTGGGCAGAGGTGCCATCAGAGAAACGCGCAGCTACACAGCTGTTGAGGCCACACACGTTGGTGCAGCATTTCTCAAAGTCAGCACAGTCCTGCACAGACACGATGCACAAAACAGCAGATATGAAAGCGAATTAAATACAAAAAAAATAAACAGAGTAAGATACAGGTGCAAAAAACTGATCATTCTGTTATTCTGTAGGGAAAATATAAATTACATCACCTCATCAACTTTGCAGTCTCTCTCGCAGGTGCTTTGCGCATCAACCCAGAGATTTGAATTCAGCTTGTTAGGACAAAGTCCCTCGTGTTCAACTTTGGATCCTGCCACACTTGCACACAAAGAAAGTTCGGGTAATTCGCAAACCAAGAGCACCAACAAATACGCACGTATCCATCCTAATCCTAGTTTATTTGAGTTTGGCGCATCAGGCCAACTTGTATCCTTTTTGCATCTCTGCTCCAAGAGTTGAAGAGGGATTTTATACATTGTTGTTCTTTTGCATGAGTCGCCCCCCGAGTAATTCCATAACTCCTTCAGGTCTTCAAATAAGGAAGTAGGTTGTAGTCGTTTTTTCAAAGGTGGTCGTCCCTTCCGTACGTAAACATTGTGGAAACAAGAGTCAGTTTGTCGTGCGCAGAGAGGAGAGTTGTAGTATTCCCAACGATCAAGACGAGTTCCCTTGCGCTGGACATTTAGTGAACAAAATATAAGCCAGACATGAGTTTAAAAACGCATCTGGGTCGCAGGAATGTTTTGTCTTGATATTAAAACAAAATTCTTGCAACAATGGGCAAAATTGAATTCAATTCTCGATTTCCCAGAGCAGCAGAATAAGCGAACGAAACTGCACAATGAGAAAGAAAAGACGCAACATCAGCCTTTCAGAGTGTGAATGGAGGTGGAAAGGGCAGCCCCTCTGACCGCCCCCGTGGTCGTCCAGTGTCTGAAACTTTTATGAAGCAGCACCATGCGCTAAGCAACTGGACAAACATTGTAAAAACATCAAAGAAAACGTGGTGCTGCGGTGGCAAGCTGTCCCAACAACCGTGCACACGGAGCCAAACATTCCGGTGAGAAACCCAAAGTTAAATGTGTCCAGACAGAATTTATAGAGGTGTCATTCATAAATAAGATAATAGGCTGTTTTGATCGCTGAGAACTGATGTAGTTGTTGGTTAGAATGAGATTTTCTGTTATAATTATATCTTTCCAGCTGTTTTACGCAATACAAACTTATCTAAGTACTAATTTTCTTGCACAAATCAAAGGGAAAATTGTACAAAAACTCGTCTGGAGCGCGAGGCGGACCGCGTGAAAACTAAACACGGGGCGTGTCGCATCATGTCTTGCAAAACATGTTGTTTACGTCCTTCTTGTCTAGACGTCGGTCAATTTAGCACTGTCCCTCATTCACACGGAGCTCAGAGATGCCACGGTCAGGTGGGAAGACGTAAAGCGCCACATTTTCAATAGTGTGCGACTCATCTTTGTCCGGGCGCGGCCCCGAGGCGATGAGAAGCTGCTCCCCTCATCTTTTCATCGGCACTGACCCTGCAACCTTTGGCTGACTTATGACCGCGCTGCATTCATGCGCTGCATCGAAGTCCCGGTTATCCAAAACTGGCCAATACCGAGAGAGCCGCTAATCAATTCAGCACCCCCATCGGTTTTATTACCGACAGGCCCCAGGCTAGACAAAGGGAGAAAAATCTATTCCCACAATGGAATAAATTATTTATATCTATTTAGAAAAAAATCATTGCACAAGTGGATGAAAACACAAAGCGATAACTGTAGTTTTACCCTTTATTTTGATGGGTGGCTTTGTTTTCAATGCCCATGGAGACAAAATTATAATGAATCCCGCATCCAAACCTTGAGGCGCAGCTCTGACAACAACAACAACTGTTTACATATAGTGCTTTAAATGTTCACTCCAGCTCTGTTGGAGCCTGTTGTACTGGTCTCAATGCACATAAAACAGGTGTCAGTGGGAAACATGCACCAATTTTTATCCCCTCAGTGACTTTATCTTATACATATAGTCATGGCACTGGGAATGTTGAAGTGGAAATACAGCACATGTTAATCAGAGGTGGAAAGATGATTGGGAATTACAGTATTTGTGCAGATTATTCAATTATTTTAAAAAGAGACACTAGGAATTTTTCATTGGTTAGTTCTGATTAAAAGACTTTGCGCCCTTTCTGAGGTCTTCAAATTAATCTGACATCACATGTTTCTTGTAAATAATTTCATCATCAGTAACCAAATGTCCAGAATGAAAGTTTGACTGTAAATGACAACTGTAATCCCTCTTGCTATACACAACTTTTTAAGAATGTTGGAATACAAGAATTAATTGAAGCCGCAAAACTACTCAAATTCTCAGAAAATCAGCAACAACACTAAATAATATTACAGTACCCAATTACATTCCACCTCTGATTTTTACAGTCCCACATATCACCATAAATCCACAGAAAAGTAGAAGATGAATATTGTTTTACATTCATAAATACATAGCATATACAGAAAATATCCAAAAAATGCAAAATTAAAAATATTCCTTTCATCAACGTCCTGTGAGGTTACAAATTCCTGTTGTGAACCAATTGCAAAACTTTCTTAAGGCAAAACGCCGCGACTGATTACATAATCTTGAAATCTGAGTTTTTACAAGGTTTCCTCATCAGCACCAAGCAACCTCTGAATTGCCCCAAGAATTAATAGAATAAAATTGCTGTTGATGAATTAAAATCAGTTAAACCCAACTATGGATGAGATTCAGAGGTGTAAAATGGTCTGAGAGAGTTGACAGATATCCAAACTGATGACTGATGGAGATGGAGGGTAAATTAATTTGGGCTGAAGTCTAGAAGTATCACAGCAAGTCGTGCCAGACAAAGAATGTTTTTCAATGGATAACTTACTCAACTTTGCTGTAATCTAGGAATCTGGGGAAACAGGCCCTGCTTTTCTCATGACATTCAATTTAAAATCAGTTTTGTTTAAAACTTAACTAATCTCATTTTTAAATAAGGTTGAGGTTGCAAAAGAGATTTTGAACTCTGGACGAAGGGTACAAGACACACAAATATGTTGGAAATCAAGGCGGGTTTCCCGCAACAATCAAGACAAAACAAGCATAAGGAGCTCCCCTCCAAAGAACAATCACCAAAACAGCGAACGCATACAGGATATTTACAACTTCAAATCCAACTTAAATACCAATAAACAATCCTTTTTCCAAATAAAAGCTACCTAATGTTCCTCCACTCATTTGTAGTGTTACCAGGTGAGTGACAATCCTTGATTCACATCTGTTGGTCCCAGGGAAATCTTGTTCTACTTGATCACAGTGAGCCTCTTTCATAAAGAGTGCAGGTAAACAGACATCCACAAGGTGAAGCACCAGCAAGCACTAAGAGAACAGATCCAATCCAACCATCCGAGTCAGTTCCCAAAGGTCAATGTGAGTTCACAGCTATATCCGCTTCTGCTGGTAGCTCTACATGCTCTTCTCCGGTCTTACGACCTCTTGGAGCAACAACACGATTAACACCGGTCCCATGGAGGCAACCATTAGTCCGCCCCTTCACTATGAGATCTTACAGTTCCCCTTGGAGGACGACGACGAGTTCTTTGGAGGACTCTGTGGAGGCCTAAAGGATTTTGAGCGTTTGAGACTGTTGGCTTTGCTTCCACCGCTGCTGCTGCCGCCTGAGGCTGCGCTGTTGGCCACTGAGTAAGAGCGTCCGTGCATCATGACTGCATTCATGCCGTTGGCCATGGAGAAAGACTTGAGGTGGGACTTGATGGCGACAGGGAGAGGCAGTTTGTCAATGAGGTGCACCGGTGTGCAGGAGACAATCGAACGGCAGCACAGATCTTGGAGGCTGAAGACTGGAGAGCAAGAAGAGGGAATATGGTTGTTAAGATTGTATGTCATGTAAAATAAACTCTGAAGTGTAACTACAGATGTCTCTACACTACTATTTGTTCACTCTTTGCACTTTTCTTATTCTTTTTCAGAAACAGCAATTACTTTTTAAGCCCCTTCTAAAGGTCTCCCAACAACAAAGTTAAGATATCTAGAAGAATAATGTATAGACTTTAAATAACTTTCATTAGACTGATGGACAGAGGGCCATTTGCCAAAGGAGATAATAACTAGATTTTGGCAATGATATGGTATTTTTGCTGCACTCATATGTTGATACATTTTCATGCCATTTTGTCAGAAGTTACTTTACAGAGGCTAATTTAACTAAATTTCCTCTTCAAGATGAAATTTTATTCTTATTTTTGGAAATGACAGTGTGAGTGAGAAATGGGTTCTCAAGGGCTTCTTCATAAAAATTTGCTTTGTGAAGTACCTTGAGATTGTAATAAAATAACTGATATACACATTTCATTACACTCAACAACAGCAGTGTGCCTGTCTAGAGATGTCCAGGTTACTCTGGATAATCCACAGACTTTGCAGTAAATGGATTTCACTGAAACTACTTTATATCAAAGAAATAATACCAATGAGAACTGTTGACAGGGAGAACAGTGGATTATCTAGAATAACTTTTACACTGCTTCTAGGAATTTACAATAATTTTGAGTTTTCCAAATGTAAATCTGATAGAGTACAAATGAAATTCCTTTCATACCGACTGCATTGGGGGTGCAAAAATATGTTCTGACCCTTTATCTACAATAGAAACAAACATACATTGCTAATCTGACAGATTTGATCGGACAAAATGATTAACAAACTCACCTCTGTTGGGCCTCCAGAATTTCTCCATCCCATGCCTCATCAGCACGATGCGCGAGAGCTCTGTGAAGGATTCGATGACATTGAAGTTGCAAAGGGGGCTGACCTCAAAGAAAGTCATGCTGTTTTTTTCTGCATAAGCCCTCGCTTGCTCTGTTGGAACCTGCCGCTTGAAAGCCAAGTGAAGCCTGTTGCCCACCAGGATCCTGGGAACACCTGGGGCATGCTGATGGAAATAAAATGATATTGTGACGACATTTAGATAATGTTTTTGAATTATAATGTATGTCTTAAACACAGACAGACAGAAAATGGTCTTTCTCAGGGCCGGAAAGATACAAGCACACAATATTGCCCCGTCTACATGCGTTTCCCATATTTCTAAGTCAACCAGAAATGGTGTTTACCTCATCAATTTCCCGGATCCAGCGGTCAATACCATCAAACGACCAGCCGTTAGTGATGTCATATACAAGCAGGATGCCCTTTGGGATGAAAGCCAAACAAGTTGACATATTTAGAGATTTAAACAATTGGGAGGGAGGGAAGGTGGGGGGGGGACACCAAAGTTGCTCTATAGTCCTCACCTGTGCCCCTCGGGAGTAAGACCTGAAGATGGTGCAGAATCTCCCCTGCCCTGATGTGTCCCTGTAGAAAACACACACATATTATTAGACCAGCATATTGTAGCTTTGATTATTGTGGCCTCTGTTGATATCGAACTGTGTAAAAATGCTTACCATAACTCTAATTTCACTCGTCTCCCATCCAGCAGGATTGTGGTCGTCTTGTAATCGATCCCTAAAATTTCACACGGTCCAGATTGAGACATTGTAAGTTATTGTGAACGTAACTTCAAACCAGCTTAAACAAAGACATAGACTGCTACTCACCGCTGCTGTAGGCATAGGGAGACTCCACTGATCCGTCTTGTAAACTGTCCAAGATTTCTCCCTTTCCAACATCGCTGTCTCCCACCAAAAGAAATTTCAGTAGATAATCGTAACTCTTGACAGGACTACTCTGGGCCCCCATTATCCCACGCATTGGATCCGGTTCACGAAGAGCTTTTTTGAGCTCACCAGACGTCCTCTGTTCGGGGCGAGGGACGAGCCAGACGGTCCCCAGCGGTGGTAATCGAAAGCTGGGCGACCGCCGTTTGACGTTAACGTAAGCTAGTCAGCTAACTGGTGCACTACGTCCGATTTACATGAACACCATCTTTTCCTTCTTAGCTTCTTCTAATACATCAAATAATTTCCTGACTCCACTGAAACAAACGTTCAAGTGTTTTAGCACCGGGCAGCTGAGCCCAGACGCTGTCGATGTAACGTTAACGTTCACATAAATAACCAAAACAACCCTAGCTGTTAGCTTGCTAGCTAGCCAGCTAAAACTAACGATTGTTACGCATTCTAGCACAAATAAAAGATATAAAGTAGAAATGAGGTTGTTCACTCATACATAAGTCGATACCCTACCAAACCAGTTGGAGTTTTTTCCACTTTGTTTATAAGAGAAAAATGCCAATGCGGGTTTTTCAGCTACGGAGCACAACGACTAAAGTGGACAGTGTTGGAACTTCCTGGTATTGACATCACGAGTTACGTAATTTCCGATATGATTTTAAAAAAAATAAAAGAATTCCATGAACGTCTGTGTATGTATGAAAATATGAACCAGAAAATACAAAGTATTGTTGGCTTGTTGATTTTAAATGGCAAATATAACCATGACCATAAATCCAGATCCTCTAAATATGCATTTAGAAAACATTGGAACTGACAGTGAGTATTTTTCATGTTTAATAAAAGTGATGTAATGTATTGATTCTGTCCCCTTTGTTCTATCCCACACTGGTGTTTGACAGATAAAGAGAAAGGTATATAAGGTGATTATCATTGTTCAGATCGCACTGGTTGTTCTTGATTGACATTTGCAGCAGCTGTGGAAATTCTTCCTGATTGCAGAAGATAAAAGCCAGGTGAAAACTCTTCTCTCATGCACAACCTGTTTAGGTGAGGGGTCAGCTTCAGTGGGCGGTAGCCACCAGAGAGAAAATGGGGCTGGTACATGCTGGGCTTTTATTCCTACTGTGTTGTTCTGCCTATCGCTATGCATTTAGCAGTGGGGCTGGGTATGGCCCCTTTGTGCAAGATCCTGAATTAGAGTGGGCGAGAATGGAGACAGTGATAGATGAAGAAAGAACCCAAGCCCCTGCACCCAGAGCCCAATTCAAAGATGCGTTACCTGAAGCCAAGAAGGTTCCTCAGTACCGGATTGTCTCAACCTCCAAGGACCAGAAAGCACTTTTCAAGCCAGAAAAGGGTTCCAGGCCCCTCCCTAACTCAGTCAAGTCTATGTTGCTTGTGACTGCTGCCCCTGAAACTGAAGGTGGACAAACAACCCGACGAAAGTTGGTTGAAATCTTGTGCCATGTCGACAGAATGTATGTAAGAATCAGGAGGGAGGTCTTTAAGACCACGGATGCATACAAATATTTGAAATTAGGCACCTGTCCTGTGAACCAAGGTACGAAAGCTCATTACTACCTTCTGTACCTTCTGAAAAATGACTGTGGATACAAGAGAGAGGTTGGTAAACGGCCATTTTCTTACTCTTTGTCTCTATTTTCACCATATAAGTTTTCTGCTTCATTTTGTCAAATACCACTAACACAAATGTTTCTGTTCCAGAGTAATGCAGATTATCTGTCCATCAGCAACGTTCTCCGCTACAATCCAACTGGTCCCATTTTAAGAGAAATGCCCTTTAACATTCCCCTGCAGTGTAAATATCCCAGGTAAGATTTTGTATAGTAGTTAACTCAATCTGAGCTGAGAGTAGCTGTGGCTAGTGAAATAAACTCACTGTTCTGTTAGTCAATGCTGTGCCATATTGTGCAAGAATTTTAGGTTTTGGTCATAACTGATTTTATCATCTTAGTAGCATTTGATGATTTCTAAATTTTGTGGATTGAGGATGCCAAACAGTTTGGCTACACAGCACACTGTTAAGACTACTTTCAGTTGTCCAATTTTGTATTAACTTGTGTTTTCTCTTGACTGCTGCAGGTTGTTTCACTCCTATAAAGTTGGCTTCTATCCCATACTTAAAGGTGGCACAGTTTACAAAGCACTCCAACCAAAAAGTAGTTTCATGCTCACTTCTCAAGATGGTATGTTGCCTTTTTATAATGTGAATTGATTCCTGTTCACATACATAAGCATTCCCCTTAACATTCAAAGCTCCTGGGCAGTGACAAAGGAAATTGACAAAGACAGACTAAACACACGTGTAATTGAAGAGTTGCATTCAACATTAACTCACAGCTGGACAAACTCTTTAGTTCACACTTCTTTTTTTATTTGCATTTTCTTGCAGGAATAGCTATGTCACAGATCTGAAGGTGCACTAAATATACTAAAGTACACAATGCTGAAGCATGTCCTAAAAATATTCTCAGGCATTCATCACAGCATATTTGGACCGCTAAAAGATCAGATCAAATATTTCCCCACAAACACTTTGCAGGCTTAAGATTTTTGTTACCCAATCACAACATATATGACAGCTCTCCTAATTTTGTATCTAAAATTGTCCAGTGACTGACTTCCCTCACTTTGCCTCAGCATCAGGGAATGAAATCACTGGGGCTAAAACCTACACCTTGGGACAGCTGATGTACTTTGAGGCCAAGCGACCTGACAACACTGCAAGCTCTGGAGATCAGAGGATGTACATCAACAAGTGCTTCATGACAGCCTCCCAAGACCCCAACTCCAGTCCTAAATATGCAATCATTGATAATCAAGGGTAAAACTTAAATTATGCTTCAGAATAAGATGGACATTACTCATGGTTGGACACAAACATGCATATTCTCTTATTGCAGTTGTATGATTGATGGTAAGCTGAATGCGCAATCAAAGTTCCTCACTGGTTCCTCAAAGATGACCCAGAGGTTCAGCGTGGGTGCCTTCATTTTCAAGGACACGGCTTCCAGTTCCTCAACACAGGTATGTCGAGAGTAACTGGTACAAAGTTGTAAACTGTCAAATAGAAATATGTAATCTTTGACTCTGAAATCCTTCTTTCAGCAACTCTACATGCACTGTGACATCTCTTTGGGGAAACTTACTCCAACTCCAAGTTCGAAGGCTTGCAGTTATGATCCAGCTACCAAAAAGTGAGTTAACTTTGACTCTGGCAAGAGTTGAAACACCCACAGGTGGAGTTGACTTGCTTTGAATGTCTTGCAGGATGCTTTGCTTGTTAAGCCAAAGTTAAAACTTTTATTAAACCCCTGTTGTATTGCTGCTTGTTTTGTAGTGGATTTTTTTTTTTTTTTTTTTTTTTTTTTTACGGTTTTAACACCAAGCTTGTCAATCTTCTACATTTTCGGGACCTGATATAACCCTGTTAATGGTTTCAGGTGGAAGGAGCTATACGGTGATGACTCTGTGTGCGCCTGTTGTGAATCATCCTGCTCATCATCACAGCCTAGGGGTAAGTCTCCATATTTGTTTGCACATTATGGAAAAGGATTCTTTACAAACCTGTCTGTATAGAATATAGCACCTCTGCAATGATTCAACACAGAGCTTAACACAAGCATCAGCCACAAAGTATCTTGCTGTCATGTATAGGCAATGAGACGGGGGAAAAAAACACTTAATCAAAACCATTATGTTTTACAAGCTGTAAGATTACTTTCTCAAGCTTTTGTCACATCAATGAGCTTTAATAACACACTGGAATGAAACTTTGAACAGTTCACAACAGCTACTTGAATGTTTTAATGCATCCTATTCCAACAGCTTCTAGAAATATGGTTTCCGGTCCCTCTTGGACGGTCGACTTGAGCAGGAAGGATGGACCTGTGGAGTTTTACCCGCGGATGAAATCCTTTGACACTGACACGGACACATTCAGCTTGGAGGACCCTGATATGGCAGAGCACAAAGACTTCCTAAACTTCTGGGACCATGACTACTGAAATTCGTCATGTGGAAGTGACCACAATGTTGAATAAAATTGATCAATATTTTAGTTTTGTGTTCAATATTGCATTACTCCATGAACAGACAAAACTCATTAATTTTGTCTGGTATAAAGAATAACTCAAGAGAAAAACATTTAAACTGAACTTAAAAAAAAAAAAAATCAAATTGCACAATTAGCCCCGTCAATACACTTAACATAATCATGTATCAGCATGTCTGCATTTCTAAGAGTCTCCTGGAAATGCATTACAGCATTTTTGTAGATGCAGTTGTGTACCACAAGGGGATGGAAGAGATTCACTGGCTTTACATGAGTCAACTCAGCAGGGAGTTGAATTACCCTTTGATTTAAAGGGTTCCCAATAAGAACGTGGTGCAGCAGCTTTTTCTCAAGGCTTCTCTGTATGAAGGCCAGTAAGTCTCGTAGCCTGCAAGCCACATTATCTGGTTTCCAGTGTGATGGGTCCTTGGTCAAAAGCAGGTGCATTAGTGCAGTTTTGAAATGAAAATCCTTCAGAGAGCTACTTCCTGACAGTGCTGTTTGTCTCTTGTGAAGGAAACGTGCAATGTCAAGAGTTTGAATGTGACATGAGTTTTCAGGAAGCTGTTTAGAGATGTGTTCTAAGAAGCGATCTTCATAGATGGTCAGAGAGAGTGTCCAGAATGTATCCAAGCTGGAAGGGAAGTAAGGGGTAATATAGAAATGAGCATCAGAGTTGAATTTAACTACAGGGTTTAAACTGAAGCAAATCCTCTTGCCAGATCTGAATCGAACTACCAGAGCGCCAGGAGCATCGATGTAGCGAATGTTGAGCTCAAACTCATACTTGTGTGAAATCAGTGTCCATGCTTGTCTTATAGTGCTCTGAAACCATCTGGTAACCTGGGATTTTGACAGGAATGGGGAGTTCTTCATGCAAAGAGGACCATCACAAACATCCATGATTTTTGTCTTTACCCTCTCATTCTCGCAGTGCAGCAGGCAAACCATATCATCGTCTGCATCTGAAGACTGACAGGGGCAGCCATTTGGGATTTTTTTATTTTCCACCAGCTTTATTTGGCCACAGACTTGCCTATCTGGCAGCAGGTCAGTAGCCTGGTTGTTACTGAGCAGACACTGAAAGCTGTACGGCTCTGGTGGGGTGAAGGTGACAATGATATCACACACATCCACCATCTGAAAGTCCTCCATCAGCATATCGCCATTTCTATCACAGATGCTCCTCATCGATTCCAGCAGGTCTGCTACAAACCCCTCCAAAAATTCACCCTCTCTGCACTTCTCTTTGAGTGAGACTTGAATACATTTAGAATAGAAACGCTGTAGAGTGTTGCTGTCTGGTAGCGGCACTGGGAAGTTCCTGGCTTCTTCTTGTTTCATTTGAGGATTTCTCCTCAGGCATTTCCTGAAGAAGCGGATCAAGGAAATAATGGAAAGCGTGTTCCATATGTACCAGAGGTAATCCTTCTCCCAGTCAGAAAGCGCATTCTCTGAAGTTTCATTGTCTGACGTCTTGGTGTGGTGGGATAGAGGTGCTTCTTGTTGCTTGGAGCTGAACACTTCATTGTTCATGTCCAGTTGTAAACTGCCCTCTACTTGGGAAACATCTTTTTGATCAGTGTCACTTTTGGACTTTTCTGGCAGACTTGAATTGTTGTTATCTATAAAATGTTCATCATCTTCCTCTGAATCTTGGTTGGTGTCAATCACATCTGGCATTTTATCTTTTTCAGTAACGCGTTGGTCAAACTCTTTTGAGACTGAAGCCTCATTTTGTTCTTTGTTGACATTTATTACATCATCCAGAGGCCCTTTATCATCAGTGTGTGTCATTTCCTGATTGACAGGTGCTATTTCCTGGTCCAGTTTCTCCCTTTCCCTCAGCAGCCACTCTTCCTGCTTTTGCAAGATGATATTGTCCCCTTCTTCAATCCCGGGGTCATCCCAGAGACGCATGAGACTCAGAGTGACCACAAACACTCGGAGCAGAGTATCTTGCATTGTCAGCACTGTCTCTGAATGGATCAAACGGCATAAAAAATAGTTACAAATATTTCAGCACTTTTGAAAAATGCATGAGTTTGTCTAAACATGTAAAAACAACACATTGAATGAAAGTTGTGGTAATGATAGATAAAAATACTTTATGAGAAATGTTCATCTTGCCAAAGTTGACGGTGATGCAAAGTCAGAGAGAAAGAAGGTACTTCCTTGATGGCCTAGAAGCATCCTCTTTACTTATTTCTGTGATTACATTTGATATAAAACACTATTTACTACAGCACATAACATAATATGAGAAGAAAAAGAATACGCACCACAAGAAATAATGATTGATTATCTTAATCTTGCAACGTTGTGGTAATGTGTAAATAGGTCAAAGGAGGAAGCAGGAGACTAACCTTGCACAGGCACAAGCTCGACAGTCTCTTCCTATTTTTCAGATATAGGTTGTCTTTCGTGACTTATTTCCTGCACACCCTGCCCATGTGTTATGCTGTGACATTTTCCTGTGCAACACACTGAAAAAACTGACAGCACAGACTTCCTGTAAGTTTAACAGCACATGCAGAAGAGTCTGAAGTCTGAGTCACTACCTAAACCTCAAACAGTTTTGATGACAGGATAGTATACTATGATATGAAAGTATTAGGCCACGTAGTATAACACAAACAAAAACTACGTGTGGATAATGGTTTGTGTGTAAGCCTCTACCTTTTATTCACCTGTGGGCTTCTAACTGGTTTGTCGAGCTCTGCTTCATTCAGCGGGAGTTCAAAGGTCTAATAAACTAACAAATCCCTTGGTGATTTAATAACTATCACATCTTGCATTGCAGCTATAGTCTCTTGATCTGTTTGGTTCAAGCAAGTGGAAACATATTAACCTTTCACCTCTTAGACAACAACCAAATTTTCCAGCCAAAGCCAGACATATTTGAATGGTTCAAGACCATTTTTGCATGTCTCAATTGGTACGGCTAAAGCTGAACAACATTGAATCCCTGAGGCTCAGGTACTGTACCATAAGTTAACACTTCTACATACTGCATTCATCTAAGTAAGAAAAAACATTCATGTGTGAATTGTGAAATGACTGACTGGAAACTACATAAGTGTTTTTTCTGAAGCTTGTAACAGGTTGACGTTTTGTGAAAGAGTGGGTTGAATGAGAATCGTTTTTGTTACATCACACTAAACACAGGTGCCTGTGAAGGGAGGGGCATGATGACAGATGATGTGGTAGGCTTTGAACATCACCATAGAGAGTTCGAGATACACTTTTCAGTCAGTCTGAGATACAATGTTTAATAGGCATATAAAGAACAGCAGCTTACTTATGATGGACATTATCACTGTGTGAATTTTTTCCTCTGCTTTTGTTCATCCACTCTTAAGAAAACAGGTAAGTCTATGTGTGGCTTGTTACTTTCTGATCAATATCCATAGATGCCTGACTTTGTATTATTATACATAAGACAGGGTTTAGAATAAGAGTCATGGTTCACTGAGAACATATGAGATTCTGGTACCACTTTCTAATAAGAGACCCTTTATAGAGCATTTATATGTTTTAACTAATGGCTCAATTATTGGTTAATAAATAATGTACTAATTCTTTATAGAACAGTTATAAACCATTAAGAGCAACTTTTGGATTGATGTGTTGTGAAAAATGTCTCTGGCTGTTGAGCCTCCAATCTTCAGGAAAAGAGGTGCAGAGCATATGGGCCAAAATGCATTTATTAGCAACTCAGTAACATTTACCACTGCAGACTTTGTAAGCACCCTTTAATAAGTGTTTGTAACGTTTGAAATTAGAGATAATCTTTGCTGCAGGCTTATTACTTTATTAATGACTGAATAACATTCATAACTATAGATTTGGCATTTATTACCTTTTATTAATGACTATTATTGTCTTGACTTTATTAATGAATCAGCAGCCAGAGATATTTCATAACGTGGCAGTCCAAAAGTTAATTTTATTACTGGTCTATTACTAAACATTTATGAAATTATTAATAAAGCCATTAGTTACAACTTGTAAATTCTTTTAAAAGAGTGACCTGTCAGAAAGTGGCACCACATTCCTTCTAAACCTTCAATTAACACAATAGGAAAAAGGTTTAATTTTTTTTCACTTATTTAAAAAGCACTGGAACTTGACTTCCTGCTCTACTTCTTTTCACAGATTTTATTACTTTGACCCAACACATCCCCCAAGATGGATAAGTTTCGTATGATGTTCCAGTTTCTCCAGTCCAACCAGGAATCTTTTATGAATGGGATCTGTGGTATAATGGCACTAGCTAGCGCACAGATGTACTCTGCCTTTGAGTTCAGCTGCCCCTGTATGCCAGAATACAACTACACCTATGGGATCGGATTGCTTATTATTCCCCCTCTATGGTTCTTTATGTTAGGTTTTGTATTGAACAATAATGTGTCAGTGCTTGCCGAGGAGTGGAAGAGACCCACAGGGAGACGGAGGAAGGATCCCTCAGTCCTTCGCTACATGTTTTGTTCAATCACGCAGAGATCCTTGATAGCACCTGCGGTGTGGGTGTCTGTCACTCTCATGGATGGGAAGAGCTTTTTGTGTGCTTTCAGTGTCAACTTGGATATTGAAAAGTTTGGGAATTACAGTCTGGTAAAGGGGATGTCAGAGACGGAGAAGATAAAACTTCTGGCAAAGATTCCATGCAAAGACCTGTTTGAGCATCAGGAAATAAGAGTGGCAGCATCACGATACATCAAGTGTATATCACAGGTAGCCTGCTGATTGTTTACTTCATATTGCTATGAACAGTTTTATTCTGAAAGGTCATTAGGTGGAAACTTTTTGGAGAGGCAGAGCTGTAGAGTAAACAGAAATAATGGAAGGAGACAACAACACAATTTTTTAGAACAAAAGTTCAAAAGCCAAATGAAAAACAGAATAACACAGGAAGAAATGTGGTCAAAATGTCGACAAAATAAATCTAAATTGAAATGGTTACTGCTGATAGTTTAGCTAACAAGGCTGTGTGGAACTTTAGGCTAAGTAACAAACAGCAATAACATGGTTAAACTATAGCCAGGGCACTTTATATAGCTACCATTGAGGAAATTAAGGTCATATCCTTTGTATTTGGTAGATTTAACAACCTGCAGGAATTTACAAGCTACAATTAAAAATGTACCAATGGTAGTTGAGTGATTCCAGTATTTACTATATTTGGAATGGCTTTGAAAGAGTATCTAGACATTCATGTTGGCAAATAAAATAAAAATAATATAAATCATTGGGAAATCAAATCAAATTAAAATAAATTAAAAAAAAGTCAGGAAGTCATCTGTAGGGACCCATGACCTCAATCTCTAATATCTCTATAATACATGTCTGATTGTCATTTCTGAGCCTCCTCCTGACTACTTTTTAACATTTATTTATTTTTTGTTTTTACCTTGTATTACTCCATTTAACTCAAATGCCAGTTAATAATAGCCACTGAGATTGTTTCCACATACTTTTTAGCAATTGAATGTGTAATCATTCAATGAGAGCAATGCATTATTAATCAAATAAAACCTGTGAAACCTTATGCAGCAGCACAAAAGAAGTATTGTTGTAACCTATTAATTCTTGTGTTTCCAGTATATGGGGAGATAAATATTTTAATCTCTGATTGTTAGATCAGTCAATCAATTTAAATAGACGGTCTTTGTTTTTTGCCAAAAGTTGGGAACACTTTCAGCAGGCAGTTTTTCAACTTCATCACAAGATGTGATTTATTTCTCAAAAACTGTAGTTAACTTAAGTCTCCCCACCCGACTCTCGCTCCCTTTGAGTTCAATGAGGCTTTCTTGATTGCTTATTAAAGGAATAGATAAGCCTCTAAATTTATTATTCAAGGAACTGGGACTGATTTCCATCCACCCAAAAACACCCACACTATGATTAAGATCTTTGATCAGCCAAAGGGCAATTATACAAGCTTTAAAGTAACATGTCTCCAAAATGTCTATTGATATACAGGGGATAATGATTCTGTTAATGAACTATGAAACAGTTGGGGAGCTGCTTGATGGATTTTTTCCATCACCTTTTGACTATTTATAATAGTAACATAAGAGCTAGATTCTCTAGCTTAGCTTGCTATATCAATATATTAATACATGTTTATATATCACAGGCATGCGGATGGATGTTTCTGCTCATGATGACCGTCACGGCCTTCCTGATCCGGGCTATTCGACCATGCTTTACCCAGGCCGCCTTCCTCAAGACCAAATACTGGTCTCATTACATTGACATTGAGCGCAAGATGTTTGATGAGACCTGTAAAGAGCACGCCAAGAGCTTTGCCAAGGTTTGCATCCACCAGTACTTTGAGAACATCAGCGGAGAGAACTTCTACCACCATCACTCCAGCAAGGACGACAGCTTCGATGAAGACGAAGACAAGAAGAGAAGCGATGAAGACAGGCTTCTGGGTATCAGGGCCCAGGATGATATGAATAAAGTTTTGTGGAATTGGCACACCTGTAAACCAGCTCTGGCTCTGAGAAAGGACCAGATAAATGGTGAAAACAATGGCAGACTGAATGGTGAAGTCAATGGAGCAGTAAATGGGTTTGTAAAGGGGCACACCCATGACATAGAGAAAAAGGAATGGGCGGTGTATTATAGTAAGGTCTGAAGAATTCAAACGGGAAAAAGAAATGCTACAGCTGGGTTGTCTTTAGCTTTCACATAACTGTATTGGTACAGGAATTATTTTATTTCTACAACCAGGGGACAACTTTATCTTTAGAATTTGTTTAAATGTTAGAGATACAATATGGTTCAGCTGAATCAGATTTGTACTTAATGCATAGAATATTTGGTGCAATATGTAATTTGACTTATGGTACAATACTTGAGCATAAAACCCACAAAGTGGAAAAAACTGAGTGTCAACATATTTCTAGTTCACATACAGTTCAGTTTACTCAGAAGATGTCTGGTATTGGATGTAGTCCAAAACATGTTGTTTTTACTGTTGTCACAGCTATGTTTTATCTATAAGGCATTAATTACTGTTCACATTCTGCTGCTGCTCTCTGAGGGACTGATCTTGGCAAAAATCTGACGTCTCTGTATATTGTAGGCTGCAGAAATAGAGCTGTTGTATCAGGCGGATAGTAAAGCATTATTACAACACACTGGAGAGTTCTCATTGATAATGCTAAATGTTTGTGTTGCTCTCAAGTGCAGAGCTGCCATAAATACTCCCAGGGCACGAAACATAAGCTGATAACATGGGTCATATGACAGATGGGGGAAAAACGCTATTAGAGGTACACTTTCAGACAAATACTTTAGGAGTCATTGTTGAATATCTATCTACGCTGGGCCATGTTAACAAGTATCCAAAGTTACCAGTCCTGTAAAGATTTCAACTTGGCCATTAACACTTTAACTTTAACACTAAACACATTTAAACCTTGGCATGAGCTGATAATCCTACACTGCTAGTGTATTTCCAATCAGGCAAACCTTTGATTTATGCAAAAACAAAAGGTTGTGACAGCCTAAACTATTTACATGCCTCTGAGAAAACAATGTCAACATTTGCATCTCTCTCGCTCCCTTATTATGTTGCTCTATTCCCAGTTTAGTCAGTCACTCCCCAATAAAAACCTTTCACAATGAGACACTGGGGAATTCTTCTTCTTCTTGTTTGAAAAACCTTCGTTCAGATGAAAACGTTCATATGCTATACTTCTCCAGGAAGCTGTTGATACAATGGTCTTTTCATCAAATATCACAAGAGGGCGTGCTGTTACCAAAACCACTATCCCTCACATGCCAACAATAACAACACGCATTATCTTTGATTCTGAAACGTGTAAAAACACGACAATGCATGCAGTGTATTAAGGGCTATATTTATGCTCATGCATCTGTGCAGTCAAGCCAGCTGTTCCTCAGTATTCAGAAGTAATGACATTACTAGAGGAGGAGGAGGGGGTGAATGAAAATGGCATGGATCCCATTGAAGCTTCTCTCCCTCCATCCCTCCCCTCCCCCTGGGGATTGGTGGAGCAGCACTCCCCTTGACTCTCTCACAGCTCACCCAGTAGCCCAGCAGCTGTTCTCTCCCTCAGCGAATTGGCAGCCGGGGCCGCTGGTGTGGGGGTGGACGTGCATGCAACGTCTTTGTCCAGGCTGTGATTTTTCTCTCTGTGTGTCCCTCTCTCTTTCTTGATATGATTTCCCTTCATATCTTACTTTCTTCTGTGTTCCCTCTATCTGCAGAAACACCTCCTCCCCTCATCTCTGCTCTTACTGCTTTGTTGTTCCGCTGCAAAAGAGTGACATGGTGTTTATATATAGCTCAAACAAAGCACATCTAAAAAGTACTCAGCGCTTGCTCTAGCTCTAAAAATACAATGTGTGTACGTGTTAAGGAAGGGAAAGGGTGAATGAGGTTGCATCATCTCTGCCTTTGTTGACCTCCACTTCAGAGAAATGGCTTTGTTTTGGTTGTCAGGACATCAGCCATGCGCATGTTACTGACTAGGGCCTCCCTTGACTTTGCTGCAAGTGCCTCTCTTGTCTCCCTCTCACATATATACACGCACAGGGGCGTGCGCACACAGACACACACACATCAGCATGCTTGCAGGCGCCCTATTCGTCAGTGTCTGGCTCATTCTGCCTTCCTTCTGCCTACAGATTGGAGGACAGAGGTAACGAGGGAGGGCTGAGGGAGAGGAGAGTTGCGAGGCAAAACGGCTGGTCACATGAGCAGAGATCTGTTTACAAACCCAAGGCAGAGCAGAGCAAGGAGAGGAAGGGAAAGGCGAATTGCAGGCTCTCTCTGAGCACCATTATGGATTGAAATAGGAAGAAGGGAAGCCTGCCATGACAAAGCCAGCTGGAGGTGGGAGAGACTGAATACGACACACGCAGACACACTCTTGCACACACACCGTCTTTGTCTCTGATTTTTTTTTTTTTCTCAATTGAAGGAACAGATGGTTAGAGGGAGAGTAGGATCCCCCCCCTACGCAAACACACACACTGACTGACAAACACACACACACCAGCAAAATACCGAACCCAGCTCGAGGACTGTTGTTGATTGCATGGAGCTGTCCTCACTTTGTTTGGGCTTTGAGGGAAGCACATCTCTGGCTTGTATACTGAGGAGGAACACCCCCTGCAAGATCAGAGGATTGAAGGAGACAACAGAGGAGAGCAGAGGGGGATGAGACTTGTGAAAATCCTCTGTTAAAAAAGCAGCTTTGGGGGGAAGACAAAGCACAGACTAATGCCAGATAATTACCTTCATTGGACGAGGACTGTCATTTTGAACAGCGGATGTCATTGAAACTGGTGTGGGGACAATACTGCCGAAAGTGAAGTCAAAGAGGGCCTTTTCCGCTGGAAATGTAAGTATTTCCTGTTACAAAGCAGTCTGTGTTTATGACGTGACTGAGTGAGATTCAGCTTTTGACAATAACAACTCCTGAACAGCACATGCTATAAGGCAACTGACAATCAATCAAATCCACTCAACATAGATTTCTTTGTCTCTTCTTCTATCTCTCGTATGATGACATCATTCTCACTGGGATCCAGGAACACATGAGGTCTTCAGTCCCAGTCCAAACCCCAGTCCCAAATCTCCCAATCTTAACACGGAGCAGTTAATCCAGATTTGGGAATGCTGGGCAGCACAGACTGCTGAGCCAACAAAACCGCACCTCTCAAGGATTTATGGAATCTGAGCAAATCTGAGGAACTTGATGGTTGTTTTTGGAGGAGCTAACTCAGCGCAGGGTGACTGATTCCAGGCTCTAAACAGATTCAGTGTCCAGGAGCTCCGGCCCACGAGTTTGGCTCTTATCCAGGCTCAGCCTTCTCCTGACAGGGCCTAAATTTACTGCTGCTGCTCTGGGAGTCAAATTTCATGCAACCATTCCAATGGTGTAACGGTAAGTGAGTGGACTTCTTTGCTTTGTGCTAAATACACAAGAGGTGGTAGCACATGTACTCACTTGTATCTCATAACCCAGTTACTTAGTTGCAGGCTGCTAGCTAATGGGATCCGTATAATGGATGTGTTTGTGGAACAGCAAATCACAGAGATTTGGGGTTTGTGTTTTAAGGAGGGTGACAGAGCACTTAAAATAAGCCACATTCAAGGTCATGTTTGTATTTTGAGTGCTACAACTAACTGAATTTATGTTATTCTTTCACCTTATTCCATATTATTGTTTGTTTGTTTGCATCAACACTTGGTTCATCATTGTATCTCTCATTATGTTACCCTTGGACTTCCCTACAATATACCCCCCCCCCCTCTCTTGTAAATCCCCCAACCCCCAGCCATGTCAAATTATCCAACCCATACCCCCCACAGTGTGCAAGCTGTACCCATTCATTCACTCTAAAGAGAGACACATGGACATTTAGAGGCTGGCAAAGAGCATCCTTGCTGCAAATTAATAGGAACACATGTGGCCTGTGGAAGTGGGGCTTCCTCTGCTATTGTTTTACCAAATGGTCCTTTAGTCCCCAGAGTTTTTTTCTGTTTAATATACCCCACCCCCCACCCCCTGCCACCTGCAACACACACGCGTTTCTGTCTTAGAAATACAGGCAGACAGACACTAAGACACTCCTACCCTTCCATCCCCCGGTGCTGTCGCACACATGCACACACACTCTACCAGTCACCTCTATAGAGTCTGTGGAACAGATGGTGGTGTGGCGGAAGTGGTGTCTGTCCTCCATGTTTGTTTTGTTCACAGCCAATTAACACGCAGCCTGACGAGCGCCTCAGTTGCCACCACAGTGCCAGTTGCAGCTCCCCGGACAACACCTGCCTAAAAACATCAGCCATTAGAATAAACTCCTCACTAAATATTTTATACTGTCAATAAAACTCTTTTAAAAATTCTGTGAAGATGAGTCAAAGCGCCACATACTCTAGAGCCATTGTCAAGCAAACATATAGTCAAGTTTAATATCTAAAAGTATCTAGAGACTCAAGGCCTTGTGGTGTTGTTGTATAGGTTCATATTCTAGTTAATGATCGACAATTTCCTACTCCTTCCATGATTCCTCTTTCTTTTCTCTGTTCATTTCAAATATGTTTTTTACAGGAACAAATAATAATCATGGCTCACTTTTTTTCTTAACAAATACAAGTGATCTCACAGATCTCAGGAGCTTAACTGCTCTCTAAACTCGTAACAGTGGAATTGCCTGTTCAAATTGCAGTGTCTAATGTTTATGCAACCAATTTAGTCACTGTCAAAGTTGACAACTGTATTCTGTGCAGATATTGACACAACCTTTCAAGATAGGTCATTATAATGGGAAGGTAAACAATGAAGTTGTAAGACTGGATTTTCTTTTTTTCAGTAGCTCTATTTGACGAGGGAAATGGAGTTTAAAAACACTAAGGCTGTAAACACACTTAAAATAGAGGAACCTATAAAAGAGGGTTAGAGGTTACTTATCAAGATAGTGCAGAAACAGAATGATTTCTTGAACTTACCTGAGCTAACCTGTTGGACACTTAACTCTATGTACAGTAACAATTACCATTGTAGGTATAATGTTTTTAAATGTGTATTTTGTTTGTGCAAACTCTTCCTGGCAGGATGCCTGTGTGGTTTGGGTTCTCAGCGCTCTGAACAGTACTGCAGCATGACGTCTGACATCTATCACCTCCCACTCAATGTGTATGTCATTGTGCTGGGCATCGGCCTCTTCGTCTTCATGCTCAGCCTCATCTTCTGCTGCTACCTTTTCAGGTAGGTGGAGGGGGTTTACGGCGGAAGATGTGCTGGCTTATCTGTGAAATAAATCAAGAGTTGTTTTCAGTGAAAAGGTTCTAAAAACTGTACTGTACTAAACTGCAGAGAGGCAAAGTTAGCGACTAGCTGGTAAACATAGTGGTGCACTTAGCAGCTAGAGAGCCAGATATTTACCTGAGGAGTTGGTGGAGAACAAAACAGAGATAAGGTAGAGTAAATAGCAGACTTACATACATTCAAGTGGCCAGAAAAACAACTCCAAAAAAATGCTAATGTTGCTCTGTATTCACTAGATGTGTAAATAGGCAAGTGTTTGCAAACATGTTCACCATATCAACTTTATAAGGTGATAGGTCAGTGTTGTTAAGAGCTTGGTGTGCTGCCCTCAAGTAGCCCAAATTACAAATTAGCTACATGGGCTGCTTTTACAATGACTTTCTTCTTTGGGTTTTGACAATGCTAGCTGTGTGTCAAGATGGGTAATATTCAGTCCTCTTTTCTCCCCATTCTGTCCTTAGACCAGTTTTATTCACTATCTATATAAATAGGATTACCTCTTCATTGTACAATTGTAACTTCCATCTATATACAGATGGCACAGTCTGCCACTCAAAATCCACAGCTATCATTTAACCTCCTTCAAAAACAACTTCATAATTTGAAACTGGTTCTGAACTGTCTGAAGACAAAATTGATGCTGTTTTCCGATGCAAGAAATATTGACTATGGTAGTTTTGAAATTTGTTCTTTTAATAACACCATGATAGAGAGAGCGCAGTACTATAAATATCTAGGCATTTGGGTCAATGAAAAACTTAAAAGTCCATATTGACATGTTGTTATCAAAGCTGAGATTGAAATCGGGCTTTCTTTTTAGAAATAAATCTTGTTTCCTTTATTTATGAGAAAAAGAATTGTTGTAGCAGTTTTCCTCTCTTTATTGAACTACGAGGATGTTATTTATGGGCTAGCGGCCAGTTCCACTCTCAGATCTTTATATGCAGTATATCACTCCACATTCAGATTCATCACTGGAGATGTGGGACACACCCTTGTGTACTATATCAAAAAACTGGTCTGCCTGCTCTATTAGTCAGGAGGGATCAGCATTTGTTTTTATTTATTTATAAAGCTATTTTATATTTATTTATTTTGTACCTTCTCACAGACATGACTCACTCTGCAAATACCAAAAATTCAAACAGTTAAGAAGAGCTGCTTTCTGTTACTGTGCCCCACAAACTTGGGATATACTTCAAAAAAACTTCAAGTTGACCTCATTAATACCATTGAGTCAATTCCAAGGTTTAATTGCTAATTGTACTGATTGTAACTGTCACTGCTTTCATTTTTTAAAAATTGTTCTTATTATTATTGTTTTATTTATTTATTTGTGTCATTGTCAATTCCTATACTTCTACTTTTTAGCATTGTTAATTTTATCTTGTTTTTAATTGATACAGCCATGTATTCTTCTTTTATTGGTATTTAATTTTAGTTGTGTCTGCATTTATTAGCTATATGTCTGCACCTCGCCACTATTGCCTCTAAGGTTTAAAATAAATAAAATGATGAAGATGATGATACACAATGATATCATTATCATTAAAAAATATATAATTAATTATAATTGTAATAATACATTTAAAACATGTTTTTTCTGTAAATCTACACTGGTGACAGTTGGGTTTGGTGATATGATGATATATACTGTAAAATTATATAAATTTCTCTATCATCAGAGATTGAGGCATACTGTTTATGCTGTGGTGTCTATCACTTGGGGCATTAATGCAAATTAATGAACAATACTGCTTTGTGGCAATTCTGGAAATATATGTGACTGATAATGCATGAATAAGATGCATGACCTAAGTTTCAGTTGTGATATTTCTACCGTACAGATGTTGTTATGTCTCTGTCTCTTTCAGGTTGAAACAACAAGGAACGAGGGAGCAGTTCAGCTACAATGAGGTATGTCACTGCAGTGTCTCACTGTGGTTGAACATGTAACACCAGCTTCTGAGGGAAGTTATAAATACTACTACAGCATTTCACACTGTTATCATTAACTGTGAAACCTAACACTACCCTTTATAAATGACCTTGACTACATCCATGTGTTAATCCAGCTGCAGTGTTAACAGGCCTGATGTATTGTGCAGGTAGCAGGGTGTGACACACTGTGGTGTGGTAGGTGTAGTGACAGCTGGGGACTATGTATTCAGCCTCGGGGAAGGTTGAACTCCAGCTGCAACTGCCTATCATCTGAATTCAGGATTTGATCATTTTTTATTAACTACACAACAAACAAATGAGTGCACATCACTCTTATGAATATTTTTAAGTCAGTATCATCAGGACATTGAACCCATCTGAAGTGTTTGTTTTACACAATAATAATAGTGCTGACACATTATTCACATGACACAATGCTTCTCTCCTTCTTCTCTCTTTTCCTACTGTAGGTGGTGCTGAAGGGAGCCAGCAAGAAACTGAGCCTCCTAGGAGTAAGTCACACTTTCTACAAAACCTTTTACATGTCACTTGTGCCAAACATATATATGTTAGAAACTGCAGCTGCACAAATTTCATGTTATCAACACCATTTACATGCCATCTCATGATAGATATATCATAATAGATATTCATGAGCTGGGAGGGTTTGGATGAGGAGCGGTCGATTAGTTAACTCAATTTCTCTTCTCAGATGTGATTAGCATGCTGCACACACAGTGGAGGTAGCCTGAAAATATCTTGTATCTCAAATGCAGCCAGTAAAAGAAAAATAGTCCGAGTGCCTGCTTGGCTCTCCACTTGCAGCAGAATTTAGGACTCCAAGAATAACTGCACTCATTCAAAATGCATTATAAAAAGATCTCTTCTCGGTCTCTTGTGATTCCTATAAAGATTGCTTTTCTAAGTTATTTCCATTTTCCAAGGCAGTGGTGGTGGTTAAGGGCCATTTCAATATCCAATCTATGTTTTTGCGCCAAGGAGATTACAATGTTCTTGTTATTTGAAAACATAATTAAGATAAAAGCACTGCTTTAAAACACTGAGCTTATACTTGTGTTATGTTATGAAATCTAGGTAAATTAAATTAATTTACCACTCGAATGTACTAAATGCAATGTTCTTGGCTGTGGCGAGATACAGGCCTGTTGTTGAATAGAGACGGAGGAGAAAAAAATTTAATTACACACAAACTAACCTCAATGTTATTTTTGTTCTTGCAGCAAACCTGTGCGGTGTGTCTGGAAGAATTCAGGACCAGAGATGAATTGGGAGTGTGCCCATGCTCACATGCATTTCACAAGAAGTGAGTGTTATTAAACTGGAAATGATAAAGATTTAAGAGAACAGTTGGGCTTACTCGCTTTCTTGCCGAGAGTCAGATGAGAAGACTGATAATACTCCTGTGTTTGTTCAATATGAAGCTAATGCCAGGAGCTACTTAGCTTAGCTTAGCACAACGGGGGAAAGTCTATGCTTGTTGCCTGGCAACCTAACATGAGGACAAGACTTCATGAAGTCACTGCTCCAATCAATAAATAATCCAGCACATAACCACTGTAAAATCACAAAACCTCGGTTTTTTGTAAGTATTAAACAAACGACAAATAACGTGTTATTTAGCTGGTTTTAGAAGTAGTGATGGATGGATTTTCTTACCTTTGGAGACAGCCAGGCAAGCTGTTTCCTTATGTTTCCGGTCTTTATGCTAAACTAAACTGAGCAGCTGCTGGCACTGCAGTAGCTTCATATTTAGCTTTCAGACCTGAGTGGTTTCAATACTCATCTAACTCTCAGCAAGAAAGCGAACCGCTAGGGCTGGGTATCTTAAAAAATACCAATACCAGTACCCTTAAAGTTATACCGATACCAACAGATCAATTTACTTCATTCAATACCTTTTTTTCCTACTTCATTAGATACCCATCATATGAATGGAAACATTCAGTTGCGTAAAATACCACCATTCCTCCCCATCCAAATGATTTTTACACGAATACATTTTGAAAGTGTTCACATTATTGAAACGTTCACCAAATAACTGTACAATGAAGTATTATCACCACAGACTGTGTTGTTGTTGTTGTTGTTGTGGTATAGTGGGCCAATCACACGTCGTATTAAATCGAAGAACGCCTGCTGTGGTTGGCTGCGAGCAAATAGTCATTTTTTTCTAGATCTGGTGACAAAAAAGAAAGAATTCAGATTTCGTTTGACTGGAGAAGTTTCGATGCTTCTTGGTACTGGGTTATTTCAGCTGATACCTTAAAAAGGTATCAAGTACCGATGCCCAGCCCTAATAAATGTGTTTCCCAAAAATGTCAAACTATTCTTGACTAAACTGCCATAAAATTAGGGATAACTTCCTTTTTATTAGTGCTGCATTAAGTACTAACACATGCATCAGGGTGTTAGTGTGCTGATTCTGTTTTATTATTTATAATTTATAGCCTTTGCTGGGTTAACTAAGCAAGCATAGAGTTAAAATATTAACAGCATTACAGGAAAAAGATCAGATCTAAAATGCTCCCGGTAAACCAGACTCTGTTGTCATGAATCAATATTGTTTTAGGCTGACAGTTGCTGTCTTTGTCTTGTCAGGTGCCTGCTTAAGTGGCTGGAGATCCGCAGCGTGTGCCCAATGTGTAACAAACCCATCCTCCGGCTCCACACAGACGCCCCCCAGGGTGCAGAGGGTCCAATGGACCCTGAGGAGGTGTGAGGAAGCTGGGAAAGAGGAAACCGGACTCTCCTTAAAGAAAACATACACATTAAATACACTAGGGATGATGGACAGCGGTCATCTTAAAGACATCTCACAGGAAATGTTGATAATGATCCCCAAGTGGCCGCCTTGCTGCTGACCTTTGAGCAATATGCCTTGGTGGGAATTGGATAATGACAGCACCAAAATGATTTGGTCAGATCAGACAGACAGGGAGAGGGGTGGATGAATAGGATCTTTTCATAAAAAAATAAAAAAATCATCCTAGTTCTACTTCCATATTGCACTGTTCACCAAAAACATGACAGGAAAAAGGAGCCACCTTAGAGAGCAGGATATCATTGCCACTGTCACTGGACGACTAATGCAGCACTGCCAGAGACAAATAACACTACAGGCATTCAGCAGGACATCAGAATACAGGATCAGTATGGATACCTCTAATATCTCAGGGGTGTTACCAATACAGCCAGCACAAACCATGTCAGTCACCCTATAACCCTGTGCCACACATGCATCTTCAATACTGCCAATGTAGGTGAAATGCTCTAGCGATCAGAGGTCGCCACAACCTCTGGCTGAAACTAAGACCAGCGGGATTACAACCATAACGACTTAAGTAGACAATATTGTTACAGATTGTGTCCCAGGACCTTTCCTTTTAAAAAGAGACTGATAGCAAACTAGTCTTGCCTGTATGTATTGTATGTAAACGTGTCCCTATATATTGTTATTTTGTATTTGTTGCTTTTAAATAAAACGTCACGTAATGTATTGTAAGGGTGGTGGATTTATTGACCAATCAGAGTAGTAGAAATGCTCCCACAAATGTGTTAAGGAACCTTTTTATAAATCCATTCAAAAAAGCAGTAATCTAAACATTCAATACTCTCATAGCTCAGACTCACTCACATACAAAATTGATTAAAATTGTAAGTTGATGAAGTTTTAAATATTAGTTTCAAACATTTATAGGTGATTGCAACCCCCTTTGTGAAGGTTTGTTGTGTTCTGCGACATTACAGCATCAAACCCTGATATTCGGGTTCAAAAGTCTCCAGTCCATGACAATAAAAAAAAGTTGATAATTTTGAGCAGGAATCTGTATGAACATCTGCAGCCATAAACTTGTTTCCAACGGTACATAGAGCAGACCCACTGCAGTCCACGCATATACAGAATATGTGAACAGTTGTGTGTATTTGGTCTTTAGTTGGCAGCCTCGGTGCCTTTGGCCTCCACAAACTCCATGGCCTTCTCTTTGACTGTCTGGATGCTCTGTGGGGTGCCATGCTTCTTCTCATACTCCAGGTAGCGCTTGAAGAAGAACTTGATCTTCTTTACAGAAACACTGAGGTGAATCACACGATCAAAGAGCGCCCTGCAGAAGAAAGAGGCCCACAACATTTTTACATCATATAAGCCATTGAATACTTAATATGGGATTTATGAACAGAAAGGCTACAAGGAATGGAATAAAATGTGATAAATTTGAAAAGTGGAGTCAGAATGCAAAAAAAAAAAAAAGTGGCAAAAGCGCTCGCCCTTACCTGACGTCCTTCTGTGATCTGTGTTTGACCATGAGGTCAATGAAGACGGACCAGAGGTCTGTGCGTTTTGGGTAGCTTGTCAGGACTTTGTCAAACATGGTGCGACCTTTCTCTGCATCGCCGTAACGGAACTCCAGCTGGGCGAACTTTGCGATCACATCCACACCTGAGACGGAGGATGACAATGCATAAAGGTTAAAACCTGCAGTGATACACAGCTGGGACAGGGAAACAGAATCTGAATGGTTACACACGCTGTGCACTGACATAACTGCACTCACTCACATCTAATAAATGAAGCATAAAATTACCATCCGCTGACACTAAACTGTGTAAAATATTGTAATGCTTTGAGTGCAGGTACTTTTCACCACTTGTACCTCTAGGGATTTTCCAAAAATGTTTTCATGCATGTACAGGTAGATATACACATATACATCTAACTTTCGTGAGGTTACATCTTCACTGTTTAGACGGGCCATCTTACTTTCTTTGGAGGGCAGACTCTTCAGCGCCCTCTGCAGGAGAGCACTAGCAGAGTCACTCTCACCCTGCTGGAGCAGGAAGGTGCCATAGCTCAGCCACACCGCCTTATTCTGACGGAAACGCTTCACCATCGTCTTATACAGGCCCTCAGCGTCCTGGATACAAACACAAGACAGAGCACACAACACAGAAAGAGACACATGCAGACATTAGTGGCTACAGAAAAAAATATTTGAGCATCAGCTTCAGAAAACAGACTGGATGTAAAAACCGAGCTCTCATCTCTGCTCAGGTGAATATAATGTGAAACCGCTCAACAGGTAATACCTTGGTCTTGTCAGACTTGGCGTAGATGTCAGCCAGCTGCTGGTAGACGGGCATGGGCTCACAGAACTGCAACGCCCGCTCAAACACCTTCTTGAGACTCTCCTCTGTGCCGTACATGTTCTCCAGGTTCAGCAGGGCCACCCACACATTCAGCTTCTCCTGCTCCTCTCTGAACCAGAACAGAGTGGCGTTTTATAAACAATACAACCATCTGTCATTAAAGTTTGTCTACATTTTTGTTTATCTTCCTGCTGACTTTTGGTCATCTCTCTTGAAAATAAATTTATGATCTTAATAAGACTATCCCTGATGAATAACAAAAAAAAAAAAGGAAATTTATAATCCAGTCACCTGAAGGAGATTGTTTTAAGCGCCCTCTCAGCCACGGCACGGGCCTGCTCGATCTGGGTGGCCTGCAGATGGTGAGCCATGTACTGGAGCCAAAGGAGCGAGCTGTTGGGCGAAGCCAGGAGCAGACGCTCGAAGGCAGCAGTGTCCTGGGGCCTCAGGTTGGGGTCCATCAGCTCAGTCTCCCGCTGCACCAGGGCCTTCTCCGCTGCCTTTTTCTCCTGCTCCAGCTCGTGTCGAGACTTTTTCTGGGGCTGGCGGAGCACAAGTAAAGATGATGAGTGGTGAAATAAATGGCAGAAAATGGTCAGATGTAGCAGAAGAAACAAAGAAAATACAAAGACTTAGATGATATTTGAGCTGCACACAGAGAACAATGACAGAACTTAGTATTCCCTAAATAATTCTAACATTATACACGCTCCTTGTTGCCTCACCTTGCTGCTTCCCTCTTGGTCCTCTCCATCACTGGAGTCTGGATCCTTCGCTGCAGCAGCAGGCTTCAGGGAGTTCAGTGCCATGTCCCAGGAGAAACCTGCTGCCACCTGCAGTCTGGATGGACCTGCTGAGCTTGCTGTCACCTGCTGAGAGAAAGCAGCAGAATATTTATTATTCAGGTTCTGCATAATAATATCACTGTACCAAATATATGTAGATTTGTAGGAATGGAAAATTAAAGCAGCAGTGAATTTGCTCACTTTTACAGGATCAGGTTTGGGTTCTTCTTCATCCTCCTTATCTTCCTCTTCCCTGAAGTACACCTCCACTCCACTGTCATTGTCCTCAGTCTTTGTTTTCTTCTTCTTCTTTTTCTTTGGGACTGGGGACTCTGCTTGTTTCTGGCAAATGAACAATAAACCACAATACATATATATACATGCATTTGAAATTTTAATGGGAAACAGGAAAGAAAGTTTGGTGCGAAGGAAAATCCAAAGTCGAAAGAAGATAAAGGCGGTTTTGTTACCTGCTCACTCTCGGACAGTGTGCGCTTTTTCTTTTTGGAGTCGTGTTTCTTCTTCTCCTCTCCGATCAGACGCAATGGCAGACCGAGAGATTCTGGGAGGATGTCTGGCTTCCCGGTGTCCGCAGGGAGCAGGGAGAGGTTGACCAACGCCTCTTTTTTGTCGATACTGAGGACAAGAATAGACAGAGCTGCAGACTAAAAATGGCAACAAAAAAAAAAAAAAAATGACATGACAAAATTGATTCTGGCTGTAACATAAAGCTGCACCAGGCAAAAGTTATATGAATACAAAAAAGAAAGCCACACCTACCCATTGATCCAAATCCAAAAACACTCCACTACCTTTATGTGTCTTATGCTTTTTAGCCCTGAACCATGCAATAGTTGCTCTGGACATTTATCTCATTGCCAATTAAGTCTAAAATGTTTGGGGTTTTTTTTTACCTGAGGATCTTTGTAGTGAGCAGGGTGTTTGGAGGCAGGTGCTCAGAGAGAACTTTGTGGTTGTTAACAAAGTACTGGGTGGACTGCTGAAGCTGGGCTCTTCCTGTGATGCTTGTTGACAACCTGGAACACAAACATGTGGAAGGAGGATGAATATAACACTTGATCATCCTCCTGTCATCTCTTCTGCTTTTGTTCTAAGGTTCTATTTTAGCACTAATCTCAGCACAGAGCAGGATGAATTACTGGCGTACCTGATGAAGACCCCTTGCTCTCCCACAGACTTGACGTAGCCTCTGATGATCTGGCCTGTCTTCAGTTTTTTTACAGACAAAACTTCTGGGTCCTTCACCGGCTTGGTCTGCTCTGGGTTCAACCTGGAGGAGAATAATCAATCATACAATGCAATAAGATTAATTGTTCTATAAAGCTCTGATTTGTTTTTCTGACTTTTACAAATGACATCGTCTCATACCTTGATGGACGTAGAGACAACTGCCACTTGCCGTTTTCATTTCCCAGAAGGTAACACCTGTGGTAAAAAAAAAAAAAAAAAAAAAAAACAGAGAGAGGATAAACAAGTGTATTCTGTTGGACTGTAGCTGCTGACACGCATTGAAAGCATAAGTCGGCAAAAGCGGTTCGATCAGTGAGACTGTCCTGGGCCGTCAAAGCCAGAGGCAGCTGCTGCATCTACTGACCTGAGCAGCTGATCCTTGCTGTACACCTCCAAGGGGTTTGGCTTGTAGGCGTCAGCCAGGTCAGTGACAGCAACAGCCCCCATGCCACCAAAGGGAAGCTTGACCAGGAGGCCAACTTGTGGCTGAATATTTGTCACCATCCCCAAAGTCACACCGCCTTTCTCCAGTTTATAGGCACCTGGAAAACAAAAGGAATTGATATGTATAGAGGCACAGATCACCAAAGTAGAACAGACAACAGTTTTCTTTTTAAACTGATGATGAAAAGGAGTAAACAATAAAATCAAAGCAGTCTGAGCTCCTCTTACCTGTGACTGAAAGTGCAAGGCGCTGAGGTTTGGAGGTCACTTCCACCACTTTGGCGTGGACAGCTTGGCCAAGCTTGTAGAGTTTCTCTGGGTGGCTGGCATCCTAAAAAATACATGCTTTTTAAACATTTGCTAACTGTACATTTACAGTGAAATTAAGGTTCAATTAATCTAGTCTTAACCTTAAAGTGGGAACAAGTTTAAACTTACTTTAGGGTAAGTGATCATGGCCAGAAGTTCAACTGTTCCAGTAACACAAGGATCAGTGGTGACCTCCAAACACTTCCTCTCTGGATTAAACTGTGGACAGAAATATCAACACACTGAACGACTACAGAACAGACCGACATTTCAAGCTTCTGTTCCTAAAACTTCTACTTTCTGTATTTTAAATGTGTTTTTATCCATTTTTTTCACTTTGGATCAAGAGGAAAATTTTGATGGACTTGCTAAGAAGAAATAAAGCAATATGATGTCCTCGACTTACCTTTGATACAAAGCATGTAATATCTTCTCCGACCTTATAGCTGCTCAGTTTTTCTTTCGCTGAAACTGTTTTGAAATCTACACTCTGGTCCAGTTTGCTGTGGAGAGCACAAGGAGAAACATTAAAAATATATATATCTATAATGCTAATGATCTTTTTTTAGTCTCTGTGCAATATTTTATTACAAAAAAACAAACTATGCAAACAACAATGTCTGGATAACAACTGGTTTCTCCAGATGACTTGTTTACAATCAGTAATAATTTTACTATAGCATTAAAATAATCAAGTTTTTCAGTCTATATTGATAAAGTTGTCTATTATCGTTGTGTTAAGAAATTAATTTCACCATACAATTACCTGGGTATAAGTGTGAGCTCAGGAATGGTGTATGTAAACTTGGGATGGGAAAAGGGCAAGAATCTAGAAAAAGAAAGAGTTGAGATCATTTTTAGTTCCATGAAACTACACAAAAAAAAAGACATGAAAAAGTAGGAGCTTATGTGTCAACTACAGCTGCAGCATTAGTCTGGAAAAGGCACTGTCTTGTACAATGAGACACTAGAGCCATGTTTACCTGTGACTGGTGGCCTCTCGTCCTCCGATGACCCTGGCGGTGACCACGCTGCCCACTTTAACCGAGGATGTGGGGAAGGATCCCTCACGCACCTCTGCAGGCTCCACCACCTCGGACACATGCACGCTACCGATGCTTCCGTCCTCTAGTGTGACCTGAATGCAGGTGGGCTTCACTGTCCGCACTTTACCCTGCAGGATTTCACCGAAGCAGTGACCCTTGGAGCTGGTTTGGTTTTCTGAGATTGTGCGCTGTCGTTTTGGTGCAGTGCGCTGCCATGACACTAGGGGGAGCCCTTGCAGTTCTTGACAGCTGGGTTCTATGACCTCCGTGGCCAAACACATCCCGGCCTTCAGCTTCTCTGACTCGGACAGGAATACCTCGTTCAGGTGGCTGCTAGTTTGGATCACTGTCAGCTGAGCCGTGTCATCCAGTGAGATGATGGCGAAGTCTTTGTCAATGTGCTGCACTATCGCTGTGTACTTTGACTCTTCAGTTAACTGTAAAAATACACATGAAAACACAACAGTGGATATTTACATTCACATGCGTTAGAGAACAAGTCTGGTTATATTCTGTATTTTTTTTTATCGTCAACAAATCCCCTGAAAACAACTCATTGATTATACTACCTAGTATTGATTGTGTAGCCAAAGCCACAGTTGAAAATAATCCCCAAAGGCAATATTTAATCCTGTTTGAGTTACTTTTGCTAAAAACTACAGTCCTCGGCTGTTAAAGGAAATGACTTAGCCAGCCGTTATCATTTAATGTATAAAAGTATAAAACAAGTTCGCAAACGGTATTAGGAGTTTAATACTCACAGATTTCTTTTTCACCACTAGCTTGGAAAGGATGGACACATGGACACAAGAGGACAGGATGTCAACATGGAGGATAACTGCAGTCACTTTCTGTCCTGAGGTCAAGCTAACACCTGAAAAACACGCAGTCAACAGGAAATAATCACTTACAAAATGGGATTTTCCAAAATGAAAAGTTAAATATGTTAAAGGTCAGCATACAATATGTGCCAGATAACAGAGATACACTAAATCCACTGGGGTTTTTTTTCTGCAGTCAATTTGGAGCTTTCATCAGTGCACACATTGGTTTAAATTTGGTGAAAAGCACAACTTGTGCATCTTGATTATGTCAATATGACTGAATTGGCTATCCAGTTACAGGTAAAAACAGTACAGTATAGTACATACACTGAATTTACTTAAACTGTAGTTATTAAAAAAGTACCCTGTGGAGCTTTTATGTAAACAAAGTCGACACTGTATCATCTGAAGGAGAGTAATGATACACACATCATGTAGGTGCAAGGCTATCAGAAGACAACGCCTGCACACTTATTCCAAGCCACAAAAGTCTAATGATAACAATGTTTCGACATTTGTATCATTAACACAATACTTTGGTTGATGTAGACATACCATGCCAACAGGTAGACTATCATCACCTTAATGGCAGACTAAAATAATCTGACAACTAAACCATTAATTACTACATCATTTTATAAGAATTTACTATAATTCTGGTTAAATACATACCCATGACATGGTGCTTGGTGGCCTGTATAGTAGCACCAACCAAATCATCAGACTTAAAGACAGCACCGCTGTCCTTCACAGTATCCACAGTCAGCTTCAGCTTCTGGCCAACAGTCAGAGCAGTCAGCTGCTGGCGAAGATCACTGTTATCTGAGTAATGACGGAGAGAACAAGATTTTAGAAACTAAACCCAGACTTCAAATGAAGAATTAACAAATCAAAACTTTTTTTTTTATTCAAACTGTTTATTTCTAAATCTAAATTTACTTCAGGGAGACAGAGACAAACTAACAGACATACCTCTCATAGCCAACATTTCAGTCACAGCTCTTCTCTCCTGCAGACCATTAATGAGTCTGGTCTGGGCGTCCCCCTCTGGGGTTATGACCTCTGAAATTTTCAGTGTGACCAAGAAACGCTTCTTCTCCTCATCCAGGTTGGTCACCTTAGCAATGACTGTCTGGCCCATCTGGAAGGCGATTGTTGTATCACTGAGGAACTTGTCGGTCATGGCCTGGGACACAGAGATAGAGAAAGATGTTTAGCTTTGGCTAAAGTATGAAGAAGTAGGAAAAACAGAATCTCTGTACTCACCGACTTGGGTGAGAGACCAACAAGGCCATATGGGAACTCTACAAAGACGCCGTAGGACATGATGTTCTTGATCCAGCCAATCAGCTGCATTCCAACGGTGATCTCTGAGAAATCCTTAGCAACCACTCCTTCCTCCAGTGACCATCTCACTGTAGGTTTCTTGGTGAGAGTCTTTAAAAGAGGAACAGCTAAGGAAAACAAAGACAATTCTGCTTTTCAAATTTAAGAGATGAGTGAATTTACTTTCGGAGAAATCAAAAATCAATCAAAGTAGGGTTCAGGTTAACTTTTCAGTCGGGATCATATTCACATAAAAACCACAGACTGTTTAAAGATAGGATACAATGCTCTGTTTGTTCTTGTTGAGGCAGACAAGGTTGGAGATGGTGTCTCCCTCCCGCAGGCTCTCCCACAGCAGAGGGCAGTTGGACATGTGATCCGAGAGGTGCACGGTGGGTAGTACTGCACGGATCTCTTCGGGAAGGATGGCCACCTCCAGACCGTTTAGTGTCTTTTTTAGCACCTTGGCCTCCAGCTTCTACATTACATACACAGAGCAGATATTAAGATGAGCAAGGTTCTAAGGTCGAAACTTGATATACTGGAAGTACCAGGTCTTTTTATCTTACCTTTCCCACCTCACAGTCAAACTGGGGCTTGGAAACTTCCTCCGTGTCTCCCACTGCAGCTTTAAACGACAGCACCATCTTTGCCTTGTCTGTGTCGCACTGAAGAACCTTCGCCTTTAACACCTACACCATCAACAAAAACAGCAGTCTTATAATACTTACTGAAACTTCCAACCACATCATTAAAAACATGTGATTCTCTGATCTCCTCACCTGACCAACATAAAAGACTTCTTCGGGACTAGTGATTGGCTCAGAGCTGAGCTCGCTGAGCGGCACCAGGCCCTTGACGCTGTTGTAGAAACGAACAATGCAGCCAAAGTCTTTGACACAGACGATGTAGCCGTGGGACACGCGGCCAGGACGGGCATCAGCATAGCTGAGAAACAACGGCAGGGAGCTTTCAACCAGGGCCTTCTTTCTGGTCAGGTACAGCTTCTTATTCTCCGGATCTACTGACAACACCTGAAGAAACACACACACACACACACACACACACAGGATAAAATAAAACAGACTTACGAAAGATGACAATCGAATTTGCAGGACAGTTGATGCTTCATGTGACAGATTTTTAAGTGTGACGACTTTAAAATGAAGCAGACGACTGAACTGACCCGACATTTGACCTTCATGCCCTCCATGTACTTCTTCTCTGGGTTCTTTAGGACGATGTCAGACAGGTGGGTCCGGGGCACCAGACCTTTAATGTGGCCAGACAAATGCACCACCATCCCATGATTCAGCAGGACTGACACTGTCCCCTTCGAGGAAAAGACACATGAGAAAAAAAAGACAGCATGTAACCCAAAATTTAATCTCGTCTTGTTGAATGCAAGTGATTTTTATTTTGTTACAGTTGTGACAGAGTTTTACCTCTACAACTTGACCAGCCTGAATATCATGGTATCTATAGAAAGGCTTGTTTATCACACTCCTGGAAACAAGAAATCAAGAAAAAGTTGCATTATATCAAACTGGAATGCCGAGTTCAACACTATGAGATAAGTAACATAAATGTCAAGCCACATACTTGCGCAGACTAACAAAATGAACTTGGTCGATGGCGCTGAAGTCCAGGATCCTGCAGGTGTGTTCGGGCATGGCCAGCACTTTGTTTTCATTAGCTGGCTCACTAGACTCCTTCAGGTGGTTCCTCTGTCAAGAAGGACAATAAAATGATATTAACCCAAGGCTGAGCTGGCAGAACGCCTGCAGAAAGTCTTCTTAAAATATTCAAAACATCACTGTGACTCACATGTACAAAGGCCACTGTTTTGTCAGGCAGTTCCAACATGGCTCCAGACATGTGGTGCATAGAGGTCATCTTGCAGCCTTTCACCACCTCACCGATGCGGTCGCCGCCAGCAGGAGTGGGGTCGACTCTGATCCCGGGCTGAACGAGGTAGCTGCGCAGACTCAAACCCACCAGACGGGTGGATGGCTCCACATACAGCACGCAGGCTCGTACCTGTAAAGATTGA
Organism: Thunnus albacares; assembly: GCF_914725855.1. NCBI lineage: Eukaryota > Metazoa > Chordata > Actinopteri > Scombriformes > Scombridae > Thunnus > Thunnus albacares. Next base: position 8,577,621 of record NC_058108.1, on the reverse strand, counting down.
TGATAAGTTTAGGCTGTCAGGTTTATACTCTAATATCAGCATGTGGCACAAAAACATTAAGTGGTGACATGTTATACTTTAAAGGCAGTTTTAATGAGGTGCATTTCAATCGAGAACATCAACGAGAGTGACTTTGTGTTAGGAGAAATCTAGAAGTAATAGGGATGCTCTGTTGTACACGGCAAAAGGATCCCTGTGCCAGATCAGCTTTACCTCGCCTCCCTCAGTGTAGCTGGATGTCTGTTCTGGATCCATGTGGAGAAAGTCCACCTGGCCACTAAATGAGGACAGGAAGTCCAGGAACAGGCCGTGTTTGGTCACCTGTGATACAAACACGATGCGTTTCAACATTATCAAAATTAAATGCCGCTTCATTAGAGGTTATGATAGCAAGCGTACAGACACTTACGGGGGTAAGTGTCTGTCTGTAGTATTATGGTTTTAAAAAAAACAAATAAATGACATCACAAAGATAAAAGCTTTCTCTACCTTTTTGATCGTAGCTTTGACCTGAAGACCAGGCAGAAGGTTAGTGAGGTTCCAGCCCTGCTGGGATTCAGCGCAGGCCTGGGCCACGGTCGGGGGGCTGAAAGAAAGCCGGACCACACGTCCATCGTTCTTCACTTCTTCTACTTGAGCAGTCACATACTGACCCACTTTCAGCTCTGGACACATGAGAACAAAGAAATAATCACCTGAGAGATACTGACACGTCACAACAATGCATCACTTTTGTAATATGTTTGATAAGGTTTGGAAAAAGGTCCAGATGGAGCAAAACCCTGCTCAGAGATGGAGATCATTCTCCAAAACTGATTTTCTTCAGGGAATGAATAGTGATGTGATTTGCTTTGTCATACCTTCAGGATTGTTTTGTCTCTCTTTTACTGTTTTCTTGGGGAGGAAGGCTTTGGTTCCATTGATGCCGATGTCAACGATGTATCCATGATCCTCTACGCTCTCCACACATCCACTCAAGACCTGAATCAACACACAGTATCAACAATTCAATCTTTTTTTTTTCTTGATGAACGTTTTAAAATTTTAAACCAAATGTTTGGTTAACTGATGCTCGTTTTTATCTCACCATGCCAGCTTTCACAGTGCTTGAAGTGAGAGCCTTGTTGACCAGCTTTGGATTGACTGACAGCTGGATGCTGATGGAGCCTCCCTTGGCTACATCCAGCTTGGCAATCACACACCTGAACACCATGCCAGGGTAGAAGAAGTGTGGCAGAGAGTAGATCTCCTGTGAAGTAAAAAGGTACAAGATTGATGTCTTAGATATTACAAATCCTGGAATATGTGTGTGAGTAAGCCACTAGACTCCACAGATCTAATAAATAAACAGAAAACACAAAAATCTGGCTATAAAAGCCAAAGTGGCACCTTCCGCACTTCACAGGCCTACCTCTGTGTCCACCGAATCCAGCTGTTCGCTGAGCAGCTTGGTGTACGAGTCACAGATGTTCTTGATGCTGAGGAAGCCTTGCAGGCCACAAGGCAGACTGACTGTCACCTCAAAGTCTGTTACCTCCTTCACACAGCCCAGCATCAGCATACCCTCCTTCAAATTCTGGGAAGAGAGAACAAATATCGAGTCAGAATAATGAATAATGTTTTAATTCCCAGGAAAGAAATCTGCCTAACACATTTTAAAAAATTATAAATATGTGTTGGTTTTCAGCAAATCTGTTACCTTGGTATGTAGAATTTCCACACATTTGGCTGCTGCGTTGAGAGTCAGACCATCTTCTTTCTCTTTACCAGTCTTTTGCTTCTTGAGTTTCTTGCTGTCATCTTTGGCCCCCTTCCTTTTCTTAGTTTCTGCTTGTTCGTTTGACTGAGAGAGAAAATCAAACTATTGTTAACTATTGAGGGCATTTTACTGATACTATCTAGGGTGAGACTAAGTATACAGCTCATAATTGGGGCGGCAATGATTAATAGATTCATTGATCAATAGAAAATTAATCAGCAACTATTTTGATGATGCCTAATGTTTGCTGGTTTCAGATTCTCAAATGTGAGGATCTGCTGCTGCTTTTCTTTCTACTATATGACAATAAGTTCAGTATCTTCAGGTTTCAGACTGTTGGTCAGATAAAACAAGCATATTGAAGATGTCATTGTGAGCTTAGAGAAATTGTAAATGTCATGTTCCCGCTATTTTTTTAACATTTTATAGACTAAACGATTAATTGAGAAAATAATCAGCAGATTAATTGAGAATGAAAATAATCTTTAGTTGTAGCCTTATTCATAATTCAAACTTGATACAAAGTGTGTCACGGGAAATGGATTTGAAGGGAGATTGAGAACAGCTGATGAGAAAGAACAACCTCAATGTGTTGATGTGAATTAGAAGAATGCATAATCTTCTTTCTAGGGATAGTCATATAACACTACTAACTACAAACTGTACTGTGTCCAGACAAGGTTAAGTCTTAGTAGTAGTGTGGATACAGGATGAGGGAAAAGAGTTGAACTCTACCTGGAACAGGTTGTCCACTTCAGTCCGCTGACTCACTATTTTACTCTCAGTGGGCTTCTTGGTTGTCCCCCCTCGAGGGAAGTCCTCCTCCACTGATGCCATGTTTGCTGTTGTTTCAGATGTCTACCAAAACCAAAGTCACAATCAATGAACGGACATTATCTAACCTCTGAACTGCTGCTGATACAAAAAGTTAGGTTATAGATGCAGCCAAGCGCTAGTTTGTGCCTCTCATGTAACTTAATCGTAGTTTTTTTTACATCTGAGACTTCTGCTGTTTCTGTTATAATCGACTGTTACATCTCAAATATGAAAACAATGATTGCATGAGGGGCAAAAACTGAACTTGGGCTTTGTTTTCTCATGCACATCTACCTGTTAAAATCTCACAACATCTATTTGGGTCAGTTTTATTGCTGCTGTTGACTATAAGGTTAACATTGAAAACATGCATGAGATTCTGTAACGTTAGCTAACTTTAACATATTTTAGCGTTCACGCTAACCACTATATTGGTTTTGCCAGTAGACAAAGAGCCTCTTCAGAATGAAACAAACTCGATTTTTAATTAAACACAAATTAAAATATATTGTTAGTATTGATAATGGAACGTTTTCTTACATTAAAATCTCCGGCTTGTGGATCTCAAAACTCACATGTTGTTCAGCACGCCATGATCGCGACCCGGATGAAAAACTCACACGGGCGTTTCATTTTTTGTCCAATCACAAAGAAGTAAGAGTGATTGACATTTCCCTCGGCCATTCAATGGTCGTTTTCATTCCTACTTTTGAGTGACATTATTTTGGACCAATAGTGACACACTTGGATTGTTACGACTGGGCGGGATTTCCTAGCAATTTTAGCTTTACGGCCTCTGCTGAAGGGCACTTGTCTCAAACAGTCTGCTAAGGGGTCGTGCGGTAAAGGTAAGACAATATGCCTTGTGAAATCGATCTGGCTGCACGCTGGTGTTTTAGCAATACTGACTGTTACCTATTTAATCTTTTAAACGTCTCTGTAACCGTGTAGCATTTTACCAACAGCTTAAAAATGTAGTGACTAGCATGCTAGCTTACCAAGCTAACGTTATCATACTGGGAGCTAACCAGCAGTTATCGACCGGTCAAAGTCAGACTGAATGAAATATGCGCTAATGAACTTGTCACCCACAGCGTAACGTGACTAAATAAAAGTGTGGAGACATTGGGTGAAAACGTTATCCTGGGGTGTTTTACTAAAACATGTTTTCTGCCTCTTGACATTAGTCTGTGGAAGACGACGCTGAAGTTAGCTTCTGGCTCGCAGTTAAGGGGAAGGTTAAGGGAAATATAAATAACGATATTTAGCTGCTAATTCTCCAGTTTTCACAACTTACGTTTGTGAAAAAGTGTTAGACATCGAAACAAAAGCCTAACTCTGTTTAAACACAGCTTCAGATATGTGAGACCTTTATTTTGCGTATGAAACCTGCAAAAAAAATCAGATTTCACTGCTTTTTTTCCCCATTCAGACCACATTAGACCAGGTCCAGGTCAATAACCACTACACTTAGACTCATCAAAACTGGACTAGATTAACAAGGAAACTCCAGAGACTCATTAGAACACAGTTTCAGATTTGTTAAAACTTTTATGCTATTTGTGAAAACAGAGAAAAAGGGCGAATTCATTGCTTTTTTTCCTCCATCCAGACCTCATTAAACCAGGCCCAGATTTTAAACCACTTTACTTGGACTTATTAAATCTGGACTAGATTATTATTACTAAGATTTGACAAGTCTAAGGAATGTGTTCTTTGATCTGGATCTGGTCAAATGTCGTCTGGATGGTGGAAAAAACGGAGAATCAGCCGCTGAACATCATTATTTCTTTCTTTTAACCTTTCCCTTAACCACGAATCGGAGGCTAACTTCAGCGTCGTCTATCGAAGTGACACGCCGAGCCAACCACCTTTTAAGTTGCAGATTCTTATGTAATAGTTACAGTATGAGAGCGTGTGTGCGACAGGCTATAATAACGCCTTTTCTTTTTCTGAAATGTAACTAATATGCTTAAGATTTCTCACCATTGCTCCTGTCACAACTCTGAACATGTAATATGTATAATCCTGCACTATTAATCAGTCATTCGCTATCGTTGTTGTGATAGGACCATTAACAATCCATCATGGGAGGACACGACGCCGGAACCCAGCACCAGTTCACTGGGATCGCCAAGTACTTCAACGCATACACAATCGTAGGAAGGAGGAATGTGAGTTGGCAGTAGTTGTCTGCAACTTCCCTATAAAGTGCATTTACATACATGCAGCACCTCTATGTATGTATTCCTCATGTTTTTCTCCTTTTTTTTTTTTCCCAGTGCGTTTTGGCCACATATGCCACTATAGCAGGCATCTTCCTCTTCTTCAAATTGAAGCCCAAGAAGGCTGCTGTCACAGCAAAGTGATAATGTAAGTGTACTGAAGCCTCTTCATCCCGTTAATTTCCACATCCATTGCAAATTATTGATATATTAATTTATGTTCCACGTCTCGTCTTTACAGATGTCCATTTTGACCATCGTTTCTAACAGCTGGGAGTGGAGAAAGCAGCTGGACGTGCTTGTAATAAAATATGACTGTTTGGTTTGCTTATGTTAATAAAGAACATTTATGCCCAAAACATAGAAAACACTTTTTATTTATTTACACCAGTATAAAAGACTATGATACAGAAATGTCAGCCACATAGTGAGCAAAGCTGTACTCATGGCAGTGATTTTCAAAACGGTTCTTAATCAACAATGGCACTTTTCTCTGGCGAGGAGGATATCTGCAATAGATCAGCTTGATGCGGGGCCTACATCTGTCAGACCAAGGGCCAGGAGTTGGCTAACCAATAATTTTCATTCACAGCTAGATCACTAGAGGTGACCTGATGATAATACAGTTTGCTTGTATTCCCACTGCCCTGCTTGTGGACTTTAGGGACCAGAGGTTTGCTTCATTTTAAACTTCCATAGACTATTTTCTCATAATTCAGTTTTATGGATTGTAGGCCCCAGCGGCCAACAGCAGGTTCCTCCGGGTGAAGTGAAGGTGTATGACAGGTGTGGATTTAGTCATGTAGGTGCCCAGCAGAAGCTCCTGCGAGTTTTCTTGTAAATGGATGTGTCCTGTTGCTGCTGTGAAGTCATCAGTCTCTAAATCATCAAATGCTTTCATGGCATCCCACAGGCGAACAGTGTTGTCCATAGAGCCTAGAAGACACAAGATGCTTTAAATGTTTGACCACTAGATGGAAACATGGTCCAGCCTGCAGCTTTAATTTCAGGAAAAACCAATATCTGCAGGTGAATACGATGAAATCAACAGATAAAAAACTTAAGGGCTATGGAGTTAAATAAGTTCAGTATGACAAATCCATTTAGTTAAACAGTTGATGTGAATATGTCTTCAACTGATCTAAAATATTAAGAGACATTGTGGAGCACCCACCGGAGGCAAGGATCTCGCCATCCCTGCTGAACCTGAGGGAGTAGATGGTATCTGTGTGGCCTTTGAGCTCTCCAAACATGAGTCCATGACCAATGTCCCACAGAAGAACTCTGCCATCAGTGGCTCCTGAAGCCAAAAACTTCCCATTTGGAGAGAAAGCCAGCGCATGGATAGGACCCTGAAAGATAAAAGTTTAAAAGATTGGCTCTGTGGTTGTCTCTGCAGCACTGAATTATGCCAGCTGTACTAAAATGTGTGAGTCTAAAGTATCTTTATGTGGGGGTGTACAGAAAACATACAATAAGACAACAGATTTGGCTATCATAATATGACCCAACTGACAATGTGTATTAAAAAATGGATTTTTTAGCCAAATTGGAAGGTTACAGCTCTGGTGACCCGTCTGACCTTATGACCGGTGAAGATGCGGACGCAGTTTCCGGTCAGGACGTCCCAGAGGCGGATGGTGCGATCAGATGACCCAGTGGCCACATAATTGGAGTTGGGGTGGAAGCGGGTGCAAGTGATGTCAGCTAGGTGACCGGCAAACATCCGTAGAGGCTGGTAGTGATCTGTTGCCCACAGACTGTTGGAGAAAGCAGAACACACACCACTGAAAGTCACCAGTAGACAGAGTTGCTGTAATATGTTATCGGACAGAATGTGTGTGAAAGTATTGTTTCACAAGTTGATCAAATGACGTCTGCAGTTTCTTACCGGGCGACTCGGTCATGTCCCCCGGAAATAAAATAGTACCCGTGGGGGGAAAACTGGGTGTCCCATACGGGGTAGTTGTGGCCTTTGTAGCCCACAAGACATGTAAACGTTTGGAGACTCCACAGCCTGACTGTGCCATCTTCAGAGCTTGACAACAGGTAGTTTCTGGAAGGCAAGAAGAGTAGGTCAACAATAATTACCTTGAAAGGAAATTTTGTGCGGACTCACATAGGAAATGGGTTGTGGGAGTCTGTTCCCTACACACCATCGCTTTTTTTCCTTTTCTATATCTATCTTTCTATTTCCTTTACCTGTCTGGGCTGAAGCTGATGCCATACACCGGGCCGCTGTGTCCATGGAGGATCTTAGACTCGCTGGCCGTCTTTTCATCCATGATCCTCTCCAGCACATCATCTGACTCTTTGTCAATCATATTCAAGTCTTGAGTAAAAGAAAAGGGGAAAGATGGAAAAGGACTTCATTATTTTCTAATTGTAATAGAAGTAGATACCTTCATCGTTATGGCACACTGCAGGATAAGAAAGTCATGGCGGTCGCAGTCATTCATTGTTAGTCACTGTTATACATTGTACCTGCTGCAGACTTGACTTTACGGAGCTTTTTGGGTGTGACGCTCCACACCCGCACTGTGGAGTCAGCGAAGCCTCCTGCAATCAGACTGGAGTCGTCTGTGAAGTCGACTGCAGTCAGACCCTGCGGGGCGAAAGATAGGAATAATTAGAAATGACTTCCACTGTAGTTTACAATTAACTGTCCAGTCTACCAGTTGCTTAAATGTGAACGCATGTTAAAGGTGACCTGTGGACTTTTTGCCACATTCAGTATTTCTCACCAGAACACATTGTGTGCATTTTTGAAGTCTAACAAACATGGTGAGTGCATGTTCTTCTACAGAAAACATTTTCAACACCATTTTTTAAATATTTTTAAATGGTGCATTGCTTACAAACATGTTTGCTAGCTATAAGTCTTCTTCCCTCCATTTATTGTTGCATTGCTACATTTCTTGGCACTTTACCGCCACCGACTGTCCATCAGAGAAAAAGCATGAAACTAAAGGCAGGATACAACAAGAAATTGAAGGAGCACTATTAGTGTTCAAAAATTCCACAGGGTCCCTTTAAAGACACAATGAATAGTTGTGTTTTACCTGGTACGCATTGAGGAAAGAGTAGAAGCAGATGGAGGGGAGAGTTTCTGGTCCCAGGCGGATCTTCTTGGTGGACTCCTTCATGTACATGATCTTGTCCAGCTTGTCTGAATCCTTCAGTTCTGGAAGAGGTATCCTGAATAACAGGACACACACATTTGGGGTTGTCAACAGGTACAGTATGTACCACAATACTGTAGCTAAGTCAGTTGATAGAGGTAAGAGATGAGAATCGACAGTATATGAACCAATAGTGCAAAAGCAGAGCTATTCAGAATACTGTTGTGTGAAAAATCCATACCTGGTCTGTGAAGGTGCATTAGGATCCTGCTTCTTGCTCTTGGAGCCCATACTGTCCTTTTTGGGTTTCTTCTTCTTGGGTTTACCCTCCTCATTCTCCGCCTCCTCATCCTCATCATCAAGAGGCAGTTCAATTTCCGGTTCCTTCAGCAATCCGTAGTAAACCTACAGGAAAGCGAATGATAATGAAACCAGGACATGTAATTATTTAAAGATGGTTGTCAAAGAGGAGAAAGGAAAAACAGATTCCATTGTGTGTGTGTGTGTGTGTGTGTGTGTGTGTGTGTGTGTGTGTATAATGCCAACCTTAGCCTTATTGGCCTCTCTCTTGGCCTCTCCCGCCAAGCTACCAGACATGGCATCGATCTGACTCTTGCTGCGTGGCATGCCATCGAAGATATCAATGTAGAGGTGCTCCTGGATGATGTTCCAGATCTGGTTGTTCTGACGCTCCTGCAGATGCCTCTTCAGCAGCTGGTAAGAGTCACGGGAGATGCGCAGGACAAATTTGCTGGTGCGGAAGTCCAACAGTGTCTCATTGCCTCTCATGTGTTCCTTCTTTGTCAGGCTGGACAAAATGTTGAGGTCGTCTTTATAGTAGCACTCTTGATCCCCGCTGAACCTGAGAGAGTACGAAACAGAAGAAGTGGAGTTATTGAGGGGTGGGATTTAATGCTATGAATTAAAAAAGTCCAGTAAACTCTGTTTTAAATTTGGAAGAACATACAACATGTGAAGGGAACTCACTTTTCAAAAAAGGCCTTGGCCTCATTTTCATGGTTGTTGTACACCAGTTCCAGATACATGTGTACAAACAGCGGGTAGAAAACCTGGGACAGCTCTGCTCGATGACAGTCCAAAACTGTTTCTATGAACCTTTTCAAGCCGCTGTAGTAAACCTGGTACAGAGCTGGATCTCCCTGCTGGCTGTAAGCAGACAGAACCACATTGACATCTGGCTGGTCCTCCCCAGGTGCTACTGAGAAAGAAATCCAAGTGAGATGTCCAGTTAGAACAGCGTACCATTGGTTTAGTCCAATAACAGCTTTAATAACAACACTACTGGTCCAATCTAATTCTTATAACAGATATCTTTACTGATGGTGAAAAATGGTCTTTTTAAACATCACCTCAACTGCCAGTTTAGCTACAGAATAATGCTTTAACACTTGATAACAACTAAGCCAACTCTATGTCAACCTAGCTCACTCCATCTGCTGATGAAGACCGTGAGATGTGGTCGAACGCTTTGAAAGTATGTGGACCCCAAGTTAAAAGTATTCTCTGAACTTAAGATAGGTATGTTTTCTGCCAGCCGATATGAATGGGCCATAGGAAAATGAGTAAACACGACAGAAACTGTACACCAGATAATCAGTTATCAATGTAGAAACTTGTGTCTAACTTTTAGGTGGTGTAATATTATCAGGAAACATTTGCAACAGTGTTTTACACATAAAAATAACAGCAGCCGTGTGTGAGTCGGACCTTTCGTTGGCGCCTGGACTACGGCGGAGGATGAGACGGTCACTCGACTGAGTAGAGAACTCGCATCCCCGCCTTCTACATCCACACCTCCGGCAGCACCTCCCGAGCCTGCCCCGAGGGAATCAGCCCCCTTCAGATCCAATGAATCCTCCGGTAATCCCGCTTCACGACGCAAAATTTCGACAGATTCGGTCAGTTTGTTCTTTCTGAGGAATTGCAAGACTGCGAGTAGCGTCTGCTGGTCCTCCGGGGCTCCCGCCGCAGGTTTGTTAGCTGCAGCCGGAGCACTGGACCCGGGGGACGTAGAGAGGATTCGTCCGTCGTTTGCATTGTTGTTTCCAAAGCCATCATTTGATGGTTCTGTTTTTATGTCTTTTTCTTCATCTGCGTCGACCATACCACCTTGTATGGCCGCCATTTTTGAAATGAAGTGCGCATGTGCGAGGTTTAACAAAAGGAAAACGTCTACCGTGCAAGATCAGGTCCTCTGATTGGTGCTTACTGATGTACGTCAGAGGAGAGGTCCCGCCTCCTGTCCCTTTCCATCCACTCAACTGGTGGAAAGTCTGGATTTATATCTAACTTAAAGTTTCATGGCCAACAGGTTCAACTCAACTAGACTCTCATAGTCCACAAGTAAACTATATGTAATATCTACCAGGCCAGTATTTTAAGGGGTGGGCCTATGTGCATGATTTGTGACACCACAACTGATTAGGATGCCAGTTCTGGTCCAATATTACAGTGAAGTAGGTCCAGCTGTGAAACCCCTGAAATGAAATATGTTTGCAGATTCATAGATTCTGAAATTTTTAATGAGGAAGGAGTAGATGTAATTTTAAAGATCCCCTCCAGACATGTATTAAGACATATGAAAATCCTCTGCTTGGAACAATGATGTGTGTCTTATATGTTTTTTCCACCAAAAAAGTATAATCACCACATTATAGTCCTTAAAATAGCTTCTGCTCCCTCTCCTTCATTGAAAAAGCAAGCATGTGCGAATATGTGAATATTGTTGATTTCTAATGTTTTCCTGTGGGACATATGATGTCTCCTACTTCACTGTTAAGTTAATTCTCAGTGTTTGTGCATTGGAGGCTTCAAGTTTCCACTTCACACTTGTGTAAGGTGAATATTGGATCAGAATTGGCTTCCAAACTATTTGTGATGTTAAAAAATCATGCTTGTGTAGGCCCAACCCTTAAAATCAGATTTTCAATGAGTACAGAGAAACTTTCCCCCTTCAGCAGATGAATGTAAAAACAAACTCTGCACATACATCATTCTGCACAGAGAAGCTCAATCATCCAACTGAAGGAACAAGAAGAAAACAAAGAGTGGAGGGAGACTTTAAGGATTTTAACAAAATAATTAAACTTTTTTGTGGAAAAACCATATCACACACAAATTATGATTCAAAGTAGATCACTTTATATACATCTTAAAAATGTCATGGGGGATCTTTAAGTTCCTGTTTGGATAAGTGGTTCAACAGCTAAATTAAGGAACAAATTACAGGTGATCCAAAATAACATTATTTGATATTTACTGACTGAATGTGAAATTTTAATGTTTTTTTTAGTGTGGGACTGCTGCCTGTACAACTCAGAGTAGAACAACATTAGCTGCATGTTCAATATCAGGCTATGATTGGACATGCTCCTGAGTATTTGTGTTCGCAGATAGAAATGCTCCATACTCAACTTGGCTGTAGCTCCAGGGCCAGTCAGTGTGTGTTCATGTATAGTGCCTCAAGTACATAATGTAATCAAAAGCTCTTTTTTAATAGGCTGTAATTAAATAACAAGTGGACAAAAACAAGAGGGACTTGTAGAGGTTAAGCCAGAAGCTTATTTATGGAGTTAGGCAGCATGTTAAAAATGACATTTAACTTAAACTAGTAATCTCTTTTTGTTGTGTTTAGATGTATTTATATGTATTTTTGGTTAAGTTTGCTCTGACGTAGTTTTGGTTTTAAAGTTATATCATTTAATTTTTATGTTACATGTTTTATGTCGGGTTTTTTAACATCGGTGGCATGTTGGAAGTTACTGTTCTCACTTCTGCATGTTTCCCCTTAGAGTAGTATGTTTTATATATCCTTAAATAAATCTAATACAATCTGTTTAGACTCAGTCATAATGATAAATAATAATAAAGTTTATTTACATAGCATTTATCAAAACTACAGATTACAAAGTGTTTTACAAGGACAAAATGAAAATGCAACAGAGAAACAACCAGAACCAACCACACAAAGACAGATTTACCCAAATTGAATAATAGAATAAGATAAAATACATTTCCAGAAACAATTTTTTTTTTAAAATGAATGAATTTGTGCAGAAGTTATAATTTTTTAAGAAGTAGGATATCCCATTTATCTATGCCCTCTACCCTCTATTTCATAACTGGATGCTTTTATTTATGATTAGATACCATTTTATACCAGATGGTGGCAGTTTGGTCACACACACAACACCTGCCCTGATGACCTTCCTTGGCAATGCATTGCTGATGTCATCAGTCAAAAGCAAAAGAAACAATAAAGAGCATGCTGCCAGATACACCTACAAGAAAGAGAATATTTCCACCCTGTCAACTCAGTCAGAGGTTTGTTCATCCTCCTTTGCTCTTCTTCCTTCACGTTACTGAAGCTATTTGTATTTTCTGCAGTTTAATATGATTTTCAGACATTTGCACCATCTTCCCCTTTATATAATAGACATACTCTACAGCTGTGATCCATCCATCCATCCATCCATGCAGGTTGTACTAAAAACAAATTACAGTTCTGTTCAGCCTTATTGTCTCACTAATCACTTAATTTAATGTTGTGTACGCAAAGATATAGATGTACAAATTAACTTGACATGACAGACAGAATTAGCATACTGCTGAAGGTGGATTTCTGCCTATACACAATAACACACCTTCTTCCCTGTCAGAGACACACAAATACTGCTGACTGTGCATCTTCTGGGTCAGCACAGCATCTGTTTTCATCTGTAGGAGAATGTTAACAGAAAATCAGAACTTTATAGTATTTAATTTTATTCTAAAATAGTGCAGGAGCCATGTTTTACTTAGTCTGGCAGTGCTTCTCTTGAATTTCAAATGTTGCAAGTACCCCCTAAACAGCACTCTGTACTTACTTTACCATAACCTTATAACTGGAATGTAAATTAGATGGCAGAATTTGATGTAATTACTTTTTATTTACCCATATAAGTATTTTCTTACAAAACCTCTTTAGACCTCTAAACCTCATACATAGTAAACTTGCTTATTATTAATTATAGCTTATTTCAAGTACAATTGCACTTGTAGCAGCTCATCCTCTGTCCTGTCGCAGCTCTTCCACACTGGACAGCATGACAGTGATAACTCTGCGGCAGGCTTAACCTGCAGACTGTGGGACAAAAGAGGAGTTCACAGCAGAAGCAGCAGGGCGTTGTATAACATTGCAGAGGCTTTTCTCCGTGTGGAGGAGGGTTGGGGTTGTGTTGGTTGGTTGGTTGGTTGGTTGGTTGGTGGGTGTGGGAGACACACATGTCATCTGTGCAAGATCAGTATATAGCTGCTATTTAAGAATGGAAGACACACGTATGACATTGACAATGTATGTGGTATATAAAACACTCAGATCAGCAATTCTGCACTGTGCATGGTCGATATATCTCTTGTTGTATTCACCTTTTCCTTACCTAGTAGATATGCAGATAAAACAGGAGTGAAGGTCACTGATTTAAGATTTACTAGTGTTTTTATTTTTAAATTAAACTATAGGCGATCTCCTCCACAGCTGCTGTAACAGTTCATGGCAGCACAGTAGTGTTGACATTGATCTGAAATAAAACTGCATGATTACATGCAGCAGTCAACTACAGTTGGATTGATTTGTGTAAGTGAGAAGAGACCGTAAGGATTTCATTAAATACTACTCAAGAAACATTTTGAGGTACTGACACTTTATACTTTACATTATATTTTTACTTCACTCCATTTCTAAGGGAAATATTGTACTTTTTTTATCTGATGACTGATTCAAATTACATTTGCAGATAAACTCATAATATATGATGCATTCAGTGCCATGCACTTGGATCACCTAACTTTATAATACTGCATAATAAGGCACCATACTATAATTGTGTTTTATTTTTGTATTGTTATATTGCTGCTTTCAGTTGAGTACAGTTCTACTGCTTGGCCAGTCTACATACTAATATATCTCAAGCAAAATGTCTGCTCTTGTTTTCCTTTTTGGGGACTTAATTGTCCAAAAGGAGGGTTTTGCTTTTTCAGTTCCACCTTATTCACACTGATAAGTGTTTCTCTTCAACCTTAGATATCTTACTGGGAAAGAGAGAATGTTATTCATTGTTATTTTGATTGTTCACCTTTCCCAGATGCTTGTGGGAATTAAACCATTAAACCACACAGCTCTCTCACCTTTTGTCTTCTTCTGGCCCAGATTGACCTAGCGGTCTTATATTTTTTTTATGTAAAGCTGCTCACATGCTCTTCATAAAAACAATGAAATGGGTGAGTGAGGCGGGGAGAGACGCATGTTCAGTCGAGTCGTATCTTCTTTTCACACCTCAGTGATGACTTTGCTATGTTGCTCTCTCTCTCTCTCTCTCTCTCTCTCTCTCTCTCGCTCTATGTCTCTCTCTCTTGCTTGCTCTCTCTCTGTCAGGAGGCAGCAGGGTGTGGCTGTACCCAGCAGAGACAGCTTTGTAGAAGCACACAGGCGCTGAAAGAAAAAGAAACTGTTTCGCATACACTGTACATGCTTGAAATCAGTATCGCCACTGAGCCATACCATACTATTCATGCTTTATGATACTGTCATGTTGATTGCTGTAGTTTTCTGCATTTGTTATAAAACCAGTCAGTCATTTTGTATTAAACACTAGAGTCCAGCTGATGCCACACACTGACATGCACTACCGGTCTGAATTAAAAGGCTATTGCTGTGTTTACATGGTTAATGCGTATCAGGAAGAGATGTGTTGCTATGGATGTCCCCTCAAGCTGCTTATGTGCTAATAAAAATGTCTTCTGATGATGGAGGGAAGCTTTATAGCAGATGTGCTAATTGGTGTCAGTGGCACCAACCCAAGATAGAAAAAAAAAATGAGCAGGTACTAATAATTGATGTGACTTTGATATCACTTTTACCTCCATCTGATGAAAAGATTAATGGCAAAAGCTATTGTTAGTAGATTTACTTTGCAGAAAAAGTGTGTATGTGTGTGTTTGTGTGTAAGGCAGCAGAGAGAGATGTAGTCCTGGGAGAGCAGAGTAGGGCGTAGCAGTCTTTCACTTTCAGTTATGTTTGATTTCTAATGCAAGCATGTGTATGGTGGCTTTTCAACAGCTTTGAGAAATAATGCAGTCGAGCTGTGTCTGCTGCATGCTGCAAAATGGTCATTTTAAATCAAATCGCCATCCTCATGATGATGTCATCTTTTGAGGGATCATTGAAGATATTATAATTTATTCATATTGCCATAAAAATTGTCGAGAACATGACTTGATTCACTCTTTTTTATTCAACTCCACGTTGGATGTCTTCTCAACACTCAGATGAAGCTTCCTCATCTTTCTATGTTTGTCCTTCCTCAGTTTGTTATGATGGTCTTATTGTTTCCAGGCAGGAGTACTCAGCAGCCGGCCAGAGAGTGTCAGCATGTGAAGCAGAGGCTCTGTTATGCTTACCTGCACATTTGGAGGAGACATGAGTTTGTGCCTTCCGGAAAATACTGCCTGTCTGCCTTTGAGCAGTAAACGGTCAGGAAACGCAGCAAAAAATCCCCCACTGAGATGCACAAGTAAATAATTCATGAGGTGTGACTCTCAGAAGAAGTAGAAAATGCCCTAAGAGAAGCAAAGAGGGAGGGAGAGAGGGAGAAGATGAAGGGAAAGAAAGGAGAAAAGGAGGGTGGAGGGGGAAGGCTGCATGGTGGGTGGGTCAGGGAACGGGAGGGGTGGGGCAGCGCAGGGGGAGCAGTAACAAGACAGAGAGGATTGTACTTTAAACTCAGAGGATGTATAGTTGATAGAGAGGCAAGGGGGTGGGGTGAGGGGGAAGCTAGAAAGACACTGTGAATGTTAGAGGTGATATAACGGTGAGAAGCAGGTGTAAAGGGAGACGTGAAACATGTGAAGGATGACGTAAAACAGCAAATGAATAGAGCTGACAGTAAAGCAGATTTCTCGCAATGATGTAAGAAGTGAGTGAAAATTGGAAAAAGGAAAGATGAGAATTCTTTTTTCAGCAACAAAGAGAAATCACATCTTCATCCAGTTTAATCACAATCCACTGAGGTGACGCAACAAAACAGAGTTGCAGTGTTTTTGATGACAGGCTGGTACCTGACTTAACATCGGTTATATCACAAAAACCAGTTGCCCCGAAATCTTTACCTTACTGTAACCTACTCAATCCTCTCAAGTTATTTCTTGTCAGTTTTTATCCTGTCAATCTCTGTCTTTGGCTTATGTGAGGTGTGAGTGTAAGCGATGGTGCGTGCACTTGTGTGCGTGCGTGCATGAATGCATCTTAGAGCCTTTTGCCCATCCAAGCAGAATAATGGGTGTGAAGGCAGAGCAGTGGCACTAGAGATCTCCATTTTGGGGGGTGAAATGTGGGGTGCCTGCATTATTCAATACTGACCTAACTGGAGAGCTAGATCCTGCACGCAGTTGTCTGCTCCGCTGGCCTTATGGAGGGCCGGTGGAAGCTCATAGGGGCAAGCTTGTTTAAATGGCTGGGAAAACTTTGGGGTGAGTAAATGAAATATGCTCTTTACTTTGTCAAAGTGCCCATAAACTAGGGATTTAATCCTTATATACTCAATACAAGGTTGTGGTAGTTTCTTAAAATAAAAAATATTCTATTTATGTATTTATTTGCTTTCTGGTAGAGAGTTAGATGAGAAGGTTAATACCTCACTCATTGGCTATGCCTATATGGTAAATATGAAGCTACTGCCAGCAGCTGGTTAGCTTAGTTTTTGTACAGATAATACAAACAAGATATAAGATGTTAATCAGTGAGCTCTAGAACAAGCTAACCGAACCAACTTAGCTTAGCTGCCTTCATCTCTATCAGTTATGGTACTAGAGAATTTTCATGGCAGACATTTTGACTTGTAAGTAGGAAAAGCACAGGTGTAAACAATCACATGAATGATAGCTTTGTGCCATTAAAGGTGCAATATGTAAGAATTATGTAAGAATTTCAGTTTTTCACAAAAATTTTCAACAGAATGTGAAGAAATAATAAAATGAGAACTTCCCCACATTGCTTGGTTGCCTATAACAGCCTGTGAAATGATTTCTCCCGGACCCGCAACAGTTTTGGCAGGAAAATCCACAGATTGTAATGTTTATGGACGCTCCCAAGCGCCTTGCCTCTCTCCTGCCCCCCTACAGCAACACTAGCTAACGTTAGCTTAGAAATGGAGTCCGCTAACATCAACAAACAACTGGCACCCAGCACAACACAGAGTCCAACAGAAACCCAACCAGGCCCCAAAAAACTAAAGTTTTATCCAGTGAAGCCTGTCTGGTCAAACGGCATTGTGACCGACTGGCTCAACTGATTAGACTGCAGCCATTATTGATGTTTTTAATTCCACCTGTGCTTTTCCTGCTTTGACAAAGAGTCAAAATGTCTATCGTGAAATGGGTCTATTACCATGTTAATTGCTCAGATCTGCCAATTTGCTAAAATGATGTCAGTGAGAAAGAAACATGAGCACTCAGATCAGACAGGTTGTGAATAAGCCAGTAGTTTGGCCAGATTACTGTATATTGGACATAAAACTAAAGATGAGCATACCAAAATATTGGTATTAATTTCTCATTGCACAGGAAAACTGTATGTGCGGCTACAGTAAGTACAGCAGGTCAAAGCTGAACTAAAAAGTTGCTAACATATTTATGTTTAGCCAATATGATGTTTACCATGTTCACCATCTTAGTTTAGCGTGTTAGCATGCAAACATTTGCCGGCGACATTGCCATCCTTACAAAAAAATGGCTAACCTGTTTGTTTGTTTGTTTAAATAACACTGAAGTTGTATATGAAGCAAAATTATACTTTAATGTGTAACTTGCAAAGATGGATATTTTTTGCAGTGTATCAGGTTGTGTGTGTGTGTGTGTTTATAACCCTGGGGGAATGTGCAATGCAAGAGTTAAGCAGAGATTACATTACTGCATAAAAATAGATGGATGTATTTTGTCACATTCTCACAGCTGGTGCTGGAGATCTCATTATCTGATAGGGACTTCCTTTATATGTCTATTACCAAACATGTATGGAGTGGTGTACATGATCTTAATGATCTTATTTTAAAACTGTCATTTTATATTAAGAAGTTGTTTTTGCTCTCAGTACAGTCTCTTCCCCGTCTCTTGCCCTCTCTGCTTGCTGTTTCTCTGTGTTCCCTCCCACGCACTTTCTGTCAGTAGAGATCTAACGAGGCACTTAGGCAGCCCCCCAACTGCAGGTCCTCCACGACACAATGTTGTGCACCACAGTTTTTTATCACAATAAATAATGCAGGCCCCATCTAAAACTAATAAGGCAGCACGGCACAGTAAGGCAACATGACAAACTCACTGAGAAACATGCAGTCTATTGGAGCGTTTTCATTCAACTCATTATTTAATGAACACAAAACTGTGTGTCTCTATATCATATATTACATATTATAATTCATTGTTGCTTGTTGTTGAACCACATGGTGTTGTTACAGAAGGGAGCTTTGTACAAGAGACAATCCACTGCATGAATGTCCTTTGTTCCCTACAATCCAAACCTCTCCAGATAGCTTCCCCACCAAATTAGCCTTCTCTGCGGTCTGATGAGCATGTCTAAAGATTATCACACACGCGCGCACACACACACACGCACACACTGACTGACAGCTTCTGAGAGGGTAAGATAAAGGGTTGGCCTCCAATTTGCTAAAGGTCAGAGCCCCGGTACTTAAAACCTGTCTGTAGGAAAATCTTCAATCAATAATTACAATTTGCAACCAATGGCAATACAAACATTTTAGACGCAAATAATTAACATAATTTGATCTATATATGCATTTGAAATTGATGTTTTACAATAAAGGCAATTCAGTTTTTTTGGATACATGAATGAATAACACAAAAACACTTGATATAAGTGAAATTATTGTGTTATCACTTCTTTCCATCCATATTACCTTCCTCCATGGACGAGGTGCTGGATCCTTCCATAAATCTGAATAATTTCTCGAGGGATATCACACCTCTCCCACCTAGCGTGTGTCACATTGGCAGGAAATCCTCTAGTAGGACATCGAGGACAATAGACTGGCTGATAAAGATCCCTTCCATGCAGACAGAGAGCTTTGGTAAAGTCCTGAGATCTGTCAATGGCACCTGAATTACATCCTTATCCGCTCTGTATGCCAAAGAGTTTAGGACTACTGTTCCATTGTTGGTTATCAGTTAATTCATTAGAAAGGATACATTGATTTTCATTCAGTTGCCTGTCATCATGGAGGTGAAGGACAAGGGATACTGCGTGGCCAAAATGCAACCAATCAGTCTCTCTTTAGCATTAAAACATGTATGACAGACATAACAAACAGGCAGATGTATGGGGATATTATTGTAGCTAAATTGTTTGCAAATGTGTGTGGAGAGTTGTGTAATTGTATCATGTGGGTGTAATCATATTTGTCTGAAGCCTACATTCTTTGTAATGGTCATCAGGGGGGTGACTCCACTGGTTGCAAAAAGAAGTCCAATTGTATGGAAGTCTATTTGAAAATGACCTTGCTTCTCACTTGATTTATTACCTCACTAAACAGCTTCCTTATGATTTTATGGTCTCAATACCTATGGATTGAGATACAGTTACACAACTCTCCAAACACATTTGCAAATAATTAGCTACAATAATATCCTCATAACAGATGCACAAAATAAGTGATGGGGGTGGACCAGGTTTTCCTTTGTTACAACCTTTTGATGTCACCAGAGGAGGGGAGGGTGGACACAATGCTGGGAATGTCCTTGGGGACTGACTGACCTGTGAACACACAATGACAGATGGACGTGTGATGGCACATGGACAGCGTGGTATACACATATGAAAAGATAGGAATACACAGATTTCACACACAAATGCAAATGCGTAAACCTTCACACACAATTTTAGACAACAGACTTATGACATGCTAAGCTATTAAAACACATTTTCAGAATGGCTTAAAAATCCCTGTATTTCACTTGGTGGGTGATTTTCTATATTTTTCTTATTGTCAACAAGTCTTATGTGCAGAGCCAAACCAACAATAAATTGATCCTACTTATTGTGTGTGTATCCAAAACCTGATATATCGTTCCTCAGTTGTTGTCCAAAAGCTATTAAAAACATGGCAGTGAGCCACACTGCTGCACCACAATTACTAGGGTCACATTAGTTTGTTTAGAAATGGGTCCAAAGAGTAATAAAAGTGATCACGTTTTCAGTCTCTGGAGAATTGTTCCGTGTAAGGTAGATGACACTGTGCATGAGTGTGAACGGTTCCATATATAGAGCTATTCTTGTTTGTTGTGCTACAAATCACAGCCTCTTAACTTTGTGCTAAATTGTAAATTTCTCAAAGAACTTCAGTATAAAGTCAAGATGTTGTGATATGTAGCATAACAAGCTAGCAAAGCATTCCCGCACATGCACAGTGGTGTCTGCTGTTACGATCTTATTGATGTTATTTGTCTTTGGAGCCATTTCTAAACAAACTACAATAACCATTGCCTTTGGGGTGAAGGTACATGTGAGCCAGTGCAACAGTGTGGCTCATTGACTTGGTTTTAAAAGTTTTTGGACAACAACGGATGTCTACGGCACAGGGTTTTAAAAGATACAGTACTGTGCAAAAGTTTTAGGTGCTAAAAGTAAAGTGAGAATGCTTGAAAAATATTGCTATAAATTGATTTAAATTATCAATTAACTTCTTACAAAGGTAACAGCAGAAACCTAAATGAAATCAATATTTACTGTGAACAGCTTTGCCTTTAAAACAGCACCAGTTCTCCTCTGTACACTTTAACACAGTTTTTCATGGTAACTTGCAGGTAGGTTGTTGTAACCATCCTGGAGAAAGAATGTTCTTCTGTGGATTTATTATTTAGGCCGTCTCAGGTGCTTCTTCATGTAATCCCAGATTGACTCCACGATGTTGAGATCAGGGCTCTGTGGGGGCCAAATCATACCATCTGTTGCAGGACTCATCATTCTTCTTGTTGCTGAAAATAGTTCTTTATGACTCTAGCTGTATGCTTGGGATCATTGTCATGTCATGAATACATTTGGGATTGATCAGACACCTCCCTGATGGTATTGCATAATGGATAAGAATCTAAACATCTAGGGTGCCTAAAACTTTTGCACAGTACTGTATATCAGGCTTTGGATACACAAAATACTTGTAAGTAGGATGAGTTTATTGTTTGCTTTGGCTCTGCACATGAGATTTGTTGAATAAGAGAAATATAGAAAATCTCCAGCCTTATCCTTTAACTATAAGATACACCTGAGGAGAGGCTAAAGAATATAAATAGACTTAATGTGGTGATCTTTTATTTTCATTTTAACTAGGTCCGCAGGTGGACTTGTTTGCAGATTAAGTATTAAGCTAGAAACAAATACACATTTCGGCAAATATAATTTAGTTGTTGGGAAGACTTCGAAAAAGAAATTTGGTGATTAAATTATCATATTTCATGATTAAATCATTTCCCAAAGGGGATAAAATTAAATATTAATATAACTTTTTTTTTTTAGCAATATCTTAATTTGCCCTTAGAGTATGAAGCAGAGAAACTAGTTAGTTGTTTAATTCATATATATATCCAATGGAATCTCAATTTACTGAGTCTAGCCTCTAGCAACCCGGTCTATGGAAACAAGCCCAAAATAAGTGATTTGGCGCTCTCTCAAAAAAACAAACAAACAATAAAATGCCCCCAAAAGGCAACCTTACCACAATGTGTGTGTGTGAGAGAGAGAGGGCTCAGATTTGGAAAGTAAATTATTCTATGTGATTAACATGACATTTCCATCCCCATGAGCAATAGTGTCTTCACCATCTGAGGGCGTATAATTATGCTATTTGATGAAAAAGGACAAGCACAGTGAACACCAGTTGAAGAGTCAATCAGATAAAAGTCTCATCCAGACATCTGTTGGGTTTCAAATCCTATAACCTCACAGTACGCTGAGAGAACTCATTCTCACAGCTCTCTGTTCTCCTAAAAATAGAATCATAATGATTGAAACAAAAGCTGGAAATCACCTCCATCTATCATTTTATAGTTAACACATCACCAGAACACCAGATAAACTAATGTGTGGACAGGCCTTTAAGTTACACAGATATGTGGACGAGTGATATATGACCGCTCACTCTGCACAAAAGCTGACCGTACAAGCCTTTAAACTGCCTTTTAATTAATAGCTGATCCTGCTCCATCGATCCGCTCTCTAATTATGGGGCGTTAGCTGACTATAGATCAGCTGCCTTTGTGATACCCACCCTCAGCCACATCCACGAAAGCAGCCACACACACATACCGTACACACACACATACAGGCATACGTCCACACCACTCAGCCAGACGTTTTACTGTGTCCACTTCATTGGGGGAGGTAAATATTTTAACAGTTTACCAGTCAGAGATGTCGCCTAAACGAGCCTTTGGCCTCCATCCCACGGGCCAAAAAAAAATCTGTTGACATTCTCAATTATGGTCACAGCGAGATAATGGAATGCTTTTGGTGTTTTCTACCTGATCAATAGCTGTTTATGTGTGTACAGTGACACAGTATATCAGCTTCTGGGCCGACTGCCAGCAGGTGGGGAATAACTCGAGTCAGCACTTAGGGAGATGGCTGGGAGGAGAGGGGAGGGGCAAACACACTCTCACACACACACACACACAAACTGTAGGCCTGGAGATGGGATACCTTGGGACTGCATGTATTTGCCGTGCTGATGTAGTGCAGCAAAGAGGGTGGAGCCACGGTTGCAGGCACTCAACGCGGAGTAGATTTGAAATCTATCTGATGGATCTGGGCTTCAAAATGCAGCACAGTTGAGACGGAGAGGGGACAAAGGATAAAGATGTTCATGGTACCTCAGAGATAGATGTTCAACCCATCCATCTCACATAATGTATATACGGTGTCAAGCTTGTGACAAGGCACATGAGATAAGTGCAATAAATGCGCTCACAATAAAAAAACGTTGCTTAAGTTTGTTATCACCCACAGCCTGTCAAGCGCAATTGTCTTTTACTTTGTCATGCCTGTGTACCACATCTGTGCACCATAACAAATTCAAACAATGATGTTAGTAACATCTGCCCAAAGGCTTCTCTCACTCAGCTGTGCTCAGTGAAGCCTTTGATCAATGACAACACTTTATTAGTCAAATCATTAGAGTGATATGTTTTCATAGCTGTCTCTGTTGTTATTTAGAGAACAATCGCTCCGTTAACTTCAGCCAGCCATTTCTTCTCCATGAAATGATAACATCATGAAGTCATTCTTTGCTTGAACGATGCCTTGTAATTACTCTGCACTCACCCATGACTAGCAGGTTAGACTGAATGACTCACTTCCAGGGGAAACACTCAGCAGCAGTCCATCGCTAATCTTAATGTCATTTCTCCAAGCTTCAAGGTTGAAATAGATATTGCTACTCAAGTGGGCGCAGGGGGGCAAGGTGATGACGGTAGTGTTTGATATTTTAGCACTACCCACCTACCTGACTACCCACACACCACACATCACCTACAAAGACACAGTCAGTGGTTGGAGGCTGAAAGAGAGCAAGTGGCAATATAAAACCTGCAAGCCACTTCACAGCTAAACCAACCTTAAAATAATTAAACAGACAAAAAATGATATCACTTTCCAACAAGGAACACCTTATTAAGCATATATAAGATGCAATAAATTGCTGTATTAATGGCTACCTTTTTGATAAATGGATTTATGGAGGTTCTGCAGATCTTTCCCATTAGAAGGTTTTACTGGTGAATTAAAAAGTTAGATAAAAAGACAAATAAAGACAAAACAGCAGCAAAGGGGATTTTTCACAATGTTGCAATGCAAAAGTTGTTCTTTTTAATGGGATTATAACAGATCTATAAAAGATTAATAAATGATGTATTAACCATCAAAAGGCATTAGTCATGACACTAAATGAAACTTCATTTATTGAGGCTGCTGCTGGTTATTTTATATTTAGAATCTCTGCAGACTTTGATGTAAAACTGTCACACTTTAAATGATTAATGTGAATTTACAATGAATGTAGCCACATAATTTCTTAACTGAGAGTTTAAACTTGTGTGTGCTGACTTGTGTCCAGTGATTTTAATCTGGTCATTTTTATTTTATCCTACATTTTATTAATGCTTTCGGTGACGCACTTTGTAACTATACTTTACACTATACAAACGAAATTATTATTATAATTATTTAGTGTAATTTGCGTTCCCTTTGAGAAACCATTATGCACAATGATTTCTTCCTCTAATAAGGTGACTTGTTTTCTTGAATCTTTATTCAATATGGACAGCACTGTCTGCACACACACACATATTTCAACTTCTTCTAACGCAATTTTCTATTTATCATTTTCTTTACGAAGAGGACATGTTCAAACATGAACGACCTTCATCCTTTTAACAGCTGAGAGTGTGCTTTGCATTTTGATGGACTTCCACATGCAATGATAGATGTTGTAAAGTCTAACAGACTCAGACTTGATACAGGGTTTCTCCATTAGTTGTTACAGCCTTTCAGCAAATGAGGAGAGAGGAAGAGATGACCTGTGGGTAATAAGGTGTTGACAAAAAAAAAAAAAGGATTGGGAGAAGGTGGGGCAGTTACACAACGGGACGTTCTGCAGAGTCACCATCATGTCTCCTCCAAATTATTACACAAATCTGTGTACATGTAAGCGTGTTAATCAATCACTGCCAGTGATGGATTAGTGCTGAATGGTAATCAGTCAAACACTTGCATGCATTGGCAGAGAACAACATCCCACCTTTATGTCTCATTAGGTGAATGTTAGTACTGTTCCTGCACCTCAGAGAAGGAGGATGGATGAAACACAGAGGGGATTAGGGGAGTATGGACAGCACCTCCCCCTTCAATCAGCCCCTCCCTCCTCCTGCCTGCAGCCTTATACACGTCTGGATGTTTGAAGTCTATATAGTGTGTGGAGCACGGGAGATTTGTCAATAAGTTGGCCTCTGGAGGCAGGTAATCTTTATTCCTCCAGCCTGACAGCCTGCAGTGCTTTGTGTGGGGATGGGAGTGTCCCTCTGTGTCCTTTTCCACTTTTTACATCCTCTGCTGCACATTGGTAGGGAACTACTGAGGCAGTGGAGGGATTAATTTATATCTCATGCAGTAATCTCGCCTACATCATGAAAAAGGGCAGGAGGACAACTTGAAAGGTGACGTTGTTTGTAATGTAGAATATATTTACGTTCACTAATACGGAAAAACAGTTATGAATAAATGCTGATGTTCAAAAACAAAGCAAAACATAAACCCCACACACAACATAACGAGAGAACTTCCAGGGCAAGTATCTCTTCTGCTCGAAACAAGATTTCTTTAAAACTGCTCTAATCAATATTTTCATATTGTCAAATGCAACCCTGCAACATAGAAATAACGTTCATATACAACTAAATTCCAACAGCAAATATGTTTAGCTAGAAACATAATGCTGGCAGAATTATGTTTTCTCTCAACATAATGAGAAAATGTTGTTAATTAACCTATTTGTCAAGTTGCAAAAATGTCGATAAAATGGATATTGAGCAACCAGTCATGTGAACATTAATTTTACAGTGATTCAGATGTTAAATTGTAATGAACTGTATAGTTGTACTGGATGAATGTGCTGGTCTTTATATGTTGATGTGTGCTTTTAGATTTGTTTGTAGGATTGTTAGTGTGATAGAGACTGTATGTAATGGTGTTGCATGTAAATTAATGTTTTTATTATCTGGTAATTGTTCTGTGTACCTGCCCAGGGACTGCAAATGGAAATTAGCTAATAGCTAAATCTGGCATAAATCATCTCTTCTCATTTTGAGATTAATGTTTTTTTGTTATGCCTGCTCCTTGTTTAATAAAGACTAATAATAATAATACTAATGATACTGAACGTATGAGTGAAATGGTCAGTGACAAAAACTTATTGACTACCATAAACTTTTTATGGTTATGTTTAGGCACTGACAACACTTGGTTAAGGTTGATTAAGGTCCGCAATGACTTGAAGCACAACATATTTATTAACATCAAAGTGAAACCAGGATCTTTCACTAACCTTAACCAAAGTGCTTTTGTTGCCTTATCCCAAAATGCGGGACACAGGATGCAAACCCGGGTCTCTGTTGTCAGGGTCCTGCATCTTGTGTGCCCTCCATCCACCCTGACCTCCTCCCTGAGACTTCAGAGCGATATATAACTGTAGCGCTCCATTCATTCAAAAAAATGTTCCCTGTGAACATAATCCAGGCAGCGATTATGTTTGCCAAAGCAACATAAGTGAGAATGCAATTTCGTTGAATGTCAAATGACATGATATGTATATTGTAAAGGGAGATGCTTGTTGTGATGATCACGCAACAGTTCTTCTCGGCTCTGCAGGGCTTTACAGCATCTTTCAGCTTATTGTTTTGGTTTTTCAGCCCAAAACTTTACTGTTTTGCTTCACTTTTACCATTCTCATTGTCATTTCCTAACATAGCAGGCAATTGTATGGAAAAACCTGTTTGGAAAAAGCTCTAATAACCTGCTGCCTAACACCAAACTGCAGGAGTTTTCTCAGGAGTCAGTGGATACAAAATTAGAACTAAAAGAAGAGTGAATATTGGACTTATATTCACAAAGTGGACAGAAACATGACTCAAAATGAATGCTAATGTTGCTCTGTATCTGGCTGGATGTGTAAAAGCAGCATGTTCATAAAAACCTTTAAGGTGTTAATATGTCAGTGTTTTGTTTACAGTTTGCTCCCAAGTGGTAAAAAAAAATAATTCATGGAGGTTTAAAATTCTGCCAAACTGTGAGAAGATTTCATCTCAAACATTACAGTCATCTGTCCAAGGTCACCTGCTATATTGTGCAAGAGCAAGTGCAGGCTCTCCATGATCTTGAAAATCAGTCATCATGGCCAAACAGGGTTATTATTAGCCTCGGTATAGTGTAGTGTGCCACTGGGTTCATTTCTCTTGCACCTCTGCTTCAATAAAAGGAGAAAAACGCTAACTGATAATCTCTAACATGCATGTATTTGGCTCCAGAGAAAATGTCTTAACCATTAACTTACCCAGTCGCACAACAATGCTAACTTTGTATTGAGAAATTGACATCACTATGTAATAAACATATAACATCATAATTTACTCTTTAGTGTATTTTGTAAAGGTGCATCAGCTTTTGCCATGTCCACAGGGCCTGAAGATTAATGACAGAAGCTTACTCTGTCTGACCTCGCCCAGTTTCACACCTGTTCAGAGGCAAAGGAAATTAATAGACACGATGATGTGGCCTAATTTTGCTAAACAGAAGCTAATAATAAAATATTGGATTCGATATATCACTTGATAATATCATAGAGAAAAGATACTGTGTGTATCATCACAACTTTACTGCAAATCTCTGCACCAAATCTAAGGCAGCAGCAGGTATTTAAAAGCAAGACAGTGATGAAGTCATTTTAATATTTCATAACATTTTATCAAAGAAAAAGCAGCCCAGAATAAATTCTTGACAAAAAGCTTATCTTTAATCTTTCAACTGATCAGACCATGTCTGTCATTAAGGCTATAACACGTTTAAGAAAGGGAATTCTTAACACCAATCGTTGAAAGAGAATCATCTAAAACTGATCAGAGGCACCACTCTTTGTAAGCTTTGAGCTTTTGAACATTAACTATTCCATTTGACGTATTCGTATACTTTTTCTGTCCTTGCAATTGCTTAACTTCTGGTCATAATCCCTCATGACGCCATGAAGATTGAGTTCAGCTTTGTTAAATTTTCATACTTTCAGTTTTCTTTTCTTCTCTGTCTCATAATGCTGTGTCATAGTCTGCAGGCTGGATGTTGAATAGAAAGCACTGGATGGGCTCAGCTGCTCTATTATGGATTAGGCAGCGACAGCACACACCTCTCCCTCCCCCAAAGGGCTGAAGGAACGATTTAGGACACAATGGTACACTGTGAGAGCAAACACCTCTCCTTAGATACACACTGAAAATAGTTGTCAGATTTTTTGAATGCACTTTTATGTTATCTTCTACTATGTATCAAGAATGCTCTAAAGATGACAGGGGATGATGCAGATGCAAATAATCAATACAATCTTCCCCACTCAGTTACTGCCCTATTCTTGTAACGGAATATAGATGTCAAAAAACCAACCTCGAGCTGACACTGCTGATATGAATGACATTTCTGAAATTAGCTGGGGGCTTATGAGGTCATTGCCTTGTTATAGACTAATAAACCAGAATGTCATCAGCAAAATGAATATCTTAATGTGACACCAAAATTAATCTTTGAATACTGTCAACACTAACACACTGCGGCACAAGGTTAACTTAAGGACACATCCCTGTTGGTTGAAGTTGTTATGCTGCAGTCCTGCGCCCTCCCTGGCCTCCTCCAAAATAATGAGTCCCATCTGAATAGGGAACCTGACAGAAGATCTTCTTTAATTCAGTGACTGCGCCTTTGCAAAAATTTGACAGACATACAGTTAATGTATTACTGATAAGCAACATAAAGTAATATCAGGGAATTGCAATGCACATGTATTTTTCAGGAATGCTTTATTGCTAATAAGTATTAATAGAGGAAGTGGATTAGGTATTTTGAGGAGGTTGGTCTGCTGATGTTAAAGGAGTTGAAGGGGTTATCTTCTAAACATAACAGCTGCAAAAAAAAAAGAATTCTAGTTTTATCTGAATTCTGACAGAAGGCCTGAGGAAGCAAACAAAAAAGATTTTCCAAAATATTCCCAAGTGGTTTGAAAATTTCTGAAAGACATGCAAATTTTACTAGGTATATCTCTACAGTAACACTTTGTGCCTTCAGTGCATCCAGTGAAGCATCTCACAGCCGCAGAGCTTCAGTTCTGCTACTCCAGACAAAAAACAGCACTCTGTCTCTATCTACCCTCCTACTTCCCTAGCTTTTGATACAGCCAGCTGAAACCTATAAATACCTACCTTTTAACATTTTATCAGATGTCTCCATGTATAGCAGTGTGTTTTTTTAATCACATCTTAATCACTGGTGGAAGTATGAATTTTACTTTTTCACACCTGAGGAAAGAGGAAAGAGATTTCACCCAAAATATAGTATATATAACATCACTGTCAGTCTGCTAGTTGTGAAGTGAAACAATGTTGTAGTTAGAGCTATTGAGCAGCTAGAGGTGTGGAAATTTCTTGATTCTGAGATGCATTGCGCTACGGATGTGAAATTGATTCTGAATCGATTCACAAATGTCAATAATTGATGTTAGTCAACGTGATGTTGATGGAATGAAAAAGGTGGAACTCTCCTGCGAGGCAGTGCAGCACCTGGACAGTCAACAGCACGCACATGCTAGAGTTATCTTGTAGTTCATGTTCAAAAATGGCAGTGGTTGCAAGCATTTTTTGATTTAATGACTAAATAATCACCTTTGCAAGACAAATGTGGAGTATATTGTGAAGTTTCTATGCAATCACCCAGAGACTAACATTAGGGGAGCAGAGCAGCACGAACACCTACTTCAGCATTAAACAACTTTAACCAACTCTGAGGTGAAGAAAATAACTCGGTGCTCAGTCTGTCACCTCAAAAACCCTGCGCCCACTCAGAATCTTGGACAGTGATGGCTTTCCCCAGAGCTAATGGTGCAGCAAAAGGCTGCTCTCCACTGCTGGAGAAATGACGTTAAAGCCCTCTGACCCTACATTCAAGCACAATGCAGATTAAGCCTATAATCGACAGATAAATCTCTCTGTATTTCACAGTATACAGAGTTTTTACAGAGTTTCTGTGGCAATACTCCTGCACTGCCGCACCAGTAGTGATGTGTTTTATATCAACCAGCAATAAATCGTTTGCCAGAGCTGAGGGGCACCTATATAGTTTCTGCACCAGTATAGTAGCTTTTCATGATTCACAGTTCAAAAACTCCTTATTTATCTTATACTTGCCCTTTATGCAGCCCTTCAGTTCAACCTCTGTCTCTAACAGGTAGGCCTAGTCTGAGCTCCTGTCTCTTTAAGGCCCCCCTCCTGTTGTTGTGTTAAGTTGTCGCTGATGTAAACCCAACATTTCCTGCTTTACTGCATCAAATTAAAAGCTTTCAAATGACTAAATAACAGGAGACTTTTATTATGAAGAATTTACAGGAGAAGAAGAAGGAGAAGAAATTAAACATGTCCTTCACTGAATTAGAGTAGCTTTGTTAGTGGTGCTAAGAACCGGTCGACACAACAACATATGGAAATATTTGCAGCTCTTTGTTCAGCAGATCAGTACAAGCAGAAACAGCCACAGCAATGATGATATTTGATGAAGAGCTGCAGACAACCAGCACATCTCCAACAGGTAAACAACTTATTTTACTTTGCTGTGCTGTGTAATGGAGTCATGGCTCGGCGTGACTACCCCCAAAACAATGGCAAAATGCTCTAATGTTAGTGGAGCAGAGTAGATGACCATATAAAGAAATCCACATAAGTTGACGTCAGCTGGAGCTGAAAATAGAAAAAACCATTGGAAACTGAGTGTTCAGAGCAGTCTGAAGCCAGTGCTTTTTGCTCACAGGCATTATTTCTACATATGTTTACCTCATTATTTGACACACTGACCACTTTTAATATGCACATCCAACATTGTAACATTATATATATATGTCTTAAAAAAAAGAAAAAGCATAATAGGTCCCCTTTAATAACAATACAGCGGAGCACTCCGCCTCCCCCTCATTTTGTTATTCTCATACAGGCAGGAGACTGTAAGATGCTTTCAATCCATTTATTTTAGGATTCCTTTTAAGATTTTACGTGAGATCCTAAGGCAGGAACCTGCTGACTGTTTGCACTTAAAGACTAACCAGGACCGAGTGTTTGCTGTTAGTTCTCCTCGGCTGTGGAACGACCTGCCTGATGAACCCTGGCTTGCCACATCAGTATCTTATTTTAAATCACTTTTGAAGACTTATAAATGTTCTTTTATTTTATGTTTATCTTTACTTGCAACTATTGTTTTTGCAACTATTTATTTTTGACGTTGCACTTAAGTCTTGCACTGCTCTATTTCAAGCTTTAATTCACCCATTGTCTTTATATTTTATCCTTGCTGTTTTATTTGTGGATTTTAATTATCCATTGCTTTTATTTTATTAAGTTTTATTCCTCTTGTATTCCTTATGCCCGTCTGTTTATTCATACATGACTGTGTATTTTATTGTTGTGTTTTATGTGTTCATTGTAAAGCACTTTGTAACGCTGGTTTTGATAAGTGCTATACAAATAAACTTTATTATTATTATTGTTTATTATTTCAAATGAATTCATTCCTTAATTAATGCAATTAGCTTTTAGAAATAAAAAAAGCTGTGGACCATTTATCTTATCTGCCAGTTATGTTTCATATTGTATTTCAGTGGACTAAGAACACCAGAGGATTGGCTAAGCACACAGTATACTGTGTGCCCCCTTCTCTATTCATTTAATTGAGAATTCGTTTTAAATTGAGAATCAATTCTTAATTGAATCAGACACCCAAGAATCAGAATCAAATCGGATTGTGAGATTCCCAAAGACTCTCACCCCTAATGTCAGCATTGGTACCTGACAGTAAAGTTTGAAAAAAAAGCTTTACATTCCTTACATGTGGAATTTATGGATGTACTCTTGTTTTGGTGTATGATTATCTGTTTACCTACTGACAAGTAAGTACTCCTTTCCCACTACTATCCCTTAAAAGATGCAAAGGCTTGGCTCTGCCTTTAGCCTCTTCAAAATACAACAATACAACAATACAAAGTTTGCATTTACTATTGAAGCCAAAATTTCATGAATCTGTCAAATTATAAATGTGAAATATAGAATTTTATATTAGTCAAGTGTCACATCTACTTCAAATGATTCTTGGACTAGACAACAAAGAGAAAGAAAAACATCCATCTATATATCTCTATTAAGTCAGTTAACCTTCACTCTCTAAATTGAATCTTCACACCTAAATCTAATTCTCCACAATATTAGACATATTTGAAGAACAGCAGTGGCCGTGCCTGATCCATTTTCTGATTAGTGTGATGGACTTTCTACTATAATTGTATTTTTCTAGTTGAATACCTGCAACATCACTCCATCCATCCTCAGAGAAGCTAAGATGGAGGTCAAGAATAGAGATGCGACCTTCCCTTTTGTTCAGGGGATAACATCTTCCTCCAGTTTGTCTGTCTGCCTGTCTGGCTCTGCTGCCTTTGTCTCTGCTATTATTAGCACTGAGAAAAAAAACACTGTGATGGCTTGGTTAACAGGGTGAACACCGCGTCACAAGGCCTACCTCAGAATGATTCAGCACTTTTATACCAGGCAAAGGAAACAGTTTGACAAGGTAATTTCATGCAAACTCCATTAAGAGCAATTTTCCCCCAACAGAACAGTAAGTGGTTTTAAAACAAGCTATTCTTAGTTGTTGCTGCCACAGATTTTAGGCTCACACTATTTACGTTAACATGCTTGTTCCATTATCTTAAATAACATGAAAAACTGCTCTCTTCAATTATTTATCCCTCTGTTGCTCTCTCATTCATCTTTTTGCCTTGCTTCTGTTTCTGTGTACATGCCTCTCTTCAGACCTCTCGGTCTCTCTGAGAGCCGTCATCCCCCATGGCTGCTAGGGCAAAGCAGGATGGTAGCAACAGATTCCAAGGCAACAGTAGCAACTCCCAAATTAACACTTTGTTTACAGGTACAAAACACAGAGATTTGCATAACCACCTGTCTTGCTGTCAAATGGTGGAATAATTCATACAAGCATTACATTGACAAAATGTCTGCTGTTATATGTGTATTTAAAGAAATATTCTGACATTTTGTTCAACATCAGTGTCAGTGCAGTGTCCAGCCTAGTTTAGCACACAGACTTATTTTTAAAGTGCCTGCCAACAACTCCAAAGCTGTCATATTTATAAGCTGTATCTTTTGTAGCATGGAAAACAAGACGTGTTTAACAAGCAGTTAGCTACACATTTTTTACTGACCAACAACAGAGCCCCATGACTGCGTGTAGCACCTCAGAGGTGCTGTTCGCAAAGGGGAAATTGCACATTTGTCTCACTCTTAAACTTTTAAAACAAAACCCAAGTGATTATTGGATGGTTTTGTGGCTATTTAACATGTAAGTAAGGCAATTGAATCAGCAAAACTGAAGCTCTCCTTATTGGCACTCCACACCAGATTCAGTCATCCCCCATACCTCATCTCACCTTTGACAGCCAGAACATCCCTCTTTCCTCCTCAGTCACTAATCTTGGTGTTAGGTTTGACCCTCAGCTGACTTTTGATGACAATGTAAGACATCTATGCAAAAACCTTTTCTACCATCTCAAAAACATCTATAAACTCTGCCCCTCTCTAACCCTGTCAGATGCAGAGAAACTTGTCCATGTCTTTATCTCCTCAAGACTGGACTATTGCAATATGCTCTTCACAGGGATCCCTGGCAGGAGCATCCAGAATCTCCAGTACATTCAGAACAGCGCTGCCAGGATCCTGATGAGAGTGTGAAAACACGAACAAATAACACCAATTCAGTTTTCATTGCACTGGCTCCCCGTCTCCTTCAGGATTTACTACGAAGTCCTGCTACTCACATACAAATCCATTAAAGGACATGCGCCTCCCTACCTACAGGAACTGATCAAACCACAAACCTCCACCTGCACTTTCAGATCTGCCAGCAGCGTGCTCCTCCAGGCCCCCAGTACCAAGCTCCACACCATGGGGGGTCGAGCCTTTGGCTCTGCTGCACCACGCTTGTGGAACAGCCTCCCTAACCATCTGAGGGCAGCACAGACCCTGAGGCCTGAAAATCTTTCTATTCAGGAAGGCTTTTTCATTTTAACTCTTATTACTATTATCTTTATGTTTTGTGTTCTATGTTATTAATATTGTAGCACTTTGAGTTTCATTATGGATGAAAAGTGTGGTACAAATTAAATTTATTATTATTATTATTATTATTATTAATTGAAGTTGTTGGAATGACTATTTTTTTCTCTTTTGGCGCAGGCTAGCTGTTTCCCACTGATACCTGTGTTTGAGAGGGAGAGGAGTATTTCAAAAATTTCTAACCAAGTTAAGTAATTTTAAAATTTTTTATGGAAAAAAAACATATCAGACACAAATTATTATTCAGAACAGAGTATTTTTTATATATCTTAAAACATGTCTGGGGGGGATCTTTAAACTACCTGTGTGTGTGTGTGTGTGTGTGTGCACGCGCGTGAGGTCACACATATTCACTCTTTAATATGTCTGCAGTCGACACCTCAGTCCAGCAAAGAGGAATGGCTTTGATCCAGAGACGATGACAAACAGGAGAAATTTACAACCAAGGCTCCCCGCTCCATAGCCCTAGTCTCATTCCCCACCGCCATCACAGCCCCACACAGGCACTTATCACCAGACAGAACATAAAACATGCTTCTCCCTCAACTCAGTCTCATTTATCCCTGAAGATAGCAAAGGCTAAGATTTGCAAAGGAAAGATTACCACAGTCAGTGATGTGTGTATGAATGTGAATGTGCGGATGATATTTCTTAACCTCTAAAGTTCCACTGAATGGCCAGTCATTAAACTCATGCTGTGCATCCAAACATACCTCATATTGAATTCTAAAGTTTCAAACTTTGAACAACAAACAAATATGACTGGCTACATTTTAGGGGAAATGTTTATAAAAATGATACACAGTATATCTATGATATTTCCATTTGATGGAATGGTGCAGCCATAAAAAACATTGAGCCCTGGCTTCACTTTAGCAGGACAAACACTTTTTACAAGTATTTTAAGACAAGCATGCATGCAATAATTATAGAATGATGCACCTGAGAAATCATCTAACCGCAATATATGTTGATTGCATTGGGACTGAAGGCAAAACATGCTCTGCTAGCTGCTGTAAATCCCAAATGAATCCCAGATTGGACAGAGTTTCTTATAGGAGGCGATGTCTCATATGTTTTTATAGCCTTGATATACTTGTGTTGTCTATGCTTATGAAGAAGGGGCAGGGAGGCTAAGGTGAGACATAGAATAGAAAATTGAAGCACTCTACAAGTTTGAAGCAAAAAAAGAAAAAGAGGGAGGGCTGTTTCGTAACAGGGCTTTTATGGTGGCATGTCATTGTATGGCCTGCACCACACCTTCTACTTAGCAGCATTGCAGGGGTATAAATCTTTGAAGAACTGCAAGTTGCGTCACACATGCACACCAAGCACCGAGGCTGTCCCACCCAGTTGGTGAGCAAGAAGTGATGCGCTAATCACAGACAGTCCATGAAGCTCAAGGGCTCAGGGTCTAAGACTCAGTGTGTGTGTGTGTGTAAGTGTGGGGAGCAGCGGCAGGTCAGAATACAGTTCAGCAGCAGGTAATCCATCATATCTCTGTCATACACATCTGCAGTGTGGCCCTGAGAAGCAAGAGAAAAAATATATCTCTCCAAGAAGGAGGTCAAGGTGACATGCTCTTGGTCCAAAGCAATATTTACTTTTACAGATAAATCAAATCAGCGTAATCATGAAATAATTTTTCTCCTGCCTGAAAATACGGTTGAATTTTTAAAATATTGCAATATTCACACT
This sequence comes from Thunnus albacares, assembly GCF_914725855.1. Classification (NCBI taxonomy): domain Eukaryota; kingdom Metazoa; phylum Chordata; class Actinopteri; order Scombriformes; family Scombridae; genus Thunnus; species Thunnus albacares. The sequence goes on along the minus strand of NC_058108.1, from coordinate 8,541,970 downwards.
TAACAAGGAACCTCACAGGATTTGTTTTTCTTTAGCTACAGACATTCCTTTGTTTTCTGTACCTCTGCAAGAATGCAGTAAAAGGATGACCCCCTACTTAAAGATCTACTATACTGAAACTCTTTCAGTTATCATAGATCATGCAGCAGAAAAATAGCATGTCATAATAATGTATTGTCATGTACTACTAAAGAAGTCTGTGAATCCTCTCTTATTCATCCTATTACAAATCATACTGTCTCATTATCAGTTATTACCAATAAAGCAAATATAATAAGAATCAGTTCCAGGTGTACAGAAATAAACACAGTAAAATCATATGCAGCCTCGATAATGTCAAGTCTTTATTGATATGGTGCCATACAGCAATACATAAATAGTTATAACAGTAAAGAGAATAGCATGTCAACTACATTCAATCCCTAAGCTTTTGTAGTCATGGTAGCTCTAGTTAAACGCTAATAAAGATATAATAATGATTAAACACCCCACTGAACAGAATCATACACATCACAGCCATGGCCAGAAAAGAAGCTGCTGGTGTTTTAAGGCATTTTACATCCTACAGTATTTGCTCTATGGCTAAGTCTTGATTGTTGATTTTTGGATTTGTGATGCACCATATTGTCGAAAAAAAATCTTGTCCATGAAGTGATGTTGCATGTGCACTTAGAAAAGTTTGGCAGTGCTGTAGAAGGAATTGTAGTAGTGACATTTTTTTTTCAGACACCCATGAAAACTCTTTTGGTTTACAGTGTGAAGATAAAGGCCTGACCTTTGCAACCATGAACCATTTATCCATTATTATAGCTGTATAAATGCTGCATGCGTACATGTATACGTATTTGTGCATCTGTTATTTTCCTTCTGCTTTAAACTGGATGCCTCCATAAACCAAAAATGCCTGCTCAAGTGTCAGATTTGCTGACTCACTCCCAAAAATATTCCAGTTATGATAGGCCACTGTGTAGAGATACAAACACACTTGCTACAGTACTAAGATACTTATCACAAGCCTCAAGTAAAACAACCCGATCCAAAACAGTCTGCCGTACAATCAGTAGGTTTTTTTTTTTGTTGTTTTCAGTCGTAGTGTAAGCGCAGCTTGTCAAGGCGTGGGTCACCATGGCAAGCAGCAGAAGAATAAGATAGCTGTGTTAAAGCTGGCAGTGCACAAGCAGAGAAAGTAGCTACAAGTCTCTCATACAGAAGGATTTCTAGTGGTGAGGTCATACTACAACAGACATTTTATTCAGTCATGGCCACACTTAAGAAGAGAGAGGTCAAGTGGTAGGTTTGACTGAACTTCTGATGTATTTTTGAGTGTTGTCGACATGTTTTTTTTTTCACACTGAGTGCTATGGTTGTGGATTCTGGGACTCAAATGCACTTCAAGCATCGTTGATGGCACATGGGATACACACAGTCTCTAACTGACTAACTGTATCAAGAGACAAATCTCTAGCTGCATTTTGCCTTCTCTACAGCATTCTTGCTTAACCATCCTTTTTCTCTGAATCCCTCCGTAGCACATTGTGCAAACTGTTCATCATTACCAAATTAGGTAGTTTTGACATTCCTATATAAGTGCCATAAAGACAATCTTTCCTCCTTATCTTAACAGCATCGACAGTAGAGATCTGCAGCCTATCTAAGTCACATCCTACGAGTTATAACAGTAGTCTCAAATCTAGCCTACAGGCTAACAAGCACATCTGTATTACAGTCATAAATGAGTGTTGTGCATGATGATGCTCAGCATGGTCTAATGGTGAAAAGGAAGGCGTGGACCTTCCTTTATATTTGAATGATGGAGTTGATGGATTCCATGCAAGCATGATATCTACATACACCATGCAAATTATGTTTGATTAATACACTCGTTTTCTTGTTTGCTTCAAGTCTTACTCTAATTTAAATAGCTACTATGCTCAACTTTTGATAATGACATCACTGAGACGTAACGAGGGTCAGTGCTCGACTGAGGTTGTTCATCCTCATCCAAACTGTTGTCATGCAGAGCTGATTAGACCACAGTTGAACAACTGGTGCTATGACTGTGATCGGGAAAATTGTGCAAGAAGAGATTAAAGCAGTTTAACAACTCTGTTTTTACTAAAGAGACTGAAAATATTCAACAGTATCGGTGTTAGCCATGATTCTAGTAAACGGCTCAGTAAAATGCTATCACATATTATTCTAGCTGGTTTCTTTCCATTGTAAACGGTGTGCTTCCTTACTGGACTGTCGGTATTATGTCAGGAATAATTAAATTTGTATTGTTTAAGTGGATTCAAAAAAAGCAACCCACACCAGCTGATGTGTTTTGAATCTTTTGTCCTTTAAGTGCGCACAGTAACACTCACATACACATGCTTCCCTTGGAATGTGTTGAGAGTAACTCACAGCTTGTGGTATTAGTGTATGACCAGAGTTATTATCTTTTCTTTTGGTATGGTTTTTTGATTATTGTTGCAACATTAGCTCAAAGTGTGAAAGAGCAGTTGATTATTGTACTGTGATAGACCGTAGTTCTGTAAGATGTGCTACCTAAGTGCTTTTATTGTTATAGACGTCGAGTGTGTGAAAGAGAATGAGAGAGAACTGTGGTTTGTAATAGTGATTGTTACAGTAGAGTTACAATCAATTTCCTTTGGGGAACATCTGTGGGGGACAGAGGGGGAAGCCAACATAAAACAAACCTCTAGAACCTTCACTCTGCTCACTTGTGGACATCCAACACATGATATTTCAGATGTTACAAAACAATCTTACTGTGCTTCTAAGAAGGCAAACCAGAGGCACCATCTTAGATCTCCACAAGTGTTTTAAGTGTAAAGGCTCAGGGTTCATTTTAGGATGAGAGATGAAGATAGAGGAGAGGGGTTTGCAGGATAAAGGGAGGTTTTTAGGGGTCAAGAACAGGCTTACAGTAGACTCTTAGTTTTTCTGATTGGTGGGAATATCGCCGGAGACTTGCTGGTTCTCCATCTTCTTGGTGGTGACCGTCTCCTCGTAAACTTCACGCTGGGAGACCTTGGCTCCAGCCTTGCTCTGCTGCTGCTCCTCCTCCTTGCCTTCCTTCTTGGAGACCTTGCCGGAGCTGGTGTACATGCGGGTCTGGTAGTTGTAGCTCTGCCCGCCACCGGTGCTTATGGAGGGGCTGGGATAGGTGATCCCTGTCCCTATGCGGGTTTCCTCACCTTCCAGCAGCTTCCTGCAGAGAGGACGATGCAGAGGAGGGTTTAGAGAAAAAAGACAATAAGGTAGAGAAAGGAAATGAAGGAGGAGGAAATTAACAAGAATTCTCCCTCCACCAAAAGTGTATCTTGATGTTTTAAATTGTGCCCTTTCACTTCCACATTAACATTATTGTAATTGATAATAAGTGAGTTGTCTTTTTAGAAAAGAACCTACCTGTAAGCTGCAATTTCAATATCCAGTGCCATCTTGACATTCAGCAGATCCTGGTACTCCCTCAGGTGACGGGCCATCTCACTCTTAGTGGCCCTCAGGTCATTCTCCAGCTCTGCCATGCTCTCCTAAAAAAAAAAAAAAAAAAAAAAGGAAAATAGATCACAGGTTAACAGATTGCTAACAGATGGGTTTTTCCCAAATCTTATTAATAGAGGTAGCATTTAGAGGTCACGGCTGGCAAAGGAATAATTTCTCTGTCTACATACAAAGACCTATTGTTAACCTGAGCTTTTTATAATCGAATGAAATTGGAGTAGATTATGAGCAAAATATTGGTCCTGTAAGCATGGGAGTGCTGAATCAAAAACGTGTATGAAATTATTCATTTACAGCAGCAGGACTCGGTGGGCGTTGTCTGATGCAGCTGCTGGGCGCGCTGTCCCAAGGGAATGAGTTTCAGCACCACGGACAGAGCCCGACAGACCGCAGCTGCTCCTGCTTTTAGTTTTGCTCTGACATTTACTATTCAATGGATTCATTTAAATGTAAATAAACTTTTAAGACACTTTCCATGTCCTTATTTTCCTTGTGCTAAGCGGTTAACACGTCATAAATATGTGATTACCTGGTAGTTTCCAATCTCCATATTGTGCCTATCCTCCATCTCCCGCAGTTGCTTGTCCAGAGACTCGTTTGTGCCCCTCAGACTCTCTATCTCGATGGTCTTGGACTGCAGCTGCCTCCTGAACTCGTTCACTTCCTCCCTGCTGGCGCGGATGGCATCGTTACTCCGGGTAGCTTGCTCGGAAAGATCGGCGAACTTGGACTTGTACCACTCCTCGGCGGACTGGAGGTTCTTGGACGCCATGGACTCGTACTGGCCGCGAATCTCTTTGAGGGCGGAGGTGAGATCCGGCTTGGCCACCTCCATCTCCACAGACACCTGGGCAGCCTGGATCATATCCGTCAGCTCGACCACCTCCTCTTCGTGCACCTTCCTCAGGAAGTTGATCTCGTCCAGGAGAGATTCCACCTTCTTCTCCAGGTCCAGGCGCACCATGGTGGCGTCGTCCACATCTTTCTTAAAAGCCTTGAGGCTGGCCTCCGCCTCCTCCCGGGCACGGAACTCCTCTTCGTATTTTCCTCTGAGTTTCTGGAGGTCGTCTTCAACGTTATCCCTCTCGATCATCAACTGGGACTTTTCTCCGTTGAGTTCATCGAGCTGGGAGCGCAGTTCGCGGATCTCTTGTTGGTAAAGCTCAGCCAAGCGGGACGGCTCGGCCTGCTTCTGGCGCAGAGCGACCAACTCCGTCTCCAGCACTTTGTTATGCTGCTCCAAGTTGCGCACCTTCTCGATGAACATTGCAAAACGGTCGTTAAGACCTTGCATTTGTTCCTTTTCATTGGTGCGAATAATTTTGAACTCATTGTTGACGACGTTGCTCTGTGTCAGGTCGAAGGTCTCCAGCGGCATAGGCGAGAAGGAGCGCCCGGACTTTCTGCTGTACGAACCCAGGGATGAAATGTTGCTTCGGGATAGAGAGGCGGACCGATAACCTCCCCGCGAAGACACGTTGATCCGCGATGGAGAGGATGCATAACGGGGACTTTCCCCGAAAATCCTTCGGTAGGAGGAGGCGGAAAAGACTTCAGATCCGTAGCTCATCTTGGCTGGTATGGAGACAGAGCAGAGCAGAGGGTGCGTCTCCTTTTTATAGGGGGACCAGCCCAATCACTAATTAATGCCCGCTGGTAACATCCGGACTGATTCGTTCCAGATGTGTCAGGTAGTCCAGTGAATGTGCAAATCCACACAAAATATTGTGCTACAGATGAAATTCCTTTGGTCAGAATTAGATTACATTAATCCTGACATTAGTCCAGATGTGCGCAGTTGACACTTTTCTTTGTGTGCAGCAGATGGAACTGTCCTTTTTTTGGCGCAGTGGCTATGCGTCAGTGTTTAAGTGCTTGTTGCATATTTGTTGCACTTACCAAACAAAACAAAAATAGCAATATCTCTCTAATAGCAGATGTTTGAGTTATTAATATCAAGACATCCTTTGCTCTTTTGAAATGTTTCTTTATACCTAAGAATAAACATTGCGAAGCCAAATGTAGCAAAGATAATTCTAAACATCTGACATCAAGTTAAATAAAAATACTATATGCTCACTCAAAGTCTTAAAAGTTCCCAAAGGAATTCCACCTAAATACAAATTTACATCAACTCTATATGTGAACAGTAGTTTTTGTTTGTTTGTTTGTTTTTTAAAGAATATTGATTTACGTACGACTTTACGTTCATGGTCCACAAAACTTTGTCTGCAACTGAATTCAACAATTTTCAGCTGTATAAGTATTTTTCTGGTGAAAATAAAAAATATGACCCCTGTATTTCCTCAACTGTACAGCAAGATTATCCATAAGTAGTTTACTGTTTCGAAATAATGTGATCAGGAGGTTTTGTACTCCTTTTCTCAAAGGTTTAAAGTGAGGTTGAGACCAAAAACAATTATGAAAATAGATACTGAAAATATCCATGTGAGCTGACAGGCAAAGGGGAGAGCCACGAGCTTCATATATGCATTTTTAGATTTGTGCACCTGCTGACAAAAGTCAACAGAATATTAAATGAGGACTTTCAATTTGAAGATGAATTTGTACATGTGTATACAAAATTGCTTCTTGTACCAAATCTGATGAGAACATTTTATTTATGGTCAGGTTGATCTTTAAGAATTAAAATTTTAAAGACTAAAGAGGAAAATGATATTATATTCATCCTATATGATATTTAAAGTTACTTTTAGTGGTTTGTTACTTTTTCTGTGTACATTAAGTTTCATTCAAGACCCCTAAAAGAGCTTCCCAGTGACAGGCCTTTGCTGCCCTCTGTTGTAAAAATGCAGCACACTGCAAGCAAACATGACTATTTAAAAGGAAGGTGAGGACCACTTGGCGTCATGCTACCAAATGTAAGCAGCTGCAGCTGAGACAACAACATTATACAAAGTACATGGAATTATAATAATGAATGCAGCCCTGTAAGCTGCTGTACGATACTTTAATCATACAAGCTGTATATACATAAGGCTGTATGGGACAACATAGACAATTCATTTGTTGTCTCTATCAAAACACTGCAGTATATTCAGTACAACTGAGCCTTAATGGACCAAATCAAGACGTGTGTCAAATGTGTGACAGGAATTGAGAGGAAGTTGTGTCAGAGGAGGCATGTAATTACATAAGGTCACTATTAATAGAAAAGCTTTTATTCCCAAACTTATCAAGAGAAATGCAGTTTTGACTTTGTGCATTTTAGGGAATAAATTCAAAACTGTCCATTAAAGTCAAGGACTTATAAAATAATTGTTCAACTGAATAAAACTGTATGATTCTTCTCAGATGTGGGTTACCTTTGAACTAGTTTTTGGAGTGTTTTTCAAAATCCCTACTACAGTGCATTTGGACAGTGAAACATTTTGTCTTATTTAGGCTCTGTACTCCAACAGAATGTATCTAAAATAAAACAATAAGTGAGTATACTCACTTTTAGCTTTAAGGTGTTTGAGGTTGTTTAAATCCATTAACAGTCATAGCCTCTTTTTTCAGAGCAGTTCTGCATGACAGTGACAATTTCTACGCTGTTTACTGAATGAGGATGCAAACAGCCTCAAAAGTAACCACTTTAACCTCAGAGTTATTCTTTCATTTCAGAACCACAACAAAGAATGTGTCATTATCCAATTACTCTAAATACTCTCACTCAAGTGGCTGTCACCATATAATATCCATAGAATACATCTAGTCATATGATCTGCACATGGACGGTTGTGAGTATGTAATATGCAGCCAGCAAACATGAATCTTTACTTTGTGGACTTGCACAAAGTACCAACACATCAGTGTAAAAGTATTTCATTACAAGTTAAAGTCCTGCATGAAAAATCTTGCTTAAGTAAAAGTACATACGTATTAATTATTGCAGTAAAAGTAGTGGTTTGATTCCTCTGACTGATATATTATGATATATGACATAATTAGATTATTAATACTGAAGCATCAGTGTTAGAGCAGCATGTTACCGTTGTAGCTGATGTAGGTAGAGCTAGTTATAACTATATATAAAGTTATATAAACTTATATACAGTTAGCTAGTTTAGTCCAGTGGTTCCCAACCTAAATTTGTTTTCAGTTTTGGGACTTCTTCTATAATATTTGATTTTTTGACGAAATCTTGGATCATTTGAAGATTTATTGAAATGAAAGCATGTGAGAAGTTTAGAGGGAAAAATCACTATTTGGTGGAGCTGTTAACAACTCATAAGCATCTGAAACGTGGGTCCGACTACACACTGCTTTTTGTAAGACATTATATTATCCATTGTGTCAAATATTCATCTGAAAAGTAACGAAAGCTGTCAAATAAATGTAATGGAGTAGAAAGTAAAATATTTCCCTCTGAAATGTAGTGGAGTGGAAATATAAAGTTGCATAACATAGAAATACTCAAGTCAAGTACAAATACCTGAAGATTGTACTTAAGTAGGCCACAGTACTTGAGTAAATAGTTACCTTCCTGATAACAGATGCAAGAGGTCACGTGTCTCTGCCACGACTACAGATAGTCCCGCCTCCTCGTGACAGACAGGAGTAAACACCGCCCCCTGAATGTCTCATAACAACAGCTGGGAGAAAGAGAGAGGAGGGACACTTATCTGCTGCCTGGCTTTACAGTGAAGACATCACGGCTCTGACTGCAGCTTTCTGTAGAAATATAGACTACTGTACACATTAGCGCTTTCCTCCGACTTTCACACTGCTCAAGGCGCATGCTCAGACTAACTGACGGTGCAGTGGTTTTATTCAGGAACTCAGAGGTGAGTACAGTAACGCCAGTAGCAGCTAAACGCAGTCAAATCTGCACCGACACTTTGTGGCTTTTGTTTTTTTCTGCATCAAAGCCAGCTACCCCGTTAGCTTTGTCCGGATCACTTTTTGCGCTGTCCTTCTCAACAATGTCAGACAACCGGAGCAGGACAGAGGCTGTTTTAGCGGGATATTAGCTAGCTTTTACAGTTGAGCAAATAACTGTTCGGTCACCGCGCGAAGAAGGTTTTTTTTTTCTTTGCTGTTAGCTTGTAAAGACACTTTGACAGTAGCTTCAGCTAACCTCTCTGCGTTCACCGTCTGTGTCGTTAAAACTCTTGATATTTAAGCTGTATAGTCAAAGATAGCATCTTAAACATGAGTGAACAGTACGTGCAGTCTTGTTGCAGCAAACGTCGACGTGAGGCAACAAAGCCTGTTACAAGTTATGTTTTGCTTTTTTTTTTTTTTTTAACAGTCGCAGTTGTTTGCAGGTTTGCTGACTGCTTAGCTGTGAATCTTCCCAGACCCAGAGCTCCCCTCAGACCCCACAGGACCAAGTTCATACTGTGGGCCAAGGTGTCATAAAGACATCAGCTAAACTATAATTAACTATAAAGACATAATGCAGTGGAATGACTGCAATCAGGTAGCTGTGTCACTTCTAGCAGATATTCCTGTTGTACATTAGACGTCAGGATGTGAAAATCTTCGTATACCTTTCACAATCCTGTAAATCTATTGCTCAGATGCAGTGTTTCTGGCCCTGTTGACAGTTCTCCTCTGTCTCAACATGTGAATCTCATTTGCATTTGTGTTGGCACTTTATAGCCAGAAGGCTGACCTCTGTCTTTGCTTCCCTGCAGCCCAGCCTCTCCAGTGACATTAGGAGACTGATAGTATCAGCATGGAAGAAAAAACACACAACTTAAGTCATTAACAAGACAAGCGGAAGACTAGGTTTACATTCCTGTAAGGCAGAACAACGTGTATGTTTGAGCCGATGAATTACCCACACAAGTACTTCACTATATTTTCTTGTCATAAATATAGCCTGGAAGTACGGCCTTGTGTTAAATCTTTTCACGGGATTTTGATTCAGTCTCGCTCATGGCTTTGTTCTTTGACTTTGCCATTTAACGGAGAGGGGTTGTTTTGTGCCAGGCTGTACTAGCGTAACACTGTTCATAAGACAGACTAGAGTTGAGTGTCAGATATTTGCTCTGTCTTTTTTAAACAACCCCACTGACCTCACTGGCCTCACCGTTTTTATATGCCTCCAGTGCCCCATCCTCCTCTGCTGCAGCATGACTTCTATTTGCAGTTTGAGAACATCACAGGAAAATCCCTAACTGACTGGTGATAGTTAAGCCTTTAGGATCTATTGTGATTTTTATCAGCGGTTTTTATCTTCTTACTGGCAATGCTGAGCACAGCACATATATTTAAATAACAGTTGTAACTTCTTTAAGGTTACAGATTAGATAGATTGAAACTGTGTTTGTCATTCAGGTTATCTTGTTTCCCAAATGATCGCTATGGTAAATAAAGATGACGTGAAAATACACTACTGTACCCTCCCTATTTTAACTAGGGCTGCAACATCTGTCAATTATTTCCTTGATTTAATTGTTTGGTCTATAAAATGGCAGAAAATAGTAAAACGTTACAATTTCTCAGAGTCAAAGGTGACGTCTTCACATGTCTTGTTATGTCTGACCAACAGTCAAAAACCCAAAGATATTCAGCTTACAATGATGTAGGACAAAGCAAAGCATGAAATCATCACATTTAAGTAGTTGAAAACCTCAGTCTTTTGGCATTTTTGCTTAAAAAACGACTACAACGATTAATTGATTATCAAAATAGTTGCTGATTAATTTTCTGTCAGTCAACTAATCAATTAATCAGTTTGCCTCTCTAATTTTAATTGTTTTGGTGTTGTATTTATTTATGAAAGTGTCTTTTTTTGTATTAAGTAAAAGTATTTTTTTAAGTTGTAGCATTGTGCTGCCGTTTTTGTGTGACCTGTCATTTTAAAGTCAATCCCCTCCATATTTGCTGCTTCCCTTCTCTGCAGACACTGAAAGATTTTAAAGATGACCACTTCATGGAGTGACAGACTGCAGAACTATGCAGACTTGCCTGCCAACATGGACGGCTTGACGATGAAAAAATACAGGAGAGAGCCATATCACAGGTAAGAAACACGTGGAGGTCCGAGGGCAGGAACAGCACCTTTCTAATGACCTGAAACTACGTTTAGATAGGACGCATGAACATTTTATGATATGAATTGTGCAGCAAGGCAAAAAATTTAGCCTTTCCACAGTGAAACACAACTGTGGTTTAAATAGCAAAAACATCCAGATTGTAACTATGCAGGAATTTAAAAATCCTAATGTTCAGAAAGGTCTGACAATCAACTCTTTATTCTGTTAGCGTCAAAGCGACATGATGAAAATATTCCAGTCATTGCCTAAACTGGTTCCCAACTTGCAGATGGATTAGTCATAACAATGACATACACGTGCAGCAATTTCCTAAATTAAGACGGCAAATACCAAACATGAATAAACTGCATCAGCAGTGAGAAGGGTTTGCTGAAGGGTCACTGATAAGGTTCAACAGACTCTAAACAAAGTATTTGCTCAACATCCGTGGCTTCAAAGATAACTATGTGAGTGAATCCTTTCCTCTGCAACACCGTCTCAACAAAACTTCATAAAGATGTGTTTATGATACAACAGCCACCCACAGATTGATTTTACCCGAGGGCAAGACAAAAAAAATGCATAACAAAATATGAACCTCGGTATTTCCTACTGTAATATTACTGTTTCCGTTTGTTCAGCAGAATTTGTATTCATAATGGAGTTTTAATGAATCATTTGCATAGGGACTGTATGTAGGGTAACCACACAAAAAAGAAAGGGTCATTTTGTGGTGCAGACACTAGTCATCAGAAAACTGTTAAACCTCAGTTATTAATGCCTGGATGGAGTCTGATCCAATACATTCTGTGGTTTCTTTAATCATTGAACAGTTTGAGAAATGGGGTCAAATGGACTATGAATGGCTGTGCTATTAGAAGCATTCACTGAATTTTTTTTCACTCAATCAGAAAAGTCAAATTTATTCAAAAAGCTCCCATTAAGACCAGAATATTTCAGCTTATATCTGTAACTTTCAAATTTCACATTCCCTACTGAATTCCCTGCCACACAGATTGCGCAACATCTAGTGGGTGCATTTTCTACATTGTCTCACTTCCTTCCTTGCTTTAACAAAGGAAGATGCCACGGACTAACTGCACAACCACTTATTGAGACTATATTATTTACTCTCCTGGCACTGACCCAACATTATAGACTGCTCTAAAGACAAGGTACCTGATAATCATTCATTGTTAAGTGTCCCTATTATTGTGTACTATGTATTTATTCATGTAGTTGCCATCCTGTATTACACATTTCCTCTCATGTACTGTTGCAAAAAACCCAATCGGCCATGTCATTTAACTTAGTGAGTTTGAGCTATGATGTACTGTAAAGCAGTTTTTGCTAGCTTTGATTTCACAGACAGTTCATTCTGTCTTGGGTGTGGTTCTCTGGCTGTTATGCAAAATTCCTGTCCGCCTCGTGGCAAAATGTCACCACACTGTTGAGATCCCAGGAACGAGTGCATGGATCTGAAGCACGTTTAGCTCGGATTCCCCTTAAAGGCGAGATGATGCTCTCCATATTTATAGAGATTACACTGTTTTGACACTTAAGTTGCTTTATTAAATGGCACGATCGGGGGGGCTTTACCGTATACAGACATCCTTGTGTCTCTACCTGTTGACTGGAAAACACCCTGTGGCCATGCTGGCTGAAAGCCAGATAAAACGTGTGTTGTTCAATGTTTAACTCAGCGTAAGACATGTATGTCCACTGGGCTCTGCTGTTGTTCCATACCATTATATAACATGCCATGTTCACAGGGTTTATGCAACTGTCACTTATCTGTGAGCTACACACACACACACACACAGATACAGTGTAGGTATAGAGCCTGCTGAAACAATGCATTTGTGCATTTTTGACAGCAGTTCTGTTTAATTAAATTCACAGAGGCTGTTTGATCAGTTTAATCTTTTTTTTTTTTTTTTCAAATTTAAGAGACCATTAAAGATGACCTTTTGTTTATCTCACAGACACAGACCATTCCTTCAAGGTAAGAGCCCAGCTGAAACAATGCAGCCTGATAGCGAGAACTGTGTATCACATAGCAGAGGAGTGACGACTTTGCCCGGCGCAGATAAACTTTGTATCACATGGAGTGGAATCACTGTCTACATGAGATTAGACAGCAGTGGAAAAAATCTGTCAGATTGTTGCACAGCTGCGCTCAGATGAAGTAAAAGTTGTTAAGGGATTCTCTTGTAGGTGTGGTCTGTCCCATGTGAGCTATTTTAGGCAATACTGTTGTCAGCGGGACCAAAGTCGAGGCTGAATACAGTAATCGAGTCACCCCCCACCCCCTACACCCACCCCTACACCCGACCCTTTGTCAATACAGGTGACCATAGGAGAGGCACCGGCTTACTTAAGTTATCATTTATGGCCGTCCTTTACATCCACTCCCACAAGCAACACGTCATGTCAACAAAATAGAAAAGATTTAGATTTAATTCTCTCACTGGTAAAGGCTTAGGCTCACCAAATGCAGAGAAATCCTGACCGTAAAGTCTCAATACTTCAATATTAAATGCTACTGACCAGATAGCATTGAAATATTTTGTCAGTTAAGTTTTTCCTTTTCAAAAACTTGATTTTTCTTTTTCAAGTTCACAAACACAGATTAAAAAAAAGTGTTGAGGTTTAAAGTCCCTTATTTGAACGTATGTCAGGCTTTGGTTACCCTTAAGTTAGTTAGTTAACCAATGCAATTTAATTATCTTGATTCGACTTGACTTGAATTTTAAGATCTGAACATTTTTCCATATCTAGAAATCTTTAATATATTTTTTGGGGAAGTTGGACACTTGAATTTTCTTGATTTATGAACCTTAAAACAGTTAAATATTTCAATGCCATTAATTCAGTCTAATTTACATTCCAACAAATGGGTATTTTGTAGTGATTAAAATTCACACTCATGTATTTAATTGCTTTCCTTTGCTTCCATATGATACATTTATGTATAATAAAAGGTCAAATTTGCTGCCCCTGCGAGCTGTACTGTCAACCAGTAATATCTCAGTAATGTAAGCAGCTATAGCTTAGGACTGGGGCTTGCTTGATTCTACCTGACTTGTGATTGTTCTGGATGTCTTTGAGGGCCCACAAACATCATGCTGCACAACAACAACCCTAACTGACAGCACACAACAACAGAGAATGACGCGGAATAGCCACAATCATTTTTGCAACAAGTCAGAAAATTTCTGAATGGCAAGAAAGCAAAGAGAGAGAGGGGGGGGGGGCGAGTATTGTTTGTGGGCCAGAGCTGCTGCCCTGTGTTGCTGGAGCAGGTCAGACCAACGGAGAGTCAAACTGAGGTTTAATTTCGCACAGAATGCATCGCCAGTCCTCCTCTGGACAAAGATCTAAATGGGAACTTGTCCACTATGGATCTGCAGCAAGGTATTTCACAAATGTTTTGGAGATTGGTGAAGATGAAGCGCTCATTGTCACAGATTAATGACAGGATTAGTTGTCTTGGAGTGTCATTGTGAGACATCTGCGTTTAGTCAAGGGTCGACCCGAATTTGGTTTTTATTTCAGTCTGACCTTTTTGATAACCGTTTAGTTGATTTACGTCTTATTTCTAGCATAACTAAATATTGACTTGTGTTGAAATATCAGGGAACACAGCTACACATTCAGCACAGTCACAGATGGTTAAGATAAGCTTTGTAGGTCTGTGCCAGCAGTCGAAGTTAAGCTAGCAGTGTGTGACTTGTCTTTTCTGTGAAAGCCGTGTCAGCGAGGCTATGTAAACAATGTCTATCACTGTGGCCGGTGTGGACCTCCAGCCTCCTGACTGATTTATGAGGCAGGACAGTGGAGCCGTTTCCTGGAAGATTGTCACAATCAGGGCTAAGTCTGTCGGGTTTACCATCACCAGCTTTAGAGCTTCCTGTGACGTTACCAATCACCAGACTGAAGACCTTTTGCGCTTTTAAATGACTGAAAATCTAGTTTAACTTAATGTTTCTTAAATTCATTCTAGGGCTGCAGAATTGTGTAATCTGTTATTAATTAATGATATATCACTAAATTAAACATTTAGTTTAAAATATCAATTCTAATTCACAGAGGGTAGCACTTAATTATCATAATCAGTACTTTATCGCCCGTGGGAGGTCTATGAAAAATACTGAATGAAGATATATTCACAATTGACAGTATATATCATTTCATTTATCAAGCCATTCAAAAGCTCAAACCAAACATCTTTCTTTTTAAAAACCAGGCTGGCAAGAAGAGGAAATGTTCTAAAATGTCAGTTTCTAGATAAGCAAGCACTCTGTAACTTCCAGTTACCAATGAAACGGGCAGACTCAACAACATGCCAAGTTTACTTGTGAAATAGTAGTTTCAGAAAAATGTGTAGCATTTCACAGTTGATTTCAAAGGCTATCCTTAGCTAGATGAAACCATCTACTATCTGTTCACTCTTCTCGGTACCTCGTGTCTTTTCATTAACAGTAGTACTAAAGTTTACTGGACTCTCTTTCTTTGATGGCCACTGTTTAATTTTAGAAGTCATGCAGTGACCTGCTGACACGGATGAATTCTTGATAAAGGCTCCTAAAGTCAACAGTAATACCCAAAGTTAAAGGCAAATGACTGCTTATAACCTCCATGTGAACACACATTTTTGCCAAATATTCTATAGGCAGCGAAACAAGATAGCTCAATCCTGTGTAAACCTTATTTGTGCGTCGCACACTCAAAATCAGAAACAGTCCGTGTGTCGCTCTTGCTGTGTCATTCACTTATTGGTACATTTTCACATTATCAGCCCATTGTTGCTACTGAATGGAGCCACTATATCCAACTTTCTGGGTTTATAGTCGGTCTATTCAGTTTGTGAAAAAGCAAGTGAATATTTTTTTTGACCAGAGAACAGTGTCTTCTCTTGAGTCTGCCGGAATAAATGCTGATGTTATTGTTGTAAGTATGTATTGCAACTAAAACACGTACTTATCTTGTTTTCTCTAGAGTGTTCGTCAACAGAAGCTTGGCAATGGAGAAGATTAAGTGCTTCGGCTTTGATATGGATTACACTTTAGCAGGTAAGTCCGGTACACATTCACTGAACTATTCACCATCGCTGAGACAAAACAGCTGACTAATCATTCCTGGATCCACAGAAATTTTATGAAAATTGGGATTGAGGAAAAATATGAAACATTTGCTGATTAAAGTGGTTTAAATGTTAGTATTTAAATGCTTTTATCAGCTGCTTGATTGGATGTCTTGTATGACATCACTATGGGCTCTGGCAACTTTTAACAATGTTTGACATCCTAAACAATACATTCTTGAATTGACTGTCCTTACTGTTGCCATATTAATAATGTAGACTAGTTCTAATAAACATGTCACTTAAATCCAGACTATAAAAAAGGTGCAGAGTTAAGTATAAATGTATCCATGGAAGGGTTTTCTGATCAGAAACAGGAAAAAAAGGATTTTGTAAATGTCAAAGGTAAATTTAGATTTGGGAGGGGATTTATTTTGTGATTTTTCACCTTTTGGAGTTAGAAAAACAAATCTGTATTTGCTGAACGTCCTTTGACCTCATGTGTCTGGTGTAGATATTAAAATCTACAGTATCCCCTCTTTTCAAACTCTGTATTTGTCACTATCATCCCCTCTGAACTGCAGCTTGTTGTCTACCAAAATATTATTTAGGTCAATGCCAGTGACACATTGAGCACACTGTAACACTAGAATAGCAAAATGTTAAGCATAGCATTACTCTGGTACACAAAGTTGGTTTCATGGAGACGTTCTCTTTCCCACTGACCAGTAACTGGGCCAAAATTATCCTCATGTTTTTTTATGCCACTTTGTTCTGTGACTCAGCTCCAGTTTTTGGTCTCCGTCTCTAAAAATAAATCTTCGTGACTTTGAGAAGCGGGTCACGTTTGTTTGTTGAGTTCACTAGTGACAGCTCCCTAGAGGACCGGGATCACTCGAAGTCCCTCTCTCTGTCCGTGAGGGCCGTATCCCCGTCCAGAGTGCAGAGGAGATTTTTACGGACGCTCAGCTGTTGACATGACTCTTTATGGGCGCTCATAACCAAGTGTTAATGTTTGCTGGAAGTGTGGCTATCATGTATCTTTGGAGGGTGTTCAGGTTTTGACCACTGAGGCGCTTCATCAACTCCAGAGAGCCGCTAGTTTCGTAGAACGGACGCTGCTTGACCACAGCGTGTTGGTCTAATGCCATATTTGTTTTTATGAGGTGTTAATGGTGTTTAGAGTATGTGCTTTTCTATAAAAGTTTTTCTTGGGACTATCTGGACAAAATATGATGTCATTATGAAATGCACTGTAAAAGCACTGTTACTAAGTATAGAAAGTACTAGAAAACACAAGCAGGAAATGTGTGTTTCGAAACGTTTTGTGAGGTCGGATTTCTGATTGGCTGGCAGGAGTCCTTTTAGGTCGTCTATCAGGACCCCTTAAACATACTTCCTGTCAACAGTTAAATCACCCTTCTGAATCCATGCTCATGGTAGCCTCGCCCATACTAAACTGTATGATTAATACTTGATACTATGTTAATACTTATGTAAGGGTTCGATTTGCTACATTTTTAACCAAAAATAAGTATCATTTTAGCTAAAAGAAGTTAAGTCTTGGTTTTTTCGTTGTTGTTTCTTTTGCTAAGTCATGGTACAAGCATGAAGATATTTGATATAGTTGTGCCTCTTCTATTATTCTCCCTCAGTATATGTAGGCATATTGAACATTTGGTTGTGTTGGGTAATATTACAATATACACTGAAAAATCGTTTTATCATCAGTTGGGTAACTACTCCTTTAAAAAAAACGCCTCAAAGCTTGGTTTCAAATCTTAAGTTTTTCTCCATAACATTATATATTTATGACTAAGTTCAGGTAAAAAAAAAACCCCCACTCTGCAACAGCTAACCTGCTTCACCCTGACCATGTGGTTCCATCACGTTTGATTGGCAGCGCTGAAAACCGAAGCAAACGACCCCTCAACTGTGATTTACATTCTGGTTCAAATATTTCTAAATCCTGATTGGTTTACAGCAGAAAGTGACATCACTAACTAACTGAGCTTCGCCTCACTTCAAACCAGTGAAGAAACTGAAAGAGAAAATATGTTTTCATGGCCTTTTAAAATCTGAGTGTTATGAATCATTTTGTGCAATGTGATGATGTACTATGATTTATGGGTATTTAACTTGAGTTGCATTAGTCAAGAACAGACATTACTATGTCTTGTTATCCATTAACAAAGATGTATTTTAAGATTTAATTTACTAAATAATGACATATACTGACATCACATATTACACTATAATGGTGCTGCAAAAAAACCCTCAAAAACTTCAGCACTAATAGTATAATGGACAAGATAAGACGTAGTGGATAGAGCACGGCCTGGACACTGTCAGTTCACTCCCGTTGTTTCATGATGCTGTGAGGCACTCAGGATAAAATTATTGATCTTTATAAATCACCCAAAGGCTTCTTGATGGAACGTCTCTAATGCTGAGCATTCACTACTATCACAATCACAGACGTCACATAAGATTTTGTAAGATTTTGTGAACTAGATCAACATTGCATGAGACAGTATTGCCTCATCTGTTCTTTGTGCTCCAAAAGGGAGCACATAATAGCCTGCAGAAAATCTTGCTCAAACACACACATTTAGGACCAGATTGCACTGAGAGATACACACAGTTTTGTCCCAGTTTTCCAACAGACTTTTGGCTGGAATGTAGGTCCCCGAGGCTGTGCTCAAGTTTTCTCATTTTTCCACAGCGTGCTTGTTAATGTCACACAAATCTGTGACAAAGACCTACATTTGCATATTAGTGGCTACAGATAAATTAAGACGATTAAGATGTTGGCCTCTAATATAGATAGCTATGTGACATGGTTCAGATAGAGTCTCTGTGTGGGACACTTAATATGATTTGGATTTGGTAGTCTATTAGTAGAAGGGTGTGCGTGGTTGTTTATCTTGTGTGTGAGGGGTGTACATTACATGTTGACCTTAGGTGACCTGGCCTATAAACTCTGTGGAGACACCACACACACACACACACACACCTCAGCAATCGGAGCGGTGGGAGTATAATTATCTGGCAACAATCTCATCAGGGATACAAGGTAACAGATCCCTGAAACTAAGGCCATTTCTCGCCTCAGCTCTAAATAGATGGCCGTGTGTGTTGTGTGTGTGTGTACATGTACATAATGACAGCGTGAGAAATGTGAGGAAGAGCTTACAGCAGGAGAGCAAGGACTCCCATAAAACAGAAACACAAGGGAGTCAAGGACATTTTAAGTAACAATCACACAATTTCCGCTCTGCACAGAAACGCTGTAAACACGAGTTTTCAATGACATCTGTTGACAACATTTATTGCTAAAATACGCAACTTTCCATGACCCGTAACCTCATGCGTTGCTTTCATGTCGGAACAGATCTGTAAGTCACTCCGCAGACCACTGTCAAGCGGTCTAACATCTGAAATAGTGAGAGGTGTCTAGCATTACTAGTGAAAAGCATACACTGTAGGCCAAGCGTGTCATGTGTCTGAGTGATGTTTTTAAAAGGGAGGGCTTGTTGTTCAGGTTTTTCATAATGAAGTGGTTGTGATGTCATTTAACTCACCTCTGTGAACAAAATAAAAACAGGAAACGGTGAAGTCATTCGTGATGATTCATGACCTTAAAACTTTTTGAAGAGTTTTGATGGTTCACATGAGAGTTTTCTGTATTTTGTGTCTTTTGTTGTTGGTTTGAAGTGGGTGGGGATCAGTTGGAAAAAAAGGTGATGTCACATATTTTCTGTGCACCAATCAGGATTTAGTATTATTTGAATCCAAATTAGTTAACTTCTGTCGCCAACACTGTCAATCAACTCAGCTTGAACCTCACCTGCACAGTCCTGGTGAAGCAGATTAGCTCAGTTTTTGAGTGTTAAAGTCTTAATAAATACTCACTAAGGATGTTTGATTCCACACTTTTTAGTAGTGTTAGTGTCTTAACTGTGCCAATAAAGCCTGACAATAATCTCCCATATTTATTATGTCACAAAACAACTTCCTGTTCCTAAATAAGCAGTGTAACTCACCTTTTTATATAACCTAGAATAAGATGGGCTTTTATGTGTCCTAAGTTGTGTGTGTGTTTGTGTGTGTTTGTGTGGGTGGGTGGGGTGGGGGGGGGGGGGGGGGGGGGACGTCCCACACTGCCCCAAGGTCACCACATGAACAGAGCTTCAAAGTGAACGAAAGAAAGAGAGAGTGATGATAGCAAAGGTGACGGAGGGGAAACGGCTCTCAAAATAGGTTTCTTTGTAGCGCCTCAGAGCTGGAAGAGGAATATGACAAGTGAGCGAGGAGGAGGAGGAGGAGGAGGGGGAGGGGGGTGGGGGGCAATTTAGTTGGTGTACGCTACTGCTCTGGGCAGAAGGCCCAAACTCTCCTCAGTTTGCTGGGAGAACACGACGGGGGGGGAGGAGAGCGAGGGAGGAGGGGCTGAACTGCAAGAGGTTACGTGATTATAATGCAGAAACAAGCTCAGGCTTACGGAGTAGCGGTTTCAGCAACAGGTCTTTACTGAACTCAAGATTTACATGTATGTGCATATTTATCATGCTTCTGTCTATAAGCAGAACGTATCACTAACGCACACACACTTTTTGCTGCACTTTAACAGAGTAGGACACAGATGTTTTCCTGTTTGTCCTGCAGTGCTGTTCCCCCACCAACTGTCCTCTATTCAAGCAACATCAGCCAATATTTCTTCCCCTCCAGGGGCCTCACACAGCCCCACTGGGAGTGTAGAAAGCAGGCAACAACACAAGTGCATTCTCCGTTTTGTATTTATAACATCTGACATACTCTTTTCCCAGTGTCAGATAGCATTTTAATCCTCCGCCAGTTGTTTCGGAGCCTAGCATCAATCTGCGTTCTTATTTTCAAAGCTCACCCCCGCTTAGGTTTTGGTATGGCTCCGGGGGTAAATATCCGGCTCTGGCGGTGACAGGGTGCGGGCTCGTTGGTCTCAGCAGGGCTCATTAGAGCTGCTGCTGAAAGTTGAGTGATTTTTCATTTTCACGCCTGATCCAGTTTCTTTGTGGATTTGCGTGCGGAACATCCAGGCCGTTGTTGAGGGAAGAGAAGGGCAGTGGGGGCGTGTGTGTGTGTGTGTGTGTGTGTGTGTGTGTGTGTGTGTGTCTGTGTGTGTGTGAGGAGGGAGAGGGTTCACAGGAGAGTTAGAACATGTTGTTATCAAAATACTGAGACAACACCACAGAGTCTTAAGTGGATGAGGTAGCCTTGGAAAAAGTCACACGTACATGTTGTGTAACATGAGTGAGGTCCACCGGGTGTGTGTCACCTCTAATCAAAGTTTGTTTGCTGTGTAATTACAGCTTCACCCACAGGTCACACTCCTCAGGTGTACACATCCTACAGTGTTTATGTAAATTTTTACATGTTTGCCATGTGCTCTGCGACCTCCACACAAACACAGATACCAGTATAATTGATGAGAATCTGTGCACCTATTCATTGTAACTGTATATAATTAAAATTTCACCTTTTATACCCTTACATTTTTAGCCATGATAACGGTTTTGACTTGAAGGACCAAATGTCAGTCAGTTGTTGATTTGAATTGTGGTAACTTTGTTCAAACCTCAGGTCAAAACTTTTTCCAATACTTTGGTTTATGATCAATACCTTCTAAATGATGACATTCCCACATTTTCATCTGTTTGTGTTTAGTGCTGAGTAGCCCACACTGCAGCTGTTGTGTAATGTTCATTTATTTGTTGTTTCATTTTTCATATCATGTTTAAAAAGACTCCAAATTCTCATCTCAGGTTTCCAGAGCCCAACATGATTTTTGCATTATACTGTATGTGTGATTGTTATGATGGGGAATGCTGCGGTTCAGTCGGTAAATTTTGGTAAACTAATTTTGTGTGTGTGTGTGTTTTTCATTTCCAGTGTACAAGTCACCAGAGTACGAGTCACTAGGTTTTGAGCTCACAGTGGAACGACTGGTTTCCATCGGTTACCCCCAGGAGCTGCTGAGCTTCGTCTACGATCCATCCTTTCCCACCAGGTCAGACCAATCACATCCCGCTACACAGACATGACGATGGTGATGATGACAATCACGTTAAAGGCCAACTGCTGCTTCCATCACCTCATCTCTTCTGATTTTAGTCCCTTTAACCTTTTAGCCTCAGTGGATATAGCTAGTATAAGGGAACTGCTCAAAGTTCAGCTCCAGTCTAAATTTGATTTTTTGGTCTATTCTGATTAGCAGTTAAAATGACGAAAATCATGATCATGAAATAAGTTAGAAATGTTTTTTTAATTCTTCTTCTTCCTACTTTCAGGGGCCTTGTGTTTGACACCATGTATGGAAACCTGTTGAAGGTTGATGCCTACGGTAATATACTGGTGTGTGTCCATGGATTCAACTTCCTCAGAGGGTGAGTGTTTCCAGCATTCTTCTGCTATTGATGTATCTTTGAGACAGATTTCACACAATACAATTTGCCGTGTTTTTAATCGTTATTACACAAGTGTGAGCATCTGAAAGCGTTCTCTGTCTCCTCAGCCCTGAGATCCGAGAGCGGTACCCAAACAAGTTCATCCAGAGGGATGATACAGAGCGTTTTTATATCCTTAACACACTCTTCAACCTGCCAGGTGAGGTCTTTTGAAGATGAAAGAGAATACTGTGGGACAATTTAAGAGAAATTAAATCTGTAACGCAGGGCTTTTTAGCAGATTAAATGCTGGCTATTACTCTGAGGGAGGCTTAAAAGGTTAAAGACAAGTTTGATCAAGCTGCTTCAATACTGACTCCTGCTCTCCATTTTTTCCCGTCTTCTTTAAAGAGACCTACCTCTTTGCCTGCCTAGTGGATTTCTTCTCCAATTGTGACAGATACACAAGGTAAGCAATTGTTAGTCACACTATCTGTCATGCAACAAGTTTCTGGGCACCGCATGGTGACACAAAGACAGTTGCAAGCCAATCTGGGTCAAGAACAAGCCCTACAGCATGGGAGGGTCCAGGTGCCTCAATTGCTAATCTCAGCTAATTTTGTAAAAATGAAAAAATCAAACGGCAGCTCAGTCAAAGAATCCGTCTACTTTACTTTTCCTGTAACAGTGATTTATTAATCTCTGCCACTACTAATTATACAAAAGCATGGATTCTTATCAGAATGAGACAGAAATGAAAAACGTTTTTTTACTAACTATTTCTAGAGAATGACATATTGATATAGCTATGAGGTAATTTATTAAATGTTACTATAAGGTGAAGATACAATGGCCTGTAAATTTGTTGAGAATGTAATCTGGAATGGCTGCATGTCCTTTGTCCTCTGAAACCTGGTTGTTGGTCTTTTAGGGGGAGAATGCTTTCCTGTTTGGCTGGGGACCCCTCCAACAAGGGAAGGCTATCCCATTTAAAAGCAAACAAAAAACAAATGTCATGTTTTTGAAAACGTTCTGTAAAGATGTGGCCTGTGCGACGGCTGTGTACGTGTGTGTCTCTGCTCCTCTCCCCCAGCTGTGAAACTGGCTTCAAGGACGGCGACCTCTTCATGTCCTATAAGAGCATGTTCCAGGACGTCCGCGACGCCGTCGACTGGGTCCACTTCAAGGTGAGACGTCTTTGACGGTTGTGGTTTTAACACTATGTGTGTGTGCTTCATATACATATAGCCATTCACACTCATACCCAGGTGCTGCTCGCGCTCCCGTCTCCTAGACATGTATATCATAATTTGCTCAGAGCTTGTGGCAAACTGCGCTTTAGATTTTGATACACCTCGCACAAGTGGAAAACTTTCAGGGTAGCCCAGTTTGTGTTTGCACTGGCTTTTTACAAATGATGAAGAGCTGTAAGCTTGAGGTCATAAAGACTGACAGGTAAATCATTTACTGGACAGTTGTGTTGAGGGTCATGCTTACATCATCAGGGATCACTGACCCACGTGAGGAAATCTAATTCCAGTGACTGACAGCAAGTCATGCTACACTTTATTGCTTCTTGTGTGTTTGTTCATGTTCTCTGGTGTCCTCTCACGAGGAAATAACTGACCATAATTAGTAAAGACTGCAACTGGATCTAATAGATCACACTGGACCAAATAGTGACGGCACCAGAGAAAGGGACAGTTGAATGATGGAGATAGTTATTGATAGTCACTAGCTACCTTTCTCTCAATTTTTTGTTGGGGAACTGCTAAAATATATGGAGTAGGACACATGCACACCACTGGTTTAACTCATTTTCACTTTCTGATGTATCAAGGAAAATCCCTAAACTCATATGGTGACTCACACATGTTACCACATGAAGTAAAAAAGAAACTTAAAAAATTTAAAAAAAGGGCCTTTTGGAACATTGAAAGGTCATTATTTGTGTGGCTTTGCTGTTATTTTCTGTTTTTGTTTCATTGCCAATATATTTTATTTTAACATGTTTAAAATAAATTACCATGGTTGTCTGCTTTGCTTTCACATCAAGAAACAGGCAGTCTTTTTCAGGCAGTCTCAGTCCAGATGTGTAGTCCACACCAGGGTGTGATCGACATCTTTCACACATGCCTCAACGCACTGAACTAAACGGGAAAATATACCAGAGTTCAATTAAAGTGAACCAAGGTGGCTAGCAGGTGTTATATGGACTGACTGACCTACGTTTGTCATCTGTAGGCCCTAACTAGAGGCAAAAACTCACTGTACATTCTTTCTATGCTACCAGTTTGTGGTTTGGTTTGTATCTTTCTGGGCAACGTTAGACAACAAGACACTGATAAAGAAAAAATAGCCTTCTAAAGCATTGTTGATAGACATCAGGTTTTGCTGTCAGATCCATTGAACCGAAGAGCAAAGATTTCTTTTTAGTCTCATCATTTTGATTCGATGTTTGACAATGATACACTGAGAAATCCTTCATGGCAAAACAAGTTGTGTTTAGAAGAAGATGCAGGGCCTTTGACTTTTTATTGACAAAAGAAAAAAAATCCTGCTTTGCTCTCACGGCTGCTTTCACCACAGCTCACTGATTGTTACTGAATGGATTGATTTCTCCTCGTCTTACATTTCAGGGTACTCTGAAGGAGAAGACGGTTGAGAACTTGGATAAGTATGTGGTGAAAGATGTAAGTAGTTTGTATTCATCAAGGATGCTACAAGTGCACTGTGAAAGAGAACACACACACACACACACACACTTAGTGTCACACATTCTTGTTTTAATCTCTGAAGAGACTGATTTGTAAAGATTCTCGGCGCTTCAGTCTTTTTCTTTCTTTTTTTTTTCTCTCTGTTCCCACCAGGGAAAGCTGCCTCTTCTCCTCAGCAGAATGAATGAAGTAGCCAAGGTTTTCTTGGCTACCAACAGTGACTACAAATACACTGATGTAAGTAATGCGCTTGCAAGCTTCACTTCTCAGGGGAAAACCGTAATTAGGGCAGTTAAGAGTTGAAGTGGTAATACAGGTATGATGAATAAATAAGTATCTCTTGAATAAACTCCTCGGGGGGAAAAACCTGCACATGCATTTCTTGGAATTGCTGCAAGACTGTTGGCAGCACTAACATGTATTAGGTCACAACACTGCTGAGTTTCATTTGACTGTGTGTTGTGTTCTCACAGAAAATCATGACTTACCTGTTTGACTTCCCCCATGGCCCCAAGGTAAGATAGGTATTATTTTTCCTTTCCCTTTGATCACACTCTAAATTCGTCGAGTACTGTATGCTGGTGAAGATAAAAGAAGTGTTTTTATGTTCATATTTGCATTGTGTGTGTGTGTATGTGTGTGTGTTTCTATCCCCCACAGCCCGGGACCTCCCACCGGCCCTGGCAGTCCTACTTTGATCTGATCCTGGTGGACGCCAGGAAGCCTCTGTTTTTCGCTGAGGGTACGGTGCTCAGACAAGTCGACACGGTGAGAAGACACACAGCTGGGACAGAGAACATGTTACTATTAACTGCACTGCATCTGAACGCTGGCATATCCACAAAATTGAAGCCCTATTGCATGTCAGCATTTTAAACTGCTGCCAGTCTTTATTTTATTCTGATTTATGCGTTTATGAGCATGTATACAGTTTACGTACACAGCAGCTGTTCAGTCGTGACAAAAGACTGGTATTTATGCAGGTTAGCAACAAAATCTCTTATAACCATCTGTCAGATTGGAAAGTGCTTCCATTATTGCTTTACATGCCTTCTTGTGCCATGTTACATGTATTTTCTCTTCATTTCAGACAACAGGGCGTCTAAAGATAGGAACCTACACAGGACCTCTGCAGCATGGTATAGTCTACTCCGGAGGTAAGACTGATACAGTTTCTTTTCCTGTATCTTATTGTTTAGTCGTCTGTTGGTGGAACTGAGAAGATTTCTCCATTACACGAAATATGTAATGTCAAGTCATTGTCCCGTAGGTTCTTCAGACATCGTGTGTGACTTGCTGGGGGCCAAGGGGAAGGACATCGTGTACATCGGGGACCATATCTTCGGAGACATCCTCAAGTCCAAGAAACGTCAAGGCTGGAGGACCTTCCTGGTCATACCCGAGCTGGCCCAGGAGCTGCATGTGTGGACCGACAAGAGCTGTGAGTCTGCACACGCAGACGCACGGAAATACACAAACACAGTGACATAATGATAAATTCGAAGTGCATTCACTCATACACTAGTACAGCCAGTTAGCCTTATTCTATCCCAAGTACTGCAGTCCCACCGGCATTAGAAAACAGTCTCAACAGGGACCCGACCTAGAACAGCAGCTGCAATGTCAAACCTGCGAGTTTGAGAAAAAGCATGAGTCGCATATTAGCAAAATATGATACAGATGATTCTGTATAATCAGTAAGTGCAAAGTCAAAACTGACACTTGATAGTTACACTCACATGTATCACATTCACAGAATCATGAACGATTCTGGCTAACGAAAGCCAGAACACTGTATAAGTACTATAAATATTAGTGAGCAGACAGAGATTCACTTCCTTTTTGTGTTTTCCAGCATTATTCGAAGAACTGCAAGGCCTGGACATTTTCTTGGCAGAACTCTACAAGTAAGAACTATGACCTTAAGTTGCTTTCCCCGCCCCCCTCACCTCACTATATCCCACCTCCCTCCTCATCACCGTCCCTTACCCCAATTCAGCTATTCTTCGCTTTCTGTTTGCATGCATGTGAGCGTGTGTTTGAGAGAGAACAGGCTCAATAGGGTAAAGTCTAAAGGAGCTGATAACCGGGTGCACTGACGTTATTTATAGCCTGGCGCAGCTCGCTGTTGCACCATCGTTTTTGACACATTACCTTTCAGCAGAGTGATATCAATATCCCTCCACCCTCACCCTCCCCCACACACTCTCTTGTCTTCTCCGTCTTTCTCCCTGTCCTTCCTCAGACATCTGGACAGCAGCAGTAACGAGAGGCCAGACATCAGCACTATTCAGAGAAGAGTCAAGGTACGGTCTTAATCACCTCCATTGCTATGACAACAAGAGACCTGTCCACATGGCTGCAGGGAAAGTCACTGTTTGATGTCGGAACAGAACAATAGAAAGATTGTTCTCCCTCAGTGCTGTCATATTAATGAATAACCACACCAACGCCCCAATTTTAGATACTATACTGTTTAGAGTTAGATTAGTAACTAGTGGAAGTAGTTTGATATATCTACTGTTATTGGCATTATTTTGAAATCAAAAATCAAGGAAAAGCTGAATTCCTTTGGCCCCAAACATCATCATCAGGCTCACCGGTGTCTTCCTCTTTTCCTTCTTTCCTTTTAGAAAGTAACACACGACATGGATATGTGCTACGGCATGATGGGTAGCCTTTTCCGCAGCGGCTCCAGACAGACCCTGTTTGCCTCCCAAGTGATGCGCTACGCCGACCTGTACGCAGCCTCCTTCATCAACCTGCTGTACTATCCATTCAGCTACCTCTTCAGAGCCGCACACGTGCTGGTGAGCATCTGAGTGAATATCTCAATGTCTTGTTTCATACCAAGACTGTAAACCAGACTCATTTGTGGGGGTTTTTTGGTGTGTGGCCCTTCCTCATCACAGGTTATGGCTTTTTTTTTTTTTGGACATGAGTTCCTTCTTTATTTGGATCCCCATTCACTTCCGAAAGTGGCCACTAGCTTTCCTGGGGTTCCACACAAAAAGCGCTACAAGAAAACAAATAACAATTTTTAAAATGGCATTGATCAATAAAACAAGAGAAACAAATACCAGAAAAGAAGTGATATATATGGAAAGGTAGACAATAAAAACAAAAACTAAATTGTCAAGATGGAAAGTAAAAATAATCAATAAGGTTTCAAAACAACAATAATTGAAACATCTACGTAATTTTTGTTTTAGTGACTTTTTGGTGTGTCTCATGTCTGTGGGGAGCAGATTCCAGGCAGCAGAAGCTCTATAGAGAACAGTTCTCATCATACAGTTTATTTGTGTATTATACCTCTGACAGAAACCAATATATACTAGTTTTTTTTATTACTCCAAATGACATTTTGCAGGAATAATAGAAGTCTTGATTTTAATTTAGCCTCCACAGTTTGCCATGATCAACCAAACAGTGACTTCTTCAAATGTTTCATTTATGGAGAAAGTTTTATGCAGCTCTTGATTTTTATGGAAAAATAAAGAGCTGCAAGATCCTTCTCAACATCTGTTTCTTTCTGTGAAAACATGTCAACATCCTTCCTCAACTCACCATCAACTTAGATGATAGAAAAGTACAACTTATCAGCATCAGACAGTCAGATAAACTGTACTAATGGTTGGCCACCCATCTCGTCCTCCCCAGATGCCTCATGAGTCGACAGTAGAGCACACCCACGTGGACATCGACACCGAGTCACCGCTGGCCACTCGCAACCGCACCCACTGCAGCGACTGCAAAGACCTGGAGTGCAAACGCAACCAGTTGACCCGCTCCTTCAGCGAGATCAAACCTCCCAACCTGTTCCCCCAGACTCCACAGGAGATCACTCACTGCCACGACGAGGACGACGATGAGGAAGAAGAAGAGGAGGAGGAAGAGGAAGAAGAAGAGGAGGAGGAGGAAGAAGAAGAGTAATAAACTGCACGCTTAAAGAAGAGAGCCACGCTCCTGTTCCTGCCGCCTTACTGTATGTTTCCCTGTAGAGTTGGGTAGTGATCTCTCTCAAAGTGAGGCAGGGAGGAAAAACCTCTCCTCTGTGTGTCTGTGTGTGTGTGTGTGTGTGTGTGTGTGTGTGTGTATGATGTAAGTCACTTTCAGGGACATACACCAGACTTAAGACCAGTTAATTGGTGTCAGTTTGTGCAACTGGGGACAAAAGCCGTGTCCCCAGTTGGTAAAACGCTGATTTTTGGGTCAGTGGTTAAGGTTAGGGTAGGTCTCCAGAAAATGAATGTAAGTCTATGTAAATACCCCAAAAGTGATTTAAAGGACCAGTGTGTAGGATTTAGTGGCATCTAGCAGGGAGGTTGCAGACTGCAACCAACTGAATACCTCGCCCTCACCCTCCCCTTCCAAGCGTGTAGGAGAACCTACGGTGGCCGCAAAACTCACAAAAAACACAAAAGGCCCTCTCTAGAGCAAGCATTTGGTTTGTCTGTTCTGGGCTACCGTAGAAATATGGCGGTGCAACATGGCGGGCTCCATTGAAGAGGACCCGCTTCCTGTGTAGATATAAAGGGCTCATTCTAAGGTAACAAAAACACAACTCTTATTTTCAGGTGATTATAAACTAATCAGAACATACTTCTGAATATTATATTCCATTTCTGCCGAGTCCAATCAGCTAGATGCCACTAAATTCTACACACTGCACCTTTAAGTAAACCACACACACACATACATACACATACATACACATACATACATATATACTGGAGGTTTCTGAGAAAAGTATAAAGGACCAGTAGCGAGACAGATCATATGACTGTCAGAAGACTGTATGCATGATTGGTCTGCTAAAACCCAACTTTTCCTAGCTTCATTTATAGAAAAAAAAAGAAAGAAACATTCATGGTTTTGTAATTGATTTGATTTCTGTATTATTTTTTTCCAGTCAAACACACACTCGAGTAAACACACTATATTTCATGATGTTTTTTTATAAGCTGTCTTTGAAGACCTAGTTTTGGACTGACTGTAGACTGTAAACTAGCCTTGCTGACACAGTATTCACTTTACGACCGACCCGAAAAACACTTTTTAAGTTCCGGAGCCGAAAGAAGATGCAAACATTACAACAGACTTTTTTTTTTTTTTTTTTTAATGCAACATGGGAACAACATTCGATTGGTTTTGTTTCATTTTGTCTCGTCATTATAGAGGGGTACTTTGTTCTAACTTGTCCAAGTATGCAAAGGTGTGTGTGTGTGTGTGTTTGTGAATCTGTGTGTGTGTATCTGCCAAAGTAGACTCACTCGGACAAGTAGCATCCTGAGTGACGGTGAGCTAAACTGAAGCACAAGCCGGCGTTTAAACCGATCAAGAACCAGATGCTTTTTCTTTTTTTTTCTTCTTTTTTTTTTTTTTTTGTTTGAAGTTTGGTTGAGAGAACATGTGGCACACGGCTTTGTTGAACTGATATTTGGTTACCAAGCAACAATGAGGACATAGTACTGTAACTGTATTACATGCCGATAGTCTCTATGACAACCCTAAAGTAGTGCTTCTGTAAATAGCCATCATGGTTCATGGTTTAACGCCACGAGCAGCTAACATGCAGTATTTTTCAACTCGGTTAAATAAGAAACTTGATTATTGTATGTCAAGAGGGGTTGGTTTTGATACAGGGGATATACAATACAAGACAGCTTTGTCCAGTTCAAGTTGCTTTGAG
Source organism: Thunnus albacares (assembly GCF_914725855.1). NCBI lineage: Eukaryota > Metazoa > Chordata > Actinopteri > Scombriformes > Scombridae > Thunnus > Thunnus albacares. The sequence continues at coordinate 8,511,545 of NC_058108.1, read as the reverse complement.
ATCTCAAGATGTGTGAAGTGATTTTTGTCATGTAATAGCAGTGTGCAAGTGGCCTCCGTATGCAAGGAAATGAGGCTTTTTTTAGGATGCGTGAAGCTCAGTTCGTTCGGTCTAACTGGCTTCAAACTGTGATTAGCTTAGCTGCCTTCACTTCTGTGTTTTCATCTGCTGAGGAGATGTCTGCTTCATCCCGGTCGATCACAGCGTGCGCGAGGCTGTGCGGAGGAGGCGTATGTGTACAACACTCGTCTGTCGGGCCCCTCGACGCTGTGAATTGACCGTTTTTATTATAGTGTTGCTTCTACTGTAGCTGTTACTAGTAGATCTCTGAGTTTTATATATTAATGACTCTCAAGTTTGGTTTGATTTCATTGAAAGTGACCAAACGACCCACCAAGTGTCATCACACTCTGATACAGATGTTACTAAATCCTGATTGGTGCACAGAAGTACGTGACCTCTTTTCCTACTGAGCCCCGCCCATTTTAAAACCAGCGAGAAGAGCACAGCGAAAAAACCAGAAATCTTTCATGTGAAATAACCAAAACTGTTTCAAACTTTGTCAGAACTTCTCCAAGAGAGCTGCCAGGAGCTCGAGTTCAATCAATGTGACCTGATCTTTGTACTCTTTCCTTTTTTTTTTTTTTAACGTCTTGTGTATCATGTACGTAAATGTTACTTTCATCTTATATTTAGTCATGACATGTTGTATCAGTCGTGTTCGTGTGGGATCGGCCCTTTGATGTTGGCCAGAAAAGGGAAGGAACATGCCGTCAACTTTTTTTTTTTTTTAGCATCATTTCAGTTTGGCTTGTTGTGACGTGGAGGAAGTTGTGTTTCACTTTATGTCTCAATTCAAGTAAGAAAATTTAGAAACATATTATCTTTTTCTTTTTCTTTTTTTTTTTTACAAATGAAATATTTGTATTCTCAATTTTGATTTGTGTCTTGAACATAGGATGACTGGATTTGCTACATGAGGCAGCTGCATCGCTACTAAGAAATGGTCAACTGTTTTTTTTCTTTGCATAATTTGCGTATGCATGTGGAAATAACAAGCATATCTGTTCTGCTGAGGTGGTGATGGTAGCATTGGTTTTGCTTCTATGTTGACTGCATCTTTTTTTTTTTTTTTTTAGGAACTTTTTTTTTGGACTTTTGTCATTGTAGTTTACACAGGAAGAAAAAACTGTAAACCTGTAAAAAAAAAAAAAAAGAAAACTTACAATGAAGGGAAATGTGAATGGCATGTTCAGTACTAAAATGTTACTTGTAATCAACACCATGGGGTTATTTTTATTTTTCTAAGCTAGTGTTTTTAAATGGTCTTGGTTTACACAACTGTAAATAGACCTTTCCATTTCCTTTCCTTATTATATATTTTTTTTCCAAATAACATTTTTTCGTTAACTTTTATATCACAGAGGTCTGTCACTCAGACGTTGGACTTACTAAAGCCTGGTGAACAGGTTACAGTGCTTTAGAAGATTTTTTTTCTTTTCTTTTTTTTTTTTTTGTAATTGTCGTGATGCCCACAATGCATCCACTCTAACAACAGGTGCCAAAACCAGTCACCTTTCATTTTCTAAACTATGGTAATCTTTTGTGTTATGCATATCAATTCGTGTTCTTCTGAACAGTGTTTTATTTGTTTCCAGAAATTATCCTACAGACTGTACATTGAGGTAAATTACATAAAAATGTAGAATAAAGATAGTTTTTCATACTTTTCTTGTCCTGTTTTCATTGACAAAGGCCAAAGTGTGCAGCTGCTGCAGGGCTCCTGACCCTCAAGATTCACCTTTGGGGCAGTAAGTTTGTGGTAATTCAATTAATTGCAAATTTGTTTATTAATAATGAAACACAAATGATAGGGGCCTCACCTGCATTATTGCCTAATCGTAAAGCCCCATTTTGTTGAGGGCCCTGAGTTATAATTTGTTTTTAAGGCTTTATACTTTAGGCTAAGTATATACTTTATATTGCGCTTACATGATGAACATTCCTATGTAAATATGCAGTATGTTAAATTGGATTAACCCAAACAAATTGATAATTACTAACCAATACATACACACTGGCCCCTATAGGTTAATCTGGCCCTGCAACCACGGATCATGTTGACTAAACAGAAAGACAAAGAGGCTGTGGATGCTTGTAGAAGTTGATGTTTTCATTGTCCTAAGACTTGTGTAATAACTGATGCTAATGATGCATCTCATGCTGAATTCGAGGATAACAGTGACAAATCGTTGTGATTAAAACATGAGCCGCACAATATGTGGGTGGGAGTGTTAGGAGCGAGTCATAATGAAAGTAAACGACCTCCTTGGCTCAAAAACTTTAATTACACGTCCGTTCTATTAATTCACTGCGGTAAGAGTTGAATATTATGTAATGGTTTATCACACACACGCAGTCACAGTACAGGCCATCTTCACACATCAGGAGCCAGTGTGTACTGCAGCAGCATTTCTTGACTCAGCATTTGCCAACAAACACTGAACATATACATATATTTTTATATTGTATGAATGTATAAATTAATATTAATTAATAACACAATATTTTTTTAATCTATGTTGCCTGACCTATCAGTTGCCTCTTTTTTGACATGACTAACTGGGCAAGGTTGTTGAATTTCTGTTGGTTTACAGTAATACTACACTTTAGCAACTTTAGCTCAACAGCAGCTGCTGTGGCCATAAGTGACAATTATGGGATAATTAGATATATAATTAGATAATTATATTATCAGTAGCACAAGCAGTGAAGAGTCATGAAGTCAGCAAACTGACTGAGTAATATCAGTTACACAGCAATTTCTATTTGAAGTTAAAGCCACCATAAGCTACTGGTCATACCAGACACCATGTAAGAGAGAGATAGAGAAGCTTTTTTTTCCATTCAAAAGTCACATAGTCTTGCTTTAACTGCTGTTGTTGCACTACTCTTGTGTGATAAAAAATGTGCAAATATTATCAAGAGGAAATTCAACCTGCTGTTTTTATTGCTAAAGCTTTTCTAATTAGAAAATGTTAAGAAGTAACAGATCTCAAGAGTCAACGCTTTAGATTGAGAACATTCAGCCACCAACGGTCTTTCTGTTAATCATTCACTTCTTTATTAAACCACCAGCTGGAGGAGGCAATGGGAATGTTGTCTTCAGGTAGAAGAAGCATTATGGACAGCACACAGTAGCAGCATTGGGATGGACAAAAGACCAGTTAAACATACGGCCTGCAAAGCATTCACATAATGGAAGGATGATGATCTGTGTTTGTCAGGGGAGAGAGACTGTGAGAGATAAAGACAGCACGGCATGCTTGTGTGGTGTATTACAGATGATTAAAATAACCCAGTTACAGCTGATGCTTCCTCCAGTGATTCCTATTGTACGTTTGGACGTTTGAATTATCATCATGCTTCCTGTCCTCACGTCAGGCACTGATGAATGTCACAAGCACAATCTTACAGTATCCATTGCTTTATCTCTGGAGTGATTGTCCCTGCAGAGCAATGCTGGTCTGCTGCATAGGAGCACTTTCAAGTAAACAATAAACAACAGCGAAAACAGCTGCAAACAATGCAGACATACTCTTATGTCTGGTTACACAACAGGGACGCCCCCTGGGTGGCTGAACAGATGGAAGGGCTGCTTGTAGAGCACACACACACACATTGAATTACATGTGGAAACAGCGACCACCAGTGGTTACAAACTGCAACTGAGTGTTAAAAGAATGACAGATTCAGCTTCAGGACATTGATGCTGCCTGAAAGGTTGCTTAAAAACTGCCAGCATACAGTAAATATAAAGTTAATAAACAGGCTTGGAAGTGGAATCAAAATCATTTCATAGTTAAGGAGTTAAAACCTACACCCCTACTGATATGAAGTAAACAGAAATGTTCTAAACTAAGAAAAATTCAAGCACACATACAGCATCTTAAAAGTCATTCTTGTCTTTATGAGGTAAAATAATGTGGGCAAGAAAGTCATGAAGGAAAAAAAAAGCAAAAAAGTCTATTGAATAGTTCAACATTTTGGGAAACAGGCGTATTGGCTTTCTTGCTGAGAGGTAAATAAGAAGATTGATGTGTCACTCTTATGTGTGTGCGCTTAAAGGACCAGTGTGTTGGATTTAGTGGCATCTAGTGGTGAGGTTGCAGATTGCAACCAATTGAGAACCCCTCCCCTTTCAAAAAAAGTAAAAGTGAAAGTGTAAAAGTGTTTATCATATCTTGGCCATTTCCTGGAATACTTAGTGAGGTGCTGGTAGAAAAAACCCCCCAAAAACTTAACAATACCAGGCTAGCTGTTTCTGACCGCTTCTAATCTTTATGCTAGGCTAAGCTAACCGGCTACTAGCCTGGACAGATATCAGAGTGGTGTCCATCTTCTCATCTAACTCTTTAAGAAAGCGAATATGTGTAGCTCCCAAAATGTCAGATGATTTCTTTAACTGTCTGTGTTTGTGAAATTGTGAAAGAAATAAACGAATACAGTATGTCTAAGATAAAAGGAAAGCAATATAAATGTCTCTCTTTAATAGCAGCCACAACAGTTTTAGATTTTGATCCGAATTAACTCAAGAATTATTATGCACTAAATTGTGATGGGAGCCAAAACAAATCTAGTCTCTCTCACATTCACTGCTGTCACAAAAAAAATATCCTTAATAAACTGAGCGACTCGAATGTTTTGAAGACACACACACACATGCAACTACCATACGTCCAAAAAGAACAAAAAACAAAAAAACAAAAAAAAAAACAACAACAACAACAAAAGAAAAAAAAACACGTTCACACATAAACAGTGGAAAAGCAAAGCTGTGTATCATTCATGGACACGTTTAATGTCGAGGTTGCTTTTTGTGACGTTGATGATGCTCAACATGTTAGATGAGGTCATTAATACTGTGCAATTATCAAGTTTGATTATGCGTAAAATTGGCAAAAAAAAAAATAAGACACATAACCTCCACATGCAAAGGTACCGTGTCGGCACTTTCACACACCCCGCCACCCAGTAACCCCCACCCCCCCCACCCCCCCGCACTACACTGTGGTGAAAAGTCTAGGCATCATAACTCCCATATGAACGTACAGTAGACGTTGTGTTTGAGGTCAAAAGATGCAAAAAAAAACATGAAAGAGACAAAGAAAAAAAGAAACCGACTAAGGACAATTTTGCTTGTGGATGGCTGCAGTTTAGCATTTTTCAAAAACAAATATACATATACATACAGTACATACATACAAATATATCTGTCAATTTATAATACAGTGATTTTTTTTAAAATTCATAATCATCTCTTAAATAAATTGCGGTTCATTGCACTTTGTTAAAATAATTAATTATATGATTTCTCTTAAAGGCAATAGTGTGATTTTTTTTAAAGGTGAAAAAGATAGTGTACCATAAGCCTGATTTAGGATAATAGTAAAAATAACAAGATCTGTAATATACATACTGTATCTGTAAAAGACCCTCACCTCCTCATATACATGAATGGATGTTCATCTCCATATATGTAGCATGTCCTTTTTGATATGACACATGTGCCCCACGCACACATCTGTGTACATGCTCGTGCATGCTCATATGCCACTTTATGTCATATCATGTCTCCACGCGTACATATATACATACAATATTATAAAATAAATAAATACAGGAAAACATTCTTGGTTCGTGGTTTTAACGGTTTTATTTCAAAGCGGTTTTTGGTGCAGTCTTTGACAAACCGTTGCTCTCTGCGTGTTTGGGTTTGAGTCCTCGTTGATGGGATCAACAGTCGACTGAGCCTCCCTGAAAGATGCGCGTGAGGGGAAGTTGCATTGGTGTGTGTGTGTGTGTGTGTGTGTGTGTTTGGGAGTGTGAATGTGTTTGAGTGCATGTGTGTGTATGTGTGCAAAAACAGTTTGTGTCCAGTGTAAGAAGGGGGGGACCAAAGTCTTTGGCCTGAGGAGAAAATACAGTGACTGTTGTGGCGTGTGTGTGTGTTTGTGTGTGTGTGTGTGTGTGTGTGTGTGTGTGTGTGTGTGCGCGTGTGTGTGTGTGTGCGCGTAGGGGGGGTTTGCATGCACTCTGTCGTCCTCTAGTCCAAGTCACCGCTATGAAAGTGTCAGATTGTCCCAAAAAAGAAGCTCAGTCTCAGGTACTGTCCGAGTGCACCCTCTGTAAGAAGGTGTAGTACAGCGGGGATTCTGACAGCGTTCAGATGGGGGCTTTCAGGGTGTCTCAGCACCCGTCTCCCCCACTGCCCCTCCATGAAAGGGTCTCGCTGACTGACTGACTGACTGACTGGGGGCTACTGGTTGGAGCAGAACCCTCACTCCGCCCGCCTCCGCTTCCCCACTTTCCCTCATCTCCATCTACGCCATTGCTGTGTGTGTCCATGAGACAGGGTGGAGGGTGTGGGTCTCCACCGGGCTCGGCGGGGGCTAGATGGGTCCTTCGTTGTGGGCGCTGTGGTTGCTCCTGCTGAGGCCCACACAGTTCTGCTGCTGGTTGAGCAGGTGGGACGTCTCGTTGGCCACGGCTATAGCCACGGCCGGGGTGGTGCTAGTGGTGCTGGCCGTGGTGGTGACGACGGTGGGGGTCTCCACGCCGTCGTGGAGCTCCGTCAGCGTGAGCTCAATCTTAGTGAACTCACTGTCTGTGGACTGGGGTGTCTTGTCCATGCGTGACGCCATCACGGCGTTCTGGTACTGCTGGCGTGTTACCTAGGAAACAGTAAAGATGGTCAGGTCAAATGTCACAGCAGAGGAGGAGTAGGAGAGAGGACGGGTAGGTACACACGAGAATGTAAACATTCATGTTTGAGTGTTTGCCAATAAGCAGAAGTGACATTGGTCTTTTTTTCCATCAGTTTAGCAATCCTTTAGAAAAGCCAGTTGAGTATTTCTGCAACTTAATAGAGTGGCCATTATACTTTCAAGAGGTGCTTTGAAAAAAGCATCTGAGTTTCAGTAAAGAGTTTTAGTGTCCAATCAGAGTTTGAATGGCTAAAAATGTTCCACCTTGAAGACAGATACAGTACAAAGCAAGACAGTGAACCATTGTTAATATACTGAAATACCACCTGAAGGCCCTGAGGATGAATAAAAGACATTAGACTTAGAAATAAAGTGATAAATTAATACATACATCAAATTATGAAGCAATTACAGTAATTGGACCATAAAATGATGGATTGACTAGTTCAAACATGATTCATTTCTGCCTTCTTCAAAGTCTCAGGGGTACACACTCATGCATAAAGAAAATCATGTAAGGTTTGAGCCAATGAGAGCTCCTTTACTACAGTGTGGCTCCACAGAGTGTCACATAAATCGATAAGTTAGGTTAACGGATGTCTACATGCAGAACCAGCTGGTTAGAACAAGAAACAAAACAAAGAGCTATCATTTAAATTTCTCTTTCAACTTTAAAAACCGAGACAGCAGAACAAAAACACTGTATTAAGATATTATTATTATTATTAAGGTATTATTAACTTAGAAAATTAATATGGCAAACTTGTGCTTTTACACATCCAGCAGACACAGAGCATTCATTTGGAGTCATGTTTCCGCCAATATTCACTCCACTTCATTGATTATTAGCTGCTAAACCTTTTCACTATGTTCACCAGCGGCATCGCTAACTTTGTCTGTCTGCTGTTTGCTGCTGACCAGGTAACACACTGTGGGTTTATTTAAGCTTTTTTTTTAATGAAAAAAGACATCTGGAAAGAAACAACATTGACGAGAACACTGAGAATGAACTAAACAGTTGCTGAAAGATGCTAAAACGCTCTGCAGAGCTGAGGGGAAGTGCAGAGTCAAGTGATAATTCTCTGTTGGTTTGTCTCTACAAGCGACCCCTTTCACATTACACATCAGTCATTTGATTCATTTTTTATATAAAAATGTTGATTAGTGCAGTTTTAAAGTTACCTGAGGATGTATAGATATGCTCACCTGTGTGTGTGTTCTCACCTTTATATACTGCAGGTCTGAGCGCGCTCTGACAGAGTAGTCAGGTACGTAGATCTGCAGGAAGGAGTTGAGCTGGTTGTTACTGCTGCCGAGAGTCGGGGTGATAGCGTCTATACGATCACTCCTGTTCAGAGAGTCAGAGTGGTTGAGTCCAAACGGCCGTGGAGGAGATTTATTCTCTGTAAGGAAGTGATGCAAGAGGAAGAGATTAAAACACATGAAAGACCAAGTCTAGATGAGGAGCAACAGGGATGTTGTGTTCCATCCAGTTCACGCTCATGGTTCACTTCTGTGTTGTAACAGACAAACTGATGCTGTCTTGTTGTAGGTTATTTCTCTTTGAGTAAAGGTGATGGCGGGAATTATGTTCTGAAATAAAAAGTTCTGCAGATTTTGTCTCATGATTGAAAAACTGTTTTATGTCTCTTTCACAACCTAAAGTGATAAAGACCAAACTACATCCAAAACTGCCCTCTTACAACAGCATAGACCTTCTGTCACAGTCAACTCTCTGCTTAAGTCATTATCAGTGAATCCTCTAGAGCTGTAATGATCAGTCAATTAACGATTAGTCGATAGAAAATTAACCTGCAATTATACTAATAATCAATTCATTGCTTAAGTCGTTTTAATTGTTTTCAAGCAGAGACATTTGATGACTCCAGGTTCTCAAATGCGAAAATTTGCTACTTTTCTTGGTATTTTCATTATACTAAATTGCATATTTTCAGGGTTTTCGAGTACATCACTTTGTATTCCAGGATACTGTGATGGACATTTTTCTGTTTTCTGATGTTTTGCAGTAAGTCAATAATGAAAATAAGCCTCACACTCCTCATGCTGGACTGTAATTTATGCTTTCTTCCTATGGACTGTCCAGTGTTGACATATCCACTAAAACACATGCACATGGCAAATGTGACAGATCAGGTCAGACAGAGAGAGAAGACTTCTTCCAGATCTAGTCTAGTCTGTAGATCTCCTACTGCTGAGCAAGAACAACTGCTTGTGATGACTTAGAGAACAAGCTGAAGGGTGTGAAGGGTTGATCTTATTTGGCTGTGAGAGTTTTGGCGCCACTTGACAGTCTTTGACATCTCCACTGCCCCAATGAGTCAGTAGAACTCTGGCTATTGATCCTGATGATGCTCTCTACAGTCTGAACCTGTGAAATGATGCTAATCATTTTACAGTAATTAGCATCATGCTAATCATTGGTGCTAATGCTAATCATCAGTTATGTGTACACTGCATTCTCTATCTGGATATATTTTTCAGGTCTGAATCGTGATGGGGGCTCTGATGACGGTGATGTGTCTGCACTCACTCGCTCGCTGCTCAGTAGCTTCAGCAGCCCTTCAGATCTTGTGTATTGGTGACATTTTTCCAGGTCAAGAGTTAGATATTAGCATGGGTGCTTGCTGTGATGCTATATGGAAATCTAATTTCTATAGAAAGTCTTTCAACGAAGGGAGTTTCATACTGAAGGCAATGAGTCGGTGGTCTCCAGTGATGCTGCTTCCTTCTATGTGCTACCACATAGAAGACCTGTTCTGTTTTTTTCTTTATTTTTAATTAAAGCCAGATTATGTTTTCCACTTCTTAAAGAAGCCTAGTGAAAATCACACACAACAAAGTGGAAACGGCTTGGCCAACGCTAATGCTACTACGCCGACTGGAATGTATGTAATCCCATGTTGGAATATGTGTGTGTGTGTGTGAGAGTGAGTGAGACGCACAAACTGTGAGTGTGTGTGTGTGTGCGCGGACCGAGCGCAGTGGGCCAAAGACCTGGCATGTGAACTCTTGCGGATTAGTACTCCACTTTCTAGGGGCCGCAGGGGCCAGGTCATTACAAAAAAAAAGGAAAAAAAAAAAAAAAAAAACAACAAAACAGCAGTGTGTGTCAAGAATACACACATAACGCATTTACATATGCGCCAGACACACATTCAAAGTGTGCGCAGCGGGGCACCGAGCTGGGTGAAAAAACACGTTAAGAGGTGCACTGTAGGTCACTGCTAAAGAGAGAAAGAGAGCGTGTTTGTTCAACTGCATTTCCGGATGCATGTGGGTGTGTTTGTGTGGAGTGTGGAGTGCGTGCGCTGGCTGTACATGTGCCTGTGCGTGCGAACATGTGTGTGCGTGTGCGCGTCTTTGTATGTGCGCACAGTGGTGTCCGGCAGGGGGCTGTAGCTGTAGGTCTTGTTTATGTAGTCAGAGGGTTAAAGGTTAGGGGAGAGGGGGGGCGGAGCCTGGGTCCACTGGGGCCTGCAGTCTCCAGCGCCATTCAGCCACTTGACTAATGGCTCAGGAGATGAGGGTGTTAAAGTCTCCGTCTGTTTTTTTTTTCCCCTCAGTGTTTTCCGCTCTCCTTTTTCTTTCACTCACAAACACACATGTCGCATTCAGGTGCAAACGGACTTTCAGTTGCACAGCCATCAACGCTCTCTTTGACACAGAGTCACGTGAAACAGTAAAAGTAATCATGCAGACGACGAGGACCAAACTGAACACTTACAGCATGTGGGTTAAAACTTTACAATCTACAGTGTAACTTTTCAATTCCAAAACAGTCATGCTTTTCAAAACTCTCATGTTGAATTAGTCGACGGGGTGATGTTAGTGAGGGATTAGATGTGAGGATGGGCGTATGTATAGACAGAAAAGGCCACTGTACCTGGAGATCCTGCTAATGATTCAGCCCTACTGACCACAAACGTACGAGACAGGGACAGAGGGACTTCAGGGGGGTAAGGGAGGGGAGAGAAAAGAAAGGGAGCAAAGGAGGAAGGAAAGAAGAGAAACGTTCCATCACAAGCGAGAAATCATTGATATATGTACACAAATAGTAAACTATCTGGGATTAACTCTGATAGATGAGCATCAGCAGCTGGTGCACAGATTATATCCATCTATTGTGAAGAATGGATGCACCAGCTACTGCCACTACATCATATCTTATCATAAGGGTTTGATTTGACTTCTGACAGCACATGAGAGGGAGGTTACTCTCCTGTTTCACCAGTAGGTGTCTCTCAGATCCCATCAGCCAAGTGAATCAGAGTAGTTGAGAAAAGCTGAGAATAGTTTATGAATGAACTGAGCGGATCACTAGGTGACGCTTTCTCATGATGTCACTGCAGGACAGCCACTGTTCCTCAACTCTTTAGTAGAAGAAATGTACACTTTTTGCTGGATTGGTGACACTATCTGATTACAAATTTCCTTCACTGCAGGGAAGGACAAAGTAAATGAAGACTAGAGGACAAGTCCTTTCCCAAGATGTAGGAGAAAGACAGAGCTGACACATGAGGCTGAATGAGGCTGATTTACAGAAACAAGACAAAGTAGATCTGTACTGCCTCCAAAAGGTTTTTGAATATATTAAATGTGTTTCTGGTTTAAAACCAAGCAATTTGTAATAATCCTAAAGTCAGAAAATATGAGGATATGAGGAGTATACTGTCAACTGTAAACTGATAATGTTTGAGACTTTTCTTTTTATAGAAATTAGCCAGATCTAATTGTAAATGGTCTATGTCTGGAACAAAGAGAGAAAACATGAACTTAGTCCATTTACCCACAAATAATGTTTCATTCTAACATGGGGTTTTTCACAGGTTAAACTGCATTTAAAGGATAAGAAATCATCAAACTTTTAAAGGATAAATCTGGTGGCTTCTATGTTTTTCTTGCTGTCAACAAATCACCCGAAAAGACCAAAACCACCAATGAATTGTATTTTAACGTGTATTGCTTGTGTATCCAAAGCCTGATATGGCTCATTCCTCTGTGTCATAAATAGTTTTTGTTGTCCTAAAACTATTAAAAATGCATCATTGAGCCACACTGTTGTACTGAGTGACATGTTTCTCACTGTAGTTTACCCACATATATCATCCTGTTGTCTTAAAGATCCTCTCCAGACATGTTTTTATGGTATTTAAAAATACCCTTTAAATAATATTTGTGTCTGGGATGGTTTTTCCATAAAAAAGGTTCAATCACTTAATTAAAATAACCTCTCCTTCTTGTCCCTCCTTGAAAAATTCAGAATCTGTGAATATACAAACATTGTTCATTTTAAAAGTTTAACTGCTGGACACAAGATGTCTCCTACTTCACTGTGAAGTTCATTCTCAGTGTTTGTGCACTGGAGGCTTCAGGTTTCCACATCACTCTTGTTTAAGTTGTATACTGGACCGTGATTGGCTCCAAACCAGTTGTGATGTCACAAAACAACCTTGTAGAGTCAAACTGCACATGCAACATTATGTGTAGTGAAGCTCAAACATCCAAGTGAAGAAACAAGAAGAAAAACACACTTCTGACATTAAAACTCACTATAAAATAGTCCCCAACAAATGTAATATATACTCCAGTTTGAGTATGTTTGTTAAATGTGTCTGGCTATTTTAGAAAATTAGAGGCAGACTAACACATTGTCGCCTGGGGTCGTTTCATAGGATTTGTTGACAATAAGAAAAATATAGAATATCTCCAGCCTTATCATTTATTAAACTGTATACACGACTGTCAGAGATCTTACCAGGTGATGCAGTCAGAGCCATCATCCCATAAAAGGAGAACGGTCCTGCTTCAAACTTCATCCCCTCTTTTCCCGCCTCCACTTCCACTTTCCCCTGTGAAAGCAAATCCAGAGATGACAAGGAAGCAACCATTATTTAAATAAGTTAAAACATATTACATTTCAAATGCAGCTCTGTCCACATGTTTATATTTCTGTGTATAATCATTATCACACCAATTAAGTTTCTAATTAACTTTAGATTGCACTGAAAGGCTCTTCAGGCATTAGTGTGTTATTGTTATTAGTGTATTATTGTGTCAGTATATTTCTGTCACCCTTTATATCCTGGATTTCCGCTCCAGCTGTGTGTGCTGCACTTACACTTTCATCTTTCATCCTTTTTCAAAATCTTTTGATTCTTTTCCTGCTCAAATATATTTATTCATCCTGCCCGTGTGTTTAGAACAAATCCACCCCCACTCCTCCCCCTTTTCTCTCCTTTTTACTACTTGTAGAAAATCCGTATTGTGTTTAATAGCTCCCAATCTGCTCCTAAGCCTGGTCTCAAGGGCAGTGACCCCACACTGCGTCCCACCTGGACCTCTTTTGATCCAGGGCCATTACACATTCACTCAGTGGACTGACAGGGGAAATATACAAAGTATATGCACATTTAAAATGTTCCAATTGCAATCTAAAAACTGCTTCTAGCTACATGTACTGTATGTTTTGTACATGTAGTAAGTTCAAACATTTTTTTTTTTACATTTAGTAACCCAATAAACTGCCAACATAACCTGCTAATACAACCTAATAAATGCTACTTGCAGCTGAAAAAAAGCAGAGATCACATGACTTTGCTTCAAGTTGGTTTCAAATTTGATTTAAAAAAGTGTTGACTTAAATCCAGCGATTCGAGACTTCTCTTATCTCGAGCCTCAAAAGTTGAAAGACTGGATATATCCTGTAAGACCAAAGAGGAAGATTCCTGGTTGACACCAGCAGCATATTCCCAAACAGAGCAGACAGTCAGGCCAGTTATCAAACTGTAAGAGTGCTCGAAGGTCAATGGCACTTGTTTTGATCTGAATAATAATAATGATGATCTGTATCAATGAGAAAGGAATGGAGAGAAAATGAGAGGGGAATGGGTACGCCACTGCTAATACTACTATCATTCTGGATTCTTGTATGTAACCACAATGTGAGCATACTTTAACATGTTGTATCTCATAGACCAGACATTTGTCTTACTAATGAGCTGTTTATTTATGGCATTATTGGTTGCTTTAATCCAAACTGACCTACAGTGCAGTCATACCATACATACCTTTTTAGGGTGCGTGGGCCCTGTGGGAACAAACCTCTGCAGAGCGGCTTTGTTAAATCGATGGCTACTGGCTAATAGCTTGTAGTCCTAGTAATAACATTTTCCTGTCTTAAATGTGTTTAGTGTAATATGTGGAGTACTGTAGTTAAGTCGAGTGCGGATTTAACACAGAATCTAGGAGGACAAAAACAAGAATTTGGAGATACAGTAAGGATAAGTGTATTTCACATATGTTGTATATCCATTTTGGGGGAAAAATGTACACATGCAAGTATAAGTTTCTTAATCTAAAATAGCAAACATTCTTTAGTAAGTGAGATAAATTAAATTTGGGCTGTAACTCTTTTTAAAGTCCTGGTTCAGGGTCTTGGTTCTTGAGTTCCTTTGGAACATCTACACACCTGCAGAATGAGGATGAAATAATCCACCGGCTTGTTCCTGTGGAAGAGGTAGTGCTCTGCTGCCCGCTTGTTCTTCTCATCATATTTCAGGTCCTGGATGACGTTGGGGTGCTTCAACAAGCGCAGCAGAATCTTCTCTGACATTTGCACTGGTGCGAATGGCTCGACCTCTGCAGAGACAGACAGAGAGAGGGAGACTGTGAGGAGGACAAAATATGAATTTTAATACTGTTATTATTGGTCGGTGTACACACCTATACATATATATCTGCAATAAGCTGATGTCATCCAACGTATCTTGGCCTTGGCTCCAGAATAATTACAATGAACACTTTTTATATACTTTTTACAGATATTTTTAAGACTGAACATCTAATCGACACAATGTACCTCATGCAGGAACCACTTGTATGAACAGATTTGTTCTGAAGTGGCGAGTACGAGAGAATGTCACATTCACCAATTTTCTTGTACTTGAAAATTTTCTCTCATTATTATATTTATATTCTGCTCACCATTGTCATCGCTAGCCAATTTCCTGAGAGGTCGACAATGGTTTTTCATTTATGATTTTGTTGGCCACTTATAGTTCGCTAGTTAGGAAAGTTCAGCTGCCTTTAGGGTCATAGTGCAGGTCACTGTCCAAGTTAACATCCTCTGTTGCACCCAACAGTGCAACATCACCTGCTGTATATGTTAATATTTTCTTGTCTACTATCTGTGTGACCGTCAAGCGGTACAGTGTTAGCAACAAATTTAAGCTAGAGAAGTTTAGCATAAAAATACAAAAATCTTCTTGCATGAGGCCTGATTTATTTCTCCATACTGTCATTTTAGTGCTGTTATTTCTGTCAGCTCTGTAGTGCATGTCTAAAATAATCATTAGTTGCATCCCTGGTTTAAACTTCTGCTGCATCAGTCTGAGTGAACTAAAATATAAACCTGATCAGAAACTCGTTCATAACTTTAAACGATGCATCAAGAGTGTGACTGGTCTGCCTCAACCACCTAATGGGCCAATCAGCTCCTTCAACTCAGCGGCGGTGATATGTGTCAGCTGGCTGCTGGCTCCACCACCAGGAACTAAACTCCCTAATAGCCTTTAGAGGAACTTAATCAACGCTTAGCTGCTCGGTCAAAGTTCTAAAGCAAATCCACCTGCAATGAGGCATAGTCAACTGCTGCTGCTGTAGTAGTACTTGGATATTCCACTGCCTGCTCAGAAATCCATTTCCCAAGGGAAAGCGGGGGAAATATTTCACATTTTACACTAAGTATGTCGACTTGTGTGAGAACCCCGATCATAGGCCAAAAATGCTGGACGTGATGTCACTGAGGAACGAGTGTAAGCAAACAGGGTGGTGTTTTTAAAGCTGTGAGCTAAGATCACAACATGTAACCTTCAGTGCATGACACGCAAGCAAATAGACGCCTGCGTTTTCTTTTTTTTAAACTTTTTTTGTATCTGCAGTCTGCACAGACATCCCGTGCGGTGCTCCCGAGAGGCCTTCCACCTCTTCACAAACACACACACACAAACATGCATACCAACACGCTTGTTGTGAGTCCTCACACAACTCATTCCCTCACACACAACAGATACTCATTCTACACACATACTCACTCCTCCTTACACCCACTTGCCCAAAACTCAAAGCGCATACGAGCACAGGCGCGCGCACGCACACACACACACACGCACACACACAAACACACACACACACACACACACACACATACACATACACTTTCCCCACAGTGAGGGGCTGAGGGCACACTGGGGGAAGTCAAGCAGCAACGCAGTCCACTTGCCTGTTGCTAGGAAACGCAGGGTAGCCAGCAGAAGCTGAGGTGATATTTTAACCTTCATTTCATTGTCGGTAGGCTTGAAGGCCGAGAAATCCTGCTTCCTTTCCCGATGGGTGATTTTCTTCTTCGTCTTGTTGTCAGCTGAGGAGGGAAAATGAAAGTTGGGCGTAAGACAAAACTTTTTCTGCAACAGGAAAAGGTCAATTCATGACACTGCACAGATACTGAGCTAGTCGTCCCAGGTCATAGGGTGACTAAACTTGAGTTACCCAAAGCTTATTGCTTTTTCCGGAAACATAGCTGTGGCGTCTTTCTCAGAACTAAAGGAGAGCTATAGGGGGCTACACTGTTAGCTTACCACATTCTTAGCATTACTTAAAGCCATATGTATTAGGGCAACAAATAGACTGGCACGTACTCCATGTCTGTAGGCCTTATTGATACCGTTAGGGTGTAACAGTACAGTGTGATAGATGGTTTGGTGTGATACATGATGCAAGGTTCACAGTTTGATAGTGATGACTCTTTTAACAAGTTATTATTTATTCATCTCTGCATGTAAAATGTGGAAAAACCTTTCATCATTCTTACTTAAAAAATAGTTTTATGTTATAGATTTTGGTGTATAAAAGAAATTAAAGAATCTCTTAAATGAAAAATATAAAGCTTTTTTTTTTAAAGCAGATCTTTATATACATAGGACTGAAGAGTAAAAACTGTCCTCAAAATGTAGCTGGAATAATATTCTCTAAACAACTCACTTGGCTACAAACCCCAACAGAAACATTGTCATAAAAACTAATCCTACATTTCTGGAGTAGGATGAGGACATTCTTTAAACTTCTATCATTGATATCTTTATATAAACGACAGATCAAAGGACTACTAACGTCAAAGCTGTTGTTTATAGTGACAAACCCACTGTAAATTAGTTTTAGCATCTTTCAGCTTATTGTTTCGGTTTTACAGCCTATAACTTTACTGTTTTGGTTCACTCTGACCAGAGTCATTTCCAGCACAAAGCTGTAAAAATCAAATGCATGCTACTTTTCCAACACAGCAAACATTAAACAAGGCAAAGTTAGCAACTAGCTCCAGAAAATCATGGAGCATTTAGCAGCTAAAGAGCCAGTTATTTTTCTCTTCCTTTCTGGAGACCAGACCAGAGCTACAATATTAGTGGACCTACATTTGTCAGATGGACACAAATAAATTTCAAGTGAATGCTAATGTTGCACCATGTCTGCTGAATGTGTAAATGAGCAACGGTTTACTAAAAGGTTTTGGTTGCCCCCAAATGGCCAAAAATTTACTGTAGGTTTAGGCTTGTCAACAGCACTTGACCTCTGATATTTTAGTGTTAATGGATGAAATTTAAAGCAGTATTAATCTATTTTTTGGCCACTTGAGGGCAGCAGATCGGGCAACATTGACACATATCATACAGCATATTATAAGTTATGGCCTTGTCAGCATTCATTTGCTAAATTTTCCATTATGTTCAATTTTGTTCAGTGGATTTATCAGAGCTCTTTCTCTGAAAACAGTTTCCTGCTGCTGCTGGAAACAATGTTGATGAAAGCAGAGTTTAAGGGCTGAAAAACCAAAACATTGTCCTGAAAGACTCTCAAATTCTCTGTAGAGCTGAGAGGAACGAAGGTTACAATATTGTAACCCTTGTTCTATAAGCAGAGGTGGAGCCCTCTACTGGACTATATGGTTAATACTCTCCTCCAATCACATGCATGCACATAAGGCAGGGCTTCGCTGTTGCTCCCATCCAGGTAGAGGGCTTCGCCTGTGCTTATAGAACTAGGGTTACAATATCACAACCTTCGTTCTATCTCCAAACGGCGGTCCAGGGCTATCCTGATTACTGACAGCCACTCTTGTTTCTCTCTCCAGCAGAGGAGGAATGAGATGAAGAAGAGGAAAGGTGTAAAGCAGCCTCCTTGGCCATGGCGCATGAGCAAACATGTCCAGCCCCAAGGGTGGATCATCTTGCAGCATTAGGGAGAACAAGAGCAGACAGTGGGTGTTGTTCTGACTGGCGAACAGGTCCACCTCTGCTTTCCCAAACCAGTTCTGAACCCGCTGCACCACCATGGGGTGCAGCCTCCACTCGTCTGCCAGAGGTTAGTGCCCTTGTTTTCTGGACCCAGAATGTGGAGGGTTCTCAGAGACAGGAGATGTTCTGAAGCCCACAACAACAAGTTCTCTGCCATCCTCAACAGGGCTGCGGATAAAACAGGAAGTGTTGAAGAACCAAGAGCACCGCTTGAAGTTTGAAGAGGTTGATGTGTCGGTTTTCCCCTGAAGGCCACACACTACCTATCCCAGACAGGTGCCCCTCATGCTGTCAGGGACGCATCTGTGAACATGACTATGTAGGAGGTCACTCGATCCAACAGTGTCCCTGTCAACAGATGCTGTGGGGACCCCCAATAATGCAGGTCTTCCTGTACTGATGGGGGAACGTTCACCACATGGTGCTTGTGCCTCTTGGGACTTAAGTGCAGGCTGACAAACCACCTTTGCAGGTGCAGCATATGCAGGAGCCCCAGTGGAGCTGTTGAACATAGCCCTCGCCAATGTGATGCTTCCTCCCACTGATAGCCATTTTGGCGCCACAGTCTCTGCCCATGCGCAGGACTTCTGTGGGGGTCTGCTGACGTTTTCATCCCGGCATGGTTCAGGTGTTGTGGTGCCTCTGTTGAGGTGGTCTGGAAGGTGGTTCATCTCCTCTCTGGCTAGAAGAGGGGGCGAGCGGCAGATGATGGCTCAGCTGTGCCTTCTCCTCTTCCAGCCTCTTAAAGCACTGAGTGACAGAGAAGAGGGACCCGAAAAGCCTGTCCAGACCTATGGGAGCTCCCAGGAGGACTTCTCTGTCCTCCTAGTAGCTCCTCTACTCTGTAGGGTAGTGAGTCCCAGCCACACGTGACATGAGCCCACTGTGGCAAGCGACATCACACACCCTGCAGCAGTAGCAGCTCCCTGAATCAAGTTATTCATATGGCCGATGGTGCGACCCGGAAATTCAACCTGTTCCACTGTGAGGGGGGGTGTCTGGTGGCATATTAGCTGCAGCGACGCCCAATACTCCCAGGTTGTTAGCTGCTTGGCCAGCTGGAAAATTTTCTCAATGTGTTCCAGCATGTCCCTGTCCTGCACCAGCAGAGGTAGCGGCTTCATGCTCGCTGACCAGCCAGTTGAGTGAGGAATCAGGAGGGCTGCAAGGGCCTCTTCCAGGGGGGGCATACCAGGACAGCCTGTCTCCATGTGGCCCTGCACTCTCAGGAAGGAAATCAGTCCCGCAACTGGTGACTTTGTTTTCAGTGACTCCTTCCAGGATGCTTCGACACACTCCCAAATGTCTGGGAGAGGAGGAGAAACAAAGGCTGATTGAGCCGGATGATCTAGCCATTAAAGCCTTCATGTAGCCAGCTAACCGGTTAGGGGGTAAGTGGGGGCAGTGTGAGCCCTACACGCTCTGCCGCCATGGCCATAACTCCAGGAAATCACATTGAACTGAAGTTGGAGGTGGATT
Organism: Thunnus albacares; assembly: GCF_914725855.1. Classification (NCBI taxonomy): domain Eukaryota; kingdom Metazoa; phylum Chordata; class Actinopteri; order Scombriformes; family Scombridae; genus Thunnus; species Thunnus albacares. The sequence goes on along the minus strand of NC_058108.1, from coordinate 8,491,933 downwards.
TCCGAAGGTCAGCGACATTGCAGACACACACGAGAGGTTGTTGTCATTGTCCATTGGCGAAGCCGCTGGGACAGTCTCAGCCAAAACGTCTGGCAGTGGGACACCAGATGAAGCGGGGGACTCATCATTGACGCAGAGATCTATCTCAAGCTCCGTGTCGCTCTCGTCACAGTAAGACATCACACAGCCAAAAATGTTGCTGTTGTAGAATCGGAGGAAGTCCTCGGCAGCGTACACAGGGCGGTGGCTGCATCACACCGCTCTCTGCATGGTCCTGACCGAGGCACTTGAAGCAAAAGAGATGTCCATTGGCGGCAGAGATGAAGCCAGGGCATGACGGACACATATAATTGGTCGGCGCGTCCTGATTGGCCAGCTATGTACATGCAAATTTCCGTAGCTGATTGCATGCGAGTGATTGGAGGAGAGTATTACCCAAAGAGTCCAGTAGAGGGCAGAACCTGTGTGAGATAGAACTGCAGGTTCACGTGATATTTCTCTGTGGGTTTGTCACTACAAGAGGCATGTTTCATATCACATATGGTAATTTTATCCATCGTTAATATAAAAATATTGATAAGGGCAACTTTAAGTGCGCCCTCTAATTGCCGTTATATAGAAATATAAGAAATATAGAAATATAGAAAGCTTTGTGATGTGACCAAATTCTCATATCGTAGTATAGGTCCTTTCATATCCAGATAACGATACATATCATGTATCACATAGTACATTTTCTGTAAATTTAATTAATAAATATTTTCTGGTCCGTGAGCAGGGGCAGCCCTGTCCTCTGTGGTCACTGAACCACAGAGAGCAGAGGAGAGTAATGCGACCATAAATGACAGCAAAACACAGAAGACACTCCCACACTGAGCTGAAATGAAACAACAGCACATAAATTACGTAAATACTGTAACATAAATAAACATAGTCTCTACTGCGTTGTGCTGTCTTTTATGGTTATGTTAGTTTCTTGTCTCCTCTCCTCTGCTCTCTGTTTCACCACAGGCGGGGCTCAGCCCCTTCACACACGGAGCTCAACGGAGCAGAGGAGTGACAGACAGCGGTGGAGAGTTGGAGAGTTGACAACAACTACACTAGTTACGTTGGGCCTACTGTAAGTGCAATAAAAGCCTCACGAGTAAAAAGCAATTTAGAGTTTTAATGTAATCCGCAAAAGATGGACAGACTCCAAATGACAAAAAATATTGCCGTAAAGAGTGTGATTTGCAACACAACAAAATAAATGATAGAGCATAATATGAAACAATAAACATTTTTCTATTGTCACACGACATATATATCGTCATATCGTACAACCCTAATAGAAACAAAATTAGTTTATTCCAGAATTCATTACTTATCAGATTTAGTTACTATTGAGATCCATTTTCAGCTCCACAATACCTTTCATGACATTTTTTTATGTTGAGCATTAATTAGTGCTTATTCGAAAGCCCTTACAATAAATTTATATTTAAATAGTTATGTTGCATGAATTAGACCTACATTGTGATGCAAGCTGTTGGGCTGCATTTAATATCCGAGTATGACGCCATGGGGTCTTATAGTGTAAAGGTATGAGCTTTGAGAGGAGAACCTACTGTACAAGTCAGTCTCGTCCAGGATCTCTGACTTGATGATTTCCTCAATAACGTCCTCCAGGGTGACAATACCCAGAACCTCGTAGAAAGGGTCTCCCTCACCCTCATTGTTCACCCTCTGAACTATGGCCAGGTGGGATTTTCCTAGCAAAACATACATGCACACACACGGACACACAAAACACACGTACACAAACACAGGTTATAAAGTTAGGGTCGTATAGTGATAAACAGTGTGAGATATAGGTCAGGCAGTGAGCATGGGGGGTAAGAGGGAGCAAACAGGCTGGGACACACATGGCTGTTTTCACTTATTTAGAATCAATTCCACACGTATCACAGATAAATACTATATAAATGATATTTCATGCTGTGAAACATGAAAAATAACTCAACAAAGAGGATAATATTACTGTAGTATGTATTACAGCAGTGACACAGTCCCAATCTCATACAGAGCAGGTGACACACAGTAATCTGAAGGAGTGACTGTTTTCTGTATCAATTAGATGACCAGGGATGCAGGACATGGTAGTTCAAGTGTTTAAGTGTTAAGAGAGTCAGACAACCAGAGAGACAGACAGTCAAACAATCCTAAATTTCATCATTTCAACCCCCTTAGCCCTCCCTCCCTCCACATCTGTGTTCCCAGGACCCTCCTGTGCGCTGTACCATCTGAAAAAAACAAACTGCCGTGTATGCAGAGAATACTGTCAGGCAAAACGCTAAACAAATTCTTTGCCTTTTCTCAGCTTGTGATCATTTAAAAGGAATTTTCCAGAGGCCCAGGCTAATATTAGCCCCTGCAAAATGAAGTTTCCATTCCGCCCCGGCGATATTCTCACCAAGCAAAGGAACAGACCGGGCGAAGCCTCCGCTGTGTGATCAGATTGTCTCGGAATGGGTCGTTTGCATGCAGATACACCTGGGTGTAAATAATGGAGGACGTCAGTGTGTTTGTGTGTGCGTGTGCATGCACATGTGTGAGAGTGCTCGAGCGCACGGGCGCACGATCGTGTGTGTGTGTTTATTTTAGGAGAACACAGGTACATCACTGACTCAGTGCTCAGATGCAATTTCAGCTAATGCGAGCCGCTTTGGTGCAGGCGAGCACAGACCGCGCTGATCACCAAGAGTGTTTTATTGCACTGCAGCTCACTGCTTCCTCACAATGCCATGACAACACACGGATGTGCAGTGTGCAGAACCTGAGAGTCTGAACATGAGACGGTTGCGGGTATTAGATGCAGAATTGATGCTTTGAAGAAAAACACTCATGTTAATAGGTTGGTAGAGTAAGATCCCTTAAGAGAGGTATTAATAATGTAAATATCAGAAATCCACTGATATGAGGAGGCTTTTTAGCAAAAAAAAAAAAAAAAAAGCAACAAAAAAACAAAAAGCAAGCAAAAGTCTTGTTTTCTAGGTGTCAAAGAAGAGGAATCATCCTATTTCCATCAAGATGTCAATGACATCTTAAGCATGTTTCTTTATCACTGAGGGTTGGGTTTAACTAGGACAAACATGGATGGAGCCTCGGTGGGTTAAAGTAATCAGGCCTCAGAAGTCCTTGAGCAAGCAATTACTCTAAACTGCTCAGGGAGGGAATCGCAAATGGAATGGCCAGCACAGCACAGCACAGCCCAGTGAAACAGATCAATGCCTGCTCCCCTCACTTTAACAGCATCCACTCCGCTCACGTAAAGATTTATAAACGAAGCTTATGAATTTAGGTTTCTAGGCAAAGAATGTCAACCTTAATGTCACTTTAAGCTTGAAAATGTGAACCATGTGGAACTGCTGTAGAAAATATGGCAGTCAGGTGGGATAATTTAATCTGTTTTCAGCACAATTCAACTAGATTTTTCTTGTATCAAGTGACATTAAAGTTTGCCTCATTTGCTTTTTGTTAAGTGACAAAAGACCCAAACACTTTTTTTTTAGTTTATGATCTGACGTACTTGTCTATAAGACTTTCCAAAGAACAAGAACTTTGTAGTAAGTGTTACATTTCTTGTAAGACATTTTCTGAGAAGCAAGAATTGACAAACTTAAAGTCTCACTGTGCAGAGTTTGACATTGGAAACCTTTTTTCAGATTAATTTGCTGAAGGAAGAAAGTTGTATCCATGATCATGATTTGTGATCACAACTGATTTAGAGCCAATCCTGGTCCAATATGCAACTTACACAAATATGATGTGGAAACTTCAAACCTCCAATGCACACACTCTGAGAATGGACTTCTCAGTGAAAAAGGAGACGTCTTGTGTCCAGAAGTTAAACTTTTTAAATGAGAAATGTTTTCATATTCATAGATTCTGGATTTATTAATGACGAGGAAGGAGAGGATCTAATTTTAAGTTGGTTTTTTTTAAAAGAAAGAGTATTTTTATGTCTTAAAATATCTCTGGAGAGGATCTTTACTAAGGTCCACTTACTTTTTTTTCCAGAGCTCAACCATTTCAGTACTAACTGCACTATTTACCAGTTATGAACCTCCCCCCACATATACAACCACCTATTATCACATGACCAAAGTCTCAAACCTACCATAGGTCTCGTGATGACAATTGAGCAAACTCCATCCGCTGAAGAAGGCCGTGAGATGTGGTTAAAAGCTCTGGAAAATTACGTCCCAGATAAATACAAAATTATACACTTTTTTACACTCCCTGCAGAAAGGATAAAATAACTGAACACTAAACATAGCGTCGACTCAACACCTGTCTGACACAGTCTCAATGAAAGCTCAGCACTGTAATGATTCATGTAAGTATTTATTGCAGGGCTGCTGCATCGGATTGCAGTATATTGTATAGGTGTTCCTATTATTCTGTCCACCCCGTGTATATGGGAATGACAGGTTGGGTTTTATGAGATGAAGAGGGACAAGCAATCGGAGTGTGTGTCCTTGTGTGTACCTTCCTGTCACACAATGATGCCTGATCTTTGACCTTCGTGTAAGCCGACTGATAAGAGGTGGAGGACATCGCTGAGATCACACACAATCTGCTCTGCTCTTCAAACAGCCATGTGAACACATACTCACACTAAACTCACAAATGTAACAGCTCAAGCTGTTTGACAAATAAAACTAATCCCATCAGGATGTTTGTCCACATCAAGAACACTTTCCATCACCTTCTTTACTTGAGGTTAACTATTAGAGATGACCCGTTGTAAGAGCTTTAACTGAGGCTGCATAGGTCACAAGTTTAAAAAAAAAAAAAAGTCACACACACAAGAAAAAACTGAATGGGAAGCTATTCAGTAGACATGACAGAGAAAAGCATGTTTATGCAAGTTTAATAGTGTTTATTCTAGAGTCTGTCCCATGGGCTGCAATGTAAGGAGATAGAAATTTTACAAATTCCATGGAGCAGACAGCAAAGGGAAAATCATAATTGAAAAATCAAAGTTCCCCTTATACTATTCTGTGTATTTTCCATTGAAATCATTAGGCTTTATATTTAACTAGGGGCATGTTTTAATCAAAATATTCATCAGGGGATAGCAATGTCAGTCGGTTGGTGGACCACTTTGTGGATTCCAGATAAATGGATGGATTGCCATTAGATTTTATACAGACATTCATGGTGCCCAGAAGATGAAGACTACTGGCTTTGTTGATCCACCAACAAGTCCAGATGTATCACCTATCCTGTGAAATATATTTACATTTTCTACAAGACTGGTGCAGACATTCATGGCTGCCAGACAATTAATCCTCATTACTACCAAGAGGTTCACATTTTTGGTTTGGAGTGAAATGTTCCAACAACTATTGGATAGATTTCTGTGAGAGACATTCATGGTTACCAGAGGATTAATTCTAATGACTTCCCCTGACTTTTCCTCTAGTGCCATCATGAGGTTGGCATTTTTAGTTCGGAGCAAGATTTCTCGACAACTATTAGATGGATTGCAAGACTGAGAGCCAGTAGGCGGCATCCTCTAGGGACCATGAATGTCTGTACAACATTTCAACCCAGCCAACAGTTGCTAAGATATTTGAATTTAGACCAAAGTGGTGAACCGGCTGGCATTGCCATCCCTAGAACCCTTCTGCTAGTATGGCAAAACACATGCAGACAGACAGACAGATACATATACAATTTCCATTTTCTAATTTATTTTTCCATTTCACTTTTCCCCACAGTATATTTATTTATATAGAATATTATTTATTTTAGGATGTTTATGATGGTGGCTAATAGTAGCTGACTCCTCTGGAAACAGGAGCATAGGACCATAGCATAAATCTAAATATTATTTTTTCTAGTGAGAAGTTAACATTACTAGAGTCGGAAATTATACAGTAAAACTGCATTTTTTTGTCAAATTTACCTATGGATGAATGGATGGGTATATAGATTTACAAGGCAGGTTGATCAGCTGACCATTATGTGTACAACAACCATAATTGCAAGTGAGAATATTTTATGTAAATTAGGATCTAAAAGTTGCATGTTTACCAATCCTGTACCCATGAAAACTCCCTTTACCTTTAGTCTCCTCTGGTGTTGTTGTCTTAAGTCTATTTCCGTCTATCTCAATGTTACACACACACACACACAAACACACACACATACACATGCACACACTTGCACAGTAGCTCCACTCCAAATCGTTTTGTCTCACTGTCCCACAAGATGACTACATACTTTCCAGTTTCCCACAAAGACAAAATACCACACAAGCGACAGAAAAAAATGCAGCTTCTGTCCTCTATAAATATATTATGAGACAATGACAGCCTGTTTATTCATAGCTCCTTAGCTGCTGTTATGGCAGTGGGTTTTGTGAGGGGGGGGACTGGAGGTAGAGTAGGGAGGCTGACCCTCTGGACCTTCTGGAGCCTGGAACTTGGCAGCGGGCCTCGGGGAGAGCGTGTCCTTGTGAAGACCAGTCGTCTGGGGTCCTATAAGCCACCACTGCTGCCTGACATCTGGGGCTGTCTAGCTGGGCTGAGGCTGAATGCATGCTGGGTAGTCCAGCACACAGGCACACTGCACACATCAGGGTCAGGGGTCAACTCACTTTCAATTTCATCCATTAAGGAAGCATGTTTTCTCTGGTCAAAAGCTGAAAAGTTTTAGTCATTAAAAGGCTCTCACTTATGATTTCTAAAACAATTTTGAGAAGATGACTGAGGAAGTGCTTCATCTCATGGAGGAGACAGTCAGGGACCACAATACATTTGTTCATTTGTGTGCATTAAAACACTGGCTGTGAAATGATGAAGATACACTGCAACAAATCTACTGCATGGGGCTGTAGCCAGGAGGTCGAGGTCAAACAAATCTACCAGTCTCACAGATAATTTTGAAAAGGCCTTTCTTTTTGTTTGTTTTTTATTCATTACAAAATGTATGTCCATGAGTTTCGTAAGAGCTTTCTTGCTTAACTTAAATTTGTTGAACGTTGCATTTATTAATTTATGTATTTCTTCATTTTTCTCGGTTTAAAAATATTCATATTAAAAAGTGCCAAGTTAACAAGAGTAGTTACTACAGCCAAGCTGGCAGCTGCACTCAAAGCCCAGTGGTGCTTTGAACTGAATGCTAACATCAGCATGCTAACATGCTCATAATGACAAAGCTAACATAATGATGTTAAGCAGGTATAATGATGAACATGTTCATCATCTTAGTTTAGCGTGTTAGCATGCTACCATTTACTAATTAGCACTAAACACAAAGTACAGCTGAGGCTGATGGGACTGTCATTTGTTTTGCAGGTTTATGGTCATAAACCACAATTTTGGACAAATTCAAATGTTAAGCTGATAGACAATGTGTGTTCCAAATTTCAAGGCAATCCATCCAATAGTTGTGGAGACATATCATTAAATACTACAATTATCAACCACATGGTGGCACTACAGGAAAGGTCATAGGATCACTAATGCCATAAGGCTTCATCTTCTTGGGACTATGAATGTGGTGGACCGACCGACAACACTGCCATCTCTAAAGCTAAGCCTTTAAAAATCCCACCATGAGTAACTTTAAATTATAAATGAACAACACTACAGGTTCCCAAATTCCGAGAAAAAAACACAGAGGATATGATCTCTGTGAGGACATCCACGCTCCGAAGATACAGGTTGACTCAGATTTAATATATGGAAGACTATTGTTGCAGAAGAAATGAAGAACAGGGGATCAAAAAATACTTCAGAGTATAAAACAATATAACGACCTTTAATGACCAGTGTATCAAAGTGTCTTGTCATCACAGTAACAAATACTGTGGAAAATACTCAACTGAGGATCCACCAAACAGTAATATCTTTAATATCTTTGCCTCATTTTACCCTGATGTTTGACAAAGGTGCAAATTAAAACACTCCAACTATAGCTACACCGGGCCAAACAAAAGATCATCAATCTATCTATCCATCCATACCCCAAAGCCAAGCCTGAGAACCTCCACCCAGGCCTTCAGAGACTAAGCCGTGTGCTCTTTTCCACCATTCCCAGTGTATTTATGGAATGCAGCTTTGTCATATTTTTCCATAGCGCAATTTTCCCCTATAAATAGGCACGTAAGGCTTGGAGAGTTGGGGTGGGAGTATGAGGGGTCAGTATCTGTTGTGGACACTCATCATTGCCCCCCTCCCTATCTTGCTCTCCCCCTATTTTTCCAAATATTTGAGCACTGACAAATATAGTGGTTGATGGGTTAGGGTGATGGGAACCCGTTGGATAGTCTTTCTTCTAAATCTACCTCCAGTGAAAAAACAGAGAAGAGTTTCCAGCCATTCTGACCCATTTTTCCATTGACATGGACAACAATGTTAGCCTGATGCTGGTAACATGTTGACTATTTAGAGCCTCTTCATTTACAAACATTTAGACTGAAACTACATCTGATAAAGTAATATGATTCTGTGTCATGGCCTGTATTATCTGGAGACATAAGTGGAATGTGTATTTGTCGGTATGTTTGTGTGTACAAGTGTCTTTCTTTCTTATTTCCCCCAAGTATAATAGAAACAAGAGTCAACAGCCATCCTGTGAGGCTGTATTTAACACCAGTGTTGTTTTTAGCTAAATGCTAACTTCAGCATGCTAACATGCTTACAATGACAACGCAAACTTCCTGTTGTTAAGCAGGTATAATGTTAGCCATGCTCATTACCTTAGTTTAGCGTGATATCATGCCAGTAAGTGTTAAGACAAAGCACAGCTGAGGCTGATGGGAATGTCATTGGTTTTGTAGGTATTTGGTCAGTATGAAAAATTAAAATATTGACCATATAATGGCACTAGATGAAAAAGCAAGGGATTCAAATTCATCTTGGGGGGCGGTTCACTACTATGAACCTCACGGTAGTGCTTGGAAAAGTCAGGGAATTACTAACACCACTAGGCTTCATCCTCTAAGGAATAATGTGTTAGCACTAAACACAAAGTATAGTTGAGTCCAAAGTATTAAACAAATTAAACTTGACCTGATGATGGTGTTAGATGAAAAGTGATGAGTGAAAGTCAGAAAGTGAAAAGTCAGTAGGATTCATCCTCTGGGGACCGTGAATGTCTGCACAAATGTTCATGGAAAAAACAAATAAATGAAATGAATGATAATGAATAAGAGATCACATTTATCTTATGTATAGTTATTTAAACAGGAAGTACAACTGTGGCTCTAATGGGAGCTGTGGAAATTCGTAGGAAATCCTGTGAGTGATGTCATTCAAATAATTTGACCACACAAGGGAATCTTTGGTTCCTCCTCAGTGATTTGTAACACTACACATCTGTCAATATCACTTATGGTGTGCACGAAATAGTTGACTGTAGAGACTGCAAGTTCGAAAAGAAAAGCTCAGACTAGTAAACAGTTGTTCAAATGGAAATTTTATATGGAAATTTTAGAAAGCATTTTGTAAACACAGTGTGGGTTGAATGTCCACATGAGCAGACATAAACACATGCTTTCCTTTTTTGTTTTGTACCAGACAGGAAATTAAATCCAACCAATCAGCTTTTTTGATGTGGCATATTATGATTTGTGAAATGTTCTCTGATTTGGACGTCTGCTCTACAAGCCTGTGAAACTTACTCATAACAGCCGTCTCTGCTTAGATCTGCATAGACATTTAAGAGTCTCATTATGTTCCTTCAAGACCCATGTGAAGAACAAATCTTTGACAAGAACACTTTGGGAGTAGTTCTACATTAATTGTAGCTTAGCAGCAACATTATTCTGATAGCACTAGAGGAAAGAAATGGTGGATCTGGTCCAACACTGAGTAACACAATGTGCAGAGCTGCAAGTTACAGAAGTACTTTTCCCCATTTCTCCTTGCAGATGCTTTCATACAGGACACAAAGGGTCTCTGAATCATTTGAAGAGCATGAAAATGATGTGAATGGTATACTATATTTGAACACCTACAGGTGATTTTGGAACAATGCGAGACGGCCTTCTTCACCACCATCATTAAGACACCAAATTAGAAAATATCCTTTGGAAGAATAGCGGTAATCCCTCCAGTAGAGTTCAGAGACGTGGAGACTCTATGGAGCATCAAAGCTGTTCTGGAGGCTCGTGATTGCCGAACACTTTACTAAGACACTTTATGATGGTTTGTCTTGGAATTTGTCACTTCTCTGTAGAACAGGTATAGCTTCACAGTCCCAGTGACGCTTTGACAGAGATGGACACTGGCTTTAAGTCTTTACCGTGTGCAATCAGATCTGTGTGAAGTACAAAGGCTAAAGAATATTATTAGCCTGAAAGAGCCTGTTTGTAACTATGAACATGTATAACGTCTTTTAAAATCTTTGGTGGATTGATAGATACTACATACCTGAGACACTGCGACAACAAACCATCACCATGTTCATTTTCAGGCATTAGTAGTGTATTACTGATAATGACTGACCACCCCTACCAGCCAACACTTCATGCTACATAGTCAGTTTTCTGCAGTGCTTCATGGCACAAGGGGAGATTTCTTTATGGCACAAAAACGCCCTCTTACTGTTAAGAATATTGTTAACTGAATGAGACACAAAAAACATGTGCATGTAGTGAGATATTGAACCCAGAGAGTCACCAAAAGGCTTCACCCAACGGGCCAATGTTGCAGTCACAGAAATTATATTGCATCTTGTTTCTGTGTGCTAGAAGGAGACACCAGGCTCCTGCCTATTCGCTTGTTCTTACTTTGTTCAAAACTTTATTTTAACTCTGGGTACGATAACACCTCAATTGCAAGATAAAGCTGAGCATGTCTGACGCCAACCCGGTTTGCTGTTGGCGCTCAATCACTGTCCTTTTGCCTCACTTGTTTAGGGTCAAACAATACAGTTAGCATGATATGGACTAATCAGGGTAACACAGAGAAGTTAAGTCTGCTCACAGCTCCTAACCGACATTAAGGGGCCTTGGTCACAAGATCACTCTGCTGCTACTAGCCAGTGGTGTTTCACTACACACACACACACACATACAGTACAGCCACATACACGCACACACACGCACACTGCTGGAATGACATTGTTGTTCATTCAGAGAAGCAGCTTGCTGTCGTAGCTGGTTGCGTTTGTTGTTGAAAGGTCCCCTGGGTGGAGATTCCTTTGGGCCTCAGTCATAAGGAGAGGCATCAATGGGAAACCAGTGGGGATAAATGAATGGGCCTGTGGTCAGGTGCTGCTCTGTTATGCGAGTGTTGCAACTGCTGAATGGTGAGCACATCACACAACAATGACAAAAACTGGGAGTGTTTTAAAGTAGCAAAACTCATTTAAGTTAAAACTTGGAATATTTCGTGTGTTCTCATAAACAACTGCAACTAGTTTCACAGTTATTAAATCAAGACTTGATGAAATTACTTGTGAGTAAATACTCTACTGCTGGAAATAAATGTGATTATCACGTTTCAACACTATTCTCATATTGATTTCTACTTCCTTCATTTGGTCCAGTTTAGCAATAAAAGACTGGCTGGTTGTACATTTGACATTAGTTAAATATACAGCTGACATGGTTTATATGATTTATGACTGAAAATATGGACGTAGCCACTGTGACGTCAACCATTGGTTTCTGAAGAGTGGTTTTGAAGTGGGCGGCTCCGGCCATCGCCATCTTGGCAGCGTCTGACTCCACCTAACTCCCGGCTAATCGAAAATGGGCAAAGAGGTGGAGCAAAGGCGGGCTGAATGAAGCCTAGTTGCTAAAACAAGCCACCAAGCGACTAGAGATCTGTCAGTCAAAGCAGCCACGTCCTTAATTATACATAACTTTACAGCTTAATAAAATTTAATCAGGTGAGTTATAAAAAAATTCAACCTCCATACAGTTGTCATGAACAGGGAAATTAGCTATAGAGACCAAAACTGTTTTGTTTTTTTTTTGTACCAGGCTGTAAGCATGTTTATTTCTGCTGTAAAGTTGCTCATTTTAATGGGGGTCTATGGGGATTGACTCAATTTTGGAGCCAGCCTCAAGTGGCCATTGGAAACATTCTTTTTCAGCCCCGAGGTTGCAGCTTGGTTTAAAGCTGTGTGATCATTTGGCACAATAGCGACACCCAGATAGGAGGTCAGAATGCAGAAACTGCACTCTGGTGCACTTTCAATGAAGTGTTTACCATTTAGTGCCTGCATATCACTTTGGATGAAGTAACACACAGGAAATGGTACTAAAATTATTTTATTATTTCTTTCATTATATTAAAAAAACACTGCAAAGATGAGTCTACAGGCGTTCATCACCCTAACAAACTGTGCTTCACTTTTCTCAACTGTCAATCAGATAAAACCTGGCATCAGTGATTACACACAGGCTGAACCTTCCCTGAAACAGAACTGACTAAATCATTGGACTATAGCAAAGTAATTTCAGTGCTGATGTGTGATCATCAAAAGTAAGATATCTATATTCTCTGTCCTCACAGTGTTACTTATTATAGTTTATTCAGCAAATATTGTAAGACTTATAATCTGTTTCAGTTTGCTCGTGTTGGTGCTTGAAACATTACCTAATTAAAGTCCTGTCATTTAACAGGTATGGTAATAGCTTCCTAGTTTTTGCCAAAACACTGCAGGAACAGTCTTGGAGATTTTCTCTGCGCCCACCCACAAGATGATTCCTGGCTTTGCTACTGTTTTTTACCAGTGCACTATCCAGTACGCTATAGATCAAAATACTGAATATATTCTGGAGGGTGATAAGTTAAAGGGACACTGTATGTATAACATTTTGGGAAATATGTTTATTTGCTTCGCTACTGAGAGTGAGATGTGAAGATTGACACCACACTTACTGCATGTCTACATATAAAGTACAGAGCAGGTGTCAGGGTGTGTTTAGCCTAGCTTAGCTTAAAGACAGGAGGCACAAAGTGAAAAAAAAGCCTACAAACACCTCTAAAACTCACAGATTGGCAATTTGCATCTCGTCTGATTAACCAGTGCATAAACAGAAATGTAAAAACAGCAACTGGTGTTTTAGGGGGAGCTATGAGGGACAGTTATTTCTTGGCAAACAACAGTTGCAGTAACAAACCAAACTGAAACTTGTGCTCACAACCATAATCTGCGCCAGAGCCAGAGACGCTGTTTCTTTAAGCTAAATGCTTTGTTACATCTTTTAGAAGTGAACTACATCAGTTACATATATGACATGTTTAAAGTTAAGTTTAACTGTAACAGGGTTTAGCTTACTTGCTAATGTATTGGAAGGAGTGCAGTAAGCCATTTTTCTAACTGGTTTAAATCACTTTATGTTGTGACTGAATTACCTGCTTGGAACAATAAACTTTAGGAGTGAACGTCACAACAAAACCAACCAATAACATGTCACAAAGCACCCTCACTACTGCAACTGAACTATTGGACACACTCTTCGCTTGTGACACAGAAAGAGCAAGCTAATTAAACACCTGAAAACACACGTTTTTGGCACAGAGTTCTTGGAGCTTTAAAACTCATAATTAATACCTTAATAAAAACAATTAGCCAGGGCAAAATCCTTAAAGCTAGAATGAGCTAAGTACTCAATAAAAAAAGCTCCCGTGCTTTGTGCAATAAGCTTTGAGAATGTGGGTTGTTGGGGAAAACATTAAACCTGCAAGAACGGCCTGCATCCTACGTTGTTTTATTACATTACCCATGACATCCAAACAGACAAATAAAAGTGTTAACATCTGTAATTATTGACTTCTTATTAACATCTTATTAACACACCTATATAAACCCTCAGGATATGAATATAAATGATCATGCTTCTTTTTTCAGATCAATTTATACTGCCAGTTAAAAGCTTTTCAATACTTTACAATTAGGCAACCTTCTAATCCAATCTATGAAATGCTATTCTGGTTAAATCTCATGCTCTTCCAGTTTAAATAATGACTTAGTTAAGACATTTAATAACTGAAGCTTTGAGTCATAGTAGTGATAACATTTTTAACCAAGTATCAATCAAATAAAATGATGAATGATGCAGAAGAGCTATTAAATTTCATCTTATTGTGATTAATGTAATAATGATTATTACACAAATGTCCATTTGTTCATCATTTACACAAACTTAAGGTTGTGTAAATTAAAATTCTGCAACTGTGACTTCCAGATTGTGCCACACAATTAAAACGATGACTCAACACTGCTTCGCTCAACCGTCTCTACTGATTACTAATTGACTATTACTCATATAAAATCATCAAATCACACCTTGCTCTTCAAACTTGTTATAATTCTTATCCTCAAAGGGAAAATCCACTGAAAAATAAAGTTTATGCTGCTATCCCAAAGACACTGAACAGTGATTTAAAGTCACTGACATCTGTCTTCTTAAGAGAGAAATCAGGAAATAAACTAAACTATTGACTGATTATTAGGATTACATTTACATTAAAGGTGCTAAATTCACAATTATTCAATTCTGAATGTTTTAATTCATTCAGTGATTAAAATTACATTTAGTCTGGCTAGTTATCCTTTGAGTGTCGTCTTAAATCTGCTTGCAAGAGTGTGATTCCTGTGTTCACACTCAAAAACATCCTCTAGTGAAATCACCATCTGCAATGGTTAGAAACAGGACAGGAATAATAATTCAAGCTGGAGGATCAGCTGCGGATGGGGTACAGGCTCGGAGCCTGGATCTGGGTCTGAAGGGTCAGCTGGAGCAGTGGCAGGGGCCTACAGCCCATAGTGGGGCTCTACTAGCAGTTTCCCCCTTTGCTATTAGTGGAGAGACACCAGGGAGGAAAAAGTGCAGCTATACCAAGAGAACTGAATGACCTAAAAATGCATCTGTGCATTTAAATCAGGACCACAGAGGCAGAGATCTGGTTTCTATCCAATTTAATTCTTCATAAAACACATCTGAAAACAGTGTATTCATCGGCTTTCCCCCCCTGTTTACACTTACATAACACATGTCCGATCTGTGTCACATCTGAGAGAAGAATTTTAATTGGCTCATTTTTACCAGGTGCTGTAATACTAGCTTATATTACTAACTTGTGGGATACTTTTTTGACTTTGGTCCAATGACACTGAATCAGTGAGTGGCTCCCTATAGTTTTTGTTTCAGATGTTACATCCAAATGAGCTATATGTCAAAGTAGGACAGGGATGATCCTATGTTACCTGAAGATGCAGACATTCGAAATGAAAACAATTAAATGAAACGTGCTGTGAAAGTTCAGTTTTTTTCTTTACCTTGCATATCTTCCTTTAATTAGAGTCTATTTTAGGGTGGATGTCCCCTTTAACATTACTTTGGTAGTGTAAGTACACTGCATCTTTGAGAATAAATGCTTATGGTTGGTGCCAATTTCTCAGAAACAACAACAGTGATGAGAGAATTTTCCAAATGTGTCTAAAAATGACTTGATTGGTTTTACCTCGGACTTCTACGATCCATTAACTTCAATTTAATGATTAAATCATAAGATATCGTATAAGAGTAAGTATAAAGTCTTGAAGCTCGATCCTTTTTGTTGTTTTATTCATTATTCATGTGTCCTATGCGGCCAGCTGAAGTGAAACACTGCTACTCTCTCATTGCCGAGCTCTGCTGAAGTCTCAGAAAAGTAGGCTCCATCAGCTGATTGTAAAAAGCGCTGGTGTCTTTCGGGCCTGTGAAGGGCCCGTCTTGGGCTTTTCCTCTTGCCAGTAAATGGAGAGACGGACAGTGTGCCCGGTGTTATCAATGAAGCCAGCCTCTTGGCTCTCCAAAAAGTGCAACTTGGAAGGCGTCCATGGCAGGGCATTAGGCCTGGAGGTTTGTGTCGTTTGTAATTTATAACACTGAGGGAAATGGGCAAGAGGACAATATGGAGAGAAGAGGGAGAGAGGGAATGTGGAAGGAGGGGGATGGGACTTGCTGCACAAGCAAGTGGCTCTGCTTCCCTGAGTGTGCTGCACAGAGCCTGGTTACTAGGCTGACCAAGCTGGAGGGCTTTCTCTCTCTCTCTCTCTCCAAGGCACAGCCTGAATGGGCCTTATTTTTCTTTTTGCTCGAATCAAAGTTAGACGCTGACTAGATAAAGATATAGTTGTCTATACATATACATAAGTGCAAATGCAGAGACAACTAGCTGAATGGAGAAAGCAGTGCTTGGTTTAAAAACCTGGCACGTCGACAGCTCTATAGTGTCCAAGAAACAATGTGTTTGATAGCAGCTAAAAGCAGCTTTAGTGAACATCAGAGACTCAAAAGACTTGATACCGGAGATGCCAGTTAATTAACATGTATGGCTTTCATAAAGAGACGTTTTCACCATGCTACGACACTGCACCTCTGGAGCTCAATAACAGCCGGTGTGACAGACTGTTACTGTGAAGGAAATGAGCCTGATTTTCACAGCAAGTCTGGTATTTAGAGGGAGCTTCACAATTCTAATAAGACATAATGATCATTGCAATACAGTGATCATCATCATCATTCTTCTCCTCCTCCTAATCATCTTACAGCAGCACTAATAGCAGCAATTTCCCTTCATTTCATAAGAATGACATAATGCACAACACCCAAATGACCGTGATAATATCTTAATGACATAACTACAGTCAAAACAAACATGTTTATGACGTTTTCCCCCTCAAAGAGAAGGAAAAAAAGAATATGGCTTTTTACTTAGGGCTAAAATCTAAATCAACCATTGCAGCATTTCTTTTAGAGAAATGAAATCTGCCGTTAAATGCAAAATAAGCATCGCCGAGTTGTCGTGTCGCGATGACATTACAGATTACGTTCAGGGTTTTGTGGTTTCACGCTTTGAGAGAGTTTGATTGAATGATCTTGAATTGACTTTCATCGTATTCCCTATAGATGCACTGTGCCATTAAATTCATAATTATTGCCTAGTACCATTAAATCAATGCTGGGAACATCAACAAGCAACAAGAACACAACACCGCAATAGTAATGAGTAATGTCATCAATATGCACATCTGAGAGATGTTTGCTCATTGTGTGCATGTTATAAAATAGCACAAGTTTTTTTAAAGTTTGATTAAAAATGGTGTGCTCAAGTTCAAAGACATAAAACTGTTTTAATTCCCACTCAATGTACTCATAATTTAAATTCAGGCCTATTTGTAACCGAGCAAGTCATTTTTTTTTACAAATGAAACGCCAACCTGTTCCATTACCAGCACATATTTCTCGGCCCTCGTCTGCATTATCACTTTTCAGCTGTTATGATAATAGTGCTTCGCTCATGTCTATTATGCGGTGTAAATAATTTATTAAAATGGAAAAAAAAAACACAGGTCCAGTGTGGTCTCTGTTTTGGGAAACGGCTTATTAAAAGGAACGTGGGGGTGGTTGCATTCTAGATTGCGTAATAACAAATTTTCCTCAGTAGTGCATGGCTACAGATCCTAGGCAACATGTGCTGGAAGCAGACTCAACTCCTTAACTACATCCACAACACAAAAGCCATTCTTCAGGAACAGTCGTCATCAGAGACTAACAGAAATGAAATGGGTCACTAACGAGTGTGAAAAGATGTGATCTGACATGTACAACTGTGCAGAAAGATGAAGAAACCCTCAGTGTAGTGTTTGAAATCTGTGTAATATAGATATTTTTGATAACTTGAGACAATATATTTTCTTTAACTGAACAAATAAATCTTGTTATGAGGCTGTGTGAAATGATACCACTGAAATGTTCGTGCAAGGGTTTAGATTAAAACAGACTTCAGTAAAAATGTGCCTCAGAAATTCATCCTACTCACTTCTTTGGCACAATGTGGGACTTATTATTAAGTGACTCTGTCTTAGAAAACATTCATAAAAGCCATTTGTCCCTTGACTACAAGTCGTCTTTTGATACATCCCAGTTACATACACATAAATCTGACATTCAGAGGCAAGGGGGTCAGATCAAGGAGGTTTAGATCAAGTCTTCCACAAAAGAAATTCACACCATTTGCTCTTCAAAGTGAGGTTTCATAACGTCATCTGGGGACTTTCAGAGGCTAGCATGTTCTATTTTCTATTGCACCTACTGTTAGGTGCACACAGGTTTGCCAAGTGGGGCGAATTTGGAGGCTAAAGCATTTTCCAACTAATGCCAAATATAGTAACACTGATGCAGCTGTTTGTATGGTGAACAACAAAAGCAGGAGTTGTAGCGCAGCACCGCGTAAAGGCAGAGCCTACCTGACTACAGACTCAGCTACATACAAAGCAAAAAAAAAACCAAAAAAAAAAACGTTTCACCTTCTCACCGTCACACAACACTGGATGGCAAATCAAGACGCACAGCGGACCACACTGGTGTTTCACTGTAAGATACGTAGTATGAGGTGCCAGGAAAAAAACACATGTAAAGACAAGTCATAATGCCAGATCAGACAGGCTTTGGGAATGCACGGTGCCTAGATTCACACTCCTCAACTGTTGTACTAATCGGGTCTTAAAAGCCTACTCCATGTTGTACCAGAATCTGAAGAATGTAGGCCAATTTCAAAAGCCAGTCTTCTAAACCAACAAACTTGGTCAAGGAAGTCCAAAAGTTCAATATCTAAATCATCCAATACTTAAAATGACCAAAGCCATTCATGCTTTTACGATGGCCTTGGAAGGATGTTACATTGCAATGATTACTGATATTTCTGATTTATTACAATACTGCATCACATGTAAAAATTCCATAATACACATATTGTACACTTGTGCTATGGTGACTATGGCAACGTTAATTGCGCATCACAAGAAATCATATATTCCTATAATATTGATGGATATCAGGTGTTACACCATTAACTACAAACAGTGTACATGTGCATTGGGGCTGCAAATAGCAATTATTTTCATTATTAATTCATCAGCCGATAATTTTCTTGATCAATGGTTTAACATCTTCAAAATGCTTCTTTTGTCCGACGAACACTCCATAACCAAAGACGTTCAATGTACGATCACACAAGACGAAGGAAAGCTGCAAATACTCACGATTCAAAAGCTGGAACTTGGCTGGAAAATTTGACTGTTTTTCTTGAAAAATGTCTTAGACGGCAGATTATCAAACGGTTGCTGATTAGTTTTCTGTAAATTGACTGATTGATTAATCAACTAATTGTTTCAGCTCTAATATACTTTATATTACAGCTGAGGATATTAAAACAATATTATAGAGTGGATCACTATATCAAATCTATTACAGGATAATTATAGTATAGATAAGTCACCTTGGTTACCTTGGTTAAGCATTCAAGGACACTCACTGATATCCTGAGCTATGTTTTCATAAAAATCTAATCCAGAAGCCAAACAATGAGTGTTTTGACTAGATAATGTCAGTTTGGTTGGTTGTTTTTCAATTAAAAGTTTGGCAAATATATCTGAAATCATGGAAATGTTAGAACTTCTTTAAAGCTGCGCTAATCATATCAATATATGTGTAATATGTGAGAGCCGCTGGTAGTGATAAACCCACAGAAAATGATCACCCAGCTTCGCATCTCTACTGTGTAGGGTGTTTTAGCATCACTATCATATTTATTTTGTTTTTTAGGCCCACAAACTCTGCTTTCATCAACCTTGTTTCCAGCAGCAGCTGTTTCGAGTGAAAATGCTCTGATAAACTCACTGCACACAACCTGCCCATTGACTGTATTTAAATGTCTCCACTTCCTGCTGCTATGCAAAAGTGAAGCCAAAATATTTCCTTTCTGGGAGTTGCCATCTTGCCTGCGTGACGTCATTTGGAGCCAGAGTCTGTGCAATAGAGTCGATGGAGGTTTGAAGCTGTCAGTCATGACATCACACCCCCTCTTTATATCATCAAATAATTAATTAAAAAACAAACTTATCAGAAAAATGAGTGCCATCATTGGGAAAACTTTCCTTGACATTTACTTTGGTTTTTTAGTTTGGCTCATGTCCCATCATCTGCTAACATGGAGGGGGCGGGACTTATGGTATACTGCAATCAGCCACCAGGGGGCGATCCAGATATTTTAACTTTGCTTTTGGGGGGTCTGTCATGACGTCCATCTTTATATAGAGTCAAAACTTTGAAATTTGAAAGACAGGTGAATATTGGACTTGCATTTGACAGGTGGTCAGAAAAACAACTTCAAACATATCTGCTAGATGTGTAAATAGGAACTTACTTGCTAATATTTTTCCCATAACAACTTTATAAGGTGATAATAATTCAATGTTGTGTTTTGAGCTTATTCAACCGTTCCAAAAAAATCAATCAATTTAGTTTTAAACTCACCAAAAGATTTTTTTTGTCCCTGATTGCAAATGCGTGACCGTCTCATGATGGTGACAAAAAGTAAAGGCAATGAAATTGTTACTGTGATGATTCACCTACAATATTTCCAGACAGCTTGAAGTCTCAGTAAAACATATGCTTTGGAAAGATTGCTGACAGTGATGTAAATTATTCATGTTTTGAAGTAAATGGGCTAGAAGATGCACAGCAGCTGGTCCTTTAACTGAGCTTCAGGAGAAAAAAAATGTTGCCACACAACAAGTTGCTACAACAGCAGTTTTCTGCTCATTTTCTGAAGTTCTGCCAAGAGGGTTGTTTTTAAGTGAATATGAAAACATGTACTAGAATTAATGTTACAAAGATGCTAATTATAGAGAAGACAATGCTCAACAAAAGTATAGAACATTTGTTTTTCATTAACTATGTAGTGTGGCGAAATACTGGTCACATTGGTCATAATGAGAAAGAAACACAATTAATGTGATTTTAAAAAAACACACTATCTATATAAATGTAAAATATTGTGCTTTTTAAATTAACAGCATGTGTTAATGTGTTAACACGCTCTATTTTTAGCGACTTTTGTATCAAAATTACATTTCCCACTATAAAGAAAATGTACCACTAACGCTGCCTGCTGCAACACACAGTATAGTGAAACGCAGACAACCTTTGATTCAAGGTAATTAGTTCTGATAAAGTGAGCAGCTGGCAGGAGAAGTCCTGCTGAGTTCAAAGGGGTGTCCCTCATCAGGAAACATTAAGTGTTCTTACCAAACATGATGCCATTTAATCCCAACACTTTGTGCAGCGTTAGCACCAAGGGTTACCAGGCAAACACTCCCGACTCGCTTTCTAGACATCTGCTATGATACGCTTCACACAAACACCCCGAAAGAATAAAAGCATTTGAAGCAAACCATAAAACTGCTGTCAGTATTTTAACATGGTCAACAGGGGAGAAAAAAAAAAAAAAAGAGTTTCACTTTTAGACAAAGTACTGAGCAGAGAGAGCGTGAAGGCTGTTGAATCTGAATTAAGCATAGATTGGCCTATATTGCAGCAATCGGGGAACTAGTTCAAGACGTGCCAGACCTCATGTAGGCTCTTTTTCACTGGGGATCTCACTCTATAACAGTGAAGCATATATAGCCTGGGCTGTGAAACACAAGCTGAATGTAAGACAACATGAAAGACTGAAATTTTGGTTTCGGATATTCAACCGTTTTTTTCTCATAAAGGAGTACACCAGTGAAGGAGCACAAACACAGCACAACTAAAACTGGGAGCTTTAAGCGAGTGTTCTGGGCAATTGCCATAAGGGCACAATAGATCGTAGACGTGTCATAACACTGTGAATATTAAACAGTATTTATAGCACTGATAAGCAGAGTAAGAAAATCAATGTACACCAAGTTTACATGTTAGAGATAAGAACTGAGTGTTAGTGTCAGTGTGTCCGAAGCTCCGATGCAGGGAGATCGTGTGGGAAAGGTTGTCCTTGCCAGTCCTCTTCTGGTGTGCCACATTCAAGTTAAACAAGTGGCTTGCCCTCCCCAGGGGCAGAAAGCACAGTGTGGTGGAGAAGAATAACCTGTGTATAACCTGATTTCAGCTCCACAAACATCCATACCGAAGGATCCCTTCCTCCTCTCTCCCCCAATGCTGGTAACACCGCATGTGAGTGACTAAGTGCCTGACTTTCACTTTCAGGAATATCACACATAACTTGAAGTCAGAGGGGCAGCTAAATTCCTGTTTCTGACTCAGCTACATGGTCGGGTCCCAAATGACACACACTGACCCACTCATTAACCGGTAAACCTGCAGCTTGACAAGCAGCCTCTGGATGACAGTAATTGTTGCAATCGCAGACCAAAAGCAATTAATGAAGGGGTCAGAAATTTCCAGAAAGGTGTCTCTCTCAATTTAAAAGCTCCCGAATGAATCTGACTGTAACCCCTGACCTAGGGCCTGGGTTGAGCCGGGTAAAACAGACGCATGAGCACACTGTCGGGATCAAGATCTGTACTAATAACTTTATTATTTTTTTGTTATTCATGTTATCTTTTCTTTTACAGTAGCTCTAGATTGTTAAACCAAAAGTAAGCCTCAATAAATGGAAGAAAGAGTATTACAGAGAGTTATGTAATGTCGTTAAGTTCAGAATATAAGCATAGAAGCATCTCCTACAAACTCACAACTGTCCCGAAAGTTCAGATCCAACGCAAAGCAACACCTTTAAGCAGCCCGGCTGCTCCGTCACAATCTCTAATATGAGCGTGTTGTGGGTTTTTTGTAGCAGACTTCAGACGACTATGCAGCTCCACAAGCGGCATCAAATTAATTAACAATGACTTATAATACAAAGCACTTTGAACTGAGTGTGCGCTGAGAACAGAGCCAGATTGACGGGAAACTTTGACCCCGCAGCCCTCCCTACAACAGTTGCTTATGACTTCCATGAGAGGCTGAAGGCGAATTCCCTCTGGCGCAGGGCCAGCCGCAGACACGCTCTGCTTCAGCCACTACACACGTCAGAACTGGACCTATATGATGAAGTGCACCGGTAACATGATGTGAGCGTGTTGTTTAGTGGAAGGTAAGTCACAAAATACCAATAACTTGAGTAAACAGATACACCTGAGCCCACATTAGACATTTTGAAAATTTGAGATGTCAGTTGATTTTAACTTGGAGCCCGTGTTACAGTCTCTGTAGATTTTAAATGAACCATGTGTCAGATAAAATTGATATGGAAAAAAATAAAGGAGTGAAGTAAAAAGTAAAAAATCTGATATCATTATAGAACATTATTATTGAACAATAAACTGTATAGGCCTATCTGCTAACACGTGCAAAATAACACTCATTGTTAACAATTTCAAACACAAAACAAGCCACAAAGACATTGAAGGAAAAATTCACCGCTGTGAAAATGATGATTTCTTAAAACTACGTCACCTATGAAGTAGAAATGTGCAAATATTTTTGAAATTAGTGCCCTATGACTAGAAAAAACTTAGAAAAAGGCTGTAGATTCCCCATATCGCTCTTAAGGGGGAATCCTACAACAACCAGAATGCATTGTGCACATCTCCTCCAATGAGCTTCCAGTGAGCAACTCATGCTATGTTTACGACAAATTGAGAAGCGTTATATATCTTTATTGAGGTTTATTTACTTCCAGACTCTGTTGCATCTGATACGGATATTCTAAAGTATTAGTAGTAGTATGATATTTTAGTGTCTGCTTTGCTCTATTGCTGGCGTAACGTGGTAGACGAGTGTTTTTGGAGACTCACATTTTACCATCGTTGAAGGCATCACTACTAAAAGTGAGGAAACAGTGTGTATTCCACTAGATGACGCGTATTGCGTCACTTTTGCCAGCAAATGAGCATGGAGCTCTGGGTGCAGGCAACGTGGAGGGAAGTTAAACATTGTTCATTTGAATATATTCTGCCCATATTGTGATGATACTGTTACACTGACTTCATCCTGAAGACTCGACTTAAGTAAATATCAAAAGCAGGTACGTGGTTAGCAAGTGTTTTGGGTGCAGAAGAGGAGATGTGACTCTATGCATCAGGGACACATGCACTCCAAACCATAACTAGAACAGGTCTTGGTGTTTTGTGGTTTAAACAAATGGTAAAGATGCAGTAGACTGTGACTGGTCACTGATCCTGCATCAGCTAATCAATTTTAGCTTCTAAAATCACAGATCTTACCTTATCTTGGAATGAATATTCATTGCAAGTTTCTGCGAAAGCTGTTGTCTTTGTGTGACTGCACTGAAGATAATTTTGCATTCTGTGGCTTCTGATTTTTAGTTGTTGGATGTCTATTGACCTCTATTTTTGATTTTCACCAAATTTTCATGCAATTTTTACTTTAGTGCTTTACACTTAAACTCACAGGTACACACATATTCATCAAACAGTTGTAATACTTGAGAAAGAACATCTCAACCATCAGATGTTCATAGTCAGCTTTAACACAATAGACTGGTGTGATAACAACTGAGATGAGAGATACCGCAGGGTCATAATCTGTAATAATGTTACTGTAATACTGTAGCACAACATGGGATAGTGCCACACTGCAACAAATCATCAGTTGTACTTGCTTTGCTCAGGAAACAAGCTCAAGGGAATTAAAGTATGTTTTCTGCTGCTAGTGCATGTCTGTAAATAGTCAGCTTTGATGAAAACAAACAAACCCCCCCCCCCCCCAACTAGTATATTATGTAATGCTAATTTGGCATGGAGAGCTACACCTAATTTCGGGTAATGGAGCTCGGAGCTCAATGATTTGTTCTGTTTTTCTTTCCCAATTAATCCTCTTAAAGCAAAGTGAATATTCTAATGAGCACACAATGCATCAATCAGGGTCCCCCCCCACCCCCCCACATTTGAAATATTTGTAAATCAGTTGCTGACCAGGTGTGCCCGTGTATCACTGGGTCACTCCTATAGCTGCGGATTTGGGGATAAATAAAGTACAGACTTACCAAATCTTCAAACACTGCCAGGAATAACTTAGTCAGAGGCCACAACAGAGAGGTGGGTGGCTATGCAAAACATCAGGTAAACTGTGGGTGAGGTAAACATCTTTCTCAAACGTCATGCGCATACACACACACACACACACACACATACACAACACATGGGGGGCTCGAGGGTGTTAGAGGCTGTTATTCATTATCCACACGACTGCATTCCAGGGCTGGACAAAAGGAGTTATCGCCACCATCACTCAGAGGCAAGCACAAGAGAGGTAGAGAGGGATTTAAGCAGGTTCTCAAACAAGATGCCCCCACCTGATAACCTTAGCACTGCTGTTGCACCATTCCCACATGTCCTAATGCATTCACAAATCAGAGAGAGAGAGGGGGGGGGGGGGGGGGGGGGGGTGAAGGGAGGGAGGGAGGGGAAAGAGTAAGAAAGGTTGAGAGGAGGAAAGCAAGACAGAGAGCAGGAGGAGAGAGAGAGAGAGAGAGAGAGAGAGAGAGAGACCGTGTGAACATTAACACTGAATGGAAGCGATGGAGAAAGATAACGAAGCCGCCGCCTCCTCCTCCCCTTTACAGGAAGTAACCAGTGAGGCTGTGGCAAGTGCACCTCACTAGTGATGTGGCTGCTCTGTGAGGCGGGCCAGATAAGAAGTGCCAAAACAACCCCATCCTCCTCCTCCTCCTCCTCCTCCTCCTTCAGTACCTGGAATTTCTTGTGAAATCTTGATGAAGACAAGAATTGTCTTCCTGCATTTATTCCTGAAAATCAGGTTCTAAACATTTTGAAATTCACCCCAAAAAACTTGACCTTTCAGGGGGTCAGAGCAGCACAGCCAATTCAGTGCAGTAATGAAGGGACAAGCTGTGACTCCCACCATCTGAAATGTACTATTACACAGCTCACCTGTGTCCTCCCTCCCTCATCCAATAGGAGGAGGGAGGGAGGACAGGTGAAGGGTCAACCTGCTTGTGCAATGGTCACTAAAGGGTCAAGAGAGATTTAAACTTAAAATGAAGAAGCTATCTAACACCTTTATCTATAGTGTGCTTTTTCATTTCAGAATAGCAGATAAAGTCATGTCTAGGTGTCGAGGGTTGGTGTGAGTGTACTGGTGAACTGCAAGACAAAAACTTTTCACACGTATAGTTAATATATGAGAAATGATCAGAAGTCTGTCTGACTGTCTCACCTTTTTTAAACTCCTCCAGCATTGCGTCCAGCTTGGTGTCATTGAACACAAAATGCAACGGGTGGCTGTAAAACTTTGTGATAGTTTTAAGCGGGGTGCAATCATCCGGGTCCACAAACGCCAGGTCCTTGACGAAGAGCTGATCCACTATGTTGGACCTCTCGCCCTCGAAGACCGGGATGCGCGTGTAGCCGCTCTTCATGATCTCAGACATGGTGTTGAAGTCGAGGGTGGCATCCCCGGGGATCATGAAGCAATCTCTGAGCGGCGTCATCACGTCCTCCACGGTCTTAGTCCTGAGCTCCAGCGCGCCCTGGATGATGTTCAGCTCCTCCTTCACCAGGTCGTTGTAGGGGTCCGTGACGCGCAGCATCTCCAGAAGCTTCTCCCGGTTGTACACGGTTCCTATCTCCTGTCCGAGCAGGTAGTCCAGCAGCTTGCTCACCGGGTAGGAAGCAGGAAAGGTGAGCAGCATGAAGAACTTGGTGAGGAATATGGTGTTGGCGCCGACTGCGAGGCCGTGTCTGGAGCAGATGGCCTGGGGCACGATTTCCCCAAAAATCACTATTCCAATGGTGGACATGACCACCGCAATCAACCCCGACCCGGCTATATCATCCAGCAGGATGGTCAGCGTGGTGTTCACCAGCACGTTCCCGAGCAGAAGCGAGCACAGTAAGTAATTCCCTTGGCTCCGGACCGGCTCTATTTTTTTGGCGTAATTCTTCTCCCTTTCCGTGCCGCAGTTCTGGACTATCTGGAGCTCCATGGGGTCCAGAGCCATGAGCCCCAGGTTCAACCCACTGAACATACCCGACAGGCACAGCAGCATGGAGATGAAGATGACCTGGAGCCAGAAAGGCAGCAGAAACTTCTTCTCCTCCACCACTATCACGTTGGTGTCATCCCCGTCGTGGTAGATCCAGGTGTTCTCCGTCCACGGGTCGTGCATCCCGGCCACGGCCGGTGTGGAGGTGGCGATGCAGAGGTAATACGCTTTACTCCTCTCCGTCTTTCGCAGAGGTTTGACCTCGATTTCAACTATTCCGGACGTCTTTCGATTCAGGATGATGTTGGGCAATATAATTATATCCGAAGTCCTAATACCGCAGGGATGCAAGCCGGACGAGTCCTCTTGGCTCTGGTTATCCCCCGAGGAGCTGTCAAGGCTCCCTACCGCCCGGCTCCGCTCATGTTCCGTAAAAGCAATTTTGGACCAGGTCTCGTTGTTGATGTTCTGCCCGTACACCCTTAATTTCACCCGGGAGCGCTCGCTCACCCGCAGGTAGCCCCTATCCATGAAGGAAATGTCGTCCGTGTCCTCCAGCCGGAGCCCAATGATGACGGTCTCCTCGGACCCGTCCTTGCCACTTGTCGGGGTGACACAACAGCCGGTGACAGTTAAGAAAATCATCGCCAAAGCTCGGACCCGGTTAAGTGACGCCATTTTTGCAGCGGTGGGTGCTTGGGATAACGGCTCTGCCATATTGATAACCATTGGCAACCAACCTCCTGAATGAAAAGGGCTTTTAAAAATCAGAGCCAGTCGGAGTCCGCCTTCATCTCCGCCGAGGGTTGCCGTGACTCGTGCATCGGGACCTGCTCGTTCCCACTACGTGTCCGACACTGATGACTCGCGAGCGCAGGCTTATGGGCCAACTCGTGCCTCCCCTGATGTCCCCGAGACAGGCGACGGCGGCGACCAATCAGAAGGCCCCGTTGACCAGGGGGCGGGGCGTCCGCAGCCTCCTTGGCGAATCAAATTCCAAAACAAGTGCACAAGTGCACCTCATGTTAAGAGACAGACAGAACTCTACTCGTGACTTTTTTTTAAACATATATCCAACTGCAGGAGATAATAACCACTGTACATGATGAAAATGTGCTTGTTAGGATGTAACATATCCATAGGAATGGACACAGTAACGTGAATACCTGCACAATATGATGCAATGCAATTAGGGCTGCAACTAGATTACTGTCATTATTGATAAATGCATCGATTCTTTTTCAATTAATCGTTAAAATGTCAGAAACAAATTACAAAAAAAGCTCAAAGCTCTAGGCAACGCCCTAATATTATACATACTGTCCAATAGCCCAAACGCCAAATATGTTGAATTTAGATGTGATAAATCAGAGAAAAGTAGCAATTTCTCACATTTGAGAAGCTGGAACCACATAATGTTTGGCACCTTAAGTTGATAGATTGCTTAACAATTCATAAAATGTTGCTAATCAATTTTGACAATCAGATAATTGATTGTTGAAGCTGTAACTAAAATAAATCTCATCATATAATGTTAAATTTACCTTGAGACTGTCAGAGGTGTTGATTCAACTACATCATTTTCTGCCTTTATGTTCTTTACTTTTTGTATCTTGTATTTATATTTTTTTGCATTACAATTCATATTGGATCATGCAGATGTACCTGTATCCCCTAGCAATAACTCAAAACTATATACTCTATAGTGTACAGTTAAAAAATGGGTGGGGTGGACTTAACTAAACCTTTTTTGTTTTGTGGAGTTTTCTGACATCATGTAACTCCAAATATAGCTCCACTCATCTTCAACCAGATCAGAGATCTGTTTGGGTGTACAAGGTCTTAAAAAGCACAGAACCCCTGATATACAGTATGATCAACAATATTTATTGTCCTGTAACAGAAATTAACACCATAATTAATAATGCTAATATTAATTAGAACACATTATGTAAAAACCTATCAATAAACTACCTAAATAAGTGTTAAATTAGAGGTATTACAACAGAGGTAGTGTCATTTCTTAGGCAAAGATGGCACAGTCATGATGAAGGTGTGAAAAAAACAGGTATGAAATTCAGATATCTACTATTGTAGAAATGTAAATGCAAATGAAAAAAAGCATTATAAAATGAAGGCACCACATTATTTTACAGTTTCTAATACTGCTCAAGATTGTTTTTAAAATTATGAATTTTGGGTATTTGGTTTTTGCCTTGATACAAAGCTGTCATTCTGTTTATGAAACATAATTATGACAATAAATTATATGCTTATCTTATTAAGGTAAGGAATAATTTCCACTGTTAAAATCTTAGGTCATTTTAACTACTGTTATGATAATGTTATGATGCTCTCTGCTCTCTTCCCACCATCACTTGCAGCAGGCAACAGACTGTGTGCTGCAGCATCCCCCTGTGGCTGAACCTGGACTTTCTTTATCCAGCTGCAAGACCAGCTCGAAAGGATCCACGCTGCCTGCCTGTATGAACAGTTAAACAAAGTAGAAGTCATTGGGAGTTTACTGTTTCATATTATATAATTCCACTGTTTCATCAAAGAAATGATCAGGAATGGGGAAAAAAAAAGATTAATGTGGGATTCATAGATTAAAAACAGATATGTTCTTTCTCTTTTTCTTATTTTCTGGCAGTAAAAACCAATGATTATTCTGAAAATTCTGTAGAGAAGAAGCTGATATCAATTGAGTTCATCAGTGTACGTTTATTCCTGATGTATGGCTCAGAATCTCTTTTATCAGACACTGGTTGTTCATTAAATCAGGATTTTACAGTAGCTGTGCTTTCAAGAACAAGACCAAAGGCTTTTTATTACCATTATCACCCACTAGCTGTGTTGATTAGAGAAAAAGTACCTCGACCTGATTTCACTTCAGAGGGGCAGTCCAAAGGTTGAACCATTGGACAGACCACTCAGATTACTCATGTACTCCACAAATCTAAATGGAAATCCCTCAACAACTAAATGAAAAGTGTCATCGGTGATTTAAGTGTTAGGGTACTCATTGAAAAATGTATAGTGGTGTTTGTAGATGTGTGTGTGCACAGATTGACCATGAGAGCTGATAAGATGGCATTCCTTTAGCTGAGAAGAGAACATTCCTTCCTGTTCAAGGTTCCCCAGCATGACTCCACAGTCTGGTTATGACTCCAAGACAGCTGCTTGACCTTGTGCTTGCGAATGTGTGCATGTGTATGTTTGAGTGGGTATGTGGGTGTGTGCGTGAGAATGTGCGGCATGCTTTCTAGTACACACATGCGTGTGTGATTATGTGCACAGTTAAGACAGTGGGGCTCTCTGGGTGTGTCACATATTTCAAATGGACAACACAAACATACTGACCTCTAGTGCTCAAAGAGAAATCAGACAGAAACATTTTGACATCCTTGAATTTAGATGGAGATTGAGAGGATGGCTGTGACACTGACCTTAGGTTTGACTCCACAGGGCCCACAGGGGCCTCCCGGTGGCTGGAAAGTGAAGTCTTCTGCGAATCTGGAATGGGTCAGGATGCTGGCCACCTCTCCATCCACCTCCACCACTTCTTCGGCCTGTACAATACACCCACACCTGACATAATTTGCTTTCAGTGCATGTGCAGAAGAGATTTAACAGATGGTGCTACAGACCTTGAAGGTGTACTGACAGTCAAACTGGAAGCTGTCCTCTACCCCTGTAATGCTCCCATTATATATAACCTGACAGGGCTTGGTGCTGCCCTTAGGGAGCTTAAACAGGCGGTACGTGGCAGAGACAAACTTGAAGTCACCTGTATTATCAGAACAGGTAAAAGAGAATCAATAACTGCATCAGAATCATAAACCTGAAATACATAAATCTATGTGTTACTGATACATTAATTGAACAATGAACTAATGATCCTTAGTCAGCATTGTACCAACGCAATTATCAGTTAGCGATAATGGTTTAGTAGAAGCCAGTTTAATGTATATAAACTTATGTTAAACATTAAACAGAGCTGTACAGCATGTCAAATCTAACCCTAGCTTTGTAAATCTAAATAATAAAAACATAAATCTATCTATCTACACCACAATGAGAATCAATAATTAAAAAATAAACAATTACGGTTTTAGTGTTCACATCACTCACACTAGAAATATGAAGAAAACAATATGAAGTTAATTTAAAAATAATAAGCATGGATATAAAATCCGGTGTCAATGTAAAACACTGTCACACAATGCAAAAAACAACAAAAAATAGTGTAGCTGGTCAAAGCCACTGTGACAATGTTAAAAAACTGCAAATGTGGGCTCAGGTAAATCTCTAAAATCGAATAAAATAGTAGTGGCATTTATAGATTTTTCTATTAGAGTTTGGCAGTTGTGTTCAAAACTGTTTGACAACCACTGACACACGCATTGTATCATTTTCTGTTATAACAAAACCATACAGTACAGTTACTAACTTCTAGAGTCGTCTACTGTTGACAGTGTATATTGTATGGTATTAACATCATATTCTTCTGAGTAAACATTGTTGTTAAGAAAAACATTATACATGGCCTAATTTGGATCCACAGGAGTAGTAATTCATAGTTACACCGAATTACATGTCACTTAACACCTGCTCAAACCTTAAAGACCCTATATACCCATGGTCCATTCACACAAGTGTTTTTACTTATTAAGGCTAATTAGACAGGTAATAGACCAGTAATAAGGAATAAAGAATATGAGCCCATACAGAGCCTGCACAAGCGGGCAGTCATGAAACAAGCAACAAAAATCAATTTGGACCCTAAACATCCCCTCTTCTCTGAGTATGAACCTCTGCCATCAGGAAGAAGACTCTGTGTGCCAAAGTGCAAATCAAACCGATTGAAGCTATCGTTTGTTCCAGCCTCTGTCAAGCTTCTGAACGTTAATGCTA
Organism: Thunnus albacares; assembly: GCF_914725855.1. NCBI lineage: Eukaryota > Metazoa > Chordata > Actinopteri > Scombriformes > Scombridae > Thunnus > Thunnus albacares. Next base: position 8,460,218 of record NC_058108.1, on the reverse strand, counting down.
AATCTTAGTGTAATAGGGCAATGTGCAATAAATACACGAGCGCTTTAGCACTTAACACTTTTGCATTTTAACTCTTACAGTTTGTTTTTAATTGTCAATGTCAAATGTCAGCAACAGACTGAAGGACAGTGCCCAAGACAAATTTCCCCTTGGGGACAATCTACTCTACTCTACTCTAGACCCCTGTGTAGGCATGTACAGACTAGGCTTGACTGACATCTCTCTCACCATCCTGTTAGCTTTGCACCTGTCAGGGCGGGACAACTATTATTCTCATTGGTTCACATAATTCTCCTCCGTCTTCAACCAGAGCAGAAGTCTAATTAGCCAGAATAAGTGGAAACGCCTGTGTAGTTATGCAGAGCCTTTAAAATAATTTTAGTTTAGCCACAATCTAGGCTGACACAATCCAGATATGCATAATCAAGAGAGTTTAGACTTAATCCAGTTAAGTCTTAAACACATTGTAATGCTGGTGCAACAGGATCAATTTCATCAAGCGTAAAAATTAATGCTTGTTAGTGTAACCCGCCCACAACCTACGGAGTAAAAGAATACAACGAAATACGCAGAAACAAGAAAATTGAATGAATAAGTATAATAATATAGAAAGAAACTAGTATCAAACCCAGAATGTCTTGCAGCTCTTTGTTGTCAACAGTGATGACATTGGCTGTAACCAGCCTCGGGGGGCTGAAGCCCACTTCCTCAGCCAATCGCAGCAGATCCTTCCACCAGAGAGCTCCACCAAGACACTCACCTGCCAAGATAAACTACAATGTGATATACTGGCAGGTGTCTGTAAGCTTTTATGGCAGTAGGATATTAATGTGACACACCCCACAGCACTTTGTGATTTTTAATTTCCTCTGTTAGTCTTCCACTGCTGTAGACGTCACTGAAGTACAGCTCACCACCATCCTAACCATCAACAGAGGAGCAGTGTTAAGTAGTGAACATCAATGCGTTTGTCATGTTTTGTGAGATTTGATATGAAAAGCTAAGTGAAAAGCAGTGTACCTTGAGTACATGGTAGGCTTCAGCCAGTACTTGCTTTTTGTCTGGAGAGAGATTCACCACACAGTTGGAACTAAGTGATGACAGGAAGTCATATTTTCAAAACAGTTTCTCTATAATTGAACAGCATTAAAATAAGAAGCAAAGAGAGTGAGAAAGGGACACAAGAGAGACATCTTACATGATGATATCAAATGAGCTCCTTTCCAGACCCGCCTCTGTTAGGGCCTCAATGTAGCCCTGGACGAAACTGACATTGGGCTTCTTGTAGCCAAATTCTTGCATGTGGTAGTCAACGTATTTTCTGGCCACTTCGAGCTAGAGGAGAACACAGACTAGTATGAGGTCTCTGTTTCATTTTCAACAGTCATGTGGTACTACTCGTCAGAAGCTAATAATGTTCGGTTGCACTCATATCCGAATCTGCCATGTTTACAGCAGTAAATGAGTCAAAATAAGTCCTTAAAGGACAGGTTCATGATTTTTCAAGTTTGTCTTAAAACAACAGTCAGGTGCCCAAATGAACATTCAAACAGGTTTTGCTTGCTGTAATCAATCTTCCTGTTCATACTGTCCATTAGAAGATCCCCTCCAAATGCCTTTACAATGTAAGTGATGGGGGGGCAAAATCCACAGTTTATCTGAAGATAATATGAGGTTTCAGCCATCTGAGTTAGTCAAATAAAGTGTGCTGTATATCTTCCAGAGTTACAGACTGAACAGACAGTAAAAAAAAATTCCCTCTTTGGGTCTCGACGGAAAGTGTTTTCCTATTGAGTTGCAGTGGAAGAATAGTTACAAAAAGAGGAAATTTGGCATTAAGACAGTAACTTTGAAAGATACTGACTTGATTTGAGTAATTTGGACAGTTGAAGCTTCATATTATCTTCAGATAAACTTAAATACACTTTAGTATAGACGGAGGGCTCTGGATTTTGTCCCCCATCTCTTACATTGTAAGATCATTATGAAGGGATCTCTTAATGGTCAGTATGAACAAGAGGAATGATTATGGCAAGAAAAAACATTCATTTGGGCTCCTGACTATTGTTCTAAACCAGACTTGAAAAATTGTGAACCTGTCCTTTAAAGACATACTATGCAGGATTTGTCAGTTGCTTTTTTGCAAACACAACATTCACAGTAGGCTCCTCCTCCCCGGCTAAACGACAACAGAATGAGCTGAGAGCAGCGCTGGTCGAACAAGCTACAGAGTGAATGAAGAGAGGGAGTGATGCTAGTGAGAACAAAGCAGTGAATCAGATAAATAAAATGTTATTTTCTGATTGTTTTACGGCAGTTACAGTCTAAAGCACAAATAAACACACTAAAACCTCTGCACAATCCTGCGGGAAGGTGTCATATTGCCGGATTTTGTGTGAATGCAGGGCTGTGGCCTCAATGCTCTGCGTGTGTGTGGCTCACCCTCACCCTCAGTCAAACAGAGACATAGACCTGCAGCTCTTTATACATCCATGACATAGAGACAGAGAGCAGAGGAGAGAGACGGAGAAAGTGATTTAAGCTGGTTGCTGTGCTGTGAGTCTTGACCTCACACCCTGTGCACTGTTATTTGCTGGGGGCTACACACCCACTTCCCAAAGGTTGATGCCCAGAAATGTCCTACACACAGAAAAATAATAAGAAAATAAGAAAATACAGGCAGAGTGCAGGGTGTCTATTGATACAGACACCACCACACCCTTCTAGTGGGTGATATGTGATTTTTTTGTATGACACTATACATTGTTTTTTAGGAAAATCTTGCATGGTATGCCTTTAAGGACTCGTCATTTACTGCTGTGAGAAATTTTGTCTTTCAGAATCCAGAATTGCAGAGTTGTTGCTTACAAGACATTAGTAGCAGTCTTCACTAATGGTTTCAGTTGCTATATTAAGTTTTCCACATAAATATTTAACATGGATCGAGATGTTACTGCAGGCAATCAGTCCACTATACTGTGATGCTGACATACAGTACCTGGTCCTCAGTCATGTCAATGCCGGTGACATGACCATTCTCGCCCACCAGCTGACTCAGCATGTAGCAGTCCCTCCCACTTCCACTGCCCAGGTCCAGTATCCTGCAGCCCTCCAAACACTCCGGCACCACCAGACCACAGCCATAGTACCTGAGGGAGAGCGAAACTCATTGTAAGTATCTCTGCAACAGTACTTTATTTTTTTTATAAGTGTAAGTACATGTGAAGCAACAGCAGAGAGTGCAACAGCCCATTAAACCTGTCAGTGACTTCAGGGTGCACTTTCTTCAGAGCCTGGCGGATGAAGGCAGGGATGCGCTGGGCTGGAGCCACACAGGCGTTGCTCTTCAAGTCTGAGGATTTCTTGAGCACCTTGCCATAATAATCCTGCATGTGCAGGAAAAAAGTTGGCAATAGTTACTCCAGCAGGTTGTCAAAAAATAGTAGATGGTAGGTATTGCATAATTAATCATTACAGACCACTTCTACTCTAACGTTAGCATGAATGAATACCACTGAACAACGAAATAATTAAGTGTTTTAGCTTTTAAAACCCTTGAGCTAGAATGGCAATAGTGTAATGTACATGTGATGCATGTTATCTTACCTTGACGTCCACGTGAATGGTGGTATCAGCGAAGCTTTTAGCAGTACAGCTTTAAAAAAAGAAATTATTATACGTTAACTTCAATTCACACATGCTTAGGAAGTTAGTTAGCTATCTGCTAACTGCTAACATGACTGTTAGCTAGCTGTTAGCTACGGCTAAAAGTTATATGTAGTATTCACCATGTTTAAAGTGTAAGTTATTCATTTGAACGTAATATTGCGTAACTAACGTCACTATGAATTAAGGGCTACGTCTCACGTTAACGTTTAATGGAGGAAACAACAACACGCCACTCGCTGTTTATAATGTTAGCTACGTTACTGTACTAACAAATGGAGACAGGAGGCATGTCAGTAGGTTGTTTTTACCTCTTTTCTTCTGACATTGTCCCGACTGCAAACAAAGTCCACAAACTGTCGAGGAAAGAGCTGTCCAGAGGGTTACTGCCTGCATAAAATGAACATTAGACTGCACATATCGTGCTTCCTGCTCAACAGCAAACCCTGTCCCTCGCTGTCTGGAATCACAGCTGAACTCTGATACAGCATGTCACTTGCATAACATAGGCTACTATGTTGCATGTTATATTTGAAGTTTTGAGAGGTGCAAGTATAGTTTACCCACATCAAAAATAAACACGACTCAGTCATGCTTGAATTTAAAAGGGTATGTTTATTGAACATACATCCATCTTGGTTGTTGTAATAAATGGCTTATGATCAGAACATTCAAAGAATATGTGCAAAACCACCTTACACACACTGGTGAAGACAGAAAAGTAGTGTCTTTGGCAAGATGCCCCTGATCTTGTTAACAAGCTATCTACTACATGTTAGTCAAATGTATGTACCCTTTAACACAACTTCAGGATAAGTCTCAAAAGAAATTAAATCTTTTCTCAACAGAAATAAAATAATACCCAGGATGAGAAAAAATAAAACAAATAAAGCTAATGATTTCACAAAAATGATAAAAGCAACTATTTGGTTCACAAGCATGTCACAGAATACTGTACACAATTTGAAAATATAAAGTGGTTTTGAAATTCTACACAGTTCCAATCACGCTCGAAGGATTCAACTGATATGAAAAATAGCTCATCTTTGTACTACATGTATCACAATTACACATTATTATTTTCTACCTCACAAATAGCAAAAAAAAAACAACAACATATAAAGCACATTAGATCATGTTCAGGCTTTGATGGGTAAAATTCAATCAGCTTATTCTCAAAAGAGAAAGTTTACATGTAACGATTCAACTTGTGCTTAAAGGTACTACTTTTTTAGGAGACATCCTCTGTTATAATGCTTTCAGGTGCGAATATGTGTAAATCTGTGAGACTGATGGTTGAAACATTTGTGCTTTGCAGACACTGCAATGTGTGCAGGGTTCTCCAAAGAAAGACATCACAATGGCATGTAACACCTTTGCAATTTCCAGTTAATTTCAGAACGTGGGCGATCAAAAACGATGAATCAAAACAAGTCCATTTGTAAAAGTTTCACACTCATGTTCAATATCGAAATCAGTGGCATTTTTTTCTGGCACATTCACCATCAACCAACATCTATTACAGCTGCAGTGAGATTTGTAATTAAAGGGCAGATTTACGACATACAAGCTGAGAACCAGCTATTAAAAGGCATTTCAAACTGATGAGATAAATGAATGGAACCAATAAATGTTCTTACTTTAATAACACGTGGTCTTTGTTTTCTGTTTAGTGCATTATCATATTGCTTGTTCACCACATCCTGTGCCAAGAATGTTTCATCCATCATAAAAAAAAGACTTGCTGTTCAGAAATATCCTGTACCCTCCTTGATTATAATAGATATTCTACTATAGTTATTTTAGCAGCTTATCTGATTTTTAGTTTTTCTGTCTTTTCCACTGATAATTTTGGTTTATTTTTTCAGTTTTCAATCCTCTGTAACCCCAAGAGGTATATTTCCAATCACTAGGCTGCAATTGTTAGACATTTTGTTCTAAAATTGGCTGGTTGGGTTAAATAGTAATATTATGAATAATTTGTGCACAAACTTTGGGCATTTGCTCTACAATCATGACCATTATGTGTTGTGTGTGGGATAAATGAAACAAAATAAAGAAAACTTTTTAAAAAAAAACCATTTAAAAAAAACATAGTTTGTTATATGTTATGTTGAATTTATGAATACCATAGCAGAAGAATGTTGCTAATATGAAAATCCAATACAAAGAGTGTAATCCTGTGTGCTCAGGATTTATGTTTTTATCATGTATAGCTGGTGAATGTGGAAATCTATTGAAATAACTGACACAAAAGTTTGAGGTCTGATGTTGCCCATTCTGGCTGTAATCTCTGAAAAGCTTCATATTCTTTTCTTAGTTACGGCTTAGTTACCTGCTGTCTCAGTGTCTCTCAGGGTTTCACTGATGCTTATCAATGTTAGTCAAATTTCTGCATTTTCTGGGTAGGCACACGCTACAAACATTCATTAAATTAAGTTTAAAAACAAAACAAAACAACTGTATATAAACCAACAAAGTGAATGTTGCCTTGAGAAGTAAATCATGTGCTGCGATTTAAGACTGAATTTATGGAAAAAAAACTACGCATTTTCTGTTCTGATTTTCTTTCAGCTAAAAGCTTCATTTATAAAGATAAATACATTTTGTGCAAAATAGGAACTGCTCACATGAAGATGTGTTAATGCACTTATACTTCTCTATCACTAGCAGGTCAGATAGAGAGCAACAAAAACAGACATAAGGCAGAGCGGTTTTTAAGTCGCTGAAAAAGCACTTTAGAAGCATCAGTCTAACGGGACGTCCCACACAGTCTTGTTCTGGTGTCCCTGTACAGTATCGGCTTGCATAAACACACACATTGCACTCATCTGAAATGTTCCTGCTGTGTGTATTTTTTTACTACCTAGTTTCCTGCCTGCGGAGAAAGGCTTTGAAAAATTGTTGAAACTGGTTGCACGCGCTCGGTGAGGAGAGCTGCCTTCATCCCGAGCACTGAACGTCCTGTCCTGTCACAGCCTCAGCTATCAAGTCTTTGACGTGTGTCAGTAGCTTCCGTTGCATGAGCCACTGAAGGACTGTGTGTGTGTGTGTGTGTGTGTGTGCGTGTGCGCAGTGTAGTGAGTCTTACACCTATACACAGGCTATTAAAGGGCTTGCACTGCCCACATATAACCCAAAATACACAGGTTAAGGCCACTGTTCCAGTGTGGGGAGGAGCAGATTTTCTCAACCTTTCAATCTCATTCATTTCCAGTTGAGATTCCACTTCCTGCTCCCACACCTGTTTTATCTAAGATGTACACACTCATAACAAATACTCACTTTTAGACATAAAACACTTGCTCAGACACAAAAGCCTTTTCTTCCGAGCCTCCATATTCGGTGCCAAGTGCTCTCCTTCCCTCTGTGACGAAGGTGTGTTAACTGTTTCAGCCCTGCGGCTCAGTGCTGGTGCTGTGGTGCGCTCCCTCCTGCTCGCTGATGGTGTGGAGGAGGAGGCACACTGGAGGGTGGAGTGAGGCGCTGCCTATCTGGTGAGCTGACTGAGGGGGTCCTGACGGCCCTCGTGCAGCCCGCCTCTCCAGCCCGCCCAGCGCCTGCTCCTCCTCCACACTGAAGGAGGCGCGATGGCCACAGCTGTCACAGAAGTCGCCGGCCTCCTCCCCCTCCTCCTCTTCGTCGTCGTCATCTCCCTCACGCCCCAGCAGGCTCTCTAGCTCCCTCAACTCTTTGCCTTCCTGGCCTGTCCCTCCTGCTCCGCTGCAACTGCCGCTCCCACGTGTGCCACACACGCACACCTCAATCCCAGAGTCCCCTGTAAATCGTCTCCTCCTTCCGTTGGGGAGGCGATCTTTGTCCTCAGAGCAACCCTCTGATAGGTCCTTCAGCAGCGGGTCCTTGCAAGAGTCTTCCCTACTTCCGCTTCTTTTCTCTTGGCTGATGAGTCCCTCCCTACTGAGCCCATCTGACAGCAGTATCATGCCTGAATCTTGTGCTGTCTGCATGGGCTTGTTGTCAGGCTTGGGCCTTAAGTCTAAAGTGGGGGGTTGTGGCTCCTCTAGGCTGGGTCTGCAGCACAGACTGTCAGAGACTGGGGGCACTGGAGTGGGCTGAATGGCTGGACAGTGTCCCTCCTGCTGCTCAGGAGACAGTGGACTAGAAGCCACTGAGGTTGGGCCTGTGTGTAAGGCACTGTAGGGAGGGGGAGGAGTAGGTGGCCGGTTGACCACCTCTTCATAGTCAGGCAGGAGGTAGTTTGGCAGAAACCCTGCGGAGAAAAAGATGAAAGAAAACAGCTCTGAGTGAAAACAGAAATACAATAAATTTGCATATGCACTGAAATAAATGTACACAACTTCAATTTGGAGTAATACATTAAGCAAGGCAAGCACCAATTATATGGACTGGTTTTGTTTTTTAAATACACAACATTGTCTGACCCCTGTATGATCAGAGTGCCCTAGCTGAACTTCCTAGACCACTATTCAAGCATTCCCAAAGCCACGGGAGGAAAATGTAACAACAGTTGAGGTCAAAACAAGCTCATTTCTAGGTCAGTTCTGTGCTGAGGACCATTGCAGCAGTGTGTGAGATGGTGTTGCAACTCTGGCAAGGTACCAAGAGAGAAATGCTGGCCGTTTCCTGAAAACTGGGGCATGCAAACAGGGAAGGTACTGACGCTGTGTGAAACCAGGGATGGCTCCCAGCGCAAACATTACATTTGAGCCAGGCTCCACTGCTTTAACCTACTTTTAAGTTCCTCAGTTTGATGCAACTAGAAAACGACTGACTCAAAATTATTCATAAAAACAAACAAACAATGTTTGTCTCTCCAAGAAACGATAAAAGAAGCTACTGGACTGCGTGAGATTGTCGCCTCTACAACAGACCTGACGCAGGTGTAAGTCGTACACTGCAGGTGGAAGGCTGAGCTGCAAAGCCTACACATTTAATGATTTTCTGTTCTTTAGACATGCACTTGTATGAATTTATGTTTACCGAGTAAGGAAAAGTGCTTTTTTTTTTTTTTTTTACAGCAAGGATTAATATGTGCAATTTGGTGATTCTTTTGTCTCTGAAAGAAACTGACAGCTTTTCCAAGCTAAGATGTGTGGGAAAGAGGTACATAGTAGGACCTCCCTCGAACAAACCACAGGAATTTAGAATTAAACAATTATAAATGCATTGTATTCACCAACTGACTGGACGACTTTTTCTGTATTTTCTTCAGTTTGTTGTTTATTATCACTATCATAATCAAGATTTTCTGTTGTTGGATTGATGATCGTTACACATTTATTCTCAGTGCTCTGATTAATGCAGCTTTAAGCATTTCTGAATAACTGCTATCAGTCATCAATAGAATTCATAAAGATCTTACTGAAGTAGAAGGGCACAGAGGGGTAGTTGTGTGCTTCACGGTAAGCGATGAGGTTTATCTCGTGCTGCCGCTGCTGTTGCTGCAGTCTGTGTTTGGTGCGGCGATGGTGGCACACACAGCAGCAGCTCAAAATGAAGATGATAGCCCACACTAACCAAAACCCTACAGGAAGAGAAAAATCAACACAAAACCTGTCACGTTTTCCAGTGGAACAACAACAACAACATGGAGAAAATGTAAATGTGACTGTTTTGCTTGATATTCTAAATGAACTCACACACGCTGATAAATAGTAAACAAGGAAGAATTGTGCTCTACAGTATCCATGCTGTTTAACTCTACTGGCTTGTGGTGATATAACAAAGTGCCTGCTGCTAACACCAACATATCACTGCAGATCACATACTGTCAACATCTGGTTCTATCATAGTGAATCATTCTTATGCTTGTATACCGTATGTATGTGGTGCATTTCCTGGCATATAGTCAATTTAATCATCATTGAACAGTCCAAGTCCGTTCTTATCTCGCACTGACAGATTTACAGCCTTTCCCATTTCTTTCTCTCTGAAGCAACCCCATAATTTACACCACAGTTGTATCACTAGTTCAACTCTGAGCTCTCTGCTTTCTCACTTAAGAGACACTTGTCATATTTGTAAATGTTCTGGTCCAACCGAGCAGGAAAATAAATGTTAAAAAATAATATGAGCCATTAATTTTGAAATGTTGAAATTTTGGAGGACGACAAACACAATTAAACTGAACTGCAGATGCGGTTCTTCTTTGTCATAAACAATGACAAGAACATCCCAGCACGGCTTCGCCATTTAGGAGCGTTCTATGCTTTTTTTTCCCCCCTTGTATGGCATCAAGTCCTAATTTTCTCCAAATTAATTATTTGTGGCGCTGTGCTATCTAGAATCCAGTCTGAACAGCAGCAGCAGGGGACAAAAACTGAGTGAGGCTTCAAAAACGCCCCAGTTTATGTTAAAAGTGTTTGAAATAAGTGAACTGCCACTACGTCGACAAAAAAAAAAGAAAAAAAAAAAGGGAAACCACTTCGAGGACTACAGCGCAAGGCCGCCTTCGTCTCTGGAAAATCAGAATATAAACTATACAATATGGTGCCCGGTACGGTGCATGTCTGTGCAATTTAACGTCCTCAATGCCTCATTACTAACTTCTTATCTTCAAGAGATGCCGACATATTGTCATGACTGCACCTTCAAAGTGATATGAGATCTTCTGTTCTCAGTTCTAAAGAATTAATTGTGGGCTTTTAGTACTTTATTGATGGCCATCAGCTCTGCTCTTTTACTACTGTGCAATATCTGAAAAAGCTGGGTTATATCTAAACTAGAAGGGAAAACAGTGCCGTGTTCTTCCTCAGGTCATTAATAAATAGATAATGTTGTATTATGAAGTTTGTATAAATAAGCTGACTCCAGTTTGAATGTTGCTTATTTCTAAGAACCTACACCAACTGAAATACGCCTCCTTTGTCCTTGAATCAACCTTTCCACTACTGAGGACTGGAAAAGATCTGAATTACAGACATTATAAATCTCTTTAAAACCTAAATTTACTATTCATCATATTGTACAGCCCTATCAAAACATTTCCTGCAAATCTTTAAACAACATTCTGACATATCCTCGCAAACAATAAACTTTTTGTAACTTAAAATGGACACGACGTGACATGTTTGGCGCATTTTATAGATAAATGAACCCACATGTCAAAGTGTTCTTGCAACATTAAAGCACTTCTGAAAGTTTGTTCTCAGTCAAAGAACAAAACATAAAGGTAATTTTGAGGATGCCACATTATTTTTTTTTTTGAACAACTTTCAACATTTTTCTCTTATTTTCCAGGAACGATAAAGTAGCCTACAAAGTTCTGGCATCGCAAAAAAAAACATGTCCCAGTTCTCAGGATCAGTATTTCACCCCATATGTTCCATCCTATTCATCTTAGATGGGCTACTAAGTAGGTAATCACTATAGTTTAACATCACAATGGCTAATTCTATCAAATCCTGTGTGTTCGTGCCTATAAAGGAGAGGGAGGGAGAAGAGGGGATACAGACCAGAGAGACAAACCGAGGAAAGAACGGACACTTACACCAGAGCTCATAGTAGTAACTGCAGCACTGAGACTCTCCGCAGCAGTGACCGGACTCACAGATGTAACTCTGGTTGTTGACGCCTTCGCAGTGCAGTAGGCTCTGCAAGACAAGCAGGAGAAACACTACTGTCACTTTAAAAAGGAATGCATCATCAACAGCTCAACTTTAAAAATAAATAAAACATCTCGAGGCATCTGGTTACGTTGTGCAGGGCCTATGAAAAAATAACCAAGCCCCCCAACCATGTATCAAGTTTTGTTCTTTAAAAACGATAAGTCACACTGAGTGAAACTACATTTGTACATTTTAATTTTGTTTTCACACTGATCAACAGAGAATACTCTTTACTGTTTGTTGTAAAGTAAGAAAAATTAATCTTGACATAAATTAAATACAATAACTGAAAATATTCACCCTCGTTATGATGACACAAACTAAATCATCACTGGTTCAGCCGTCTGTTTTCAGATGTTAATTAAGTTAAATGATGGTGTGTAATAAAATGAGTAAGTGATTCTACTGTAAATAAACCACATTATATACATGATGTTACTTTCAGCCACAAACAACACAGTCCAGCTGACTGTTCACTGAGCAAGAAGAAGAAAATGGTAAACTTTAAGTTTTCAAGTTTTTGTCACTTAAGCAGAGCAACCAATTTACTCAAAAGAACCTGCATTGCATTGAAAGGCCATCACAATTATGAACATTTGTAATTATGCATTATAATTAGTTTTGTACTCTTCCACATTTGTCATTTTCAATTCAGTTTCATTTGGTTTCAGTTGACTCATTTTTGATAATCCTTGCTTTACTTTATTTTCTTACATTTTGATTGCCCAGTCTGGTTGTTTCATGATCCACTGGTAAAAAAAACAAAATACTGGTAAAAACTTGCTACTAGACTACTAGAACCCGTGTTATCATCAGAGCACCATGTTCTCCCTGGCGTGGCTAAAATGTGGTTATAACTTGTTAAACTGATGGTGCTCTTACACCTTCATTTTCAATACAAATAAAAACAACAACAGGACTTTTTTTGACTTGTCATATTAGGAAAAGCACAGGTATTACTGATAACGTTAACGATGGTTCTGTTCTTTTCAAGTGTCCCAGTAAGTTGGAACGATACCAGGACGCTGAAACTGAAGCAGCTAAATGGAATCCAGCCGTCATTAATTTGATTATTTACACCTGAGCTTTTCCTTCTGTGACATGTGAAAACTGTCTGTGGTGATTTCAACTGGTGTGGAGTTAATTCAATATGTACGTTTTTCTTCAGTTTACTGTAACATTCGCTGTGTCCCAATTCCATACATAATAACTCTAAGCTAGTTTTGAGTATGTAGTGTGCTGGAAAAGCAACAAAATAAAAAACTCAAAAACAGCCAGTATGCATACACAAAAAATGCTTCATTTTTAAGTGTGCTATTAATTTGCACTGTTGCCCCACTGTTATTGCAACGCGTTAAGGACACTTACAGCTAAGAAAAATGTAACTTGAGAATGGTGGTGCAAGAGCGCCACAAATATCAAAAAACAAAGTAGTAAATCTTTAGTAAGACCGTTTCCTCTTTCTGACGTCTGATGGCATCGTTTCATATTTTTATAAAACGGTAGTAGACTAGTACACTGACTGCAAACATGATGTGTACAATCACTGTATGATATGAAACTGGGACAGACACATATTTCTACATACCTAACCCTGACCTTTGATTTAGAATAATTACCATAACACTAGTAGCCAACATTTATACTTAGCAATGGATGTGGTGCTAGCCACTTGTGCTGGTAAGCTGCTAGAGTTTCATCAGTGTTTAAGGCCCATATCGAGTGCACATATTTGAATCTCAGCCAGCACAAAACCACTCAGTATGTTGCACAATATCTAATCAACTATTTCAACTTAAAAGTGCAGCTGAGGCCTAATCAGAACTCGGAAAATGTCAGAAGATGTTCAGCTCAACGGTCTACTTTCATCCACAATCAATAAGGCATCTGTCTCTACTCCAACAGTCTGTTTCATGTCTTTACTATCAATACGCCAAACTCTTGCCTCATCAAAAGTTAACTTTACAAAGCGCATTACTAATTTCCATCGCCCCCATGAAAAGTTAAGTTGTGAAAGGACCCTGGCTAGACCATAATCAGATCAGATAGATCAGGATAGTGCCAAAAGACAAGGGAGCACTGTAATCAAAATCCTCTCATGAGAAAGGCCTATGGATTTTTCCAGGATGATCCCTCAGGTGTTTTCTTCTAGATCAGCTTAATGATTAGCTAGCCAAAGTTCTATATAAGGAAAGTTTTCTTTCTCCATAGATTACCAGCGTGGGTCCCAGATTAAAAGGCATGATGATCCAAGGTCCAAAAATCCTAGACAAGTCCCTCCACCTCATGGGTCATTATCCCACAGAAGAAAAAGTCAAACAGCTCTCAAACATACTCTCACTCTCTCTCCCTGCCTCCCTCTCTCTATATCTCTCTCTCTCTCTCTGTCCACCCTACCCTCACTCACACACACTCCCTCACCCCACTCCAATCCAGGCCCAAACAGCGGACAAGGATTGCTCTACGGAAATTTCCAAGCAGCAGCGGAGAGCGAGCTCCTGACTGGAGCGCTGCATGATAATAAGGCGCACAGAGTGGTGAGAGGTGTGTGCAAGTGTGAGGCAGGGAGAGAAGGGGCAAGAAAAGCACTGAGAAAGCCAGACGGAGAGCAGTAACGCAGGAATGATTCGTCACACACACACACACACACACACACACACACACACACACACACACACACACACACACACAAGTCCACTAGATCAGCACAAACCCGACTGCTGACATAAATTGTGGCCGCGGCCTCAACCCTTAGTGATGAATCACTTCTCAACAGCTGTTTTAACCTTATCAACTTGTTTGACATGTTTTAAAACTCAGCTGAACACAGAGGGATTTAATTCTCTGTGTAATAAACACACAATGTTCTGTTCCCCCCACTTTGTCTCTGATAAGTTCAGCTGTTTTCACTGACTGTTCTCCACCATATGCTCTCTGCTTGGCAGTCTGGGCCATTTTTGCAATTTGATACAGATAGGCATCTAGTTTGTTTGGGTCTTCAGCCTGGGCTGCATAAAGATAGCCAAGTACTGAAGGTGGAGGGAGAGTGTCGGGATTTCGCAAACAGTCCTTCACACACACACACAAAAAAAAGTGCTCTAGCAGCTAATCTTCAACATGCATGTGACTCCACAAAATAAAACTAACTCGTGCTGCTGAAAATGGGAGGTGAAAGGTCTCGATGAAAGAGCTAAACCTGAGAACTTCTACGTCACCTGAGACCATCCCTGAGTAACTGTTATTTTTCACTTATCCTGTAGGATGCAGACAGTGACCGAGCAAAGAATCTGCACAGACTGGATTCCTCTGTCTCCCATCCAAGCAGGCAGCGATGAAACAATCCTCCTCTCTCATGCTATACTACCATATTAAAGGCGGATTTGGTTACCGTCCCAGAAATGAACACCGCATTAGAAAATAATAACCTTAATAATGAGAAGCTGTTGAAATGAGCAGACAATGAGACAATGTTCAAAATCCCCTGGTGACTATCGAATACTGATCCTGGAGAGAAGTGGCTGTGGTTATTAGTTAATTCTTGACTGCACAGTCAGAGCTGATCCACTTAGCACAGGCCCGTAGGACTTGGCAAGTTAGCTGATGCACGTAAAGACCTCGTTGACCCCTTATTTATTATTCTGTCCTGCAACAAAGAAAGGTGCTCTTTCACAGTCATCAAGGTTATGCGAAACAAAACACTGCTGACGCGTTTGTAGCGACCGTTAATGCTGTACGTTCCCCCGAAGAATGTCTTCCGACTTTCAACGTCCAGAAGAGACAGTTGTCTCATTTTATCTCAGTGTCAGAACATACTGTATGTTTGCCAACAGCTAACGTTTCACTTTCAGATACAAGATTTGGACAAAGTCCAGCTGTTAATATTAAATAACTACAACCTAGCTTTGATACAGCACTGCTACATAAGAACTACATAAGAGTTAACACTGACCGGCTAAACATAGTAGTCATGAGGATGAGGAAGACCCACTGACCATCATCTTCTCTGCTGGGGTTAGTATGACAACTATATCTATAACTATATAATTTCATTCACTGTTTCACTAATATTAGTTTTACTAATGACTGAATTAACACTACAAGTTTTGACATGTCAAGGATGCTGACCCTATGCTTATGTTTCCCTGATTAAGGGAGACTTATTAAAGTCCCCCTCCACTCAAAAATGTGTTTGGCTTGTTGTTCCTACAGTTGGATGTTTGAGCTTCTCTGTGCAGAATGATGTACATGTGCAGAGTTTGAGACTAGAAGCTGTTTTCACATTCATCTGCTGAAAGTGTCTCTGTACTCACTGAAAATCTGATATGAAGGGTCACACATACGAGCATGATTTGTAACATCGCAACTACTTTTGAGCCAGTCGCGGTCCGATATACAACTTACACAAGTGTGATGTGGAAACTTGTAGCTTCCAGTGTACAAACACTGAGAATGAACTTTTCAGTGAAGTAAGAGACATCTTGTATCCAGCAGATAAACTTTTGAAATGAATATTTGCAGATTCATAGATTCTAGATTTTTTTAATGAGGGATGTGATTTTAAGGTAATTTGTGGAAAAAAACATGTCAGACACATATTATTATTCCATGCAGAGTATTCTTATTTACTTTACAACATGTCTGGAGGGGCTCTTTAACCTTTTTTTTTTTAAATGTTTTTGCACTAAAGAGCTTGGTATAAGATCAAAGATGAACAAAAGTCAAATATGGAACTGGCTGGGGACCATCACTCTTATAGCTTATCCTCAATTTTTTTTTTATCAAAAAGCAAAACAATACCTATGCTATTAAGGTGTGTGTGATGGTGAGTGACAAGGGTCCTTGGCTTGGCCCATGATATCATGTGACTATAGTAGTTAACTCAGCTTTACAAGCTCTTATCCAACGTATCAGGTAGGGCTGTGCGATATGACGATATATGTCGTGTGATGATGGAAAAACGTCTATCATTTCATATTATGCTCTACTGTTTATTTCACTGTGTTGCAAAGCACACGGCACAAATGCAGGCAGGAAGTTTGCATGAAAGCAACACAAACAAACAGAGGAGAGTGAACGTGACACAGAACAGGGTAATTCTGAACAGAAGGACTCCAACCAGTAATGTTTTATATTTTGTTACATGCTTAATTGAAAATTCGCACAAAGGTTCTAAATAAAAGGAGGAAAATAATCAAATATGAGTAAGGACCTTTCCATGTAGTCATTTTATATACACTATTTATTCATTGAATTTACAGAAAATGTGCTTTATTATGTGTATTGTTATCTGGATATGAAATGACCTATATCGGGATATAAGATTTTGGTCATATCACACAGCCTTAGTTTTAGGTAAAAAGCCAAACCATTAAGCGTAATGTTTTTATAGTCTTTTGGTTTTTTGTTGCAGCTATAAACAGCTGTGTAAAGAAACAGAAGAAACAGCTGCAAACTTTTTGAGGTAACAGCCCCCTGATACATCACGGTGATTGAGTTCATATCAGCTGGAAAGTACAAATTTTTGACTTGTCAAGATCTGAAATATTATGGGCTTTATAGCTGTACTGACAGAAATCTACATATGAATCAAGTTGTAGTTATGATTTAGAAAGGGTCAGACTGGAGTTATTGTTCATCTTGAAAGATGTGGATATAGTGAACTTTCTTGAAAGGAGTTTGCAAAGAGAAGAAGTAGCCCTGAGCGACGTGATGTAACTCAGCTTCACAGGCAGAAACAAATGACATACATTCACTGTTACACTGTTCCCCGGCATAGTTTTATCCAGATACCGCATGTGATAACAATGGTAGCTGGAATTTTTACCCTAGGGAAAAAAACAAACATCAAAAACCCATCTTGGTCTATTATTTTCTGACCTTTGTGCCTTGATATCTTAGCAAAATTCTTGGACAGCAGAGGAACTTGAAACTTCAGCACTTTTGTGGGCCTCAGAGATATCTTGGCACATTCGCTACTGATAAAACAAACAAGCTGTTATCTTGTATGAAAGGACTGACCAGGTCCTGATATGGTTTTCTCACTGCTTTCTCACGATGACTGGAATGACCAATAGCTAATAGATACAGTAATGGCAACACAACACTGTTGATGTTTGATATGCTAGATTGCCCAGAAAATCTTTGGAATTCTGTGTCAGCTGATCATTTCAATTTGTTTTAGCTCATGAAGAAGTACTTCTGGTGCATCCTTGAGTCTGTAATAAGTGAGAATGCAGACTGTTGTTGCTGCACCTCTTGACTCACAACACTGTAGACAAAAATGCCTGCTACAACACAATACTAAAACTGCAGTGCCTCCACATAGGCATAAGTAGAAGTTCCATAGTCATCTAGTGAAGCAACCCAATATTTGCTTTGTGTGTGTTTTTAAACATTTGTATTACGCATCACTGGCTCACCAAAAATGCACTATATAATTTCCCCAAATGTGAAATTCAAATACTGAACAGTACCAGATGCTGACTAATAACATCAAACTGCCCACTCAAATTACACGTGGTAAACAATATATAATGTTACAATGACTGCAGGTCTCCAAAATATGTAACTTTGCATCTAAAAGGCAATAACACACTTATTTTTGATTCATTCCTGGCTGTGAATTTCGATTTACGTTGCTGCACTGCGACTACGAAATTGCATTCTGACCCACTAGAAAGAATCAAGAATGCTATTTAAATCACATTTACAGCAATTTATTATCTTTGGAGCTGTACATCAGTACAATGTGTTATAAAAATGAAAGGGGGAAGCTGAAGCCTGTGGTTCATTTTCTGTAATACAGAGGAAGCTACCTTTAACACTTAGAAATATTGTTCTTCATTTAAATGTGTTCATTTACATAAAAGCTAAAAGTATCAGATGGCCTAATGACTGGGAAGGAAGTGATTATAACGTCATTATGAACTAATTGACAACTTATTTTAACACTATCTTCACACAGGTTCGTCAGCATAATTAATGTAAATAACTCAGACAATAACAGCTATTACGTGTTTATCTGGTAAAGATAATTACAAAAGTCATGTGCCAATTAGTTATTATGTCTACTTGTGTGGCGGAATTCATACCTGAATTACTGCTTCTGTTGTTTATGCAACTCATTTCTGGCTAAAATGTCAACCTTCTACCATAAACACAACACATCAGAGCGAGGCCCTGACTCCCGGCTGTCACTTTACTTCAACAGTGCTAAGTGCGTTAGCCACCGCAGCTAACCAGCCAGGCAAGCGTGCTATCATCTCTCTTGACAGGACAGTACAAGTTAAAGCTAGCTAATATTTCATGACAGCCGGTATACTATACTACAGGTACGCTTGGGCTCACTGTTAACAAGCTAATAAATGTGTGGACACTTTGCTAACTTAACCGGATAGCTAACTAGCTAGTGAAGACACTTTGCTAACTTAGCCGGATAACTAGCTAGCGTACAGCCCTTGTTTTTGACTGCTTACCCTCTCTGCTGCGGACTCGGTGGGGGTGACAGAGCCGACAGCGTGCAAAAACAACCCCATTTTGAGAGCCGACCATACGCCTCTCATTCCTCCAAAAAAGTTGCTACAGCTACGGCAAAACCATACGCACGCAAACACTGTTGTTCACAAACTGTGTCCGAGTATCCTCAACTATTCCTCGGCCCGTGTCGCGCTGAGAGGCCGCTGCATGCGCCGCCTCCTCTGCGTCCTGGACATTTCCACAAGGCACGGTGCTGGCGCAACCGGTTGCCGTCGGTGGCACTGGCTCATACAGCTGTTACACAAGCTGCTCCTCCAGCACGGGGACGCAGCCTCGGTCTGCTGGGTGTGGCGTGGTCACCTAGACCCGATCCATGTGCGCAACGTGAGGGGCGTTCAGTTGCGTGGATCGCCACTGGTTTTGCGGACTGGACAGCGATTGGACAGTCCGGGCCAGCTGGGGAAGAGGCTGACCAATCAGTGATCGGTGCGTCTGTAGTGCATGGCCTTGTTGTCTTCCTGGGTTCATCTTCTCCAGGCTCTGGTTTGTGGGAGCAGATCTCATCTGTACCCTTGATCCAAGTTATTAGTTTATAGTTGTATTTTAATATACCGCATTCAATGTGAAAGTGATTAGAAAAAAGGTGAGAGAGAGAAAAAGTTGCACATTGCACTAAACATGGAGAAGCAGGTGTCAGTTTTTATGCTCCACATATCTGGAACAAACTCTCAGAAAACTGCGAGTCTACTGCAACTCTGTTCTTTTTATTAAACCAAATTTGAGGCTTTTGATTAATATCTTACTGGACTGTGACTTAAACACCCGTTTTATCTGTCTTATTCTACTTTATCTTATTTTTATTTTCTATTTAACTCTTTTAAATTGTACTTACAACTTTTTATATTGTCTTTTGTTGCTTTTACATTTTGTCTTGATGCAGTTTATGTTTTATGTAAAGCACATTAAAATGCCTTCTTGTTGAAATATGATATACAAATAAACTTGCCTTACTTGCCTTACTTGACATTAGTCATATTTGTATACTTAGTGCGATACAAGTTCACCACTCAGCTTATACTGTAATATCTTCTCACTTCAGACTGAAGCTTGGAAACAGTCCTAACACATGACAAGATCTGCTATTACCTTTAAATGTTTTATTTCAATTACTCATCTTTCATAAAATAAACAGTAACAGACATCTCCTATATTAAAATGTTTTTAAACGGCCGGTACATTCAACTTGCTGAAGCCCATTTTTTTCACTCATCCCTAGTGGTATCTAGCCCTGCAGATAGTTTTGGATTTACCTGCTGAGGTTTTGAGATATCTGAAACTTCTGCTGCCACTCTAAAATAATGGAGATTGGTGGAATTTCATTTGATTTGTAAAACTCAACAGCAACCACCGACCTTACTGTGGATAGTTTTCAGTTGAACTACTTTCTACTGAAGTAAATGTTTTTTTTGTATTGTATTGGGGTAGTAGCAGAAGTTTCAAAGGACAGATATCTAAAAACCTTTGCACAAACAATTAAAACTATCCAGAGGGCCAGATAAGTGTAAAAATATTGACTTTGTGAATTGGGAGAACCTCCTTATTTAATCTGTAAAGTAAAAGCGCATTCAAGTCAAACAGGCGTGTCTAGCAGTAAAACATCCCTAAAGTTGACAGTCTGCATGTAACTGCAGTTTCCATTGTCATCATTCATCAACATCATGATTATTTTTCTATAAAACCATAAAATGTGTCATGGTGATTGGCAAATCATCACCAGTCCCTTTCACAAGGCTCCCTGTATGGTATGCCTAACAGACTAAACACTTCCTTCTCTGTAGGTGTGGGAAGTGGAGTGCCACCATGCACCTTCAAGCTACCTTGACGCACCACGCCTTCGTTAAGAGAGTGCTCAGATAAGCTCATGTTTTTTGTCTTTGCCATGGCCCTCATTGAGCGGTTGAAGTGCGCCGACCCCGTGAAATACATGACGGCACAGGCAAACTCATTGTAGGGCACCACGATGACGTCCAGCCTGCGATGGCGGTGGCCTGGTCCTGGCAAGCGGCACACACCCATGTATTTTTTCTGATCTCCATTCTCCTCGTGGCTCACCAGGTCATCTGTCAGAAACCCTTAGAGAAAAAACAGTTGTTGTTCTGAGTATTTCTTTGAAAGAACACAAACCTCTGGATTACGTGAGAAAATCATTTCTTACTTAAATGTGATAGAGCTTACCACTGTCATGGAGGATCTGCAACACTTTGCTGAAAATGCCCTTGTGGGACTTTCCGTCAGGGTGAGATATAAGTACATCAACATCTCCACATGTGGCTTTTCCCCGGCGGTAGGAACCACATGCCATTGCCACCAGGCCCGGCTCTATGGCCAGAGCAGCATCCCTCACCTGCACATACCCAGAAAAAATAAATCAGGTAAGACCTTTACCTTATTATATTACAAACTATAGGCTGTGTCGTCTATCTACAAGCACCTAGAAGAAGATACTCTGTCCTTCGTGATAAGGTAGATTCCCATTTCACTGATAGCCACTATTCTTGTTAAAGGGGACCTATTATGGTTTTCCTTATTTTCAGTCGTATATATAATGTTACATTGTCGGATGTTTATATTAAAAGTGGCCAATGTGTCAAATAATGAGGTAAACATATGTAGAAGTGATCCCTGTAAGCAAAAAGCATCGGCTTCAGACTGATTCTGAATACTCTGTTTTCATCGTGTTTTGGGGGTATCATGCCAAGCCATGACTCAAGTTGTGCTGGCACTCTGTGAGTGTTTTTCCATTACACAGCACCGCAAAGTAAAATAAGTTGTTTACCTGATGGAGGTGTGCTGGTCGTCTGCAGCTCTTCATCAAACATCATCATAACTGTGGCAGTTTCTGCTTATACTATTCCTCCCTGCATTATTTCTAAGTGATCCACTGAACAAAGAGCTCCGAATATCTCCATATGTTGTTCTGTCGCCCCGGTTTTCAGTGCCACCGACGAAGCTCCACATTTATTTCCTGTATATTCTTCACAATAAAAGTCCCCTGTTATTTAGTCATTTAAAAGCTTTTAGTATGAAGCAGTAAAGCAGGAAATGTTGGAATTTCATCAGTGGCAACTGAACACGACTCTGAAACAGCTGCCCCTTGGTAGGCTTCTGGAAAGCTGGCCAATCAGAACAGAGTGGGCTTATCGGGAGGGGTGCCTTAAAGAGACAGGAGCTAAAACTGCCTGTTTCAGACAGAGGCTGAACTGAGGGGCTGCATAAAGGGCCAGTATAAGATAAATAAGGAGTTTTCTGAACTGTGAATCATGCAAAGCTACTCTAGTGGAGTCTCAGAATAAAAATATAGAGCTGGAAATGAGCATAATATGTCCCCTTTAAAGTTTCTTTTTTTTAATACTTAGGTCCTCAAAAATGCAAAAGCATACTTTTTATTTTGTATTTTCTCCTCCTGTGTCCCCCCTAATGGCAAACAAGTAGCCCTCTACCTGTTCCCAGCCAAATACTGGGAGGTAAGCTTGCTAAAGCATCACATATTATTTTGACAAGCCTGAGGGAGTACACATGCTTTAGTCATCTATCTCATGTGCACTTTCTATCTGGCAGCTTTGGAGGAAAAAGAAAATCCAAGTAATACTATATGCAAACAACTAGCGTAGTACTCAGCGCTCTGGAGTGAACAGGTATCTGGCTAACTTAAGATGCAGCAACTTTCAAGAGTTAGTTTTCCCCTCTGGGATGCTCCACTTTGTGAGAATACAGTCTGGTTTTCCCATTTTCAAGCAGCAAAGGAAAGCTGACACAAACTTTTTCCTACTTCAAGCCTTTTGCCTCCAGATTTCTGAGGGTCAGAGGAGGAATCTTTTTCAGATATCACACCTCTGAGTAAACCTGACTAAACACACTGAAGTTACATGTTGGTATTGAGACAAATGGGGGTGCATTACCACTTTCTCAATGGCTGCTGCTTCTTCTCTGGGCATTCTGTCAAGAAAGTCGTCGTAGTGCTTGAGTCCTATTTTCTGAGTGTTGTTCAGGTGGGCTTTTGTGCGGATGTCCTCCAAAGTGCGAAATCCCTAACAGACAAATAACAGTTTTAAGAAATGTAAAGAATATCTTTAGAATATCCAAGGTTTCACTCTAGACATTTTTTTTATTATCTGGCATATCATTTAGTATTAGTGTAGGTACAGGAGCTAAACAAGTTTTGCTAATTAACTAGCATCAAGACAAAAATGGCATCTGGGCCATGTGTGGTGTTTGATATCATCCCTCAACCTGATGTCCAGTGCAGGTTCTGAGTTCAGCAACTCATATCAAACACTCACATTAACATACCTGTAGTATTTTGAATGTGTGCGTGCCTCACCTGTTGATACCATAACTGTGCAGTCTTAGCTCCTGCACCCCAGATGTTAGTAAAAAGCTCCAGTACTGGCACAGCATCTCCAATGTGATCTAACTTCCGCAGGTGACCACTTTCCATTATTTCATCAATTTTGTCGGCCATGCGTTTTCCAATCCCTGGGATCTGACAAGCCTCCTGAAAGCAATGAAAAATGTCTCCTGAAAAATGTTCTGATTAAAAAGGGAACATAAGACAAATAATCCCTGAAAAGAATCTGCATACTTTATCATCCAAAATAGAGTACTTTCTGTACTATACACAATATTGAAACTACTGACAACATTATATGAAATGTATCTGCATTAAGTTACCTGATATGATGTAACAGGCTTGTGGTAGCTCTTCAGTGCGTTCACAGCCTTGGAGTAACTCAGTGCCCTCCACTTGTCTCCTTGGTGTGTGTAAGCCTTGGCCAGCACTTCTAGTTTGTCTGTGATGTGCTTGTTGAAGTTATTAGTTTTGGACTGAGAGGAATGGGCGCAGACCCACTTCCCTGAGACCGGCTTCTGAGCAGCAGAGTCTGGACCGGGATCGAGGCTGAGGCTAGGAGTCTCCTCTTTGTGTTGCTGGCCAGTGATGAGAGCTTCCAGGTCACTTTGAGAGACGCCGTCTTCTTCCCCTCGCACTTCCTCTTTGCTTTCTAGGACTGTCTGAGAGTAGGAAAACTATAATGACAATTCCAACATACACAGAGTTGGTGTTGTTATGTGTTCAGGTTTAACTTTTTGTTCCTAACTGCTGTGCTTATATAGAGAATGAACAGCTTGATAACTGACACAAGAAACCTGGTAATAATTGTGTTTTCTACACGTAAAGGCAACTTACCATGTGTACGGTTTCCTCTTGCTTGGTTTGATCAGACACTGGCTCTACAATAGTTTCTGCAACAGGCTTATCATTCAGCAAGTCTTTTTTCATATTTTCATGTTGTGTTTCAGAGTCCCTAAGAGGAGAGAACATTTAAACATGGAATAATTGGTGACACTTAATTTTTGAATATATACCCACTTTTTCAATGTCAACAGTTTTGTAAATATTTGAATTTTAGGTGGTAAATGTGATGTATAGGTGAGAAGTAGTTACACTTTCACTGTACTGCAGTGCTGTCTTATCTCCCTTCCTCTCTACCCTCAGTGCCTCTGACTTCAGGTACAGATCAAAGTTGTGTCATCTGCAGAAATTCTTGGATGACTCGGCTATTGTGGGCTGTATCAGTGGAGGAGAGGAGGAGGAATACAGGGGGGTGGTTGATAAATTTGTGAAGTGATGTGAGCTCAACCACCTACAGCTTAACATCAAAAAGACTAAAGAGCTAGTCATGGACTTCAGGAAGCAGAGAATGCTGCCAACTCTTGTCTCAATCAGGGGGGCTGATGTTGAGGTGGTTAAGGATTACAAGTACCTGGGAGTATACATTGACAATAAACCGGACTGGTCTAGGAACACAGACACTGTGTTGAAAAAGTACCAGAGTTGACTCTTCCTACTGACAAGGCTCAGGTCCTTCAACATCTACAGGACCGTGATGTGCATGTTCTACCACTCAGTAGTGATGAGTGTTCTATGCGGCAGTGTGAAGCTGTGCAGCAGGGTGAAAGCAGCTGATGCCAACAGACTTAACAAGCTTATTAAGAAGGCTGGTTCTGTCCTGAGAGTCGAACTAGAGACTCTGGTGGATGTGTCTGGGAGGAGGATGCTGCAGAAACTTCTCAGGTGGTGGATCAGTTTAAATACTTGGGGTCAACTGTTCAAAGTAACGGGGAGTGCAGAAGAAGGTGAAGAAGAGAGTGCTGGCAGGGTAGAGTGGATGCAGAAGAGTGATTTGCAACAGAAGGGTACCAGCAAGAGTGAAAGGGAAGGTTTACAGGAGAGTAGTGAGACCAGCTATGTTATATGGTTTGGAAGTGGTGACACTGATGAAAAGACAGGAGGCAGAGCTGGAGGTGGCAGAGTTGAAGATTTTCATTGGGAGAGACAAGGATGGACAGGATAAGGAATAAGTATATTAGAGGGACAGCTCAGGTTGGACAGTTTGGAGACAAAGCGACAGGTGAGATTGAGATGGTTTAGACATGTGCGGAGGAGAGATGCTGGTTATACTGAGAGGAGGATGCTAAAGATGGAGCTGCCAGGCAAGAAGAAAAGAGGAAGATGCAGAGGACAGGAAGAGATGGAAACAAATGCTCCGCTGTGGTGACCCCTAACGGGAACAGCCAAAAGAAGAAGTTGACGTAGTGTTTTGATTTGACTATAAATGTCTTTCTCTACCACGTGTTTCTGTTGCATTGAGCATGTTAATGGCACAAGGATTTCCTTCGGGATTAATAAATTTCTTTCTTATCTTAGCTTCTCTTCTCTGTACTGTGAGTGAAAACAACACTGATGGAGTGCATGCACTGACAGGTACAAGTCTATATCATAGACTGGAAACATCACGAGACATGTATACACATAACAACAGCTTTCAGACACTAGCATTCTACTTAAGCAATATTAAGTCATTAACCTCTTGGGTAAAAGAAGACTGTAGCTGGCTTCATCCAGCAGTTGTTTCTCACTGATGCACAAGCTCAACCAAGTGCATTTCACCAGTTGGACTCCAGAGGGCATGCAGTCCACCTTCAGTAATCGCAGAGCCCTGCCACTGTCCATGTTGTCATCTACCACAACGTGAGTGACACCGGGACACAGTGAACTCGCCGTCTGTCCTCCATTCTGATGAATTTGTCTTTGGAAGATCTGACATCTGGCATTTCCTATTCCAGCAGTCAGGATGTACACTGTGACACCATTAAAAGTGTTTCCTAAGACAGAAGAAGAGAACGAGTTATAAAGATCAAATGTGTTGCATCGTCTGGCTTCTACTTTGGTGTAATCAGTATTGCACACACATAAAGTAGCAACCTGTGATATCACATTCATCAGGTTTCTTCTTTAAAGGGGGGGCTTCCTTTCCCTGAAGAACTCTGGCTCTTTTAACTTTTGGGAAAGCTTTCATGATCCCGTGGCGAGGTTCCATCTTGTATGTTGAAGGGGGGAGCCAGTGGCCTGTAGGAGAATTATGAAGTTATTCATAACTTTGCTGATGGAATCCACCCAAAAATCTGACATATAAGCTGTGTACTAATTGAACACTGCAGACTTTTTCTAATATTGAATATATAGTGTGTTTACACTAGAAAACAGACTGAACTTAAGTATTAAACTTTGGGATTTCTTTGTCTGCTAATTGAGATTTCTTTTTATATTTTGAATTTGGCAGTAGTTTTTACAATTTCGTACAATGTAGTTACAATTTGACAGTGATAGTGACAGTCAAAGTATATAAGTATTATCAGCAACATTTATTTGAGCATCAAAAGTTAAAGTATGCAAAAGGAATGGACGTAGGAAGTACTAATAACGCTAGCTGTCAAATAAATGTAGGTTAGTGGAGTAAAAAACACAATGTTTCTCTCTATATTGCAGTGATGTAAAAGTATAGCATAAAATGAAAATACTCAGGTTAGCTAACTCACAATTGTATTTACAGTAAGTACAATAGTTAAGTAGATGTACACAACCACAATTTGATTGATATCTGTCGTGTTGTACAATTTCCAGTATGTCAAAAGTTAAGCACGTGCATTACTCGTTCAGTTGCTGCCATAGATGCACTGTCAACATGAATGTGTGCCTTCTGTTGTTGGTATGGAAGATAGTGAGAGCTGTGGATTTTAATAATACAGATATCCAGCTAGCAGACAGCAATTTATCCTGTCCCATAATGAAATAGACTGAAAAAACAATCTTTGTTGTCACAGTTTGCATTAGCTATCTTTAGCTTGCGCTAACGTTAGAAACAGCAAAAAGTCGGCATTTACATTGTTTCACTGATCTTTTTCACTAAACATATAAATTACGCTTCAATGCGTTTCCAATATTTCCAAATATAACTGTACATTTGAAGCTAAATTCTCTTTAAACAGTAATGTTTTGGCTCTTACCCCTGTTCAGGCGGAACCATTCATATAGAAAACATAAAAGACGGACAACATTCAATTCAAATGTATCACTTCCGGGTTAATTTGTTTGTTGTTAAAATGTTTCTATTTCATACCATAGTTTATACCCCAAATCTTCATTTCACATTACGCATGTAATTACTTTAAAAAAAGAATAATCTTTGATTCATTCTGTCAATGTTTTTATTAATATATTTAATTTGTGCATTGACCTCGGTTGCTGTGGTAACTGGTTGAGTCCGGAAGTCGCTCTGAGCAACAGAAACATCTTCGGAACATGGCTGTGCAGAGCTGGATTGACATCCTAAGATTATCAAAGAAAACGGCTTTGATACACGATGGTGAGTACAACGAAGGCAAACTACGTTTTCTAATAGAGAGAATGACTGTTGTCTTCTCGCCTGAATTAGTTAGTTATTTTCATAAATTCAGACTGTTTGCTAGCTTTCTAGCCAACATTAATGTTACCAGGCAACAAACAGGTGGCACTACTGGCCCGGATGCACATTACACATGTTGTTTTAACGAAAATAGACAGCAAAATACATAAAATGAAGCATTTAAAACTTATCAACACGTCATACATTATCTTAGGTTTTCTAAAAAAGTTGTCTTCAAAAGGAGGTTCAGTGTGAACCACTACTCTTACAGTTTCTCTGCTTTGGCACAGTCGAAAATTATGATTTCCAAAACTATGTGTGCAGTTCTCAAATCTATGGTTATTTTTCTATGTATATGCAAGTCAAATATATTATTACAAATGTGTTAATTTGATTCAGAGATGTATTGTGTTAATCTCTATGGTCAGAATGGATTACACTGCTTTTCTAATGATCAGTAGATAGTCAGTTTTATTTGTATAGCCCAATATCACAAATCTGCCTCAGGGGGCTTTACAGTCTGTACAGCAATACAATATCCCCTGTCCTTACACCCTCCATTTGAATGTGGAAAGATTACCTTAAACCCTAAAACCCTTTAACAGGAAAAAAATTGGAGGAGAGCTCAGGAAGAGGGATCCCTCTCCCAGGACAGACAACATGCAATAGATGTGTATACATAATAGAACAAGAAAGATGAATTACAGAAATATAGCCTGGAACAGGATAACAAAATTATAGATGGATTATACTGTATATGAAGAATGTGATCAAGATTACACCAGACAACTTCCAAGTGCTGCCAAACAGAATAGGACCTGAGCCATGTGACTTCCATCACCAAGGAGACCCGGGAAGAGGACAGACTAGTGGCAAACTAACCGGCACACTGTCTAACTTGCAATGATACATTCATTTGCAACATTTCGGTGGTAGACCTTCATCAAGAATATGGTTTGTGACAATCAGAAGCAATCTTAAATAGGGAGTGGCTGTAAGCTTGCAGCCAGTTGCATTGCTGTGAAAAAGTATTTGCCCCCCTCCTGATGTATTCTATTTTTGTATATATTTCATACTTCTCATATTTCCCTTAATTATGGCAAGTCGCCGAGGCCCTGAAGCAGCAAAGCATCCCCACACCATCACGCTACCACCACCATGCGTGAGTGTAGGTATGATGTTCTTATTGTGGAATGCTGGTATTTGGTTTAAACCAGATGTAACGGGACCCCCGTCTTCCTAATAGTTCCACATTCGACTTATCTGTCCAAAGAACATTCTCCCAAAAGGTTTTAGGGTCATCAAGGTGTGGGCAAAACTGAGACAAGCCTTCATGTTCTTCTTGGTCAGCAGTGGTTTTCACCTCACCACTCTCCCATGGATGCCATTTTTGGCCAGTGTCTTTCTGGCAGTAGAGTCTTGAACACTGATCCTGATTGAAGTGAGAGAGGCCTGCAGTTCCTTGGATATTGTCCTCTGCTCTCGTGTGACTTCCTGGATGAGTTGTCGCTGTGCTCTTGGAGGAATTTTGGGAGGTCGGCCACTACTGGGAATGTTTACTACTGTGCCAAGTTTTCTTCATTTGGAGATTATGGCTGTCACTGTGGTTCTTTGGAGTCGCAGAGCCTTAGAAATGGCTTTATAGCCTTTCCCATACTGATGTATTTCAATCAACCTTCTTCTTCCTCATTTCTTCTGGAATTTTCTTTGATGGTGGCATCAGACTGTTTAGCCGCTTTAGTTCCTGAAAAAGTTCTATTTAAGTGATGTGTAGATTGAGCAGGGCTGGCAGTAATCAGGCCGGGGTGTGTTTAGTCCAGCTGAACCCAATTATAAATGAAGTTTGGTAGATTAGTGGATTTAGTAACTATGGGGGCAGATACTTTTTCACACAGGCCAAGTTGGTGTTGGATAGCTTTTTTGCTTCTATAAATAAAATTATAATTTAAAAACTGTAGTGTTTACTCAGGTTGTCTTTGTTTTATGTTAAACTTTGAAGATCTGAAACAATTTAGTATGAGATATATAAAAATAGAAGAAATCAGGAGGGGTGGAGGGGGCAAATACTTCTTCACAGAACTGTATGTTTTGAGTGACTGATGACCTTTTGTTGAAGTCATGCCCAGTATAAAATGTTGCAGTGATTGCTTGTAATGTTTGGACAACTGCAGCAGCGTTTCAGAAAATTTGCTTAAACTGTAACAGACTTGGTGAGCATCTAATTTATACTGCATGAACTGTGAGATCTCTTTAATGCGTGAGCCTGGTCTTCATCCATGCGTGTACAGCTGTTTTGATTTGACAAATAATGTATTGAAGATTTGCAATTTGCATAGTAAAAGAATAGCAACATAATACTATCCTAACAATAATCACATTTAATGTTGGGTTTACACTAAAACTTGTTGTCTTATTTGTGCTAAACTAAAAACACATTGTCGTATTCTTCTTTTATTCCCCTAATTTGTATGTTAATATATTTTCTAATTCCAACCCTCAGGAAAAAGGAAGATCCACTACCTCTTTACAGATGGAAAAGAAATGGCAGAAGAGTATGACTTGAAAACAGATGAACTCATTGGTAAGCAACAACTTTCAGACAGCAGCCCTGTGGAAGCAATTTTCTAAATTTCAATAAATAGCATGAGTCTATATATCTCGTGAAATATTTGGTACTTTCCAGTACGGAAGTGGCGTCACAAAAGCACACTCGGAGCTCAGGGCCAGTGGCAGGTAGAGATCGGGGAGCCTCTCGCTGCTCCTGTCACTTCTTCAGACGCTGAGGTGATCAAGGAGAACTGCTCCAATGTAGGTTTTCTTCTATAATCTTCATGGTTTTGACTTCAATATTACAGTATCACAGATACTAGTGCGTTTTTTTTTTTCATGTGCACTTTTTTTGATTCATTTTAGAAAAAACTCTTGAAAATTAATTTTTTTCCATTTCCACAGCCCGTGTTCATGCGTAGAGACACAAAGGCCAGTTTTCAGTGGAGAATCCGCAACCTCCCCTACCCCAAAGATGTCTTCAGTGTTTCAGTGGAGCCGTCTGAGAGATGCATCATCATAAAAACCTCAAACAAGAAGTACATATGC
The DNA here is from genome assembly GCF_914725855.1 of Thunnus albacares. Taxonomy (NCBI): domain Eukaryota; kingdom Metazoa; phylum Chordata; class Actinopteri; order Scombriformes; family Scombridae; genus Thunnus; species Thunnus albacares. The sequence goes on along the minus strand of NC_058108.1, from coordinate 8,429,587 downwards.
ACGAGTTCACTGATTTTCCATCAAGTTTGCATAAACTTTTGGCCATTTTTTTTTATTTATTTTTTTTTTCCTATGTTGCTCACTTGTTGCATGTAATCCTTTTGTCCTCCCTATAGATGGCACTGTTTACAATCCATTTGTCTTTACAGCAGAGTGATAAACCTGTGACATCCTCTCCACGCCTCCCCAGGTATTATAAGAAGTTCAGTGTTCCTGATTTAGATCGCAGTCAGCTGCCATTGGACAGCTCCGCCCTCAGCTTCACTCACGCCAACAACACTTTGATTGTCAGCGTAAGTCCGACACAACGATGAAATTATAAATGAATCTATGCCTCTGATGTTATGCTTTAAATATGCAGATGAAAGCATTTAAGTGTGATTCTTAGATATGTGTTCAGGCCTTAAATGATGAATGCAGGTCAGTATCATCTGAGCAATCTGAATAATTGTAAAAGTATCTCACAAAAAAACAAATGTACATTGTTTTACAAATTCAAAGAAAATCCCCCACAAATCACTTGCATTAGATACTTAATAGACAGTTTATGTGGATAAGATTGAAACGTTGTTTAATGAAACATCTTATGCAAATCATTAAGGCAAGGTGCAGAATTTTTTTTCTTCCTGTCACTCAGTCCCTGGCTGTCAAAGTTTGTTGACATTACAACAATATATTTTTATATTGCTCTCTTCGTGATATGTTCTTTTATATTCTGTGCATTCTTTCAACACAATCACAGCACATGATATGCAGGACGGAGACGGGGAGAATGCTGAAGTAATTATTTTTCTTCTCTTTTGTCCAGTACAAGAAACCCAAAGAGATCTTAACCCTTGAGCAGGAGCTGCTGAGGGAGCTGAAGAAACTGAAGGGGACCGGTGAAGGGGACGTCGACTGCAAAACTCAGTGAATTCTGACTGTGGGAGCGAGAGAGTAATTCTGCGTCGCATTTAAAGCAGAACCTCCCGGCGTCATTTTCCAGTCACATGTGAGCTCTCGTTCTTTTGTGAATCCCGTCGTTAAGAATTTGCTTAGTGCCTTGTGCGCAGTTCGATGCTTCTCATTATGTTTACTAATTAAGTTCTATTTATCAGAGTTATTACTGCTGAAATCTGTCCTGCCATTTATATTTGATTCACACAAAATCAGTGAAACATATCGCATCTTTTGCAGTCATCCGGATTTATAAACTTTGCAACTGAGCCATGAGTGTGTGTTTTTTTCCAAATTGTTTTTTTCACAGTAAAATCATTTTACAACTTTTATAAAAAATCTTTGTCAGAAAATTGAAATTATTTCACAACATCAGTATCTATTCTTACTTCTCATAACATGTTGTCCGTCTCCCACCAAACCCAGTGGGCTCCAATTTTGATGGGGGTCACATAACCTACCCACCCTCCTTTCATTGATGTCCTTGTAAAACACTCAAAACACACAATGCCCCATCCCTGTTCGTTCCGGGGTCACTGTTACGAGCACATCCCATTTGTGTTAACTGAATACCTTCATGTTCCTTGCATGTAGCGGGCCACCCTGAAAGCCATTACTGAAGCTTTTGGTGACCGTGCAGGCTTGTGTTACTGTTTCCCTTTTATTTTTTTTACACCAGAGGGTCACTCTGACTTTGTGGTCTCCTGCTTAAACTGCATAGACACAAACAGTTGCAGGACTTTTCTTCCAAATGGATTTGATGTTGTTGTCTTAACAGCGTCAGATATGAAGTTAACATTTCACATCTTTTGTGTTTGGAATTCTGTGTGTGTGTGTATATATATATATAGGACATTTTCAGGACGAAAAAAAATGTATAGCTGCTTCAAAATTGCGGATTTGTCTACTTTTTCCACCAACTTCTATTAAGAGAAAATGCTGTCCAGTCAGAAATACTTAGACAGTGGATATAAAAAACAACAGTGCTGTTTGAAGGAGACAATGCCATTTAAATATAGATTGTTTCAACCTTGTGATTCCTTGCATTTTTTTACCACTTGTCCAAACCCAGAGAGCAAGTGCAAAAAGCACAGACAAAACCACAGGTCTCTCTCGCCATTGTGCTTTGTGTGCTTCCAGATGGAAAGAACAGACATACAACAAAACATCTTAAAACCAGTCTGTGCTGTTGTTTTGCAAATTCTTGTGTGCGACTTGATGGACTTTTTTTTTTTTTTTTTTAGGCTACGACGTGACAAAAATGCATTTATAAATACTTGATTAGGTAGTGTTTGGGTTTTGAAGAGGTGCGGTGTTAATACTGCTTTTACTAATTATCGTTATTTTTCAGTTAATGCTTTACAGTCTTCAGAGCTCGAGATGCTGTCAAATCAAATCTCTGCGGCGGCAAACACCAACTAACAAATTGGACATCCAGCTCATGCATTGTGAGAGCAGCCGGGTCCCTCTGTTCAGGGTCTTCTTCCTCCCCTGTCGTTTGGCCTCTGATGGTCATGCTCAACTGCTTCTGGGAAGAGGGTTTCTTTTCTGCCTCCCTTTCACTCCCGAATGCCTCTTCCCAGCCATTCCCCCTCTTTCAGCCGATGCCACATTTTGCCACACAGGCCCTGATGCTTTTTCTGCAACCCCTCTCTGCAAACCCCCCTTTCCCCCTCCAGCCCCTTGCCCCTCCCTGTGTGACTGGCTTCTTTTTGATAACTGACCCCTCCTCGTGTTATTATTCGAACCCACTATTGTATAACATGCCCTTTTATATGAGGTTTCACAAAGGGCCCATTTGATCAGAGGGTTACGGTGTGCGATCGTGAGAAATGCAACTACATGGTGGTAACCTTTGTTTGGGCCAAAATGGTGGGCTGACCTCATCGCTTTTAATGCATAGCTCGAGCCATTCAGGCCCAAGTCTCACTTGCTGAGCACATTGAATTCAGTAGCCTGTCACAGATATTGCCCCTCAGTTATCTGGGTCTCCAGCTTGAAGAAGAAGAAGAAGGGGGGGAAAAAACCAACAGTTTTGGGGGGTGGAGGGTGTGTGTGTGTGTGAGGGGGGGGGGGCACCAACAATGTGTGCTAGCTTTCCATCCCAAAACAACCACACAAGAGAAAAGCCAAGGAGCTTGTGAATTGATTCTTTAGTGGTTTTAATATACACTCTACAATAAATATTTCCATCATTTGACGTAATTTACATTTTTACAGTAAAAATATATTTATATATGTAGAAAAAAAAAAAAACGGGTTAAAAATTCTCCAAAATGGACTCCGAAAGGCAAGATAGCATGTCAACTGAGACTCAGATGCTGTAACCACGAGAATATCCACAGATAGCTGCCATGTCTAGCTTCATTGTACTCACTTCTCTTTCAAACATTGTTCACCACTGAGCCGGCTAACTTCTAACTTTTCGTTCATGTCGATGTAGTTGAGCTCTTTCTGTACTTTAATTGCCCCCTGATTTAATAAGAAAAAATCTTCCCTAACGTCTTCTGTCTGAATTGGAAATAACTAGCAGATTAGATAGTCAATGTTTACATACAATCCAGTACAAAGAAATTACATAATAAGTCCACAAAATGAGGCAAAAAGTGTATGGGCTTTTGACTGTAAAAGTTAAGTTTGCTGAGAGCACTTGTTTTGTCTTGTAGTGGTTCTTCTGTGGTGGTTTATCCACAGTTCTCCCTCAGTGGTTTCAGTCCTCAGCGGCCCCCTGAGCGCTGTTGATGGGAATGTTTAGTCCGCTTGCTGAAAGGCTGAGCAGGGACAGGGAGAGGAAGAACATCAAACGGCCGTCTCTCACTCAGCAAGTGACCCCTGGGTAGACGCTTCATGAAGTGGGCCTCCCTCTGGTGCTGCTTGGTCTTGGAGGCCTTCCTCGGACGGCCCTTGCGTGTGAAAGCCATGTACCAGCCCTCGTATTTGGCGTTCTGAAGCGCTGTGTAGTTATTTTCCAGAACAATCTCAGTGAAGATGCAGTCTTTTCCTCGTCCTTTCCGCTGGGAAAGAAAAGGAGGGGGGGGGGAGAAGAAGTTGAAGTATTTCTGGATAATTTCCAGGAAGCGGAAACATCATCTTTATTTCCAGACAATTAAATATCCTTTGAAACCTTCAGAGGGTTGCTCTTAACACATCTCAAAAATCAAATTTGTTCTGGTTTCGTATGCGTCTCAACAATGTGTCCCCATAAGCTGTAAATCTGGAATAACATTTCCACGAAAAAAAACAAACTTCAAGATGTTGCCGTAGTCGTATGCAGCCACAAAACTATGAATTCCAGATTACCTTGCCGATCAGCTTCCCCCTCTTGTTCATACATATGTAGTATCCTGTCTTCACCCCTCTAATACGAACACGGCTCCCAAAAGAGTCTGTCTCCACCTCCAGTTTAGCTGCACAGACAAACAGAAAGCAAATAATGAGAGGACACAGCTCTGACACGGTGCAGGCATGCAGATCATGATGTTACAGTGTGTGAGACAAATGACCTGCACTTCCTTTCTCTGAATGTACTCTTAATGCACAGCAGAGACTGTGCGAGCAGTGAACCAGAATCATGAATTCCCTCTTAACCCTTTTATGATCCAGCGGCCACCTTTTTTAACAAAGCGCGCAAGTCTTCCAAAATAGCATCAAATGATAGTGATTTCGCACGGCGAGGTTGTTGTTGAATGTCTGTAAATGCTGCTGTGCTGTGATGCAGTTCAGACTAGGGATAAAGGAGAGTGAGAATACTGCGGTCAGGGACACAGCCACAAGCACAGAGCAGTGGTCAGATTTGGGCCGGTTACAAGAGTGACACCCACTTAGCATGTGTGGCCAATGTGTGGATGACTGACTGACTCTGTCTGGGCGTGTGTGTGTGCGTGCGTACGTGCATGTGCGTGTGTGTGTGTGTGTGTGTGTGTAGAGAGAGAGAGAGAGACAGATTTAAAAGACAAAAGAGCACACAGGAGAAGCAAGGAGAGAAAAAGGTATAAAGTGAAGATGCTGACTTCACCGCTCCTTATAAATTGAGTCATACATTGAGTTGTAAAGCAATGAAAATTCCTCGTAAAATGAGCCTCCAAAAAAGCAGGCAGCAGGCATTGAGAAGTGGATGGATGGTGGTGGCTGTGGTGGAAAGATGGCTAGACACACCAAAAATCCTTTTTGGTGACAGGAATTTAGCTCCCTTTAAGTTAAAGACAGTTTCCCAAATGCTGTAAGCAAAAAAAAAAAAAAAAAAAAAAAAAACTCTGCTAAAGTCATTCATAACAGGTGTCAATGACTTTATCCACATGCTCATTTCTTCGACCACCAGCGCACCAAAGAAATAAATTATAGATGGCGACAGTGATGCCACTAACGATGTTTACAATTGCTACTACTGTTTCTCCTGGCTCAAACATTTTCCTGCAGGCTGCCAAAAACGACAGAATTTATACTGCTTTTCAACACCGGCCCGCGCACCACTGAATTTAAACAATTCCCATGTTTGTGGGGTGAACATGTTTCGTATTTTACTGTTGTTCCTGACGTTTAAAAGCACTGAAATGTAGCTAAAGATGATGGCCTTCAGCTGTCATCGGTCTGGATTGATCTGGCCAGAACACACGGTCTTCAAGTAAAGTTGCTTTATCATTTCAGAGACGATAAAAAACACAGAGCTCCGCCTGAATGGATTAACATATGTGGACTTCTGTTCAGCTGCCTATTCTTTATATATGGAATTATAGGCTACGTGAATATGTAATTAAATGAGACATTTACAGGAGAGTATAAGCATATTTTGCATATTTCTCATTAATTTTCCTGTCGTTTATGGCGGCGCACAGCCTAAACAGCGTGGTTAAATGGACTCCACTCTTTTATACTTGGTGTTATGGTGGTGTTATGAGCTCTTTTATGTCTTCTCTACTGTCTCTTGTCTTTTCTTACCGTGCACCGCTCCGTCGTCTCCGTTGGCGTTGACCCTCTTGTTGGCCAGGACCTGGACGTGTTTCCCGCTGGTGCGGCTGTACAGCTGGTAGGTTCGGGTCAACCTGCGGCTCATCCGGTCCGACAGCCGGCTCTGCTCGGTGACATGGTGCTTGAAATTAGGGGGAGACTGCACAGTGTTCTGCCGGACAATAGGAAACACATGTCAAGAAATATGAAATGACTTTTTAATGTCGAAGAATGTTTACTTTGCGACTCAGGAAAGTTTGAAAAAACGTTCATGTCAAATGTGAGGAGGCTTAAATTGGCAGTCAGCTAAGGTGCTGGGCCATAGTTAATTATTTATTATTTATCATGTTTAAATGATTAATCCTGCATTTTCTTCTTTCAGTTATGTGTTGAGTTTTGGAGATGCTTTCATGGACCCTCGGGGGTGACATTTCCCCCTGATAGGTTTTTTTTTTTTTTTTTTTTTTTTTTTTTTTGTCTTTACCACCGATGATCTTTCACCCCTTCTTGACTTTTTTTTTCTCATTTCAGCCGTTCTCCTTCCACATGTGTTTTAACAATTGCTTTTTAGGCTGGAGCTTACCTCTTTTCAAGATGTTTGAATTGTTGCCAATTGCCATAGCACTCATAATAAAATGTTTTCATTGTTATTGCAGCCTATTGCAGATGTACAGACGGTGGACTATAAGCCCCTAAGCATGGCGAATACCTATTAAGTTTTACTTAGTTAATTGTATAACTTATTGTAACATTAATGCTTTTTATTGAAGTGAAAATGTGAGTTACCTGTGCGTAAAAGCAAAGCGCCGTGAACTGAAGTAACCTGGGGGAGAATAAAAACATTTAAGAGGTTTAACCAATTGCCCGAATTCAATGATTTATACAAGAATCTATTATCTTGACACCTCTTTACTTACAGATAACCTAACCTCGATGTTCTCAGCCTCATCTTGTAATAGTTCAAATATTGCTTCATGAATACTCCACTGATTCGGTGCTGGAAGCTCTCGGAAATAAAGTTCCTCCTGATGCGGATTTCAGCTCGGGTTTATCCCCCTCTTGTTACATGTAGAGGGTTATAGCCGTGACAATTAAGAGATCCAAAAACTGTCAGTGTCCCACGCAGGTAGAGGATCCAATCTCCACTTCACTGATAACAATGAAAAGTCTAGAAGTTTTAAAAGCGCTGCGGTGACTGAATCCAAACTTAAAGTCCGGTGAAAGTGTTGCTGTCACCGAAATCCCTCCATCAAATCCTCTTCGTGTCAATCACTTTCGCAGGAATGGAGGTCTTGATTAAAGTTTCAAGTAGAAATAAATCCTCATTGACTTTTTGTGACAGAATAGAGGCAGTGTTTTTGATTTTTACGCACGGATCTTTACGCATCGGCGGTAAGATGCGCACAGTAAATTACGTAAAGATGAGTGAGTAAATAAAAAGATGTTGAATGAATTCCACGAGTGCCAACGCGGCTTTATTTGTTTTCTGTGCAGTTAAATTAACGATGCTACAGCTGTCTTTCTATAAGATGCACAGATAGTAAAACTCCAACGTCACCTTCCTCCCACACGTGTATTTCTTGTGGTTCCCTCCAGTCCACATACAGCATCTGCCTCCCTCTACATTTAAATACTTTAACTTGCGGGAAAGTCAATATCCTCGGTGAGAGCAGGCGGAGCGTTCAGGCTGGAGCCAATTTGAAACTGAATACTTTGCCTGCACCTATTTGCTTACAAGTCCATAAACTCAGCATTCATCAATAAGTTTAATGTATATAATTAAATAACCAACTGTGAGTTGGAAGATGAAAATCTGACAATATAAACTACAGCATATCATTTAGAGAGGATCTTCTTTTTTGGATTAATGTGCAGGTCAGATCCACAAAAAGTCTAATAACATTTATAAGCATTCATAAGCATTTATTCACAATCATGCACATGTCATGATATTACTGTATCTTCATCCCTGTAAAATCGAAGTGCACTTGGTTTTCTATAAGCAGAAATGTCCACATGGAAAAATTCCCTGGCATGTACTTAAGAAAATCTACAGTTACATTAACTTATTCCCTGACTGCAGGTTAGAGGTTGTTTGGTGGTCCCACAGGACAGACCTTGATGTACTTTTTCATCCTACATATGTAAGTAATATGTATTCCATGTGAACACATGACACAGAATGGTTTTCACATAACATCTAAAGCCTTTGCCTTGGATACAAATGCTCTCTCGCTCGCAATCATTCTTCCATAAGTTTTCACAATCCTGGTTTGATTTTCAAAAGTGTGTCCTGGGCCTGGTGCGCTACTCTCACAGCATGGTTTCATACACTACATCATGCAATTATATTGTAATTATTCTTTGTGACAACAAAGCAGCAGGGTTTCCTTCAAGGGAACATGACTGTTACACATTGGTCTGATAGGGAAGAAAGGGGACAGTTGAAACATGGGATACTTTGAACTCCAAACCTTGATGAACTGTGTAGACTCTTCTTTCAAATGGTTGTGAATAAGGATTCTGAAGTTGTTTCTTCTTTGTAAACTAAATATGATTTTGTATTACAATGCCTACAGCCACACACCCTCACAGCTAATAAGATAAGGGAGGTATTGCATTTGAAATACTGGTTGTATGATTTTAATGCAGGTTATGCATTCCCCAAAATTTTAACATTTTACTCCACTTATGCTAAAGTGTTAAATTTCTTTCCTGACTTTAAGATGAAATAAATGTCTTTCTATGTGGTTTTTGTAACAGTGAGATGTGGGTATTTTTCAGTAGTTAATAGTTAATTTAACTTAAGTAACTCACATAAGTGAGAAGATATGAATGGAGATGTGAAGCAAATATTTCATTCAACCCCACTCTCCCCTACCTTCATTGTTCCTGTCTGAACAGATGAAGTAAACATTTAGAGTGTCATTCAAAAATTGAGAAAAAAAACTGTGACTGTGATAGGCCTAAGCTGAACAAACATAATGGAATAAAAACATCAGGTTCTGCCTTCTAAATCACTTATCTGAATCCTCATGGCACCATCATTTAAATACATTTTTGGAGACATTGTTGCCTTAATACCCGCACTTTAAATCAGAATAGAAGTGCTAATCTACAGTATAGGTTTACTGACTCCAAACCTCAAATCAGATTATTGTCCTAATGAGCCATAGCAGATTGTTGGACCACTGCTCTTAACTGTGAGGCTTCATAAATGCAGGACCATGTTCTCTGTGTGAGCAGTATGGGAAACTTTTGCACCCTTCACACAGAGCAGCTGTACAAGAGTAAAATATAATATATATATAATTATGTGAGTTTAGTCAATGTCTTAGCTGTAAATCAGTCATTTTAACCAGTGCAGGGGATTTAGAGGGTGAAAATGGACCTGCCTTATTAGTTCCAGTGGGACACTGCAACAAGTGATTTTGCCACCTGGAACAATTCAACACTTTGTTCTTTCATATATTGACCCCTATGAAGCAATGATCGCACATCCAAATATAAAATCCACATGCATGACAATTAAAGCTATTGAGTGTGTGTTTTCTAATGAAAGATCACATAATGACTCATCAAAAGTGCGTGCTTGACCATATGAACCCACAGATTAGTTCACTCACGAGTCATTTAAAGAAAATTAGATTAAGAAGCGGAGGAAGCATTTCTGCTGTGCACAGCTGGTGTCCTCTAGCTGGTGGGTCTGTGTAGTTGAAACCTGCTGTAACAGTCGACTGTATACATTACTCAAACTAAAGTTTCATTTTAGGCTTGGGATCAAAGTTAAATACACATCTTTTATTCTCTTTATTTTCTGTGTATCTAATCTGTCAGATCAAAATGTGGTCAGTTGAAGTTCATGTGATACTGCAGACTAGTTTTCAGTACAGTGAAAAAAATATTTTTTTGTGTCTTATAGTGAATACCTGGTACCTTCTGCTTACTGAAAATCCTTTCAATCAACAGAATCAGTTCTGTTTTATCATATGCTGACAAATAAATCAAACTTCATCTACTAAAATGTGCATTTCTGTTCAAATTCCCCTTTGCAAGCAGCTGAGACTCTTAAGCTGGAAAGCACAGCACTGTTTCCATGATACTTGCCAGCATGTTTTGTTTTTCTGTACAATATATTGTTTGACAGACAGTCACATTAAATGAGTAAATAGCTTTGATCAAGGTTTATCTCTCTAGAAAACAGAAGAAGAGGTGTACCACAAGGTTCTATACTAGAACCGCTTCTGTTTTCTATCTTTATAAATAATATTGGAAAGAAAATGCAGCCAGCAAAGATTTATTTGTATGCAGATGATGCAGTCACTCCTAGTTGTCTAAATAAAACTGTTGCTGACCTCCAAACTGCATTTCACACACTTCAGTTGTTATTCTACCCGTCAAAACAAATCTTAAATACACAAAAAACACATTTCTGACTTTATCAATTTTAAACCTTTATAACGAATTTAATTGTAAAAAGTCTGCATTCAAATTTCTTGGAATGTGGTAGGATGGCAAATTATCTTTCCGTACTCAAATTGATAACCAAAATCAGAATTAGTTTTTAATTTTCATTTTACAAAATGCTCTTATCATGTTCTCATTCATCTCTGTGTTTTATTTTAAAGATTGGAACAAGAACACATATACACATGTTAATTGGATGGACCTCACTAACAATATGGAGAAAGGTTCATATGTGCATTTTTATCTTTAAAGCCATTCGTGGTAAACCTCCTGTTTACCTATGTAAAATGCTTTCTCCTGTTTCTGAAAGCTCGGATCAGACCAGATCATCTAGAAGATTTATCTTCAGTGCTCAGAACTTGGTGAAACTTCATTTCTGTACTGTGCACCTGGGCTTGAAATGAAATTAAATTTGCACATTTCTCAGGTCCTGTTTAAATTGCTATTTGTGATCATTGTATATAAATTATATTTGTGATGTGTATGAAACTATATGGTATCTAACTTGTGCTGCCATTTTGGCCAGGTCTGTCTTGTAAGAGAGATACTGCATCTTAAGAGATTATAAAAGACAAAAAGGTAAATAAAAGAATTAAATATATTTTGTTGAGAGAGTATTCACATTGGTACCTTTCTCGAACAATGACTCTTACCTGAACTGTGTCTGTAATTATTCACAACTATGTAAGTCTTCATTTTTCTCAAATATTTGCCCATCAATCTTTACCACTTTAAAAAACCTGACGGAGAACATTCGGTCCAGTGCTGTAAAGTCGATACATCTCTTTGACTTCAGTCTACAACAGCCATCTACAATTTAGAAGCAATTCTGTCTCTGCAAACTTAAAGGACATTTGGTTAAGGTAAGCTGTCAGACAGGTTTGGCTAAAATTCTCCAGACTGTACATGAAAGGTTCCACTGAAAACTATCATTTTTTATTCTAGTTTTTTTTACAAAACTGTCTGCTGCCTCACTCATGACATTCTCTAGTGACCAGCTTTTCTGGCCTCTTAATGAGTTTGCGAAGAGTTGACACAGATCCAAGTTTTGCCACAGATCCCGGCTCTTTTGCCTTTTCTCTTCCCTCCCAATGCTGCTTTTCTCATTTGGATCAGAGTTTGCTAACTAATACAAAGCTCGGTATCAGCGAGTAGGTACAAAGAGGCAATCATTGGACGCTGTAAAAAAAAATCAGAGAGGAACTCTGGCAAAGATGCACATCGGTTATTCTTAGAAGAGAAGTGACTGAATGTCTGAAAAGGCCTCAGAGCAGACTACCATTCAGTGAGAGGTATTATTCCCCCTAGCTAATGTGAGACATAAAAATACACACTCTTGCATAAGACAGAGCCAATGGAAAGGTAGACACCATAGAGAAAGAGAAAAAAAACAGAGCCACAGAGGAAGACAGACAGTGTAAAAGAGAGAGTGTGTATGAGTGTGTGTTTGGGTGAAAGGAAAATGTGGGATGTCAGGATTCTCAGTGTCATCTGGTAGCAGTGCTGCCCAAACCTCAGTGGTTTTTTAGAAGCGTAAAGCTCTTCAACCACCTGTTGTAATTATGCACTATTGCTTTGTTGCAACAACGTGAACCACATAATGTGCCTGTAACCACATCACCACACCAGTAACTCACCTTGAACTGGCTCACATCTACAGCATCACTAAAAGTTACAATTTGTTCCTGGTGTGACATGGAGGAATGATAGCATACACTGCAATAATGACATTAAAACACTTAAATTCTTTGCTGACCTTTTTTTTTAAATGTGGATGAAAATTTATGACCAATGACAATGTAAGAGACTTGTTTAAACTTGCAACAATGTGAGTTTGGGTACCACTTTCTAATACGACACATGTTTAAAGGATTTATAAATTAATAATATAAATAAATCCTTGACTAAATTCTTAACAAAAACACCTTTTGGTTGCCAGATTGTGGCTAGTGTTTGTCCTCCTCCAGCATTATACTTGCTTTGTTTTTCTAGTGCTTTAGTCAAACATGAACACCCCTCCAATGGGCCTTTGACCTCTGAACCTCTGCAGGACACCTGGACCAAAATTTATTTGTTAACATCTTATTAACATTTACAAATGCAGACTTGAGTTACTTTTTATTAGATATTAACATTTATAATTAAAAATGACTGACTTGCTTTTGCTGTTGGCTTAGGAAATTGAAAACTTGTTTTTTATTAACATTTATAACTCCAGACTTGATGGTTTGTCACTGCTTATTAATGGCTTAGTATTGTTTATAGCCTAACTGTTGACTTGATGGTTTATTAGAAAATCTTGAAACTCTTGAGCTAATAAAGGATCAGGAGATGACTTACCAACATTTACAACTTTAGACTTGATGATTTATTACTGTTTACTTATGATTTACTAACATTTATAACAGCAGACCCGATGGTTCATTACCATTTATTTATGACTTATCATAACTGCAGACTTAATGGTTTATTAGACAGTGAAAAACTACCGACTCCTTATAAATGATTTAACAGCCAGATAGATTTTTTTACAACTTGGCAACACAGTTGAAATTATTAATGGCCTATAACTGGTCAGTAAATCACTAGTAAATTACTTATTAAGTATTAATAAAGCCATTGTTACAACTTTACTGTTAATGGAAAGTTTTTTTTCTCTGAACGTGTAAACAATCTTGAGTCACAAGAGTTATACACATTAGACATGTTCACAACTGAATTGGAACATTTTTCTACTATATACAGGGCTGTCTTTGACATCTTCAGGATGCCCACAAGTACCTATCAAGTTTTTATTCCAATGAGGACATATGGATAACTAAGTTGCTTCCTCCATCAATTCCCCGCACCAAGTTGGTTCTCATGAATTCTGAATGAATGAATCTGCTGTCATCTTAAAAATGAATTTGGAGTGATGGAAAGACAGCGTGAGAGGGACGGTAATTGTCCTGTTCTGTGTCATTAAAGTGAGGTAATCACCAGGACTAGAGGGTGTGGGGGGAGGAGGGGGGAGGAGGGATGTCTGTCTACCTTTCAGCAGCTCAGTCACACGGTGATGATTTGGTGAGTGTGTGAGTGAGTGAGTGAGTGTGTATGTGGTGGTGTCACCATGCCAGTGCCTGAGAAAATTGTTACAGCGAGAAAGTTTGGAAAATCAAGTCAAAGTTCTTGCCACCAAATGACGTTGGAAGCACTTACTCGTGTTTGAGCAGAGCAAAGAGCTTGAATGACTTTTTAACTGGATGAAACGACTGTCTGGGAATGACCCCGGTGTGTAGAAGTGATTAAGGGAACCCAATTTTACCATAACCCAAATGTGTTTGCATAACGACTTTGAGTGGTGTTCCTGTAGTGATATTAAATCTCTGCTGAAGCTTTTAACAACTGGTACTTTGAGTACAGCAGCTCTGTTTTGCTAATTCTTTTGGTAGGCCTGGTTTTAAGTAACCCAACAACAATTTTATTATTCAGTAAGTCTTAAATGACTCAACTTTTTTTAGAGCAGATTCAGATGAAGGCAATGAAGACAAAGAGCCCCACAGTGGCATCCCCATCTATTCCCCATGAGGAAAGGTGTGTGTGTGGCGTGAAGCGTTGGACCTGAGGGAGAAAGCTGCAAAGTTGTCGTTGGCTCCATCAAAGCTCTCTTCCTTCCCAGTGACTTGGACGTTTCCCCTGTATTTCACCCCATAACCCCCCACCCCGAATGGACTGTGATTTACTGTCTTGTAAACACATAGGAAGTAGCATTGAAAACGGTTTAACAAAGTCAATAAAAGCAGACATCATTCCTGGTATCAGGGGGTGGTGAGGGGGAGGAGGAGGAGGTCTGGGGTGGCTGAGGGCAGGTATCCACCCCTGCCTCTCTAGTGTCCCCCTCGCTCCATCTCCGTCTTTTCTCCTTGTCTGTCATCTATGTCTGCCGTTCCTTCTCTCCCTCTTCTTTTACTTTCTCCTTATCCTTCTGTCTTCATATCATCCTCTTTTCCCTTCTCACCCTCTATATTCTCTACTCCCTCCTCTTCCTCCTTCTCTCCCTCTCCCTTTCTCTTTCTGGCTTTTTTATTTCATGCGTTGGGCAGTGGACAGCCAGAGCAATGGCTTTAACAGACCTACCTGCAGGGCTGCTTAGGGCGGCTCTTTCATCTGGGCTCTGGAGAAAGAAGCCCCCCGGCCCTGAAACAGCTGTGTGGACCTGGGAGTGAGAGGACCATGAAAAACGCAGAGAAGAAAGAAAGGAAATTCAATGGTCCTTCGGGAATCATATCTCCCCTTGCCTCTCTTTCTCCCTTTCTCCGTCCCTCTTTCTCTCTACCTTTATCGTTCTTTCTTTTTCTTTATCTCACTCTGGCTTACTAAACTTTCCCATTTTTCAGTGATACAGTTTTAATGCTCCTTCCCCCTCTTAGTCTGTCCTTCAGTCTTCCTAGTTACTTATTTCCTTCAGCATTTCATTCAGTTACAACTTGTCTCTCTCAAAGCTGAAACAATCCAGGTTTAGATTCACATCTCTGTTATGCAACATCTCCTTCTGCCACTGCCAGGATTTCACATGCTCCCTTTCAGCACTAAATCAACAAAACAAATTGAGATGCAGGAAGAAAGTCTGGGCGTCATTGAAGGTCAAAGATGGGCTGAAAGAAGGCCAGGATCAGGGCCAAACTCAGCTGTGAGAAATTCAATTCAGGAAATTAAATCTTCATAGTCTCCAAATAACCTGGCAGAAATGAAAGAGCGTGTAGTCGTGTTTTTTGCGTTTTTTTTTTTTAATTTCATGATTATTAGGGCGGCTGTGGCTCAGCAGGTAGAGCAGGGTCGTCCACATGTCAAAGTGTACTGAACCCCAAATTGCTCCTTATGGTTAGACTTCGCATGTTAACTCGCTACCATCAGTGTTTGAGTGTGCGGGTGACTGAGAGGTAAATTGTAAAGTGCTTGGGATAAAAGTGCTACATAAATGTGGTCAATTATTTTCTTTCTCTGTTTTATGTAATCTTAAATGGTTTAGACAAACTGTGGCTTTACAACTAAAAGGATTAATAAAAACAAATTTCAGAGTTCTTACATATAAATCACCATCATACTCCATCAGTGCAGTATATGTGCACTACATCAGGCAGTAACACCTTACCTAAATATTGTGAGACACAATTCCAGACTCACTTTCAAACGGGCTGTGATTATAAAATGTAGAAAAATGCTCAAAATAGTGATATTATTCAACCATAAACTCAGCAGAAACAGTATGTGCATAAAAAGAAGCAATCCGTTTTCACAATGAAATTGCCCTATTTGCCAATGAAATGGCAACTTTTTGCAAATTATTTGCAAAGATTTATATTAACACAAATGATGAACAATAAATCTCCTAAATCTGCTGCCGTAGAAGCATGTAATCACCAGTGTCAGTCAGGTTTTTATATCCACGTTTGTTGTCAAGCACATCATTATTGCAAATAAGAGTGAATTGGGTACATAGCTGATTGAAAAATGTTACAGACCATCATCATATTATTTTAGGTTAGCTGCTGTACTGTATATGTGTAATTAATGCAAAATGACAGCAAGACACGTAAATGAACAGGAAGTTTGTGTTTGTGAACACAGAGTTATGCCTCCCAGACACCACAGTAACCCAAATAAATACACTTGGTACTGAACTGAACTTGGTTTGTGCTTAAGTCTGTTTTAAGCTAGCTAGTTATTTACTTTATGCTTTGGTTTTTACTCCATGCTGTTTACATGGTCCACATAAAGCCATGTTAATTATTGTCTGCTGTATAATTCTTATTTACTGGTTATTACAGGTATAATTCATGTCATTTATGGGATTTGACAAACACATTTTTTAAAAGATTAG
The DNA here is from genome assembly GCF_914725855.1 of Thunnus albacares. Lineage (NCBI taxonomy): Eukaryota > Metazoa > Chordata > Actinopteri > Scombriformes > Scombridae > Thunnus > Thunnus albacares. Next base: position 8,413,380 of record NC_058108.1, on the reverse strand, counting down.
GGTTAAGGCTGCATTACAGGAAGTTATTTGTAACCACTAGGAGGCAGAAAATCAGATGTACATTTGATTATCAAGTTGTTTTGGCTAACGTGTTGCACACAGTCGCCTACTTTACATCCAGTAGATACAGAGCAACATCATCATCCAATTACTGTCATGTTTCTTGTCTTCGAAAACAATGAGCTAAAAGAGCATAAAAGCCATGGATGTATAAAGAGAAGTGGATACAGCGTAAGAGGCGAGGCTCAGTTCATTCCTATGAAAGTTGCTCGGTGGCGCATGAAGCCAAAAAAGCCACTTCCTATTGCACAGAAATTACCAGGATGGATGCATACTGTCCACGTTCTATGGGTGCATCCATAGAGCATGAAAAGCAGAGACTTCCAGTGGCCAAGCCGGATAACTTCCAGTTTAGCCCTGCGCCAAATTGAATGGGAATAAAACGATTCAATCATGCGGCTCTTCTAAACTGTCCAAGTGCTTTCTTGGCCCCTGTCAGACCCAGAAGTTGTAATTCTACGGTTTGGCCACTATGTCAAATTAACCTCAAAGCCCGGTGCTGTTCCTGAGGGCTTGGTAAAAGCCGACTGGGACTGAAGCGTTCATTGTTGTTCTCAGTTCTCAGTTTTATTATCACATTGCTAGTCAAAATAGTATTGCTTAATTCATGTTTAAAGGATATGGCCGGCAACAAATCTCATATGCAGAGCCAAACCAGCAATGAACTCATCCTACTTACAGGTATTGTGTGTGTATCCAAAGTTTGATATGTCTGATTCCTCTGTGCTGTAGACCTCTGTTGCCCAAAAACAATAAAAAACACATCAATGAGCCACACCGCTGCACTGGGTGACATGTTCCTTCGTTCCTGAAGACTAGCAGTAACCCGCCACGGCACATGCATCTACTAGCTTGTTGTGCTGCATATCACAACATCTTGACTGTGTACTGAAGTTCTTTGAGAAATGTATAATGTGGTACAAAGTCAAGAGGTTGTGATATGTAGCACAACAAGCTAGCAAAGCTCTGTAAATGGAACCACGCGGCCACATGTGCAGTGGCGTCTGACGTGCAAGGACCTTCTCTCCTGAGAGTGACAATCCTATTGCTGTTATTAGGATTTGGAGCCGTTTCTAAACAAACTAATGTGACCGTAATCTTCAGGGATGAAGGAACATGTCACCCAGTGCAGCGGTGTGACTCACTGACGTGTTTTTAATTGTTTTTGGACAACAACGGGGCTCTACGGCACAGAGGAATACGACATATCAGACTTTGGATACAAGCACAGTACTTGCAAGTAGGATGAGTTCATTGTTCGTTTGGATCTGCACATGAGATTTGTTGGCAGTAAGAAAAATACCAAAAATCGCCAGCCTTATCCTTTAATGCTTGTTAATGAAATAATAGTTTCATAATGTTTTCCACTAATTTGTTACAGATCTGTTTTACACTCCATTGATAAAACTAATATAAAGTGCATCTAAATGCATATAATATACAGTATATTGTATTTATGGTTTCATAGCTCACTGAATCCATTTTAAATTTCAATTTTAGATTTCAATATTAAATTTTTCATATCATATTTGTGTGGCCACACTGACAGAATACCAACTCTAGTTTGGGCCTCTGATATTAAAGGTGACATGAAACAAAGACGGACACATTTCTCATCTCTGAAAAATGAGAAAGAGGAGCTGAAGTTTTGGAGTTGAACGTAATGTCCCTCATGCATCATCACCATCAGTCCAATCTGTGGTGAGATCACCGTCCTGGTTTTAAGATTCCTCACACTCCTCCAAGAGGTGGGATATAATAAAAAAAAAAAAGAAAAAGAAAGAGCAGTTGGTGAGAATCTGTACCATCCCCATGGGTACCGCTCAAATAGCTTCTCTGTTTTATAACTGCTCGGTTTAGGCTTTCTAATCCTATTGTTGTCCCTCAGTACATACCAGCCACACTGTGTGCTGCCTGTATTAGTTGATTTGTTTGTGTTGGACAGCATTATGCTTGCTGGGGTGTATCAGTGGAGTGACTTGGTTTCATAATTGCTTTAGATTGCCATAAGTGTGCAGTTATGGCAATCTAAAGTTTTAGGCTTTAGCCAGAGTGTGCATGTGTGTGTGTGTGTGGAAATAAGAGTGGTCAAGTACACAGACACTAAATTTGGTGTAATTGACTTTCCTTAGTGTGCTGAACCTCCAAGCTAACAAGTGCCATGTGTGTTTTTTGTAGTCGCATCACTGATTTATTCAAGTTATATATCATATGTGAACCATGTGTGTTTTCCCTACATGCACAATCTGTTGCTATTAACAGGCGCAGGTAGTATGGGATGGATTCAGCTGCCTCACTTGTTGGATGCTTAACTTAGTTTAACATAAAGACTGGAAACAGGGAGAAACAGTTTGCCAGCTAACGTGTTATATCTGATTTGTGTAATCTGTACTAAAACCAACCACCTGAGACTTTTTCACTCTGGTTTTTGTACAGATGAAACAACTGAGATACGTGTTAACTTGTGAGCTTTAAAGGTGCTGGTAGGTGGATTTTTTTAACCTGTGGATTTCCAGTCTGTATGCTAAGCTAACTGTCTCCTGGCTGTTGCTTCATACTTACTGAAAATACATGAGAGTGGTATCAATCTTCTAACTCCCGACAAGAATGCTAATAAGGTTGTTTCCCAAACTGTCAAACTATGCCTTTATCTTATTATCAGTGAGCATGTATCTTCCAGTAGGTATAATGATAAGCAGGTATACCGTTATCAAACTGTTTATATACTTTCCATTCTGTGCCTTTAAAACAACATCAACAGAGCCTAAAATACCAAGAATCAGATCACACATTTTCCATTCCCCTATTGTCAAGTGTTCTAAAGGCCACTTAACAGAGGGGACTTTAATAGTATCATAACACTTATGGATTACTGGCTAAGTATTCCAGCAGCACTGTTTCCCCCCGCAGTTTAAAGCCAATTTCGAAAGATGTAAAAAAACTGACCTGTGAATCACCTGGCCCTTCTCTCCCTCTCTCCTTCCTACTCCCCACCCTTCCTCCCCTGGAGAATCTGCACAGCACACGAAACCGCAAAATGTGAAAAGAAAAAGGAAGATGAAGGGATGAGAAATATGGGTGGCTGGTTAACACGAGGGGCTAAGTATGGCAGGTAACAGAGTGAGAAAGCAGAGAAGGAAAGTCCACTTTAAGGCAGGGAGGAAAAAAGAAAGAGAGGATGGGGCTGGTGTTGAGTGCTGTTGTGTTTGTTTAGTCCCCTTCAAAGGCAAGCTTAATTATTTTACCATGCTGTGCCTGCAGAGACTGCAGGATTCATGGGCTGCTCTCAGCCCCTATCTCCTCAGACCAACTTGAGGGCTTAACCCTTTGTCTCCCAACTCAGCGAACTGAGTAAAATCTCAAAGGTTCACATCCAAGACAGTACTGAACTAGCCGGATTAAGATAATTGTCCCTAACAATAAAGATAGTGTTGAAATACACAATAAAGTGTCACTTTTTGTTGATTTATGTTTTTCATCACTGTTATACACTGATCAGCCACAACATTAAAACCACTGACAGGTGAAGTGAGTAACATTGATTTCCTTGTTACAATGGCACCCATCAAGGTTTGGGATATATTAGGCAGCAAGTGAACAGTCAGTTCTTGAGGATGATGTGTCAAAAGCAGGAAAAATGTCCTAAATCCTAAAATGCATAAGAATCTGAGCGTCTTTGATAAGGGCGAAATTGTGATGGCTAGATGACTGGGTCAGAGCATCTCCAAAATGGCAGGTCTTGTGGGGTCTTCCTGGTATGCAGTGGTCAGTGCCTATCAAATGTGGTCCAGGTAAGGACAACCAGTGAACTGGCAACAGATTCATGGGCGCACAAGGCTCATTTAATGTGTGTGGGGAGCAAAGGCTAGCCCCTCTGGTCCAATCCCACAGAAGAGCTACTGTAGCGCGAATTGGTAAAAAAAAAAAAGTTAATTCTGGCTATGATAGACAGGTGTCACAACACACAGTGCATTGCAGCTTGCTGCATATGGGGCTGGACCATGGAGCCATGGAAGAAGGTGGCCTGGTCTGATGAATCACGCATTATGTGGACAGCTGGGTGCATGTGCGTTGTTTACCTGGGGAATAGATGGCACCAGGATGCACTATGGGAAGAAGGTAAGCTGGCAGAGGCAGTATGATGCTCTGGGCAATATTCTGCTGGGAAACCTTGAGTCCTGGCATTCATGTGGATGTTACTTGGACACGTACTACCTACCTAAACATTGTTGCAGACCAAGTACACCCCTTCATGGCAACGGTATTCTTTCAGTAGGATAATGCACCCTGCCACACAGCAAAAACTGACTGGACCTACACAATATAAGGCAGGTAGTTTTAATGTTGTGGCTGATAGGTGTATACTTTTGATTGACAAAGTTTCTCATCACGTCACACATTGAGAACCAATTGATGACTGTGCACACACTTCCTCCCCAGCTCACCTTCACAAAGATGAATCACTGTCTTAAACTGGATTAATGCTTGCTGTCTGCAGAATAGTTTGTTTTTCACCAGCTGGTGCAACAAATTTAAATTGGAAACAGTTCAGTAACAATGTCACAGTACTGTAAAAGTGTAAGATACTTTTATAGAAACAATGTTAAAGGAATAGACGATTGATGCCACTCCCACGTTTGTACAGTATGGTATATGAGGTTGCAGCCATGAGCTGGTTAGCTTAGCTTAGTATAAAGAGTAACAACAGGGGGAAGCAGCTAGCCTGGCTCTCTCCAAATGTAATAAAAAAAATCTGCTTTCCAGCACCTCTAAAGCTCACTAATTAACACGTTATATCTTGTTTAATCTGCACAAAAACCTAAATGCAAAAATGTCAGCTTGTGGTTCCTTGGGGGGGGGTTATATGTCAGACTATTTCTTGGCTGGGCGCAGTGCTGAAAGTATTGTCTCGGCCAAAGAAACCAGCAAGATAAACAAGATATAGTTTGTTAATTAGAGGTGCTGGTAAGCAGATTTTCTACTTTTGGACAGAGCCAGGCTAGCTGTTTCTCCCCGTTTCAAGTCTTAATGCTAAGATAAGCTATTGGCACCTGGCTGTAGCCTTATATTTAATGATCAGATATGATCAGTAGTATCAACCATCTCATCTAACTCTCTGTAGTTATTCCATTAATGACCAAGCATCATAGTGCAGTGCAGGATTGCAACAGACAGATTAGCCTTCTCACTGATGTTTATATCTGTGATTATTAGACATTGCTTCTGTTCTAAAGTTAACAGTCACTGTGGTTGACCAACTCTGCTAGCCAGCGTAGTTGCAGTGTTGCTCTCATTACTTTATTGATTGCTGGATGTGTTTGGGCTCAATAAATGTGTCGGGATACTGTCCAATACCCAGTTTTAAGTCCTTACGCATAGTTGAGAAACCAGATTTTACATTTCAAGTTCTTTTAATTTAAAAGACGTGGTAAAGGCTTACATTTACTAGATATTTGACACATTCATAACACATCTATGAACACACCATTTAACATCTGTAATACATACTCTTCAATACATCTGGACCATAATAGTTTATTCATGACATGACTTGACTGCAGCTGTACTCCGACTTGACTGAAGGCGTGCACGCTTAGAAAATGGGCTTTTCACAGCTTTAGAGATGACAAAATGACAAAAAAGGGGTTGGGATTGTTTGTTTAGTGATGGGACAAATGTAGGAATGAGGAGCTTCATGTGTTTTTATGTGGAAATGACATTAGTACCTGTCACGACATTTATACATCTGCAGTATCATGTACAGAAGCACAAGGATTTAGAGTATTACATCTTAGTGAGTTCTTCATCTGACCGTATAACAGGGATGGTGTTAGTGATCTTGTTCACTCAGTCCTGGCAAGCACACAGCAGATCACTTTACATCAAATGGGAATGCCAGTCACTTTAGGAATTTATATGTGTTATTACTATGGTCTAGACGGTCGAGGACAGATGTCATAGAGATGTAAAATTGGACCTGCTCCATAAAAGAATAAACTATGCAAGATGGTGAAGGTGTCTGCAATGACAAAAAAGTGTTTATCTTAATACGGACATCATATTTTTCTTAAAACAAGTGAAATAGAGAGTTAGGTTATCCCACTTATTCCTTGCCTAGTATCACGTGTCTCGGAAATTTAGTTGGAATAAGAAACAATATTCTTCCATAAAACAAAGCAGATTGCTCCAGTAGTATCAAAGATACTTCCATTTATTAAGGAAACTCTTCAAGATATTTCCTCAAGAAATTTGAAGTATTTTCTATTTGTATTGGAAATATGTTAAATTACTTTTCCCCACTGGCAGATTTTTTTTCAACCCTCTTTTTAAGAAAAATAATATTTTAAGAGTCCTAACTAGATTAAATTACTTGTAAGATTTCCTGTGGTGTGACAGCACCCAGGGTGATTTTTCTGGGAATACCATTTTCTGGTCCATAACTACCAATAATACAGACTAAAGCTCGTCGGGGTATAAAAAGAAATAAATACTCTGAGGACTCGCAAAGTCACTCCTTCATCTGCTGAGCAGTTCCAGATTTTACTTCTCAATGGCATCACAGCTTTCAGGCTTTGTTCTGTGGTTTCTGGCTGGGAGAGTTGACTTGTTCATTGTCACATAGACTGTAAATTACCAGATAATATAAATCCAACTAATAATATAACAGATAATAGGCAAAATGGGCTTTGCCTCAGAGACTGTTTATGTTTGCTCTTAAAGCTTTGTATCTCCTTACAGATTAAAGTTATGAGATGTTTTAGATTAGGAATAAAATATTCAGCCTGTGTGCCGCATTCATTGGGTTACAGTAAGTTCTGGAAGTTATAATAACCATTTTCTGCCATGATTTTACATTAAATATTAAATCGTCCCTCTGAGAAGGCAGAACCCCAAAGACGTTATGTGAAATTTTAATAGAACTCCAAGTCCAATTAAGCAAAATGGATTTGCAGACAAATTTACCTTCTGTTCAAGCCTCCATGACAACAAGTATTGGGCTGTCGGCTCCAAAGACCGTTTCTGACCCTGCTCTCTGACCTCCCTGTGGTGAGGGGCAAGTTAAAAAAACAATTTCCCCTTTTGGGATTGACATGTGATCACAAAAAAAACAACTTATCACTTCAGGGATTGTAACTGGACAGCACATAAGTCTGTGTTGCACAGGAAGCATGAAGAGCATCAGTACAAACGCAGATGCTTCTTAATGGACAGGTTCACAACTTTTTATGTCTGTCTTGAAACAACAGTCAGGTGTTCAAATGAACATTCAAAACTGAATTTTCTTGCTGTAATCTGTGAACAACATGTGCAATGTAAGTGGTGGGGGACAAAGTCCACAGTCCTCCTTCTGTGCAAAAATGGATTTAAAAGTTTATCCGAAGCTACTATCAGGCTTCAGCCGTCCAAATTTGTCACATAAAGCAGATATCTTTCAAAGTTGTCTTTTTTAGTGCCAAATGCCCAGTTTTTGTCGCTATCCTTCCGCTGCAGCTCAACAGGGAAACACTGTCTGGGGGAAAAAGAGGGAATTTTATTCTAAAAAGACAATAACTTTGGAAGATATTCCCTTGATTTAAGTAACTGTTATAGCATCATATTAGCTTTAGATAAACTTTTAAGTACATTTTTGAACAAAATGAGGACAGTGGATTTTGTCCCCCCTTCATTGACGTTGTAAGTGTATTTGGAGATCTTCTAATGATCTGTATTAACAGGAGGAATGATTACAGCAAGAAAAACCTGTTTCATTGTGCATATGGACACCTGACTGTTGGACAAATTGTGAACCTATCCCTTAATATACAGTATTGTTTATTAAGTTACTTATAGTATTATACTGTATGTACTTTTTCCTTTCTTGGTTACACACCTGTTTTACAAAATTTGGTACAGTACTACATTATTACTGCATTATTTTAAGGCAAATTGTTATCAAATATCTCCTTACAGACATGTCTTTTTCATCTGTGTTCGAGCTAATTTTATCATTGCTCTTAGAAGGATGGAAAATAAACACATAGTTGTAGTTTCATCCTCAGGTCCAGTTTTATTAGCATGCCTCCTTTTCTGTGTATACATACCACCATGCCATTGTATTTTAATGTGTCACCTCCTGAATAGGCTTTAAAACACTACTGACAAACAAAAATAAAACTATAGCGCATACTGTAGATGTGAGGTAATCTATCTATAGCATTATGTCATGTGATCACTGTTTTATTGATCCACCTGGGATTGAAAGCGACCATCCTAATCCTCCAACTCTCCCCAACTAACCCAGTCTCACTAATGCAGTAAAAGTCGCAGTAAAATCCAACAATTTCATCATGGAAACAGGACCCCTCTGCTCCTCTCTCTGTCCTCCTATTCCACCTCTCCATCTCTCCCTTCCCCTCTTCCTTCATCCCTCTCTGCCTCTCTTCGTCTCTTTTCTGTATTTTCGATCTATTTAATCTAATTTTCTATCCGTCGATCTCTTCCTCCGCCTGGTCCCTCCTTCCTGTATCTTCCTCTCTCTCCTCCTCCCATTTATCTATCTCTCTGCCTGCTGTTACTCTCCCCTTCTCCCCCCTCCCCCTCTTTCCTCTGTAGTCTGCAAACCTGTGGAACCAATTAGACCTTGTAAGCGAGGGCCTTTTGCCCCTGTCGTGTGGTCGGTTTAACCTGCCGCTCCAAACGGACCTCGCCTCATAGCGCGACCACCACCTTCCCTGGCTCAGTGGGTGGGTTTGGGATGGTGGGATGAAGGGGGGTTGGGGGGTGTGTGTGTGTGTGTATGAGTGTGTGTGTGTGTGTGTGCGTGACCACAGGAGCTCAGGGACCACCAAGCCTCTTTTGAACCTCTGTCCTCAGTTAAAATACAGAATGTAGGGTTGACTTTCTTTAAAAGAGAAAGGATGAAAACCAATGGAAGCTAGGATTTTTGTGTTTTTTACAAAATGTCAATACTAGACAGAATTGTAGAGATACTGCAGAATAAGTAGGAAAATCTCCATCAAGTTCATCCCTTCTTCCCTCTCCATCTTTATCTTTTATAGGTTATTATGCTGCAAGGCTGTAAGGATACGGTTCATCCTCTTTAGGGGTAAACAAACTCCTCTTTTAGCACCAGACCGTCTCCTTTCACCCTCTTTTCACCCTCACCCCAACTGCCAGGAATGCTTTTAACAATTCACTGTCGGACGCAGAGCAACATGGGATGCTGGGAGATTGTCGCATTCCAAAGGGGAGCATTTTTTTTTGTCGCTCTTCACGTGTCAATCAGCGACACTATCTCCTTGTCACCCCTTTAAACCTCCCCACTCCACCCCCCCCTTAAGACACACAAACACATATACACCACTCTGTGCAGCCCTGCTTTGCTGTGTCTCAGTTTAAGGACACAGTCGTCGATGTGTTAAGCACCTAAGAATGCGGCCTTATGGCGGGTGTAGGACACACAAACACAGGTTTCTCAGACTTCACACAAAGGGACTCCTCCACCTCCAACATCTGTGATGCGGGTCAGTGAGGAGCACCTCTCCTCTGGTGAAAAACGGAGAGTAGCAGGTCTCTTTTAACAAGAAGTCACTGAAAAAAACCTGAAAGTATAGGTTTCCAGCCTCATAACTCATCTCAACTGGTTAGTTTTTTCCAGATATGATGATTTCTTGCAGGTTTGGGCCCAGACTCTAACTTATTTCATAAAAAAGAATAGTCTTTGGCCACAAAAAAAGTTTAAAAAAAAAAAGAAGTTGAAACCCTCTAGCATCCTTTTTGTCATCATTTTCCAGATGAATCCTCTTCTTTTGCAGCTTGAGCTGAAATGATAAGCAGCAGCAATCCCTGCAGGTTTACAAATGGGGTCAGGAAGGGCGTACACACACACACACACACACACACACACACGCATAGAGGATACAGGCTAACTTTCAATAGCTCGCCTCCTCACACACATACACACACACACACACACATTCTCCCTCTTACAGTTGGGATAACAGTCCTGGTTAAATTCCTTGGCACATTATCAGTGCGTTGAAAGCACCTGACTGGTATGTGACAGTGGCAGTTAGTGACAGTTCTCCTTTAAAGTGGGAGGGGGTGCTGGGTGGGGCGGAGGGGGGTAAAGGGTTGATCCATTTGATACGAGTCCTGCTGGATACTTGACAGGAGCTGTCAGTGGGCTGAGGGGAGGGTGGTGCTTATCGATCAAACACCCCTCCTATCTGCCATGCTGACCTTCATCTCCTGAGAGGGGGTATTTGGGTGGGGAGATTGTAATGGGAGACGGGGGTAAGTGCAGGGTTGGGGTGGGGGAGTGGGGAGGGGGGGGGTGGGGGTCTTGTGATTGTGAAAGTAAATTCATTAGAATATCAGAGTTTAGGTGCAGAGAAATTTGTCATTGCTGTATTTATGTGGGTGAATCTTATGCAACCAACGCAACTAACAGACACTAATTCTGACGTTTAAGATTTTAAAATAAGCTGATGATTTATTTTACATTACATTTTTTTTTTATAAGGTTATCTATCACTTTAATACCACAATGTCCCCATCCCTTATTTAAGGTAAAAAGCTCTGCATTCAACTAGAATTTATAATAAAGTGTTCTAAAGTATCAAAAGTGAAAGTGCATGTATATCATAAAGAAATTTCTTTGTTCCTTAGGCAATGCATCATTATCAATACATTCTCCTGTAATACCTGTAGTACCTGGTGCTAATATGTAAGAACTTTGTGTGTCTGGTGCTGAAGGAGTTTTGCACATTTCCTCCATGAAAGCCCAAGAAATTACTTAACAAACTGTAATAAATCAATCCTTACTAGGGCTGCAATTAATGCTTATTTTAATTACCAATAAACCACAATCGTTATTCAGTTAATTGATTAATTGTTTAGCATCTAAAATGGTATGAAATAGCAAGAAAAAACTCATTATAATTTCTCAGAGCCCAAGCTGACGTCTACAAGTAGCTTGTTGTGTCTGACCAACAGCATTCAATTTATAATGACATAATTATGTGAAAGGTGGCAAATACTCACATTTGAGAAGCTAAAACCAGCAAATATTTGCCAATTTTCCTAAATCGCTCAAATGATTAATCCGATGACTAATTTCTTCACTGTCAGTCAACTTAACAATTAACTGAATGATCGTCTCAGCATTTATTCCTACAAATCAAGCTCTGACTTTGGGTACAAAACTTGCAACACAGACATTATTTCAGTCTAAATTATATGGAAAACAGTGAAAAATTCTGGACAATTTGCCATATTGTCTAGTTTGAATGATGCAGTATACAGTATATGAGCTATTCTTGTGTTTTACATATTAAGCTTTATTATGCAAGGCGACTAAAGCTGTGGAAAGCAGTAGTGGAGTCAAAGGTTTAATATCCCCCTCTGAAATGTAGTGAAATATTATATTCTAAAACTGTACAGTGCTTTAGTAAATATACTTAGTTATTTACAGTTACACAACCAAACATACTGTACATTGTTCCCCTTTGAGAATCTCCACTGGGCTCATTGGGAACTCAACAGTAGCTAAGATAGAGGTATTCACACACTTTCTGAAACATTTTCCCAGGCAGTTTGGAGATGAACCAATAACAAGCTTTCTTCTCTGACCTCCAGGCTACTGTTGACCCTGTTTACACACTCTGCACATGAATCAAAATTACCCTAATTATCACATCTTTTCAGTTATCCACCACTATACAAAACACTAACTCAACTTTCGAACCATTATCACACCACATATGAGCCCTGATAGGATCAGCAGCGATCCTGAAAACCATCTTTTTAAGCGATTCTTTCTTCAAAATCTGGCACAGTGCCACAGTTTATTTTTGCTGGAGAGGTGGACGCTGCAGCATCGAGCCAGAGCAGCATAGAGCCGAAGAGACAAAAGTGAGACTGAGGGACAACCAGTCATCTTGTGGTTCACCATAACCAGCGTTTAGCCTGCACGATCTTTGGCCACTGGTCATTACAGCACCATGCTGAGCCCACTGTACTGTTGTCACAACACTGTGCTCTTGGCAGGGACAGAATGTGACTGAAACTGTAAATTTGATATGGACGTTTTGAATTTTCATTTTGATGTGTTACTGACCTGCAGGTTGACTGTCCAGTTTCCACCTTTTAGTTACAGGTTACAACTTATATGACAAGTAATTTTGCTGTTTAAAGCAAGTGTGCGAGAGTGAAGGATGCAACAAACTCAACAAGTAGTGCTCCCTCTGTAACATATAGGGTGTGATGTGTGGTTAATGGGCTCCCCCTACTGTCTCCTGTTCTCTTTACAACACTGTGACAGCTTTGTGCTAAATGACTAAACATCACTGCAGAGAAACAGCCAATGTGTTAAAGCGTGTCATGCAATCAACACTAAAAGCGGATTTGGTGGCATTTAGATAAATATTTGCTGTATAACTGTTCACACACTTCTTTATAAGCTACTTAGACACACATCCTGTCTATTCCTCCCTCCTTCCCTCCCTTCCTCCCTCTCTCCTTCCTGATCTATAAATACTCTCTCATCAGCAGAGGTTGGCTGCGAGAGGCGTCGACCCCGGCCTCTCTCCGTCCAGCAGAGCAGTGATTTATGGGGGCTCAGGCTGGCGCTAACCTTGCACTTGAGCCCTGGCAGTATAAATGATGGCAGGTCAGTGGCACCATGGATGGCGGGGAGAGACTCTCTTTCACCACCTCCACCTCTCTCTCTCTCTCTCTCTCCTCTCTGTCCTGTTATCATCAGTGTGATGGAGACATCATCATCATCTCCTGGGAGTATAAATAGTGCTGGATCAGGTGACAGCGCCGGCCCTGGCCTTTGATGGGAGCTTTAATTTCATGCCTAATTTCTCTCGGCACAGAGAGGATCGATGCTGCCCTGCTCATGCTCCCCATCCCTCTGCTTCCCTTTGCTGCAAAGACAGAGAGCAAAGAAGGACAAATGATCTCTGTTGAGTGCTGGGGCATTTAGCTTACCTGTAAACACACACAAACACGTATATGGGCGTCCTTCACAGGGTGCAAACGGTGTTGACAAAATGCCAGGTCAAGACGCAGACGCCGAGGTACGTTCCTGCACCCAGACGACTTAAACAATCAATACAGCCGGAACAGATAGCTTTGGAAATAAGAGCAACAAGCAAACTATAACCACACAGCCACCCACCTGTGTGTTGTGTGCGTTACATATTGCCATGGTGATAAATATAAGCCTTCTGTCCCCGCTCGCAGCTCCGGGGAGGCATTGAACTCTAGCCCCTCCATAATGACTTTGTCTACCTATCGATCCGGCTATGATCCATGTACTGTAATTCTTATATCATCAGCTCAAGCCCCAGCAATAACTCCAAGTCATATTTCGGGCCTCCCCATCCACTTGACAACTTAATGGTGCAGGGGTCCTTTTCTGAGACGCACCGCTCGAGTTTGGACTTTTACCCCCCTCCCTCCCTTCCTTCCTTTCCTGCTGCTGCTTCCCCTGCAGGCCTCTAATTTCTCCTTGTTCTTTCAGACTAATATCAGCAAAGGCACAGAGGCTGTTCCCTCTAAGGACTCCCCACTCTGAACCACATATCTTCTCCTTTTCACCTCTCTGCGCTTGCAGTGTAATGCGGGTTAGTGTCTGGGACTGCTGTGCATCTGTCTCCGATTTGGAGCACAGCCCCTGCAGGCTCCCGAGGAGACTCCGTCGTCCCTCTTTAGACCCTGTTCTTTTTCTCCCTTTGAGCCGGGGCTATATTTCATTGTCATTTCAACCCTCTCTTCCTAGCCTGGATGTAATAGCGGGAGATATATGGGCTCGCCTGTGCAGCCTTCTGAGCTTCCTCAGCCTTTTATAAAACACTGTCAGAGTGACAAAACAGCAGCCCCTGGGTATTCGGGCACAGGTGCCCCCTCATCCTCAGGCGATTTCTCAATATCCTGCGCTGATCCTTTTAGCAAGAGATAACATCTGGGTCCTTGGACAGGATTAGTTGGAACAGTCATCCTGGACAGAGTCATAGCTCATCTCTATAGCTCTGTCTGCCTACAGTATAAGCCATAGGCTGTCTGTCAGATCTGTTTTTATAAGAGCTGATTTAGGAAGCAGCCCTTGAATCCTGAGCCAATAGGAAACTGCAGCAGCATGCAGGACCTCTTTTTTTTTTCTTGCTTTTCGATCCAGCGCTGACACACCTGATACTGCGAATCGAGGAGCTTCTGCAAGAATTTGCTCAGACATTTCATAATCTAAGAGTAAAGAGAGAGGTGGGGTGGAAGGGGTGGGGGTGGGGGGTTCATTTCTGTCGCCGTTTGAAAGACTCTAATGATGTTCCACCTGGCCGCAGAGACACAGAACAACCCTATACCTCTGAGACATGGCCCTGATTGAGATGTGAGTAAAAGACAGGAGAAGGAGGGAGCAAGATGGGCTCTGTAGACGATTAAAGATGCATGTTCTGTTGTTGTTCCTCCACTTTGTTTCGGTCACCTATCTATCCTCTTCTTATGCTGTTGCATCTGTCCTGCTCTGCCTTTTTTTCTACCTCCTGCCCCCAAAATTTCAACCCCATCACCCTTTCCTCTCACCTCCACCTCAGTCCTCCCTCCCCTAACCATCCCCTCCATTCTCTAACACTCTCATCCACAAGACACACAGTCTGTCTCCTCTCTCCTGCGCTCTCCACATCTCTCTCCCTCATCCTCCCCCACCCCTCCCTCCCTCCCCTCCCAGCCTTAATTGGGAGTCAGGGAGAGCAGTGGAAATCGCATTAACGCGGGCCCTGCCCGGGTGTGCCATCCATCTTCTTTTTTATTACGCCGCGCCGGGGCTGCCTGGGCGCCGCCGTTCGATTTGTCACCGGCCTCGTTCGCTGATAACAGGCATTTGTCATCGCCTTGCCTCCCTGTTAATGTTATCATCTCCTCCCTGACAGCCGCCCTCCGCCGGGGAGCGCCGGCGACAAAGCACATCCGTCAAGCGAATATTTCCACGGCTAAGGGGACAGCACACTGCAATAAGCCACATTAAAGCACTTATGAAGGGTGCAGGCCGAGTGTGTGTGTATGTGTGTGTGTGTGTGCGTGTGTATGTGTGTGTGTATGCACCGGTGCCATGAAGCGCGCTGGAGCGTGCGCAGCGTGCGCATACACATCCGTAAACACAAGCGCGCAGGAGCGTGTAGCGCGCTTGTCAGTGCCGTAAAAGAGGCGAGGTGGGGGCCGACAGGGAGAGGAAGAGGTAATTTGTTGCAATTAATTACGCAGTGAGTGTGGCTTTGTTGTGTGGGAGAGCATTTTATCTGTTGGAATGCTTCCTTCGCCAGGCTGTGATGCTATTTGTTTGATTTATAGCTTTTGCCTGCCCGAGGCGGAGTGAGCCTGCGCGCGTGTGTGTTTTCGCTTGTTCACAATGCTGTGGCATTATCCACAGAAATATACTGTATACTGTAGTGACAAGGAGCCCTTTGTTTGCAGGTGACGTTACATATGAACAGCCACACAGCCCTTGTTTTTGGTCCTCTCTCTTGGCTGAAACTGTTCTGTCCATTTGTCATTCAGCAGCAAATCAACAACTCCAAAGGCTGACCTTGTATCACCCAGCTTACCTCACCCTGTTTGCTCCTTCCCTCTTTCTTTCTGTGACAGGACGCCATGGCTGAAAATGCTGTGACACCCAGATTTACTGCGAAATAGCCCAAAACAATCCAGATGTGATATGCTGATGTGTCTAACATGGGCCTTGTCGTCCCTCTTGTCTCTCTCTATTTCTCTTTCCCTCTCCTAAGCAGGGATGTGACAACATTTATCCTTTCTGGCTCAGTTGGGGGTTGCAGGGCCATTCTGCAGGGGCTGACAGATGGATCAGCCAGCCTAAAGGCAGTGGGAAGAGATGAAAAGAGAGAGAAGCACCACTTCCCATTCTTCAACATACTGTATGACTCCCAAATTTGCCATACCACGTCACAAATGTGCAATCCTCCACAGCCACGATGATGGCAGTTTTACACACTGAGAGAACGCTGCTACAGTATGTCAGAGCAATGATTCACTAAAGCTTCTTCACACCATGACCACACTACACAGTTTGAGGTAAATGACAAGAGTAGAGATGGTCATAACCTCTTTAAGTAACATTTTAACTCAAAATGTCTCATTTACATGTTGAGGACAGAGTTGCAGTTCTTCAATAACTGTTGTAGTCTTATTCATTCTGGGAAATGTAGGTTGGTTGTTGCTCTACAGAGGTGTAAGACGTTTTAAAAAAAAATTTTCTTTCCTTTTTTTAAGATGCCAAAAGATCACATGCTGCCTGTTCACGTGTTATCAGTCTCAGATCCGCCCTTTCAAGAATGAAAAAGAAATATTTCTATTAAGGGTATCACGTCTTAAGAAGTCACCCTTATTAAAGGGTTCATTAAAAGTTCATTAAGGTCATAAGAAAGACCCCTCCAATGAACCGTTTGACCTCTGACCTCCTGGAAAAAAGCTGAATAAAATCCATGTATTAACATTTACAACTGAAAATTTGATGTGTTATTGTAAAAAAACTCTTTATTAATGATGTTATTAATATTTATAGCTATAGACTTGATTGCTTATTAGCAGATGAAGTTTGCCTGGTTGTCATGGACTTGCAGATGTTCAAATCTCCATTTCTCTGAGCACTTTGAGGACTCTGTGTCCATGTTGGAATTAAATCTCTAATTCCATGACAACTGGGCCAACTCCATTTGCTGATGAAGATCATGCAATATGATTGAAAGCTCTAGAGCAGCTACTAAATTAACTCTGTGGTGAGATTTCTTTCCCAGCTGGTGTTTCCAAGGTCTAGAATGAATGTTGAACCTCAGTAATAAATAATTTAAAAACCATAAATAAAGCTAGTAGCTAGAACTCATAAACCCTCTATAAAGGGTGCATTATTAGACAGTGGTAACCTTCCATGAATATGTTTTGCCTTTCAGTCTACAGCCATAGTTCTCTTCTTACCCTTTGGAATAAAAAGCTTCTTGACACTTCCTGTGGTTCTTGTACAATGTTTTCTATTATGTTGGTGCTGGAAAACATTTTGATTGTGGTTTTAAGACCCAGCTTTGCTCATGAACACATCTTAATTCAGAAATTGCCTTTTTGGCCATATTTGTGTTGTAGTCAACATTTTAAGTGTTATTTAGCTATTCTTGTTATGGTTTTTGGTGAGAAGTAATAAAGTCAGATAATTTTTGACTTCATCTGTGGTTTCTATGTATGCAATTATCAGGTGTCATCACAGCTAAATAAACACTGGCCCTGAAAGAAATGTAAGTCCGTTTTTTGCTGTTATTTTGTATATTTGCTTGTGTTTATGTGGCCCAATTAGCAAAAGAGTTTACAGCTCAAAACACCATAAGAACAAACATTTTTCATGTTCAAACATCTTAATTTTATTTCATAGTTCTCACGGTCACTAACTACTCAATATATTATACAAACAAGTCTTGTAAAACATACAGCAGTTAAAAAAATGACTGAACAAACTTGTACAGCTACTTTGATGTTATATATTGATAAATTATAACTCTTTACATATGTGCATACATTTGGACAAGACATGAAATGACTACTACAGTAGCCACAATATTCAGCTCTCTTATGTAAAAAGAGACACAAAATCACAAACTGAGCGAAAAGATGAACAGGCAGAACAAACAAAAGCTCAAGTTCTTGGTTGAGACATTCACCTTGAGCTGAACAGTGTAAACATACAGTAACAGTGAATATTATATTATTCACGATGTCTCGTGACCTTTAAACATAGAGGGATATATCAGAGAGATGGCCTTTATACCTTCCTTCAGTAGAGGTCTTATTGCTGTGTCACTAAATAAATACCCTACCTTCATTTTGTATTGAATGAGATTTATTCAACATGGGATGTATTCAACAAAAAAAAAAAAAAAAAAAGTGAGGCTAATGAGATTAAAACTTCTGAGAGCACTGTGAGAAACCAACTCAGCTCCCGTAAAAATGCTGTAAGATGCAGAGAAACGGATTAAAATGTCACTGATGGTTGATTTGAAACGCATGACTTCTATCTCAGACACTGTGCAGAAGCTACACTTTGACCGGAGGATCCACTGTTAAAACTGAAATTCATGTTCGTGTGTTTGTAAAAAGGTAACAACTGAACCGACAAGCCCATATTTCATTTTGTGTGAGTTTGCGTGCGCGTGTATGCGCTGGTCTTCTGTAGTTTTCACATGAAGCAGCAGTTCTCCTTGTGGCCAAAGTTCTACCTTTTTCCCCTGCTACGTTTACTTCAGTCATCACAAACCAAGAGGACACACTGAGAGAAGAAACCACCACTGATGTGTAGGTCCACCACCTCTCTCCTTATTTTTCACCATGGAGGCCAACAGTTCCATAGCCGTTCATCACAGACATTTTCACATGACCATTGGAAGTCAACTCTTCTTCGAGGATGTTGTTCTTGGCGGCGAACATCTGACTGATCTCCACAAAGGTTTTGTTCCTGGTCTCAGGGATGATTATGATGGTGTAGATGGCCACTCCAAAGCAGATCGCACAGAAGATCAGGTAACAGTAAGGACCCATAGTCATCTGAGGTGGGAGGACACACAGTGAAACTTTGAGTAAAATAAATACTTTGTCGAGAAAATCAGAACAGTATTTGTTTTCTTTTATAAAGTACAGGCTACCAAAGGAAAGTAAAAGAGGACAAAAAAACTGGATGTCATGCAATGAAGTTGGAGCCACACTGTCGTAGTTCACAGAAAGTTTCAACAATCCAACTCAAATGAACATGAAATTGATCCAAAACATGATCAGATAAGTGTGGGTTTTGCACACTGGATTAGATTATATAAATAGCTGGTTTGAAAGAGGCTTTGGAAGACTGAAAGAATTTTTTGGCAACTTGGGGGCAGAAGAACAAGCTGTAAACACAACACTGACATATCATATCACACATTTCATCTCTAACTTTGATTGTTGTGGCGAATCTGTTAGCATTTACACATCTAGCAGACACTGAGCAACATTAGCACTTATTTGGAGTCATGTTTCTGGCTACATTACGATTGTAAGTTCAATATTAACTCTCCTTTACCTCTGTTTTGGTCTCCACCAACATCTGAGGGGAATATCTGGCTCTTTAGCTGTTAAAAGTCTCACTATGTTCACAAGCTAGTTGGTAACTTTGTCTGGGCAGGCAGCGTATAGTGGGTTTTATCAGAGCTTCTGTGCTGAAATAGCTGACTTTTGGAAATGACAGCGATGAGAGCAGTGAGAGTGAACCAAAACAATAAAGTTGCAGGTTGTTAAACCAAAACAATGAGCTGAAAGACGCTAAAATGCTTTGTTGAGCTGAGGGGAACTGCAGAGTCAAGTGATCTGTGGGTTTGTCACTACGGATTCACATCACATCTAGGTATTTAAGTCATTGTTAATATGAAAATATTAATTAGTGCAGCTTTAAGGAAGAAAAGGAATACTGGACGGATCTGTCTGAGGAAGACTTACAGAATATAAAAAATTAGGAGAGAACATGTCTAAGGCTTTGTTTTTTCCTGGAATATACTTTGACACCCATTTTCAGATGTGATGACTGGTATCAATTTCTTCTTGTTACTTCAGTACAGATATGGTCCTGGATGTGTTTAGCTTGGCTTAGCATAAAGAGTGAAGGCAAAGGGAAACTGCTAGCTTAGCACCAAGTGAAAAAAACAGCAATACTGAAACTGTACTATTTTCATATTTTCATAACACAAGTCATCTCACTTCTTTTTGGTCTTTAATTTGAGATGTGTAACCATTCAGTTGCTCTCTGAGCTGTCAGATCAGAATTAATGTAAGTTTATGCCACTATCCATGGGACAGATCATTGCCCTCTTTACTTTCTGTCTGTCAGACTGGAACAACACCCAGGACAATGAGGGACAGCGAGGTTGTTAATTTAATTGGTATTTGGGGAGTCGCTTCTACTCAAACTACACCAAACAGCCCACATAATTGCCCTGTGTCTGACTCTGCAAGTGAAGCCACAACAGATCCTGAATGTGGGTCAAAATAAAATCAAGGTCCTCAATGCCAACTAGGCTAGACATTCAAATAAACAAAATCTTGTTCGTTTGCAATACTGACAGTATTCTAGACAGTAAACTCAGTCACCCATGAGATGTGCACACAACATTTTGGTTATTTTTGGATCAATGAAATGCCAACAATTGCACATATGCACACAAAATGACTTCTGAGTGAAATAATTTGAGTTGCACTCCATGTGAACAGAATTGAAAGTAGAATATGAGTTCGCCCTGACCTCTAGGAAGGGGAAGACAAAGCCGATGGTGAAGTTGGACAACCAGTTGAGGCAACCGGCCACAGTGTAGGCAGCCGGTCGGTGCGACTGTTTAAATAACTCTGCAGTGATCAGGAAGGGAACACCAGCTGCACAAGACAGGAAAAACAACATTTGTATTATTTCAAAGAACACAAGATTGCTCCAAGTTCAGTTCATCTATTGGTCGGATCTGACAAGACATCCTATCAAGCTGTCATAATACAAACCATATCATTTATACACTCAGTATAACTCTATGAATCTATTGGGTGTTGTGAAATTAACATCCTTACTTTTAAATTAGCTTATCAATATTCCCTCTCAGGACAGAACATAACAAATGATACACCTTCCTCGAGACCTGATGCTATTATATCACACTCCTTTTTCTGCATGTGCTTCATTACGTGTTCAGTATTATTCCGCAATCAAAAGTTGACAAGAGAGGAAAATGTTTGTCGACTTGGCAAAACTTCAACTTCTGAACCACAACAAGCAGAAAAGCTTCTTGCAGGACTTGTGCAATTCATTAGTTTGATGAGCAGGATCTATGAGTTTGTGTCTTAGCTTGTAACACATAATTCTTCATTGTTAGAAGTGAAAGCTATGAAGGAGAAATATGTATTAGTAAGAGCTCTAATGATAAGCTTTCCGAATGATGTCCTCATTATCTGTGCATGATAATTGCATAGAGGAAGGTTTAATATTGTCAAACCAATAACGAGCCCATAATTTGTCAACATCTGCGGTATGTATGGGGGGCGTCATTGTGCATGCAAGGTTTCGTCTGAAGAAAACCGTATTCATCATGGTGAGCTGATGAACAATGAGCCATTAAAAGTCTAATTGCAGCAACAGAAATCCTCATCTGTGTGCTGAGGTACAGATTTTGCCGGCTTGACGAATGACGTTATGTAAACCAGATTCTTCCTAATTCATCATCCTCGCAGGTCCACTCAACGTGGTTCCCAACGTTGTAAACTATCGCCTCTTAATTCACTTCACTCAACTCATCCAGTGCACAAATGGCTGTGGGAATGGATGTAGTGTGGCAGTTATGATTTCTTAATTTACAAGACTGATGAAATACAATATCTTCACGGTCAGAGGAGGAGTAGGGAGGGAGGGTTGCTGGTTTTCCAGATTCGGGGGCCTGCTGTTGTGAAAGTATCCAGCAGGGAGCAGTGTTACCTTTCACACAGGAAACCCCAAATCTAGTAATGTATAGGCTAGACAGGTTGAAATAAAAGTGTTTTCAAGTGAGACATATAGAGGATCACGTTAATAAATCTGAATTTCATCATGTGTTTTCTGGGTGTGTTGTAATGTTTACCTGGACCTATGCAGAAGCCAGCAATGATCCCGACAACGCAGCCCACACTGATATAGCGCATGAAGGGCAGCTCCGCCTGTGATTGGTCAAACAGTCAAGTCATGAGTCTGAAGTCATGAGTTGTAAACATTAGTTAACAATTTTCATGGTTGTTCATAATCATCGATTTTTCTATATTTGATCATTTTTGATCATATGTAACACATTAGTGACAAGACTGCTGACATTCAGTTCTATAATTACACTCTTAATTTGCACCGTTATTCACAAGTAAAGAGGGGTTTTCCAGACTACACTGGAAGTTCACAACGGTTTACTGAAAATAACTTTCTTTACTTTTTATTTAATAATCTGGTTAATGTTTTTTAATTTACTTATATTTTTATAGATGTTATAGATGTTACTAGAACTCAATTATTTTCATTATCTATTAATTGTTTGGTCTATTAACTATCCAAAAATGGTGAAAATGTGGGTCACATCATGTCCTCAAATGTCTTTTGTCCTGACCAATGCTTCATAATCCAAAGATATTTAGTTTGCCATCATAGAAGACTAAATAAACCAGAAAATATTCATATTTGGGAACCTGGAATCACAAAATTTGGATTTTCTTTCCTTAAAAAATGACTCAATCAGTTATCAAAATAGTTGGCGATTCATTTTCTGTCAATTAATCACCTACTTGTGAGCGAACAAAATTTGGGGAAACCCATCTTAAATTAGACACAGATGTAATTTTATGTAAATCTGATAACGATCTCATCTGCAATAAAAAACAATGCTCCACATGTCCTACAGTATGCTACAGTCTGCAAGTTAATGTAATAAATTCCTCCACCAGCAGCATGTTTAGATGACACTCTACCTGGTAGAGGACGGACACAGTGATCCCAGCACAGCAGAATCCCATGAAGAGGAAACCACCAATCATCAGAGATCTCCTGCCCAGACGCTCGATAGTAAAACACTGCAAGATGGACAGAGAGGCAGGACCTGCTGTCATTGGCGGGCAACATGAGACGTCATCCAGACATAAGAAACACTTGACTTTTTTATCCTCTGATTATTCATTATAGACCGTTTGATGCTTACTGGTGTATGAAGCACTACAAACAATAAGCCTTTTGGCCAAATCTGGAACATTTACATCATAATGATGGTAATTAATGTGTACTGTCCCTGATAAATACATATATTCAAGTAAAAGTTTGGCATATTACTATAATTTAGATAAAACATGAGAAACTATTTTGTCTTTGCTTAGAATATACATTAAAAATCAATCTCTTGCAGAATTAATAAGTATCAACTGTGCAAGTAAGATTAATTTCATTTGATGATTATGATTATATTTGTTTTTTTATATATTTTCACAACTCTGCCGCTTATTATTCAGTCTATAAGATAATAGTCGAGGAACAGACTATAAACTGACAATTTAAAACCAGAGCAAGTCATTTAAGCACACCATAGGAGGCAATATAAACAGTATGTATAATATATAATAGTGATATACTGATGTCATCTTAGTGTTTTAAGTGTGATGATGTTTACTCACCCCCAGCATCCCAGAGATGACCTCAATGGCACCAGTTCCCACTGTTGTGTACTGAATATGAGGTTCTGGGATTCCTGCGTTCTTAAATATGTCATTTGTGTAAAACCAGATCTGAAATTGACAGCGACAGGAAGTTGATGAATATATTAAAAGTGTTGGACCACACACATATACACATCCACACACATAGACAGATGCTTTGAAACTCTGAGTTTGTCTTTTTTTTTTTTCACTCTGCTTATTTGGTGTTTCCACGTGATTCATCATAGTGATCATTATCATCAGACTGACCATCACTCATGCATTTGAGATACGGTGTTTCATCAGTATGGACTTCTGACAAGTGCTCCCCTTGAAATTAATTTGTGTATTCTCATTAATCACACTTTGCTGATGCAACATCCATCATTGATGAGGTGTGGACAAGATCGTGATCGGTGCGGTTAAACGCTGTCTTGTTGATTTAGTAACCATATGTGTAGTGATTCATCACCATTGCAGCCTACAAGTATGCATACACACATGCCTATATTAAAACACCAACAATTTTAAAAAAGTAAAAGAGTTGGGACCAGATATATTTTTCTTGAAACACATTGTCTCGAAAACCTATAAAATAATGTGCTATAGTTCTTCCTCACTGAACTGAAATCCACACTGGTGACTTTCTGGATAGAATTGTAGCCTGAAACAGTTTTTCTATTTCCATATTTCATTTTTCATTAATCTTCTGTCCATCTTCATATTTTAAGTAAGTCTTGTGATGGCAACAGGATGCGTGGAGCATTTTTTTCCCTCTGAGGCCAGACAGAGGCACCTTGAGGGCATCATGCATTTGCAACTCAAAGACTCAGCAACTCAACTCTAAAATCTTCTTGCATCTTTGGGCTAATTCTCCTGTCACAGCGAGTGAGCTGTGTAACGCTCTGTGAATATGTTGATACTTATGGCCACAAGTCTTAGATGTCCACTTGATAAATTTCCACTGCATCAAAGGTCCAGTCAGGGTGCATTACATGATAATATTTCAGTACAAAAACTGCACAGGTCTGTACATGAACAGCATTTCTGTATTAATGGGCATGTGACACCTTAGTTGTGTAAGTCTTTGAACTTGAGCATAAAAAAGGTGTGATTGCCAGATGGAGACACTGCATTCATGTTGAAAATGTT
The DNA here is from genome assembly GCF_914725855.1 of Thunnus albacares. Lineage (NCBI taxonomy): Eukaryota > Metazoa > Chordata > Actinopteri > Scombriformes > Scombridae > Thunnus > Thunnus albacares. Next base: position 8,388,927 of record NC_058108.1, on the reverse strand, counting down.
TGATTTTAAAATTAATCTTGATATCAAGACTTCAACTGACTCAGTTCTGTGTTTCTTTCCTCCATGTTTTTGAGATAGTTTTGCTCAAAACAGGCATTTTCGGTGTCGTAATGGTGTTTTGTGTTCCTGCTCTTCATTATGGCTACTGTTTCATTGTAAATCAAGCCCAATGGACTCATACTTCCCTCGGGCAAAATGATCTCGTATTTCTCAATCAACCCATCCTTAAATGCATGTTTAATGCCATGAACCTTGTCTCTGACTGTGTCACACTCCACTGCAGACTGCTCTGGTTTGCATTACACTTGAATGCCAAAAGGACAACATCTGCAAAAGTGCAGAAATACCATTCTTGACAGTAACCTTCACCCTGCTTCAAGAAACTGTTCTTAAGAAGAAGAGACGGGACCAAGTGCAGCCTTATTAGTTCACAGCCAACATGAATGAGCTTGACTTCATGCAAAATGAAGGAACAAAGCTCTCGCTCTCAATGCATTGGAATCCAAGTGAAAACTGACCACTCATGACTCTCCACCTTTCAGCTAGATCCCAATCAAACAAAAGAACTAAGAGAACAAGTGGTCCTTGTTGCTCAGCTAGTCACGACCTGAAACAGCTGCTGTTTTATGAAGTCACCACTGAGATAGCTACAGTAATAACTTAACTGTAGATTGATGGACTGGTGAAGGTGCAGGAGAAATAAATCTGTCAAAATTCTGTCTTTGTTATAGACAGGTTCCAGATATGCACATCCCCATCATAACTCCACAAAATTGGTGTTACATTCACTGTCAAAGGGTCAGATCCTTTATTTTTTCTTGCTGATCATCTTGTAACTTGTTCGTCTTATTGCTGTCTGTGCCAGAGACATTAGAAATACCCAAGATCATAGGAACAACGTGCACATTTTTGCCTTAAACTCTCTTGAAAAATCATATTTTGCATTTTGTGTAACAGATTTATTGCACACTGAGATTACATGTTTGTTCCTCTGCATGTTTGAAGCCTCCCAGTGCTCCTGACTGGAACAGCTGGGACAGTGGGACTCAGCGGGGTGTACCCCTGCTGGGAAATGGTGCTAACATGTGAGCCTGCATGCCTAGAGCTTCCATCCACATGGAGCAATGAGTACAAGAATGTGTTTGTCTGTGTGGAGGATGGGTGGACCTCCCTACTGTATGTGAGGCAGCGCTAAGAGAGAAGACCAGGAGATAATGAGGCGTGGTCCCGTTGCCCCCTGCTTAGTCACTCAGTGGCTGCATGTGGGACTGTGATGTATGGACAGGAGAGAGTACAGATGGGAGGAGCACAGCTGGGAACTCTCATATAATTGTGCTGTCATTGTGGATGTGCAAAGACTGTGCATACACACAAAGACGGAAAAAGGCAACGATGCTTTTCCCCACTCACCGCATCAATGCCAGACAGCTGCATGCCGATGTTGACCACCACAATGGTGATGACCTGCCAGCGAACACAGCGGTCCATGAGCAGGCCACGGACGGAGATAGTCTGGATGGAGGACAGTGAACGCTGCTCCTCCTGCATCTCCTCAACCTCCGCCTGGATGTTTCCTTTAGTGCGGTACCACTTCAGGGCTAGAGGAAAGAGACAGGGTGCACAGAAAGAAAGGCTTTTACTAGTCTGGAAGACCAATAAAAATTCACTTTAGAGAAGAAAGGAAAGAAGCTTTGATATCAAAATTATGAAACAGAGTAACATTGACAGGTTCAGTCACCTCCGTACATTTAATGCATGCCATGACAAGAGCTGACAACCATTTTTTCCATCATTAGATGCAGATTGCTCCAGCAAGCAAACTGACTTAAATTTGTCATCAAACATCATCTAATCAATGAACCTGCGCTACAGAAATTTCTGGCTACAACCCACACTGTATTAGCTGACACGTTTTAGCAATTAAAAATCCTATTCTTTGACTTTTCAAATGGCTATTTCCATATTTAGCTGTAAAGCAGATAAACAAAGTTGAATTGAGCATTTAAAGTTTCAGCTTTAATCTAAGTTTAAAGCATGTGAAGCACATTGTGACATGTACAGTAAGTCAAGTAATTTAAATAAGGAGCTGAGCTGCACAACGTGGACATTTATACATTCATACAGCAGAGATGGGATTTTATGTGATGATCTTTGAATGATGATCATTTTAAAGAAGAATTGTAGGTTGTTAAGAGAAATTATGAGTCTTTACATCATGTGATCAAATATTTTTAAACATTTAGAAGTGAAGAATATTAAGAATCCACTTTCTTACCTGCAATAGTGGCGTGAACGTTTCCCTTCTCTATCAACAGGTACCGCGGACTCTCTGGAAACCATGGCAACAGCATCAGCTGTACCATGGTAGGAAACACCACAAGGGACAGGAGTAGAGGCCAGTGCTCTTCCTGTGTGGAAAACACAACATTTAAAACTGTTAAGAAAAAATATTTATACAGATGTATGTGTATTTATACAGATAATTCAAGATTATATACAGCAGCTTTCACTATTCCACATATCATCTCTAACACGTATATCATCTAAAAAAGGATGTAAAAGCCTCTCCAGATGGGATGAACCAAAAAGTAGAGAGTGATAAGGTCTTGGCAGACTAAAATCTTTGAAATCCTTTGTCTTATTTTAGCTTCATTTTTCTGTGCAGCTGTTCCAAACATTAGCATTCCTGCCTCCTCTCTATCAGACGTAAGTGTGGGCGGATGGAAAGAGTGTCGGCTGATCCAGATCTACTGCATACAAGAGGTAGAAATATGAAGGAGGAAGAGGAGAGCTGAAGGCCAGCTGAACATGTTACACACAGAACCAAATAGACAACTGAAGACAGGACTAGCTACCTGAGCTAATAATCTGTCCCTATAAATCACTACCAGAACTTCATCTTATATCAAAAATCTGAACTATGTCAAGTATTGATTGAATAATTGAGGCCAAACGACATTTGAGAGTTCACAACCAGGTGATGGAGTCGACCTGTGTGGAGGTTTAATGACATGATGTCAGTACCTTTCCCAGCGTTTCATGGAGCCCCAGGATCTGAGCGATGAAGACCCCGAGACAAATGTGGATGCTGGGAACGAGGCCCAGGAAGCCTCGCAGGTTCTTGGGGGCGATCTCACCGAGGTACATCGGCACAACGCTGAGAGAGATACCTGTTGAAACGGAGAGAGAGAGAGAGAGAGAGAGAGAGAGAGAGAGAGAGAGAGAGAGAGAGATCACCACTGACACAACTTTAATGTATGTTTTTTTTTAATTATTTTCATCATAAGTGAGATTTTTCCAAAGTTTGTCTCCAACAACAGTTATTTATGCCTAGTTTTGTTTACTAGCATGTGCACCTTAAATATTCCCTCCAGACAAGATTTATAAACATATTTATCTCCCTCATTGAAAAATCTATAATCTATGAATATACAAATATTTTTCACTTGACAAGTTTGTCTCCTCCTTCACTGTAAAGTCTATTCTCAGTGTTTGCGCACTGGAGGCTTCAAGTTTCCACATCACACTTGTGTCAGTTGCATACTGGACCATGATTGGCTCCAAACTAGTTGTGATATCACAAATCATGCTCGCCTTAAACTCAGATTCACATTGAGCACAGAAAAACTTTCCACTTTCAGCAGATGAATGTGAAAACAGTCTTCTAGTGTCAAACTCTGCACATACATCATTCTGCGCAGTGAAGCTCAAACATCCGGGTGACATGACAATAAGCCAAACACATTTTTGAGTGGAAGAGGACTATTTATAAAATGGGTAAAAAAAACCCAGTTAGTATTGCATAGAAAAGATATAATGAACAGAAGACATCAGAAGCACTTCCATTGTAAACTGCAAGCCATCAGACTCAATTCTCAAGTCTATAGTATATAAAAAAGCAGCTAAAACTTCCCTTTTCTTACATTTATAATGCTGCTAATTTCTGTTTTACTTTGAGGATGAGACACTGGGATTCATTCCGGTCATTGAGGAATCGGGCGGGCCTACCTGAGTGAACTCCTGTGATGAAGCGTCCAATGATGACCATCGCTGGCAACCTGCATGCTCTGCTGAAGCCCATAAGAGCTCCTCCTATAAACACCAGCACAGTGGATCTCACCAGCGTCCCTTTCCTGTTAAAGACACAGAATAAGATGTTAGTAACTGTCAGAAGCCGTACTGACTGCATTTTACAAACACAAACATACACTGACATATGTTAAACGCACAAAAAACCATCTGTACACACACACACACACACTAACCTTCCATATTTGGTTACAAGTCTGCCCACTAGCAGGGCGCCAGTCATCCCACCAATAGCAAAGATGGACACAGTGAGGGAATACAGGACGGTGAGGAGTTCCTCATCCGGAGCCCAGTCGTAAGTTTCTATCATCGTCTCATTGTAGAAGTCTTTGATGTACTGGTAGAAGAAGAAATCAGTTCATTACAAAAAAATACAGAAGAAAGAAATAATTACTGAACAACATTTAATCCCCACACCCTTGGGCCATCGTGTCCATCACTCCAGTAGACCTGGAGTGTGAATATGGTAGCCATGAAATTTGACACCTCATCAACTATTTCCCACAGTGCCACACATCCAAATGTCTACATTAGTCTTGCCGTTTCTGCAGCGCTGGCTGAACGTTACACTGGGAGGGGGGATGGGACGAAAGGATGTTTTAACTGGCGTGAGAGACAGCCATCTTCACGCACCTTATTCATGTGATTTTAGACCAGACAGGAAGTTCATCGAGCACCCACAGTCAAAGTCAAATGGAATTTGATGGGAAAGAGGCCATAAACTGCATGCTTGATAAAAATGAGAGCACTTCTCCTCGTGGTGTGACAAAAATATATTGCAAGAGCCGACAACATTCTTCAGATTTCTTTCAGGTTTATCTGACAGTGTGAAGATTCCACTGAGATCCAGCTGTCCCGGTGAATCAATTACATTAAACCTAATTTTGTTCAAGAGACACAATTTATTCATATTCTGTGCGAGAGACATAACAAAAACTAGACCAGAAAAATAAGGGTTGATTTTGATCTGAATTAACCGTTGTAGTATTTACGCTAATCAAGCCTGAAAGATGGATTATTTTGTATCATTTTGTAAAACAGTGTGGATACAGAAGGAGGGAGTGGGAGGTCTTGAGGGAGTCCCGTGATGACAAGAAGAGAGATAAATTTATATTTGTCAAGATTTCATGGGACTGTCTCCAATCCGTCCAAAGATCTCCATCATGTCTGATGATGGTGTTGTATAAACCGGCTAGATAAAAACTGACCAGTTAAATCTTTATAATGATTAAAATCATTTTGTTAAATATTTCTTCTGTCTAAAGGCTGAAGAATGTATGAAAAAGAGAATCAGAGTGAAACTAATCAATCACTGAAACCATTTGATGTTGACACTGAAACACATCTTCACTGCCACTACTGCACCGCTCCTTCCATGAGAACGCTCCTCTGCTGCAAACGCATCAAAGGGGAAAACATACAACAAAAACAGAGCTCTATTGTAAGTCTAGATACCACACGACACGAGTATTATAATAATCAACTAACTGTGCGATAGTATTAAATCATTCGATCTTCCACGTTGATATCTTTGAAACCAGTCGTATGATCGTTCTTCTCTTTCACTATTTTGTAGACATGAAGAGGACATGACTTGCCTCGGAGCCCAAAATCTCCCAGTAAAGTATATCTTATCTTATCTTATGACTGGTCACACTGTTTTTATTATCTATTAGTTCTCTGTGCAATACTACGCTTGTGTTTTTATACTTGTACCCACAACTATTAATTCTCATGTGTTTATTCATTTATTTAGTGATTTTTATTTTTATATTTATATTAGGATTGATCTTAACGTGATTGTAACTGTCATCTTTCTGTTTATCACTTATCATTCCTTACTGCTTTTTTGTGATTTTTGTTTACAGGAGCCACACCGGTGATGTAGTGAACAATTCACAACAAATTTTACTGCCCTCTCTGCTAAAACAAACTTAGTGGATTTGAATTCCTTTATTTGACCGATGTCCGACTTCAGCTGAGCCAGTGTCACATGATGCCAATTTAATTTTTTCCAGAAGAAGAAAGGCTCAGAGAATACCTGCCAAACTGGCTAATAAGAAAGTTGCTCATTATTGACCTGGCCTTGACTTTTGTTCTGCTTAGCTCGCTGAATCCTGCTCCCTTCCCTCAACCTTCAAGTCCAAATTAAATTACAAGGCCAATACATTCTAATTAAGGCTCACTGATACATAATGATTTCAAAAAATGCAATACACATTATTGCCTTTCAAACACTAAATCAGTCCTCTTGTGCCATGGCTATCTGCCAGAAATAAACAGTCGAGGGAGTCTGTGACAAGCTGTCGGATAATATAATCTAATAATTGAGACACATGACAGCAGACCATTAGTTCTTAATGTATCCTATCAAAAAAACCATTTTTCTCACCTCAAGACCAACTGAACCTTCTGCCACACCTAAAATTTGATCTGGAGCACACAGGCGTAACTAATGTCAGATGACACACAGCAGCCAGCAGTGAATCCTACAAAAGGGCACTGAAGTCACATGGACCATGGTTAAAGGTTTGACCTCACCAAATTAGCAGCAACTTTGTATGTGTGTGACACTGAGCAACAGGCTCTAATTGAAAGAGGAAATACAACACAGGTCAGAACTGTTCCTGCCGGTGCTACCAAGAAAAGGTACCCAGTGTGATGAAATCTTAGAACTGACAGGGACAAAAGTTGAGCTGTGTATGCTGCTGTTTATCAGATGAATAGTGCAATGTTTTGAGGAATTGTTCACTTTCTTGCTGAGAGTAAGATGAGAAAATTGATACTTGTCTCATACTTTTCTGTTAAGTATTTAAAACTGAGAGACGGTTAGCTCATACTCATAAACCAACAGAAACTTAACAATGACAATTTGTAGTTTTACGTGCTGTAAGTATTTCTTAAAGTCTTAAAACAACAGTCAGGTGTTCATATGAACAGTGAAAGAGGTTTTCCTCACTGTAATCATTCCTCCTGTTCATACTGGCTGTTAAAAGATCCCCTTCAAATATGCTTTCAATGTAAGTGATGGAAGCCAAAATCCACAGTTTATCCACAGACATTTTGTGCAAGAATGCATTTAAAAGTTGATCTGAAGCTTCAGCAGTCTGAGTTAGTCATATCAAGTGGATATCTGTCACATTTACAGTCTTTTTAGCATCAAATTCCTTCTTTGCGTTTCCCTGTTGAGCTGCGGTGGATATATAGTAACAAAGAGGGACTTTGGCACTAAAAAGACTGTAATGTTGACAGATATCTACTTGATTTGACTCATTTGGTCGATTGAGGCTTCGTATTAGCTTCAGATAAACTTTTAAAAACATTTTTGCACAGAAGGAGGACTGTGGATTTTGTCTCCCATCACTTACATTGTAAGTGCATCATGAAGGGATCTTCTAATGTCAGTATGAACAGAACGAATCATTACGGCAAGAAAAACCTGTTTCATTGTTCATTTGGCCACCTGACTATTATTTTAAGACACACTTGAAACTGCCCTTTAATGAACAGTTTATCCATCTGCCATCTTGTCTAACTCTGCAAGAAAGTGAATAAACGCATCTCCAAAAATGTCAAACAATTCCTTCAAAGCCATTATGTGTAAAATGTTAAAATTCCCCCACAGTGGTAGAATAAAAAAAGACAATAAAAATGTATATTATAATAATTTTAAAAATGCTATAAATGACAAAAAAATGTTCCTCACATACAGTTTTAGCTTCCTGATATTGTTCATATATCTCAATCTAACAGAATAACAGCTCAAAATGAGGGAAAAAAGTTGGAAAATGAAATCCTAAAAAAGGCCACGTCAATTCTCATTCAGTGAAGAAAGACAGTGAAAGAAAGTGACCCCTCATGTTTAGTCCCCAAACCAGCAGGAGCACGTCCTTCCATGTAAAGCACCTCCGAAGCATAGTACAGTATAGTAGCATGAGATGTGACTTTATAGCTCACATGCTTCCATGTGGGACGGTCCATGGTTAAACAGGAATGGCTCACAGCTTAGTCACTGCACCGCGGCAAATCGAACATCGAAGGGACAGAACAGAGCACATGATGGATAAAAAAACGTCAGAACATCGATGACATGGTGAGACGAGCAGCAGCTTCTAGATTTGACACACAAGCCTGCATGACTCCACTTGACAATGAAATACAATCGGACCCCCATTATGTGCTAGTGTTCAACTTTGGGAAGATCAAATGTCATCCACCATCACCCCCAGTATTCATACATACTGGGAATTTATGAGTTTCTCCAAAAAATCATGAAAAGTATTTTAATGTTCATGTCCATGATGACGACAGCAATAAGACTGTTTCATTAGCAATAAGATTGAGAATGATGATGATGATGATGTTTTTGATGTGATGGTGACACAAACCTGTGCAGGAGAGTTGACAACAGCCAAATTGAAGCCATAGAGCATGGAGCTGCCAAACGACGCCAAGATCGCCACCGCCAGCAGTGACTTGGTAAGATGCTGAGGAGAAGATGAGGCGAGAAACAAGTGAGATACTGAGAGAAACTACTCAGTAAAACATTTAAAGTCATGCAAGAAAAACAGCTAAATATTCAATAAATAGTAATAAACAGTCCAATTTAATGTGAGATCACACCAGAACTCAGGTATAAGGTTTAAGTACTTGTCTTTAACTATGATGTCAGACTGAATAGGTCAAAATAAGCTGCTTTTTGAGATCTACAGAAAATAGCTTAAATAAAAAGATCTGAGCTGGATATTCATAAAATTATTTCATGGCAACCAAAATACACACCAGTCAAAAGTTTGGACACGTTCTCTCATTCAAGTGAATGGGAGGGTGTGTCCAAACTTTTGAATTTGACTGTGACTGTTCAAAACTGGGAAAAAATTGCCTTGTGGGAAAAAAAAGACAGAATATGGACTAGTGAGAAGATTGAAAGCAAACTGTTGTTTCCATTTTCACTCTATTTTTCTAGATTTGTGTGCAGCCTGTACAGAAGATTAGCACATTATGTGTGAGTATTTAACAGCATCATGAGGGTATATGTTACATATGAGTCTGTGATCTCTGGACTTTGTTACAGCGCTCGACAGGCACCAAGCAGCACGTGACTAAATCAGAAGACGTGAAACAAACTGGACACAATCCAGATGCAACTGGCCTGCTCTGGTTGTTTCAGCTTTGGGAGAAACACTTTGAATGAGCTAAACAGATCAACACAGTTAAGAGTGGAGCGCCAATGGCTCCACTTTTCAGGCACTAGCTGAGCTCCAGAGGCACTTGAAGGGCAAAGAGAGAATTTGGTGTCACATACACGTTATAAAAAGTCACATGAGCTCCACTTTGTCTTGGAGACGGACGAGGTACTGTATTTTCATTAGGAACGGCCTGCAGCTACCCTCTTGGCTGCCATCCTAAATTCCAGCACACTAAGCTTAGCTGACCTCCAAGTTAGAAGGTCGGCTGGATTATTATGTGTTTTTGAATGTCCATAACTTCGGATGGAGGATGGAGAAAAATGTTAGTTGTGTAAATGATCATACAAAAATCCCATCCTATAACAGATCCCATATAGCAGAACAAATGTGAAAATACAGGATGTTTGGTTGGTTAACACCAAGAGTCTGAGCAGAGAGAACCAGGAACCCTCTGCTCTGTCTGAACAATAACAGCACAGATGCCTTAAAGAAACTTAATTTAGCCAGTAATGGCCTGATGGAGGGAGTTAGACGACTACACGTGAAAATAGCTGCTGGCAGACAATGCAGGGCAGTCAGCATTCAATTTAAGATGATTAGCTGTCAGATGTGCAGCTCTTCACATGTTGCACCACTCTAGCCAAAGCTCTGTTTAAGACTTTTACTAGTTAGTTTAGTTCTTTTTCTAAGTTTTTTTTGTTGTTTTGTAATTGAAGAAACAATTTAGATTAAATTTCAATCTGGTTTTGATGTTGTGTGAATCTGTCCATCCTGACTCAAGTCTCACTGTGACCAGGAAGAATCAAAACTTTTTCATGTCAAGCATCCACAGGCAGCATTACCACATGTAGATATTTTTTGATGATGAGTTCAAATAGACTGTAACTTAATGATTTGTACTGTCTGTAAAGATAAAACATGATAGTGCTTGATGGAGACAACAAAATATTATTTGATCTCAGACTGAGGATAATCTAAAACAACAAAAAAGTGCTCATTAAAAGATGTCATTGATAGACTAAACAGAGCTGGTAGAAAACAGCAATCAATCAACTCTACAAATGATGGTTTTTAAAGTGACATTTCACCACTTACCGTGCTGATTTTGCCATCGTTTTCCAGTAACAGTTCCTCCGCCATTTAAGTCATGAATAATTACTCCCAATGTGTGATCAGCTCGTTTGAGATGAGAAACAGCTCATATGCACAACTTTTCAAAACTCTTCGCCTCTCATCCCCCGTTTGTAGTTTCCAGCCATGCTCGCGCGGCGGGGAGGAGGCGCGCGGAGCTGATGGGCGGAATTAACAAGCTTGTCAAACTCCCAAACTCTCCAATCACCGGAGCGCGTCACGGAGCAGGCCCATCCCAGCCGTGAATCGTTTGCTCCGGTCCATCAGCGATCACATGAGCCAAAGTGGCTGACAGTACTGACAGTTGTCATTAAATAGTCTATGACTAACTGTAGCCAGGGGCGATTTCAGGATTAGTAAACATTAGGGGCTTGGCTGAGGCTCAGGGGCACCTTTATGGGCACCTTCCCCCAGGACAGGAGGAGGGGGGAGTCTCATCTCATCATTTCTGCACATTTTATAATGAACTTTGAGATTCTGACTGTAAAAATTAAGATATTTTACAAGATGTTTTGCATCAGCTACAACTAAGTGCTTCTTTTCTACAAAAGGAAATTGATTGATTGAATTTTTTATGTTGCACAAATGTTCTCTTTGCAATCAATGCTAACATCTCCTGCACTACTGTTCATTGTAGTCAGGGGCACCAAATGAAAGGTGCGACTACTGATGAAGATAAGTAACATGATTTCTTTTTTCCATGCAGAGATGTAGAAAATTTGTTTGACATTTTGGCTGATTTGATTATCAGTAGTGTTTAGGTTGCATAGAGCATCATGACTGTACCTATCATACCTGGAGCGCGTCCCAGGTGAGCGTTCCAGGGGCCCAGAATGTCAGTATTAAATGTCAATTTTAAACTTAATCTAAACAGAAAACACCTATTTTCAATCAAATAATACACTAAACTTAAAAAAAAACAAAACATTTCTACGAGACAGATGATTGCTATGATTGAATGGTTGATCAATGGGTCCTTTGTGGTGTAAAAAGTTTATATTAAAAAGATTTAAGCTTAATAATGAAATTAAATTTATGGGTTTCCCCATTTCCAATTCTTAACCCGTAAAATTACTGTGTGGTTTCTTAGAAGAAAAAAATCGACTCATCACAGCAGAAAACCCAAACAAAAAAAATAATTGTTCAGGTTTAGTCCCTTTAAGATAAATTGCCAAATCATCCAAGGGCCCCTTGTGTTCTATATCCAGCCACTTTTTCCTTATGTGTTTTAATCTAGTGAGCACACATTCTTGGCATTATGCATGCATCATGCCTTCAGATTTAAGATTACAGCTTTTAAAGCAATTCAAGTAAGATGCTTTCAAAGCTGATACTGATAGTGTGTTTGATTTTTTTTTTTTTTAAGATCTCTCTTGATCTTTGTTTGATGTCGATTCATGTTCTCCTTCATGCTTTTCTTTGCATTACAACAATATCACAATGTTGTAGCATCCTTTGACCAGAAACAGATTGTAATGAGAGTTTACAGTTCACCCTGGATTTTCTTTCCATTACTGTGTTGCTGTAATACATTAGGAGAGCTAGTGTTTCTTTTCTGTCCTTTATTTTGATATATTCTTTATGAATTATTAAACAAATGGAATTAAACTTGTGGAGACAAACAGAAGATTGTAAACTTACAAAATATCTCTGTTCCTCCCTCAGGAAAGGTTTTGTCTTGTGCTTACAAAGCACAAATAAATCATGTGGATTAATTCACAAAAGGCTTTGCATCTCCTCTTTACACATGACTGTCTTACATGTGGACCTATTTGGTCACCTTGTAATGGCCTTTGGCTACAGTAGTTCCTGCTTAACATATGACTCTTGCACTGCTCTTCACTCTGCAGTGATTTCATGGTAAAATGTTTTAGTTTCCAACCACATGACTTCTCGAGGGAAAAAGCTTACAACATATAACCTTTTTTGCATTGAAATGACAGAAGTTTCAGTGTTGTTCTTTACTCTATTCTAGACCCATGAGGGTTTCATCATGTGGCTTTCAGAGAACAAAGCATGGATCTCAAATGGATGATTTTGATACAAAGCACACAGCAAAGTTAAATGTTTTATGTGATATGTGGAGAGAGGTTTAAATAAAAAAAATGACTTATAAATTAGTGCCAGTTCTTTCTTCAAGGCTGTTTCATCACTAAAGTCCTCAAACAATACAGGATCTCTCTGCCTTCAGTATCGTTTCACCTGCCTGATGCTGCTCCATCACACTTTCTCCTCCCTGCTGCTATTTCGTGCTACAGCTTATTCCCACACAGTATCCTCCGATACACAAGCAATGAACCTGCAGACTTGCGCTCTGAAGTTCCACGCAATGAGCCAAGTTGAGACTATCACGCAAGTCAAATGGCTTGTGTCATATGACTTCTGTCTGTGTGAAATATCTGTGGCTTCATGCTGCTTTTGTGTAAAAAATCAATTATGCTGCGAATAGGGAGGCAACCCACAGGGCTGACACCATAAACAAAGAGAAGTAGATAAACTTCTTCTGTGCAATCACATAAAATAATCTGAAGACAAGAAGAATGGAAAGACACGCTTTCTCTTCAAATGATAACAAAGTTTATGAGACACACCAATACAATTAGATACTAATCTAAAATCATCTTTTGTAATAAACTCTCAACTATGAGGTCATACTGTAGTTGAGAGACACCTCTCAGTTATGACCTCAAAAATGACCTTGAAAAACACTTAATAAATGTTTGCTTCCTGTACTGTGTTATTATTTCACATCTAAATAACTTGCAGGAGTCCAGTTTGAACACCTGAACCTATAAGCAACTTCTGGTCTGTTGCTCCTATTGACAGAACAACTGTTACAGATGTTTCAAACATAAAACTTGGGAGGTTTAGACACAAACTTGGTTAGGTTTAGGGAAAGATCTAAGCAGTTTGGGTTGAAATGATTAATTTGTAAAGATTATGGGACCTTCGTCTTCATGGTTACAATAATAACCCCGTGATTAACGTTAGGGAAAGATCGAGGTCATGGTTATAACATTGGAGGAAGTAGGAGAGCCCGACATTTTGTTCACCCATTCCAAACCTTTTCCCTCTACGGACTTTGTGGCTCAATAACAATGTCACACTACTTCCTCCTTTGCTCCTGATGGATAAGAGTCGTAACTCCTACAGCTGCTAGAAGGCTTTGTCACTTGTTTTCGGGCATTCGCTGAAATTACTGATGCTGTCGTTTCTCTTGGGAGAACTCTTCTCTGCGAAATGCTGCAACATGTTCACCGGCTAGTCGTTGGACTACGACAGATCTGTTGTATTGAAAACTGCCTGTTGCTGCTGAAAACACTGATGAGAGTGTTGAGACTGAAGTGAAACAGTTGCAGGCAGTATAACCAAAACGTTAAGCTCCTTGAACGCTCCACAGAGCGTTCAAGTAGCTATATATAAACTGTATGATTTGTAAAGTAAATGGGCTGAAAGATACTAAACAAACATCCTCCTAGTGAAAGGTGTCACTAGGAGCACATCCTTTCACATTATACACAATCACTTGAAACATGATCCAAATACAAATATTGACTAATGCAGCTTTAAATATTTACTGTTGTTTCTGGTCGGGTGGTTGCACACAGAGGGCTGAGCTATAGTTAAGGCTTTATTTCTGTCTGTTTCTCATGTAAATTATATTTACATTAAGGGAGACATCAAATAGGAGTTCATGAAAAAGCTGTAAAGCACCCTAATATTAATGATTATTTAAAATCACTGGTTTGTCAAAAGAAGTGATAAATATAAAAATATAAAATTATATTTTAAAATGTAGCACCAACAGATTTCACAGGTGTGTGTACGAGGCAACAGGAGGGAAGACCCAAATGCAGAGACAGAGGCAGGAACTCATAGTAGAAAAGGGACTTTACTTAATCAGTGTCCCAAAAAGAAATACAAGCAGACAAGTCCAGAGAGGCAGGAAGCAGGAAGCACAATCAGGATCAGGATCTGGATCTGGTGGCTGTTATGCAAAGGCACATGGCAACATTGACAATCTGGGTGGGTGTGTGAAGGGAGGGACTGCAAGACAGGTGGGAAAGTCTGAGGGCATCTGGTGGGCAGGTGAAGAATTGCAGGTCGGGAAAGTTCCTCATAAATGATTGGGCCAGGGTGGCTGGAGACGGCCTTCAGTGAGCAACAAATCTTCATCATAACAGTAATTAATAAGTGACCAACTATTATAATTATAATCAGACCTTTGGAAAAATAATGCCAAAAAAGTCTAGATGCTGATTTCTTTAAATCCATCAAACAGAGGGGCCTGCATTTGAGAACAGGTTCATCAGTTAAGTTGAATTGATGAAAGTAAATGAGTAGACTGATCTCTCTGTCTCCTGATGGATCTTAATGAATGTCAGGTCTACACTCATTTGGTGCTCACTGGGCTTCTTGGATCAAGGCCAAGACTGGAGGTTGTAATAGACACACTCAGAATTGGCCACCAGTTACAATAACACAATTATAAGTGTTCACTGAATGTGCAGATATTCACTTTTAATTCTACTTCTCCATTATACATAAATTATTATTCATTCCTTCCTTCACTGTGTATATCTGAACAATATGTATACCCCCACGCAATGCTGCTCGTGACTTGGGTTTGCAGGTGGTCATTTTCAAGTGTTGACCTTTGCATCACAGCCTGTCCCGTCTCTATTACCGTCCTCGGTATCTCATTGTATCCGCTTATTAACAGGATGATTAGGTGAAAACCCCCAGATTGAGACTCGGAGGCTGGCAAAATAAAAAGCTGTGAAAAAAAAAAAAGAAAAGGAATGAACATCTCATCAGCATAATTTACAAGAGGGACATCTCATGATCATAATCAGGATCTGGAACTACATGATTTAATTTCCTCTCAACAGTGAATGAGATGTCATTTGATAAATTACCCATCAATACCAGACAGTAGGGGATGCTGTGCCAGGAAACGTTTTTCGTGCACGTGTGAGAAAAAGAAGTGTGTGTGTGTGTTGTGTGTACATGTACACACGTGCACAGACATGTTGCCACAGTATCCTCACCAGCATTTGTGTGTGTGTGTGTGTGTGTGTGCTGCGAGCGCAGAATAACCTCACATTAGCAGCCCATTATTTCAATAAACCTCCTCTTGCATCCCGTTGACAGATCATCTGCCTAGAAAAGTAGATATTGTGGCCTTTAATCAGTCAGCCCCCTCCGAGCCGCCGTAGTCTCTTGTGCAGTATTTAAATTCCTCATTTACTCTGTTGCAGGCGGGACGTGCCTGTCCCCCATTGTTCGCTCTGAATAAACTGGGGAGCTGATCGTGTTAAGTGCGGCCATGATTGATGGCTGCTGATGAAATCTAATATAGGCTACTCGCCCCATGCCATCGTTTAGCAGAAACAGGATTAGAGAGAAAGACTCCAACACTAGCTGATAGAAGGTGGAAATGTATTTTAATGTTGCTTTTGCAGATTTTCAACTCTGGAGTTTTGGCTGTGGTCGAGTAGCTTCGACAGGAGTCTGGGACATTAACTGTTGAGCGATGACTTTGGGTCTTGGTGTGTGATGAAAGTGAGTTAGGGAAATGAAGTGTGCGTCTGTGCGAGTGTGTGAGGTCAGTTTGTACATTTAAAAACCATGAAGCGGAGTGACTGTCATCAACCGAGCCGCTGCACCATGCTAATTATTTTTTTATAAATTTAATTTTATTGTTAAACCAGCCATTAGGTCATTGTGTGTGTGTGTGTGTGTGTGTGTTTGTGTCAGCGAGGTCAGAGGTTAATGGCAGGAGATTTGGAATCTGCATTTTCACACACATGTTTAGGTTGTGTATTATGCCCTGAGGCTGCAAATAGCACATGATGCTGCTGTATTATAAATGCCTCATTGTGCTGATAAACAGTTGAGGGACAGAGCTCTGGAGGATTGAACGGAAGTGAGATTTTAGTGACCCCTTGTGGGACTCGAGCTTCAGTTCATGCTGAGTGTGATCACGCACTGAAAAAGGGGACAAAATGCTGTATATTTTTGTGCAAGCTTCAGTTTAGAGTCGTGATGAGGTTCCACTGGATGCATTTTAAAATATCAGTGGTTGTAGCTAAAGGATGCATGGACACACTGACGGATAGATAGATAAATGGGACAAACTACACACACACACACACACACACACACACATACTCGAGAGCCCACTTGAACCAGTCATAAGTCTCAGCGAAACCCTGTCATCCTCTCTCTCTTCTCTTTCCTCCTCTGATCTGTGTTTTACCCACTTCACAGCTACATTAGCAGTTGATTTGGGTGTAATGGATCTCCCTCCTCCCCTCCCGCCCGTTCCCATTGGCTGCGGCTGGCCTCCAGCCCAGCCCACCTGCTCCACAGCGCTCTCCTTAATGTGACTGGCCGAGGATGATGGATCACCCCCTGTCACTTCCACCTCCTCCTCCAATCAACAACCAGCCATGGAAATTGATTGTTCTAATTTGCTCTCATTATTATTATGATATTAAGCACAATATACAGACACAGCTCACTGTCAGATCTGGGCAACGCCGTCATTAGTTACAGGGGCTGGAGAATACGCCTCGGCGGGGTTTTCTCCCACAGATGCCAAGATGTAAAGGAATCAGTGAGTGCCGGAGAAACACACTGCTTTTTCTTAATAAGATTTGCCATGCAGCCCCTCACCGAGGTGATGTAGCATCTAATTAAGTTCAGTTCGGTGCATCTGGGAGAGAGAAAAAAGGAGATATGATTAAGTTCCTCCATGTCAGATGCGGCATGTTCACGTGCAACTGCTGGATCGGAGGAAATGGGAGGTGCTGGTATGAGAAAACACTCGTCTTTACGTCTGCAACGACTGCAAATGGTACAAATATACAGTTATTGAATGCTTCCTAGAAAATGCAATTAAGATGCACAACTTTGCATTACAGAGGGAATGGCCCTGAATAACAATGAGAGCTGAAATAGCTAATATGACTACAATCACGCAACCATCCCACTCAGTTTTCTGGGGCCCTCTGTGCATCCTTTCTTCAAACAATACGATAATATATACATTAC
Source organism: Thunnus albacares (assembly GCF_914725855.1). Taxonomy (NCBI): domain Eukaryota; kingdom Metazoa; phylum Chordata; class Actinopteri; order Scombriformes; family Scombridae; genus Thunnus; species Thunnus albacares. The sequence continues at coordinate 8,371,459 of NC_058108.1, read as the reverse complement.
ACAGTCATAGGCCTAAAGTATATACTTTACAGGTGCAGTGACTTTGTGAATGACCTTCCTCATTCTTCCTCTCTTTTAATCTCTTTTGCCTTCGTCATCAGACCTGAAGAAGAACAACCAAAGGTCAGCAGTATTATCATTCTGAGTGCTATATCCCCCCCCCCCACCCCCACCCCCCCCTCCCTCTGCTGCATTCACAAGCCTGGTTTGAGATGGTACAAATGAGACTCCAAAAGGCCAAAGCAAATACCATGGAAATCTGCTGATCCTGATATTACCACAGCAGCCCCTCCAGCTGTATACTACTCCTATGTTCCATGGACCAAAGTGTATCCCCAGCCATGCTGTTACCAGCCCAGAGTATATTGGATAGTGCTTACATTAACACACAGTGTCTAACAAACCGCTTACGCTCCTTTAATTGGATTACAAGGAGTGCTGCATTCCCATTGGTGAGATTAGGAGGGTCCGGGCACGGCGCCCACTCCCCCCTCCTCCCTGCGTGAGCGAGGGATCTGATTCGTCGTCCTCCCTAACGACCTGCAGATGCCAGATGCTTGATTGGTGGAGTGGCCCCGGCCTGGGTGTTTATTGGTCCATGACAGTGTAATAAGGGGGGATGCCAAGTCGACTGTCAGGGTGTTTAAGTGTCGACTCTGATCTAGAGGTGATTAATGAGGCTATTTATTTATTTACTGGCCTTAAATACAGTTTGTTACTTTTCTCTAAGTAGATTTAAAGTTCAGCTCAGAAATACAGAGGAAAGGTTCCAAGCATCTGCTTTTGGTTCTTATTTGATTTTTAGGTGAAAACTGAAGGGCGGTGCTCTTTGGTTTTGTTTGTAAAGGTGTATATAAAAATATTTGTTGTTAAAGGGTCGGTTCACCCAAAAAAGATTTTAAAAATCTGCTTACATCTACTGGTATCTAGCCATGCAGATAGCAGGGCTGTAGATAGATGTACCACTGAGGACACAGAGGTCAAAGTTTTGCATATTTTCTGGGAATTTGGGGATTTAAGCAACCTTGGCGAAGTTAATATCCTACAGTTAAAAACGTGCACATTTTTTTTTACCTGATTCCAGACCCAGTATGTTTAAATTTCTTTGCTTTAATGCCAACAAAATAAATCAATAAATAGATAACGGATTTCTGAAGTCTTCTGGAAAGAACTATGTAATCTTTTAGAATAGGAAAAATAGACACAAAAATGTTCTGAGACAGAACTTTTAATTCGTTTACTTGTTGAGTTTATAAGCTATTTCTGGAGGAATTTCAGAATATTGCATTTGCTCCATTTCAATAAAATTTACAAAAAAATATAATTGACCAGCTGACTTGATAAATACAATATGACAAAATCAAATAAGGTACTTTATTTTTGGGGTGGGGGTTAGGGGGACTCATGACCGATCAATATTTATGAAGGTTCTGGCTGCAGGTATTTGCTGCTGAAATGCCAGACTACGCCCCAATACAACAGAGGTAAACTGAAACTTAATTTGTGTACACAGTACTGAAAAATTGTACAACAGCGAGTCTTACCACAAACAATACTCCTAATAATTGAATAATCCACAGACTCACAGAAAATACATTATACCAAGGAAAAAGTTCCTATTTTTGTGTTAGGCTGGAGAAAGAAATCTCAGATATCTCAAGACAAGGGAAAATAAAAGAAAAAATATTTATGTAGCTACCATGCCACCTCTTGAAGTAAGTGAGGAAATACATGTATGTGTTTTTGTAGTTTGGGTGAGTCGACACTTACATAAAAAATACATTCGGGTTGGAAATTCCTGTGGAGATCGAAAAAGTGAGTAAACGGCATTACAGCATTGTTTAACATTATCTTTCAGAAGTGCTTCTGTTTATTTAAGTGTGTATGTGTGTGTGCGAGAGATTGCATCTTCTGACCTTCCACACTTTGACCTCTCACCTTTGACCTCCACTGTAAATCTTCTGGTTTTCTTCACACATTATCCAAATCTCTGACCACTAACTTATGTGGAGGCCTCGGCACAAGCTGCTGAAAACCTGGCAGCTGCTGGCCTCCTGTGAAGGAGGACCCTTTCCATCATGGCGGTGACACCTTAACTGTCCTGCTCTCGCTCAGCGAGGAAGGCCCCCTGCCACCTCACACACACACACACACACACACACAACCACACACAACCACACACCACACACACTTTCTCTTGTGGTGCTGAAAGGACAAGCACAATGACACATACTGCACGTGGTCAGTTTCTTTTCTTACACAGGTGCAAATGTAAATGCATGCTCGTGTCCACGGGTGCACAAACTTACCCTGCACACATACACACACACACACACACACACACACACACACACACACACACACACACAATTTTTGTTACTCACACAAACTGTCTTTGATTTCCAGTTCCCACACCACACACTTTCTCTACATGAGCAACAGAAACAATTCTCCTTTTGATTCCCTCTTTCACGCACACATGAATACACACACACACTGGAGCTCAACCATTATTCCTTAATGTACTCTGGCCTGTCCCTGCAGGTGACCTGACCCTTACTGTCCTGTATGTCAGAGAGAGAGGAGCCAATTCAGCCAGATGGCAGCAGAGTCGAATAGCTAGGAACAACAGGCCGAGTTAATATGTAGCTTTAACCATTGTCTCCTCCTGACAATGGAGCGAGCTGGGAGGGAGGAGCGCTCGCTGGAGCTGCAGCTAGAGATGGACTCGGCGTGTATTCTTGGAGGAGTTCATAAAAACAGAGCTAAAACCCACTTGATTCATCACTGTCTCATTTGGGCAGGAAAGCAAATGGACACGGTAGGGGGACAACACTTAAGTGGTGTGATCTGAGGGGAGTTTTGAGTGTGGCGTCAGCAGGGGAAAGTGCAAAAACACCTTTATTGAAACTATTAAATCCATTTATCACAGCTGAAATGCTAAAACATGTGCTTTGCTTGTATTCAAGTGTCAATGTCATGAAGTACATTAACAGTCACATCCTCTAATTGCGCTCCTACAGTCAAATTAGATACAAAAACAGAGATCAAAGTGTTTTCTTTCCTCAATAACTGCTACAACAGCATCTAACACGGCTGCAATGCCACTAACATCCCCATTGTCAGCCTCTGTTCCTTGGTGCTATCACTTTCCTAAAGATGAGGGTAATTTTCTATGCAAATGGGCTGCCGTCATTGTCCCCGCCTCGTTAATCTGGGCCTGGGCTCCTTTGACAAACCCCTCTCTGATTGATGAGGCCCTGACAGCTCCAATGTGTGCGTGCATTTTCACAGATTGACATCATCATTAAGGAGCGAGAGCAGGGCCTGAATCACTGCAGATTTACCCCCCACCCCCCACTACCACCACCACCACCACCACCTCCCCTCCCACAAACACACACACACACACACACACACACACACATGCACCACACTTAAACAACTGCATGCAAATGCACAAGGGTTGATGCTTGTGACACACACAAAAGCATCTCACCATCCGTCTAACAGCTGAGGTTTCCCTTCTGCACCCACGGAGCCAGGCAGGCGGCAGAATGCAAAGCGTTCACTCATTGGCTGCCTGAATCTGTCATGTTGAAGTTAATTGGTGTAGGCTTTAAGCAAATTTCCAGCAGCAGCACTCCCAGAACCACGCCAGTTGATGGGTGAGCCACCGTCATATGGCACCTATTGATTCACCCAGGGGATGAGATGACTCCCATAATGCTCCGTGTCACCCTCTCACAGAACGGCCGCTAGCCTCTCTCCTCCCTGTCTGCTCCCTTTCATGCGATTGTTAATGTAGGTCCAAGACAAGAGTATTTTAAATCATGCTTTATTCATATTCATTCAATCTGGAGGGGATCCACAGTCTGAATTTTTAGTGTTTCTATCGGCTAAAGTCCATTTTGGAGTTCATTTGAAAATGGAAAAATCGTTACCTAATCCTATTGCTTTGGCCCCGAGCTATGACATAAGAAACATGGTGTGTGCTGGCAGAGCAGGAAAGAAAAGAAAAAAGACAAGAGACACAAACACTGACTGAGTGGAGGCAGCTGCAGATGAGCAAATAAAGCATTCGATATTTATGACTGAAATTAAAACTAGATAAAGATGTCACATATTACTGCGTCCCCACCCTCCTCTCCTCCCTCCCAGGCCTCTGGCCCTGACTCAGGTACTCACAACTCTCGACTCTCTCTCAGCGCGAGTGAAAGGGAAGCATTATTCCTTCCCAGCCCAATGTCTTCAAAGACAGTAATGAATGCAATGCAGTGACCCAGAAAATGGACTTTAGAGAAGGAGAGGGAGAAAAAAAAAGCAATCTTGCGTTTGTGGCGGAGCATTATCACTTTACTCCCCTCCCCTCGTCCTCTCCCGGGCTGGTGTGTGTGTGTATGTGTGTGTGTGTGTGTGTGCGTGTGTGTGTGTGTGTGAATTGGTGGGTGAGCTGAAGTCTCCATCAAGAGGGAATGGGCGCAGGCTGACAGGCAGGCCCATTGTGGGGTTAATTAAACACTTCAGGTTTAACACCCCGTCCCTGTCGTTAACCCAAACACTGGCTCATCACTCATTCCCGCCACACTTCAGTTAGAGAGCAGGGGAGGGGGACAGGAAAGGAGGGGGGACAATGGAGATGTCACTGCGGCTGGGGGTGTGGCAGTTGGGTGACGTGAGGGTATCAGAGTGGGTGAAGATGGTGACAGTTTGTATCAGAAGGAATCATGAAAGGATCCATTATGTTTTTTTCTACTAATACGCTGGATGTGATACTCAGTATGAATGCAAACTTGCAGGATTACTGCCTGTTAAGTAATCTGGCATCAGTGTGGACATGAGTGAATGCAGTTACATCTTTAACATCAGTGCGCTCCCACTTTGCAAGGATCATATCCTACAACATTGTTCGAGCCAAAACAGGAGCGTGTGTAAAAGTTTATAGATTTATTTTTGTGATTATGTGATGTGAGATACTCATGTAAGTAATAGTTGTTCAAAGTGATAGAAGGTTACAGATTAAAGGAAAAAAAAAACAGTTATGGTTTAAGATGTTGAGCCAGTTTCAATGGTCCTTGTCACAGATCCTAACAGTACTGGAGAGATAAACAGCATTCTTCCAAAAACATATTCCCTCATTTGGTTGGAGCAGGTAGAATTTGGTTCAGCATCCATGTTCTTTTCTTTGGACAAAAACTTGAGACAGCTGTTGTCAGTTGCAGACGCAGTGGAGTTTTTTTGTTTATCTCACAGAAAGAAAGAAAAAAAAAATCTTGGAAAATATACACTCAGAGAAAAACTAGTATAGTATATTTAAAGTGTTAAGTTGTAAAATTGATTTCTGTGCGTGACAAATCAGATGAATGTGTAGTGACGCTCTGGGGTCTCTTGTCATCTGTGGGAGAAACTTCTTCCGCCTGCAGTGTAATGGATCCTCACACCACTAGATAGCAGTAGTTTACACCACTGACAACTTAACCAGTCCACTCAGTTACTGCAAGAGAGGCTGGTAAAGTCCAGATCAACTGATGGAGCCTCTTAATGAATGAATGAGTGAATAACTGAATGAATGAATGAGCCACGAAAAAGGGGTTTATAATTACAAATACATCACCAGTCACCATTAAATACATGAAAAATGAATTAGTTAAAATTAGGTTTAGATAATTTGATGCATACTTTGACTGTACGTCTGCAGCAGCTATGAAACTTTAGCTCTTTTAAAGTGCTCTGACACAGGTTTGCTGGAAAGGTTTTGTTAAGTAACACATAACAAGTGTGTTCGTCCTTCTGTTTAAATACAAAATAAAATGAATAAAGATAGATATCGGGCACCACTTTCTAATAAGGCATCCTTTATACAGTACAGGGCATATAAGTCATAGCTAATGGCTTTATTAATAATGATCAATAAATCATTTACTAATGCTTTATAGATCAGTTATTAATAAGAAAACCAATTTTGTGCTGAGTTTATGCTTTCTATTTGGTAATAATGCTGTAACAAATCTTGAGTATCCATTAATGCACATGGATTTCTCACTTTTTAGTGAGCCATTAAGTCAGCAGTTATAAATGTTGATACGTTGTTTGGTAAAGATCTTCTGCAGCCCTTTTTTGGAAATAAGTGGTCAAATGGGGGTTTTCGCAACCTGGCAACCCAAAATGTAGCCTTATAAGTGATCTATAAAACATTGGTAAATGATTTGTTAACCATTAATAAATCCATTAATAACAACCCTTATTGTAAGTGCACATATTGCAATTAAAAAAATCATTCCAATTTAATTAATGTGCTGTATAGCCAGTGTAGCGTCCTGTGTGTTAGCAAAGAAACTGAAAACTGTACAAAAGCTAGCTTGTTTTTCTACAGGACTGTTTACAGGTTGTGCTTTACAGAACTAGCAATAATGAAGTAAACTGGAGACTGTAAACAAGTAAATTAATCAACTGAGCAACATTACAATGTGGTTTTGATTGACTTTTTCCAAACATAATTAAAATTAGCCGGGCAGATGTGAGCAAAACAGGTTTATATGTCTAATTCTTGGTATTTCCACAGATTCATTAATGATAGCGCAGTTTTTGGTGCCTGGTTGTCGTGTCTCTGTGTTATCATGCAGGTTTGGTGAGACGGAGCCCGCGCCCATGATGCAGTCTTTCCATTAGCCCATTAGCCCGTTAGCGTTCAGGCTGTTGGAACAGCTTGAATGTGTGATGCTAATGCTTCAGGGATCCAACCCAAACTGGAGCCTTGGCAAAAGGCCAAATAGGAGGAGTGGTACAACAACTTCCTGTGCCCCCCCACCCCGCACTATCTCATATTATCACCTCACACTCTTTTGCTCATTGTTTTGTCTTGTTTGTCTGCTGTGAATTCCTATAAGATGCGCCCGCTTTTGCATCTTTATGATACACTTTCATTGGAGGAGCAGCTCTGTTTCATCCCCACGCCATATGTTAGTAAGCAAGACTAATGAACATGTCTTTCCGAATGCGGTGGAGACATTTTTCTCTTTCAATTCACTCGCCGTTGCCCACCGCAGTTTATCCCCGGTTTGTTTTCTGAGCATTTCTCATAAAAGTGATTTATCAAAAACACTTAATACCGAACTGCTGATGTTTCATCGTGAATGATTCCAAAGGCTGCTGAAGCTGGTGGTTTTTATGGCTCGGGCTGAAAAGGGTACCTCTCGGGGGCATGTTGTGTTAGCTTCTTGTAAAGTAGTAAGACACACACACACACATACACACTCTACCCCCATTGGTGTTGACTGGGGATGGGCGGCAGGGAAATGTCAGGAGGGATAGAGGTCATTGCCTTCCAAAGGGATAAACACACATTCCACATGGCTCCCTACTGTGTTATCATTTACTGCCCTATCGGACACGTTTTGCCGCCTCTGAATGTATTTATATTTATAAACATATTCTTTATTTATTTTCTCCGAGGCCACTGCGCCGAGGAAATGATAGTGAAATCTAACATTTGGAGAGCCATCGTGACTGCCAGGATGCAATTTGTGTTCTATCTCCATGGAAAAAAGGGGGCCGTGATGCCCCGGGGCGGCCATTTCGTTCCCTGCAGTGACATTTTTAACAGGGTGCCTGCAGGACACTGGGACGCAGCCTGAGCCACGCGCTCCCCGTCATGGTAGACGGCCTGAGCACCGCACCGTGGACACACTGACTGTCTCTCTAAGGCTCTTAGCCTGACTCAATATGCTGGACCAAGGTTGGCTTCAAAAGGCTACGAATGCAGCAAAGAATCTCTATGGGTTTAAAGGATTTACAGGTCACTCTGTGCATGGGGAAGTGGATTTCGCAGGTTTTTATAGGTTTTTTTAGCTTAGAAGTATAGAATGAATGTTAAGTGAGCTCTGTTTATGTTTTAATTGTACAAGTATGTCAAAAACTCACTGGATCCATGAAAACAACAGCCCCCGATGCCCCCCCCTTCTGATCATCTCAGCAGATTGAAGAAGTTCCAATCATTTTCTTTGCCACTGCGCCGCGTTTTCTATCCTCAAAGCCAGAGCCCTGCTTCATCCGCAAGCAGACCTCCATCAGCAGCCAGGAGGCTTTAATGGCTGCAGTTGCTTCTTTTCATTAACAATGATATATACCAGTTTTGTGTGAGCTCCCTGTTCCTGCCTATATTTATCAAAGCAACATTAGGAGTGTATCAGCATCAATTTGCCATCATGAAGCATGGAGCTGCATTCCAGTCATGTGTGACCATTATACTAATGAGGTTAATGGTTCAGCTGTGCTTACCATAAGATGGATGCCCCCCAGTGGAACCTGCCCCTTTGTGTGTGTGTATGTGTGTGTGTGTGTGTGTGTGCGTGTGTGCGTGTGCGTGTGTGGTGTCGTGTGCATCTGTGAGCTTGTGAGCGTGTGACTTTGCTTTGGCAATGCAGAGAAAAAAGTTTCGATTCTTTTCTCCTTCCAAACGTCATGACATTTCCATCCACATTTACTATTCCTCACACACACTCATTTAGCTGGAACCTCATTATCAGTCGGAGCTATGTATGGCTCTCCTACGTCGTCCAGAATTATCTTTGAACTTTACAAACTAATGCGATGAACTAATGACTTCGTGTAGGCTATTACGAGAGGGCGAATTACTGGTGTCTATTTTTTGCTAATTACAAATGGTAAAACCAGTGAAGCCTTTTATAAGCTAGGATACTGTTTATGTCGAGCCACATGCTATTCAGTCTAAAAGTGAAACAACCCTCAGGATCGAGATTGCACCATTTCTTTAACAGATGGGACGCTTTAGCCATCTGTATTGTTTTTTTGTTTTTTTTAAAATGTGTTTAGGTTGAATAATTCTCTATCTACCTGCTAAATCTTCTTCAGCTGCTTTAAAATAACATGAGGGAGCCTGAGAGATATGAGCCCCACAACTCAAACAAAGTGAGTGGAAAGTGATTAAACTAATAAACACCCTTGTTATTGATTTTAACGTCTCGACACAGACAATTATGAGGTATCAGATTTGTTTGTTTTAGTTTCTTTCTAATTTCAATTTCAACACCCACAATAGTTTCATGGGCCAACACTTGTTTGCACACAACCCCAAAACCACAGTATTGCTTCTTAATTAGATTTACAGGATATTAAAAACACAGTAGGTGCTCCTAAACGATGATCATCGGAGACAATGCCGAAATAGCAGGCTATCATACATCTTTTTTATATTGCTAGTTGAACCGTAACAATATCTGTTTTTGTTTTTATAAATGTATTCAATTACCACCAACAATCTCCCCAAGTATAAGAAACGTCAAATTAGGAGCACAGATTTGGAAATACATGCTGCCGACTATCAATTTTATCATCTTCAGAATGGTGCTTTAATGAACAAAACGAAGTTGGCCTCATTTACTGTTAATGCAGTCAAATGCTTTTTCTCAGTGGGTGCTGCCCAATAAGCTGAGGAGAGGAAGGGCATCGGGTCTCTGGAGGGGTACAACTTTAATTGGATGATCTGAAAGTCCTTTTTTCCCCAATTTCAAATGTAAACAAGGCATGTCATGGCACATCTAACACCAAATGAAGAAAGCTCCTGAAAATGCCTCTCAGAAGTTTAAGTGTTTGTTTTTCTTTTTCTTTTTTTTCTTTCTTTGTATGGCTTTTGGGATACACGCAGGCTTGTGTTTTGTGTTTTTTTGTTTGGAAAATGGTAACACAGGAACAGGCAGGGCAATCTTGGCAGGAAGGCCTCCTTCCTGAGGCTCCTGAGTGAGTGTAATTCAGCTCCTGACTACTAGACTCAGATGGATTCATTAACATTTCTGCAGATCTGTTGCCTATGCCATTGCTAATTTTGGGTTGAGAGATACCTTTAAAGAGAAGGAAGGAAGGTTTGAAATAATGCCCTTTGGGATACACCTGTGAACATTTAATAGGAAGGTTAGAAGAATACTAATCTATTCATTTAAAGAGATAAAATATATTTCTGTATTATGATTTTTTTTGTGGGCATATATTCTAAGGAGATCACTATATAGGCATTTTGGAATAATTTGAAAGCACGCAATTAAAAATGATATCTATAATTCTTTAGTTTTTTAAAGAATAAAAATAAATAAAATAAATAAAGAAAGACAACTATGTAATGATAATAATAATAATAATAACAATAATAATAATAATAATAATAATAATAATAATAATAATAATAATAATAATAATAATAATAATAATAATAATAATAATAATAATGTCATAAATAAATATATTTGTCTTGCCATGAGACACAGTTTGAGTCACTACAAATAACATTAATATCCATTTGAATATAATTTGATGCATGCATGCTGTTAGTTGGGCCTACATACAATAGTGAGGCTAAAACAATATTCTTTTGCTCCTATAATTGATCATGTTGTTCTACCCGCCTGATATTTCTCCTTATTCTATTGTTTCACAAAATAGTGAGACAATTTTGTGGAGAGTTTACGTTTACATTTTATATCCAATCTTGAGCACAAATCTCTTTTTATGTTTTAATGTTAGAGGTATAATGTATGGGATATGGGGTACAATGCTCTCATCAAACAAACAAACAAACAAAAAGCAAATTAGCCAAAAAATATGAATTTCCTTGTGGAAATCTTGACGGTGCATCTTGTTTGTTTAGAAAGTTTCAGGAAGATTAAATGTTGTGCCATTGAATGATGCTCCACATTATCCTGATGAAGAGTCAATCCACTTACATCTGAAGAGTCTCAAATCAGATAATAGCATGAAACCACAACAGCACAAAATGCTTCATAATCATTTGACTACCAGCTGGGTAATTTTAGCCTGGAGACATGTAACACCAAGTCATTTAAAGATGCTGAAGTGAAATTTAAAATCACATTTTTTTTGTTTTTTGAGTCTTAGACCAGCGATATTTGGGGAAAACAACTATATTTGTTTGCAGATCAAGTACTTGGTCGAGCAGCTTTAAATCCAGGAATCATACTCAGGGAAGATTAATGGGATACAAATACAATGATAGTTTGTTGTGAATGTGTTTTGAAATTCAAAAGTTTGAACCAAAAATACATTATCAAAATACTATACACACAAACTGTAGTTAGCTCTATATTTTACTTAGAAAAAAGTCTGCGGAAAAACATCAAGAATAGCACCAAAGGTCCCTTGTGCTGTTGTGTTGCTCTCTTCGTCTACATATGGGTGATTATATTGGGCCTCTAGGTTTGTTTCCCAGTGCCTCAGCGAATGTGTTGAGGAGCTGAGCTAAAGAGTGCTGAGGCAGTGAGTTAGCTTAGCCGGCCCTTGGGCCTTTAAAGCTGCTGAGCACAGCACACACATAACACGCACACACACACACACACACATACACACACACACACACACGGCCCTGATAGCACATAAAAAGTTTTCAACCCCTGAAAACACTTGTGTGTGCACAGCTCTGTCTCAGCTGAGTAATTTAACAAGACTTATATCAACGTCTCAAGGATGTGAAATATGCACTCGACAGACAACCAATTGTACAGGAAGAAAAGTGTTCCATAAAGTTCACGCTGGTGCTCGCTTTATTGGCTCTTTTAGGATCAGTGAAAACTCATAGCCAATGGGAGCGCTGGAACACAGACGGCATATTAATTCATCGCTATTCGTTAGGACCTCCGCATGTGCTAAAGATGGTAATCTTAAGTAATTTGTTAGTGCTGCATCGGCGCTTTGACTTTTTAGAGAGCTACTTGACAGCAGCGTTAGCCCCTGGGCTCCTGTCTTGGAAAAAAAAAAAAAAAAAAACGACACTCCAATTTGCAATTCATACACATTGGGGGAAATGTTTAATTCCATGGCCGTTATTCAACTCAGTTCATTAATTAAAGAAAAAACGCTACCATTCTCCTCTCTGCTTTCCCGCCATCTTTTTGATGAGCTTTCTTCAGGAGTAATTGAGTCCGTTAATTAGACAGAATTAGGCTCTAATTATTCCAAAGGCCCAGTGCCGGGGGAGAGAAGAAACCAAATGTGCCATATTTCACCGCCGTGCCACTCCAACAGCTCTCACTGAATCCCCTTTAACTCTCTTTGATGTCCCCTACACCGCCGGTTTCACTGGAAATGGATTAGATATCAGGCCTCTTAATTCTGCCTCTCTGCTCAACAGGAGAGCTCTTTTGACATTTGTGCTCACTTCTGCCTGATTTCAAGCCTGTGCTGCAGTAAATGCATTTCATTACAATGGGGTGTTTTATTTTCTCCAGCTTAGTCTTTATGTTATATTACAGGGGACGAGCATCCGTCTTGTTTATGTCCTCCCTCAGCCGCTCAGTCAGTGGCAGTCCTTTGCTATATCACATTTTTACGGCCTTACCTTTAAGCTGCTCTGTGTCAACGCCGAGCCTTGGATTTAAAGATACTGAATTAATCCTTTAGCAGCAATATTCAAAACATACACCTGCTACATGTAGATTACATATCAATTCTGTTTTAAGTAATCTCTGCTTAATAAACAAGCTTTGATTTGTGATTTTTTTCTGGAAGATTGGCATCTTTTATGTGCAGATAAAATCAGACAGAAGGATCTGCAATAGTCAATGTGACTTCTTCTAAATGTTCACACTGTCATTGCAGGATGTGCATACAGTCCTAAAACCAGGAAATCTGAGTTTATCTTATTGTGAGTCAGCCTTTGCTTTTATGTAGCTATTGATTTTGAACATCGTAAAATGAAAGATACTAGAAAAACAAGATATTAGAATCTCAACTCCCTCCCTTATCTTTCTCCTGTGTTCATCTAAGCAATGCTATATTAATGATGTCATATTATCTCCAGCCTGTACTCATTCAGAGTCCAGACAGTAACAATGCAGCATCCAAACAACCAAGACACACACACACACACGCACACACACAACAGCAGCAGCCCTGTGCACAGCTGCACTGCCGAAGTCTCTCATGCAGATGTTGAACTGGACAGACCACCCTGAAGCACCGTGGCATACAGCACCACAAGTCTCACTAGCCGCCAAACTTGCCGTGATGGATCGGCCCGCTCTCGTGCCAGATACGATGGGTGAGAGACGGCTCGCTCCCACTGGTTCAACTCCAAGCGTTAATGGTTGTTCCCAGATTGTAGCATGAAAAGGCCCTTTAGCTGCTCTCATAAATATGGTAAAGAGGTAAAAAAAAAAAAAATAAGAGTGATCCATTACAGGAGTTATGAAGGTTCGCACACACACATGAGCTCAGAATACAAGCAGAGGTGATGTTGTAAGGAGTCATAATGCAATAATGATGGCTGATAATAAAACCAAATACGTTGTTTTATATGAATAAGTCAAGTTTTCCTGATTCAAAACTGGTACAATCCTTCCTCCAGAGTCAAAAGATTACGGTGAAGCGTGTATTTCAGCCTTTTATAGCGCTTTGGTTCTCTGATCCAAGCTTTTTTTGTGTTCAAGGGTAAAACTGTCGCCCCGTATGAAAACAGCCATAAACCAAGCATTGTTCAGAGGTATTTTCCTCTATTTTCCTGATTCCAGATGCTGCATGTTATATGAAATGCCCTCGTCGTATTTTTCACGGTGACAGCATCGTAGCTGGGGTTAGTTTATCCTCAACTGTGTATTACTCTTTGAATGTCTCTAAGTTAAACTGCCGGTGACAGCTTATCAGTCAATGTAATGCACAATGCCTCTATGTGTGCGGTGCAGGGGAGTAATTCAATATCACTATATGATTCAAGGCAAAAAGAGGGAAAAAAAGAGATTTATGCCTCCAACGGTGCAAGGGACATTAATGTTGGCGGAGTCTGAACTTCCCGTAAGAAAAATCTATTCCAGGCATCAGTCTTCCATTTGTAATTTATTCTAATATTAAATTATGTTTACCAGCAAAGACAAATGGAGAGTTTGAACACATGCAAATCTGGGGGAGAGTGGCAATAGGAAAATAGGGACAGTAAATAATATTAACATTTTTACATTTCTTTTGCTTTGTGCTATGCTGGATGCTTTGTTGTATTTCAAAAACAACACAAAAATGTATTTTTGCCAGGATTTTTCCTCACTGACAGACAACAGAACACACAATTTCTCTTTCTCTGTGTTGTCCGTTGTTAATCCTCTTTGTTTGTGCAGTGACTCCATTTGGGATTCTTGTTGTTTTTGCACCTCTACGAGGCCACGCTCTTTCACAAGTGGCCCGATCTTTGTGTTAGCCATGAAATCCCACCAACGTGACCTCTGATCTGCAACTAAGCCCTTTCCCCAACACCAGCCATGATAATAAACATGAGTATCAGGCAGCACATCACTGTGGACACTGTGTGTTCATGTGTGAGTGTGCATGCCTGCACAACTTCACATTTCCCTGCATGTATTTTCTGTGTTCTGCTGCATGTAATCCGATTCAGATCTCAGCATGTGTGATCATTCCACAGCATCCACCAAAAACTGACAGTAGACCGAAATAGCACACAGAGGCCGATCGCACATACCGACACACGGCACACCAGACTTCTCCATCACGTCCAAACGTGAATTTTTGACATTTTTTTTTATCCGCGGCACCTCAGAGTTTACGAGCCGGGTCAAGATTGTTCATCTCATTGGAACGACCTTGTCCCCTCTCACGATTTCTGACTCATAGAAAGAAACATCAAATGGGCTGCTCCCGTTTGAAAAGCTGCACCTGTTCCACCAGATGTATTCACATAAAGGCTCGATTATCTATTTTTACATGCAACTTTGGATAATTGGAATTGTTGTTTAAAGCAGAGATATCTTTCTTTTTAATTTTATATTTGATATGAGATTTTTTTGACTGGTTTGCGATTGTTTGTTGATGATAATCTCTTAGATCTACTCACTCACGATTAAATGAATAGAATTAATTCACTTATTTAATTGATTTCATGCCCCTACTTTATAATAAGGCAAATTTTATAAAGGGTTTATGAGTTGAAACTAATAGCTTCATTAGTGGTTGATAAACCATTTATTTAGAAGACCTCCCCAATGGTTCAACCACTTACCTTCTCAAGAGGAAGGTAAGTTCAGAGTAATAGGATTAAGATCCACTTATCAATAACTTATTAACCCTAAGAACTGCAGACTTGGTAGCTTATTAGACAGGTCATTAACAAAAGGTCTCAAATTTTTTCACTTGATAATTACCCATCAGGTCTGCCGTCAGTAAGTAAATAAAGGGTATTTCTGGTCATTCTGTATTTTTATATCATTGTTAACAAAACCCCTGAAACTACCAAAACCATCAATGAATTGATCGTACTAAAAAGTATTGTCTGTCTAGCCAAAGATGATATAACGCGTTCTTTTGTGCCATAAAGCTCCACTGTTGTCCAAATAAAAATGCATCAGTGAGCCAAACCATTGCACTGTGCGACATATTTCTTCATTATGGTGAAAATGGGCTACAGTACACTGTCTTGCAGCTGTAAATACTCACTAGAGCACCAAATGTGTGTTAATCCACAATAGTCCCTAACAAATGCACTATTTATTCTGGTTTGAGTAACTTTTGCCAAAAACTACAGTGCCCAGCTGTTTCAGAAAATTACATCTTAAGTCTTTTTTTAAAATGAAACTATATATTTGCGACATGTTTTTTAAAAAAAAATTCCCTCTTCAGTTGGAACCAATGGCCTCGGGATTTAGTGTCACAGATAAAGTACTGAGAAATGGACTAACACATTGTTGGTTTTGGTCTTTTCATGGTATTTGTTGACAATAAGAAAAATATAGAAATAATACCATCCTCATCCTTTAATAAAGGGTTATACCGCTAAAAAAATCTATTAAATCTCTAGTTGTAAATGTTAATAAAGCGTTGACAAATTTTGATTTTGGTCTGGATGCTCTGCAGCACTTTTGAAGGAGGTAGGCCTAAGTGGTCAAACAGTCCAGGAGAGACCTTTCAATTACACTAAAGAGCTAGCTTAAAAGATGTAGCAAGTTATGTTGTTTGCTATAGACAAACAAAAGGGAATTTTTAACAACTCAGCAACCCAACATTTGTTTTTATGAAAAGCTTATTACAGACCGACATGAAATAAAGTAAATACATGCTTTATTAATTACTGATAATGGCAATGATTGTGGGTTATAAACCCTTAAAAGTATACCAAATTTGAAAGTGGTACATATTTGATGAATCTCGATTTAATTGTTGTGTTGTAAACATGAAACACTAACCCTAAACCTTGGGGGGAAAATAAAGCATTTATCACAACAGAAATTTAACACATTAAAAGCAGAAGTAGTTTGACATACTCAGCGATAGCAATACACGACACACACACACACACACACACACACACCACCCACTCAGTGAGTATGCAGGTGTCTGTAAGCACAGCAACATAAGCTGTGTGGTTCCTCTGAGCAGCTGATGAAACACAGCCAGCCTCCACCATTTAGAGTCAATGATGAACTCCACATAATCAGATTAGCTAGATTCCCTTATCTAAACATCTACAAGTGTTACTGACCTAACCTAATGCCACCTTATAGCCTGAGAAAAATCAACACCCGGGCTCATGTTCTTTAAAGTGACCATTGTACATTTGCAGGCCATTTAAAATAATCGTGGTTAATACACACAGTTTCCACAGGACTTTTTGGAGAGCATGCCTGGAAGGAAAGCAGATACTCCCTTAATCCATCTGCCACAGAAGCATCATTAATTCCCTTAATGAACCTGTAACCTGAGAGCTGGTAACCTGTGAACTTGTCATCTTGAACACACATTTTGCGGTGAATCACAAAAAAACCAGGCTTATCTCTCATTTGTAAGGAACTGGCAGTGGAGCAGCTTTGTTTTCCGGGGGGATATGAGCGTGGTGCGGTCACGCCCGTTAGTGAAGGCATTAGCTGAGTGGTGCAGCCAGGCTGCTTCCTGCCACGCAGGGTTACGGTGTCACGCCTTGAGCTCTGATTGAGTTACAGTCCAGAGAGAGAAGGTCACGATGCCTCTTCAACACGGCTGCCACTCACATTTTGCTCAGACTCTGGAGGTACAAATGCTCTCATATGTGGAAATTACACTAGCACACCTTACAGTCCCTCAAGGAAACCTGCGGTCATTTTAAATTGGTGTGTGTATAAGTTGTTTGTTCGGGGGTGTTTTACAATTGTGCCATGTTAGATCAGAGGAGAGTTAGTGTTTGGTAGGGCTGGGTATCGTACCTCAATACATTTTAGGTACCGACTTAAGTGTGTCTATAACTCAAATGATCCAAAATTGTCCTGTAGTTAAATTGAATGCTTAGTCAAATCTGTGTTTTAAATCTTAAATATTCACCGTCTGTAGACTGGAAAGGTGGCTGAACTGAAATTGATAAGATTATAGCTTTCTCCCTCTTGGGGCACAACAACTGTTGTTAGCTTGAATTCACAACAGTAACAATAAATTCCAATAACACCTTGAAAAAATATATGATATGATATATAATATAATATGAAATCAAAATATTGCTGATGCCACGTTCACATCATATCATTCACGCAGCAGCCAAGTGTGAAACCAAGTTCAGCCTCCACTTGTAATTCTGGGTAAGAGTGATCTGGAATTTCCGATAGCTATATTAAACATCTCCTAAATGGCAAAAAGAACGACATTAAGTGTCAACATACCCCTCTGGCAACACGTCTTCAAAGCATGGTATATCTTGTTTCTCGTAGGGGTTAAATTGGGCCGGGGGTTTCTGGGGCTCAGCCCCAGCATATAGGCCTACGCTCTTCTATGTCGTCAGGGAACGCTTAACTTTGCACATCTTCAATAATGTATATATTTTTTACACTTTTCTCAGTCTTAGTAATTCAAACGATAACTAAAACGTGTTTTCTTCATGGCTGCAGAGAACATAGACCTTAATGAGGTGATGCAAGAACTTGAGAACATCAGAATTTTAATGGGATTTCCCTTTTTTCTGTCAATGGGTTTCCTTAAAAGCAGATCAGCGACCTCAGTCTCTCGTCAGTCAATCAGACAGTACAGATGGCAGAGTGATGGGTGGATTGCAAAGTAGGGAGAAAAATAGGTCAGAAACTGACAGGTTTAACAATAGCATGCATTGTAGAACGTAGAATTGCTCTGATATTCTTCTTAAACAATGTTTCATTTTACAAAATGGTACTATAACACAGGATAGTTTGCGGCAGGTTGCCTCCAAACTTTGGTAGCTGTTACATTAAGCTAGCTGGCAAGCAGAATATCAGAGCAACTCAAATTACGCCACAGCTACGTAATGCAGGCTAGTTTGACCATTTCCTAGCTATAACATTAATTAATGAAAAGAAACTAGCTTGCAGCCTTAATCTTGCCTTTCATAGGAACAAGGCTTCATTTAATTGTAGTTTAATTTAAGTGTATTTCATATTGTAAGATGTAAATTAATTCCACTTTAATGTAAATATTAAAAGACTGTTCTATTCATATTACTTAGTATTATTACTTTCTCCTTTAGTGGTAACAACACTATTCCTATATTTGATACAGATACACAGGAGAGTGCACTTACAAAAAGATTTTATTGTCATCAGCTGTAGTTTTGTGCACTGCCAACAGTATCTAGAATTACTTTAATTAGTTTTAGTGTTCAGAGCAGAGGGTTGTCTCACTTAATTATATTTTATTTGTTTGTCAAATGATATCAATCAGATTTTGTAGTCTGTGTACACACATATGCACCCATGGCAACCCTGAAACCACAAAGCAAACAACAAAAAAGCAAGTTTAGCGGATATTTGGTGTGACAAAAGGCTATCACAGGCTGTAACAATCTTTAAATGATGCATAAACACTCCCAAGTCGGAAAAACGGGAGGTTTTCCTGTTCTTCCCGTTTTGCCCGTATCTGTCGCACTTGTCGCATGCGACACTGTTTGCTAACGGTGGTAAACAGCTAACCACACTAGAAAGAAACAGAAGCTTTATGTATCCATATTTTGGGGGGAAAAATACTATAGCAAGCACATAAATGAACACAGAAGAAGTTGATAATGTTGCAGTAGTGATTTGAGAAGTTTCTGTGGACATTTAGATACTTTTGTTCACTGTGAAACTAGCTGCTGAATCCAAGCGAATCTCAGCTACAAACAAGCTAACTACAAAGTTTTTAGAGCCACCATTTAAGTGAGTTTGATACTCAAAACATGTTTTCTGTGAAGCATTTATTCAAGCAATATAATTATAATCAAAATATTTCAGAAGTTTTTATTATAAGTTATTTTTATTTTGTTTTATTTTATTTTTATTTTATTACTTTTATTTTGTTAAATAAGGGTTTTGCAGAAAAGCATATATATATTCCTCAAAGTAAGGTATTTTTGGTATTGAAACTAAAGCTTCGTGATTAAAGCTACCAGTAGCAAAGTTCAGCTCCAGTTTAACGTGAGAATTATATGGTTGTCTGTCAGGAGCAAAGGTGGAAGTAGCGTTGTAAGATGAAAGTCAGGGTGGATAGATGTGTCAACAAAGTGTCCCATTTCCTACCAAATGTGTTCTCTTTTAACCATGACCACAATGTTTATCTTAACCAAGAGGGTTTTTTTAACCTCAACTATGATCTTTCCTTAATTTTAACCACATAGTTGTTGTGCCTTAACCTAACCAAACCTTAATCATAATGGTGGCTGGTCGCAAAACATCATCAACATGAATCAATTTTGTAATGATCATACATATTTTGGATGGCAGAGACAAAGATAAGGACTGTTGGACTGTTTTGGTGGAGGTCTTGATGTGTGAGGAATTACATGTTAAAATACTTCCATCAGAACAATGCACCAGTCCACTGACAAACAAATATGGCATAAAACATCTGCATGTGGGCACACAGAGGAGTGGAGTGCAAATTCTCACACATGGTTAGATGCACCTGCGCACACACACACACACACACAATCAGATGATTGAGTTCTCGTCTCTTAATAAACCACTGATTCAGCATAAGTATAACCATTGATTGGTGACTTAATTCCCAATTCAAATTATCATCCTGGGTCCCTATCCAAGGTTGACATGAGCCTTGAGCTTCAGTGCGACTAAATTATACTCTACTCCCTGTTAGCCACCCCCACCCTACCTCTCTCTCTCTCTCTCTCTCTCTCACACACACACACACACACACACACACACACAGACAGACAGACACACACACACACACACAGACTCCCAGTTCCCCCATCTTTCTCCCCTGTATACCTCTCTCTCGGTGCAGCCCAGGTGCTGATACAAGCAGAAATACTCCACGCACCATCGCTCCCAGAACACATACACACTTGCAGACGCACACAAACACACATACAAAGCATGCACACACAAATACACCCACACACACACACACACTCTATTCACTACACCTCTTCGGAGAAGCCGAGGGGAGGCAGCATTCGTCTCTTCTCTATTTGCTGTGTTAGCATGGACGCGATATGAAACACAGGAACATTGTAGTGTTTCTTCCTATAAAGGGACGATGCTGCTGCATGCTGGCTGGCTGGAGTGTGTGTATGCAGCGGCGGGAGGGAGAAAATAAGAGATTATCACTGTGATGCATTGGCGGCTGTAGTCTTAAGTCACCCAAGGTTGTGGCCCTTCTCTCTCAATGAGGATGTAGTGGCCAATAACGGTGCTTTGTCAGTCCAAAGACAGAGAATGTTGAAGGAGACAGAGGAGAAAAGACAGGCAGAGGAAGAGTGAAAAGTAGTAAACAAGGGGGAAAAAAGGCAAAAGAGGAAGAGGAGGAGTGGACTGAGTCTGCTATTGTCTCTGCTTCATCAATATCCTCTTATATAAATGTCAACTGTACCATTTCCCTCATCACTGTTTCACCACCCCACTAGCTTTATCCTCTGGTACAAGGGGAGGGACATCAC
Source organism: Thunnus albacares (assembly GCF_914725855.1). NCBI lineage: Eukaryota > Metazoa > Chordata > Actinopteri > Scombriformes > Scombridae > Thunnus > Thunnus albacares. The sequence goes on along the minus strand of NC_058108.1, from coordinate 8,350,572 downwards.
TCTCTCTCATCTCTCTTTATCGTTTTTCTCCCTCCCCACTCCCTCTTTCTTCCCTTTTCCCCTCATTTCTCTCCGCCGTGTTTCTTTCCCTCCTTCCCTCTCTGTGTGCCTTCTCTCTTTATCATTCTTTATCTCTCCCTCCCTCCCGTCTCTTTGCCTCTCATGGCGATGCGTCACTAGCCTGCCCCCATGAAACAAGTCAATTTTCTGCCAGCTCGGCGGATGAATAAATCTCTCTGGCTCTGCTCAGAGCGATGGGGATATTTATCTAAGTGGAGTGTGTCCTCCTCGGCTCAACGCCACCGACTTCTCGTCTAAGGCCCCCCTGTTTTTTTCTTCCTCTTTTTTTTTTTTTTTTTTTACATGAGGAGAAAGAGATGGAGAAAGCAATTGCTAAGGAGGGGTATGAAAGGTAAAAGAGGTAAAAGAAAGCACAAGAGAAGGGAAGGAAGGGGAGAAGAAGGTGGAAGCAGCAGATGAGAGGACAGAAATGATGCTGGAAAGGGCGAGGAGAAGAGAGGGAGAGAGAATTAGGAGGTGAGAAATATGAAAAAGATGGATAGCGAGGGAAATAAAGGAGCCGCCTCGAACAAAGCCTATAAAGCAGCGCGACAGAGAAGTGAGGCAGGGGCATTAGTCGAGCCTGCTCGGGCTTAAACGGCAGGAACAGGCACAGATCTGGATGAATGGCAGCCCTCCTCCTCCAGGCCACACTCGTCTGTTAGGGAGAAGGAGAGACGCAGGTTATTGGGCTCGCTGTGAAAAATACTGCACAGTATATTGAGACGTAGAAGAGGACACAGAAAACAGAGGAAGAGAGGAAGGATGAGGCTGAAAATGATGATTGATGGATGAGGATGCTGTGGTATTTTTCCTCCCTGGTAAGAGTGAGGGTGCATGGCAAGCAGCAGCAGCAGCAGAAAGCAGATGCTGCATTGCACTGATTAGCAGGATAATCAGCGGGAGGTGAATTCGTATGGGCTGGACTCGTATCTCTTAAATTTTTAATGCCATGTTGTATTTTGCAGTATAACAAGTCCGGAGATTTAAAAAGCTTTGGGCAGCAGCGGGGTATTTGCAGGAAGGAGGGGGGTCTTGCTTGCTACTTGCCACAGCATTAAAGCAAAGTAAATAGCTGTTGTGTCTCATTACCATTCATTTTTAAAGGGGACTGTTAGTATAATGAATGTCTGTGCTATCTTCTCCTGGTCCTCCTCCTCCTTCAATATTAAGAAGAGTAATACTATCTTTCATGCTAGATAAAGTGCAAGCAAATATTTCCTTTGCAATTAAAATGGTCAGTTTTGCTTATGCACAACAGGCGCCATATAACACCAAGTTTCAGAGTTAATTACCTACAATAACAGTGTGATATATTGGGTATATGGTTCTTTGCTGGGAGAGCATGATATGAAACAAGACACTTTTAATAAACTCGTAAAGACAGGCCCAGGCCCTGTGGAGCATATAATGTGTGTGTGAGTGGGAGTGTGTAGTTTTTAATTTGTTTCCACACACACACAAAAAAAACAGCTCAGAGATAGAGATGAGCACCCGCACACACAAAAAGTCACAAAAAATTGTGAAAGAAGATCTCAGTTTTGAATGTTTTTTTTTAAATGTCACTGCAGCATTTTAAATTCCCGTGGAAGCACTTAGTTCTCTGAGAGATGACCGTTGTTCTGGGAAACACTGACATGTTTTTCAATTATATCAGGGTTAAAGGTTGAGAACCTGCCTCAACCCTCTCGCCCCGGGTTTTCTGTTGTTTATGTTATTACCAGTGGTTATTACCATGAACGCTTTCATGGTGAGGAAGCCATCAAATCCTTTTTAAATTGGCTGTAAAATTAGTGCTGATTCTGTTGAATCGGTCACAGTATTTGCTGAATTAAGCTGTTGTTTCACACAAATCACAATTCATTTTCACATTAGAGAAGAAGACAGAAGGAGATTTACCCTCAACTGTGTAAGGGGTAAATTCACCCAAATTACAAAACAAATGTTCTCATTTATTTCTAGGGGTAATATAGCCATGCACAAAGTTTTGGTTTCATTTGTCAGATTTCTGTCGCCATCTTTCATTTGTTGAGCTCAATGCATTGTAAAACTAGATTTAAAAAATGAAAAAGCAGTGTGTTATCCCAAAAACAGTGTCTAGAAAATCAACAAATCTCAATGTGAACAATCTTTATTGGAACTACTTCTGACCAAAGGAATCGCTCCTATAAAAACTGTTGACAAGTGTTCAATTGATTTTACAGAATAACAGATGCTGTTTCTGGAAACAAATGTAGCTGCTACATGTTTTAAAATGCCATTTTTCATCGCTGTTCGCACCATAAACTAAAATCCATTAACTTCCATATCTGATATCTCAAAACATGAGCAAATATAACCAAAGCTGTATGAGTGGCTAGATACCAGAGAAAAAAATATGTTTTTTTGTATTCGGGTGTCTCTAATTTTTACACATGAAAGTAAAATTGAATTATTACCATGCAGGCGCTGTGTTTATCTCGCCCATTTCAAATGGTGCATGTTTAAAAAGGTGCTGTATGTTGCCACGTGTAATATTTATGCCGTCACTGCATTAGCATGATGAATGCAGACACTTTTCATTAAAGACAAATGAAAGCTATTTTGACACAATTATGGCAAAAACAATAACAGCACTGTGTGAGTCACTGCTTGATTGATAATACTGCAGGGGGGGATTCAGCGGTGTTGGGCTTAACCAGGCTTTCCCTGAGGGGTTTTCCCTTGGCATTAGTCAGACAAATCCCTTTGTCAACCTCTCCCCTTGCCATTTTTATTCATAAGCATTTGGCCCTAAGAAAGACATCAAACCAAGAATACAACGAGAGGTCAACATCGTCTTTGCGCAATGTTAACCTCTGCATTGATGAAGCTAATTCACATTTCCTCAGTCCAGCCTACGGGGGTTCAGGAGAAGGGGGGGGAGGGGGGAGCAGAGGGAGGCAGCAGGGTGTGTGTGTGCATACATTCATATGTGTGTGTGTGTGTGTATGTCCCTGCTTGTGCCTCTCTGTGTGTCCGCGGCCACTTTGTAGTGAGCCTCCCTCTTGACCCGGGCCCCTCCACATGGGGTTTGTATTGATAGCGTTTGCTGAAAGGAGGGGAAAGTGAATGTTGTCTGAGCTCATTGGAATGACAATGGGGGCATATGGTTGTGTGTGTGTTGGTGTATGGTCATGGCAGCCACCATATTCCTCTGTGCAGGGTTGCCAGGTGCTTCATGAACGGACCCACTGAGAGTCGACAAATCATAAACAAATGTAACAGACTGGCTCGTGGCTCTTCGGCCCATCGGGGGGCTCTCTGTAGCTGTCTGTCTTTTTCTCTCTGGCTCTCCTCTCTATCTCTGATCAAAATTATATAACAAACTGTTACAACTTAAACATTAAAAAAGGAGACCACCCTGGACATGATTGTCAAGGAGAATCACCATTCATTAATCTGTTTATCCACCTAATCAGAGCCCCCCACCCCCCCACCCCCACTTTGAACACTGTAACCCAGCAGAGAACAAGAGAATAAAGATAACCTGATGTAGTAGCATCCCCTCCCACACAAAGGCACTTCTTCTGTCATGAATACTCAGCTCCACCCTAATGACTATTCAATACAGTCTGCAGGCTGCAGATGAACGGCCAATCCACAGCAGCATCTGCTGCGGGCCTAACTCGCCAGACGCCAGCCTTGTAAGAGGGCCATTGCAGGCTAATTGAAAGACAGAGGCCATCTCTCAAAGACAATGTTTGTGTGTATATGTGTGTGTGTTTGTGTGGGTGTGTAGAGAGAGGGAGAGTTGACAGAGAGAAGAGTGAGATAGAGAAAAGAAAAGAGAGAAAAATAACTGACAAAGGATGGAGTGAATGAAGAAGAGGGAACGAGGAAGAGAAAGAGAGACATTCCTCCCCTCACAGAAAGAACAGCTGACCTGTCACCATTTGTTCCCATGTGGCCATATTGGAAAAGCCCCTATGGGCATTGAATTAACACAACCCAAACCCACTTCATGTAATTAGAGTGGCCCTATGGTCTTATCTTATTTTAAGTACATATTTGAACGATATAAGCTAGGATTTAGTTTAAAAAGGCAGACACTTGACATACCTTTGCACCATTAATGGTCCTTATTGAAAAGCTTGACCTGATCAAACATCTTGGATGATGAAGTATCATTAGTTAGAAAATGTTGCAGGTGATTACAACCTGCAATAAATAGTAAGTCATAAGTCACAAATAAATTTTACATTTCCGAATGTGACAAACTAGATTTTCTTGCGTCTCTTTATCCTCCTTTGTAAGTCTTTGCATGAAATAAAAAAAAAAACAGCCTCCACAAACGAAAACTAAAGAATTGCTGTCATAATTCTCCCCAGTTTTCCTCCGGCAGTTTTTATTACCAAAGGCGGTGAATAATCTTCACCACCCTGGCCACCCCAAATAAAACAATCCTTCAGCATCACTGCTTACTGTGTTTTATGAAGAAGCGGGAATGAGAAAGGAAGAACATTCAAATGAAGCACTATCTGGTGCTGCGGTATGGCATGCGTAGTGCAGAGGAGAAATTCATCAGCAGCCTGCAAATGTAGGAAACGTTCATGGGAAACATGTGGAAACTGCTGTTGTATAGATGTTTAACTAGTCGCTTTTAAACGAAGAGAACAGATTGAGAGCGGATGAATGAAAATAATGCGAAACCTGTTTTTCAGAGATGGGTTAATGAGTCAAAACCGGCGTGGCATGGACTCACTGAGTCACATATGTGCTGTTTCAAAGTGTGCTTTCTGTAAATTAGAAATGCTTATGTTTAGGCGGCGCCAACAACAAGTGTACAGGCCCCAAACCACACCAGTATGATCACCAGTCTGTTACTGGCTGGCAGAACTGTGTGAGAGGAGCAACTGTTCCACCAGGTGAATGGATCTTATGGGGTTCAGGTTCAGTTTTTATTGTCATCAGAAGGGGAAAAAAAACTATGTTGCCGGTCTGTTAACATAAAAATGGTGGTATTAAAATATTTATTGAGTGAATGGTCCTTTACAGAATCCATGGCAGGGAGTATATTTTGTATTACTACAGCCAGAGACCCATGAAAAGGTTCCTTTAAGGAGAGTAACACTGCATTATGCACTCCCCATGGGGTAACTTCTGTGCTTCTTGTATTTCTTGGGAGACTGTGCACCTGTTTGTGCTTTTCCTTGCATGGGGAGAATGTCATGACTTGTAATTTATTGACTGTTGTGTTCAACTCTACTTTTATGTTTTATTTTTGGCAGCTTTTTACAAGAGTTGAAAGAAATCAGTGAACCATTTTCAGATTTTTTTTTTCTCAATCAGCCCCTACAAATGACTTTTTTTTTTCTCATTTTGGTGAGTGGTAGAGTGCAGATGATCAGTTGATTTTAAAGGGTTAGTTCATCCAAATCATAAAATAAACATATTTTAACAGTTACCCTTATTGGTATCTATCGTCGCAGATACTATCTACCTCTTACTCAACACAATGAAGGTGAATAAAATTTTGGTTTTGTTGCTTAAAATACTGAAAAATTACGCTTACATTTGTCTGTTTCTTTGGTATAAAGTTGTTCCAGACTAATAGGGAAATGTATTTAACCCGTTCATCTATGTTTAAGTTAATTTAAACCAAAAGTTAAATGTAAACTCGGTGCCTTCTTGAAGAATGTTTATCCTCTTGTAAAGCGAGACTGTGTAACTTTAGTTTAACAGCAGCCACTAGTAACAATTATGCAATTACGGTAAAATGTTCTGTAATAGTAACACAAGTAGGGAAGAGTTATAAAGTCAGTGAACTGACACTTGCCACCATAAGCTACTGGTCATACCAGACTGAATAAAGCTGTAGCAGCAGTGTACTAAATTGAGCAAATGTGTGTTTTATTGTTCACAAGTTTCCCTTTTCAGTAACATTATTTAGCATTCATAAGCAGCATATAAACATGTAATAAATGGTTTATAACACACTATAAAGTAGTAGTTTGCAGATATAAGGACATTTTTAGTGTTTATTAATGTGCAGTATTTGTCAGCCATTATAACTTCCTCCATGAATACATATTTGATATTATTACAACTATACTGTATCTATAACTACACTATATTGTCATTCATTAATTGTTTATACAACAATATCCAGTGATAGGTGGCCACAGGAGTTATAGTTGTTGATAACTACATTAAATAACAGATATATCAGCTTACAACTACATTATAGTGTGTTATAAACCATTTATTAAATATTAGTTATTATTTAATAATATGAACAGTGTTTTACATAATATTGTCATTAATTATCTGCTTACACACAGCCTCTAGTTGTGGGTGCCCACAAGAAGACTTTATTTTTGACAAATACAATACAAATAAACAATTATATCTGCTTTCAACTACATCATAGTATGTTATTAATCATTTACTGTAATAACTATTTATATACAGTGTTACTGATGCAATTATGGTCCACAAAAATTTGAATCTGAAGCCTCAGAGGTGAAAATCAGATAGAGCCAAAACTGTATTCATGACCACATACCATTAGCGGTAAATGAGAGAATGTGTGATTTGGGTGAACTGACCCTTTAACGAGACCCTTGTGAAAGTCACAGCAAAGAGCTCCCCGACCCTAGAGAGAACAGTTTGCAGAGCGGCACAGTGCACTCTACGTGTGGTGCAGTGATAATGGTGCTGCTCACGATCCGCTGTTCCAGCAGCACTGCACTGCACTGCACTGCACTGCATCGCACTGCGAGGCAGGAAAAGCCGGGCCATCAGGGATTTGTCAGAGGCCTGTTATTACATCTCTAGTCACATAAAATATGGCTGCCTCTCCAGAGATTCAACCGCCAGATAAATCCACTCTCCTCCAATCAGACCGGCCCTCATGATGACACCATCCAATGGTGCACCTCAACGAGTGACCTCTGGTAATGACGTGTGATTTACAGTACATGTTTAAAATAGAGAGACACTTCCAAGCCACACTATCTCCGTACCTATATCTGGTGTCATGTGAGATAACAGGCCTTTGGGAGAAGGGGAGACATGACACCCATCTTTGGGGTCTCACAAAATGGCTACAATGTGGATAGTTTCCCCCTGCAGCTGTCTAATCGCAGTCTAAGCCTGCAGTGAGCGCTGTGTCTCCTCCTGCATGAGGTCACTAACACATATTGCAGGATGGCACTTTAAGCTAACAGACCGCAGTGTGGAAGGCCTAAATCAACACCTGGTTGGGAAGATAAAAGGGGGCTCTTGTGTTCTTTAAATGCATTCAAGTGCCAGATTACAGTAGCGGTGTAAAATATTGTAATTAATTAAACCAGCAGTGCTGGATTGTGGGGAAACAGAGCTTTTTATGGTTTTAATTGCAGATATAAATTCAATACCAGTCTGTCAACATTGCAGAAGATCTTATCTCCAAAAGCAAACCCTCTAAAACATTTGACATAAACGAAACATTCATCAGATACCAGAAAGTTGGGAGTATGTGAGCGAAAAAGTGTATCAGAGTCATTTTTTTTAGACAGTCAGTGATGGGGTGTGTACTGTCCCCTGCCAGGGAACGTCCCCTGCACAGTCTAGTAGCTTAAGAGATTAAGTTCTCTGGCTAAAGGAGGGCTGAGAGGCAGGCCGTGTCGTTGACCTTGGCAAGCGAGACACAGAGATGATGACACACCACTACAAATATCTGTCTTTAATAAACAGGCCTGAACATCATGATCCTCCCCGAGCTCAAATAGCTGGCAACACACATTTCATGTAAATTGAAGGAGATGATTCCCATTAATATGCCTTCAAAATGATACTGTGTGTGCTCACTGTGAATCAGCCTGTGTGTCATCTTATGTAATTCGGTTATTTAAAATTGTGCTAAAGTGTAATGTATTATTGTAATGTTTGTAGTAATGATGCATTTCTTTTGTTTTGGTTTTTTTTAATGCAGCTCTGTGTTATAAATGTGTTAGGTAGTGAATAATAAAAAAATATTACCTGTTTGTTAAGATTTCAGCTACAATACTAGTTTTTTTTTTAAAAATCATTTAACATTTTTATGCAGCTTGACTTAATACCATGCAACTAAATGCATTTATGAAACTTAAAAAGTATTAAGTTTTAGTCTGAATTGTTACGTTTGACGTCCACATGTTATTATTTTTGTTTTATTCAGATTCTTTTCATTTATCTGTCCTTCTTTTTTTTTTTTTAAAGATTGTTCCAAACTGGTTTTATAATAATAAAAGTTAACAGACCTACATGTTTTGGAAGCTAAAAAAGAAACTTCTGATAAATGTGAGAGAAACGTGTTCAGATGTAGCTGCTTATATTTCAAGAAAACAGCAAATGAACTCTGAAATCAGATCTTAACTGTAGCAAATATAAACTGTGCTGGCTTCAAATCGTCTGGCAGCTTTTTTTTCTTTTCTTTTCTTTTCTTTTCTTTTCTTTTCTTTTCTTTATATTTTTTTCTCTTTTTTCTTTGTTTTGCCCTCATCCTCGATTAAGTTAAACTGGACTCATAACTTCCTCAACCTTTCCTTTATAAACATTTATCTTGGTTGAGGAAAAAATCATCTGATTCCATTGAGTAAAGGGAAAAAAAATTGTAAAAATGATTTGTTTTGTTAAAATGAAGATGTCATGCTGTCTGCTGTCATTAACATAAACAAGATGTGAGACAGTTGATAGGCTGTTTTATACGAGAAGAAGAAAAATATATTTCTGCATCTTTTTTCGTTGTTTCCTTTTCTGTGGCTCTTCATCACAACGGAACCATGTGTATAACTGTGTTGCTAAATGAGACAAATAACAATATAATGTAATATTCATGGACAGAACTTGGCTGAAAAAAATATAGTCATCGAATATTTGAATAAAACATTTAAGTTGAAAACATATAAATAACTAATTATAATATTAAAGTACGACCATGCATTTATCATATCCTTACCTTTCTCTCTCTCACACACACATCATCATCATCATCAACAACAACATCATCATCATCATCATCTCACTGTTGATGCTTTATTTTCACCATCAGTGACGTGAAACGAATCATTTCAATATTGACTTAAAGCAGTCTGAACTAATTCATTATGAAGGTAAATAAATATAAAATCCTAAAATAACAACAACAGCATTAACAACTATATAATAATAATAATAATAATAATAATAATAATAATAATAATAATAATAATATAGAGTCTTTACATGATATAGTATATAATAATAATAATAATAGTAATAATCGCGTAGCAGCAGATGTTTAACATTCCCCCTTCCAACAGTAAAATTATCCATTAAATTAAAATTGAAATCTTATTTCATAAAAAAAACTACAATTTTCTTCTTTGCATTTTAAAAACATCATTCGTTCAAGCTAAAAAAAATATACACATATTTGTCCTCCAGCCAAAATTCGTTTTTATATGCAAATAGTCCTTCGCCAATTTTTCAAAGCAGAGCCAAAATAAACCCATCATGTCAAACCTGGAGGACGCGGGGAAATTTGAGAGGAGATGAAATATTTCTCAGATGATATAAAAGGAGCCCTTTCGCCTGAGTTATGGCCCGGATTTGGCGTTGCTGAGAGGGATGCATGCTGCTCCTTCTCTCCCGCCCCAGAGGAGGTATCATGAGAGCTGATATATGGCTCAGCTCTACATTACCTTTACAAAACAAAGGATCATCCGCGCTTTGGGTCGAGGAAAACATCCTTCTGACTAGCTGCGACATCTAAAATAAACCCTCTGCCGACTTGTCTTTTTTGACAACATCCGGATAATCCAAATACTTTTAAATACGAATAGAAACTCCTGCCAACTGAAACTGAAGTTTTACGCGTAAAAACGCTTAAATAGGCTACGGATGTGATTTCTCTCCCTCTCTCCCCCCATCTCTCTTTTTTTTCCTCTCTCTCTCTCACTCTCTCTCTTTCTGCTTCCCCTCATTTACCCCACATATACCTATTCTGGTATCTCACCACACGACTAAATTAGACCAAAGATGATAAGAGCACAAAGCATTATAATTCCGCCGGGCTCCTCCTCCTTCCAGCCATGCGTCCTAATTAATGGGACACCCCCAGTCGCAAAAAGCCCCGCACTGGACTGCAACATAGTCAAAGAGTGAAAGGGAAGAGGGCGAAAGTGCCACTGGAAATAATTGATTACCTACCAATCAATGATAACTTGTTAGTAATCGTCAACTCTTTGGACCTCGCCATTTTCAGGGAGGCATCTCACTCCTCCGGACTTGCTGCTCCCGAGGATCGACACTTTCAAGGCATCTCACTTTGGAATAAGATTTTCTTTTTCTTCATTCGTTTCCCTCTCCTCCGTATCTTTGTTTTTTTTTTTATACTCGAAACTGTTATGTGACTTTTTTCCCTTAATAGCCTCGCTCGTTTTTTAACAGCTGATATTTCGACGAAGTCCTATAAAGTCTGCGCGCAACCAATGATGACATCCAAAGAAGTGGCCAAATGTGGTGCAGTGGAAAACAGGAGGCGAAGTCCGCTGGACCACTTGCCGCCTCCTGCCAACTCCAACAAGCCGCTGACCCCCTTCAGCATCGAGGACATCCTCAACAAACCGTCTGTGAAACGAAGTTACACAATTTGTGGAACAGCTCATCTAATTTCGTCCTCGGAGAAGCACCGTCCGTCCAGCATCCCTCTGTCCAGCCGGGCTCTGCTCACCCAAACCTCCCCGCTCTGCGCGCTGGAGGAGCTGGCCAGCAAGACCTTCAAGGGGCTGGAAGTCAGCGTTTTACAGGCTGCGGAAGGTAAATCTCCTTCCCTCAAAACGCATTTGAAATACATCTTTTTAGGATTTAATATTTTCTCAGATAATTTTTTTCTTATAGCAGACAGAAAATGACAATGTGGTTACAACTTGTATTTGCACTCTGACATGGAATACATCCATTAAATGTGCTAATAACCAGAGCAAAAAAAAAGTATTTTGTGCTGATGGGTGGAAATCTCTCCTTTAAAAATGTCTTATCGAACAAAGGCGTGTTCATTTTCTGGGCTGTTCTTCAACGAAATGAATCGCCATCGCTTTTCTTTAATATTAGGGCCTCATGTGTGGTGCTCAATATTTCCCAGTGGTGTCTCTGTAATATTCTTGTAATTATCTGCTCCCGCAGGGGCTTAAAGGCTTTGCTGTTACACAGTATCAGACAGTATCTTTGTTATTTTTGCGTTAGGATGACTTTTACGCGCACACTACAGCGGTGCAGAGGAAGCCCTGTACCTGCATGAATCCATGTTTTTCAATCAGCCTCCGTCTCTCCCTTACAGGCCGGGACGGGATGACTCTGTTCGGCCAACGAAGCACCCCGAAGAAGCGCCGGAAGTCTCGGACGGCGTTCACCAACCACCAAATCTACGAGCTGGAGAAGCGCTTCCTGTACCAGAAGTACCTGTCCCCCGCAGACCGGGACCAGATCGCGCAGCAGCTGGGCCTGACGAACGCGCAGGTCATCACGTGGTTTCAGAACCGGAGGGCCAAGCTAAAACGGGACCTGGAGGAGATGAAGGCCGACGTGGAGTCGGCCAAGGCCATCGGCCAGGTACCCTTGGATAAGCTTGCCAAGCTGGCGGACCTGGAGAAATGCGCCAACGGCACGCTGGGCCACCCTCGAGGCGAGTCCCCCACGCGGGGCGGCCAGCAGGAGCACGAGCTCGCTCAGAAACTGCGGACGTCGCCGCTGTCTCCCTTCTCAGACCACACAACTAGTAAAGAGTGCTCGGAGGACGAGGACGTGGAGATTGATGTGGATGACTGATGGCGCAGCGTGGAGCTGGAGAGGAAACACAAAAGACGATAAAAGAAAAATCTCTACCGAGGACTTGTAACTTACTGCTTATATTGTACCATATCTCAGAACATGTACCAAAATGTAATGACTTTTATATCGGCACAGATAGACCTATTCATAGTGAAGCATGAACACTGAACAAGAAATATGCAGTGGTATTTTACAATGTACTCATTAGCAAACTGTTACTTCTTGCAATCAAAGCAATATGGTCTAAAATGACGTGAGTAACTTATTATTTTTTTACACTAAAGGCCAACACACACACACACACACACACACACACACACACACACGCACACACACACACACACACACACACACCTGTTCCTGTTTCACATGGCCTATATGCTCACACACCACAGTTCAAGCGCTCCAGTTTTTTTCCATATTTTCTTGCATGTAAATGCATGATTTGATTTGTGATCATTATCTATTTATTTTTACTTTATTATTCCTTTTTAATTTAAATGCTTTTTTTTTGTGTTCTGTGAGCCAAATCGCCATGAGTCACTTTTGTCACTGCCCGGCTCCTCTTCCTCCTCCTCATCACCTGACTGTAACCCTTTGACTTCAGTTCACACGTGGCGTCCAGATGCTGCAGTGCATGATGATGATGATGATGATGATGATGATGATGATCGGAAAGGCAAAACTCGGACATTTCACAGTTATGCGTTTTTATGGGAATGCTCATGCGATGTGGCGACAAACAAAAATGAATATTGCGGTGATTTTGAACAGCTAGGCTACTTTTTAGATTTATTGTTTGGATACAATAGATACAGTTATAAATTTGTTATGTTTTGTACACCTGTAAGTGCCTTTCTAAAATCAGGACATTATTTGAAAAACCAATGCACAGACTGTAATGTATATAGGCTACTATGGGAATAAAATGGCTTTTCTGAATATTTCTTTTATGTTGTAATTCTTGAATTAATATCAGGGCTTCTTTTCTATTTCAAAAAAAAAAAAAAAGCAACATATCTGAAACACCCTCTCCTTGCCAAATCTGGGCGTGTAAGCGCATCAAAAGAGGCCTATTTAGAGTTATTATACTCAAGTATTTTGTCCCTTTGTCCTTTTATACGAGGATGCTCTAAACATTTTGTGGCCCGGAATCTCACATCCCCTTTCAGGTCTTAAATGCGTATCATGGCTTCTTGACCCTCAGACGTGTTTCTCCATTCGTGGCAAAAATTTATGTGAGAAACACAAATCTGGTCCCGGGGAAAAAAGACGAGGATGCCACAAAAACACAAAGTTTTGGGCCAGTTTCTCCAGGCCTTTATAGACCTTTTTTGTTCTGCGGGACTGGGCCATAATTTTGAGCGTAAAGCATGAAAAGTGGGGACAAATGAGCAGCGTTCCCTGATGGGACGAGCCACAAAGGAGCAGGGCCGGTCCCCCGCAGGCAGCAATACTGAGACAAGTGTGTCCCACCGCACAAAAAGGACGCAAACGTTTGGAGGCCATATGGTTTTTGAAATTTCCACACAATTTGAGACAATTTGATGGATTGAGTTAACCCTCCTTTTAAACAGTTTAACTGAGTGCGAACAAAGGCCATAATGCCTACATAGACTCTCCCTTCATGAGGGCATCTGCGGCTATTAATGTCTAGCCCTTTTCTTTGCCTGGCGTTTTGAACAAGTCAATGAATTACAATGAAACTGCCCCTTTTTTGTGAGCCGCTTGTCTCTCTTCGCTTTTTAGCTCCGGAATAATATGTTTGACTTCTGTCCAAGAACGTTTTCTAAACAAGAAATGGATTTTGTTGAAAGTGTTTTTAATGTTAAGTAGGCAGCCATAAAGAGTTGAGACTGTGACATTTATGCCAAAGTCTGGTTAGGGAGCCTTTTGTTTGTTTTCTTCTCATCTCCTTTTTTTTCTGTCCTCTGCCTCTTTATTTCTTTTGTCTTTAAGGAGTTTAATGAAGCTGAAACATGGTGATGTGAGGAAGAGAGAGTGTCCAGAACAGGAACTCAAAAGGCTGCCTCCCGTTTAACCCTCTTTGTTCAAAGAAATGATAAGTAGAAGCTGTCTTCTTCTGAGTTGTTTATAGTGTTTACTTTTTTATTTATTTTTTATTCTTTATTCAAGAGAACTTGAATAAATTCTATATATTGTATACTGTGTGTGTGTGTGTGTGTGTGTGTGTGTGTGTGTGTGTGTGTGTGTATATATATATATCTATAGAGAGAGATAGATAGATAGATAGATAGATATATGTATAGATATATAGATAGATAGTTAGATTTTTGTAGGACTATATATATAAGTATTATATATATAATATATATAATTAATATTCATTTAGGTTCCTGTAAATTATCTTAAAAGTACTAATAGTGCTAACAAAATTTTTTCTATTCTTTTTTTCTATTCTATATGTTGACTTGCAAATATGAACTTGTCCATTTAAAACTTTTTAACAATCGATCTTTTGTTTTGAGGTTATTTACATATATTACACTGGCACATATACATGCATACACAAATGCACAAAATTAAACATGCATCTTCCTGCTCTGTGTGTTTGTGTGTGTGTGCTCCTGACACACACACACACACACGTACACACACACACACTACAGCCCATTCTGAATCAAGCATATTTATGAAGGGAGAGAGTGTTAAGGCAGGCTAAGTTTATGGATTTCACTTGCTTATTTTATGAGGGCTTGTCAGGCAGGCCCGGCGATAAGTAATACTACAGTCTGAGGGACCACTTCGTGGTAATTAATCTGGAGGTCTTAAGTGTATTTCAGTATTTCACTTCAAGATGGAAAAAATCACTACTTCAATCGTCCGGAAAATTGAAGTTTGATGCATGAGTCCCTACTGAAACAATAGTACAGCCCTCCCTCTTTTCATCTCCTCCCCTTCCCTCCCCTCACCTTCCTCTCTCTCTTCATTTTATTATTTGCACCCTGTGTGGAAAACAGTCTCAGGTGCAAAGTGAAAATTAATATTTGAGATACTGGTCGAGTGACAGCATTTAAGACAAGCATTTAAATGAATTAATTAGTTTAATGTTTGCAATTGTTCCCCTCAAAAAGCAGAATTGATGAAGAAATGAACAACCATAGCTGTAAAGACCTTAAATAGTCCATCAATTTATAAATTACTAATATATAGAGGCTGCATTATTATTATGATCATTATTACTATTATCATTATTATTATTATTGTTATTACTATAATAATAATAATAATAATAATAATAATAATAATAATAATAATAATAATAATAATAATTATTATTATTATTATTATTATTATTATTATTATTATTATTATTATTATTATTGAATAAGTATAAACAGAGATCTGTAAATGACTTTATATTTGCCTGCAGTTAAATCACTCTATATATCTAAATAGAGCCGAATTGCAGAGTTTTAATCATAGCCTTCCTGTGGAGCCAGTTAATACTTCAAACTTCAATTTTACGGGCGATTGAACTAAGCATGTTTCTGACAGAATTGATGTATGTATTAATTTCCTTTAACTGTTGATTAATTAGGCTGCGCTGAAGGCTCAAATGGAACAGTCTGTGTGAAAATTTGCATATTAATCAAATTCTAGTTGATCATTCAAATAATCCAGGCTATGTGATTTTGGGGATGTAGCTTGAAAACATACAACAAGAAACTCAATAACTACAGTATATTCTCTCAGACTGCTGCTGCTGCTTCACTGCATTAAAATCAAACACACAGGAAGAGGCGGTCTAACTATTTGGATTAAATTGCTAGTTTTGTTTTGTTGCAACAAATGCATTGATTAACATGATTACATCCAAACAGAAGCAAACCTAAGTGCTTGTGTGGTTTTATGAATGAACATGTGTGTGAGGAAGAGGAGAGGGGAGGAGTATTTTTTGCTCTTTTAATTAGAAAAAAATGTGAATTAAGAAAGAAAAATAGAAAAAAATCAGACTGCTACCTAGTAGATGGAGGTTAATCCTCTTCACTGCTACAGTTTTGCAGCTGTATGCTGGATGGAGTTTGGAAGATGATTAATATCACAGAAAAGCAGCAGAATGAGAAGAACAAGAGTTTTATAAATGTTAAAACAGACTATAGCTTCCAATAAGATCATGTGAGACAAAAAGCAGAATAAAACTCAGTCTTCAGGTGAACTATGCAGATCATTCTGTATATAAAAAATAATTATTCAAGAATTATTACCTGGCTCTTGAGATGTTTGTTGTATAAATGGTTAATGATAAGCACATCTGCTGATCTGATGAGATGAATATGGACACAACCGAAGCAGCATTGTGTGCTCAGAGCTCAGCAAGGATGTAGATATATGACATAAATATGATTTAATTCTTAAAGAAGTAGCCCCCAAAGTGAAATATTATGATGTTTATTGTAGCAAACAAGCCAGAGAAGGCGAGAATGTGATCATTATGGGCTCAGATGGTCAAGTTGTTTATATTTAGATATAAGTGATGGACAATGTAATATCTTAACGGCACACTTACAGCAATAACACTTAAAATAACATGAACAATTAATATAAAACCTCTTGTATCACTGATTGTAGTGAAGCACATTCAAATCTGCTTCAACATGTAAAACATACAAGACCAAAAAATACTGGTTATCTGTAAGTGACTGCGACATGAAATACATTTAAAAGACAAAACAAACAAAACAAACAAAAAAAAAAAAACAGGAAGGAGGTAGAAAAGGAAAGAGGAAGTGCAGATGTTGACAAGCAGCAAACTGCAGTCAGCTGTTCAGCTACTGAGGAGAGAGATAAACAGAGACACCTGCTGGTGTTCACAGGACACTGTACTCCACTACAGTGAGCAGTTAACCAGCCATGATGTGTGCATGTGCGTGTGTGTGTGTGTGTGTGTGTGTGTGTGTGTGTGTGTGTGTGTGTGTGTGTGTGTGTGTGTGTGTCTACCTCGCGCTCTCTAATTAAACTTCAAATTAGCTGTATTTGCATGATCATAAGTAGCTTGATTAGGCAGGTTGTGTAAAGTTTGCAATGTGATAGTGAGAAGGTGAGAAATAGTCTAGTAATTAAATGTAATGATGATGGTGATAAAGAAGACGAAGATAAAAATCAAAAAGAGGAGGAAGATTTGAGGGAGCCTAATACAGTTTCATGTGTGGTTCTGTTTTTTCTCAGCTTCTGACCTGCTCTGACAGATTTTTTACTGCTTTCATCATAATGTTGTTTGTAACGTAATGTTTCCGCCCAAGAAAACACTGAATTTTGTTTTGATCTGAGAATCTGTTGAATTCTTGGTAGCTGAGTTTGATTTTGGTAAGAAGTCAGTTGTCATGTCTTTATGCAGGCTGCAGTAGGCAGGTCTGCTTCCTCTGACTCTCAGCATTTATGTCTCATTAGACTTATTAGAACCCATGTTCAGGATAATAGTAGCTCACTGGTGTCTGTTTTCATCCTTTTGCACAACACTGCATTACTGACCAACACAATCTGAATCCATAATGACACCTTCTGCTCCCTCAGTGGACCTGACTGGTGGGTGCAATGCATAAAGGACTCTGAAATTAGCAGCATATTTCCATAATATTCATATGACCCTATGTGGAGGTATTAAGTGAATATTGATCTTTTATGCAGAAATACCTCAATTACTGCACAAGTAAAAGTCCTGCATTTAAAACCTTGCTTGAGTGAAACCATTGTTGGCAAAACTTACGATCAAAGGTACAATGTAGGATAATCCTACTGAGTTATTTCACCAACATGTAAGCAGACTGTTGATGTTAACTTTGGTACTTTATATGTTGGGTAGTTAACTCTCTAACAATGTATTATATTGGACATGATGATCATGTGCTTTTGTACATAAAATCTGGATCTTTCTGGAAGTTATTAGTGACTATAACCGTCAAATAAATGTAGCAGAGTAAAAAAAATTGCAGTTATTCCCTAAGAAATGTAGTGAAGTAGAAGTAGCTGAAAATGGTAAGTAAAGTACCTCTAAATTGAACTTGGGTACAGTTTATTTGTGTATCCATTATACATGTCTTTTATATTTAATCCATCTAAATGTATGTTTTGTTTTAGTTTTGTTTTAATTTGCTATTCAGGAGGGTCGGGAGGCTTTCTTAGAAGCATTTTTGTCTATTAAGTAGAGAAAACAACAAGCCCCTCATTGCCCTATTCTGCATCTCTGTGAAGATGCTTCATCATAACTGTGTATTTTCATATTGGTTACAACAAAAAACTGAGGGAACCAATAATTTTCTACTTACTTACCAGTCGAGATCTGTATGACATCCTTAAAGCAAGAGTTACCCATTCCCTCAAAAAAGGTAGGCTATTTGTTCTTTGGTCTTCTGGTCTTTTAATCTACATGACTGTGAACAGTTTAAAAGACCTGTGCAGAGATCATTTTAAACCATTTAAAAGTCATTCTCTCTAAAAATGATTTACTGAATCACTAATTCATTAGGGAGTAATGACATCTTGGCAGGAAATCTGGAATAACGACACCAAGGGTAGAGATTATTACAAAAGAGTGAGAAGTAATTAAGGTAAATGTAGGAAAAAAGATGTAACTGAAGAAGAGAAGAAGTTCAGGGTAGAAAGAGAAAAACTGAAGGGCAGCAGGCTGGTAGATATAGGAAGTGGAGCATCAAAGGTTGTTAAGGCTGTTTGAGACAAACAATTACAGGTTCAAAGGAATATAACTTCTTCATAAAGTTTTTTGTTTGTTTGTTTGTTAGTTTTTGTTGTTTAAAGTCATGATGTTTCACACTCCGATACAGAAGGTGGCGGCATGCACTTTCAACGTTGGTTTTTATTCCGCCAGTAAAACCAAAGAAGAAGAAGAAGAAGAAGAAGAAGAAGAAGAAGAAGAAGAAGAAGAAGAAGAATGGATGCAGAAAAGAGAGGATGGGGAGGGGGAGGAGGAGGAGGAGAAGGAGGAGATTTAAAGCGCAGTCCTGCGCAGCATTAGCGCTCTTGAACACTCCCCTCTGTCGCAGACGAGACGTCATCGATGTTGGCGGTATTTTGAAACGGAAGTGTTTGTTGTTGTCAGCACAGAGAAGGAAAACAAGTGAAATTTACTCACTATGGTAAGACTACGAGTCCTTTGGCTTATCTCTGTTGTCCAGATACTTACATTATAACTCACTGCGCCATGTTGTCGCGTTTATTACCGAGAATCCAGGCGCTGCTACGTAAATGAATATCAGTTCAACCATCATTTCACCATCACGAGCTACAACCAGTAACGTTAACTTATTCAAAACACAATCGTTTCTGTGTTGTCATGTTCAGGCTGAGGTGAAGGCGAGTGACCAGGCAGTAGCAGAGTTGTCAGAGGCTGCTCAGACCGAGCTGATGAACCTGTGTGAGGAGCAGTTTGTTCAGCTGGAAAAGGTAAACTCATGATCCACGCTGCCCTTTGACTTTAACAGACTCTGGATGTGCAGGAGTAATGTTACAGACTGCTGACTGTGTTTCTCTGTGCTGCAGCTTCAGAATGAGATTATACTGAGTGAACCAGATTTCTGTGAGAATCCACAAGAACAGGTGAGATTCATTCATACCTACGTCATTGTTATTATTTATGTCAAGTTGCTGCTGTAACACTGTGTTTTCTCCTGTATATCTTACTAAAGTTATCTATCTATCTATCTATCTATCTATCTATCTATCTATCTATCTATCTATCTATCTATCTAACGTTTTCTATCGTCATTCATTCAAACTTTTATTTTGAAAGCCTTGAAAATCATTGATGTTTCCCTCATTTGCAGTGATGTTGAGATGCAGAGTAAAAAGAACATATGCAGAGTTAAACTATTGCATAGTGAGGTTTGGCGGTTTGAGATCATAGTCTTGAACTGTCCAGGGTTATCGAGACTGTTGATCTTGAGGATGTGTTGATGATAATTTCACTGTCAGGTGCACAAAAACTAAATGTTGATTTTCAGAAGTTAAGAATAAACCCGCAGGACTTGAAGCACAAGACAGTAATCAGAGTGAGTTTGGCAGAGTCCTGTGGTCCTGCATAGATGTTGTACAGAGTGGTAAATGTCTGTCTAGAATACTTTGTGGGTAATGACTGGTTTTTATTTGTGGCATTTACTAAATGCTGCTCAGAATAGATTCCCCAAACCAACATAACAAAGGAATATTAATGACAGTTTCAGTTATCTTTTCTGTTGCTTTTCTGTCACTTGAATTTTGATTTCATGTGCATTAGGAACTTTACCGTCATCTATAAGAATGAAATCCCACTGAGAATCATTTACGGGCATTTGTTTTTCTACAAAATGTGGCATTATTTGGTTTATAAATGCAGTATTAATAACTTAATTGTCTGATATCATAAATGTGGTGCGGTTCTTTCTTCTGTTTGTTGAGAATACTAATCTCTGTAGTCAGTAAACAGGCTGATAGCAACAGAAGCTGAACTGAAGCAGTGGCTGACAGTGGAGCCTAAATGTAAGTTTCCCCGTTAACAATACAACACCGATAAATATGAAATAAATATGACTGTTTACAGCTGAATTATGATTTTCATAAATCGACACTAATCACCTGATTTTTTTGCTGGTGCCTTAAACATCCCTGATTATATGTAATTGTGATTCCACACAAATTCAAATCAAATTCACATTGTATATTTGCTGCATGTAACTTGAGATTATATCATTTTCACTTTATGTATTTATTTATTTTGCTCTTTGCAGTGCTGGCGGCAAATTCTGAAGTTTTACTTCAAGCTGGGAACGAGGAGGTACGTCTCTGTGTGAAATGCAACACTGAAGAATGTGTTTTCCTGAAGTGTCAAATTAAATGCATCGCTCCAGTCGTGTAATCCATTCTTCCCTCTTTGTTTTCCACAGATGCTCAAGCTGTGCTCTGAACTTGAGATGGTTGTTTCTTGCTATGAAGCCAAGAGAGCCAAACTGAGAGAAACTAAAGAACTGTAAGTAACCTTTTAGTTTGAGTGGAGGTTTTCCATAACTTCCTACCGATGCTTTTCAGAGGTGAATGGAGGAGACATTTCATCAGTTTCATGTCGATGTTTTTCAGTGAACAGAAGTGGCTAGAGGAGAAGAAACAGGTGCTGGCAGCTGTCAATGACCACCTGGAACGACTTCAAATGGAAAAGGAGAATTTATCAGAGCAAACGTAAGTGTGACGGCAAAGACACACTGAACCACAGGAGTTTAAGTAGTGTATCTCCACTGGAGGGCAGCAAAGCATCTTAAGAGAAACTTGGAAAAATAATGCCATTCTGCTGAGATGAATAAATGTGAATATACTCAAATTAAACATTTTGAAACTCATAAAAACAATGACAAATGACATATGTTGGAAGAATTCTCAAAATTCTGAATATTGCACTAAACGTTTGTGTGTTTGTTGACATTTCACAGTATATTACAGGACACCAAGGTGAAAATCCAGAAAATGAAGGTCTACCAGGAGAGGCTGATGGAGTGTCTGGCAGACATCCTGGAGAAACACATTCCTGTTCCTAAGAATGATTTCAGTGCAAACAAGAAGAAGAAGGTGCAGTGACCTGATTTGTGTCTGATGGTCGTCTGTGCTTTTGCAGCTTGTTTTACAGGCCAAATCTGTGTCGTTATTACTCCCGTGTAGCTTAACATCTGTTGGTTTTATTTACAGAACGCTCCCCAGGAGTTGAATGAAGACTTGATTTCACTCCATGAAATTCTGGAGGTGGGTTTTGATGCACCACATAATCAGCTTTGTATGTCAAATTCATTTTCCTTTAAGTGAAAGCAGTCTTTACTTAGCTTTGTTAAGCATAGCTGTCTGCCACTAAGGTTTTGTTTTGATGAAGGATTTTTTTATTTATTTATTTCTTTTATTTTCTTTTTTTTAAAAATCTGTAGGTTTTTCAAAAATCAGCTTCCACCTCGTTATACTTTAAATATGTTTGTTATTCTGTCAGGATAAGAATGAATGCAAAATGCTCAGTTTACCCAAATAACAGAAAAATCCACTCACATCTGGTGGATCCTTAATTAGGCAGCTTGTTTAAATTACATTTAAGTTTTGTGATATTAGTCGTTGAGACACAACAGTACAATTTAAAAAAAAAAAAAAAAAAAAAAAAAAAAAAAAAATGTTTTGTTCATTGTGTTCAAAGCATCAAAAGTGACATCTGAAAAACTCACCAGCAATGTGTTTTATTCCATGAACAGCGTCCTTGCAACTTGGGACAAATCATTGATTTTACTACAGTCAGTGATAGTGATAGATACCTTTGGTTATTGACCTCTGTCAACAAACAGCAGGAATTGCAACAGTGTTTATGGAGCTCATATCCTGATAAGTTTGCTTCTACTAGTTTTCTTTTTTTTTTTTTGCAAAGCTGATTTGAAAAAACATTTAATGGTTCAATTTTTTGGGGTAAATTGTCTTGGTTTACAACATAATCTTAATAATAACTTAAATACAGTAAGATGAAAACCTTTTGAGATAGTTTTAAAACATTTGTTGACTATACTTCACACAGCAGTGCTTGATGGTAGTGACTGTGTTATGTTCTTTGAAGGATGCAGGTCTCGATACAGCCTTTTTCACTGCAGTCATATTGAAATATAGCAGGAAAAGCACAGCTGTAATTAATAAAATTAATAACAGCTGCGTATCTTTTATGTCAGCCGTCTCCAGAAGCCCTTGGTATTCTGTATGCTGGTTTACTGGTACCAGAGCATCGTTAATGTGAATTAGTTAATTAATTGTGGTGAAGGAAAAGCTCCCATCTGTGTTTTGTTATTAGTTATTGCAGTGGTGACG
The DNA here is from genome assembly GCF_914725855.1 of Thunnus albacares. Lineage (NCBI taxonomy): Eukaryota > Metazoa > Chordata > Actinopteri > Scombriformes > Scombridae > Thunnus > Thunnus albacares. The sequence continues at coordinate 8,327,892 of NC_058108.1, read as the reverse complement.
GTAATATAAACAAAAGCTATACTGTAACTGTTTGTATTTTCTATATAAATATGTAGTAATTAGTTATAATCCCATCCCTAACATCCCCTTAGAGTACAGAAGTAAATACACAGTCACAATTTGCTTCAAGGTGTCAAGATTTGCATAGTCAGCAACTCATTTTGTAATATGTATATAAAAGTTCTTCTTAAACACAGATCTAATGTCCTGGTGGCCATGGCACATACCACGTACACATAAACATCCTGTATTTAAGGATAAGTCTGTCTTAAAACAGCAGTCAATTGCCCAGATGAACATTAAAACATGTTTTCTTGCCATAATCATCCCTCCTCTTCATTCTGACCATTAGACGATCCCTTCATAATGCATTTACAATATGAGTGATGGGAGACAAAATCCACAAGCCTCCTTCTGTACAAAAATGTATTTAGAAGTGTATCTGAAGCTAATATGAAGTTTCAGCATCCAAATGAGTCAAATCAAGTAGATATCTGTCAAGTCCCTCTTTTTGTTACTATACTTCCACCGCAGCTCAACAGGGAAACACTGTCTGAGGAAACACAAAGAGGTGCTAAAAAGACTGTAAATGTGGCAGATATGCACTTGATATGACTAACTCAGACTGCTGAAGCCTCATATAAGCTTCAGATCAACTTTTCAATGTATTTTTGCACAAAATGACTGTGTGGATACACTGTGGATTTTGGCCCCCATCACTTACACTGAAAGCACATTTGAAGGGAATCTTTTAACAGCCAGTATGAACAGGAAGGATGATTACAGTGAGGAAAACCTCTCTCAGTGTTTATATGGACACCTGACTGTTGTTTTAAGACACACCTGAAAAATTGTTCACCTATCCTTTAAATGTGGCACAGCACTTTTGTCACATTTTATCTATTTCCTTTGCTTCCAGTGTGTATTGTCAGATAAAGGAAAAATACAACTCAAAATCTATTGAATGGTCCCTGTGTAAATGTAGGACATCTCTCTGTATACCTGATGACTATATCATCTTTCCCCATTACTACCTTAACCCCCGTCTCTCGCTGTCTTCTGTGCCCCGCAGCTGCTGATGAACAAGGCCCTGGAAACACCACATGACCCCTACGTGACAATAGACTCCACCTTCTGGCCACCGTACATAGAGATGCTGCTCCGCTACTGTATTGCAGTGAGGCACCAAGAGGATAACTTCAAGATCCGCCTGGAAGACTTTTGCTGAGGCAGTGGTGTATTAAGCATCTCAAGCACCACTTATCTGCCTGTATTTCTAATTAGAGAGTGTCAGCTCATTGGCAGCGTTTCCACAACAAATAGCTGTTTTACCAGCTACGTTAAACTGGCCTTAAAAATTCAGTTTCATTTAAAAGAATTTCATTAAGTTGACTCTCTGAAACAGTCAGATACCCCATTATGAGATGTACTGTAAATATGTAGATTTTGTTCATTTGTATGTTCCTAATGTTCATTAAACACCGTAACTGCATTTGTTGTGATGTGATATTGTGTTCCGAGGCAAAAGCTCAAAATTCGGATCGTCAATGATCTTCTCGTAATGCTGTAGGTGACCAGGAGGCATCTTTCACCGTCTAAATTATCTATAGGAGATGAACTTTTTACTCACATCATACCTATTTTATGTTTTTTACATTGGCCTCTCATCAGGTTTAGGATTCATTTTAAGGTTCTTGTTTTCATGTATATAGCCCTGCATGGACAGGCATCTGAGTACATTTGTGACCTTTTCTATCCCTATATCGCCAGTAGGTCACTGAGGTCTTCTGACCAGGGCCTACTGGCTGTCCCTCACTCTTGACTGAAAACAAAAGGTACAAGTTGTTTTGTATACAGGCAGGACCAAAATAAATATACCAGTGTTTCTCTGAGCTCCCCATAAAACGTACAACTTACGTGACTGACTTGCATCTAACAGTATAGGGTGATTGCCATTTCTCTTAAAGGCTTTAAAAAGCTAAATAATACCCGAGGGGACAGCATCAAAGATGACTGAGAAATCCTTTGGTGGAACAGAGATACCATAGAGTTGAATAAAGTTGACCATGTTGGTTGAATAACTGACATAATAAGATATTATTACAAAACCACTGTTATAAAATAGATTTATTTTTATACAAAATATATCTATTGTTCCAGATAAAAAGCCTGTGAGGAGTGAAGTTATGCTTGTGAATTAAACATCATGCCAGTAGCTTTCTTTTTTTGGAATGAAGAAAGTTTGAGGAGCATTTTTTCATATAAGAGTTAACTCTTTTTTTAAACAGCTTTATTGAAACAAGTATACAACAAGTTGTATACACACATTGTGTGTACAACTTGAGTCTACAATCACAAACATGCAAGGAGGACTGAAGGTTGTAATAAAAAAAAACAGTTAATAAAGATCTTACAAAGCTTACAATGGTTATAAGCTTTAACAGCTTTTTTCTTTGTACATTAAGAGATTGAAGGCATGTTTGATATATTAACAGTCAGCTCTGAAAAGTTTGGCTTTTTGATTAAGAATTTGGATTTGTGAATATAAAATTTGGTCAAAATAGTAAACAAATGAATTAAATAGAGCTGCCAGCAGAGATTTAAGTGAGTGAATCCAAACAATACATTTTTCCAAAGTAATAAAAACTGAGGGTAGATATGATCAGTAATAAATTGTGACAGTTTACTCAACAGCTGTTAAAAGTTAACTCATAAGCAACTCATAAGCTGACGTCATACAACGTCAGAACTCGTCGTCCAATCCAGTGCGGTCGCCGCGTCAGCGCTACAATCCCTGTGGGCGGAGAAGGGATTCCGGTTCCGGGTGTTTTCAGATCCCAGTCGGAGGCGCTCGCTCCTCTGATTATGTTCTTTTATCAGAAACTTCTTTCGATTGCCGACTGATTAAAGTAGAGTTCTTTTTTATTTAGTAAGTCCAGTTTAAGCCGTAAATATGACGACCCGCTCGGAGAGAGAGAAGGCCCAGAAACTCAACGAGCAGCACCAGGCCATCCTGTCCAAAATGCTGAGGGAGGAAGACAACAAGTACTGCGCCGACTGCGAGGCGAAAGGTAAAACACTCACACTGACGGATATTTCTCTTTTTTTTAACCACACAAAGTTCGCAGTTTCACTCAGAATCTGGTGTTTATGTAGCATCTGCGTCGGCTAAGCTAAGCAAGGCTAAGCTACTTCGCTGGTGTGTCAGCTGACATCTCTTCCCCTTAAGCTAAACAAAGTGGCTAACTAGCAAGCTAACTTCTCTAAATCTACATAAGCTCTACCTCTCCGCCGCCTCTGTTACAGTTTGACTGGTGGGACTCGCGTGCGTGAGACAGATGTGTCGTAGGCGTGGCTTGTCGACTAACCAGGAAATAAACATTAATAAACAATAAATTCGGATGTATTTCTCTGTATCACCTTTGTCTTCTCGGTGTCTTTTGAAACATTACAATAGAAACGGTTTACTGGAATATTCATTTTCGTCTGAACAAACATACATGAGGTAATACATTAAGGTAACGACCTACTGGACCGTTGAACGTTTTAACGTATTACCACTGTTGTCTTAAAAAGTCTATCACGGAGACATCGAGGCAATAGGAGAGACATGAAACTACGAGTCCCAGAGCTGGCTGTGATATTAACATTAGTAATCAGTAATCAGTAATAAAACCTGGATGCTTTTAAAAACACTGGTGTGAACTTGGTCACCTTAGCCTTGAGTGAATTGTAGTGTTATATAATATAGTCAAACAGTGTAATGCCCCAGTAGCTGAATGGTCACTGCACATGCCACCGAACTGCAACTTCCCTGGTACGACTCCAGCCAGGGACCTTTGTTTCCTGTCTGCCCTCACTGCCCTCTTATCCAGTTTGGGGAAAAATGTCAAGAGTTGTTTTTGTTTAAACAATAATATCATGTATCTTTACAAGTAATACTGGCTGCCTTTTACATCTTGCATCAGTGAAACCAATCAAATAGTTAACATAACAGCTCAGACAACATGCCAACTCTGGCGTAAAGATGTAAAGGGAAAAATAACAATAATAGTGTCAATCCTACAGATTTACATTAACAGTACGGTGCAGCTTTGTGTCTTGTTACATGGTAACTAGACTAACCTAATAATGTGACCTGTTATAAGGACAGACAACAGTACTGATCAGACGTGATTGTGTTTAAACGCATGCAGTGAAAGGTTCTCTAATTTCAGTTCCTGTTTGCAGAATGAAAGCTGAAGTCTAGTGATGTCTGATTCCAATGAATGAGTGTGATGAATAACGTAGAATATTGTGGTGAGAGAAATAAATAGCCTTTCATATAAAACATGATTGATGGCTGATGAATTGCAAGTTAATCTGGTCGATCACACTTCGCAAGCTCTACCTCCTGCTCACTCCCTGCTGCGTTTGAGCCGAGTATGAGATGCATGTAACATTATGTTTCACTTGTGTGCTGTATTAAACAGTTCTCAGATCCACTTGACATCAGATTACGATGCTAACAACTTGAACGATTCATTGATATTTGCAGTGTTTTGAACAGACATTGACACAGTCACCTACATTCCTTAGTCCTCTCCTCTAGCGTCCTGAGATCACCATCGCAACAACAGCCTCACACACGTGGAAACCACCAGTTGATTCAACACCAGTTAAACTGTAACACCTCCAGCTCAGCTGCCTGTTTTGTTGTGTTTTTTTTTTACAAGCGTTCAGAGAAGTGTGGCAAATTGATTCTGGCTTTCATGTGAGCTCATTGGTAAAGAATGCAGAGACTGTTCTTGGCACTTTTAAGTCACTACAAGATTGTTCATGTTTATGTTTTTTCTTCAGACATTTCTCCATTTTCAAATCACAATGTTTTTTTTTTCTTTATCAGGTCCAAGATGGGCATCCTGGAATCTGGGAGTATTTATCTGCATCCGGTGTGCTGGCATCCACAGGAACCTGGGTGTACACATATCCAGGGTCAAATCAGTCAACCTGGACCAATGGACCTCAGATCAAATCCAGGTACTGTGTATCAGAAAATGACAGTGTATCTGCTTATGTCCTGCCTTTTATCACCTCAGTCCTAAATTAATTTAAGTAATGTTGGTGAAACATCATTTCAAAGGCTTTGTTTTATAGGACATAAGCAGGTTGATTTCAGCATCCTTTTACTTGTGCACATCTGTCCTCTATTGACCACCAGCCTTCTCTTTTTAATCCCATAGAGCTGTGACAATATTGCAAATTTCCATTTCCTTTTTAAAGGGCACTCCCAATAATTTAGCACTGCACCTCAATAAAGTTGATGGACTGGGGAGAGACAGATGAAAAACAGAACGTTCAGATTCTGTGCAGCAGAGGCCGAGACATCCTAACTTTAAATCCATAGTGTGGGTCAAGCTTCCAATATGCTAGATCCTACGTGTCCCATAATGCAACTTGACAGGGTATTTCAGTATGCTGACTTCATATATCATTATATAGTCATATGGATGTTACCATAATGACTAGTTTTCAACTTTCAAATTACTGTTCACTTGAAGGTCTGAGTCATAATTACAACTGGGAAACATTTTTGTGAAACTTCCAATGTATCTGACTTGCTGCTTTTTAATATGGAAGTGATGGTAAAGTTAAACAAATATTGATGTCATACATCAGCCCAGTTGTACTAATATGGTTTTTGCACAAAAAAAGTTAAATGACCTGTTATATGTTCTTATTACATTACATCTACTCCTTCTCCCTCTTTGGAAAACTCCAGAATCTGTGAATATTCAAAGGTTTAACTTCTACTAAGATGTCTCCCACTCTTCAGGTTCTCACATCACACTTCTGTAAAGTGCTATTGACTTCCAACTAGTTGTGATGTCACAAAATCCTGCTCTTAGACCCACCCCTTAAAATCAGATTTTCAATGAGCACAGAGAAATTTGCACTTTCAGTAGATGAATGTGAAAACAGTCTTCTAGCGTTAAACTCTGCATATACATCATTGTGTACAGTGAAGGTCAACAATCCAGCTGAAGTAACAATATAAAAAACACATTTGTAAGTGGAGAGAGACTTAAGTGCGTTGTATTTTTAACCCTCACACGACCAACTCAACAATCTCACAACTGTCTAAAGTTGCCTGATGGTGTGAATGCTCCCAGACACCCCCCATCCCGTTTGATGTGCTACTTGTTAGACACCCACCTGTCACAAACTCCACACCCCCAGTTTGTAACAAAGACTCAAGCTCTTAAATCCAAACCAAGATAACCCTTATGACATCATCAGGGTTATTTTCTCATACATGAGAAAGCTGCGCTCGAGCCACAGACGTTATACCGCTGTCTTCACAGGATGAGTAGTTCTCCTCGTGATGAGCAAGCTGATCATCATGTGTAAACTCAATGGAGTGTGCCTTTTAAATATTTCAGCTTATATGAACAGTTTCTGTCTTCTGTTTAACCCTTTGTGTTTCCTTTTCTCAGAGTATACAGGACATGGGTAACACCAAGGCCAGGCAGCTTTATGAGGCCAACCTTCCAGAAAACTTCAGAAGACCTCAAACAGACCAGTATCCTTCACTATCAGCAGACACACTGAACCTAAAAGTGTCCAACTGTATATATAGTAATTCATTTTGGCTTGCTTGACACCTCATTCTCCCTTAACTCTGACCTCAGAGCAGTGGAATTCTTCATCAGGGATAAATATGAGAAGAAGAAATACTACAGCAAGAATGTGACCAATGGGAGCAGTGTATGTTTCACTTCATTTTCTCTATAATTTCTTGTGTATATTCCCTACTGTTCACTTTGAGGGTGTTTTTTCAGTGAATTAGTGTACACACATTTACTGACAACTGGTTTCAGCTAGTGTACACTTTCCTGTGTACTCAAGCCTGCTCTTCACTGTTGAGTTTTTTTTTTTTTTTGTTTTTTCAGCCAAAAGATAGTAAGAAAGAGAGGGAGCCTGACAGAGGGAGCAAGGTGTCATCCTACACCAAAGTAAGTATGAGTAGAGCTGCATAAACATGCTCCTCAGCGTTGTTTTTCACCCATACTGAGTGAGTCCTACTTATCACAACTACCACATTTCTTTTAAAGAGTGAAGAGTCCAGGCCAGCCCCCAAAATCAGCCCCGCTAAGACTTCAGAACCCGCTGTGAACCTACTAGGCCTTGGTGAGTGTTTCTGATATCTTTGCTGTTCATATGTTACTGGACAAAAATAATTGTCAAAAAGCTGCCCTAAAAATCTGCTGACTAAGACCGAGATATTGTTTATGGAATCAGCCTAAATAAAGTTTCATCTAATAAATGATTAGATGAAAATGATTGAGCCAGTTGTTTGGAGTTTGTGTGGACTTCAGGTGCCTCATAATTCTTGATCAAGCTTCTGATATTTCACACTGATATTTAATATGTATATGGCATTAGGAACCACAGTATACAGTCATTTCACTGTATATATATGATGGGTGCAGGCTTCCGTTTCACCTCTGGCTTGATGCAGCATGATCGAGCTGTGTCTGAGATTATATACCTTCACAGCAGGGGACGACTTAACTAGACTGACGTGTCGTGATCCTGCATCAAACTGTGACTTTCTCCTTCTTCAGCCGAGTTGTCACCGTAAACTGATCGACTCAGCTTGTATGGATCAAACAGCGGATTAGAGAGAAACCGTCACCTTTCTTGCTTGCTACTCGTCGTGCAGCACCCGCCTAACAAAGGAAGCACTATGACTGTATGCCCCTGTTCCTTTCAACTAACAGGCAGCAGCGCGCTCTCTGTGTCAGAGCTGTAAGGAAGTCTGTTGTTCTTTTAAGTTCCTGTTAAAAGGAAAGTATAAAATTCCTCCCGCTGCTTTACACACTTTGTGAACCACTGCAAGGCTTTTTTTTTTTTTGTGAGGCAGCTAGAGGAAGCGGTGTAGCTGTTGTCTCACCAAAAAAGAGGCAACACATGATCACACTTGCCTACAGCACAGCACAGGCATCCCAAACATATAGTGACATGGCATATTACTTTAAATCCATATCTCCCAACTCTAGTGGAGAGATAATTTTGGTTTTTATGGATCTGTTGCAGTAGTTCTTACAGTGTACAAATAGCAGTTAGTTGTGTCTTGATGTGTAGAAAGTTGTGCTCTTGTCGATATTTCTTGTCCTTTGTGATCAAACATTCAGGTAAAGGTACACCTGATTATCTGTCCATTTGTCAGTGTACTCGTCCATCTATTTATTTAATGAGGTAGCTCAGACTGTGATTGGATGTCGATACTTCATTACAGCATTTACTGTTTAAAAAGATTACTTATTTATGTTACCAATTGGCTTAGAGGGGAATTGGCATTATTTAAGGAGAATGGCATGTTTACTGTTGTTTTTGCTCTGTGGTCAGTGAGCCAATAAGCATAAGCTGATTTATTTTTTTATTATACTACTATATTAATAGTTATTGTCACTGTGTGGGCAGTTCTGTGGCAGTGAGGGTGGATTGCAGAATAAATATTCTCTCTTTTTTTCACAGCAGTTAGATGTTGGATTAGGATTTTTATTTTCAGTGAAATGAAGCCTCACGTTGGTAAACAACCAGTTAGACATTCTGAATTGATGTTAAGAGTCTCACGGTGTTGTTTTTCTTCCTGTTAAAGCTACTTTTTCACCTGTAAAACCAGTCTGTTCACTTTTCTGTCGCAGACGCACCGGCAGCTGCATCAACTAACAACGGTAGCACGAGCACAAGCCAGAACAACAATGACCTGGATATATTTGGCCCCATGGTATCCAACCCCCTCCCCGCATCCACATCAACAGCTCAATTTTCTCAGGTAAAACCAAGCAAAGGTTCCCTCATCCAAGGCTCAACAGAAATGGTTGTCTAGTTGAAAAAACTGAAATTAACAGTGCAGTAAAAAAAATAAAAAATCAGCATCCACAGCCCACAAGGCAGTGATAGTGAAACCGAGTCAGTGAAACCAAATGAAAGAGAAGAAACATCATCAGTTTCCCTCTGTCATAAATGACCTTACTGCTACAGTACCAATCAAATGGCCAGTCCAAATTTAGTATGCTAACGCTTCTCTGTCAATCATTTCACTATTTATTTAGCCTAAAAAGTGAATCTGAGACATCTGTTGTCACTTCATACTTTTTCTTTATCAGTGTGTCCTCTAAACAGCAGAGTCCTTTTCCTCCTTCTAGGTGAGCTCCAGTAACGCAGCCAGCACCCCAACACAAGCTCCAGCAGCAGGAGGTGCAGCCAGCTCAGGGTCAGGACAGGGAGACCTCGATTTGTTCAGTGACAGCAGTAGCACCACTAAGACGGAGGACAATGCCAAGAAGCCGCTGTCCAAGGACTCCATCCTGTCCCTGTATGGAACTAACAGCATGTCCCAGCAGGCTCCTGCCGGTAAGGACCCTAATGTTCAGAAATTTAGAAGTTTATCCTGTTATTATGATGTAACTCATTTGTGTTACTTGTCTCTGTGGATTGAGAAATATAAATGTTTTTTTTTAGGCCGTAGTGGGCTCAGTTTTAAAACTAGAGTGAAGATGCTGGTATTATATGAAACTAGACGACCTCAGGCGTCCATTGGCACCAACCATGTCATGCTAGCTCGTCAGGAAGGGGGCTAAATAAAAAGAAATTTTGGCGAGGGAAAAACTGGTATGGCCATTTTGAAAGGGGTCTCTTGACCTCTCACTTCAAGATAAGACAGATGAAAATGGGTTCTAGGTGTACCCATGAGTCTCCCTTTTACAGACATGCCCACTTTATGTTAATCCCATGCAGTTTTTTGCATGCAGTATAAATGTATTTTCGCCTATTCTAAAAATGGTGGGTTGGAATATTTTGGCACACTGGGTTCCCTAAACAGTCTTTGAATTGCATAAATTTGGTATGACTGGAAAGCTGAGACTCTTGTGGATTCAATTAGCCCAATTTTTTTCATGTGTGATGATGTTAATCCTCATAATAGCCATTTCATTGTAGTGAGACCAATTTTTTGAAACTTCGCCTCACTCTGTAAAATGTCCTATTGTGACCTCTAGGATAATCACAGCCTCATGAAACTTTACAACCACAAACCAAAGACTGAGGGCATTCAGAGGATGTGTGGCTTTCCTAGGTACATTCACAATAAGGGGGTTTCTGAGCAATTTCCAGAACAGAAGTGCTCGCCATCCAATCGCTGAAAAATGCAGTTCTTACAAAAAACTCTAAATGTCAAATGTTTTTGTTACTAAATCACAGCATGATTTTTTTGTGGTGTTCCTCAAGATCTTGATGTCTTAATGTGGTATTTTGGGGGGATTTTTGACCGTTTTTGTCAATTCTTGAGCGGTTAAAAATGGTCAAATTTTGCACCACCACCCCATTTTGCGAGCTGAGAGCACAAATGAAAGAGAGAGAGACAGAGAGAGAGAGAGAGCATCAGTGGTTGAACAAAGCAGTGTTGTTTTCTGAATGTTCACGGCGGTTACGTTCTAAAGCAAAGCGTCTCTGTAGATAAATACACTGCCACACACTTCTAGTGGGTCATAAGTGATGATTGAGAGGGATTATTGTTGTATTGTATGTTTGGTTCTTTTTTTTAGGAAAATTCTGCATAGTGCACCTTTTTAAATTGAAAAATGTTGTCTAAACACAAGCCTGTTAACTTAATAAAATGCAGTCTAAAATTGGCAAAAATTTTCATTTGCATCTTTGAAATATCTATTCAAAGAATTAGCAAGAGATATTACAAATCTGACCACTCATTGCCAGCTTTTGGTACATGACTGTTGTTGTTGTTATTATTATTATTATTATTATTATTATTGTTATTATTATTATTATTATTATTATTATTATTATTATTATTATTATTATTTTATTTGCACACACATAGGACTGCAGTAAAATCCAAATAATAAAAATAAAGAGATGTGTTAGGAGAGATCAAAAAGCCACAGGCTAACACAATGGACCTCTCCTCAACTTATGGAGAAAAACAAACAACAAGAATCGGGAAAGAAAAACAAAGTAAGCTAACATAATTTAGAAAGATACAACACAAAATAAATGACAACAAGAAGCAAACAAAATGAGCAGAAAAACTAACCAATCAGTAGACAACAATCCAACAAAAACAAAGAAATACATGAAAAACAATTTGGGGAAAAGAAGAGAAAAAAAGTATGTATATGCATGTCAAGAAAATAATTAGACATTATGAATTAAATTAGTAAGTAAAAAAGTAAATTTTATTTATAAAGCGCCTTTCAAAACCAGAGTTACAAGGTGCTGTACAATGCAAACATTTGATGACGATTTCTTTTGAAATATTTCTAAAGATAACGAGCTCGTGATAACGTGTACTTTGGCATTTCATATCTCTACACCTCCGGATCTGCTGAAGGACTACTGGCTGTGTTTCGTTTTGTAAAAAAGAAAGTAACCGCTGTGGTTTCTCAGTCTTACAGACACTTTTGAGTCTTTACCAAAGAAGTTCTGAGGTTTGATAGCTAACCTTCCTCTATGCTGAAACCCTCTACATCTCTGGTTATCAGACACACCCAAAGCCCAGCTGTCTGCTCTTCTCAGATAAAACCTCTTCCAGCCCATCTGGAAGCCCATATTTTTGACAACATAGATGTTATTTTTTTAGTTCTGGCCATCATTTCTGTCAGCTAGAGTAACATTTTACTCACCAAGTAGTAGCTAAGACTTGAGGATGTGGTGACATCACTAGAACTGAATCCACAAGGAGCAAGTAGATGCTTGTCTTTATTTCCCAACACAGTCACAAATAACTGTCCTAACTTCTAATCCTGATTCACTAACAGGCTCCTGAAACGCATACAACGAAATATGAACTTGTTTTGTTTCTCTGTTTCCATGTCTCCTTCCCCCCACAGCTGGCATGTTCATGGGCCCCTCTCAGATGCAGTTTCCTGTCCAGGCCCCTGCTGGTTATCAGGCCTTCCCTGGCATGGGCACAGCCATGCCGCCTACAACTGTCATGGGCGCTATGATGGCTCAGAGCGGGGCAGCCATGATGGGGCCTAGTCCAGGCATGATGGTTGGGATGACAATGCCTAATGGCTTCATGGGGAATGCGCCCGCCGCTGGTGTGATGGGCATGGCCCCCAGAATGATGGGACCACAGGGTGGTGCAATGCCTGCAGGCATGGTGCCTGCTCAGGGCATGTACGCCATCCAGCCTGGGCAGCAAGCTCAGTGGAACATGGGTCAGGTATGACAATCAGATCAACAGCACTATTGTCATAGATTATTTAACAAACGACTTCACATTATATCTTGTTCTTCTGCAATAACAGCTCTATTTGGCTTGTGGCCCCTTAAAGAGAAGCATATGTGTCCCCTCATCACAGGATCAGTAGCAGTATTTGTCATTCTTGGATTGTTGCATTTGAAGGATTTTCAGAGGCCTGAAAGTATTTAATACAAACACATCACCTGCTCTATGGGTTGGGTTAAAGTGTGTAGCACTTCCGTCAGATCTTTCACTTATGACCACACCCGGCTGTGATGATGCATTGCACAATAGTGTCATGTGAAAAGCTCCACTGTACAGCGTGTGGACAGAGCTTGCAGCAACCACTAGATGGCACCTCAAGCAGGATTTTAAAACTGGGTTTAGGTACTTTTTAGACCTGCAGTATTTGATTTCTGACTATTAAAGGGCAGAACACGAGACACTTAAGCGAGAGAAGTGAGTTTTGTGTGTAAAGGTAGCAGTGGAACAGGAAGAGCTTTAGTCTGAGCCAAACTTTGAGAGCAGATTTTTAAAAACATGGTAAAAATAGCATCCAACATGTAGATAGTGATTGGTATAATGATGCGTCAATAAATCTTCAGCTCGTAGTAGTTTAAGGCTAGAGGCCAGTTGACCACTACAGGTTTTAGTCCATGATTTAATCCTGATTATTAATACTGATCTCTCAAACACCCCCAGGTGAACCAGCAGATGTCAGGGTTGGCTCTGAACGGTGCGGGCGGTCAGATGGCCTTCGGTCAGCCTCCGTCAGCTATGGGTGGTTGGGCTGCCTCTGGATCTGGCCAGACTCTGAGCACTCAGTTATGGAAGTGAGCCTCCAATGGGATTGATGGTCGGGCAGAGTAAGGAGTCAAAGTTGCAGAAAGTACAAAATATATCTTGTGCTTCTCTGTACCTCACTATGAACTGATGTCCATTTCCATCATGGACCAGCCTTCAGAATATGAAAATTGTATCTCTTTTTTTTCCCCCTTCTCCCTTTCTCTGTCTCTCTTTCTCTCTATTGTGTGAGTGAATTGGGAGTCATACAGGATTACAGCCTGGCAGTTTCTGCCTGTCGTATGGTTTTTGATCATAACTTTTATTTTCCTTTTTTGGAAAAAAAAAAAATGACAAGGAAATAACAGTCCTAACAAAAATGATATCGACATATCAGAAAAGCTGCAGGACCAGTTACACAAGCTTTTATTGTATCACTGTATCATTATAAGATTATAGAACATTTAAATGAATAGTATTTAACGGGAGAAGATATGACTATCAAGTCTGTCAGTACTGCTCCCAAATGTACAGCGCTGTATAACCTTCTTTTAAAGTACTTGTGGTTCCCCTATAAAATTAAAGTGATAATAAAGGATTTGCTTTGTTGTGTCTTTTGTGATTCAAGTTGACAATAGAGGAAAACGTGTGAGGTTTTGTGACGTCATTGAATGGCTTTAATTAATCTATCTGGATCAAGATGTTGCCTTTGATCAGTGTTCACTTATTCTCATCTTTCTCAGATCAGTTAGCGTCAGTATTTATCCTCTATTGTAAAAGTAAAGTTATGTGCATGTTTGTGTGAACCATAACAAACTAAACTAAGGGGCTGAAAACTATGATTTTTGCTTAACCATGTATATATTAAATGATTATTCTTGGTTGCAATTTAGTCAACAGAGCAATTGAAGAATGTTGTCCAAACCACTGTGGAAGCAAGAAATGTCTTTGTGACTGGTGTCATGGTCACGGGAAGACACACATTTGTTGGGATACTCCCACTTTTATGTTGTATTTGCCTAACTATGAAGTCACTAAACCTACAGTAACTAGCGCAGCAGATTTTGTGTGTTGGTAATTTGATAACAGATCTGTTGTAAGGGCAGGTTAAGAGCCTTTCCTCTTGGCAGATCACAAAGAGAGGAAAAATAAAGTGAATAAAAAAAACAACTTACACCACAACTTTCTAACGATTTGATTATAATTTCAGAATACAAATAGTATTGGTTAATAAATAAGGTCTGTAGATACAAAATATATCACTTATTCTAGAAACAACATGCAAAAGCTAACCAAACATTTAAAACCTGCCCTGCAGGTGGCAGCATTGTCATTTTTGAAATTCCCAGCAGGTCAGAAATGCTTCATAGCTTGAACAAGGTTACTCAGAGCTGGGTTTTATTTAACAGAAAGAACACGTCCTTAAAAGGCACTCAGGCCTGTAAATGTGTGCAGTTGCTCAGCAGTGGGTCACATTTGTCTGCTGGGAGAGAACAGAGTGAAAGAGATGGACCTTTAGGGTCAACAGATTTCGGAGTTTGTTCTTTTTGTGCACTCTTGTTGAACCATCTTCCATCATAATTGCTCCTGTTAGCAGAGCTAAAACAATGTAGAGATTGAGTGTGATAGATCACTATATAGAAGCATCCACATTATGTAATTTGCGTGCAAGAAGCCTTTATAATTCAGTCTTTATACTGATATAAGTGTGCATGGTTGGTTCAGTCTTTATTGCTACGAAGAAAAGATTCTCAAACACATTTTTAAAATGGAGCAGTCCTTAAACTATCAACAAAAATATCTGCTTGATGTTTTCCTCAAACTGACACATTTACAAAGTCTTTATGAATTGCCTAAATGTTGAGAAACTGAGTGCTGATTTATGATGCAAGGATTCGTTTTGGCAAGTACTTGCATGTATGGAGCTAATTTCAGGCATGATGAATGGCTGTGTGGTTTTGGTTGTCACAAGGTGCAACATGTGTTTTTTCTTTAGGTCTTAAAATGACTGTCTAACTCTTATCTTATTAAAACTCTTATTGACAAAGTGACAGTTATTCTTAGATTTACAGGAAACCATCACTTGATGTCAGTATTGCATTAACTCTTAAAAGAAAAGGGAGTTGCCGAGTTGGTATGTGGCCTAAATGACCTGTAAATCACAATATGCTGTACGCTCACTGTGCAGTGCCAAAATGCACATACTGTATTTTTCATTTGTGTTTTAATCGGTTTAATTTGTAGTTTCCATGATTTAATTAATTTGTTTGAGAATTTCACTTGACACTAAGCCATTTTCCCCTCCCTAACATTGGTTTGAAAGTAGTACCGGTTTATTAACACTCCTACCTTTTTTTTATAGCTGGTGCAATGAATGCACTTTTGTTGAATTTTAGTGTGAGCCTTTAAGGCACGTTCACACAAACCTACAGAATTTGGAAAATCAGAGTAATACTACAAGTTTACAGTCAGTAGCAGTTTTCTAAGGAAAATGTGCCTCACTCTGCATCTGAGCGGTTTTGATCAGTAGTTCTTTCCCTCGGAAGTTACTCTGAGTTTTGTGTCTGTTAATAGGGATTTCAACAGTACATCTAGGTTTGGGTTTCTCCACCCAGCTCATGCTGGGATATGTTCCAGTACAGTACACATCCACCCAGCTCACAAGAGGCTTTAAACTCATTCTTTCTATAAGCTGACTATTTCATAATAGTATGCATTGTACATATAGTGCTGCTATAAGCGCTGTAAGCCCTGCCCACATATGTATGTCCTGGTCTTCATGCTGAATTTCTGTCTTGGGTGTGGTTCTTCAAAGCAGCCCTACCTGTTAAACTCCCACCTTTCAGCCACCCTGCACTGTCCATGAGGGGTGCATGCTCAACATCAGTGACAGTAATTTCATGGTGGGAATTGACCGACAGTGACTGTTCTCACTTGCACAGGAGGATCAAACTCACACCTATGCAAATGGATGAAAAATCACATCTATCTCATGCTTGGCAGGGCCTGAAAGCCCCTGAAGTGTATTTGGTCATGTTCCACTGTCTATCTCTCAACTGCTCCTACGCCTTGCTGCAACTCAGGCACAGTTTGAAAACTTTCACAGAGAGGTCTGAGACCATACTGCGTCTGAGACCTTTAGCAAAGAGGTTAGGCATTCCTCTCAGCTTGTGTGTCAAACCTAACACTGATCCAGAATAGAGTCCGCCAGCCGAGTGAAGAATGTTCCTTCTCTACCCCAACCCCTTAATGGACTTCTTGACCCTGAGACATCAACATTCCTGCTGATACTGACGTCAGCCTCCAGATTAACTGTTGCAGAGGTGACTAACACTTAACATTTCACTGATATGAAAGCCTAAAAGATTAATGTAATTTGGGAAAATTCCCTATTGAAGTAAAGCAGGCCTACATTCAAGTGAGTTTTGCCGATTCAACTTCTTACATCCTTTAAGTCAATCAATCAATACTTTAAATTGTGTTACTACTGTAAAGGACAGTTTTGGGAAATACAATTATTTGCTTTCTTGCTGAGAGTTAGATGAGAAGATTGATAGGTTTCCACTGTCTTATCTGTACGCTAAATATGAAGTTACAACCAGCAACCAATTAGCTTAGCTTAGCACAAACACTGAAAATGGTTGGAAAAGCTAGCCTGGCTCTGTCCTGCTAGCACTTCTCAAGCTCACTATTTAACACATTATTTAATCAGTACAAAAACAGAAGTACTAAACAAACCTCTGTCCCTGTTTCCAGTCTTTGTGCTAAGCTAAGCTAACTGGTTGCTGGGGGTAGCTTCATATTATTCGTACAGACTCGGCAAAAAGAATATGTAATTCTGAAGCTTGCTGCACTAGATACAGTAAGTTAACATAATTTTTACAGCTAAGAACTGGGGATTTAGTTGTAGGACAAGGAAGGGTTGCAGACATGGGACTGTGTAGGAATGTTTGACAATATCAAGACAGAAAGCATCAAAGTATGCTAAACAATGCCGCCTTTCATGTTCTCACCATGAACTTGTCATGACATCAAGTGCGTAACTTCTTTTATTTTTTACCATGAGCTCACTCTCTGCTAGCCTCAGGCCAGCGTTGCATGGCAGACAGCCATGACAGGAAGAAAATACAGACTTTACTATTGGCAACACTGCTTCCCATCGTATTCCTTTGTGCGGCCACGCGCAAGCAGTCTGCCTAATCATGCAAATACTACTACTACTACTCAGCGTCAGTTTTATGGTTTGTCTGGTCTTGCCCCTTATCTCACCTAGCTCATTAAATCCATCACCAGCCAAAACTTCCTCATACACTTGGACAGTTTACTTATTCATGATTCCAGCTAATATGCCAAAGTGAGGCATCACCACCAAATGAAGCAAATCCTCCAATCGCTACCACTTCTAATTATATGGGCATGATGGTGGTTTAGCTATCTTTCATAAAACCGATTGTAAATTTGACCACCCAATTCATGTCTGTCCCATAATGAGAACTGGTGACCTGGTGCATCTAAAATCCACCATTAGCACTATTTTATACATGTTGAGCTACAGCCTCTCCTGTGGTGCAAACTAACCTACCTACTACCTACAGATCAGGATGATTAAAAGGTAACAACTCTTCCACTGTAGCTATGTAGGTCTTTTGCATAATTGTCCACATAGAGTTGGCTGCACTGGATATTCAGTTTCTGTTTCATCTGTACAAAGTCTAGTAGAACAATGACTACCATTCCAGTTTGGCGAGTAATTAAAGGAATTGTTTGACATTTTGGGGAAATATGCTTATTCACTCTGTTGCTGAGAGTTAAATGTATGCTAAACAGGAAGCTATCCCAGTGGGCGGTTAACTTAGCTTAGGACTGAAAACTGGAAACAGCCTGGCTCTGTCCAAAGGTAACAATATCTGCTCAGCCGCACCTCTAAAGCTCACTTCTAAAGTCAGCACATTATATCTAATTTGTTTGTACAGAAACCAAAGTATATAAATGAGATGTTGTGGTTTTACAAAGAAGAGATTGGACTATTGATAGATGTTGGACTATTTCCACTTATCGGTCTTGTCCTCGCAGTGAAATTGACAACCAGCAGAGACCAAAAACAATAGTCAGGAGCCCAAATGAACATTGCACACGAACATTGCACACGTGACTATTGTTTTAAGACAGACTCGAAAATTGTGAACCCATCCTTTAATGTACATATTAGGAGGCCTTTTAGCATTTGTACAGAAAAACACTGAAACTGATGAAGAAAAAATGAGGACAGAATGAAGAAATGAGTCATGGATCAAGATGTCACCACCCAAGAGCTGATTATGTCCAGTATTGCTCCTTGTTCACCTCTTATAGACCAGTGATTCTGCAGCCACATATTTTAAAACTGATTTGAGAGAAATACTCTGATGGTGGCAACATCTTTTCATGACCTCTGTTTTGGATTTTCCTATCAAATAACAGGCATAGTTGGAAGGGCTTTGTCATAAACTATCATTATAACAGTGCAGAGGAGACGCTGGTGCGCAACCAAATGGGTCCTAATATGGGTGAGTCAAGCTTCTCACAGGGGGTTGGATTTTGCAATTTGATCCTCTCCATAATCTCTGTCTTGACTAAAACCAGCATTACACCATCATTTGAGAATTATGACCTTTTCACAGGATTTCACCGTAATTTCAACTGCTGTTACTGCTGAACTGTGTGCAAAGGTTCAAACGCTGCTCTCTCTCTCTCTCTCTCTCTGTCTCTCTCTCTCTCTCTCTCTCTCTCTCTCTCTCTCTCTGCTTCTATCTCTCTTCCAGTTCAGTTTAACAAGCTTTATTGGCCTGACATTTCAGATGTGTTGCCAGAGCACAATTACGATCATGAAAGGACAATGATAAGGAATGAAATTAACAAAAAATAATGTGAATAACAATATTATTCTTCCACACACAAACACATTCTGCATGAACATACTAATTTCCCTCCTCTCTTTCACACAAAACACACATTAAATCAGCCAGCAGCCACAGAGCCCCACCCTTCACAATACTTTATCATGACAACACATTTATCATTTGCTCTGAATCAGTCCTCATAAAAGGGGCCAAAGTGCAACACTGATAACACCTGTTTCCACAATGGCTCTTTTAATTCAGTTAGTCCGTGTTTGTGTTCACATTCAGTGTTTCCGTACCAAACCATGTGTGTTCTTGTTACTAGGTGACAGGAGGTAGACAGAATACACGTAACACTGTGTTGAAATCCTCCGGGGCAAAGATTAGTCAACCATTTGGGTGTGTCTTGTTTAAAAAAACTCTCTGGGCAAACCTCAGGGTCATTCATTTTTATTTGATCACATAACTTGCACTTTTCTTCAAGGTTTTCCTGTTCTGTTTGAGTTTTGAGAGCATCAAGTGTAAAAGAACTTTCTGAGTGGTCTTTTCCCCCTAAAACTCCCAATGCTTTCCACACTGGTGCTGTTAACCATTGTTCACCCTTTCCTGACAACACTGTTACATAACATGGATTTCCACAAGCCCATTCCCCACCTCCCAGAATGTAACTCAGTTGCCATGACAACTGTATAAACAGAGAAATGTCATGGAAAAAAAAAAAGCAGGCTCTCATCATTTCTGAAAGTCCAGTAAAGTCACAAAACAACGCAGCTCGTATTCACCAGCAGATTTTATTTTTCAGACGGGACACACAAACACACACTCACAGAGAGTCAAGCATTTCTTCTGAGTTGTTTCATAAACTTTAACTCGGACTTCATTATCACCATAGCTCAGGTATTTTCAGTACAGTTTCACTTTTCTCATGTAACAGCTTTTCTTAGTCAGAGTGTGTGTGTGTGTGTGTGTGTGAGTCTGAGAACAGCTTGTCCTGCCAGTTAGACCTTCTAGCTGGAAGTTTTCACAGTGGTGGTTGTGACTGTGGTCTTAGAGCCCCCTGTTGAAAAAAAAAAAAAAAAGAGAGAAAAAAATATCATGGCAGTGCTTCAAGCTTTCATTACACTAACTTCTCTGTGGTTATGTAATGTCTCATTAAAACATACGTCACTTACCTGAGCTGATGGGCCTAAAAGAGAGACAGAGGGATGAAAAAAAGAGAGATAACAGTGAGTGCATTGTTGTTTAAGTAAATGTGTGAATTTTGGTCTAAATTGTTTCATGAGTCCTGCACAACTAGGTCTACCTGGACTCCTCTGTTTCCAGCAGGCTCCTGTAGGTGGCGATCTCCTGCTCCAGTCTGGTCTTGATGTCCAGCAGCATCCTGTATTCATGGCCCTGCTGCTCAATGCTGGAGCGCACGTTTGCTAGATCTGCTTCAAGCATGTTGATCGTGTTCTGGAAACCGGCGAGCATGGCGCTGTAACGAGCATCTGTCTCTGCCAACGTGTTCTCCAGAGCGCCTTTCTGTTAGAGATAAAAGCAGAAAAGAAGCTGAATTCATGCAGGTGAATCGCAAACACAAAAAACACCTGCAAACCTATTAATTGTGGTAGTGTGAGTTGTGACAGTTCTGACAATTCTTTATCCACCAGCCACACCCTGGATTGTATATGTCAGACATGTACTATATGTCAGACACAAAAGCATGCATGTGTTTGTATAGTATTCTCTATTCCTTTACAAAGGGATAATTTGCACAGAGACCTATGCATGGTGTTTTTCATTCTTTCCTTTATGCATTTTAGCTGCGCCCAGAGTGTTACACAGAAGCAGTGGGCTGTTCTTTCACAGAGTGTTGAAAGATTAACTCCAGCTGGGCACAGATAACCCACCGGAGTACAAAGTTTGGGCCATCCAGTCCAGCATTCCTTCAGCTTTCTTCAAGCTCTTTTATGTCTCCCAGAATTTGTGCAGATGTCTGTGAAATGTTTTCCTCCTCCTCGCTCCTCCACAGCACCCATCTCTCCTATCTTTCTCTCCCTCCCTTCATTCTTTCAACAAAGCCTCCTTCTCTGACCGCTCCCCCTCTGCTCTTAACCCTCTACCCTCTTTTTCTTCATGTCCCCTGACAAGACAGGGATCTGAGAATTTTGTTCATATAAGGCAAGATCAGTGGGACGTGAACAGATGGTCTGTGTTCAGGGTTTTTTTTTTTTTCTTTTCTCACCATGCTGAGCTGAGACTGCAGCTCAATCTCCAGGCCCTGCAGTGTGCGCCGGAGGTCACCCATCTCTGTCTTGGATGTCTGGATTGACTCTGTGCTGATAGCCACTTCCTTGGACAACGTTGCCGACTAGAGCAAGAAACACAGACACAGTTAGAAGTCGTGGTGATTACCTGTCTGAGTTTCACTGAGATTATGTTTAATTACAGGTTCAACTCCTGAGGGAGTAAAACCCAGTGATTTGCAACGTGTGTGTTATGGTGCTTTTGTTTATCTGAGAATTTTCTCACCTTCTCATTAAACCAAGACTCCTGGTCGCGACGATGTTTGTCATTGATGGCTTCATACTGGGCGCGGATCTCCTCCAGGACTTTGTTGAGGTCCTGCTGGGGTGCAGCATCAACCTCCACGTTGACTGTGCCAGTGAGCTGAGAACGCAGTGCTGCCAGCTCCTGAACAACCATGGTTGGGGGGGGAGGGAGAGTCATCATTAATACCCTTTTTCATACAGTTTTATAGGTGTGATTGAGCAAGGTACTGTTGTCATAGCAAGCACAGTAATAAGTACAACTAGAAGATGTGCATCAGGTACCTCTGCATGGTTCTTCTTGAGGTAGGCCAGCTCATCCTGCAGGCCTTCGATCTGCATCTCCAGGTCAGCCTTGGTCAGAGTGGTCTGATCCAGCAGGCGACGCAGGTTGGCGATGTCAGCCTCGACTGACTGGCGCATCATCAGCTCATGTTCGAATCTAATTTGTTTGGAGAGTAGAGAACATGTCAGACAACCCTAATCCCTAAATTATTGGTGTAGACAAGATGAATAGTTCTAGTCTGGAGAGTCATACTCACTTGGTTTTGAAGTCATCAGCAGCCAGTTTGGAGTTGTCAATCTGGAGGAGGATGTTGGCATTGCCGATGGTGGCAGCGGCGATCTTAAGTGAGGAACAACATTGGGAGTTGGTCAAAAGACAAAGGTCTCACTTCACTGGTTAATTTTGCAGTTACATGCAGTAGCATCAACTAACTTAAAACTTATCAGTTAACTTCTCAGCTGTATCAGAAGCATCACCCTTTTAAGTCCCACAGCTACATCTGATTTGGCAACATGGGGTCATACTCCTATGCAGAGTATAACCTTCTCTTGTTTATTTTGTGGTTTTACACGTTATACATCATTATTTATAGTCAAGGCTTCAGAAGCTCAATAGATCATGCAGACTCTAGTTATGTCTGTAATGTGTCTAACCTTTTCCAACCCTCCCTTGATAATCATTAACAGTACGGTAAACAGTTAACTCGTCTGGTTGAGGCTGGCAACCACTATACCTTGTCCTTAAGGTCGTTGATAATGGCCCAGTAGTTGCTGTAGTCCCTCTCTGCTGCAGGGCCCTTCTGCTCGTAGTACTCTCTGATCTGCTTCTCCAGCTTGGTATTGGCAGCCTCCAGAGAGCGAACCTTCTCCAGGTAGGAGGCCAGACGGTCGTTCAGGTTCTGCATGGTGGCCTTCTCATTCAGGTGCACGTTGGACTGGTCCAGGGCGTTGGACAGGTCGAATCCACCAGACCCATAGCCACCACCATACCCAGAGGAGACGGTGCGCATGGTGGTAGAGGAGATGCGAGGGCCTCCCCTGAGGCTGTATCCTGACACGCTGTGAGCCTTGGGGGCAGCGCTTGATGTGTAGCTGCGGCTCTGTCTGGTGATCATGGCAGGGCCAGTGTGCACGCTGTAGCTGTACGACATGATGGCTGACTGTCTGCTGGTGAAGAGAGGAGACGAGGAGAAAGGACCGTTATACAGCTGTAGACTGTAGCAGGACTCTGGAGTTTGATAGAGGGAGGCAGCCTCCTGATATAGTGCTGGACCTGGGGCGGGCCTGGCTGGGAGGAGGGAGGTTGGGAGGGAAAGAGGGAGTTTTCCTTTACAGTTCAGCTTGGCAGAACCACCGTTTGTTTTCCTTTGAGGACCAGGGTCCGGTTTCTTTCCTCTCCTGTGAGGACACTGTTATGGAATGTGTGTGTGTGTGTTTCTGCTTCTGTTTGTGTGTGAGGGAAAGGGGGCTGTGTTGGTCTGTCAGGATCTCATTGAGTGTGAGTGTATCATTTTTGCATGCTTTTATAAATACCTGTTAGTCTAGTCTCGACCGCAGCAGTCATTTGGTATCCTCATGCAAATAGGCATGGTTATTGTTTTAGTGTCCCACCATAAGTCAACATTCACATTACACACATTGTAAATAATATCTGTCATCAGTGTTCTTTTGTCAGAAATTACCCATGACGATAAGATCAAGTTACAGTTGAGTAATCCAAATGAAACATTTAATTGTACAGCCATTATAGTATTTTATCCAGTAGATGTGTCCAAACTGGTCTGATGAATCCTTGTTTGCAATGTTAGCATCATTAATTTATAGCAACATACTGTTACTGTGTGTGTTCTGGGCAGTAAATCTTTCAGAGGCAAAAGAGAATAGGAAGAAATAGCAGACAAGTTCAGTTATAGCCTTTGGCATTTAATTACATGTAGATTTTATCTGAGTGGCATTGCAGTCACACGAATCAAATAAGAAGGTAATTGATAAAGTTGTTACCGATTGACAGTTGCATGAAGTCTTTGTAGCCTTGAAACACAAACCGACCTTGTTTTCTATATTTTCAGTCAAACCCATTTGAAGGAATTCGTCAGCACCCCATTGTTCACCGTATCACACACAACATCCCCCCTCAGCACTGTATCCTGTGTGTGTGTGTATGTGTGTATGTGTGTGTGTGTGTGTGTGTGTGTGTGTGTGTGTGTGTGTGTGTGTGTGTGTGTGTGTGTGTGTGTATGTGTGTGTGTGTGTGTGTGTGTGTGCGTGTGCTGTTCATTTTGTTGGTTTTGGCTGGTGTCGCAGGCTGTGTGAGGGTTGAGGCAGAGTGCCTCAAGGGATTGTGTGTAGTTTTAAATTTCGTGTATGCGTACTAATGTGTGTGTAGTTGGATGTGCACGTATATGTGTGTCCAAGTTTTCTGTGTTTGTGTGTCCTCCTTATCTCAGCGTTGGACTCTGGCCAATGTCTGTGATCTCATACCGTAACATCTGGTGTCAGCTAGGTTGGGAGGTGGGGGAGGCACATGGGGGTCACCTCTCAGTCAGAGGGAGAAGTGAATCATACTTATTATGTACTGTGTGTGAACAGGGCTTGGTCACTCTATACTTCACTGCATTAAGCTACATAATCTACCTAAACATTTGTGAATATTAATTACAGATTCTTGTGAGCAAATCAAAGGATTATAACCCCTTTAAATCTTAACTTGTTTGTACGCAAACCAGAAACACTTTTTTTACAGCCTTCATTTTAGCTTTACTGTACCTTTAATTATGGCATAATAATCAAATAACTTCCAGAATACATGTCAGAATTCAGTGAATCACTCAGATGACTGTACTGCAGTTTTTTAGGCAGCAAGTATCTTTAAACTGAGACTATGTAACTTTTGCCGAAAGGCAGCCACAGTAGCCACAAGTGGCAATTACGGGGTAATGACGCATCAAATCTCCCTTCATTTTCCAAGAGTCTCTTGAGTCAGTTGCTTGTTGTATTTTTATGATAAAACCATTGAAATGTGTATCTGTAACATGTTAAAACATAGTGTAACGGTAGCACCAGGAGACAAGAGTTATGAAGTCAACAAACTGATTTAGTGACGTTAACATTAACCATCATAAGGCCACTGGTCATGCCATATAAGGCTGTAGCAGCAAATCTCTGAGTGTACTGAATTGAGTAAGTGTGTGTTATTGCTTATAGGAGGAGGATTGTGTTATTTCTTCTTTCAAAAGTTACATAGTCCCGCATTTGCATTTTTAAAATGACTCACCCGCAAAAAAGTATGAGTGCACTGCAGCAGATATTGCCAGACTCAATCTTTTTGTATTCTTGTAGATTCTTTTAGGCTTCTCAAGATAGTTTGCCCAAAGATGCCCAAGATAGTTTAACCAAATGTTATCTTTAAAGGAAAATAATGTTACAATTATAGAAGCTTTTTTTGTTTGTTTGGGGAGTTGAAACAGTCTAAAAATGTCCAAATGTTCAATACGTGAGTCCCAAGTTGCTTTTGCCTTGATAGGAGTTCAAAACAAGTCACGACAAGTTTATTTGTGTGACCCCTAATCACCATTGTAGTCTCAGAAGGCCTGTCAGCGCCCACATTATGAAAACAGTGGATAACAAACTCCTCCAGACTAAGACCTTCAGTGAAACTAGAAAAAAAAACTCCCTACGAAGAGCTCAGAGGGGAAAAATACACTAAACCCAGGGAGGTGCTGCTAGGTATCCTGTGGGTGCAGAGAACGACTTCCAGATAAGGTGACAGTTTGTGGTCCACAACAAAAGATGCTCCCTGATCCTGCATCTACTGCCTACAATATAAATGGATTCAGCACAGTGACAAAAAAAAACTTTTTCTGAGACTACCTGTATTGGCACAGGTGCTGTCACACAGACAGGGATGTGCCAGTTAGGTTATCTGCTGAAACGGTGACAAAGGACTGCTTCACATTAGCAAAGTGTGTCAGGCAAAGTGGATGAGACCATAGATGGGTGTTTCCACTAAAACATGACTCATGTCTCTATGGTTGACTGAAAAACTCAAAAACCTCATCTCCAATGTTACAGGAAAATAAATTTTTGTATTTTCATCCCTTTCATTTCTCGTGTCGATCCACACTTCTTTAATGATATTGTAATCACTGTGGTGAATGGGTGAGACATAAAGGGTGCAGTGAAGTTATAATGCATGTTTACAGTTTCTCGTTTACAGAGCTTCAGACCCAGATTAAACTACTTTTTGGCAACTATCTAAATATGTATGAGAACAGAGTCTATATGATACTGAGCATTCATTCAGAACAAACATCAGGGCTTGCAAAACTTCAAACCTTTATATAAATAGGCATTACCTAATAGCTAAGGCTAAATCACTAAATCTCCTATAAATCCCATAAATCTTTAAAGGCTTTTCTCTTAACTTTATCTAAATCTTAACCTGTTGTCACTTGTCCTTTTTGGGAGTTTTTTCATGCATTATGAGTAATAAACTGTGGTACTTAGGAGAAATACTACTCCACCCACTCCCCTCTTCAAATCCCACTGCTTGGAGAAAGAGGTGAAGATAAGATCGATAAACAGACTTCAAACTTTGGCAAAGGAGGGGTGTTTTTCTCTTCAGGAGAGTGAGCAGTCTGTGCCGATTACACAGGAAGTGCTCAACACCTTTTTGCATTGTTTTTTTTCTTTTGTAGTGCAGCTTATGAAATGTGCATTGCTTCTCCATACTGTTATTTACAGTTAAATTAAAGCTCCACAAGTAATTTTGAGAAACTCTGATTAAATATTGTTCAGGTCCTGAAACTGTTTCAAACCTCCAATGATTAATGGTCAGTGACTCTTGGTAGTAGGGGTCTCACAATGAAATGTAATGGCAATAACAGTTTAATATTTCATCCATAATGTTCTGTTATGAGTCTCCTTTCAGCTGTAAATAATGGAAGGACGGTTTCTATTCAATGCCAAACAAAGAAAGTCAAGACTAACGGAAGAGAGGGAATCGGACGAGACGTGAAGGGAAGTCCACTGTTCTGTTTTTTCACTTGAGCATGTCACCTTGAAGCCACAATACACTCAAAACAGTATCACAATCACCCACTATTTGGTTTGTTTGTAGCATAGCAACCACACGGAGAGTGTGTGTCACTGTGTACTCATGCTTGAATATTGTCTATTGTCTTGTGTTCTGGATGGTCTGGATTCCTGCACCTGAGCGTAACTTGCCATCGGTTTCGTAGCACAGTGGGAATAACAGCTGGCTGATGTTCTCATGTCTTTCACTGATCACTTCCTGCATAATAAGTTGGCACATACATATATCCTGTCTTGTCATGTCAAGGTGGCACACCAGTAAATCTTTGTTCATTGTTCTAACACTTCAAGGTTTGTCACTGCAGCTGTAGTAGATGTAGAGTCACCTATCAATAATACACAGCAATCAGTTCAACAGGTCACCTGAAGGTAACAGGTTAGTCTTCAGCTTTATTAGCAACTTGTTTTTCTTGAAGATACGGAAATATGTTATGAGATATTCCTGCACAGCACAGCAATGTTCGTAAGAGCTTCTTCTGCACTGAATTTCAGTTTGTTGCTCTGCCTCAAGAAAAAGAACTTCAGTAGTTCAGTGGCAATACAAAACGTGATTGAAACAATTGCACCTGTAAAACTCCATGAAGATCCATTAGAAAAAAAATTCAATGAAAAAAAATAATTAAATAAATAAATTAAAATATATAAAAATACAAAACAATGAAATGAAATAAAAACAATACAATTACAAGTAAGACGAGGATGATTTAATAATACATAAAAATTAATGAAATAGAATAAAAGTAAATGAATAAATATAAAGATTATTTTTTATTATTGCTACTGGAGTATCTTTCTTTTTTCTTGCATCTGTTTTGGGGAAACAAATGATACACAGCACTGAATTTGAGCAGCAATTACTGTGCAGCCCAATGCACCACATTCTGGAAATATTTATACAGCAGTTAAATCAGAACCAGGACGGATTTCTGCAGCTCTCTCATGTTGTTTGACAACAGCAAGGTTTGACTCTACATGTGTGTGCTGAGAGGAACAAAACTTAGATAGTGGTCTGTGAATTAGTTGCAAAGTTATATGACTTATAGTGAAAATCCATGTCTACAAAGCCTTAAAAGTTAATTAGTTACTTCTAGCATAAAGGCAGCCATTCAATAAAGTCTTCTCTGACAGTCTTCAGAGAGCAGCTCTGTGCAGTTACAGTAACTATGAATCACAGCTGCAGGCCTGTGTGAAGCAACACGGTCCTTGGAGCCTCCCCCCGATGTACCACACCCCTCCACAGCAGGCATTATCACACTCTGCTTAACTATTCAGCCTGCACTGTGCAATAACATCCCAGCATGCAACACTTTCGACAAAGTTCCTGGACTGAATCATTGAGTGAACATCCACAATAAAATGCTGAGAGCTGGGATTGCACCTGTGTTTGTAGGCTATGTGGGGCCAGTTTCTAGAGACAAAGAAAACATTCACCAGCACCTTGACTTATCAGCTAGACTTGCTTATAGTCATTCATCCACTATATCTCAAGTAAACCAAAGAGTTGTTGTGTCAAGATAGACCTTGGCTCATTCCTTTACTACCATTAATAATGATAAATTAGCAGAAGGCTTGGTCTGTCTAAAAGTGAAAACACCTTTAGGCAACTACTTAATACACAACCAAACACAAATTGCTGCTTTAGCCAGAAATTGAAAAGATAAATCAAAGGCCGATGTGGACTGATAAAGGGTGTGTGCGCTAAAGAATGGTGATATAGAATGATGTCATTAATGGGGTTTCACATAACATGAATTAATACCACATTTAAAAATCCCTGAAGTAAACACTTTAAGTATAAATTGAAATAAAGTTGTTTTGTTTAATTTGACTGTTAAACTTCCTATGAATCAGCTACAGGATTACATTCACTTAAGAATACTTACTTTCCTCTTTTGTAACTGAATTATTATACCTGATGTTGTTCATAAAGAAACCTCTCATGTCATGGCACAGACAAGGAGAGAAAACTGGCATTATTTAATCTTTAAGACTCATCAGCAAACCTTCTCATTTTAAATCGACTCAGGCTTCGGTGAAATGTTTAAAGGAACTCCCAGAGTTCTTACTGTAAGTGATACTTGCGAAATAGATAATGGGTTAAGGTCTTCTGGGGCTGACACATCTGGCACTTGACAAATGCAACAGATCATCACACAGCCACACCCTTCCTGTGAAAAAGATTTCTGAGCTGTGGAGGTGAGATTCACAGCTGAAGAGCACCCTCTAGCGATAATTACTGCAAAAACTGCTGACCGTGGAAATCAAGTATGCAGCATTTTTGTGCAGTGAGTCACAGGTGAATCACCATGCCACACCTGAAGGAATTGTGAAAGTTAAAAAATTTCCTCCTCCTGAAGGTGAATCTGATGTCGATCTCCCCATGTATTTTATCAGTCTGTCAGTGTATTTTTGTACATGTAAGGAGGTCAGAGATAATGAAAAGTATGATATTTAAACCATGCTGATATCTGTCTAATGAATACTTAAAAAATGAGTGCAATGTAGTACAAGTATGTGGTTATACAATACACACAACTGCACATGTATGCGCACTGTAGCCTCCATCTAATGACAGCAAGCAGTTGCAGAGAATGTGTCTGTGAATAAGTGAAGGGATCTGGACTTAATGGAGTGAGCAGGGAAGAAGGAGACACAATGCAACTCTTGTACTTGTACTTGATCTTGTACTGGTACTTGTTATTGTTCTCTTTCTTGAGAACAATAATTTGGTGTCCACTTTGAGCTCTCTGCTTCTTGTTCAGTTTTGAGCTGTGAAATAAAGTGGGCGTCGACAGCTGTTGGGAGGTGGTGAGTTTGTGCTCAGTCAGGATTGGTCAAAGTGCTGAAACTTTTTTTATTTCATGTCTTGTGACATCATTCTTTGAGCTCGCCTACACCTATAAACCCTGGATGGTAATTTTAACCACTGACGGATGAATATAACCAAATTTGTAATTAATGTGGCACCAGCACACTTATGACAACTCAATGATAACATATCCTGCACTGTTTTATTTCATAATATAATATACAGTACTGTGCAAAAGTTCAGGCACTTAAGATGTTTAGATTCATATACATCATTCAACACCATCAGGGATCTGTCTGATCAGTCCCAAACTTAGTCTGCAGCATGACAACGACCCCAAACATACAGCCAGAGTCTAAAGAACTATCTTCAGTGACCAGAAGAACAAGGAGTCCTGCAACAGATAGTATGCCCCCCCTCAGAACCCTGATCTAACATCATGGAGTCACTCTGGGATTACATGGTTTTGCAGGTATCTGGTCATATACGAAAGTAAAAATTAAATTTTACCTGATGATGTTGCTAAAAGAAAAGTCAGGAGATCAAAGTTATTACAATTCATCTTCTGGGGACCATAAATGTGTTTTAACCACTTTCACATCAACCCGTCCAACAGTAATCGAGAAAGATCTAAAAAGTCGACCTCATGGTGACGCTACAGTAAAAGTCGGAGAATCTCTAAAGTCGTTAGAATGCATCGTCTGGAGACAACGAATGTCTGTATCAAATTTTGTCGACATTGCGCCATATTACAGCATAAATGAGAACTGTGGGACCATCAATGTCATCAGAATGTATCCTCTGTCTTGTACATTTCACAGCAATCCATTTCATAGTTGTTTTAGATATTTCACTCTCAACCACAAATGTCGACCTCATAGGAAAAGGGGAAGTCATGAGTTCATCAAAGTCAGTAGGATTCATCCTCTGGGGACCTTGGATGTCCATAAAATAATTGATATCAATTCATCTATGACCAAAGTGGTGCACTGATACGGCTAGCATAGCTAAAAACAGTGTCAGTATCAGGGTTGTTAAAGGATAGCTTCACATGTGTACATTGAAATAATGTTTGCTTGCTGTAATCATCTTTTCCTGTTTCCTGTTCCCTCTTTAACATACTTCTACTGGAAGAGATGAGGGACAAAATCCACAGTCCTAAGTTTATCTGAAGCTAATATGAGGCTCCAGCAGCACACGAAAATTTTTAAGGGTGTCCTTTTTCCTTGGACTGCTTTTATAGTGATCTGCTGGAATCTCCATTCCCATTATGTGTTTATTTTAAATCAGAACTGATCACATTATAAATAAGACTGACATTCAGTATTCATTTTATGTAGTCAGTTTTTTTCAGTATATTAAAAAGTAATTCTGCACTGGCTCAATGTAGTGGACACTTGTTTAACCACCTTGTACAGCTGCAATCATACAGCAAATGCTTTTCAAATTCACTATGTACTCAATATAATACACAAGGTCAGTGCAGTTGTGTGTGCCACTGTTATGAACAATCAGATAAAAATGTTGGCACATAAAAACTTTCACTGTCCAAGCATGTGCACATAAAGGTGTGTTACTACACCTGCAATCTCTCCTGCCACATGCAAACATACCATCAACCTGGCTTATCAGAAAGAAAGAATTTGTAACCAAAGGGTGTCGGTGTAACATAAAGAAGGCAGGCAGAGCAACATTTTTGTCTTAAGTGTTTGACCAAACAAAAGATCTATTCTTCAATGACCTGAGGAAAATGTTTAGAGGGTTCAAGTAAAACTGAGAAAGTTGTTTTACAAGCCAGTCATGCCTACCAGGTTTTTAAATTACTGCAGGGCTATTAGGCCTGCAAATGTTTGGAGGAAAGAAGGTTTAGATTTTCAAATGTATTCATTAGCCAAAAATATACCGAAATAGCTGATTTTGCTCCTATAAACAACAATGATATTAATTGATTTGTCTTCGCTACCTGAATTACCTTTTTTGTTTTGCTAGACAAGCACGACAGCTGGACTCCTGGGCGGGCTACGCCATTTAGATGAAACTGCTTAGCCAGTGGAGCCAGCAAATGCAGTTTAGCCTGAGTAGATACAATTTAGATATAAGATTGGGTCAAGACACAGAGTATCTGCTCTTTGCCTGGGTGAGAGTAGGATTCAAAGGCAGTTTAAATGTGTGTTAGGTCCGGATGAGAGAATGGTGTCACCTGTCAAAGAGATCAGTAGATTTATGATCCCCCCGATACCCACTGCAGGAGCCAATAATAGAAAAACATAATTTAATATGAATACTGGGCTTCCACCCAACATTTGGCACATATACTGATAACTGACAAACTGTCATCACAGCCCCACAACAAGTTTTTTTTATCCTTAATTTAAAGGCAAGGCAAGTTTATTTGTATAATACATTTCAACAACAAGGCAATTCAAAGTGCTTTACATAGAGCATAAAAAGCATCAAGACAGAATATAAAAGCAACACAAGGCAATATAAAAAAAAGCTACAACACAGTCTACAATTTGAGAAATCCAAGATAAAACACTGGTTTCTATGTTCTTTTGGACTTTAAACAGGCATCAGCCCTCAAATCATTTCACTGAACGATATCTGTCACTGGAGTAGAATGTGGGTCCTGTACCTCTAATATTATTTTGCACATTGTACTATAAAAAAAATAAGTGAAGCATTCTTCAGTTGTAATCAAACCATCAGTCATCTCTGTCTCAAGCCTCACCCTGCTTATCAGATTGAGCGTTGACTGAAGAAGTTGTGAAATGATGACAGAAGAAGGTGGGGGAGACATAACTGTGAACGAAAACATTTAGGTGATCAGGTTCTACTAACATGCGGATGTGCCTGTGTGGAGGAGACAGAAGTGATTATCATAAACCAATAAAACCAACTGCTTTATGTTTAGTGAGTTAACGCCAGACTTTTAGAAGTTGGTAGTGAGTATCATAGACTGTTTCACATTTCCCAATGTTACAACTGATTTAATTTAATCCTGTTACAACAGTGATGTCGTTTTAGGAGTGGATTTTTTAGTAATGTATCATGGTTGTTTTAGAGGGAATCCTACGTGGTTCAGAAGGGAAATCAGGGTTAGGGTTAAGGTCAGGTGGAGGAGAGACTAAGGGTGAATTGTTCCGCATGAGGCTTTGTTGCACAGGCTCAGGAGGCTGATAGGATCCTGATGGCTACTCCACTTTGAAATTAAGATGATGCAAAATCATGATCCTTTTCTCCCACTGAGATTAACATGTCACTGTCACACACCATATACATCTGAAGGCATCTGTACTCTGCTTGTTTTGGGACATATATATATATATATATATATATATATATATATATATATATATATATATATATATATATATACAGACACACACTAAAGCTGCAATCACATATGTACACATTGGTAACATCATCACATACAAAGTTGCAGGAGTACTCAGAAGAAGAAGAACCATTCAGATCCATGTATGTGCTATACAGAGAATATGTAAAAAATCATCAGTCACAAGTACAGAACACATTGGTTTGTATTGTTTTATTTATTAGCATTGGTAGTGACAACAATGATATCTGACATTCTCATGATTTTTCTTTTTATTTAAGTTTCTGAGAGGAAATTTGCCCCATTGAAGACTACCTGCTGAAGACAAGCTGACCATATATTTAGTTTTAGTTTAAAAAGACATTAATAAACAATTCAGGTGGAACTTTAATTGAAGTCACAGGTGAGTACAAGTGGGAGGGGTTATTCACTCATTTTTTCACTCATGCACATGATGACATGATGCCTGGATACTCCTACGATGTACAAATTTTTTTAGTAATTATGACATGTTCATACATTAAAGACATATGGTTAGATGTACAGTGGATCATTATAGTTCATTTAGACCTGTGGAGGCAAATGTACCTAATTTTGTCATCCACAGTTTTTCCAAATTTTTCTGCTGCACAATGGTCCAGTTAGCATTCGGGTTAAGGTTAGGGTTAGGGTTAGGGGAGTGGGAGCAATATGAAGTCAGGCAACAGGGGGACATGTTGTGACTGTGAACAGGTTAATTAACTCATAGAGTTCTTTTCACTGTTTGGTTTACACTACATAATTAGATTTAAGTTCCTTTGTAGCGTTAGTTATTTAAGACTCATAAAGAAAAAAATGATCCAAAGAAATATTAAGGAAACCTAAAGTGAGAGCATATTTTTGCATAGCACATTTCCCATCCAGAGCAATATGTGACCCCTAACCTGCAGAGCACACAGGTCTGTTTGAGCGCAGTAAAGAGTCCCAGAGGAGGACAGAAAGTGTCACCTGTGTGATTTGGATGAAATATTTGACAGTCAATTGTATCATGATGTTTGAATCAAGCTTTTCCAGAAAATGTCTGCCAGACTGTTTGACACAATGGATGAATGTACATGTTTACATACCAGGCATTTGACAAAGCTCCGTTTTTGTCAAAGGCTTATCATTACAGTATGAAAGGATGGTATGTTTAACTTAAGGTTATACCTGTTATGTTGTGACACATACAGTGTTATGAGTTTTACTTGTTCCTTCTTGTTTTCTATTACCTCTGTATTGTATGTGATGTAAGCAGAGTCTCGTAGGCCTCTGTGGGCTGGTCACCTTTGAGTTTGTGATGCTTAAATAAAAGTATTTATTCGTTCATTAGAGTATATTGTATAAGATTAGTACACACAATAATGAACACCTAGGCTCCAAGCCTTTGTGACAAAAATTTCCTCAGCTATCTCAGAAATGCCTTGCCCTCTACCTTTGGCCTCAAGTTTCACTGAGGTGAAATTGTCGCTTGTACGTGCCATTTCTGTCACTGCTGTGAGCAATCATGCTGAGTGAATATTATATAGCTTACATAGCTTTTTCTTCTATACTATAGGTGCTCAAATTGTTGTTTTTGTGCCTCTAAACCTTCTCTTAAGCAACAAGGCTGTGATTACTGCTACAGGTTGAGGATAACAGAAAAATGTGTTCAAGGAATGCTCCGTCATTAAGAAGCGTTAAAATGTGGAATCACGAGTTTGTCCTGTAAAGAAGGCAGATGAACCCCGACCCACCAGCTACCACACCTATGTTGATGGAGAGATTGTATAGAGGAGTAGGGGGGGTAGCCTGTCAGCTGCATTCTTCACTTTCAACCCCCTCCCAGCCCTTCCCACTTTGCCGCTGCTATATAACCAAGGAGACCAAAGTGATGCTTACAACTGCAGATCAACTCCAGTATTCCTACCTGGTCCAGATCCAGACCCTCCAACATGTCGTTCAGCACTAGATCCTATGGCCAGAAGACCATGAGTGTCTACGGTGGAGCAGGTGGTCGTGGGACCCGCATCTCCTCTTCCCAGATGAGCTATGCACCACCCTCCGGCGGCTTCAACCTTTCTGACGGCCTGGACCTCCATGTCGGGGCCAACGAGAAGGCCACCATGCAGAACCTGAACGACCGTCTGGCCTCCTACCTGGAGAAGGTCCGCACCCTGGAGAAGGAAAACGACCGCCTGGATAAGCAGATCAGAGATTGGTACCAGAGCAAAACTGTCATCTGCCACGACTACACCAGCTACTTCGCCATCATCGATGACCTGAAGGACAAGGTAAGAGGAAGCAGGGAGATATGGGTGTGTTTCAGTATTTTCTGTTATCTTCCTCTTCTCATCTTCCTGTTGTTATCATACCTTTTGTTTGTGTAGGAGGGAGGGGGTGGGACAGGTTTTTGTTGGTATGTATGGCATGTGGCTGACAGTGTGATTTGGGGGTTAGGGTATGACAGCTGATATTTGATTTAGACAGCCAGTAAATCCATCATTGCCATAGTTTGGAGGTATGCCATCTCATCAAGAAGCACATGACACAAATGGAAAGCAATAAGGTAGCAATATTTGTTACTGTCATTCCTACTGTGCATCACATCTTGCCGACAGCGTTCAATGTCACAGTGATAATTACAGAAGCCACAGTCTGACCGATATATCAGCAAGTTGATATTAAGTATCATTGGTATCAGTGTATCTCTTTATAAGTTAATAACCACTTTAATAACCACATTTTAAGGAACCCTTTCTGGAAAAGTGTAAAAACTATCAAATGGCATATCAGTGTATTAGAGACTTTTTAAACCCCAAATACCAATATTGGCCTCAAACATCCCATACCGGTAGTGCTGTTGTGTCCGGTAAACTGTCTGAAACATGAGATCCACTGTCTCTTTTTTGACTTGTTTCCCTGTGTTTTTTTCCTTCTCAGATTCGTATTGCCTCTAGACTCAATGCCAAGACAGTCCTGGACATCGACAATGCAAAACTGGCTGCCGATGACTTCAAAATGAAGTGAGTGTGCCCTCTCCACCCTGCCACATAAGTGAAACCTAATATATGCGTCAAAGTGTGAACTAATGTCTAACTGACATTAGTTAGTTGACATGACTTCTAATCTTAACGATCCACTTAAACCTGTCTGACCTGTCTGGCCGGCCTCCTGTGTCCCCCCTCTCAGGTATGAGAACGAGCTGGCCATGAGGATGGCTGTGGAGGCAGACATTGCAGGACTGAAGAGGGTGCTGGATGAGATGAATCTGGCCAGGATGGATCTGGAGAGTCAGTATGAGAACCTGAAGGACGAGCTCATCGTGCTCAAGAGGAACCACGAAGAGGTGAGGGTGTAGAGAGTGGTGGAGCACAAAATTTAACCAGTTCAAGGCTGGTTGACAGCAAAAACTGAGCTTGCATCTGTCAACATGCAATACATTTCTACACACAGGCCAACACCCACACTGTGTATTCACAGTGTCTGAAAGTAAATGTTACTACACCAGTGATTAATGAAACACTGTTCAACATCATCCATCTTTTCACCAGCAGGGAGCTTAACACAGCAGCTATTCACTGCATGAAAAAGTTGTCACCATTTGTCATGGTCTATTATGGTGGTCTAAGCCCTTCGATATGTGCACACATGACCTCTGCCTCACCTCTGATAGCACTGAGGAAATGGCATGTTAGGTTAATGTTTTTATAAACAGCTCTGTCGCCTTTTCCTTTTTCCCAACGCTGCCCCCTTCTCCTCAGCACACTTCCTTGTATTATTCTCTGCCTCCATTAGCTCATTGTCACTGTTTATCTTAGATGTACTGCATGCACACACACAGTTCATAGCACAGATCAAACAACCAAAAGCATGCATGCAAACAATATAGCAAGATAATCTTGTTATAATTAACAAAAAATAAGAGATTACTTAGAGTAATTGCACTGGCTGATTGAGATGTTTCCCTTTGACCCCCACAGGAGATGGCTCTGCTGAGGAGTCAGATGGGCGGCCAGGTCAACGTGGCTGTGGACGCTTCTCCCTCTATGGATCTGAACAAGACTATGACAGACATCAGGGAACACTACGAGGGTGCCATCGCCAAGAACCGCAAAGATCTCGAGTTGTGGTACCAGAACAAGGTGAGAAAGTACCAGTGGTAGCAAGTAACTAAGTACATTTATTCAAGTACTGTACTTAGGTACAATTTTGAGGTACTTGTACTTTACTTGAGTATTTCTATTTTATGCTACTTCATATTACACTCCTCTACATTTCAAAGGGAAATATTGTAATTTCTACTCCACTACATTTATGACAGCTTTAGTTACTTTTCAGATGAAGATTTAACATGTCAGATGTCTATGAGTTGTTAACAGCTCCACCAAATAATGATTTTTCCCTCTAAACTTCTTACTAATTTCAATAAATGTTCAAATGATCCAATATTTCACCAAAAATCAAAGATTGATAAAAAGTCCAAAAACTGAAAACAGATTTGTGTATCAGAACTTTTCTTGTTTTATTCTTTTCTCTCCCATTACTCATCTCATGAACCCTCAGATTTATCTAGTGACCCTTTGGGGCCTGATCCCTAGCTTGGGCACCACTGGACTAAACTAGCTAACTGTATATAAAGTAGTTGAAACTAGCTCCACCTCCAGCAGCTACAACAGTAACATGCTGCTCTAACATTCATGCTTCAGTATTAATAATCTAATGATGTCATATGTAATAATGCTGGACTTTTACTTTAATAACCTGTAATGTACTTGTAATTTTACTTGTTTCGACATTGCTGTATTGGTAAAGTAATGGATCTGAGTACTTTTTCCACCACTGGAAAATATAACTGTTGAACTGATGAATTTTAAAGAGCTAAGTGGAACTTTCTTATCTTGAGAGTATGTCAGTCATCTGCTGTAATTCTTGAGTAAAACATGTGACATTGTGTCTCTGATTTGTCTAGATCGCAGCGGTGGAGCAGGACGTGATCACAAACACAGAGACTCTGGTGACAACCCGCACAGAGATTAAAGACCTGAAGAGCACCCTCCAGAGGCTTGAGATTGAACTGCAGTCCCATCTGAGCATGGTATGTCAACATATATTGACACATAATGCCAGTTACACACTCAGACCAACAGGCCTTGCAGTCAATGCATAAAGAATCTTAATCACTGAATGCCCACTCACATGATAACTTCACCCTCTGACACCACCAGAAAGCATCTCTGGAGGGCACCCTGGCAGAGACTCAGGCCCGCTACGCTGCACAGCTGGCAAGCCTTCAAAACATGGTCACAAGCCTGGAGGCCCAGCTGTCCCAGCTCCACGCCAACATCGCCAGCAACAAGCAAGAGTACGACATGCTGCTGGACCTCAAGACCCGCCTGGAGCTGGAGATCGCAGAGTACAGACGGTTGTTGGATGGGGAGGATGACAGGTGAGAGAGATGAGGGAGGGATCAGATGTTATAGAAAAGAAATACCCACTCAAGTTTAAAACATTTAATCACAATGTGCATATATTCTAATGTTTTCTTCTTCTTCTTCTCTTCTCCATCACCAGTTCAAAACAAGGTAAGCATTCTTTAATTTTCTTTGAAGTGCTGCTGAAGTTTTAACAAGGTTTAAGAAATGTGATGAGATTTGCTCCTGATTGTTGTTTCTTTTCTTTTTCTTCAGTGGTCACCAAGGTCATCACAGTGGTGGAGACAGTTGTGGATGGAAGGGTGGTCGAAAGTAGCAAGACTGTTGATGTGGATGTGGATCAGGTTGAGTGATGCGTTGGAAGCATTATCAAACATCAATAAAGATCATGCAGTTGAATCAGAGTTTTATGTGTGAGAACTTCATTGCTTTCCCTACATTTTCATCATTGTTTTCCCTCACTGATGAATAATGAATCTTTTTGTAAAGAACAAATATCAGAGCAGATATGGCTGCTGATGGCTTGAACGTAACCACCCAATCATTTTATGTGCCCATGTATTCTTAAAAGTTGCATTGATCAGTGTTTTTATACCAATAATGGATCGAGTACTGTACATATAATGAAAAAGGGGTCAATTGTTGTGACAAACTCACAGAGAATTATCTCCAAACTCTGCACTTCTTTTTTTTTTTTTTTTTTTTTTAGCTTTATAGTCTTTTTTAACTCATTGTTTTGGTTTTATGACAAATTTATTATACAGTTGTGTCTCACTGCTCTCAACAATGTTGTTTCCAGCATCAGCAGGCAGCTGTTTTTATCAAACAACCTCTGATAAACGGACTGTAAACCTAGCACAGTTCTTAGAGACCAAACCTCAGCTAAAGCCAATGAATATTAAAATATATGAAACTAACATTCATCAAGTGGCTGGAAATATGACTCCAATGGGATATGTTGCTTTGTTTGTGTCTATGATGCTGCAACGACAACAACAAAAATCCCTATAGACCATCATTTTTTTTAAAAAAACCTTTGACAGGATACCTCAAATTGCAAACAAGGTCCATTATTACTTTTTGCAATATAAATTTTAAACTATGAAGTTTAATATTGTAAATCTTTGTCAAAGCTTGGAAAGGTTATATAAAGACTATGGGACGGACAGGTGGGCTCATGGAAGAATAAAATGAATGCACATGTGTAGTGGGCTGTGCATGATGCAAGCAAATCAGGAAGTATGCTCTGGGTAGCCAGCTGTCACTCACTGGAATGAATGGGTGCCATCTGGTATCACTTTCTTATAATATATCTATGCTTTGCCCCCTAGTAGCCAAACATCATTTAATGCTGCTTTACTCAGTGTAAAGAGAGACTGGGACCTATCTCAGCCTGCATTAGGTGAAAGTAAAGCAAACTCCCTTGATAAGTTGCCCATCAAATAGTCAAATTCATAAGCACATTGTTGTCTAAATAAGAATTAAATTTGAAACAGAAAATCTTAATTCATTTGGGGACAAAGGTCCTGGTGATCATCCGTGCTGTTTTTAACACACACTCAGCTTCAGTCTTATAGTTCAGACCTGGGAGCTGTACAACTGTAGTGTTGTATTACTGAACACTGGGTCGTCTCTGGGGTTTAAGTTCTGATCTCACTGGTATCTCAGAGAAATTGCTGAGGAGAGGGGAGAGCATTTTAACTCTTTTCCTAGAACTTCCAACTAGCCTCAGGATGCATTACTTTCTCTGTCCTTCATTTATCAGGACATAATGTGGCTAACGCTGCTGAAGTACTGCAGCCTCAAGCTATTATGATTTGATTGTGTGCAGGTTTTATACACATATGTTTCAAAATAATGAATTTCAGAACTACCAAACACCTAAATTGACTCTCATCAGGAGGATGAAATGTTCAATTTCAGACATTGCAACTGTAATTATCATGACATTATTTGGAATGATGCAGACACAAATAAGTCAAACATATAGCACAAAATAGTAGTCAGCAAACAGAGAGCCTTTTATTGCATTCACATGTGTGATGGAAGTACTGGATTCAAATGTTGTGCTTTGGCCATCAGGTGTTGCTCCCTTGTGTTGTGTTTGCTGTGTGAGACAGATTATGAGGTTGTGGTGGTGGAGGACACCACCTTGCCGTCCTTCAGTTCCTCTGTGACCACTATCACCTTGGTGCTGGACTTTCCGCCGATGGTCATTGAGCTGGCAATGCTGTTGAGAGTAAGAGAATCATTGTTATAATGTTTCAATTTACAGAATAGTTATTAGTTTATGATGAAGGGATACAAATGTTCTATTACTTGCACACATACAGTATAGTTTTATTTTTAAAGACCATACATTCACATGCGATCACATCATGCATTTCTCTTCCAAAGTGCTATCCTTCTCTCTTCTCTTACCTGCCCTCTCCGTCCAGCAGCCTCCTGTATTCTGCAATTTCCATCTCCAGACGAGTTTTGATGTCGAGCAGCATTTTGTACTCTTGGCTCTGGTTTTCCATGTCAGCACGCAACTGCATCAATTGTTCTTCCAGGCCCGTCACCTGCATCTGGAGGCTTTGGAGCTGCATGGA
The DNA here is from genome assembly GCF_914725855.1 of Thunnus albacares. NCBI lineage: Eukaryota > Metazoa > Chordata > Actinopteri > Scombriformes > Scombridae > Thunnus > Thunnus albacares. Next base: position 8,286,895 of record NC_058108.1, on the reverse strand, counting down.
GTATCGTGCCTCTGTGTCAGCTAAAGTGCCTTCCAGGGCCGCTTTCTGCAGGAGGGAGGAAAAGCAAAGAGGGATGGTGAGGAGAGAAACAATGAATACACTGAAAAATACTGTAGGTGTATCAAACTTTGTATGTAATTTTGCAGAGGGAGGAATAAGTAAAGAGTGTACAGAATGCAAAAGTGATGAATAAGAACATAAGGGTTTACCATGCTAAGCTGGGACTGTAGCTCGATCTCCAGACCCTGCAGTGTGCGACGGATCTCTGAGATCTGGGATTTGGAGGTCTGCAGAGTTTCTGTGCTCACAGCCACCTCCTTGTTCAGCGCCTCTGTCTGCAGTAGACATAGGAGAAGTCAGTTTCATGTTTAACCACACGCCTTTGAACAAGAGTCTAAGCAGACAATGAAAATTACAAGTGAAAGAAATATACAGTGTTGGCTGTGTCACTAAATAAATACTAGGGTAAGGGTTGAATCTTACCTTTGTCTGGAACCAGCTTTCCAGCTCTTTCTGGTTCTTGGCAGCCACATTCTCATACTGCTCACGGATCTCAGCCATGATGACGCTCAGGTCTGCCTGTGGCTTTGCATCCACCTCCACGTTAATCTGTCCGGTCATCTGTGACCTCATGGCTGCCATTTCCTGTTGAATAAACAGGTTGGTAAGAGGTTTGGTCAGTTTGAGTGACAAGTTAAAGAAAATATCAACTCCTGACAGATTTTACTTTACAGTAGCAAATTAATCACAATGCAAATGTTCAGAGTTTTGCTTTACCCACCTCCTCATGGTTCTTTCTGAGGAAGATCAGCTCCTCCCTGAGGCCTTCTATCTGCATCTCCAGGTCTGATCTGGACAGTGTCAGCTCATCCAACAGTTTCTTTAGACCAGCGATATCTGCCTCAACTGACTGACGCATAGCTAGCTCATTCTCATACCTGTCACACAGCAAGAGATCAAACATCAATGTTTGCACCTTCAAAATATGCATCTCTTGTTGCTTTAGAGTCAATTCTCAATTTTTTTACATTTCACCAAGACACTTTCAGTCATCATGATTCTTACTTGGTTCTGAAGTCGTCTGCTGCCAGTTTTGCATTGTCAATTGCCAGATAGATTCCTCCATTGACACGGGTGGCATCCTGGATCTGGGTGATGAAGAAATGTTTCATGTTACATAATGAATTGAATTCTTTCATAAAACTGTCTCCAATTGCAAATAGACTCTGTAGACATTAACTATGCTGTCAGCAACACTTCATAAAGCATTACATGTAACACAAGGACAGTAAAGCCCACGATCACTATCAACAAAATTTTGCATTGCCACTTGGATTAACTGTAAATTTCCAGAGGATCACTTTGCATTGCATGATAAACTACAGTGTGAAATGCCTCAGCTTCTCATGACATACCTTTCCCTGCAGGTCAGCAATGGTGGCCTCAAAAGCTGAGTAGTCACGGGCACCGGGGGAGGTCTTACTCTCCAAGAACTGGCGGATCTTGAGTTCCAGCTCGGCATTGGCCTTCTCAAGGTTGCGCACCTTATCCAGGTAGGTGGCCAGACGGTCGTTCAGGTTCTGCATGGTGGCCTTCTCGTTGGCCCCCACATGGATGTCAACGCCATCACCTACCCCAAAGCCTGAGCTCCCTCCCCCTCCCATGCCAAAACCATAACCACCTGCACCACCTCCTGAGCTGAAAAGGCTGGAGGAGGAGATTCTTGCTCCAGAGCCCCCTGCACCACCATACACACTTGAAGCATATCCCCTACGCACTGAACCGCCTCCACCCAATCCTCCACTTGCATAGGAGCGCCCAGAAAAAGAGCTTTTTATGGTGCTGCTTCTCATCGACATGGTTGCTGTTGTGATGGTTGCTCAGGGAGTCTGCCTGTCTCGGAGAGGAGATGATGGACTGAGATGTACAGCGTTGCCTCCCTCACCCTTTATATCCTGCACAGGGCTGCTGCCTCTGCTGTGAGTGGAGACGTGCAGAACGGAAGGGAGGAGCATGTCCTAAAATGGGTGCTCTGCCCCACCCATCACACACTGCCCTTCAGGTTCATTTTATGCAATGATTACAGGGAGAAAGTGAAGTTACACTTAATCCTACTTTGTGAGGAAATTTAATGACATCATTCAAACGTTAAAACTAGCTTCAAAACTCATTTGCTTATGCATATACATATATATATATATATATATATATATATATATATATATATATATATATACACATATGCTTCATTATTCATTATTCATATCCATGCTCTATATTGATGTGCATCAAAGCAGGGCATCCATCCGAACTTTTATCTTTTATTTCTACAGTAACTATGAATATGAATAGTAAAACAGCCACACCTGTCACTGTTAGCCTTAGGTTAGTTATTCAGGTAAATCCTTCAGGTTTAAGTCTTTGTCAGTGTTCTGACAGGTAATCTGTCTTTATTGAATTTGTGCCATAACAAACCTGTTATGTAACCAAGGAAACGAGTACTGTAAACACAGTAAAATGGATGATGAGTCTTTCAATTGACTCTCAGCCAGCGCACTTCTTCCCACACACCTCTCTGCCTTATTTTTTTTTTTGCCGTTGATGTTATCTTGCAGTTAAATCAACTTCCAAGTGCTGATTCTTTTGTGTTTCAAAGTTTCATTTTATTTTTAACATCTTAAACTTTGCTAAATGAGTTCTGATACTTTGTCTTCTGTTTTTTGCTCAACAATAGCCTGCAGGGTTGCCAGTTCAAATCCATTTTTTTATAGACTTTTATGACATTAGTTGAGAACTGGCTTTTTCAAGACTGGGCACAGCACTGCTGGAAATCTCCCCATGATGAGTCTGCTTGTTCTTTATTTTTCTTGGCATTGTGCATTGGCATGTGTATCATGCCCAAACAAGAACAAGCGCCTGCTTGTTTGCTTCTTTCCATTTCACCACAGTATTTCTTTTTAGTCTTATACAAAGCCCCAGAGGATTTTGAACAACAAGTCTCACATCAAGCATGTGGAAAGGTTGATTTAATTTAAAAACGTAGGCATTTAAACTTTTCTTTGCAGTTCTGGATTCATGGATGCAACAATAATGCATTTATATTTTGGGGCATTTAGCTTGGGGTTAAAGCTAACAAAGAGTTGTTTTATCTCTAACTACCAGATGACTGTTGCAAACTGTCCACACACACAGCTTGGGGTAATACAAGCCAGATGTTTCTTTTTTTCAATCCCGTTTTTCGTTTTGAGGTTACAACTCATCCCATGCGCGTGCTAAAAGCCTATAAATTATGTCAGACATTTTTGTCCCTCTGGAGACAGCATTTTCACACCAACACACCAAACTCTAGTGTGCACATACTGTAATGTGTAGCTCCGTACAGCTGAGTTGCACTTCATCAAGAGTATTACTGCTCCATTTAGAGATGCCCACACTCTTTCTTTTTAGATTGGTTCACAAGTGTTGCCTGACTGGAAAAGTATCTTTTGTACAATTTCAAACATTTAGCTTGCAGTTTCACAACACAACAGTCTGTGCACATTGTTATCTGGTGGGTGTGGCACTAGTGAAAAGGTTTAAATAGAGCATATTATTACGGTACATTCTGGTTTAGTTAGTTTATATAAAGTTTACAGGATGTTGGTGTTGTTGTGAAACTTTCTTACATTTCATTTAAATGAAATACTAAACATATTGACACATTGCACAACTGGCAAATTACCACTTCACTTTGTTAATAAAAATAAAATAGACACTATGAAAATATAAAGAACATTTATCACATCCATAAAGAGAAGACATTTTAATAGTAATTGGTGGTAATCAAAGATTATGTAAAGCATGACTGAGACATTTGTCCTCAGGCACTAGGCAACGATTGCATCTGCCCAAATACAGTAGCACACAGCAACAGAGTGGCAGAGTTCTCACTGTGCTCTGCAAGTCAAACAGGATTAAAGTTGGAGAATGTGACGTAGATAAAGTTACGTTTTTTTACAGTAAAACATTTGCTTACTTGACTTCCTTTTCTGAAATTAAATTCATACAGTTTAAAATTCCCTTTCACCAGGTTGAGCATGAGGGCTCATTTTTGACTTTGGAAACAGTTTGACATGGTTAGAGTTAGATTATCAGGATAGATAATTGGATCAACATTATTATGATAGGGTTAATTTATTCTTTCTAAGAAAGTTCATTAACTAAACCTGGTTTATATTTTATTTTTACAGGTCCAGTAATCACATCAAAACTGTGTATCACAGTAAAACTACATAAAAATCGCCATAGGCTATGTAATCGTTTAGTGGGTAACATTTAGCATGGTAGCTTGTTGGCATTCTAACATGCTAACATTGGTATGATAACATGCTAGGTTCAGCATGTGACATTTATAATGTTAGCATGTGCATTAATGTCGACACATAAGCATAGCATTGCAGCTTTAACTGAATTGTTACAGAAGTGAGTTGTTGGCAGGCCAGATTCTGTAGTAGTGTGCTGTGTACTGTAGTACTCAATCAGCAGAATCTTAACTTCATGCTTTACTGAGTTTACATGTCTCTAGCTTTTTACTTTATATTTTTTTTACAATTGCTAACACACATTTCTGCACAAAATGAAACTAAAGTATTACCAGTAATGCAGTTTTCACCCATGCATATTCACTATATACTACTATATACTACATACATGTATAGGAGAGCTACAGATATAGAAGGACAACAGTGCTGGTCAACCCTGTCTTGGGTTGAGGTCCTCAGTGTTGTATGACCCAATTAGGAGTTTAGTGTATTTTTATTTTTCTCTTTTTAGATGTAGCAGAATGTATCAAATTGCAGCCCATTTACAGTAATTTTGCATTATGTTAGGTCTTTGAATGCAAATTGAACAGTTTTGACAATAGTATGTAAATATGTGCAAAATGGAAATAAACAGAGTTTTTTTGGTGGTTGAGTTTGAGTGAGAGAGTCGTTTGTGATTTTGAAAGGTGTGGTCACTGTAGCATTTTGTGTCAAGGCAAAAATGAAAAATGATCCACAGTTTAGTCCACATTGACTTCTGTGGTGCTGACTGTGAAGAGTTTGGAAAAAGTGAACTCAGTATTGAGTAATACAGGTTAGCAGTTGTAAAAAAAAATGTAAATTTCACTTTTGTGAATTTTAAGAGGGTTTGTACTTTACCTAATTAATTAATTATTGTTGCATCACTTAGGAAAAAAATACAGGCACTTTATCTCCTTCTGCAATTAAACGACAGTTAATTCTTTTGAAAAAACTCACAAGCCACAAAACCCACAAAAATCACATAAAAGTCCTTTTGAGGCAGCAGTAGTCGGGAGCTGCAGAAGAATGCTTGTGACTGGAAGGCTACATACTGAGCAGGGCACTTAAATCCCTGCTGCTCTAAGGAGCTGCAGAAGCCAACAGATGAGACTGGCTGCCTCACTGTGAAGCAAGTACAGCGTTGTTGCTGAAAAAGAGCATTTTCACACCTGCAGATAGATAAAAAATAATCATATAGCAAATAGTTTCATTCACTGGCTCTGCATTCATATTCAGATGTTCTTGTTTTAGGATTTTTTGATTTAAAACACAGAAGTGTTAAGAGACTTTATACGTTTCTTCCCAGGTTGTATCTCTTTGTCAATACATACACTTTATATGTACGTTTAATTCATTTGAATTTAAATTTAGTTAAAGAGTAAAACAACATTTTGCAATCAACAGACACTGTGTGCACTCTTCTGCTTTGGCAAACAGAGGACAGAGTTGGATTTTATGTGAATGATTAATGGTGATGGTATGTCTGGCGGTAGGGCAAGGTGTGACTGTGGTTTCTGTGTGTGAAGTAAGAATGAATGAGGTATGTAAAGTTTTAATTGAGACACTCCTGCAAACCAGATGCTCCATTCACTAAGAAAGATTTTTTTTTTAAAGCTTTTCAGAGAATTTACATTGAAACTTCACTGCAGACTTTAATAGATGTATGTGCTGTATGTGTAGCGGATGATTATCTGCTAGAAACTCATCTAGACATGAGTTGTACTCGCAATTCAACTTGCAGGTCTTTTGTCAAGAACCATATCAATAACTCTTTATGACACTTTTACTGTGTCATAGATGCCATCCACTTTTCATCTGAATGGGAATGAGTTCTCAGAATGCAAAAAGCCCATTGAAGTCTGGGTACGAAGTTCCTTGTATAACCGCGGCTGGTGGTGAAAACAGGATCAGTATGTTCAAAATGCGGTTACTGTTGTTACATGAGAAATAGCCCGGAGTGCTTTTACCTGGGTGTGTTCGTCTCATAAAGGAGAGAAGACCAACGTTAAACAATATCTCACTTTTTATCTCTTGTAGGAGAATGAATGAGGGCTGCAGTGACTCACTGAAGGTTGTTTTTATTTTTTTTTTTAACAATGCTCCTCTGCCTTTGTGATACTTAGAGACTAATTTCAGGCCAAGACAGATTTCTGTTGTATCTTGCTCACAGCCTGCAGATACTGACAACACCCTTTACTACCAGGGATGATTCATGCAACACTCCGATGCTCAGATGCACTGGGAGGTCTGGCAATTTACAACAGAGAATGAAATAAAACCAAGGAGAGCTAGATTCACTTTTTGTCCTTAATAATATATAAAAGTAACTTATATATTCATGTGAGAGCTTCACTGTCTCTTCAGTCCATTTGGAAATCATTACAGTGCTTAACTGGATTGAATGAAGAGCCCGCATTCACACAATGAATGGCCTTAATTGTGTGTGTTTTGTTGATAACAGAGATTAATGCAGCCAGCTGAAAGAAAACTTAGATTTTCTTATGTGATACACACAAGCATGAAAGAACATGACCGTGTGTGACCACTTTTTACTTTGCAAGGCATTAAGTTGAATTTGATGTTAGGAATTCATTTTAAAACAGGACTTTACTGTGTGTGATCAGGTGAGAACATGAACAGTGAAGGGGGGAAAGTGTGCATCTGCAAATCAACAGATTTAGTTTCTCTGTTTTAATCATGAAAGTGACAAACAGTCTTTTGAGTCTGCCTGTAAAGTGAGTTAGGTGTGAGTTTCGCAGGTCCACTAATGATGGTGGTTTTTGTCTTGTCTAGTCATGCAGAACGGTTCAGATTGCAATGGTTAGACAGTGAAGCAAATGAATATGGTCCTCTTTGCCTAAACTTGATAGTTCTATGCTGCTCAAAGCTGCTGAAACAGCATGAATCACATCTCAGGATCATTAATTTAGTTTAATAACCCTGCAACGACGTGCTAACAGAGGGGAGCAGAAAAGCAGTGAAAGGAACAAAGGTATTACATGTTGAGTCATTTTGACCAACAGGGTAATTCATCAGGAAGGTGAATCATTGATGTTTTGATGTTTGGAAATCTCAAGTCTCCACTTGATTCAACTCCACCCAAATGAAGACTGAAGCATAACCTGTAAATCTCACCGGACCAATTCTTCACCTTGGAAATATTTAGAGAGCTACTGTGTAACATTCAGGACATGTATCCTCTCTGGAGAAGCTATTGTGCTATTTCTAGAACATTGTTTATTGTTCTGCAAGTAAGTTCAGTTAATCATGTCTTAAAATATCTTTTGTGCAGCAACAATTTGTTTCTACTTTGGTAAAAATAAGGTCATGAGATCCACCATAGTTATGTCAAGACTGCACCTCTGGATGGAAAGACAAAGGTGACACCTAGTGGTCTTGAGTAGAATTGCATTCTAAATACTACATGGTGCTTAAGAGTTAACATTTAATTAGGTTTTATTGTATATTGTTGTGATTGCCACCAGAGTATCCACACAGGAAAAATACAGAAGACACCCAACCTTAAGCTCTTGCAGCAAAATATTATTGAACTTCTATCATTTTCTTTCTGAGACCTAAAACTGGCTTGATACTGTAGCAGGGAGCCAATCTAAAAGATTGAGAAGTTGCATTGTTCATGTAGGTTTCTCTACATAGCAATGTGTTTTTTTTAACAGTATCTGATATTGGTGTATGAACAAGTGTCTCAACACTTTTACGATTGTTATTTGTGTGTCCAAAACATGATTTTGTTTTAAACAGTAAGTTATACCATCTGTGGTTAAATTATGCTATTTGAAAAGCACAAAACCCTTTTTGATTTGTGATTAAACATACATTTTCATCTTTATTTCCTGGATTTTGATCATAATTTGACCCCATATTGAGCATTCACCACAAAAATCTCATTACTTACTCCCACCTCGCTATAAAAATGCAATAAAAAAGGACAGAGAGAATACGCAAAGGCAACCTCCCCTCCCCCTTAATAAGCAAATGTGCTTTTTTAATATAGTTTGGATTTTGGATATTATAATATAACCTGTAGACAGAAAAGCTGAACATAACAGATGACTGTAGTAAATAATTCATTAAGCAGGTATTATGGGAATCAATTATTAACTAATTAGTGGCCAAATCATCATAAAAGCGTAGCATCAGCAGAGTTGTTACTGAAGGTCCTCCACTTGAGTGTCAACAACGGAAGACACCACCTTTCCATCAATGATTTCCTCCACGATGGTCTTCACTCGCCTCTCGACGTGGGGTTTACGCTCTGCAGTGGTAGAGAAGAAACATAATGCATCAGCGACGGTTGCTGCAGCCTAATGACAGCAAACGTTTGCAGGAAAGTAAAGTCAGCTCAGTGGACAGTTTCTTACCTTCCACTCGTTCCACCACCTTGCTGATGACCACCGCCCTGTGGAGAGAGTGGACACGTTTTAAAACATAATGTTCTGCTTAAGCTGTTGGCCGACAAATAAAAAATTAAAGAATGCTTAATCTCTCACTTTTGTTGAGAATTTCCATCCAGCAGTCTCCTGTACTCAGCGATCTCCATTTCCAGGCGCATCTTGATGTCCAGCAGCATGTTGTATTCGCTTCTCTGATGCTCGAGGGAGACTCTCATCTGCTGCAGCTCCACCTCCAGCGTGTTGATGGTCTGCTGCAGCTGGCTGAGCTGAACACTGTATCGACTATTTGTGTCTGCTAAATTCTGTTGCAGGCACTGAATCTGCAGGACAAACGGGAATGATGTAAGAGAAGCTGCAAGAGAGGAAAAACTGCCCTGTCTGCCTGACGAGAAATCATAAAGTTACAGCTTCATGATGCACAAAACAAATATGATCCCTACACAGACAAAGTGTAAAATGTACTCTGTCTTTTTGTCTTTTACCTACCTGTGAGTGGGAGCTTTGGCAATTAATCTCCAAACCCTGGTAGGTTCTCTTCAGCTCTGAGAGCTGCGAAGAAAATGTCTTCACCTCTGTTGTGCAAGTGACGATTTGTGTCTGGAGAGCGTCCATCTTTACACACACACACACATAAATATATACAATAAATATCATGAATTTTCCATCTATGAATCTTCTTATCCTAATTTTTGTTCTTTGTCATTTTGTGCATGTTACTCTCCCATCTCACCTTATTTTGAAACCATTTCTCAGCGTCCTGCTTGTTCTTGATCACCAGCTCTTCATACTGTTTCCTCATTTCCTCCAGGACTGTCGGTAGCTCCACAGAGTCTGCACTGTCCACCTTGACCTCCACAGCGCCACTCTGCTGGACCCTTAGGTGCTTCATCTCCTGCAACATGAAAAGGAGAAAACTTTTATCTCTTCTACAGGTGTGAGCATCATGGCTGCCACCACCAACAGATGGTGCCATTGTACTAGAAACAGACCAAAGCAATGGACCGCCCTGCTTTCAAATCTTTCTGTTTCAAACAGGACAGAGGAGACATTTCACCGGAGCTGAATGGTTCTGACCTCCTCATGGCTATTCTTGATATACGCCAGCTCCCCTTTCAGACTTTCAATCTGCATCTCCAGGTCACTGATGGAAAGAGTCAGGGCGTCCCGGACCCCTCGGAGACGAGTCACATCAGCCTCCACTGACATACGCAGGTTTAACTCCACCTCATACCTACAGAAGGAGGTCAGGGGGAGTTACAGAAGCTGTTTGAAGATGTGTTTGTTTTCTACTGTACATCATCATTATAGACTGTTAAAGTTTCAATAAAATCACATTATATTTAACAATAAATGCAAAAATCTCTTTTTGTACCCTTTCCGTTAATGTAAATCTTATTCAAAACATAAACAATTAACCATTATTTTACAGCAATTACAAAAGTTTCTTTTCTTCTTCTTTCTTTATACTTTAATGAGATTATTGGAGAGTATATCTGGATTTTACCATGAAGTGACAGAAAAATGTAAACCTACTTCATTTTAAAGTCTTCCATTGCCAGTCGAGCATTGTCAATCTGCAGGATGACACTTTGATTCTCTGAATATCTCCTTGCAATCTAAATGGAGGGGGGGGGAATGAAAAATTGAACACTATATTCTTTCTCTGTTTCTAGTTAATTGTACTGTAAAATAGTTTTCTTAGTTTTCTCATCATTCTAATGTGTCGTGATGTGTTAAATATGAGCAGTACCTGAGCTCGGAGATCACTGATGGTGGCAAAAAAGCCTTTGAAGTCATGGGTAATAACACATCTCTTCTCATAGAACTGTCTGATCTGCAGCTCCAGGTTCTTGTTGGCACTTTCCAGGGAACGTACCTGCATACACAAGTAGAGGGTCACATTACGCAACGACAGATATAAAGCACTTTAGTTCCTCCTCCTGGGTGATTGTTTACTCGGTGAAAGGAATTTTTCTAATCCAAAAAAGGATATTTTAACAATCCTTATTGCATTAATATATTAGTATCTTAATGTTGCAATTGGTCATGGTGGAGCTCTGTTTTAGTACAGGTATGTTATACATTGTTAGGTAATGCATGAATAAAATGACGTAAATGTGAAACACTCAAACACCTCAGTACTGTAATTAAGCAGTCAGTACTTTATATGCATTAAGGTATTTTCCACCACTGTTCTCCATCCAGCTTCATATAGATATAATGTATCTTCCAACCCAAATTTCCAGAGGCCTGTAATCTTTATTATCATTTTTCATAAGATCAAAAAATAAGCTGTCAAAACAAAAACATCAGGGACTGGTTCGGCAGTAATAAGAGACAATGCTGCTGCTTCTATCACATTGTACTGTTGACAGCCAAGTCTTATCTCCAGCATGTATTGCATCCTCCGATTTTTTCATGCGGGTACAGAATTCAAGTTGACAATTTGTGGGTGAGTGTGCGTCCTACATGCATATAAGGTGTGATTATGTGTATGTGTTAGAACAGATGCATTGTGCATGCAAGGAGATGGGGAACTTCCCTTGGAAAAAAAAAAGAGAATATATCCCATGAATATATCTTTGCACTTCACTGATTCTGATGCAGTTCTGGATGTAGATTAAAACATTTTTTAAATTATTATTATTATTATTGTTGTACTATGTGCTTTCTTAGTGCTTTCTAGGCTTCAAAGAAAGTACATGAAAGTGGGATTGCTGCAGCTCAGTGTGTATCATCATCATCATCATCATCATCATCATCATCATCATGGCTTACCTTCTCCAGGTAGGAGGCCAGGCGGTCGTTGAGGTTCTGCATGGTCACCTTCTCGTTGGTGACCACTGCAAAGTCGGAGCCGTAGCCGGACCCGGAGGAGAAGACTGAGGTGGACTGGGAGATGCGGGTCCCGTAACCTCCCGCGCCCCCGTACACGCTGGGCGCGCGCCCCTTGTAAATCGCGGTGGAGATGCGGCTCTGTCCGCCTCCGACGAGCTGCATCCCTCCGCTCTGGCTGACGCTGCCGGAGCTGGAGATGCTGCGGTTGCTGTAGCTGGTTTGCCGTTCCACAGAGACAGACATGGCGACAGGTGGAGGTGGAGGTTGACCTGGAGGTGATGCGCAGAGCTGGAGAGTCTGAGACAGAGTCTGTACGAGGAGTGCCTCTGCCTGAGACAACTGGCATTTTATAGGAGTCTGAGGGAAGGAGACAGCGCCAGGTCGGATACCACAACAGCGTGTGGTATGCGGGTAATGGTTTTTTTAAAAAACCTTATAGGTGTGTACACTAACATTTGCGGTGGAAGACAAGCTGAATATCTTGTTGGGCCACTTGATGGCTGCTGTGATAACCTGGCATCCAGCCAAGTGTTTTGTTTTGTTTTTTTCTTCAGTGTCAGTTCTACTTAGACTGTACAAGGTTTCAATGAATAAACGTACTTGGCTAGTGAAGATGATTCTGATCTTCCTCGTACACAAGTTGGATTCATAACAAATAAAACAAACCTTACTCAATTCAATACACATGTATTTTGCTGCTGTCTGGTATTAGCAGCAGTTTATATGGTGGCTAATGTTAGCAGGACATTTATGTGTAACTGACTTTACTATGAGTCTGACTTTACCACTCTTCTTTTCTTGTACTGTACTGTTACTTTAAATTTTGTTATTATGTAACTTGTGGATGTTGTTAGTTACCCTACATAGACCAGCTTTAAAGTAATTTAGCAATATTTTCACAAATAGCATATTGTGGAAACTTATTGTAACTTTTTTGGAGCTCTTAAATGGAAGTCAACAGGTGCATCACAGCATCCTGTCTTTGTGTTAATCTACCATCTACCTTAAAGTCCCCCTCCACTCAAAAATGTGTTTTTCTTCTTGTTGCTACAGTTGGATGTTCGAGCTTCACATTGTAGAATGATGTTTGTGCAGAGTTTATAGTGAAGGAGGAGACATCTTGTGTCCAGCTGTTAAACAATGAACAATATTTGCATATTTATAGATTCTGGATTTTTTTAATGATGGAGACGGAGGAGGTGTAATTTTAAGGATTTTAAAGTGGTAATTATACTTTTTTAAGCAGAGTATTTTTGAATGTCTTAATACATGTGTGAATGGGATCTTTAAGTAAGCAAGTCTAACAGCAGTTATACCGGCATTAATGTATGTTTTTCTCCCATTTGCATACTGGTTTTCAACTATACTAAAGGCTTTTCTGTCCTCAGGTACGAATGAGATTCATCCAGAGCACAGCAGAGCTCAATTATCTGGTGGTTTCCTACTGTAATGTCAATGCACTGTTGCATAACAGCTAGGCAAGCATTTTATAAACACTTTTTCAAAGCTCTGCACCGGCCCACACTCTCTCTGCAGCCAGCACCTGTCCCATCATCATCTTCATCATCATATCTTCTCTGTTACTATAAGTTCTTAACTCTCTCTGCAGCTCAAACTGCAACAAATCTGCCTCAAACATCTACTCAGGGATAAAATAGTGTGTCTGCTAGAAAGTGTGCAATGCAAACTTTAACTTGCATGACACATAAATGACAAATGACATCTGAAGCGAATGTCAACAAAGCAACAAAGATGTTATTTGAAGTATTGCAAACTGGTTCCTCTAATCGCCTTCTGTTTTTTTTTTAACGACTAAAGGGAGCACACAAAAGCCTTAATCATATTTTCATAACAGATCATTTAAGAAGTATGTCTAGTTAAACATTAGTGAACTCAGCAGTACCCCACCCCACCCCAACACACACACGCACATGCACACACGCACAAACATTATCACACCATCTTTGGAAGCTTATCTAAGATGCAGTCAGAATAAAACATCCTGTAGTGAATGACGCAAGATCTTAAAACCATCTCACCTGCATCTGACCAGTCTTCTGTGGAAAACATCCATCAGGGGAAAGTGACAGATAACACTTTGAATGCCACAACTTTACTTTACTAAGTTCTCCAATGTACACACTTGCTGTGAATTAAAAATCGAATTCAGTATTATAATCCCTAGGATGCTTCAAAATAGAAATGTTCATTATTGTATCTGTTCGTTTTTGTGTAAAGGTGAAGATAGAATCTAGCAATGTGTTGTATATTGTTGTTATCAATATTTTGATTTAATATTAGTTTGTTTGTTTACATCAATGTCAATAAGTGGCTTTTATTACATTTTTTTCTGTCCTTCTGGTTTGAACGCTTTTTTCCCCCAATAGAACAAGATGTAAAAGTGGTATTTTGTGCATTTTCAGAGCTGAGATTAATAAAATATCAGTCAAAACATTTTGCTTTTGGGACACAATAAGCACCTAAAAGATGTCAGATAAACAGCTACAGCAGCACTGATGATTAGAATTTTGTTGTGTGTGAAAATAACATACAGTTCAACATTTCAGTGGATTTACTGACACCATTACTATATGTTAAATATCAAAGCCTGCATGAGTTTATCCATTCTGTAAGTAAAGACTTCACTCGTAACCTGCGTTACAAGTCCTGCAGTTTAAGAGTAGAAAGTTCTCTAAAGTTGACACATAGCTGAGAGGACACGTCTGTGAAAACACAATGCAAGTGGGAATAAAATTAGAATAGGAGCGATGGGCGTCTGCTGCACCATCCCTGGTAAAGAGGGTGTGTGTGTAAATCTGACCCGGGCAACAGGTCGGGTTGAAGGAACAAGCTTTCCACAGTGTGTGCTACCTGAGACGATCAGATTTCACTGATAGGTGCGTGCAGTCAGCCTTTAGAGGTGTGACTATCGTCTCACTGCAGGATTAAAAGAAATAATGTCTGAAGTCGTGCAAGTAACATTCCATTAAGTTGTTGGTTTTCTGTATAGTCTTGATCACCAATCAGAACATCTTTGTTTGCAGAACACAACGAGTGTTCTCTGCTTTCCATTGTGTTTGCTGTCATGTTTAATTACTGTATAAATCAAATTGTATCGCTCACTCAGGTCATGATCAGGTGTTTTGCTCTACTAGAAGCCTGCGCAGGCTGTCAGAGGACACTGGACACACAATAACTGGGCCACATGGTGTTGTAGAAAATCTATACAGTATGTAAACAGTCCTAATGTCAACCATGCTGTTACTGAAAGGGTAGCATGGACGTCATCTGGCACATCACCTCCACTCAATCATTAAATTGTAATTTATCACCATCAAGCACTACTTTCTTAACACAGGAGTAAAACAAATGTGTTGTCTAATATCCCACATAGTATTGAAATGAAGGGAAGTGGATACAACACTACAAGGAAATGTGTTAATAACTAATAGGTTGTTAATAACTGTCGCTCATAGTTAACATTTCTGGTGTGAGGAAGCCAGCTGAAAACCTGAAAACACCTTTTTTCAGCCTTTCAAGACCAAGTTTCCAGCCAGTTACATCACATCCCCTGTATTGGTTTAAAGAAGGCTCTTAAGGAGTATTGGATTTCTAATGTAAATACATTGACTTGTTTTACTGTTATTGCAGTGCAAAAAAGGGCCTTTCCAGGTAAGTGAGAAGCATAATAATGGGTTTGTGGATGTAGTGGTCCATCATTTCCTTTACGCACATCCTCCCAATGCATCTGTTTCCCAATCAATCCAAAGCTCACTGTTATCGGTCTGATTTTAGGCCGAATCGCTTGCACACACAACTTGTGGTATAAAAAAGGGTGGATGTGGCACCAGGAGCATCACACTGCTTGGATTTTGCTGTGCACCTGTCTTCACACCTACAGTAAGTTCTTTTAGGAGTTTTGAGCAGAATTGTTTTGTCACATTCAGCGAATATAAACCTTTTGTTCTTCTTCTGTACAGACATGCCAGGGAACAGGATTGTGGTGTTTGCACTGGTGGCTGCGCTGCTTCTATCTAGTGCAGCTGGAGAGGCTAAAGAGAGTAAAGTATTACAGCAGCTTCTAGCCAGGGGGGAGAAAGCGAGAGACTCGGCTAGCAGACAGGTGCCTCAGACTCGCTCTGCACCGATGGAGAGACGGGCACACCTGTCTGGGGACGAACGAGAGATCATGACGAAACAAATAATGCAAGCAATTTCAGGTATGATGTGGGTTTTGGGTGTGAACCATCATGACTGATTGATGCGTTTTGTTTTGCTCGAGTCATTTAGATAAAAAAAACGGGCTGAGGTCCAAGAGATTCTCAGGTCTGTTTACTGAATGCTTGTGTGTGGTTCATGTAGGAATGGTTTGTTCACAGAGATGATGAACTCTGGGTGCATGTCAGATCGGGATTACCAGGGCTGGGTGGACTTCGGACGCCGGGATGCAGAATGATACACATCAGTTGCCGCAACAGCCAGAGAGCTCACACTTACTGCTTTTTGTTCAGATTTTATGTACAGTCAATGTTTTAAATCCCCTGCAACTTTATAAATAAACAACTTAGCAGAATAATCATATCTGTTGGTTTCATTGCTGCGTTCTTACAAACATACAAAACTGTACTGGATGGAAATGCAAAGTTTTATTCACAGGTGGTACAATTTATACACAGACTGACATATATATATATATATATATATATATATATATACAGCTGTGATGCTAACACAGAACAGAGCAAACAGTAGTGCAGAGAAACAGTGGTTTGGTTGATTATCATAACCTGTGTTTATGATTTCTTCCCTTTTTATTCCACAGTATCCTATGCCTTTTTGCTACATCTGATTGTTCAGAAAGATTTTCACAGAAACATGCTGTTTAAATAATTATGTCCACTCTACTTTAAATAAACACTGCCTTCAGCTTTTCAATGCCCAACGCGATTTCGTTTACATCCCAGCAGTTTTCAAAATTCCTGATGATGTGAAATACAGCAGATTTGTACAAGATTTCTAGTCAACGTGTAAAATACACATATTGCTTCTAAAAATCTCATTCGCTGTCTTTGATGCAGCGCACCTGAATTGTTTCTTTGTGAGGTTTTGTTCAGGATAAAGTCCACAAAGTCAGAAATTTTAACATTTGTTAATGTGAAAGCAGGCGATGTAGGGCAGGCAGGCAGCTAAAGAATGTCGACATTATTAAGTTCAGTGTATCATCTGTCCCAATTTGGGGCCGATGTCATCGCAGTGCTTCTTAATCTAGTTATTCCTCAAGTTTGAATTCATTATATTTGACAATCTTATATATAACATGCTTTTTTTTCAATATAGCAGCTAATAAGCAGGAAGACCAGAGTGTATTTTAGTGCATTTGAATGTTCTTCAGTGTGACAACATTGGTTTGGTTTGTAGTTTCAACTAACAATAATTTAATGCATGTACTCTTCTTTTAACTTTCCTCAAATGACAACTTGTTTTACATACTGTACATAAGTGATGATGTTCAACTAAAAAATGACAAGAGATGAGGTTTTTTAAAACCAGAGGCAGGGATAAACATGTAAAATGACAATCCACAAAACACAGTATAAAAAGGTTGTTTTTTTTTCCTTCATAATCTTTCTTTTTTTGTGTAAAAGGAAGCAGTTTCTGCACGTTGCTATTAAACAAACAGGTGATCAGGTGATTCTCCTGAGATGAAGATGTCTCTCTCTCTCTCACACTCTCACACACACACACACACACACACACACACACACACACACGCACACTCACGCACACGACAACAGAAGAGAATAGTACTGTACAATAAACTACAACTCAAATTATGGCTCTAGCACATTCTGTGGCTTTTGTTTTCAAGACACCAGTGCTCGGGGCCCTGAACTGCACAGTGGGAATCACATGGCTTGATGCAAAAGTCACTACGGTGAATGAGAGGGGAGTACGAGGTGGATCAGCCTGCGTCAAACCTTCGGAGGATGTCTGACCGTGCCATCACGACCCCTCATCCCCCAGGCTGCCACTCTGTACAGCCCGAGACTCTGAAGCTTCCCCACCAAGTTCAAGCTGAAAATGTTCCTTCTGCCCTCTTTGTCCTTCCGTGAGCCTCCGCTGCTCTCGTTCGCTGCGGAGCATGAAGGTTTCGTACTGTGGGTTCGGTGCAGGTTGTGGTGAGGATGAGTGGAGGCTGAGATGCCGTGCTCTCGCAGCAGCTGCAGGAGTCCCAGTGATGAAGTGGCTACGTTTACGGTGTCGGTGGTTGCGGTGATGGGGGTCCAGCCTCCAAGGCCAAAGTGCTGCTGGTGGGATGGGGGCGAAGCGCTCACGTGCTCACAGTTCCGACAAGATGACACGCCGAAAGAGTGAAGGCTGCCAACGGAAAGGAATAATCAATATTAAAAATTAAAAATAATACACAACTGGTGAGTAAAACTGAGCTTGTTGAACAAACATGCATAAGTTCATTCACAACTAAAAAACACAAGACGGTGTGAGCAGTTTCAGTTCATTCATTGTTAGTTTCTTTCTAGCATTGCTGTAAGATGGATAAACATGATGTTAGTGTGGCGGCACTGATGAAACAGGATCTGGTGGTTTGCTGTGATGAAAAATCTAGAAAGGGCAAAAAACACTGAAATATGAGAGAATGTAACAGCCCAACAGCATTCAGTAAAGCATTAGTAGGTGGTGAAGGATGTACATTTAACAGAATCACAGTACATGATTTGCCAATTAAGTAGCTCTAACGAACTCCGATTAGGTCATGGCTAATTTGTAACATTGCTTCTTCAGTTGATGTTTTTTTTTAGTTAAACAAACATGGTACTGTGCCCCTGTCGTTAATATTTGAGAAGAGATCAATCGAGCGTTAGCAGTTTATCCGCAACCCCTGACTCTTACTTTGCCCCGAGATCTTCTAGAGTTGGTGAAAGAGCCTGGACAGACGTTTTTTGCCACTGTGGAGGTAAAGAGCAGAGATTTGTAAAGAGAGAAGAAAGCAGCAGGAAGGAAGAGCAGAAATCCGAACTCTCAACACTTGTTGAATGATGTGACGCTGCAAAAAAAGTTGCTGGTTAATGAACACTGAATAGTTGGTCAGAGTTTACTGCAACTAAAAAAAAAACAAAAAACAATACAAAATCAAATTCATGCCAAATTTAACTTCTTACAAGTGAACTCACTTGGTCAGGGCTGTGAAAAATACACCAAGACAACAGAACACGCTCAGAAATACACTGACATTGTTAAGATTGCATGTTTACAGTATGTGTATTCTTACCTAGCGGAGAAGGGGGGGATGAGAAGGGAGGGTTGGAGGACTTGGCTGGTGGTAATGGTATGTGTGGGAGAGGTCTGAGGGAGGTTGGGACCGGATGAAGAGACTGTGAGGTCATGGAGGGAGAAAGTCACGTTAAACTACGCATGAGGGAAAATACTCGCATCAAATGAGACACTATAAGGAGCCAATGAAGCTGGAAACTACAGTTGAGGAGGTATTTAAAGAGGATTTTAGAAGGTATTTAATGAAGTTAATAAGATTGACAGAGGTAGCGGAGGCAACATGTGTCCTACCCATGCCATGTGCTCCAGAGAGCAGCGACAGGTCAGGTTCATCCTCCTCCAGGTCGTTGAGGCTGTAGACATGCTGTATGTCCACCTCCAGCTCCCTGAAGTCTTTAGTTAGGACACCAGGACGTGGATGCAGGATTCCTCCCAGGTTTGGTTTAGCCAGCTGCTGCCACTGGTGCAGAGTCACCGAGCCTGACGGAGAGAGAGTCAGAGGGAAATGAGGTTTAAGAATGCACAGTGCAGCTTAATTTTATATATACTGTTAGAAATAACACAAATAATTAAAAAAAATAAATTTACAGAAGCTTGAATAGACTCCAACAAATTGATAAGACACAGTATAAAGCTGAACCTTCTACCTTCCAGAGGTTTGACGATCTGCAGGCGGTCTGGCAGGTAGGACCTGGATCCTCCCGAGGAGCCACAGGAGTGCCGTGAGCTGCCGTTGGAGTAGTTGGTGCCTGTTGATGCTGCCGGGCTGGAGACGAGGCTGTCATTCGGTGTCAGGAAGCCACTGGAGCCCTCACCCTCCTCACAGTTTGCTGCCAAGGCACGGAGTTTACGCTCACGCTCCACGTCAAAAAAAGGCCGCTCAGAGGAGTGGTTCTGCTGGCGGGCTGATAGGTTGCGCAAGGCAGCTTCGAGGTCCTGGCCTCCTGGTGTCCCTGGCTGGCCCAGACGCTTTGGCCCGCTGACACTGCAGAGAGAAGACGTGACAATGTTTTAATAATTGTGATGCTGTTTAGCTCTTACATACTGTTCAGAGTCAAATCTGACCCATTTTTACATTTGAGAGCAGTAAGACACCCTGAATATTGTGTTCTGGGTTAAATTCAATCCATACTTATTCAAAAGGCACCATTCAAAAATGTTATTGCTTTTTTCACATTCAGTGAAATTATTGTGGCTGTTGTTTGTGACAGCGGACCATAATAATATAGTGTGTCTAGAGCCCTATGAAAACTAACTAGATAGTGGGCAACACAGTCTGGTTGGGCAAGTCTATCTGTATGAACACATTTCAACAACAAGGCAATTCAAAGTGCTTTAGATAAAACATTAAAAGGCATTAAGACAAAGTGGCAAAGAAACACATTACAAAAGGACATTCAAATATAATTAGAAATAGTTATTAATCAGTGGCACTGTTTCATCAGTCCGTTGTTTAATTGTTCTCCATCCCATGGTCACTGGGAAAGTCTTTTTTTACACTGATTTTTGTGTTTTATGATTTAACTACATTGTCAGAGTGTCTAATTGTGGTGGATGAATAAAATTTCAGCAATTCAATAAAAAAAACATGTAATGTAACACCACACCAGCATCCCCTTTTTTTAAAAAAAAAATCAAAGACAGTGCTCATAGCAGACTCAGACACAGAGGAGCTGCAGCAGCAGTTTTTTTCCCTCCTTCTCACAGACGCACAGACGGGCCAGCGGACCACGGACGCACAGAGACATGCTACGAGTGGGTGAAGAACAATAGAAGCTGGAGGAGCTGCATATACACAGGTTCTCTGCCAAATTATCGAACAACATTGTCCCACTACTGGAGAAATCCAGCGCTTATTGCAGTGGCAGCTGAAACTCAAATGGGGTGCTGTGCAGAGAGATTGGCCACCAGCTGACCTGAGACCCGACCACGCAAATTACCAGGGCCATGTCGATGGACTGCTCAGACGAGTAGAGGCTAGGTTCACGCCACAAACGGATGTAAAGAAAATCACAGCCTGCAAACAAGAACCGAATGAAACAGTAGCAGATTGTCTGGTGTGTCTGGCCAAAGTTTATGATGTAAACAGCGAGCGGTCCAAGGACTTCTTCTGGAGATACAGTCTGAAGTAAAGAGACATTGTATTGATTGTGACACGGGAAGATTGGCAGCTGTTGAAAGATACGCTGCACATGCTGACATAAGATACGGAGAGAATAAAAAGAAAAAGATCAAGCAGAGTGAAGACACAGCAGCAAAGCTCCAGATGGCGCAGCTGGACATGTTCCAAGGCCAGTCACGAGGGGTGATGACAACGTACAAAGGACAAAGTCACACCCATGGCCGTGGCAGGGGACGAGGCTATGGGTGAGATGGGGCACGGGCAGAGGAAAAGACTAAACTGGCAGAGAATGTTTCATCTGTGGAAAGATTGGATATTTTGCTTGTGACTGCAGACAAGTTTACACAATATGAAGTATGAAGGCATGTGCAAGAAAACAGCAACAACAATGGTTCAGCTAACAGCCGACTCCCAAGAGCTGACAGATATTCCTACAACTCTCTGAGCTAAAAGTAAATATGATGTTGGTCTAATTAAACAAGTGCAACCAATTGAAACTGTACCTAAATCAGAATCCACACCATGTAAAGATCAATGTCCACTAAAGCCAGAAGCAACAGAAGGTATGACGCCAGTGTTTGGCCCTCTCCTGAAAGCAGGAATAATTGTACCATGTGACACATCTCAAGTGAATATTTACAGTGAAAAAGATAATGGTGGAGGGGCAGCAGAGAGAGAAAATGGCACTCTGAAAGACTGACTGACCAAATGTGCTGATACAGGACTGAGCTGGACGAAGGCTCTCCCCCTGGTGTTAACACAGATGAGAGCACGCACACATAATCTCAGTCCTTTTGAAATCCTATTTGGCAGACCAATGAACACAGGTGTTGGAGCAGCTAAAAGACAGATCCCTGTCACAGAGGAATGTACTGATGAAATGTTGAGATATTGTGTTAACTTATCTTGTCAATGCTCTTAGTTCAATCCACACACAGGTGAAATCAGATTCCGGAACCGATTGACGACTTTCCACCAGCAGTACATGATCGTATTGACAAGAAGACATAATAATGCTCCCTAAGAGAGGTAAAGTGGCAGCAGAAGCCGTGGAGCCTCTTACCTCGAAGAGTGAAACAAACACTTTGGTGTTTTGTAGCAGAGACAACAAACACCACAGGCTCCCAGACAGTCTGTCTGAATTCCTGTTGCAGTGGATTGTTTCAGGACTGGGACAGAAGAAACCCATCTTTCTGGGATTCAGCATTTTTGAAATTGAGAGCAACTTAAAAGGTTTGTTGTAAAAGACTTGAGTGTGATACATTCTAAATACACATATTATTCACCCACAGGGGTGCGAGTGATGTACACACTTTTGAATACAGTGGTCTGGGTAAAATAAGTATTGATAACGTGAACAACCCTCAGAAAGCAACTTGTTTTGAGGAGGATCCACTCATAGGTGTTATTACTGTGACGACGTGTGTTATGATCCCACATAGACCAGGATTTTTTATTTGATATTCGATAATTGTGCAGCTGCAAAATTGACATTTTGGAAAGGAATAATTTCGCTCATACATGCAATACAGAAACAACATATAATACACAGTATATGTCATGTTATCAGGCTGGACTAATGTAATTTAGGCACTAGGAACAACACGGTTCACATGGCCAAATAATGTTAAAAATCATAAATCACAATAAAAAGAGATTACTGCATTTAACATTTCTGAGAAATATCTACGTCCAAACAGAAATACACATGCAGCGCAAATATCCTGTTCATCATAAACACAGTGTGCGCGTACACTCCAACACACCTGTTGTCTTCTTTCTGAGGATGGTTGGAGCTGGGCTTGTCCTCCAGAGTAAGGCTGAGATTATCGGAGCCATAGTAGCTGGTTCGAGGGGTGCTGGTACAACTGGAGCGGATGGACCCCGGGCTGGAGCCTGGAAGCCCCGGGGAGTGGCACCGAGACCGCAGCCTCCCAACCTTGTTGACTACCTTCACGGTTTCAAACACACGCCACGGGTGGTTCCTGCCGGGAGAAACAGGGTATGAGTGGCTATCAGAGAACATTAACTCACACAATATAAGGCTCTCATCTCTTAGCCATAGACCATGAGTATGACACTTCTGGAAAATGGTTTATTCACCATATAATCCCTAATGCTGCTCCCTCAAACTGAATGGACATAATGTAGATTGAGTCCATCAGATTAAATTCACATGTGATTTTGAATAAGACAATTTAAGAAATGAGTTTATGTTTTTGATTCATTGTTTCTTGCAGGCATGTTTATCCAACAGTGCAGGAGAAGAAAATCTGTAACTTTGTGGCACTTTAAAGCCTTTGAAAACTTTGATTGTATTTGTTTATTGGGACAGTTTACAGTTTGTCTGTTGAAAAACAACATCAGTAATTATTATTCATTTCTTATTATAATCAAAAAATATTATTTAACACTCAAAAGCTAAAAAGCTGAAGTATTCTGCTTCATCAGGATTGTGTGAGTGTGCTTATATTAAATTTGATTGACAGTCGCCTGGCAACGTAGACAACCTTCCCAGTAACTGTCATCAAATCTTGATTCAAATGTAGCTAAATTTTGATTGGTGCACTGAAGTTTGTGACATCACGTTTTCTTTCTATTGAGCCCCATAACTTTAAATAAGTGAAAACAGCAAAGACAAAAACACAAATAAAGAAATCTCTAATGTGAAACAATCATCAGAGCAAACTTCACCTGCAGATGAGTATCATGTAATATGATTGAAAGCCCCTGTAAGAGTTACTAAATGGACCTTGTGGTGAGATTGTTTGTTCAAAAACTTTGTTTCACAAGTCAAGAATGAACCTTGAAGATCAACTCTAGAATGAACTGTTCCTCGGCATTAAATTACAAACATAAACAAACAGACTCACAGCCTGATCTGACAAACATTTGTTTTCATTTAAAATACACTTTATGCTACAGTGGAGTCACTTCCTCATACTCTACGCTACCATTACCACATCTGTGTCCACATGGAGGGCAGATCCAAGAAAAGAAACATGGTAAGATTTTATTTCACCAAGATAAACTTTTAGGAAAACTACAAAAACAAAACGAAAGCCTAACCTTGATATGTTTTGATGGAACATACAATAAATAGAGGATTGATTTCATTGATGGAGTAGGGTTTGTCAGACTGACACATGAGAGAGGCGATTACTCTTTTCCTGTTGCTGTCGCTGACACAATGACTAAAAGTGGAATTTTACATTGTAACATAAAGTAAACAACCGATCCTGTGGGAAAGACCAGATTTATCTTAGTTCAAATCATTGCACTTCCCACTGCAATTTATATTTGTTTGCATGAAATAAATGTTTTTTATTCATTTAAACTAAAAAAAATAAGCTCAGTGAAGAAATTTTAAACTGGGCAGCATCTCAGTCAGTTAAAGTACAGAACAATTTAGTATTGCAACTCCTGCTTGGATGGACTCTTCCTTCAATTTCTGTATGAAAAAAAAATATTGCCCAATAATTGATTGATTAATCTTTAATGGAAGTAGCTGTTACAGTTTTCTTTGACAACATACTGAATGTTAAATATGTATATGCCTGTGTGATTGTGTTTTTAGCTAAACACTACATGGTTACTTGTGTCTTTTAGGCATATAAGAGAGAGCAGCGCAGACAAGCTACCAGACAACGCAGGGCGCGTGATTCAGACAGTGAAGTGTCTGCGCTTCGACAAGCCCTACAGTCAGCTAAGAAAACCAACCAGAAGCTGTCCTCCATAAATTTTAATCTGGGGAAACAGGTTGAGGAATTCAAGCGCATGGAGATCAGTTGGGTAAAGCAAAAGGGGAAACTAATGCATGACAACAGTTGCATACATAAGATATTTGAGACAAAATACAACAAAGCTAGAAATGAGATCAACAGGTTGGAGGAGGCTTTGGATGCCGCTGAGGCCGACAAAGAGCAGATTAACAGGAAGAATGAGAAGATCAGAGAGAGCCAAAAGGAAATAGAAGCTCTTCAAGAGAGACTCCATCGCCAAAGGGAGATTATCAATATAGTCCAATCTTTCTGGGAGAAAGACTACAAACAGCTCCAAACTGACTATGAGAACATCGTGAATGTAGTCAAGGCAGAGTTGGACAACCAGTGGAGCCTTAAAGAGATACAAATAACCACTGAACTTAAAGAAATCCATGAGAAGTGCCGGATGCAGCGAGAGGAGATAATGATAAAGGAAAAGATGATCACCGGGCTCCTGAGGGAAAGGCTGGATCTCATGAACGAAATGTTGCAGACTGCGATCCAAATGCACGAGAAGGACGACGCGCATGAGCAGAGTGAGAGACAGTGGAAGATAAAATGTGAGGCCCTGGAGTTGGTGCTCAGGAAGGAGCATGCTAAGAGGGAGGAGAGCGAGAAGGTAGACACTTTCACTTTCATTCATGCTGATCACTTTGCTCTGCAGAAAAGACAACTTGTTCAGAATTATCCTCTGATAGCCTGATTGAAATACACTCTGAATTGTCTTGTCTTTTTTTCTAGGAGCCAGTCTCAAAAAAGATGAAAAGGCTATTCAGTTTCCAAAGAAAGAAGAAGGCAGCTGATAGCGACAGCGAGGACAGCGAGGACAGCGAGGACAGCGAGGACAGCGAGGACAGCGATGATGATGCTTGACTGGCTCCAGCCGGGCAGCAATAGAGCATCATTCACACATGCTACACTCCTTCCTTTCCCTCTTCTTTCCTTCACAGTGGCTCAATCTGTAGCCTGACAAAAAATATTAAAATTATACTTGGCTATGATGAATTACTGTTTTTCAGTGTTTTTGAAGCTTTGACCTCCTTCTGGTTCTCTCACACCTTCTCTTAAGATCACTTAAGAAGATACTTGAATGTATTCTCCGTATTTTGAAGCATTTAAAAATATTTTTTGTTTCTTATCAAAAAAAATGTTGTTACTCATTTTATATACTGACTTCAGGGGCGCAATATTTTACCACACGTCAACCAAACCCAATGTGATTTTTCAGATTTATTTCCTTTAAATAATCAGTTATACCGTCTGTAAATTTCATAATTCACTGTAGGGCAGTAATACGTTCCAGACGGCCCCTGCGTGATGGCTTGAATGAACCAAAGTAAATTGGTTTGGATTAAAGTGATATTTCACCTCCAGTGAAGTCAAACACTCATCCCCTGTAGGCCTCAAAAGGCTGTAAAAAGTTTCTTGATTGCTCCTTTGCAGAAGAGCAGCTGCAGTCAGCTTGAATTTACAGCAATTACAATACATTCCAGCCGTGACAATTTTTCACAGTGAGGGGGATTTAAGCATCAAATTAGCCTTAATGACTCACGTAAAGTAAATTTCCCGGTGCTGAATTTATGGCTCTCCAGTCACATGAGTCCTGAACTTTATCTAATTATAGGAATTGTTCTACGCATGAGAAGGCACACATAATCAAATCCACTCCCATTACATTTACAGTGTGAACAGACAAATCTATAAACAGAAAAGGGGATCAAACAACACTTTGAGACCTGCCTGTGAACAAGTACAGTTATAAAATAGTAACATTCACTCACTTATACTCTGAGGGAGCCGGTGTGTCCAGGCCTTTGCGGAAGGTGCCTTCTATCTCCGCTGCCAGACAGTCCATGGGAAGGACAGAGGCCAGTGCAGTGTACCGCTGCACTGTGCTGTTAGGCAGGCTCTTATTTCGCAGGTTTTTAATGTCCTCTCGGGCCTCGTGCAGCATGTCCTCACACTCCGAGTACTTGTCCTGCAGGTCCTTGAGCTGCAGATAGGGGGAGAGAAATCTGTCAAACTGTAGTACATGAAGAACACATTGTACACAACCACAACATTGTGGTTTTGGTAATTGCCCGCAATAACATTCCATGAAAACAGGTCGGCTGACTTTGTAAACGTTTACTTGCATGTTTCAGACTTGACACAGAAACGTGTTTTTATTGAAGCTGTTCAATAAGACAAAACAAAACTGAGCCCGAGAAAGAATGTGAAAGGACGAGCATGTTTTGCCAAAGTAAGTGAAAAAGTCTTGCCTCGGATTTCAGTTTAATCTGGCTCTCACGGGAGGCACTCAGGTGTTGGTTCAGCTCCTCATTCTCATGGGTGAGCTGGAGGGACAGAGAGGAGGAAGTTAAGATAGTGTTACTGTGATTTGACGTTTGTAGATCAAATGGAAGCATCTGAAAGCAAAGGTATGTATTTACTGTGATCTATGACATAGCAACTGTTTTATGTACGCTTCTTAAGAGCATCTTGACTCTTGAATTTGTGTGTGTGTGTGTGTGTGTGTGTCTCACCCCTTTGCAGCGGGCCTGCAGGTCAACAATCTGAGCGAGCAGTGAGCTGATCTCCTCCTGCTGTCGGACAGAGTCCTCTACCTTCCGCGCCAGCTCCTCTGACAGGTCGACTACCTGTTTATTGACAGATGCTGAAACACACAAGTTCCATTAATACATTTGTAACTGAGTGTCTAGTCTACGCATTACAGTGTTCTTATGTATTGAAGCGAGACTGGAACACTTACAGAGCTCTTCCACACACACCATCATCAGCTCCTGTTCTTGCTCTTCGTAGTTCGTCGTCTCTGTTGTGAGATCGTTGGCCTGCAGAAAGAACTTTAATGTCACAACTCAAATCTCAAAATTTCATGCGAGAGTAGGTTAAGAATTGAGATGGATCACATTTTTCTACTATATGTTAAAGACACTGTATTGCACATATCAAATGAAGGCACAGATGTAACCATTAACAATGAAAACAACATTTTTCAATTGTCTTATTTTGTCTTAATGTACACAAGACTATGAGCAGCCTTCCTTTTATTTCACTCAGTGTGAGAACTGTGAAGCGTTGCATACTGTACCTCTGATCGCAGTTTGCGGTTCTCCTCCTCTAAACCTTTTAGTTTCTGCTGCAGGAAGTCGTAGTGGACAAAGTTGCTGAGAGAACTGCATGATTCATTCCTTTTTATTCTACGACAAGAAAAGAAAATGTGTCAGCATTAGATAACTCTCTTTTTTCACTATCGGAAAAAATATTTTTAGGGAAATATGCACAAGCTTAAAATATACTGTATGTAATCATGAATCAACTCTAGTGTTTACTAAAAATACAAATACTCTTTAGCGAATAAACTAACTAACTAAAATAAACTAAGCTGTTGTCAATACTACGTATTTACAGGATATCCACTATATCACTTAATATCTACAGCATTGTGTCTTAAAGAAAGGCTGTCTTTTAATTATTTTGTGATAGCATTCTGTGTTTCATTGTAGTAAAAATGACAAAAGTAGATCATGCAACTCTAGGCTGTTGCTTTCAAAGGTTTTATTGAGCAAATATTGAAACTTTTTTTTGGTGAAATATCCAAGTTGAACTGTGTACATATCAAAAAGTATTGTACTTTTTATTATGAGGTAAGAGGTGTTTTCAAAGGAGAAGTATTTTCTGTTTACATCAAGCAGTAAGTAGCAACAAGCAACAAGCAGGAAGTAGCATTATTTTAAAAGATGTCCATATAGACCAAAATCAGAAATCTACTGTCTCTATTAAAACAAACTAAATACTACATGACTTCATGGAGCAAAATAATTCCAATTGTATAATTCTTCAACCTGTATGTATATGTATATATGTTTGTGTGTTATACTCACGGTGAGTGTGACTCGGCGTTCTCTATCTCCTCAGTGCTTGCATAAAACTGGAGGAGGTCGTCTCTCATAGTGAGCTCATGACGAAGTTGAGCGATCTGGAAAATAAGCCACGATCACTTGAGCTCAGCAGACGGTTAAAGCTCCAATATTGATACTGTAGCACAAACAGATGATATATTTCATATTTGTTTTCATCAGAGTGCATTATGGGGTTTGTTTATACCTCCTCCTTTGCAATTTCAAGCTGTTCATCCAGCATTTCATTCCG
This sequence comes from Thunnus albacares, assembly GCF_914725855.1. Lineage (NCBI taxonomy): Eukaryota > Metazoa > Chordata > Actinopteri > Scombriformes > Scombridae > Thunnus > Thunnus albacares. Next base: position 8,257,992 of record NC_058108.1, on the reverse strand, counting down.
CGCTGTTAGTTCTTGGTTTTGCTTCAGGAGAGATTGACCGATCCGCGCTGCTAACTCAAGATCCCGCTCTTTCTGCAAAGTAACACAAAATAATACCAAATTTATACAACCTGTATGGATAAAGAATATTTACATTTCTATTTCAAAAATTAGAGGATACACAATCAAAGTTTTAGCGATGAACTCACAATTGCAGAGACATTTTAATTGTATTTTCTGATAAAAACAACAGAGCTAAAAATGGTGACAAACAGTGATGGTCAGTGAGGCGGATGAGTTTAATCCTCTTTAATCCTGTTCATCTGCTGTGTGTCTCTCTCTTACCTCCTCCAGCAGGTGGGTGACTGCCTTTATGTCATGATACGTCTTGGTGACCTGGCCCACTCTGTCTGAGCACAGCACTGAGGGAGGAGGGAGAGAGGGATTTCATGAATGGAGGAAGAGACGGGGCTTTAGATGGTACAGTAAGAATATTGTACACAGCCTTGCAGTATTTCTATGATGAGTGGTGAACAACAATGACAAGTAAATGGGGAAGATTTTTTTGATTTGGACCGATCCCTCCGTCTATCCCTGTTCCAACCAGCATCACTACTACAGAAAATGATTAGAAGAGTTCATTTTATACTGATAAAATAGGGTTTTCCTTCATATCATCTTAAATAAAGTTTGGTTACATCGCTGTTCTTGAGCAATCAGTGCTATAATTTCTTAAACTGCACTTTCCAAAACTCACTTGGAAATCAAATCACTTGTCCAGTACTATAATGTCTTTATCTTTAGATTTTCTGTTAAACGTCTCTAGAGATATTGTTGCATTTCTGGATGTACTTATCTGTTGAAAATGGATTATCTGTAATGAGTATCCAAACTGGATTACTTTTTATTAATTACATAATCATGTTAAAAAATGAAAGTAAGAAAGGCTGCGTCCGAGAACTTTTTATCATTTAATAAGAACCTGTACCAACAAAAAAACTAGACTCTCACACTGACAACATTGTTCTTTATAAGAATCATCAATGTCTTGAATGGAGCTTGTTTCTCCTTTAAGTTTCCAGAGCCACAACATCTCCATGTGGTCAGCCACGTATTGATCCTCTTAGCTTGATCCTTTTTAGCCCAGATAAGACACCAATAAAGACCTCGTTCTCCTGGATACCAATATAGCTCAATGGGAGAGACTGCTAGGATTAAACTGAAGGAGTGTTCACAACAGCAGGACACGTACAGCATGGAGGGGATAACAGTGACTGACTATTGACCTGAAACTCTGTTTACACCCTGTACGATGGCTTGTTTATGTCCACTTCAAAGTCAATAAGGGTGATGATGTGTAAAAGATTAGTCATGTCCTCAGTTTGGATCGATCTGTTACTGACGTGGACAGGAACTTAATTAAAACCATTAATGTACTGCGCATGAGACAAACGGAAATGGAAAAGTAATGATCATTTGTTATTTCTTAATTATCTGAATTTCATCATAAATCAACCAATAACTTATAAACAATAACCATTAAGTATAACATTGTGTTTTAATTTTGTATTCTTTCTTGCAACACTGCATCAAATTGTAGGTTCATGCTTTTGGAGCACAACCTGTTGACTTAAGATGGATACCATCTATGAACATCTGATTCATTTCCATTTAAGGCTGTACAGAATTTGCCTGGACTAGCGCAAGTCTGAATGACACTGCATACCTCTAGACTAAAATCTGTTGAGTAATCTTACTTGGATAGAAAGCTTAGCTGGACTAAAGAGATGGATAGTTGCCATACAGCAAAGTAATTAGATTGAGATCCTTGAATTTGGCTTGGAAACGCAGTGATTGGGTAGCTGTATCAGTATCTAATCAGCCTAATGGAAAGAAGCTAACTGGGGGGTGAACTTATGTACTGTAAAGTATAGCTGCCCATGAATTATATAACATAAATAAGGCATATACCACACTGAGGTGATTTACAGTAGAGGTCACGTTTCATCTTCACTTAGCGAAGTAGGCAGATCTACTGCGCAATAAATGCAGAAATGGATTACAGAAAATAAAGTAGGAACAGTTTGAGTTCAAGAAAGCCAAACAGAAAAATGATGTTGGTCATTATTAAACTCTGCTGGGAAATTTAATTTTAGAGCTCACTGTTGGCTACATAACAGGTCCGCTGGCAGGTTTCTCTCAAGGACATTGCAGCAAGGCAGCAGGGCAAATGAATTTGATAGATGGATGAATCTGGCCAACTCTGTCTCCCAAATATAGGTCACACATACAGTGGATCTCATTCATTCTGATGACTGCACAAATACACTCTCCTTAAATAGATTTTATTTCTTTTTTGCAAATTCCTGACTTCATTACAGCCAAATGTGATAATCACATGGATTCATTTTGTTCATTACTCTGCTTAAAACCTATATATGGTTATAATAGATGTACTCTTTATTCAGCCTGATCAAAAAGAGTGTCGACATTTCACTTTCTGATAACAAGATCTCGCTCTCTGATTCTTTACAATCGCTACATGACTTTAAATCATTAGGGACAACGAACTATCATCTTCTAAAACAGCAACCTACATCTTCAGTTCTTAAGCACTTAAAGGCTTATTGTGTTATTGTAAAAATACATTTTAAAAATGAACAAAAGGTTAATCACATAATAATTCAAACTCTCTCAAATCCTATTGTGCTTTAAGTGGATTGCAGCCAAAAAGCTAAAAGCAAAGTCAGCAGTAGATACTGTCCTGTTCCCGAGCATTGACCTACAGATCTATATTCACACACACACACACACACACACACACACAAGTTACTCAACTGTAATAAAAAGCCAAATCAATCTTCATTCAATCAGTGCAGCAAGTAAAAATTCACTTCATTAGCCTGTATCAACTGTGTGTTCATTTTCCACTGCTGCGTATCATTTACAACAAGCAAGCTCTTGTAACTCTTAGTGAATAAGGCATCATGTTCTGTTCCTCAAGTATTTTTGATTGTTGCTCAATGAATGCTTCTTTCAGCATGCATCTAAACTGTACATCTGCCAAAATACCTGATCTATTTCCTCTTGACCTGACTGCCACAGATCAAGGTAAGAGATGCGGCTATGCCAGCTAGAGGTGTTAGGGTTTGGTTAGAGCTAAATCCAGGCAGCTACCATAAACTGTTAGCCTAATACTAGCCTATGGATTTACCTTGCAGACATAGGTATGCTTATGACGTCTGTCATGGTGTGGGGGGGGGGGGGGGGGGGGGGGGGGGGGATCAGACAGGCATGGATGAGCTCCGAGAACAAGATTCACTTTGATCCTCTGTTTATCTCTGTTGTTGTAAAGGTGCAGACTTCACAAGATTGACTCGAGCTAAAATTGTCTCTATGGACCCTCTTGTGAGTCCGAAATAAAGTTTGAATTGAATTGTCTCATAAAGCTTAATAAATCTGCTGGGATATTCTTAGAGCGGTTAACATTAAAGTAACATTAATTCCACTCTAAAGAATTAGAAAGGAATTTTTAATAACATTCATTTTAATAACATTATCAGTACCAGATCCATCACTAATAGGTAAACATATTATACACAATACAGAGCAACAATGAATCCAACAGAAACAGCTTAAGTACATGTGCGCTGAAAATTTTATCCGGTGTATTTATCCTCTTGTGTAACAGAAAGACCAGAAATTTGTTCAGAACGTCCCGTCTTTCTGGAGGGGCGCCCGTGTCGCAGTTTTGGTGCAAGTACCAGCCACATACCCATTTAGACAAAGAATGACCCACACAGAGGAGGAATACAGGAAACTCCTCGCTCATATTACCTGCTCTGTTAAATCAGGAGATCAGTGCAAGGACCTTTATAATCTTAGATGTGCAATCATGTCCTTCATTGTAATCACACTGATCAGTTAGAGCACTGTAACTAGATTAGATTGTCAAGTATTCATTGAAATGTAGCAATACTGTCACTGCAAAACATTACAGTACAATCAAAAACAACTAACAATACTGGACAGAAACTAGAGTAGCAGTAGAAACTAGAGTACAGTTAATGTACCTGCAGGTTTTGTTCCACTGAACCACAAACCTCCAAATGTTTGAGAACATTCAACCAGTCATTTTTAGAAAAGCATTTAGTTAAGTCCTTCATTCTTAATTTTATTTCTGTTAAATGCTGTTAACAAAGAGCTTTTCACTTATGACTAAAGCTTGCATTAAGATACTATTCAGAAATTCTATTGCATTGATCTCCATATGAAAACAGTCATAAAAAAGCGATACAAAAGAAAACCTATGATCACAATGCTGCCAATGACAACTGCTTATATAAACACACCGCTTGATTGTGCTCCTGCAGCGTGTGTAGACGGCCATACAAACACACACATACACACACACACACACAGGCTCAGTGACCTTCACCGCACTAAGTGGGAACATTCAAGCTGAATATATTTACAAAACTGCACAAGTCTTCAGGCACCTTCATGATGAACTCCAGCAGTCTTATAACGACAACCACAAAAACAAGCATTTTTCTGAATGGCCTGAATTGTTATCTGCGTGATGTACCTATGACATCACTGCACCCTGCGCTCTGCGGTACACGTTGTGCACTATTAAGTATTAAAGCACTTAGATAACAGAGACTCTGACAATCCAATGTACAACAAAGTAGACCAGCCAGCAAAATTAAATGACACTTTGAACTCCTTCCATTATATTTCATTTTTCTCTACACGTCTTCTTACTCTCTGCTCTAAGCATGCACTCTGCAGATCGCTGATCATTCCCTTGTGCATGTCACCTTCCTTTTCTTATCCTCTACTTCATCACGTACACTTATCTCACCTTGTGTCACCTCCCTGCAAATGCCATCACTGTTGTTATTATTATTATTGTTATTGCTGTTGAGGCATTTCTTCTCTTCCTCCACTACTTCATCCACAAGACTGGAAGTGCTCCTCTCTTCTTCCTCCTCCTCAGATGCAGAGGAGCTCCACACCTCCATGGTGACCGGTGAAAAACTACCCTCCGTGTCTCTGTCCATCGGTTAAATCCCTTCTTCTTCTGATTCTACTGCTTGTTCGTTGTGCTGTGACACACCAGTAGTGCCTCTAGCATCATCCTGCTGGCTTGTGTGTAGAGGAAAAACAGTGTCCACTATCCTACGTGAGTGGGCGTATACACCTGTGTTTGTGTGTTCAAGAGAATCTGAGCTGCTTGGTGTTAATATATAATCCCTCAGGCTGTAAGGGCCATCTGTCGTCATGCCTGCCTCCGTTCACCTGGCCACGTTGGACTACCGGGTAAGAGAAGAGGGGGGAAAGAGGAGGAGGGGTGAAGGAGGAAGCAAATGCTAAATTATTAACCATAAAAGCTGATAATAATCGCATTGACCTTGTCCAAGCATAAAAACATAAGTATTATATGGCTTTAATTGAAAAACTATTAAGGATCAGAAGCTGATGCAGTTTAAAGTGATGCTGAATTAAGCCCATTCACCCCTGTGAAATGAGGGAGATGGTAGGGTCCGCCCATGCCAAGGGCTGCTTTTATTCTCCACACATACGTAATACCAGAGTGATGGAGAGAGGGCTCTGCGTAATACTGGTGCAGAAAGAGCCACTCCTACTTCACAGGGGTCTGATGGAAGAAACAGAGTGAACACAGTCTGGGTTGTTCAGAGGAAACCACCAGAAAAAAATACTTATCTTTTGTTTATTTGCCTTGAGAGGGTTTCCCCATTTCCCCTTCCATTCAAACATATTTCTCCCTATATATAAACAACAATTCCTTTTATGTAATACATAAGATATTTATATGAATAAGTAATCAAAATTCTTCAAAATCAAAGAAATTGCTGCAAAAAACAGCTTTTGTCAACAGACACTAGGAGAATATTCTTTTTTGCTACATTATGAGGGAAAACACTGATATTTTTATTAGTGTTTGTTTTCATTTCAATCAAGGTTGAATCAAGATAAAAGTGTCCAATGAATTTTCCAGCCAACCCTATCGTGCTGTCATATCTTAAGTCTTTCTACACCTGTAATCACACTCACTGTCTTGTCTCTGGCCGTCCCATGCTCTTGCGGATGCTACGCAGACGCAGCAGTTTCTTAAAATCAAATATTAAAACTACTCATGAATTTTTCACCCACAAACGAACTGTTCCAGGTCAAATGCTGCACGCAAGAGACAGTGTAGACACAACTTTCACCATCTGTGCTATCCCATTTCCTCCTGCCCTTCGTCTCTGAAAACATTAGTTGGTCCTTACAGAATAAATTGTTTTAAAGTAGCAATTAAAACTTTTATGGATTAAGAGGAAACTACATCACCCTCTAGAGAAATGTTCAACCACTAGAAGTTAAAAGGTCAGTAGTACAACAGCGTGACTAAAAATGCAGCAAGGGAAAGAGGTTATAAGGAAGTAATGTTTCAAGTACTGTGTCCACAATAACAAACAAAGACATCATCAATATGTCATCAATATGTCATACATATTCAGTAAGGGCAGTTTGTTACAAAAAAACACAAGCATTTAAGTACCGTTTGAGTAAAGGCATGATAAAATTAACTCACTAAGTTACTAAGCACCCTATCACGTGTCACATGTCTCTGTCAAACATTGACCAGTGATGCCAGCTATCAGTTTACAGAGGAAAAACCTATAAAGGTCATTTGCCACCTTGTTTTGACCCACAATGTCAGAGATATCACGTACTGCTCGTGTTTATGATCTCATATATATATAAACAATTTTTATTTATTAAAGATTTGACATGTTTATGATTTAACGAGAGAAGTGAGATCCCTCCCTGCACTGCGTGTCTGAGCTGTTTCGTATTGTAGGTGATATTGTAGGTGTGTACAATGAGTTGTGGATCAGTGGTTAAGCATGTCGTCAATGTTATGTTACGTGTGACTTAAAATTTTGCTCAAAAGCTTCCTAGAAATACTGGTTTACTAGTCAGTGAAATGAGATATGTGGCTTCTTCGCTTCATAACCACAATCATATTAGGTTTTTAAACTATGTTTCACATGCTGAGACTATATCTTTCTGCTTTTTATCAATTATTTATAAAAAAAATAACATAATGTGTTAGGAAAGTGTTGCCTATTTACACAAAGCAACATCAGTATTCATTTAGAGTTTTGTGTGTGTGTCCTTTCAGCTGCTTTTGGTCTCCATCCACTATTGAGAAAAATCTCTCTAAATGCTCCACTATGTTCACCAGTGAGTCACTAACGTTGTGTGTCTGCTGACAGGTAGTGTGCCTCGGTTTTATTAGAGCTTAAAACAGCAAGTAAGGGTCAGGTTATGCTAGAAGAGAACTGGTTCCTATGACGTGCTATTGCTGTTTCAAACAGCCAAACTCAAAGGCGAGGTGAAAGCTGTTCAACTATCAAATAAGCACTTCTGATGGAGTATACTGTCACTTTAAAAAGGTACAGGCTGCAAACTCTAACAATAAGCTGAAACACATTAAAACACTCCGTAGAACTGAGAGGGAATGCAGAGTCGGCTGGGTTTGTCACTATGAGCACCCCTGTTCACATTACATAGTCATATGATCTATTGTTAATATAAAAAACATTTAATATGGCAGCTTTAACAGCCAATTGTTTGGTGTGCCACTTCACAATTTTGCATGATACTGATATATGTAGAGATAGTAATAAAATACTTTTGAATATGTAGGACCAGCAGAAACCTCAATCATACCCTAGAAGACAAAGGACTCAGGGAAAAACTCTACACTCTATACATCTCAAGACTTAAATGGAAACACTAACAGATGGAAAAGAGAAGGAAGCAGTGAGCCTGAGTAAAGAACTCTAAAAGCAAACAACACCATACTGTATGTCACCTGCCAAAGAGTCAAACACTGCAGCCAGACACAGCCTGGCACAATCTGCACAGACCAGGTTAGTCTGTCCTGCTCCTGATAGGAACATGCGGCTTGGCATCAGCTGAGTACAGCCTATCTAGCATTATAAGGACACAGCCAAAAGATCTCATGAAATAAAATCCTATAAAGCAAGGTCATAAGGAGTAAAGGATATCTTGGAATAAAATTCGGATTGGCAGATCTTTCCTGAGAAACTGTTAGAAGAAGGTTCATTTGATATATGACGCATTCGAACAGTGGCCCTTATTATTGACTTCTGTCTCAGTGTTGAACACTATACCACTATCACACTATACTACCTGTTTTAAAGTGTCCCTTACCTTTTCAGATCACTGCAAAGTAAATATGGCAGATACACATGGCATAATGTTACTGATTGATGCACTGATTTTCTGTCTTTGCATCATGGATGTCAAACTGCTCCCTTAAGACTCACTGATCAACTCTTCATTTTAAATCTCAGAGCAGACAACAGCGTTTTAGGGTAGTAGGGGAGAAAGTATCACTCATGCATGCTGATACAGTACAAAGGCCATCTAAGGTGTGAATGCACACAGCCTCCCGTCACCTCACAAGTCTAGACGTACGTATGCATCTAACTATAAGCCCTCTGTGGGTTGCTGCGGCAACTGACATGCTAACAATGTCATAGTGATGTCAGAGCGGCTGCTGGGATATATCGTCTGCAGAGCTCCAGCGGAAACTGCTTAGGAAGCCAAGTGACGGCAGGTTAATCGGCTTGGTGACATTTGACATCTGTGACTCACAAATGTGGCAGAGAGTGTGGAAGAAAGGAGAGGAGAGATTAGTCTCCACACATTTGGGTCATTACAAACACACAAGAAAAAAAGTTATTCCACACACACACACAAAAAAAGGTATATTCTTAATAACAGATGAAAAAGTGAGCTTGAAGCTCAAACCCTGCTTACTTTCTCACATTCGCACACCTGGACGATCAAGTCAGTGAAGTGGGTGAGAATGTCGGATTGTCAGTTTGGGAAAGTTACAGAAGTTGCTGGATGCAGCTTCCCCCTCCCCCACAACACGGACACTGGAAAGGTGTGAGGGGAGGTGGTTTCTGAAGCTCCAAACAAGCAGTTCTGATGAAGCCTTTTTAAAAAATGCAGTGACGGCTCTAGTTCTGTTGCTTCTCCTGTTTGCACTGTCCCAAGTCATGTGGGGGTTTTTTTTGTTTTTGTTGTTAATCACGTATCTTGCAAAATAAAAAAAATGCAGTAATGGCCTCTCAAGGTCAGTATGCTCAAATGCCCTCCCACAAGAGTCCTAAAACACTTATTTGATGTAATGTGGCAAACCCTAAAAAACATTTCAAACCTTTTTTTTCTACTGACTCAACCTGCACTTTCAGATGCAACCATGGTGGTTCAACATTTTGGGAAATTAGAGCTAGAACTATCAACTCAGCTTTAGAGGGTTGGTAAGCTTAATAAGGTCGTGTCATAATTCACTCTCCAGAGGGGAAAAACATCTCGGTGAGGCCTCTGGTGAAACTGGGAAAAAAAACAACATGGTAGTTTGTTCTAAGCTTCACATAGTTCTGTGATGATAAATTCAGGGTTCGTTGCTTTACACTGTTTTGATGCTGTGTCACAATAGGCACGCCCTCTCATTCATCTCATTTATATTAATCTTTTAGTTTGTTTAAGGATTTCATTACAAAGCTGCTGTGGCCAATTTCTTGCTCAACCATCAAAGGAGACTTTATTAGCTTTCAACAAACCTTACAAAACAAATAAAGACAACAAAGAACAGCTGAGATAGCCCTGACATTCTCATTTTTACTTTCCTGTCCCACTGTTGTTGTTACATTGTCACACAAAGTATCTGCTTAGCAGCGAAACATCTTGGAACATGGAGCCCAATAAGAAAGCAGCAATACAGCAAAATTAAATCAATGTATCTATGCAGGTATCAAACTAGAAATACCACCTCATGGTTGTATACCTCCTCCAACCAGTCAAGTTGCAGTTTACATCCATGTCTGTCCAGACTCATATAATATTTGTAGTGAAGACTTTGAGGGAATTTAATAAAAGGTTTTAAGTGTATTTTCCTTGTATGTGTTCACATGTTTGGCCAATAAAACTGATTCTGATAGAAGTCAAAGTTGTAGCCATGACAGTAGACGATGCTTAAGATACTTTGTTGCTGCAAAGAAGCTACAAATTCTAAAAGGTGGATGCTTCACACACATCTTCAACCCAAGATTGAAGCACAGAAGATCTTTACAATCACCACAGTTTCAAGGTGGGCACCAAGATTAGTGTCACCAATTCAGTATCTGACCAAATGTGAAATATGGTCACAATCTCTCCTTCTGTTCCTGTTCCTGTTCACTGTTGTCACAGTGAAGTTGACCTTTGGGATATAAAATGTCATCACTTCATCATTTTATCCTATTAGACATTTGTGTGAAACTTTGTCATAATTAGCATATGAATTCTTGAGTTACAGCCAAAAACATGTTTTGTGAGGTCACAGAGACCATTGACCTTTGACCACCAAATTCTGATCAGTTCATCCTTGAGTCCAAGTGGATGTTTGTGCCAGATGTAATGAAATTCCCTCCAGGTGTTCCTGAGATATCACGTTCACAAGAATGAGATGGAGGTGAGGTCACAGTGAGCTTGACCTCTAATCTAATCAGTTCATCTTTGACTCCGAGTGGATGTTTGTGCTAGATATCAAGAAATTCCCTCTAGGGATTCCTGAGATATCATGTTCACAAGAATGGGATGGAAAGATGGTCGGATGGATCCACCCCTCTGTCGCCAACACAGAGGCATAAAAAAGGGCTGCAAGCAAATGTCTGTATACTTGCTCTAACATGAGGTCTAACTTTTTATTGGTCCTCCCAGGAAAACTGAGTAGTCAGCCATTCAATAAACATTTCATGTTAAAGGTCAAAAGAAAACAGAGTGAGGGTGTCTTCTACTAAAACCAAAAATGCCTTGATATTGGCTAATTCATCAGTACACACTATGCTGTATGTTGAAAATAACACAACTCACAGAAGTACTTGAACGTCTCCTCAATCTGCTCGTGCGTGAGTCCCAGAACGACTTCCGGTGGCAGCAGAGGGGTGTGCAGCCAGTCGTCATTGTCGTACCCAAACACAGAGTCTGCTCGAAGAGTGTAGTTGGGCTGACCCTCTGACAGGAGGCTCACTATCTCCAACTCTGGCAGATCTGAACAGAGGTCTGAGAAAGGGCAATGTTTATGTGTATGTGTGTGTATTAAGATATATATGTGTATGAGTTTATGTATGAGTGAAGAAAAACAAAGCAAGAGAAAACAGGAAGTACTTTAATAACACATTGCCCTCTGCTGACAAATTTACAAACCTGCACCTCTATCCAAAATATAACTGAATTAAGCTTTGGTGCTTAGAACTATCAACATATAAGTAATTTGTAGATTGATGAGTAAGTGAAGTTTTTCATTTAAATAAACCTAATATAACATATCGTCATAAAAAAGATGATTCCGTGTATCATTTGTGATGTACCTGTTAGAGTAGACACATCGTGGCAGGGTGGTTGTACAGGGTCCCTGAGGTTCCCAGCTGAAGCAAGCTGAAGAGGCTGGGGGTCCACATCCAGGGCCCCCGGCGCCTCCCCCCGCCCCTCATGGAGGGAGAAGGCTGACTGGGAGTCCAGGTGGGCCTGTGTGGGCCAGGAGGGAGAAGAAAGAGGAGCAGGAGGAGAAGAAGAGGAAGGAGGGGAAGCAGGGTGGGACAGCTTGACTGGGGCCGGAGGGTTCAGGGTGAAGACAAACTCGGTGTTGGGTGTCCCGATGTGGGACTGAGGCCCCCTGGTGGCTCAGGGAGAGAACAGAGGCTCCTAGGGCATCAGGCTGTGATTGGCTGAGAAGGTAGAGACTATAAAGAGAAAAGAACAAAGGAAGAAAGGAAAGGAAAGAGAAAAGAGACATTAGATGAGTTATTAGTTTCTGAATGTTGCAATTTTGTCAGATATAGTACTGTATGCTTAGACTAGACTTTGTTTTCAATCTCTCAGATTTTCTCAGCTTCAGTAATATAATGAAGGTTTTTGTTTTACCATGGGCATTTTAATAGACACACTGAGAAACAAAGAATATCACAACTCTCGTACTAGTAACTGCATCTGATTTGGGAATTAATGGGTTAATTATTTGTGCAGTCCTGTTCCAAAATAATGTATCTCTGTCATATAATTATTACGCAACACAATAACCTAATCACATTCTGTATCATACATTGCATACAGTTTATATATTTTGCAAAAAACTACAGTATCTCACAATTAACAAGCTGAGGGACACTTAAAAAACAATATAGTATAATTAAAAGGTACTGAACAGCACTGAACTTGTTACCTAGGCAACAGTTCACTCAACAGGTTGAGATTCATTAATTTTTCAACAGAGGTGAGCTCTCCCGACATCAAATCTTTTGTTTGATCAAAGAGCCTTTCACTATAAACAAAGCAGAGCCCGGCCTCTTGTCTGTGTTTTGGGGTCACAAAGATAAAGTTACCACAGCCTGAAGCCACACACGGATCAGGTTCCTCAGCGTGACTCTAACACTACTATAAACACCCTGCTGTAAGAGGTGCTACATGCTATATGAATTACATGCAGAACCATTAACGCCAATAGCTTCAGCCAACAACAGTGTGTCTTATCCCAAACTGTGTTATTGATGCCATTTATTTTATATACTGCCCGATACGAATTTACACAAATGGACAAAAGAGAATCATATGTTGTAAGATATTCAATTATTTGCAGTTGAACAAACAGTATGTGTGTGGTTTGTCTTAAAAAGATAATGATGGGCTATTTCATAGAGATTTCATTCAAGTTTATGAACCATCTGCTGGTTTAGAAACTTATTTTATACTATAAAGGCAATTTAGCAAAATATAACCATACACTACAAGCATCCAAATACATATAATGTTGTATATGGGTGAGAAAATACACAAAGCTATCTTCATAACAAAGATTTCAAATCACGTTTTAGAACGTACAGTGCAAACAGTTGTGTGTTATTGTTAGAATAATGTTTTTCTCACAGACTGAAGACGCTTCATGCAGGCTGTTAACAAAAAGGACACTTGATACCTCCGACCAGTTATTGCAGTCAATAAAACATGCAGGCCAGAGGGCAAAGGTTTAGGTTCAATTAAAGCAATAGCTACTAGACTGGTGGTGTAACGACAGCACAGGCACGGGCACGGACGGACATGACACACACAGCTGTGTACACATCATAACACACCCACCTTATACATGAAATAACCCCGCCCGCCTGCCCCCCAAGCACCAGTATCACTATCACCATCACAACCAGAAGCCCTTTATTCCCCTTTATCCTTGTTGGTCTCCTTTGCACAGACCATCCAATCAGCTGAGTGTGCTAGTTTGTGGCCAACCCTCTCCCATCAATCCTCTCTCTCTCTAAGAGATGTCAGCACATGCATACACTTGAGCTTTTATAGTCACCCCATTTTACCATCCTTTCTCTAAATCTATGTGTGGTGCGAGGAGACGTTCCCACTCACACGTACCCGCAACTCAATAATACTAATTAAACATAGATGCTGTGGATATAAAAATATTTTGATATTGCATGCACACAAAACAAAAGCAACACACTCATTGAGAGAGAAAATAAATAAGAGGCATGTCCAGGCTTTTCACGTTAACAGTCTGTCAGTTCCAATTTAGCAGCTAGTGAGGCACACTGTTGGTTTGTTAACCGTGCAGCCAAGCGAGACCCTGTCAGCCACTTAGGGGTGACACTAAGGACATGGTTATTAGCCATCTCCCCCTCCTTTGTGTTTGAGTCTTTTTACTGTGCTAGACAGGGTGCCAGAGAAATCAGCTGGGCCATCATTCGGACTGAACATAATGGAGCTGCAGAGAAGATTAACGCACCAACTTCTGTGCTCAGAACCGCTAATAGAAAAACTGGCCAACACAGACTTAAAATGCTATAAGGGATAACTAGAATCAATTAGACGTTAATCTGATAAAATGAATCACATGAACTAAAAAATGCTTGTGCCTCATGCGATTGGCTTAAAGTCATGTCTGTGCTGAAACTGTGTAACACAAGCAGAACGTCCTGCTTTTAACCTTGGAGCTTGGACCGGACCTGAGCTGAACTCAGAAGAGGTAAAGGGTATTTGAAAAGCTCTACGTTGGTACTCTGTGCAAACAAAGCTCTTCCAAGAGGGTGAGTACGTGAGTAGAGGCACACAGGAGTGAAAGAGAGATGAAGGAAGGAGGGGGAGGGAGAGAGGGGACGCCTGCACTAGAGGGTGCATTAGAGAGACACGGGTGTTTAGGAGAGAAGGGAAGAAAAAGACTAATTATTAACACTTTCTATTTGCCCTGTCAGCAGGAGATTGAATAATTCACATTCTGAAAACAAGCCAAAAATGCAGGGGAGGGTTTGTTGATCTCTTTTGTGACTGGTCAAGTTACAAAACTACAACTCTGAACTTCCCAGTAAGCAGTAAAAAAAACTGTCAGTAGCTTGTTCATGCAGCAAAACCCAAATAATCCAGTCTAACAGGGACACTGTAGCAGTGTTTGTCAATTTAAATATATAGAAATCAGAAAACTATGAACTACAACAGCATTGTATCTTGAGAATTAAAATGAAATGTGCTGGAACAGATAACCATGTGATTTGGCACTCTTTATAACTTGGTATGAAATTAAAAGGTGACAAGGTGAAGTACTTTTTTCCCCAGAAGTACTTCGCTTTGATCCAAAAAGCTGAAACCAATTCTAATGAAAATCAACCCCCCCCCCCCCCCCCCCCCCAAGTATTTCCAATGATGACCTGGGAATCACAATAAGACAATACATTACTGACATAATGCGTCACACTGTTTAATGTTTCCTGTACAAACATGTTAACTATTTATTCAACCTTGAAAATGTGCCCCTACAAGAAAACTCAGCAGTTTCAAACATACAAAGCAAAATAATTTCTTAGATCACGTTACCAAATTTATGTCTAATATATTAAAGTTAATGTTAGTCTTTTTACTGTTTCTCTTTTTCCTGATGTTTTGACTCACATTTCATTTTTAAACTCCATTCAATCATCATGTGTATCCTCTTCAAGACTGCACCATCAAGGTAGACTGGGCAGTGTCCATACATGATTATTATTATTAAGTTGCAAATACAAGTAATGTATATAGGTTACAGAGAAGTAGAGTAAAAACACGCTTGTTTTGGTTTCAACTCAAAGTACAAGAGCAGGCAGTAAAGCTTCTTCCAAAGCTTACAGGGAGGTGTGCATCCGTTCTCCAGGGTCGTAAATACAACAGGAAAGTTAACAATACTGAACAGTAAATGGGGCAAACTCTGTTTATTTCTTCAAGAATATCAAATGGATGTACAATACCTGTAACAAGGGTTTTGCTTTAAGTTCCTTGGAGCTCAAACAAATTAACTTAACTCTGTCATGTGCTACACATTGGCCTTCAGGACACTAGAGAATAATGCATGCAGGGTCTGGATGATAGCAGCTTTTTAATGATTAAATGTCATTAAAGAGTTTTCCTGGCTGGGCTAAGAGGTTCTGCATTACAGAAAGACTTTAAAATAGTCTGTTGTACTGTTCAGCATAAACTACTTTTGAGAAATATCTCATGTCATGATAATGTTGGTAACCGCCTAACAACACGATAATGTAAAGCAATATTACAACGTTCTCTAAAAGCTCAAACTCTTCCTTTACATTGATCAACATCATCTGCCTTATTAGTGGAAAATGCCAAGATCCAATCATCAGGGTGGACTAAATATTTGAACCTAATCAGCTAAAAGGATAAGATGAGCCAACAGTGAGTCTACAGTATGTACAGAGATGAGCTGCATCAGTTCATCATTTGAGAATACCATTAAATCCACAATGACAATGTGACAGCCTCTGCACCTCAGAGCTAACACAACCATGTGCACACCCTTTGAATCAGAGGACAAATAGATCAATAAAACTGCAATTGGGTGTATAACAAGTAATGTATATATATACCCATGCTGCCAACAAATGCAATAGTCTGCAGCTCATGTAACAATTCCTGTAACAACCACACTGATTTTAATCCAAACAAGGCAGGAGAAATGTAAGAACAGATTATTAGTGGGGTTAAAAGGCTAAAAATACTGAATTCACGGTGACACACTGTTTTATTAAATTGACAATATACTTGGCAGCAAATGTTAGAAGTGAAACACAGCACTAATCATTACACACACACACACACATTAGAGTATCAAAGCAGCGAACTGAAGTGAGGATATGATCCCATAACCACCAAGAGACAACTCTGAATCAATACAGCTTTCTATCATTTAGTCTAGACAGATTTAGCTAAAACCACAAATTCATTTTCCATGTTATCATACCCTACTCCACAAAGCCACGAAAAACATCCCAGCGGTGTCAGATGAACAGCTGTAATCCTAAATATACTAAATGACATCACATACTCATTACTGCGAACGCCAGTTGTTCTGAAGCACAAGACTCCCTCATAGAGTTCAATTAGGTGAACTGTTTGGTTAACCATTTGCTACCTATACTTATACTTTGCCAAGTTTCCATAAAAGGACAAGTGCATTAGTGGTGTCGTGACATCATAAAAAGGAGACTGAATTAACAGCAAAGAACTGGCGGTTTCAAACATACACAAGGAACTCAGAGACGTCAGTACAGCTTTGTGTCGTCTCCGCATTGCCATGGTTGCTTTAATACAACATAGATAAGCTTTAAAATGACATCTTTACTGATATCTGTTATACTACTGATAACATCTCATTTTGATATATCAGGCACAGGTCAGCACAGTGCAAACACAAAGCCTGCATCATAACAAAAAAGCAGGATATAATGCCAGATAACAGAACAAATATTGAGGTTTGATACATTGAAGAGAGCCGGGAAGGCTGGAGAAAAGGATTGATAAAGCTGTGGTGGCTTAGATGAAGATATGGAAAAACAAGAGGCGATAGAGTATGACTGTAAGTTAACCAACGATTATTCTCATTGGTTAATCTGTCCATCATCTTTTTTAGGTTCATCGATTCAAATTATTCCATTTATATTGAAAGAATTTGTAAGAAAATCAGCAAAGCTTTACATGTGAGAAGCTGGTAGCAGCAACATTTGGTATTTTTGTTTGATAGTTGACAGTCAATCAATTATCAAAACTGTAATTGTTTCATCACTAGGAAAGAGTGCAGTGTTCAGATGAGAAAAGCAAAGGAGACAGACAGCTAGAAAGCTCATTTATTTCTCACAG
Organism: Thunnus albacares; assembly: GCF_914725855.1. Lineage (NCBI taxonomy): Eukaryota > Metazoa > Chordata > Actinopteri > Scombriformes > Scombridae > Thunnus > Thunnus albacares. Next base: position 8,240,736 of record NC_058108.1, on the reverse strand, counting down.
AGATAAAACAGAAGACATAGGAAGGGAAGAGGCTGGGAAACAACAGGCAACGTGAGCAAGAATGCAACCCTGACAACTGGGAGAGCTATATCCGGACAGCAGCTCCACGTGAAAAGAAAGTGGTCACAAAAAACCCAAATAGAAATCTCTCATTCTCTAAAGGCCAACCTGCTCTGTTCACTCAATAAGCGATGCCTTGAATCTGCTCCAGGAGCTGTAAGGGACACGCAAAACTTTGGTTCAAAACATCTGACCCATATTCCAACTTAATCAGCTTGTAGGTCTTTGAGATTTGGGCAGAAATAACAACTTGTGTGATTCAGAGTTGAAGATTAGGCTGGTGTACAACAGAGAGTAAGCCTGCTGAGTTACTGACTGCTACAAACTTGAAAACAGAAAAGCTACTGACAGACCAAGAGGTAAGGTTGAAATAATTAACACAGGATGCAAACTTCTAGCAGTACTATCAAAAGATCAGATGTCAAACAGACTTTAAAGAGTGCCATTATGTTGCTAAAACAGCAGAACTGATTATGTAAGAGGGGGCCACAGCACTTTTTGAATCTAGCTCAGTCATTTTTTTATATCTTAAAATACTAACTGTTGTTTTAAACTTACATTTTACATTTTCATTAAGCAGACACTAAGTTAGCAAACTTAGAAAAATCAGGTATGTTTAACAAAACCTTTTATCTATCCTTCCCTAAAAAGTTCCCTCAGCTTCAACACCTGCATTACCGAAGCTAAAAACCAATAGTTTCTGACCGACCTCTGAATGTGTAACTGACATCTGGAAAAAATTACGGATGCCAAACCGCACATAACATTAACTACGATGTCTAAAGTTAAAGTGTTGCTAAGCTGTATTACAGGTTACTGTACAACGCCAAGTGTCTTTGAGATTTGAAATTTTGCCACTCTCAACTTGACAAATCATTTCTGGAGAGACATGGGATGCTTTATTATTAAATATGGGGGGGGGGGGGAGCATTTCATACCACATATGTTTCTGTCAACAGTGTGTCTCTGATAAATGATCAAATAAAACAAGCAGAAGAGGTAAAACACTATTTTAAAAAGGTATAAACTCACTCTGTTAATATTTACAACATGAGGTCAGTATGTTCTAGCATGAACGCCAGATGATCACTTTATCACTTAAATTGCTTTCAAGGCAATTTGTTTTGTTCAGAAACGACTGAACCAACAACAGCAACACACAGAAAATAAAAAGGGAAGTGTTCCTTGAATTGTGACATCTGACAGTTCAGAGATAAATATAACACTTCATCGAAACACAAAATGAAATTGCCTTTGGGATTCAATCAGCAGTTCAACAGTACATAGAAACAAGCCTTGAGTCAATTTTAACAATCACATTAACTCAATTTAAATAAAATGATAAGCAGATTTAAATAGTTGCTCATAAAACAAACAGCGGAACAGTTAGGAAACAAAACATCCTTTTATTTGTTTTTATCATGTTGACCTGACAAATAAAAGGCGAGGAGAAAGACAAACAGGTAAAAGCTCCTGTGTTAATCAACACAGACTGAGTACAGCAGCACAGGAGAGAAACAGCATGCTAAAATGCTAATAACACTGATCAAACCCACCAGCTATAGTATTTAAAAAAAAAAACACACACTGTGTGAAATGGACTTACTCTGCTGCTGCAGCAGTTAGCTTAGCATAGGATGTCCTGTGCAGGTAGGGCACTCTTTCTCTCTTCTTTAATGTGTGTCCATCGAATTAAATGCTCTCTAGCTGCTAGTGCTGCTTTACCGGCCGGCTTCTGTCCTGTACAGAGTGTGTCCTGTCAGAGGAGAAAGAAAGCAACAGTGAGGAGGGGTGGAGGTGGGGCTGAAAGGGGGGGGAATGAGAGAGAGGAGGAGGGACATACAGAGCAAAGGCGTGCTGGTTTATCATAGAGACTTAATGGACAGGCAGACAGAACATAAAAGAACAAGACGGTGAGTCTGTGAGTCAGCACTTGTCCAGAATATTGTAAAAAACAGTGGCAGGTCAGGATTTTCCTCTTCCTTATGAACACAGTCATTTGCATCAGTCACAAGATGCAAAGCTCCAGGCTTTGGTCTCTACTGTATTAGTCAAATTAGATTTATGTCCATAGATCAGACTGACTTTATCACAGCAACAATACCAAGTCTGTTTCCCAGCAACACTGGTCACTGATTTACAGACAGCAATCAGTTATTAATTACACACTGTCTCAAGCTGTACGAACTTACACTGTTTTGTAACAAAGGCCTTTCCACATTTGACAGATCAATCTTTTAATGTCTCATTCTCTTCATGTATTTATGAATGTTTCTTTTGTTGAACTGTAACATTAAAATGACTTAGAGTGTTGTGTCTCCCTTGACGTCATTCGGACCTGAATGTATCATGCATGTTTACACTTGGAAGGGATTTACAGTATCCGTCTAGATGGCCAGTTTGGACCGTATCCCGGGGGAGTGATCACAACACAGACGTTTACTTACAGACAACATCAGTGGTGTGTACAGTTGAACACGCAGCCCACAGAGGCCACCACTGTTTGTTAAATCTGGCTTAACTTAATACTGGGGACAAAGTTTACTAGTTCAGACAAAACAAGAAAAAGAATACTGACAACATACCATCACGAAACAAAGATCAATACTATTTATACTATGTGAATTTCTGGTAGTGTGATATTGGTATTCTATGTTTACCAAAAAAGGTAATTGTAGTTTCTTAAGAATTTCCCATGTTCTAAAATAGCAGCCACCTCCTCTTATTATCTAACATGTAACCTGATATAGCCATGATATCATAGGAAATACTTAAAACACTCAATTACATCACACAAGATGTTGTCCAAAAAGCAAGAGGCATAAATTCTTCAACTCTCTGAGCTGAATCACTTCTTTAAGGAGCCACTTCTACACTCTACAAACACCTCGCTGATTGTAAATAACACAAAACCGTTTCATAGTGTAAAATCTGGCAGTCTTCGAAGGACTCAGCTATCAAGTCTGTAAAAACCAGCAGTTGACTGTGGTTGAACTCTAACATCCACATGAGCGGCAATGAGAGCAAATAGTTAAAATTATGAACAAATACAAACTGAAGAATAATATGCGGGTAAATAGGCATCGCTGCCAGAGGCTACTGCTAATCGGAACAATATTTCTCAAAATAATAAAAGATCTAATAAACCCAGTTATATGATCAGAAGACTCTGGGCTTTGCTCCAATGGCTGCAAGGACTCACAGGCAGATTACAATCCTGAACAGTAAATGTGGACTAAAAAACTAAAATGAAATTTCAACTCTGCACTGAATTGTTTGTGTTCAAGCAGTATTACAGGGTCTTAAACTCTTTGTATCTAATAAAGATCATACCATCCTTTTCTTGTTTTTTGGCGATGAAGAGAAAAAAAAAAACCTTTAAAAAAAGGAAATCACAGGGAAGGAGAGGAAGAGTGAGAGAGAAATTGTGTTTTCAACTTTTTTCCCAACTGAAGTCACTCTCTGCGTCCTCTAATAACTTATAGTGTCGATGAAATGTCAGTGTTATTCGTTAATAACTAGAGCTGCGTGTCGGTGGTGTTGATTTTGACATCTGCATTTCTGTGGCAGTACCAAAATGATACTTGCCAAACTTCTCAAATAATAAATACAGGCTAAGCACAAGCAGACAAATAGTAAGTTTCCTTAAAAAAAATATAGTCTACAAATGGCAAAACGAACATTTCAAATCAGCAACTGTTTAATCAGAATAAGTAAAAAAAATTTTAAAAAACAGTGGATCTGAGCAAACATCTGATGCCAGCTTACATTACAGGACGGTATTCAAAACTGCGCTACAGACACAGTACACTGTTCAATACCTAGTTCTATTAATGACAAATACATATATTTTAGTGCGTTTCAAAAAAGTTTTTAAAGGTGATCATGTGCTCCTTACTTCTTATAATACCATACCTGGATTTAATTTTAGTTTGCAGTGTTTTCCACTCTGCCTCTGTGAAGTCATTTCCCTACTTTAAATCTCAATCACTGTGTTGCACACACGGTGAATAATGTGGTTTACACACAAAGGTGGCATTCATTCCCCACCACTGTCTGTGTGCACAGAGGGTGCACCTCCTGTAAGTCTCTGCTGTCTGATTCCTCTGCAAAACTACAGCATACAGAAGCTATTGTTACTTCAAGGTCGTCACCTGTAGGATTAACAAGAAGGGGATGACTTTTTCTAACCTGCAGTACAAGAGTCACAAGTGTTTTAACAGAGAAGTGGTTAAAGAAGAAAGGCGATATATTTATAAACTAATGGTTCCAAAGGACTGTGTTTCAGGTACCTGCTGTAAAGTAACACACACTATTATTAAAACTTATATTGCCAAGGCTTGATAGTGGAATATTGATCTTCACCTTGACTGTAAGAGATTAGCTATCATTATGATTCATGACATGATTAGCAAAACAAGATTAGCTATGTCAAGCCAGTAGATATAACGTTAGGTTAACGTTAACTTAGCTAGCCACATATCAACAGCTCATTTTTAACAGCTTTATTAAGTTTGACCTAAATGTCAGTGAAGAGCATATTAACTATAATCAAATGTTACTCAAAAGTGTTCAGAAGATGTTGACAAAAAACAAGACAATATGAACCGTGTTATCAACAACACTTCCACCCACGGAGGGATCCCACCCTGCAGCGTTACGGAAATTTCCCCTCACTATTAGTTTAGATAGTTTGGGAAACAAACGGTGATGCGCCAAGTGTAGAGTTAGTAGAACAGTCTGTGAAATGTCAGTAAGAAGTAAAGAAAAGGTGAAGAGATTACACTTACATGTTTATGTCATTTGAGTCTGTTCAAGGTCGTGGTCGGCGCTGAAGTTTCCCACAGTAAGTTTGTAGCTCAGCTGTCACAACGGCTGGTCCGCTCCGTGTTCCATTTGGTCATCTTGAGAGAGAGAGGCATCATGGGACATGTAGTTTGTTAAGGAAGTGCTTTTTTTCCCTTCCCATCACAAACCTGTAGAGTTTGTAAAAAGCAAACCATTTCTGATTATGATTCATCTTAATTATTATTATTATTATTATTATTATTATTATTATTATTATTTAGGATGATTTTTTGTTGTTATTAATGGGAAATTGACTTAGAAATCCACATGAACACATTGGCTGTAGTATTCAAGTTTCCAGTCACACCTGCAGGGGTATCCCAACTCTGTACTTCATCCTACATGTCATTCTACTGTAAGAAATACACATATATGAGACGTATGTGCAAACTGAGCCAGGCGTAGTAGTAGCAACTGATCACATGAAAAGTATTTTAAGCCAGAGAAATCATACTCTGTGGATATTTTTGGTTCCCCTGTCTGACATAATCAATTTGAGTGAGTGACAGATGACAAACCCACAGCGCAAAATGCTGGAGAAATATAAACGACTATAAGAAAATGTAGGAGGGCTGCATTGCAAATAAATGAGCAAATATTAGCTATCCTGTACAATACATGTCATATACCTTAAAAGTTTAAATGATTTACACACATATCTCAATAAGATCCCTTTCCATTAGCAACAGTGACCTTTACGAGCTGTACATCTGTCTGATTGTTATGTGTGCCATTGACATTTGTAGTAGATGTTATTTTCAGCTGCCTCTCCTTTACTTTATCTGGATCTTCTCAAACTGGTAAGGACGCCCACATGTGAGTGGAGCAAATGCTGAGCTATTTTAACTTCAAGAGCCAACCACCAAACCCGCCTGAGAATGTTCACAGACATACTGTGCACCCTCAAACTTACACACACACACACATCTGATCTGACCATAACAGATGCCTCACGTCTTGCTGAGTGTAAACTGACTAAGTCTCTGTCTACCTCTAGTGGCAAAAGTCTGAAAGAACGGAAAGATTCCACTCATCATGATCATTTGGTCCAAAGGTTCCCTGCTTTATTATGTTTTAACTTTTCTTAATGTGAAATAAAACTAATTTAATCATTTACAATCAAGGTGTCAGATTTATTTTATGGAGTGATAAGTGATGAGTATATACGACTGGATTAAATGTTTTTTGATTGTTAACTAAACAATGTTGCTTGCTCTGGTTGAAAGCTCCAGAACAAGTGATAATAAGTGGACCTTGAGTCGAGAGTGAGTTTTGTCTGCGGTTTCCAAAGTCAAGAATGAACTGTGTCAAGCTCAACCTAACAGTGCTCAAAATAATGTAATGTTTGAACATGTACACTTGTGAGATATGGACAAAAGCTCCAGACAAAGCCAGTAAGTGAACCTTGACTAGAGACTGTTTTGTTAGCTGTTGTTTCCAAAGTGAACTCTTGAGCTCTGTAGATTTGGAAAATCCAGAGACTCTCAAACTGAATCATTAAAAACAAGGCTTTGTGTTCTTGCTTGTCCATTATGATTTTTTCCACACCTACAGTAAACACCACAGCCACTGTTTTTGCATTCAAATTATCTCCTGGTCAGCTGCAGGCCTACTGTCCATTGTTCCAAAATACTCCACGGTGGTCAGCCAGCACTGCAGCACTCACGTGTCTTCCATGTGTAAGTGATGATTAATAATTTACCACAGTCTCCATAGATCCAGTGAGCTAGTGGTCTGCTGCAGGCCACTTCCTCTCCCAAGGACAATGGGGCCATTTCCTGCGGGTTGCGAAGGCAGAGGGCTGGAGAGAGAGAGAGAGAGAGAGAGAGCAAAACAGGCCAGTATTGTAAAGCAGGGACATCATATTGGCGTGTCCTGCCCTTGAAATGAAAGACAGGTTCGGCTGTGAGATTCATGGTCTGTTTGTTGGGAGGTTGCGGGGCAAGACTGGAGCCAAGTCAGCCAGACACCATCTTTTTGACCCCTGCCTACAGGATATCCAGAAAACATCTTTGGAAATGTGTCTGTCTTTTGTGACTGTATCTTGAAGTGATATGTTGCAGACAGATAGAGAGTGAGAAAGCATAAAAATAACTTTGTATCACAGGCAGTGTGTAACTTACATCCTCCATTTTTTTTTAAAAAAAGGAGACTGTTACATGGATATTAACAAGTCCACACCAGCACAAGGTGAGTATCAGCACTGAAACCCAAAAGACAGGTGGCTTTGACAGCATGAACCGTGGCCCTGCATGAATCCCACTCTTTTAATTCCTGGCTAATAATCAAAATAAAGAGGCTGCTGTGTGTTCAAAACAATGGCACCATTCATGTCACTACAGCCCCTGCGTCCACTATCCAGGGATATCTGAGAAAGCCCAAACAAGTCAAAGACGTGGGAAAAATACAAGACGAAATAGCAGTTTTGACAGTAAAAAGTTGACCATGTACACAAGCATATCCAGGATATGATGGCACTGTCCCTTTCAATGAATAGTCTCATGAACACCAAGCCCCTCAAGCAACACATGAAAACCCAAGAGTGTCAATCGGGCCCGAAGCTATTTTTAAAAAGAGGGTTGTCAGTCCGGACACTCACTCTGACAAATATAATGGCCTATATAACCAGCATGCCTTGTCCCCCTCCGTCCCTGTCTCTTTTAGTCTAGGAGGCACAGATGATGACTGTCACAATGGCCACAAAGGAGAGAGCCATGACAATTTACCCCGAGGCAGGACATAGTATATAGCTTGACCTATCTGAGGCTGTCATCCAGCCTGAGTGTTTCACACAAGCAGCCAGACCAGTTTCCATGCACACATTGTTGCCGCTTCAGACATCACTGGTAGTCTCTAAAGAGGGGATAGATTTATTCATTTCTTTTTTTCTTTTGACATGTCTAAAATGAGTAATATTTTTTAATGACTCTGATGTTATGAAATTTTTGTTTTTCCCTTTTCTGTGCAGGGAGGAGCACCGATTTTATCACAGTGTTGTTGATTGTAAATACCTGCCCAGATGGTAGAGGAAGTGATCAGTGGTGTGTTTTCACAAAATGCTTTATAACTCTAACAAAGGCAGTTGCAATGAAGTTATAGAGCTGAAACCATTAGTTGATTAATCCATAAATTGTTTAACAGAAAATGAATTAGCAACAATTCTGATAATCAATTTATTGGATTCTAGCATCTCAAATGCTAATATTTTTTATACGTCTTCTGTATTTGTAAACCGGTTTTGGACTGTTGTGTAACAAAAACAGCATTTTAAATTTCACTTTAACAATCTCACTAATGTATCTGTGTTTTTTCTGCTTTCACAATCAAGTTCCACAGAAGAAGCCGTGAATCATGCCTCATAATAACTAGGTAGAAACATGCAACACAGATCTATATCTCTAAAAATGCCTCCCTCTTGCTCTCTCTCTCCTCACTTCCTCCCTTCCTTCCCACCGACACCGACTTAATGCTCCATAGAAATCAGTCGTCATAAAAAATAAACATGATAAACTCGTGACACAAACAGACAAAACGATACATTATATCTGTATCGCTGAGTGATTAGTCCCTCTGACACTCTATCAGTTCCCGTCTGCAGTGACTCACTCTGTTCGTCTGGTTTCGTGCTGTGATCAAGGTGTGGTCGCTCGTCATACCTACAGGTGCATGAAATGGTTGTCAGCGTCACTGCAGTCTTTTTGAAAACGAGAAACAAAACGAATGAAAACACGAGCGTTAATGTAATATCCATAGCTATAGTTAAAGTACTCAAAAGTTATTATTACACACTACACTTTAATATACTGTAATGTTCCTAAAGGTCTACATTTTGTTGTCAATGTTTGTCAAATGTCCGTAGTGAGCTGTACTTTGCTCTCATGTTGTTGAACTAGATTGTGGTAACAGAGTGACATAGATAGTTAGTTAGTTAGATAGATAGATAGATAGATAGATAGATAGATAGATAGATAGATAGATAGATAGATAGATAGATAGATAGATAGATAGAGAGATAGATAGATACTTTATTTATCTTCGTGAGGAATTTCCAGTTTCACGGCAGCAGAGGCTTGTCAAGGAATAGAAATGGGAATAATAAATAAGGAATACAATAAATAAACATAAAAAATACTAATAAATATGTCTGATATATGTGCAGTGGTATCTATCAGTATAATAAGCAGTATAAATGGTTCTGGTATGACAATTAAAAAGTGTAAACAATATAGCTGTATGTTAACATAGCCTACATAAGTAGTTCAAGCTTGATATTATGGGCATCTCTTTTATTTATGTAGCCTAGTTTACTGTAATGTGGCAGCTAGATGAATTGTTGCATGGTGCATAAAACAATTTGATATGTTTGTGACGACTACTATTAAATGAACAAATATATTTCCACACCCAATATCACAAGATAAACCTAGTTTAGCATTGTCCTTCACACTTCTGTTGTAACCCCTTTAAAATACAGGCTATAACATTAAATCAAGCGATGTTTGCTGAAGGGAATTTAACGAATCAAACTTGGATTTTGCTGTTTATTTTTTAATGATTACGGTTTGGTTCGCTCCAGCGCCTCTCCCAGTGTGAACAGAGAGTGTGCGGAGCTGTGGCAGGGTGGGGTCGGGGTGAGCAGGCGGGGTCTGGGCTGAGGTGACGCTTCTTTTACTCATTTTTGTTCAGAGGACTGTCGGCCAGCAGCAGCAGCAGCAGCGGCGGCGGTGGAGAGAGAGAAAGTGGATTGAAGTAGGAGAGAAATACAGACAAGTGTCCCGTCCGAAGAAAACAACATTGTCCTGGAATAATCTTAAAACGCTTTTCCGTGTGTTTCGACAGGTAAGATTCACTGAGGGCACATTTACTTCCCCCCGACAGTTTTCAAACTGCTGCGTCTTTTGTCTGTGACGTGTTGTTTTTCATTCTTCTCGCGCACAGTAGTTTATATCCTTCTTTCTATATAAACGTGTATGTTTGTGTGGGGTAATGTTGTGTTACATTTTTCATCTTTTGCTCTACCTGGTTTCAAATTCAGCCTCGTATTGGGAATTCATTTCCGCATGCCACAAACTGGCCACCGCTGTCTGCTGTTTAAAGCAGCGCGAGCTCTCCAGCCACCAAAAGTTTGCTGTCGTACATGAAACTCATATTTTGGCTGTTTTCTGCTGAATCATAACGATGTTTGGCCCAAGTATCGATCATTCAACTTGACGTCACTTGTCAATAGTGTCCCACAATGTCATTAGTGGTGTCCCGAGTGTGTGTGTGTGCGCGCGCGTGCACATACGGTGTGTGTCCGCGTGCGAGAGGGGCAGGTGAAGAGAAATGGGTTATTATTGACAAAAATGTACGAATGTAAGGAATATTTTTATTTTAAAAAAGAAAGAAAAGAGTTTACAGTCATAAAGTGAGAGTATGAGGTAATTTTATGGACACATAAGATGCTGACAAGACAATAACAAAGCATTTATTGCTACAGCTAACTTATAAATATAAACTGAATCAATTAATCGATTATTCAGTAAACAAACATGAATCTTCCGCTATTTTGATGATTGATTAATCGTCATTTTTTAATTAAAAGTGGTTCAGACCTTTTGAAATGTAAATATTTGCTGGTTTTTTTTCTGTAACGCTATGCCATACTTAGGTTTTTGACTGTTGGTTGAACAAAACAAGCAATTTTTAAACGTTACCTCAGCCTCTAGGAAACTGAATTTTTCACAGTTTTCTGGCCAATTGACCAATAATTAAAAGTTGCATGCCTAAATTGAAATAGCAACAGCAGCAACAACACCAACAGTAAATAACAGAATGAGCTAATACACATGGAGGAGTTAGGTCTTGTTCACACACATCTGTAATATATGAGCGTGAGTCATGAATCATATGCCTAAAATGTGTTGGTGTTGTTAGAGCTCACATCCCCTCCCCATGTCTCCAGGTGTTGCCAAATCTTCCATGATGTCATTACGTTTGCAGATGCTCCTGACTTGACAGGACAGCAGTTTTCCAATCCTGCTTAGTGACTGACTGCAGGAGCACACATTTTCTTTCATTTGATTTCATGAGTAAATCCACTGAAATCAGCATCTAGTTGAAATGACTTTTATCTTATCCGCTTTATCTTATGCGATTAAGTCATTTGCAGTGTCCTCCGCAGCCAACTTTAATATCTGTCAAAGTCAAATTTGACATGGGTCGCCTTGGAATTAGAGGCTAAACAGACATTCTTCTAAACTGAGCCTCTTTTGTGGTGCGTTACCTGGATCATTAAGCACTGAATCGCATTCACTATTGTCCTCTTGTCTGAATTATTTGCAAGTTAAACCTTCACAAAACAAGTTTGTGGCATCCAACTGGTTTCGAGACCAATGCGTCCAGCTGAGGTTGTTGAATTTGTGTCTGGTTGAATAGGACAGGGTGCCAATACTCTCTGCCAGTTTGGCCTCCACCGAGCTTGCCGTAGGCCTGTGTCATCAAGTAGTGCAGCAACAGACAGCACCCTGGTTGGAAAGCTGTTCCTGTCTGCCCTCGGGGAAGAGGGTGGTGGACGGCGGGAGCGGGGGGGGGGGGTTGGCGGTTGGGGTGGGTGTGGGGGGGAGGTGACTTACTGTAGATTTTGCAGCTACAGCTGTGGTGGCACGGTGATAATCTCCCCCCTCCTGCTTAATTCCCTGATACTGTCCTACATTAGCAGAGCAAGAGGCCAGGAGATCCTTCAGTTTATAAATAGGTCTACACTTTGCAAAGGGGATTACTGTATGGCATATATCCGAACCTCTTTGTTTCGTTTGGAAGGATTTCTTTTTCTGTGGATTCACTGTCTTGCTTCACCTCTGTCCCTGTCCAGTGGTGCCTGACTGAGTACTTTCCAGGGGTTCAGTTACAGCCACTCAGCGCACACGTCGTGTGACCTGCGCTGTGTTTGCATATCACCCTGTCTATGTGTTTTACTGTTCCCATGGAGAAGGAACGCAGAGAGATAAAGTTTCTGGTCAGGCTCGACAGGGGTCTTTGTGGTTGAAGTCAAAGAGTAGGTGGTGTGACAGCATCAAAATAATCTCCATGGGGAAAATCTTCATTAGACAATATTGTCGTGGATCCCGTGTCTGAAATTAACTGTTTGACTCACCTGCCAAGGGGACTGGTATATGAAAAAATCCACTGGCCAAGCATATTTTTTACTGGCCAAAATAATAAATTGCCTCTTTGTGTCACATATACTTACTCCTTGTAAATGTTGCCACATAATAGCTATTTAATCAGCGGTAGCTAGCAAAGTGACAGTTTAGCGGAGAGCTGCGATGCTGAGTAGCTGATGTCTCATACGGTAAACAGTGCCGCAAAACCGGGAGCATTCCTACAGTTTCACGGCACTGTTTGGTGCATATGTCTACAGTGTATAGGGAACAAACGAGTAAATTCCTCTGAGCCATCATGCCAGATATTTTATTACATGACTATTTTGGTACAAACATTTACCCGCCAGTGTGGCAGATAGCCTTCTGAGATTTACTTGTTAACTGAAAATCTACCCGCATTTGGCGCTTGGTGGGTGTTAATTTCAGACCCTGTGTGGATCCAAAGCAGATTCGAGATATTCAACCCTGCAGCTTCTCAGACACCAAGTGCTCCATTCGTCATAATTATTTACAACCAGAGAATACCACAGAAATAAGTCGTTATCCGTATGTGACTTAGAATGGATGACTTCAGCTTTAAACTATAAAAGTAAACCAGACAGGTGCAACTAAACACCAGATTTCCAGTGAAGAGGTTAATTCAATCCAGCCAAAGAATTTAGTGCCTCTTTATTTGGGGTAATAAAATAATTGGCAGCATTGTCTAAAAACATTTATTCACGCAAAAAATGTCTGCTGTCTCTAAAAAAAAAAAAAAAAATCAGAAGCTTCCAGCAGAGCTCACAGTGGTATAATGCTGAGCAAGTAAAGCTGGCATTGCCCAGCTGAACCCTACCCATGACAGTCGCTGACATGAATTATTTACTTTCAATGGTTCTCCTGCTTGGATCAAACAGGGGCAAGAAAATGTCCCTTACTTAAAATGTCAAAGGCCTAATGGCTGTTTTTCTCCCCACCACTCGCACTTTAAAGCTGTTATAACGTCTGCCAGGATGGTCATTTCAAGTCAACTCCTATCAAAGCTCTGTCCAAAAACACCCACGCATCAGTCTAACAGCATGCTGGAAATAGCAGAATCCTACTGTTTTCATCATGAATACATTACCATTGATGATTTTTTCATTACGGACTGTGAATCCAAGCAGGGAGGGAGTGAACTAGATTCCTGCACTGACTCAAAAGACAAAGTTTTCACAGTTGGATGATTTGGCTTCTCAGCATAGTGACTCTGATGAGTCCTGTGGTGTCTGTTTTTTCTCTTCCTCCTCCTCCTCCTCCTCCTCCTCCCCCCCGTCCCTTAATTACACTTCTATGAGAGATTGAGGAAAGTGAGGACAGTAAGGGTGTGGTTGAAACGGAAAGAAAATCACCAGGGAAACTTGACTTGTTAGATATGCAACATAAAGAGCACCAACATCTCAAATGGAAGTTAATTTTGCATATCGTCACCGTTGAGTGAAAATCTGATAAGTCAGTTTTTTTGTTGTTTCACTGCTTATGAAGGATTTAATTCTCTTATGGGTTGAGAAAGTTATGCAACCATTGGTTCTGTGAATACTTTACAGAACAGTAGATAAATGCATGGGTATTTTGAACAACTAAAGCTGAAAGTCACACTTCCTTTTTCAATTCTTCTTTGGTTCTCAGGTTTTTGTCTGACAATACCAGTGTATGACGCAAATGACCTGACTGTTGATTTGTCAGTATAAGAGGCTGATTTTTTTTTAATAATGTGAGCTTTCAATCTTCAAATATTTGACTTTTCTGCCACTTGTTTCTTTTATTTTGGTTCTGGTTTGCATAGAGAAGAACAAACTTGAGCTTGTTCCAGAGGAACGTTGTATTCTTCAGGACTTTTGCCCTGCTCTCCCAAGCACCCTCCTCCCACTCCTGTGTGCCTCTAATCTCCCTGAAAAATTAATCATCTGTCACACTGCTTCAGCGCTCAGCCGCACACCGATGCGTAGCAGCGGCAGTTCAAGCTAAAACTACTTGTCAGGCCTTAAACAGGGCTTTGAATGCAGTGCTGGCCACCAAACTTGGCCCATGAACACACAGAGCCATCTTGATGTGCTTGAGCCTTTTTGGTTGCATCCAGTGGGGACACTTGAGACCCGGTTTCCTTTTCACTGTGACAGCAGTCAATGGGACAATGCTGCTACTCTTTTCCTCTCTGCCCCAAACAAAGTAACACAGAAGCTCTCTGTGCTGTATCAGAGACTTAGTTCATCCTCTTCCTTCCTTCTATCAACCAAACAACATGAAGGGAGGTCTAAACACAAAATCATTGCCTCGAAAAAAACACCTTCTTCACCTCAAAACTGAGCATCACAAGTTCAAATAATGACTTAATTTTGAAAAATACTGTAAAATGTGGTCATTTGATTTCCACATCTTTGTGATTCATTGTTTCCTGATATGAAAGTTAATCTTTGGACATACATGTTCCCTCCCACAATGTCTGATATGTGATGGACCGTCTTGTGAACTTTGTTGCTGTACGGGCCTCACAAATGAGGGTTTATTGCCACACAGGCTTTATCCCTTTTTTACTCATTCCCTCCTTCTTTATCAGCTTCATGTAATCTGATCCTGCTCCGCGCTCAGGCACCTCCTCCGAGACAGCTCACATTTCCTTTGATTCACAGTGAGATCCCACAGGGAGTAAACAACTACATACCAGTTTACAGCCACCACACTGCATCCATTGGCCTAATTCAACTCATTAAAGGAGCAGCAGTGAATTAACTGACAGATCTAGGGCCATTATCCATTCTGCTGCTTATTTTATTCATTGCCATGCTGACTGTGGTTGACTGTGTTGTCGGGCATGTTTCCAGATGAGTCAAGGAAGAAGGGGAGCATGCTGTGCTGTATCTGCCACATTTAAACAAATTCAGTTTGTGTGTTGCACAAGTGCACACCAGCAGTATCTCATTGTTTGTTCTTCTGTTGGCTCTTGGCATGGCGACGTTGCTATGGTCTGGATTTTATCAACTGCTTGTTACAGTCAATTGATAAATGCTCTCTCTCAAAGAGTGAGCGCTTTTACAAAATGTGGACGACAAGCTGTGCTCTTCTTGAAGTCAGGCCATGACATGATTGATGCTAGAGTAGTTTGTCACCATAGTTTTTTGCGTCTACAGTACTGTGTGTAAGAAGAGTTGTGAAAGTACAGCTTCTTCTTATAAACTTCCCTTCTCTGACCAGACGGCCCAGCAGTGTTGGTGAATCAGATAATGTTGACCACCACTTCCTGTCACCCACCACAATAAATCCATTAGCTGTGCACCACTTCACATCCTGCCATATTGATTTATAAGAACAGTTAGCCCCCGCTGCCTCCATTACAGTGCCATAACAGCCGTTGTTGGATGAGCGGGGAATAAGGGACATGTGGTTTTGGGACCTGAAAGGTTAGGGGGGTGGGAAGGGTGTTAAGCTGTATCCCATTGGGACAGATGAACCCTGACTCTGTGGAGAAAGGATGCAGGGAGGACAATGTTAAGTGCAGCCTGTTTGCTCTGGGGGCTCAGCTGGCTGCACTGGCCATTTACTGTGTCAGGAGGATTGGACTGTATGAGAGCAGGGTGTTGTGTTAAAGTCATCTGGGAAGCAGTTTATAGTAAGAGGAGTGTCTGCTGCATGTATGTGACTTGTGTCTGTGTGTGTGCTCGTTTTTTTAATCCTCATTGGGACTGTTGCTGGTATAAACACTGACCTTATTGGGATCAGTAGTTCTCATGGGGACCAAAGCCTGGTCCTAATGCGGCAAAACGTCATTTCTGAGGTCCTATTTAAGGTTAGGGGTAATGTATGAATTGGTTATGGTTAGGGTTAGGCTGTACAAAATTATCCTAACAAGGATAGCTGTGCAAACGTGTGTGTGTGTGTGTGTCTGTGTTTGTGTGTGTGTGAAGCCGGCCTATATGTCAAATAGTTGATCTGTTTCGGTGCAGATGGTGCAGGAAGCTTTACAGATGTGTGGTAACATAATCTGCTTTATTTGCATGTCAGCCTAAACACGACATTAGCAAGCCTGTTAGAAATCACAGACCGCCAGATGAGGTCAAGTTTCTATAAAGCTGTAATGTTCCCATGATCATGGGAATGTGCAGTTTATTATAAACAAATGAAAAATTCTTGCTGTGTGTGTGTGTAATGTGTGTTTAAGTCAGTTAAAGGAATAGCATGACATTGTGTGGAATAATTACTCTCTCTCTTGCCAAGAGTTAGATAAGAAGATTAATACCATTTTCATGTCTATATGATGAATAAAAAGGTACAGCCAGGAGATGTTAGCTTAGCTTTGCTTTGTGTGAAAATAACCGGTTGTAGTTTTAGGGGGGAGTATGTCATCTTAACACTAACGTTATTTGAATGGATTAAACAAACGAGATATGTGTTAATTAGTGGGCTTTAGAGGTGCTGGTAGGTGGATTTTGTCTTCAAACACACAGCAGGCTAGCTGTTTCCTCTTGTTTCCAGTCTTTGTGCTAAGCAAGGCTAGCTAACTGCTGGCTCCAGCTACATATTTACAGTACAAGGTAAACTATTCCTTTAAACTTGAAAAGCCTAATCTTCTCAAGCAGGCCTGTAAAAGCCTAGCAGAGCAGACTGCAAAGGCCTGGTGACATGTTATTTACACCCGTGCCTGCCAAACAGGCATGAGAGTAAATAACAAATCACTGCAAACATGTTAGGAGCCACTCTGGAATATGACCAGAGTTCATTTCCAACCCCCTGGGCCTCTTCCCTGACCTGATTCATTCCTGCTGTGACAGAAAGAAGAGCTTAGGCCAGCAAAGTCAAAATCAGTCCTGCTGGATTGTTTGTTCATAACTATACTCAGTTTGTAGCTGTACAACTTATTAATCATTGTCAGGGTTGTTCCTGCATAGAGAATTTCAAGGTGGCCAACTCTCAGCTGCCTCCGTCAAAAATCAGGGTCCCCACGGATCCTTAAGGTCTTAAAATATAACTTTTTGTAATTCAATGTACAAAGATGTCTTAAAATGTCTTCATTTTTAAGAGGGGAGGCTCTGAATTTTGTTATGTACAAAAACAATGAGGATAAATATTGTAAGGTTCCTAATAACGGGACAAGACCACAAAAAATAAAAACAACAGAGTCCAACAGCTTACATTAACACATAAATGCACATTCATAGAAGCACGACGTGAACTTTGTGAAGCTTCCCTATTCAGCAAAATGCTGGTATTTTTTTTTTAAGTTTCAGCTGTCATGCTTTCAGATATTTCTGCTTACTCGTAAGATTAAATTGACTGGAAAGTCCTCCTTCTTCTGAATAAAACGAGTTATAGCACTCCATGGTTTTATAGAAATGTGATTGACTAAACAGATGTTCTAATCATAAATGATTATGATTCCATGGCGCTACACAAGGGAAAATCACATTGAACTGTTTAGAAATGCTCTTGGAATTATCCTTTCACTGTGTAGTCTATAAGTTATTCTATGTAGATTTTAAGGGGGAAAAACAGAAGTAGGCCTGTGTAAAGAGGGTTGTAACTCATTCACCCTTTCACTGTTCTAGCAGCCATGTTCATATTCAGCCACATCTGTCTTATGTTATTCATCATACCATTTAATGTAATGTCATAGTGAGAACAACAGCTGTATTACCCCCAGACCCAACAGATGTTGTTTTGGCTATGGTTAGGCTTTTATACTTTCAAGGGCAAGGCCTACATTGGCATTATCTTTTCAAATTAGCTGAACATCTTTTGGTGATAGTTTCAAATTCACCATCACCCCTATTTGCTGTTTCATTCAAAAGTTTGATTGTGGAGTTCATTAAGCCTAAATGCAGCAGTAGTGGTAGCTATATCACTTGGAGGTTATGTAGCCTAATTGAAATTGTGCTCCTTGAAATGTTTAGGCAGAGAGAAATTGACAAACATAGGTATCAGTGACCAACTATCGGTGTTCGAAGATATTTTTCTTATATACACACACATACATACATACAGACATATATACTGTGTACACAGCCTAAACAATTGGTTTAGGACTACAACAACTGGGCCAGAAGAAGGCACGCACACACACACAAAGGGTTTTTAAAACTATGAGGTACCACTTCCACCTAATTTTGGGCCAGGAAAACCCCTGATTATTAGGAGGATTTCCTGTGAAGAATTAAAATGTTGGGTCTACAGTTTAGCCCCACTAGCCATTAGGTGTAATCAGCCTCACCCGTTTAACTTATACACCCACACTGCAGCCACACCCTTGTTGAGAGCCTGTCACTGCTGGGGAGACACTCCCTGTCCGACATGCCTGTAGGGGGGGTTAATGGTGAATCTGATCTCATGATCGAGAAGAGAGTTACTCATCCATTGTTACAGTAGCCATATCCTCTGAGTAAATCAGTGAGATAAGTCGAGAAGAGTTGAGTTTTTTAGAAGTGTGAAAAAAAATGTGCACCGTTGTGAACAAGATTTATGCTTAGACACAGGACAGATTGAATATACTATGTGAGTGTGGAATGTCACACCAGCGCTTCAGCATGGATGCTGAACAGTATCATCTGTGCTTTTCTGCTGCAACTCGTTCACTGGCAGCTTTCACTTATACGCATTCCTGGTTTTACTGTGCAGGGGTGTTTTTTTTTTTTTTTTTTTTTTTTTAAGAAAGAAGAAGAAGCCCCTTAAGCCATCTTTTACAGCTGTTGCCTAACAAGATAGTGGGAAGGGATGGGTGTGAGCTGCGTGTTTTCCTGAGTAAAAAGTGTGGCTTCCATGTTACTGCGTGTTTGTGTGACTGGATGGTGGTGATGAGAATGAGTAAGGAGCAAGGTACAGTGAGAGTGAAAGGATGCATCACTCATTAACTGGAAGGGAGCAAAGTCCAGTTAGAAGTACAGAACACAACCAATGGCTTTTCGTCATCGCTGAATGGGGGAGGGAACAACTGATAAGTCTTGCTATTCAGTTATGACTGAGAGACACATTATATGAGTAAATATCCACATTTTACTATTGGTATGATAAGCTAAACAAACATTTTTGCTTGGATTTAGCTTTTACTTTTGCTATATAATGATTTTTTTAGCTTTTCTTTGCTTGAACTAGTCATGAGAATCATGGTAGAGGGAGAAAAAAAAAGAAATTCTGAGGAAACCCAAGAGAGAACAAAACTTATCAGTAAACAAGCAAGCCTTGCTTCAGACATCAGATGGGTCAGCAGATAAAACCCCCACAGTACAGTGCCTGAGCGGAGTTTCGGTTACCTAGGTGATATGCAGGGCGTGTCGCAGCATTGCAACAGTTGGCTGAACCCGCTGCCTCGCCCAGGAAAACAAAGACTACACAAACACTGTCCCTGATTTACAGAGAACAGGAAAGTTCTGTCACTGTGGACATGCAGTACATGATGTAGATCTGCCCCAAAAAAAAGTCATATGGGTTTCTATTTTATATCAATTATATGTTTGCCTTCAGAAAAAAATGTTTTTGTGGACAAAAAACTTAAAGCTGACAGTCTGATTTCTGTCAGTTTATTCCGCTTTCCAAACTGATCAATGGATAGATAGCGGTAGTTGCTTACCATCATGATGGACAAGCATTCATACTTGCGTTAAACAGCGGCCACGCCTTTGTAAGTAAGAAAGGTAGGAATACACAGTGATTGTAAGCATAGTTTCTGTCCGTGCCCTGATGAGTCAGGGCATTATCAGTAAAGTAGCATGTAGCTGCAAGTACAAACAGTCCTCTGGGGCCTGGCCCTGCAGGATCCCATGCCAGACTGACAACAGCTTGAAACTCACTACTCCCTGTGAAGGTGAGAGTGAGATACACGGACATGTTGGGACCTTTCAAGAACATTAGGTTCAGGTGAACCTATTTTGAATGCACGCATATCAACAGTAAATAACGCATGCAGGCCCAGAAAAAACCTATGTGGGGAGTCGCTTTGTCCGTCAAAGTGAGAGAAAACTGAGGAGAGACTAATGAGGAACATGCAGTATTCTGGTATGTGCACACTATTGTCAGTTTCGGTATGATGCCTGGGGGAGAAAAATGGCCTTGGCCAGTTAAGGGGACTGAAACATCCGTATGCAAAGCCACGGGGCAAAGAGATGGAGTGGTGCTTTAATTAATACATCATGAACATCCACAGTGCCAGGCAGAGAGACCAAGCAGCTCATCTTTGTACAAAGTCCTTTCCTCCAAACCCATTGATCGATTTTGATTACTGACGTTTCAAGAAGTTTAATACAAGCAGAGGTGAAGGTGGTGATTTAAGTGTTTTATAGCCCATTTTGTGCTAAGACAGCAGTGTGATACCCTGAATTATTTTATTAGTAGTAAAGATGGAGATAAGCATAGTTGCTTATTACGTGCAATCACATTGTAAGTTAGCTGTTACAAAAAAGGAGAGAGGTTTCAAGGAGTGAAATATGTATCTTTTTTCTGTCTGTTGAAGCCTTTGTTTGTTGACCTTGCCATGTGTAGAGCCCCCCCTGGTACCTCCAGTACATCTGCAGTGCCTGCAGAAATCAGCACACGCACACTTACATTTACACATACACACACACACGCACACACACACAAAAAGCACAATGTACTGCAGCAATGTGCTCAGCAAAGAATCCTGTCAGTAACAGTCAAACATCTGAAAACACTAACGAGCACAGTGGATGCATTGTACTATCGGTTATATGTCACATGCAGTTACAGACAGCTATTATAAATGCAGATTTTTCTGTGATGAAGAGGATTTCTGTGGTGGATGGTATTCAGGCTGCAAATATGTGGAGACAGAAAACATTCAAGTTCAAACAGCAAGAGGTTATCTAAGGATAATCAATTTTTTTTATGTTTGGTCTTTATTTAAAGGATTCAATTTCAATAAAAGAAGGATCTTGTGTAAGTAAGTAAACCTGAGAGAGATTGCAACATCAAATTTTGTTACAGACAGAAACATTTTGTACAAATTAGATTTAATATTTGGCCTATAGTGAAGTAACATGCCTCTGCTTAATGTAAAGTCTGGGATTCACATTTCCAACTGTTTTTTTTTCACACAGAACACATTTAATGGTGAAGTAACAGATGCAGTAAGATGTCTTTGTGAGGACTGAATACCTGAGTAAATGCAGCAAGAATGATTTCATTAGGAAAACAAGATGATTCATAAAGAAAGGAAATCTGGAGAAAACTTGCACCAACAAGTTGCTTGTCAGTTATGCAACCTGGATCGTGTTTAAAAAAAAAAAAAAAAAAAAAAAAAAGAACTACACATTGTAAAAAGATGGCTCAGGATGTTGGATTACTGGAAAAGTGTATGAATGAGGCCCTGAAAGCAAGTAAGTGTTAAAAACAGTATGTCGTAGTATTTTAAATAAGACAAACAATAACTAAAGTAAAGTTGCAGGAATTTAGAGGTTGAGGCTTGTCTGTGACAAGTAGTTTGCTCACCGTCTGTACACACACACACACTCACTTGGAGCACACTGGACTCAAAACCTGACGAGCAGGTTCCTGATCGCCATGCGTCAGCAGTAGGTTGCTCACACGGCTATATGGGTGGAGGCCTGGGGTGAAAGGTCACTCAGGCTAGCTAGCATTCCTCACTTACAGCTGTCTCTCCGCCCACTTCGCCCTGCTCCCCCATGAGCTGCTGCTGCTGCTCTGTGTTGTCATTTTCAGGTCAGGGTGAACAGCCGGGTGGGAAAGGGAGGGGCGGGGTGTCATCTTGTGAGCTGTCACATAAAAACTGAATGACAATCTTGTGTAAGAGAGCGGAGATCTTGCTGGAATCTTTACTAATTCATGAAAAGATGCAGCTGTGTGGTGAAGTGCATTATCATCATTTGTAGCAAAAAGAAATGAAAATTCTGACTCGGACTTTTTTGCTTGTGTTTTAAGGTCTGCTCCATCGTTGTTTTGATAACGGGAGGCAAGGATGGCAATGCAAAGTAAGTGATACACAATTCAGCTCTTTTTATGTATTTTACTTTCATTTTTTTTCCCTTCTTTCGTTTCTGCAGACTTAATCCACATAGATTCATTATATCACAAAAAACAGAGTAATGTGAATTTATGTTCATTTTTGATATAGCTTGTGCATTTTCATGTTGACTTTTGTAAATCTTCTCATCCTACACTACTTTAATGGTGACTGTTGAACATTTTGATCATGACCTTTCCTACTTCCAACTATTGTTCTCATGTATTTATGTTGAGGTCACTTCCTTTATACAGCTGATAACTAAAGGTTACTCCTGTGAAAGAGTTCCTTTATGAAACTTAGCAGTAAAAGATGCATCCACTGGGGAGAAAAAAGGGGTATTTGAATGAAAAATAATAAGGTATAATTATACTCAAAACCCTCACTCTTTGCCTATTAAACCTGTTAATAAATGACTTGTGTCCAACACCTCTGACATCCCACTCTTCCTCCCTTTGTGCTCAACAGTGGGTGAGCTTGACAGTGGCATGGTGAAGGTGGCAGAGTGGCAGCAGACGATGTATAGTGTAGACTCAGGCATCCAGTCTGGAGCCACCACAGTCAGAGATGACGACGGCGAGTACACCACCTCCAAGCAGTACACCGTGACCACCACTGTCACAAGTGAAGAGCCTGGTAAGATGACAAGCTAGGGTCAAAGCAGTCAATATGCATATTATAGCCTTTGCTTTAATGGCACGTTGCCTGTCTTAACATCATCATCATCTCACTTCTCGATAGACTTGGATTCTCAGTACACCATGACCAGAGCCCAGCGGGTGCGGGCTGCGATGTTCCCAGAGACGCTGGAGGAAGGCACGACCATCTTGTCTACTCAGACAGACCCGTCCCAGATGACCAACGTCCAGCGGCTGGCTGAGCCCTCCCAGATGCTCAAGACAGCCATCATCCATCTGATCAACTACCAAGACGACGCTGAGCTGGCCACGCGTGCCGTGCCCGAGCTCACCAAACTGCTCAACGATGAAGATCAGGTGATGAATGCAGAGTCATGCCCGTATACAAAATCTGAAATTAGCACAGTATTTTTTGTAAAATTTGCCTTAGCTGGATGCACCAATAAGGGTTTTAGTTAGGTGAGAAGATCAAATCCATTCTCATGTCTGTAGGATAAATATGAAGGCAGCCAGCAGCTGCTTAGCTTAGCTTAGCTTAGCATAAATACTGGAAACAGGGGTAAACGACTCACCTAGCCTAGCTAGCCTGTCTCTGTCCAAAAGTAACAAAATCCTCCTACTAGCTCCTTTAAAACTGACAAATTAACACACTTTATCTCATTTGCTACTGTAATGTGCCGGACTGTTTCTTGGCCAGGAACTTCACAGTGACAACCAGACTCAAGGGTGGTATCAATCTTCTCATCTAAATGTTGGCAAGGAAGCGAATAAGCGGATTTCCAAAAACGTCAAGCTATTTCTTTAATCAACAACAATTTTTATCCAGCTGGATCCAGATGTCTTTCATCAAGCTGTCTGGATCCAGCTTCTCAAATTTTCTACTTTTAACAGTTTTACATCATTCCAACTTCATAATTTTGGGTTTTGAATGGTTGGTCACATAAGTTTGAAGCTGTCACCTTGAAAAGGAAAAAAGTGATAATCAAGACATTATTTTAAAATTAAAAAGCCCTACAGTACACGTATTTCACCCTTTTATAATAAAAGTACCAACATTACGGAGTCAATTTAATTCATATCTGCCAGTAAAAATTAACAGTTCTTTTCCATCTTCATCTCTCATCAGGTGGTGGTCAGCAAGGCAGCGCAGATTGTCAACCAGCTTACACGTAAGGAGGCATCTCGCCATGCACTGATGCAGTCCCCTCAGATGGTGGCCGCAGTGGTGCGAGCCATGCAGAACACAAGCGACATGGAGACAGCAAGAGCCACAGCCAGCATCCTCCACAACCTGTCCCACCAGAGAGAGGGCCTGCTCTCCATCTTCAAGTCTGGAGGCATCCCCGCTCTGGTCCGCATGCTCAGGTACTGCTGGACAAAGAGAAAGAGAGATCATAGAGTGATGAAGCTTGTCCAACTTCTTTCACTTGTCACAGTTTCATCCTAGTTGTTGATATATGTTGGAGAAATGTGCACAATTACCAGTGCAAACTTGAAACCTTCACTCTGGGTTACAGTATAGTTATGAAAGGAAACTTCCACCTTAAACACATTTTGCTGTTTCATGGTTTGTTCATATAATGTAATTCAAAATATACTCAATGAGCATATCCCAAGATAGAAACTTACAACAACTGGACATGCCATTATTTTTTGATACACACTTAACCCTCCTGTTTATCTCCCTCAGCTCTCCTATGGAGTCTGTGCTCTTCTATGCCATCACCACGCTCCACAACCTGCTGCTGCACCAGGAGGGAGCTAAGATGGCTGTTCGTCTCGCTGACGGCCTGCAGAGGATGGTCCCCCTGCTGAAGAAGAGCAACCCCAAGTTCCTGGCCATCACCACAGACTGTCTGCAGCTCCTGTCCTATGGCAATCAGGAGAGCAAGGTGTGTGTGTGTGTCTAATTGTCAGTTACTGAAGGTTTTGTGCCAGTGCACAGTCATACAACGGCTGATACACTTCATTGCAGCCAAGTATTGTAACTTGAGACTATTCACGTTGTCGTGCTTGTATGTGCATGTGTTGTTTTGGGTGTGGCATGTGAACAGAGTTACTCAGGTGCTGTCATAGTGAAGGTTTGGGTGCGGTTTTTTGTTGACTAGTAAAATAAATGAGGATTAACTGGTGTTACTCACGTCATGGCTTTGTTTCACTAAGGGCTTCTTCACAAAAAGATCCTGATTGTTTAAAAAATTAAAGTTGTGTTTTCACTTCATGTACCGACACATACTCACACTGTTCCTCTATTTTACAGCTCATCATTCTTGCCAACGGGGGTCCTGAGGGTCTCGTTCACATCATGAGAAACTACAGCTATGAGAAACTGCTGTGGACCACAAGCCGTGTGCTCAAAGTCCTCTCTGTATGCCCCAGCAACAAACCCGCCATTGTAGAGGCTGGTATGTAATAGATGTCTTTTTTTTGTGTGAGCACACACCTGTGTGTACAACCTAGTCATACAGGTGTGCCAGCTATTTGTTACCTGAGCCGAGGCTAATGGCATCTCGTCAACCGCAGTGCTACATGACAGCACATTTTATGAGATGTTGCTTAGAGCTGAGTGATTTAACTTCTCTGTTCTCTCCAGGTGGGATGCAGGCTCTGGGTAAACACCTCACAGGCTCCAGCCAACGTCTGATGCAGAACTGTCTGTGGACACTCAGGAACCTGTCTGATGCTGCCACTAAGCAGGTCTGTTTGCACATTTATATTCACTTCATGTTTTTTCCCTCTACCCTTTGTTGAAAATTTTTTTATTTCCTATAATTCAACACATAAAAAAACTCTCTGAAATCTCTTTTCTGTTTCCAGGAGGGCATGGACAGCCTGCTGCAGGTGTTGGTGGGCCTGCTTAGTTCAGATGACCTTAACATGCTCACCTGCGCCACTGGGATCCTGTCTAACCTCACATGCAACAATGCCCACAATAAAACTCTGGTCACCCAGAGCAACGGCGTTGAGGCACTGATCCACGCCATATTGCGTGCCGGTGAGAAAGAGGATGTGACCGAGCCAGCCGTTTGCGCTCTGCGCCACCTGACTTCTCGCCACCAGCAGGCTGAGTTGGCACAGAATGCTGTGAGGAGGCACTACGGCATCCCCGCCATCGTCAAGCTGCTCAACCAGCCCTACTACTGGCCCGTCATTAAGGTAGAGAGAGGGAGGGCAGGGAAAGATAAAAGCATTGTCTAGGTTGGGGGAAATAAGTGTGCTCTTGCTGAGATGGTTGTTTAAGAGTGGTGGTGGTGGAAAGGACTCAAGGCAGAAAGCTAAATGTGACTGAGAGCAGGTGCGGTTGGGAAACAGAAGTAAAAGGTTGATCCAAAGAGAAATATGGGGGGGGGGGGATAGGGAGGACTGGACAGATGGACAGAGGGGATGGCAGATCCGGCAGAAGGCCAGTATCTCATTCAGCCCGAAAGAGCATGAAATGCACATGACAGCATGAACATTATGTTTCACAAGAGCTCCCTTTTTAAAGAGGCAAAAAAATAACAGATCCATATTTTAAGACACAACAAAGTGTAATGGAGACAGAAGCTTGAAGTTGTTTTACCGCCTTGTGTTACTTGCTGAACAGTAACTGTGAACAGTATCATGACTGTGTCTTTGCCATTTTTTCCCTTCTGAAGGCTGTGGTTGGCCTGATCCGTAACCTGGCCCTGTGCCCCGAGAACCAGGCCCCTCTGAGGGATGCAGGAGCAATCCCCCGCCTGGTCAACCTGCTGCTCAAAGCCCACCAGGACGCCCAGAAACATGGCTCATCCGCCCAGCAGACATACCAGGTACATGACAGTCTTGTTTCACGGTTCTTGATGTTGACAGATTAACTGTGTGTGTCTGTTTTAAAGGGGGTTTGGAAATTAGTGGTCGTGAGTTTTTTCTGTATCCTTGATTCACATTTATTTATTTGATCTTTGTTCTCAGGATGGAGTGAGGATGGAGGAGATTGTGGAGGGCTGCACAGGAGCTCTGCACATCCTGGCCAGAGATCCCGTCAACAGAGCAGAGATCGCCAACCTGCAGACTATTCCTCTATTTGTTCAGGTAGCAGACCGAAGCTCTCACAGTCACTTGTCTGAATTATTAACTTTCTTTTGTTTGTTTCTTTGTTTTTTACTTATTTTACCTCCTTTCCTTCCCCAGCTTCTCTACTCACCAGTGGACAACGTGAAGCGTGTGGCGGCGGGTGTGCTGTGTGAGCTGGCTCTGGACAAACCGTCAGCTGAGATGATTGACAGCGAGGGAGCGTCGGCTCCACTGATGGAGCTGCTGCACTCCAACAACGAGGGCATAGGTATGACACTGAGATAATGCACTGCAATTCCTTAATGTAGCATTTAGTCATAGGTGGAAAGCATTAAAGTCAATTTACTCAAGTCATGTACTTACTGTGAATGTTGCTTTCAGGTACACGAGTACGTCCATTTTCTAAGACTGTATACTTTTACCGCACTACATTTCACGATGACATTGCTGCCCACATTTGAAGAATATAATACAATCATTCTACATATTACTTAACTACAGCCAATATGTTTGTATAAGAATTGAAAGATGGTGGTTATTTTTCCTCACCGCATTATTTTAAGATTAGTTTTTACCTAATTTTACTAGTCCCTGCTTAAATCATAAGGCTTACCTATGTGAAAGTATATTACATTTATATGTTGCATGTAGTACTATCATTATTTTTTTCCTCATTTTGTTATCTTTAAAACACAAAACTGTTCCTGCAGGATTTGATCTGTCCCTCTGTCAGTACACCTACACTATAACACATTGTTAATCAAGGGTGTGGAGATTTCTGTACATCGCTGAATGTGTCCTTTATTTCTTTCTCAGCTACTTACGCCGCAGCTGTGCTCTTCCGCATCTCGGAGGATAAGAACTCAGACTACAAGAAGCGAGTTTCTGTGGAGCTCACACACTCTCTGTTCAAACACGACCCCGCTGCCTGGGAGATGGTGAGTGTCTGGCGCCCTCCGCTGCAAGGACAAGACAACTGAACATTTAAAGTAGATTTTTAGACATTTCTGTATTACCTTCAACTCTCCGGGTTTACATCAAACTCATCTCAGCATTCTTAGATCATGCTGATAGCAGTGATAAAGTACATTCTGTGAAGCAATTTGTTTCTAAGTAATAGTTTTTTAATTATAAAATCATTCATGAAACTTAAATGAAAATCAGCAAGCTTTCTATATTAAAGTACTGACTTTATTTTGACCTTTGGCCTCTTGTGACCTCTTTGCAGGCCCACAACAGTGTCCCCATGGATGGACCCTATCCAGATGGTGAGTAACTGTAGCTGAAATGTGCACATGCAGCACATTCCTCAGCACTGGGCCACCACAGGGAGCAAACCACAGCATTAATGTGCTGTAATCTGCTAGCAGGTTGTCTCCCCATTTGGTAGCAAAAGGAATTAGCTTTTCTAGTAAAAAGACTACATGGGTACTTACTAACCAGCTGACTTATCAAGTGGCTCAGGTCTTCCTACCTTGATTTTTTTGTATCTCATGTCTCCTTCAAATCAGCCACAAACTTCTGTTTTTTTGGTTGTTGTTGGTTTTTCCTGCAACCTAGTTATTTTCAGTTGCATGTCTTCTGTTCTGCATCATATCTGTCCTCTTGTACCAGTATGATCCAAATGGATATAATGGAATACTTAAATTCAGAGCATGACTCTTGTCTCATTCACTTCAGTCTTTGCCTTTTCTTGATGTTTTATGCTTTAATTTTTCTTTGTGCATCACTCTTTCACTATGCCTAATAAGAGTTCAGGTTCTCTCTTCATAATTTTCTTTCCTGGAGTTTCCTGTGTGCATCTTTCTCTTAATCTTTTCCTTCTTTTGACTTTTCTCCTTTTATGGCCTTGGTATTTGTCTTCTACTCAGAGTAGAGAGACTCTAAAGCCCCTTTCACACATGCAGTCTATCCCCGAAATGTTCAGGAACATTTTCTGCATGGGGTCATGTGTCAATGGGAGCAGGGACTGATATTCAGGGAGATTTGTACTGCCCATTTCCCACCTCAAGACCTCGTAACATTTCAGGGAAAATGCCAGTACAACTGTTTTGTGAATGAAAGCAATAACGTTGCCAGGACAAGCACGTAAAGGGGTACGTCCATCTGACAAGAGACATTTTCAAGTGGAACACGCAAACCAATCACAAGACCCCTTTGATGAATGTATTTGATTCTGTGACTTGTTTACGGTTGCCTTCAAGTATATCCAGCTGTCGTGAAGATACTGTGTTCGTGCTGCAGCTGCGGCTTGATATACTTGGACATCTTCCGCCACGTACACGTACATCCGGCCTTGCCCCATCTTCTTCTTCTGTTGAGTTTTATGGCGATTGGCACACATACAAGTGTTGCATGCCACCAACTGCTGGACTGTCCCTTGCCCTATCTATTCCGGCGTTGCCATGGCATGTGTGAAAAGGTGCAAGACAGAAATGTTCCTGAATGTAGCTGCTTGTGTGAATAGTGACAATCATTAGCAGTGCCTGAAAGGTCATCCCAGTAATTTACTGTGAAACAGGCTTAAGGAGAAAAGGATCAGCTTCTCCTTTCTCTATAATCACAGAGTTACTTAACTGTTCAGAAAATGTGGAAAATGTTGAATGATTCCTTCTAATTGGAAAAAAACAAATGTTGTCTTGCAGAGCTGGATGCTGGTTTCCAAGGCTACGGAGGATATCCAGCTGATATAGACGGCATGGAAGGAAATATTATGCATGATGAATACGCAGCCAGCATGGCCTATGACAGACCACCGTTCACCGAGCATTATTAAAGGTCAGTACATGCAAATGTTACCTCAACTGATAAGGATATGTTGGTTATCCTTTAAAGCTCCTGAAAACTTGTTTTTTCAGTCTTCTGCTAATTGTAACGCTAACTATTCATGACTAAATAAGAAACTACATAACCACATAACTGTCATCACATTTTGATCCAAATTTTTTTTTTGATTTTTTTTTTTTTTAACTCAAAACTTTATTCAAAAAGTAAGTGTACATAGCAGGTCAGTTACAGAAGTACACAATACCGATAATATATTAAACAATATAATATAGATTTTTTTTTTAAAACTTACAGATAAAAATGAAAAGCAAATATGTTTCTATAATATTATAAGTACCTATTGTCTTTCTTGTTATTTTTAACAGTGAGATAAATAAGAAATTAGCAGAAAATGTTGGAAGCCATAGCTCACAGCAAGAAGCTGGTTGAGAATATTGTTTTTCAGGGCCTTTAAAGTTTGTTGATTCTTTTCTACAAGATAATAACTTTTAAATAACCAGTGTGAGAAAAACCTGTGCTTGAGAGGCAGATTGAAAGTTGGCGATGCTGCAGAAATGTTGTGAAATTTTTGTGAAGGTTCTGTGGATTTTTTTTTTCTCATCATGTCTTTTTTCCTCTTCTTACAGACCCAGGAGAGAGAGAGTAGTGGAAAAAGGAGGCAGGGGAGCTGGAATGGGATGTAATGGGACAAAGAAGAAGAGAATATAGTCGTCAGTAGAGATTATTCCATCTGCTCTCAGCCTGTTGTAATATATGCAATTATCACCGAGTACAGGACTCATAATCTTAACAGGGCTCATCTTTGTTCTATAGCATAAATTTGCTGATTATAAGTTTGACAGTGACGATGCTCGTAGGTTCTCGTTGAAGAATCTTCTAAGAGTGTGTGTGCGCATGTGAGTATGTATGTGTGTGTGTGTGTGTGTGTGTGTGTGTGTTTATGCTTTTGGGTGGGTAATCTATGCCAAAGAGATTTTATTTTGTGATGATGATCATGTAGCTTCCTTTTTGTTTTTTAAAAAAAAAAAGAAAAAAAAGGAGAGTAATAGTTGAAAACACTGCCAGAGGTGGCTCAACGTGCACGGTGCACTGCTCACCGCTGTTTCTTTCTTAACGCCTTTGTAACAGACACTGCTGTCTTTGCTGTAGTTTTGACACTATATATACTGTCAACTTTCTCCCGCTGTGACCCGAGAGTCAGTCAAGAGTTAGTTAACACAGGCCCGCTTTTCTTGTGACTAATTCATTTGGAGCGAACAAACGAGGAGGTCTTTGACAGACTTGTGAGAGAGCGGTGTAGGGCTGCCCCCCCTTCTTAATTAATCAGCTGACTTGTGGATCATTTGGAGTGTACGTGATCAAGATCGTCGTTTGTTTTTCTTTTGTTTTCAATTGTTTCTCATCTTTTATAAGTTATTTAATGGGAACTGCTCACATATTTGGCATTAACATCATATTAACAAAGATTTTGGATTATAAACTGAAAGAAGAGCTTGTATGTGTCTGTAATCATTTACAATAATGTGGGTAAAAAGCAGATTTACAGTTCAGTTCAGCATCTAATACTTGTTGAGGTCATATATTTGGGGGCAGCCTTACAGCTGGAGCAAACTACTGACAGGGAAATTTGTCTTTCTACTTAATAAGAGTTTTTACTGAAATTTTGTTTTAATAAAAATAAAGGATATATTAAACGTATTATGTTGTCTGTGTTTATTGAGTTAAAAATCAAAACTGCATTTTGATATGTTTGATGTTTGAGATATTTCCCTTAATGAGGACATACTGTTCATCATGTTCATCTGTTACCATCCAGCATAATTTATCATTCATCAGTTTCATTCTGTAAAGTCTTAATGATGTGTGATGGTATCTATGCAATATTTTTCCTTAGATTTACCTTTAGAAAAAAATCTGCATTTTATCTGTTGAAATTCTTCTCTAAGCAGTAGTTTGGGGTTTTGAGTGGTTTGTGGTTTGACAGCCTCTATACACAGACCAAAGGCTTCATGCTAGTGTTGGGCGGAACAGGTCATTTAACATTCACGAAAACTGTATTTCTGAGAAAATATTACTGGCTCATACTGTACATCCCATAGATGTGATGCAGTCAAGTTCACATTTTAATTTAGTCTGTCTGTGAAGCAGCTGGAACATGTTCACACTAAACCACAGAAAACAAAAGCCTGTGGCATTTTTAGTTTTTATTATATATTACACCTCATTTCATGCTAGATAAACCTATAACTCTCCTCATTCTGCTTTGTTCCTTATTATGTTTTTGGAGGTGAATGTTTACTCTGCTAAAATATGCAGCTATGCTGTGAGGGAAGGAGCCAACTACTGACCTGCGTTGTTGTTTCTTTTATCTCTTTGGAGTCAATCTCTCCTTTCTGTCTTTTCATTAGTTCAGTGTTTGTGTCATACTTAAAGATGATGTCTTTGTGTCATTGATGTTCTTGCCAAAGTCTTGTATTTCAAGCTGCTCAGATATTTTTCTCACTGACTTTAGCTCTTATGTTTTTCTCTGCCCTGCAGAAATCTCTTTCCAGCTCCTCGTTTTCCTTCATCAAATAGTTTTTCCTGCAACTCTTTCTTTGCACCATCAACATTTTTATTCTCTAATAGCTTAAACTCTGATCACAGCATCTTCATCATTTTTTAAAGCTCTTCTTTTTTTTACTGCACCTTCACTCTGGTTCTGCTGGATTTTTCTTTGGTATTCAAATGAATTGAAATTAAAGACCTTATGTTTCTCTCATTTTGGATTGTTGAAGTTTCCATATTCATCCTCTAAATTTGTAGATCTTTTTGATTCACTGTACCAAACCAGCCCAATATACTAGAATCTGATATATTTTAGGCTGATTGAAGCCTGCTCTTCTCATTAGTATCATCTAGTCACCTAATTATGGAAAACCATGACCATGGGGTCAGAGGAGAGTGAAAGGATGTGTGTCTTACCTCAAAGCTGACCACTCCATTGTTGTACCTGTCTAAGGCTTCAAACAGGAAATGTGCGTACATATTTGAATCTGGAATAAAAAGAAAATAAAGGGATCATGCAAATATCTCAATGTAAATGTGTGATCACCACACTAACGATCCAGTTAACTCATTTGTGTATAACTACTGATAAGAAAAGACATGAAAACACAGGATGAAAAGAAAGAGTCTGACTGACCTCCCTGAGGGAAGAACTGGGAGTAGATGCCTTTAAAAGTCTCCTCATTCACACCACCAGTGGGGCACTCCTGTGGAAATCAAAGATTATCATGTCAAAAATCACACAAACATACACACATATGCTCACACACACGTGTTCTCATATGATAAAATAAATCCATACACACAGATCTATGGTGGTCAAACTCTGTACAATTATACTGTTCACGGTTATTCAAGAGTACAAGAATCAAACATTCACTGACATTTTTGAATCCCCAGTAGAGGATCTGCAGCTCTTTCTTGCTGAAGTTGGTTTGTTCTATGAGACGGTCGAGCCCCTCCGGTCTGTAACGCACTGTTGAGTGTTCACCCTCATCAACCTCACTTGCTGCATGTGGGGAGAGAAACCAAATAGTGACTACTTGAGATACGACAGTGTACATGAAACACTGTGCTGAGAGGAAAAGCAGACAGTGGAGTAAATAAAGGCTAGAAAAGAGAAAGATGATGTTTAACAGGATCTGTGTTTTATTATCATGCAGTTATTATAAATTCATATTAAGTGAAATCTGAGTGATGGAGGAGAGTGCATCATGACACTTGCTTTGATTAATTGAAGGGTTGGAGCCGGAGCGACAGCAGGGCAGCAGTTTTAGGAACCGCTGCTTAATGGTCTTTTTATTGGGTTTGGATGGTGGATTACCTGGAAACAACCAATCACAGCACAGATTAGACGCAGATAGACTGGCCTACATAGTGGACACCATGTGAAAACTAGAGCCAAACTACACTCAAATACTTTGAATCACTTGTCCGTGCAACTTAGTGCAAGAAAATGAGTTTGCTGACCTGGTTTTGAACCAGTGAACCATCAGATCAGAGCTGTTTGGAGAACATACAGCATGTGAGGTCTGAGTGAAATCACACATGACTGAAGCTCAGAGATGCAGAGATCAGAGAGTGTGACTTAAATGTCCAAAATTATTCAAGTTTCAAGATTTTTGGTTTCAGATATATATGAAAAGGATCATGTTTAACCAATAGGTCCCATAAGATGTCTTTAAGAGGACATATTTGGCTACTGATAAATAAATTTAGCTTTGATTGATGGTAAATTTAATTATTTAAACTCATCAACATGAGTGCTTCCTCCTCAAAATACTGGATTCTTTTTGAACGATCTCCTCTATTTTACCATTAACCATATCAGTTAGACTTCATTTAAAAAGAGATGATTTTTTGAAAATCAGCATTTTAAAAATATGATTATGAATTAAATTTCTGCAACATAGGGCTTTTATGTGATTAATTTTATATATAACATTATAAAAAGTCTTAAAACATTATATTTGTTTTTCTTTGAATGAGTTAACACAGTTAACAGGTAACTTTATGGTGTAAAAATCATATATATAATAATATCATGTGTTTGCCAGACTAGTCCAGCACATAAATTCCTGTAAAAGCTCAATTTGTTGTTTTTACACTTCAGATTGTGTATGGATTGAACAGGTGTTAATAAGTGAGCTTCAGAGGTGCTGGGAGGCAGAATTTGTTACCTTTGGAAAGTCAGGCTACCTGTTCCCAGTCTTTATGCAATGCTAAGCTAAGCTAACTGTCTCCTGGCTGTTGCCACATATATACCATACAGACATGAGAGTGACATTGACCTTATCTAACTCTTGGCAAGAAAGCAAATAAGCACTCCACAAAATAACAAACTATTCCTTTAAGATGTGAATTTAGGCTGATAGTGACAACGACAGCAGAGTTGAGAAAGATTCACACACACACACAGTAGTCAACTCTTTGTGTAACAATAAAGAGAACAGACACCCACCATCACAGTCGGCTGGCCTTTACAGAAACCACAACACAACTTTGTCACTTGACCTTTTAGAGAAACATTCAGGATTCTCTGCTACAACCAGCCGCCTTTCTCTGTCTGCACGTCCAACACACAACCAGCAACAAACAACACATCACTCAGTCAATTCAGCAAACATACACCTGCATGTAGGTGATACCTAAATAAACAATAATATTCCACAGCAACACATGAGGAGTCTCAAACACTTTCACACTAAATTATTCATCTAAGAGAATATTTAAACCTGTAACCTTCAACCACTAAATATCACACATTATGCATTAGATTTCATCATAGACACTCATACATACTCAGACACACAAAGTTTTCACTCTTTTTATCATACTGGCATCGTATTGGTCAAATAAACAATATCTTATCATGCTACACTGAGCAGATTTGGTTGATGACTTTCCTGTATTCATTGAAATGAACCACAAAGAAACATCTAAACATCACACTCTGCTCCTTCCCTGTAAACTCTTCTCTCTAACTTGTCAGTACCTGTTGACAGGTCACCAGTCAGCCAGCAGCAGATGTGTCTGTCCATCTTCAACAGTCTCTGATATCTCCTTTTTCTCTGGTCCATGCTGAACGTGATTGAGGATTATCTCTGGTTCTTCTGTAGAGCTCTAAGATGAGTTTTTTTCATCTTGATGGTGCATCTGTAGCAGTCAAATGTTTTCGTTCAAAGAGGATTTCCACTCATTTTATTTTCTGATGCTGGGCTCCAATACTCCTTCACTGCCTTTTTCATTCCTTGAAACTACATTACAGCTGTTCCTGATCTGATGGACCTCACCGTCTACATGAGCTTGACGTTGACCTCTCCTCTTTCCCATCACAGCTCAGCTGCCCCTCCTCCTCCAGCAGGAGCATCAGGGGGTTGAAACAGCTGCTGCAGAAAAACCTCCTCATCTATTCTGCAGCTTTGCCTGCTCCTCAATTCTCTTTGTGTTCTGTCTCTCTTGCTTTCAATTACTGAAGACATCTTGTTTTGTAGTCTCTCTTATCCAAAGCCAGACACACAACAAGCAAAGAACAAAGAGATAGATGTGAGGTGCTGGACAACAGCACCTACACTGACAATAAACTCACACAACCAACCACAGAGCAAACACAATAACAGTAAAAGTAAAATGATGTGGTGTAAATAATACAATTAATGATGGCTGAATTCCATTTAGCTGGTTCAGTTTCAGGGTCCTGGTATTGTGCATGTTGGTTCACTGTCACACTGTCATGACTTAATTAATGGAACAGAGGCATCGTTAATGTTATTAATAACATCTGTGCTTTTCCTACTATAATGAGTCACAATGTGTACTGTGAAAAAGGAACATTAGCTCAAAAAGTGTAATATTTTGTCCAACATGCAGACAGTCATGTGCCCTTCCTGCCAGCAGAGGCCAGTGTTGAACTAGATTAAACTCAACTGTAAAAGGCCTCCAACTCAGAGAAAAGACAATGAGCATCACTGCAGACAGGTGGAGAAACCTGTTGGATGTTTTTAAAGCAAAATCAATGACACACCTCCTCCTCTCCCACTGACACCTACAGAGGCAACCTGTAAAATATAACACATTTGTCTTCTGTGTTTGATTTTCTGACAACACATGAAATCAATGGGAACCTCACTGTAACGGGAAAAGAGAGATGGGTGGAAAAGCCAGCACTAAAACATCTCATATGTTTCTCACGTCTCTCCAATCCCAAATATTGTCATAAATATGTTAACAGTCACTGCTTATCACTGATATTATCATAAACCGATAAATTCAACAAAAAATAAGTATCATCAGGTCTGCACCAGACACTAATTATGTTCATGTTAAAGGTACCAGGGTTGGTACTGAGGCAACAGATAATATTTTTTCCTGAAAAGAGGACAAAAATGATGAGGCAGGGAAAAGTGACTGCTCTTCACAAAGTCCTCCCGGATCATGCCAGAACTAGGGACTTACACGCATTCAGAGAGTCCCACAGTGAAACAGTGAACAGTCCCACGTTTCCCCCTACTGTAGGTAACTAGATATTGTTAGGGCATATTTGAGATCTTGAGATGCTTCACAGTTGCACATACTTATTCATGTGAATTGAATAATAAAATGAATGAGAAGAAAAAAATGAAAAAATATATCATTGTTGTATTATTCAAATATCGTTCAGCAGAGCAGAGAATTGTCTCTATCCTGACTCATTCAAAAATGTGCCTGCCAGCACCTCTAAAGCTCACTAATTAACACAATATATCTCATTGTTTTTTTAATCTGAGCAAATGTACAGTTAGGTTTTGGGGTTATTTTTTGAACAGTGAGCGGATGTGCAGCCTCTCTGGCTATAACACTGGAGCTTGGGATGTAGCACAAAGTTCTTCGCACAAACTGTCTCTTTTATATTTATGTTTATGTCCAATTTAAACAATATGACATATTAATTATTCAGATTCATAGACACATTTTTTTTAACTTTGGACAGAGCCCAACCAGCTGTTTCTCCTCCAGGTCTTATGGTAACTGAAAGACCAATCAAATATCAAAGTCCATGGACTTTGTGACAGGCCTTCCCTCTTCTGAAGGCTATACTGTCATCCTGACCATTGTGGACCGCTTCAGTAAAATGGCCCACTTCATGCCTCTGCCCAAGCTCCCTTCAGCCAAGAGAACTGCTCAGTTGGTCCTGCTCCACATATTCCATCTTCATGGCCTCCCTGTCGATGTGGTGTCGGACCGTGGGCCTCAATTTGCCTCCGTTTTTTGGAGAGAGTTCTGCAGTCTCCTGGGTGCCACCGCCAGTCTGTCCTCTGGCTTCCACCCTCAGACCAATGGGCAAACGGAGCGTATGAACCAGGAGTTGGAAACGGCCCTGCAGTGCATGGTCTCCCAGAACCCCTCCTCCTGGTCCTCACAGCTGTTGTGGGTAGAATATGCCCACAACTCCCTCATCTGCTCTGCCACCGGCCTCTCTCCTTTCCAATGTGCCTACGGCTATCAACCACCGTTGTTCCCCACCCAGGAGAAGGAGGTTTCCTGCCTGTCTGTCCAAGCCTTCATCCGCCACTGCCGCAGAACCTGGCTCCGGGCCCGTTCCATCCTCCTTTGGTCTGTGGACCGCAACACTGCCACCGCCAACCGCCGCCGCACCCCTGCACCTACTTACCAAGTGGGTCAGTGAGTGTGGCTCTCCACCCGAGACCTGCCCCTCCACGTGGAATCCAGGAAGATGGCACCCAAACACATTAGACCCTTCACAATACAGAAGGTCATCAACCCCGTTGCAGTACGGTTGAAGCTCCCACGCTCTATGCGTGTCCATCGGCTGACTCCAAGGAGTTTTAGGCCTGTCTCCTGCCCTGTTTATAGTGCCTTTTTAGGGATGTAGGGAACCATCCCTTGAGGGGGGGGGGGGGGGTTCTGTCAGAGTCTGCTCTCCCCCTCACCTGTTGCTGTGGGAATTATCCAATCATTCAGTCTCACTCTCTGCTCTGCCACACCCCTCATTAGTTCAACCACTTTCACCTGGCGCTCCCACCTGCTCATCTCCAATCAAGCCAGTAAATAAGCTGCCTCGGCCCACTCCCTCTTTGTCAGATTGTCTATGCTACTATGCTAAGTCATCTTGCCTTCATCTCTGGACTGTCTTCTTGGTTCCTGATCAGCTTGTCTCCGACCATCGCTCCTCGTCTCTGCCCCAGTAAACCCACCAGCCTTCTGTCCCTGACTCTAAGTTCTGCCTGCCTGTTCCCTGGTCTTTGTCTGCCTTGGGAGTGGAAGATCAGGGTTCAATTCCCGGTGGAGCCATACTCATCAGAACTGTGTTTCTCTGACCGTGCTACTATTGCCTTGACATTGTGTGGAATAAAGACTGTAAAATTTATACCGGTGTCATTTGTGCTGCTATTGGGTCCATTCTATACCCGTTACACAGCATTACCCGATGACTTTCAGGGAACATTTCTACATAATTCACCTCAAGTTTTG
Source organism: Thunnus albacares (assembly GCF_914725855.1). Classification (NCBI taxonomy): domain Eukaryota; kingdom Metazoa; phylum Chordata; class Actinopteri; order Scombriformes; family Scombridae; genus Thunnus; species Thunnus albacares. The sequence continues at coordinate 8,202,226 of NC_058108.1, read as the reverse complement.
AACCTTTGACCATGTTTAACAGACATTTGACATCATAACTGTATAAAAATAACAGAAAATAATAATAACAACAATAATAATAATACAAGCATGATATGTCCCCTTTAAAGTATGTTCAGATAGAAGATGAAGGGACATTTTGAGGCAGTGTGAATGCATGTTGGGTGTAGCCTACATAGGATGAAGATGAATGCAAATGAATTTGAATTCTACTGCCTGTCAGTCATCCATCATCCACATTCATTATATGTTTTAAAAAGTAATTTTTTACATCTTGCAGTGTTTTAGAAGTTTTCACCAAGGCTGTTTCATTTCTTTTACAAATGGCCACATGGTGAAGCTGAACTTTACACCAAATTTCATTTAAACCTGTTAAGCAGTGTATGAGAGCTACCTAACAAATAGCTCCTAATACACAATTCTAACATAAATGACAAACTGAACATATTCATCTTGTGAATTGTGTGAGTGTAAACCCTAAAACACATTTTCAAGAATAAGGAACACAGTGGACTAGTTTATGTGGTCCCAAAATTTTATTGACTCCAACTGCACTGATAGCTGACATGGTTGAAGGAATGATGGTATGCATTTACAGAATTGAGATGTTTTTCCCACTTGTTCTTAACATCATGATAGACAGTATGACAGTCAGGAACACACATTGTGACTGCTGAGACGAATTAGACTTGGGTGTGATGGCTGATGAGAAAATGAGAGTTGGAGCCAGTCTGTCGCAGTCTGGGTCAGTTAGTGTTGACGAGCAGCAGATAAAATCATATGTGTGTGATATGTAAAGATTCTAATCTGTAGTCTTCGGATCCAGCCGCTGCCAGTCATTCTCATAAAGAGTTTTTAAAACATATTCGGTATTTGTTACTGATGACGTCACCTATATGTCACCTGAGGGAGTCAAGCCATATTCTGCAGTGTACTGGTACACATATATAAATATTGTGTCCCCTGAAAGAAACTGAAGAAACCCATAACTGATCAGAGCAGTGTTGGCAGTTATTTTAATGGAAAGTGGCTAAAGCATCACATGTGAATTTGCATATCTGTCAAACTACACTTAACCTTAGCTTCAATTTTTATTATTTTTCAATCCACTATCATTTCATCAACATGCATTTAAATCTACCTCTAATTTCAAAAACGTCAAGTTAAATCATTTAGAGCCAAAACAAAGTGGTTCCCCAAACAATGAGGATCACTGATTGGTCGTTTGATACGCACATTCACAGCTCAAAAGAAAGTCAGGTTTTCCCCTTTGCAGACAGATATGAGAAGATCTAATTGACATCACAAAAGATCTTAAAATCAAACACTCAAGACAGTGTATGCATAATTCTTTCATATTCCTGAACCCAAAGAAGTTTTAAAATAAAATAAAGTGAAAGAAGCATAGAAAGACCTTCCACCACAGTCTGCCACATTGGGCGAAGCCTCAGATTAAACTATTATGAATATCTGGTTAATCAAAATATCAAAAGACGCCAAAGTCGAGGTTCCTCAAATTTTCCTTTGGACAAAGCAGGGGGCAAGAGGACAAGAAAAGAGGCATCAAAGTCTCTTTCTATCTTGTCAGTCTCCCTCTGCCTCCCCACTTCCTTTGCATTTTCAGTCGGTCCCTCTGATATCAACATCAATGATGCCAGGCCCTCTGGGGTTGAATTGCCTGTCAAAACACACAAAGAGGAAGAAAAACACAATATACACATAAGTCAGGGACACACAGATATGAGGACACACACGGAAAACACCAAATAAAAAAATGAATGAGGGTGAAAGTCACATTTTCATTGTCTTTTCAAGTCATTATATCAAATTAAATGCAGAGGGGTGAACATTGAGGACACATTAGAATAATAAAATATGTTCATTACAATATCATCACAAAGTAAGCTTCATGCAAGATCATTTCTTATTCTTCTCCTAAATCTCTTGTTTCTTTCAGGTATACGCGTACGTGAATCAACAGATTCACAAAAGTGTCCTAAATCGCTTGTTTCAGCCAGGTGAATGCCACCCATGACATGTGTTTCTGACATTTCATCAATGTGATCACCGCCTCTAAAATTGCCATGTAAGGCTGTGTGTTCCACTTTGACATGATTAATTCACTAAAATGTTACCAAACAGTAAACAACTACCGCTCACATAAAAATCATCGCATCGAAAAAATTAAATTAGCAAAACATGATGATGACAATATGGTGTGATCATTTTGTTTTCGTTATGCATTTTATTTTAGTTAATTTTGGCATCATAATTAAACTCCAAATTCATTCTGACAAAGGCCTCATGATTTCAGGTCAAATCAGTGTTTTTTGCCCCATGGAGTAAGTAAGAAGGAGAAAATGGGTGAATGTTACAAAGTCTCTTAAATTACTCGTACGAGCTATTTAAGAACAAATCTATTTGTACGAATGCTTCTTGCTTGAGGCCCAATGTCTCTTAAACCACACTGGACACCTCAAATCAATGAGATAATGGTGTCAACATATTAGAAGGTGACATTTTCCATTAAGGCCTCAAAAAAACTGATCTATTTTGGCATGTGTGACAGAGAAAGTTTGTTACCCACTCGTATGGTATTCCGGCCAAGTCAAGCATCGTCTTGGAAGCGACTGTCTTCTCGTCGTCATGATACTTATCAGAAAGATAGACCACATTCTCGATACCTGGACAAAGAGAGGGAGGGATTATGAAGGGATGCAGAGGGTAGGTAGAAGTGCAAAATAAAGACTGTTATTATTGTCTTCTTGGGGAAGTGTATGACGAATGAAAGCAGGACGAGAGAGGACAAAGGACAGAGGAGAGATGAAATGAGGACATCATATTCAGTTGACATAAGCAGTTACATTATATTGTGACAAAAAAGCTGATTTAAAGCTTCTTATTTTTACAACTTACAGCGTACAGCTGCAATGACCTCATTCACGCTGGTCTTTTGTGGACACTTTCAGTCAACATTTTTCATTTCAGTCCTCTGACCTTGAGCCAAAATTCATTGTTTGTCCGTGCGAATTTTCCTGACGAAGGTTTGAGGACCTAAATATTGTGTTAAAAAAGTGAGTTCAAGTGATGGACAGTGTGCAGAATTCTTGATTTTCTTTCATACAAATGCTAAAATTCTTGAAAAAGCTCTCACTCGTCATCTGGAGAAGATTCTACCATCATTTCAACTAATCAAAAGGGTTTCATTAAGAACAGACACTCTGTCTTTAACATTAGATATTAAAGAAATAGTGGACTACGAACTGTGAACTGTGAAATAATATAATCTATAGTCCATCTTCATCTGATACCTCAGAGATAATTGTCTTGCATGATGTAGAAAAGGTGTTTGACTTGGTGAAATGGGATTTTCTTTTTTAAACCCTCCAAAAATTTCAGTCTTGGTTCCAAATCTATACCATGGATTAAGATTTTAAACTGCAGTGTGGCACAAGACAGGAGTACCCTCCGACTCCCCTTCTTTTTGATGTGGCAATTTAGCCATTAGTTATTGCTCTGAAGGAAAATGTTTGCATCAGAGGAATTCACCACTGGGGCCTAGACCATAAGGTGTCACTTTATGCAGATGATGTGTTGTTATGTATCTGTCCCCTTATTACATCTTCCAAAACTTGACTTTGGGTTTGGTAAAATATGAAGCTACAAAATTAATCCTCAAAAAAGTGAACTAATGCCAATCAAAGATATGACAAAAGGACTCCCTACTTCAGCCCCCTTTAAAATGAGTCTGAAAAGCTTTAATACTTAAGATCTGGATCTCTAGTAGCCAAAAGATAAAGACAGTTTATTGGATATATTTCCTTAATTCATTTTAATTACTTAAACAGCCAGACTTAATACTTTATTTGGAACAAGAAACATCCTTGGGTTAAACAAAGTATACTATAGAGACCCTATGAAATGGGCGGCATGACACTTCCAAACTTCCTGTATTATTATTGAACTGCTCACTTAGAGCATTGTTAAATACAAAACATGCCCCTTGTCACTGCTCCTTCATGGTCAACTACAGTACAGCGAAACTACCACTGAATCAGTTTCACTGTTGTCATTATTATGATAGACACTACATGTTTGCTTCATCAGCTGTGGCCTGTGATAAGGCCTTTGGTACATGGTCAAAATGTAGGATCACCTCAAATCAAAAACAAGCCATTTAACAGGGAGAAATGGAAGAAGCCTTAAGCAACAGGTGTCTTGTGTACAGAATAGACTAAAATCAGGATGACAAAATTATAGATAGTTTATTTTGACAAATTTGCTTCAGTTGAGCAGCTGGTAAAAAATGTCATATTCCTAGAACGCACATGAAGTATATACAGTACTTCTAAGGAATTGTATGACATATAACTCCTTCCCTTTCTGTCCTTCCTCATCCCCTTTAGACTCAAATGTAAAGCAGAGGACAATCCATAAGTAGAACCTACTTACTGACCTGAGAGTGTGTGTGTGTGTGTGTGTGTGTGTTGTCAGTACCCACCTCCCTGGATGATGAGCTTGGTACACTCGTTGCAGGGGAACAGAGTCACATAGATGGTGCAGCCCCTCACATCAGCACTGTTCTTGTTCATAAATGCGTTCAGCTCTGCATGGCACACTGTGGGATAGAGCCGAGTCAATACAAGACATCACCTTCAGTGCTGTCATGGCAATCTGGATCACATGTGTGTGTGTTTGTGCGTCAAACTCAGGCTTTTGTACATGACCGGTGTGATGTATTTGTTACTGCTGAATCAGGATAATGGGTTTGACCTGAAGTAATAGTATGTATAGTATAGTATGTTCACTGATAAGTAAAAAGAAGTGTTAAATGTAAAAATATTTTTAATTAGAAATATTTGTTTAATCTTGAAATATTATTTTCCATAAAATTACAACTTTATTCCTGTAATATTCAGATTTTTTTCATAGAGTGATTTTGAAAAAAAACTAATTAAATTAAATTATTGATCAAAATTACAATTACATTTTTCTTAAAATATTTCAGTTTTTTTCTCAAAATCTAATTTTTTCCTTAAAAATGGCCATAATACTTTGTCTGCTGGACAAATTGAAATGAGGCATGAAATGTCACAGCACATTCTTGCTCTCCAAAGGATGAACCCTTTTAGGTCACTATCAGGGTTTTGATCTTTATGTGTTGTCTTTAGGAATCAGTTATTATGCAGAAATATTTTGTGAAGAAACTGAGAATATTTTGTGAAGAAACTGAAGAAATTTCTTCCCTTACATGTGTATGTGAGGGTCTGACTATGTTTCAAGTAAATGACTCTAAAGCCTGATCTGAAGCATCTTATTAATAAAGATGGAGATTCATTATTTACCCTCTATCTCACTCTGCAGGTGAAACAGTGGTATTGCCTTTGAGTTATAGCTCTGAGACAATGAACAGTACTCAGCACTGACGTATGAACAACTTTTAATTTACAGCCTTTGCTGACACTTTTTTTTGTCATTATTATCATTCTTGTTTGATATTTAATGCTTTTAATGTGAGGCACCTTGTAAGTTTTGTTCTGAAAAGTGCTATATAAATAAACCTTGATTTACTTACATCTATAATTTTATTGTCTTTAACAATGACAATAAAGCTGATTCTGATTAATCACACACATTTCCTTTGAATTAATAAAACCCAACACTTTGATTGCAGATAAAAATAAAACCAGTATTATTTCAGACTATCCAAAATAACTGTAATCAGGCCCAGAACAAGAGTCTGAGTAGAGATAGAGCTGGTTTGCTTTCAGAGACCTGCTGCTGATTATTCTGATCTGTGTATAAAAATAATTTAAAAAAACAATGTGTGTATTTAAGAATTAAAAACTAAGGAGTGTGTATTCTAACCATAAGGGTACTTAGTCTTCAGTTTGTCTCCTTCTCGTGCCCATGGTAGCTTGTCATCGCAGCCATTGGGCATTGTATTGTGACCAGTACTGACTATCTTATTCTCCTGGTTCACGATACAGGCCCCCACCTGAAACATAGAGAGATATTACACTGTTTAGTCCATTTTGTCTTTATATAATCAAAGATGATACATAACAGCCCTTTAATTTCAGTATGATTAAACACACTCTCAACCTCTCTGTGTGTGGATCTCTGTGAGAGTGCTCAGCTTTGTTCATTTCTAAATGTGTTTGAGTTTGGCTTTCTGTAGAAACATTCACCTACTCAATAAGGTCTATTTTAAGAGCTTCTCCCCTTCCCACTCCCCCAATGATCAGACTTATCATCCCAAAGTTTGTTCTCTGTGATTTAACTTTAACTTTGGATGCTTTAGAACCTCAAGGAAACTATACGTTAAACTCATTGTACAAAGGTTCTCTCATTCGAAACACTGAAAATTTAAAAAAATTCACTTACATATGATATAAATGTCCAACAGAATCCATATATACATAATGGATATATATGTGGTTGATTGTGTTGAGTTCTAATACCCGCCTGTGTCTCCTCAATCACAAATGTCTCACAAATTCAAAATGAATAACAGGGGAATTGCTAATTAATTGGGGGAAAAAAGAGGGCTGTACCCAAATCATAATTTTGTCGACTCAGACACATCTTTCAGATGAGTAGGTTGAGCTGTGCTTCCCAAAAATTATTTAATTGTGGAGTGGTGTAAACCAACTCATCAGGATTCATGGGGGAGCTCAGAATTTTATTAATATCTTTACATGTGTTATTCAATATATACTCTCCTTTTTTAAATTACACAACGAAAAGTAAAACTGGATTAATCTACAATTTCTACACTATACAGTTAATGTTATCCCTTTATTTAAGTATAAAGCATAGTATATTCCCCTGTCTCTCCTTTTGTGTTCATCGTCTGACCAAACAGGCCAAACAGGTATGAATGTTCCCCTCTTGTCTCTTAATCAGCAGTCAGGTTTCCATCTGAATGTGGTGCAAATTTGAACAGAATTTCTAGAAAATCAGCATAAGAAAGTAAGACTTAGGCCTACCTATATTGAAAACGTGATGGAAATGAGGTTTTGTTGTATGGGCAAAAGTTGTGTAAACGTAAGGTTAAACATGGGTTTACTGTGTTCTTATTGAATTGTTGCCTGTCACCTTGTCTGCATATGTTTGGTGAGTGTTTGCTTGATATTCTAGTGTCATTGGGATTGTGCTCAACTATGAGTCTCTGAAGCTGTATGCTAACGGTAGCCATGCTAACCGCTAGTTCACCATCTCTGTTTTTTGTGTCGAACTGATTTATTCCTTCTCACACACTCACATCATTAACAGAAATATGACATTTCTGTTTGTTTCACGTAGTAATTTGGTGAACATTACTCCACTTGTGTTGGTCTGTCGCTACTGTCACATCTCCATGTAGGCTATGTCATGATTCATTCACCTAGTCTGTTTTCATTACACTTCCCTTTGCATTTTGATTTTATTGATACAGCTATTTTTCCACTTTAGCCAAGTGATATCTTAACTTTTTAAAAACTTTTTGGTATTTCAGTCACACTCTTTTGTTTTTGTTATGCACATGACTGAAATGCACTCAGTGTATTCATTGCTAATGCCTGTAGCTCAATTTCCGAGTTGGAACTTGGGAGGATGTATGGCTACGTTATTTTGCCCTGTTGTCCTCCCAAGAGAAATGGTTGTAATGTCAGGCACCCAAAAACAACTTGTAGTTCCATGGCACAATTCAGATGACATATATGTAAGTTGAGAAATCATTTCTTAACCCCGTGGTTAATACTGTAGCCATGACAACGAAGGTAACTTAACTTTAAGGAAGTAGTAACTTTAACCCACACCACATGTTCTCTACCCTTAACAAAGTGATCATTTTAATGCAAACTATGATCTTTCTTTGGTTTTTGTGCCTAATCCTAACTAGATCTTAACCATAGCCTTGTCACATTACAACACATTATTATTTTTTAACAGTGATTTGTACAAATGATCTTGTGCAATGACTGCCAATTGCTGCCAATAAAAGCTGGCTGATCCACTTCTACCAGTCATTCGTGTAACAAATTTCCTGGAAACATTCCTTTCAAGTTTTTGGAGAGTCAAGGTGTCGAGATCGGCAATATATGTGAACACACACCTTTGTGTTTGGGTCTTTGCTCCTCTTAGCTGTCAGGGCAGCTACAGCCATGAAGTAGTCAGAACAGTCCAGGATTTCTGCGCTGCCATAGAAAAAAGAGACAAAGAGAGGATGTTAAGTTTTGTGATCTGGAGAAAATCAATCTCTTAAACCATTTTGACGTAAGAGGCTTTCCATTTACTGAAATCACAGCTAATTTCAGTGCAGTCATTCCCTCCCTTGTATTAGCTTATGTGAGGAGGAACATTTTGAGAAGATGCTAAAACATCATTACTTTAGATCTCTGGACAATGAAACTATATGTTGTAGGTGCAAATATATGAACTAAGACAATGAATTTAGGGCTACATATATAGGTGCAAACAGAAAATAGAAAAAGAAATCACTATAAAAAGTGTAACTTAGTTGAATGATGGTCAAATAGCTGAGTTGCCAATTACTGGATTGTCATCAGTGACATTTCTCAACAAACTAATTGACTAATTGATGTTTCAGCATCAACACCCACAATGGGCTTGCTGTTCTATTCAAAAACAGAAAATGTGCTGAAAATGTCACATATACACAGAAACACTCACTAGTGTCATTAATCTAACTTACGGTCAGTCAGACATGAGGGGACTGAGCAGAGTGAACACTTTTATTTATGGCTTAATAGCAAATGTAACTAACAGGATGAAAGAGTGATAAAAGGAACAGATTCTTTTAGAAAGACGCTTTAAATCTGAGAAATACAAGACTGAAACTAGACAATGTAACCTCTTAATTTGTGCCTCTCATGTTGAATGTAATAATTATAATAAATAAGAGACACAAACTGAGGCTAGGGTGAACGTATAATGAGTGCAATAGACAAAAAGTTAAGACTAGTTACCCATGTGAAGGACCAGGCTGCAGCTGCTGACGGTTTCTTTTCATATCTTGTGGAATCAAGTCAAATCCCAGAGTGACTTGAGGTTTTTCTGCTTTTTATTAGATGTTGCAATGCTGTGCTGTATGACAGTGTCAGCGGTTGTAGACAAATAGGACAAATCATATTTATACGCAGTCTATTGGACACACACTACGTCATCATTAAGGTGTGGTAGCTGCACCCATAGAGACCATATTTGGGTATCTCAACAATATGTTCCTGTGTGAAAGAGAATATCTGATTATTCTGAGACAGATCCTGCCGATGTCTGTTTGGGAATAATCACACATAGACTCGTCACCATCAGTCTGAGATGCTATTTGTGATCCTGCATGTTAACTGATAGGAAAGAGTTCCAGACTTCCATCCTTCACTGCCCACTATGTGAGTGTCTCTTTCCAGTGGGGCAAGTGATATATGGGCTCAAATAAGGGTCTATAAGATTTTGAGCTTCCCAAATGGGAAAGTGGTCTCAGACTTTTGGACCCCACTGTACATGTGTGAGGATGTGTGCATGATTTCTTTCAGTTATGTCATTATGGAAGTGGAATTTATGACCTCCAAGTGACAATGCAGATTGGCATACTATGGTCCAATTTACAACATCCAACCAATCAACCAAACCATGTAAAAACCTAGCACATCAACTGACTCATTTACTCACAGAATAAACTACACCCTGTTTTAAAACTAAAAAACTGAAACGAAACTTCGATCCAGTTCTATTAGTCATTCATGAAACAAATTTCCTGGGGCAATTCTCCATGTGGCCTGGGTGAAGAAATACCAGATTATTGTCTAGCAAATCTATTTTGGTATCATTTACTCCTTTTAACAGAGCTGTCTTTAGGTGCTTTTAGACTGAATGCAGTTACATTTGTCCATCGTTTATTAACGCAATTTGACTGCTGGAGTGTTTTTGCAGCAAATGTTCCAACTATACAGAAGTTAGCAGTAGCTTCCTAGCTACCATGTGTGTTTATGTGACAGCTCAGACTCTCACTGATCTCAAAACTGACTAGAAACTTGTTATGTTACTTTCCTCCAGTATCTCCTTTTTCTTCTGGAAATGGAGTAATAAAACTTCAGGATGAACACAAATATTTTGTTCAAGTTGAACCACTCTGTTGAACATTCCCTGTCCTAAGATCTTCACTTTGAAAAAGGAAAACCTCCCAAAAAACCCATTTAACAGGGAGAAACATGTTATGGCCACTTTTGTTATGGCCATTTGAGCCAGGTTGTTTGTTAAAAAGTTTGTTTTGTGCCTCAGGTAGGAATTGGCGCATGGTGTTGCACTTAGCTAGGCCAAATCACCTAGGTGATAGACAAACCAATGTGGAGTTTGTCTGGCATCCAATTTTCACCATTGGTGCTTAGCTGCAAAAGTTGATACTTTTGACAATCTTTGTGAGCTGATTGTGTTGCAACAGTTTAAAAATGCTATTCCTCAATGCATTGCTACTTATATAAAAATATATATAATGAGCAGAAACCCTCCAGCATGCTTAAAGCAGCTGAATTGGCAGATTTTTTGTTGACGCATAGGGTCGTTTTTCAGAGACGTGAATTTGGGGTGATTGGAGAATTGGTGAAGATAATTGTGGTAACTCCCGTGGTGGTGCAAAATTTTCATCTGGCTCTTTGTGTAAGCCTGCATTTACAGGGCGGCCTGAGGTTGCCAGAGTTTGTAGTTACTTCCATGGGGAGGGTCATTGGAAGGACAAGTGTCCGCTGTTGAAGTCAACAGCTATCAATCAATCAATCAATCAATTTTTATTTATATAGTGCCATATCACAACAAAAATCATCTCAAGGCACTTTTCACATAGAGCAGGTCAAGACCGTACTCTTTAATTTACAGAGACCCAACAATTCCCCCATGAGCAAGCACTTGGCGACAGCGGTAAGGAAAAACTCCCCTTTAACGGGTAGAAACTTCAAGCAGAACCCGGCTCTTGGTGGGCGGCCATCTGCTTTGACTGGTTGGGTTGAGAGAGAGAAAGAGAGAGGGAAAGGGGAAGGGGGGACAGAAGAATAACAATCATAACAACAACAATAAGTATAAGTATCAATAGCCAGGGAAGGATGCCATCAGGACTGTGAAGGACCGCGAAGGCTCGGCCCAGAACCCAGGGTTTCCTGTGAGATGAGAAAGCACAAAAAACTCCGGGGAAGAAGCAAAGTTATTGACATGCATTGATGTTACATGAATGCATACAGATGGAGAGGAGGAGGAGGAGAGAGGAGCTCAGTGCATCATGGGAAGTCCCCCAGCAGTCTAGGCCTATAGCAGCATAACTAAGGGCTGCCCCAAGGCGAGCCTGGTTGGCCCTAACTATAAGCTTTATCAAAAAGGAAAGTTTTAAGCCTACTCTTAAACATAGAGAGGGTGTCTGCACCCCGGACCGAATCTGGTAGATGGTTCCATAGAAGAGGAGCCTGATAGCTGAAGGCTCTGCCTCCCATTCTAATTTTAAAGACTGTAGGGACCACCAGTAAGCCTGCATACTGGGAGCGCAGTGTTCTATGAGCTCTTCAAGATATGATGGTGCCTGACCATTAAGGGCTTTGTAAGTTAGTTAAGGATTTTAAATTCTATTCTAGATTTTACAGGAAGCCAATGTAGCGAAGCTAAAATGGGAGAAATGTGATCTCTTTTTCTAGTTTTAGTCAATACACGTGCAGCTGCATTCTGGACCAGCTGGAGAGTCTTTAGAGACTTGTTAGGATAGCCTGATAATAAGGAATTGCAATAATCCAGCCTAGAAGTAACAAATGCATGAACTAGTTTTTCTGCATCTTTTAGGGTCAGGATGTGCCTGATTTTTGCGATATTACGTAAGTGAAAAAAGGCAGTCCTTGAGATTTGATTTATGTGGGAGTTAAAGGTCATATCCTGAACAAAGATAACTCCCAGATTCCTTACGGTGGTGCTTGAGGCCAGGGTAATGCCATCCAGAGTAGCTAATTAGATAATGTGTTTCTAAGGTGTTTAGGGCTAAGCACAATAACTTCAGTTTTATCTGAATTTAGTAGTAGAAAAGGTCATCCAGGTCTTTATGTCCTTAAGGCATGCTTGGAGTTTGTTTAACTGATTGGTTTCATCTGGCTTCATTGATAAATATAATTGGGTGTCATCTGCATAACAATGAAAATTTATGGAGTGTTCCCTAATAATATTACCTAAAGGAAGCATATACAGGGTGAATAGAATTGGTCCAAGTACAGAACCTTGTGGAACTCCGTGTCTAACTTTTGCCTTCACGGAGGATTCATCATTAACATGTACAAACTGAAATCGGTCTGATAAATAGGACTTAAACCAGCTTAATGCAGTTCCTTTAATGCCAATTAAATGTTCCAGTCTCTGCAAAAGGATTTGATGGTCAATTGTTTCGAATGCGGCACTAAGATCTAACAGGACAAGTATAGAGACAAATCCTTTGTCCGATGCAGTTAGGAGGTCATTTGTGACTTTCACCAGTGCTGTCTCTGTGCTATAATGCGCTCTAAATCCTGACTGAAAATCCTCAAATAAACTATTGTTATGTAGAAAGTCACATAACTGATTAGAGACTGCTTTCTCAAGGATCTTAGATAGAAATGGAAGGTTAGATATAGGTCTATAATTGGCTAAAACACCTGAATCAAGAGTAGGCTTCTTAAGAAGAGGTTTAATTACAGCTATTTTAAAGGACTGTGGTACATAGCCTGTTACTAAAGACAGATTGATCATATCTAGTAAAGAAGTGCTCACTAAGGGTAAGGCTTCCTTAAGCAACCTAGTTGGGATGGGATCTAAGAGACAGGTTGATGGTTTAGCTTAACAAATCATTGAAGTTAGTTCAGGAAAGTCTACTGGAGAAAAACAGTCCAAATATATGTCAGGAATTACAGCTGTTTCTAAGGTGCCTGTGTTTGGGGAGAGAACGGTGCCTGTTGAGGGCAGGAGGTGGTTAATTTTGTCTCTAATAGTTAGAATTTTATCATTAAAGAAGCTCATAAAGTCATTACTACTGAGAGCTATAGGAATACATGGATCAATAGAGTTATGACTCTTTGTCAGCCTGGCCAAAGTGCTGAAAAGGAACCTAGAGCTGTTTTTATTCTCTACTATTAATGCTGAGTAATAGGCGGCTCTGGCATTACAGAGGGCCTTCCTATATGTTTTAAGACTATCTTGCTAGACTAAGCGAGATTCTTCTACTTTGGTGGAACGCCAAATCCTTTCCAATTTTCGCGATGTTTGCTTTAATTTGCGGGTTTGGGAGTTATACCATGGAGCTAACCTCTTATGTTTTATTATCTTCTTTTTTAAGGGGGCGATGGAGTCGAGTGTTTTTCTTAATGAGCCTGCAGCACTATCAACAAGATTATCAATTTGGGAGGGACTAAAGTTAACATAAGAGTCCTCTTAAATATATCTACAACACTATCAGATAGACATCTAGTGAGGACATTTTTGTCTAATGCTGTGTAATCCAGTAATAGGAATTCAAAAGTTATTAAAAAATGATCTGATAGAATATTAAAATCACCTACTATAATTACTTTATCTGTACTAAGGACTAAATACGACAAAAACTCTGAGAATTCAGATAGGAATTCAGAGTACGAGCCAGGAGGACGGTACACTATAACAAATAGAACTGACTGTAAAGTTTTCCAGGTTGGCTGAGAGAGACTAAGAACAAGGCTTTCGAATGAGTTATAATTAAATTTAGGTCTAGGGTTGATGATTAGGCTTGAGTCGAAAATGGCTGCAACTCCAGTGTCTCGAGGAATATGAGTATTAATATGACTGGGGGAGTGGATTCATTTAGGCTAACATATTCTTCATGACACAGCCAGGTTTCAGTAAGACAAAATAAATCAATATGATGATCTGAAATTAAATCGTTTACTAATACAGCTTTAGATGATAGAGATCTAATGTTCAAGAGTCCACGTTTAATTATCTTATTTTGTTGTACTATTGCAGTAGTGGTTTTAATTTTTACTAGATTTTCATGAATGACTCTTTTTTTGTTTACTTTGGATTTAATTGATTTAAGTGGTCGGGGGACAGACACAGTCACTATGTAGTTTTGGGTGGGTAACTGCTCTAATGGAAGCGCAGAGAAGCGTGTAGGACTGCAGCTCTGCTTCCTGGTCTCAACTCTGGGTTGTCATGGTTTTGGTCTACTAATAAACTCAGCCATATTTCTAGATATGAGAGCAGCTCCATCCAAAGTGGAGTTTTTCCTCACAGTGTCAAAGTGAATGTGAATTTACAAACAAATGTTCTGCGGTGGAAAGTAGCTTTTTCTGCAAAACGTCTGCAAAATACTCTGCTTTAGCTTCAGTTTTAGTCAGACTTTGGATGGAATTATTTTTAAACATGATGATGCATCACTCCATGTGATGATCTCTCATCCAGCTGCTCTGCACTGTGCTTTCACTATTATGAGTATTCTCTGATTCCTTCATACAGGGTAAATGAGAGCTACAAGGGGAAGTCAGGTCTAGTCCTCAACTAAAATGGCCCTTGAGGAGCAAAAATCACCTTCTGAGTTGTGCATTAAAATAGTCCTTGATTTGAGATAATGTAGGTTAAAATAATCTGCTTTTGAAGTTATGATTATTCAGTCCTGTATAACATTACAACTACATCAGCTAGTGGTGCTAATAGCTTATACTAGCTATTCATAACTCTACTCAGTTTGTAACTGCACAACTTATTAGTTATTGGGAGGATTTACTGAGAAGAATTTAAAATTTTGGGTCTACAGTTTAGCCACTCTAGCCATTAGGTGTAATCAGCCTCACCCATTTAACTTATTCACCCACACTGCAGCCACACTCGTAGGGGGGTTAATGGTGAATCTGATCTTGTGACTCTCAGGAGTTACTCATCCATTGCTACAGAAGTCATGTCCTCGTGTTCTCTGAATGAGTCAGTGAAATAAGTTAAGAAGAGTTGAGTATAAGTGGTGTACGAAAAAAGAGTGCACTGTTGTGAACAAGACTTATGCTTGGACACAGGACAGATGAATATACTATGTGAGTGTGAAATGTCTCATCAGCGCTTCAGGATGGATGCTGAACAGTATCATCTGTGCTTTTCTGCTGCAACTGGTTCACTGGCAGCTTTCACTTATACGCATTCCTGTTTTAACTTTGCAGCCCCCTAAGCCATCCATAGTAGCTGTTGCTACAAGATAGTGGGAAGGGATGGGTGTGAGCTGTGTTTTCCATGTTACTGCATGTTTGTGTGGGTGAGTGGTGGTGATGAGGATGACAGAGCAAGGCACAGTGAAATGAAAGTTAAAGGATGAATCACTCATTTACTAAAAGAAAGCAGAATCCAGTCAGAAGTACACAACACAAATTAACGGCTTTTCATCAGCACTGAATGGGGGGGAGGAACCAGCCCCTTTGAAGAATTTGATGTTGAATAGATGTTTAATAGATATTATATTTAATAGATTATATATGTCTATTTGTCTGTAGACGTTTAGAGCAAAGTTATTCAAGGTTGATAAGTGAAGGTTTAATAGACGTCTAGTCTTAGCCTAGATTGTTTCAGAGTCTTTTCAACGACTACGTAGATGTTTATCAGACGATCAATTAAAGTCTATTATATGACTTTAGATGTTTACTGAACTTTCACATTTCAATTTATTTTCACCAGGGTTTAGCTTAGCTATTTAATCTATGTCTTTTAGACATCTAATAAATAACACAGACAGCCTATTATAGTGAAGTCTTTTATTTGAAAATGTATATATTTATATAAATTAAAATTATATGAAAATATATTGAAATTACAAAAAATATAGAAAATTATATGACATATAAATTCAAAACAAAATTTGCAAATATTAGAAAATGAAAACACATGAAAAACAAAGGATAACTAGAAAATAAACAGCAATAATAATACAAGAATAACAAAACAATAATATAATCATTTTGATCATTGAGTATTATGTAATAACATGTTGAACATTATTGCCATAAAGTTGTCATGATGACTCGGGTTACCTCTGACTACATCTGTGGTAACTATGGGGTCAAGATGGCAGGGCAGATATCAGGTCTAAAAGATGGAAGGGTTGCAAAAAAAGCCCTCTGAAGTATGCTGGACGCCAAGTATATGATATTGTCATAGTGGATGACAGCGTAGAATTAGTATATATGATAGATGGTTGAAGAGTGACACTGTATGTATGAGGGGAAGGTACTTGAACTTAGACAACACTGAGCTGGCCACGCGTGCCGTGCCCGAGCTCACCAAACTGCTCAACGATGAAGATCAGGTGATGAATGCAGAGTCATGCCCGTATACAAAATCTGAAATTAGCACAGTATTTTTTGTAAAATTTGCCTTAGCTGGATGCACCAATAAGGGTTTTAGTTAGGTGAGAAGGATCCAGATGTCTTTCATCAAGCTGTCTGGATCCAGCTTCTCAAATTTTCTACTTTTAACGGTTTTACATCATTCCAACTTCAGTATTTTGGGTTTTGAATGGTTGGTCACATAAATTTGAAGGTCATTTGAAGCTGTCACCTTGAAATGGAAAAAAGTGATAATCAAGACATTATTTTAAAATTAAAATAACTGTTATTTGCAGCCCCACAGTACATGTATTTCACCCTTTTATAATAAAAGTACCATTGAACAGGTAGAGTCAATTTAATTCATATCTGCCAGTAAAAATTAACAGTTCTGTTCCATCTTCATCTCTCATCAGGTGGTGGTCAGCAAGGCAGCGCAAATTGTCAACCAGCTTACATGTAAGGAGGCATCTCGCCATGCACTGATGCAGTCCCCTTAGATGGTGGCCGCGGTGGTGCGAGCCATGCAGAACACAAGTGACATGGAGACAGCAAGAGCCACAGCCAGCATCCTCCACAACCTGTCACACCAGAGAGAGGGCCTGCTCTCCATCTTCAAGTCTGGAGGCATCCCCACTCTGGTCCACATGCTCAGGTACTGCTGGACAAAGAGAAAGAGAAATCATTGAGTGATGAAGCTTGTCCAACTTCTTTCACTTGTCACAGTTTCATCCTAGTTGTTGATACATGTTGGAGAAATGTGCACAATTACCGGTGCAAACTTGAAACCTTCACTCTGGGTTACAGTATAGTTATGAAAGGAAACTTTCACCTTAAACACATTTTGCTGTTTCATGGTTTGTTCATCTAATGTAATTCAAAATATACTCAATGAGCATATCCCAAGATGGAAACTTGCGACAACTGGACATGCCATTATTTTTTGATACACACTTAACCCTCCTGTTTATCTCCCTCAGCTCTCCTATGGAGTCTGTGCTCTTCTATGCCATCACCACGCTCCACAACCCGCTGCTGCACCAGGAGGGAGCTAAGATGGCTGTTCGTCTCACTGACGGCCTGCAGAGGATGGTCCCCCTGCTGAAGAAGAGCAACCCAAGTTCCTGGCCATCACCACAGACTGTCTGCAGCTCCTGTCCTATGGCAGTCAGGAGAGCAAGGTGTGTGTGTGTGTTTAATTGTCAGTTACTGAAGGTTTTGTGCCAGTGCACAGTCATACAATGGCTGATACACTTCATTGCAGCCAAGTATTGTAACTTGAGACTATTCACGTTGTCGTGCTTGTATGTGCATGTGTTGTTTTGGGTGTGGCATGTGAACAGAGTTACTCAGGTGCTGTCATAGTGAAGGTTTGGGTGCGGTTTTTTGTTGACTAGTAAAATAAATGAGGATTAACTGGTGTTACTCACGTCATGGCTTTGTTTCACTAAGGGCTTCTTCACAAAAAGATCCTGAGTGTTTAAAAAATCAAAGTTGTGTTTTCACTTCATGTACCGACACATACTCACACTGTTCCTCTATTTTAGAGCTCATCATTCTTGCGGGAGGGCAGGGAAAGATAAAAGCATTGTCTAGGTTGGAGGAAATAAGTGTGCTCTTGCTGAGATGGTTGTTTAAGAGTGGTGGTGGAAAGGACTCAAGGCAGAAAGCTAAATGAGCCCCTCCGGTCTGTAACGCACTGTTGAGTGTTCACCCTCATCAACCTCACTTGCTGCATGTGGGGAGAGAAACCAAATAGTGACTACTTGAGATACGACAGTGTACATGAAACACTGTGCTGAGAGGAAAAGCAGAAAGTGGAGTAAATAAAGGCTAGAAAAGAGGAAGATGATGTTTAACAGGATCTGTGTTTTATTATCATGCAGTTATTATAAATTTGTATAAGTGAGATCTGAGTGATGGAGGAGAGCGCATCATGACACTTGCTTTGATTAATTGAAGGGTTGGAGCCAGAGCGGTGAGAGGTCACCGTCTACATGAGCTTGACGTTGACCTCTCCTCTTTCCCATCACAGCTCAGCTGCCCCTCCTCCTCCAGCAGGAGCATCAGGGGGTTGAAACAGCTGCTGCAGAAAAACCTCCTCATCTATTCTGCAGCTTTGCCTGCTCCTCAGTTCTCTTCGTGTTCTGTTTAAGGGTCTCTCTTGCTTTCAATTACTGAAGACATCTTGTTTTGTAGTCTCTCTTATCCAAAGCCAGACACACAACAAGAACAAAGAGATAGATGTGAGGTGCTGGACAACAGCACCTACACTGACAATAAACTCACACAACCAACCACAGAGCAAACACAAAAATATTAAAGGTAAAGTGATGCGGTGTAAATAATACAATTAATGATGGCTGAATTCCATTTAGCTGGTTCAGTTTCAGGGTCCTGGTATTGTGCATGTTGGTTCACTGTCACACTGTCATGACTTAATTGATAGAACAGAGCCATCGTTAATGTTATTAATAACATCTGTGTTTTTCCTACTATAATGAGTCACAATGTGCACTGTGAAAAAGGAACATTAGCTCAAAAAGTGTAATATTTTGTCCAACATGCAGACAGTCGTGTGCCCTTCCTGCCAGCAGAGGCCAGTGTTGAACTAGATTAAACTCAACTGTAAAAGGCCTCCAACTCAGAGAAAAGACAATGAGCATCACTGCAGACAGGTGGAGAAACCTGTTGGATGTTTTTAAAGCAAAATCAATGACACACCTCCTCCTCTCCCACTGACACCTACAGAGACAACCTGTAAAATATAACACATCTATCTGTGTGTAAGACACATTTGTCTTCTGTGTTTGATTTTCTGACAACACATGAAATCAATGGGAACCTGTAACGGCAATAGAGAGATGGGTGGAGAAGCCAGCACTAAAACATCTCATATGTTTCTCACAACGTCTCTCCAATCCCAAATATTGTCATAAATATGTTAACAGTCACTGCTTATCACTGATATTATCATAAACTGATAAATTCAACAAAAAATAAGTATCATCAGGTCTGCACCAGACACTAATTATGTTCATGTTAAAGGTACCAGGGTTGGTACTGAGGCAACAGATAATATTTTTTCCTGAAAAGAGGACAAAAATGATGAGGCAGGGAAAAGTGACTGCTCTTCACAAAGTCCTCCCGGATCATGCCAGAACTAGGGACTTACACGCATTCAGTCCCACAGTGAAACAGTGAACAGTCCCACGTTTCCCCCTACTGTAGGTAACTAGATATTGTTAGGGCATATTTGAGATCTTGAGATGCTTCACAGTTGCACATAATTATTCATGTGAATTGAATAATAAAATGAATGAGAAGAAAAAAATGAAAAAATATATCATTGTTATATTATTCAAATATCGTTCAGCAGAGCAGAGAATTGTCTCTATCCTGGTTCTCATTCAAAAATGTGCCTGCCAGCACCTCTAAAGCTCACTAATTAACACAATATATCTCATTGTTTTTTTAATCTGAGCAAATGTACAGAGTTAGGTTTTGGGGTTATTTTTTGAACAGTGAGCAGATGTGCAGCCTCTCTGGCTATAACACTGGAGCTTGGGATGTAGCACAAAGTTCTTCGCGCAAACTGTCTCTTTTATATTTATGTTTATGTCCAATTTAAACAATATGACATATTAATTATTCAGATTCATAGACACATTTTTTTTTAACTTTGGACAGAGCCCAACCAGCTGTTTCTCCTCCAGGTCTTATGGTAACTGAAAGACCAATCAAATATCAAAGTCCATGGACTTTGTGACAGGCCTTCCCTCTTCTGAAGGCTATACTGTCATCCTGACCATTGTGGACCGCTTCAGTAAAATGGCCCACTTCATGCCTCTGCCCAAGCTCCCTTCAGCCAAGAGAACTGCTCAGTTGGTCCTGCTCCACATATTCCATCTTCATGGCCTCCCTGTCGATGTGGTGTCGGACCGTGGGCCTCAATTTGCCTCCGTTTTTTGGAGAGAGTTCTGCAGTCTCCTGGGTGTCACCGCCATCTATATGCCCACAACTCCCTCATCTGCTCTGCCACCGGCCTCTCTCCTTTCCAATGTGCCTACGGCTATCAAGCACCGTTGTTCCCCACCCAAGAGAAGGAGGTTTCCTGCCTGTCTGTCCAAGCCTTCATCCGCCGCTGCCGCAGAACCTGGCTCCAGGCCCGTTCCATCCTCCTTCGGTCTGTGGACCCCTGCACCTACTTACCAAGTGGGTCAGCGAGTGTGGCTCTCCACCCGAGACCTGCCCCTCCACGTGGAATCCAGGAAGATGGCACCCAAACACATTGGACCCTTCACAATACAGAAGGTCATCAACCCCGTTGCAGTACGGTTGAAGCTCCCGCGCTCTATGTGCGTCCATCCAACCTTCCATGTCTCCAAGGTGAAGTCGGTCCATGACAGTCCCTTGGTCCCTGCAGCACCGCCACCATCTCCTCCACGCATTGTTGACGGGGGTCCAGTCTACACGGCGCCTGATGCACTCCCGCCGGTGGGGGAGAGGCCTTCAGTACTTGGTGGACTGGGAGGGGTATGGCCCAGAGGAGAGATCCTGGGTTCCTGCTCGTTTACAACCTCATTGCTGATTTTCATCGGTGTCATCCTGACCAGCCAGCTAAGATGCCTGCCCGTCGGGGAGCCCACGCTTTGCCTCCACCAGACCGGTCTCTAGGGGACCGTTCCTTGGGGGAAGCTACAGATGATGGAGAATTCCTCCACCGGACCCCCTCCACCCACCCGGCTGAGGAAATGGACTGGTCTGACTCCAAGGAGTTTTAGGCCTGTCTCCTGCCCTGTTTATAGTGCCTTTTTAGGGATGTAGGGAGCCATCCCTTGAGGGGGGGGGGGGGGTTCTGTCAGAGTCTGCTCTCCCCCTCACCTGTTGCCGTGGGAATTATCCAATCATTCAGTCTCACTCTCCGCTCTGCCACACCCCTCATTAGTTCAACCATATTCACCTGGCGCTCCCACCTGCTCATCATCTCCAATCAAGCCAGTATATAAGCTGCCTCGGCCCACTCCCTCTTTGTCAGATTGTCTATGCTAAGTCATCTTGCCTTCATCTCTGGACTGCCATCCTGGTTCCTGATCAGCTTGTCTCTGACCATCGCTCCTTGTCTCTGCCCCAGTAAACCCACCAGCCTTCTGTCCCTGACTCTTAAGTTCTGCCTGCCTGTTCCCTGGTCTTTGTCTGCCTTGGGAGTGGAAGATCAGGGTTCAATTCCCGGTGGAGCCATTCTCATCAGAACTGTGTTTCTCTGACCGTGCTACTATTGCCTTGACATTGTGTGGAATAAAGACTAAAATTTATACCGGTGTCATTTGTGCTGCTATTGGGTCCATTCTATACCCGTTACACAGCATTACCCGATGACTTTCAGGGAACATTTCTACATAATTCACCTCAAGTTTTGAACCTTTGACCATGTTTAACAGACATTTGACATCATAACTGTATAAAAATAACAGAAAATAATAATAACAACAATAATAATAATACAAGCATGATATGTCCCCTTTAAAGTATGTTCAGATAGAAGATGAAGGGACATTTTGAGGCAGTGTGAATGCATGTTGGGTGTAGCCTACATAGGATGAAGATGAATGCAAATGAATTTGAATTCTACTGCCTGTCAGTCATCCATCATCCACATTCATTATATGTTTTAAAAAGTAATTTTTTACATCTTGCAGTGTTTTAGAAGTTTTCACCAAGGCTGTTTCATTTCTTTTACAAATGGCCACATGGTGAAGCTGAACTTCACCAAATTTCATTTAAACCTGTTAAGCAGTGTATGAGAGCTACCTAACAAATAGCTCCTAATACACAATTCTAACATAAATGACAAACTGAACATATTCATCTTGTGAATTGTGTGAGTGTAACCCCTACAACACATTTTCAAGAATAAGGAACACAGTGGACTAGTTCATGTGGTCCCAAAATTTTATTGACTCTAACTGCACTGATAGCTGACAAGGTTGAAGGAATGATGGTATGCATTTACAGAATTGAGATGTTTTTCCCACTTGTTCTTAACATCATGATAGACATTATGACAGAGAAAAGATAAACTGTTTTCAGTTTAAGTCAGGAACACACATTGTGACTGCTGAGACGAATTAGACTTGGGTGTGATGGCTGATGAGAAGATGAGAGTTGGAGCCAGTCTGTTGCAGTCTGGGTCAGTTAGTGTTGACGAGCAGCAGATAAAATCATATGTGTGTGATATGTAAAGATTCTAATCTGTAGTCTTCGGATCCAGCCGCTGCCAGTCATTCTCATAAAGAGTTTTTAAAACATATTCGGTATTTGTTACTGATGACGTCACTTATGTGTCACCTGAGGGAGTCAAGCCATATTCTGCAGTGTACTGGTACACATATATAAATATTGTGTCCCCTGAAACCCATAACTGATCAGAGCAGTGTTGGCAGTTATTTTAATGGAAAGTGGCTAAAGCATCACATGTGAATTTGCATATCTGTCAAACTACACTTAAATTTATCTTCAATTTTTATTATTTTTCAATCCACTATCATTTCATCAACATGCATTTAAATCTACCTCTAATTTCAAAAACGTCAAGTTAAATCATTTAGAGCCAAAACAAAGTGGTTCCCCAAACAATGAGGATCACTGATTGGTCGTTTGGTACGCACATTCACAGCTCAAAAGAAAGTCAGGTTTTTCCCCTTTGCAGACAGATATGAGAAGATCTAATTGACATCACAAAAGAAAATCAAACCCTCAAGACAGTGTATGCATAATTCTTTCATATTCCTGAACCCAAAGAAGTTTTATCGTAAAATAAAGTGAAAGAAGCATAGGAAGACCTTCCACCACAGTCTGCCACATTGGGCGAAGCCTCAGATTAAACTATTATGAATATCTGGTTAATCAAAATATCAAAAGACGCCAAAGTCAAGGTTCCTCGAATTTTCCTTTGGACAAAGCAGGGGGCAAGAAGACAAGAAAAGAGGCATCAAAGTCTCTTTATCTTTTCAGTCTCCCTCTGCCTCCCCACTTCCTTTGCATTTTCAGTCAGTCTCACTGATATCAACATCGATGATGCCAGTCCCTCTGGGGTTGAATTGCCTGTCAAAACACACAAAGAGGAAGAAAAACACAATATACACATAAGTCAGGGACACACAGGTATGAGGACACACATGGAAAACACCAAATAAAAACATGAATGAGGATGAAAGTCACATTTTCATTGTCTTTTCATGTCATAATATCAAATTAAATGCAGAGGGGTGAACATTGAGGACACATTAGAATAATAAAATACATTTATTACAATATCATCACAAAGTAAGCCTCATGCAAGAACATTTCTTATTCTTCTCCTAAATCTCTTGTTTCTTTCAGGTACACTTGTACGTGAATCAACAGATTCACAGACGTGTCCTAAATCACTTGTTTCAGCCTCTTAAAGTCTCTTAAATTACTCGTAGGAGCCATTTAAGAACAAATCTATTTGTACGAATGCTTCTTGCTTGAGGCCCAATGTCTCTTAAACCACACTGGACACCTCAAATCAATGAGATAATGGTGTCAACATATTAGAAATTTTCCATTAAGGCCTCAAAAAAACTGATCTATTTTGGCATGTGTGACAGAGAAAGTTTGTTACCCACTCGTATGGTATTTCGGCCAAGTCAAGCATCGTCTTGGAAGCGACTGTCATCTCGTCGCCATGATGCTTATCAGAAAGATAGACCACCTTCTCGATACCTGGACAAAGAGAGGGAGGGATTATGAAGGGATGCAGAGGGTAGGTAGAAGTGCAAAATAAAGACTGTTATTATTGTCTTCTCAGGGAAGTGTATGACGAATGAAAGCAGGATGAGAGAGGACAAAGGACAGAGGAAAGATGAGATGAGGACATCATATTCAGTTGACATAAGCAGTTAAATTATATTGTGACAAAAAAGCTGATTTAAAGCTTCTTATTTTTACAACTTACAGCGTACAGCTGCAATGACCTCATTCACGATGGTCTTTTGTGGGCACTTTCAGTCAACATTTTTCATTTCAGTCCTCTGACCTTGAGCCAAAATTCATTGTTTGTCCGTGCAAATTTTCCTGACGAAGGTTTGAGGACCTAAATATTGTGTTAAAAAAGTGAGTTCAAGTGATGGACAGTGTGCAGAATTCTTGATTTTCTTTCATACAAATGCTAAAATTCTTGAAAAAGCTCTCATTCGTCATCTGGAGAAGATTCTACCATTTATCATTTCAACTAATCGAAAGGGTTTCATTCTGAACAGACACTCTGTCTTTAACATTAGATATTAAAGAAATAGTGGACTACGAACTGTGAACTGTGAAATACTATAAGATAAGATCTGTGGTGTTTGACTTGGTGAAATGGGATTTTCTTTTTTAAACCCTCCAAAAATTTCAGTCTTGGTTCCAAGATATATCATGGATTAAGGTTTTAAGCTGCAGTGTGGCACAAGACAGGGGTACCCTCCGACTCCCCTTCTTTTTGATGTGACAATTTAGCCATTAGTTATTGCTCTGAAGGAAAATGTTTGCATCAGAGGAATTCACCACTGGGGCCTAGACCATAAGGTGTCACTTTATGCAGATGATGTGTTGTTATGTATCTGTCCCTTTATAACACCTTCCAAAACTTGACTTTGGGTTTGGTAAAATATAAAGCTACAAAATTAATCCTCAAAAAAGTGAACTAATGCCAATCAAAGATATGACAAAAGGACTCCCTACTTCAGCCCCCTTTAAAATGAGTCTGAAAAGCTTTAATACTTAAGGATCTGAATCTCTAATAGCCAAAAGATAAAGACAGTTTATTGGATATATTTCCGTAATTCATTTCAATTATTTAAACAGCCAGACTTAATACTTTATTTGGAACAAGAAACATCCTTGGGTTAAACAAAGTATACTATAGAGACCCTATGAAATGGGCGGCATGACACTTCCAAACTTCCTGTATTATTATTGAACTGCTCACTTAGAGCATTGTTAAATACAAAACATGCCCCTTGTCACTGCTCCTTCATGGTCAACTACAGTACAGCAAAACTACCACTGAATCAGTTTCACTGTTGTCATTGTTATGATAGACACTACATGTTTGCTTCATCAGCTGTGGCCTGTGATAAGGCCTTTGGTACAAGGTCAAAATGTACGATCACCTCAAATCAAAAACAAGCCTTTTAACAGGGAGAAATGGAAGAAACCTTAAGCAACAGGTGTCTTGTGTACAGAATAGACTAAAATCAGGATAACAAAATCATAGATAATTTATTTTGACAAATTTGCTTCAGTTGAGCAGCTGGTACAAAAATGTCATATTCCTAGAACGCACATGAAGTATATACAGTACTTCTAAGGAATTGTATGACATATAACTCCTTCCCTTTCTGTCCTTCCTCATCCCCTTTAGACTCAAATGTAAACCAGAGGACAATCCATAAGTAGAACCTACTTACTGACCTGAGAGTGTGTGTGTGTTTGTGTGTGTGTTGTCAGTACCCACCTCCCTGGATGATGAGCTTGGTACACTCGTTGCAGGGGAACAGAGTCACATAGATGGTGCAGCCCCTCACATCAGCACTGGTCTTGTTCATAAATGCGTTCAGCTCTGCATGGCACACTGTGGGACAGAGCCGAGTCAATACAAGACATCACCTTCAGTGCTGTCATGGCAATCTGGATCACATGTGTGCGTTTGTGCGTCAAACTCAGGCTTTTGTACATGACCGGTGTGATGTATTTGTTACTGCTGAATCAGGATAACGGGTTTAACCTGAAGTAATAGTGTGTGTTTACAAACTGTATGTTCACTGATAAGTAAAAAGAAATGTTAAATGTAAAAATATTTTTAATTAGAAATATTTGTTTAATCTTGAAATATTATTTTCCATTAAATTGCAACTTTATTCCTGTAATATTCAGATTTTTTTCATAAAGAAAGATTTTGAAAAAAAAATTAAAGTATTTATCAAAATTACAATTACATTTTTCTTAAAATATTTCAATTTTTTTCTCAAAATCTAATTTTTTCCTTAAAAATGGCCATAATACTTTGTCTACTGGACAAATTGAAATGAGGCATGAAATGTCCCAGCACATTCTTGCTCTCCAGAGGATGAACCCTTTTAGGTCACTATCAGGGTTTTGATCTTTATGTGTTGTCTTTAGGAATCAGTTACTATGCAGAAATATTTTGTGAAGAAACTGAGAATATTTTGTGAAGAAACTGAAGAAATTTCTTCCCTTACATGTGTATGTGAGGGTCTGATTTTGTTTCAATTAAATGACTCTAAAGCCTGATCTGAAGCATCTTATTAATAAAGATGGAGATTCATTATTTACCCTCTATCTCACTCTGCAGGTGAAACAGTGGTATTGCCTTTGAGTTATAGCTCTGAGACACTGAACAGTACTCAGCACTGACGTATGAACAACTTTTAATTTACAGCCTTTGCTGACACTTTTTTTGTCATTATTATCATTCTTGTTTGATATTTAATGCTTTTAATATGAGGCACTTTGTAAGTTTTGTTCTGAAAAGTGCTATATAAATAAACCTTTATTTACTTACATCTATAATTTTATTGTCTTTAACAATGACAATAAAGCTGATTCTGCTTAATCACACACATTTCCCTTGAATTAATAAAACCCAACACTTTGATTGCAGATAAAAATAAAACCAGTATTATTTCAGACTATCCAAAATAACTGTAATCAGGCCCAGAACAAGAGTCTGAGTAGAGATAGAGCTGGTTTGCTTTCAGAGACCTGCTGCTGATTATTCTTGTCTGTGTATAAAAATAATAAAAAAAAAAAACAATGTGTGTATTTAAGAATTAAAAACTAAGGAGTGTGTATTCTAACCATAAGGGTACTTAGTCTTCAGTTTGTCTCCTTCTCGTGCCCATGGTAGCTTGTCATCGCAGCCATTGGGCATTTTATTGTGACCAGTACTGACTATCTTATTCTCCCGGTTCACAATACAGGCCCCCACCTGAAACAAACATGATATTACACTGTTTAGTCCATTTTGTCTTCATATAATCAAAGATGATACATAACAGTCCTTTAATTTCAGTATGATTAAACACACTCTCAACCTCTTTGTGTGTGGATCTCTGTGAGAGTGCTCAGCTTTGTTCATTTCTAAATGTGTTTGAGTTTGGCTTTCTGTAGAAACATTCACCTACTCAATAAGGTCTATTTTAAGAGCTTCTCCCCTTCCCACTCCCCCAATGATCAGACTTATCATCCCAAAGTTTGTTCTCTGTGATTTAACTTTAACTTTGGATGCTTTAGAACCTCAAGGAAACTATACGTTAAAATTATTGAACAAAAGTTCTCTCATTCGAAACACTGCAAATTAAAAAAAATTCACTTACATATGATTTAAATGTCCAACAGAATCCATATATACATAATGGATATATATGTGGTTGATTGTGTTGAGTTCTAATACCCGCCTGTGTCTCCTCAATCACAAATGTCTCACAAATTCAAAATGAATAACAGGGGAATTGTTAATTAATTGGGGAAAAAAAGAGGGCTGTACCCAAATCATAATTTTGTCGACTCAGACACATCTTTCAGATGAGTAGGTTGAGCTGTGC
This sequence comes from Thunnus albacares, assembly GCF_914725855.1. NCBI lineage: Eukaryota > Metazoa > Chordata > Actinopteri > Scombriformes > Scombridae > Thunnus > Thunnus albacares. The sequence continues at coordinate 8,174,256 of NC_058108.1, read as the reverse complement.
TTCCCAAAAATTATTTAATTGTGGAGTGGTGTAAACCAACTCATCAGGATTCATGGGGGAGCTCAGAACTTTATTAATATCTTTACATGTGTTATTCAATATATACTCTCCTTTTTTAAATTACACAACGCAAAGTAAAACTGGATTAATCTACAATTTCTACACTTTACAGTTAATGTTATCCCTTTATTTAAGTATAAAGCATAGTATATTCCCCTGTCTCTCCTTTTGTGTTCATCGTCTGACCAAACAGGCCAAACAGGTATGAATGTTCCCCTCTTGTCTCTAAATCAGCAGTCAGGTTTCCATCTGAATGTAACGCAAATTTGAACAGAATTTCTACAAAAACAGCATAAGAAAGTAAGACTTACCCATATGGAAAACGTGATGGAAATGAGGTTGTGTTGTATGGGCAAAAGTTGTGTAAATGTAAAGTTAAACATGGGTTTACTGTGTTCTTATTGAATTGTTGCCTGTCACCTTGTCTGCATATGTTTGGTGAGTGTTTGCTTGATATTCTAGTGTCATTGGGATTGTGCTCAACTATGAGTCTCTGAAGCTGTACGCTAACGGTAGCCATGCCAACTGCTAACTTACCATCTCTGTTTTTTTGTGTCGAACTGATTTATTCCTTCTCACACACTCACATCATTAACAGAAATATGACATTTCTGTTTGTTTTACGTAGTAATTTGGTGAACATTACTCCACTTGTGTTGGTCTGGTCTGTCGCTACTGTCACATCTCCATGTAGGCTATGTCATGATTCATTCACCTAGTCTGTTTTCATTACACTTCCCTTTGCATTTTGATTTTATTGATACAGTTATTTTTCCACTTTAGCCAAGTGATATTTTAACTTTTTTTAAACTTTTTGGTATTTCAGTCACACTCTTTTGTTTTTGTTATGCACATGACTGAAATGCACTCAGTGTATTCATTGCTAATGCCTGTAGCTCAATTTCTGAGTTGGAACTTGGGAGGATATATGGCTACGTTATTTTGCCCTGTTGTCCTCCCAAGAGAAATGGTTGTAATGTCACCCAAAAACAACTTGTAGTTCCATGGCGCAATTCAGATGACGTATATGTAAGTTGAGAAATAATTTCTTAACCCCGTGGTTAATACTGTAGCCATGACAACGAAGGTAACTTAACTTTAAGGAAGTAGTAACTTTAACCCACACCACATGTTTCTCTAACCTTAACAAAGTGATCATTTTAATGCAAACTATGATCTTTCTTTGGTTTTTGTGCCTAATCCTAACTAGACTTTAACCATAGCCTTGTCACATCACAACACATCATTATTTTTTAACAGTGATTTGTACAAATGATGTTTTCCAATTACTGCCAATTACTGCCAATAAAAGCTGGCTGATCAGTTCTATCAGTCATTCATGTAACAAATTTCCTGGAAAAATTCCTTTCAAGTTTTTGGAGAGTCAAGGTGTCAACTTTTAGAGTAATTTTAATCACATTTTACTCGAGATTGACTAATATATGTGAATACACACCTTTGTGCTTGGGTCTTTGCTCCTCTTAGCTGTCAGGGCAGCTACAGCCATGAAGTAGTCAGAACAGTCCAGGATTTCTGCGCTGCCATAGAAAAAAGAGACAAAGAGAGGATGTTAAGTTTTGTGATCTGGAGAAAATCAATCTCTTAAACCATTTTGACGTAAGAGGCTTTCCATTTACTGAAATCACAGCTAATTTCAGTGCAGTCATTCCCTCCATTGTATTAGCTTATGTGAGGAGGAACATTTTGAGAAGATGCTAAAACATCATTACTTTAGATATCTGGACAATGAAACTATATGTTGTAGGTGCAAATATATGAACTAAGACAATGAATTTAGGGCTACATATAGAGGTGCAAACAGAAAATAGAAAAAGAAATCAATCTAAAAAAGTGTAACTTAGTTGAATGATGGTCAAATGGCTGAGTTGCCAATTACTGGATTGTCATCAGTGAAATTTCTCAACAATCTAATTGATTAATTGATGTTTCAGCATCAACACCCACAATGGGCTTGCTTTTTTGTTCAAAAACAGAAAATGTGCTGAAAATGTCACATATACAAAGAAACACTCACTAGTGTCATTAATCTAACTTACGGTCAGTCAGACATGAGGGGACTGCGCAGAGTGAACACTTTTATTTATGGCTTAATAGCAAATGTAACTAACAGGATGAAAGAGTGATAAAAGGAACAGATTCTTTTAGAAAGACGCTTTAAATCTGAGAAATACAAGACTGAAACAAGACAATGTAACCTCTTAATTTGTGCCTCTCATGTTGACTGTAATAATTATAATAAATAAGAGACACAAACTGAGGCTAGGGTGAAGGTATAATGAGTGCAATAGACAAAAAGTTAAGACTAGTTACCCATGTGAAGGACCAGACTGCAGCTGCTGACGGTTTCTTTCCATATCTTGTGGAATCAAGTCAAATCCCAGAGTGACTTGAAGTTTTTTCTGCTTTTTATTAGATGTTGCAATGCTGTGCTGTATGACAGTGTCAGCGGTTGTAGACAAATAGAACAAATCATATTTATACACAGTCTATTGGACACACACTACGTCATCATTAAGGTGTGGTAGCTGTAGCCATAGAGACCATATTTGCGTATCTTAACAATATGTTCCTGTGTGAAAGAGAATATCTGATTATTCTGAGACAGATCCTGCCGATGTCTGTTTGGGTATAATCACACATAGACTCGTCACCATCAGTCTGAGATGCTATTTGTGATCCTGCATGTTAACTGATAGGAAAGAGTTCCAGACTTCGATCCTTCACTGCCCACTATGTGAACGTCTCCTTCCAGTGGGGCAAGTGATATATGGGCTCAAATAAGGGTCTATAAGATTTTGAGCTTCCCAAATGGGAAAGTGGTCTCAGACTTTTGGACCCCACTGAACATGTGTGAGGATGTGTGCATGATTTCTTTCAGTTATGTCATTATGGAAGTGGAATTTATGACCTTCAAGTGACAATGCAGATTGGCATACTATGGTCCAATTTACAACATCCAACCAATCAACCAAACCATGTAAAAACCTAGCACATCAACTGACTCATTTACTCACAGAATAAACTACACCCTGTTTCTAAACTTCTGAAAAAAATGAAATGAAACTTCGATCTAGTTCTATTAGTCATTCATGAAACAAATTTCCTGGGGCAATTCTCCATGTGGCCTGGGTGAAGAAATACCAGATTATTGTCTAGCAAATCTATTTTGGTATCATTTACTCCTTTTAACAGAGCTGTCTTTAGGTGCTTTTAGACTGAATGCAGTTACATTTGTCCATTGTTTATTAACGCAATTTGACTGCTGGAGTGTTTTTGCAGCAAATGTTCCAACTATACAGAAGTTAGCAGTAGCTTCCTAGCTACCATGTGTGTTTATGTGACAGCTCAGACTCTCACTGATCTCAAAACTGACTAGAAACTTGTTATGTTACTTACCTCCAGTATCTCCTTTTTCTTCTGGAAATGGAGTAATAAAACTTCAGGATGAACACAAATATTTTGTTCAAGTTGAACCACTCTGTTGAACATTCCCTGTCCTAAGATCCTCAATTCGAAAAAGGAAAACCTCCCAAAAAACCCATTTAATGGGGAGAAACATGTTATGGCCACTTTTGTTATGGCCATTTGAGCCAGGTTGTTTGTTAAAAAGTTTGTTTGTTGCCTCAGGTAGGAATTGGCATATGGCATTGCACTTAGCTAGGCCAAATCACCTAGGTGATAGACAAACCAATGTGGAGTTTGTCTGGCATCCAATTTTCACCATTGGTGCTTAGCTGCAAAAGTTGATACTTTCGACAATCTTTGTGAGCTGATTGTGTTGGAACAGTTTAAAAATGCTATTCCTCAATGCATTGCTACTTCTATAAAAATATATATAATGAGCAGAAACCCTCCAGAATGCTTAAAGCAGCTGAATTGGCAGATTTTTTGTTGACGCATAGGGTCGTTTTTCAGAGACGTGAATTTGGGGTGATTGGAGAATTGGTGAAGATAATTGTGGTAACTCCCGTGGTGGTGAAAAATTTTCACCTGGCTCTTTGCGTAAGCCTGCATTTACAGGGCGGCCTGAGGTTGCCACAGTGTGTAGTTACTTCCATGGGGAGGGTCATTGGAAGGACAAGTGTCCGCTGTTGAAGTCAACAGCTATTCGTCATTCACCATTGCCTTCGTATGCTCCAGCTATGCTAGGCTCTACAGTTTTGGAGTAGTGACCATTGTGTGTGGATTTAAGCAAAGGTTCTGATTCTGGCCCGATTCCCAAAACTGGCTCTGGTTTTGAGCCGTTCATCGCTGATGCTTCTGTGTACTTGGTTGGTAGTGAGGAGTGTGTACCGATTAAGTAGATGGGTGACACGGGTGTTAAACACCCATTTCTCAGAAACAGGGGATTTTGTATTGATGCAGGGTATGGAACTGCACCATAACATCATGCTGGATTCTGAGCTGGTACAGGGCATTGTTCCTGTCGAGATCTGAAAATGGCTGTGCACATAGGCACCTGAGCAATGGAGCAAGTGGAGCAAATGTATCCCTATTATTCAATTAGGAGGAGCAAAGTTATGGTTTTGCTACCTCACTTTTTGTCTTTTTAAAAATAAACTTATCATCATACAGTCCCTGCAATCAGGTGATTTTATTTAAGCAGCTTATATCAATGATCATTTTTCTATTTTCAGCAACTGACAAAAACAATAAAAAAATCTGATGTTTTCGGACCACCCTTTGAGTTGGTTCAGTCCAAACCGTTGTGAGAGAGACAGACAGACAAAGTGGAGTTTTTCCTCACAGTGTCAAAGTGAATGTGAATTTACAAACAAATGTTCTGCGGTGGAAAGTAGCTTTTTCTGCAGTCAGACTTTGGATGGAATTATTTTTAAACATGATGATGCATCACTCTATGTGATGATCTCTCATCCAGCTGCTCTGCACTGTGCTTTCACTATTATGAGTATTCTCTGATTCCTTCATACAGGGTAAATGAGAGCTAAAATGGCCCTTTTAAGTCTTGAGGAGCTAAAATTACCTTCTGAGTTGTGCATTAAAATAGTCCTTGATTTGAGATAATGTAGGTTAAAATAATCTGCCCAGTATTTGTATTTGTATCTGTATTTGTTGAGGCAGCAAAATTATTTGTATTTGTATTTTTATTCGAATAAAAGTGGAAAGAGGCTTAAAAATCCTGTTTTTGTGTTTTTATTACACTTTTGCTGAACAAATGCTGAACAAGACTTTTTTAGGTGACCAAAATGTTACAATTTCATGAACTGAAAACACACTGAAATAACAACAGCTACGGCTACACCTACTCTGTAAGTATGGGGTTACGCCATGATAACGTTACCAATGTTGTCGCCGTGGTAGTGACTTGTCAATCACAACGTAGCCACACCCTAAAGCATACCCTGCTTTATTGTCTATTTTACTCTAAATGGGACCTTAATTTACAAATGAACATAATGCTGTATTGAAGAAGACTTGAAAGTAGCAACTTATTATGAAACTGTTTACTGAGGTAATAAATCAAGTGAGAAGTAGGGTCATTTTCTCATAGACTTCCATACAAACGTTCTTCTTTTTGCAGCTAGTAGAGTCGCTCCCTGTATGGAGCTATTTCCCTATCTTTTTTCAAGAGCGTGGTATATCAATTTGAGAGCATAATTTATTGATTTCACGTTCAAATTTTGTAATTTGTCCCTCAAAACCCTGCCCTCGCACTCAAATAGCCTCTGCTTGCACTTAGATTTGCTCTGTTTCTGCTTTGTGTGCTTGGCTAACAGGCTAAGCTAACTGTGTCAGTGGCTTTGCACTAGCAGCAGTCCGGATGGAGGAGCTGCTAACCAGCCTGAGGAAACTACAACTGTGGGTCCCAAAAGGAAGTAAAACCACAACTGTGGGTCCCTGTAACGCTTATCACTTCAATTTTTCATATAAAAAATGAAGTTCAAGCGAACATCTCGCCTTCTCGCACAGGCGTAACCATAGAAACGTTTATGATGAAGGTGACATCGTTTTCTCCTCCAGCACACCAACAGGCGGGCACTGTGCCATGCAGCTACTATAATACTGTATGCAGCTACTATAGTAAAAATCACGGGTGCTGGTGTATAAATGAACCGTCCTTTTATTCCAAAAGTCATAAATAAAGCAAGGGAAGTACATTTTATAAAGCTCTGGAGGGCCGGAGTGGATGAACCTAGTTAAAGAGTACCCACCCGTATGGGACGCTCTAAGAAGTAAAGCGAACAAGCTCGCAAGGAGGCAGGGATCGTTTCATTGGTCAACACTAAACCTGGCCTTCTATTGGTTGGGGGATTTTGACAAGGTTGTTGCACAAAAAATCCAAGAGCAGAGGAGAACTCCGAGAGCAGAAGTTTCACGAGCGTGCAGAAGCAGCCTGAGTGCGAGGAGAAGAGCTGAAGCTTGAACGCAGGAAATCTGTGCAAGCAACATTATATTTGAGTGCAAGCACACAATTTGAGCAGACACAGAGCAAATCTAAGCACAAGCAGAGGCTTTTTGAGTGCAAGGGCAGGGTTTTGAGGGACAAATTACAAAATTTGAACGTGAAATCAATAAATTATGCTCTCAAATTGATATACCACGCTCTTGAATAAAGATAGGGAAATAGCTCCATACCCCTGCTGGCAATTAGAAATAATGCAGGTTTAAGGAACTTCTGCATTGGCTTCACTTTTCATACTGGGGGGAAGTAACATTAGTTTTTAGCGAATTTTACTATTCCTTGCATAAATCATAAAGCTTATCTATGTGTAAGTATATTACATATACATGTTGAAGCACCATGGCAGAATTGGACAAGGCATAGTAACACATATAGGCCTACAGAGATAGACATTAATTCCAGATACTATGTTGTTAAAGCTTTGTAGTTGATGCAGTACAGTATATGATGCCTCAGGGACCTACCCACAAATCACTCATGCTGCAGTTGGCATCAGCACTATAATTATTTTTAAAACACAAAACTGTTCCTTCAGTCCGGACTAAAATGTGGATTTGATCTGTCCCTCTGTCAGTACACCTACACTATAACACATTGTTAATCAAGGGTGTGGAGATTTCTGTACATCGCTGAATGTGTCCTTTATTTCTTTCTCAGCTACTTACGCCGCAGCTGTGCTCTTCCGCATCTCGGAGGATAAGAACTCAGACTACAAGAAGCGAGTTTCTGTGGAGCTCACACACTCTCTGTTCAAACACGACCCCGCTGCCTGGGAGATGGTGAGTGGCTGGTACCCTCCGCTGCAAGGACAAGACAACTGAACATTTAAAGTAGATTTTTAAACATTTCTGTATTACCTTCAACTCTCCGGGTTTACATCAAACTCATCTCAGCATTCGTAGATCGTGCTGATAGCAGTGATAAAGTACATTCTGTGAAGCACTTTGTTTTTAAGTAACAGTTTTTTTTATTATAAAATCATTCATGAAAATCACATGAATGAAAATCAACAAGCTTTCTATATTAAAGTACTGACTTTATTTTGACCTTTGGCCTCTTGTGACCTCTTTGCAGGCCCACAACAGTGTCCCCATGGATGGACCCTATCCAGATGGTGAGTAACTGTGGCTGAAATGTGCACATGCAGCACATTCCTCAGCACTGGGCCACCACAGGGAGCAAACCACAGCATTAATGTGCTGTAATCTGCTAGCAGGTTGTCTCCCCATTTGGTAGCAAAAGGAATTAGCTTTTCTAGTAAAAAGACTACATGGGTACTTACTAACCAGCTGACTTATCAAGTGACTCAGGTCTTCCTTACCTAGATTTTTTCATATCTCATGTCAAACTTGTCCTTTTTCCGTCTGTTTTGAGTGATTTGTTTTAGAGAGGCTTCATAGTTAGCTAGTGTTGGGCAGAACAGGTCATTTAACATTCACAAAAACTGGATTTCTGAGAAAATATTACTGGCTCATACTGTACATCCCATAGATGTGATGCAATCGAGTTCACATTTTAATTTAGTCTGTCTGTGAAGCAGCTGGAAGATGTCCACACTAAACAACAGAAAACAAATATATTACACCTAATTTCATGCTAGATAAACCTATAACTCTCCTCATTCTGCTCTGTTCCTTATTACGTTTTTGGAGGTGAGTGTTTACTCTGCTAAAATATGCAGCTATGCTGTGAGGGAAGGAGCCAACTACTGACCTGCGTTGTTGTTCCTTTTATCTCTTTGGAGTCAATCTCTCCTTTCTGTCTTTTCATTAGTTCAGTGTTTGTGTCATACTTAAAGATGATATCTTTGTGTCATTGATGTTCTTGCCAAAGTCTTGTATTTCAAGCTGCTCAGATATTTTTCTCACTGACTTTAGCTCTTATGTTTTTCTCTGCCCTGCAGAAATCTCTTTCCAGCTCCTCGTTTTCCTTCATCAAATAGTTTTTCCTGCAGCTCTTTCTTTGCACCATCAACAATTTTTTGGTGGATCAATCAATTTCTGACTCATTTTTCTGTTTTTGCAATTCTTTAGTTCGTCACACTTTTTTTTTTTTACCTAATCCAGCAAAGAGTTAATTCACTGCAGTAGTAAATACTGAGCCTAGTATGATGTTTTCCCTTTTTACATACTGAGAAATTAGATTTATCTGAGGCCTTGCACACAGTCAAAGGCCTTTTGTTAGACATGTTATTTAATAAATAGAAAAGAACTACAAGGGACATCATAGGATATCACTTCCTTTTTTCACAGGGGAAAAAAAACAGAAAGAAGTTATCTCTTATCTTATCTTGTATCATCTTATCTTATCTCAACTATTATTTGCTTGATTGAAAATTTCAGTTTTGTGGCTTCATTAGCTGCTAAGATAACAATGAAACTCTACAGTGTGAGTGTCATCATAGATGTTATGCCCATGTTTTCCTTCTGTGTGGGCACTGAAATCGAACTGAGCCATCATTACATCCATTTGCATTTAAATAGTGCATTTTAATTTGAGGAGAAAATGATGATAAGCTTTTGCATAGCAACTGTGTGGTTTTATTCAGTCATCATCATTGTTTCCATGTCCATATAGAAAATATATTAACACTTTAATTAAACATTTCAATGGCCAGTCAAAACACACACATCATGCAGACACAATACACTATAATAAAATGTGAGGACACTGAGGACAGAGAAGATTTGATATGACGTTATTATAAGATTATTGCTTGATTTCAGACTTCATCCCTTTGTTAGAGGGTCCCTCGTTGTAGTGTGACTGTGAGTATAGAAAGCATGTGTCTCTACATTCAGTCTCTCTCTCTCTCATGTGTGTGATACATGCTATTGAGAAAATGTATTTTAAAAGTTAATAATTATTTGTGTGGGTGCAGAAGTCATGGGATGAAGTTGCAGTTGCTTATTGTGCATATCTGCTGTGTTTTTTAGGCATCTGTTCATTGATGCTTATTGTTATTGAGCTGCCTTTGCGCAGCCTTAAATACACTTGTTCAAATAGTGTATGAGATCATTCAATCATGATACAAGATCTTAAAACAACAGAATCCACCCTGACTGGACTCCAGTGGGAAAACTGATGACTCTGGTGGTTGTTGTATATGTCCTGCACCGTTTTAAGCCCAAAAATCACACCCACGCTGGCTGGGGGCAGAAGTACTGAAGTGGAGCTCCAGGTAGGTGGAAAGCTCATGTCTGCCTCCAACAAGCCTTAGATCACATTGTCAAACAAGTGCATGGACTGCATTATGTTCTCATCCTGGATGGAGAGAAGAAGGAGACAAAAGATTTTACTTAAAGATGAAATTTTAGTTTTCATTATAGTCCCATCATTTAAATATGTTTGAAATATTGCTGAGAGTATTCAATCCAAAAGACCTTTTGGCATGTCTCCAAAAACTCCTCGATGGTGACCACTCCGTCATTGTTCTTGTCCATTTTCTGGAAAAAATGAGACACACAGTCACAGATGTTTCATATGGTAACTTAAAGGATGCATCCAGGAGTATTAATCATTTTTTGCTTACCAAAACACACTGCAAGTGTCTTTGAGACCTAACAAATATGTTGAATGCATTTGCTTTCTCATAAAAAGTGTTTTGAAACCTTAAAAATTGTAAAACATTGTAAACATGGTTCACAACCATGACTACTAAACTACGGGAAAGTTTCATGTGTCGCTCATGTACATGTGCACAGGAGATCCAAACTAATCGCACTACTAGTGGTCAAAAACTCCACAGGTTACCTATAAGTTAAGACCAAACAACATGCAGTGATTAAGATCTGTTCTCTATCTACAGGACATGCATAGATGAACATCAGTCTTTTTCTGTCGCTGGTGCATGGGAACATTTGCTGGTTTGAATAAATGCTTTGACTCACTTTGAGTTTACTGTTGGGAGATGTGGAGTGTGTTGGTTTGATCATTTCTGTGTTTTACCTGGAAGAAGCTGTCAACATGATCCTTGGGAGCGTTATCCTTCATGCAAGGGTAAGTATACTTCCCCATCATGTCATAGATGGAGTGCATGATGTTTGTCATCTCCTGGACAGAGAGAAAGGAGGAAAAGAAATAAGAATAATACATAATACAGGACAGCTACAGCAGACCTTCTCCTAAACCACACAACTTCCATACAAACACAAAGTGAGAAAAGAGAAGTAACAATGCAAGTACCTCTCTGGTGATGCAGCCATCTTTGTTGAGATCATACAGGTTAAAGGCCCAGTTGAGTTTATCAGTGATGGAGCCTCGCAAGATGATGGACAGACTAATAACAAAGTCCTACATGAGGAAAAAAGAAAACTGAGGCATTAATGAGATAATGAGAGAGATTAAACACCTGAGGAGTGAGTCAAAAGGTGCAAGCAAGAGAAATAGGAAGGTAAAAGAGAGAAGATGCTCAGTGGGAAGATAAAGATTAATTTTCTTTAAATACAGTGAAATAAGGAAGTGAAATATTCTGTCTCATGAAAAGGCAAGATGCAAAACCACATGAATAATACATTGACTCAGTTATAATAAGGTTTGTGTTTCAAATGAATAAAAATTAGTAATTTCAACATAGAATGATGTATTTAAAAAAGTGATAATAAAAAAGTAGTAAACTCCATATAGTATATACAGCACTTTTCTGAACACAGTTACAACTTGCTGTACAATAAAGCAACAGAGTGAAATGATGGGAAAAAAAGAGGGGTTGTGGAGGACATCAGAGAAGAGTGAAGGGACGCGTGTCTTACCTCAAAGCTGACTGCTCCATTGTTGTGCGTGTCAAAGGCTTCAAACAGGAAATGTGCATACATATTTGAATCTGGAATAAAGAGAAAATAAAGGGATCATGCAAATATCATGTAAATGTATGATTTAACAATCACACATTAACAAGTTAACAGTTAACTCATTTGTGTATAACTACTGATAAAAAAGACATATGTCAGTCTGTAGAGGAAATAAAGGAGCAGCAAACCAGAATGTGATTTAGATACATCACACAGTTAACTACATAAGTACAGTTAAGTGTGTGTTTAAAGCTTGTGGTTGTATATTGCCCTCTGTTAACCTGTGAAAACATGAGAAAATCATGTTTGCAAAGGTGTAGACAAGATTTGTAGTGATATAAGAAACATTGAGAATGTTTAAATAAAATTTGTGCACAAATTATATCACCAGTGAGGTTACACAATGAAAACATAACAGCTTTTGTGAGCATTTGACTAAAGATTCAAATCAGAACACCATACAAAACTCAAAGTTCCCACGCTGTGTGTGACAATGAAGTTACACCGAACACATTTATTTTGGATTTTCTAATAAGACATTGCAGTGTAAAGAGTTTATTTTCAGTTTTACAATTTTATATTTTGGTATTGGAGAAATCCTTGTGGAATTTTGGTTAAATAAAGATAAAAACACAGGATGAAAAGAAAGAATCTGACTGACCTCCCTGAGGGAAGAACTGGGAGTAGATGCCTTTAAAAGTCTCTTCATTCACAGCACCAGTGGGACACTCCTGTGGAAATCAAAATATTATCATGTCAAAAAAATACACGGATATACATGCATATGCTCACATCCACACTCATTATCATATGATAAAATAAATCCATACACACAGATCTATGGTGGTCAAACTCTGTACAATTATACTGTTCATGGTTATTCAAGAGTACAAGAATCAAACATTCACTGACATTTTTGAATCCCCGGTAGAGGATCTGCAGCTCTTTCTTGCTGAAGTTGGTTTGTTCTACGAGACGGTCGAGCCCCTCCGGTCTGTAACGCACTGTTGAGTGTTCACCCTCATCAACCTCACTTGCTGCATGTGGGGAGAGAAACCAAATAGTGACTACTTGAGATACGACAGTGTACATGAAACACTGTGCTGAGAGGAAAAGCAGAAAGTGGAGTAAATAAAGGCTAGAAAAGAGCAAGATGATGTTTAACAGGATCTGTGTTTTATTATCATGCAGTTATTATAAATTTGTATAAATGAAATCTGAGTGATGGAGGAGAGTGCATCATGACACTTGCTTTGATTAATTGAAGGGTTGGAGCCGGAGCGACAGCAGGGCAGCAGTTTGAGGAACCGCTGCTTTATGGTCTTTTTATTGGGTTTGGATGGTGGATTACCTGGAAATAACCAATCACAGCACAGATTAGACGCAGATAGACTGGCCTACATAGTGGACACCATGTAAAAACTAGAGCCAAACTACACTCAAATACTTTGAATCACTTGTCCGTGCAACTTAGAGCAAGAAAATGAGTTTGCTGACCTGGTTTTGAACCAGTGAACCATCAGATCAACCATCAGTGTGTTAAATCACACATGACTGAAGCTAAAAAATAGGGTAAGTTTAAAAAATATGATGATTATAAATAAATTTCTGCGACATAGGACTTTCATGTGATTAATTTTCCTGTGTTGGAGAATAAAACATTATATTTGTTTTTCTTCGAATGAGTTAACACCTTCGACAAAAAAAATCCCTTCATTTTCCTTAGGTAACTTTATGGGTCTTAAAATCTTATTATTAAACACTGTCTGGAAGTATATATATTCTCTATCATCTCATTCTGACTCTTTATTGAAGCTACAATGTAAAATATAGTAAAATATTCAGACCCAAACACCATAGTTTAGATGTGTTGCACATCCTTCTATATATATATTTTCCTAAAATTCAGCCTGACATGTTTGGTATCTTTGGAAACTCTAATCTTCACTAGAATTTAAAATAAAGTTATCTGGGTTTGAATAATGTTTGGCTGTATAGCATGAGTTTGTGATGACTGACCCACCAACAAGTCAGTGAGATTTAAGGGGTAAAGAAAAGTGTTTTAAAGGTCTCTGTCCAAAGCCTCTAAAGCTCACTAATTAATACCTTATACCTTGTTTGTTTAATTTGTACAAAAACCAAACGTAAAAAGTTTGCCAGACTGCAGTTGCCATCAGGAAGTCCTGTAAAAGCATTCATAACATGGATTGAACAGGCGTTAATAAGTGAGCTTTAGAGATGCTGGTAGGTGGAATTTGTCAGTGTCAGGTTAGCTGTTTCCAGTCTTTATGCAATGCTAAGCTAAGCTAACTGTCTCCACATATGTACCATACAGGCATGAGAGTGACACTGACCTTATCTAATTCTCAGAAAGAAAGCCAATAAGCACTCCACAAAATAACAAACTATTCTTTTAAAGGTGCAGTGTGTAAGATTTAGTGGCTAATGGCGATGAGATTGCATATTGCCCCTCACCACCAGCCCCACTCCTTCTGAGTGTGTAGGAGAACCTACAGTGGCTGCAAAACTCACGAAAAACAGGAAAAATGCGAAAGGCCCACTCTAGAGCCAGTGTTTTTCTTTTTTTGTCCATTCTGGCCCACTGTAGAAACATGGCAGTGCAACATGGCAGATTATACACTAATTAAAACATACTCATGAATATTATATTCCATTTCTGCCAAGTCCATTAACCTAGATGCCACTAAATTCTACACACTGCACCTTTAAGATGTAAAAGTAGGCTGATAGTGACAAGGACAGGAAATACGAGAAAGATTCACACACACACACACACACAGTAGTCGGCTCTTTGTGTAACAATAAAGAGAACAGACACCCACCATCACGGTCGGCTGGCCTTTACAGAAACCACAACACAACTTTGTCACTTGACCTTTTAGAGAAACATTCAGGATTCTCTGCTACAACCAGTCGCCTTTCTCTGTCTGCACGTCCAACACACAACCAGCAACAAACAACACATCACTCAGTCAATTCAGCAAACACAGCATACACCTGATACCTAAATAAACAATAATATTCCACAGCAACACATGAGGAGTCTCAAACACTTTCACACTAAATTATTAATCTAAGAGAATATTTAAACCTGTAACGTTCAACCACTAAATATCACACATTATACATTAGATTTCATCATAGACACTCATACATACTCAGACACACAAAGTTTTTACTCTTTTTATCATACTGGCATCATATTGGTCAAATAAACAATACCTTATCATGCTACACTGAGCAGATTTGGATGATAACTTTCCTGATAACTCTTCTCTCTAACTTGTCAGTTCCTGTTGACAGGTCGCCAGTCAGCCAGCAGCAGATGTGTCTGCCCATCTTCAAAAGTCTCTGATATCTCCTTTTTCTCTGGTCCATGCTGAACGTGATTGAGGATTGTCTCTGGTTCTTCTGTAGAGCTCTAAGATGAGTTTTTTCATCTTGATGGTGCATCTGTAGCAGTCAAATGTTTTCCTTCAAAGAGGATTTCCACTCATTTTATTTTCTGATGCTGGGCTCCAGTACTTCTTCACTGCCTTTTTCACTACATTACAGCTGTTCCTGATCTGATGGACCTCACCATCTACATGAGCTTGACGTTGACCTCTCCTCTTTCCCATCACAGCTCAGCTGCCCCTCCTCCTCCAGCAGGAGCATCAGGGGGCTGCAGAAAAACCTCCTCATCTATTCTGCAGCTTTGCCTGCTCCTCAGTTCTCTTTGTGTTCTGTTTGTGCCCTTGCTTTCAATTACTGAAGACATCTTGTTTTGTAGTCTCTCTTATCCAAAGCCAGACACACAACAAGCAAAGAACAAAGAGATAGATGTGAGGTGCTGGACAACAGCACCTACACTGACAATAAACTCACACAACCAACCACAGAGCAAACACAAAAATATTAAAGGTAAAGTGATGCGGTGTAAATAATACAATTAATGATGGCTGAATTCCATTTAGCTGGTTCAGTTTCAGGGTCCTGGTATTGTGCATGTTGGTTCACTGTCACACTGTCATGACTTAATTGATAGAACAGAGCCATCGTTAATGTTATTAATAACATCTGTGTTTTTCCTACTATAATGAGTCACAATGTGCACTGTGAAAAAGGAACATTAGCTCAAAAAGTGTAATATTTTGTCCAACATGCAGACAGTCATGTGCCCTTCCTGCCAGCAGAGGCCAGTGTTGAACTAGATTAAACTAAATTGTAAAAGGCCTCCAACTCAGAGAAAAGACAATGAGCATCACTGCAGACAGGTGGAGAAACCTGTTGGATGTTTTTAAAGCAAAATCAATGACACACCTCCTCCTCTCCCACTGACACCTACAGAGACAACCTGTAAAATATAACACATCTATCTGTGTGTAAGACACATTTGTCTTCTGTGTTTGATTTTCTGACAACACATGAAATCAATGGGAACCTCACTGTAACGGTAATAGAGAGATGGGTGGAGAAGCCAGCACTAAAACATCTCATATGTTTCTCCAATCCCAAATATTGTAATAAAAATAAAAAGTAAATAAATAAATAACGGTGTCATGATGTTCAATGAGTTTTACATTCCCCAGAAACTATGAACACTTTGGTGAATTGTCCTCAGTTTTAGGATCAATCAATCAATCAATTAATCAATCAATCAAGGAGCAGCAACAGCAACAAGTTGAAACATACAGTGAAAATGAACGACGCCTGAGAAATATACAACAATAATCTCTGCAACACAGGGATTACTGTAAATGCTTTGCTCAAGGGAACCTAATAACTAACCGACAGTGTGCGTACAGCGTCTGTAAATGAACATAAATGATTAAAATAGTTTAGAGAATAAATCGATCGTTACTCTGCCTGCATCCCTCCAGATTTTATGTCCGTCTGTTCATTTATTCCTCATTTTATTTTCAACAGAAAGTGAAATTAACTCAACCTGCAGGAGTGATCGTACATGTGTGTGTCATTGTTACCTCGAGTGTGCTTATCATGAGGATATGTCAATCAAATTTTCACATGCAGCAGCTGCATGATCGTGGAAAAACAAACAAAGCTTTATAGAGCCACACACACACACACACACACACACACACACACACACACACAGAATGAGGATGACACATCTCAGCTTTTTGATGCAGGAGAATAAAACTCTATAATGATTTTTTTTATATAACTATTTTTCACACACAGAGAGAGATAAAATGAAAAAAGCCTCCCTGCTGATTTCTTTCTTTCTTCCTCCAAACCTGGCTGATATTTTTAAATGTGACAGAGTGCAGGACATTGATCACAGACAGTTTTGACATTACTGAGATGCTTTCTGAGGGCAGTAACAGCAGTCCAGCAATAACAGGATAGGAGGTTGTTCTTAGAGAGACAGCGCAGCCTCTAAAAGCCTGTGTCTTCTGGTGAAGGTGCTTTAAAAGTAGCATTTTAACAGTCCAGAGAAAAAAATGAACACTGAATATCTGCAGTGAATGGCTCTGGCTCAGCAGTTATTTCATTAAGTGCTGAGATTTCTAACTATCCAGCCTGTCCTCAGTTCTGGAGACCCTCTGGGTGACTTTGACCGTGTGAATCAATTTCACCATATGAAGCCCTCTGAGGCAGATCAATACACTCTGTTCCCTGCTGTTATTAACACATATAAAAGACTCTTTTGTCCGCCTTTTTATCCACTGGCACAAACAACTCAACCTGAAAGAGACTAAAAGAAATAAAGAAATTCACATGAGGTAACAGAAGGACAGCGAGGCACTAAAGAGGTTCTGAGGGTCAAGATGGAGGCCTCACACCTATATTTATATAACTTCATAAAGTTTTACTGTAGGACTTTGTTCTTCAACCCACTGTGAACACTGCAGATTTTGAAGAACATCATATGAATCAATTAATTTCAGTGCATTTTAATCAGTATATCAGGATATTTGTTTCCAACTCTCAGGCCCAGTTAACTTTCGAAAGACACCAAACGCCACGTGCACATCATGTCGGAGTTATTGTAATTTACGTTTTATAAATAGCGTTCACGTCAGCATCCAAGTCATCCAAGTTAAAGCCGAGAAACTCTGATTTTCTGGAAGCTCCAATATGTCCGACTTGGCAATTAATAATGCAGAAAAGCAAACAAATATGGACGCCTCACATCAGACGACGTTCGGTGTAATTAAACCTATATTTAATAGGGTAGATATGGTGTTATATCGGCAATGCACAGTATTTTAAAGCTCACACCACCAATTCTGTAATCATTCAACCGTCTTAAAACAACAAGCAACTAGTATGACTACTGTTTCAGAAACATCTCTTACTAAAAAAAAAAAACCAGGAGCTCATAACCATACAGACCACAACCTGAGTGTCCTCCTTGTCACTGGTGATGATGGACAACGAAAAAACTTTCATTCAAAAACGTTCCTAAAGTTCCTGATTATGAGCAGAAAAAATGACATTTTGACATGAAAGTTCAGGTGTAAATATTAACATTAATGCTTCAGTTTCAGGGTGCTGGTATTGTGTGTTCATACTGGGACACTTGAATAGAACAGAGCCATCGTTAACGTTATTAGTAACAAAATGTCTGCTGTGAAAATAATTTGTAAAAACTCTCAGAATTACACTTTACCTTCATTATCAGCCTAAATCAAAACACTCTTCTTCCCTCCGTGTGTGTGTGTCAGTGGCACCATTTTGTGTTTACTTTGGGAGGTCGTGGCTGTTTGAGGAGGGTCATGTAGTGCTAAATGAATGTTTGTAAGCTAATGTTGCCCGGGCAACAGCCTCTGTGCTTACCATAATCCCCAGAAGGACATGGATCAGATACAAACCATGGACTAACACACACACACAAACATATTTTAAAATTACACACTCATGCGTCCGAGCGTCAGTCTCGTAGATTCAGCTTTGATTATTTGTTACACAACATTGATCTTAATACAACATCCTTCATCAGTCCAGCGAATCAGATGATTTCTATTTGGCTCCTACAACATGAAAACTATTCCAGTCTGAGGGGTTTATGTTTTAAAATCAGCGTTTTAATGATGTTATATAAACGGCACATTTATGTTATCAACGTTGAGATTTTTATGGATTAGGAAAGAACGTACATCATGAAAAAAATATGTGTGTGTTGCCACCTTACTTGTGCAAACACACACACACACACAAGCACGGGAAAAAAAGCAGGTTCGTTCCCTCATAAATGCAGGTGCACTTGACATGTTTTTACAATGTATTCAAGTAAAGACTGCCACAACACTGAAGACGATATCAGTTTAAAAATAGATAAGAGATTCACGGCTGAATGACAAATGAGTTCCAAAATGTGTGTCATAAAAAAGATAAACTCGATGTTTTATGACATCATAGTTAACATGCAGCGTGCAGCGCAGCAGCAGTCAGTCAGGCTCATTGTAACATGTGAAGTGTATTGTAGAAAGTGATGACTTGACAAAGATCTAGCATCTATAATGTATGAACGTAGAGGTAAACATCATGAGGTTTTCAGCAGCTGCTACACATAAAGACCATTCTGTGTTTTTACATACAGCTGATACATTTTTAAATCTATTTTCACCAGAGACTTTTTCACTGTTGTCGTTTGTTCCCTCATCGGTATTTATTAACGTCACTGTTTGGTGTTTATTTCTCAGATACAGTGGAAAGGCAGCGGTTACACACTTTTGTGCCTCAGGCCACTGATCACCACAACGCTGGTGCTTCACTCTTTAATAAAAAAGGCTTGTTTGTGTCTCCTCTCTGTTCATGCACCTGCTCACTGTTTGGTTAACCTGCTGCTAAATGGATATCACACTGGCTATTGTACCAGCAACAACTATCAGCCATTAAATAAATGTTATCTTTATCCCACCAATCTGTCTATACTTCCACTTCAAATTCAGTATTTGTCCTTCAAACCAACTTGAAACAGCACTGTGCATCTCTTTGTGTGATATGAAAGAGTTATTTTCATACATGTATTCAGTTATTTTTAAAGGAAAAGTCTATTTCGGGTGTGTGTGTGCGTGTGTGTGTGTGTACTGATCTCTACAGAGGCTTGTCTTTGCGAGCTCTCATGAGGAAAATGAAACACTGTAAAGTCTGACAAAGAGAAGAGTCTCACTGATCTAATTAGACTATAAACACACACACACACTGACAGGTATAATTTTAGATGACAACAGATGACAGAGACTCTTTTTTTTTCTTACATTTTGCTGTTCTGTTTTCTCTCCTTCAGGCTTCATCTGTGTGTTTATCTGAACTGTTTATAACAGCGGAGAATACTACTGATCCCTTCTTTATGACTTTGTAAACTACATTTAGGTTTGAATTCTATTTATGTATTTATTTATTTATTTGGAGTGAGAAAATTCATCAATTCTTTATCACCGCGTATTTCAACAATCACATTCTCAGAGGTAATCCGGGGACCATCAGGAAAACAAACATGTCAACACAACATGACCAATATTGATAGTATGATATGTTATTCAGGTCAGGTAACCAACTCATTCTCATTGTTGACTGATGTGTTGATACACTTTACATATAATCAATCAATAGTTTTGTCCATGAAATGACAGAAAATAATGAAAAATGTACATCAGGAGTTGCCAGAGCCTGAGCTGATGTCTTCTGATTGCCTGTTTTGTTAGCCAGTAGTTCACAATTTAATTTACAGAAACATAAAACTGAGAAAATAAGCAAATGTTCACATTTTAGAAGCGGCAAACATAAAATGTTTGGGTTATTTGGCTTTTCTATCCATAGACTAATTTATAAATCAACTAATTATTTCAACATTAATATTATTACAAGAGACAGATGTGCTTTCAAACTAAATTTACATCTGTTAGACTACAGAACAGCACTGCTGCTGTTACTCAATCATCTCCTGCTTCACTTACAACTGATTTTAATATGTTCCAAACATTCAGCCCTGATTAAAGCCATGTGGAGGAGTTGACTTTATCTCCAACAAACTACCTGGTTAACTCATATTGAAAACTATGTGTGTACTGCAATGTCCTTTACTTTGAACCATTCACACATTTCACAAAGCTTTCTATATGTTGGAAACTTCCAAACCCAAAAACATTCAGCACATGACCTGATGACGCAGACTGATGACCTGCAGTATATATCTGTAAAATCAGACCCCAGTTCACTAAGTGAATATACAGTAAATAAGGCTGTAAAGTTTGGAGCTGCTGTAAGACTGTTTAGTGAGCACATTCTCTCTCTCTCTCACACACACACACACACACACACATGCACACACACGCGCACACACACACACGCACGCGCACACACACACCGACTGGCTGAATGTTTAATGTGATATTACGTTTTTGTTTAATCTCTTCTTAGACTTCCTGCTCTATACTATTTAATATAATATCACTGTTGCAGTACCTGGTGACAGAGGAAACAGGGTTAAAACCCCGCTGATGTTTTTCTGACTGGGCAAAGTCTAATTATCAAAGACCAAAAATGAAATTGTACTTATTTAAAGGCTTAAGTCTATTCAGGAGACACACTCGATGAACCAAAGAAAACTTTCATCTACGATTTTTGACGCACGATTGTGACTGGAAATAAAAACCAGGCCAGCAACCAATCAATAATCTACACTTCAATTTTCCTTATTTTTGAAAAAAGATGAGAACATTTGACATGCTGAAAAGGTTCCACTTACCTGTAAGCGGATCGTAAGATCTGTCCAGCTCTCTGGAGTCAGACAAACTCTGGTCTTGACTCCTGGATTTCATGTTTTTAGTGCTTACCGGACCTCCGCGCCGAACCTGCAGGATCTGTGTGTGCGTCGGAGCCACAGATCATCTACGACTTCTGCGCTTTCATGTCACTTCTTGGCAAAAAAACCAAATCAGCCTGTGAGGGCTTCAAACTGGAAAGAATATAACAGCAAGGAGGAGAAAGTCCGTGCAGAGCGCGTCTCTGTGCGTCCTTGCTCGCATCTATCCACTCTGACTGAGATCTCTCCTCCTCCCGCTCAGCATCAGCGCACACTCACATACACAGTCCGCGCTTTACTGTCACTTTGAGAGGCTTCTGGGGATTTAAGATTCAAATGCAATTTACAGGTTTAATCTGATCACTTTACTTATTGTCCAAACATCCGAAAAATGGCAAATAATCTGCCTGTCAGCTGGAACATCTGCATCTATCCAAGCTGAGAGAGACAGAGAGAGAGGGGAGACTCAAACCATCACAGCTGAGGAGTGAGGAAGAGGAGTGATGAAGGAAGGGAGACAGACAGAGGGATGTGCTGATCTATGCGTCACTGATGGATGGTCTCACCTTGGCTCAGGACTTGAGCAGCATTGGCTCAGTAGACAAGTAGTAATACCTGCAGATCAATACTCTGTCAGCTCCACGTCCTTGAGCAGGTTGAGTAGACTTACAGATGACTCACTCACATTTAGAAATGCAAGCAGCAAGGTCGTGATCAGAAAGAAAAAAAAATCATTTGAATATTATATCCGTAAATACACATTATAAGCTGGATAGAGACAGAGGAGACCACAGAGTGATTCGTGGGATAAATTCAAGATTTCAGCAGCTTTGGTTCCCATCAGAAGCTTCTATTTTAAACACAGTAATGAGCTTTTCTGGGATGTCATCAGGGTTTTAATTAAGAGTGTAACTGAGAAGCTTGTTTGTGTCTGAGCTGAGTACATTTTAAAATCAGTAATTTCACTTAAACTTTTTGTTATGTATGTCAAGTTCTTAAAGACAGACATGAATTACATGGTTGCCAACAATTAGAATACACTGTTGGAGTACTACCAGGATGATAATCCATTAAAGTTTTACTCATAATGTCTGAGGATGTGAAGAAAAGGTCATCGTTAAACCAGAGAGGATTTGTTGGGTGTATTTACTAGGGATGTGCAGAGGGACCCAGTATTTGTATCTGTATTTGTTGAGGCAGCAAAATTATTTGTATTTGTATTCGAATAAAAGTGGAAAGAGGTCTAAAAATACTGTTGTTGTTTTTTTATTATGCTTTTAATTTTAGAAAATTAAAGTGTCAGTTTCTCCAGGAGTGATGTCCAAATTAGGAAATGTGCGTCATGTAGTAGGTGGATGTGACTCCCCTCATTGAGACCTGCTGATAGACATAACAGCGGAGCAGAGGAGAGAGACTGAGATAGAGATGTAACTGACCTGCATGCTGGTATTTGACTTTTCTTTTTTTTCTTCCCGAAAACAAATAATTTTTAAAATATTTGCAAGAAACAAATATTCATAAGAAACCCACTATTTGTGCTTTGCCGAATAACGTATTTGTATTCGGGCACACCTCTAGTATTTACACATTATCTCGCAGCCTGGATGCTACATTGGCGCCAAAGAGCTGGATCAAGATTTCCTTCTTCCTAAAATTCAAGATTTAGTTTGCAAAAAAAATGGGGTTTTTTGCATAACGTCAAAGTCAGAAGAAGATGAAATAACTTGAATACTGGAAGAAATCCAGCTATCTAGTATTCTGCATGCTAGCAGCAAACCAAAGTGTTGGATAAGAAGTTAAGGAAACACCAAAGTGATTACACTTCATCCTGAGGGGAACATAAATGCACGAACCAAATTTCATCACAATCCATCCAACACTTGTCCAGCTATTTCACTCAAAACCACACACGTCAACCTCATGGTGGCACTAGAGGAAAGTTATGGGATCACCAAAGTCATTAGGATCCACCCTCTGGGGGACATGAATGTCTGTTCCAAATGTTTGTGCCAATCCTTCATGTAGGCTACATATAGAGATATTTCACAGAAAAACTAAAAGTCACCAGAATGTGTCCTCTTGGGAACTTGAATATCTGAACCAAACGTCATGATAATCCATCAAATAGTTGTTGAGATATTTCAGTCAAAGTGGTAGACAGTAGCTCATTTACTGTAGAGATTCAAAACTCACTGGATGCTACATTTCCCATAATGCAACTTGATAGTGTCTTTCATTACATCCCACTTGCCTGGTGAACACCCAAAGCCAATGAAAACATCATAAAGCTGCTTTTACAGGCTGGTTGTATAAAATTGACTAAATATAGGGGGTATGTAAAATCAGTGTAGTGGCCCTTTAATGCCAGTTCAAAACCCAATACAAACCTTTTTTGCTCTTTCAAGGAACAAATTACATTTGAGTAAAAGCAGAAGATCCCTTCAAAAATCTTTACCACATAAATGTTTTCATGTGCTTACCTCTACAGTAAACCCTCAAACTGTCACATAGAAAAAAATGTAATTGGAGAAAAGAGAACTCTTTTTGCCAAGAAAAGCTAAATAAGGCTTGTTGGGTATAAACAGCGCAGTGGAGCTTCTTTAAAGACGGGTGAGGGATTATTGTGTCCTCTGTCAGAAGACTGATGAGGAGGAGAGAAAATATATCAGCTGCTGGAGAAAGGAAAGGCAAGGGAGGACTCAAAAAAATAAAAAATAAAAAATCAAAGACAGGGATAGTGGTGAAAATCTGTGACAGAGAGAAAGAAGACAGAGGGGATACAGTGGAGAGGTATTTGAATATATTATGTGCCCTGGGACAGTTAAATCTCACAGTATTGATGGTGTTTATCTCCCACAGGGGTTTACAGAGAAGTTGAGCGTGGCTGCAGGCTAGAAAGTAGAGCTGACAGATAACCAATAACGAGCTCTGATTGATGCCTGAAGTTATGCATGGTGTGGAGCGATGATACAGGTGACAAACACACACACACACACACACACACACACACACACACACACACACACACACACACACACACACACAGATAGATGGATACAGTAGAAGTAGCCTACACACAAACAGGTGAGTAGACAGTCCTGGCTGCTCGGTGCTTAAACGGATGATAAA
Organism: Thunnus albacares; assembly: GCF_914725855.1. Taxonomy (NCBI): domain Eukaryota; kingdom Metazoa; phylum Chordata; class Actinopteri; order Scombriformes; family Scombridae; genus Thunnus; species Thunnus albacares. The sequence continues at coordinate 8,150,054 of NC_058108.1, read as the reverse complement.
AGAAATAAAAAATAGTTCCACGTGTCCTCAGGAGGTGTGTTTCTGCTTATCCTTGGAAAGAGGCACTTTGAGTTGATTTCAGTTTTTTCATATTTTCTGCAGACACAGATACAGCCGAGGACGCACAGATAAAGACACACAAAATGAAGGGGTGAAAGGAGGGAGGGGAGGAGGGAGGGGGGGGTTCAGCCGAGACAAAGTAGGCAATCTCCCCTCAAATGAATATTTGATGAGAAGGCTGATATGCTGAAACGTTATAAATACACAGCAGCGTTAATGGGTTGTCACAGTAAAAACACCCAGGCCTGGCTCAGTCTGAACGTCTAAGCTGTCATCAGCACACGCACACACACACACACACACACACACACACACACATGAACACGGCACAGATCATATCAGGGAGTTAATATACTGCCCAATGTACAATAAAGCCAACAAAATTAGAGGATTTGGACTAGATTCATGTCAGAGATTCACCGTATTAAAAAGACATCACACAAAGTGATCTCCAAAAATCATAAACAGTATTATTCCCAGACAGTTCATACAAAAGGATATTAGTGTTTTATGTAACAGAGTCGTTGAACTAACATGATGCCTGGATGTCCTTTTGAGGCTTATCAGTGTAATCGTCTTCAGCAGTCGGCCTCATGGTTTTAATTGTTTGAGAGAGAAATAGAGAAAAGGGGTTGTTATCATTAATGTTTATGGTCCAACTGCTGCTGCATTAAGGGAGCCGACAAGTAGATTCGCGTGTCGTAACCCATCAGCTACAAATGAATGAACGAGTACTTTTTAAAATTGTATTAAAGTCATGACTGCCGTCATGAGAAGAGGCTTTTTTGAGAATGGTTATTTTGTTGGTGCATTCTAGTGAGACTTGAGGAAGTGATCACACTTGACCTTGAAAATGAAAATGGTCATCTATTTCACATGATAGTTTTTACCTTTTTCAAGTATCTTTATAATTAATGCCGAAAATACTCGCTAGAAGACTAAATATGTATTACTCCGCACCTGAAAATAGTCCCTAACAAACGCACAGTTTGTTCTTGTTTAAGGAGCGTTCACTAATAACTACAGTGCCCAGCTGTTTTAGAAAATTAGTGAGACTTTCTTGAAATGATACAAATGAAAATTTGTATTCATGACCCATTTTTTAAAAGATTTATGTTTTCAGTAGGCAGAGAAATTGAAAAAGTATCAAGGCGCAGAATAAGACATTTTTTGTTTTGATCTTTTCATGGGATTTGAAAATTATAAAATTATAAAAAACCTGTCTTTAAATACTACTCAGAATAATTAATAATAATTTGTTAGTATGGTATAATTTCAGCATAAAAAATGATGAGCTTTTAGTTTTTTAAATCTGTTTTTCTCTCTACACTTTCAGAATTGTAAATGCTGTTCTGTTATTCATAATCATTATTTTCTAAAACTACCATCATTTTCCCTTTTGTCCTCAAAAAGAGATTATCTACTCAGTAGATAATCCCAACTCAGAAAAACAAACACAAACAAAACTAGAAGAGAGCACTCAGTAGAGCGCAGACCTCCGCCAGGTGTGTACAGTCAAGATGGCAGCGAAGATAAATAAAACAAGGATTTATTCATTTCATATCTTGCCTAACTTTAGTAGATCATATTGGGTATGGAATAAACCTGCAGATGTTTAAGATGAGACCAAACTTTTCTATGATGTCAGTTTTTGAGCCACGTCAAAGGCCAAAATGTGGCCTGCAACAAACTAGGTAAGCCTTGCTTCTAGCATAGCTGATTGCCAGAACTGCTTTTTGCTATGTTGTAACACACATCATAAAATAGCGAGGACTGCTGAAAAGATGAAAGTCAAAGCTTTATGATAGGCTCATAAGGAATCATGTCAACATTTATTTGAATTCGCAATGCAACCTGCTCTCAAGGTACTGAAATTTGGCACTGATTGATCTAATGTGGCAACAAGGCATGATTGGTTGTTCCTCGTGGAAACAAGATTCCAAACTGAAGCAGCTGTTGATCACTCGCAGCCCCAACCGGCCGGGTAAGAGGAGCGAGGAGTCAGCAGTCAATGGCGGTATAAAATAGTTAAAAAACTGTGAATCACCGCAACCACGAGAAGTCCTTGAGCATACAGTCATAAATGTGCACAAAAAATATTAAGCTGATGGGTCCAGTAGAATGTAAGATTAGCTGTTGACAGACACACACACACACACACACACACAACCAAATGCATGATCCCCTCCAGGTTTAGAGTTTCTAGATCAAATCTCTGCATACATACATATGACCAATTAAGCTTTAAAGGTTTTGGAGAAAGTTATTTCCAGGGGTGGATTTAGTGATTTGGGGGCACCAGGTAAACACCATCTTGCTTTACTTTTCACCCTTTCTCTAACTGGGAATGTTGGTATTGGCAGTGGTAGAGGAAGTACTCGATACTTTTTTTTTGAAAGTAACACTATTCACTGTTAATAGTAAAACTATTAATACCGCGCAGTAAAAGCGCATAGTTTAATGAATAATAATGCATCATATTTTAATTGTTAAATTTTGTGAGTAAAATCTGAATCTGCAACGTAACCAGTAACATTTATCTGTCAGGTAAATGTAGTAGTACAATGTTTTCCTCTGAAGTAGAAGTACACAGTAAGTTAGTTTACAGTTGCATATTCTTTAAGTGGTTTGGGGACCTTTTGTAAGTTATTTCGAGGTACAATGAGTTAGAATAGTAACATAATTCAATATTTATCATATAAATAATATATGTCATAATAAATCTATCCCTGATACCTGATGGTAAAGTCCACCCCTGGTTGTTAATTCAGATTAGATTTTAAAGCAAAGTTCTGTATGTTGACTCTTTAAAGAGAGATTAATGATGACATCTGTTAGTAGAAAAATGAAAACAAATCAAAAATAGTGAGTGAATAGTTGATTTGATGTGAAACCAGATTCCTTCTCCGTCCAGCTGTATCGGCCGCAGTTTCTGTTTGTTTCCGTCATCAAAATCTTCTGAATCCTCCTTTCTGACCTCTGCTTGCTTTTTTCCCTCCATTCCACGGATCAGGTTACGTTGAGCAACTTCAAACAAACAAGGGAGATATTTCCACTTGTGATAGTCGGTGTTGTTAGTGTGCACATAATGTCGCAGACATCATTAGGAAGTAGCTGGAGGACAAAGTTTATCAGAGATATTGATTAATTAGTTTCACAAAAGCAGGAGGCAAGGAGGTAGATGGAGGAAGAGGACTGAAGAAGGACGAGGAGGAGTGGAACAGGTTAGCTTCTGTTTTCTCAGACTGATATCATTGGTATCGATGTGACCTCACATTGATAGTTTCCAGATCTCAGATAAATATTGAAATGATCAATTCCAATATTTAGTCGAGGTGCATTTGCAGTAATACAGAATACCGAACCCCGCTGCAGCCACTGCTCAGAATACATATTGAATGTGTAAACATCACACAAGAGTGTGTCTCATTTCACACACACAGGTCATTACATCAGAACTGCTACTTGAGCAACTGTGTTATGTCTGTGTCCACTGTTTACTTTGCAATTATGTACAGATACATTTCAAATTGATCAGTTTATACAATCGGATGTTATTACCTATTAATTTCAGCATCTTCAAATGATCAAACATCTTTTCCTCAGCAGTTTAACCTTCAATCCTCCAGCCTCTACTTCTCTAGACTTATATATGGAAGTCTGTTAGTTTTTTAAATGTGTATAAAGAGGATGTTGTTACCACTAAATCCCTCTGTTTTTATTAGCTGTTTGCATTCAGAGGCTTAAAGGATGGCAACATTGGTTGGTGTTACTTCAAATAGTAAACTAAAAAAAACTGCGGTTTTATCCAATGTCTAGTCCAGTATCAGGGTGCAGTATTATGATGTCAAATCAAACATCAAACAGGTATTTCTTTTTTTCCTGATGTTGAATAATTGTGAACTCAGGTTTGCTTTTTAAGTTGTTGATGTCACTGTGGTTGAAATGTTGGTAGTACAATAAAATCATCGGAGCTCAGTATGCGGACTCATCCTCTCTGCAAACGTTTTGAACACCCAAAACACTCAAATCAAGGAGTCCAAACCGCTTCACTTTTTACTCACCGAGTCATAACTCACAGTTCATACATGCTTGACAGGGAACAAGAGAAGAAACAATGCGAGACAAAAACATTTGTTATCAAAGACACTATCCATCCAATGGAAAGTCATCTTTCACTTTTCAGTCTGTGGCGATAAGTAATCAAGTCTCCCGCTGACACCTAATGTATCAGACTCGGAGGACAATGTTTGTGGGAGGTTAAAAAACTCAAAACTATCAGATGTGAGCTTGCCATTATAATATAGATGTAACAGTGGAATAAATTATGTAAGACTATTTTTTATTAATGTTTCCTGACTAGTCAAGAGGAAGCACTAGTTGAGTAGTAGGACAGAAATAAAGAAACATACCTGCAGGGGTTAGAGATGAAAAAAAAAAGAATCAGCTCTGCTTCCCGTCAAAAAAATCATTTTATAAGTTGAGAAGTGAGAAAAAGCAATAAGAAGTCCAAAAAGCTGGATGTATGGATTTTTTTTTTTTCATATAACTGACTTTACATGTGCTAGAGACACACCAGCATTAATCACTTTTAGGAATCATAAAGTTATGTTTAGTCATTATCTGAACATCTGTCCTCTATAAACTAACCGCTCACTTCAACACATTCAGATTAGTTTGATAAACTAATGGAGGAAATGACTTGTGTGACGTACAGTAGTGAAGATTAGTCATGGCTTTGTTCAAAAAACAAAAATGTTTTAATCACTTCAGAGCATCTTCAACGTCATTTACTGGTCAAAATGTTCTATCCTTTAGCAAACATGGAAATACAAAATACTTGTAGAGAATGAACATTCACACAACAAGCATTCGGACACAAAGAAAAGAAAGAAAAGAGTTCTGAATCGACTAGTTAGTTAATGCTCTTATCCGGTAAGATTCACCAAACTCAAAAAAGGCTCAGGGTCACCTTTACCAGTGTCGTTAGGAAGAACATAATGTTACACTCAAAGCCCAAACCATCTGAAATTCATTACCGAAGAGATAAATCATATACTGTGATCAGTTTGACAGCAGAAGCTACTTACAACATCACCAGTGGGAGAGAAGGTGGAGATGAACATTATGGGTTAAAAATACTTGTTTTTAAACATCTTAAATCCAAACTTTCATGTGTCAGTTAACAGTCCAGCCAATACTGCAGATTGCACACGAGGAACCAGTGCAATATGGGCACTTCCTTAAATCACACACACACGAATGAATGACCACAAAAGGGAGTCTGGAGAGTTTTAAGGTGCATCCAGCCTGTGAGTGTTTTTGTCTCTGTGGGAGAAGTTTCCATCGTCCGAGTTCACAGAAGACAGAGGAGGAGGAGGAGGAGGAGGAGTCGAGACGAATCAACGATTGTACTGGTTTGGTGTTTGTGTTGTATGTGTGAAACTATGAGTCATACGAGTCCACATGCACAAAATATGTACTGTGTATGTCCAACAGGAGGGAGGAGAAGGCCGGGTGGGTGTGTGTGTGTGTGTGTGTGTGTCTCAGGAGATGGTGGAGAACTCTTTGAGCAGGACGTCCTGACTCAGTGTGTTCAGAGAGACATTCTTCCTCACATTCAGACTGATGGAGCGTACCTGTTGACAGACAGAGACATTTACAACCACAAAGACAGTTTATTCAAACACACACACACACACACACACACTGAAGGTTAAACCCATTCCAGTCGCTACACCCTCGTACCATCAGCTTTTGGTACTCTGTTTGTGTATTCATTGTGAATCCCAGGTTCAGTCTGTCTGGGGACTCATCCATCTCCATCATTTCCTCTCAGCTCTCTATTGTCTACTATTTAAAAAGGCATCAATGGCCAAAAATCCTCCGACAGAGAGTCTGTGCTGGTGTTGATTTATCACACTTCACTACCTTTAACTTGCTATTTTGTCGGATTTTATTTTGATCCTAAACTTTTTGTGCGCTCGTTTTTTTTAAAACAAGGCATCATGAAATGTGTTTCACACAGCAGGGGGGAGCCGTGGCGAGCTGATCTGCTGTGGTCCTGTTCGCTGGCAGGGCTGACCGCAGCCGACCCGTGACGACTGTGTTACTCAGCTCCTGTCTGCGCTGGAGACCAGAGAGAAAGCTGTTTTTAAAATGTCTCTCTTGTGTTCAGCTCTCAGTACTTTTGTAGCTTCTGACTGAATCTCTGCGGTTTGAAGTTTAGTTTCTCTCCTGCGTCCCCGTTTGTACTTTCTGCTTTATTTTACTGTTTCCTGATTCAGCTGTACACAAGCCGTGTTAAGTTACCGCTGATGAAACCCCAACATTTCTTGCTTCATATGAAAAGTTTTTAAATGACAAAATAACGGCAGACTTTTATTGTAAAGAAATGATAGCAAAAGAAATGTGTTTATAACAGAGTTAGCAGAGCTTCATTAGCAGCTCTATTCTTCAATTAAAAACAGGTCAACACAAGATCTGGAGATATGTGGAGCTCTTTGTCCAGTGGATCAGTTAGAAATAATCCAGGGAGGATAGTTTAAGCAGAAACAGCCACAGTGATGATGAGGTTTGATGAAGAGCTGCAGACAACCAGCTTCTTTCACCTTGCCGTGCTGTGGAAAAACACTCATGGTGCGCGAGCTCGACTGGAGTACTACCAGCATGGCTCAGTGTGACTACTCCAAAAACAATGGAGAAACCACCAGTAGTGAAGTTAAAGGTACCCTGTAGAGTTTCTGACCTTTAGTAGCACTATGGAGCGATGTGTTTATGAGTGGGTCCCCATTATGTTTGAATTGCATATGCAGACAAGGACACACATTTGATTATTTATACTTCATTGTTTTTGGGTTGTTTTTGTTTGTTTGTTTTAAAATTCTGGAATTTTCAAGTGTTTGATTATTGGAAGAGAAATGTGAAATCAATAATTCAAAAGTCTACATGAAAACAGGATTTTGAAAATATCACTTGCAGTGAAAACATTGTAATTTTACAGGCTTTTTCTGTTGTTGTTGTTTTTCTTTCAGCCGATTTCTGTTCTTTCTATTATCCGAAGCATTTTCTCACCAGCAAGAGGACCTTTAATTTAATGTTTAATACGAACCACAGTGGTCAGTGTCGTGTTGCAACCACTCGCAGGTGTGTAGTTGCTTCTTTTAAAAAAGTAGAGTACTTCTCATTTATACCCTCCCTCTTAATACAGAGTGTCCTCCACAGCTGTGAGTTTGGCTTCATGCAGAGTACGGGTGAGATCAGTTTGGAAGAGGGTCTGAGCTTTGACAGACCACAGACCACACACCCTTAACACCCACAATGCACTGCCCTCCCACCCCCCCTCTTCTCTTACCAGCTCCTTGAAGAAAGCTGCCTCTTTTGGCTGCTCTGAGTATCTCTCAAACTGGTCCAAACCATCCTGCAGTTTGAGGGTCAGTGTGTCGTAGTTGGACCGCACCACCTCCAACACCTGTCGGGGCAAAAGGTGAGGGAAACAGAAACTGAACGGGTGTGTTGCATAAAACACAGAGTGGTAATGCATCATGCAGCAAACGCTTGAGTCGAACAGTCACTGAACTGTCAAATATTAATTAGTGTTTAATACTTTATTACAACATTTTATTCATGAGGGATCATGTGAAACAGTATAATCTGGTTCCCCTCAGAGTTATTTCCAGTCACTAACTGCTTACTTACTTATCTGAGATGTGATTGGTCATTTGGATAAAAGGGCAGAAAGGCATTTTATTTGCTTTCTTTCCCTTTTTTTGTTTTTTTTAACCATAATCCTTTTTTGGCGGAATATACGGACTTCTTAAGAGTCTGTGTGTGTGCATGTGTGCGTGTGTGTGTGTGTGCACATGTACCAGTGACATTCAGTGTGACTTGAAGACCTTCACAATGGACATTTTTCTATATAGGGGTTATTTTTGAAAGGACTCACTTCATCATTTTAAGGTCAGGGCACAACTGTAGTGTGTGTGATGTATAATACAGTGGGTGTGTGTGTGTGTGTGTGTGTGTTCTGGTAATAAATGCATTGACACACTTGCCTAAAGTAAAGTCCAGCTGAGATAAGAAGGAGGGCTGGAATCAGAGGTAATTATGCAGAGATTCTCCACACCTCCGCCCCTGCCATTCCCCCTTTCAGCCGTGAAATAGTCCCTAACCAGACCCTTTTCATTAATGCTCCCGCAACACTTTCCACACAGCATGAAACATTCACATCGGGATGCATGAGCCGCACTTCGTCATGCCTACCGGAGAAGCTCAATGACCATACAGACTCCTCTCATAAAACTCAGGCTTTTATCCATCCTATATCTTTGTTAGCTTAAACTACCATTAACTGTATGCACACATAACACGTACGTATTCTCCTTACGCACTGGCGGTACATCTCCTGTACAGCTGAATCATCATTTTTAAAATTCATTAACAGAGTCAGGAACAGGAAAAACATTATTCTTCCTTTTATTTTCTTCTAATAAATCTACAGCTCTGCTCAGGGGGGAAGAAATGCTGTTGTTTTTATTTCTACCTCTGACGGTAGTCTGATAAAAAATTCATTCCCCATCTCTCCCTCTCTCTCTCCCTCTCTCCCTCTCTCTCTTTCTGCTTCCTTCTCCCTCACAGTTATCCATCACCCTCCCCTTTCTGTGGAAATGTGGAGGTAGGTTTGAACGGTAACCTCGGCTAATGTGTGTTGACGTTTTTTCCTTGCGGGGCAGGGAAATGGAAAAGGACAGAGGAGATGAAAGGAGGAGGGGCCGCGGCAAACAGGTTTGAAGCAAAAACAGAAAATTGAGGAAAAGTAAACGTAGAATTAAGGAAAAGTCAAGTGAAGACAAGAGAACCGTTATGTGCTGCTTTAGCAAAGACGGGGTTGATGAGTGTTTGGTGCAGTGTTTCGCACGCGCTTGACTCCGTTCGGAAACTTTCCGCATCACTAAGCAGATATGATTGTGTGCTTGCGGTTGTCATTGTGTTTATCTTGAAGTGCGGATACAAAATCAGCTTTGTGTACTGAAGTGTGTTTGACTGTAATATTGTGTTGTGTGTGTGTGTGTGTGTGTGTGTGAGAGACAGACGGGGCGGCACGTACAGCAGCTCATTGTAATGCCGTGTTGTTTCTGGAGGCCATCCATCTTCTCGTGTCACTGTAGGGAATGAAGACGCTCCGGGCGGATCGAGAGCAGGTAGTTGGTGTTTGTGTGAGTCAAAAGACAGAGCGGCGGACATGTAAGGTTTCACACTTCATTAAAAACTAGAAATACCACCTCGGAGTTGTACGCCTCAGCCAACCAGTCGAGTTGCAGTTTACATCCATGTCTGTATTTTTACAGAAGAGGATTGATGGAGAGCTTTGTCACATGGTTTAACAATAATCACCTGAAGCTCAATATCAGCAAAACCAATGAGCTTGTGGTGGACTACAAGAGGAACAGGAGGCCTCCTGTCCTGATTATCACCAAGGGAGAGGAGGTGACGATGGTGGACTCATATAAGTACCTTGGGGTCCAAATCAAAAATAAACTGGACTGGACTCTCAACACTTAAGCCCTCTCCAGCAAGGGACAGAGGATACAGTTCTTCCTGAGTAGACTCAGATCCCTCAGTGTGTCCAGCACGCTCCTGCAGATCTTCTATCAGTCTGTAGTAGCCAGTGCTCTGTTTTTAGCATCATGGTTTAGAGGTCAGCAGTCTCAACAAGCTGTTAAGGAAGGCCAGCTAGGTGATCAGGTTGGAACTGGACAGTGTGGAGGCAGTGGGGGGGAGAGGAGGACGAGGGACAAGATCAAAGCCATCTTGGATAACTCCTCTCACCCACTCTAGGAGTTATGGCAGATGGGCAGCTCATTCAGCCGTCGGATCAACTCACCCAGGTGTGAAACTGACACTGACTATGAGGATGTGTTTTGTGAGATCACGGCGACCTTGACCTTTGACCACCAAAATCTAATCACTTCATCCTTGAGTCCGAATGGATGTTTGTGCCAAATTTGAAGAAATTCCCTCAAGGTGTTCCTGAGATATGGACGGACAGACAACTCGAAAACATCATACCTCTGGCCACAGCTGTCACCGGTGTGGAGGTATCATCATCTACGCTTGCTTTCTCTACCTTGGCTCTGCCCTGTGATACAGGTGTGAGTCCACAGCTGTGTGCAGGACACTTGACAGCTACTCTGGTTATATTAATGTTCGTCAGTGGGACCCAATCAAAGGAAAAGAGCTGTTTTTTTAATTAATTTACATTTGTCTCTATCTTGTGTATCCATTTACTCTGAGCAATATTTTGTTCAGCCAGCGGGAAGATGTCTTTTGTTCGGTTGAAAAGCTCTTACCGTGCTTCAGTCAATTCTCTCCTGCCTATTTGAGCTACCTTTATAATCATAAAACGGATTGCTAGCATGAGAGCAGAACAAATGGAATTACTGTTATCATTCATGTTACCAACCAGCTTATGCAGGATCAACATTTTATAGTTCTGTATATTCTGTAACCATCAAATCTTTATAGAAAAATCAAGAGACATTACCCCAACACAAGAAATAAGCTGTTACATTACAGGAGTCCCGATGGAGGTTTTGCCCTTGATTTGAGTCATTTCATACAGACTACCTGCCAATACAAGTCTTAATCAGATATTCATATTTTCCTACATAATCTAGGCACAGTGGACTTAAACTACAATACAATTACTAAAACCAGTTTGTTTTAAATAAGACGTCTGACAGCTGAATAGCTCAGCATTTATAATCTGCATCCCAGCTTTTCTTAAATGGACCCCGATATCATTTTGTATTGTGTCCAACAGTGTTTTATATCTATATAAAGAGTGTCAGCATGAAAATATTGTATCAGAAGTTTTGAACAGGATGTAAACTTGCTAGCTGATACCGATCAATGCAAAGATTTGTTTTGGCACCACAACTGATCTCGCAGAATGACACGAGATTCATCCGTAATTCATCTGGTTGAATATCTGGTTAAATATTCAAATTGGAGATTTTATTTTTAGAATTCATTCTTCATTTGATATTACTAGTACTTCTAGTCACAAACTACTTAAAGACAAGTAGGGTTTTTTTTCAGCTTTACTCTTTTCTTCCACAATGACTGGGTCTTCTTTAACTAATACTAAAAGACTGCCGGAAACTAGCAGTTATAAAAAGCTCATGACACCACAGCTAAATTCTGCCTTCCTTCTTTGTTGTGAATAAATCTAGCAGATAAAAGCAAGAGAGGTAATTGGGGAGTATAATGACTGAATCCATTACTCTCTTATCTGTATGTTAAAAAAGAGCTCTTCCGGCTGTATTTTCCTATCCTCGCCGTGCGCTGATTTGACATTAATGATAAAGTCTCAAATGGAGCTCACGGCGCTCGTATTGGTGAAATTCAGCCTCCTTCCAGGCTCAGGTTCTCACTGATGATGAGGAAATAACTCGTTTCAAAAGCGATTCAAACGTTTCCCAGTTGTTTAATGGCTCCGTGTGCACCCTGTGTTTATGTGTTTACAAGACAGTGGGACTCTTATTGTGTAGATAAACCGTCTCCTTTTCTACAAGGATGGCTGCGGATGTATGTAAGGAATTTATGAAAAGTTGTTGGCTTTTCAGAGTCTCGACAAGTGACAATAACCAAAAACCTGTGTCACCATCTGTCATGTATAGTGTAAACTGTTTGGAGTCTGTATTTGTCCTCCCACCTGCCTGAACTGTGTGCTATGAATCAGCCATGATGAGCTCTAAGCTCTGTGGTGTGTGGTAATAACCGCTGCTCTAGGTGTCTCATCACAATAACCGATGTCTGAGTCATTCATCTCTGTCAACAGCTGTTGCTACTCACTACTACTAAAATGCAGTGAACCCCCCTCTCGAACAAGTCAGAGTGTTTTCAATTGTGTGCTAAAAAATTCATAGGGTTTGCTTTTGAAATAACAGAGCGGTGTTTTAGTGGAGTCCGGCCCAAATGGCTCTGAGATGTTCCTGAAGTTTTTAGTCAAAAGTGTAAAAGGTGGTTCAGTATGCTGTGTTTACCTGTTCTTCAGACAGCTGGGAGATGTGGTTCACAGCAGCGTACGACTCGATCTTCGGGTTAAAATGGTTGATGATGGCCCTTGAAGACAAAAAAAACACATTGCATTTCTGAAGTGATACAAAGTGGACATTTTCTGAAAAGTTAAAAGATGTACACTATTTGGACACCTGAACATCTGATTCCAAATCAATCAGCATTACTCTGTTGCTCTAACAGCCTCAGCTCTTCTGGGAAGGCTTTCTGCAAGATTTTGGAACCTGGCCGCAGAGATTTGTTCAGCCACATGAGTATTAGTGAGGTCTGGCAGTGATGCCGAGTGATAAAACCTGCCTGTCTGCGTTCCAGTGATCCTAAAGGATGGGGCTTTGTGCAAGCCAGTCAAGTTCTTCTACAGCAAACTAGGAAAACCGTTTTCTTTATGTAGTTTGCTTTGTGCACAGACGTCTTGTCATGTTGAAACAGGAAAAGGCCTTCCCCCTGCTGCTGCTGCTGTTGGAAGCACACTCTTCTATGGCTCTTTTTCTCTCTGCTTCAGGATGCCGTCGACATTAAACTGGGGTTTTTCAAACCCAAAAACTTTTCCAAAACAAGTGTGGATGAATCTTCAAATACTGGCTTGGTAGTTTAGTGTGCACAGAGACAATGATGAAGCCTTTCCAGTCAGCGGCAGTGTATATGTGGCAGTGTCACCCTTTTGTCGCCTCTAATTTTCACAGCAAAACTATTGTCATTAACTTGTATTTATGTTTAATTTGTCAGATTCATCATGACATCATGATGTACCGATGTGCAGAAGCTTGGGAGTGACTGGTTAGTTAAAAAATAGTATTTGACATCTTCAATCAAACTTTCTGTTGTCTGACAACAGAAACAAAAAAATATGTAAATGAGAAATTAAAAGGCTTTGTGTGGACAGTGTGCTATAGCAGCAAGATTTACTTTACAGGCATATTCGACGTGCTGACGTGCTGACGTGCTACGGTAAGCGTATTGTATCATTTCCGGTTGCCGACTGTGTATACTGATAGCGTTGTTGCTGCTCTCATCTCAGTTGATTTTCCTAGATATATCACATTACTGTTGATTAATATCTGCTGTATATTTAAACTTTCGCTAGTTTTACACAAGCACTCTCAGCGCTTTTCTCTTAACGACTTTTCTCGCTAATCGCACAAGTTGTTAGTCACTTTAGCTCTGCAGCTAGCACTAGCAGCTAACTCAAACTAAGCAGTTAGCGATGGCTTCTCTCTCTCCCTCTCGTTCTCCTGCTCTCTCTTGCTCGGTGTGCCAAATGTTCAGTTACTCCTCTGCCTCCTTTAGTGATAGTGATAAGTGTAATAAATGTAGTCTATTTGCAGCACTGGAGGCAAGGCTTAGTGAATTGGAAGCGCGGCTCCGCACCATGGAAAAACAATCAGCTGCTAATATAGTTAGCCAGCCCCTAGTATCCGGTGCGGGCCGACCTAGCGTAGCTCCCACTCCCCCGGTAGCTCCCGAGCAGCCGGGAAGCCAGGGCGGCTGGGTGACTGTCCGAAGGAAGCATAGCCCTAAGCAGAAGCCCACGGTTCACCACCAACCAGTTCATGTTTCTAACAGGTTCTCCCCACTCAGCGACACACCCGCTGAGAAACAAACTCTGATTATTGGCAGCTCCATAGTCAGAAACGTGAAGTTAGCGACACCAGCAGCTATAGTTAAATGTATTCCTGGGGCCAGAGCGGGCGACATTGAGTCAAATTTAAAACTGCTGGCTAAGAATAAGCGTAAATATGGTACGATCGTCATCCATGTCGGCGGCAACGACTCCCGATTACGCCAATCAGAAGTCACCAAAATTAATGTTGAGTCGGTGTGTACATTTGCTAAAACAATGTCGGACTCCGTAATTTTCTCTGGACCGCTGCCTAATCTGACCAGTGATGACATGTATAGCCGCATGTCACAATTCAACCGCTGGTTGTCGAGGTGGTGTCCAGCAAACGATGTGGGCTTCATAGATAATTGGCAGACTTTCTGGGGAAGACCTGGTCTGATTAGGAGAGACGGCATACATCCCACTTTGGATGGAGCTGCTCTGATATCCAGAAATATGGCCAAGTTTATTAGTAAACCAAAACCATGACAACCCAGAGTTGAGACCAGGAGGCAGAGCTGCAGTCCTACACGCTTCTCTGCGCTTCCATTAGAGCAGTTACCCACCCAAAACCACATAGAGACTGTGTCTGTCCCCCGACCACATAAATCAATTAAATCCAAAGTATATAAAAGAAGAGCCATTCATGAAAATCTAGTAAAAATTAAAACCACTACTGCAATAGTACAACAAAATAAGATAATTAAATGTGGACTCTTGAACATTAGATCTCTTTCATCTAAAGCAGTTTTAGTAAACGATTTAATTTCAGATCATCGTATTGATTTATTTTGTCTCACTGAAACATGGCTGTGTCATGAAGAATATGTCAGCCTTAATGAATCCACTCCCCCAGTCATATTAATACTCATATTCCTCGAGACACTGGCCGAGGAGGAGGAGTTGCAGCCATTTTCAACTCAAGCCTAATCATCAACCCTAGACCTAAATTTAATTATAACTCATTCGAAAGCCTTGTTCTTAGTCTCTCTCAGCCAACCTGGAAAACTTTACAGCCAGTTCTATTTGTTATAGTGTACCGTCCTCCTGGCCCATACTCTGAATTCCTATCTGAATTCTCAGAGTTTTTGTCGTATTTAGTCCTTAGTACAGATAAAGTAATTATAGTAGGTGATTTTAATATTCATGTGGACGTTGATAGTGACAGTCTCAGCACTGCATTTCTCTCATTATTAGACTCAATTGGCTTCTCTCAGTGTGTAAATAATCCCACTCACCGTCTTAACCACACCCTAGACCTTGTTCTAACTTATGGGATTGAAATTGAACATTTAATAATTTTTCCACAAAATCCTATTTTATCAGATCATTTTTTAATAACTTTTGAATTCCTATTACTGGATTACACACCATTAGATAAAAATGTCCTCACTAGATGTCTATCTGATAGTGTTGTAGATAAATTTAAGGAAGCAATTCCGTCAATACTGAATTCACTGCCATGTCTGAATACTACAGAGGACTCTTATGTTAACTTTAGTCCCTCCCAAATTGATAATCTTATTGATAGTGCTGCAGGCTCACTAAGACAAACACTCGACTCCATCGCCCCCTTAAAAAAGAAGATAATAAAACGTAAGAGGTTAGCTCCATGGTATAACTCCCAAACCCGCAAATTAAAGCAAACATCGCGAAAATTGGAAAGGATTTGGCGTTCCACCAAAGTAGAAGATTCTCGCTTAGTCTGGCAAGATAGTCTTAAAACATATAGGAAGGCCCTCTGTAATGCCAGAGCCGCCTATTACTCAGCATTAATAGAAGAGAATAAAAACTGCCCTAGGTTCCTTTTCAGCACTTTGGCCAGGCTGACAAAGAGTCATAACTCTACTGATCCATGTATTCCTATAGCTCTCAGTAGTAACGACTTTATGAGCTTCTTTAATGATAAAATTATAACTATTAGAGACAAAATTAACCATCTCCTGCCCTCAACAGGCACCGTTCTCTCCCCAAACACAGGAACCTTGGTAACGGCAGTAAATCCAGACATATATTTGGACTGTTTTTCTCCAGTAGACTTGTCTGAACTAACTTCAATGATTTGTTCAGCTAAACCATCAACCTGTCTCTTAGATCCCATCCCAACTAGGCTGCTTAAGGAAGCCTTACCCTTAGTGAGCACTTCTCTACTAGATATGATCAATCTGTCTTTAGTAACAGGCTATGTACCACAGTCCTTTAAAGTAGCTGTAATTAAACCTCTTCTTAAAAAGCCTACTCTGGATTCAGGTGTTTTAGCCAATTATAGACCTATATCTAACCTTCCATTTCTATCCAAGATCCTTGAGAAAGCAGTCTCCAATCAGTTATGTGACTTTCTACATAACAATAGTTTATTTGAGGATTTTCAGTCAGGATTTAGAGCGCATCATAGCACAGAGACAGCACTGGTGAAAGTCACAAATGACCTCCTAACTGCATCAGACAAAGGATTTGTCTCTATACTTGTCCTGTTAGATCTTAGTGCTGCATTTGACACAATTGACCATCAAATCCTTTTGCAGAGACTGGAACATTTAATTGGCATTAAAGGAACTGCATTAAGCTGGTTTAAGTCTTATTTATCAGACCGATTTCAGTTTGTACATGTTAATGATGAATCCTCCGTGAAGGCAAAAGTTAGACACGGAGTTCCACAAGGTTCTGTACTTGGACCAATTCTATTCACCTTATATATGCTTCCTTTAGGTAACATTATTAGGAAACACTCCATAAATTTTCATTGTTACGCAGACGATACCCAATTATATTTATCAATGAAGCCAGATGAACCCAATCAGTTAACTAAACTCCAAACATGCCTTAACGACATAAAGACCTGGATGACCTGCAATTTTCTACTACTAAATTCAGATAAAACTGAAGTTATTGTGCTTGGCCCTAAACACCTTAGGAACACATTATCTAATGACAAAGCTGCTCTGGATGGCATTACCCTGGCCTCCAGCACCACCGTAAGGAATCTGGGAGTTATCTTTGATCAGGATATGTCCTTTAACTCCCACATAAATCAAATTTCAAGGACTGCCTTTTTTCACTTACGTAATATCTCAAAAATCAGGCACATCCTGTCCCTAAAAGATGCAGAAAAACTAGTTCACGCATTTGTTACCTCTAGGCTGGATTATTGCAATTCCTTATTATCAGGCTGCCCTAACAAGTCTCTAAAGACTCTCCAGCTGGTCCAGAACGCAGCTGCACGTATATTGACTAAAACTAGAAAAAGAGATCACATTTCTCCCATTTTAGCTTCACTACATTGGCTTCCTGTAAAATCTAGAATAGAATTTAAAATCCTTCTCCTAACCTACAAAGCCCTTAATGGTCAGGCACCATCATATCTTGAAGAGCTCATAATACCGTATTACCCCACTAGAACACTGCGCTCCCAGTATGCAGGCTTACTGGTGGTCCCTACAGTCTTTAAAAGTAGAATGGGAGGCAGAGCCTTCAGCTATCAGGCTCCTCTTCTTTGGAACCATCTACCGGATTCAGTCCGGGGTGCAGACACCCTCTCTATGTTTAAGAGTAGGCTTAAAACTTTCCTTTTTGATAAAGCTTATAGTTAGGGCCGACCAGGCTCGCCTTGGATCAGCCCTTAGTTATGCTGCTATAGGCCTAGACTACTGGGGGACTTCCCATGATGCACTGAGCTCCTCTCTCCTCCTCCTCCTCTCCATCTGTATGCATTCATGTAACATCAATGCATGTCACTAACTTTGCTTCTTCCCCGGAGTTTTTTGTGCTTTCTCATCTCACAGGAAAACCTGACTCCCGGGCCGAACCTTTGCGGTTCTTCACAGTCCTGATGGCATCCTTCCCTGTCTGTTGATGCTTGTGCTTGTTGTTGTTTGTTGTTGTCATTGTTTTTCTGCTGTCCCCCCTCCCCCTTCCCCTCTCTCTTTCTCTCTCTCAACCCAACCGGTCAAAGCAGATGGCCGCCCACCAAGAGCCGGGGTCTGCTTGAGGTTTCTACCCGTTAAAGGGGAGTTTTTCCTTACCGCTGTCGCCAAGTGCTTGCTCATGGGGGAACTGTTGGGTCTCTGTAAATTAAAGAGTACGGTCTTGACCTGCTCTATGTGAAAAGTGCCTTGAGATGACTTCTGTTGTGATATGGCGCTATATAAATAAAGATTGATTGATTGATTGATTGATTGATTGATTGATTTAAATGGAGCCAAAACCATGAAAAACAGCCCCAGATCTAAAGTACACAAAGATAGATGGACAGAAGTGTCCACATACTTTTGCCCCCACCCCAAACAAAAGTTGCTCTTGTTTAGGTGCAAACTACTAATGTAATAATATTTAAGGTGTGCAGGTTTGAAGTCGAGACAGTTCATGAGCTGAGTTACAGACCGGCTGTTTAACACCACAACTCCTTTCTATTCATTCTTACTCAGTTCCATCTCAGTGCCTACCTCATATTGTGTGAGCACACCAGGGAATTTCAGATGTACATTGAGAGGCAATCTTTTCCAGCATTAGCATTCGTTTTTATGAAATAAACTGCTTTATAGCCCAAATATAAGTTAATGCAATAAGAACGGCTGTGAGATGA
This sequence comes from Thunnus albacares, assembly GCF_914725855.1. NCBI lineage: Eukaryota > Metazoa > Chordata > Actinopteri > Scombriformes > Scombridae > Thunnus > Thunnus albacares. Next base: position 8,131,731 of record NC_058108.1, on the reverse strand, counting down.
AATGGCTTATTTTGTACTGGCTTAGAGAGATTCATATATCAAATAAATTAGAGTGACAAAAAAGCAGAGAATTCTCCGCAGTGGTTAGTCTGCATTCTGTCATTTTACGTGTGGGAAGCCAGCGTACGGAGAAATGAACTGATGGGAGTAAAATGGAATTGGTTTGATTTCAACACAGTCTCCCCGGGTTCTTTATATCTCTCTGCCTTCATTTATTTATTCTTTCCAAAATTACTCTTTCAATCTGACTTCCCTGCCTTCCCCCTCGACCCTTATAACTGCCAATTTAAGCAGCGGAGTAGCTCCATCAAGAGCCCGGTCGAGTGGGTGAATCCTGGGGGAGAATCCCGCTCGTATGGGTGCTCCTTAGGGACCTGCAAGCCAGGGTGACCCCAAAGGATCATCCCTTAAGAGATGAGGGTGGAAGAAATAAAGATTATAGGAAAGAAGAGCCAAGAAAAGACAGAGTATGTGTGTGGAGCGGGGTTAGGGTGAAGGAGATAAAGGCTTAGTAATGATCGAGGAGCCTAAGGGGAAGAAATGGAGGGAGGAAAAAGAGGAATAGGCTGGGGATAGAGCACCCAAATTACAGTTCCAAAGACTTAACTTCACTCACTTTGTTTTGACCTTTCCCCATCCCAGTCTTGTTTGCAATTCCCTTCAATCCAATATGACTCTTTTCTCCTTCTCAGCATATAGTATGTCTATTTAAGGGTGTGTGTATGTGCGTGTGTGTATGTGTGTGTGTGTTATTACCGAACGTTGACAAGGGCATGTGTGACTTTACTGGCTGCCTCCTTCCATTGGCCCGTGTTAGTTGATACTCTCAGAACTGGAAGGCAGAGAACGACAGATACAAATAGAATCAGACGCACATACAGCCACACTTACACATCTGTAAAATCTAGGATGAACATTTTTATTGTCGTTAAGCATTTTCTCAATGAATCAATTCATCACAGGGTGTAACACATGTCAGACAACACAGTGATGTCTTCAGATGTCTTGTTCTGTCCATCCAACGGTCCAAAATCAAAAAATATGAACTTTCCAATGATATAAAAATGAAAGAAAGCAGCAAATTCTCACATTGGAGAATTAAATTCTGAAATGCATAGAAACATACCCATACAGTAGAGGTTGTCAAAGACTTGGTGCATTCGTACGATTTCATAGTACAGTTCGTCGTAGCTGTTGGATGTGGGAAGAAACGTGTCGCCGTACGTTATGAACATGTTGAACAGGTTCACTACCTGGATAGGGAGACACATTAACATGATCAATTAAAATCACTCAAACAAAAAAAAGGACCCAACAAGTGAAACAGGAGATGAGAAACCAACCAGCAGTTACACAGTTTTGTGCCTCAGACCATCGAGCGCCACGACTCCGGTGCTTCACTCTTAAATAAAAAAGGTTTGTTTGTGTCTCCTAAAGCCTCTCTGTTCATGCACCTGTTCACTGTTTGGTTAACCTCCTGCTGAATGGATATTGTTGCTAGCAAACGTTATAATCTTTATGTCATCCATCTGTCTACAACTGCCTCTCAGCACTGTCTCTTTGTGTGATATGACAGGAGTTATTTTCATACATATATTCAGTTATTTTCAAATTAAAAGTCTAATTTGTGTGTGTGTGTTTCTCACCAGTAAGGCCAAATGAAAGATGTTGTGCTTGGACAGCAGCGTGGTCTCATTTGACAACAGGAACTTCAGCAGGTTGATGAGAGCTGCGTGGAGGGAGACATGCACGCATTAATGAAAGAATCTGGGGTGTTTATAGTCGTCTACCAGCGGAGGCATATGGCAGCGCTCGGCTTTCCTCAGCGTGCATCTTTATTAAGGTAGATAATGGAAACACAGGAGGGGGTGGGGGGAGGCGGGGGGACACCTTTCAACACCAAATCAGGTCCTTTCCACAAGCTTTTATAGAAGAAAGCAAAAGCCATGAGAAAAAACAAAACGTGAGCCTTTAACAAGCTGCAACAACAACACGCTGAAAGAAGATAAACACATCTATCGGTTTCATTTGGCTTTTTTTTTTTCCCTCTCCAGCCTTATTTCATGGTATGCTATTATCACCACCGGGAGTAGAGGGTCGTGTTATTCAGGGAATTAAGATGATTATTTGTCTGATTAGAGGAATCTGTATTCTAATGAGACGCAGTGCGATGGGACCATTACAAGCTGAAATGTTTTCCTATTGTGCGTTGACCAGGCTGAAAACAAGGCCACCAGGATGGATTGTGCTTTCTTTAGAGACTCATTATCCAATCTCAATGATGCAATCCATTTACAAAACAACAGGCCCAATGGCTTCAGAGGGAAATTGGCTTTGTTTTGCGAAAGCAGTAACTCCTGAGGTGACGCCCGACAAATCAAAAATACTACTGAGAAAAATAAATTAAATGATGCATATGTGGTGTCTATAAATCCTTGTAACTTAATTTGAAAAATGAAGTTATTAACACATCCTGTCATAAAACTTCCATAGCAGTTATTATTTAAACGCTGCTTGTTTACGCAAACACTGCATAAATTAGCAAAAACTGTCTCAAAGGCGACATCATCTCATTAATTTAATAGTCTAGTTACACAATAAAAATTCTTTAAGCTTTCTTTAAGGAGGGTGTGAGAATCAACGTCAATCATTAGAAACACTACAAGCAACAGTGAATTACTAATAATAAACACTTGTGACACAAGGTCGAGACATTTATGATGTCTATAAGATGTGAGACTATTTCTACTTTATGTTTTGATAGATTAGAAGACATTTTCAGACACTGAAAAAAAAATGCAGGGTCATGGTGATTATGGAAAGTTCGTAATACACCTTATTAACATCAAACATATCAATGTAGGGCTGCAACTAACAATTATCTTCAATATCAAGAATCTGTTAAATTTTTTCTCGATTAATCACTTGGCCAATAAAACATCAGAAAACAGAAAAAGAAATGCTCATCACAGTATCCTCGAGACATATTCAAATGTCTTTTTTTTTTTTTTTTGTCTTGCAAAAAGTCCAAAACTCCAAAATTTATTATATTGTGAGATCAAAACTTAAATGCACAATGTGTCATTTCTGCCGCTATGGGTCTCTCAATCAAAACAATAACGAAAGAAGGAGTTTGATGATGATGGGAGTTGTTGTCTTCATTGTTAAAACAACCACCGTTGCAGATGAAAATCAATCTGATGTGACTCAGACAGAAGATTAAAAGAGGCAAAATTATGTTCGCGGACGGCAAACGGCAATGAATAATTGTGCTCCATCACGAGTGACGGCTAGCTAGCTAGTTCGTCGAATTCCATCCTCACTCTCTGACGAACCATCTGGTCTTTTCCCTGAAGTTGTATCAACTAGAGAGCGTTTGAACATTGTTGGAAACATTTGGAATAATGTAAATACACGACTCAAAATATAAAACATACTGTAGGTCTAGTCGTTTTTAGAGATTTAAGTGCAGAAAAGTTACATATTATGTCTTCAAATGGTTAATCAATAATCAAAATAGTTGCCAGTCTTTCGATCGACTAATCAAGTAATCGACTAATCGTTGCAGCTATATATATGTGTATATCATGATCAAATTGATATTAAGAATCAAAGTAATGTAAGTCTCTCCACAAAGAAAGTCATTATTACACATATTTTCTAATTAGGCTCGAGCAGTAACAGTTTGTAAAACTGAGTCATCTTTACCTGACCAGAGCTCCCTCCAGGTGTAATGTAACCTGATTCTGCACTTCTTCTGGTAGCAGAGGAGCTTGTGGATGATCTGTACACAACGTCTGTTCAGGAAACAAACACAAAAAAAAACTGTAGTGACAGAGCTGGATGGTGAATAAGTGAGAGAAGATGTATGTGTGTGTTATGTGCACTCACAAGTATAAATCCATGGGGAAATCCTTCATCATATGAGTGACAATAAACTCCACCATCAGATCTGGACAAAAGGGAAAGAAAAAAAATAGTTATTAATTATTGTTAGCTGTTGGATATGAACTGAGATGATGAAAGGACCTTTAACTGCAAATCAATCAATCCAATTTTTATTGTCAAATACGATTATCGTGGTGCATTCAGTTTCACAACGATGCTCTCGTTTTGTCTTGTGTTATAAATCCAGCGCCCCCCCTTTCCTTTACAGCAATGCGTTTTCACCCCTCCCTAAAAGCCTCCGACCCGCGTTCAACATCTCTGTCCTCAGAACGAGCTGTCTGTCAGTGTTCGTATTTATTGGTCCAGTGATTTTATTTCCCCGCCCACCGCAGCCAATGAGGGGAATCCGCCTGTAGTGAAACAGACGAGCTGACAGACAGACTGGGAGCTTTGATTAATCACTGTAGATGCCGTTAATTAGTTCAAAACACATATACGGTGGAATAATTGTGTGATTTAAACAGCTGTCTGTGTAGATTATTATTATTACTAAACGCAACAGAAACAGACACAGGGGGTCTCCATGAGATACTCAGAGTCAGTGCGGTTTGATTCATTTAATAAAGCGTTTCTGTGAGTCGATAAGTAATCGTGTTAAATAATTGTGATCTCAATATTGACCAAAATAATGGTGATTATGATTTTTGCCATAATCAAGCAGCCCCAGTGCAGTGCCAATAAAAAAAAAAAAGAGAAATGGGACAAAATGAATGCAACATCTTTATGGATAGTGCAAGTTAAAATGTGTGAAAGAAAAGCAAAGATGGCTTTAATCAGGAAAAGAAAAAAAAACTTGCCAGTAAACACGCCAGGAAAAACATTTGAAACCTCCACGTAACCACTAATAACCAACAATAAATGTAATCTGTAACATGAACTTATGACATCTGCACAATAAAACTAAAAGCTTCAAGAGTCTTTTTAAAGTTGTCCAAGTTACCCAAGGGTGTCAGTAAAAATCAAAAATCTACACAATATATAAACAGAATTCTGAGTAATTTACATTATTTTCCTTCCTCCTCTTTAAAATACTTAATGTAAACAAAATACAAAGTAAAAAACACATCTGTGACTATAGCTGTGAATATCCCAACCTTCATCAACATCTGGTTTGTAGCCGTTTCCATGTGAAGCCACACAGATGCAGCAGTTCGACCAGAAGTTACAGCTAACTACCGCTCTTCAAAAATACCAAACTTTAAAGAGGCAGCAGTTGTGGCTGTAAAGTAAACAACAATTGTAAATGTTCTTCGTACCTAGAACAGCACACACCAGCGGCCGCGAAGGGATGTTCTTGTCCACTGCTTTTTTTCTGTGCCTCATGGGCTGGAAAAGATACAGAGGTGACATGTAAGTATGTACATGTGCATGAATACATCGTACTGCACATGCTACAGAAGGACGGGTGTATCAGTGACGACCTGATGAGCAACATTGTACAAAAAAAATATTTTTATCAATTGCGAAATTTTGTGACCCTTTTCTCAAGATGTGAAGATGATGTATGATGTGTGTCACATAATAATTCAAGCATCATCCATCACAGTCTTCATCATGGTCACCTTAAGAATACCTGAAGAGCTGAGTAGCTGCGAAGAACCTGCGTACGTACCAAAACTCACTCGCAGCCGTTAACTCACCATTCTGTGGAGATTGACTCTAAAGTTCATGTTGTCGTCATGAAGAAAGGCATCAGCGTACTGGTCCTATGACACAAAGAGGAAGAGGAGTAAGACAATCTGATAGTCAGACTGTTGGATTGTGTTTTAAAGTGTAGGCTGCTCCTACCTCGGCTATGCAGGTGAGGATGATTAGGCACAGTCTGGCACTGTTGAGTCGATGCTCGTCTGGAAACACACAAATATGAAACTCTTAGCTAGTAAAAAAAAAATTAAATGGACAACAAAACAGTTTTTTTCTACTGTTTTGGGAATGGGAGGGAGGAGATCAGTATTTATTTGCTAATGGAGCCTCGGACAACTACATGGGAACACTTCAGGAAAGAGACGGAGAGGAAAAAGTGAAAGCATGAAGAATTACAGGAGGGCAGAGTGACAGAGACAAACAGGGCTTCTGTTTACCTTTAGTATCCTGCATTACAATCGAGGCGTACTTGAGGAAGGTGATGAGAAGGTTGCTGGTCTGCAGGTTGGGATCCAGAGGCAGTTCTGGGTTGTTCATCACTGCACAGCAAACGTACAAATAAAAACTTCAATCAAAACATAAAATCACTCCAGTTAAAATTCTAACCAATAATCTTTCTGAACAAAAAACGGATTAAAAAAGTATATAAACATAATTCTAATAAACCAAACTTTATGACAAAAAACTGTGTAATCAGTTCCAAGTCACTTATTCCCCAAATAATGAAAACCTGATCTGAAACTCAAAGTCTACTGTCTGAGTATAACGAGAGCCCCCCCCCTTCTTGTTTGGCAGCGCTTATTCAAGCAAATAATTGCATAACAAAAAGTGATGTCTTTGTCTCATTACTCAAGCTTACTGTGTTGTCTAGACAAGCATCTTCATCCATTTAAAAAAAAAATCTCTGCTCTCTGAAACATACAGCTTGTTTCATGGATAAATGATGAGCCGGTCATTTCTATCTACCCCCCCTCCCCTCCCTCTCTACTACCCCCCAAAACCCCTCATTTGTTTCCTTTTCCCCCTCAGATCACTGCAGGCCCAGAAGAAAAGAAGATTTCACACTGTCAGGACACATTCCCATCACAGCGGGCTATACTGTGGAAGGAAAAAGGTATATTCCTGACATGTGATTGCAGGCACATGTGTGCAAGCACTCCTGGTCTAAGTAGAAGACCCTCTAAGGGGCCGGCGCTCCCACGGCATGTCATAATGCACGCTGCATGTGAAACATTCATCTGTATTTGGAGCTGGAACTTAATATTTTATATATAAAATGGCTCTCATGTTTGAAGCAACGGAGGGAGAGCCAGCCAGAGATAGAAACATGCACCTTTTAACAGTTACAGCGTGTGTGTGTGCATGCTAAATGACCCGCTAGCAACAACACACCCACGCCTTCCACGAAACCTCAAGTGACACACATGCACCCGACTTTAAAGACAGAATAACAAGTACTTTGGATTGATGTAACATTCTGATTATTAAGATGTTAAGAAACCAACATTAGAAGTGCTGTTTACTGAATGAGAGAAAGTGACTTCTATCAGATGAACTGGTGAATATTTAAAAGGCTGCTGGTGTAGGTGCATGTGAGTTTCCGCTCAAGGCAGAAGTGAGTGAGAGTCGACGTGTTCGGAGGGGGGAGTTATCAAAAATGCATGTAAAAACAAAGTAAGGATCCAATTGAGGCAAAGAGGCAGAGACCCTTGATGCCAAAAAGCTTTAGAAGTCCGTTGCTCCGTGTCGTGCCCCCTTCCGGTCCTCTGAGGGGGATCAATATTTTCAGGATAGTTCAAATTTGTCGAGAAGGTGAGGCTGCGGTATGAAGCGTTTGTAAACACACGAAACTGACAAGACAAGGTTTAAGCTGTCCTCCTCTGTAAGCTCTGGGATCATTCAAGGTGGAAAACATTGGAGCTGAATATTAAATCCAGTGTTTGAGGCTAGAAGATTACTCTAGACTGTTCCCCAAAATAAAACCTAAAAGACTAAAATGACTATTGAAGCCGATGGGAAAAGTCTGAAAGGTAAAGAGGTTATAGTTTCATGAATAATTAAAACTGTGATTCTAGCTGGCAATTTTGACTCCATTAAAAATATGTACAAGTAAAAGGGGTGTGATTAAGGTTATAACCAATTTCAACTATACACTTAACCATTAAAACTTGGACCTAAATGTGTAAACTTTAATAAATTGCCACATCCCATCTTCCACTTTGACAGGACAAATAAGGAGCTTCCATAGCTCTGCTGCGGTCGCTGCTTTTATAGTTTCACCTCACCGCTGCACAAAATGTGGCTCCAAAAAAACTGACATGAAGGAATTAAGAGTTAGATCCTAAAACACGACGTCTCTTCAACGCAAAGGGTGATGTCACAGACACTATATCCTAGTTATCTGCAGTCTATGTCTCTCTGAATAAAAAATAACTTACTGTCTAGGGAGGGCGGCGTTGTGCCGAGCGGTGTCGTAGGTGTGGTTGGAGTAGGGGTGACAGGTGTGACTGCAATGTCAATCTCAGGGTGGCTCTGTTGAAAGACCAAAAACATGTGAGATGTTATTAAGGTGTCGATCACTGAGTAGCTGCCCAGTGTGCCCCTTAATGTGTTGAACAAGGCAACAATGTAGGCTGGACAGGACTGAAAGAGGCGGACAGGATGCATGTTAGTAGAGATTAGAAGAGGAGTATTTACATCTTTACACATTTCCACAAAAAGGTTTGTTAAAAAAAAAACACAACTATAGCACACACATGGACACCAAGTGGATAAAAGTGATAAACTTACCTGTGCTAATACAGTGATGAAGTTGCGGTTTAGATGCACAGCCTCATACAGCGCCAGCAGAATCGCCTCATTGGTCCTTGAGACAAAAAGGGAAGTTAGTGTTCAGAGCCGGCTTATTCCTTTATGGAGTAAAAATCACAAAATCTTCACGTAACAATCGCTTCATGCATCAGCAGGTCGCTTTTTTTAATTTCCTGTGTCATTAACTGCTGCACAATATGTAACTACTAATACATCATTTGCCAAATTTCTTTACATAAAACTTTAATGTTGACAAATGAGTTGATACTAACAATGTAAAACAACAGTGAACCTTGTTTACAGATACAAATAATCATTTTTAATATTGTCATCAAATAGCGTAAAATCTGTGGAACAGGAGCAGGCCAGCAAATAAGCAACACAGTAGTCTAAAACAGTTAATGTCACTCTCCAAAACTGATTGTTATTATTTTCTCTTACTGCCACATGGACATGATCAACATGTGTTAATGTCACCTCCCACAAATGACCCAAGTTGTGCTTTGAGCCAATCAAATCTTAGTCTGTGCTGTAGCAGGTTCGGCTTTTTAAGGTTTTTGATATTTCACGTGAACTATAACGTCCTCATCAGGCCGACCAGAACACATCACACTTTCAAGTGTTGTTTATGTCTGAAATAAAACATTTAAGTTTAAAACTGCTTGTTGTGGTGTTAAGAAATAATATAAATGCTCAAACACATGATGCAGATATCTAAAACATCACATGAGAAATCATTTCACTGATAAAACTCACTAGTTTATTAAACTGCTTATGGAGTAGAAACAAAGATCACATTTAACACTAAAAACTTAAAGCTGAAGTCTACTTGACAATCTCGTATTGTTTGGTTAATGTTTATACTATTAAAGCAAATATGTTCATTTAAACTTTGATTTCCAGCTGGAACCTTTGATTGTGATAAAACAAACAACAGCATAGAAGTAGTGACAGATTCTTTCATTAAAACTGTAGAAAGCAATATAATTAAGGTTGAATGACGAGTAAGAATTTAAAACGTTTGATCTAAAAATCACTTACTGTACAGAGAGCTTCTCATCAGCATCTGCTATAAACATGTTGCCCACCTGTGGACAGCAGAAGGATCAAGCTATCAGCAAACAGTGTGTGTGTGTGTGTGTGTGTGTGTGTGTGTGTGTGTGTGTGTGTGTGTGAGTGTGTGTTTGGGGGGGGGGGCAGTAGCACCAATACAGAGCCTCAAATTAAACTAATCTACTGAAAAATATGAAGTGAGAACAAGATCGTACCATACTAGTGAGGGTAGAGAAGAAGCCACCCTGGTTCTCCTCCTCTTTGTCTTTGTACTGCCTGTAAAGCAAAGGAAAAGAAAATAAGATGGACAGAAAGTGGGTAGTAATGGAAAAAGCGGAGTGGATGACAAATAAATTGAAGACAGATAGGTCCGCACAACAGCAGAGGCAGAGATATATGCTCCCACTCAAACACCTAACACACATTTACCAAACATCTCCTTCTACTCCCTGCAATTTGTTATCCGAGGCCATTCAGATTATACACACAAACAATGAAATATATGGAGCTGTCATCCATCACTTTGATGTGTCTGTCTACACGCGTAGACAGACAAGACCTTCTTCACAAACAGAATTTTAATTTCCAAACCTTGCCTCATCCAAAAAACATTACCGACTGCCAAACGAAAACTGTCAGATATAAATAAAGTAAATAAAATAAAGTAAAAGTAAAAAGGGGCCTGTTTTTTTTTTTTTTCTTTCTTTCAGGAGAACAGAAATAGAACATTTGCGAGGAAACATCAAAACTAAACTGATGACTCCAGCAGCCTCAGCACACTGTGCACTGCATCTTTAAAAACACTTATGACAAATGGAAGTTTTCAGATCTTACCTGTTATATTCTGTCAGTGCTTGGTGGACGACCATACCCATTCCCTGAGAAAGAAATTACCTGGTATGTCAATCAAACCTTTGATAGTCTGCTTGATGTGAAGGCCTACAGAAGACTCTTTATTATTCTGCTGTTTGAGTCGATATGTTACAACATACTTACATCCAGCGTCGGCTCGTCGTCCACGATGGAGAGCTTCACGATATACGGATTCACAGACTAACAAACAGAGAAAAATCAATGAAATTAGGAGCTTTTAAATATTACACTGTTAATGTAAAACTGAATCCACCCTTAAAAAAGGCAAATCTCTCTTCATTTTATCCTCCAGCTGATGGGGCTCGACTCAAGAACGACAAACTGGGCCTGTTACATTCTCCATGCAAGATGCACATACAGTAATGTAACTGAAAATGCATTGAGATTAGCTTACTTGCTGTGGTTAGGTCTAATAGTCCAAACAGGGGAAGCAAAGCCTGTGTGATGCCGGATCATGACAACTCCTTCCTTGTTAGTTGGATTTCTAGCAGTAGTTTTTCATGTTGCAGTCACATTTCAAATGCAGACTGTTGCAGCAGACTTTTGTCTTACAAACTCCAGATTGCAAATTTTACAAGAGTAAAAAACGCAAAGAGTGCCCACTTTGCTTACGTACAAGTGTTCATCCTCATCCTTTTATCCCCTCCCATACTGCCACTCTTATCCTTCCAAGAAATAACTGGAGTGAAGCAAAATGGAAGCTATTTCAGGCAGCGTGTTTGCTTTCTGATCATTAAAATGTGATAAATGACCCTTTGATACATAACGTAGCCCTCATCAAAGCTTAGAAGTGTATCATGTGCAAAATAGAAATGTTATATTCATATGTTCACCTGCACAACCATCCTGTTGTTATCAGTGGAGTAATTATCCTCAAGCTTCACTGACTTGATCTGAGTTTTGCAACATATCTTTTATGGGCTATTATTAAAACAGGCTAATTATAATTCACATATGTTTCCCTTGGGTGTGGTGAGAGTGAGATACTCTGTCTCCTGTACTGTAAAAGCCTTCCTAGAAACGACACACCTGGGCAATAAAATAGACTTCAGGAGCTGCTTCTATTGTATCCTACTGTTGAGACAGTAACAAACATCGCAGCACAGATTACTGAGTCGTGGTAGAAGAAGACGAAAAGAGGACTGATCTTTGATGCACTTTCAGTGTCTAATCTGTCACATGTACGAGAGGTTTATTAATTCCTCTTACACCTCGCTGCTGCTCAAAAAGCTTTCCTATCGACAAAAACAAGTACAGTCTCCATTTATCGACAGCGTATACACAAACACACCTCATATTTCCTGTAGTTGACTAGAAGGGCCAAAAGAACCACAGCATCATAACCATGCTGCCCTCTACTGGACACATCTGACAGAATCTGTGGAGTTGTAAGAAGGAGAGCGTTGAAGACAACATTAGGAGAAAAGATTGTTTAAAGATAAAAGAGAATACAAATCGTAGAATTACAGAACACATAGTCTTAGTGACTTATCACTTACCTGCAGAATGGCTTCAAAGATGCTGTTGATCATCACATATTCCAGTATGGTGTTCTGACTGATGTTGTCCGTTACCTGCAAACAGATTTGTTTACATCTTTGTTTGTTTTCCAAACATTCTCCAAACTCCATCACATTAAAGATATTTCATATTGTTTTTTTTTGATTGTGCTCCGTCTCACCGTCACCAGACACAGCAGCAGTTTGAGACAAAGGCTCTTCAGACTCTCTGACCCGTCTCCACAAAGGAGGCCGTCCAGTCTCTCCATCAAGTCCTGCAGGAGACACAAACACAAGAAATGATGCGAATGAACCTTTTTACCCCTTTTATTATATACATATCTTTTACTCTTTTCTTCAACTGTCAGACGGGGTATTTCCCCACATACCTTCATCCTTTGCTCAGCCTTGTCAAACCCCATGAGCATGTTGATGATGTCAAAGCCAGATGCTGACTTGTTCTTCTGGTGAACCCCTCGGAAAAGTGCACAGAGAGTCTGGGAGAGGAGCACAGAGGTTACTAAAAGAGTGAATAATGTGATTTGATAAAGTTAATGTGATACTGGTGGCACAAAACGAGATCAATACATCTGAAAAGCTAAGATGCATTGATTACAAACGGTATCGTTAGCATATTAAGATGCTTCTAGTCACGCCAACGATGTAACCTGCAGGTGAAAATCAAGGTGACCCTCTGTAGCTGTAGTTACCTGCAGGGCATTGACCACTTTGATCTGGTGCTCCTCTGCTAGAGCCTGAACACAATGATGGAACAGAGAGTTGATGTTGTCCTGGATCCGCTGAACCTCTTCTCCATCTACACTCTCCAACTTGGACTCCAGGTACTCCAGGTTCACCTGGGACAGAGGTAAAAACAACAACAATTGAATACAATGATTTTTAGATGCATTAGGTAGGGATGAATGGTGAACATGCATATGACTGGAGGATGATTAAAAGACAGACGTTATTAAGAAGTACTCGGTTGATCATTTCACAACACTCTCTTGTCAAAACAGCATCTGCTCAGCCAGTTAGAAGTGTGGTGCAGCAGAGCAACCGCACAGTTCATGCAAATTAGACCACTGGGCAACTTTGCTGACAGATTGCTGTCGACTAATCTGTGCAGCATGTTTGGGCTGTATCTGATTTGTGTACATCACCACTTCCTTTTTTTCTCTACAAACAGCATACTGTCTCCAGCCACAAATATGTTGATTACGTAGCTTAAAAAGAGGATGGACATACAGGAAGAGTCATTTTTCTGCACGTGCAATGCTATTCTGTACATCTGGAGTTTCTATTAAGCTGAACTGGTTGTAATGCCAGAATTCCAAGTACATGTTCTGCATGTATAATCTACACTTTCAATATTTTTTCAGGTTTAATAACACCTCATTGCATACATAGTTAACTTAAGCACATTTCTGCACACTCTATATACATACTATAATATCTGTTTTTCTTCCAGGTTATGTATTTTGGTAGGTTATGTTCTGAAAATTATATTACTATTACTATCAACATATGTGTCAGTTAGCTTTACTGCTACCATTGCTGCAACCCACAACAACCCTGAGAGTTTTTATCTGTTAAGCAGAACACATTTCTACTAACAGATGTTGCTCTTTCTCAACTATTTTACTCTTCACTGTACCTTCATAAGAAACAGCTCATCCCAGAAGCGAGGGTTGTTTTTGGCTGGGTCCTCTTTCTAAAAATCAAAGAAACAGACTTTTCAGATTTTGTTTACATGTGAACATAAGTTTATTTCTCTATATTTTCCATCACTGACATTTTCTCCACTGTGATACTCACTGCAAAAATCTCATCATACATCAGCACCACCTTCTCTTTCAAAGGTTTCTTAGAGGATGACGTTCTCCTCAGCAGCCCTGCCTTCTTCTCCACCTGAGACATGATGAAGTCTGAGGACAGAGACACAGTGAGATGGATACATTCGTACGTAATGTAAAAGCAAGCGTTGTTGAAAACTACCTGATTTCTTTAACAGTACTCTATGGATCATATAAACGATAACGCTGTTGTGGTGATATCCTATATTTTTGTTACTGTCAAAAAAAATCTCATAAAAAGGCCAAAACCAACAACATGTTAATCTGTTTCATAATACTTTAATAATACTTTACGACTCCCCCGATCTGACAGCTGCTCTCAGCTCAACGCCCATTCATTCCTACTGAGAACATACATCTTTAAAATGGGTCAAGAACATATACTTCCATCTTCAATAAAGGCTACATGTAGTTTTTAGCAAACATTACTCAGGCAGCAGTAAATAGTGCATTTGTCAGGGACTATTTTCAACTGCAGATTCAGTGCAGGAGTTAGTTGTTTACGTACATAAGCTAAATGTTGTACGTGGAATTGACTCGAAATAAACTGAAGGAAAAGTGTCAGCTAGTGCAGGTCTGTGGCGCAGGTGAATAACAATAAGAAATACTTTATTAATCCCATGGGAAACAAATGTGTCACAACAGCACCGTCCAGCACACATCACACACAACATTAAAATAAAATAAAATAGTTAAATAATAAAATGAAAAAGGCTGTTATTATACATTATGCACTAACTATATACATAGCATATAATAAAATAAAAAGGCGTGAATGAGCTGTATTGACTTTGCTGTATCAACACAGACAAAGCTTGATAGCAGGATCAATTAATTGTTGTTTTTGGTCTTTCAATGGGATCAATAATTTTTCAAAATATTATCAATAAAAGGTAGAATACAACCAGACTTATTCAAGAGTTTTCTTTCTTTTTGCTTGCTCCAGAAGCAGAGGGCCTTCACAGCAGCACAGCAAAGCGGCTGGCATGGATTTACTTGCTTAGTGAAAGCAAACAGGATGTTGAACATGTACGGGCACTCTCTCTCTAGTCACTCCTCCTGTCTGATGAATACTTTCTTCAGCAACAGTCACTGACACTTATCCTCCTGTCATCAACTGCCCTTTACTGAAAAACCCTTACAGACTAGGTCATCAAATACTGTCACCTTTTGTTGCTTATGTTTCATTGTTGTTGTTTTTTTACGGTCTTAGTTTTAACAGTTTTACTCTTGTGAAGCACTTTGTGACCTTGCTCTGTGAAAGATGCCATATTAAACAAACTTTACTTACTTAGTTATCTGTTGAACGCTACCTCACTGTCTAAATGATTGTTTCACTGTCAGAATCACAGAAACAAACTGTGCAGCTCTTGTTATTCACTGTTTATACTCGGCTGGCTAAGGGGGGGATTAAATCAAAGTGACGTGATTACATTAACGTCAACTTTCACGTTCAATTAACAGAGAAGCCGGTTATATTTAATTTAATAATTTGCATAGGTTGACTAAGTAATTATCAGCTGACATCTTGCTAAAATTAATGGCACATGACATATAAGTACAGATTGGGATGGGCTGCTAGCTAGCTAGCTAACATTAGCTAACTGACCCTAACGTTGGCTAACGGGATTAAACTAACTAGTATACGAAAAACAGCAACTTCGTCACAACAGCGGGCACATTTTCTTTTCCAGCTGAGGTTTGAGGTGCACTATGTTTCCCAGCAATTCAGTCACCAAACGTAAATCTGCTGAAATATCTCAGTCCTCGCAGCTAGCTAAAGCTAACGCTACCCAGCTAATGCCTGTCAGACATGGATCTTAACATGAATCTAGCGTTAGATGTCTAATGTCTGGGTGCGAGTGTTTACAGCATTATCATATTGCATTAACAGCTCATTATCCAGGAGTGTTGTTTGTTCTTACCTCAATTAAAGTATTAAATGTAAATGTAGTTCATGAATCCTGGTGACAACAGCAGCTCCAGCTAGCATACTGCTCTCTGCAGCCTCCGCAGGGTCTTAGCGCCCCACAGATACAGGCATGTTGATTAAAACGATGGTCTGTAATTACACTCAATTAGGTCTAATTGTGTGATAATGTCATTTGTGAGGTTATGTCACATGTATCCAATTTGAGTATAAGGAAAAAATATGCTCTGTGATTATAATATGAGAAACATTCTTATCCACGCAATAATCATTTAATGATATAATTTGGTTTTGAAATGAAACTAAACCTCACTTAACCAAAATGAATGTGAAAAAAAGAATTGCTCAAAACCTGAGACAGCCTGAAGGGCTAAATGCCTAAACTGGAACTCAATATATTTTTGTATAGGTCATAAACAGGTAACCTATTTCATTTTTTTTAAAACAGTCCCGGCAATATAGACTGACATGCAAGGTTGATGTGCATACTTTTCACAGACAGTGAAATTTTTTTTTTACTGAAATTGCCATCAAATTTTCCATGTGTTTAATCGGTGGTGAACATATGAATTTGCTACTAACTGTAAAGCAGAGAGAGAGAGTGAAGTGCCTACAACATGCATATATATCTTATGTGGTTGTTTCTGTGTCTTTTGGTTTAATATATGTCAGTAATTCTCAGGAGAGACTTTCAGTGTGCAGACTCTTCTTAAGGATGTTTGGTTCAACTCTGCTGAAAATTAAGGTTAAGACCTTGATTTATACTGTATCTCCTCTGACAGTCCAAGATTCAGCAAATGCATCCTGTTTTATCTGTAAAGGAGGGTGTATATTGTGGTCTTAGGGTGATTAGATTGTGTGTGTCATCAGTGAGAAGTCTGGGCATTTAAACACACAGCAGTAGACCTGGCAGTAAGCAGAGTGTTGTGCACTTTGTACTCCCATTAACGCTGGTTACTGAAGGTCAATTCAGGCGGATCAGAAGTTAGGTTCAAATTAAATAACAATAAGAAGCCATCTGTGTGACACTGAGGGGATGCTGCACCTGCTTTTCTAACTGGTGCATTGATAAACTCACTGTAGACAGGATCAGCAGGGCTGAACTGGTTTTACAAAATGTTGTCAAGATATGAGTAATGGAGGGACTGAAGGGTCCTGGTCCTTTGTCTTTATGATCTGTGGCCACTTGTTGCTGATTTCTGTTTGAGCTGCTCCTCACATAAGCACACATAAGTTACTTAATATTATTCAACATCTACAATTAATTAAATTGCCGGAGCTTTGGGTCATCGTCGTTTTTCATTTTTGCAATAAACGGCTCTCTCGGCAGCAGCTCTCTGGCTTTTTTACATGACTGGTTCCTGAGCAACCACACTGAGGAAATTAGACAAGAAGGTCAGATGTGTTATATATTCATACCTGCTTTTTAACTATAGCAGATAATTAATTCACATTATTTGTGAGTGAGTAAAAGAGTCTAATCTGCTCCGTGGAAGGCCCATTTCTCTGTGCTTAGATAATAAATTATCCAGTGGTTTTAGCTCCAATTTAAAGTAAAGAATCAGGGTGCAGCAATTGATGCTTCCATGTTTTGACCTTATGAGCTCCTTGGTAAATTAACTTTACCATCAAGGGTGCAATATTTCTGGTAAAGACTACATGGAGGAGCACCTCAATTTCCGCAATAATTGAGATGAGCTCTGCTTTTAGCGAGTCATTAGACAGGGAGGGAGATGAGGCAGGAGAAAGGGGGAAAAGCAGAATATAATGAGCAAAAAGAAGAGAATCATAGCAGTTGAGGAGTGTACGAGAACATTAACTGACACTCAAAGAAAGGCGGGTAGGCAAAGTTGCTCATTAACTGTCTTTATATGCAAATACACACATTCTAATGCTGGATCACCTCACTAAGGTCAAGTCAGTGAGTGCAAACGTGTCATCAACACCCTCTAAAACATTCACCAGCCGAGGTTGTTTTTAACTTTTCCGTTGCTTAAAAATGTGTTTGTGGAGCTGAATTATCAGCCTGAAGCTCTTAGTTGATGTTTTATCTTGTGAAGAAACTGTTCTGAATACAGAAAAGAGACTTAATGAAGATAGAGGGTGAGAAAAGTGCTGTGCTAGAACACACTGATACTTTTGTAGTTCTGCAGAACAGCAGCCATGCAGATGTCTGTTTAGGCCTATTATGACCTTTGGAAAACACCACTGGATCTCACTCTGGAGTATAAGTTCAACTTCACTTGTGACCTCCATCAGATAGAAATATCAACACAATACATGGTGTACATTCCTCAGTATAAATAATTCAAATCCAATTCATCCTGTTTGTGTCCATGTGTACAAGTTTTGGATAAAAATGTAGTTTATTGCAGTAGAAAATGATACTCTTCCCTTCACACGAACACACACACAAAACATTATGTCTCATATTATAACACAAGCTGTTGTAAGTATCATTTATTTGAGGGTTATGATAAAGACAAAGTAATTGTAAATATTATGTGTCCCTGAGGTGCGTCGCACAGGGATTTACTGTACGTGCTGCGATTTTCTATTGGAAAATATCACCAATAATGAATAGTTTCAGTTACTTTTCTGCATTTCGACTGACTCAGTGCTGGTTCTCGGTGCTGCACAAAATGACCTTCGGTTGCTGCAAAACATTACCAGTGTCATCTGAGAAACATGACAGACAGGAAGTGACAGAGCAGAATGAGTGAAGCGGCTCATCACACTGTTAATAGATGACTAATAAAAACCATGTCATATGATAATGCACATTAAGGTGCATTTGTACCAGGACACATACAATATGAAGTCATTTTAAGTGTCAGAGTCCACCAATAAGTGGACTCAAGTTTCACTGAAGGACAACAAGAAAGTCCTGCAAATGCAAAATAAAGCAACTTGACCTTGATCCATATAATATGTTAAATGCTGTGATTTACATAGTGAGATGTATGTAATGTAAGAAATGGCATGAGGCTCTTCCACGGAGGCGAGAGTTTTCATCAGGCTGTCACAGCTTTACTTCTAACCCTGGAAGACACTCGACTGGAAGCTCTGCTGGTACAGTGTGACACAGCGAGCGGAATAAACACCTGCAAGAGGTTTGATAGTTGGCAGGTGAGATGTGTGTAGGAGGCAAGGAATGTACTACAGGGGTTTGAAATGGAGACATTTTAGTGTCTGTGACTCTGAGCTGACATTGGGAAATCAAAGAGAAACCAAACACACCTTATAAATACTTTGACTGCTGTAAGTGTGAAAAATAAAAGATTTGATACTGACAGGATGAAGAGGGCGCAGATGCACTATCCAAGCTGAAAAATCATGGATTTGGACTCTAACCTGGACCAACTTTACCAACCATGGCCTGTGTGCTCTTCCGGGTGTTACAGAGACAAAGCAGAGACAATGAAGGCCTATTTACATGCACACAAAACAACGTTTCCTATCTAGCAGCTCTCCCACTCCTGCATACCGACTCATTGCACCACACAGAACTGTTGGTTGCACCAGCCGTGACATCAACAGGAAGGCGCTTTTTTTTCACCCTAAACACACCCTTAGAAGGAGGAAGAGCAGACTAGCAGTGTCGTGAGTGAATATGAGTACCTGTCTGTCCCACAAGCAAAGCCAGCACTCGGAGCACTTGTCTGCAATCCGGTCCTCATGCTTCAGAGTCCAGCTGGTTCTCTGCTCTGCCTGTCGTTTTCATTCTTGCTGTCTGTTCGAGGACTGATGTAAACCTGGATCGACAGGTGGAAGCAATTAAGTACCCAGTAGGATAGAAAACCAGCAGGCCGCAGTTCCTCAAGGACAAGGTTTGAGGAGCTCCGGGATACCCGTCGGCACAGCTTGAAGTCTGTCTGGAAGCTCGACACCGCTGACAGGTCACAACAGCACGACTGCGGAGGGATGTGACTACACAGCTTTGTTTGAAGATGAAGGGTGATGTGTTGTTGTATATAATTCAACAAGAAACTCAGGGAGAGGGACAGGATCACAACGGAAGCAGCTGGATACAAAGACGTTTACTGTACGTCTTCCTCTCTCATCCTGACCTCACCTTTACGAGGGGCGCTGCAGCGATTTTACAGATTTGGACACACAAGATCAGTTCTGTTTCATTTCTTTTGTCACTCTGCTTTTTAAAGTCTGAATAAAAATAACACCGGCAGTCCTATGACATCATCAGGGGTTATTTTATCTCGGCCTCGGCTTGGACACTTGGAGAAAATCTGATAAGAAAAAGCATGTTTTGCCAGCTGAGGACGTGGAGTGTGAAAGACACAAGGATTTACAGGCATGGAGGGCCAAACAATGAGTTGCATTATGGGATTAGAATGAGTCCACGTTTTTGGAGTTTGACCCTCATAGGTCAGGATTTCTCTGCCTTTGTTGCAACAATTTTGCACAAATGCACCAATTTCACTAAAAAATATGCAATACAGCCCTTTTCAAAAATGCTGTATGTTTTCCAGTTCCTTTAAAAAGTAATTTAAGTAAATTAGCTGCACTGGTAAAAAAAAAAAAAAAAACTCCTGTATTTTAAGGACTTTATATTGTCTTCAGTTACTTTTTTTAATAGTATGTGTCCAGACATGCTGTATGCTGTGTTTATGCTTCTCAACAGTGCTATAATCTTCATCTTTGGATTCCCCACTGAACCCTGAATGATGCCTTATGTTACAACACTCTCCAACAGTGAGAACACCTGTTATTTCCATTAGTTAAGTCAGTGTCAGAACTGTAAATAGCAAATTGAAATTCTCCAAAATGACCAAAACCAAGAAGCACTGACACGTGACTTAATTTATCAGCTGTGTTGCAATAATTACAAATTCACCAACTACACAATATTTTAAAGTGAAAATGTATCTTTTTATTGGTACCATACATTAATTATCAAGGGCAGAAACTAACCAAATCAAAAAATATATATCAAACAATGATTTTTCTACAGGGTTTGGAGAAGGTACAAGTCACCATTCAAACTCAATCATAACTGCTGCTGGATTCAACTGTAACGAAATGGAAATGTACAAAAGAATAACAGAGCTTCAGCCGTTTTTATAAGAATTTAAAGACTCAGCATTGCTACCAAATATGCCGACTGAACTTAATGTTAAGCTGGTTTTAGAAGATGCTTGGATGACTGATGGCATCACTCTGTTGATTATAAAAGAGACCACACAAATAAAGACAATTTGGACACAAAACTAATAAAAAACCCTCTGTTTGTAGCCAGTGATTTAACTTGAAATCCACTGGTTGACTAACAAATTCAGCGAGCACATTCACTTGACATCAGGTTGAAAGTTGCAGTACACAAAAATTGTGACGATTGTTAAGTGAAAAATCACTTCCTGTATACATGAAATAAATGAGTGAATTTCTGAAATTTCCAAAATAAATACAAAAAAAAAAAAAAAAAAAAAAATCAACAGAGACACAGTAAAATCATCTCTCCATGGTGCCATTGTACCCCTGGGGTTTTGTAATTTAATTTACAGTTTTAAAAAAGAGGGAGGAAGAGGAGGAAAGAGCAGGTGGGAAGATAAGAGGGACGGGTTCATGAGTGTTTTTTCTCCTTTTTCCTATTTTTGTTTCTTTACATTAGATCGGGATGGCTTTAGGTAAATCTAAGTAAGAATACATTTTATTACAGTCAGACAGAACTTTGCTACTACCTTAAATATACAAGCACAAATACACAAAAATTCAAATCTCCAAAAAGGAACGAAAAAGACAAAATAAAAACATCCACACTAAATTATTTCTCTTTTATAAACATAAAAGATAAAAACAATATATTTTAGAGGGGGAGGGGGGATAAAAGTCCTGTGTTGCTCCTTGGTCTGTAGCTTTTCAGTATCGGTAGAAAATAAAAAAGTAACAATTGAAATGAAGGCGTTTAATACAAATTAAAAAACATTCTAGGGAAATATATACTGTATAAAAACTCTTAAAATGTGTAACTGTGTGTATGTGTGTGTTGTAAATGCTCTCTGTTTGAAAGACTGCATCCATTGTAGTCTAATCAGAGATGGCTCGGGCACTAGGGGACTCAAAATCCTTCAATCATTATGTTATTTTTGTATGTGTGTGTATGTGTGTCCTTGTGTGTGTGTGTGTGTGTGTGTGTCACTTCCCTAGTGCCACATTTCAGCTCTCCTGCTAGAGTGTGAATTTCAATGGTTTTTATGGACTGATTCTAAATTCTGGTCTGTCTGATTTGGCAAAGCCACAAATATGTTCAGACTGCCTCGTTTCTCTCCTCAAACATTACACACACTCGCGCGCACACACATATACTCTATTAACAAACATTACCAGTGGCTTATGCGTCAGGGCAGTCCAGAATTGAGAGCCAATGTTTAGAGGACGGGCGGACAAGTCGTCCCTAAGCAACTCGCCACCATCTCTGAGCCCCACTGCCCACCCCCCCTCCCCTCCACCCCACCCCTTCCTACAGGTGTGTATGGTTTGTTTAGGGTATTTTAGAGTTCAGTATGGTTTGTTTAGAGTGCACAGTTCTGCCCTGGATTAAATCCCCGCGCCTCCTTGGTCGCATCTACCAAGTCGCTGTCCGAAATGAAAATTAGCAAGAGCAGACGGGACATGTTGTGTATGAGATGAGAGGGGGGAAAGGGGGACAGAGGCGGGACCACAGTGCCTAAATATGGGGGAGAAACTTTTAAAACTTCCTCTGGCTCAGCGAAACTGTCAGAGGAGGTCGTACTGAGCTCCCTCGGGCTACCTGTGTTTGTTGAATCTGAGCTCTAAATGATGTCGGGGGTCAGCGAGCGGGCGAGAGGGTGCTGCTGTTGCACTCGTGGCTGTCAGGGTGGGGTTGGGTGGGGGGGCTGAGGAGTGACAGAGAGAGGGGGTTTTGTGTTTGAGGTTGCGGGGCTCTGGGCTCTACTGCGATGCCTGTGAGGTGGGGTTGTCGCTCTTGCTCTCCTGGCTGGAGGGGGCCTTGTTGTTCCAGGGCGAGTTGGAGCCCAGCGCCGGAGAGTTGTTGAAGCTGTCCTCGTCGTCGATGCCGTTGGCCGCGTCGAACTGCGTGTTCTCCAGCCGCGTGATCAGACGCTCGTCCTCGTCGCCGAACTCCCCTCCCATCAGCGTGGGTTCTCCCACTACCATCACATCCTGCGAAGACACAAAACAGCGTTAACGTTAAAATTCTGTGAGGAGGAAGAGTTGTCATGAAAAAACTACAGCACAGCATATTGGGTTCATACACCTGGGAAATGTGTGATGTCAAACACACAGATGGTTTTTGACCATTTCAAACTTCAGTTACTATTGCAAGATGGATTTATCTACTTTGTTGAAACTCAAATATGTTTTAAGTTGACTTTATTTGCTTTGAATTTGTTTACAGTGTCCTGCACTGGTCAACTATGATAGTGTTTGTGTTGGAGATGTAATAGCAGAGTAATGACAGTAGGTGGCACTGATGTACTCACTGGAACTTGGCTGGACAGAGGGAAGCCGCTGCCAGGGCTCTTCTTTTTGTTGTTGTTGTTGTTATTAGTTCCTCCTCCTCCACTGATGGTGCTGCCACCTGACATCTTACGCTTCCGCCGTTTGTTTGGGGCCTGTCTTGATGGCTCAGCTACAGAGAAGGGAAGGAGAGACAGAGAGTTAGAAGATAAGTTAACTGTGTTTGTGTGTGTGTACCTACATCTGTGTGTGTGTTGTTCATCTACCTGGTGGTGCCACCATCCTCTGCCATTTCTGGAAGAGGCAGGTCTTGAGGCAGTCTCTGGGGCTGAGGCTGTATGTCTTGTGTCTGGACATCAGCTCCTGCATGGGCTCCAGAATAACACACAGCTGGAGGAGGGAACAAAGAGAGGCAGCAGGTTAGAGATCACACATTGTTGTAGATCATATACTTTAATTGATCATCCATTATTATCAGCTGGTGTTCAGGACAAATTAAATATTTGGTGTGCTTGAAATTCTCAGATGAGAAAATACAAGAAGACAATGATTAAACACGACTCATTGTTTTCTCTGAGTCAAAAGACACATTAAACTCCAGCACTGAGGCATCTGAAGCAGTTTATGCGTTCCCCTGTGGATTTTCAGTCTTGCTGGTGACTGAATGAATCGTGTAGGTGCTAGCGTCTCAGTCTGTGTTACCATGCTCAACAGTTAATAGAACATTAAAACACTGCTCTCTAAAGAGGAAAAAATATGACTTTCTGGGTGTACCAGAGTTTCATATGTACGTAGCGTTAGGGAAACATGTCAGGATGAGATCTTGAGCAGCAGCCTCTGGCCACATGACTTTTCATCTAGTTTTTTTCCCCCTCAAAAACAGCAACGAGACCATGGTGGGACTCAAGAGGCAACAGGTGTGGGGATACAATTTGTTTGATGAATATGTGGTGTCATCAGCAACTGTGATGTCCTCTACTGGCTTTATCAGGTGTCAGAGAGAAATGTAACACGTGTTAGAGCTGCTCTGTGAGAGTCAGGCAGGAGATAAAGACCAATCTAGGACCTAGAGAGGCAGCTGAATGTTATAAAACATAATAAGATGAAATGAATTACTTGTTATTTTAATGTTTTGTAGTAGTGTTTTGGTTTGTTTTTTTTTTTGTTTTTTTTTTTTTTTTAAAATCGATGTAAACAAGAACACTGGACCTGCACATCCAGTCCAACCTGTGCATCCTTGTGTATGCTGGTAGAACATGAGATGCAAGCAATATGGGACATACTCATCGACACATTATATCATATGGTAACGTACATTATTGTGTCCATATATTGACTTCTCGTACGATATATGGACATGACCTTGATCATTTCTGCTGACCTCGATACTGTCTATTGTGTTTACATGTGTGTTTGTTTACATAAGAATGTCTCCAACATTTTAGCCAACATGATGCCAGAATAAACAGCATAACTTACTGTGTGTGGTCTATCTATTTGAGGCAAATAACCCATCTCAAATATTTCTGGGACAATATATCGTCTAACAAAAGTGGTTATTGTGGTCACTAGTGGTCATGAAACTCTACATAGTAACTTAAATGTCTCAACAACAACAGCAAAAAAAAAAAAAAAAAAAAAATTTATCATCAGAATCAACTATTTGTAAGTCAAGTACAGCTATAATTTGAATACCTGCAAGGCACCAGATAAGTAATTTTGTTCTTAGATGTTCTTACTAAAATATGACCATGATCATGACACAATAAAGAGAAAAACCATCAAACACCAACGTCATTCTTGAGGTAAAATGTTGTATGCGTGCCTCACTTACTCGGAGGTAGTTAAGAGTAGAGTTCGACAGGCCACATCTTGTAATGTTTTTGGACAGCTGGTCCAGCATCTGTGGGTCCTGGGCCTGAGATACCAACAAACAAGACACACATTAACATAACTGACACACACACACACACACACACACACAACATAACATACATCACATGTACCCCTGTGGATTACCACTCTCTCTGTATCTACTCACATGCATGGCCAGTATACTGCGGGGGATGAGTTCACGGTGTTGTCTGATGCTGAAGTGCCACGTCTTTATCCTCATCATGTCGTCAAACATGAACTCCAGGTACAAGCGCCCCTCTACGCACACCTACAGCAGTTCAGAGGACTGAGGTCAGTAAACAGCAGGTCAACTGTAAAATCTATGCAGAGAACGGTACAAGCTGCACCTCTGCAGACACACTAGGGTTGTAAGTCGGAGTGATCACATTACTGGAGAAACGCTGTTGATTTTACAAAAATGTTTCCTAAACTGTTTTAATAAATGACAGAAATAGCCATACATATCTTAAAAACACAAACACAGACCTGTGTGAACATGGGCTTTCCATTCTGGGTGACCATGGTGCACTGATCACAGTCGAGGGAGACAAAGTTGTTGTGGAAGGACTCCTTCGGATGTTTCAGCACATAGTAGAGCTCAGTGGCACCGCCCTCAAATATACTCCGGAAGTATCTTGGAATCAACGTCCGGCCAATTGCTGGAGAGAAGGAGAGAAAACACAAAGGGTATGAGAACAGGAAGATGTTAGCAGGTTGTACAGTCCATTCATGACTGTAGGACTAAGGGATGAAAAGTGTAGTATGTCCTCAAACAGATATTCTATATGTTTCTTACTGTAACGTTTGGGCCCATCCTCCAGACAGAAAGTAATGGTCAACATGGCGTCGTCTTCAAAGAACTCTGTAGTAAATGCATCCCACCACAGGTTATCACACTCCTACAATGTGGAGAGGGGGGGGAAATAATCAGTTACCAACACAGTTCTTGAGTTGTTAGTGTGTCTGAGTGTGAGAATGTAGCCGTGTGCGTTTACGAACCTCTGTCCAGTTCTGTAGCCGTTTGTTGAGTTCAAATATTCTGTAGTCTGTCTGGTTGCCATATGGTGTGTGCCTCCTGCTCCACAAAAAGACAAGAGGAGGAGAAAACAAAAGACAGACGGGTTGAGAACAGTTATCTTGTGGTGATATGACAGCGTCAGTACTTTTAGGACAGTTTCACAACCTAGTTTAGCCTTGCCGCAGACTAAATGCAAAATTTGTATTGAAAGCGAGATAAGAATACAGCTTCCCACGACCTTATCTACACTTGTGTTAATGCAGTTTTCACATTAGCTGGAGATACTGGGAAATAATGTAGTCTTACCCTATTCCTGGCTCCAGGTATGTGGGAGGATACATTGGGGTGGGACTGGAGAAACGAGAGACAGAGAGATTATTACATTCAGCTATAGTGCTAATATGCCCTCCTCCAAGAGCTAGTCTATCTTTACGACCCTGGGACGCGAGCCAAACATGGCACAAATTGGATGATACAAGGAGACAGTAAATAACAACACGTCTCAGTTACACACACACACACACACACACACACACCAACTGAAGCAAACTCGCTCGCTGCAAAAAGACAAGCCGTGCAGCACGGCACACAATTCTTCTCAGGTGTGTTTCCTAACCTTACTGAGCCACACAAGACAAGTCAAATCAATTTTAGCATTAAACATCACCCACTCAACAGTTTTAGCTTGTAGCTCAACAAGCATTTGCCTGAATAATGGGTTGTGTTAATGGTGGTGGACAAAAATGACACTGCACTAAATTACACAGGCTATTGGATCAGCCTTTTACAGACTGAGAAAACAAACACAAGTGCTCTCCTTTGCTAAAATATCACCAATAAACCTTCCTGCACCCAACAGTGTTCCCAGAATACCTAGGTATGATAGTGCTATCAGTTTCAAATAAGTGTTCCACAAATACTTTGTGTATTGTACACTTAACTTGCACATAAATATACCTCTAGCAGCTGATCTGAAGAACAGATTTATAGTGTTACAGTTGAGTGTGATGGTGCAGCATCACTGTTTCGTTCTTTAAGGAAACCCTGTGCAGCTGACTGGATGAACGCATCGCTATCTGTGCTGTTCTTGGATTTTACCTCAGGTTTTCCAACTGAGAAAATAGAGCGGCTGTTCTGGAAACGTCAGATTTTACCAAAACTATCCACTGAAACCATTTTCTTAACTTAATGTACATCTAATTTGAGTATTTGTCCAGGATGTTTGTGAACGTGAGCGAACACAAACAGTCACTGTGTAGTTCAAACTCACCATACAGCACTACGCATTGACTCTGTTATCAAAACCACTTTACACAGTTTGCTGATTGGTTAAATTATTGGTGAGCTGCCAAGATGAATTGATTACTGGAGGTTTTCCAAGCTAACGTCTTGTATCAGAAACTGAACTCATGATGTCTGTGCTGGCTTTGTCAGACTGTATAAACATGGTATCCAATAATACAAACACATTTATAAAAGTGTGTTCAGATAGAAAGCAAAGTGAATTTGACTGCTGGACCATTTGTGCAATCTCTGTTTATTTGACTCAAACAGCCAATGTACTGTGTGTACAGATGTTAGCTTTAAGCTAGCTAGAAAGGGACTCTGATCTAAGAACTCACCAGGACCTCCAGTTCTTTTAGGAATCACCCTCCAGTCTTTTTACTTTCTCCTTTTGTCTCTGTTCATGTATAAAGCAGATTCATGTAACACTAGGATCAATGCAAATTTTCCCTTGGAGCCCACCAGGAAAATGTGTGCCTAATCGTGCCCAATTGAGTCTTTCCCTGTGTTTATATGTAATCTTGCCTTCTCTAAAATCTGCTTTGATTTCTGTATGAACACACCTTAAGACATCTAAAAGGCTTGGTTTTCCCACCCAGAGCAGACACTGAAAAGTACACACACCCAAACACAAAGACACAGACATAAAACTCACCCCACGTCTCTGTCCAGCATGGTGCCGGGATGGAAAGGGGGGAAAGTGCTACCGTTGGGGGGCTCCTTAGGGGAGTACAGCTTGAATGACTTGGAGGAACAGCCTGGAAGAGAGGTGAGAAAAAATATTAGAAAGAACATAAAAGTAATTACATTTTTTTAATGTTGTAGGTTCGGGGATTACTTAAAAGGTTAGTTTTTAGGGCTTCAAGATAAGTTTAACAGCTATATCTGTCAGAAATAACATAGATAATGTGTCAAATCTGGGAACAAATGCTGTATCTATTAATCCACAAATTCAACCATTGACACTGCAAACCTTTAAACACATTGTGAACAGTGGTCCAGCTGGGACTGTTAATAAACATCTACATTGTAAGGCAGAAAAGAAAGAACACAGAAGAGGTTGAAGATGGCGCCCGCAGTTGCTATACCATACGGAATTACAGTGGCATTAGTTAGTTATTCGCTTTTGGAGTGGCCCTTACAAAGAATGACTGTATTATGTGAGGGTGAAGGCAGCCTGAGCTGGCCAGTATGGCCCAGTTTTAGTTGGCTGCACTCACAGGTCATCCCAAATACCTCAATCTTGTTACAGGAAGACGCAAAACAACAACATGAACAGGAGAGAGATTCCTGTAAACATTGTGCTCCTGCTACACCGCTACAGAAATTGCTGCCCTCCTTCTACTCTCCCTTCACACTCAGTATACAACTATCAAATACCAACCAATTACACTAACAGACCAATACACACACACAAACAAAAAAACTGATGAAAATCTGTCTCACACACACATCTCCATCCCCCTGTTCTACTCTAATTGCCCAGCTCTCCTATAAAGGCCATCCAGGCGTGGCGGCCTCCAGGTCATGACCCCTGCCGTCACCATGGTGAAGCCCCGCCTCATTAATGTCTCTCTGTCTTGTCTCTGCATATTAAAACATATCAATGTACGTGTGAAAGAGACTGAGATGTTTTCCAGCCAGGGTAATTGTGATTTGAGACCACTGCAGCAATGTTATCTATATATTTCAAGGATACAGTCAGACAATTAAAGAGTAAAACAGCTTCTCTTCTGTAAAGAGGTTTTAAAAAAGCTAACTTTTCAATAATGTATGCTAGCTGTCTAAAGTCAGCTTTTTCTATGTTTGTTGGAGACTGCACAACAACACAAACATGCAAAAAGATAAACACAAATTGTTGTGGGACTGACAGAGAGCCGTGTTCAAAACTGACCTTAGGGACCACACCGATATACATCAAGTTGGTCAGTCTTAACTGATCTACAGTATGTTATCTAGTAAAAAGAAAATGTCTCAGGTCTACAGGTTTCTATTCTGTGTAATAGTGGCCACATAGTCAACAATATCTCTCTTACAGACCTACTTGTAAATAAATAATAAATCAACAAGGAAAGTTCTTCCATGAAGACAAGCACAGATCTTTAAAACAAGTATCACATCTTCTACACAGAAAAAAATCCATTTGAAATCCTGTCTTCACTTCGTGTACAAAACAAGTTGTTTGCTTTGTGTGAGCCAGTAATGCTATGCAAAGGCCTGAATGCACCACCAGAGGAAAACAAATGGGGTTGATAAATAAATAAATAATCGATGGTTAAGTGTCCATTAGTTGTTGAGAGCTCCATTAGCTCCTCTCTTCTCCTGTTAGCTGTTAATGACAGGCAGTCACAATCACATCAGCTGGATTTCACTTCCTCCACTGGGAATCATGCTCCCCTCTCCTACAAGCAGAAACTCTACATATATAAATATATATGTATACACACACACACACACACACTTTACACATATCTTAACTTCCTTGGTTTGAGTGATGCTAACCACCGTCACCCAACCTTCAGAGCATAAGATCTCAAATATTTTGTGGCATGAATCCCGAAAAAAAACCCATAACATTTGATTTCACAAGAGAAAAATCCACCAAGCATTACAAAGTCTCCTCTAAATGATAATAACACGTCGTGGTGTTGGACTCCTGTCACCATGATAGCTAAGTATCCAAACGGAATACAAGCGATAGCTAGGTTACACTGAAGCATTAACCTGCAAACTTTTTTTCTTTTTTTACAAAAACCTGACATGAATCTAAAGATTTTATCAAGTTGCACTTAAAACGTCCTATTCGCCAGTTTAGTATGTCACAACTCTATCAATCAAAGCACATTTTGACGAGGGGTTGCCTGCTTACAAAGGCAATTAGAAAGGCAGCCAGCGCATACTGCTAACACTTAGCTGTTAGCTCGGCCAAAACGGGTCATTTCGGGGGGAGAGTTTACAGCCACAAACGCCTACAAACACAATTATAACAAACAAGATAGCTACTGAAAGATACACGATAAAATAACCTCACTGTCCTCACTCGCCAAAGCGAAGCCTGTATACAACACTGCCTTGTGTGGGCCTGCGAGGCAAGCTAACGCTAGCCAGCCTTGAAAACAGTTGGTAACCAGTTAGCTGCTGTTAGCCGTTAGCCGTTAAATCCCCTTTTCAACGAGAAAGCGCCGAAATAACGCAAGAAATTACAACCGCGGCGGCTCGTAAACTACGTTTAACCGCCACAGCTGCTAGACATTGCAGGAAAATGTGTGTGTTTGTGGGGTAAAGCGACCCCTTTTTTACCTGCAAAGAAGTCCAATCAGAAAATTGATGTTTACAGATCCGTGGTGATAGACCGTGTGTACGCTCCGTGCGTAAAGACGGATAGGCCCGCTGGACGCAACGTACCAACACAATACGTCCCTCTGAATAGGATCAATAAAAAATCTGCTCAAACCGCGAGACTGAGAGGGAATAAGGCCCAAATTGCGGGAGTCGGTCGGCTATGTTTTGTCCCGCATGAGGCCTTGTCAGTGGGCTGAAGCCTGCTGTGGGTTTACATACGGACCCCGATGAGCCCTTTGTTCACGGGAGGACATGAACAATAGCTGTAGGCCCTCCTCCTCCTCCTCCTCTCCTCCCTCAGCAATGCTCCTCTCTCCTCTGCCCAGCACCGCCAGCCGCCCCCCTTCCGCCCCCCACTCCCACTGCACATAAAGGTTGTCTGGTAAGCATTTTTTTTCTTCCTTCCTCCTCCCCGCATCCCATCCTTTCCCTGTAACTGACACAGACGAGAATTGGCCCTAATGCAGTCAAGTGGAAGTGTGTGTGTGTGCAAATAAAGATCGTGCTGACTGCAAAGTGGTTTTCATGTTCGCCTAATTAGTGCACATCATCAGCTTGCTACAAAAACAACTGAGCTGAGACACTGACAGCCAAGTCCCAGGTCATGTGTAATAATATACAAGGTGGGTCCCATGCAGTGCAGTGCAGTACAGCAGCCTGATCAGCCAAGAGGAGATTAAGATCTTATAAATTAACTTTCATGTAAGGAAAACAGACATGGGTTGTTTACAATTAATTGTGTCTTTGAGTTTGTACACTGAACTGTCTCCAAGGTAGGCCAGTAAATCCATTACCATTGGGAATCTCTCTCTCCCTCTCTCTCTCTCTCTGTCTCTCTCTCTCTCACACACACACACACACAGAAAGCACTAAGCCAAAAGGAGAATCCCATAGGCCTCTAAATCTGCTTAAATCGCCTCAAATTATAATCAGATATTCAGATCACAGCCAGAGAGGACTCACCCATATGGCCAAAGTTGAGATATAAAAAGAACAAGTAGTATTAGGTCAGGAGTTTTTCATACTGTATATGTGGTAGTGTGTGTGTGTGTGTGTAGCCGGACATCTGAGCCACCAACATGTTCTGATTTATACACGATCCATGTACACATGGAGTGAAAACACAATGTTTCATCAATGATTTATTCACAAATTAAGCTGCTCTCGTGAGCCGCTCTGTGGAAACAGTTAACAGGCTTCACACAGGCTCCTATACACCAAAACACTGGTGTGGACTGGTAACATTAAATATAACATAATTCACTATTATTTAGTAGAATTATTTTTTAGGGGCAGTCTTAAATAATTTGTCCCAGAGATGAAGGTTTACATACATATGAATTTGTAAGTCTTATTGTAATTCAGAAATATGTACTCCACAGTGATTGTGAGGATAATCATGACATGGAACAACTTAAAAATGTAGTTTACAGATGTGGAGGGCTTAAATTCATTTTGGTTTGCAGGACCAGTTTTGCTTTTCAAGGGTCAGTTCCACTAGATGTTGCAGCTGAGAACCAAAAATTCTGCAATCTTACAATATTTATATACATAGATTTTATGCTTTAAAGATTATATATACGGTATATATGATCTGTATATATATCATGTGTATCATCATCATCTGCATCACTTTATACAGTATATACAGAATACACATATGATTTATGTACAGTCAAAAGTTCCATTTATTTGAATGAGAAACTGAGGCTGATAGGTAGGTCATCAGTTTTGCAGGCAATAGGTCCTGAGCCAAAATATTGAACAAAATCTAAATGATCTGATGATGGCACAAGATGAAACGTCAGGCGATCAGTGGGGATCATGAACGTGTTTACTGAATTTCACAGTAGTCCGTCCGATTGTTGTTTAGATTTATCAAAAATTTTGTTCCGATCCCTCAAGTAGGTATTGAGATGTTTCACTGAAACAGGAAAACTTTGACCTGATGGAGCATCACCAAAGTCATTAGAGTTTATCCTCTTGGGAACATGAATGCCTGCACAAAATTTCAATCCGTCCAATAGTTGTTCAGTCGGGACCGAGCGACTGACAGACTTATATCGTTCTTCCTTCAGCCAAGCTAGCGGCATCGCTGAGAACAAATAAAGGAACATACTAATAATGAAAAGGTATTTACCAAAAAAATCATGAAGTAAATTAAACACTTCAGCTATACTTAGTACCAACTTATTGATTTGATTGATGACCCATATAATCATTTAATCCATCAGTTTAACCCAATTATCCCATTCTTCTATCCACTGAAGTACATGACACACAATACCTCTCTACACTATTTGTTGTGGGCCTCCAATATTCCAACATTTTGAAGACAGTAAATTGCATATTTATTTTTTCCAGCTGTCTACTGTTTGCTTCTGCCATCTCGATACAGAAAATGTCCTTCTGTTCTGACATATTTGCAGATGTTTTCTGTCTTGCATATGAATATACAGCACAAAACTCATAACTCCCTTATGTCTGGCAGCTCAAATGTGGACCTCTTTACAGACTCTGTTGTATGAAATCTGGAGTATGGTGAAGTACAATGTGTCCCAGAGCCAGACATGTGGAGAGGATAAGCTGCTCTAAGGCCTGTCTCTCACCCGACCAGCAACAAAGATGCTTGGGCTGAGTTTATGTATATTGGTTTGACCATGGTAAGCCTGTGACATGAGCACTTCACAGCTCGCGAGGCTCCTGTCAGTCTTTTGGCAGCATCTTTGTGTGTCTAGTACCAGGGGGAGGTGTAGTCAGTAGTAGCTTAGAGTGTCTGTTGTGGGTGACTTGTGTGGATTTGCCTATCTTATATTCGCTGGCCCCTGTAGCCATGGCAACACGAGCAGTCAATGCTGTCACAACTGGAGTGAGGCTGAGAATCATCCATGGAAATGGACACACAAGGGTTAATCCTGTGTGTGTGTGTGTGTGTGTGTGTGTGTGTGTGTGTGTGTGTGTGTGTGTCTGTGTGTGTGCGTCTCCAAAGCTCACCCATTCAAATGGTACATGACGGGGTTAATCCCCAGTGCGCGCGTGTGTGTGTGTGTGTGTGGTGGGGTGATGGAGAGGAGGTGGGGGTGGGAGGTGTGTCAGGATAAGGCTTGAAGGGCTTACACACACCGTCTCTTTCGCTCTCAGGCATAGGGCAGGCCTTATCTTCAACTAGCACCCCAACCAGCGAGTCACACACACACACACACACACACACACGCACACACACACACACACACACACACAGACACTGCTGCCTAACCTTCACATCACCAGCTAGCCTCATTTCCCAACTTGCAGTCACACATTCACACCTAAAGCCATAAATCCATGTATAATAAGTGATTAAAGCTGCAGCGTGCAGTGGCTGAATAAACTCCCTAAAGTGCACCGTGTGATGTTTTCACTGAGCTTACACTTAAACCTACAAGCGCAACTTGTTTAATTCACCTTTGTCAAAGTCAAAAAAATAAGGAGAAGAGGCCAGACTTAAAGATAATTTATCTGGAGATCAACAAAGCAGCAAGATATATCAATAAGAACAATCAAACATTTTTCTTTCAGCCGTTTTCTTTGATCTCTGGGTTTTTATCTTTATGTTGCTGAATCGGCTATGTGAAAGACAGAAAAGGTAAAGGTCAGCAAGCAAGACTTACCTCCTTCAGTCTCCAGCGGTTCTGACATTGCCATTTTGTCACCCACAAATGCACTTTCACAGCTACATACTGATCTAACTCAAAGACTTGGGCCCTGTTTTCAAGCCTCTCCCTCTTTCTGATATCTCCCATGTCCAGACTGTCAGGCTCAGGGGCACAAGGAGGGGGGAGAAGGATGCCTACAGTGTGTGTGTGTGTGTGTGTGCGCGCGTGCACTCTAATGCATGTGTTGCCTGTGTATGTGCAAATGTGTGCAGCGTGCCACTTCCACTCACTAGTCAACAGGAAACTTAACGGCACAAACGTCTGCCAGAGTTCTGATAACAAGCATCCCAGTCGCCCTCCCTTCGACACAGTCTTAAACACTGATCTGAGGACAGTCTCGTGTTGGTCTCAGTTTAGAAAAAGCCCTGACTAAACTGATCCAAGATTTAAACAATAAGAGCCAACTTCTGATGATCGGCGAGTGTCCATTTTTTCCCAAACAGTAATGAAAACAAAACCTCTCCTGCTTTCATAGATTGCATTCACTTTTATTTCTTTCCCCAATGTAATCCCAAAGCTACTGTTTGATGGCTTTTACCACTTCATGGCAATAAAGTCAAACATACTGTTAAAAGCACAGACAGTCCAATTTCTCCTCATGAGAGCTAGCGTCACATCTCTGAAGCTCTTCTCTGTGGTCAGTGTCTGCTAGACGACTAGTACTTGATCAATTTGGCAGCTCAGGCTTTTTTTTTATTCTGTTATTGGATCAGATTTAGTGACAGAGATCCGATTCAGCTCTGATAAAACATCCAAAGGCTGCCACAATACAAACTGACACTTTTTAGAGGAATGAGCACTAATCCAGACACATTGGCCAGCTTTATATCACCAAGGAGTCTGCAACAGCCTGCGAGTCAGAATAGAAGACACTTAACTGCAGTGGTACTTGTACTTTATTTCCTTTTTATGCTACTTTATACTTCTACTCCACTCTATTTTAGAGGCAGATATTGTACTGTTATACTCCACTACATTCATCTGACATACAAAACATATAATGACTATGTTATTGATTAAACACTCCCACAATATATAAAGCACCAATTAAAATGATCTTCAGCTCAGCCAACTACTACATGAAAATGCTACTTACACATGAATTAATGATAGGGTTGGGCAATGTGACGATATAAACTAGGGCTGCAACTAACAGTTATTTTCATTATTGATTAATCTGCAGATTATTTCCATTTCATCGGCTAATCATTGCAGCTCTAAAACCATGAGACGATGTGAATTTGTCTAAATTTGTCAATACTGCCTCACTGTTTATACCAAGTAACTCTCCAATAATATCTTTGGTTGTGTTGGTTCAATGAGCATGACTGCTTTATGGAAATATTAGATTTTTATATGATTTTTGCATCAATGTGATGAAGCGCCTTGATTTGTTGGGTACGTAATTTGCTGGATTAATGCAGTTAATTGATATTACCATGAATTTACTGTATTACAATATACTGTGGCTCAAAATTGTATGTACCATGATAAGGAGTTTTGTCCATATTGCTTAGTTAATAATTAAAACATGTAATATACAGTACTGTGCAAATGTTCTAGGCACTTTAATTGTTTAGAGTCTTATCCATTATGCAATACCATCATGTGATCGGTCCCAAACTTATTCTGCAGCATGACAACGACCCCAAACATCCAGCCTGGAGTCTAAAGAACTATCTTCACCAACAAGAAGAACAAGGAGTCCTGCAACAGATGTAATGACCCCC
Source organism: Thunnus albacares (assembly GCF_914725855.1). Taxonomy (NCBI): domain Eukaryota; kingdom Metazoa; phylum Chordata; class Actinopteri; order Scombriformes; family Scombridae; genus Thunnus; species Thunnus albacares. Next base: position 8,095,694 of record NC_058108.1, on the reverse strand, counting down.
ACAGAGCCCTGATCTCATCATCATGGAGTCAGTTTGGGGTCACATGAAGAGACAGAAGCAACTGAGACGCCTGAATCCACAGAAGAACTGTGACAACTTCTCCGAGATGCTTCTAACAACCTACCTGCCAAGTACCTTGAAAACAAGTGTACTGAGGAGAATTGGTGCTGTTTTGAATGTATAGTTAATTGATTAATAAAAACTAATTATGGAATTAGTTTTTGAATGCATCCTCAGTTTACTCTTAGTGCCTAAAGTGTTTGTACAGTACTGTATGTCACTTACAGGGACCATTTTTATGCATAATGAGAACTTCTACTTTTTGTACATTTCAGTACATTTTTCCGATGACACTTATAGTTAATTAAAATCTTTTATAAGGGAGTATTTGGACATTGTTGCATTGCTACTTTTACTTTAAGTCCCCCTCCAGTCAAAAATGTGTTTTGCTTCTTGTTCCTTCAGTTGGATGTTTGAGCTTCACTGTGCAGAATGATGTATGTGCAGAGTTTGACACTAAAAGGCTGTTTTCACATTCATCTCAGCCAAGTAGGTTTGCACATACAAGGAATTTGTCTTGGTGTTTTGGTGCAGTTGAAAAACGGTTGAAACGATTGAAAAATATACACAAAATTAAGTAGTCTTAAATAATATAAAAAAGAAAAATAATTTACAATAAAAAAGAATTTAAAATATATTCTAAGTGTAATAATAATAATAATAATAATAATAATACAAGTTGAATTAATGTAACGTATCATGTTAGATATATAAGATTATATAAGATTATTATTATTATATTTACGTTAATATAATGGTTAATGTCCATGGGAGATAGAGTCAGTGTCAGTGGGGGTTCTAGGCCTTGTTGATGAGGCAGCTGCAGACGGGAAGAAACTGTACTTGGGGAGTGAGGTTTTGGTCTTGACAGACCTCAGCCTCTTGCCGGAGGGGAGTTTTTCAAAAAGTTTGTGTCCGGGGTGGGAGGGGCCGGCCATGATTTTTCCTGCTCGCCTTAGTTTCCTGGAGGTGTGCAGGTCCAGGAGGGTCAGCAGGTTGCAGCCAATCACCTTTTCAGCACAGTGGATGATATGCTGCAGTCTGTAGTCTTGTCCTTGGCAGTTGCAGCAGCGTACCAGATGGTGATGGAGGAGGTGAGGATGGACTCAATGACTCAATGGTGGTGTAGAAGTGCACCATCATTGGCTTTGGCAGGTTGAACTTCTTCTCCTGCCGCAGGAAGTACATCCTCTGCTGAGCCTTCTTGGTGTTGATGGCTGCAGGTGTTCAGCTCCCACTTGAGGACCTGGATGATGATGGTTCCCTGGAAGTAGGAGGACTCTACAGTGTCAACTGGGGAGACATGTTTCCCCAGCTTCAAGTGCCGCTTCTTGTCAGACAGGAAGTCCAAGTGTGGAGAATGTAGTGGAGGGCCATATTGACCTGTTGACTTCTGACCTGGGGGTCCAGATATGGGTGAGGTGGGACAGCACAAGGTGCTCAAAGGACTTCATGACCACAGAGGTCAGGACAAGGGGTCTGTAGTCTTTAAGTTCTGTGGTCCTTGTTTTTGTTTTGCTTTTGTCCTGATGAAAGTGGAACTTTTCCATCTGCTCATCTTAAATCTGGGTTTAAGGTGTGAACCTACGACTATGATTTGTGACTCCACATCTTGCTTGGAGCCAGTTGTGGTCCTTATACAACTTATACAAGGGTGATGTGCACAAACACTGAGAATGAACTTTACAGTGAAGGAGGAGACATCTTTTGTCCAGCAGTTAAACTTTTGAGATGAAAACTATATTAATTTAATATTTCTCGAATCTGTCATTTTCTAAGAAAGAGAAGGAGGAGATTTAATTTTGAGGATTTTAACAAGATAATCAAACTTTTTTGTGGAAAAAACATATCAGACACCAGTTATTATTCAAAGCAAAGTATATTTATATATCTTAAAACATGTCCGGAGGGGATCTTTAAGTTAATGATCTGAATATTTCAGTCAGATAGACGAGGCAGACAAAAGCAACTAAAGACACAGTTTTACATAAAAGAACAATAATCAAAGCTCTTATGCAAATTTGCATCACAAGTAAAATTGTATGCAAATGCTGCTGTTGTTATTCTGCAGGAAGCCATCGTTCTGCATTTGATTTGCAGTCAGGACTTCACTGCACATTATTACACAGGGAAAAAAAAATTATAACTGACCTACAATCAGTGACGGAGAGCGTTCTGCTTGTCCTTTGATAGCAGCGCCCTCCTGTGGCCGCAGCGAGCCAGTGTGTTTGTTTTCATCCTGCCCTACAGTATTTTCTCACTCACTGGATGAATTCCCCACTCAGGATTTTCTCTGGCAGGCGAACACAGACACACTGCAACAAGGGAACTTCAGCCGAGCAAGTGCGTCACATGTTATAGCAGGGGCCAATGGCTAGAGGGATTAAAGTGGGAAAAAGGCTGAGCCAGGTTGTCATTAATATACTGTATATGATCTGTGTTTCATAAAAAAGTCCCCCCCCCCCCCAAAAAAATACAAAGTGTACATGTATGTCTAACTTAATGATCAGCATTATTATCCATCATCCTCACTTTTCTCCTCTCACACTTGCATTTTGCAGGTGGCTTAGCCTTTAGGGGTGTGTGTGTCAGATGTGTGTGTGTGTGTGTGTGTGTGTGTGGCAGCGGCTGGTGTCAGCTGACAGCTGTGTGAGGGGAGATGACAGTGCCCTGATGCTGCGTTCTCTGTCTGTTCTCTGGGAGCCATTTTGTCTGTCTCTGATCTCAGAGTCAGGTCTGCCCCCCCCCCCCCCCCCCCCCCCCCCCCCCCCACACACACACACACACACACACTCCACCCCCCCCTCAGCCAATCACGTCAGCGCTCAGCGTTGCAGAAAACATTGAAACACAGTCTGATCTCTCTCTCTTTCTCTCTCGCCTTTCTGTCTCACCCTCCCTCCCACCTACTCGCCCACTCCTCCTGCGCTCCTACAGTGCTCATCTCCCACTTGCCTCTCTTTTCGTCTCTGCCTGTGCTCTTCTGCTCTCTGCCTCACCCCCCTCTCACCCCCCCCCCCCTCCTCTTCTTCCTCTCTTAATCCACATCTTTCCTCTGTATCTGCTCACTCCCTCTCTCTCTTCCCCTCCGTCACACCCTCCTCCTCCTCCTCCTCCTCCTCCTCTTCAGGCTCTCTTGTTGTGCAACCCGTTTCTAAACAGCTCAGCCTTTGTGCGTTTTTGTCTGTTGCCATTTCAGCCAGGCTGCAGTCTTTACTCATTTTCCTCCAATCAGGGACACCATGTGACTCTCTGCATGAGAGGGCACAGTCCCTTCCCCCTTCTCTCTCCTCTCTCTCTTTCTCTCTCTCTCTCTCCCCTACTCTCTCTCTCTCCTCCCTCCTTATCCCCCCCCCCCTCCACCTCCCTCCCCTTCCCTCCCCTCATCTAGCCAGCCAGCCAGGCAACATACGCTAGCAATCAGGGGAGTCAAAGAGAAAGAAGGAGAGAGGGGAGGGGGGGAAAGGAGAAGGGAGAATGAAGGTATATACACAGTGCAGAGTGAAACAGTGTGCAGGAGGAAGATGAAGGGGGGGAGATGGGATAGAGGTGAGGGAGCAGGGGGTGAGAAAACACAGGGGACGAGGGGTGTAATGTAAAGGTCTGTCCTGAGTCTGATTGACCACAAAGCACAAAGCATCTGTGGTTTCAGAGAGTATACTGTATTGTAACTTATACTTCCTTTAATGATTGCATCGCAGCTCAGACCACATCCCGACACACTCTGCCCCGCTGTTTATGTCATCCACATGTCAGGGCACATGCTGTGTGTGTGTGTGTGTGTGTACGTCCTCACACACACACACACACACACACACGTACACACAAAGTCACGCACAAACTCTGAGCCCACACAAGAAGGGGGAGGATCCCTCTGTGTTGAACACGGCTCTGGAATGTAAACAAGCAAGAACGAGAAAAAGAGAGAGGAAGGACTAAAGAGAGACCCTGTAGTTTCATATTTTTCTATTATATTATATTTTCTATCGTAGTAGCGTCTATCGACTTGTTATAAATGTGTGCGTGAATAACTTTTAACTTAAATTAACCCGCATCACTGTGGGGTCAGGCTTTGGTTTTATTTGAAGTTGAAATGAGTGAATGGAAGTGATTGTTCCATATTTGGAGGCAGTGTTTACATTGGATTTTGGTTACCTCATGTTGTATATGTGTGTGTGTGCGTGTGTGCGAGCGTGTGTGTGAGTATAAGTGAGGTTTTACTCATTTACACACATTGTTTAAGGCCTCCGAGCTTGCGTGAAAAATATAAAGGAATGACTGATGTTTTCTCATATTCCCTGTTGGAAAAGTTTCAACATTGTGTTGTTTTTCTGAAAGTTTGAAAAATCTGTGTTGACATCTAACATGGAGTCCATTAAGATGAGAAAAGCAACGTTATTCCCTTGCTGAAAACTGAAAGAGAAATCAGGAGAAAAACAGAAAAAAGGAGAATTCATAAAGCAGAGAAACTGAGGCGAAAAAGGAAGGGGAACACCAGAGAGAACAATATGAGAGCAGAAGTGGAGCGCACAAGAGTGCGGTCATACGTCTTTTTGGAAATTTCCATGACCACGTTGATTAAGTATGCAATCTGACCGCAAGATAGCTAGGGCTCGGTTCTAAACAAACGCTCCCGCCTCTGCTGTGCAGGCTTGTTTAACGGCTGAGGTGGCAGCGTTTGCCTTTGTAGCACGGGGTGCTGCGCAGAGATTGAAAACACACGCACACACACAAACTTGTGTATATGCAGTCACATTTAACACAGATACACCACCTTTTCCTGTGCCATTGTGTGCCCAAGACAAATTTATGTAAATGTAACACATACACGGACACACATAATCCGGGGTTTCAGGAGAGTTTGTCCTTGCTGGTACCAAATCTTTGTCTTTTTCTGCTTTAATCCACAGCCATTTTATCAACCTATTCATCTGTTTGCAAGCTACAACTGTACGGACCAGGATGAGTTGGCATTGTCTCTTAACTTGCTCCCCCTAAACTTTCCGCTTTCAAAACAATCTGTCAGCTAAAGAGTTTCCAAACCACAAAACATGGGACCAGTTAGTGTTTCCATCTTTCTAATGATTAAAGTCGAGACTGGCACCAGGGTAATCTGATCCTGAATGCGTGGTTGGCTAAATTTCTCTATCCACATCCCGGCTGTTTGAGGGTTGACCACAGCGGCCACTGTGGCCTGGTAGGCAGGAGAGAGAAGAGGAGGCCACGTCAGGATGATACTGCACACTACACGGGACTGAAAAAACACACACGCAGCAACTCACACAACTCTATCACACTAACTTCCTCCTCTTCTGCTGCTGAATATTGTATGACAGTAGTTTTCTGAGTACATCTATCATGATTATGAATACATTTTCTGCTATAAGATTATATTTCATGTCCTACACATCCCATCCGGAGCGCAACATAAATCGTTGTAACACTTAATCATATATAGCCCACAGCACAGCAGCGCAGGGTTTATTTCTAGACCTTGATTTCGCTTTTTCTTCCCTCCTCTGTCTGATTAAAGTCAATAAAATGAGAAGAATTATCTGTTCACTGTCAGGCTCTCAAAACCCAAACACAACAGTTTGAGGACTGCAGGGAGTTTCTCAGCCTTTACGGACGGTGAACCAGTCGCACACCTCTCAATATGGTGGTCTGATATCACAGATATTACTCCCTCCTGGTTGCTCTCTGTGACTCAGCTCCCAGAAGCCTCGCAACTGTTACTCAACTTTGACCAATTTTATTAAAAACGGTGACAATCAAAACTCATTTTGCTTTCAAGTTAGGCCCCCCCGCCCCCCCCAAAAAAAGTGAGTGTGAGTGTCTCCGCCACTGAAGACAAGGTCAGCATGTTTCTGCCTTTCTCCCCTGTCAGGTATGCACTTAATGACCTCTTTCCATGAACTCAGGAAGAAAGAACTTCTGGGCAAAAAAAACTCCCTAACAAGACCATTATAAATCTATGTCATGCTTTGAAAACACAACAATGAGAGTAGGAGTCACATCTTTAGAGGCGCTTAAAGTCACTTAAAGCCAAACAAATGTGGTGATGCTGCGTTTTCACTGTGGCATCATTAACAAAAAGCTGCTTCTACATCTGAATTAGGAGTCTCTTTATCACTTTCATCGAGCGCTTTATGCATCTTAAATGATATACTCCTGTGTGAACCGTGAAACATCAAACATTCATTAACAACTCTTGTGTGGGAAGAGGTGCAGAATCAATCATGCGAGTCTTTGATCCGAGCCAGTGATCTCTGCCCTTTAAATGTCACACTTTGATCCCTCTTTTTCTCTTCTTTCTGCTATTCTCTGCATGAGAGGGCAGTCAGTCAGTTTTTTTTTTTTTTTTTTTTCACCGTGAATAAGTGACTGTAACATCTGGTACTGTGCCGACCTTAAAAGAACTCTGTTAACCCGGGCCAACAGTCAGAAATCATCATCATCATCATCTGCAACTACAACAACAACAAACTGGCGGGGGAAGAGAGAGAAGAGGTAGCATTAGTGGTGGTGCCATAGCAACAACTTCATGCCCAGATGTCTGCACCGCCAGCTGAAACAATCTTTTTCTGTTAAATCTACAAACTCAACAACATACAGTAAAAAGCGCCTTGTGGTCAGACTGAAAGTGAAAAGTGAGGACGAAACAGACTACATGTTGATCTATCTATTCTAGTATCTTCTTTGCTCTCCATCCTCTCTGCCATCACAGAGGGCGACCTCCCATGAGCCTTTGCAAACAGAGCCCCGGGGCCCTGGGGCACCTCTCTCCCTGTCTCTCTCTGGCCCAGTCACGCCACGGCACAGCAGCGGCTGCACTCACCGTCCAAAATACAACAACAACAACAACAACCAGAAAAAAGTCAGCAGCTGGCAACAGCAGCGGCACAAGCAGCGGGACTGTCGTTAACGGCAACCATCACCACGGCAGCTACTTACCGGGACACGCGCAGCCGCCCACGGACATCTTCTCACATGTCTGGTGTGAATCCGATCAGAATGATGGTGGTGGTGGCTCTGTTATCCCTGCTCTCTTCCTCTCCTCTCCTCTCCTCTCCTCTTTCTCACCAGTCACTGCTGCCGCCACTGAGGCTGCTCACATGAGCGTCTGTTATCCCCACGGTTCACACACACACACACACACACACACATATACACACACACACACACACACACACACACACACACACACACACCACCACCACCACCACCAGGGAGCAAAGAGAGAGAGAGGGAGGGAGGGAGGAGAGAGTAGGAGAGAGTGACGATGAGGGAGGAAAAGAGAGACAGAGGGGAAGAAGAGGTTAAAAAAAGAGAACACACAAAGGATCGGATTCTCTCAGTTGTAGCTGTACACTGTGAATCACACCGTGTGTGTGTGTGTGTGTGTGAGTGTGTGTGTGTGTGTGTGTGTGTGTGAGTGTATTATAGAGTGAGGAGAATTCTGTTCCTGCCTCTGCTCTGCCCTCACCCTCATCAGCCCTGCAAATTACAGCTCAGGTGGGAGGAGAGAGGGAGAAAGAGAGGAAGAGAAAGGGAGGGAACGAGAGGCTGAGCGCTTGAGAGAGAGAGAGAGAGAGAGAGAGAGTGTGTGTGTGTGTGTGTGTGTGTGTGCCAGAGTGAGGGAGGGAGAGCGAGAGAGAGTGGACTGTCAAAGTGACCTGAAAGGCAGATTTGAGAGAATAACAACCATGTGATGTGGGTCCTTTTTTTTCCCCTTTAAATATGTAGAGGCTGTTTTTCACTGCCGCTGTTACAGTGATACACACACTTCACACACTTCACACACGCACACACACGCACACACACACACACGTGAGCTTACGTATGTACAGTAGTGCACACATGCAGGTTTAAATGATCTTCAGGAAATCTGGTGATAGCCAATGCGTGCATGTGTGTATGTGTGTGTGTGTGTGCGTGTGTGTGCGTGTGTGCGTGTGTGTGTGTGTGTGTGCGTGCTGCAGCCGTCTGAGTGGCTTGTTACCATCCAGCGAAGGTCTGCTACATGGCAGGGAGGGCAGGGGGGAGGGAAAATGGGGGAGGAAAAGGGAGGGGGGAGAGAGGAGGGGGCGATTGACGTGCCTCGGCTCTCTCTCTCTCTCTCTCTCTCTCTCTCTCTCCCTCTCTCTCGTCTCCCTTCCTTGCCCATTCAGTCTCTCGCTCCGTTAGTCTTTCTGTCTGCAGTATGTCACACAGTGTTGCTCTCTCGCTTCACTCATCTTCCCGTCTACTCGGCCATTTATCTCTGCCCCCTCCCTCCTCCCTCGCCGTCTCTCTCTTTCCTTATTACTCTGTCTTCCGTTCTACCTTTCCCTCCCACTGTCTCCATCTCGCTCTAATCTTTCCTCCATCACTATGTCATTTGTCTCTCCCTGTTAGATGCACAAGGTTGTGTGTGAAGATTGTTGGACCCAGGTTAAATACAATAATCTTTTTGTCAGCAAATCCAGTGAAAAGACCAAAGCCAACAAAGAGCTGAACAAGTACTGACTATATTGATATTACTCCTCTGTGCCATAGAGCTCCATTATTGTCCAAAATCTATTGAAAATGAGCCACACATTTGCACTGGGTGACATGTTCCTTCATCACAATGAACATGGACACTGTAGTTTTTCCCAAGTCCATCCTACATACATCATCCTGCTGCAATATATACTTCAAATAACAATAACGTGTCTTCATCCCCAGATGAAAATAGTCCCCAACAAATACACTATTTACTCCTCTTTGAGTAACTTTTGCTAAAAACTACAGCACCCAGCTATTTTAGAAACTTACTTAAGACATGAATAGTTCAACATTTTGGGAAATACACTTATTTGCTTTCCTGCCGAGAGTTCGATAAGAAGATTGATACCACTCTCGTGTGTGTACGGTAAATATGAAGCGACAGCCAGCAGCCAATTAGCTTAGCTTCACATAAAAAACGGTAAACAGGGGGAAACAGCTGGACTGGCTCTCTCAAAAGGCATCTTTTGGACTTGTCATGGGATTTGTTGACAATGAGAAAAAAAACAAATATCGCCAGCCTTAACCAGAGGTTACTAACTTAGGGTCGGGACACCACCAAAGGGACCACCAGATATATCTCGGGGGTCAAGAGGTGATTCATGGAAGAATTAAAAACATCCTGCTACACAAAATCATGTTTAGTTTCTGGCTTTTGTATAATTACTGCCATGTTCTTGTGAATCCCATCCCACCAGGCTTCTAAAAATATTCAAATGAAACAATCTGAAAATAGAAAAATCACTCATATGTTAAGCCAAACAATATAAAACAGGGTTAAAAGTAGATATTGCTTCATTTTAAGGGGAAACAAGTCAAAAAGCCTGGGAAACACTGCTTTAAGCAAAAATACAAACTGCTAATTCAGGGATTTGCAACCATTACAAAGGTCATGACCCCGACTGAGCTCACAGCTTCCACCACCACACACGCTCTCATCTGAAGAGACTACATGCATATACAGTACAGTACACACTTATGCACATACCTAAGACAGAAAGCTATATGTGTATGTACAGACATCCTGCACTGTTTCCCTCCAAAATGACATCACAAATCAGGTTCTCTCTTCACATGCAAAGACGAACACAAGTCTGCATAGATTGCCTCCCCCATATAATTTCTGCTTCCCTTTTTTAAGACACTTGCTCTTTGTCTCCCTCCCTCTCTTCCTCACCCTCTGTCTCATTAGGCAGTATCTCATTTTGAGGAGGAGAGTGTTAAGCCAATCAGAGAGGGGAAGAAATAGCAGCGGAAGGAGGGAGATGGAGAGAGGAGAGAGACAGAGAGGTTGCGGGAGGAAGAGGGCAGAGATGGAGAGAGAGAGAGAGAGACAGAGAGAGAGAGACGGAGGAAAAGGGAAGGCGATGGATGGATGGAAGGAGGGAGGGAGGGAGAAAGAGAGAATAAATAGCTCTGGCGCACTCGTCCCCCATTACCCCGGGAGGGCACTGTCGCCATGGCAATGTGGCAGAAAAAGGATAGCACAAGCATGATGAGCTTCCACACACACACACACACACACACACACACACACACACACACACACACACACACACACACACACACACACACATTTACAAATGAAAACTGTGATTCACACATATATCTGCCCACATTAACAGTTTCATACAGACAGTTTTTACAAGTTCATACTTTTAAAACGGATGTGCACACAAAGCACACTGTCACCTTACCATAATTATTTATGTACAAGCACACGCATACACTCGTTAACAGTTTGCCAGTTAGCAGATAGTCAAAGCCCACAGAACACAGATAAATAACAGAGACAAAGAAAGCTGCTCAGGGAGATGAAAGTATAAAAGACAGACAGTAAACACAAGAAGGTGAAGAAAAGGCTTCAGGGAAGAAAATGACAAAGGAGAGCAGGGAAGCAATTTTTGCAGCTAATCAAGTATCAAGCAGTTTCCTGCTGTGCTGCCCTTCAGTAAACTTTGTTGGATTAGTATGAATGTTTCTCTTAGTTCTTCCTTTTTACTTTCTTTGATTCTTGTATACAGTATTTATCTAAAACGACATCTTAATTAAACCTGCATTAATTGATTTTTTTTTTTGGCATGATTTAGGAGCAGCACAACAAGCTGTAAACAACATTGACATATCATCACCTGATAAAGTTGTTTGGGCTGTTCAAGTCTTTTTACACATCCAGCAGACAGGGAGCAACATTAACATTCTTAGTGAGTCGTGTTTCTTTCCACCTGATGTATGTAAGTTTAATTTTTACTCTCCCTTTAGCTCTGGTTTGGTCCTGAGGCAATATCTGACTCTTTAGCTGCTGAATCAAAAACTCTGTCTGACAGTCATTTAATGCTCTGCAGGCAGCATACAGGTAGCTATATGAAATGTTAGAGCTTTTCCAAACAGCTGTCTGCTGCTGCTAGAAACAAGACCAAATGAGAGTGGTGAGATCGAATCACAACAGTAAAGTGACGGCTGTAAAACCAAAACATTAGCTGGAGGATGCTAAAATGCTCTGTAGAGCTGAGTGGGCTGATAATTCTCCCTTGGGTTTGTCACTAAGAACGAAGAATATAACAAGACTAAAAGTCCAAAGCCTTGCACCTAACACCAGCATACTACTAACATGCTGATGTTTAGCATAATGTTCAGTGTTCATCATCTTAGTTTAGCATGTTAGAATGCTGACATTTGCTAATTAGCACTAAACAAAAGATACAGCTGAGGCTGATGGGAATGTCATTAGTTTTGCAGGTGTTTGATCAAAACCAAAGTTTTGGACAAAATGAAATTTTAACCCAGTGACAGTGTTTAGTGAAAAGTTATCACTAAAGTTATTATAATTCATCTTAAGGGGGACATGAATGTGTGCATCTAATTTCATATTGCAATCCTCTTTGTTGAGACATTTCACTCAGACCACAAACGTGAACCTCATGGTAGTGCTAGAGGAAAAGTCGGGATCACCAAAGTTGTTGGGAGAGTTTGTGTAAAATTGCTTCCAATCCATCCATTAACTGCTAATATATATCAGTCTGGACATTGTCATCCAAAGAGCCACACTGCTCGTGGAGCTGAAAATTGTCATTAATGCAGCTTTAAGTCTAAGCATGCGTCACATTTTGATTTGGTCTGATTTATCCCATCTAGTCTATCCAGTGTCTCCTATCATGTCTGTCTGACTCTGGTGACCTGGATCAACACCACCATGTGTTTTGGCTCCCTGCAGGTTTAACCATACTGTATCAGTTCGTCCAAAGCAGCAGCAGGGACAAAGATCACTTTCCAGGTCATTAATGTTGAAGGATTTGTACAAACCAGACACGCTTGCTACAAACTACCCTGTTACAGCACTTCAATAATGTAACATCCAGCAAATTAGGAACTAGTGGAAGAGCGCAGCTAAAAAAAAATGTTACTCCACAGAGTAAAACAAATCACCTAAAGTCAGTAGACTGAAGTTAAACATGGCTTTAGTGCTGTTCTCATGCCTTTGTTTCAGCACACTTATCTGAAAAGTTGTTTGGATGGCAAATGTGGTGGTTAATTAGCTTAAGAAATCTTGTGTGCATCCAGCCTGAGGGCGAACCAGAGAATGAAAGAGGCTGTTCTGAGCCAGCCAGCCCTCTGTAAACTCTTATGTAAGGCAGAATCTGCATCCTGTTTCTCTCAGCTACATTATTGATGCAGGCTTCTGTTACCACACTGAGCGTGTTTGTGTGCGTACATGCACGTGAACACCTGTACGTCTCTACTTCTTGCTGGATAGTCTCTCACCTCTGCTGTTCTGTAGACAGGGTGGTCTCCTCCAGCTGATGTCTTGTCACTTTCTCTCCTCCCCTTTACCACCTCTCTGCATGCTCTCTTGTTCTTTCTTCACCTCCTTTCTTTTTTGCTGCTTTCTGTATTAATGTAAGTCCCCTTCCTCCACCTCCTCCTCCTCCTCCTCCTCCTTCTCTTTCTCTTTTTCTCTCAGGCCTTCAGTTCTCACTAACAGATGTTCTCTGCGCCATGTGGGAGGGCATTCCTCTTCTCTGCTATGAAAGCAAAAGAAAAAGACGACTTGAAGCGAAGAGAAATCAAACAAGGACGACGGCAACACAACCCCATAACTCAGCAGTCTCAATGTTACACTTGTGTGTCCCGCTTTTCCCCGTGGAGAGGGTGTCAAGTTAAAGATCAGAGTGCTTTTGCCTTTTTATAACACACTGCTCCCAGCGTTACACAATATCTGAAAGGTCATGGAAGTGCACGCACACACACACACACACACATACATACACACACAAAACACTGCATGAACGGGCAGCTAAGATGACTGGAAGTCACCTAGAAAAATGAAAACGCTCACACACACTCCTGAAGAGGCTGCAGGGCACACACAAACACACACAACAGCAGCAGCGAGGACAGCATATACCTGACTCCTTAGACCTCATGGGTTCTTTAATAATTCAAACATGCCAAAAGAGCGCCGTGGGAGTCGTCCCGCAGGTCAAGAGTGAGCAGGAGATGAGAGGCAGAGGCGAGAGAGAGAAGGGTGAGAGAAAGAGAAAGAGTTTTTTTTTTTTTTCTTTTTACTCATCTTCCTTTTCCCTCAAGAATCAGAGTAAAGTCTGGCACTCTGTGGGGCTTGAGGGAAGAAGGGAGAATGTCTGTTACTCTGTGTGTGTGTGTGTGCATCTCCACAGATGGTGGCCCCAGTGGGAATAAAAGGGACAGTGGCTGGAGAGTGGGTTAAATGTGTGTTGTTGTCTGTGCATGTGTGGTGGGGGGGCCGTGTACCGACACGGTGGCTTGGTGCTGGATGCTGCAGTAAGGTGACCCACTTTACACAGAACTCCCCCTCCTCAACAAACACACTTACACATGCCTCTGAACACACTCACACTGCACCCGCTGGAGACTGGAGGATGCTTTGGCCCCATTTCAGACAGTAATGTGTTTCAAGAGTTGTGTGAGATGAAGCAGGAGGTGGTGTGTGTGTGTGTGCATGTGTGTGGCAGGAGCAAAGAAAGATGCACTGTAGCAATAGTATAGAAGAAGATATGGGATTAAGGGATAAAAAAAAATAAGAGACAAAAACAAAATAGAGGTCACTGAGCAGATGCACAGTTGGTAAGATGTGTGTGAGATCAAATCAATGAACAGGGAGTATGTTGTACCTTGTTAAAAACGTGCGTCTGTAAGTATATTTCCCTCTCCGCTAATCTAGTACAGCCATTGACTCTGTGTACCGCCATGACATTCAGCAGAAAGGTCAACTCCTCGCTGGCATGCATGAGATAACAGGCCAGACACATCCATAGTCCTCCACGGAAAAACAGTGAGATAATACAAGATAACGCCACACAAATGAAGAGGTGACGAGCCTCAGTTCATTATGCATTCATTTCATTCATGCACAAATATCTGATTGGCGTCCACTGTGGATAGGTGGCTGGCACAGAGCAATCAGCTCACTGGGAATTAACTCATTCACAACTTTTGAGGGCTAATAATAGGCAACCTGAGAGTGTGAGCAGAACTTAATGGGGAGATGTGTAGTATCACCATCTAGTGGAGAAAATGAATCACATCAGGTTCATCTACATTATTCACAGAGGGAAGAATAATTCCTCTTCTGGGTCAGTAAGTAAGATACACATACAGGACTCAAAATATGTTGAAATCTCCAGTTTCACTCATCATTATCTCTAAAATGTGGAAGATTGGTGCTATGAAACATAATTAATTGTCCCTTCTAGACCGGAGCAGTTACATTCGGCTCATTCTTCATCTGCTGGACTTTGGGTGATGGCAGGTAGAGTTGGCTATCCACCAATTTTAACACCACAGGCTCCTCTGAGTACCTTGTGACAGCTGGTGCACCTTTCAAAAAAAGAAATGAAAACAAACGTGTAGCATGACAGGTCTACTGCACAATGTGATCTTCCGCTCTGATGATCTGATTCGTGCACAAGAACTGTCACCTAAAGCAACATGTTTCTCCTCAGGTGGGTTTTTCTTGACTTTTCAGTAAGTACTCTCATGTGACAGCTGTCCTCAGAACTGCAGACTCCAAGCCATTTCAACAAAACGCCCACATACAACACTGTCTCCAAACTCCACCCTATGCAAGCTGATGCTTTGTGGTTAGTCTTGTTTGTAATAATGGAGAGTTATTTATTATAAGTGAGCAGGTCAGGTTCAGTGTCTTTGTTCAGGAACATTTTGATATGCTGACACACTGGCTGTTGTGATGAAATAAATTTTCTAGTATAGAATAAGAGGAACAGTCAATATGAGACCATTTAGTGTAGAACCTCTAGACCTCTGGACAAGTGTGGAATGAAATAAAAACCACTAATGGAAGTGTAATATCAAATTGCTGGAGTAGGCTACTGCTTTAAAGGAACAGTTAGACATTTTGGGGAAATCCGCTTATGTGATTTCTTACTAAGAGTAAGATGAGAAGGTTGATTCCACTCTGTAGAGGTGCTAGTTGGTGGATTTTCTCACATTCAGACAGAGTCAAGCTGTTTCAAGGGAACAGAGTGAATAACTGTAGCATACAGTACGAAGAGTTGTGTGAACCTGCTGTCGGCCTATTCACAAAGTGTCTATTTAACATGGGTGTCCTCGTAGTTCATAGCAAAGAGTTTCCTTGTAAGAGCTATTCACAAAAGTGCTGACGCAATGAAAAGAAAACCTATCTGGAACATTGGAAAGAAGAAACTAAGAGCCAAAGTAGATTAGAACGTTATCTGTCCCTAAAAAGAGATTATGAATAGGCAGAAATATCTCTCTACTGTCAGAGATAGAAAGCAGAGACAGATCCCAACCAAGTACAGGCTCAGTGATCACAAAGTAGCAATAGAAAAAGGACGACATAATAATATATATTAATCTTAATATTGTGTTAATGTTCATATTATTGTTATTCTGTACTGTCCAAATATTTGGACAAATTGTATTTTGATGCTTTAGTAATTATGTTCTTGAAACTTTTATGCCAATAAAGACCATTGAATTGATCATTTCCTGATGAACAATCTAATGGAAGAGGCTGATCCCGTCACTGTGGATGACATCATGTTTCTGTCTACAGTGATTGGTTGGCTCGTCACCGGTCTGTGTCGGCAAATGTGAAATAAAACATTAATCAATATGTAGGAGTGTAAAAAGGAATTAGATTGGATTAGATTCAATTAGATTTGATTAAAATTACATTAAAACTAAATTAGGTTGAATTAAAAATTAAATTACATTAAAAATGAAACCAAATTACACATTCGATTAAATCTAAAAATCAATTAAGAATTAAATGAAATTAAATACAAAATAAAATCTAATTCTAAATTAAATTGAATACAATTTGAACAATTATTTTTTTAAATGCAATTAAATTAAATACAATTATACATTACATTCAATTAATAAAATTGATTGATAAATAATTCAATTCAATTTTAAATACAAAAATCTTACATTTTATTTAATTATAAATTAAATTAAATTTGATTGATTTCAGAGTCCTAAAATTAAGATTGACACATCCCTTATTTTTTAGGAGTTTCTCCTAACTTTGCTACTGTCTCAGGATGTTTTGTGAATCTTTCCTTGTTTAAATGTGATTTTATTTGACACAATTCAGACGTTCTAACTGCTACAGATCAACCTCACCTGGTTAAGGTGCGGATGGGGAATGACATCAGACATGATGTCAGTTGAACAAACTGGACTGGACGTGTACGACCAGCTTCATCCCTGGAAGACAAACACTCCGACTCTTGCAGAAATGATTCACTGTGTAGCGGAGCAACTTGAGCATCACTGCATAACTGGAGACAGCTGTGTAATGGGCACTATAGAAGGAGATGGAAGGAAAACACTCGGCTGCTGTGGTGAATATGTAAATGCAATCAACCATCCAAAAGACCATCATGTGATTTGTCAGTGGAGCATGTGGTTTGGTGCTGCTGTGGGTCTTCATCAGCTAGAGAGAGAGAAATGCAAACCACCGGTGATAACATGGTTAAGACAGCTGTGTCTTACAATAATTATTCATCATATATCAGGGGGCACAGTGTGGAGCTGCACAGGATGAAGTGGGAAGAAAATAAGATTTATTATGAAACAGCACTGGTTCTGATTAATGAGACTGCAGAGTAAGTCACGCAGGGCGTCGTCAATACAGAAAGTCATGTGAACACAAGCGATAAATGCATTCAAATGTATTCAATCACAATGATGTACTGTACAGTTTGTCTGAAGGTAGCTTATTACATATGCACACATTTCAATTCATGTGAGGACTTCAAATTGGACCTTGACAGGTATTATTTCAAGTGAAACGGTGTAGTAGCACTGTTTTCATGTCCCAACGGCAAACCATGTCAAGGTGGAGGGTGTGTACACAAGTTAATCAGGAAAGTCAACACATTAATATTACAACGTCTGAACATGCAGATAATCTGTTTGTTCTGGTGATGAGGCAGACCACAGGAAGTATATACACTCCTCAAGGACTGGTTGTATATTAATGCCACTAATTATGTTATGATTCTGATGTTGAATGCATTGATATCGTCATCATATTCTCAGTAATTATAACATTGGGGAGGTAACAGCACTTGGGTGGATTTAACAGCTTTCTAGAGTGTTGTTTCCAATTTCAAGATAACTCCAGGTTACACTATTAGTGCTCTCTCTCTATCTCGCTTTATTAAAGCCTCCTGTCATAAAGGGAAAAAATATCTCAAAACAAATCATTAATTTAATAACATGTGTGGTAACCTGAGAAATGTATTTGACAGGTTTTGCCCTCATTTTGCTGAAATGCTGCATTTTGTAAGAAAAACACAACATAAAATGAGTTTATTTTACAGCTACATATGCCTTTTGAAAAAGAGACTCTGGTACAGTTGACCTATTTAATATCTTAAATAATGGATATAGTACATGTCTATAAAACCTAGAGATACTATACTTGGGTTATTCCCTGTCTTATATTTGCTTTAAGTTCATTGGGTGGGACTTGTGGTGTCGCTAGGTGTCGCTTTTGAGCGATAAATACATAAAATAAAAATGTAAAAACCGTGAATAAAAAGTTCTAACAAGCAAATGTGATGAAAATTAAAGACACAACTGACATATGAAAGCAGCCCAAAACATACAAAACAAACAAATAAACAAACACTACTTGCATGTGTTACATCTGTAGTCACAGATATGTAAAAACTGTTCTCTATGTCAAACTATTTCATTTTAACAACATATTTTAACAAAAAAATCGACACAAAAACCGCTAAATAAAAATATATCTGCTAAACTGATCGCTTATCTCTGAGACACATATGGCTGACCTGGGATCTGATTTCTACTCCTCTCCTCGCTCGCATTAATACAGTCGGTGGTGTCAATCTGATTTCAGGTCGGTCTCCTCTGCCGCTTCCCGCCAGTGACCACGTGTCTCCGTCCGGCCTGCCAGCGTACCATGTGGAGCAGCAACATGGCGGCGCGGTGGAGGGGGAAAGAAGGGGATTTAAATGCCGGCAACAGCGACTTTCTGTGCAGCAACACACCCGACGAGGTACCGCTTTCCTCCCTTTAACGAATTTCACACCAAAAAAAGCCAGAGTAGTAGCGGGTTTCGGTGTGTTGATGGGAGTTGTGTCCGCGCGCATGGCGACACGTGGCTTAAACAGGCTAGTAGTCCTGCTGATGGTAGTGATCAGGGAGGCGGCAGGGAGCTGGGTTCATCGATTAGCATGCCTTTTTGGCCGTGCATGTATAGAAACGGTTGGATGACACGTCAGTTAGTGTCGTTATCTCTCCGTTCACGTTTTTTGTTTGGTCTGACATCAAATATTCACATGTTAATGTCGACAGGAAGACCAGCTTCACATCTGTAGTACAACATGTTCAGGTCTGGCTGCTGTCTTGCTCACTAACTTACACCCTCACCTTTTCATTCACTTACTACATGTACCTTCACTGCTTTTCTGTCTCAAGCCGTGTTTTTGAGATGTCTTCAGTCAGGCACAGGGATAAATGACATTATTGACACATAAGAGCCTGTAAATGTCCTGTACCCAGTTCCTGTACATGGTGTGCATGTCTCCACCCGCCTCTAGGGCCTAGTGTGTCCTCAGCCTGCCTCCTACTCACTTGTGCACTTCTGTTCTAATGGAACTTTGAAATGTTTGCTTAATAAACTTCCCTTTGCAAATAGCTTTTTCAAAATATATCAGCTCTTTGACAGTGTACCTGCTGATGCTTATATATTCAGATCCTTTACTTAAGTAAAAGTACCAATACAGCAATGTGAAAGTACTCCATTACAAGTAAAAGTCCTACATGAAAAATCCTGTGTAAGTAAAAGTACATAAGTATTAATTATTGCTGTAAAAGTAGTGGTCCCTCTGACTAATATAATATTATATATGACATAATTAGATTACAAATACTGAGGCATCAGTGTTAGATCAGCATGTTACTGTTGTAGCTGCTGGAGGTGGAGCTACTTTCAACTACTTTATATACAGTTAGCTAGTTTAGTCCAGTGGTTCCCAACCTAGGGGTCGGGCCCCTCCAAAGGGTCAAAAGATAAATCTGAGGGGTCGTGAGATGATTAATGGGAGACAATGTGTTGTACTTTAAAAGCTTGTCATATTATCCATTGTGTCAAATCTTCATCTGAAAAGTAACTAAAGCTGTCATATAATTGTAGTGGAATAGAAAGTACAATATTTCCCTCTGAAATGTAGTGGACTGGAAGTATAAAGTAGCATCAAATAGAAATACTCAAGTACAAGTACCTCAAAATTGCACTTCAGTACAGTACTTGAGTAAATGTACTTTGTAAGTTTCCAACACTGCAAACAAAAAACTGGTATTATGAATGGAATAAGCCCATTCAGAGTCATTCAGAGTTATGTTCAGACAGGTCTGCAGCTGTTTTCAGTTCTGCAGAGCTGAAACGATGATCCTATTACTCGATTACCACAGAATTAATCAGCAACAACTTTCCGAGCTAACTTTTTAAGAAGCGAAATGGCAAAAATTCACTGGTTTCAGCTTCTCAAATGTGAATATTTACTGGTTTTCGTCGTCTTCTATGGTAGTAAATACAATATGTCAATTCAGGCTTTACAATTATCATTTTTCACTATTTTCTGACATTTTATAGACCAAATGAGAAATTACTGTATTGCGCCAGCCTCTGGTCAGATCAGGGGAAGCAGGAGGTAGAAAAAGGCAGAGTACATGCAAACTTACATAGCATGGGTGTAATAATAATAATATTAATATTTCTGTATGCCTGTCTCTCTTCAGTTCACCCTGTGCAGAGGTGATGTGGAGATGGACCCACAGTCCTGTATGGATCACTCCATCTTGGCCATTTTTGAAGATTCCACTGTTTCATCAGAGGTCAGAGTTCAAGCACATACATCTCTTTGAGTATCCCGGGCCTTTGTACATTAGAAGTTTAAGGTCCACAAGGTCCAAAATTAACAATCCACTGGCACAAAATCCTGGTAGAATTTGACAGATGAACCAATGTGTTTGTACCCCATTTCAGGATAAGAGCGGAGTGGAGGAGGAGAATGAGACTCTGCTGTCGGCTCTGACCGAGATGCTGGACAGTGTGGAGGATGTCAACGGGACTCTGTCTCCCTTTGACACCTTGCCTGACACTAAGCTCCTCACCAACCAGGAGTGCAGGGACAAGTCAGCGGTGGGTACACTCTCAGAATCGAGTTAAACATATTACCCAAAGTATGCTGTTCTTTTAAGACTTATGTACAATATGTGATGTCCCATTATTAACTTTTTCTTCTGACAAAAGATTTGACACTCAAGATCTAAATGTTTTTCTCTTCAGGAAGTATACCTCACTGACAGACTTAGACCAAGATCCAAACCCCCAAATTTAACATTCACAATAAAGAGTGATGGGGAAAAGGAAGAAGAGCGCAAAGTAGAGAAAAACAGTCTGACTTTGTTTCAACCCAACGATAAGAAAGTGGAGAATGAAGTGGAAGTCTTCACCTCAACATCTCTGGTCAACCTGGTGAAGATCATGCACCCCTACTGCTTAAAGCTGCATGTGGAGGAGGAGGGGAAGGGCTGGGAGAGCACAGCCCGGCCGTCAGCCTCCTCCTGGGACAAACTGAAGAAAAAACACACATTATTCTCCCAAGGAGAGGTATATAAGTATGAGAGGCCCACTGAAGATGGCGACGAAGAGATTAACGTTGTGTCTGACGACGAGGCACCTGCAAAAGAGACAAAGGAGGAAGAAGAGGGAGATGAAAAAAGAGATGATGGCAAACTTCTGAAAAGCATATTGCTGCATGGGAATTCATCCAGAGCTCCGTTGTGCAGAGAAAAGAAAAGAGTGAGCTTCGGTCCCGTTCAGATGGCTTCACTCGATGAATCCGCGGGTAAAGAGTTGAATGAGAAAAATCAAACTAGCGGGCACACGAGTGGGATAACAGTTTCAGAAGCACTTGAAAATCCAGCTGGCTCCGCACTTGAAGCCCAAACAAACCCGTCGTCAGAAATCAACAGTAACAACAAAGCTGAGGTTCTGCCACCAAAAGCTGAGACAAAGGCTAAATCACTAAGCCTCCAACAGTACAGACAGCTGCGCCAAAAAAGACAGCCTTTGGTGGAGAAACAGGGGAACTACATCACCAAGTGGCCCTCTGTTTCTGAGCCCCCTAAAGAGCTGACCCCCATCCTCTGTTTACAAGGACAAAGAATCAGTACTGATCATCTCCACAGACCTTCATCCCATCGTACCGCTCTACCGTCCAGGCCTAACCCAGTAGAGGACAAGCCATCCAGTCGTACATGTGGTAGTGGGTTAAAGTGCCCAAAGACTGAATCTAAAATCATCTCACCTGCTAGTCCACTGCCAGATGTCCTGGCTAACGCAGATGTCAATGTGCCTGAAAGCAAGAAAAGTCCAGTAAAGAAGCCAACGCTGCTCAGTAGCGATCCCCCAAATCCTGTCCTCCTCCCCATGCCCGTTACCCAAACAGCATCCCCATCCACTGCTCACTCCTCATCCAAAGAATCCAAAGTGGAGCTCCTCAACAGAGACTCTAGCCTTGAGACCACCGCAAACCTCCAAGAAATCCAAAATGAATCCACAACCTCAACTTCTCAAACACAACCATCCTCCTCAGAACCAAAGCCTAAGGCGATGTTACCAAAGCAGGATCGTAACTTGGACAGCACCGTCCTGCTCCAGGAAATTAAGAACAAGCTCACTGAGATAGTTTCAGGTATCTCCTCTAGATCTCCTGCACTGGGCTCCACCACAACACAAACAGAGTCTAATTCAGAATGCAAGGAGCCTCAAAAATACAGTCCGAAGCCAACGAAAGACATCAAGCTGGAACCAAAGATTCCTCAGTCACCATGTCCGGATCCAGTGGGGCAGACAAAATGTCCTTCCTCTACGCCATATTCCAGTCAGCCACCTACTTCCCTAAATACTCCCACACCAGTAAAGGAGACGTCACCTGAGGTTCCCTCTAGTATTTCTCCTCCTGAGGAGCCACCACCGTCGCCTAAGCTTGGCTGTAGAGAGCAGAGTGCTGTAGGTGAGTCAGGTAAGCAAAAAGCAACATTTTAATAGTACATATGTTCAGTAAACTGCGGTGGTGCTTATAACTGATAAATAAGCAGATATCCCAAGTCATTCTTTCAATAACTGTCTGTCGTCACACTTCAGGAATCGAGGCCCCTGATCTGACAAGCCTGCTGGAACAGTTTGAGGAAACACAAGGTGAGCAGTACTCTGTCGACTTGGACGCTGACATCTGGTGTTTATCGTTCAGCTGCGCTAACCTGTCCGATCTATTTTCATTCTCTCATGTACAGACAAAGAGGAGGGAGAGAGCGAGAGCAAGCTGGAGCCCAAACTTGTTAGTGCTGCTTCATCTCCAAATCTGCAAACACACACAGATCTGCACATAACTCCGCCTAGAGGAACAGAAAAGACCTCCAAACAACTACTGCCTCCCCCTGTGGAACCACTTAAACCTTTAAGCACTTCAGAAACACCTGGGACTCTAAAAACTATCAGGAATCTGCCAGATCTCCAAATGTTACCGCTCGCGGATATCCCCGAGCCCCTTGGCACCGAGATCATTCTCAGCACTCAGCAAACGCAGCCAGCAAGGCGTAAAAACCCTCCATCCAAGGCCATTCAGATAATCGACCCCCGTCCTCTACCATCCAAGAAGACAAACACAAGCACTTCAGAGTTCCCTGCCGCTCATACCGCTCCTCACTTGTATTCATCTGTATCCTCAGATCATGATTACTGCGCGCCTGTGGACCATTCACCTACAAGTGCTACTCAGCATAGCAGAGCTAAGCCCTCTTTACTCAAGGATATTTCTAAAACCACTAATGAAGTGCAGGTGAATACCCACGACTCCTGTGCAACTGCTGAATGCAGAAAACAGACCTCCACCAGGGAAGTTACCACCACTGTCAGAGCTGTTAACTGTGCAACACTTGTGATGCAGCCTCTCTCTGAGAACCACAAGACCAGATCAGAGACAAACCCGTCCACAGACAAAGCTCTGTCGTCTTCAGACAGTGCTGCCTCAGAGCAGGACTGTGGCGGTGCGAGCGAAGATAAGACGGCTCCATGCACTCTGCCGACACCTCCGCCCAGCCCTCCCAGTAGAGGAAGAGAGAAGAGGAGATATCGGAGAAGATCCCCTCGCTCCTCTTCTTCCTCCTCCTCCAGCTCTGCATCCCGCTCCCCAAAAAGACCAAGGTACCCGTCTACTGCTATTACTCACGTTCCTTTAGTCTGTACGTGTCCTTTTCCGTGCATCATTTTTTATCTTTAATGTCTCACAGGCTCCATCACAAGCGTTCAGAAAGCAGTTCATGCTCGTCGTCCTCGTCTCGCTCTGTTTCCCGCTCCCCACCTCGGCGGTATAGATTGTCTCGCTCCAGATCAAGATGCAGCAGGTCCAGATCTCGATCTTGGTCTCAATCCAGATCCCCGTCACGGTCACCATCCCCACGGACCTGCCATACGCGATGGAGAGATGTTTACAGGTCAGTGGGTGATGTCGGATGCACTCTACCTACCTTTTTTTTTTTTACTTGCATGTAATGAATCCTAAAACTAACAGATGGAAATATGGTTGAATATTGAAATTCCTGGTTTAATTAAGTTTAAGGGTGTAATCTCAGGCTCTCTTTTCTTCCAATCCCAACTTCATCCCTACAGCAGCAGAGAGTCCAGACGGCTCAGGAGGGAACATGAGATGAGGATCCAGAAACTTAAAGCCATTGTGAGTAAGATTACTGGCATGTCAGCTGATGTGTTTGTGGTTATTAATCGGGTAACGAGTGGTGATTAATTATAAAAATCCTCTCATGCAGGATGAGCGGCGGGTGGTGTACGTCGGCCGCATCAGCAGGGCTATGACACACGATGAATTGAGAGAACGCTTCTCTCAATTCGGAGACGTAGAATGTGTGTCGCTTCACTTCAGAGACCGAGGGTAAGTACGCAGAATTAAAACTCGATTCAGAAATGGTTTTTTTGTGTCTTTACAGTGTATCGGTGTAGTTACTGTATGTTCATCACCATTAAAATCCACTATCTATGGTTCCCATAGCGACCACTACGGCTTTGTCACTTTCTACAACATGGAAGATGCTTTTGCAGCCATTGATAACGGCGGAAAATTACGAAGGCCTGATGAGCTGCCGTTTGATATCTGCTTTGGTGGAAGAAGACAGTTCTGCAAATCAAACTACGCCGATCTCGGTAAGAGTTTAAAACCAAGAATAAAGCCAAGTATATTATTACAGTAACAAGAAACATTTTCCCTTGTTTAAGACAGTTGGAACTGTCCCTTTACACACCTGTTCAAGACCTATCAGTCATTTGTCCAAACTGTACTAGAGGAACCAGGATCAAATTCTTTGCTGTATAAACTGAGTGTTGCACCGACTTTGCATAGTTAATGTTACTTTTTGTCACCTTCATATACTCATACATGCAGGTAGTAGGATATAGAAGGCCCTCAGAGTTTACCATTGAGTCATGTGACCATAAACTGAACAATGTAAGCTTCACAAAGTTAGTACTTATTGCAGGGCTGTGAGGCTGGATTGTAGTGGATTACACAGGTGTTTTAATTATTTTTTCCTCATGTACTCTCACTGTGAAAACTCTTTGAATACGACCGTTGATATATAAATTTCCCTCTTTTCCTCAGATGCAAATAGAGATGCAGAAGAGTCTCCTGCCAGAAGCAGGTTCGAGGACCTCGACTTTGATTCATTACTGAAACAAGCCCAGAGAGGGTTAAAGAGGTAGCAGAGCCGCATGGAAGGACAAGAAGACCGGACTGGATGTGGCAGAGATGGAAATGATTTTTCATGAACCTCAGAGCTTTTTGCTCATACTTATGTAGCAAACTTTTGTATGTCATTAGCTTTTTTTTCATGTTTGGCACTTGTATGTATGCCGTTTTTTAATGTGTACAGTTAATATGTACAAGTATGTAGCACTCCTAATTTGAAATGATCGTATTAGTGGAACTCACTAAAGATTTTTTTTTTTTGCATTCCATAACACTGATAAAGTTTTGTATATTTGTATATGAAAAAATAAAGGCTGTTTATTGTGTCTCCTGATGAACTGTTGACTTCAGTTTATTTGGTTTGTTTTCGGACTAAAATCTAAAGAACCTTTTTTTATTGACAGAAGACGTTTTAGTGTCACTGCAGAAAAGGCTCAGGTGTAACTAATAATGTTAACGATGGTGAGCCAGCACGCACAGTAGAAGTTTGACCTACAAGCTTTCACTTGACTTCTTTTAGTAATTACAACAGAGGGAGTCTTTTATCCTCTCTAGCTTTGTTTTTGTAAATCCTAAATCATGTTTCTGCTAAAACTCCTCTGTCTTCCTTGTCTCCATCTGCGTCACTTTCTTCTATAGGTTCCTGACATTTTGCTGAGTCTCACATCTAGCCAGTTTGCTCTGCAGGCCCCTACTCTGAACGTCAGTCTCGTACATCTTTCTTTTCTCAATCTAACGTGTCTTAACACACAAGCTCCAGCTCTTATAGCTTGTTTTTATCTACAGTCTTTTAATCCACAGCACCCTCAGACATCTCTTGTGGAGTTAGCCTCATCAAGGCTTCAACCGCATATGCTGTTGGAAGCTGTCCTGCTAAACATTTCCACATCTCAGCCATACGTCCTAACTACACTAAGCAAGTGCTGGATAGCCTACGCCAGGGATTAACTTTGACATATCCAACACTTTAACATTGACTTCTGCCTCTGTAAAGTTAAGATGTCAAAAACAGGTAATTTATAACATTATTAATGGCCCAATCAGGGGTTCCAGTTCAAGGAGTCTATTGTGTCCCATTGGCTTGTGGCTCTGTGGCACATTAAATGGAACAGAGTCATCATTAATGGTATTAGTTACACCTGTGCCTTCCCTGTAGTGGCACATCAAATATGTGACCTCTCACATTGCCTGAACTCCATATACTGACACAGGTTTGCTGGAGCTTATCATTATGCTTACTGATAGTCCTGGTTCCAGCATCAGATGTACAATATATTTCTGATTGGGAGCCTCATGATCAATATAATTGTGATTTTAGCAGTATGCAAAATATTTTTAGACCAAAAAGTGGCAAATATTCCATCATAAACAAAACAGGTGTTACAGCAACATGGGATTTACAAGTGGTTAACAGAGGTTAAGATAAGTCAGTATGCTACATTGCAATAACAAGGTACAGTTTTCCCAGCTGATAATGTTCAGGTTTTATAGAGAACTTACTTATCTTGAGGATTTATTTAGGCACCAGCAGTTTTTGCAGGGCACAGGTGTAAGTAATAATGGTTCAGACTTATACGTTATTAATCTCTTCTAAAATTGTGATTGTTGGAGCTCTACAAATTGACACGTGGGACTCACACCAGTCTATTCAACTTAATAACTGCTATGAGTCACTGCCTAAATTGCTGGTGCAGTCACAAATACTTTCAAATAATGTTGCAAAAGGGAAAAATTCTCAAAAATCCAGAGGATATTGAAACTGCAAAAAGAGGAACTTTTCACAAACACCATCACCAACACTACCAGATTAGATTAGATTACAACATCACAAACTGACCAGAGTTTAGTCAGAATCATGGGTGATGAAAAAAAAACTTGCCAAACTTAACTATATTTACAGCAGGACTTTGAATTGTAAAGTACTGGTGTAATCTTGACCACCTCTCTGTCAGCTTCGTGTTTTCAGGTGCACTGTCCCTTTAAGTGACAGGGACACTGTCCCTTTAAGACGTTCACCCAGTCAGACACGTCCAGTCAACATGAGGCTGAGGTGAACTTCAGTCATCACAAAACAAACATCTTATTCGTCTTAAGTCTCCATAACTGCAGACTTTAGATACATAACATAGTTACATCATGTTGCGCAACGCTCTCTGTGCTTAAACCCGACTGGTCTGCGCAGGCGTGAGAAGACGGCGCAATAAAAGTGAATCACGTTAAAGGCGGGCGTGCAGAGTTATGACTGACAGTACCGCTGTGTCAGACCTGGAGCTGCTGTCTGAGCATTACTGAACTAAAGAGACAGAGACGAGGACTCAACACTCAACTTAACAGTAAATCATGTCGAAACCGGCCAGTACCAAGGCGGATCCCCAGACTGGGACGAGGCGGTTCATCAGCGGGGTGGTAGAAGGTGAGCAGACCGGGACCAGGGGCCCAAACTGGACGACCAGACCCCTGTGGTGATCCTGCTGGAGTCATCTGATTTAACCCGGATGTAAACATTTACATTAGGCTGCATTTATTTAGCTGCATACAGGGTTAATTCAAGATACATTTAAAGATATGTTTTTTTGATCAGGTGAAATTCAGTCATGTATTGATCACTTCTGATAAGGTGACATCATTTGGTTCATGACATGACCTTTGCTTGCTGCAGGTTTTTATGGGCGGCCATGGACTATGGAGCAAAGAACAGATCTGTTTAAAAGGTATGTGGCCTCCTACTATAAATAAGTCTCAGTGCATGACTAGAAATGGTCATTTGTTTTAGAAATTGCCCTAAAACTCTGTTTTGCATCATATTGGGTGTTGTCCATTGCGTGTGTTTATCACATGTACAGCTTTATTTGTAATCAGGAAAGCAGTAGCTGCCCCTTGTCCCCCTAACAACTCCCCACCCAGAGCAGCAGAGCAGCTGTGGTTGTAGCCCAGCCTACGGCCACAGTCCCCACACTGCCCACCCTTTGCACCTGGCTTATGTTCAGCTATGATGCACTTACTCAGGACACCACTTGAGTATCAGAACAACATGGAAATGTACTGTTAGTTAGTGGCAGTAATAATAGCAATAGTAGTAGTCAGTACATTAGTAGTATTAGTAAAAATAGTGCATGCCTCCATGGAATTTATGTCATTATTATTTCTTATATAAATATCAGGGTCTCCACTCCTCAACCTTTGAGCTGAAGAGTGGAAACCCTGAATTCATGAAATCTATCAAAGACATTGACGTAATTGTGTTGACAGAAACATGGTGTAAAAACGATCTGCTCACTCACTGTCCTCCAGGATATGATGAAGTCATGGTGCCCTCTATAAAATTAAAAAACATACACAAGGGCAGGATATCGGGGAGGATCTCAGTGTGACATAAAGGAGATCTTTGCCCCCAATAGATTCAACTTATTTTGATGAAGACATTTTTGAAACTCCATTCAGAAATCACCTATTTCCAAGCCCAGAGAAACGTGTTTCTAACTGGAGATCTGAATTGATGAGCAGCATCTGAACATGATGTAACTGACCCACAGGATAACAACCATGTATTTGGTCATTCTCTCTTGTTTACCACACCAACCATCACCCATCAGAACCACCTTGACTCTGAAATAAATCAAGGGAGATACTGCATCTCTGTTGGGCCTTAGGTCTGTACATAGTTAACGGTAGGTTCAGAGGGGTCTCTTTAGGGAGATTCACATACTCCTCAGGTCTTGGGTCTAGTGTAGTTGACTATGCAATCACTGACATGGACCCCTCCGCTATCAGCGCATTCACTGTCAGACAGCAATCCCCCCTTTCAGACCACAACCAAATAAACGTGTTCTTTAACTCTCAAGTCAAATGAGTGACACAACATGATATTTGGTGTGATTGTGTATTGCTGGTGTTGTGTTTCACAGGGAGCAGAAATGGGGTTTGAACACATACCTGTATGCCCCCAAGGATGACTACAAACACAGGATGTACTGGAGAGACTTGTACTCTGCTGAGGAGGCAGGTGAGTTTCACCCCTTCACATATCCACTCTGTTCACACTGATATCACAAATCTCACCCAGTGGTCAGTTACCCACCCAGTAACCAAAAATACACAAGACTGAACACTTCTGACTGTCCCATCAAGCAGGATTAATGACTCTTATCGCTTACTGATGAACCTAAAATGGAAACTATCAAATCAGCTGTCTCTGACCTGTTGTTGACTGTCTGGGTATCAGTGTCGCACCCTTTCTTTTACGTCATCTGGAATAGCTTTTTCTCGGTTGCCTTGGATGTTGAACTGAAACTCAGTCTTGCCAGTTGACTGTCTGGGTATCAGTGTCGCACTCTTTCTTTTATGTCATCTGGAATAGCTTTTTCTCGGTTGCCTTGGATGTTGAACTGAAACTCAGTCTTGCCAGTGTGTGGGAGCTTATTTTTGAGACTTTTACTCATCATTTATATGTGTCTGTACAGATATGCAACTACCTTTCAATCGGACCCTTTAAAAAAAAGCTAAATTATATTTAGAAATTCTTCCAGTTGTCTCATCAGGACCTGCGTTACCAACACATACTGTGGTCACTAATTTGCCTGGGATTCACCAACCAGTTAACCAGATAGAAACAGGGATTGAAACTGAAAACACCCTTATTTACTTAACAGTTATTTGAATTTTTGAGAGCATGCTCACATGAGAATCTTCATTTACAATTTGACCAGAAAAACGAAATGAAACACTAAATGAGACCCATTATTTTTAAAAACTTATAAACCTTATTTTATAAATTAACTAAACCTAATTTTATATTGTTGTCTCACCAAATACACATTCTGACTCAACAATATCTCCTTTGAGATATTGTTTAATTGCTTTTATTGCTCAGTTTGGATCTTCTCTCTGTTGCTTGGTTGAATGTTATCAGTAAGGTTACAGACTGAAGGGCAGTGATGACTTGAAGTTTGACCCAATAAAACTATCATGTCTCTGATGAGTGGATGTCAAAATAGAAACTATCAAATCAGTGGACTTTGGGACATCACAGATTGTTTGTACCAATGCAGACATTTTACCTGTAGGCCTAAAAATATGAAAAATTGTTCTTTTCCTAGAACAACTCATCGCCCTGATAGCTGCAGCGAAAGCGCACAACGTCGACTTCATCTATGCGATCTCTCCTGGTCTGGACGTTACTTTCTCCAACCCCAAAGAGGTTGCTGCCCTGAAGAGGAAACTGGATCAGGTAGGACTTTGTACGATGAAGGGTGGAGCAGAAGAGATAATTTAATCGGAGCTGTATTTAGCTTTATGGCTCTCTAGGGTTTGGTTTTGGACACCACATTACTTTGTATGACACATGAAGCAGTAAAATGGTAACATTCAGTAAACTGCAAGTAGGTCAATGGGCAACTGATGGCACTAACACTGCTGCAGGTAATGGGTTTAATTCCTGGTGGAATAACCCTTTTTGAGGATAAGGTGTTGTGGAGAAAAGTCTGCAGCAAATTAAGTGTAGACTTTTCCTGACCCTGTTGCATCCTCTATATTTAAGCTTTTTCAAGTTTAAAAAAAAAAATGCACAAAGATTTTAAGATTGCTGAGGTCAGATATCTCCAAACCACAAGTTGTGCCGTTTATCCTTCAGGTCAAAGGGTTTGGCTGCAGCTCCTTCTCTTTACTGTTTGACGACATTGAGACCGAGATGTGTTCAGCTGATAAAGAAGCCTTCAGCTCCTTCGCCCACGCTCAGGTGGCCATCACTAATGAGGTGTACCAGCATTTGGGAGAACCTGAGACCTTCCTCTTCTGTCCTACTGGTATAACAGTAGAAAAATCATACTTAAGTTGACAGCCATCGAAAGCATGTAAAAATTACGTGAAGTCAGTTTTATTTTTCATAATAAGCTCAGTTTTTCCTCTTTTGTCACTGTCATCTGTTTCACTCTTGTTCTGTCCTGTAATTCCAGATTATTGTGCTTCGTTCTGCACTCCCAGCGTGTCCCAGTCCTCCTACCTGCACACTGTGGGAGACCAGCTGCTGCCTGGCATAGACATACTGTGGACTGGTAAGCTTGCACCAAACCAAGGCTCAACTTGTGTCCAGGTACTCCACAGACGGAATCATGAGGACTGAAAACTTTTTTTTATTTCTTGTATTATTTAGGTCCAAAGGTGGTGTCCCACATAATCTCAGTTGAGTCCATAGAAGAGGTGTCATCTGTACTGAAGAGGGCACCAGTCATCTGGGACAATATCCACGCCAATGACTACGATCCACAAAGGCTTTTCATTGGACCCTACAAGGTAAATATCTACCTGTTGACATTAACATTAACCCAGTGGATGCCTCAATAAGCACCACTTCTCCTTCTCAAAGTCAGTCAAATCTGAATACACAAACATGACACACAACAATAGATTCAGCGTGATTTACACTTGTTGAGGCACCTACACTTATATATAATGTCCTGATCACAGATGAAGCACAGATGTATTATAGGAACATTATTTATATATTTGATAAAAGTCCATAAATCCACTTAAACATCAATTTTGAAAAATCCCCAGTAAAATAATAAAATAGAGATTAAAATTAATTAATATGATAATCTCTTTAAATTACTATGGCTCAGAATGTCTTATCAACATGGTTCTTATATCCCTGTAACACACACTCTCCTCTTATCCATACATATGCAGATCATTACCCTGTGTTTAAAACCTGTGGATATTTAAATTGCAAAAAACTTTTTTTTTTTCATGAAAAAACTGTTCTAAAACATGTATAGTACAACTCCCATGCAAATTTATTGCCCAACTTATTCTGAAAATAAAAAATATATGGCGTTCTTGGCTAAGACATGTAGTGACTCTGCTAAAGGCCTGTAAATAAAACCAAGCAAAAGAAGCCTGGGGTTCAAACAGTTAATAAAAGACTGAAGGGCACAATAATATATTTTAGAGGTCTGACCTTGATATCTATATTCTGAAATAAATAACTTTATCTTTTCCGATAAGGATCGTCCCACTGAGCTGATCCCTAAACTGAGAGGAGTGCTCACCAATCCTAACTGTGAGTTCTACCCAAACTACGTGGCCATCCACACCTTGGCTACATGGTGCAAGGCTACTGCTGACGGGGGACCGATGGATGTGGAAATGGGTGAGTGTCTGTGCTTTTTGTCGTTTAGGTCAGCTTTATTTCCCAGTTTGAATCTCTCACTGTCTCTGACCTCCGTCACCAGGCGACGAGCAGCAGGACCCCCGCTATAGCCCCCAGAAAGCCCTGAACCTGGCCCTCACTGACTGGCTGAAGGAGTTTATGAGCACAGATCAACCTGGAGGTACACACTCACATTATCCTGTGTACACTTTTAATATATTGTTACCAGAATATCAGGAGACAGTAGGGCTGCACAATGTCTCATCGCCTTCCTCATCCTTTCAGGCGCTCATCATCCTCCAGCTCACCTCAAGAAGGAGTCGTCTGATGAGAGCTCCTACGTTCCAGGACCTGGAGATAACCCGCTGTACACAGCCGAGCCTCTGACCCTGGACGACCTGAAGCTGCTGTCAGACCTCTTCTACCTGCCGTACGAATATGGGCACACAGCCAGGACCATGCTGCAGGAGCTGGACTGGCTTAAAAAACACAGTCTCGCTGCCACCACTGAGACGGACAAGGTCTGTTTTTATAGTTTTTCAAATGCTGATGATGTCGTACACATGTATTTTTTGCGCAGTTGCTTCACCTGCTGCTGTTTCTCAGACGGCGGAGTGGTGTTCAAGAGCAGAGCAGTTTGACGGCATGTGCGAAGCGGTAGTGCAGATGTTCAACCGCCTGTCCAACGCCCCGAACCGCAGCATTCTTTACGACCTCTACAACTACATCTGTGACATCAAGAGTGGCGTCGGTCTGGCTCGAGCCTACGTGAAAACTCTGGGTGAGAAAATCTGAATCTTCTAATGATGATTGAACTGCACAAGTGGGCATGAAAAGGATACAGTATGACGGGGAAAAGCTGCTGTAAAAGACAAAAATGTCACATCAATATAACGGTTGATTATAGCAGGAATCTATAGAATGATGCAAATAGTACGCAGAATAACATGTTGGAACAAGTTCTAACCATAAACCCTCTGCTCTGCTATTTTATTTTAGTCAAGGCTACTCCTTTAAAGAATAAGATTTATGAAATTAATTCCCATCATAACTGATAAAGTCCACATGAACATGGTGCCACTTTGACAATTAAATAGCTACAAAAACCATAAAAGTATTACAGTGTACAGTTTGTACTGAAGGCAGAAACTACTAAAGCAAGAATTCATGAGATTGTAACGGCAGAATCTCCACAAATAAACTCAAACAGAACAAAAATAAGAAGTAAAGTCTGCATTTGGATTAAAAAGATTATGACGGATACGCTCACAAGTGTCCTTTTCCAGGAAGTTGGGGAGATGCCAGGTGGCTTTGCTACATGCTGTCTTAACTTACTGCAACAGTCTTCATCATGTGGGAAGAATAGGGTCTCTGCTGAATCCAAAGTATTATGTTGTTTGTTTTTAATCACAAAATGGGGCTATTTTACTTATAAAGATTACTGTGTTAATGCATAATAGAGCTGCTATGATTAGTTGATTGACTATTTTGATCTTTTTTTTTTTAAGGAAAAATGCCAAACCTTTGCTGTTTGCAGCTTCTCAAATGTGATGAGTTGAAACTTTTGTGTCATAATGTCAAGTTTTTTTTTTATAACAATATTTTTTACCATTTTCAGACATGTTATAGAAAAAACAATGAATTGATTCCTTCCTAAACCTAATAAAAGTTAGCAACTGTGGCTTCAGACTTGATATTATTTGGTTTTCATAGGAGGGCGTGGCCCACCCTCAGCCCAGCTAATGACTGATGATCCTGAACCCTGGGGCTTCAGAGGCGGTCTCTCTGGAGAGTTCCAGGTAATCTAACAAGGCTTTGTATTCTGACAAGAGTGATGTATTTATCAGCCATTTTTTCCACTGAGCAGGATTATTGCATGTTGTAAATATCCTTTTTTTATAATATGACCATATCAGTAAATGATTAATGTAGGTCTACATGAATATGAATATACTGCTTCTTTATACATGCAGAGAATGCTGCCTTGCCATGGAAACAGGGACCTGTTCAAACATCCTCCCATGACGGCAGTGTACTGCATACGTCCGTACTGCCCTGAGGACAAGGTGAAGATGACGGGCTCTTCATCATCACATATTCAAAAGTGATTCAAGGCAACCTCAAATAACGTTGTTTTCTGTCCTAGATGGAAGTGCAGAGGATTTTCAGGGAGATGCAAAGAGCCGAAGAGGAAAAAGCCCCCTCCATGACACAGACGGCTCTTATTAGTGATGGGTAAGAGAGTCAATTTGCTCCCCTCCAAATATTTATTCTTTAATACCTCAATCTTAACATCCTCTCTGCCCTGCTGCAGCCTGTCAAAAGGTGAAATCCCTCCTTCCCCTCTGTGTGCTTTCATCCTGGAGGATGAGATGGGGGTGTGTGGCTACACCCTCGCACTCACCGACGCCAAAGCAGCTGCAGCCAAGGTTCAAGTTTGATTCATCAAATGCAAGAATCTATTTGTTTTTGATAATAAAGTAAACTGAAATGGTGTTTTACT
This sequence comes from Thunnus albacares, assembly GCF_914725855.1. Lineage (NCBI taxonomy): Eukaryota > Metazoa > Chordata > Actinopteri > Scombriformes > Scombridae > Thunnus > Thunnus albacares. The sequence continues at coordinate 8,061,127 of NC_058108.1, read as the reverse complement.
GTGTTTTATCTCTCGCCTCTAGAGGGAGATAAGTGACTCAGTATTCAGGGACTTCCCCTCCCTGGTCACTACCCAAGTACTGCCCCGGGTCACTGATCCCTCTCCTGCCAGGCGTATGATTGGCCAGCTGTTGTCCACCATCAGGAGCAGCGGTACGTCAAGGCCTCACAATGCTTTGGAAAATGTTTATGGAACTGGATTTTAACTGCAGTTTAAAACTTTATCCATTTTCACACTTAAAAAAGCTGAAACATTTATCTTCTCCAAAAGAGAATACAAAGCAATCACCATCTTGGTTTATCTCATCCCTGCTTTTTCAGGTTCTAAAGGAGTGTTCTGCGAGTTGAGGCAGAACGATCGGAGGATGATCGACTTCTACACTAAGCTGGGCTCCTTCAAACCCGTTAAAGTGGCCGGTCTACCTCAAGACATCCTTGTCATGGGAACAAGCCTGTAAACAAGATGCCTCGCAAGGATTTTCCTCAGGTTTCAAGTGTTGAGAGATAGAACTGTTATGTGAATAACTAACTTTGCAGCTTGTTAAACCGGTCCAACCCATCATCTTGTCATTTTTATCAGTTAATATCACATTTGTGTAATTCAGTAGCAATCAAAGTTTGAAGTCGTTAAAATGCTTGAGGAAATTTGTTTACTGTGTAAAATGAAAAGTAATGAAACACAACTGACTTTGTACACATGAAAACTGTAAAAATTTATAGTGATTATTTTTTAATTTGTTGTTTTATCCCAGCGCAATAAAAATGTTGACATTATGGCTCTAATTTGTTGCATATATCAGACACTTCACTTGGGTGGTAGACTCATTTAAAAACAAGACATAAGACATTCAAACGAGGAGATATTTTAATTCTTGTTTTGAGAGGATACAAAACAAATATATTACTGGTTAATCTTTAAATAAAATAGCTGGTGTTTCTGTTCAGACCAAATACTGTACATATTCTGACTTGAACTGCTGACGCTGAGAAAAACTCATCACATGAAGTTTACTCGGCAAGCTCCACGACGACCCCCATCATGTTACTATAAATCTGAAAAGAGAAACTTCAGTGTATCTATACCGGTTCATGTAAAATAAGAAAACACAAAGCAATGAGTAAGTTTAATATTTCAAGTAGTTTATGGACATTCATTTCTACTTTTTTAAAAATGTTGTCTCATTGTGTGCTTATGTTGTTTCATCTTGTTCCCCTGAGTGTCTGACCAGCAGAGTTTGGCTGCAGGAGAGGAGATGCACATTAACCTGGTTTCTTTTTTTACCCAGACTCCTCGGGGATATAAGTAGTGTCTGATCAAACAAGGATGTTTAACTCAAGGTTTAGACAAAAGCATCAATCTACCAGCGCCGATATGAAGTCGTTAAGGCTTTAAAACATTAAAAAATCTTATCCGGTGGCGACTGGTTAGTGACAACTTCTGCGTGACTGGTGTGTATAGCAACTCACAGATTTGCTGCGTACAATAGTCACATAATTGAAGTTGTAGGTGATATTTAATTGTCCTCCCCTTGTGCTATGGCATTCTCCTGCCCTTCAACCTTCTCTTGCTCATCTCGGTCATCATATAATTATGAAATATATAATTTTGGGTCATATGAAATTATTGCACCGTAAAACTGAGAGGGGAATGTAATACTGAAGATCTTTGCTTTCAAGAAACTGTGCGCCTTCAGCTCTGTCATTTTCAAATAAACTCCAACCCTTCATACTTCACATCCCCTATCTTTGTCTCGGGCATCAGCACCCGACCGTCGAGTGTAAATGCAATAATGTATGTGGCGATCCTGCCGGCATCCTCCTCTGATTTCAGGGCCAGAATAATCTGATCGTCTGTGTCGGGAACAAATTTAAAAGAGGAGAAGCCGTGGGTGGGGTTAAGCGGGCCGACGTGCCGCACTGTTATGTAGCTGAAGTCTGCGGGGCAGGACAGGAGCATGTTGGTGGCACGCCGCTCATCTGCTGTCTCTTCGTAGTGCTCATGGCTGGCGCGGCGAGGCAAGAAGAACCAGCGCTGGAGACGCTCACTCCATGCTGCGGATTCATGGATGAGGTAACCTGTTGGGAGAAATAATGGATGAGACCTGAAGGAATCAAGAGAGTTGTGTGTATAGAAGAGCCAACAAAAAAAAGTGTGATAGGAACTGTCAACAGGACTATCAAGTAAAAAAAAAAACAGTTGTCAGAACCTGGTGGTTGGATCCCAGCAGCGCCCCGCAGTGCGTTGTAGTATGGCACCCAGTTCTCGTGCTCCACGTCACCATGGTAGCCGACAACTTTCACCCACTCCGGGTTGTTGTTGACGACTTCTCCGGAGGTCGTAGTCCACTCTTTCCCCAGACCGCCAACGTACAGGTGCTCATCCTTCACTGCAAGCCACTCCGCCTTAAACCCTGCACACACACACAACAAGGACAGATCTGTCAGAATGGGTGTGAACGTAAAACGACTCCCGACATTTCAAAAAGTCTCTCTTGAGTTTTGTTAGATTTAGATTTAAAGATTTTGAAGAAAACCATTTCGTCTCAGGCTTTTTCTCAATCGGACCTACATGTGTGCACAAAATAGAAGTAAGAGGTCTAGTGGAGACTGACCTTTGGAAACTGAGCCGTCACCGTCAGGTAATATGACCCAGGGGACGGCCTGGCTGCCCTCAATCCTGTACACCACACCTGTGCGGTCATCCACACTGTACAGGTGACCGTTAAACGCCACCAACTCGGACAGCTCCATCCCTACAGCAGACGTAGTCAATGAAACATTGAGGTAACCCACATACTGACATAAGAAGTGAATATTATACAAAGTATAACAGATCTGTTTTTATCCCTCTTACCTCGTCCTTTCTCAGCCAGATGACTCTCCAGAGTGACCGCCTCAGCGTCCCACTCCACCTGCAGTGTGTCGGCACTCTCTGAAACAGTCAGGTATCCCCTTTTCATGTAGCTGAACCACGTCTGATCCTTTGAGCTACGTGATGCTGTATCCAGGTCTGCGATTACACCTATACGGTACCTGATGCCATGCTTTGTCTTGACTGGTGGACTTAAGGGGTACGTGTCATTGTAAGGTGGTTCCCTTTTCTGGCGGTGGCCAAGGCTTTGTGCTGTTTGTCCGTTATTGTCCCTGAAGATGTCTTCATCACCGTGCATTTGCAAACTATGAGCCCTGTTGCGGTAGTAACCTCTGGTAGGAGTGTCTCTGTCCCCTGCTGTCCGGTGCAGATATAACACGAGCACTAAAACCAGCAGGGTTGCCACGGTGATCGCCCGCCATTTAGGGTGGAAGCGTGAGTCTGAGGAGGCAACTTGTGTCATGGACGCCAAGGCCAGGGGGAGGCCTCGTACAGCAACACCAAAGGAGGTCATGGAAGAATCGTCTTCATCCTCACTGTAAGGCTTGGACTGGGGGTGACGACTATCATAGCCTGGGATCGAACAAACCAGAAAGAGGCAGATCAGGAGAAAGCCATGGTGGAGGGCGTGGTGTAACACAAAGTGACAAGCAGAGGGGATTGCAAAAGATGTTTTTTTTGTATGTATTTCTTTCTTTCTTCATATATGAAAATGCATCATTCCTTTATCATTTAGGTATAAAAATCACTTGTCAAGTTGTCTCAATCGTGACACGATACTGTATGGCACAAATTTGAATTGTTTTCAGCTGCTATGTACTTTTAATTTTGACAAAAAAATATTTTAAAGTTTGAATAAAAACACTGAAAACAACAACTGGAGGAGATGAAAGAATGAACACAGAGGAGGACAACATGTTGGAGAAATAGGCTGTTGTTCCTATTGTTCATTGTTGGTAACAGAGCTTTGTTCAGGCACCTCTAATATGCATAATGAGTATGTAGCTGGCTCATCCTACTTCCTCAAGACGACGAGCCTATAATTAATCTTGCTCTGTTCTGATGTTTATCTCAAATTATTTCATCTGTCTGAGCCCCAAAGATATTCGTTTGTGAACTAAAACTGCTTATCACTATCTTAGTGTGGGGAAAAAAGCAAGTTAACTACTTAACTAGGATGAAAATTTTCAGGTTTCCCACAATGTTTCATAGCAGAGGTGGACCACCTCCTCTAACATCATAAAAACAAATACATTTTTATGAAATGAAACACAGCTATGATAAATATTTCTATATTTACAATGGATCGCAACGCTCACAGTGACGAACCCGAACCTGACTCAGCACTGATGAGCTTCTGTCTGTCAGCTTCTGTTTTGATTCACTCTCACTGCTCTCATCAATGTAATTTCCAGACACAAGCAGTGTTAAAAAAAAGTTTACAAAAAAAAGACAGCAGACACAGTTAGCAACCAGCCACCAGAGTGTTTCCTTTGGGAGTTGGAGGGGACTAAAAACATCTAAAACAAGACTGAATACCGAACTTACATTTGTAAGGTGTAAAGTCACACAAATTAATGCTAATGTTGCTCCATATCTGCTGGATGTGTAAAAAGGCGACTAATATATGTTTTGTGTTGTTTCCGCTGCCCCCAAGTGGCCAAAACCCAGTTTGATGAACATGTCTATTCCTATAATGGACTTAGTGAGTAAATGTAACGAACAATTCATCTAAAGCTGGAAACAAAGAAACAAACTGTGGTGCCACCAAAACTCCAAATCTAAAACCACGCTGACAATATTTAGAAGAGCATCTCTTTAATGGTTGATAACAAAAACGATAGTTGGTCCTTCCTGGTAAGGTTGTCTTTTACTAGATCTTTTTCTTGCACATGCAGCACAACAGGTCTTTATTCCTCCTGCACTTTAGACATGAATTTCATGAAAACCTTCCTGTAAACCACTCTCCTAGCAGTTATGAATGACTGCTTGCAGCCTCAAACTGAATGATATCCTAATCAGTGGAAGATAATGCAACTGTGAATTACATTTCTGCAATAATAATAATATAATAATGATGATATCTGATCTGTTGAAACAATATCTAGGTGGGTCTGAAGTGGCAGATCATTTATGTCACTAAACAGATAAACCACCACAGTAAAACAATCCAAAACAGATGTCACAATGGCACAAACAAAACATTTGTCTCCATGAAAGAGAAATATAAGCCTAAGAAAACAATGCTCTGTCCGTGCTTTTAACAATTATCTTCTAAATAAATGGGTGGAGACACAAACCAGTTTGTAGAAATATTTGCTAAGAGGCTCTATTTGGTATTACTGAAGTGGAACACATAATCTTTCTTACATCACACACAGCCGGTAACCGTTACTTTCCCCCTCTGTCTCTTCAGCTGCTCACACTGCTCAACTGACATGCTCTAACACACACACACACACACACACACACACACACACACACACACACACACACACACACACACACACACACACACACACACACACACACAGGTCAAACTGGCAATCTCTTTCGACTACCATGGCCAACAAATAATGCCCTTATTGTCGCTATTGTATGCGTGGCCCATATTTCCCATCCCTCGGCAGCACAGACCCAAACACAGCCTCACTGTACGCTGTATGAAGAATTCAATTATTCACCCTTCCTTCGCCTCTTCTCCTCTGAACACTCTGTTACCATCATGTTGTTCTCTTTCGTACGCATCCCATAATAAACTCCACGTCCCTCCAGACCTCTGTCCCACATGAATAACTGATCTCTATCTCACAGAGTCTCCTCCCTCTCTCTCCGCTACACCATCCATCTCAAGTTTCTTCCCCTTCTTGTAGAACCAAGACAGAGGGCCGAGCTCCGTTAAAACTAGTGATAATCGGGTCAATCAGGAAGAACAGGTTGGACACTTCGCCTGTAAGTTGTAGCGTATTTGAGTTTTAATAATAAGTGGGATGAATTAAGAAGAAAGAGCCCTGGTCAGCAATTACTGATTAGCGGGCGGATTGAACCTTGAACAATGAGTGTGGAACCAGTTTTGGTAGCCGAGGATGCATTTTGGATGAGAGCTGAGCTGTTTTTTAAGTGTGTTGGATGTTGTTACACAGTGTACAAACCCTAATCCATCTGTGTCTCCTTTAAGTTTCATGCTTACTATGTCACTTAAGGTCATAGCACGGGTAGCGCCAGCTCCCACATGTCTCTGTATGTGTGTGCATGTGGGTAAGTGTCAGTTCAAATGCTCGTTCTGTAACCCTGCCCTGATTTTTGTCACTTTCTGACCCCGACACTTGCTCTGGAATGATTTTGTCATTCAACAGAAAATGGATCATTTCCTATTTTGATTATTTATCAAGTTTATCAAGCAAAACTATCACACATCTGCAGGTTATAGCATTAACAGATGTGAAGAGTTGCCTGCCTTCATCCATTTCATATTAGAATCACTTTTATTGTTTCCAAGGTCAAGAATGAGCTTTCACACTATTTATTTATAGTCTGTCTGTGTAATTTACCAGATGTAATTTCCTGTTGGGTTAAATAAAGTATCAGCTTTGACAGATGGCTCAGTGTTAATACAACTTTTATGTCCTGTATATATATCCTTTATATGCGTCCTGAGCAGTTTGATCCAAATCCACCAGGATGGTGGTGTAAATATTTGTGTGTCCTCTGTTGGTTAGTCTGACCTTTGGTCACAAGTATGAGACACTGAAAGATAGATAAATAGATTAAATAGATTGACTATATTGTCCACCTCAAAGGGATTTTTTTTTAGCTTCTCCCAAAGTACTTTAAAAGTACATACAACACACATAGCGCAACACACCATTAAAAACAAAACATAAGCCCTTATAACGGTGTAGCCTTCAGTGTCAGTATCTGTCCTGTCCTCATGGAGACATGTCTCAGTACAATAGATCAAGTTACTCCTTCGAAAAACAAAGTTATCACAAAACTCATCAAAGTCAACGAAAACACCTGGATTTACATCAAATAGATCCTGGCTCATATTTGAGAGTAAGAGAAGATGTAACAGATGGAGTCAAACAGGTAGTTGAGTAATTTCTTACCTTAAGATTGACCGATAAGGTCTTGCACACATTTTAACACTGGACTGAATTGGCTAACGCTAAACGAAGAAAACAAGAATAAATAGTTCCTGTCTTCATTAGGGCTTTACTTGTGTCAACTGGGTATAGCTGCATGAACATTTGTGCCTTTCTCATGGATGTAATTTCACGCTGCTCAGCTCGTTAACAGCTTGTACTCCTTCACTGTCTGTAATGACCAAGTTTCTACACATAGCCACGAAGGCAGACACAGACTGAGGGTAACACCTGTAAACTTTGGCTGTCTGTCTGCCACAAAAACACGAACATAACGTTAAACATCACAACTGTTTTAAACACACACACTAAATTGTAAATGAATGAGGTGTCATTTAAAAACAGTCGCTGAGTTAGACGCCGGTCCTCTTTAAAATGTTAGCCATCCGAGTAACGTCAGCTAACGTGCGCTAACACCGTGAGCTTGCTAGCATTAACCTCTTTCCAGGCTAACGTTACTATATCACTATTACCAACAGCCTCGTTTCTCTGGACTGAAGTTTTTACCCCGGTCGTCATTTTGAGGCTTAGCTACCCCGTATCTTACCTGGTACAGAGGTTCTTCACGTCCGACCGGCTCAGCATACTTTCAGACTTTTTTTAGCGGCGTCTCAGCTCAGCGTTAGCTCCTCCTGCCTGGAGACCAGCTGAACAGTGTGTCCATGGATTGAACCATTGGTACATATAAAAAAAAAAATGCTACAACAGTGGGGAAAAAAGTATTTACCCACCTCATAACTCATATTAATCTACTACTGACTGCAAGTTCATAAAATTAACTGAGTGAAAAATATAATTGAATAATTGTTTCTAACAAGAGCAGACGTGAGCCTTTTAACCACGGACGGATTAACGTTTTATTGTGCTTCAGGGCAGTTTTTCTTTTGGGCTCCTTTCGACCTCCCCAATTAACAGTACTGCATTACAGTAATGTGATTACTTTTTTCAGTAACGACTAGTGTAAAGTAACCTGTGAACCAGATGAATCTACAAACTCATGTTTTATTTTCTCTGGCAGATGCGCCTGGTCCCCCTCCTGTTCAGACAGATTTCCAGCTGACCCGGCCCAGTCAGGCCCACCACAACCATTTAGCTAATATGGGGCAGATTTGATTCAGTGACTGTAAAAAGAACATGGATGTATTATAAGAGCTGGATACTGGACCGAAAATGGCATCTGTTCAGTCCAATAAGAATTGCTCGCCTGGCGCGTATGTCAAAAAGTTTCTATCTTGCGGGGGTATGTGGCCCACTGAATATGTGCAGTAGTGTTTCCCCCGCTGGCCCCACCCGTGAGTTCCCACTCGGCTCATAGACTTTACATTGTGGTGACGTCACAGATTTTTCAATTGCTTTTCTCAGCTCCAGGAAAGTTTTACAAATATAAAACCTCCATGGAACAAAAAATCATAATAGAAAGAGTCATAAGTGACCTTGTTTGCAATTCAAAGTGTCCTGTCAACAGTTTTACAGATGTCTTGTTTACAGTGGTGGTCTTTGGGAAAATGCTTTTTGGGCTGCAGGGGGATTTTTGCTGCAATACCACAAGTGCCAACTGGGAAAAAATTGGCTGCAAGGCTGAGCGGCAGAGCCATATCCAGTTCTTATAATAACATCTATGACAGAGGAGCACTGTTGAAGATGGCTGCCACTGAAGTGGAATGGTCTGTTGAATCTGCTATCGCGGCAGTATTTAATGAACTGGGCGGTATATTTTCTCTAAAAGAAGCACAAACAACCTGCCTGATATCAGTCAGAATTGTCTCTTGACTAGGTGGAGTGGGCGGATACAAACATCTGGACCCAGGCAAACAACTGGCACACTATCACAGCTTATCACTGCATGCTGTAGTCTGTTTACATTTTTCCGTCACTCTGCATTACGTCACACGTTTCATTGCTCTGATTGGTTGTGGGTCTATCCAATTGTGTCCATTTTGGTCTGCACCAGTTGATAACTCCCCTTGGAAATCAAAAATGAACTGAGAGGTTCCAGACCAATTTGTAAATGTCAGGTTAAGTGTACTAATTAAAGGAGAGTAGTTATACGCATAGCTGCAAGGCTATCAGAAAGCAATTTCAGTGAAAAAAAACGTCTGCACACTTACTCCAAGCCACAAAAAGTTAACTGAAAGGATTGAAAACGTCCAGATTAAACTTTTGCGGCTTGGAGTAAAAGTGCAGGCGTTACCTTTTTTCATTAAAGTTACTAATCCTCAGTAATGTTCAACAGTTGGGGGTCCATTTGTTTGTCGTTTTACTGGTAGTTTGAGGGAGGAGGGTTGATATCAGTTTGATCTCTGTGAGTAGAGAACAGACTGATTTACTATGTGCGAGCTTGATGTGAAGGCTGGAGGTGTGGGATGTGATTAGTTGCCACCAAAAGAGGGAAAATGCAACTCCAGGTAAATTGTCTAATTTGCATGTTGTATTTCTACCCACTGGTACCGGACCATTACCCAAAGTTCAGGAAACAGGTAGCGTACGTATTCCTAGCTGATCGCATGTACCTAAGACATTGGCAACTGAGTGTATGTGGCAGCTTCCTTTTTACTATCCTTAATATTGTGCATTAATGGAACAAATATGCAATTAAACAAATTATCACACAGTGAATGAACCTGCCCGGCGTGGAACTATTGCTACAATCAGAAGAAATACAGTCCTGCATCTCTTTGGGGAGCAGTATAACTACAACATGCCACTAGTTACTACAGAGATAAGACAATCAAATTACATCCAATGTCATCTCCATGCACACATACGGTAAGTCAACTACTGTCAACACATCCAATCTTAAATACAAATATTTATTGTGATGATTCTCTTTATAATCTACAATAATGATTAATAGAACATTGTGTAAACAATAATGTAAACAATTTAAGATGCTAGAATGAGGGCAGTAACAATGTGCATCAGTTACAATTAAGTCCCATTTGTTCTTTAAAAATATGTCTATTTGAAAATCATTATCCTTCTACTGTATTAGCATCAAATAAAAAGTGCAAATATATAGCTTTGATTATTAACATTGTGAACGACACATTAAGTTCCCTGGGTGATAGATCAGCATTGTGAAGGTTACAATAAAAAGCTACATTCACATTATATGAGATGTTATTTCTCTTCACATGATTTCCTATTCTTGTCTTTCCTGTGGACTTTAAAGTTGTGGTGTAACAGATTGTCACAAGCAAGAGGGGGGAAAAAAACCACAAAACAGACAGACCCACCCTTTTACAAAACAATGGAAATATGCCAAAACCAATCATGAACTCTACATTTGTTAGTATGCCAGTGAATAGACGAAGTGGAACTGTTTTTCCTGACAACATTGTTCACTACGGCCATTAAACAGTCTGTTTAAAACAGAAAGGTTTAAGAGTAATATGATTGCTACAATCACCATCATTGAAGTGACTCCATTTTAGGCACACAATGTTTTCTTAATATATGTAGTTGAAACATACAAAGCTTATTTTCTTACAGCAGTAACTACAGTGAACAAAGAAGTATAAATAATGAAACTGTTAACTAGGAGGTCAAAACAATCCATGGATAGAAAGGGTACATTTACCATTGTGCAAACCTCAAACAATGCATATTTTATCAGTATCGGTGCATGATGACTCTGTTCAGAGGTGTATGTTGATACAGAGGTATGTTGATATTAGATGAGTGCCACCTCAGCTCTTCCCCATCATCTTCAACAGAAGCTGCAGATAAAGGGACGAAATAAAAACACCACAGTTTCTCTTCACATACTGCAAATACAAATGTCTTTTGTATTTAAAAACCTGGTTAAATGAAGGAAAATGAGCAAACATACTACAAGTTATAAATGGATGCTGACATTTGTAAGTGATGCATGGTCAGAAGTACAGAGAAGTATTTCATATATTAAATGGGAATAGCACTGGATCTCAGCTGTGTGACCCAAGTTTTAGGCCAGTTGTCTCTCTAGTAATATACTTCTCTGCCTAAAAATGGATGGAAATTGACTAAAAGCTGACTGACAAGCCAGAGTGGTCTTATATTAATCAAAGTACTGGTTTGAAACTACTATTTCTTATAACTTTTGGGGGTTTAGTGTGCTTGTGTACCTTTGTTAGGTGATAGTCCACATCTACCAGTTGCTCAATGATACTGAAGTGGTCTGTGTTCGGCACATCCTCCATGGTCACATTCAGTCCAGACGCCTCCAAAGTCTTAAAGGCCACAGTAACAAAAAGAGGTCAACAAATAGCTCATTTGCAAAAACATTTCAAAAATGCTGACTTAATGTGTCTCAGTAATACATGACTACAAATTGTTTATACATTCAAAACCCATTTTTCAGTTTGTGAAATTATTACAGTCTCAAACTGCTGAGGTGTTCATCAGAACTGACAACTACAATAATTCAAATTGTGATGAGAAAATGAAAAGATATTAGGATAAAATATCTGCAAGCCAATTCCCAGGAACTGTTTGTGCGTTCTAACATCTTAAAACACCGTCCTTTCATGGAATGAAAAGACTAAACCACGATAAAATCTTTCCAGCTTCCATGTGGACCATTATAAGATATTAACTGGAAGATGAGTCAATTCATAAATCACCAGAAAAATGACAAAAATGTTGGTAATTGGCTAACGGTTTGAGTTATTTATCAAGAACCTAAACGAGGAAGCCAAACACTCACTGGTTCCAGTGAAGATGTGCTGCTTCTCTCTGTTTTATATAATTGTAAATTGAACACATTTGGATTTTGGACTGTTGATCTGAAACACAAGCAATCTGAAGAAATCAATGGCTCAAAGAACTTGTGATGGCCATTTTTTAACTATTTGCTGACATTTTGTGCACCAAATTATTATCAAAAACTGATCAACTGAATGATTGATAACAAAAAAACTATTTGTTTCAGCCAATATCTATGATACTTGTCATGCATGAACCAGAACAGCATTCCTAATCTGGAGCACTGACTTTGTAGTATTCTTCCGACTGCTTCCGAAACTCTGGTGAGTCGTTCTGAGCGACGGCCACAACGATGTGGCAGCCGGAGGAGGAGACTTTGAGCTGAGAGACCAGCTTGCTGGGGCTGTTTCTCACCGCCACCTCCCTGCAAACAGGAGACACCCGGAGACCAGACGAGTCAGACAGTGACTGGCACGACAGACCATCCGAGGACAATTATACAGACAGACAGACAGACAGACACACACACACACACACACACACACACACACACACACACACACACACACAGACCTTTACATGCACACTTTCTCCTTCACAAAGACAATCATGACACTGACTGCACACAAACACAAAGCTTGTATATACAATACACTTGATAGAAAACTAAGCAAATGTTCCTATATGTACTGTCATACCAATTTACAGGCATTTACTTGCGTGCGCACACACACACACACTTACAAAATGTTCAAGATCTCACCAATTAAATCCCTAAAACTGTCATGTGAATATGAGGATGTATGAGATACTTTTGAATTACGGAAGGAACTAAAGATGCAGTAGTGAAAAAGATTATCTGGCCTTTTTTTTTTAAAACAAATATCCAATATCAATATCCAATTTTAAAAAGTCAATATATCTGTTTATAAATAATTCGTAAATCTGTACATCATGTGACTCCGCGTGGAGACCCAGCTCAAAGATTTGAGACTCTGGATTACCGTGAGTAATCAGGTTAAGGAAGGAAATTGCATAATGCGTTTACATGCTATGAAAGTCTGATTACTGTAAAACCTGTTTATCTGGTCAGTAATCAGATTATTACCCTTCCTTAAATGACCTGACATCTTTATCAGCTTTCCATGCACATGGAGCAGATCCAAAAAGATTTGTCCGGTGTTATTTTACTTGCAACGTCAACCTTGTAGACAGCTGGTTATTTGATTACTGCCAAATATGTGTAACGATCAGATACGGTACTAAGTGACAGGCAGACATCTACTTACTCTGTCATCTTCAAAGGCTCGTTGACGTAGGTAGACAGGATGGGCAGTAGGTCATAAATACCGCTGACAAGAAAAGCACCTAGAAGACAAATATGAAAACTATTCAAAAATAACACACGAGCTATGCAGCATCTGTGTCTCAACCTTGTATACTGAGCATCTTTTCTTCCTCTTCAGTATGCTGTAAGCAAAATGCTCTCAACAAGCTCCTCACCTTTGATCTGAGGGGCGATGCTGTACTGCGACCAGTCGGTGGAGAGGACCATTGCAGCCAGGTGAGCCCCAGCAGAGTGTCCACACAGGTACAGACCACTGAGTGAGAGATTTTAGAAAAAAACAAAGAGATTCTCTATAGTCGTATTTATAGCAGTGAAATATTAGCCTTTTCTGAATAAGAGGAGAGCAAGAACATCATGATGTGATGCATTAAGGTGAACTTTCTTCAAAACAGGGGAAAAAAACAAGCATCAGTACCTGATGTGAGAATACTGCTGAACAACAGACACAACACTCCTGCGTACTTGTGACACCATCAAGTCCATGTTACCTGAAAAGAGAGTGCGAGGCCGCAGGCAGAGAGAGCTGACATTTCCACTTCATCCTCTTAAATGATCTCTCTTTCTCCGAGAACAGAAAACAACATTGTCGGTAATCGAAAAGTGTCTACCTTTGGGGGCGATGTCATAGCCGACAGCGACCACCACTACACCTTTATCCATGAGCGGGACAGCCATGAATCCTGACTCCTCCTTGCTGTACGAGCACAAAGTATCAACATGAAAACACCGAACGAGAAATGTGAATCTGCAACAGAAGCAACTGAGAGCATCACACTGTACCTGAGAAACTGCCAGTAGCCTCCATGAAGGTAAATAACAAGAGGGACATCTGAAACATTAAGTCATATATTATAGACAGGACACATGCACACCGCACTTTACATACATACACTCATGTTTTATACTCGTTATTTATACTCTTATCTATTACTGTTGCTTTTACTTTTTTTTTTTTTTTCCTCTTACTGCATTGTCAAGGAGCTGAGACCTAAGATATTTACTCTCCAATACTTGCGTAATGAGATCTAATAATAAAGAGCTTCAAATCGAACTTGAAACAGAGGAGACAAGACCTGTTAATCCTCATGTTCGCTACGCTTCTGTGCATTTAAAGCGTGACGGTGATGTTTGGGTGTCAACACATGTTCATACCTAGAGAGTTGGTGCTGGGTATGTAGGCATCCAATTTCTCTCCATCTCCCTCTCCATATGGCACGTTGAGTAAAGTTTGAGCCAAACCACGGGCCCGCTCCGTCCCTAGACACCAAAACATGACATTCTAGTGGAGACTACCAGTGAGCTGATATGATAATAAACACCTTGAGACTAACTACACCTGTCGACCATCTAAGATTTTGTCAAACTGTTTTACCATGATAAATATCCCTTTTAATATTTCTGGGTGTATTAGGCCATTGTGGAAAAAGCTGCAAGTCACTGTGAGAAATATTGGACTTGAAGAGTTTTGCATCGATGTGATGAAGTTTCTTTATTTGTCAGGTATTTAATTCATGGGATTAGATAAAAACAGACATACCCATGTGGTTATTTTATCCATAAACAGTTTCTCATTTGATTTTCTGGACACTTTTATAAAATCATACACTTTATATAAAATTACTTGTGCTATGGTAGAAGATTGTATCCATATTCCCCGTTCATAGTAGACATAAAAACGAATTATTCCCAAATAACAGGTATGTAAATGTAAATTCTTTATCTTATTCATAATGTGTTTCCCCTTTTTCCAGAAACATATTTCATTTCAGTCCAGACTCTGTAGAACATTGAGGGAAAACATATTTTAGAGGACCTTTATTTCTAATTACCTCCATATAATTGGCTACAAAACTGGCACAATATGCTCCCCAAACACAACATATTTAACACATATGCCCAACAACTCTTGTATGCACTCCTTTGAGGAATAGATACAGGAGTCGTAGCCTGTTTTTCCTTGTTAAAAAAAAGGTTTGTCACTAATATGTAATGAGAAACATCACAGTCATAGTCCAAACTGTGTTGAATATAGGAGTGACATGTTTTAACCAGCTTGTTTCTTATCTCGAGCTACAAATCTTCGACAGAGACCCAGATTTCACGGGTATACAGAATTTGGCACGACACCTGCGTTGCTATACGGCCTATTCGCCTCAACCGAGATTTCTGCGTATTGTAGCATTTATCTTCAAAACAGACCGACCTTCCTTCAAAGCCTTTACATGGGCCTTGATCACGTCGTCTGCCGACATCCTGTGCGACCACCGGCTGGGTGAATACTGCCTCTCAAGCTCCTGTCAGCCGGAAAAACTGCTGTCAGCCGGCAGGCCATGAAAGCCGAGACACCAACCACGGCGCGTCTTGTCTAGATGGTAACCCTAACTTTGCAGCGAAACTCTCGCGAGATTAGTAAGCAAGAAAGAACTTTATCTCACACCACATTTCAAGTAATCATTTTAATCCAAACCTAACCAAGTGGTTTTTGTGCCTAAACTTAACCACACCTTAGCCATACATCATAAAACACCGAGACAAGAATTGTCTCAAAAATTTTGAAGCAGCTCGCGAGAGTTTCGCAAATCTAGGGTTACCATTTAGACAGGACCAAGCACCATCAGCTGCGGATAAACACATGGCAAACAGCGACCTCCTCTGCCAGTATTGTTTTTTCCAAACAAATTTTCAAGCAAAAAGCCAAACTTTTCAGAGCTGACTGTCCATATCAAACAATACATTTCTTATATCTGAATGTACAAACAAAAAAGCTGTTAAAACATATAACCACTGTAAGCTTTACAATATAATTATTTAACTATTTATTTTTTTATGACAATCTTTACTCCCCCTGGCATGTTTGTGATTATAGATTCAAGTTGTATATACAAGGTGCTGTAAACTTGTAGTATACTTGTTTCAATAAAGCTGTTTAAAAAATAAACAGTTAAAAAAAAGTTGTTGTCAAAATGGGAACAATGAAAGGTTGTTGTTTTAAACCATGAAGAACAGAACATTCTAGTTAGCGTTAGAAATCATTTCCCACCAGTCTTATGACAGCAGCAGACAAAAGTAAAACAATTAAAAGTCAAACTTACATCTTTCATCATTTCAGTCCAGTGAGTCATTTTATCTCTTAAAGTGAATTAATTCTCGGAAACTCTCCTGACAAAAATAAATCCAAGCAACATGTGCTCAGCAGTGAGACTGAAGGACATCTGAACTTTAGACTTACAACCCCAAACCTGACTGATACCATTTGGAGATGTAAACAGTCCAAAAAGCCGTCACAGTACGGCAGATATGGCTGTAATGGCAAGTTCACAAAACTGCACCTCCTAAACAGACACATACTGAACAGTCTGTGGTTAACAAACACGTTTAAAAAGGGGAAGTGACAGATTCTGGCAGAGTTTTCTCCATTAATGTCTTTTAACCATGTGACCTTTAAAGATACAGAACAGCTGCTTTCTAGCAGTGGTGGAAGAAGTACTCTGATCCTTTACTCAAGTAAGTTTTTTATAGATATTTTTGTTGGTCACTCAAGTAATGGCGTCCCATATCAAAATGAGCCATTTTCAAGGGATTTCAGCTTTGGGGAAAGAATTTAAAATTTGTCAGCTGGCAGATGATACCTCACTGTTTTTAAGGAACAAAGATGAAATTCCCAAAGCATTACAGTGCATTGAACATTTTTCTGTTGTATCCGGTGTGAAGATGAATGCCAAGAAATCCTTTTCTCACTTAAAGTTTGCAATTTGTCTCATATACATGATATAGAGGTAAAAGATACTGTCTCATATTTGAGGATTACACTTTGTAAAGATGAAAAAATATGTACAAGATTGAATTTTGAATTTGAATCATTAACAAACCAAAAGCAGGTTTAATATATGGTTATCTAGAGATTTATCATTACAAGGAAGAATTGTTTTATCAAAAGCTGAAGGCCTTTCAAGGTCTGTATATACGTCACTTTCTTTAGTTATGCCAACTGAAATTTATAAAACACTTCATTCACAGTTATTGAATTTCATCTGGAAGAATAAACCTCACTACTTAAAAAGAGATGTTTTGTACAACAGCAAAGATAATGGGGGCCTGGAAGTCTTAGATTATGAAACAATAACAATAGCTTTAAACTTAATTGGTTTATAAAATTTTTCAATAACAAAAATAACATATTGAACACCTTTCCCAGATACTTATTTAGTGATGTTGGTGGGATTGAATTTCTTCTTGAATGTAACTATTCTGTAGACAAATTACCTATTAAACTAGGTTATTTCCACAAACAGGCACTACTAGCATGGAGCTTGGCCTATAAGCACAACTTCTCTCCACACAGATATTACATATGGAACAACAAAGATATTCAGTTTAAACACAAAACTCTGTTTATCCAGAAATGGTTTGACAACAATATTATTCAATTTTAGCAACTTTTGAATAAAGATGCGTTGTTATTGTCTTATGGTGAATTTCTGAAAAAGGTTGAATTACCTGTTACACCAAAAGAATATGTATTGGTGTTTGACGCTATTCCAAAAGGTGTTTTACAGCATCTGAAATTCTCATGATGATACAACTTGGTCACGAGACTGGAGAACGAATATCTTCATTGGTGATTTAGATGTCCTAAAGAAAAAATGTAATAATAAACAAATCCGGAATATCCTTGTAGAGAACAATATTCCCCTAATGCAAATGTTCTGGTCTTCTCTTTATGGTGACCTCGATTGGAAAAAAGCATGGAGGATATCAGACAAATATTGTATAAACAATAAACTGAAAAATGTGTCATTTCAAATTTTACATAGAATATATCCTGTAAAGCATTTTCTGGAAAGGTTTAGTTGAATATTAATTATTCTTGTGATTTCTGTGGTCTAAACAAAGAAACAATTTTTCACTTATTTTTCCATTGTATTTATTCCAAAATATTTTGGAATAATATGCAATCTATCTATCTAGAAAAACAGGTCATGCTTTCTGGTAACGATATCTTCATTTATTTTAAAAATAGCTCAATGGACAAAAATGTTAGCTTTTTAATCCAACTGTTTATGATTTTTGGCAAATTCCACACACATAAAATGAAATGGACCAATAGAAAACCAAACCTTACCTTATTTCTAATTGATATTAGCCTCTATTACAACTCTATAGTCAAGATGACGAATAGAAAAGAAGTCAAGACCCAAACAATATTTGAAACATATAACATTATCGTCTGTATCACTTAATCATCAACCTGTGCCCCTTAATTTACTCATTTATTTTCCTATGTATCATTTTGCTTTTAGTGAATGTAAAAGCTTCTTGCACAATCCCTTTTCTGAATGTCTTTTTTATGTCATAACTGAATTCCCTGGCACTCTGTCTCCTCTTTTTGCTCTTAAAACTTATGTTATTGTTGTTTGAGTTTGTCTGTTATCAATAAAGTTGGGAGGGAAAAAAAGCAAGCGCTCTTCGCTCTTCCACGGATCCTCCATGGCGGGACCACACGTCACTTCCTATAGGTGGGGCGCCACTACTTGCTCTGCTCTGATTGGTCGCCGCTCTTGTCATCTCAATAGCCGCCTATAGTTACCATGGATGTATAAAGGGAACCGGCGACGCGCCACATTCAATTTCTTGTTTCAGAGTCACTGATAACTTTGCTACCTCTGGGAGAATATCTTTGTTTTTAACAACCTTTTTAACAAGTTTTGTTGAACTATAACCTCTTCAAATAAAAATGGACTGCATTGATTTTCCAAGAGTTCTTCCAAATTCACCGATGAAGGCACGGGGACAAATACAGGTTTGCATCTATTTAAAGTTATTGTCTTTATTAACTAACTGTTAGCTAACTATATTACTTTACATCGTAACCCCAACTAACACAACCCAAGATAGTTAAACAAGACATCATGTATTTAAATGAACGCTGTTCAGTCTAACAGTCTCCGCTGTTGTTTGCAGGTCATCTTTGGACCGATGTTTTCAGGAAAAAGGTGAGTTATTCACTAATAAATATAAACACAGCAGGTTTCTGTGCAAGTGTAGCTAGTATTATTAATGTTCACTGTTTCAAATAATGTTAAAACAATACTCATGTCACAAATACCGCCCAGAGTTCATTAACATCCCGCCAAAACCCTGCATTGTTTACCCAGCTGCCATCATTGAAATCAATACGAATCATATATTGTAAGTCATATTAACACTTACAATTTAAGGATCGGTTTATACAGGTTTTACATATCAGGCAGTCAGTTGTTATTTTTGCATATTATGCTAAATCTGTTGCACATCATTCAGTATGTATGAAATCAGTGTGAGGGGCAGTGTCACATAATGTGTTTTCATGCACAAAACATACAGTTTGCATAATTTACTGTATAAGATTGTTATAAATTGATGCTTTTATATGGGCAATAAGTTGGTCTTAATGTTTCTGAAATTGTAAATCAGATGTTCAGAAGTGTCTCTGCTGATCTGTTTCACTACTGTTAACTAAATCCTTGTTGTTTCATTTGCAGCACTGAACTGATGCGAAGGGTGCGGCGTTTCCAGATAGCCCAGTACAACTGCTTAGTGATCAAATATGCCAAAGACACACGTTATTCTGAAAAAGGCTTGGCCACACATGACAGGTAAGTTATTGTATTCTGCTAAATTGCTCTCAGTTACAGAAATATTGCTTGTTCATATGTTTAGAGTTGTTTATGTTTGTAATCTTGCACATTCATTTAATTTGTGCACAGCTATTTATGACATTTTCCTACATTAACAAATACAACATGAGCAGGATGAGTTGTTACTGGAAAAATGTGTTATACCCAAGCAAAAACTGACCTCTAGTGGTGCGATTCCTTGACAGATGTAGATTTTCCTGTCAGGTATTATTTTGATGGACAACTGAATAAAGCAAGGAGTCATTTGCAAGTTAATTATCAGATATATTATGAGATGTGTAGTTTGTGAAAGAGTTGGTCAAGCAAGGTAATGATGCACTACACTACACATTTCCTTTTTAAAAATTAAGATTTTCCCTTCTGCCCTGTCCGTCTTTTAGAAACACAATGGCAGCGGTACCAGCCAACTGTCTGGGAGATGTGAGGTCTCTGGCATTGCAAGTCTGTGTCATTGGAATTGATGAAGGGCAGTTTGTAAGTATTCCCTCTTGGTTTGTCATTAACTAGTCTTAGAGACCAGAATGTCTTGCTCTCCGTGTCTGCCGTCAGTTCAAGGACTTATATCCGGCTGGGATTTGTCTTCAGACGTAATTGCTCACTAACTAAACTTGTGCCTCTTTTGTGTTGTTGTAGTTTCCAGACACAGTGGAGTTTTGTGAGGAGATGGCTAATTTAGGAAAGACAGTCATTGTTGCTGCCTTGGATGGAACCTTCCAGAGAAAAGTGAGTATCTGTGTTTCTGCTTCAGGGACAGAAAGAACACCACTGTGAGTGTAAACACAACAAAATGTCCAGGACAAGGAACACATTTTTGAGAGAGGGTGACGAACAAATCCTCATGAGCAGCTAAACGACAGACCGTTCAGTGTGTCCATTATCCCACACCATAGTATGCCTGTTCTGTCCTTGTAATGTAATTATACCTGCATGCAGTCAGTGGTATTGACTGCTTTTCTGCTGTCTTGTGCATTCTTGTAGGCATTTGGAAACATCCTGAACCTCGTCCCTCTAGCGGAGAGCGTGGTGAAGCTCAACGCCGTCTGCATGCAGTGTTACAAAGAAGCTGCCTACACCAAGAGGATAGGAGCAGAGAAGGAGGTGAGGAGGCAAATTTAAGACATGTCTTGAATAACCACAAAGTGCTTCAAAACACTTTTTTTTTTTTTTTTCAAAGGGTGGTGGTGTGACAGGGCTGTGCAATAATTCAATATTATGGTTTATTCTCTGTCTATATGCTGTAATTGTATTATGACAAGCGATAAATAATGATAATGTTAACTAAATCTATCACTGCCTCACTTTTAAATATAGATGTATATGGATCACATCGATATTAAGATCATTTTGATAATTATGATATTGTGTCCATATCACCCACCCTTAAGTGTAGAGTCCATTTGGTGCACAATGCAGAGCATGTGGGGCTCATTAGTTAACGTGTTTGGCAGGACATGAGAAACAAGTGTCTTTCTACCTTTTTTTTTTTTTTTTTTTTTTTTAAAACAAATTATAACCAGTCAATCGTTGTTTGTCTGCCTCATAGGTGGAAGTGATTGGTGGAGCTGACAAGTATCAGGCGGTGTGTAGAAAGTGTTATGGAGGTCTGGTGGTGGACAAAGAGAACAGTTCTCCTTTCAGGAATGAAACTCCACATCATGCCGTCACAGGAAAACTTGTGGACTCTGGGATTCCCAGAAAGCTTTTTTCTTCTCTCCAACTCTGAACACTTGTTGCAGAGATTAAGCAGAGAGCTGAGAAGTTCATCGATCAAATGTTCGTGGAGTGAAGTTGGATTCTTTTATCTGAAATATTAACTTTTGGATTGTAGTTTCCGGGTATTTTAAAGGACAAGTTTACATTCTTTTCAAGTCTGTCTTGTTGTCTGTCAATATCATCTGTCCTTTATGTATATTGAAAGGTTGCTGTAATCATTCCTCTTGTCCATACTAGCCACAAAAATAGATCCCCTCCTCAAGAGATTTTAGTGTAAACGATAAGAGGAAAAAATCCACAGTCTTCACTCTGTATATAAATACTTCTTGAAGTGCAGCTGAAGCTAATATGAGGCTTCAGCAGTCTTGAATTAGACAAATCAGGTCGGTATCTTCCAGAGTTGAGAAAATAAAATGTCCGCATTGATCTTCAGTGGACAGTGTTTGCTTGCAGAGACAAATCAGAGGAAGAGTGACAGACTGTAACTGTGGAGGACACACACTTCTTCTTTCTCCTACAGTCTTTTTGTTGTCAGTAAGAGCCAGAGAAACATTTACAGCAAACATAAACTTTAAATGTACATAAGGGCACATGAGCATTGTTTAAAGACAGATTTGAACAAATGTGAACCTATCGTCCAAGTAGCCTTTGCAGTGTCTCCAAGAGTTTAATTTAATTTTGTATTTGCTGTGTTTTATGTGATTTATTGTTTTAATGTTAATTAACTGTATAAATAATGGAATTACACTTGATAATAACCCTCTACATGGGATTCACATCACTGTGATGTTGGTGGTTTTAAATAATTTTCAGTTTAACAATGTGTTTTCTGCCATTTTATGCATACTGAAGACACCCTTTAGGGAAAGGTATGTATGTTACACTATATGTAGCAGGTTAGGACAAGTACTGAGTTAAAGTATGGTTAACATAAAGGTTGATTTTAGCTGTTAATGTATCTGCAAATATTTTCCTAGACTGTTGGAACAATATTATTTCTTCCTACTTACAAAACTTTCATGTTTTTCATTCAGTGCTCTGACTGATATGTAATCCAATGCCCTCACATGCTAGCGAGGACCAAAATAACCTGTTTAAATCCTGGCAGGCTCCAGGGCCATGTAGTGAGCTGGCAGGTTGGATTGGAAAAGTATATCCTCCGTACTATACTATATAAAATATGCAGTACAGGAATGCAACAATAATTATTAATTAAGACCGAGCATGATTTTATTCTATGAACAAAAGGTCTTAAGTGAATTGCTGTTGTGCTTCTGATACCGACATGAAGTTATGACAAAAGTTGAAAGCAAAAAATGCTTTATAACTCAATGGTCAAAAAACATTTGGAAACCCGATAGAAAAAGAAATCAAACCAACCAAAATCTGACCAGTTTCTTGTGCCAGTCTTTATAAAACATTTGCTGTAGGCGTTACAAATCATAAATTATTTTACAGAAAGCATTCTAGTCTCACATCTAAAACACGGACCTCAATGAAACATTGAACAAAACACCAGAAATGTATTCATCTCTCAAAACTTGAAAAACATTGAAACTTCAATATGGGCTCTTTGTTGTTACTATTATAATACTGTGCAATAAACGGGGGCTGGAGACACAGTTCAGTTGATTCATTTGAACTCGGTGATTATGACAAACTCACATGAATACATTGATTTTAAGAGTTCACTGAAGAACAAATTTAACTGATTTTTCTGGAGCATGAAAATCAAGAATTGCAAAAGAATCACTCAAGCAGAGCAGCGAGAGCAGCTGTGACACAGCTGTTTAAGCTAAATTTAACTTTGTGGTGTAATCA
The DNA here is from genome assembly GCF_914725855.1 of Thunnus albacares. Taxonomy (NCBI): domain Eukaryota; kingdom Metazoa; phylum Chordata; class Actinopteri; order Scombriformes; family Scombridae; genus Thunnus; species Thunnus albacares. Next base: position 8,037,866 of record NC_058108.1, on the reverse strand, counting down.
TGACACATTTTACTCTGATTAACTTCCCTCATCGAAATACCCTTTTAAAGTTTCTCTTCTTGAGGCACAAATGGAAAATCAGCGGTGTTTTTCATGTATTTGGCTTCAGTAAGTTATGCACATGTTTTGTTTTTTCTTCTCCAATGTACCTCAACAGTGTCATGTTCAATAAATATAACCACATTCAACTCCTGGTGTGTCATTAACAGATCTAATATCTACGAACACCCCCGCAACAACCTTGGAATGAAAAGCGAAAACTGATCTTAGGCCAAATTTTTAGTGTCACAACAGCCAGAATATGACCCAGGCAGAGGAGTCAAGATGATAAAATCATTACTGCCAGGCACAAAGCAACAAAGTAAACCACTAGACTGGAGGACAGGTGTGTGTGTGTGTCTCTCACTCCTGCTGGTTTGAGTGTTTTAATCTGTCATAGTTACAGACATACACACTGCAGTCTGCCTTCAACAATTAACATTAACAGATAAACATCAGCGTTCATAAAACTAAATGACACAAAGACCTTAGAGGAAGTCTGAGGCAGCTTTGTTTGCAGGCTGAAGAGGAAGCAGTGTTGGAAGTTAATAAGTTACTCTTCAGTGTGAGGACATGCTCGGTGGATAAACCTGTTCAATAAGTGCATGGTTATCTACATGTCCCTCCCTCCTGTCTGTCTGAATTTAAGCTACAAAGGGCGACACTGATTATGAATGTACAAGAAACCCATCTACAGTTTGGCACATGCAACCCATTTTTACCAACACAAGTTGTGTTTGGTTTTTTTTTTTAGTGATCTTACAAGCATAGTTAGTCTAGATGGAAAACATGTGAACCGTTTTACTGTAGTACAAACAACCCAGAAAACATTCCTTCACAGGTAGTTTTATGGCAAATAAACTTAATTGTATCATCTCCACATTTCACAAAAACTAAATCACAAGAGGACCATTTGGCTTCATAGTGGTCTTTTCCTACTGTCCTCAATACTTTGCAAAATAAATCAATGTATCCTAAACTGTTTATAGGTTTTCAAGATAAATGCACTGGAGAAGAAATATCCATAAACCAAATAAGAAAACAAAATCTGGCACATAAATCCATTAAAATGGCAGCTTTACATCGTGAAATCTATGTACAAATGCACATTCTTAGGATTCAAAAGAGTAAAGAGAAACATGTTACGTGTGGGCGTCTTCCACTCTGACTGGAGCTGTCACAAGTATTCTTATTAAAGCCACATTATGTGACCTTTGACCTCCTGGGTACATTCTATCTACCTATCCCCTTTACGATCAGCCCATTTGAGGTAAAAGTTGCATTTTTGCACACAGGTCTAAGGTGAGATTGCCCAATCATCAGCTCTAATCTCAACTCTCAGCCTGATGTCTTATGATCAGATCAGAGAGCTGCAACCCCTCAACGTAAACGGCGGTGTCCCTCATCTCTAGGTTGCAGTTGCACTGCTCAGTTTAACTTAAAGTGTGTTAAATCTAATGTAAAACCACATCAATATGATATAGCTCTGAGTCTGTGCAGTGCAACTGCAATCCGACGACCTGGAACACCGCCTTGTCCATGTGACCTCCCTTTGTCTCAGTAGTTGGGCGGCTGGTAGCCGACATCTCCTTGCGGCTGGAGGTTTGGGGTGATGGGAGGCTGCTGGTGCACGTCGGCTACATTGCTGGGATAGGCTGTGTAAGTGGTAGGGGTGTAGGTTGTGGGGTTGTAGGAGGTGGGGGCGTAGGTCGGGGGGTAGGCGGTGTGGTGATCTGGAGGCGGCTCTGTGTAGGTCGGGAGTGTAACGTCATTGACACCACGGCGGAAACGACCCAGAGCAAAGTAGGTTAGGATTCCCTGCACGATGAGAGGAAAATATCCAGATCATTACAGGTAGTCAACAGTGTTTCCACTAAATCACTTTTCATTTCTCTACTGCTGCATATGTTTTAACACATGCTTTAGATTTCCAAGTTAGCACTTCAGCTCATGCCAGTGTAAAAATAAACTCCAAGACTAAAAGCTTGCTTATTATTACATAAGTATTATTACATAATCCATCACACTGACACTGTTCAGTCACTGTATCACATTATCGCTACATTATCGTTGTTGCTCTGTGATGCGGTTGATGCAGAGTTGTCTTGAGAAGTCTTAGAGGCTCAGACATATGAGATTCTTTCTTGTGCTATGTGTTGTGCAATTTATTTGTGCATAAACATCATGTGACCTGAAATCATGTAGATGTATAGATAATGTAAGAGTACACAGAAGATGCCTTGCTGTATTTTTGATGTTTGGCACACAGTGTTGTCTTGTAATCCTGTGAGAGATAGGCCAAATGTTTGGCATGACAAAGATATAAAAAGCTTCTGAGGTACACCCTTGCAATTTAAATTTATGCTGAAAATCGAAACCAGAATACAAATAATAACAAAACAACAGGTGGCTCATTGTGGCATATAGTTAATCAAGAGTTACAGGAAGTGAAAAATCTGTTTGAAATCAACCTTCATGATAGTTTCTTGTAACAAAAAGTTGCAAAAGTATCAAATTTCAGAGGTTTCCACCAGCACTTGAACACACCAAGTTGGAGGACTTGTACAATCAGCTGCATTACCACGCAAAAGTTTGACAGTAAACAGTACAGTGTTCAGTCATGTGAAGTATTTCAAGCATGTTTCAAGCATGTCTCTTACACTTTTGTGCACCATATTGGCATGAGCTGAAGCCAGTGGTTGCTTTATTGCAGGAAAAATTAACTGATTAAAAAGCTATGACATGAGCAAAAAAGCACCAAACTCGACTCAACTAGAGTTCACTGGCAAAGAAAGTGGCTAAAATCTGAGCTTTTTAAAATTAAAATCTGACAACAGCGGTGCTGCTCACCCAGGTGGCGATGGAGAAGAATGAGAAGGCCACAGTGGCACGTGCAGCGTCCTGTGGGATAGCGCTGACATCACGTGTGTGACTCCACTGGTTGGCCAACAGGCAGAAACACACAAACCACAGGAAGGTCCACACCCCTGGAAAACATACAGAAACACAGATGCACAAACACATACACAGATATAAATGATTGTTTTTCCTCACCGCATGAAAGAATATCAAAAGTGCTTTGCTGAAAACTCTGGTATAAGAAGTAAATTCCTGTGAAAAACATCCGGAAGAACAAAAACTATTTATCAGAAGAATAAAAAAGGCTCTCCTGTTCCCGTCTGCTCAAATGACCACAGGCTATTTTTCAAACTACCACTTCTTTGTTTTCTTGAAGAATGGCTGACTGTGAACTGTGTCGTGTCCAGCTGATGAATGTTTTAGTTGAACAAAACGTGTGATGTCATCCTCCCCCGTCACCACTGCTGCTCACTCATCATCTACTGCGTTCAGCAGTGAATAATACATGTTATATTATGTTATGGTATATTGCAAACAAGCTGTGGTCTGTCCCACATCACACCAACACTCAAAGACTTCCTGTATGAAGATGGTCACATTCAAATGAGAAAAGTGAAACTAAAAGGGAAGAAAAGACAAACAATGACCTTGTGGCTGATTAAAATTAAAAAAAAAAAAAATCGCTATTCTACAACCTGCTTTCAACTTCAAAAAACGGTCGTAATCATTAACTGTAAAAACAACCACTTATGTTAACATGGTAATTAAGTTTATCATTGGTTATATTTACCATTATTCCTTCATCCAGTGTTTACATAACATTAGGTGATAACAATCTTGAAGGTTTAAAAAGATATTTTCAGTTTTGAAAGTTCTCAATAATATGCGCATTTATGCTATAATGTTCTTTAAATTTAATAAAATCATCAACTCTGACATTTATTGTACTGACATAATAATGGACAGATGACATAAAGTCATGTATGCCATGTGCCAGGGGGCTATGACAAATAGTAGAATACGAGTATGTTCAGAAAATCTATAATTTATGATTTTCTTTTTAAAAAGAGGCTCCATGTTCACCATAACTTTTATCATTGTCAAGATACTTTCTCAAGTTTACCATATACACAATGTTTACGTCTTTCATAAATAAAAAGGTGAGTTTCCAGCGAAATGAGTTTACCCTACACCGTCAACAGTTGCCTATTGACACATTCAGCAGATACTACGTAACATTACCATTCATTTGGAGTCATGTTTCTGGCCACCTGACAAATGTAAGTTTTAAATTCACTATTTTTTAACTCTGTTTTGGTCTCCACCAACTTCTAATGGAACTATCTGGCTCTTTAGCTGCTAAATGCTCCGCTATGTAAACCAGCTATTCAATAACTTTGTCTATGTGGTGTGATGCTGGGTAGGTACCAAACAACAGTGGGCCAGAAAGGAGGTTGATGAGAGCAGTGAGAGTGAACAAAAACAGGGAAGTCGCAGGACGTAAAACCAAAACAATGAGGTGAAAGAAGCTAAAACACTCTGTAGAGCTGAGGGGAACTGCAGAGTCAGGTGATAATTTTCTGTTGGTTCGTCACTATGAGCGACCTCTTTCACATTAAACAAAGTCATTTAATCCATTGCTAATATAAAAGTAAGAACTATTGCAGCTTTAAAGCTCTTATAAAACAAACAAGGAAACCACAGTAATGCTCTGGCTCACCTGAGAATCCCAGGTCTGCCAACACAGCGAATTTCCTCTCCTGTGCATTGCTCATGAAAGGCACGTAAACATCCAACACCAGGAAACCCACACAGGCCAGGAAGGCAATCACCCCAATGCCAACAGCGTAGTGACAGGCCGAGTCATTCTGGTTGAAGATGCACTTTGCCTCTGCACTGTGGGCAGAGTTGACGTATCCCTCTGTTGTGATGCTGGCAAACACCACTATGGCAAAGATCTGCAGTGAGACAGAGAAAAAAAAGAGGGTGGCGGTTGAGGACAAGTGAATCAACATAGTTGTGGTTTATTTTATCCTCCCATGCCTTCGATGATTGACAAAGACACAAAAGAAAACTGAGAAAATGTTTCTTTAACTGGGTTAAAGAAACATTTTCAAGTTTAACCATCAACTTCACATTGCATCCTTTACATCATTGAAAAGCAAAACTAACCAGTTTGAGACTGATTTCATGAAAATACTGCATGAAAATTTACTAGCAGAGATTTAGAACTTGCTCAGAAATTGCTATTACGCTTTATTTAGTTGTCACATCATTGTCTTATGATAATTCAGTTGAGAGCAGGGACCATTTGGAAAACACTTTGTTGGTGGTGCATTCTAAGAAACTGGGAGATTTGATACTTGAGTCTGCAGCCAAAAAGTATTGCAATCAGGAGCTCTGGTGTCTCAAAAAAACAAACACGGAAGAAAATACAGTAATGTTGACATGAGATGTCACAGTTTATTGAATGTATCAAACATGAAGAGTAATTGAAACGGAAAAATAGAAAACATCCTCAGCTTTAGCTTGTGTCTACTGGAAGCAACCTTGGGATTATTAACACTAAATTAGGTTACTAAATAAGTTAAACAGTGCTAAAATTGTATGACATAACATTTCAAGTGTTGATATTTGATGTAGTTAAAAGACATACAAAATAGACTATATCTACTTCTACTTGAACAAATTAATCAAAACACATGACACATATTATTACAGGTTCTGATACACAGTGACTTATTGCTGACTCTGGAAATACCCCCCAGCTCCTGTGGTCATCGTGTGTTTATAATGCAAAGAGTGCTAACTACTGCCCAGTCCCTCTGACCATCACGTGGTCTGTTAACTGTCTGCTCTGGTTTCCCACCTAACCATGTGACCTACTTCTGAGTGCAGCTGCCGACCATGTGACTCAAGAGATGCCACCAGCTCCACTAACAACACTCATAATGAGATCTGGGAGGAGGATAGAGAGGGGACTGTTTAACGGGTTGGCAGGAGGAGAGGCCATAATCAAGCTGACAGGATGAGACAAAAGGTACAGAGAATGAGCTGGAGATGGAAAAATAAGGGAAGCGAATATGGGGAGTGTCAAACACAACAAAAAAGTGAGAGAGAGTTGGATGAACAGATGGATGTTTCCGTACGTTAAAAAAAGTTTGTATGTTGGGGTTAGGGTTAGTGCTAAAAAGATGCCCTAATGTCACATATTGCCCTAATGTCACATATTCATGCTGTGGTCGGTAAACAGTAGAAATAATGTTGACGCCCTCCTCGTCTTTACACTAAAACACCATCAGAAGTGCATTTTTCGCCTGTTCAGTACTGTATTTAACCATCAGGACAGCAGTGTAGCTACTAAAAATAATCAGGTTTTTATCATTTTGGCTTTTGGAGGAGGCGTAGTCCAGTAATTCAACATTTCCACTGCCTTTTCATTATTACAGGAGCAAGTGTGGTGCATTATGGGACATGTAGGCGGTCTTACAGAGTGAACAATCCCCTCTTGTGTCATAGGTGCTCCAGGCTCACTGAAGTAAAAATAAAATTACCAGAGATACACAGTGATCTAGCCGGTGTGGATTTAAGGTTGCTACAATCTAGAGAAAAGTTCAGCACCGGTTTGCAAAGTTCTTGTGTGTGTGTGTGTGTGTGAGAGAGAGAGAGAGAGAGAGAGAGAGATATCAATGGCACACATTCACCACAAGTAAAAGAGAGGGTCAGCAGGGGAGAGGTATCATCTTACCTGCCCACCAGCCCCTGTTTACAAGTGATACACAAGTAATCCCTCGTATGCACACACACACACACACACACATACACACACAAACATAACACTCAATGGCTGTGGCAACCAAGGGCACATTCTGTCCTGTCCTCATCTACCACACTGGATACGCTACACTATCCAGGTTATGTGTTTTCAGTAGAGCTACTCTCACCCTGCGTGTACATTAGCCAGAGGCCTAACAAATAGTTTACGCTTCATGAACCAAGTAGATTAAAATCAGCTGTAGTCTTAGTAATCCAAGATATGAGTCTGTAATGAGGTGAAAGCAGTCATGTCAAATAAAACGTTTAAAAAAAATCTAATACTCCCCTCAAAACTTTCACTTTCAATGTTTCATTTTGCCAAGGAGATGGTCAAGGACAGGTGAAATGGTAATCCTTCATCTGTGTGCTCGCAATCACCCAAGGATAAGATACCATATATTCTATAATATGTCTGGTTGAGATTCATTTTGGACTTTCCAGATCAGTGTCCTACTAACTACAAAAACAAATCTGTGCCATAAGATTTGCCTAGCAACAGGTGATCAGCAACAAAAATGTACAACTTCCCAGAACTTTCCCTGATGCATAAATTCCCCTCTATATGCAAAATCCCCCGGTCTGCTGAACTTCTTCATAATACAGACTATGATCTGGCTGTCTTTTACCCTTTCCATGAAACATAAAATGAGGAACAAGGTATTTTCCTTTCATTGATTGTCTCTCTGGTGAACACAGCTGCATTATTACAGACTGCAGAGAATAACTAACTCAGTGGTTATCAAACTTTTTTCACATCAAGGACCCCTAAGTTGACACAAATTAGACCATGGACCCCCATTTGATGAGAGTTTGTCCCAGGGTCTCCATCTGATAAGATTATTGCTTTTAGATGTTTTATTACAGAACATGTATGAAACCCATGACCAAAATAGGCATACATTCTGTTATTGTGTTACTTATGGATGGAATTATAGTGAAAATAAATTATTGCCTGATTTGCTGGAGACCCACTAGAACCTCCTCAAGCTCCCCTGGGGGTCCCTGGACCCCACTTTGAAACCACTGGTCTACACAGTAGGTGGGCCGATAACAGTTAAGAGTGTAAAACCTATGAACAGAATAGTTATTCTTATACATTCTCTCACGGGACCAACTTCTAGTCAATGAAATAATAAAAGTGAAATTAAAATATTGCCCATTTTTCTGAGGACCTCCTGGACGCCCTTAAGGATCCCTGGGGGTCCCCGGACTCCACTTTGAGACCCACTGAACTAACTGATCATAATCTATATTTAGTTGGTGTTTTGCTTCCAGAAGTGGAGATCTGACAGTTTTTAGTCTTTGGTCCTCTGACAGCAGCAGTGTTGACCTGTGCCGTCACCGAGCTGCTGTCATACACCAGCTGCACGCAACATGACGCCCCGCGGAGACGCCGCAGAAAGTAGCCTGTTGTTCTGGCCAACACAAACAAACATAGCCGTCATTTATTTACAGAGGCAGTTTACGGGCCCCGGGTGAGGCGCACCTGCTCACGGACCACGTTGAATACTCTTCCTGTTTCTTTTGAACCTTTGAACACTGTGTGGTGACCTACAACACAAACTCCTACATCCAGACTGTACTCACCCAGCTGAGCAGCCGCACGATAGTTTGCGGTTGTCGGATAAACTTGTGGACGTCGAAGCCTCCTCCTGCGAGCGAAGCCCCGTAAGCACTTGTATCGCCCGTCTTCTCCATGATGTCTCAGAGTCACAAGCCCTCCGTGTGGTTTGAACCGACTTAGCAGAACAGCCTACCAGCTAGACTCAGCTAAGACTAAGACTACTGACACCTTCTGAAGCGCTACTGCTTCATTTGACGCGCACAAGAGCCACCCAGAGGAGCTGCGCTGTCCGGCTGCGCGTCAGAGGGGCGGAGCTGAAGATCATGTATGAATGCGCTCATTATTTCACCTCTCAACCTCATCAATAAAACACACACCGAGCAGCATTAACAGATGTTTATTTAAGTAACTACACTGTTTATAGAGCAAACAGTTTGTTCCCTCAGGGCTCCTTAAGTTGTTCATCTTCTTCTTCTCCATATAAGGACCATTCATCCACAGAGGCGGCAGATACCTGATGAAGACAACACAGACAGACAAAGCAGAAGTGGTTGGCCGCTTGTTTGTTTCTGTAACTGAACAATTGGTTAACTGACATCATTAATTCATCTGAACCCACCTGATCAAATTCATCATCTCGGGCTGTCCTCAACCCATCAGCATCCTCATCGTACTCTGACAAATCCTACAAGACAGGATGATTTAAGGTAAAGTAAATGTCATGGTGAAATAGTACAGTTTGCTACCACAAACATGGCTCTTGTCAGTTGCTTTAATCCTTAAAGCCTTAACCGTGTGTTTTTATTGAAATGATTGAGATACAAAAATACCAACTAACCAGCTCGTTTTCATATGCAGCTACCTTTCTCTCCATCTCCAGGCCCAACCTGAGAGGAGAAAACAACAAGGTGACACACACATACAGCTGTCTACACAGATGTATGAGCTGCTGACTGATAAAAAACAAACAAACAAACAAAAGAAACCCCATACAACTCATATATCTTGCAGAGTAGATTATCTTTATATTTTTCAAAAACTCTCCACCTAACTATTCACACTTTCAGCTTCTCAGTGAGAAGACAACTGCCATTACAAAACAAGTCAAGCCACAAAGCAGTATTGAGGATTTTTTTTGTTGTCATGATGCTTCCTCTTTATAAGACAGCTGGATCTCTGGTATGATTATTCATCATCTTTACTGTAAAAATGTGACCCTATCTTGCATCAGAGACCAGTGCTTGTCACACTTTTCTTGGTCATCAATAGATGACCAAGAAAATAGACGTTATGTGACCTGCTGACCCCTCTCTTCCCATATTTCCTGTCAGTTAACATTGTCAAACTGACTAATAGTAGCAATAATGCAAAAACAGATTGTGTTACTGTATCCCAAATCCCCAAATTTCCCCCCAAATTTGATTTGATAAATCTGATACAAAATTAGCCATTAGCCAAACAAAACCATTATTTGCCACTTTTTTGGTTCTTTGTTTGAAAGCTGTTGTATCGTTTTATGACAAAACAGGAAGAGAGTCTTTGTGCTTCCCCCCTAATTCCACCATCTGCCATTGTTTTGTTCAATAGCAGATGGTTGAATAAGTAAAAGATAACTGCCAACATATTACTCCTCTTCAGTATCGTAAAAAAGAAAAATTGAGGAGGATCAGGTAGCACTGCTCTCTTCATTAGAAGAAGCAGCAGGATTATGAGAAAACAATATTACTAAGGGTTATCAAAATGTTGACCACAGTCTCATTTTTAGGTTCTTCCCTTCAAGATATCAAAACTGAGAAATAACTCACAGGGACTTCTCTCCATACTGCCTTTTCCCTGAAACAAGAGCAAAACACATTATTTCACAATAGCAAACGAGGAGGAACCACACTAGATAAAAACAGGACTGTGAAATCTTAGAAGCATTGTGAACTCACTGAACAGCACTCCAATCCAACAAAGAATAGAGACCAACAAAACCAAGAGTGTGAAACATCCAAAGACCATTGCCACAACCAAGTCAGGGAGACGATTCAGCACTGGAGGAGCAGGAAAACAAAGAGAATATATTACACCAGCTATGACTAAGGCAGATTTTAACTCTAAACACAAACAGCAGTGGATCAACTGTACCTTCTTTATCTAAATAACGTGACTTGCTGCTTATGGTTGTGGTGTTATCAAAGCTGTCGGACACTTCACAGTGGTATGTCCCAGCACTGCTCCTCCCTACAGCCAGCAGGAGTATAGACTCCTTTGGAGGCCGGTTGACCACGTGATAAAAGCTTCCTTGGTCATGTAGAAGGGTTTTGTTGAGGAACCACTGGTACCGTGGAAGAGTTCCTTTCGCCACCTTGCAGTAGAGCCTCAGGCCGGTCACAGCATAGTTCTCTCCAATGTCGGAGTCATAATCTATCGTCACAGGCCCACCAACTGGGACTGTTGAAGACATTATGAATTGAAAAGAGACGTGGTAGGAAAATGGAGAGACATTACAACAAGTAGACTGTATCAGAGTGTTATGCCAGCAGCTTCAAATGATGCACATACCAACTTCTAAGGGCAACCACCGACTGTTTGCGACCCGATCTCCGTTCTTTGCCTGGCACTGGAGCCATCCTAAGTGCTGGCCCAAAACCAATGGAGTCTTAAATGTGGCTTTTCTCTCTTCAACTGTCACATTGGCAACCAATCCTGTCCCGTTGTAGAGTGAAAAGGTGACAGGTAGAGTCCCTCTTGTTGACTGACAGGTGACCACGGCAGAATAGTGGTGGGAATCTTCCTTTAACACAGTGAAGGATATGTCGGGGTCTGACACCACATCTGAGGGAAGTAGGATGTAAGAGGACGTTATTTTGTTGAGCTTTATTCAAAATAAACCACGTCACAGCTATAAAACCTGAGAGTTTATTCACAAAGGATGACAGCTAACCTTTGACTGTGATAACAACCATAGGGCTGGTGGAGCTGTAGACCTCTGTTTGGTTGTATTGGTTGACAGCGACACATATGTATGAGCCGCTGTCTGCAGAAGTGGTTCTGAAGATGAAGACAGATTATCAATTCAGTACAGTAACTTTCTGTTTACTTGTTCAGTGGCCTCCATTACAAAGTACATCTTTCTCAGACATTGTTATACAGATGTTTGTTGACAGAACAAAGGAATTTGCTTAAAATTCAAAAAATGTTTGGGTAGGAGCGCTTCCTGGACTCAAAGGAATTTGCTTAATCTGCAATGAGGCATCTCATTTTTACTGCAAATTTGTGTAAAAATGGGATGCCTCACTGAATATGAGATGAGGCATCTCAACAGGCTTATCTTGTACACAATAAATTTATTCGACTGCTCAGAACACCATGGCAACCACCTAGCAACCACCTAGTAATGCAGTAGCAGCTGTGCAGGGACTGTCTCAATGGGACTCCACTGACCTGTTGATCGAGAGACGGTTATCTGCAACGTAGTGGTGAGGAGACCGAGCGACAGGTCGATCATTCAACAGCCACTTGTAGGAGACATGATTTCCAGTTTTAAGTTCACAGCGTAGCTTCAGCTCTCTCCCCTCAAAGAACTCCACTGGACCTGAATGGACAATCTCTGCACCTTCCACTGGCTCTGCAGGACAAACACAGCAACAGATGCAGAGCCTGATCTTATCTCCAATGTAAGTGATTCTCATTGGAAAAGTCTTGTTGTTAAGGAAGTAAAGATTTAAGTAAAAGTAAAAAGTAATTTCCAAAACAAGGAGTTTCATTTTCTCCATGTTTTTGCAGAACCATTTCTCTATTGGTTTACAGGTGACCATGTTGACTAGCTTAACAACACCTAACACCTCAGGATGAACTGAAATAATTCTGGTGACCCCTTGACTTTTCATCTGGCAGTGTCATATGGTCAAAATTTTAATTTGTCCAATACTTGGTTTATGACCAAATACCTGCAAAACTCATGCCAGTCCCATCAACCTCAGCTATAGTGTGTTTTCAGTGCTAATTTGCAAATACCTTGTAAATATTACATGCTAAACATCAGCATGTTAGTATTTTCACTGTGAACATGTTAGCATGCTGATGTTAGCACTGCTGTGCGCAAGCATGGCTTTATAGACGCTTCATTCATCATGAAATTACAAGTCCATGATAGAGCTGTTTTTTATGTCAGTTGCAGACAAATTTTGCATAACATTGACTCATTTTGCTGCCCACTGAATATTCATATCTTTAATGTTAAGGAACAAACTGACAGTATTCAAGTCCAATTATTCATAATAGAATCATGGTAATTTTGGTGAGTTTAGCAAACAGCTGGTTGGCAATTGATAGACAGAGGATGGGGCATATTATTAACCTATCAGAGTATTCATTGCAGTCTTTATGTATGCCATATCATTTATACCGAAAAGCCTAACATGATATGATTTTCTAAAGTGCTTCAGTTAAAGGATAGGTTCACATATTTTCAAGTCTGCCATAATACAATACTTACATGCTAATATGCACATGTAGAGTGATGGGTTGCTGTTGCTTTTCCCCCCCTTAACAATAAAAGTCTAATTAGGTTAAAAATCAGTTTTTAAACAGAGACTTGGCCAAGAAGGCAACTTAAAAGCTAAATCAATAAATGTACAGTAATACAGACAATATAAACAGGCTAAGAAAACTTCCACGCACTATCACAAAACAATATCCATGGCCTTTGAGAAATATTTCTCAGTGTGTCCACAATACTTTATGTTATTGTCACAGGGAAACCATGGAAAGTATATGTGCCATGTACAGTATATCCCTGTTAATGAAGACACTCACCAATGACCCTCAGGTAGTGTTTGTTGCTGACAGTTGGCTCTATGTCAGAATTGTTCTGTGCTTTGGCCACACACTCCAGGTTGCCCTCATGATAAGGTTTGATTAGCAAGGGGATGGTTCCAACTTGCCCGTCCAGGGAAGTGGATTCACCCAAGAGCTTAGTACGGTTTCCCTCCCTAGAAATGGTTGATAATTAGAGGGATTTCTATCATTACTTAATACATTTTAGTGCATTTGTTATATACAACTACTCACTTGAATAACTGCAGCAGGATTTGTTCATTCTTTGGGTAGATCTGCAGGCCACAATAAAAATCTTCCGACTTCCCCACTAAAGCAACCGAAGGGCCAAACAACTCTGGCCGTTCCAGAGATAACTGGCCTATCAAAGAATAAAATAAAATTCAACAACATTCAACAAATACTCAACATAAAGAATCAAAAGCTACAAAATGACACACTAACACACGAACAGACTAACAGACTTACTGCTCTCTTTGCTAAAGAAGCACAACCCTAGAGGGGAGAAAAATAGGTTCAAATATGTTACAAGAAATTGTGAAATATTAAGTGTACTGAAGTGGTGTTTGTGTAAATTAGCTTACCCAACATGACCACAAAGAGGAACATTCTTGAAGAAGTTATTGGACTTAACATACGATTACGCTACACAGTGGCAAATAGTTATGACACTTTTGAGTTGAGGTTGAAGCACTGTGGGTGAAAAAAACACACCTACAAGCAAATGTGCAAATAACTGATAGTGTTACTCTACACCTCCCTATCATACCCTCCCACTCTGTAACATCACCAGAGGAATACGTTCACTCATGCTATAACTGTGAAGGTGTTTTGTACATTTTGAAATGTAAATATCAGAACAAAACAGGTTAAACACAGTGTGACGTGGAAATTAAGCTGTAATCAAGCATCTATTTTTTCATTGAACAAAAAATCAACAAAATATCATTTGAAATTTCCATTTATTTGCAAAAATACATAACAGTATACAATAGATTTGCTCTTGTCCTGTAGTTTGGCTGGAAAATATAATCTCTCATTTTTTGAACTGAATGTTTTTATAAGCAATTTGGTAGTAATAATTGCAGAACAACAGAAAATAAGTACAGATGTGAATTTAAATGATGACAATATGCATGAAGAGGTGATCAATTTGGAGAGAGATGTGAGTTCCTCCTGTGTCATCCTGTGATCTCTGAGGTCGAAAGCAGAAAAAGAGAAAGAAGTTATGATGTTGTCCTGTCTATAGCTGATTCAGATGGTTTCCAACATTATTCAAAACAGCAACAAACAATTTCTTTTGAACAGAAATTGGCAGTTTTTATCATTTCCTGAAAGGTTTGGAGATATAAAGTTTCTGGAGGACAGTAGGTAACACTTTATTTGACATGTCTGCAATTTCCAAATAATTTCCTAGAAAGTTTTAAATGATGGAACTATGTAATTCCATACTGTTTAAAGAGAAAAGAGAGGCAAGTTTATTTTTTTTTGGTTCATTTAGTTTCTTGTGTTCAGTTTATAAGCAGTTGTTGATTTCATCTGGAATTGGCTCCATTAAAAGCCAAAATAATATTCACAAAATTTTAATTTACTGTTTGATTGGAAACTTAATTCTCCATTTACAGTGATTTGTATGCTTGACTGTGGAGAAACTTCACATTTTTGCATATTTGGTTGACCTGAAAACTCTCCAAGTTACGCTAGAAAATATTTACTAGTTTTATTAGGAAATGTACCAATACTCACCAGTGCAACCAAATGACATAGATCTTTCCTTGAGCCTTCCTACAAATTTACAATTTATTTATTAGTCTTCTTTAAAATATAAATGTCAGTAAGAATGGGTCATAAAGTGTTACCACTTTATGTCATATTTCGCTGATGTAAAATCATTGTGTATATATGCAATGTTGTCTGTTTTGTAGGCTTGTATAGCTCTACCTGATTGTGGACATCACTGTGTGCAGAGTCAAGTCAAGTTTATTTATATAGCTCATGCGACAGGTGTAGACTCAATGTGCTTCAAGATAAAAAGCAAAAAACATAGGCAAATGCAATCATACATGGAAAAAAACATATCAGATAAGAACATAGGAGGTATAAGAATGTAACATAAGAAAGTATTACATATATAAAAACATATAAAATAAGAAGGTATTACAATAAAAAGGGAATAACATAAGAAGGTATTATTATTATTATTATTTAAAAGGGAATAATATTAATAATACTGATTCAAAAATAAAAGTTTTAGCCGTTAACTACATACTTTAAACCTAACTACAAGCTTGCGAAAAAAGATATGTTTATAGTCTGCTTTTAAAAGAAGACGCTGTTGTGGCAGATTAGTTCATGTGGTAGAGAATTCCAGAGAGTAGGACCATAATGACTGAAGGCACCATATTTAATTTAGAATTTATTCTTGGTATAGTGACGAGACCTTTGCTTGATGATTTAAGATTCCTTAATCCGATGTGTACTCAGTGAGCATGTCAACAATGTAGAAAGGAGCTAAGCTGTTCATAGATTTAAAAACAATGAGAAGTATTTTTAAATCATTTCTTAGTTTTACTGGGAGCCTGTGAAGAGAAGTTAAAGGAGTGATGTGTTCAAACCTTTTGATTTTAGTTAATACTCTGGCTGCAGCATTCTGAATAAGCTGGAGTTTATTTAACAGCTGCTTTGTCGTTCCGGCAAAAAATGCATTACAGTAATCTAGTCTATTAGAAATAAAAGCATGAAACAGCTTTTCAGAGTCTGACTGTGACAAGAAACATCTAACTTTACATGTATTTCTGGGATGATAAAAGGCAGTCTTGGAGATATTAGATATGTGCTTCTGGAAGTTAAGATTAGTATCCAAAATCACTCCTCAAAGTTTTTGACATGCTCACAAGGTTTTACCAACAGGGAAGTTAACAAAGAATGAATCTGGTGCCTCAAAGCCTTGGGACCTACTAAAAGAATCTCTGTTTTGTCCTCATTTATCAGTAAAAAATGTGTGGCCATCCAATATTTGATATTTGCAATGCATTGGATGAGGCCATTCATTGGAGTAAGGTAAGGCAGAAACAGTTATGTATAACTGTATCATCAGCATAGGAGTGATATGAAATATTGTATTGCCGAATGATGGACCCAAGTGGGAGCATATACAAATTAAACAGCAGTGGGCCAAGAACTGACCCTTGAGGGACTCCATGTGGAACGCAGACTTTGAGTGATTCAAAGTTACCAATAGAAACAGAAAAAGATCCTCCATTAAAATGGGAAGAAAGCCAATTAAGAACTGTGCCTCTAAGGACTAAACAGTGGTCTAGGCACTGAAGAAGAATTATATGGTCGACTGTGATGAAGGTTGCATTGCGATCAAGAAGTACAAGAATAGAAACTTTATGGTTGTCTGAAGATTGTTAACAACTCTGACCAGGGTAGTGTCTTTACTGTGGTTAACTCTAAAACCAGACTTCAAACAAATTGTTAGATGACTGATACATATGTAATTGTTGGTATACAACCTTTTCAAGAATTTTTCCCAGGAATGGAAGGTTTGGGATTGGTCGGTAGTTCTCAAAAACACATGGATCAAGATAACTCTTTTTCAACAATGGTGTTATAATAATATGTTTAAGACCTGTGGGGAAGATTCCAGAGAGTAGGGAGGCATTCACAATCTCAAGGACATCATTTACCAAACAGCTAAAAACTTAGTAAGCATTTGGTCAAGAACACATGTTGCAGAACGTAACTGCTGCACCACTTCTTGTAGTTCATCACGTTGAAGAAGAGCAAAGTTGGACAGAGGAAGTATCGGCTTGCCTGTCTCCTGACTGGGATGTGGGTGAAGACATAGGAAATGTATCCAGACTGGGACTAGAAGGTACAAACATTGTTGAACTAGTTGATTTGACTTACAGTACAATAATACACTTACGCTTGCTTAACAACAATAAGCATTAGAAAGTCAACTGAGGTAAAGCTTACTTTGTTGTAACAGTGTGGGCACGAGCTGAGAAGGAAATGAGAAGGGAAAAGAGGAAGAGACATATTTAAGTCAGGTAGAAGTCTCAAGTCAGTTGATTTTTTCCTCACACATAGACGGGCACACACACCTTGCTCATGGCCAAACTTCTTGTACACACAGGCTACGGCCACAGTCAAAGTGAGAAGAAGGAAGCAGCAGAACACTATGGCGATGACCTCTATGGCAGTTATGAAAACATCTGTGGAAGACACAAGGCCGGTGAAACATTATATACTTTAATGGCAGCACGTAAGTCATTTAAATATACGATATGTGCTTTTTACTTGGTGGTGTTTCAGTGGAAGATGTTGCTCGTGGCATGGAGTTAAGGATCCTGTCTGATCAAGAGTAAAAAGTATGATGTGGTGAAGAGTGCAGAGACCTCACACAAAGAGGAAATTTATTTTAAAAAGGCACATGTCAAATGTTAAGATGAGTCTGGATTAAGAAGAAATCTAGTTTAGCAGTTGAGAAGTTAGCTTAGCATAAAGACTAAAAACAAGGGGAAACAGCTAGCTTGTCTTTGCCAAAAGGCAACAAAATCTGCCAACCAGCACCTCTAAAGCTCACCAATTAACATGTTATATCTTATCTCATGTTTGTTTAATCCATATAGAGGCAGGCTAGCTGTTTAGCCCTATTTGCAATCTTTATGTTAAGGTAGGCTAAGCAGCTGCTTGCAGAACTGTTAGCTACACAGACATGTGTTGTATCAATCTTCTTGTCTAACTCTCAGCAAGAAAGTGACTATGTATATTTTCTAAAATATAAAACTAATCATTTAATGTTAATTGTATTCAACACCTAGTCTTGATCTTTTCAACCTGTTAGTCGAACCAGGACGGCTGTACTCTCCACCCAGGCACCATAGTCATCATAGCTGTCCCTGGCCCTGCAGCGGTAATACCCAGACTCCTCTGGGCCAAGCTTGGCCAGAATGAGGGTTCGTCTATGGTCAACAAGGGCATAGTGAGGCAAGGTGGGCTGAATATGGGAGTCCACATGGGTCACAGGAGGAAGAACAGAGTCGTTCAAGAGCCAGGAGATATAAGGAAAAGTTCCTCTGCTGATTTGGCAGCTCAGCCTGACACCAACCAGTTTTGAGTCAGCTCTGTAAAGATGTTCAACTTCAACTTTTACATCACCCCCGACTGGGACTGATAAAAAGAGAGGAGGGCAATGAGAGAAATATTAATAAAGAGGGGGAAATTAAAGGCAGGGAATCAAAGTAACACATGTTTACTTCACATGTCTGTGTAGCTCATACCCACTTCCAGAGTCACAGGCTCACTTAACAACTCCTGCACCTCAGTTTTCACCCGACATCGGGCCATGCCCATGTCCAGACCGGGTACCATGGCAACAGGGAACCAGGCAGCAAGGGATTCAGCCGCTATGACAGCTTCCACTTCCTTGTTGTCTACTGACAGAGAGAAGTTTACTGGAGGAGTCCCTCTTGATGACCAGCAAGTTACATTCCCATGGTAACTGTCTCCCACTTTGGAGATGGAGAAGGAGATCCTTGGTGTTGAAACATGGACTGATGGCAGAATGAAGAGGAGAGAAGATGGGGAGAGTGATGATACAATACATATCAGCCAGTGGTGAAACTTTGTACAAATCTAACCAAAATGTCAGGTGGGTGTACAAATCAGGAGTGTGTGGCCAAAAGTAGATTGTGTACTTTTGGTATGTGGCTGTTTTTACTGTTTTGGGCTAGGCTACTTTGACTGAAGGCAACTCTGAATGATGCAGCATAAATCAAAGACAGTTTTAGACAATTGCTTCCAACTTCATAATTATGCATAGACTCTTTTGGTTTTGAAAAAAAAAAAATTGTAGTGGCCTTTCATCAAGAATCAAAATCAAACTAAAATAAAACTGATGCCATTGATGCAGCGTGGGCATGTGATGTATGCAGGCAAAAGAAGTCCACTGTCCATGCAAAGTTTTTGTGTTTCTGAAGGTTTATTCCTCAAAAACAAGCAAACAAACAAAAGAATAAAGAGATCATGGCTCCTGCTGCCTCTCTTGCTCTAGTAAAAACCCATAGGCCCACCCCAGGTGCATGCTGGTCCTATATAACGTACCTATAACCTCATGTGCCCAGTGTTACCCAATTCACAAAACAAAATAAAAACAAAACTAAATACGCTAAACAAGCAAATAATTAAACTAAACAAATAATTAGCAAAAGAAAATACTATTGAAATCAAATCTAAATAAACTAAATATTGAGAATCATCAAATAATGCTAATTACCATTAGTAAAACAACAACCAAACTGATAAATAGCTCCTACAACTTTAAAACTATGTTTTACGTTGGACAACTAAAATCTGCCCAAAATTTGGTCAATTGAAAAAGTTGAGTTGAGTGAGGAATTCATATTCTTTTCTACTAAAAGTGCTGTTAATATTGACATCAGCAAAACAAAAACATTTGTTGGGTATATTTTATGTAGGGTTTTTAAATGTATTTCTCTAGCCTTATTGGATATACAGAATTTATATGGTAATGACCAAGTTTTATTCCAGTCAATTTTCTCAATTCCACCTTCCTGCAAATCTTCAATCTACTGTGTTACATTTGAATTTTTTATGGATTTATACCTTTGACCTCCACCTTGACCTCTGTGCTGCTGGAAAACCTCCTGATGTTCTGCACGCTGGACCAAGCCATGCAGTAATAGTACCCAGCATGCCCTGGAGTCACCTTCTCCATCACTAGCTTGTTCCCAGTGGCGTGCAGTAAAGAAGAGGTTGAAGGCGTTATTTCCTTCCTGTTGAAAAACCACGTGTAGGAAAGGTGGGAGCCCTTTGTGACATCACAGCTCAGAACAATGCGTGAGCCCTCAAATGCGACTGGGGGGAAGGGCTCAGAGTTCACTCTGGTCATTGATGCTGGAACTAGAAGTGAGGGAATGATAGACGGTTGGGGAGGAGAGGAAGAGGTCAAGTTTGAGGTGATTGTCTCAAGTAAAATAACCAGGACTTTAAAGCTCTAACAAGATAAATACTTTCTCTGTGTGTCTGGTACTCACTGACTACACTTAGCCTGATCTTGTTGCTAATTCCTGTGCCTTCCCCTGTCTTTGCCTCGCAGTGGTATGACCCCTCTGATGTCATAGTGACCTTTTGGAAGAATGCTGCAGGTTGGTCCCCTTGGAGATCGGTGCCTGTGGCTATCCGCAGCCCACCATCCTTCATCAGCTCATAGGTGACTGGCAGAGAGGAGTCAGGCGCAATACAACGGAAAACCACCCCCGAGCCGAGGTAGGCCTTGTCAGGACCAGTAAGCACTGGGCGAAGAGAGACTGATCCACCTTAAGAAAGAAATTTACTTACATGAACATGAATACAGTACCTTTTGGAAAAAATGTTGGTTCAGGTTTTAAAGAGAGTTTAGAGACATACAGTCACCAAATTATCTTATTTCTTTTTGCACATATATAGAATGTTAAGAGATAAAAGAAAACCAAGCTCCTGAACTAATAGCACACACTATAATGCAGCAACTATCCAAAAAGTTCTGAACCAGAAAACACACAAAAGAGCTCCGCATCTTAAGCACCACTTTGACAAACTTACTTATCTTGACGAACACATTTGCCAGAGCTGAAAAATAAAATCAACAACAGGATCTAATAAGAATATCAGTCCATTAAACGATTCATTTATGCAGCTATTTTAAATAAATTTTCGACTAACTCACCCAAAATTGGCAATAAATTCAGCGCCTGTAGTTTCTTCATAACAAACAGTGGTCTGCAATTATCTCTGACATGGTTTCTCTGGCTCGAGTGTGTGTGTGTGTGTGTGTGTGTGTGTGTGTGTGTGTGTGTGTGTGTGTGTGTGTGTGTGTGTGCATGTATGTGTGTGTGTAAAGACTAGGGGTGTTACACATGTGTTGCAAGTAGATAACATATTAGGCTGCATGTTTGGCTTCGTTTTCACTCCAATAAAGCTTAAAAATACACAAACCACAAGTTGTATCAGCATTTTATTTGAAAAACATTCACAGTTAATTGGATACAGTTAAAGTGACATTTTGGAGCACAACTAGAAATACTGAGTATAATATAAATATATTTATACACATACATTCATTTATATTTCATTTACAATGAAAAAACTGAGATCTCACAGTCTACAAATATAAGACAACACTGTAAAATGAAATGATAAGACATTAAAAAACTAAAAATTGTCAAGCATTTTAAGCACATAAAAAGGATGTCAAAATGACCAAAAGTAGAAAAACATCTCAAAAAAGTGTGCAGATTTGTATATAATGTAACTGGAAAAGTATGAGTTCTTGACTTTCAAGACAATGAAATGTTTCAGCAAGACTTTATTTTTAAGTGCAAGACAGGCCTGACAGCTTGGGGACTTTACAGAGTTTAACTGTGTGGAGTGGGGTCGTTATAGTGGCTGAGGGGGACATCCTCCTTGGAGCCTGCAGAACGGACTTGGCGGGGGTTCTTATGACGTCTGAGCATTGTGGTGTGCTGTTTCACCAGGAAACGCTTATCTGAACTGCTCTGTGAAGTTAACACATACACACATTATGAGACACACAGATAAAAAAAAAAGTATAAAACACTAATAGACCCCAGCATAAATAATTCACTTGCAACAACCAAACCAGTTGGGTGTAACTTGCATATTTCCTCTCCTTGTTTCTGTGACGAATGTGTAGGTATGTGAGATGTCTGGTGACATGTGACTTACCATAACCAGCATATCTTTCAGTCTCTCGATGGCCTTCTGATTGGCTCGTCTCCGTGACACATATGAGGTTAAGATTATACTGAGGAAACAGAACGTGTTTCATGTCACATTCAAAGACTGCACCGGCAGATCAGATGACAGAACATTATGTTTATTTTAAAACAGCTTGTATTCATTCATTATCAGTACTGTTAATGTGTTTGTGATTGTGTACAGTAAGGTTTTAGTCCTCTCATCAAAAAGTGCTGTAGACTGAAACAGTCTTAGGGATGGGTATACTTGTTTTCCTTTCAAACTAGAAAAAAAAAATCACATTGCAAAAACAATTGCATACTTACATCTCAGCTAGTAGGAGCGGTATGGCGAAGGCCTCAGATGCCAGGTAGTGGAGAGTAGACCGTGCCAGGCTAGGGAGATTTTCCACACACTTTTCAGTCGCATTAAACACAGTTTTTCCCTCTCCAAATGGACTACAAGAGGACGATGAAAAGCTCCCGGGAAGGAAACTGGAGGAACAAAGTGGAGAAATGAGGTGTGGAGAAAAGTAAAATAGAAATGTGATGTTCCCTTATAGTGCTAAAACAGCAATTAGGTTTTTATACTAACAATTAAACGACTATAGGCACAAATAGGGTACACTGAAAACAAACACTGTTACATGTAGACAGCTTATGTGACAGATAATATGTTGTCTGTAACAATAACTGTCAAAGTACAAAATCACAATTAAAAAAAAGTACATTTCTATGCTCAGAGTGGTTGCAGCCATGAGGAGGCCGAGCAGCAGCATGAAGTGGAATAAAACCGAGGAGTTGGAGGCTCGAATCATCCTCTGTTCTGCCACGCAGCACCGCAGCACCGTGAACTGAAGACAGTGTTAGAGAGAGACATGGACACACTATTAAAAACTGTACATCTTACAAACCATTTCAGAACAGACGTGGAGAAATATGAAAAAAGAAATAGAGACGCTGTTTTACTTAAAGGAATAGTTCACCATTTTGGGGAAACTTTCTTAATTGCTTTCTCTCCGGGAGTTAGATAAGAAGATGAATACCACTCTTATATCTCTGCGTTATATGAAGCTTGAGTCAGGAGACAATTGGCTTAGCTTAGCATAAAGACTTCAAACAGGAGGAAACTGCTAACCTGTCTCTGTCCAAAAGTAACCAAATCTACCAGTCAGCATCTCCAAAACTCACCAATTAACACTTTATAATCTTGTTTACTTACAAAGGAAACAACATTATGTGCCAGATTATTTCTTGTCCAGGCACAGTGACTTTGTGGCAACCGCTTGCTGACAACTGGACTCCAGGAAGTCACTGCACCCAACCAGGAAATAGTTTGGCACATAACCCCTGTAAAACCACAAATTTACAAATTTTTACACTTTTTGTTTGGATTGAACAAGATCTAACATGTTAATCAGTGAGCTTTAGAGGTACTGGTGGGCAGATTTTGTTACTTGGAGACAGACAAAAATTACACAGGTAACAATCTTCCCATCCAACTCTCGGTTGAAAAGAAACAATAAGTGTATTTCCCCAACTTTTCCAAAATCATTCCTTTGAAAAAATGTTGACTTGTTGATTCGCAGCTGCACAAAACTCATTATTTGACTAAACAAATGATAAAAGAATGTCAGAATCTTGATTTATTGATCTCTATTCCATTTGTTGTAACCATCATTTACTGTTGTGTATGTGAGGTTATATGTTGTATTATTTTAAAACAACAACTTTCATCAAGAGACACAGAGGAATAATAATAATAATATATCCTAGTTGCTCCATAACTCTGATGTGTTTCAGCCAACCTTCTTGATGTAGAACGTCATTATCAGTATGACAATTCCTATCAGAGGCAGCAGAGGGCAGTAGTAGACTCCCACCCAGGACACTGTTTGAATATACACCAGATCCAGCACATTGAAAGGGATCAGAAAGTGCTGTTTCCCTGACAGCCGGGCCAGTAAGGATGAGGGGTACTTCTCCTGCAGCACCCTGTCAGACAGAGAAAAGATAGTTAATTCATCTTGAGTACGACTTGTAGCACAATTGAGCTTGAAACTGTTCCTAGATTAGCCAAACTGCTGTAGAATCTTCTCAAGGAAGACATGAAACATTGATCTTTTCTTTCACACCACTAACGATGACTAAAAAAGAAAGAACTGTTGCAAACCCACTTCCTGGGGTAGTTCAAGAGGAAGGCGTTGCAGAAAGTGGTGAGGAAGTTAAAGATGCAAAGCTTGTACATCTCTCTACCAATCTCGTTCTCTCTGCACTGTAGGAACCAAAGAAATGAGGAGAGATTAAAAACACTTGGAAACTTATATCAGGGATCCACATATCAGTCCTGAAAGTCTGACTCAGAGACAGACAGCATTACTTTGTGCCTGAAGTCTCATTAAAGCTCAGTGTGTTGGACCTTGAAACATGAATGTCTCTCAACTCACTTCACATGGTTTTTTGATGACAAAAACTAAGAAGATCCCCAGGGAGGCCAGCTTCAAGAAGATGCTCCTGAAGAAAAGACAGAGTGAATCCATGCAGGTGTGTGTGTGTATATGTAGGTTTCCCTGTTCTTATCTTCCTGTGTACCTTACCTCATGAGGGTGATATTGACCTGCGTGGTGAAAGAGTAATCTTCAAAAGATGAGATCTTACGGAAGATGTGAGGGAGGAATAGGTTGACGAAAGTGATGGTGAATGGAGGGAGGTATTGGAGGAGCAGACTGACCAACGGTGACTGGGAGGGATCCACCAAGGGAGCACAGTCAGGGATGTCAGAAATTAAAAGTTATACACCAAGAGCTCAAATTATCCAGGATATTCAGCACAAAAGCCTTACCATGTGCCGCTGAGACTGTGACTTTTCCGTGGCAAAGAAGATGAGGTAGAAGGCTCCAATCAGCAGAGATAGAACAAGCAGGTTGAGGATGAACCTTAGCAGATAGAGATGTGCCCACTGTCTGAACGTCCTCCGAGCCTCACGCATGGAGAAACGCTGCTCCTCCAGGAACAGCTGAGGAGACGCAGAGAAACATACAGGAAGACTTTAGCTAGTCCTTGTCATAAAGGGCATCACAGATACTAAAACGCAGAAGGACATGGCAAGAGCTCCGAGAAACAGTGTATGAATTTATCCTTATTGTTAAAATGTCTTCCATCCAAATATCCTCATCTGCTTCTTGTGGCTTTTTTTTCATTACACAGGTGGACACACTGTATGTATGGGCATGGATGTGAGTGTGTGTGTGTGTGTGTGTGCATGCATCTGTTTTGTGCACACTTGGAAGCAGGGTGGGAAACCAACCATCTGCAGTAGCTGGTGAATACCATCTTTATCAGCTATTGTAAATGAAATAACAAGTAGGAAACTGTTTTTACAACAAATTAAATGTTACTTTGTTCCTGATACACAAAGGTGCTTACTGTTCTCCAGATTTGGAGTCTGAGAATTAAAGGATAGGTTCACAATTTTTCAAGTTTATCCTAAAACAATATCAGGTGTTCACATGAACATAAATACATACAAACAAAAACCATGAGAAGATCCCTTCATAATGTACTTTCAATGAAAGCGATGGGGGAAAAAATCCACAGTCCTCCTTCTGTTAAAAAATGTATTTAAATGTTTATTTGAAGCTAATATGAAGCTTCAGCCGTCCAAATTAGTCAAATCAAGTTAATATCTTTCAAAGTTAAATTCTTTTTAGTGCCAAATTCCCTCTTTTTGTTACGATCTTTCCACTGCAACTGAACAGGAAAACAATGTCCACTGAGACACAAAGAGGAATTTTTTTAAGACTATCTGTGGAAAATATCCACTTTATTTGGCTAACTCAAAAAGCTGAAGCCTCATATTAACCTCAGATAAACTTTTAAATACATTCTTGCTCAAAATGAGATTTTGTCCCCATCACTTACATTGTAAGAACATTTGGAGCAAATCTTCTAATGGTCAGTATGAAAAAGAGGAATGATTACAGCGAGCAAAACCTTTCAATGTTCATATTGGCACCTGACTGTTGTTTTGAAACAGACATGGAAAATTGTGAACCTGTCCTTTAACAGACAAGCCCTGAATAAATGAGTTGAGAAACAACCAATGCTGATGTTTCCATACAGTGAGGGTTCACTGAATGGTTTGATGGTTATGAAACCATTCAACCCAACTGAACACCTACAGTTTTGGAGAATTTAGGCGGGCCTGTTAAACACTTAGTTGCTAGTCTTTGGTTTGTGTGGAGAAGATTGGCATCATGCATGGTGGCACGGTATGTGCGTCTATTCACCTTGAGGTCGTTTCTGATGAAGCTGCGTTCGAGAGTCGCTGCAGTAGGACACTGGATGGTGAAGTCCCAGCCACAGAAGATCTTATAGGTCACATTCATACTGTAACGCTTCCCCAGCATCCACGTGTGCTTGTAGCCAACTATCGTTCTATTGGAAAGGTTTACAGGTGGATGGACACTTTCTTTAAGATGTACAGAAAAATGGTTATTGAAACTTTTTTTTTTTTTTTTTGCTGTGTTGTCACGGACCACTGACCTGCGGACCACCATGATGGCACTAAGGAAGAGGATGGTGAGGATTCCAGCGAGGTACAGTAGAGGTGTATTCAAGCATTTAAAATTAAGGCAACCATGCCTATAGAACGCAACAAACACTGAAGAACGATTCAGGTAGCCCTGGAGGGAGGAAAGGAGAATAAATTACATGAAGCAAAACATATATAAATAAATAAAAAGATATACTACACACACACACACAAGCAAAAAACTTTACCGTTCCCATAACGAAATCCAATACAGAGTCATTTACTCCAAACTTCAAAGGTTCTGTAAAATCACAGAGAACAACAAAACTGTGTATCTGTGTATTTCTAATTTACTGAAACCTGTTATTACAGCTAGCGGACTCACCATTGTTGTTGCTCCTGCAATAAAACGTTGTAGGCCCCAGAATGAAACCCCATATGAGAGCACAGTAGAGTATGTTCAAGAAAATCAGATATCTGAGGAAAACAAAGTAGGCCTTCACGCCTATGCCAAACCTGCCTGCAACAGAACAGGGAGTGATTTCGATTATGCCTCATGAAATAAAGTTTGTCTGAAGCACACTTACTACCAGTAGGTGCAAAATCCATATCATGTACTGCAGGTGTCTTACCCTGAATGGTACGGAGAGTGTGTTGCCATGGCAACAGGCTTGCTAAAGCTCCTCCCAACTGTTCCCACGCCCTCTTCCTGTAGATACTCTGGCTGCGCCTCCAGGACTCCCAAAAACCAATATTGCTGGTTTGCATCTTCCTCCTCTGCCTGAAAAGCAGTTTTAATATATATCATGTGTTTTTTCTTAAATTTCCATATTTATATTTTCTGTTTGTATGTGAATTACTGAATGACTGTGTATTTTTAGGCCCTTAAAAAGTGCTGAAATACAAAAATCTGAGGAAACATCACTTCATAGCTAAACTGGACATTCATAGACACTCCAACAGACACTCAATCTGTAATGAATGTTCATATGTGGACAAATCCTCATTTTCATTTCAAGGGTTTACAAGCCAAAAATGTTTGGACAACTAGTGTAAGAGAAACAGGTTAAGAATATAGAATATTGTACTATGTGGGTAACTTAATAAAATCTCATTTTTATTCAGATCTATGATGCTACATATTGTGCTAGAGGAGGTGGCAGCATGGACGTCTTCCTGGAGAATATCAGAATAATATGTAGAATGAGAATAAGCAGGTTTGAGGAATGTGTAATAAGTTTGCACACCTGGCATCTCTCTTCCCCTGAATACACATGGCCAGGCTCCTGAGCGGCTGCATGGATGCCTTGTCTCTGGGTCCTCTGGTCAGGTGGCCATGGCCGAGCTGCTCCTCCGGCCTGTTCTGCTCAGCCCGGGTGGCCTGAACGCTGGGCAGCTGGTCAAATATTTCTGTCTGATAGTACTCACAGGAGTCCGCGGACAGGGTGGAAATAGTGCTCTCATCTGGGGTGAGAATGACAAATGAACGCTGATTACAGTATGTGTTTACTTATCTCAGCTTTTGTTATGTAGGCATTAATCATTACAGATTAATAAGTTAATTGTTTTCTTGATTAATTGATAAATTGTTATGTCTATAAAATGTCAGGAAATAGTGAATAATCTCCATTACAGTTTTCTGGAGCCCAAGGTCAAGTTTTCAAATGTCTTTTTTTGTCCCAAACCCCAAAATATTCAGTTTACAACAATATAAAACAGAGAATAGCAGCACATCCTAAAATTTGAAGAGCTGGAACAAGCAGATGTTTGGCGTTTCTGTAAATGGTTTAATTATCGACACAGTTGCTGATTAATTTTCTGATGATCGATTAATTGACAAATCATTTGAGCATTAGCTGTTTGTTTGATCTGACTAGTTAATTATATTATATTTGGATACAACATGTTTGCCTTCCTTCCTCTTTGTTTTTCTCTTGCCTGTTTGTAATGTAAGTGGTGTGTTGTAAGCCAATGTTAGTTGCGTACATCTGAAAGTATTTGAATTCATAGATCATGCAAGTGTGTTCTTTTTTAACAACAGCAACAATTATGTCAAAAAGATCCTCGACTGATGAAATACTAAAATTGAACCCTCTGTAAGATATTTGTATGAATTGGACCTGAGCAGGGTTGACATGTTGGCTCGGTGTTTATCATAGTTGCTTTGCAGTATTAAACTAGTATGTTTGATTCTTGCTTTGGGCCTTTTTTCTGTGTGGAGGCTGCATGTTATCAAGAGTATCAGCTGGTCTCTCCCCACAGTATGCCAGATGGTTTACATGTACTGTAGGTCTGGATGTGACTGAGTGCAATAATGGTGTGGCATGTCAGTAATAAACCAGCCTTTTTGCAAACACACATTCACACATACTGTATAGAGACAATGTTGAGCAAGCAAGTAGTCGTCTCTCTCTCACACACATGAATATATGACAAATACACAGACACATTTCTATTATTTTTCTGTTTTTCTGTTACCTGATAAGAGTCTCGAGAAGCTGACGGGGTTGCGCTCTTCCATTTTTTCTCCCTGAACTTCCTCTTCAATAAAAAATGTTCACATGAAACAAACGCATGCCAACAAACATCTCCACCCGAGCTTTTACTTCCGCTATCTGCGTAAAAATATAACGCTTTGGGCCTCACAGCAGCGTTACACTGAAGACCCCTGAGCAGCTGGTCTGGAGTTGCTTTTGTTCCTTGAGTCCAGTTAGTGCTGCTCACATTCTGACGGGTGGAGCAGAAGCCTGATCTGTCCACGCATAGACTGACTAACCACAGCTGAATTTGACATCTCACAGGAAATCACATGACAGGATGCAGAAACAAGTGTTGTATTAGTGGTTTAAAAATACCATAAATAATTTCATTGGACTGGACATAAGTGAGAGACAAATGTTGAAGTCCATAATTAAATGAGTAAACCTCAACTGTAGATGACAGTAACACAGACTGTTGATTGACATGTTTAGGTTTACAGTTTAATTTTATTTTCTACTTTTCAAATACTATCTAATGATTTATTATGCAATCTGGTCTCTTTTGGTTCTTCTGTAGTAGTGGTTGCTAAAGACATGATGTACATTGGGCAATGTCCCATGATTTGGAAACTGACATTTAAATCTAACGTATGAAATGATGTTGCAGAAAGGCATCAGTCCACCCACTCACCACACCACAAAGACGTCTGAGGCTTCCAGTCAGCACCATTTACAAAGAAACATGAG
Organism: Thunnus albacares; assembly: GCF_914725855.1. NCBI lineage: Eukaryota > Metazoa > Chordata > Actinopteri > Scombriformes > Scombridae > Thunnus > Thunnus albacares. The sequence goes on along the minus strand of NC_058108.1, from coordinate 8,008,235 downwards.
CATGGGTGTCATTTCTTGTGTGCTATTTCAACATACTGTGTTTCAATTCCAGAAACAAATCAGCTTTCACACAAAAAGATCATCTTCATTTACACAGAAACTTGAGCATGATATATGGAAACAGTGATGCTTTTGAGATAAAAGATTTTCTCTACCTGCTTGTTCTGACCCAGCACACATTGGGAAAGCAGTGGTATTCAAGTCTTTTACTGAAGTGAAAGTAGCAGTATCTCAAAATAAAAATACTCCAAATAGTAATACTACATGTAGAATTACTATGTTCAAAATTACTTGCAGTAAATGCAAGTACAGACTGTATTAGCAGCAAACGTAGAACTTTAATTTATTATCACTGATTCATTATTGTGTATGCAGTCTGTTATGTTGTAGCTGGTAGAAGTAATGCTGTTTTTTACTTTATATACTGATTGGTAGTTTAATCTATATCGATACATCGTATTTTATAAACTGATAATATTTTTATATGTAAAACCTTGATTTTCAATGTTAACGGTAACAGTTGTCAAACACATGTAGTTCAGTGTTACAATATTTGCCTTTGAAATGTATAAAAAGTAAAGTAAAAGTACCTCAAAACTGTACTTAAGTACAGAACCCAGATATGAGATATTGTACATAAATACAGATTTGGACCCATCAGTTTTGACTTCAAATGTGAAATAATTCTAAAAATTTAGTTATGACCTTTTACTCAACAGTGAAGTAAAGTGACTGAGTAAGATAGGGCAGGTCATTCTGAAAACAGCCTCACGCAGGCTATCCAAGTGGTTTCAGAGACAGGCAGGGTGTGACCAGGTATGTGCAGGTGAGTTCAGAGGAAAGGGCTAAGAGACTTGAAAATCATCAACACTTTTGACGTCACAGGTAAGATTTTATATTACCTCTGCACCGTCTATCTTCATCAGATTCAATATCTACTCTATATACAGATTTTTTTTCTCAACCTCAGTCTGCAATTACTCTTTCTGTAAGTCTGTTGTTTGCCAATTTATTGAAAAACTGGCCGGTTAATCGTTTTATTCAGACCATCTTTGTATGTCTTTTGCATTGTCCGAAAAAGCAAACACGGGGACACTAGGACTAAACCATGAGTCGAATCTCTTTGAGGGGTCAACCATACGTTACTTCGTTGACGGTGAAGGATCCTATCGATGAATAGATTCAGATATTTGAGGACAACGACAAAGGTTAAGACCTTAACTGGTAATTTCTTATGTGACGGAAAGCCTAGCTCTCGGTTTTACTGTTGTATTTTGGGAGAAGTATAAACACAACACCCCTCCAGGACAATGGTTTCTCCCCCCTCTCCGGGTTGCTGTTGCGGACTATTTTGACTGACATACTGTCGAACACCGACCCGACTGGTTAATCAAGTCATAGACCGGGTGAGTGAACCATGACTGCTTGCTTTTATTAGATATTGTCCTGGCTTTGCTAAAACTAGGTCATTCTAGTTTTATAAACCAGCAGATTTGTTGTCACCTGTAAAGAAAACTTGTCAAACTTCATGAAACTCATTGGCAGGTTGACAAGCTCGCAGCCTGCCGTTAGCCGTTAGTCGTCTCTATTTCAACCGTTAGTTAACGTTTAAACGGATAAATGGATAACAGAGGAGCCGGTGTTTTTAAGAGTGATAAAATGTATGAGTTAGCTCCCTTGTCGCTCAGAGATGTGAGCTTGTTCAGCAGAAAAGCCTGCAGAAGTGATTACAGATTCACAGTCTCGGGTGAATGAGCTTTTGTCGTCAATTGGGCAACGGCTGGGTGGTTTGTTGTGATAAGAGTCTTTACTCTGCTTTGTTACATGTCAGGATGTTTAGGAGCTTGGATAGACAGGCAGACAGAAAGATAGATTTTTGCCACATCAGTGTTTAGACCTCTGGAGTTTCCAGTGTCTATGATCTCGCCAACAGTGAACCTATAATTTCGTGTCCTTTTTCTGAATGAAGGCAGAGACTTGCTGTTCTTGGCCTAGGAGTGTAATAACAGTGTACTTCTGCATGTAGTGAACAGATTTGTGCATCCACATTTTCCCTTTTCCCTTCTTCTTCTTCGTCTTCTCCCCAGTTTACAGTCTGCTCCTTTATTCCTCTCTGTTCTGTTTCTTGTCACCCCACCTTTCCTGAAGCAAACTGTGATGCCTAACTCACAACATGAGGGTATTGTAATACAAGTCTCCCTGCTGCCAAACAAAGTTTACTGTAGCTTTGTGCCTCCCTCTGTTGCTTTTTCTCACTGCTCCGGGAACTTGCCATGCAGTTGTTGAGATCTGTCAGGGTGGACAGATTCCTTTACATTGCTTCCTTCCCTTCACCCTCACACATCTGCTGATAACGGCCTCCTGTTCTCTATTTCTTCCTCTGGAAAACGCCTACCCACTTATGTGATTCAAGCAGTGTTTTCATTTGTGGACAGTGACTTCACTTCTGTGACTAAGATTAGACTTGCAACTCCATTGTGATGTTGCATACAACTTATTATCTTTTTTGAAATGTTCTCTAATGAACTTGTAACCCATCTTAAGGGTAGAAAACAATCTGCATTCTGTTATCTCTTTCTTTGTTTTCCAAGACTCTTTTATTTGGCAGCCGTGCAGGTCAACCCTGACCCCCTGTCAGGCTGTGTCGAGTTTGTCCCACTCCAACATCCTGCCCTGTCCCGGAGGGCTGCTTCAATATTAGTAATCATATAAACACCCAGCAAGACTGAAAGCTCGCTTTCGTATAGAGAACGACCTGGGATTATGCAGTGTTGTGTAAAGCCTTTGTTTTTTTTCTCTATGCCCTGCAGGATTGAGAAACAGACAGAATCAAAGTCACAGAAAAAGAGATTAACGGAAAGGAACATATAGAATAGGAAATGGACATTTAAGGAAAGTGTAATATGATCCTGGAAGTTCAGTTCATGGGAAAAGTATGTTTGAGAGTGAAGAAAACAGAGTAGATGTTCGCAGTCGATTTTCATTACAGGTCCTGAAGAGAACAAGGTCAAAAGAGGGTTTAAAATTGATGGTGGTATACTGGCATTTTTGAGCCATTTAGTCATTTAGGGTGTGTTGACTGATATTCAGAGCTGCACCGTGCTTCATGTATGCTGTTGATATAATATTTACAAAGGAAGAGAAATAGAAAGTACTCCACCCTGTGAAAAACATTTGGTCTGTGCGCGCATGTATGTTGTTAATCAGTCAGTACTCTTCAAACACACCCAGAACCCCACTTGATATGGTGGATGCCATATGTTACTGGTGTAGGAGCTTCTTACTGGAAAGCGAACCTCAAAGCTTGGTAGTGGTTAAGTAATTGCTCAGTTTAAGGGGAATTTTGCAGCTTTTCTTACTTAACCAGAATGAGACAAACTTGTATGCCTAAACTTGTATGGACCAATCATTACAGCTCTTGTGTTCACATGAACATACAAAACCCTTAAAGTCACATTAGCACTTGGAAGTACTGTTTCTGCTCTGGGTCAATGTAAACAGGAAGTAGAGCTGAAGTTCGGCTGCCATGTGATCAAATAGACATCCAGTAATTGAGGTGAAGAGGATGTGCTCACCTTTCACCATACTTTCAGATAGGCCTGAGTCCTAAAACAATAATGTCATGCTAAATACTTCATTAATTTAGTGTCAAATTTTGTAGTGCACCGCACCTCCTGACTGAGAGGTGTATGGGTATGTTTGCAGGTCATCTGTGATGGCCAAAGCCAAAGCAGAATTTAAAGCTGTTTTGTGTTTCTGCTCCGCTCCGTCAAGACTTGGATAAATCTAGGAAAGCGTTTTTATTGGTCCCTAATGAATATCTGGATTTGATTTCCTTCAATCCCAAACACTCCTCTAATGTTTTGTTTTACAACCTCTGTGATCATGTTTTAAATCAGCAGGACAAATCCTCTCCGGATCTTTTATGAAAGTTTATAGAAGATGTAAAACATACTGTAGGACAGATTTTTGGATGGAAGTGTAGGACTTAAAAATGCCAACGAACACACAGGAACCAACACGCTTCCTCCAAACCTACGATATGACACACTCTGACTGTGAACTCTAACAATGCATCATTCTGTGTCCGGGCATTAATATTCATTTCATCGGTGACACTGCGCCATCTGACTGACCACGGGCTTCAACACAAGCGGCGCCACAATGGAGCTCTCATGAGTGTGGACAAAATGACGTAATCCCTCATGACAAGTCAGCCTCATGAGAGATTTGTCACCTCACTGATTGTTGAAGGGCTTTGAATGGCACGCGTAACATTTTAAACACAGGCCTCTAGGTTTGATTCTCCACTCAGCGGTTAAAAATGTGAGCAGGACGAGTAGCAACATGACGAGTGAGTTCAAATTCCAAGAAAGTCTGTCGGTATTCCTTCCTTCACCTACCTCTAACTCACTCATTGCACTGCCCCCCCCCCTCCTCCCCCCTCCTTTTCTCCTCCTCTCTCAGGTAGACCAGTAAACACCATGGTGGGAGTGGAGCGCAGGTCTGAGCAAGGGAGGGTGTGATCCCTGTGCGATTGGTCGACACAGACACAAACGACCGGACAGATCGGAAGGATCAGAGGAGGAGAAGAATGGCACGAAATGTTAACTTTGACCTGAGCCACCCCCTCATGGAAGCCGGACTGGAGTGAGTGTTAGAGAATTTTTTTTTTTGTCTTTTCACGTTCCTTTTGTTTTCTGTTAGGTTTGCTGTTTGAAGCGTTACTCGATGTGAATGGCGTGAGAGTAACAGAGAGTTGGAGGAAAATAAGGAACAGAGATGACAGGATCAGCTGGGCTCTTTGATGTCTTGTTAGACACTAAATGGGAGGGCAGAATGTCCCAGAGCTTTCATTTATGTTTTGATTTTTTTAAAACCAACCTCCACTCCACTGTCTCACTGAAACGATATCTAGATGTCATATCATTTGGTTGAAAACGTGTGTGTGTGTGGTGTGTGTGTGTGCGTATACTTTCTGTCTCTGTGACAGTTTCCATTTCAAACAGCTCAGACCTGACCTGGCTTCTTTGTGGCCCTCTTCCTGTGCTATTTGTGTAAACGTGCTAAGTGAGAGGGAACTGCACTTGCTGTATTTTCTCATGTTTTTTTTGTTTTATTTTTCTTTTACTTTAAAACAAAAACAGCCAGTCCACTTGGCTTTGACCTACAGTACATCTAGATCATGCGGTCCCCAGAGAGTCTTCTTTGGGTTGTTTAATTGCAGTTCCTCTCCGGGAGTGCTTGTGCATGAGTCAGACGGTCATCACGTTTTATCTGGAGTCTTTTCAGTGGTCAGCAGCCCTTTAAGCATCCTGGATTCAAAGTGTGTCTCTGAGCCTGTGTTTCTTAGCCTTTATCTCTCTCTTTCCTGTTTTTGCATGTGTTCTCATATCCATGTGTCCCTCTGTTGTCAGGAGCCCGGCAGATGAGGAAGGTGTTCATGACTCGTTCAACCAGCTGATAGCCGAGCAGTCCCAGAATGGAGGACAGTCTGATGCCTACGAGCTGCAGCAGCTACAGAGAGAACTGGACGAGGAGGGTCGAGGTACAGTTTGACAAGCATGTCTGCATGTGGAAGGCTGAATCTGTACAAGAACTGGGTGACATATGAATATGATATTGATATTGTGACATAGATTAGATATCATTTGACATTTGGAGATTGTAATATTTTCATATAGTTTAAGTGTCATTTCCTGATCTTAAAGATTATACTACAGTTACTGAAAGTGATTCACTTTTCTCAAGTGTTCTAGATGAGTGCATGTCCACATTACTGGTATTACTAATAAAAAATGTGTATCATTAAAGCACAATTGATCATCCCCCAAAATGTCAAATAAATATTGAGGTTAAAAAATATCATCATCATTTATTTTCTCTGTCTTTTCCAGCTGTGGCAATATTTTTCATTTTGTGTGTTTTTTTTCCCCCAGATAACGTGGCCTACTTGTCCAGCCCCGGGCAAGAGTTCAGGGGAAGTAGGCAGCAGGGAAGGGAAGTGGATTGGATGGATGATGAAAGACAGATAGACCCCCTTGTGGGTGAACGATGGTCCTCAGCCACCATGAAGATCCTGTCCTCCATGCCCAGCCGCACCATCGGTAGGTCCTGCAGAAAGCCAGTAGAGATGATACTGATGCATACAGAGAGATCATTTTAGTTTTGGTGGGTTTCACCACGCTGTGGACAGCTGCTCTCAACTTCTGCTTGCCATCTTGTGGTTATAGGAGTTACTGTATGTGCATTTGATACTGTATATAGTAACAGGCTTAACCAACAAAGTAACGAACTGTGTTACCACAGATACCATCAGGAGGAACTAACTAGGCTGTACTGGTGCCGCGCTGCACACGTTGAGCCCCAAAAGATAAAAACAGAATCAGTTGAGCAGAGTTTCATGGGGAAGCAGTTTGTCTGTCATCTTCCTGTCAGTCTGAGGCGAGTCAGGTGCTTCAGCGTGAATATGGCTCGATAGCTGATTTTAGCTGTGAAACATGGTACATCTGTTGGTTTGACTATCAACATTGGAAACAGAAGTGGTATATAACCGTTTATCTTCCAGTACTTCCTCTCTGAAAACAGTCATATAGAGTAATTAAAACCACAACATCCCTGATTTGAGTCTAGACAGAGACATTTGAGTCATCTCTCCCTCTCCCTCATTTCATAGTCATTTATCTCTACTATATGTGATAAAGGCTTATTTAGATTTTAGTGTTGATGGATGCTGAGAATTTTTTTTGTCATTAGATGGTTATTTTGCTCATAACTATGCAAAGAACAGAGATAGACATGATATATCCTGAAGCCATGTGTGTAGTACTCAGTTAAACTTTGTTTCTGGAGAATTGTTCAGTGCTGACGGAGAATCTTTGTATATGGTGCTGATCCCTTCTCTGACCAGTCTGCTCCTCTCCCAGGCCGCAACAGGGGAGCTATCATCTCTCAATACTACAACAGAACCATGCAGCTTCGGAGACGCAGGCAGAGCAGACCCACCATCCCACACTTAGATCGCTCCGCCAGACCGAGCATACGAGGTTACGGCATGGAGGGAGACACCACTGACGCAGATGGTGAGGACAGTGACATGCGCAGTTAGACAGTGTTGACGCTAGGATAAAAATCTGTGTCTGACAAATTCGTAATGTAAGCAAAGTTGTCCCCTCTGTGTGGTATAGTGGATAAAAGGGAACGTCTGGTGAACAACCTGCAGAATCTGTCAGTGAGCGACAGGGTCAGGATGCTCCGAGCGATGCCTCTCAGCGTGGCTGAGAAGCGTGAACTCAGGTACATGTGGTCCTTGATCTAATTGTTCCTACTGAGATAACTTCTATTTTGTATGTATCAGTCTGATTTTCTCTCTATCTGTCTGTAAACAGGACATCAGCATTACACAAGGAGAGACGCACGCAGTCTGGGAGTCAGATCCCCTGTTGCAGTCAACTCAAGTATTACATCATCATTGTGAGTCACTTGCTCAACCAGGAACTGCTTCCTTGTTTCTTCCTGCATTTATTTTTTTCGCTCCCTGACAGGGTATGTAGACTGAACCAATTTGTATTTTCAGTGACCCCTTCATGAATCAAGCAGACAGGAAGTTTATTCAGCAATTGTTACTTATTGAGTTCAGTCCGCTGTGCACACTCCACACATCAAAGCTTAAAAATCACACCTAAGCTCGTCTGCCTGTTTTACACCCTTCTCTTTGTGATTGAAAAAGATCTAATAAAGGAAATCAATGAGAAACCGCAGCTGTTACCGCATTTCACCTCATCAGTGTACTTTATGAAAATGTTAAAGTCCCCTCAGTCAAATGTGTTTTTCTTTTTGTTTCTTCAGTTGGATGTTTGAGCTTCACTGCGTAGGACGATGTTTGTGCAGAGTTTGACACTAGAAACTGTTTTCGCATTCATCGGCTGAAACTGGAAAGTTCCTCTGTACTCACATGAAATCTGATTTTAAGGCGTGTATCTTATGTGATAACTATCACAACTATTTTGGAGCCAGTCACGGTCCAGTAAACAACTTACCCAAGTGTGATGTGGAAACGTGAAGCTAGCTGTGCACTGAGAATAGACTTTACACTGAAAATAAATATGCAAATCTTTTTTTTCCAAAAGTTCATACAAATAATTATTCAAAGCAGAGTATTTATAAACATGTCTGGTGGAGATTTTTAAGGTTGTGTCGCAACAACTGTTTTTCTGAAGGGCCTCTATGCACTGAAGTGTAACTGCAGCTCATAAAATGAAGTATGAGTAAATTGGTTTTAGGTAAGTTAATGAGGAAGGATGAGAACATTTTATTCTCAGTGCTTGCTAACTAGCACTAAAGTGAATCTAACTTCATCTTGACTAATTGTTCATTTTACTTTTGCAGTTTTGACATGTAAAATGGGTCTTTTGGAGGTGTAGAGTCAGTGAATCTAGCGACAGAGATGCTCACAGCTTTTTATAGTGCAATCTGGGAATTTTCCATGGATCAAAATTTCCAGTGCACTGAAGTGATTTTGGCACTAGCAACGCTTTAAAATGGCTATGAAAATGGCTGACGTCTTGAGGAATTCATGACCTACTGAACTAGGCGGCAGTTTGAGAAACGCCCTAAATCCTGGATAAACATTAGCAATATATTGATAGTAGTATAATAATGTATAATTAGTTTACACTCACAACTACATTTGATGTACAGTGACTCATTTATTGAGCTCTAAGGTTTACCCTTTGTACACACTAGTCTTTATGGCCAGTATTACAGTACATGTAATAATTACATCATCTGTCTAAACATAATGTCCTTATAGTTATGCCTGATTCAAGAAGATTGAATGTTTACTCAAAAGATATTTGAATTAATATCAGTTCACACAGGAACACCCACATGCATAAAAAGCCAAAACACATTCTCCTCTAAGGCTGTAATTGGGTGTCAGTGGGTATTTCCTGTAGGTGTTGTAATCCCTCTGTTGCCCAGGCATAAATGCCCCTCTGAGCATGAGTCACATTATCAGGCTCACAAAAACTAAACAACAAACACATGTGGATGCTTGTGCCTGGAATTATACCGGTGCATTGTGAGTCATGTTCAGTAGGATGTGGATTTTTTTTCTGTATCACAATTAGTTTTTTCTTAATTAACATTATATAATGCAGTATCAAAAAAAGAAGTGATTGCAGTGATTTATTCCCCCCCTGTTCACACACTCTCTCCTCTCAGGCTTTGAGACAGAGCTGGTACAGCTGGCTGTCCTTCCTGCACTCCCTCCAGCTGTGGCAAGTGGCACTGAAGAGAGTGAGCGGGCGTTTCGGCACCGGAGTCCTCTCCTACTTCCTGTTCCTTCAGACCTTGCTCTTCTTCAACGTCTTCCTGTTCCTGGTGACGGGCGCGTTTATGGTGCTTCCTCAGGCAGTGCACCCTCCAGCGCTGCCAGCAGGGAGACGCTCCTTCTCTGGACTGGAGCTCCTCACTGGAGCGGTAAGCTGTGCGCTTTGGTAACATGTTATTACAACATCTCCCAAAGGCTATGAGAAGAAGAAAACCCTCACCACATCCTCCAGAAGCTTTAGAACTGTATGATGAATTCCCAGCAACAAAAACATCTTTAAACAGCTGGAATTAAGTCTCATAACAGTCATATTTTCTTGTTTGTTGTCAACACTATGATTAACGGTCGACATGAATCAACAAACATGTTGCAGAAAGGTAAAACTGGAAGCTAAATTGACTATTTTCCATCTTTTTCTGGCTCAGGGCTATTTCTCAGACACAGTGATGTATTATGGGTACTACTGTAACTACACACTGCATAAGAGCTGCAGGGACGATGATGGAGGGAAGAATGTCTCCATGACCAACGGAACCAATCTGGACTGCGTGTCGAAGTCTCTTACGTACAACATGCCGATTGCATACTTCTTCACCATAGGAGTGGCCTTCTTCATCACATGTATCATCCTTGTGTACAGGTATCTGAACACAAACTATACCAACATAACAGTCTTTTTTTTTTTAATGTAATAATATCTGCTCTAGGCTTGCTTCATCCTCAGGCTCTGTTTCTGTATTCTGATGCATGTTTTTACACACAATCTCCCGACAGCATGTCAAAGTCGTTTGGTCAGAGCTTCCGAATCGGCAAATCTCACAGCATCCTGGCCATGAAGGTCTTCTGCTGCTGGGACTTCAAGGTCCTCAAAAAAACCTCTGTCGAGCTCATGTCTGACAATATCTACATCCAGCTCAAGGTAGGCTGAAACACAAACACACTCACACACACATTCTTGAGATAGCGTAAACACATCCTCCCTCTCTTTGTCTCCCTCTCTGTCACATAATTGGCAGGCAAGAATGTGATGATCTAATACATTCTTCTCCCTCTGTATCCCCTTTTCTTTGTCCTTCCCTCACAATATCCATCCTTTCTCCCTCACGGCATCTCTCTTTCTGTTCTCTTCCCTGTGCAGGAGCTGCTAGCAGAGGTGAGTCATAAACAGGTCAAGAACACCATGTGCCAGAAGCTGTGGAGACTGACGGTCCATGGCCTGGCCTGGACTATCTGCATAGCAAGCACCACCGCCTGTGCGGCCGGCATTTACTACTTCTCTGATTATATGCACAAGGTGAGGCGGGGTGGGTTCAGGGTCCAAAGTAAACACTCACTAAGCATCGAACACTTGTAAATGTTTCAGGTGGATAAGTTAAGAGGGTCACCTTCAGGCTGCATTTGTTGTCTTTTCTTATACAGACTTACTAGTCTTATTTTTTCTTACAGCAGCCATTCATATACAGTATGTCTCTGCTGTTTCTCCCCACAGAACCTCCAGCAAAGTTCTCGTAATGCTTCCCAGGACCCCTTGTTGAACGAGGCCAGCCTGCTGGCTCTCCCTGTGGTGGTGTCCCTCATCAACCTGCTGCTGCCCGGCCTGTTCAACCTCGCGGCCTGGATGGAGGAGTATGACTCACCTTCTATACGCACATATGTCGCCATTGGCAGGTATGAGCAGGGGAGCTGCAGGTTGCAAGTTCATAAAGAGTTAAAGAAAGTGCAGAAGAACTGATGGATTTGGTTGCTTCCCTGTTGTTTTCTAGAAACTTGATGTTGAAAGTGAGCATCCTCGGAGTCCTCTGCTACCACTGGCTGGGTCGAGTGGCTACTGACCCAGGAAGTATTGGCCTCAAGGTAACATAAATGATGAGATATTGTTTTCTATTCCTAACTTCAGGACTTTGGTTCTGTCAGAGAAGACACATTTTACGCACAGAAATATTTTTCTAATCTTTATAATGTGACTTGTGTCTGTTTTGAATATTTTGTCTCCAGTGCTGGGAGAGTTTTGTTGGCCAGGAGCTTTATCGCTTCCTACTGATGGACTTCATCTTCACTCTACTGGACACCTTGTTTGGAGAGTTTCTTTGGAGGTGGGTCATTCATAAATAAGTCCTTGGTAATTCTGTAGCTCCTGTTATTTTTTGCTCTATTTCTTTGTCAGTTTCTTTTCTGTATCACCGTTTTGATCTAATTTCTCCTCCTTCTGTCTGCAGGTTGTTTTCTGAGAAGGTGCTGAAGAGAAGGAGGAACCCAGTGTTTGATATCGCAAGGAATGTCCTGGAACTCATCTATGGACAAACATTGGCCTGGTACAGAACTTCCTGTTTAGATGTACATGCAGACATGTCAAGTTGTTTCTTGGTAATGACAATGAACTTTGTGTTTTTCAGGTTGGGTGTTCTTTTCACTCCTCTCCTGCCTGCTGTGCAGATTCTCAAACTGCTGTTGCTCTTTTATATAAAGAAGGTACTGTAGCCTCTTCCTGCAGAACTGAACCACATAAATCTCCAGACTACGTCATCATTGCTTCCTGTGACAGTAGCTACTTTTCACTAGAAAAATGCTATTGTTTCTTAAAATGGCACAATCACACAAATCATGTTGAGATAATCCATTTGTATGCATCTGTTTATCAAAGAGGTGATAAAAAGATGGTGAATCAGATAATTAAAATCACAACAGTCATCTTAACTAAATCAATATTGTTTTTTCAGTGGCAGGCAGTGAAACATGCAGCACATGTTCAGTTTTTACTCTCTCTGTCCCTCTTTCATGATTTTCTCCATGTTTATTTACATACTTTATCTGCATTTTCCTTGAATGTGAAATGCAAAATCTTCAAATAGAAACATTTAAATTAAATTGAAATGCTCAAAATAAAAACTTGAGCTCAAGACAATTCATTTTGTACAAATTCAGTAAGACACATTTTTGTCACCTTTTGACACTGCATGTTTGCATGTGTGCACACTGTCTGTAAAATAGATAAGTCTGTACTGCAACCACACAGTATGTGTTGTATACACTGTGTACTGCGTGTATCTGGGCTGATGAGCGAAGTATTTTTCATGTAACAAATGTCTGATGTCACGCCTGCTAAATGCTATCATATGTTGCCAGTTTGACTCTCTTGTTCTGGAGCATCTGATAGTTGGTATGGAAGTTTTGACCTCTGACCCCGGCCTGTGTTTTTTCCCCCCACAGAGCAGCGTGATGATGAACTGTCAAGCTCCAAGGAAGCCATACAGAGTCAGCCAGATGACGACCATCTTCATCACTCTCCTCTGCTTCCCCTCCTTCCTCGGTGCCTCCGTGTCTGTCACATACACCATGTGGAGGTACAAACACACACACACAGTTGTGTTTGATTTTTGTTGATTTTGAGTTTTCCTCAAAGACATTCGCACACACAGTCTGACTGTCTGCCTGTTTTCTGTCGTCTGTCCTCAGCATCACACCCTCCTCATCATGCGGTCCATTCCGCGAACTCAAAACCATGTTTCAGGCGGGGAAGCGCTGGGTGGAAGAACTGGAAAAAGATAACCCCAACCTGTCCCTGCTGGCCAGGGCTCACTCCTATCTGGTGGAAAATCCTTTCTTCCTGTTTGTAGGAGCGGGCATCTTTCTGTGAGTCACACACACACACACACACACACACACACACACACACACTAACTTCTACCAGCTCTGTATAGAGATGCTGATCAATACATGATCAAACTGCATTATTGTTGACATCAGTGTTGTTTGGTTGTATTTATTTGATGGACTCTGTCTTTTCTTTCCATCAGGATTGTCATCTACTTCCACAGTCAGGTGGTTGATGGTCAAAGGAAGATCATCAGCCTACTGCAGGAGCAGATAGAAAATGTAAGCAAATCTTTCTACTGATAAATTTAACCATAAATCAGACTGAAATGTTCTCAAGTGAATAGAATTTCTGTTCTTTCTTTGCTGATGTTTCTTGTGTAAATTTGTCACCATCTCTCCCTCTTCCTCACTTCCCTCTTTATCTCTGCCTGCTCAGGAGGGAGAGGATAAGAAGTTTCTCATAACTCGTCTGCAGTCCATCCACGAGCAGAAACGAACCCCCGCTCGACGATTCACAAGTCAGGTGGGTCTCTGATGCCCTGGTGCTTTTTGACTGAAACTAAAAAAAGTTTCTATACCCTGACCTCCACTTATTTCCTTTTTTTTTTTCTAGGACTCTGGCTGTTGAAATCATGACATCTCTGTCTTCAGTAGACAAACTATCTCAGTTTTCTGAGCACTGATCGATGTCTGGAGAAATCTTTAACCAACTGGAATGATAACTTGAAAGGACTACTGTACATATGACAGAAATGCATTTGGTGAATTTTAATTTTTGGCTAGGGTTTTTATAGTAGGAGTATTTGAAGAGTGAGGAAACAAACATGGTGGCAATGTTGAGTCAAACAAAGCTGTCCACTTTATACTGTACTGTGTATAGAGTCAATGTCTGAACTGAAACTTTAGGAAGTTAAATGTGATAAAATGGACAGAATAAGCCAAGAAATCTTTACGCTGACGTATCAGTTTTAAAAGGATTTCAGTCATCTCTCATAGAAGCACTTTCATATTTCATACTGTGAACAAATCGTTTTTATTCTAGTTCTGGAGCAAAAGATGTAGAATATAGTTTCATTATGTGTGTGTGTGTGTATGTATGTGTGTGTGTTTTTTTTAATGATTTTAATTTTTTTATTAATTTTATCATTGTGTCAGTATGTTAAAGGTAAACTGTGGATGATGTGAGAGTATGATAACAATGGAAATGGTCTCAGCTGTTGTTGCAGTTGTATATTGTGTACATATGTGTCTGAGTTGTTTTTAGGATGGTAACTGTATAGTCATACTTTTGTAATTAAATTATGTTTCACCACATTAGTGTGTATTTGTATTTATTAGTGCTTATATGAGGTGTGGGCGCTACTACTGCCTCAACATGGACATTAAAATAGTTGCTACAAACCCAACAGCCACAAAGACAATATGAATTTTACCATTATCATACAGTTATTTTTTGATAAACATGCAAATAAAAAGTAAAACTTATAGGGACATTGTTACAGCAGCTAATTGTATCTGACTATACGACATATAAAATATATCTTCAGTAGAAAAATAAATATACAGGTACTTTAAAGTGGCCTGAAGAATAAAGTAATAATCTTTGTACCTTTAATTAGTAAATATTACCCATTAAATAACTATTTTTCCAAATGAGAAAAAGCAGCATATTTGGTGGAAGGTTGAGACAGCAGCACCATGGATGGATTTCTGAATGTGATATTTAGATCTGACAGAAGAGAGCACCAAATCCCCACAAATCCGCGACACTCACACGGACCGGGAGGCGGTTTCGATCCAGTGCTTTCCCATCGAGACTCAGACTATTTTAGACAACCACCATGACAGTCGCAACACACACGACACAGCACATATTAACTGTACATATACACACTGACCCCAGCTGTCAGTGTCCTCACAATAATCACATATCTATATAAATGTCTGTATGTTAAACCAAGGAGCCCATATATTGTATTTAAACAGCTCAGATTCAGTTCTTCTGGCAATATTTCAAAACTCATGAGCAACCTGATAGTGTTTGAGTTCAGTTTTTCAAATGCTGAGTTAGTTTTGTTTGTTGTCGATGGAAGACGACGGTTTGACAGTTTTTTCTCATCAGAGTTCTGTCTCCATGTTCCTGTTGTCCTCTGTTAACGTTCAACACCTTCTCATTTCTGCAGAGTACTGACACAACACACCAGCAGCGTCTAATCTGTTAACTCAGTTCCCGTTACTGAGCATGCCCAGTAGCTTCCTGGGGTCCATCCCCTGCTGCTGGGCCATCTTCTGCACGTCGAAGCCCATGTGCTTCAGGAACTGGATCACGCTCATCTCCTGACCCGTCAGCTGGTCACGGATGGTCGGGCAGGTGGGGTTACAGTGCGGCCACGGGCAGCTGTCGATCAGATGCAGAGGGCAGCCCCTCATGGGTGGGGTCTTGTGCTTTTGGTGGTTGTGGTTGCCGTGGCTACCGTTGATGGTGGTGTTGTTGTTGATGTCTTGGAGGCTGCGGTCCCAGCAGTGGAGGGCTCTGGGCAGGGAGGTGCCTTTCACCTGAATCTCCATCCAGTAGCTGCAGATAGATGACGGGGGGGCAAAGAGAGGAGGGTCAAAGGAAGAGAAGAGAGAACAAGATGAGCAGTCTGATTTATTTTAACCTGATGTATTTCCAGTAAATGTGGCCACGAGTCTTCAGGGAAATGAGCACTTGCACAAAACAATCTGCGCAAGCCTCTTCCAGCTTTCCTTATAAACTTCATTTCAGACATTTGTCTCCGAGTCTGGACAAAAATAAACACAGGAAGTAGCCACCTCTGCCAAAACAACAGTCAGGTGCCCAAACGGACATTGACACATTTTTCTTGTTGTGATCATTCCTCCTGTTCATACTGACCATTATGAGATCTTTTCATCATGCACTTACAATATAAGTGATGGGGGACAAAATACAACCCTCCTTTTGTGCAAAAACATATGTAAAAGTTTATTTGAAGCTAACATGAGGCTTCAGCTGTCCCAATTAGTCAAATCAACTCAACATCTTTCAAAGTTTAAGTCTTTTTAGTGCCAAATTCCCTCTTTTTGTTATGATACTTCTACTGCAGCTGAACAGAAAAACATTGTCCGTCAAATTTTTACTAAAAAGACTAACTGTGGAAGAGATCCACTTTATCTGATGAAGTCTGACGGCCAAACTCCGTATTATCTTCAGATAAATTTTTAAACCCATTTTTACTCAAAATGCAGACTGTGGATTTGGCACCTCTCACTTACATTGTAAGCACATTTGAAGGAGATCTTCTAATGGTCAGTATCAACAGGAGGGATGATTACAGCGAGGAAAACCTGTTTCAATCTTCATTACGGACACTTGACTGTTTGCCCAGTTGATGGGGTCAGTTGATTATAGTGGCACTACATGCTACCGTATGTAAAACGTGCTGACAATCATCTGAAATGTGTGTTGAGTCAACAGCTGTATAGAACTGTATTAATTAATGTTTAATGGAGAGCATCTTAATGATCTTATGTTCATAGTTGTTCAAGTTGTATTCGACATTACTCACGTTCTGGTAATGAGCTCATGAGACAAGCAGGCTGGAGCAAACATCGCCCTGTCATTAAAACACAGAATCAAACAGTGAACCAAACAGTCATTGTGTTGTGCACGTGTGTGTGTGTGTGTGTGTGTGTTGCGTGTCACACTTACGGTACGTCACGGAGCGTGCTCCTCAGCTCCTGTCCCAGGCTTTGTATGTACCTCCACTGGCCCTCATGCACTGGCTGTCCGGTCAGGTGGATGTTGTCCACCGTCAGCTGGGCCTCGTCAAACAGCCACTGCACCACGAACACCGGGCCTGGACAGGAGAGAGGACGTCCCGCGGGTCAGACTTTTTATTGACACACCAGCCTTTTTCTTTTTTATCTCCTAGCCGTACAGGATGTGCATTGTCACTCACTTTTTAACGTGGGGTAGACTTTATACCCGAAGAAACAGTTCCACTCCTCTCCCACGTGAGCCTGTCTGCAGCTTTCTGGCACCAGTCCACCCCAGTACCTGCACGACAGCAGAGCATCACCGTTTTACAAAACCTGTGCTGTTTATCCGTCCTTTAACGCCATCTTTCTTCCACCTGTCCGTCTTACCTGATGCCTCTCTTTATGGCCTCAGTGGGGGCACAGCTGATGGTATCGAGGCAGTCGGTGAATTTGTACTGCTTGTTGTCCAGGAACCATCCGGAGTCGGCCAAACCCCTGACCTGCACTCCTCTGTGGCCCTGTGACTCCAGCTGCTCTGCAACGTGGTCCACATTCAGCAGGACGCCAGTACCGCCAGCACTGGTGGGAGGAGGAAGAGTGAAATCAGAGGGTGAAACTGAAGATTTATCTTTGGTAAAATACACGCATATATACAGTAGGCGACACTGACCTGCTTCCTGCCAGAAGAAGGACCTTGGCGTTGTCCAGACCTTTTGTCAGCAGTTCGTTCACCACCTCCTTAATGATCAGAGACCCCATGAATGCATAGTCACCTGAGAACAAAAATTATATTTATTTATTACACAAGTCAAACCACTAATCTCAGCATTATACAACTGTTGAAAACCTGGAGAAAGGTCGTTGTTATGACACAACACAAAGGGGTTTTTATGTATTTATTAAGGTTTTAATGTGCTTATTATAGGATTATTAATGTAAATATATATCAGAAATTACTCAGTGGTACTCAGATGTTTCTTTATTTCTGTGGCAAAGACAATGAGGATATTAAACTTTGGCATTGTGGAATGAGTAACTGATCTTGACTTCATGGAGAAATGAAAAAAAAGAAAAGAGATTTAAAGGATGAAATAATGTGGGTTGGTTTGTACTATTAAATTTTAGCTCATTGACAGGGACGCCTGTACAGCTTGTGTGTCACGCCAAGTGTCTAAAACAACCACAATATAGTAGAGTTTTCAATAAGTCAGATATGATCAGAGTTTTAGTCAATATGAGGGCAAGAGGAAAGCTGTAAGTCCTGTAACAATATACACTGTAAGTGGCCGTGTCTGTTTCAAACACTCCAGCTTCCACATGACAAAGAAAACTAAATGAAACAAAACCCTCATTCAGTGAGTCAACTATTTACACCATTCGTGTCTTACAGTTGTCTTTTTTTGGCGTGGCTCCGCTCCACACGTCACTGGAGCAGTACGGGATGAACCTGCAGGAGAAAGACATCAATACTGTCAGGATTAAGAGCAAACACACACACACACACACACACACACACACACACACACACACAAAATCTGGAAATAAATCTAAAATCAGAGGCTTTTATTTGACTTGCGTTGCTGACAGATTGGACAGTTATACAAATAGAACCCAACCGACAACAGACTGAGCACAAACAGTAAAAGTGTTCAAAGACTGAAAGCTGTCGCAGCAGGTTGGTAAGTTTGTATCGTCTGATAAAGATACTGCAGGAAGCTGTAGGAACAGAATAGGACCAGACTGAGTGTTGTTAGGCACTGATGATGAAGTTTCATGTAAGAAATGATAATCAATTACAAAAACAATACCAGCAGAGGCAACCAATGTATTCATTAGATCCTACATGTACCTGAGTGAAAGTAATAACGCCTCAATAGAAAAATAACCGATTAAAAGTAAAAATACTGCATAATATGATCAGCATTTAAAATGATTGACGTGTTAACTTGTAAGAAGTGTTTCACTTTCATAAATCCAGCTGAGTGATACAGGAGTATTGGTAGTTTGAACTCCCTATCAATGCATCATATTTTACAAAGCTCATTTTATATTTTCCATGTGAAAGCTCATAGAGAAAACAGATAAGTGTAAAGATGAAAATATTTCCTTTTGACATATAATGGTTTAAAAGTCACACTGAAAATAATCAATTACTTACATTTCAACTTTTTTTTTTTACTTTACGAATACAATTCCCATTAGTTGTTTTTCCTGAGATGTAACTTTTTTGAGTGTGTGTGCACAAATTTAACCACTGGCGTACGTGGGAAGACATACAAAGCAAGGAAGAAAAACAAATAAGCGTATCAAATACAGAGAGAGGGTCGGACATGAGCTCTTACACCATGTTGGCGTTCCACCAGTGAGGGTTTTCCTCTGGCTGAGGAGACAGAATCCCTGTTCCTGTGAAAAGAGAAAAGATCTAACATTTACTCGACTGTCTGGACAAATGTCCTCATCATACAGTCAGAAAAGCTTCAGTCACAGTGTAAGACAGGTTTAAAACGCTGGAGGCTACTTCACAAACCTTGATGTATAGGTGTGTGTTTACTGTGGGTGTGTGTGTGTTTCCCCTGTGGCAAAATAAGTCATTAAGTTTTCCCTGCTTTGGTCAGCAATTACTGCCGCACTGGCCACCAGTGTATACACAGAGAGGTCGGTGGAGAGAGGGAGGGACAAACAAGGGGTTCCCTGATGGCTGGGAGGAAAGAACCAGAGAGTTTGACTTTTAAGATGAATGCAAACTCAGCTAAAGAAGAAACACAAACATTTCTATGAATCTCGTTCATTCAGTGGAAGTTTTTTTTTTTTCCTACCGAGAGAAGCAAAAGCTCTGTAGGTTTGCGCGGACGTTTTTTTTGCAAAAAGCAGTACGAGCTGTGTGTGTGAAACCTCCATGTATGTCTGTGCATAAGATATAGAGTGCATGCAGAGATATGACACACATGCTTTGTTACCTGTTCTGGTCGGTGGCCACTTGGTGGAGCTCATCAGTCTCCTCATCGTCTCGTACCTGCTGTCACAGGTCTGCCTGTTGAAACAGTACCATCCACCTGACCAACACACACACACACACACACACACACACACACACACACACCAGCTTATTAACGTGTTACTTACAGTTTTGTTCAGCATCTTTGTTCTTTATTTCACAGCTTCTTCCTCACCTTCTAAGAACAGCAGCCACCTCTTGCTGCCTTTAGACTCCTTGATGTAGTACCTGCATGAGACCACCAAAACAGAGCACTATGAATGTATTCGTGTCTATCATGCGCACACACACACACACACACACACACTCACACACACAGGCTTTCACAGTAGGGATGCTACCTTTGATCCACACATGAAAGATCTGGCTCTGATCGCGCTGCTAAAAATCTCTGCAGGAGCCTGTTTGGAGGCTTTCAGAGCTCTAATCAGTTATTTAAAAAAAAAAAAAAAAAGAGGCAGAAACACACAAGTAGAGGAAACTCATCATGCTGTTGGCAGCACAAACACTCGCAGGTGTTTGACAGCTTGGGTGGCACATGGAAAGTCTCATTCACACACAGTCACAGTGTTTTATATGTTGTAATTGGTGATTTTAATTGACCTGTTCCTAATTTGTTCTATGTTTTAACAATAAAAAAAAGTTTTAAATGAGATGGTATATTAATCATGTCTTTTCTAAGAGTGTGCTCAGGATTTATTTGGAAAAAGTCATGTTAGTTTCCACGGACTTGCCAAAAGTTGAGGTTGAAGCTTTTTTATTCACCCTCAAAAAATCCTGATAGCTTCGCTGTCTCAGCTGTTAATGATAGATGCATGTGTTATACTTCATCTCAATAATATAGTATAACATTTTCTACATAGATGCAATAAATGATTGTGTTCTTTGGCTGAGATCATGAGTGAATCCTTTCCTCACATCAGAAAAGAAAAAGGACTCCAGTACCATTGACTGGTAGGTGTGGGATGATTGGCACCCTAAGACTGGGGACTCTATCTTTTTGTACTTAAATATACTAAAACTGAAACCATTTATTTTCAGGTAGTTACTCATCACTTGTTGCACAGTAGCTGCTGTGGATGACACATGACAAATGATGGTTCGGGCACAAAGCTGCAGTCTTATTTAAATGTCTGTGGTAGTTTGCCTTAGTGTGTGTGTTTCAATCTATATCAGTAACCAGTAATGTACAAATCCATCTAATGGATTCACAGGGAAATCGTTATGGATCTATAATGTTTCACACGATTCTTCTATTCCCTCCGCTGTGGAAGAAAAACACACACACACCTGTTTGGCAAAATCTTGATCAGTCTAGTTTTATACTGTAAAGTTTAGATCTGACAACTTTGGTCCAGCAGATTTAAATGGACGCGTCCCTGCAGCTGATTCGATGGATGAAAAGAGTTTGGCTCTCAGGGGCGCGCACTCTCTCTCTCTCACTCACGTCTGGCGCTCAGCGGCAACGCGCACCGGTTCTCCCTGAGCTGGTCCTTTGATCCATTTTGGTCACATCCGGAGTGACAGGGGAAAGAAGGGCAGGGAACTAACCCTCCAGAGTAACGCAAATTGGATGTTTGCTGAAGCAGAGCGCAACTGAGCCTCTGCGCCCTGGCTCATGGATCAAATCTCTCCAAATAGACCACAAATGATAACAGAGGTCCGTTAAGTGTTGAGAAGCAGGTCACTTACCCTGCAGGTGACCCGTCATTGCAAGTCACAGATACATTCTTCAAAAAGTGCAACTTCATGTCTTGGTCCAGCTTCTGCGCAGAGCACGGATACAGTGACTGCGCCAGGTTCTTTATCTGCACCATGAAGTTGTCCATGTTTCCCTGCACGGCTGTAAAGTCTAACGGGAAGCTCTCTGCTGCTCCTTCTACCCGCTCTCTGTACGCCGGAGTCTGCTGTTGCTGTTGCTGCACCCGCCGGGTTTGCGCCCGACCGCCGCGCACTTTCCTCGCCTCCACCGGTGCGCTCATATGGATGAACAGCAGCAGCACGCAGGAGCGCAGCGCGCACAGACCGGCCGAGCTTCTCACCACACCGCGGCTCTGCATTTCTAACTATTACTGGAAAATGTCTCTCAAGTGTGTGCGAGGCTTCTGAATAAAACACAGCATATCCTAAGAGTCGTTAGAAAGGTGAAAAGTTCTTTGAAAACGGGCGCAGACTTGGAAACGATCGCTCACGCAAGGTGTGCTGAATGAACGCAGGTTATGGATCTCCATGGTGCCTTAAGAGGCTGGCAGTTAGTTTAAAATTCACCTAAATGCAATCCCCACTTAATTTCAGTCATTAAATCGTTTGCAATTCATCCGGTAAAAGCGTCATTACGCGCGTAAAAATCCCTTAAGTCATTTGTTGAGGCGCAGTTTAACGGTGTGATAGACGACCTGTTGGCTCTGAGTGCAGGTCCTCATGAGCTGCGGACGACGTGGGATTTTATTTGAAGTCTCTCCCTCCTCCTCCTCCTTCTCCTCCTCCTCCCTGCCCCGTGCTTCTCACTGCCGCGGGCCAATCGTTATTATCGTTGGCTGATGCTCCGCGCGGGGCGTCGGTCTCACACCCAGAGCGCGCGTCTGCCTGGCACGCCCCCTCTCAGTCGGTTCACTCGTACACTCGGTCCCTTTGATGTTGTGTCATCATATGACCACGCTGTCTTTGAAGTGTCTGTGATTGAATACGGTGTGAGGGGGAAAGACGCAGCGGGACAGACCGCTCTGCCACAGAGAGTCACAGCGTGATGCCAACAGAAACACGTTTCCAGTTGATGCACATTCAAAAGCGCGTTTTCTTTCTCTTTGTGGCTGGTGGAGATGAATCTTGTTGAGATGAGTCTCTTCTGAGGGCGATAAAGTTACTGGAAGACACAGTTTGCCAGCTGGAAGGTCAAGCTGGATGAGTAACAACTTCACAGTGGATCCTTTTTCATCCTCATCATCACCAGGAGAAACACTTTATCATCAGCTGTAGGGCTTCCAGTGGACACTCTGGGTGGGGCATTACTTCTGGGGGTCGGCATGTATGGGTGCTACAACAGGACTTCAAATACTTGCAGGATGTTTTCAGCAGATGAATATTTTGAGGAGAACCTTTCCTTCTTCTTTAGGATTTAAGCTTTTACAAAAGTGATTTTCTGAGTTCAAGACTGCATTTTCCTGCAGTTTCATCAAAGCATCTGATCATTTCTAACACATGATCTGTCTCACTATTCTTCTCCATCAGTTTGAGCCCCACCAAGTGTTCAGAACTGCCAGTTGTGAGCTTTCACTCCAAAGAGAAACTGTATTCTTAAGATTTTCCGTTCAGTGTCCACAGATGATAATTGCTTCTGGTATAACTCCTCCTTTAAACCACATTTTCTCTCTGTGGTGACGCTGACTCCTGGTTTTATTGCTGGATCTTCTGTAGACAGAAGCAGCTTCTCTTTGATTCACACTGACTAGACAGAAAGTAACACAAACTGGTCTGAATGAAGCACCTTGATTGAGGGAAGAGACCTACAGATGTCTGTTTGTTAAAAGGTTTCTAGTTGTCTATGAAGTTTCTTTGCCTCGCCGTCTTCTAAAACATTTTCTTTTTCTTAAATTATAGTCTCTTTAAAATCCATTCTAAATCTTGTATCTCATGTACTGATCCAAGTCATAAAAGCCCTACTTTTGTTCATTTCTTGTGAATGTTTAAATCAGAAGTTTACACCAGATATCATCCACTTTAAGTCTGACATTTAGCAATTTTTGTTTTCTGACTTTAATACAGTTTTTCATAAGTATATCTTTTTACCATTCATTAATCAGTGATTAAAGTTGTTTTTGTTGTGTTTTTTTTGTAAAAAATGTTGCATAAAACCCTGTGACCGCCATGCTACAGATGCCTATATAAGCTTTCACTCCGTTCAGGCACAGTTTTGAAGTTTCTGGCCTGCTGAGCGAGGAAGGAAACTGATTGTTTGTTTGTTTATTCAGACGGTGGCAATTTCCCCCCTAAACTGAGAACTGCATTCACCTCTGTCTCTCTCTCTCTCTCCCAGGTGGACTCTAAAATGTTGCTGAAGTGGTCAGTCAGTCAGCTGTATGCCCTCTGAATCTAAGACCTCACACCTCTCCAGCTGCCGGCACCATGTGTCGTCTCGTGTTGGCCGTCCAGTCTGATTTCAGCTTCCGTTTTGATTCTCGCTGAGGGAATCTGTCAAACTGCACATGATACATACATGAAGTCATCCTTGTGGAGAAGGTTGGATGTGTTGTTGCCAGTCTACAGGCGTCGTTCTGTAATTTGGGATACATTTCACTTCAATGAAAAGGTGCAAAAATAATGTGATTTCTCAATAAAATAATCAGTGGTTCAAGTTAATATATTCCTTCAGTGTAATATATCCACTAGTACGCCATTACAGCCTTTTATGAGTCCTACACTTCAGGTAACATCTAATTTTAAGGGCTCTTGTGTCTATTCTGCTATATGTACAATGATTTTTTAAAAATAACTTTAAGAATTGGCTTTTTTTTGCAGATGTGCATGTAATATGTTCAGCATTGTCGTTAAGGACAAGAATATTTTTTTATCACAAATCTGCCTTACAGGTGATTTTGATAGTTTTAAGAGATGTTAAACAAAACTCAGACTAATGTGAATGTGTAATATATCACACATATATTGAAGGAGTAGTTGACAATGACAGTCACACTCTGTAGTTGTAGGGTAACAGTAGGGTCATGTTAACTTCGTTACCCATGAGTTGCACCTACTGGGTAACTTAGTTGACAATTTACCTACTCTGATGTATAATTTCAATGGTAGACCTTCTCTTAGGTCACCACATGTCATTTTATTTAACAGATCAACCTCAAATTTGAAGATAGGTTTGAATTAAAATCATTAAAAAAATTGTAAACCCCAACCCCCTATAATAGATTAAATATTGAAAAAAAATGAGAGAATACACAACACAATGTGTTCAAAAAGTGATGCTGGTTAAACAGTTTTGGGACAAACCACGTTTTAGTTTCTGTTAGTGACAGAGTTGACAGAACTTTTGCGGTCATCAATAAACTGAGCTATTTACGTTCTTGTAAGCACCAGGTCAGCATTTTATGTTTTTTATTGTGTATTTTTATTGTGTTTTTTTAGTTTTGCACCTTTTAATCACGTTATTTGGGTGGTCACTTTATCTGCTGTGATTTCTTTTTTTTCGTATGTTGTATTATGCTCTTGTAAAGCATATTGTGACTGATGTCTATAAAAAGCATGATAGAAATAAATTTTACTTAACTTACTTATTTACTGGATTTAAATGTGAAAGTCAATTTAAAAATTACTATTTTTCTTTAGTATTTAGAATTTTGAAATAAATAAAAATGTATAATGTTGACTTTAATGGTATTTATTCATTATTTTGAAACTAAGATCCACTCAACTGAAAAAAATGAGTGTGTGTGATATTATAACATGCCTTTTTTTAATAGATCAATATTTTACTTTTGAAGAAAATAGTAAAAATATAATAATTATTAACAGACATGAAATGTACCCCCAGTTGTAGAATGAAGGGTCTCTGTATTGCAGGGAGGCTTGTTGGTACCGGTTGGTACAGGCTGACTGGTCTACATGATAGCTAGCTGTCATCTCCCTGGTGTTGAGGTCTGGTGACTGCAGAGGCCTCACGTACTTCTCACATCATTTTCATATTCAAACATTCAGAGACCCCTTTGTGTCCTGAGGATGAGGGTTGGGAATGTTGTTCATGATCATTCAGTGTATCCTTGCATAGATTTGCAGTGATTATTTCCTCTAAGGGGACGAGGGATCAGAACCATGACAGGAAAATACTCTCTGTATCCCTTCACTGTAGAGGCCAAACATTCAGGCCTGTTCTCATGGTGGATGCCATCCAAGCGCTCATGTTGAGAATATGGTAAAGGTTGACTCATCTGACCATTAATGTTTTTCTACATCTCTGTAGACCAGTGCAGTGCGTATGGTTTCTGCACTCTCTGTAATGAGCCACTTAGATCTTTAAGCTTGCCATCTAAACTTAAGATGAACAATGCCAACCGTCACAGAGCATGATAGAGTGTTAATCTAGTTTACCTGCATCACATTCGTCATGTTCCTTCACTCGTGTACTCATATTCACACATACATACACTCATATGTTCTATACTCGAGGAGCTGAAACCTAAGATTTTTACTCTCTTATACTTGTGTAATGAGATATTACAATACTTGAAACTCATTTATTCAGGTTTTCCTCTAGTTTGTCAGTCATCTGTTTGTATTTGTTTGCAATACATTAAAAGCTACTCTGATCAAAAGAAGTGATCATGCTTTTATAAATGAGTATCATCTTCATTTGTGTCTTGTGTGGAATTAATTTAACATTAGGAATATATTGCAGACTATGTTCATTTATAGGGATTGTTTTTTTTTTAGTAGAACATAGATTCTTATAAAAGCAGTGAGGTCTGTGGATTGTTGTATGTAACTTTCAATGCTGTGAGCATCACGAAGAAAACATAAATGATTTTCTCTACTACAAAAACGTCTTTTTATAATTTGTGTGAACTGACCCTTTAAATCCTGTTACAGCTGTTTGGGAAGATTTAATAAAGTTGATTCAAACAAACACTGTGACGTCACAAAACACAATGGCAGCCAGCGGTACAGCTGTGACGGTTCTTACTCCAAATGGAAGACGACAAACAGTTAAAGTGTCTCCAAACACACCTTTACTACAGGTAACTAGTGTTTAGAGAACATGTCGTGTTTTCAGACGTGGCCGGTTTGTTTTATTCTGCTCGTCTGCGTCAAAACCGGCGCTAAATGTTTCCCTCTGAGTTAGCTTGTCTAGCTAACCGTAGTTAGCCAGTGACAGATCAGTTTCTGATCCTGCGGATTAAATCAGATTTATTTTTAGCTAATTGTGCTGCGTACCTTCATTTGTGACATTTCCAGCTTCTATTTGTCCTCCTCAGGTGTTGGAGGACGTCTGCAAAAAACACGGATTTAACCCCGAAGATCATGGTTTGAAGTGAGCATCAGATAGTAGATGCATCTGTTACAGTGATGACAATGAAGCCAAATGAGTGTTACTGAGTCTGCACTTCATCTAAATACACCTGGACACGCAAACAAGCCACATATGTGAACCGGATCTGGTTTGAAATGTTGTGTGTGAGAAGTAAAGTCTGACATGTTAAATGTGTCGTGTGTAATATGTAAAGTTAAGTTAACAGTATTGAACAATGTGTGAATTGACATAGATGCTGAAATTCAGTCAGTTAAATAAATTGTTAATGTAAAGCATGTTTTATATCAGATGTAGGTATATTTGGACAACACAGTAGTTTAGTGACATAAAACAAATAATAGGATTCCTTTATATATCTAATTTGCACAGGTGATCATTAATGTAATTTATAAAGTTGCCTCCAGTTCAACTATATAAAACACTCACAGTGACATTTGCTTATGTAACTTTTAACCCACAAGGATCCTGTTTTTCAATGTTCTATGTGTCTTATATTGAATGAATGAGCTCAGCAGCTGTAGAGGAGAAATGTTTTGTCAAATGTAATGGAGCTTTCTATTTTTCATTAGTTATATTCCCAGCTTATGTTTGTGTTTGAGCCTCAGAACATTAAAGATCCGGGTGCTCCGTCATCCTCACCTCATCCTCTGTCTTCACCTTCAGGTTTCAGAGGACTGTTCTTGACCTCACAGTGCCCTGGAGGTTTGCCAACCTGCCCAATAATGCTAAACTAGAAATGGTGTCAAGTACAAGGAAGCAGGCTGTAGCTGACAGCCAGGTGAGTTGTGCAAATGTGTGTGTGTGTGTGTGTGTGTATGTGTGTGTGAGAGAGAGAGAGAGAGAGAGACAGAGACAGAGACAGAGACAGACAGAGAGTCTCACTTCACATAATAAAGACTTCAGTGTATGAAGTACAGTATGTCACAGTACACATGGTGATTATCTCTTTGTCAGTATCACCGAGAAGCACAAGTGTAGCAGCTTGAATTACAGGTCTGACTTAGCAAAGCAGAAAAATTAAAACTTATCACATAAACACAGATTTTAAACACGTGGAACGTTCATTTCAGATGTTTGTAATTACTAAATACGGTACAGCTTGCCCCAGAATTACACAGCGACACATCAACGCACAAGAATAATTAGTTGATGAACAAAAACTGTGACACTCGGAAAATATTCAAAATATTCTGTCCATCAAACACAAAAACAGTAAATTGATTTTTGATTGCTATTATAGTCCAAAAATTAAAATAATTGGCTGAGAAGTGATGATGGTTCATGCATATCAAACCATTCAGTCACCCTTGCGTCCTATATGGAATCATCTGCATTTGTTCCTGTACTCTATTATTCAGATATTATTTATTATTATTATTTTTTTCCTCTGTTTGTTACAGTTTGATTCCCTGATACACATTATATTACAAGAAAATCAGCAACAATACTTCATGATACCTGTATGACTGAAGAGAAGAAGATACCCCTAAAACCCCACATATATATATATATATATATATATATATATATATATATATATATATATATGTTTACAAATCAGGAATCTCACATTATGAGGAGCTTTAAGTTTCACAGAGTTGTGAGAAATTGTGATATTTAATAACACACTCAGTGACATCACATGTGCCATTGTTGTGATGTTAAACAGCCATGAACTGGAATAAAGCTGAACTGCCAAAAAGAAAAACAGCTCAGATCTCAATAATGCATCAGAACGTGTCGTGATAACTGGTATCAGTATTATGTCACACATTATTTGTTCCATTCATATTAATGATTTTTTTTAAAAATCGCAGATGATATCTAGTTTTATACGTAACATTACATGAGTATTATTTCAGTATATTTATCCGCTCAATATCTTGATTTTTACTGTCACTACCTGTAAACGCTTAAATTCTCCGTCCGTGTTGCCAAATTCACTTTGATCTGATCTGTATCCAAAAGAAAACGAAAAAACACTTTGTTGTAGCTGAGCTGTAGTTTCCTATGACATCATGCTATCATAATCTAAGCAGTAAAGTCACGCCTGGGTTTGATCTGTTGTTCTTGTTCATTTGATGGATGGTTGACTGTTGATACCTCACAGATTTTATGGACTCACACACGCTCACTCTTCTACCGCAAATTGTGTACACACACACATGCGCGCACACACACACACACACACGGATGGACACGCTCAGTCTCTCGCAACATTCACCTCAGACAAACTGGTGTGTGAGAGAGTTTCGTGTTTGGCTGTTGACAGCCAAAGCACTCCTTTCATCTCTCCCGGTGTGCCGTCGTGCAGCGTGCATCGTGTGCTGGACAACAGGGTTGTTGAGTAAACAGAAACAAATCGTAGAATGACTTCAGAGAGAAACAACAGAGACTCGCACCGATGTCTGGTGTTACTCATTTTCATTTCATCTTTCACTTTTATGGCCATAAAACGAGGGAACAATCTTCCAACAGAACTAATAACAACAACAAATTTTGTAACTTTGTCCCGTTTAACAAAACACAGGATTCTCACACAGCAGACTTGCACACATTTGTAGATTAGGGTTGTTGGTGTGGAGCGGGGGGGTTGTGTTCTCTTATTGACTACAGTAGTATTTTGTACACTTTTAATGTGTAATTTTCTTAGTATTTTATTATTTTATTTACCTGCCCAGAGACTACAGGCGGTAAAATCTGGTACATTACATCTCTTCATGTTTTATATAAGGTTAATGTTCTTTGTACATTCTCCCTGTTCAAATAAAGAAATTCAGGTTCAGACTGAGAGAGGCCCACATGTGCAGCTTAATCAAGTCGATTATCAAAGAATTTCCTTCCTGTGAGAGCCAAGAACCCACAAATGACCACCGAGGGAGATTTTGATGCTTAATATGATGAGTTTCCCTTTTATGCATTTAAGAAGATAAAAACTTACAATTTTGGAGGTAAAGATGCATTTTTTTTTTTTTGTCCATTTATTTTTAGCGTCTGTACTTTACAGTGTTTAAAGGCAACTAAAATGTGTTAAATAAGTTAAAGAAAAGTCAGTGGGATACTTAAAAGTATTTTAATATGCTTATTT
Organism: Thunnus albacares; assembly: GCF_914725855.1. Taxonomy (NCBI): domain Eukaryota; kingdom Metazoa; phylum Chordata; class Actinopteri; order Scombriformes; family Scombridae; genus Thunnus; species Thunnus albacares. The sequence continues at coordinate 7,978,429 of NC_058108.1, read as the reverse complement.
AGTGTTAATGCAGTGGTTCCGAATTGTTTTTGTTTATGACTCTTCATCACATGTCGGAGAGAGATTTAGCTTTTTCAAACTGTCTCAGTTTAGAGATCTGAATGAAACGCTGTGCAGTGTTTCATAAGAAAATAGTTTATTTTTATTCTGGTGGTCTAGGTTTATAAGACGCATTCCATGTAATTGCAATGTTTCCAGATCAAATCCAGCTGGAGTTCTTTGTCAGCTGTGTCACTCTCTATTAACTTTCATAATAATAAATGCATAAACTAAAAACTAAACTAAAAAAATGCCACAAAAATACTTTGAAAAACACTTGATGACTCCTTAAAGATCCCCTCTAGACATGTATTAAAACATATACAAATACAATAATACAATAAAAATCTTAAAAATGTCATCTCTTCCTTCTCCCTCATTAAAAAATCCACAATCTATAAATATGCAAATATTGTTTGTTTCAGAAGTTTAACAGCTGGACACAAGATGTCTCCTCCTTCACTGTAAAGTCTATTCTCAGTGTTTGTGCACTAGAGGCTTCAAATTTCTACATCACACTTGTTTCAGTTGAATATTGGTCCAGAATTGGCTTTCAAATTAGTTGTGATGTCACAAATCCTGCTCGTAGGCCCGCCCCTTAAAAATCAGATATTCAGTGAGTACAGAGAAACTTTCCACTTTCAGCAGATGAATGTGAAAACAAACTCTGCACATACATCATTCTGCACGGTGAAGCTCAAACATCCAATTTTAAGGAACAAGAAGAAAAACATATTTTTGAGCGGAGGGGACTTTAAATTCATCTCACAGTGGCTTTTAGTTCATGCATACTATAGATACCGTGAGGTTAGACATCGAGATCGAGGTGTGGATGGACTCATCTTGATCCACTGTTTTCCTAAAGTCTTGTAAATAATTCCGCTCATTCCTCGCTCTAGTGTCTCGGCTAATGTGTAAGGCGTGTTTGTGGTCTTTGACATCTCTGACGTCTGAACCACAGCTGCGTGTGTCACTGTGTTCATATCTCTTAGGTGCGGATTGCGCTACAGATGGAGGACGGCTCTCGTCTCCAGGGTTCTTTTTCTAGTGGACAGAGTCTGTGGGAGCTTCTCACACATTTCCCCCAGATCAGGTGTGTTAATACGCATTTACAAGGTTTTTATGTGTGTGTGTGTGTGTGTGTGTGTGTGTGTGTGTGTGTGTGAAATAATTAACTAATTATTTCATCAAAGACAATGATCCTGAGCAAGTTGTCACTGAAACTAAACAAAAAAACTAAACTAAACTAAAACTAAATCAGGTATTGAAGTTTTTCTTCACACATAAAGAGTTTGGTGTCATGTAAGGCATTATAATTCATTGCTTTGAACACCTGTTTCATTATTTTATGTGTTTTTTCATGCAGTAGCCACACTGTGATATATACATATACATATATATATTGATATTACGCAGCCCTAGTGAGGCGTTATGGGGTGGTCCTCACAAGTATAGAAGTACAAATGTATGTATGTTTGTGACACAGATAACATCCCTTCTCATTGCTCCTCACTGAAGTCTGAAGCCTTCCCACACATCACTCATTCAAACACACACACACACACACTTACACGCAGCTGTTACTCAGTAGTTCCAGCTGTGCGGTCCCAGGTGCTCGTGTATCCGTCCAGCCCTCATCTCATCTCTATTAAATGACATCACTCCATATCTTGATCCTTTTCCAAGGAAGTTACGCTTCCATGAAATGAATATTAGCCACACACCGCCCTAAAAGCTCTGGGAATGTTGTGAAGCAGAGGGGGAAGCTTTGATTTCCAGAATTAAGGAGAACAATAGTAAAACATTTATGGTTCAATTAGTTTCTAGATGGGATTGTGCACACATGGTTTACACATGCAGACAGCGTGCCACCACATCACATGAGGTTTTGTTGTAAAATCACAGGGCTGATTTCCCTGAACAAGGGAAAGTCACTTCATTTGTTTTGTCACAGTTGAAGCAAATGAAAATTATCCGCCCATAACTTTACTCCCGCTGTTTATCTCAATGTCATCACTTTTTTTTCCTAGCGTGTCCGAGCAGTCCGAGACAGGATCCACCCCCGTGTGTGTTTACATGAGAGACGAGGTATGCAGTGTTCCTTTAACTCGTCGTTTCTCAAGAGATGAAAGTGAGTTTTATGGTAACACAGCTGTCTTTCTCTGTGTGTGTGTGTGTGTGTGTGTGTGTGTGTGTGTGTGTGTGTGTGTGTGTGTGTGTGTGTGTGTGTGTGTGTGTGTGTGTGTGTGTGTGTGTGTGTGTGTGTGTGTGTGTGTGTGTAGGTGAGTGGGGAAGAAGCGCTGAAGAAGGCCACTCTGAAGTCTCTGGGTCTGACAGGAGGAAGCGCTATTGTCAGGTAGATTGCTGGTTTTCAGATTTATAATATTTTATACAAAAAACAGTTAATATTGAGAGTATGGATATACTTTAAATGTATAGAACAGAGAATCACACTGAGTTTATGCTACACAGTATTACATGAACTGCCGTTTCCATTACTCTTTAAGGTTTCTACTCAAAAAGAACAAAGCACCGGGAGAGGAAGATGGCGGGGAAGCCATTGAAACCGCTGCTGTGCCAACCACACCTGTTGCCAAGGAAAGCACACCTAGCCCGCCATCTCAGCCCGACCCAGCTCCATCACACCCGGATACTTCAGCACCAAAAGTGCCAACTGAATATTCAATCCCTGCGAAGCCAATGGAAACCCAACCTGCACCAACTCCTCCCCCTGCCACCAGCACACTTCCTGTTCAACAGGAAGAGGTTCCGAAACCCCAGGACGCGGTTCGGCCAAAGGCTCCACCCGTCAGAAGAGGAATGCCAGAGGAGGACGGAGAGGAAGCGGGGCCATCAGGACTGAACTCACACCCATCTTCCTCTTCCTCCGCTCCCTCGGCTCCATTCATTCCCTTTTCTGGAGGCGGTCAGCGCCTCGGTGGTCCGGCAGGAGGTGCAGTTGGACGCACGCTATCCTCATCCTCATCATCCTCATCTCTGTCAGCTGTCACTGCTGCAGTAGAATCACCCAAAGCCAAGAAAGCCAAATCCAGCTACGGTTCAGGCAACAAGGTGAGACTCATAGCTGGAGCACCGTGAAGGCAAATTATCGTAGGATGATTGAATATTTGCAATTTTATAAGAAAACAATCTCAACACAAGTCCCATCCAGCAGTAAGAATTTTCCCAGGTGGAAAAATTTCAATATTCTGAGCACTTAAAGAACTTGTCCATGTTGGCTTTAGGATTGCAACTAACAATTTTCATTATCGATTAGTCGCTCTATATGTCTATAAAATGGTGAAAAACCTCAATCTCTATTTACCAGAGCCCAAGATGCAACCTCAAATGTATTGTTTTGTCCCAACCGTCTACAACCCAAAGATACTCAGTTTTCTGATTCCGTCTTGTGAAGGGCTCATTGCTGGGTGGGATATGGTCTCACTCACAAGATGGAATAAGCAAAGTACACCTCAAGTATCCAAAGAGCATCTGTATATGACCACCACACAGACCCAGCTGGCTTCTGCTCTGTCATCTTCATATTCAGTTTATTGTCATAGAAGACTAAAGAAACCAGAAAATATTCAGATTTAAAAGTTGATCTCTACTGACAGCGTATGCTTCTGAACCGTTAGGCTACCAGGGCAAGAAATCTTATTCTTGACCTCTTTTTTTTTCACTCATTTTTGCTTTCTCTGTTTGATTTTTGTTTGATACACACACATTTCTATATATGACACCATTTTGCCTGAGATTCAGAGTTCATTCTTGATCTTAGAAACAGCAGCTGACAAAATAATCTCACTCTAAGTAACTGAGTATAACTTGTAGCCTTTTCTTTCGTAGCATCAAGCTACTGCCAACCGGCCGGATGAGGACATGGATCAGGGAGAGCAGTTCTTGGAGGTAAAACCTGCTTCCCATGTCGTCGGTTTCCAAGTCGAATGACGCAATATGATTCTGTAACTCATCAATTAAGGGTTTGATTCCCGCTCAGACCAGCTGTGTTAATTGTACGCATAATCCTGACATTTCACGGTGCTTTAGATGAAAACGTCAGCACGGACACTCTGATTCACTCTCTCTCTCTCTCTCTCTGTCTCTCTGCGGCAGGTGGAGAGGGAGCCTCTCATCTACCACCTGGAGTCCGTATCCAGTCACTCAGAGCACCAAGGGGATCTGCCCGACGAGTTCTTTGAAGTGACGATGGATGACGTGCGCAAGCGCTTCGCCCAACTGAAGAGCGAGAGGTGGGGAGAAGGAAGTGAAGGGAAGCGGTCGAGTGACTATGGGTCTGAGGACCGCCTGTGATATTTAGTTTAAATACCTTGTTGATGCAGAAACACGTCTGGATCAGATGTGTTCCCGCAACTGTTTGTAAGAGATAATTAGTCCGTTTGGCATTCGGTGGTCCTGCTGTGTTTTGTCGATGTATAACCCTTAATTGCAGAATACCATGGCAATGATGAGAGGCCATAGGCAGGGAGAATACTGGGCATCACTGGGTGCGTTTTGAAGTTTTTATTTATTTTGAGTTTTGAAGTTTGTTTTTATTTACGAGCGCTTCTTCAAAACAGATGCGGACAAGTTTACTCTGCGCTCTCTGAATGTGGCCACAGCAGACCACAGCTGCTGAGATATTGTGTGTGTGTGTGTGTGTTTGCAAACATGTTCTTCTCATTTATAAGACACCACGCACACTACAAAAGCTTCTAAATATGGCGTACAGGGGGGGCAATTAGTAAACCTGTTTCGCGTAGACGTTTATCTTGCAGCCATCAACCAAACACCGTCAGGTTGAGACCTCACCGCGTACATCCTTTAATCTCCAGTCTGCATTGACTTAGCTGGCTGCCTCATGGCTACGCTACTACTGTGTCAATGACTGCAATTACCAGGGGTGGAATTAAGCAGACCACAGCAATTCGCCTCCTCCTCTGACACGCACACACGCATACACGGCCACACACGAGTGAGGCTGAAGGATGAAGCGTCGACTTTGATTTTTACGATCATCTTTCCCATTGTCGATTCTGCTTTTAATGTCACAGCTCGCTTCGTTATAACTATGTCCGTCTCTTGCTCCCTCTGTTCTCCAGGAAGTTATTGGAGGAGGCGCCACTGATGACTAAAGCTCTGAGAGAATCACAGATAAAGGAGAAGATGGACAGATATCCCAAAGTGAGCGCAAGTCATCGCAATCCTGCTTTTAAAACGTGCGTGTTTGTATTGTACAGATTTTAATTAACCCGCTGCCACTGTGTGTCTCCAGGTGGTCCTGAGGGTCCAGTTTCCAGACAGACATGTTCTACAGGGCTTCTTCAGGCCTCTGGAGACAGGTGTGTGTGTCTGCGTGAACGTGTGTGTGCACGTGCGCAGTGCGGAGAGTGTTCATTTCAGCTGGGCTAGCCACAGGTATGGCTGCAATGTTAAAGCTACTTGTGGCTCCTTCACCACATTTATGACTGTAGCCACACCAGAGAGAGAGAAAGAATGAGACAGGTCTGTAATTCCAGGGAATAGATCCACCTCAACCCTAACGGCAACACAACAAGCAGCAGAACAACAAATCTGAGGGAAATTCCATCTAAAAATGAATTACGCTCCACACAGTGACTGATGTAGATGCAAACAGATCCGTTTCTTTATGCGCAAGTCAATTCTCTGTTTGTCTTGTGTGCAGTCGGCGCTGTGAAGAATTTTGTGAGGAGTCACTTGGAGGATCCTCAGCTCAGTTTCTACCTGTGTAAGTGTCACATCATCAAGCATGAACATTTAAGACATATTTCTGCGCTGGTTTTGGCCAACACGGATATATTCTGTAGTTTTGCACATCATCTCTATCAGTTAGATATCATTGCACCCACCAAAGTAATTGTCGGGATCTCTGAACATTGCTGCAATGAAGTTTAACGGGGCAAGAAACGAGTGGTTAAACAATTAAAAGAGGTTGTAAAGAAGCCAACAGTTCAGCCAGATTATCTAAACTAACGACTTATTCAGACGTTTGTTTAAAACCTGTCTGATTTCTTTGTAGCGATGTCATCTTGTTCCCAGTTCTCAGGGATTCATTTCATGAACACAATTTTATATAACTGGTAGAAGCGATGCCCAAAACTACAACAATTAAACTCAACTGTTAATAAATTGATATTAACCTTTTTAAATGTCATTTTTAAAAGTCTGTCAGCACTTCTTTTGTTTGTTTTTTCTTACTGTTTACATTTTACAGATTTTGGAAGTGTCTTTATTTTTTTTCTTTCCTGGATATCCAAACATTGCCTCGGTGCCTTAGAGGTGCAGTAGTTTGATGACCGAAGACAAACTGAACTGTAATGGTGGCAGTGTTGCCAAAGAGGCCACACAGGTTTATCCACATAGATTATCATTCTTGTGAATCTGACAAAGCGTTGGTCTCGGATGAAAGCTGATCATATTCTTTTGGAAATTTTACATCATCAATCAACAGCCACACTAGTTCCGCCCATTTTTCATCACTTTGTTTAAATTCAACTTTCCAATATCAGTAATGACTTAAATTAAGATTTTTACCAACAACGTGTCCACTTTGTAATTTCTCTTCTTCTCTCGTTAAAACTTTCTTTCAGTCATCACGCCTCCAAAAACCATTCTGGATGATCCTTCAGCTACGCTTTTCCAGGTAAGAGCCATCGTGTAAGTCTGCAGGCAGCACAACAATAACCAGAAAGACTGGACTCTAACAAACCACATCACAATCACCCTCCAGAAAACAACAACTTTAACTCCCCATGTTTGAAACTATCTCAACACACACACACACACACACACACACAACACACAGACTGTAAAATGTATCGGCTGGTTCCTCTCTCCTCTTCAAAGCCTCACCACATTCCCGTTCTCCCCCTCTTCTCTCGCTCCTACACGCTCTCAAACTTGTTCCCCCTCTCCACTGTCCTTGACCCCAGCTGGGCTTGATTTTTCCCAGACTGGCACATGGGGTTAATACAGGCCTCGCTTTGATCTTGACACACACACACATACACACTCTCACGCACAGAGCAATGGGCAGACTTGATGCTTTGTTGCCTTCCAGTTCAGAGCTATTCTCATACTGAAACAGATGAGAGCGGAGAGATGCAAATGAAAAACAACAACAACAAAAAAAAAAGCAAAGTTGTTCTCCGCTACGGTTGATCACTCGGTTCCTAAACGCCTCACCGGCTCTCCTCGTCGTTTCGTTTCTACATATATTATTTTAGGATAACTGCCGTGCAACCGTTTTCTCTTTTGACACTTTGACTCAACCTGAAGCAATGCAAAGAGGAAAGAAGAGGTGGAGGGGAGAGAAAGTTGTTTGAAGTGATATCTTTGATGATGAACAAGATTCAGCTCCGCAGAGGGACTGGTACAAAAGATAACGATCCTCAAAAGCGCACTTTGAAATGAGCGTGTGTATGTGTGTACGTGTGTTTTGCGTGCGCCCTTTTTCGTACCGTGACCTCTCTATATGTGATGATCTGATGCAAGCCGCCCGTCTCTTTTTCATCTTCCTGTCCCTTTCTGAACTCTCCCGGCCTGTTGTTCTCTACATGTCCCTCTCCTGTACCCCAAGTCCAGCTTTCTCTCTTTTCCTCTCGTTCCCTCCTCCTCCTCCTCCTCCTCCGCCTCCATCTCCACCAGCACTACTGTCCCTCTGTCCGACCCTCTCTTGTGCCTCACTCCCCTCCAAAACCCCTCCCCTCACCCCCATGTCTCTATCCATTAGGGACTTAAAAGCATTAAAGCGCACAAAAACAAAATCTTTAATCCCCTTGGTGTCATGTCTCTCTTTCTCTCTCACACACACACACACACATATGCACACACACAGTGTCTCTGTTTTCCTGTCTATATACATCAATCTTTGACACACACACACACGGAATCTTTAATCTTTTTTTGTCATGTCACATAGACATGAGTGCACATGCATATGGACTCTCTCTCTCCGTCTCTCGTTCTCTCTTTCACACACACGCACGCACGCACACACACACACTCGAGCACACACACTTTAATCACTTTGTGTCATGTCAGGAAAGGAATGTTTCCCAACCCAGCAGCCCTTTGATACCTCCCTCATCCGTCTCTCCCTCTGTCTTCCATCAGGATCTGTTCTGCCTCTCTTTCTTTCTCTCTCTCCATTCCTCTCTCTCTTATATGTTTTTTTTTTTTTTTATACCGTTTCTCACACACACACACACACACACACACACACACACACACACACACACACACACACACACACACACACACACGTCTTCCCGAGTGGAAGCGCCACTGCCAGAGGGAGCAGGATAGCAGGAATGCCCGTTGTTCCACTGTAACACATTGTTTCCTGCTCACAGAGCTGTGATAATAGCAATTAGGCCAGCGTGTCCCAATTTAGCAGCCAACGAGGGAGGGTGGGGGGGGCGGTGGTGTGTGTAAAACGGGTTGTAGTGAATGTAAACCCGCCTAATCCCAGCGAATGCCATGCCACCTTCTCTTTTTACACCGCTGATTCGAAACAGTCTAGAGTGGAGTTACATGGAAAATGTTTTAATGAAGGTACGAGAGCTGCAGCTAACACTTGTTTCCATCATTTATTGAGTCCATTTTATTTTGATTTGTATAGCCCAATATCAAAAATCACAAATTTGCATCAAAAGACTTTACAACTTGTACAGCAGTACAACGTCCTCTATCCTTGAACCCTTGATTCAAATAAGGAAAACCCCTGAATCCAAAAAAAACCTGTTTAACAGGGAAAAAACGGGAGAAACCTCAAGAACAGGAAGAGCAACAGAGGAGGAATCAGGAGCGACCATTTGTAAAGCCGCCACAGTTTAGAATAATTTACCGCTTGATCTCAGACAGAGGTAGTCAAAAGCAGCAGCACTTATAGCTCACTAGTGTTTTTAAGCTAATATTAGCGCCAACATTTAAAACGCTGTCACTCTTTTAAATGTTTCAGGCCGGCACGGGATGAAACGAGAGTCTTGTACAAGATCTTAAGGATTCACTTGATGGATAAATACATGATATTGTGCAAAAACACCGAGGATGGATCATGTAGTGACAACGCGCTATGAGATTTAGTTGTGACGCTCGCTTCAAATAAAACACCCAGTTTGTCAATGATCAAAGTTCAGATTTATTATAAAGACTATGTCAGTTCACCACCATCCAGTAATGTCCATTGTAGCCTTTTTACACAAAGTAGACCAAACTGTTCCACTAAAATGTAGAAAAAGACAATATCTGGGTATAAAACAAAGGCCGGGATACGCTCAAACACTCTCTTACAAATCAGCAACACCTTAAGCTGATTAAGCTTGATCTTCTTAAGTACAATTCTCGACTACCCCAATACAAGGAAGCTCCGCTTGACGGAGATAGAAACGTAGATTACAAAAATATATATACACATGTAACTAAAAATGGATCCTACAGATAATAATAATGGTTAAATATAACATGTAAAATGTAAGAAGAGACGATATTCTCTAGAAGCCAAAGATACTTTATATTATTATGTTATATTATAATGATATTAAACTCAGAAAAGCAGAAAATCCTCCCGTCTGAGAAGCTGGAAACGAGAGAATGCTTGATAGTGTTGTTTGATAAATGACTGAAAAGATTAGTCAATAGATGGCATTACTGCCAGGATCATGACTCCACACATGAGGTAGTTCATTGAATTAAGTAGATATTAACTCCTCAATACTACACAAGAGTACATGGAAGTTATTATAGATGCACAAGAAAGCACAGTGTGGGCTTCATGAAACATTTGACGAGACGCTTTTGATGTTTATTATAATGTTTAAAACTACTCAGCTATACCCGCCGCTGCTAGAAAAAGACATTCAGCAGATGAGGCCAACAACAGGCTGGGAAAGATCAGTTCAGCTTTTAGATATAATCTGGATTCACTTGATGCTCTCTAGGCAATAAAGAGAGACACGGCAAAAATTCAGAGCATCTTCAACAGTACACAGTGTCTGTACAAATACAAAACTCACATGTTACAGTATTGCAAGTATTCGTCTCGTTTACCGTAATGCCTTTAAAATAATCACCGGTGCAGCTGATAGATCTTTGCCACCGAAGACATTTTGACAAGGAAAAGCGAAGTAATTAACAACATAACGAGTGTATTCCATAAAACCACAAATGGAGCAGAGGCGTCATTCATGATATTAGTAACATCTAAGCTTTTCCTGCTATAACAAGTCAAAAATATCTGATGTGAAAAGGGTCTACTGTTGCTCACCTGCGTCTAAACGAGTGATTTTAAGTTAAACACTCCTGTATCTAGAAGGTTTCTCGCCCCAAAACTTTAATATAAACAATATAAAAAGAAAATAAACTGAACGAATGACAAAGTACAAATCAGGTGAAGGATAAAGGAACACGTTCAAAGCACACAGTATCCATTAGGACACAGAAACTGATCTGAACTGATATGACTTCACTGTGGAGCTTGATGTGTTTGTGCTGTTTGTGCTGTTGTCTGTATTTATTACATTATAAATTTAGTAGTTAATATGAGGTACATGAGGGCTAGGATGAGGTCATGGATTAAAACAGACAAATACACAGGTAGAGTTCATTACACAGGGATTTGGGAGCAGATGCCTCTCACTATTGAAATAAAAACGCAAAATAAGACAAATGTCAAATATTAAAAGAGCATTAAACCGTGTCTGTTTCATTTCATCTTGTATTTTTCACCCTGGTCTCACCGCGGTCGAAGTGTATCAGTCATCTTTTCCATGGAGAATATCGTTACAGTAAATATCTGTGAAAAGGTCTGGAGTAGGTGAGGTCAGCATTTGATAGTTGTTTTTTTATTTGCAAATATAAAGATCTTCAGGTCAGATCAGTATTACACAAAACTCTTACTGGAGTTTTATTCCTGCGATAAAATAAATCCTCTTTTAGGATTCATAAAACATTACCCACCTAATGGTTTGCAGAGTTTAGTCTGGTTTATATATATTTTAATGTCATTTGTATTACAAATCATTTTAAGCAGTTTAAGCTTGTTATAAGAGGATCTGTTAACTGAAAGAAAAGCAGAAATCACTCTTTGATGCTTTTTTTTTCTTTTTTTTCTTAAGAATAAAGTGAATGTTTATCTCTGTTTCTGTTTTTTTTGGCCACCAACTGACTGCTCATCTTTTTATTTACCACTACATCATTGAACACAACTCAGCTTCTGCTTCCATTCTCTCCTGCGTCGCTCATGTGTTTCTGTGAATGCGCACATGTGTGTCGAGGACTGTTTTCCTTTAGCTCGTTCTGTTTGTCTCCGTTCCGTTAGAGTCACAGACATGCGCCCCGCTTGCCTGCCTGTCTGTCTGTGTTCCTACCTCATAATTGTACAGTTGATAATATCTGCCTGCGACTGGTCCATTATAACCATTAAGACTATCACCAGAGAGGAGTGTTGTGCTTCAGGGGTGAAAGTGTTTCCACTAACCATTTGATTGGTGCTCATTTTGTGGTCTGCTTCAAAGAGCCACGGTTACTGGTTCAGATCCCCGAGCAATGAATCATCTTCAAAATGAACTTGACTTAGGCTTGGATGTGGTGGCAGCACTTGGTTTGCGTGTAGCAGGAGGCAGTTTTGTTTGGATTTTTCCATGTTTTGCAGAGAAATTGACGTGTGTGCCAAACATTTTTTGACTGCTTCTGTTCACTTCTGCTTCTCTCTCTGTCCCCAGGCCGACCTGTTTCCTGGTGCGCTGGTGTACTTCGGCTCCGACGTTAAGACAGGTTTCTATCTTCTTTTTTTTTTTTTCCTTTCTTTTTTTTCTTTCATATGCTGAGAATTAGATACTGGTGTATTACTGAGGAATGTAATACAACAAAACAATAGTTTACTTTGTTTGCGTGTGTTTCCTCCACAGAATCTTACTTAAAGAGGGAACTGCTGGGATCCTCTGTCTCGGCCTTGCAAGCAAATGAGTCCATAGCAAGGTATGTGTACGTGTGTGTGTGTGTGTGTGTGTGTGTGTGTGTGTGTGTGTGTTTAAATGTGCACTTGTATCCCGCGGCAACCAGCCTATTTTCCTGTCACAAAGCTGTCATCATTGGAATCCCTTTGAGGTTTTGCCTAAACAGCAGGTGCCCCCATGCGCCCTCATTTCCTCCACAAACACACACATACACACACACACGCACTCACGCACGCACACATACACACACACACAAACCATTTTCCAGTCCTTCTAAAGATAGAGCCCGTTTCCCAAAACTGACCCCCACCTGTTGTCCTTTAGCTTCTTTAATAAGGTCATCACCCCTCCTCTTGTTTTAGATCTTTATCTCCCTCAGTTGTTTCGCTTCTGGCTCGGCTCCTCCGCCGGCCAAACAACGCTGCTCTAAGTAGACACATGAATTCCTCAGAAAACAAAAAACAGCCTTCAAGTCCTCCAAAGTAGTTTCACCCAAAAGAATCCAAAGATTTCAACCTTTTCTATCCTCGTCCCTTCGCTACCTCAGCTGCATGCCCCGGTCCGTGACACCCTCCTCCAGCTTCGTGGCCCCCGAGGAGCCGCTCCCCCCTCCGGAGCCGACAGCAGACGCCAGCGGCTCCACACAGAACGGAGGAGACCCACCTGCACACCCCCAGGCTGCTAAACCTAACAGGTCTGACCCGGGCAAGGTGCCCAAGTGGCTCAAGCTTCCAGGTGAGGATGGGACGGGACTGAGAGCACACACACACACACACACACACACATACGCACACACACACTAAAACAAATGCATTCTCATTTTGATCACTTTTTGCTTTTTACTTTTTTTGCAAACAAACAAAGAGCTGTAAACATGACGTCATGCAGACTGACAGTAAAACTCATTCATTGGACAGTTTTAGTGGCTGTTAATCTGCATCCAGGAAGTAATTAGTCCAAACTGCATCTCAACCTTATTTTACTTTGAGGAACAGCCAAAATGCAGACCTCTGTTTCACAGGAACTCCCTTTTACCTTCTGATTGATCAGATAAATCCCAGCACTCACCTGGTGGCAAGTAATTTTCCCAAAAATATACTCTGCTTATAAAGATCTCTTTTTGGATAATTTCCTCAACCAGAAGAGTGATTTAATAGTACTTAAGCTCATGAATTTGCATGAAAATCAGGCATCAATTATTATAAAATTCTGTGGTTTGTCTAATTAAGTAAACCAGAGTCCACTTGGAAGGTGACTGAGACCCTTCTTTTTCATGCAGTCTCACTTAAATCCTCACCAGAGTTTGATTGACAGCTTTCACACCAGCCCGAATGTACCAAACCAGTCGAGCAGTTTGAGTCAATGTTTGTTTGTACCAAACTAAACCTGTACTCACTCAACACAGACAGTATCCAGCCATCCTTCTCAGAAATCACTTTCTTTTTTTCCTCCAGTAGAGAAAGAACAGAAGGCTTTTAGCCACACGATTCTTGTCGTGGTAAATACACACACACACACACACACACACACACACACACACACACACACACACACACACAGATACACACAAACCCCAAACCGCAGTCAATAGGAAATGGTCTTTTGAAAGCAGAATTCCTTGTGACTCAGAAGATAAGGATGCATGTAAGGGTGAACCAATTAGTTCAGGATGGTCACCCCCTCCGGCCCAGGAGACCACTACAGACACTCTGAACCCAGGGAGAGAGCCTGCTGCTGGGCCACATCACACAGCACGAGCCCCTGTGGTCAGCCCAGGCTCGGCGCTTTTCTGTTGTTCTATTGTGGTGATTCTGGCGGTCACCGTATTGATGTTTTTGTTCAGAATATTGCTCCCTATTTTCTCTCTGTCTGTCTTGTTTGTGTTTTTGTGTGCTCTTTATTTCTGGCTGATCTCCGTGTGTGTCCTCTTTAAGAAAGTTGTGGCTGGTTTCTCTTTCATGAGGAAAGTTAAAAGAAAAAGACTGAGGGGAGGGGGGGGGCTGAATTGGAAATTATGGACTCCATGTGTGGAACCCTGCAGGGAACACACACACACACACACACATACTCACACACACGGTAGACTTACAAACACTTTATTCCTTGTTGTAGTAGAATCGATCTGTCCAAGTGTGTTGATGCATCCTGGAGGACTCGAGATTAGAGCCGACACACTTCCAGAAGCTCGTTTGGACAAAAGTTTTCTGCTCCTTCCTGCGTCCTGATGATTGGCACTGTGTCGATGCCATGTTGACAGGATTTATTATGCGTCACATGTTGCGCAGGGTGTTTTGAGTAACCTCTCTGATGATATAGTACTTCTACTTTTAAACAGATTTTCAATGCATATCCAGTTTCAGTGTTTTAAAATTCAGTTGTGGTTATGAAGCAGCATGATTTCTTTCTTCATACCTTTTCAAATGAAGACCTATTTAAATCTGTCACATAGTAGTTATGTTATGCTTTGTTTTCTTCTAACATGTACAACATTTTTTTTTGCTTTTTTACTTAAATTAATAAGTCGTATTGATCAGAATATGAGTGTTTTGATGAGGAAAAATGAAATTGGCAAGCTGCAAAAGCATCAGACTTTTTAAATAAGATGTAATGCATAAAAAAAAACCTAACAAACATTCAGAGATTGCAACATGTGGATTAAAGCAGATGTTTTAGATCATCAGTGCAGAGATCTCTGGTTTCTCAGTTGCCTCGTGCTGTTGCTCAACAAAATAAACTAGAAAAGAAAGTGAATAATTCTTCTCAGAATAAAACATTTTGAATTTTTCTGATTTTTCAAAATCAATACCAATGCTTAAAAGTGTTACTATGCTGTTAATTTGTATTGTTTGTTGATTAACAGTGCTATTAATCGCTGTCTCTTGTCTTCTGCACAGGTAAGAAATAAAGACTGCTGTGTGTTGATGAGATGACTGACTGCGACAGATGTTTTGAAAAGCTCTGCCTTGCACACTTGAGTACAGCACTTAAATCTTTGCTGCGCCTCAACGTTTTGACTGCAGTGGACTTTATCCATCGTGGAGGACGCCTGCACTCAAATAGGTTTTAATAACAGTCGAAAATGATAAAATAGTGAATATTTCAATGCCAAGAAGATTGATGTGTTTCATTCCAGTTGATCTCTGGGAGGAAAGGAGTGCCGAAAAAGTTTGTTTTTATTGAGCACAGCTTCAAAGGAGTAGTGCAAAGTGAATAAAGATTGTTGTTCTAAAAATGTGTCTTGAATATTGTCTTGAATTAAAGTTTAACAAAACAATTCACAACCTCACCTCAAGGTCCATTTAGTAGCTTTGTTGTTATGGAGCTTTCAATCAGATAATCTCCATCAGCAGACCTAGATGTTAAAATATAATTATTTTTTTTCTGGGTAATTTAAGGGATAAGGCTGGCAATTTCTTATTGTCAACAAATCTCAAAGCCAAACCAACAATGAACTGATACTACTTAAAAGTGTTGTGTGTGTGTGCGTATCCAAAGCCTGATATATCTTATTCCTCTGTTCCGTACAACTCCGTTGTAATCCAAAAACTATTAAAAACACATCAATGAGCCATGCAGCTGCACTGGCTGACATGTTCTTTCACCCCGAAGATTACGGTCACGTTAGTTTGTTTAGAAACTGCTCCAAAGAGTAATAACAGCGATCACATTTTCAGTCTCAGGAGAGTAGTTCTGTGTAAAGCAGACGCCACTGCGCGTGTGCAGGAATGCTACTCCAGAGCTTTACTATCTTGTGCTCTATCACAACCTCTTGACTTTGTACTATACTGTAAAAGAACTTTTGATTATCCAAAGGGGAAGTGCAGTATCTCAAGTTTATAATTATTATTACGGAGGTTTTTTGGGGGGGTGGTGGGAGTAAAATAAATCAGCCTAAAATAGCACCACATGAAAGTTTTACAATCTTACTGTGTGTTATGCAGTTGACTGGCCAGCCTGAAAACTTCAAACCATTTTTCTCAACTTCACCGTGTCTGTACTTACTGTACGCTCTCTGTCTTTGTAGGACAGTAAATATGATATGATGGGATGTACTTGAAGTTGTCACAGCCATATCAGAGGCACTGTGAGTGTGTTAAAACGGGTTTGTAAGCAAGTGAAGGACGGTGTGTTAAGAGCACTTTGACATTTTTCAGGTGCCTTCTTCAAACCGTGGAGACCACAGCTGTGATGGACCTCATGATCCACAAATTCCTGCAGCCTCTGACACTCACATGCCTTGACTTTATCTGACTGTCCACTGGTGATACTAAACAAACAGCCATATTTTCACGTTGTCATCGTCACACACACACACACACACAAACACACACACACTTACAGCACGTTCCTCAGGCTTCTCCCCAGCTGCCTCCTCATTCAGAGTGTTTTAGCTGCAGGAGGGACTTCAAAAAGAGGCCGGACACAGAGGGGAGCCGTGTGTGTGTGTGTGTGTGTGTGTGTGTGTGTGTGTGTGTGTGTGTGTGTGTGTGTGTGTGTGTGTGTGTGTGTGTGTGTGTGTGTGTGTGTGTGTGTGTGGGTGGATGGGAGGAGTGCATTCCACCCACTTGTCTCACGTACACACACTCTCTCTGTCTCCCTCTTGCAAATTAATTACTTCCAACTGCCCCTGGAGTCTTTGATGCCAAATAAAGCCCCGGGCACTTAGAGAGGCGGTTTATGGAGTTTGTGTTGGTTGTGTGTGTTCATATTACTTAACTGTGATGCAGACAAACAACCTTGTCAATTAGAAATTTGAGTTATCACCATCTCAAAGGTATTTTATCTTTTCCATTATTTATTATAAAGTCAAATTTTACTCATTTGCTTATTATACAGAGTTGGACAATCAAAGGTTGTAGTGAGAAGCTGTAGTGAACACATGGGGCCCCCAGGGTGCGTTCAGCTCTGCTAGACTGCTGCTTTGCTGCAACAGCGCTCCTTGGTGGCTGCAGCAGCAAAGACAAGCGTCTCCTCAAGGCCATAACTGCCTTGGAAAGAGGAGTGAAATTTTTACTTTACTTTTCTTTTTATATGTTGTGTTTTTTGAGAAATATTCTACTGTCATTCTGGATAATCTACAATCAAAATGTCTAAAATTGAGTCATTGCTGAGTAATTTTTTTCCTCCACCACTTACAACGTATGTGCTGGGTGACAAAATCCACAGTCCTGGTTTTGTGTGAAAAGATATTCAAACGTTTATCTGAAACTAATATGAGGCTTAAGCCATCCAACTAAGTCATATCAAGTGGATATCTTCCATGTTACAGCCTTCTTACTATAAAATTCCCATCCTTCCACTGCAGCTCAACAGATAAACACAAAGACTTTGTAAATTATCCGTGTGATTTGACCAACCTTGAGGGCTTAAGCCTCATATTAACGTCAGATAAACTTTTAAATACATTTAAAACACACAAAACGCAGACTGGGCTTTGTCCTCCATCACTTACATTGAAAGTGCATTATGAAGTGATCTTCTAATGGTTAGTATGAACAGGAGGAATGATTACAGCCAGAAAAAACTGTTTCAACGTCCATTTGGGTATCTGACTGTTGTTTTAAGACACACTTGAAAAATTGTGAAGGTATCCTTTAAATTAAGTGTGGCAAAGCTGCGTTTCATGTGTGATTTTGTAGCAGTACCTGTACCATTTGAAGTCAAGTATGTCTATGTGTAGCACAGGGATTGTCATTAAAGGGCTTAAAAAGTGGTCATTCATGAATGGAATATAAAAAGTAATTCATTATCAGTCGTGGGTGTGTGATACAATATTTTAGAGTTTGTGGTCAAATATTGGAAGAATACAGCGCTATACTCTGTCAGGATATTAGATGATGGCAATGTTTTTATTTTTTCTGTCTTTAGCTCTGATGGTGTGTTTACTGTACACGGTTCATTATTGTGTGTTTTAGTCAGAAAGCTTCTGTGAACCATCAGTTGAAGGTAGGCTATGTGTGCATGTTCATGTTAAACTTTCACACCAATATTGAAATTGATAGTTAAAGCATTTATAGACAGTTTGCTGAAAAGCCATTCTCAAATAAAGTCAACCAAATTTAAAGTTGACTTTGGACATTTCAATTTTACCGGCTTTCAGTCCGTACATCCTTCACCAAAATTTTGTCATTCTCTTGTTTCTAAAAGCAACAGTAATGAGTCAGCAAGTCAAATGACCTTTTTTAATTATTTTTTGTTTCATACCAACACTAAGGAACAATTTAGAGCCCATCCTGTAGGGGCTTTGAAGTGCCCACATTAAGGAAGATAACACTCAGCCAGCCCTTAAACCCTCAATGAGGACAAGGAACAACTCCCCAAAAACCTCCATTTGGAGACTAAAAGGAAGAAACCTTGGGAGGGCCTGCTCAAAGACGGGATCCCCCTCCAGGACGATCGGCTGGTGGGTGTTGTGTGTAATGTTCCTGCTGTCTTACTGTCTTGTCCAGAGTAGAAAATGAAGCGATGACATGTGGAGAGGTGTTGGTGCAGAGGGAAAGTAAGATGTTTCAGTGTTGCTGTTATCACCTCGTCGATGTGATGCACTCATGAGGTGTTTGAGAGGGTTTGATGTTGACTGTGACACTCAACACTCACTATCAGTGTCACTCTCACTGTAGTCAACACTGTTGACATCACTGTCTGGAAAGTCACATTTGTAGTTGTTGGAGCTTTCCTCCTCTTCTTCATCCTCCTCTTCTCGGGCAGACAGCGGGTCGTTGATGACATCTTTATCGCGCTCTTCCTGAGCACCAAATTGAGTCTGATTCTGTGCGTCGTTGTTGTAATTGAACACACAGTCACATCTGAGGCATCTGCTGCTGCTCTCTTCATCCTCACTATCCTCCTCTCTGCCTCTCTTCCTGGACCCTCCAGGCAGCGGCTCGTCGATGACATTTTCATCATGAATTTCCTCACCACCATCTTCATCGGGAAGTGGCTCTTCCTGCTCTTCTTCTTCGCCAACATTTTGTCTGGCCTCCATGTCAACCTCCACCTCAGCACCGACCTCAATTTCAGGATCCTGTAAGATGTCCCGGTTGTCATAGTCCTCGTCAGAGTCCTCTGAGGCCTGATTCAGAGCATCAATAACTTCCTGAAGCATAGCGTTACGGTTTTCATCTGTGAGCCGCCCCTGCCAGGTGATACGCAGGATAAACAGTTGACCTCCTTCGGGGTTTAGCTCAAAAAGAGGATCTAACGTGTCACCTTGTCCGTTCATCAAGAAAGTATTTGCGTTCCTAGTCGATGTAGAACTTCTAGTGTTTTATCTGTTTGACTTTGTGTTGAGCTGTGAGTGAAAACCAAAACATTTTACTGACTGTTGATAGCTTTGATCTTGTATGATGTCATCTATGACATACTTTTTATATGATGTCACATCAAGATTAGATGTGGGGACAGTACACACAGCACTCATCAAAATGTCTGTCCACGTTTCTGAAGAGGATAGGGTTTGATAACATTTTATGGAATTCAAATCCAGGATCAAATCCACTTATTAAATCTGAATCCTTTTGAAATCCCTTATTGAATTTTAAATATGCATAACTTTTAATAATGGCACCAGCTCAGTTGTGTGGTCGTTAAAGTGAATTGAAATATATTTAAATTTATAAAGTAAAAAAGGCTGAAATAACCACAACTCAAAGATGTCTAATAACCCTTTGTTGGCAGTCCAAACACATTAAAGCTGCATTTATTGTGTTGGGTGGGGGGACACACACAAGCCTGCATGGAGCATTTCTGGCCACCTGAATAATAGATCATTAGACAGGTTTATGAGCAACATCTTTGTGAGATGCATACACATGCATGAGAGCTTATGAGGAGATCAACATGAGGAATTGTTTTTGTGTCTTTAACTTATGCACAAATTGCATAAGTAATGCACAAAAAATGTTCTCAATATTCCAAGAAGCAAATCTCCCTGTTAGCTCAGAGTACATAATTAGCCATTAGCATCCAGTGACCTGGTCAGAGCCCAGGATTTTAATGGGATGGTGGATGGTTATGCACAGAAACTGCTGTTGGCTTTAAAAAATCACAAACGATCTGCAGAGTCTCTTTTCAGGATGCTTTGCAGCTGACAAATAAAACAAATTGATTAGTGTATTGACAGATTGTAATGATTGATGTGACTTCTGTTTGCCGTCCTAGAAGGTTCATGTCTTGTGGACATGCTTCGTCTCACAGGCAAACAATATACTTAAAAAAAGTATATTATTTACATATTTGGAAATCTACACTGTACATATCATCTGTATTCTGATCAAATAGTGGATTTTATGTTCGTGTAAATAAAAAGAAACAGTCTGAACAGAAAACTCTCTTTCACTGTAAAGGAAAGTATATATTTTAAATATATACTGTACATTTATACAGATATTTTACTCTGGACTGTCAAGTGTTTTTCATTTATAATAATATTAATAAACTTAATGACATATTACATGACTCAAGTAAAGCACATCATGTATAAACAATCTTCATTTTTGGTTCTTCAAGCTGGGAATTTATAATAAATACAATGGCAAAATAAATCCAGACACAACCAGTAATGTTAGAATAGCGTCCTTTTAGTTACCTGCAATATAAATTCTATTTAGGTTCCCATATTGTTGCCCCCTTATTCCCTAACTTCACATTTAGTGAAGTAATTATGCTGTAGCCTATGTTGTGGACTGTAATCTAACTTGACGATATGTTTTTCCAGTGTAATATTAGAGCATACCCACAGCGCGGACTTTCTACTTTCATTACTGTCAATTACCACATCAAATGACTACATGTCACCCTTGCGTTTATGCAGCTGTTCTGTACAATTTTATATTTACCCATGTAAATTGATGTGGAGCAGAGAGACCACAGTCTGTCACACACCTGCAGGTGGAGACAGAGACCTGTGGACAGATATGATAAAACCAATGTGTGGCGGCCTGCCTGCTGCTGGTGATCTTAAGATGAGAGGATAGTTTTGTACACGGACTCAGAATCAACCCTGAACCCTGCAGCTGAAAAATTACTTATGCACATGAAGTGAATGAGGTATAACCCAAAACATGATTTAGGACATGTGATGGTGTGAAAAGGCTGCTCCTCTCCCTTTTCACTAGGTCCTTTTCCCCAATGTTGTCATTGGTTTGTGTGTAAAATCGTCATTATTTTCAATCGAATGTAATTTGTCAGTGAGGTTTTTTTTAAATAATTGAATACATTGGTTGATAAATGTGGTTTATCTTTGTTTGCACATGCTATTTCAGTTGTTCTGCCTGTATTGTTGTGGGTAGATCAGCTGCTCAATCAGGGATAGTGAAAACACATTTGCATCATTAGGTCCTCTAAGCAGTGGGGGATTGGGCATTGTTAGGATGTGGGGAGATGGGTAAAGTTGTTCCATAGTAAATGACAAATGACATTTGGTTGTAGTGGGCACACCTATGACTGTGTTTGTGTGCTTATAATATATTGTGATTGTCAGCAGTAACAAAGAAAACCAGTGTTTATAATTGTGTGGTGTTCTGTATAATTTGAAAGCCTAGTGTTTGTGTAGCTCACCCCCATACTTACCTGAGCAGGTGGTAGGTTCCAGTTAGGTGCGGCTGAGAGAGTAAAATACCATTCAGGTATCAGTAGGGAGGAGATTGGGGGGCAGCTTGCTTTAAGGCTGCAGATTTTATTTGCTTGTTTGCTTTTTTCAGCTTGCCTCTGTTTCATTAATACTTTTTTTACCTTTTTTGCACATACCCTGGCCTGCAGACCTGCTACATCTTCTTTAACATCCCTTTAACACACAGTTTCCAGTGCCAAATAACATCATGTGCCCTTTATATGGGGTGGTGGTGCCAGAGTTGTTTTCCAGGGTTTGTAGGAACCCTTTAATGTAAAGGTGAAATCAGTTATTGTTATATGTTAAAAAAAAATGTTTCAGTGATAGCCTAGAAAAGAAAAATTTAAGTAGTTTGTAGAGTCAAGGATTAACTTTGATGGGGATAATGTTTTGCTTTTGCCATGTGAGGGTTTCATTTGACACAAAATAAAGATACATTTTTCTCTCCATTCTACTACACATTATGTACACTACGTTTTGTTATTATATATATATTTATTTATATTTATATATTTATATTATTATTTCCACAAATATTTATTTTATACTGGCCCTTTATGCAGCCCCTCAGTTCAGCCTCTGTCTCTTAACTCCTGTCTCTTTAAGGCCCCCCTCTCGATGAACCCACTCTGTTCTGATTGGCCAGCTTTCTGGAAGCCTGCCAAGGGGCAGCCATATCAGAGTCATGTTAAGTTACTGCCGATGCAAACCCAACATTTCTTGCTTTACATCTTCATATTAAAGTCGATGTAAAAGAAAATCAGAGATTTCTTTTTAAACACCTTATAAATGTTAGAAAATAATTGCTGAAAACGTGACAGGACTGCGATCTATGTAGTACTGAATTGTGATCATTAGACCATTAAACTTTTTTTCACCATTTTTGTGTTCAGGATTTTTTGGGCAGGCCTGAAATGGTGGCTTCATGACGTAATGGAGTTATACTAGAATGATCCATCCCCTAACACTATATAAGAACTAGAGCACCCTAGCATCAGCTGTGTGCTAGTGGCAGCATGCAATTCTTTCATTTAAAGCTTAGCATTAGCATCCAGGAGGATGTATGCTGCAGTCACAACAGAAGATGTGGGAAGATAGAAAGGTCTAAACTTAACTATGAGATATTCTAGGTTAGCAGAGCAGTGCTTCTCAATAATGGCATTGTCCATGAACCAAACTTTGTAAACATAAATGCACAGTCCCTCATGCCCCTCTAGTCTAACCAGAGTCATTAGCTGTTGTATCCACCCTGAGGATGTAGCTCAATAGCGCTATCGGGGACACTACTCTTAAACCATGTTTCTGTAAAAATCATCACGTTGCAGTCAATAATCCCTTTGTGAGTAGTGATCCACAGTCACAGTTCATCCATTCTGTTCACCAGAGACCATGCATTGGCAACGACAATGCTGGGTAGAGATAGTCGATGAGGAGTTAGCCTTAGCTTAGCCTTTAGCCCTCCTCTCTTCCCCCGTTTGTTTCTCTCCTGGCAGATGAAGCCAGGTTGATAGCCACCGGTGTCATGGTATTAGCTGCTACTAGAGAATGAGGCCATTTTCAGTCAACGGTAGCGCTCAAGAGTTATTTCAAACCCAGCTGAGGCATCTGTTCATGAGTAGAGTTGGTGTTAGGGCTCCAATCCATCCAGAGGATATATCCATGTCCCATGCCTGTGTGGCTGCACATACTGTGCCCAGTCTCACCCTCGCTGCCTCAGGTTGCATTGCGGATGCTACTCTGGTGCTACATAAGCAGAACTGCATGTCATAGAAATAATGTAAAACTAGGGGCACCATCATGAAACCAAAGAATCTAGAATATAAATTTCTCACTTTTGTTGTCTAATTTTTCTCTTAAAAGAGAGGACAAATGATTTAATTTTAGTTAGACTTTAATGTTGTGTTGACAGTTTGATATGAGGCCCCCATGTGGCATTAAAAATCTTTTAATGCAACTCTAAAAAGCCTCCATGAGCTCAGAGGTAAGGATTATTGACTCCTGTGTTGGTCACAGGAATCATTTGAAATGGTATCCTGTTCATTTAGTGTGAGGATATGACATCACTGATACAGATATACTCCAGTAAGAGACACACTGGAACGCCTTAATAAAATTCAGGGAATTTACAATGTAACTTCATTAACACATATTGGTCATGATCTGTACACAACACAGACCGCATGTCATCTCGCCTCATTAGACGGGGTCTGTAATGTGTCTGCATGCCCCAACTCCACGCCCAACCACATGTAAACATCCCCCCAACACTTATCTGGTGATGGCCCAACCCTAAATAACTTCCATTCTGGTCTGACTGACTGGCAGCACCCCCTCCTCATAGTGGACAGAAGGACAGTGAGGAAGGAGAAAGTGTGTGAGGAGGAAGAGTGTGTGACAGAAAGTAAGAAGATGAGGGTTGACATTTGAGGACGGCTGGTGGTGGCTATGAATGTCTACAGCAACAGATACACACCCAACATGTCTGGGTAAGAGATCCAAGAAGATTGGCGAGGAGATTCTGACTTTGGACTGGACCATTGCAGCTGAAGGGTTTGACGGGACCAAATTTTGCTGTGGCTTTGCAGTATTTATTTACTGGAAGACATGGCTCAACTGACAACTTTTTAATAAACATCCTGGACTTTTTGGATCTACAAGTTCTCGTCATAGAGAGAGGAATTTATCAACACATAATGCTACACTTACAGGGATTTCAACCCATCCTTCCTGGTTTGCATGGTGCACAATACTGAGTCTGGATATTTGTGAAATATGAGTCAGTGCGATCTCTCAGCAGAACGGTGAGTGTACGTGCCCGCTCGGTCAGCTTCAGCTCTTATAGAAGATCTCAAAGAGGGATTTACACCTGTGTTTGTGACAAACTTTGTGACTGTGACATACTGTGATTCACCAATAGAGTATCAGAAAGTCCCAACCAAGTCTGTAAACACAGCCGGGGAAGGGGAGGGTGACTCTGCATAACAATGCAACCAAAACACATTCACACAAGGTAAAAATACCACCTTAAAACACCTGAGAATCCGGACATCCTGCCATATGTTCATCAAGGACACTGGAAGTTTCAGCAGTGTTTGAGCAGAAAACCAGAGACATGTGTTTATCCTAAATTAAGATCTTTGAAGGCAGGGGTGCTTTCCAGGACCAAAACAGTGTTGTGATTTCATCTGAAGGGGTGAAAAGCAAAAGTGGAAGTCAAAGATAGAGACACAGACTGAGAGGCAAAGGCTGTGAGAGGCTGCTTCATGAGAGGAGTAATTGATTGCACCATTTCTTTAAATGTATGACACTATTTCATACATCTATACTTTGATTGATATTGTCAAGATACTGGAATTAAAAAGACTGGACTGGAATCTCTGGATGTCACATTTTTCCACAAGAATGCTTCTTAGATTTTGTTTTTGTGGCACTGGCTTGGACTTGAGCTAAAACTTAAAACTTTAGACTTCAGACCTGACCTCCACATCATCTTCGATTGTGCAGCTTCTGGACATTCAAAATCTCTTTGAGGCCCTGAAGACTTTACATCTTATAAATCTTGCTGTGGAATATTTATTTTTTGCCTTCACCTGCTGTACACCTACCCAGTTATGGATTCACATGGTGGTCCGTACCTCAACATGAGGGCACTCTGCTCACCTCTGGGTGCTGCCCGCCTCTGTCAGTTGGCCATGGGCTGTTCTGTGATTGCCATGGTAATCCACAGTGCCGGCTACAGCGGTTCACAGGGTGTGTTTTGTATGGCGGCGTGGTGCTTCTGCTTCGGCATGTCAGTTCTGGTGTTCTTCTTGGATGCCACTCGCCTCTACAGCTGCCTGCCCATATCCTGGGACAACCTCACGGTCACATGTGCGGCCTTCGCAACACTCATGTAAGTCACATATGTAGATAAACCACTGTTTGTTTATATGTTTGCTTTATCAACTTTAGAAGGTGACAACATGGCATTGTTAAAAAATAATACCTTTTGTGGTGTCATAGTACAAGTTCATATGTGTGACAAAATAATCTCAACTCAAGTTCCACTCACTAGCTTTGTCAGAACTTTCAACTGATTTCATGGTCTTCATCAGCGAATAGAACTGAATAAGGTGTCATCATGTGACCAAAGTGAGGACCATTGAGAACATTAGAACAGGTCATATATGGGATAAGTGGATGTAGCCATTGTTGAACCAAGACAGAGGTTACAGTTTCATTCCTGTATACAAGCACCTATTATCTATGTGCTAAATGAAAGGTTGAAAGCTCTGACAAAGCTAGTGAGTGGAACTTGAGTTGAGATTATTTTGTCACACATATGAACTTGTACTATGACACCACAAAAGGTATTTCACTACCCTTATTCGCCCCACTGTGACCTCCAAAGCATTTTTCCCCCTGGTTTAATGACATCATATCTACACTGGTGCTTTTCTGTCTGCAGGTATGTGACGGCCTCCGTGGTCTACCCACTCTTCTTTGTCCGATCTGAGTGCCCCTACGCCGGCTGTGATGTCCGAAACTTCCGCATTGCTGTCACTGTCTGCTCCATCCTGGGTACTCTGGCCTACGGGGCTGAAGTGGCCTTGTGCCGAGCCAGGCCAGGCCAGACTATGGTGGGCTACATGGCCACTGTCTCCGGCCTCCTCAAAGTTGTTCAGGGCTTTGTGGCCTGTATCATCTTTGGAGCTCTGGCCAATAGGAGCGAATATTCACGTTATGGTGCCACAATCTACTGTGTTGTCGTCTATGCTTTCTGCTTTGCTGTGACTACTCTCGTGGTCATAATGACTGTGTGTGGGCGGACCAAGGCCGTACGCTGCATGTCTTTTGATCGTTTCGTGGTGGTGTGCACCCTGCTAGAGGTTCTGCTCTACTTGAGTGCATCAGTGGTGTGGCCCGTGTTCTGCTTTGATACTAAATATGGCTCCCCTGAGCGACCGTCATCATGCCCTCAAGGGAGGTGTCCATGGGACAGCAAAGTCGTGGTGGCCGTGTTCTCCTTCGTCAACTTTGGACTGTATGTGGCGGACCTGGTATACTCCCAGAGGATACGATTTGTCTCCTCACATGGGCCCACTAACTCACGGGTGTAGCACTGTATGGAAGCTTATTTGGCATCGCTGACTTAACAGGCTATTCATCTCCTTCATTGTTTATGATTGTGTTCATCCACTTATTTGATATTTAAAGACACTGAAAAGATTGAGGGGGAAACATGGGTATGTGTCATAGATCCCAGACTCAGACCATCACTTTTACTGCACATGGTTTGTTGCTGAGGCACCCAGACACCCCAAATTCAATCAGAAGGACTGTGGAATGTGAACCAGGAATTTTCCCACTGCATACCCTCTGCCACACCCCACTAAGGTGACACCCCATCCCTTAAACTGACCCCTTCTGCCCTGTGAGAGATTTAGGGAGCCAGCCTCACCCAAGCAGGCAAGGCTCACTGGTATGTCCTGCCAAATCCTCATAAAACAAGACACTCCCACTATTCATGACCTGTGACCTGGTGACCTAGCACACACATTTACTTGTTACTTGTATTTCTGTTCAAATAAAGCATACAAGATTTGAATATAAATAGTAAATCTGGCATTGGCATCTGTGGCATTCCTGTCATCCGCAAACCCCACCAACGATTTACGGACATTACCCAGGCTGCCAAAAATAAACAGGAGCTGTCTGCATTCATACTGAAGCAGTGAGACAGCATTTATAAGAGGTTGCTGTCTTTAAAACCTCTCTATCAAATGCTTACCTCAGTGTAGGATAAAAAATAATACTGCCCATTTAAAAAAACAGATGTCTCTCTACTTTGTCTTGTCCAACTGTACTGATAAGATGACCTGTAGTTTGAGCTGAAAACACACAATATTCACAATTGCACAATTTGAACATGGTCAGTGTGACCCAGGAATGTTTGCACATTGTCACAGAAGATAGTACATATGACCTAATATGTCCTTAAACACTAGGTCAAATGTCAAAAAACGATTTGCTTTCATTTACACTGGCTGTGATTTTACATTTAAATCAATTTACTTGGAAACTATTTCAGTCTCCAAATCCATATACCGATACATTATTAGTTAGTTCATTTTCTGATATAAAGCTGCTATAATCAATATTTTTATATTCACAATGGATCAAATGACTATATTTATGTGAAAGGTGTTTCATAGTGAACTGACCCACAGAGAATCATCAGCAGACTCTGCAGTTCCTCTCAGCTCTATGGAGAATGTCAGCACCTGTAAGCTCATTGGTTTTGTTCTCTGGACCCACAACTTCACTGTTTTGGTTCATTCTCACCAATCTCATCAGCATCATTTCAAGAGATGCTCACAGAAAAAGCTCTGATAAATAGAGACTAGGTGTTGCGTAGTTGAGTAAATAGCTGCTAAAGCAAAATATTTTTCAGAGCTCATCACTTCCAACCAGCACAAGTCTAGTTTCTTATTTAAGACCATTGATCGATCAGTCAACCCTGGTTCTCCTGGTGTCCCTATTACTTCTAATGTAAACTGTGAAAGGTTTTTAATGTTTTTCATAGACAAGATTGAGGGCATTCAATTGAAGATCATAGCATTATTATTGAAAGGTTGAGAACATAGGTTGGTATCTCCGGGACTGCCATCCAGTGGTTCTCCTCATACTTTTCTAACAGAAAATCCATTGTGTCTGTTGATGGCTTTACCTCCTCTCAAGCACTGTCTATGTATGGGGTGCCGCAGGGCTCCAGTCAAGGTCCAATTTTGTTTTCTCTTTATTTACTCCCTTTGGGCCACTTTATCAAACAGCATGATATTTCATTTCATCGCTATGCAGATGATACTCAGCTGTACTTGTCCTGCAAACCATCTAAATCAGCTAAGTTATCTTCCCTGCATAACTGCCCAGCTGCGGTTAAGGACTGGACGGGGGTAAATTTTCTTCAGCTTAACTCCTCCAAAACGGAAATCCTTATTATAGGCCCTGAGCACACTCATGGCCAAGTTCTGCCTGCTCTTGGCTCTCTACTTCAGCATGTGGTACCCACTGCTAAGAATCTTGGAGTTATTTTAGATCAGCTCATTCTTGAGCCCCATGTTAAAAGACTAGCTTAGTCGTGCTTTTTCCACTTGAGAAATAGCTCTAGAATTACATCTTTCACTTTTTTTTTAATGATCTTCAAAGAGTGGTTCATGCTTTTATCACTTCTCATCTGGATTATTGTAATGCTGTGTTTACATGCCTTGGCCAAATGATTACACAGCTTCAAGGTGTCCAAAATGCAGCCGCCAGACTTTTAACCAATTCACGGAAGCATGATCATATCTCCCCTATTTTATTTTCCCTTCACTGGCTGCCTGTCAATTTCAGAATTGATTTAAAATTTTTACTCTTGACTTTTAAGGACCTGCATGGTATGGCTGAGTTTCTAAATCATTACTCACCAGACCGTGGCTTGAGATCCACTGATAAGACCCTGTCAGCTATTCTCCAGTCAGGGCTGAAGACCAGGGGTGGCAGGGCTTTTGGGCTCCAACCCTTTGGAACAGCATACATCTCCCAAAACTTACATATGGCTTTTGATTAATTATTTTACCTGTTACTTATTTTATCTGTTAATTTTATGTGTTACTTTTATCTATTATTTTATCATTACTTTTAACTGTTTTATGTGTTATTTTATTTGTTGACTGTGATTTTGTAGGTGATTGTTTATCAACTTTCTTTTGTTTGTCCTTGTTTGTGAAGCAATTTGTAATGGTTGTTTTGAAAAGTGCTATATCAATAAAGTTATTATCATAATTATTATTATTGTTGTTGTTGTTGTTGTTGTTATAATAATAAAGAGTCAGTTATTTCCCTCAGGAGTTGGTGGAGACCAAAACAGAACTAAAAGGAGAATGAATATTGGACTTACATCAGGTGTCTTAGATGTAAGTTGGTGTTCCTAGATGTGTCAAAAGGCAACTGCCATTGCCATATCAACTCAAGAGGTGATTGTATGCCTATGTTGTGTTTACAGCATGTGTGGCCAAAAAATAAATCAATACAGCCATAAACATAACAATACAAACATTTTTAACATGATAAAATAAAAAAAGTCCAAATTTATTCAATATAATATAAAATTCTATAAACACATTTTTGTGAGCACACAATTACTGAACAACATGGTCATGTTTCAACATTTCCTGGTAAGTATGCAACATAACCAAGACTTCCTTGTCCTTGACTAAGTTCATAACATTGTACAGTAACACTGAGTTACGTTCAAATTTTACATGGATAACTTGAGTTTGCAGACATAAAAGCACATTTTATTCATTCTGTATGGCAGTGCCACACCAGCATAAGTGTTGTCCAGGTGAATGGAAGTTTGTAAATGTAATTTTTAACTTATCTTCGATACAGGATCTGCTGTTTGCATACAGTAAATGGACAATTTATTCAAGGTTTGATTCATGTTTGGTTCCTGTATGCTTCTCTGCTTTACTCATTCTCTTATCATCTCTTCTCAGTCAGCACTGACATTATCTGTCACCTCCATCACTTGAAGCAGGTGTAAATTCAGGACATGATTCTTATATCTAGTCAATCTGAGTGAATAAACCAGCAGATCATCAGCACCTTTGTGCTGAAGGAGAAGAGATGGAGGCCTTTCTGTCCTCCGCCTTCTGTCGGCACTTTTATGTATTTGTTTCCCTGGAATAAAACAGAAGAAAAGATCCAACTACCATAGTTTAGTCTTGCAGTCTCTTCTTCTTCTTCTCCTTTTCTCTCGATTAAGATTTCTGTCAACCCTCTTCTTCTAATTCTTTCTCACACACCATACCAGTCACCTCCTCCTCCTCTCCATCCTTCACTCCTCTCCGCTTTGGTCACCTCAGTGAATCTCATCTCTCTAATCCAGGATCGATGTATTCCCCTGTCACATCTGTGAGTGCTATAGATGTATTATATTAAGTCCTCGGGAAGCCACTGTGCTACAGCATACGTCTACCAAAACTGTCTCGGGGCTCAGCAGCAAATCCAACACCAGTTGGCTGCTCTTGTATCCAAATCTGTCTAAGACCACAGAAACGTCATTGTCTGTCTTAGAGATTTGCAGTTTTAAACATTGGGCCTTTTTTTTTTTGTAAATTAGTGGGTAAACACAAATGAATAACGTGTACATAGAGAAAGAGCAGAAGAGCAGGGGATTTGAGGGGGATTTATGTAAACTGGTGATGTTTGCAACAATAAATACATTTTTGTTGTTGAATAAATGTTTTAATGTTGAAAGTGTGTTGTGAGCGAGTGAGATGTAACATCAGTGGAATATGACAGAGCTCAGAGAAAGCCTCCACTGAAACTGACAGACAGTGTTGCCACAGAACAATCTGTACCTCCATTAAGGCCTGTGTACTCCCTGCTCCTCTGCGGATCCCCATTTAGCAGCTGTTCCATGTTTGGCACTCACTTTACATCTCACTCCCTGCGGGCCTCTGTCTTAAACATAGCGTGCACACACACACACACACACACACATGCTCACACAGCCCTTGGTGTATGAACCCGTCTGACAGAGATGAGCTGCGACAGGTGTCCATCATAATCGTTCCTTCCTGATTCTCCAGCCGGGGGGACGTGGAGGGACAGAGGACTGTCGGTTTGCTGTCGTGACTTATCTCTCATGGCGCATGTTGCTGATGTCAGCTTACCGCAGTAGCTCTTGGCGCTTGTTTTGCCAAATGTTGTGGGGAACATTGTTGAAGTCTTTGGTCTCATAGGATTTGAATCTATGGCAACTTTCCTTTGCTTGTTACCCTGTAGGAAGTTACTGTATACCAAACAGCATGAGCGTTGATTTTGGATCACTCACAGTGATCAAAATGTAGCACTTTCAATCTGGAGTTGAAATTATTACAATTTCAGGGGTGGACAAAATAACAGACACATCTAATAATAATTTGGTACACGGTTTAGACCTTTGAGGGAGTTCACACATCATCAATATGTAATAGAAACAGTCTGTTATGGTTTTAAATGCTGCAACATTTTCATTTTTATAAGTTGCAACAACTGTCAACTCTCATCTGTGATTAATGTTAATATTAGAGGTCTCTTTTTCAAAAATGGTCATTTTTGGAGGGTTATACCTGATCTAATGATTGCAGTATTTGGTGTAATCAATTTTAAAAACTCTAAAAGCACAGATAGTTTTTTCTTTCAAACTGGAAAAGAAAAATTATAACCTCCCAGTTAAATTGGTGGAGAGAGGCGGTGCAGCAGCTCAAGGTAAAAGCTTTAATGTTTGTACTTCGTG
The DNA here is from genome assembly GCF_914725855.1 of Thunnus albacares. Taxonomy (NCBI): domain Eukaryota; kingdom Metazoa; phylum Chordata; class Actinopteri; order Scombriformes; family Scombridae; genus Thunnus; species Thunnus albacares. The sequence continues at coordinate 7,946,493 of NC_058108.1, read as the reverse complement.
GTTCCTTTTACCAATTCAAGACCTTACAGCCATCTTTTCTGGATTATTCTAAAACTGGGATTTGAATCCATCTCTACAGTATGATCCTCGAATATTGACATTCAAACGGTCAGTTTTGCATTTGTAGGTATTTCACACTTTTTATTGTTGGACTGAAGCAGACTTTTCTCTTTTATATTCTGTGTGTATATTAGTTAAAAGTCTATGTTCAATATTGAATATTTAAACTAAAAACCAATGAATAGATTTATAAAAAAAAATGTAAGTCAAATTTCATTGTCCTCTTTAAAGGATTTTTTTTCTTGTGGGCACACACAGCTTGACCAGCCTGGCAGACACCAGTGAACCGACAAGAATGTGCACAATCAACAAATAACTCCATGTGACTTTCTGGTCAGAGCTTTGGCTTCTTCAATCTCGTGAACAAGTTGACATCTTTATGAACAAAGAAAGTCTGTGTTTTTTTATTTCAACTTCACTCAACTTCACTGCTCAATACCTGTTCAACAGAAAGACAAAATACAGACATAATGTACTGCACAGTCTCTCTACATCCTGTTGGGACTTTCAGTCTGGTTTGTTTTAGTGATGTGCTTTGGGAAATCCTTTATTAGTTTTTGGTTTGGCACAGAATTGAAAGCTGACATTACACTGGATGCCTTAACTTCCCTGCTGTCTTTTCTTTTGTATTCTGTCTTTGTCACTCATTCTCGTCTCAGACTCCAGGAGGGAGACGTATGAACACCAGGGAAAGATTTTCTGTCTGTCTGTGATATTAAATATGCACATCTTCTCCCACTCAACAAAGCTACTCTCACTCTCTCTCTCTCTCTCTCGCATTTTCTCAATCTCGCTCTCTTTTTTAAGTTGTCAAGCACACACACACACAAACACACACTCACACACCTCTGGGCCCTAATCACTGCGAGCAACAAATTGTTGTGAACGCTTCACCTAGATCCGCTTGTCACTGTGTGCCAAAAACGAAAAGACGGAAAAAAAAAAGATTTGTGCGCTGTGGTATTTTTAATAAATCTCTTGGGATTTTGTCAAAAAAAAGAAAGACCGAATGAGTGTTGTCACGCCTCAGCACACATGCGGAGTCTGAGTGATAGATAGAACAGAGGCAGGCAGTGGTAAATTGACTTGTGTGTATGTCTGTCTGTGTGAGTGAGCGAGACAGAATGAGAGGCAGAGTTACAGAGTTGCATCACTGAGATTTTCACTGAATTTTCAGCTTGTTTGAGGTTAGGTTTGGAGAACAGTTTAGTGTTATTCCATGAACTGATGCAACAAGCGGGAGGTGACGCTGCGCAGTAACCCCTCATACGCTGCTCCATCTGTTATTATCCACTTTGTAACACCAGAAGGGAATTAATCATTGTATTGCACATATCCCTAATTTTCTTTTTCTTCTGAGAGAGAACAATAACAGTGGGCGAGACTATCTGACATCCTTTACGTCAGACTGAATTTATTTGACAAATCACAAGAAAAAAGAGGCAAAATCAGGGTTGGAACTGCTGCTGAGGACACTGAGGTCATATCTGTTGTTTTGGGGAATTTAACAGGTTTTAGAGACTTGATGAAGAGCATATAAGCTCCAAAAGAGTGTATAAGCTCCAAAAACAGTGGATCCTACAGTTCCCATAATGCAACTGGATAGTATCTTTGATTAGACCCTCATACAACTGTTTGAGTAGTAATCTGCGTGACGAGTAGACTGAACTTCACACGATTTGGTATTTATACACCAGAATTAAATCCTTTCAGTGTGGAGAAGGCTTTTAATCAGCATTTACATCAGCATATAAGGAGATAAAACTGACAATTAGATGAATTTGGATTAATCATCTCAGTATTTCATAAATCCTGGCAATGGCCCTGAGCAAATGTCTGTTTCAAGAACTTGGGGTGTAGAGAATTAACTGATGACATTATATCACTGCGCCTAGCAGATAGAAGAGGAAGAGTATCCTAACAGCTGGTGCTTTTAGAGCACAACCTCAGGCCATGCATTCTGCTTTATATATAGACAGGAGCATACGCAATCCTTCAGTCTGCGTTCCTGTCCAGCAGCACTGTGAGAATATAAATGGAATGCGGACCCTCAAAGGAGACATACAGTACCTTTTGTGGGGTGTATACTTAGCATGGTATGTCATGAGAAACACGGGGAGAAGGGGAGACAGGCAGATAGACAGCAGGGTCGGTCCCATTAAAATGTGCAGAGGGGGAGATTTTAGCATCAAACTGACAGTTACAGGCCGAGTTCATGGCTAATTTTGAGAATATGCATTAGTGAACTACCAAGGGATATGAAGCCAAACTGTATTCAAATTCCACAGCTCATTAGAGTACACGCCATCCCACTCTGCTTTATTTCACATTCTGTCAAATCTAAAGGGAGAGGAAAAAGCACCGGCACACAGTTTCCTGTTAGAATAACAACCCTTCATTCAAATTCAGGTCCCTCAAATATCACAAGCCACTTCTGTGGTCCCCTGAAACATTTTAGTGTTTCACATTCAAATCTCAGTGCATTTGCATTCAAAATGATCAACTTACTGAACGTGGATGCAGATCATTCTGGTCAAAGGATTTTCTGTCGGCATGAAAGGATCTGATAAGTGCAAAATATAAGTAATGGTCTCTGTATATCACAAACACTCCCCTATATGAATCAAAACTGGAAGTTTTAACAGTATTTTACAATATTAGTCATAAACAGATAACTGCCATAACATACCATCTTATTTTTGTACAGACACTAGAAATGATCAGTGGATTAATTGATCAGTCAGAAAATAAATCTGCAACTATTTTGATAATTGATTAATCGTTTGAGTCATGTATCAAGCAAAAATACCAAATATTCTCTGGTTACAGCATCTCAAAAGTGAAGATTTGATGCTTTTCTCTGTCATATAAAACAATATTGAAATTCTATTTTATTTTATAGACAAACTGATTAAACAATGCAATAATCAGAAGATGAATTGATAATAAAAAATAATCTTGACACATTAGCAAAAACATGGTGTTTCTGGTGTGTGATGTGGGGAATTTCCACATAATGTCTCTTTTAAAGATGTAGCTATGAAGGCTTAACACCACGTCTTCAGGTCTACTCACCCAGAACATTTATTGATGATTAATTACCATCCAGTATGTGGGGTTTCTCTTTTTGTTGTTGAGTTGTTTGTTCTCTTTTCATGTAAATGTGCTTACAACAATTTGCATCTAATGAGACGGATTTATTATATCACTAGATTTAGAAGACCTGACATTTAGCTGAAATCTTGGAAGTTTTGTAATGAAACAGCAAAAAAAATTGCTGTGTACATAATTGATGATTGGGCACGACCTGAAATTAACACGTGGGTTGAATGAGGTTCATATATGGACATTGTATCTGTTAAAGATGTAGCCATTATTTATTCAACAGATGGTTTTAGTAGTCAGACAACATTACCTGGAATATTTAAAACAGGTCTGGGTAGTTTGGCATTTTTTTATATCGTGCATCATGACGCACAACATGTTACAGCTCTGAAGGGACTCAAAGACAGTAACAGCACAACAATCTATCTATCTATCTATCTATCTATCTATCTATCTACTGTATCTGTAACATGATATAAATACATTTTTTGGTGTGTGTGTGTGCGCGCGCAGGTGAGGTGAGGCCCCTTTAGTGACTTTCACTGTCAAGAAGCAGTTTTACAGTGGTTTTAGTGGAAGAAATACATAATTGAAATTTAAATCCTACATTTAATAATAGGCTAAATACTGCTTTATAGTATTTATAGTGTAGGATTAACACACTGGGTCCAGTCATACTGTGTTGAATGAGTCGTACATGGTCTGAATAGATGCTGTCATACCTGTCTCAGGCCCGTATAAACATAACCTACTTTATAACTCTTCAACAGTATATTTGACCTACATTTCCCTGCCAGCTTCTGAGGACAGAAGACTGATGCAACTGGGCGTGACGTACTACAAAACCCCGCCCAGATACAGTGATCTGGTGTGTTATTGGTCAGAAGCTCAGAGTGTCTCTGTCGTGATTGGTCAGTGATGTTGTCTGTTATGGTTGTGGCGTAAATGGGGCGGGTTTGACTAAAAAAAGGGAAGCCACGTTGACACTAAAAGTGGTGATTTCTGTGTTTTTTTCCGACGCCGGGAAATAACGGTCACATCGTCAACTTTCATCTGTGAGTCGAGGAGACTCAGCTGGAACATCTAGGAAAAGGTAATTATCTCTAGTTGATATAAATGTGTCGTATTTCTCATTCATTTCTAGCTAACAGAGCAGCTAGCCGAGGACTGGCGGTCATCAGCTAGCACGGAAATGCTATTATCATCCCCATCAGCACCAACTGGAGCGCTAATATAACAATAGATAAACTAACAGCTAGTTAGCAGACATTATACCGGCGACTTTAACGCTGAAACAGAGTTTAATCGTGATAATCCAGTAGATATCCCCCTCAGCTGCAAACCAAACCATTATGACTTGAAGATGTGAGCAGATGACACTTAATGAAGTTGATTATTGAACTTGAGACTGAATCTGTGGGCTCAGAAGTTTGTTGTTGTTGTTGTTGCATGCTAATCAATTTAATTTTAATTTAGAGCTAGGTGGGCAAACTTTTTTGGTTGTGGGCCACATACAGTAAAACATCAGGAGTCAGGAGCCAAACAATATCAAATATACTGCAGTTTTCAACCAGTTACACTGCAAGAAAAAATGTGTTTAGACCAGAAAAGCCCTGTGTCATCGAAAATTAACAGCTTAACTGTTGACATTACAGTAGTTTATTGATAGTAGTACAGCGTTTCTGTATCTTAACTTTAATTTAAATGAATACAATAAAACTCTTTTAAAACTCACATTCAAAAAGCAGTACAAAGCAAAAACCTGGATGCAAAGTAAAAAGAAAGTAGAAAAGATCAAGAAAGGGACAAGGCCAGCCTCCAACATTCCTCCACAGCTCTCAGTGAACACAGCTCATGGCTCCAGTGTCCACCTTAATGATTATGATGCAATCTGTAGATAGGCTATTAAAGTTAAAACAGTCAGAACATGCAGAAATGGTCAATTATTGGTTTCTATGCCAAGAGTTAAAAACAGAGATAATCTCAATTTCATAATATCAAATTTGACTGATTAAATTTATTAGGAAATTTTGGTTGTTGGAACGTACAATTCCAATTCCATACAATTTTAACTCCTCGATGATGGGAGCAGCAGTTCAGTCATTGGGAGCAGTGACGTTGCGCCTTGGACTGAACAGCTGGTACGTTAGGAGCAAGTCTTGTTGTCGAGATGTGAAGAACGTTCTCCTACTCCGGTAGGAGGAGAAGCTGATGTTAACTCTTTGGAGAACGGTCACATTGACTCTCAATAACCTCCAGTTGCATACTCTCGTCGACTTCTGCTATGTCAATCGACAAGGGGTTTGTGAAGAGCTTGATGTCTTTCTCAATGGCAGCAAAGTCTTGGAAGAGCTGATTGAATTCTGTCAGAAGAGATGTGATCACCAACACATTTCACTTTTTGGTATTTGGGAAAAGCGGCCCCTTAAGTTCCAACAGTGTGGGAAAGTGCGCCACACTGATGCTGCATAGTTGTGTCTCAAAGAGACGGAGCTTCAAACAGAACTCTTTCAACTGTATGAACAGTTGAGGCATGAGCTGATCTTTGGCTTGCAGGCTCTTGTTCAGTGTGTTTAGTTGGCTCATCAGATCAGCTATAAAAAAAAAACAAGTCTGCCAACCATAGAGGGTCACTCAGTTCATGAAGAGGTTGGTCTTTCTGTTTCAAAAGCTGTGAGAATTTCACATCTCAAGGAATAAAACAGCTGCAGCACAGATGAGTTGTAGGTTATGTCTCTGTATTCAGCATCGACTTCAGTTAGGAGAGCCTGGACTTCTCTGAGATTGAGTGCTTGTGCTCAAATTAGGTTGATAATTTTCACCACAGTGTTCATCACATTTCCGAGCTGGACTGCCATTGGCACAGAATGCCTCTTGGTGGATAATACAGTGCATTTTAACAGCCTCACCTTCACTGTTGTGAACCTTCCTGCACACCATAGAAGCATTCCCATCTGGAGCCCCATCCATTGTGACTCCACACAGCTTGTCCCAGGGCAGTTTCATGTCATCGATCACCTTGGATACTGCATCAAATATCTCCTTACCCATCATGGTGCCCTTCACACTCCTAAGATCAAGTTGCTCCTCGGTGATGCAAAAGTTGATGTCAACTCCCTCAAAAAAATGAACTACTGGGCTGTGTCCGTAGCATCTGTGCTCTTGTCACATGCAATTGAGTAAAAATCAAATGCACTCATTTTGCCTGACACTTGCTGTTTTACGTTAGCCGACAGATCTTCGATTCGTCGGGCAACTGTTTTTCTGGACATACTGACGTTGAATTCTTGAGTTTTCTCTGGGCACATTATCCAGGCAACTTCTCTCTTTAATAAAGTCACCATTCAAGAAGGGTTTTCTGTGCCAGACGATGAGCTGAGCTACCTCGTGGCTAGCCTTTCTGGCATTTTCCTGTATTTTGTTGGCACAAAAATCTGCTGCTGTTGAGCTAACAGGCTTGTTCCCACAGTGACTGAAATTTTTGGCACTCCTTTGCTATTTTCCGTCCTTTCGGTTCCGCCCTGTTTAATCAACTGAGGTAAATGTAAAATTTTTTTTTTACTGAGGTAAACGTTTTCATTGTTAAGTGATCATTGCAACAGTCGGTCTAGTAGTTGTTCAAAATGGCAGCGACATCTGGTGTTGAAACTAAGAAGTGCAATGTACATACAGTGCAGTTTATTGTAAGAGTGTTCTAATGGGCCATATATCATTTTATTTTTAAAATTCACGCTGGGCCACTTAAAAACGGGCAGCAGGCCACAGCTGGCCTGGGAGCTGTAGTTTGGCCAACCCTTATTTAGAGCATGTGCCCATATCCTAGTAAAATCACCCATGGGTGCCGTTTCCTGAGGAGGTGTTTCATCATCATTCACTGGTTATGGACCAGCTCCAGGATTTTTCTCTAGATTACATCATCCCCAAAGCCCATCTCTGTGCTTCTCAATTTAAAACTGGCTCCACAATTAGTCAAACATTAAATGTAAAATGCAGATATTTTAGGGTTTGGTTTTTGGGGTGTTTGTCCATCTGTTTGCTCCACCAACAAATGAAAATCTGCAACAGCTTTATGATAATTTTTTTACAGGGCAGAGAAGCCACATCATCTGACAGGATGAGTGTTGGATTCATTGGAGCGGGCCAGCTGGCTCACGCGCTGGTGAAGGGTTTCACGGCTGCAGGTGAGGCCAGTTTCTTGAATCTAAATTGACAGATGTCAAATCATACATGCAGTATATAAATGCAGATAAAACACAGTCACAGCTTCACATACATGCATTTTCTAACTGCAGAGATGCCCGAGACTCATTATTTCTGTATATATATATTTGCACAGCTATTTGCACAATACACAAGTCATGTATATGGCCTGTATTTCTTACTTTGATGAATTTATTCATGTCAAATAGTTCTTTATCTGTTTCCTAGCTCTTCAGACTGTTTCTCATACTGTTGTAACGTGAATTTCCCCTCTGGTGGTCAATAAAGTCTTATCTTATCTTACACATTCCCCAACATCTATCTCGTGTACCTCACTCTTCCACTTCCACTTCTTCTCCTTCTTCAGGTGTGATTGCTACACAGAGGATTACGGCCAGCTCCCCAGACACAGACCTGCCCACTGTGTCGGGTCTGAGGGTGAGAAGACAAGTTTCTGCATGGTTGTGCAGTGTCAGAAAATAGGAAGTGGTGGGAAGATGTGTGTGTGTGTGTGTGTGTGTGTGTGTGCATGCGTGCGAGCGTGGGCTTTTCTGACAGGTTATAATCTGCTGCTATAATAACACCTGTTTGCCTGTTTCTTCCATACTTCTTAACAATCTTTCTCTCTTCACCATCACCAATATCCTTTTCCTCTTTTTCTGTAGAAAATGGGGGTGAACCTGACAACGAGCAACAAAGAGACAGTCAGTAAGAGTGATGTGCTCTTTCTGGCCGTGAAGCCCCACATCATCCCCTTCGTTCTGGATGAGATCGGGCCAGACATCGAGGACCGCCATCTCATAGTCTCCTGTGCTGCAGGTGTCACCATCAGCTCCATAGAGAAGGTCCACTTCCTTCATTATCTCTCCTGCTCCGTTGTCCAGTTATTAGTCTCACAGGCGCTAGATGACCACGTCTGTTCTGTTTCTCTTCCACTGTGGCAACATTCCTGGCATTTGTTTTAGCCCTCTTGTGTTTTTACATAATTATTTTAGTTAAAGCCTGCGCTAGTCAAGATCTCTATGACAACACAGCGGTGGTGCTTGTGGGAAATGCAGTCTTTATTCTGGGAAAACTCTGCTTTTGTCCACAAGGGCAGCTAAAATCAACACATAATGAAAGTTCCTTGTAATAACTTTAATCAGCCACACTAGTCTTTCCCATCTTCTCCTCAGGTCTTTTTTTTCTCTCATCCTCTCTACTGCAAATGAAGTTAAATCGAGTGGTTTTGGCAGGCTTCCAAACATATAAAAGAAAATTGTTGTACATGCTGTCTCCTCTACACACCTAATCTATATTCCCATTCATGTTGTTTCACAGAAGCTGCTTCAGTACCGTACAACTCCTAAAGTGATGAGGTGTATGACTAATACTCCAGTGGTGGTGAAAGAGGGAGCTACAGTGTATGCTACTGGGACTCATGCAGAGGTAAACAAGGAACAGTTGAACAGCAGGGATGTGGAGACAAGAGTCAAGTGGTTTATGAGCAAATTAAAACAGGAAGTTTATGTTTTCAGGATGTCAGTGACATTTTTATTGTGTTTACTATATGTGTTTAATCTCAGATAAACGTACCATAAAGCTGCACAGGAAGGTATGAATTGAACACACACTTTGTAACCTTGTTTATCAGCATCTTGTCTTCCTTCTTTCAGGTAGAGGACGGCAAGTTACTGGAGCAGCTGATGGCCAGTGTAGGTTTCTGCACTGAGGTGGAGGAGGACCTCATTGACGCTGTCACTGGGCTCAGTGGCAGTGGGCCCGCTTATGTGAGTGATTAAAAAGCTGTGTGGATGTGAGGTGTGATGGATTCACCCAGAATCAGAGTAAAAAAAAAAAGGTGACAATTACAACTTTTTGTTTACAGTCAAAGCATTCGCACACTTCTGTACCACATACCAAGTGAAGATGTCTTGTTTCACTAACTGAAAATCCAAAGTATTGGATTAATTATAATAATTAATAGATAAACTTCATAAATCATATTTTCATGCCTGTATTTCCAGGTTTCAGTGTCGGTGGGTTTTTATTGACTGTCTGCAAAAAGGTTTTAGACAGGCATTTTTAAAAATATAGGCTTGAAAATGCAAACATTCGCAGTGAGACAACACTGAATTCAGTGGATGCCTGTGTTGACGAGCCGAATTATTGTTCTGTCATATACTCTGCAGACTGGAGGGTATAAAATAAAACAGAAACAAGACTTACCACTAATCTAAATCTGTACATTTGGTAAAGATCAGCTTGTTGCCTTAAGAGAAAAACTGACCACTCTGTGTATCTATGTTTGTATTTGTATATGTTAAAACAGGCGTTCACAGCGCTGGATGCTCTAGCAGACGGAGGAGTGAAGATGGGTCTGCCCAGGAGACTGGCTGTCAGACTTGGAGCTCAGGCCTTATTGGTCAGTCATGTTAAGCCTAGTGTGTGTGTGTGTGTGTGTGTGTGTGTGTGTGTGTGTGTGTGTGTGTGTGTTTTGCATCGTTTATTCTCAACATTTAATTCTACTTGATCCACTGGTGGTCTGTGTATTAGAAGGCAGAGAACATGTTAGGACTGAGTTGCTGCTTACATTGCACAGCATTTCTACTGTCTTCGAACTGCTGACTTTAATTTAATAAAATGATGAATCTCCAGAAAAATAAACACCTGCGGGGCATTCTGACTCTCCACAAATCAAATAAATAAAAATATAAATACATTTTCATCCTTTAGCTGTTCACTGCAGGGTCTGAAAGGTAACCCCCCCACCCTCCCCCCAAAACAGAAATTTCAATTTGTCAAAATAGATTACTGGAAATAATTCAGTTCAAACTGTTTTTGTAATTGTGGCAGCTGCTTCAGGCTCTGTCTTCTTCTCAGTACACAGTGAGTTCAGCTCCTGTCTGCATTTTTATGAGCAATGTTCTGTGTTTTGCCTTTTTTTTTTTTTTCTGCAAGAGACTTTTCAGATGTTGTTATTTGTTGGAGAAAGTAAATATACTTGGTCTGAGTGTCTCTTCCTGTTTGCACATTTGTCTGTGGGGAACATTCACAAAAGACACTATACTTGCTTAGTCATAGCTCAGCCTGTTGTAAGCCAACATGCTAACTGAGACAGTAAAGTCTTAGGAGACGGACAGTAAAATCAGATTAGGAGGAACATTTAGGAGTATCATTGTATGTGATTCTACATTACAACGCATATGTGTTCCCTTCACATAATAACGGTCCTAGGATGAACATAAATCGGAGTGAATATGATGCATAACAATATGAAATGTTAACTAACTTCTTTTATTTCTTTCTCACCTTCTTGTTTCTCCTCAGGGAGCAGCTAGGATGCTGCTGGACTCGGAGCAGCACCCCGGCCAGCTGAAGGACAACGTATGCTCACCAGGTGGCGCCACCATCCACGCCCTGCACGTCCTGGAGAGCGGTGGCTTCCGCAGCCTCCTGATCAACGCAGTGGAGGCTTCATGCATCAGGACACGGTAAGATGGTCGCATCAAATCAAATCACACATCCAACGGTTAAGCTGTACTTACCCGTTTCTTGCCTACCTCAGTTTTTGGTGATCAGAATTCACATGAATCCAGCTGTTTGTGTTGTGAAAGTGTCGTGAATTTGAGTAGCACTGCAAATAAGGATTATTTACATTATTTGTTTAGTTGTCTGTCACGACATGTCCATCACAAATTCCCAAAGCCCAAATGCGTGTCTGGTCAATGGCTCAAGGTTATTCAACTGACAATAATATAAAAGGCAGAGAAAAGCAGCAGGTCGTCACATTTATATAGTTATACTGTACGCCTGACGCTAGGCTTTCCCTTCTTCTTCCAGGGAGCTGCAGTATCTGGCTGACCAGGAGCGCATCTCTCCAGCAGCCATCAAGAAAACTACGCTGGACCAGGTGCTCCAGCAGCCCGGAGTCACAGTCAGCGGAGTGGCTAACGGGAACGGCAAATCAGGGCTCAGCCTGTTCAACAATCGTAGCCCTGGCATCAAGAAGAAGAACTGAGTGCACAGAGAGGCAGGCGCACACACAAACACATTACAGGCTCAAGTGTACCAACGTGTACCAACGTGTACACACACGAACGTACAAACATACATCTCTAAAAGCTGTTCAGCCATTCCTGTTGACAAACTGACTCAGGATGGCTCTGAAGTCACATCTGTATTACTTTGCCAAAATTATTTATTCATACTTGAATCAAATGCGGACAATGGACCCGGTGCACCACAGTGCACACAAGCGTTGCTCACAGTTATAGCCTTATGTTGTGATGCAGGATTACTGTCTACACATGAACACATTCAGATACACACTGAAGAGCAAAAGTGCATTTACAATCTGTTTTCTGCCTGTGTTTGGGCTCTAGACTATCTAGAGCTGTTAAACAGTAATGACCCAGTGGGCCATCATAGGATCCTGGTACACACCAGACAGCAGATGGCTGCTGGGATACCATCAAGCTGTTAATGTACGTCTTCAATGTCCTGTGTGTTTTTTTTTTTTTTTTTTTTTTTTTTTTTTTTTTTTTTTTTAAAACAATGAAGATACAATGTAAGACATCATGTTCCTTCTTCTGCTTTTCCAAATAATTTTAAAGACTGAACAAAAAGAAGTAATAGCTTTATTTTATGTAGTTTTGTTTGTGGCATATAAACATTATGATCTTTCTGGATAAATCTCTGCATTGATTACAGGTGGGTTTATAGCACATTAAGAACATGGTGCCTTCGACTCTGACCCAGAACTTTATTTTTCTCACATAACAAGGTCATTCCAAGCTTTAATGCACCTCTGATATCAGAATTATCCTCATATCAATAATATGTTTGTTGCTGTTAAATTTAATTTTAACAATGATTGCAAGTCTTAAACCCCAAATCTTGAACCGTTATTTTGAACCTTCTGGTGTTTTAAACCACAAAGGCACTTCTCACCTTTCCTCTCGTGAGGGAAAGTGATATTGTTGCCTTAAAGTGCTCCAAGAAAACTGAACTCATTCACACTTGTCAAAGAACATATTCATGAGTACGATGTAAAAGAATTACATCAGCCATTAGTCCGTCCTAATTGTGTGTTTTGTATTGTTAGAATTATTTTTATCCCCATAATGTTATGTATTATTTTGTTTGGTCTATCAATTACTAAGATGGTTTACCGGTCAAAAAGTCAATATTAAAGAAGCAGAAACAAATAGTTTTGTTCCAAAGCAGTTTGAGACTCTTTTTGGCTCTACGTGATTGCTTTTCAAAAATGAAACTCTTTCCATTATTTCAGCTCCTTTTTATTTCCTTTACTCCCTATTTTTGGACTCAGACTAAAGCGGAGCAGACTCTTGTGTCTCTCAGTGAAGAATTGAGATACACCCTAGCCTGCAGATGGCGCTCTATGATCAAATGACCCATTTGCACATGCTTATAAAGATCAAAACACCCTCTTCACATACCTGCCAGTTGAGAGCAACTTAAAAATGACTGTAGACTAACATCAAATACAACTACACCACCTGTAGTGTAGCTGTAGCGTTATTGTTGCTCACTCGTCATGTGTCACCGCCTCTTAAGTCTCACAGATCTCTGAAAATCAAACGGTACGTACCATAAGAAATAAAAGGTAAATGTATTTTTTCCCTCTTTGGCCTTGAGGTGCTTTGTGATTGGTTATTGTAAGACGACACTCAGTCCAATTTTAGAAGCTTTCTGTCAGCAGGACATATGACCAGTGAGTGGATCTCTCTCCAGATCCAGCCCTCTCCTCCAGTTTTTCCCCTTGTCACCTAGAGGTGTGCATGTAATTATTACCTCATGAGTTCAGAAACACAGCGAGGCTGAGTGCGTAAAAACTAAATATTAATGAGTTTTGAATTAGTGTGATAGTCGGGGGCAGAAGTACAGTAACATTTGGGTACGTTAGGAGATTGCAGTTAGCTACGGGAAATTGTCAGTTCAACTTGAAGGCTGGGAAGTACTTTTTAGATATTTGGGCCCCATTTCTTCGCTCCAGGCTGTTACATTTTGGATTAACAGATGCCACTTTGTGTTGGAATGAGATAGGCCTGCGGGTCTATTCAGGCAATACACAGGTGCATAATGGCAAAGTAAAAATGATGGAAGAAAAGTGACGGTTTGTGAAGAGCCATGTCCTCATTATAATTGAACAATTTATAGCTGTTGTAGGATTAGTTTATTTTCCTTAAACTAATACACACACACACACACACTAGTGTCCCTTGATTAAATTGCGGCCCACATGCTCTTAGTGCACTCAGGATGTTTATTTGTGCGTGCAATGGTTTTTCCTCCGCCGCTGAAGTGTCTTGGTAATCCCTCTTTTATTCCGAAAGGTTATTCTCCGCTTGCTCCTGGCGCTGTCCGTTAAGATTAGCCATTCCTGGAGAGACTTCCATTTGCCTCTCATTATTAGACTTCTGTTACCTTTCGCTGGTCGCGCGGCTCTGAACGCCTCTCTTCCACCCAAGGTGAAGAGGACGTGCTCTGTGTCAATCATCTTGACACCAGCAGCGGGTCTAAGATGGCAGTTCAATGGCAGATAATCCTGAGTGGGAAGTTTGGACTCTGTGTGTGTGTGTGTGTGTGTGTGTGTGTGAGTGTGTGTGTGAGAGAGACAGAGAGAGTGAGAGAGACTGTGTGTGTGTGTGCATTTGTGTGTGTGCTGCCGCCCAGCATGGGATTTCTATCCACAGGTAGGCCAGATGCTACCTGTCATCTCCATTCAATCAATGTAATCACTGACCTTTGCAGTAACATGGTTGTTTGCATATCTTATCGAGGCCAGGAGGTGTGCCAGAAACCAAGATGAGTGCATAGATGGAAGGGCTTTTTCTTTCACTCTCTGTTCTCCATCACCACCACCAAACATCCGCCTAATCCTCTCTGAAATTAAAAACTTAGGAGAGACGAGCGAGGAGAGAGGTGTTAGTTTGTGGGAAGTCAAAGTCTTCCACGTGTGTCTGTTTCACTGTTTGTACACCGCTGTGTTGTCAGTAATGTATGTGTGTGTGTTTGCGTTACACGTGCACAACTGTGATCTCTGGGCTGATACAGTATCAGCTCAGTGCAGCTGTCTGGTGAAACGGTCACAGAAAGAGGAAGCCCTGACAGTTACCACACAGTTGGTGAATGTGCAATATGGGCTTCCCTCTCATGTCAACGTGCACTGTACAGGTCTAGAGAGGTGCTGAGTGTGTCCTGTGTTCTGCTCTACTGATGCTTATCTGAGAATCAAATATGCACAAAGGTCTTCATATAGTAGTGGAAGAAGTATTGAAACACTTCCCTTATGTAGAAGCAGCAATACTACAATGTAAAAATACTCCATTACAAGTAAAAAAAATCTGCATTTGGAATGTTATAGAAGTAAAAGTACTCACTGCCTTTTTATATTAAATAGCTTTACTATATTATTTAACAGATATATTAATATTGATGCATTAACATGAAAGCAGAAGTCGAGGTGTATTAAAAAATATATTAGATTTTACTTTTTGTATGTTTTGTATGTTTTGTATGTCCTTTTTTTAAAAACTGCAAATTAGCTTTGCAGTAAATATAGCTGTTGAATAAATTGAGTAAAAAATATTTTTCCAAAATGTAATGTAGCATAAAATGGGAATACATAGCTCAAAATACTCAAATACACAAAAGTACCTCAAAATCTTACTTCAGTACTGTACTTGAGATTTTCCACTACTACCTCTGCATCTCAGTTTTATCAGTCGGTGATGATAAAATGTCCTGAGCTCCTTATGGATGGAAAATCTGCCAAAACTGCTTTTTGAGATGCATTTGGGGACAAAAAAGCTATTAAAATCCTGGAGACACAATTTGAAATGTAATCCTACATTGGCTCAACCTGCTGTATGATTATGTTTTGTCTACATAATAGTCATTTTTTGTTTAAAAAAAAAAAAAATAGCACGACTAATTCAAATGATATTTCAAAACATGTCTTCACTTTCAGCAGCTTGGCAGAGATTCACTTTCTTTTTCTTAGAGGCCTGTGGACGCCAAGTGGAAATGTAAGTCTTTGAATATGTAACAGTAACTATTTTTTATAAAGTGAGTGGCATTATCTGGAAATAGGCTGCTGATATTGGTTGAGTGCTTTCTTGTCTTGTACAGAAAGTCATTAGTTTCTCAGAAAATGGAAATGGAATATTGATGAACTGCTTTACATTGGTCCTTACAGTTTCGTTATGTTTCTGAATTGTACTGTAAATGATATATGATGAGTTTATAGAGGTTTATGGTACTATTTGTCCTCTTCAGTCTTTAGTACTGCACTAGAACAGAGTGGGAAAAGTGAGATTTCAATGTTTTCAGGCAGCCAACCAGTCATTTAAACACTGCCTGTAAAATTAACAAAAAACTAACTTAATATTGCATATTAAACCTGTGAAAATTTGATTGTGATACCCCAGTGTCATATACTCACGTAGGCCTTTATCTGTTGACACATACAAAACATTATTTCCGCATGAAAATTCTTTATAAAATGGTAAATATCTTTTGTACAGTTTTTTGTGAATGTGAGAAGTGACAGTTAGTTTGCTGGAGCCTGAGTCAGGAACTCATTATTTTTTTGATTCTGCCGTATCACATCCGTCTTTTAGAGGAAGCACAACATATCAGATTTATGTAGTGAAAATCATCGGCAGGACCTGTGCAGAAAAGTGTAGCCTATATCTCTGTGTGGAATTTATTACTGTATGTGGATAAATGTTTGTGTTGACTGTGTTACTGTAGATTATCTCTATTTATGCACAGTTTTTTTTAAATGTTGCTTTTTCAGTTTTTCCACTTTTTAAATAACATGTAGCCCCATTTTAAAACTGTCTTTTTTTGATGAGATCACAAAAAACTCAAATAGGGAACAAAATGCAAACCTCCACCTCTGCTGATGTCATATTTAATTTGCTAAATTTATGAATTTCCCAATTCTGATGCTGTTCAACAACAATAACAGCGTCGTTCTTCAGTAGTAGTAGTGTTTTATTCCTTCCATCAGTGTACTATTGTTTGAGCCAATCAGTTCTTCAAATGTTAGCTCTAAGTTTAGACATTAGCAAAGAGGTGGGGCTGTCTTGTCACACTTTCCACCCTGGCTGTAGCATACAGTCCATCACAAAGTAGTAGGCTGGTGTCTCATGTCTCTTTAAATGCGGGCTGCGTAGATCCTTCATGAATGAAACCATGTGATCCAAACATCATTTGACGTCTGGCGCCTCCGACCACAGACTAAAACAAGCGAGGAAGGAGTGGATATATGTAGAGACCTGCGAGAAGGCGTGAGCGGAAAAAAAACATTTCTCCAACTGTCTCTCTCCGCACCGGGTCGACCAACCATCGGCGAACCTCAACCGTCGACGGTGCGGTGGGCGAAAAGGCGTCTGTTTGACTTCTGGTGAGTCAGCTGTCGAAATCTAAAAAAAACTGAAATTCCTCAAAAAGTGCTGAATATAGATGTGTTGTTTTTGCTGAGTGTGCACGGCCACCGCCGCTGCCATGCCGCTATCGCCGCCGCCGAGCGCGGTCGAGCTTCTGTTGCCGCTTGTCCCGTTGTGCGCTGCCGTTGCCGCTACCGCTGCGCTGTCCCGTCCAGCCGAACTCGTTTAAAGGGCTGTAGTCAGCTAGTGCTGAATCATCACGATCCGGTCGTCATCCAGCTCCGAGACCCGGTCGGTCGCTTGAACGGCCACGCCGGCCGACCAACTGGTGATTTCATAATAACATAGACAAAGGGGGTGTGCGGTTGTCAAGCTTAAAAAAAGAAGGCATGTGTCGGAATTAGAGGAGCGTGCGGGTCGGCTGTCTGTACCGCTGGTATGACTGCATGGGGATTCCCTTGTTCCTGGCTATTAGAAATGACTAGATTTTTAGAAAAGGCTGAAAGTAAGAAGAGCCGGGGGCGAAACCTTTTAATGTAAACTAACAGCTTAGAGCAGCGGGGAAACCCTCGATAACAAACAACACATAACCTCAACGTTAGCTCCTCCGACTGTCCGCGCTCGGAGGTGCTGAAGCGGCAGCGGTGGACACAGCGAGCCGCTGTCAGTTGGCAGATTGACTCGTCTGTCGCTGCTTCACAGGTAAGATGGCCAGTCAGCTGTTCGTTCACTAGTTTGTTCTTGTGGACTATTTTTACAGACTCTTGACATATCCTCTCGTTCCCTCGCTGTTTGCTTAGTTGGCAGTGTGACTTGTGAAAAAGGAAACAAAACAAAAAAAAGCCTAGCGACAACAACAAACAATAAACTGTCATTGCGGTGTTTGTGTAACTGTCAAACGTCCAGTGGTTAGCTGGTGAGCGAGAGGGCAGCGGCTGTTTGTGACATTTGCTTTGTGTCAGACGCTGTTCTTCAGACAGGCCTTCACCTTATGTGTCTAACGTTACTTACATTAGATGGTATTTTGTTGTTTTTTTACGTTTAAGTGACTTGTACTGCCGGTTTGAACGGAGTGAGCCGGTCTATCTCCCGGTTCTGCCTCGCTGTGCACCGGCCGGGCTCGCGGCAGAGATGCTGATTCATCACAACGTTGTTATTTCTCAACGTTTGCGCGAGCAGAGCGGAGGCATGAGGGAGCCATGGCAACATGGCACCGGCGGCAGGCGGGCGGACAAAGGTCTGAAGCGAGGGAAGGAAGAGCTCGGTTTGTACCGGGGGCTTGGCTTTGTAATAAATAGGCCCGGTCCCGTAGTGGATGTTGACGTGTTTATGGGATAATTAGAGACTCATGTGGGTGTTTGAAATGTTATTAGTGCTACATGTGTTTTTTTTTTTTCTCAGTCAGGTTTACAGGCTCTTATACATCCTCAGTTCAAGCGGATTTATGGCAAATGGAAAGAATGTGCACACAGACATGACACATATGGTGTAAATTATTCAGCTTTCACTTTTGACTGATCGAATAAAACAATTTCACAGTCTCGAGCAGTCAACCAATGATTCTTGCTGCCGTTGATATATTGTAGTGACCTCACTCACCTTTAGTGAGAAGTCTAAAAATAAAAATGTATCATTGTGTATAAATGTCATTAAATATATATAGACGGGTGACAAACTGAAGGGAAAATCTGAATAAATGAGTGGAGCAACATAATGAATGCAGATGCTTCCACACAGGTGCACTGCATGGTGCAATTAAGCAATTAACATCCAATCATGCTCTGTGACATATATAAAAATGCTGAGCAGGCCTAGTTTATTCTGATTTTGTATCAAGATGTGCAAAAGGAAACGATTTAAGTGACTTTGGAAGAGGGTTCATTGTTGGGGCACGGGTGGGCAGCAGCTTCAGTCACAAATACGGCTCACCTGGCTAGTGTTTCATTAGTAACAATAACTTAAGTGACATCTGCATTTAGATCTATGGGAAAGACATCAGTAAATAGGATTGGAAATTGTGGTCAACAGTGCAGCATGATGTTCGTGCATTAGTGTGATATGTAAGTAAAAACGGAAGAGCAACTCTTCCTCAGGTGACTGAGAATGTCAGTGCAGGATGTGATCAGACTGTGTCAGCAAAAACAGTCCTTCGATGATGACATAGAGAGAGATATTACAGCAGGGTGGCAGTGCATAAACCCCTCATTACAAAGATGAATGCACATTGAGAGTTCAGTGGTGCAAAAACCACAGGCACTGGTCTACAGAGATGTTGCAAAAAGTGATATGGTCAGACAAGTCAAGCCTGAATGCTTGACCCCTACAGTGAGGGGATCCGGTGGCTCTGTTATGCTGTGGGGGGGCATTTTGCTGGCATGGTTTGGGTCCAAGATTTGGGTCCAAGCTTAGAGGGAAGGGTCACTGCAAATCAATACAAAGTTGTTCTGAGTGATCACCTTTATCCTATGATGAAACATTTATATCCTGATGGGAGAGGTCTCTTCCAGGATGACAATGCCCCCACCCAGAGGGCACGAGGGGTCACTGAATGGTTTGATGAGTATGAAAATAATGTGAATCATATGCTATGACCTTCAGTCACCAGATCTCGACCCAATTGAACACCTAAGGGAGATTTTGGACTGACGTGTTAGACAGCGCTCTCCACCACCATCATCAAAATACCAAATGAGGGAATGGAAATTATGGAAAAATGGTGTTCATCCCTCCAGTAGAGTTCAGAGACTTTTAGAATCAATGCCAAGGTACACTGAAGCTGTTCTGGCGGCATGTGGTGGCAGCACAACACCTTACTAAGACTCTTAATGTTGTTTTTTTCCTTGAATATGTCACCCGTCTATATATATATATATATAAATATCGAATGTAAGTTGGAGTAAAGCACACACTGATGTTAAACACTGACTGCTCATTAACCCAGACTGCTGCTAAAAAAAGAAAGCAATGACCTATAATGCGTTGCAACCGAATAGCCTCTGATTGATCTCATGTAGATGGGCCATTATCTGCTGCCAGGTAGCAACCCATGAGCACTGCAACTCTTAAACACGGAAGAGTAATAGGGAAGCTCTGTGGGCTCAAGAAAAACAGAAACTTCACCCCCTAATGACTCCATATCAGCCGCTTTAGTTAGAGTCAGCACTCTGCGGAGTGTATCAAAAGTATGTAGTAAGCAAGTTGGCGAGTACTGTAATAGAGGGTCATAATGATGAAACAGTTGTATCAGTATTGGAGAGGAGAGCACCCCCTACCACCCCCCCCACCCCCCCTCCTTTCTCTCTCTCTAACACACACATACACAGTTTCCCATTTCCTTCTCTCAACGCGTGTAAGCACACATACACACACAACCTAGGGGCTAAGCTTTTTATACTTGGTATCAGTATTTAATCAGTGCTTGAAGTGCATTTCTCTGTCAAGTACTTTCCCCATCCTTCCCTGGTGTTCACGGTAATTGAACGCTGACCAATGCTTATGTGTGCAACTTTGCTGATGGTGGCGGAGCGGCAAGGCGCGCGGAGCAAGGGGGATGAAGGAAGAATGAGAGATGGGATTTGCGGAGAGATTGAGAACAAGGACCTTTTTGTCTTCAAGGCATTCCCCCGAAAATGCTGAGGCGAAGCAAATGCGCTCTCGCTTGACAGATGGCGTTTTCACTTTACCACAGCTAGTTTCTTTGCCTTGTCGTGTGCATGTGTGTGCATGTGTGTGTGTGTGCGTGCATGTGAGAGAGAGCGAACCAAGAGAGTAGGAGATATAAAACACCTATAAGATGCTAGGATCTAGTTGATGTAGAGCTGTGTGAGTGTGTGTGTGTGTGAGAGAGAGAGAGGGAGAGAGAGAGGGAGCACTGTAAGCACCAATTTTTAAAAACTGTGAGAGTTTCTAGCTGTACTTGCAAAGTGTAGAAAGACGACGTATGGGAAGTAATTTTACTATCAGTTGGCTGTTACAACACTCTTTGTTAGGCAGTTGATTCCTTTTCATCCCTTCATGATGTCTGACCTGGAGCTTCTCTCTTCAGGAGGAAGCCCTGAGTAATGAGTGTAACATCAGTCTTGTTTTACCACATCACAGGAGTGTGTGTGTGTGTGTGTGTGTGTGTGTGTGTGTGTGTGTGCGCTTTCATATAAACTTGTTAGATTCCCTGTATGTAGAGAGGTCAAGTTGATGAAACACTGTGTAAAACCTCCTCTGGTTTTGTGAGGGAGGACGGATGGGACAAGAGCTTTTGAGCTAAGACAAGTGTTTACTCAGCTGGAAGGAAGAGATGCACTAATGTGTAGATATAAAATGACTAGTTGATTAATCAATTAGTCTATCAAATACTCGATAAATAGTTTTAAAGCAAAAACGCCAAGAACTGACTGGTATCAGCTTCTCAAATGCGTATTTTTGCTGTTATTTTTACTCTTCTATGATAGCAAACTGAATACTTTTTGGGTTTTGGACTGTTGGTCGGACAGAACTAGCTGTTTGAATGAGCCTGTCGTCCCAAGATAAACAACAGTATAGGTTGTAAATTCAGTCGCCGAACAGGGCCTATAGTTACGTTTGAGTGACAGATGCTATCTAGCAGCCATAGTAGTTATGACCCGGGGAAGTGAGGCGGTTCATATGACATGTTCATGATGACATATAAGGTGACTTCCTTATTAGGAGGGGGCGGGTTGGAGTGTTGGGTGCATGACTAGATAGTTAGTTAAAAAAAGTAAACTTAGCTGCAGGAGGCCGCTGTTCACTTCCCGTTTCCAACCCCGAGTCAGGACATTTTTAAAAAACTGTAGCAATGATTGTTGTGGTGTTTACTGTTGCTATGACAACGATGAATATCTTAATTCAAGGAAGTAACCACGTTTCATGTGATCATTTTAACCCAAACCATGATCTTTCTCTAACCTTAACCAAGTGGTTTTTGTGCCTAAACCTAACCAGACCTTAACCACCCCTTAACCACCCCATTGTCACATCATGAAACATTATTATTTTTTAACAGTGATTTTTAACAGTTTTGGTAAGCGGCATATTACGCTCCAGTGGGTCGTTCTGGAGCGCGCGCTACAAATGACCTATGTGGTTGTTTAATTTTGAGGACATTTTAATGGCCAATCGATTAAAAGTTAGTAAGATTAATCAGTGATAAATAATATTTAGTTGCAACTCTCCTCATGTTAGCCATTAGTATTGTCTGGTTTGTGTTTTAGTGGACGTTTACAAGGGTTGGACACCTACAAACATGCAATAAAATACAATAGCCCTCCTATAAATCTCACTTCTGTGGAGCTATTAATGTTCAACTTCCTGCCAGTATAGGACTGAGTGTCGTCATTTTTTTTGCCAATAAGCTACCTGAGTTTTGGTACCTATACACTACAAAGACAAGATTTTATTTGATTAGTATAAGGACCATAAAAGTGTATTTCTACTGTATAAACCTTCCCTTGTTCTCATTTAACAACACAAGCCAAACAAAAACGCAGCAGTGTTTAGTTTCGTCTCAGCAATCAGCAGCCGTACAAGAACTTCACCTAAATAAAAATCAATTAAAATCAGCCAAATTGTGATGTAACCTAGGAAATATCAAATGAAAGAATAAGCAACAAGAAACTGAGAAAGCATTGAATGCCAACTTCTGGTACCTGACAGGTTTTGATACTCGGTGCTGTGGACACATTATGGTCTGTGGCAAAAAGTCAGTAAATTCAATACTCAGCCTTAAATATAAATGAGTTTGGATTAAAGTCTATAATGATGTGGTGGTTAATAATGTTTTGATATTGTACAGCATTACATTATAAAACGTTGCTGTTGGTAAGGTTTATATATCTATCCTTCCTCTGGGATTGCATTAAAGCAGAAGCTGCACAAAGGCAGCATTTATTGCAGGGCTATCGTACTGGATTGCATTAGATTGCACAGGTATTCACAATATTGTGTCCACCTCCTCCTCCTCTGTGTGTGTGTGTTGTGCATGGGGGTTGCGTTAGAGAGTTTGGTGCTTGGAAGATAAATTTTAAGTAGTCTGCGTGTTTATGATCTTGTTTACTACTGGGATCCATTTCAGAAAAGTCTTGTTATGCTTGCAAATTTCTACGAGTGAGAGAGAAGTAAAAAAGAAAGAAGTAAATGCAGGAATTAAAGACGGAATTGGAGAGAGAGAGAGAGAGAGAGAGAGAAGCAGATAGAAGCAGTGGGGCAGATCAATAGTTGAGTGTTTTTTCTCCACAGTAATGATGAAATATGGTGTAAGCAGATCTGGTGCATAATCATCGCTATGCTCCACTGTTTTTCTGCTTCTGTGTGAATGTGCTGCTTGTCCTTTTTTGTGTGTGTGTGTGTGTGTGTGTGTGTGTGTGTGTGTGTGTTTGTGTGTGTGTTAAATGTACCCTCCCTCTACAAGTGTCTTGACTCCTTATTTACATAACCTCCCTGAGAACCGAAAAACTGTACGAAATCAAGATAAATCCCATTGCAACATGCATGAAAAGTCAAAAGGATTAGGAAATGGAAAACAAGTTTAAGTTGAGTTTAAGAGGCTCATATCACTGATCCAGCCCTCTGTGCTGAAGTGATTGTGGTGTGTTCAGACACCAGTATTACAAAGCCGCTTCTCTGTATCAATTATCACTCTGTGATCAGCGCTCTTTGAATAAAGTTCTCATGTTTTCCCTCCGAGGACCTCTGGGTTTATTTTGGAGCTTTTCGAGGAGGCTCCAGTTAAAGGAGACCGTGGCTGTTGTGAGATGCGAGGCTCCGGTAACAGGAGCATCCGTACCAGTGGTTGTCTACCAGTTGCATCATCTCCATGCGCCGACTTGCCGCATTTTTTAACTGCAGTGTGACGATCCCAGAATTGTGGTATGAATTTCTGAACCTTTTTAAATAAAATTTAAAAAAAAAACAACACACACACACACATAGTGGATCGATGCCAAGGAGCAAAGAAAGGGAACAAAAATAAGTGTGTGCGTCACATGTAGCACCAGCTCTTCGCTTTCACCTGTGGAAATAAATGATTTCAATTCAACGACATTTCTCCACTTAGTTTTAATTTCTTTGTTCACAGTGAAGCCTAGTTGTGTAGTAGTGAAACTACAGATCAGAGCTGTTTTGGTACAAAAAGAGTTGAATCTTTACAATCCCTCATCAAATCACCTTCAAATTGGTCAGATTTATCTGATGGGATGAAGTTTAACTTTAAACCTAATAATGTTTGTTGTGTATCACTGAGTTGATCTTCTTCAAACTCTTATTTTCTTTCTTCTTTTTGTCTTGTATTGACACTAGAATCTCTGGGAGTTTTTTTTGTCACCCAAAAAGTGAATTTGTTCAATGTGTCATCTCAATAATCTAAAAAAAATGAGTTTCATTTTGTTTCACCTTTTCACTTTGAACCATGTGATACATTTCTTGGTAAGAAAAAAACAGAGATTGATATTTTTAACATGGAGCTGAAATGATCGACATCAAACTAACAGCAACTGTTTTGATAATTGTTAAATACATTTTTCAAGAAGAAAATATTGTAGCTTCTCAATTGTGAGAATTTTCTGCTTTCTTCTGTGTGTCTTCGGATTTTGGACTGTTTGGGGTTTTTCAATATTATTTTTAAAAAAATCATTATTTGCAGCCGTTCATGGATGCTGAAGACTGACACATATAAAACATCCAGTTAGTGTTACTAATTAGGAAAACTTTCAGCTTGTAGTTTTCTTGCTTGCTATTCAGTGTATAATTTATGTGAAATTTTGCATATAAACATGTAATTTAAAGTTATATTGAAGTGTGTGAAATATTGATGTTTTTCTTTGAGTTTTGCATATAAGTTACCATGAATTGTGTCTTTTAATCTGAAGGTGAAACATATTTGGTATGACACAGAAATTAAAAAGTAATGAACCAAACTAACTGTATTAAGTGGGGAAAAAGCAAGATGAATACAATGCAACTCGCACATGTACACGCACATACTGCATCCTTTGTTTGTTTGTGTGCGTGTGTGTGAGCCGTAGTGCCTGTCATACCATCTTGAATGAGCAGCAGCAAATGGGAAACCTTAAAATGGTCACCAGGAATGTCCCAGTGCAAAAGGCCACTGCTCCTCGTGTGCGTTCCCGTAGTTAAACGTTCGCCAGAGAAGTTTCAGAGTCTCACTACGCTCACTGTGCTCTTGCTCTGAAACTAGTCAGTCTCGCTGACCAGGGATGTGCAGTGTCCGGAGGAAACAAACTTAACCTATCGTCTAACTTACCGCTGTCTCCCTCGCAACCCTCCGATTGTTATTCATACACACAAAGAGAGCACCAACTTAACCTACAGTATGTTTCTCTCCTCTTCAAAAAAAAAAAAAAAAAAAGGCACTTATGAAGAAAAAGGAGCCAGGGCTCGATTGCCTGACAGTGCAGTTATTTTTTTGCTTGTGTTGGGAAATTTGTCATCACACTCCGACTTACTACCTGGAATGGGAAAAAACGTGTTGACGCCAGGACTTTTTCTCGCCTTTAATAACACACTTGCACAAACACTCTCGCACACGCTTAACCAGTGTGCGCACACACACACTCACACACACACACACACACACACACACAGACACCTTTCTGAACTCTCAGAAAAGTGTGAAAGTGATCGCTCTTCTCTCTCCATATATTATGATACGTATACGAGGGGCTTTTCCTTCACTGTCCCTGTGTTTTCTCCCTCTTTGTCTTTGTTATCGTGCTTATTTCACGCTCTGCATAGCTCCCAGTTAATAGCTTCCTGCTCTCTCTCTACACACACACACACACACACACACACACACACACACACGGAGCTCAAACTGGTGTCTTTTCTCCCCCTCGCTCTCTACTCCCTTCTACTACCCTTTCTCCACGGTCCTGCATCTCTGCTATGGGCCTCTCTATACACAGGTTGCCATTATCGCTGATCTGATTCCTAATTCTCAATTAGCCTCCACACAGCGCTCACCGTTAATTATTTACCAACTCCCTCAACACCCTTAGCCCACACTAGATCAATGAGCACTGCTCCCTCTTTTTCTTTTTTTTTTTTTTTTCTTTTTTTTTAAACACAGGCGAGGTGGACTGCAGCCAGGAGCCCAGGTTTGTGGCACTCTTGAGGTGTCCTGCTGTGTGTCTGCCTCTTTTTGTTCTCCGTTATTCGCTCACAGAGTTGGCTGAGAGAGAAGGCGCAGTGGAGACAGTTGTTACGGTCGGATTATTCAGTAAAGACAGACTTGCCACAGCATCACAAATGACTTGTGACTCTTACGATCTATTCTTGATCATTCTCTATACGCCAGCTTGTTTATGCTCTGCGTACACCCACGCACACCAGCCCCCGGGTCGTTTTTGAAGCAAGCGTCTAATCTGGCTATTTATTTTCCTCTGTGTGTGTGTGTGTGTGTGTGTGTGTGTGTGTGTATGTGTGTGTGAGAGAGCATGCCACCAGCCTTTAAGTAGGTAGTGTCTTTCTAAGAAATTCCTCTCTGTGTGGCGGCAGTGGACGGAGCAAAAGGTTCTCTCAAACAAGATTAATTAGAACTCAGTCTGCAGCCAGCCAGCCACACACACACACACACACACACACACTTACACACAAACTCATGCGCACAGTTTCCTGTTCGTCTGCACTACTTGAAGAGAAAGGAGTAGTGCTTTATGTCTTGTTCTGTTTCTTGCGCTCTTTAATCTATCTTAAAAGCCCCGTGATCACCATGTTCACCTTCTGCCTCGTTTTCATTCCTTCTCCAGGACTTGATTTGTCAACAAGACAGGACGTGAAGCTTTTCGTGTGTGTGTGTGTGTGTGAGAGAGAGAGAGAGAGAGGAGAGAAGGTGGGGAGAGAGAGAGAGAGAGAGAGAGAGAGAGAGAGAGACGGTCAGCAGTAGTTTTATTGCATTGGATCTGCTTCAGAACTTTTCTAATTGGAGGTTTTAGTCGTGTCGTTGCTGAGTTCAGGGTTTTTTTTTTTTTTTTGACCCCAATCCCCCTCCATCCATTCCTCCCTCCCTGGTCCTCTCTCTCTCTCTCTCTCTCTCTCTCTCTTCCCCCTCCACCCGCCTCCGTACCCAGCAGCTAAGCTCTTACAAATGTGTTGAGGATGCGTTTTCACCCAAACGCTTTCCCACCCCCTCTTCTTCCTCCTTCTCTGCCCCCCCCCCTCCCCCCGTCCCGTTCCTCCTCATCGGCGTTCCTCCATCCCCTTCTCTCTCCTCCTCCTCTTCCTCCTCCCTACTCACTTGCCTCTCTCTTTTTCTTCTCTTCTTTCTCCCTTGTCATTTGCACCCCCCCCCCACCCCCCCCCCCACCTCCCCACCCACCCCGTCCTCCCTCCATACTCAGCATTTTTCTCGGCTGTGGGTGTGATGTCTCCGCTGTAACGCTAATCAGCTCTGGAGACGTCAGCATTCTTTCAGTCCTCCTTCACCACCACCACCAGCAAACCCCCCCCGCCTTCTCCTCCTTTCTTACCTAGTCTGTCTTCACCTTGCTATCCTACCACCCTCCTCGCCCTCTTTTCTCCTCGCTTTCTTATCTTTTTCCTCTCTGCTGTCTGTATTTTACTCATCTCCACCACTTTGCACCTCTTCTCCTATCCCTGTCCCCATGTCCTGTCCGCTGTTTGTGTGTGTGTGCTGTTTGTGTGTGTGTGTTGTCGCTCCGCTGTAACTGTAAGCAGCTCTGCTCTTGAGTCGTCAGCGTTCTTTCAGTTGCTCCATAAAAAATCCAGCCTGCCACAGCAAAAATGCTGTCTGTTGTAGCAACAGTGGCTGTGGCATTGACCACACCGCAGCGACCACCCCGCAAGCATTATGGGAAGGACACCTCTGGCACTTTGTGTGTGTGTGTGTGTGTGTCGTAGCTCAAGATGAATGGCGATGCCTTTGCACAGCAGATGATCCTTAACCTGGGTGACTTACACATGGCCTGTGCTCCCAGAGAACACACACACAAACTTGTTTATTGCAGGTGTATGCTGTGGTGTAGGTCAGGTTTTTTTGTTGTCTAACCTTGATGAAATAGTATCCAAACTAAATATCCTCCCCACTACTACCACTTAGAGATGCTCAGTACACCTACAAACACATGTATAATATTTAATCTTCAAACAGAACTGACTGTACCAAATCATCGTTGTCACTGACCAGATCAGTAGTAGCGTTTAGCAGTGAAGCTCCACTAACCGGTGACTGAGAGTGCTTCTTGTCAGCTCAGCTGTGATTCACAGTAAGTTTTTTTCCTCATTTTAAAAGCTTATTAAAAGACCTAGAAACAATCGTGATGTGATAACTCTTTTGGAAGTAGTTGTCTGCTGCTTTATTAACCTTTTAAACGGTGCTTTGTAGGCCAAGTTTTGCACTGAACTCAACAGTTTTAACTAGACTGAACATACCACTGAAATGAAGACGGAATCGGTGACGAACGTCGAGGTGACAGTGACGCGATTACTGATGTACACACTGAACTACCTTTGAACAGGTGATGCAATAGTGATGCAAACTATGGAGTTGGTGACTGAGTTGAACTGAACAAAACAATTTGAAACTGTTTGAAAAGTGATTCATAATTTCCACCTCTACTACCACGACTCTAGAGACTACTAATAATAATAATAAAGTAGATGTGCCACGATAAGAGCGGAAACAATTAGTCATTAGTCAATAGACAGAAAATTAATTTGCAGTAAAAATGCCAAACATTCACTGCTTCTAGCTCCTCAAGTGTGAATATTTGTTGTTTTTGCTGTCATCTATGATAAACTGAATATCTTTAGGTTTTAAGATATAAAAACATCACTATTTTCTGACATTTTATAGACCAACATTTAATCTATTATT
The DNA here is from genome assembly GCF_914725855.1 of Thunnus albacares. Taxonomy (NCBI): domain Eukaryota; kingdom Metazoa; phylum Chordata; class Actinopteri; order Scombriformes; family Scombridae; genus Thunnus; species Thunnus albacares. Next base: position 7,917,864 of record NC_058108.1, on the reverse strand, counting down.
CCGGAAATCAATCTGCTGATGATCAACAATGAACCAAATGTTGTAGCTAGTTGTTGTCTGGTTGTAGTTCCTGCACCAACACAATCTCTTTCTTAACTGATCAGAGTTGAAAATATCATTTGATGAGTTGAAACAATTACATAAATATGTCCATCAGTTACTGTGTATTTTATTCATAGCTAAATCTGACATTTCTGGTGATCATAACACATTTAAAAACCACATATAGTGAAAGATTTTTATTATTCTGAAGAACATGTCATTAAAAGTAAGCTGTGATGTCTGAGACAAATATGTTTGCAGATACCAAAGATGATTAGCATGGAGTTGTGTCAGTATGAATATAGATGAATCCCCTTTTTGCTTCTCTAATAATCCCATTTGCTAGTTGTTTTTTTATCAAAGACAGTTTACAAATCCCAAACAAGAAGCTGTTGAAATGAGGAAACCACAAACCTCTGAACCGTGCATGCACAGTATGTTCACCAATTTCCTCACAGAGAGTATATTGTCTCACACTTTAAATATAACCACATTTGCACATTTGTGCACTTGCAGTCGATCGTTTTACGTGTGGGTTTTATTGTACCCCACTGGCATGGCAGCAGGGGGATGTATGTGCTTGTCGGCGTGCTTTTTGTTTGTATGTAGATGGGGGTGAGGGGGGTTGGGGTTTGGGCACAGGGGAAATAAACCAGTGCCTGGCAGGAAAACAGCCTCCTTTTTGCCCCTCTGTTTTCACTCTTCCCCCCACTCTTCACCCACCCCCATCCCCAACAGCCACCCTCAGTCTTCATGCCTTTGATCCATCTATTGTGCGAAGATGCACCTCCAGCTGTGGGAGGGTACGCAGCATCCCAGCAAAACACAAGGATGGGAGACGTTTGGTTATTGAGAAGAAACTCCATATCTACACATTTAAATGAAAGACCGCTCATAATTGGCTGATCCTAAACCATTAAGGAGCGCTTGAAGTGTTTGAGTCAAATGCTCTGAACCTCGCGTGTGAGGATTTTCACTCTTTTCCTCATTCACATAGCATTTTTTCACAAATAATTTAGTTGCTGTGCATTTGACGTGTGTGTGTGCTTGTATGTGCTTGTTGCGTGCATTTTTTATTTCTTTGATCTACAGCTATTTATAACTGTAGGATCTGTGGCAGCGCACACACAAACACACTCACACACATAGACAGACAGAGGTGCATTGTGAAAGAGGCTCACTAGCATGCTCAGTGCCGTGCCTCTGACAGAGGAGAATAAGAATGAAACGCTGCCTGGTGTCACTTAGATGTCATCACTTCCCTCAAACAAGGAGCCTTTTAAATTACCCAACTTGTGATTGACTAAAGAAATGAAACTTAATTGCAGCTCTGCGTCTTCCATTTTTTTTAACCTGGCCCTGATGTGAAATACATAGCAGAGTAAAAATGTACACAGTGAGAGAACAGGCTGCCTTTAATCAGCAGATTGGTTTAACTAAACTTCTGATTCAGCAGTATCAGATGTGGCGGTTTGGCTGAAAAGCAGGTTTTATGCTTTGAGGACAACCGCACTTCACTGTCCGTTGGACAACTAATCACATGCAAGCAGGTTCCCTGTTGACCCCCTTACTTCCCCGCCCCAACCCCCCCGTGGTGCCTGTCCTTTAGGCTTTCCTCAGCCTGCAGATGTATTTTGGGCAAACACTCACATTTTAGGAAGGAGTTAGAGAGTTGTCAGCGGTGTAAAAACAGAGAGGGAGGGGGGATAAATAGTGACAGAGGAGAGCAGAAATTTTGCACAGCAGGAGAGGAGAGAGAGAGAGAGAGAGAGAGAGGGGAGGGAGGGGTGAGAGACTGAGATCAGGAATCTGCTGAGTCATCATGACTGGTCTCATGATGATCGCCCAGCAGCAGTAACAATAGCTGCCCTTTATTGCGCAAACACACACACACATACACAGGTCTGAGAGATGAGAGCCAGACCAATGCACCACACAAAGCATCTCATTGAGAGCTTGTGGAGATGCTCATCTGTGGAGCTGTGTACTCTAAGGACTGATCTCATCTTGTGCACTTCCCTGCTCCCTCTTTGTTGACTTGTGTGTCTCCATCCTTTTGTCTCTTGTTTCCACCTTGGCACAAATGCGTATACATCATTTTTATTTGGTTTCTCAGAATTTTTCACATTCATTTTTATACCTGTTAGGTGTAAGTCTATATCTGTCTTTCTACTTCTGCTATTTATACTTCTCTCCAGTCTCTGCGCTACAGACTCTGGTAAGGTGTGTGTGTGTGTGTGTGTGTGTGTGTGTGTGTGTGTGTGTGTGTGTGTGTGCGCGTGTGTCAGAGCTCTAACAGTTGGTTTTTCCCCTGGAGTCCTTCCCACAAATTCTACCACTTCCTCTTCTTTCACGCTCATTTCATTCCTATTGGCCTAAAGCCAACCAATAAGAGCTCAACAACACAAAGGTTGTGGGCACTGTTGCGGTAACCACCAGGAAACAGGAAGTTAGGGAAATTCTAAGAAATGTTTGTGTGTCACTTTCACTCATACACTTTGATACAGATGCATAATACTGCAACATGTTCACACAACAGTGCTCTAGCAGTAGATTTGGATTTGGTATGTTGCCACGTGTCCTGGTGGGTATTCATACATATTGATACTATTAATATGTTTATATTGATCATAAGACACTGTGATTGATGGTCTTTTTTAAAGCTCTAACTGCTGGCCTTACACAGACCTTCAGCTGTCTTTTATTATATTTTGTTCTTGTGTGTGTCTGTAGGTCTGTTCAGAAGAGCAAGGCTCTTGTGGCATGACGACGACTAACAAAGGAAACAAAGCCTTGAAGGTAAGTGCACTTAAAACACTGAATTCTTTATTTTTGGTACATTGCTCATGCGATCTTCTTGGTATACTTTCAGGCTCTTGTTTCACTCTCCCTCTTGCTCTCACTTTCTACAGGTGAAGCGAGAGCCGGGGGAGAATGGCACCAGCCTGACAGACGACGAGCTGGTGACCATGTCAGTGCGGGAGCTGAACCAGCACCTCCGAGGGCTCACCAAAGAGGAGATCCTGCAACTGAAACAGCGGCGGCGCACCCTGAAGAACCGAGGCTACGCCGCCAGCTGCCGGGTGAAGCGAGTCACCCAGAAGGAGGAGCTGGAGAAGCAGAAGGCCCAGCTGCAGCAGGAGGTGGACAAACTGGCCAACGAGAATGCTTCCATGCGCGTTGAGCTGGACGCTCTGAGGTCTAAGTACGAGGCGTTACAGACCTTTGCCAGGACTGTGGCCCGTAGCCCCACTGTTGGGGTCGGGGTCCGGGCTGGAGGGGGAGGAGGAGGCGGAGGGGTAGCGTCATCAGTCATTGGTCCGCTCATACCAGGGAAGGTTGCAACAGCAACAAGCGTGATAACAATAGTGAAGTCAAAAACAGATGCGCGGTCTTGAGGGAGGGAAAAGATAGATGGGGGTGTGTCGGGATGGAGTTCAGCTGCAGCAGAGTAATTCTTCTTGTCTGCTGGCCGCCTCTCCTCCACCTGCACTGACTTCAAACAGCTGGGCAGTTATGCTCCTGTCGCCCTTAGCACGTTCCCGTCACCTGTCTCAGATCAGTGCAGGTGAAGGAGAGGATGGAAGCAGAGGGAGATTCTTGAGACTATAAAGATGCAAGCCTTTGGTCAGCGCATGATCATTTAGCACAGGACAGATACACAGGGTTCCTACGGTCACTGAAAGTCTGGAAAAGTCATTTTTATTTCAGGCCAGGGAGAAAAAGAAATCAAAATATGGAATTGCCCAAAAATCTTTGGAAAAAAAATCATGCCTTTTTGTTCAGTTATCATTCAAATCAATCAAATGTTCAGTGTCAAGTTTAACTGCTGGTGGATCTAGATATCAGTAAGTGCATATTAATCATGTCACATGTTTGCACATTACATTTGAAGTGGTTGTTTGGCTGAAACAAGATGTAGAACATTAAGCCAACACATGTATTACATATGTATAAACATATGTATTGGAATTGGAAAGAATAGTATTGTCACTTAGATTGACACAAACAGTGCGGGGTCCCTGGTTGCCGTACACTTCTAAAAGAATACACAAGATTTCATGTGACCTGCTGATTTCAGTGGCTGCAGAGAAGTCCCATCATGCTCCGCCTAGCCAAGAACTTTTTTCAGAAAAGTACTATAGAAAATATATATTACACAATGGTGGTAACTGTATTTCTACTGTTTTGTACTGTGTTGTCATTCACATGAGGTCCAAAGTGTATTCTCTGTGTGTGAAATGTTATATATCAGGAATTCTGTGAAATTCTGTGGCGCGTGTTCGTTTTGGTATTGCTATATTTAGTTAGCTGTATTTTTTTCTACGGTCTCTTCTCTTTCTATGTCCGACTCTCGCTTTCTCTTACCTATTCTTTCTCTGTCCTTCCATTTTTCAATTCCAACTGGCTTCCATTATTATACACAGTATTTCCTGGATCTAACAGAAAGAGGGGGGTGGGGGGGAAGCCAATTGATATTTACCAAAAAAAACATGACAAAACAAAAAAACCCCAACAACTTACCATAGAGAGAAATTAGACCGAATCCTACGTCACTGACCTCAGCTCGGTGTGTGAGAATTTTTCAGGGAAATTGTCGTTTGAACACCACAGCTGAATTAAGATAAAGTCGTCTTCTGTCTGTTTGAGTTCCTCTCAACATATTATATATTTAAGAAATTTGGAAGGACAAAGTGCCTTCGTCTCCTAACGATATGCGTCAAGAGGACGTGAGGAATTGTGGAGGGACGGTGGAGATTCAGTGCAGGTGGTTGCTTGTACCTGTGCTTAATGGGATACACTGACCAATCAGGAATCAGGTTGCGACAGCATTTAACTCTCGCTGTGCGTTGTTGTACGAGCTGTGTAGTAGCTATCAGGATTATTAATAACAATGATGATAATAATAATAACAATAATAATAATAATAATAATAATAATAACACCCATTCATGTGACCTGGCAGTTCATCTACTTGCAAACACAATGATCTGCAGAACAGAAGCTCATATTTATCTAAAATTTTTTATGCTTTTTGGAAAGGAGGAAAGTATCTGTTTTTTGTGAATTACTTGGTTCATACTGGATATTTATTAATTTGGCTACTGGCTCAGAAATCTAGGTCATTATATCTACTGCAACTTTTGTTTTGCTTCAAATCAAAGTGGTTTACGTTGCATTCCTCTCGCTTTTAACCACAAAGTTCACCCTTGCAAGTGTAGATGTGAGGACTGACAGCTCAGTCAGCTGGCAGAGACATTTTTAATGTCAAGTTTTGAGCCTTTTCTCTCAATTTTCAGTCACACAAATGGGATGTCATTTCACACGAGCTTTACCATAAAAATAGTCTAATGTGGTGTTCTATACTCAAAGAATCTTTGTCAATGTATGGTAGAGTCTGGAGTTTTATAAAGACGATTATCTTTGCATTGTTTGTAACGACCTGTACAAAAAGAAAAAAAAAAAAAAAAAAACATCTAACAAAATCTGTTTGATATACAGTATCTCTCTATTTTGCAATTGTACCAAAAGTGGCTTAACTACTGAATAGCTTTGTTTTTTCTCTAGTGACTAGGCACGTGTGTGTAACCGTGAACTAGCGTGTGGTGTGCTGTGTAGGTATGTGACGAGGTAACTATAACGTTCACTATTTCATGGGTATGACTTTGATCCTTGTTTGATATCAGGCCGAAGCGGGTGATGACACCGTGGGTAACTGCACTCCTTCTCTAATCGTAAAATCTATGTCCTCCAGGACCCATCGTTCAGCTCCAACACTGCAGACGTGTTTTAGCTCGTGTGTTTATCTGCACTTATGATTTTTCTTTTTTTTTTGCCAGACCCATTTCCCGTTTTTTCTGAATAGGCCTTTGTGGCTTTATTCTGGTCTTTGCAGTGTTCGAGGCTCGTTTACTGCAGATGAATTGGCCAGTGAGATGAGGAAGTGTTATGGTTAACCTCACAAGCTTCAGGATATTGTGTATTCAGGTCATCTGGCAAAGTAACAGAGATGTGAAACTCAACAATGGGCCACTCTGGCTGCATCACCCCTTTTTTTAATAAGTTATTTTTGTAATGTGTGTGATAAAGATATTTTGTTTCTGCTGTGTATGTTTTATATAGTTATCTATATTTAATGTTGTTCCTGTTTTATTTGTTTTTTTGAACTGTAAGAGTCAGGAAGTGAAACGGCATTTGTTTATTGTATTTGGTGTTTTACAAAGTGAAAAATCTATTCTGTTATTTAATGGTTTGTCTGTCAAAGAGTGAGGTTTACCATTATGAAGTACACTTGCCTCAAACTGTTTTTTTTTAAACTAAGGAAAACATGATTTTAAATTGAGTCATTTATTGAAATAGATGCAATTTACAGTGATGAAAACATTACATACATGCAACAACATGTTTTACCTGAACCACTATTTTCCACTGTGAAGATTAAGGGGGTTAGCTAACCTACTGCTGTGCAGTTATTAACATTAGTAAGGTGTGTCCTCATCTGTACCCTACAATAATATAAAACAAAATTCAAACAATAATATGTGTAAGCATGTTACTTCTCCATATTCTTTACACTGATAACCATTTGGATGTCCAGTCAACTATGAAACCAGAGAGCTACAAATGTCAGGAATGTCAAATGAAAATTACATTAAAAAAAATCACATGAATGATATTCAGACACAGCAGCTAAAGGTGTCACACCCAGTATATTTATGATTGTCTGTTTTGTAATGATGTAATGAATTGATATTATTTGATAAGATATTGGATTTTTGTTGACGTTTTGTTTCTCTCTCTCTCTCTCTCTCACTCTGTTGCTTCCTTACTGTTTTTACATTTGCTTGTTGAATGATGTTATTCTGTTTTTGACTGGTGAGTCCTGTGTGGTGTGTGTGTGGTCATGTTGGTGTAAAACAAGAGGGAAGTCAACTCGTGCTAAGAATAGGTTGTGTCAAGCTGAAGCAAACTACAAATCTTCCCCGTACTTGTCGACATATTATGAACTGTATGTGCCACTGTTAAACAATATGTTTTCACCTAGTTTGTATTTTTTTTTTAATGCTCTCCTTGTTTTAAAAAAGGATGCATACTGCGTAAACATAAATGTGTCAAGACTGTGGCTGCTGTTAAATAGAAATCTCTAATTATGCAAACTGTGTAGGGCGAAATTAGAACTCCTGCTGCACAGGAGCAGTGATGCTATCGTAGTCGTCGTGTCAAATTGTCTCTTTTATAATTGCAGGTACAGTGTGATGTGACAAGGTGAAAGAGCTTATATACAGAGTGTTTAGCAATCTATAATTGGTTATCAAATGCTATGTCAGTTTGTCTCTGTTTTTAAAATTGGCTTTAAGTGTTGTGGCTTACATTGCTTCTTCCCAGCGTTACTTAATGTATTCAATTAACTGTGAAGACATGAAGTCATCAAATATTTTTTATGCATTTCCAAGAAGATGCAAAATATACTGTAGCTGTCCCGCAAGGCCTCCAGTCGAACTCAAGAATATCATTATTTTTGTCTTCCAGACTTTGAATTTCTTGTGGTTGTAGTATTTCTCCAGTGTTTTGGTCTCTTATTTACTTACAAATGAGGTGAAACATTGCAGACGTTTCACTCAGCCGACACAATCAGCTGACCAACAGTAACCTTTAGTGATTATGAGACAGGGTGGCCTGGTGACTTTTCATAACAGAGTTTATGAGCTTTTGAGACACGCTGACCTTATTTTCCGCTGTCTGTAGAGGGGTCACATCCTCCTTATGAAAAGACATTTCATCACAAACCCCAAGCAACCTCTCCCGAACCGCATTCATAAATATTTTACAGAGCAGGAAAGGGAATGGTGGAGACACATTCGATAAAAACGCTTTCTCACACCACTTATCTTTTTCTACAAAGTGTCAGCAAGTTAACTCAGCAGGCTGCCGAGCCCTTCAAAACATCCGATTATTCTAGAAGATGCAAATCATTAACTCCTTATCTCGCTGCCCGGCCAATCGCTACGTAGTCATTCAGATGTTTTCCTGCCTAGTGAATCACGCCACCAGACTCTAAAGGCCCTTTCACCCACCTCCAATGCCGATCGATGAGAGTAAATGAACCAAGGATTCCTTTGATCGTTTGTTTGGTGTTCATCAATAATAATGTTTGTCTTGCCTCCCAAGTTACCTCCTCTGCTGCCCCTGCACTCGTCACTTGCACAACCTCCAACATGAAATCCTACCCTGAGTCCAGGAATCACATCACATTATTTGTTTGTTTTTTGTTTTTGTTTTTTTAACTTTTTCTTCTGTTTCCCTCCCTTATTTTACTCCTGTTAACCTTTTATTCTTTCTTCATCACACCACATGTGTCTACTGGTGAGCTTTCGGCCAGGTTGCTCATGGGAGCTGGGATATTTTTGTGTATCTAAAAGTATATAATGGTCAGTTTAAAGCTATAGAAAAGTAGTGAGTTTGTGTGAATATGGCGTAGCCTATTCAGAAAAGCCCTTGTAATAGCAAATTCTGTGTTTTGTAATATTTCTGTATGGGGTGTAATAAATTATTATACAACAGTACTTTCTATGGGAAAATACTTAAAATGTGACAGTCTTTGTAAGTATTTATCTTCAACTAAATTATTGTACTTTCTTTTTTTTTTTTCAATTTGTAGATACGTAAGTGATGATGACAAGGTATTGGTAATCATGAAATTAACTGTTTCATCATCAGTCTGATGCATCTTTTAATTTATTGATGTATATACTGTATGTTTGTTGATAAACAGCTTACTTTATTTTGTATATGACCAATAAACATGTTTTAAAATGGATCAGCTTTTTTGTATCTGTGTATTGTGTAATTTAGAAATATAGGAATATAATTTCTTAATATAGTTTATATTATATTATTACTATCAACAGGGTTCTGAGCTCAAATCAAAGTATTTTAAGAAGGTACGCAAAGCATTTAAAATTAATTCAGCATGTTAATGTTTTTTCTGGGTAATAAAGACAGCCACTTTGGTTATTTATCTTGATTATTGTCATTATCATAGCAATGTTCTTTTTTGTGATTTTAATTTTGATTAAAGAAATCTCTGCATTACAAATACACTGTATTACTATAATAATAATTATAATAATATAGTGAGAGAAAAAGAAGGAGGAACAACACACGTACATGAACTGCAAATGTTTTTTGTATCCTGTTGACTAATTCAGAAAAACTTTGGCTGGAACAAACTTATGTTCCAGCCAATGCATGAAAATGGAGGATCCAGTTATCTCTGATGGGCTTTTTTTCCAACCACAATACAAACTTCGAGTCTGCGGCTGTTGAAACAAACTTCACATATTTAAAATTTCCTATATCTATTTATGACATGCACCATACGCCAATTAATCTTTATAAATGTGTGTCTCAATTCAAAGGTGAGACTTTTTTTTAACAGTGAATATTTTGACTTGTCTACAGGTGTAACAAATAACACCTGTGTCTAATTGTTAATTGCTGCTCCGGATTTAAATGAAGTGCTTTTCCTTCTTTGATAAGTGTAAAGCGTCTATTGCGGTAACACACACTTTGACTCTTGTTCAACACTCTCTGGTATATGATAGTTTTTGTCTAAAACCTTTACTACAAGTTTATGTTTTCAAACTGAAAGTGCTGGATTTAATTTCATATGAACAAAGTTTATGATATGTATATGTAGCTTTGAAGTGGTGGATATTGTGCCAGTAATAGAAGTCAAGAGCCAAACACCAAATATCTAAAAACAACACAATTCTGAGAGGAATTCATGTAATTTTACACGTGAAATTACCTATGATTGACGTAAATGATTATGAAATCGGGGGGTGCCTGTAGGTCTGTATTCAGGGCAACAATGAAGGGCAAAGACGTTATTACTCATTGTATTCTCAGTATTATTTGACGCCTGCTGAATCCTTTGTTTAACCAGTCCAGTCTGTAGGGGGCAGTAACAAGTTAGCGTCAGCTCTCTTCATTATACACACGCCGGTCTGGATCATGTAAAAACGTGGAGCGCCATAACATTTCAAACGTTAATAATACAACCTTGATAACGATATTGTTGACAAAGATGTGTGAAGTTTTACCTGTTGGGGTATCTTGGTGTGTTTTTGTTGATTTAAGTCTTGTTTTTGTGTTTTGAAGCGATATATTCTTTGTTTAATCAGGTAAATCCGTATCCGCGTTGGGAATCCACTACGGGTTTTGTGAGCGCTTTACCGGTTTCCAAACCGTCAAACCAGAGAGGCGCGTTATTTTATTCCAACCGCATTCTGCAAAGACTCGCCCCTACTCTGCCTCTGATTGGCTCTGACCCTGACATTCTTACCTAACCCAATCATCTCACTCCTCATGCCTAAATCCAACCAATCCAACCAACGAAGGCAACGACTTCTAGCCAATCAGAGGCAGAGTAGGGCGGGTCTTCGAGGAATGCGGGTGGGAAACGATAAGGCAGGCGAAGCGGTTAAAAATGTAAACAACGACAGACTCTGATGGAGAGTTTTTGTTTGTGAGCTTGTTAGACTTTATCGTATTGCTGTCTAATCAGAAGTAACAACACAGAGCTGTTCGACTGTGTTCAGCTCTGCTCTCTAACATGTTCAAAATATTTTAACCTGAACAGTTTGATATTAAATGCTAACCAGAGCAACGAGAGCTAACGCGTTAGCTCGCTAGCTCGGTAACGTTAGCTAACGTCAGGAAAGACATCAAGATAAAGTTAACATATTTACGTTGGTAAGCCATTAAACTATCTAACGTTACTAACGATCGTATGCTGATGAGACTCGATGGAGGACTACGACGAGTTTGTGCAGCATCGTCTCTCTCAGCTGAGGAAAAGTGATGAGGAGGAGGAACACAAACCTTCAGCTGCATCTTCTCTCATCCGCTTCTATGGACAGCCCATCCTTCCTCCCCTGGTATGAGCTCTGTTTTACTTGGTTTCTAATCAGATCTTGATTCAGGTTTTTAATCGTGGCTGACAGAGGCTTTTACGCCCTCGCTGTCTCTTGTCTGTCGGTTGTGGAGATAGATATCAATGTCAGGCTGTACTTGGTATGAATGAATTTGAGATTTGGGCTGTTTGTCTCACAAAACAAGCATAACGATGAAGTCACCTGGTGCTCTGGGCAGTTTTGAAGGCCATTTTTCTCTACTTCTGAACATCAACAGAATAATCGATTATGAAAGTAACTGCTAATTGAATGAAACGCGAATGAAATCCCATGTCTGCTTTCTATTGATAACAGCTCTCGAGGGAACAGAGAGATGAAATGCAGCGACACAGAGATGCAGCACAGAAGGCTGCAGTCCACAGAAAGTTTAAGGACGATCAAAGGATGGCCTATGTGCAAACTATTCTACACAGCGTTCAGGTAATTGAAGTTGGGTTTTCAGCTCCCCTCTTGGCAAGCCTAATGTGTGCCTACATTTATGTGCCTACGTTATTGTATGTATGAGAGCAGCTTTGAGTTACACAGAGTGGTAATTAATGTTCAAATTATAATCTCTAGACATTCTCTGCCATATAACGTGATGTCATACATGGTTTTGATCAAATGATAGTAAACAAATTTTCTCTGACCTCTTGATATCTCACAAATTGCAGCTGAGGAATACGCCAACATTGGAAGAGTTGCTTCAAGAATCGGAGATTAATACTAAATCTTCATATTCCCATAACACCAGTGGTGGGTCAGTGTCGCACAGCAATTTCTCTACAGGGACAAAGGATAGTCTGTCGTTCTTGTCACCACCTACGAGGAAAGGAGAGGATGGTGTTTCTCTTCCTCCGTTGTCATCAACTACATATAGTGCCTTTTTCACCTCTAATGTGAAACCCCAGCAAAATTATCAGGAAGGATGCCTTATTGACCATCACGACAGCCAACAGCTATCACAACCAAATTCACTTAATGGTGTGAGCCACCGGTCAGTATCCTCAGGCTATGTGACCTACGAGAATGTTGAAAACACCACCAGTGTCTCTGAAAGGATTTACACAGGGAGAGAGAGCCATGGCTTTGGCTCTGTGGAGGGAGCTGATGATATGGGTGGCTTTTTCCTTCACAACACCTCTAACACAATCGCCAAGATGCCAGATATTATTAGCCACCCTCCCATAGATGGAGAAGAATTGGAGAGGAGTGGACTAGAGTCATCCATTTGTAATGATTTTATAGCTGTAAAAGACATTTGCTGTACCTCACTCCAGGAGGATTCAGTCATATGTGACTCTTTGCCAGGAGGGAAATCTGAAAACAGTCATCTGGACAGTATAGAGAGTGAAGATGACCTTCCCTCTACCACAGTACTTGACCTTGACAAATATGGAAATTTGGACAGAATTGAGGTCTCAGTCTCTCCGTTAGACAACAGTGGCTTCTCAGACAATCCAGAGTTATCTCAGACATTAAACACTCCTCACTGTCCAACAACAGAGCTACATATCCAGCACGAGCCAAGAGAAACAGAACCAGCAGACGACAAGTCAGATGAAGCAGACTTAAAGCCATGTGAGGAACCTTATCGTCTGAGCCTCCAGGCCTTGCTGAAGAAATCTCAGGAGTATCGGCGGTGCCAGCGGATGCTTAGGAACCAAGCCAAAAACACTAAAATTCAGGAGAGAGCACAAGAACAGCCAAGAGTTGAGGAGCAGAGCCTCTCTGATAAGGAGAATGACGAGTTCCCCTACAAGGGAACAGTGACTGCAGAGGGGAAGAAAACTAAAGAGAAGAGAGGCACTCTTATCCCGTCAGTGGAAACTTCACCAAAGAAATCCCGGGAGAATGACAGGATGATTGGAAGTGAGTTAACTGGGAAAAGGGCAAACTGTAAATCTGAAAGCACACATTTAACAGGAGATGGAAATACGAAGGAAATAACTAATGTTGAGGAAGAAACAACTTTAATAAATAATAAGCTAAACATTTCACAAGAGGTCATAACAGAACCTAAACAAATCGACGCCTTCCTTCAGAAACAGCCGGTGTTGTCAGAAACTTCCTGGGTTCAGGAATCCTTTTACTTGACCAGAGAGCAAAGTACTGGACTGGGCAAATTTTGCACAATCCCAGCCCCAAATTTCTGTAGGAGTCCTGTTCACTGCAGGGGGAAAGGGAGTATCAAAGATGAAGAGACCTCAAAGGGGAAAGTTCTGGTCAATACCGGCTTGAATGAAGTCTGCAAGGTTGAAGAAGAAGGTAACCTGGGACTTCAAAACCATCAGAGCACAGCAGTTCATCAAGTGGTTGAAGGTGATGTAACAAGCGTTTTTGCCAAGAGTTCACAGCACATAGATCAGCTTGAGTCAAACCTGTCCAGTCTGAAAGTGCTGATCTCAGATCTGGAGTCCACACTGACAGAAAACTTAGAGAGTCACAGCCAAACTGAGAGCAACCTCCATAGCGATGTCTGTTTTGAAGGCATCAAGCACGCAGAGCAAATTAAAGATGATAAACATATGCAGCGCGGTCAAAGTGATTGTGACTATTGGGAGGACAAGCTGAGGGATGATGGTGGTAGCAGTGATGCGGAGCAAGACCAAATGTGCAGGGAGTGGCCGAGAAATCAATCATTCGACAATTGCAAGAACATGCACGAAGATTCAGGACCTGAACCAAGCATTAGTGACACAGATGACATTCCTCTCTTCCTGCACAAAGAAGGAAAAGAGGCAGTTACTTTAACAGAGCTCAGGCTTGTCAAAACCTTGACTACAGAGAGAAAAATGGAGAAAGTTGCAGGTAAAGAAGGACCAACTAAGAGTTATGGACAGGAGGGCGTCTATAGAAAGCAGCAGCCACAAGCTAAATGTATCCTCTCTGTGGCCCAGCGGATGCGCATTCCTGACGTATTCCGAAACGCTCCATCTGAAACCCCGGCTCCACATAATGTACCCGTTCTGTCGAATACCAGTGACCACCCAGTGGAAAGGAAGAATGAGTTGGCTGTGGAAGGTCACGACACCGCCCACTCGCCGTCTCTCAACCAGTCGTACGATGTGGACACACCATCTGGGCTGTGGCTCCTCGATGGGTCCGGCTCTGACTTGGGCTCAAAAGATCATCATATTCAGGAGAAGAATCTGACCCCAGAGAGTGGGAGCGAAGGTCAGGGTGGGGTATCCAAGGTCAAACGGAGGCTGCTCATGCACATGACAGAGGAGAGCCTGGACAGGAGCACGGATACCAGCGGAGGAGCTGGCTCAGATGTCAGACCCAACTCCAGAACTCCCAGAGGTAAGACCAGGGCAGAGAGGTCAAAATGTGATTCAAGTTCAACTTAATGCCATATTCTGTAAAAAAAAAAAAAAAGTTTTGCTCTTGGGATGTACAGAACTTCAGATTGAGATCAACAGTACAAATGTGACACAAAAACCAAACATAAGAATAAGAACAGCAGTATGGACATCTTGAGTCGATCTGCAGAATCAGGACCAATCACAGCATTTTTTAACGGATCTGTACAGGCTGTACAAAGCCTGATACTTTGGTTTGTTCCTTGTTTAATTTAGTCATAGATTTGGTCAAGTATATGCTGTTACAAACAAAAACATAAAATATACTTTAAAACACATGGTTGTAAACCAAGTGGTTGGATGTTGGGATTGGGATTTTTGTCTTGCCACCGGTTTATCCTCATATGTGACTATGTATTGTGATATTAACTTGTTTTAGCTGCAGTGCGGTGGTGTAAAGGTCATGGCAGTCAGAGGGACAAACAGGAGCAACTGAAACAGGCCCACGCTGCTCAGGTCAGAGCCCTGCAAGAAGAGCACAGGAGACAACAGGAGGAACTACTACAGGTGAGACAGACACATGCGGACAGAAAGGATGTTATCGGTAAACCGAACTGTGAAGAATTAGGTGTTTAAATGACAGATACACGTACCAGATATTTCTATAACACCTGATATAGTACAAACACTGTCATACTGATACATCCTCCATCCCATTGGCCCGCTTCTTGCATCGGATTGCATCACTTTCTGCTGTACAGATCACGGAGTACGTAATTCTTGTACAGCAGCCATAATTCACTTTACCAAGGTTTTTAAACTCCACCCAAAGTCACCTATGAGAAATTAAGAATTAACAACCAGTCCAGTGTCTCCATATTTTAAGAATAGGCTTCGAGAGCTTCTGAACCTTTAAGAATTCACCAAGCTGTGATATTACACTGACCCTAAATGTTGTCTTGTGAAAACTAGAAGCAGACCTTTTGAAAGGCTCTGGCGCTGTTCCATATGCATGCACACACACACGCACCCACACGCACACACACACGTTGCCCTACCTGTTCAAGTGTGCTTCTAGAGACCCGGGTCGTGTGCAGACTACAGACATCTGCTCATTACAAGAGACCTTCAGACTCTCCCCAGTAAAAAAAAAACACACACACACACAGGGATTCTACTATAAATGTTTCATTACATCCCTAAGAGGCGAGCTGGCATGGTCGCCTGTTTCTGTGTGCGTGTGTGTGTATGTGTGTGCGCGTGTGCGTGCGCGCATGCAAGACTTCAAGGACGCCTGCTGTTCTTTGGCAACCAGTTCTCCCATCTTCAGCTTGTGTCTGTATTTGTTCTTGGTCGGCGTCCTTGCCCTATTAATCACAGTCTCTATTTAATTTATGTATCCTTAACAACAATATAATTAACATAAGCCGTTTATATAAAAAGACTTCTTTTCGACTCCCCTCTGTCCCTCCATCATTTGTGATGTGATGAGAGAGTGAGCTGGCTGGACTCTTTGGTAGAGGGAGGAGGGGACCGAGGGAATTGACACAGAAAAGGAAAGGATAATTTGTTTAATTCATGAGCGTCTGTGGTTAAGTGCCAGATCGTCCCGCCGAGTGCCACCGCTAATGGTCCCTTCTCCTTCTCTTTTTTTTTTTCCTCTCTCTCTTCTCATCCCTCTCATTGTTTTGTCTCATACCTCCTCCACCGTCGTTTTTTTTTTTTTTTTTTTACTCTGGTTGTATTCATTTTCTCCATCTCTCCTGTCTCCTCATCCCCATCATCCCTCTCCTCCTCCTCTCATCTCATCCCTCTTGCCTCTGTGCCCCATCTCTCCCCTCCTGTCTCTTTCTCTCTACCCTCAATTAATTTCTTCCTCCTGCCTCATTTGCTGTCCTTTCCAATTCAATATTTTCCAACCTTGCCTGCTCCCAAATGCACACGTGCGTTCCTGCACATGCACACACACACACACACACACACACACACACACATGTACTTCTTCTTTTATTCCTTCCCTCCAACCTCATGTCTCTCTCTCTGTCTGTCTCTCTCTCTCAGACCTTGGCGGTGCGTTACCGTCTCCTCCAGAGCGTGTCCCTCCCTTGCTCCATGTCAGGCTCACGTCTTGGGGACACGATGACCTTTTCTACCTTCTCTCAGGTATTACCGTCACATTTGTTCACTAATGTCAGTGATGCAAAAAGCTTGTCCTGTTTATCCTTTTGTCCTCAGAATTTTTATTCATCACCGGTTGGCTGACACACTCAGGTGAAACTGATACTTCCCCCTCGGATGTCTTAATCCTTATCCTAAACGCTAGCCCACCACCAACAGCTCAGCTTCAGTTAGATGAAGCGTGTGCCTTTAATGCAACAGCTTTAGAATCAACAAGTGAGTGACAGCACATCACCTGCTTATTATTCTGCTTATTATAATGATGAGCTGCAAGTCCACTTGTGTTGATGCGCTAAACAGATGCCAACCAAAAGACCTTGAGAATCTGCGTGGGGAAATTAATTGGTTGTCATTGATGGAATTAGCATTCTCCTCTCTCTTCCCCTCTGGTCCTCATTATTCACCCCTCTCATCGCTCGCTCTTGGTCTTCCTCCTCTTCTTCAGCCCTCCAGCTCTCTCCCAGAACGCTGCCGCCCCCTGCTGTTAGCGGCTGTGAAAGGTTTTCTAACTCGCAGGCTGCTGAGGACTGAGAGAGTGGCGCAGCTGGTGCGCACCATCGGGGTGAGTGAGGACAGCAGTGTCACATCTGCCATAGTAGCACAAAACAACAAAAGAACAAAAACTGCTCTTATGAAGATTTTGATTTGTTATCGTAGGGAAAAGCACAGGTGTTACTAATAACGTTAACGATGGCGCCATTGAACTCAGGCGTGCCAGTAAGTCATGACAGTAAATCAGCATGTACAATACCAGGACTTTGAAACTGAAGCAGCTAAATGTATTTCATCCATCATTAATTTTATTATTTACACCTGTGCTTTTCCTTCTGCAACATGTTGAAATGTCCTTTGTGAAAAAAAGGCATATTGCAGCTGAAAGTGGGTGTGTGTTTTTTTTTTTTGTAAATGTAGGACACACAGCAGTTCCTGCAAGCCTTCCAGCAGCAGAGCCCTGGCAGGGGGGGACTCTGTAGCAGACAGGACCTTTTACTGCAGGAGAGAGTCACTCTTCAGGTATTAAGGCAAACACATGTTGTATCCATCTGTTAACCTCTCTCTCCTCTTCTCCTCTACACCGCCAATGAGCAATTATTCCCCACATTAGCACTTAGCACAACAGACACTGTGATTACGCACATTCATTCAAACCATCGTCTGCTGTGTAATTGTTTGCCCCTCCAGCTGCGCGCCGCACGTTACGAGCTCTACGACGTATTCTTCAGTCTGTCAGCCGGAGAGAGGATGCAACTGATCAGCTGGGACAGAGAGCTGGAGAGAGAGAGAGAGCTCAGACGACAGGTGACCTTTTGTAAAGCTCTGGTCGAACTGCAAAAAAAAAAAAAAAAATCATACATTACACCGACTGGGCCAAAAACAAAACATTGTACAGAAATATCAGTATTAAATCACATTGATTCACTTTTTATCATTTAAATAGGATTCAAAAATACGGCTTTACATTATGCCACCAGTACTGTTCAGGCCTCTCAGGGCTGCAACCTTTCACCTCCTTTACGAAGAGTGCTGTGGATGGTGATGACACAGATTCTAGTTGATTTGTTTTTTCCTGTCGCAGCACTTGTATTGTTGTTCTGACCTTTAGCATGGGCAGCAAGGACTAAAGTATTGTGTACATTTTCCTTTCTACTGAAGCATTTTATTGAGGAAAAATGCAGAGGCTAATCTATCCTGTACATGTGTTTGTTCAGAGCGGGCACACAGGCCATTCCAGAGGAAAGAGCTCTCTGTCAGTTGCGACGCAAAAATCGCTGGAGAGGAAGAGAGGCAAGATGTGAGTTTTCAGAGGATCTGTTTTCTTTAGTGCTGTGAATAACAAACATGTCTTTCAAGTGTGTGTGTGTGTGTGTGTGTGAGGTAGAAAGTGAGACAGAAGTAGGTCATTACATGTGACATGAACCCAACGTTTGAAAACATTCAAGTTCTGCAGAAGATTTAACGTCATGTATATTTTGATAATGCAGTTAACATCCCACGTCAGACATTTTTCTGAAGTGTTCCTGTAGTGTCGCAGCCGGCTAAAATAGCAGTGTTCAGCTTGATTTTTTTTTTTTTAATGAAAGCACTGCAGGGTAAGAAAATCTTTTTTTCTTAGGCAGTACCTTTGTCAGCAGCTAAACCCTGCCTTCTCTTCCCTCCAGGATCCAGAAAAAGGCAGCAGAGAGACACAGGGGAGTTGTGACGAGGACTGGACTCAAGAATGGATCCTCCGCCGAGCAGCCGCTAGAAACCAAACGAGGGCAGTTCAGAGCAAATCCTCAGAGGGTCCCCAAGAGCACTTACTCCTCTAGACCCCGATGACACTTTCCTAATTGGCCCCAGTGAGGACTCCTAATAAGGCCTCTAGCGATTACATGAATATTGTATAACATAACATTTGAGTTTCCAAATCCAAATTTGACACAAAGTTATGCCTGTTGCCGACTAATATATCACTGTATCGTAGTTCTCCAAGCAGGTGTAATACAATAGTGACTACAGGTGACCCTGTGGACACAAGATTTTACAGAGTAGTTTTACATTCAATGACTCAGAGGTGAAGATACATCACTACAGCCACTACCACTGTCAGTAACAGTTTCTTTACCAGGTCTGCTTTCCGTCTTTTCCACCATCCCCAGTGTACTCATGTTGAAGATGTTAGTGGCAAAAACGTTGAGCTGGGGGAAAAGAACCAGTTCGGCATCCTTTTGGCTGCACCTTTAAAGCTTTTGCACTGTACATGAAAGACTTAAATCACAGCGGAAATGATCAGGAAAGGCTCAGGTGTAATGAAGAACACTAATGATGGCTCTGTTCAGTTCCCAGCCTCGGGGTCTCAAGATAGATAAACGTAGGAAAGCAGCAAAAACTACACTTAAGCAACACAAAATTATAGGGTTGTCTTTTTTAAATCTTTTCATTTTTCTTGTGAGTTACTGGATTATTTTACTTCCTCAGGCCTGTAAAAATAAATCAGTCTGGGAAGGCAAACTGTTTACAACTCAAAGACATAGCACATAGCTGCAGATAGACATTACTTTATTTTAAGGGGTCACATGTTGAAAAGCAAGCATGCAGTTATCCAAGTTAGTGAGCCTACATGTACAATACTACGACTCTGAGACTAAAACACCTAACTGGAACGCAGCCATGATTAAGGTTATTAATTACACCTGTGTCTCTCCTGCTATGATAAAATGTCTGCTTTGAAAAGGGCCTTTTAACAAAGTGATTAGTTCAGCTGTTTGTGCATACGATGTTTCTCCAGTTGGTAAACCTGCTCTGAAAGTTGGACTTAATTGCTCAGTTCCTTCATGTTTAAGAGCCTGATTCATTGCAGCCAAAACGTCCAGATATTTAGTACATATTGACCCTCTTTAGTATGATATTTACAGTATTTTTGTTCTCATGTTTATCCAAATGTTAATATCCAACCAGATCTTAGTGTTGACGCTAATACTTGAAGAGTGTGTTGCCTTAAATATTGGGATTACATAAAAGCCAAAACACTTGTAAGCCTTTGAAGTTTTTTTATTCTTAGCGATTTTGGACCTGTTTTTTTATGTTATTTATTTGTATGTGGTTGATAATAAATGTTCTTTAACCACCTGGATGTTGTTGTTGTGAAGTTTGTAAATGCTGGATGAGGCTCCCAGCAGCAGGGGGCGCTGCAGGCCGTTTCTGGTTAACTTTAAACGGACAACATCCGCCGCGGCTGTCGGTGGTCTGGCGCTGTGAGCTTTGTTTTGAATCCAGGAGATATCTACTTCTCAGCTGATTAAAACAGGATGGCAGAGGAGGCAGACGGTGGGGTTTCTTCACGGGCGGAGAGAAAAGCTTTAGAAAAAGCTAAAATACTGCAACGGGAAAACGAGAGGGAGATCTTTAGACTGGTAAGACGAGAAAATGGCACATTTAGAGCCACTTGTGCAAAGCTAGCTGGCTAAAACAGCAGTTTAATCCGTATGCACGTAGTGTTTGTCCGGTAACCAGGTGTTTCTCTCCTCGGGGTACCTGAAGGTTGGACGGGTCCTGAAGAAACCGGAGTCTGAGCGGTCAGAGGAGGAGGCGGCTGTGCTGCTGCTGCACAGAGACACTGTGGAGGAGCTCTGCAGGAGACAAGTCCGCAGAAATGTACTCAAGAGGAAGCAGGAGGAGGTGAGACTGCCAGGCCCGATCTGCAAGGCTGGAATAACCTGCTGGGAGGCCCCGGGCCAAAAAAATAAACTGGGGGCCCTGGTCAGAATCAGGTTTATTGCACACACAAGGAATTTGCCTTGGTGTTGTGCGTAACAGTCAAAAATATACACAAAATGAAGTAATCCTACATAATATAAAAAGAAAGTGAGAAGAGCTGCTACATGTTTCAATTTTAAACTGAAGAGAGCTAAATGAGATGCACAAAATATTGAGAAGAAGTAAACAGCATATGCAGTGTGCAATAAATAATACAAGTTGTGTTAATGTAACACACCATGTTAGATCAAAGATCACAGATGTGCAAATATAAGATTATGGGGTTTTATGTTAATATAACGGTAAATGTCCATGGGAGATAGAGTCCGTGTTAGTGGGGGTTCCAGGCCTTGATGATGAGGCAGCTGCAGACGGGAAGAAACTGTTCTTGCGACATGAGGTTTTTGGTCTTGATAGACCTCAGCCTCTTGCCGGAGGTGTTTTCTGTGCTGTATTGACATTTTAGCCTGAGGGTGGCACCAGAGTGTTCAGACAAATACATGATAATGTGCTTATTATCCTCAAGAAAGGGACTGGATTCCATCCAAACTATTAAAGTTCCTATGAAAGTACAGTATACAAAAACAATAGGATGTAGAGGTAAAAAGCTACATTATGGCCAATATGTGTCGACTGCACACTGGTCCACCTCAGGGTTAAACAATCACAAGCAAAGGCTTCAGTCACACACTCAAGAATTTGCACCCTCAGTATACCTGTAACCAGTTATTAATACTGTACATACTGTATATGCACATGGAAATTAAATAAATATTTGTAAACCATAAACAGCTGGTTTGATCACTGTCAGATCCTCTAAGGTTCTTCAGTGCAGTCTATCAGATGTTTTATTTCTGGTGGATCAGTGGACATTTTCCGGGGAGCATGAATACGCCTTTAGGTTTTTAAAGATATGAAATTTATCTAAATAAATACTACTTGTCATAAGTGAATATTACTTAAACTAAATATATTACATGTTGCGCTATGGAAATAATGTGATGAAAACATGATATGTGGTTGTTATAGAAGTGTGTGGTTGTAAAATCTTAAAACATCTTCTTTTTTTTTTTTTTTTACTTTACCACCTGCAGGTATGTGATGATGCTGATGAGCTGAAACGTAAAGTCAGGGAGCTGGCTGCAGCAGTCAAACAGGCAAAACACTTTGTGGTTTACACTGGAGCCGGGATCAGTACGGTACGCCAAACTCTGAATGTTCACTTTCCTTTTTTCCTCTTCACTGTCACAGAGTTAATTATGTATTTTATTTCAGGCAGCTTCTATCCCAGATTACAGGGGCCCTAATGGGGTGTGGACACAACTGCAGAAGGGCCGGACAGTCAGGTGAGCTGTGTAGTCTTTACAGTGATGTGATATTAGCTGCATATGTTTTTTCTGAAGTGAATTGAACTCCCCAGTTATCATCCTCCTTGTTTCTCTATTCAAACAGTTCGTCTGACCTGAGTAAAGCAGAGCCGACCTTCACGCACATGTGCATTAGGACGCTTTATAAGGAAATGATGGTATGTAAGTCCAAGACATGATAATGTCTAATAGTAGGTGTTACATCGTTATATACATATTCTCATTTGTGTGTGTTTGTCTCTAAAGGTGAAGCATGTTGTGTCTCAAAACTGTGATGGACTTCACTTACGTAGTGGTCTTCCCAGACACGCCCTGTCTGAGCTCCATGGAAACATGTTTATTGAGGTGAGACACAAACACACACACAAACACAACTGTTGTCCTCGGGTTCTGCCTTCTAATCACTAAAATGAAAGAGTCCCACCTCCTAGAAAGTCAAGATGTTTTTGTGTTGCAGTCTTGTCTCTTAAAAAAAAATACAGATACAGGCATATATAAAATCGGATCCATTGCTGATCCTTTGTTTGTTTGTTTCCTTTGTTTGTTTTTTTGATTATGGGTCCAATAGTTGTCAAAAACATGCACAGTGTTGCAAGCAAGTGAACCACAGGGTGCACACACAACAAATGAACAGAGAGACATGTAATCTTTGTCACCAACATTCCTCAGTTAACTCACATCTCTGAAGTGCTGTTGATTTAAAAACTACTTTTGAACTTCATTAAACCTTGACTAAAACCCTCCTGCCTCTACAGATCCAGCTGTTACACATGTCTAAATCACTTTTCTAATTTTATTGTAGGCCTGCTTTAGGCTAAGTGTGCATTGTTTTCACAAACCGGCTTAACGTGCTTGACAAGAAGGGGAGACCAGCTAAGAATGAGGGAATAAAACCTCATCAGGATATCCCTACATACAGATACACAATGCTGTTAGATGCTGTTACATAAAAATTACCTAGATTTCGTGTCTCAGATGTTTTTTTTAATTATTATTTTTGGATTTTGACCTGTCCAGGAAAACACTTTTCCAAAATTTCACAGTTACCCTAATGTGCTGGTTTTGTATCCGTTCTCCAGGTGTGTACGTCCTGTTCCCCAGTCAGGGAGTACGTGCGTTTATTTGACGTGACCGAGCGGACATCGCTGCACCGCCATGGGACAGACCGCAGGTGCAGCCACTGTGGCGGTGAACTCAGGGACACAATAGTGCACTTTGGGGAACGAGGGACCTTAGAGCAACCTCTCAACTGGAAGGGAGCCACAGAGGCTGCCAAGAAGGCGGATGTTATCCTCTGCTTAGGCTCCAGTCTGAAGGTAGGTTTTATAAACCACATTAGCCTACGATGTGTCCATAAATGTGATGTGGTTCAGTAAAATCTGATGTAGGTTGTGCAGGTTGGCTCTGGACAGATGGTCTTAATGGCAACAGTTATGTTTATGTATCGTAATAAACACAATATTGACTTTATTATAAATAAGACAGATTTATGTTAAGACTCATCTCTCCATATTGTGATATAACCTCAGAGTTTCCCTCCAGTACTCAACCTCAAACCCTGTCTTTGCTGTCTTTGTACCATGTACCACCTTTTTTGTCTCTGTTCATGTAAATTTAGGAAAAACTCTAATGCAAATTTAGTTTTTCCTAAATTTGCATTACTCCTAACTGCCCTGTTCAGACAGTACAACCTTTGTCACCAAATACTCCAAAAACCCTGATAGAGTCGTAGTTGTTTGAAGTCTAATTATAATATCAGTTTTACTAGATTTGGGATAATTCACATCTTCCATTTGATTGCGCTCACTCAGACTACGATCTTGATCCTGTAGTCTGATGTGATTATCTTTAGTTGATGGTTTATTTGTTACAGCATCTTTTACAGTGTAATGAGCTCAGTCTCTCTTATAGGTGCTGAAGAAATATGCTTGTCTGTGGTGCATGAACAGACCAGCAAGCAAAAGGCCCAAACTCTACATTGTCAACCTCCAGGTATGTTTAGTTTTGACATTTTATGTGAATAAGATGAATGAATTTGAAATACGATGAAAACATAGTGCTGCTTGGTGATTGTGTGGTCGTGCTTTTGTTGTAGTGGACGCCAAAAGATGATCTGGCCGTACTGAAAATAAATGGCAAGTGTGATGATGTCATGAGCCTTCTCATGGAGGAGCTGAACATTCAGGTTCCTGTGTATGACAGGTAAGGACCATAGGAAGTAATTATACCCATTATACACAGAAAACCTGAAAATATTTGCCTCATTAATATATAAATTAGTGATTCCCATTACAAAGGGTACAAACATGAGACTCACCCCTGACACACTCTTACACACACACACAGAAAACACACAGATTTGACAAACGTTTTGACTCTCAGCTTAGGTTGTCTCATTCTGTATCCTCAGGGCAAAGGACCCTATCTTCAGCCTGGCCACACCGCTGCGTCTAGAGGAGGTAAACAGCCATACTCGTGACGTCATAGCTCCGCCTGCTGAGCATGAGGACTGCTCCGGTGACGCTGGGGACCAGGCAGAAGCCACAGCTGTGCAGGGCGGCTGGTTTGGACGAGGCTATGGCAAAGGAAGGAAGAAGAAAAAAGCTGCATAAACATGCAGACTTAGCAGAAAAATGCTTAGTTATGATCAAGTATGTTGTGATGAATCCCAACCTGGGATTCAACTTTCAGTCCCATGATGAGTCGGACTTAAAACTTTAAGGTGCTGTTATGTATGTGCTGTGATGTCTTTTGGCTACATTGGTAACATTCAGTCATATGCAGTGTGTATGTGTGTATGAAGGAAAGAATGAGTTTGGATTTGTGCCATATGATAATGGCACTTTGCATCATGACTTTATTATTTTATACAACATTCTGAGTGACAGCTAGATCTGAAAGTGGCTCTTGTTATGCTGCTGTTGTTTCTTATGTTACTACTTTTATGGCAGCTAAGCTAGCTTGGTTAACATCCAAAGAAAGTTTTGAAGTCACTCCTGCAACATAATCCTGTCTACTGTCCCCCTGTATGCTCAGTATATCACAAACGATCATGTTTTTACAGCCATGAGACTCAGAACATAAGTGGTTTTTTTTGTGGAGTGTCACTTTAAAATTCTAATGTCACTTTAAATTCTATTTAATGTGTACTGGATTATTGTTTTTACCAAGATGGTAATGGGTGCACTGCAGTAAGCAATTCAATGTGCATTAGCTAGATGTAAATGGCCATTAAAATACTGGTGCCTGAAGTGTTAGATAGGTGTTGTGCAGTTTTATAAGTGGCAAATAACAGCAGCAAACCAACAGCCAATTTTCAAGTTCTGTGCTGCCAATTTTTACAGAGAAGAGATTTTAAAAGGTTCAGGAGGTCAAACATTTGCTACATGTAGTGTTCAGAGTAAATTATATTTTTGTAGACTATTTCAGATGTTAATGACTTGAACTGTTGAATGTACCTTTTCCAACAGAGCTCATTTGTGTTGATCGTGACTGAAAAGGTATTTTGGTTTACTTAAATGATTTCCTGACCTCACAGTTGACCTTCACTCTGCTGTCACCTATCCTCAGGTTTGCAGGCCACGCAGTACAGCTGCTACCTTGGTTTACTGAAGTTGTTGATTCTGTGTTTACATTTTTATTTTTATTTTTTTTTCTGCAGTCAATGCAGAGACTCTGCTGCTGTCACTCCTTTGTTCCAGCAGTGTAAGAAGGAAAGCTGATTTTGAATTTTGACTTGAATTTTGATCAGTTGTTGGTTTGTATCATGTTAAGTTACTGTTTACTTAGGAGATAGGAAATGACCAAATAGGTATCTGTTCATTTGTTTCAGGAAGATTCAGTAGTATTAATAATCGCATCATGTACCATAAAGTGTCAGAGGTTATGAAAGGCCAAACTAGCTGTGGTGAGCTAGTGTCCAGCATTCCTAAAACTCCCACCAGTGCTAAAACTGGATGTGAAGACTCATTACTTTCCTCTGTGTTTTGCTAAAAAGAAAAATGCTATATTTGTGAGACAATAAAGTGTTCCTCATGATAATCTGTATTTTCACTATACCGCCTCTTGCTTTGAGTAACAGCTTATTGTTAGTAATAGTGGTATAGTCCACTTAATGTATAGACTTGATAGGTAATGGGTTGTGCCTGGAATAGTTTTTTATTCATGTCATGTATAATTTATATATTTAAAATAGCTTTAATTTATTATATTGACTAGATGACTGGTGAGTAAACATCTCTGAGACTGACTCTTGTCTGTTGTGTTTAAGAATTAACTTCTGTCATTCGACTTGTTTTGCTGCAACTCATCTCCTCAAGGCATCGTGGTGTTACTTTGACAGACGACTAACTTCACTTGCTACCTGTCTTAGTTTGTGGAGTATTCAATACATTTAATTATGTAAAAGTAGCAATGTAAAAATATCCCATTACAAGTTTAAGTCCTGCATTCAAGATTCTACTTGAGTCCATCACCATTAACAGAAATCATTCAATAAAATCTTGCAAAAAAGATTCTTCTTAACTACAAGAATAAAAGCATTATAAGCAAAATGTACTCAAAAAACACTCATTGTGCTGCAGAATGTCCCCTGTCTGCTATATTCTTTTATACTATATTACTGTATTTTTTATGATGCATAAGTGTGAAAGCAGAATTTTAATGTAGCTGGTTGAGGTTGAGCAATTTTTGATTAACCAGTAATGTTTCTTAATCTATAAAATTATGGGTAACAAGCTATTATTAAGTTGAAGTGGAGTAAAAAAGTTCAATATTTCACACCAAAGTGTAGTAGAGTACATTTATAAAGCAGCAGAAAATCTAACTGCTTTAACTGCTGTAACTAAGTACTTTTACTCAAGTACTGAAGTGCAATCTTGACATACGTGTACTTGAGTATTTCCATTTTATAATATTTATACTTCCACTCCACTACATTTCAGAGGGAAATATTGTGTTTTCTACTCCACTACATTTATTTGACAGCTTTAGTTACTTTTCAGAAGAAGATTTGACCCATTGGATAATAGAACAAGCTTTAGAAATACAACACATTGTTAAAGATGAAACCAGTGGTTTCCTACCTCTTTGGCTTTTGACGTCTTACAAAAAGCAGTCGTCGGGGTCACATTTCAGATGTCTATGAGTTGTTAACAGCTCCACCAAGTGATTTTTCCCTCTGAACTTGAACTCACATGGTTTAATTTCAATAAATGTTAATAATAATAATAATAATAATAATAATAATAATAATAATAATAATAATAATAATAATAATAATAATAAATCAGTCAGAGGGACGAAACGAGTACTTTTACCTTAAGAGTTGCTGCTAATACTTCTGTACTTTTATTTCAGTAGGATTTTTCATGCAGGACTTTTTGTTGTAATGGAGTATTTTTTACATTGCTGTATTGGTGCTTTTACTCAAGTAAAGAATCTGAGTGCTTCTTCCACCACTGCAGTGAATAGAAATACTGAAGGACAGTGCCTGACATCAAAATTAGCGCACTACTTGATAATAATAATATATAATAATAATATAATAATAATGATAATAATTTATTATTATTTAGGTGCTTTCCACCGCTAGTACTTTGTCAGTGTTCATTGGTTATTTCAGACCACGTGACGTGATTATGCAATCGCTCAGTCGATGTGACGTTGCTTTGGAGGCGTTGGCCGGTTCAGTGTCACTCACTGTCTGTTCTGGGATAACAGAGACGCACAAGAACACGTCCTTAGGAATTGATCTCTTTTTGATTAAGTTAAATACGTTTAAACGTTTTACCTCTCGTTTTTTGTTCTACCAGTAAGCTATTTGCCTGGACCTGTCGAAATGATCAAAAACGGTCACCACGCCACCGACGACCAGGGGGGTGAAGCCGGCTACAGTAAGCCGGGTGGTTCAGGGTGCAGCCCGGAGAAAAGGAGGCGCGTAGTCCGGCTGTGGTGTGACGGATGGTGAGTCTGTGTAACCGTCGCTGATTGACTGTCAGTGCTGGTATATTACACTTTCTTCTCAAGATTATTGTCCTTTTCAAGCGGTTGTTTTGTATCACTTATCAGGAACTCAGTGGCTGGTTAGCATGCTAATGCTAGTTAGTTAGCTTACTTACATTAGCAGTTAGTAACTTAGCAACAGGAGTTAAACCAACTCATACTCCATAAATAACTACCGTAGTTAGTTTAGTTAAAACCAACTTGTCAGTCCAAGGTTAGCCCAGCACATTTTAAAAGGGATTATAATACAACACGGTTACATGAGTTTGCTGGTTTGTCCCGATTCCTAAACTGTTTTCATCCACAAAA
Source organism: Thunnus albacares (assembly GCF_914725855.1). Classification (NCBI taxonomy): domain Eukaryota; kingdom Metazoa; phylum Chordata; class Actinopteri; order Scombriformes; family Scombridae; genus Thunnus; species Thunnus albacares. The sequence goes on along the minus strand of NC_058108.1, from coordinate 7,889,466 downwards.
CACATTGCGTAACGTTTTCTCTCGTACACCGGCTGTTGTAATGTACATCTATGTTATGGCTCAGTTGCATAAGGTAAGTTAAGTTAAGGACAAGGTGCTCACACTACTGCTGGAAGTGATGTTAAGTGATATTTTGATATTGCCTGTGTGTCTGTACGAAGCTATACCCAGACGGAAGTGCAACTATTGTATTTCATTTCCCCTCCAGACATGTTTTAAGATGTGTGTAAAATACTCTACTTTGAATAATATTTGTGTCTGATATGGCTTTTCCACAAAAAAAGTTAAATTACCTCATTAAAATCCTTAAAATGTCATCTCCTCCTTCTCCATCATTAAAATATTTGGCATCTATAAATATGCAAATAATGTTCATTTCAGAAGTTTAACAGCTGGACACAAGATGTCTCCTACTTCACTGTAAAGTTCATTCTCAGTGTTTGTGCACTGGAGGCTTCAAGTTTCAACATCACACTTGTGTAAGTTGAATACTGGATCACACTTGGCGTCCAAACTAGTTGTGATGTCACAAATAATGCTCGCAGGCCTACTTCTTAAAATCTGATTTTCATTGAGCTCAGAGAAACTTTCCTCATTCAGCAGATGAATGTTGAAACAGCCCTCTAGTGTCAAACTCTGCATATTCATCATTAAACAAACAGTGAAGCACAAACATCCAACTGTAGCAACAAGAAGAAAAACACATTTTTGAGTGGAGGGGGACTTTAAAGAATAGGGAAGTCCTAAAGATGAAACCCGAGAAGGGTTATGTTTCCTATGCAGGTATCTCACATACTGGTTGTAAAAGCTTATAACACATCTCTGAACCCAGAGAGGATATTTTTTGAACACATCTCTTGTGAAAATGGTTGAGATGTTCAAATGACATCTGCAGTTTGTAGACCTAATCTTTAATTCTGCCTCTCCTATGTGCAATCCTGACATTAATACCTCCCGCGTCTGCTTCGTGGTTGTCTCATATAAATTTCTGTCTTGTCTGTCTGTCACACTGATACAAACATCTGGGGGTTGGTTGACGTTCAAAACAGCCATATCTCAATGTTGTTGTTGTTGTTGTTGTTATTTGAAACTCTGCTGTCACACCTTTGTACCATGAGAAAAAGCCCACGCTCTTCACATGATTTGGCTGCAGCTGAAGAGACAACTGACTCCAAATATGCAACGTGTAAATTCTTTCGTGGACTCACTTGCTGCACAAGGAAGTGACTGGGTTGCTGATAGCAAGTTTTGACATGGCCCATCTCATGTGGTGGTTATAAATAGCTAACATAGTGAACATGTTGTCCAGCGTGATGCCTAAACAACATGTCTACATGATGGGCTGGTGTTCCGTCTTTTTGGCGGGTTAAAAGGGTGATATATTGAGACACAGTATATTATATTTAAAACTGCAGTGCGGAACTTTTGTCTCCCCCTTTTGGCAGTGTGAGTAATAACAAAAACACTGTCGATGCGTGCTTTATGACGTATGGCGACCGGCTGGTCTCATGCAGCCAGCGGCTCCTCACAGCTCTGAAAATGTTATTTGGATAAACTGACCACATTTTGGGAATCTACATGGTTACTTTCTCACCTGAAAAATATTAAAACTTAATAAGGTGACATGAACAGTCCTACAGTGAAAATTACAACAGCTTAATCTCCACCTTGGCTGCCAGTTGATGCGAAATGCATTCTGGGATACTCTGTCTACTGTGAAATACGGATTTATCTGGCGGTGATAGGCTTAATCAGTGTTTGGCAAGGGCTTGAACGCAATGGACGTTGATTTATATGTCAAAGTGCCGCACTGCAGCTTTAATGACATATCACTAATGGCACAATTACTAATGGCAATATTACTACAAAAGGAAGAGAAAAGAGGCGCAGATATGGGGAAAGAGAAAATATTAAATAATATGATACTATGCTCTCTGCAGCATGATGGCCAAAAGCCCAAATACCCAGTAGACTGTATCAGTTATTGAGGTCTGGAGACCACCGGTGGTCTGTGGCACAAAGCCAGGGTACCTGCAAAAATATTTATGTTTGGAAAAAAAGCCTTTCTATCAGTTACGACCACTTTGGCCAAGTTGTACAATTACATAAGCGTACCACTGTGTATATTACTCTGACATTTTAACATTGAGGCAATAGGAACATTTGATATGATCATTTTATTACACATCAGTGTAATAATTACTTTTTTCATTAATAAAACTGCAGACGATGTATCCAAAGGTAGTGTTTATTGATTGATTGATTCATTGCTCTATTAACTCAACTCAAAGTTGGTTACATTTTTGGGACGTTCAAGACTGTAATATATGTTTTGTTAGCACTTTTTGACTGCATCTAATCAAATAAATTAGTTTATTCATTTCATTGAAATACACTGCACTAAAATTAGGCATGACCTCACTGTATTTACTGTTTTCACTCTTAAAGCACTAAAACTGTCATCAAGTTGTAGTTCAGTACTGCAGAATTATCACAGGGCAAGCACCGATCTGCATATTCATCACCCTGAAGCAGATAAATTTACAACGGAGAGCACAGTGTTTAACTGATCCTGTCTGGGTAAGGTGAGTGGGGTTGGAGGATTACAGCAGCTTGTGGTAATGTCTTTAGAGAAGAGAGGTCTGCTTACTGGAAGAGTACTGATAGACAGGGCTTTCTAATGCCGTGGACACACTACACCACTTTCAAAGTCATCTTCACACTACACAACTTTCTGTCTTGTAATCGGGAGTCTTGAAGTCTTTGTGGTTTGCACACTGCATGACTGATTGGCGACGGGGTCACACATTAATGAATTTAAATGAATTAAAGCAGTCTCATCTGTTGGAGGTAACCCACAGATGCAGTCAGAGATGTGGACCTGCACATGAAAAGTGACAAGATTGAAAATGACTTCAATATGTTTTTTGGATATGTAAAAATGAGTAGTAGTTCTACTTTGAGACATGTATGTTACACATAACTTTTCTAATATTCAGCAATTTGAGATCTCTTAAAATAGCACAAATACAAATGTGTAACGTGAACCCACTCATGTTGATAAATGATAACGCTTTTGTCCAACCTGGGATCTTAACCTCCAGCTGCTCTTGTGAAGCTGCTCAGTCTGTGGTTGAACTGTATGAGATTTGAGTGTTTTGTGAGTGAAGGAATGTGAAGCTGTAGGGTAGCACATTTTCATCAAAACCTGCACAAACTTAACTCAGATTGAGCAACATTTATAGTATTCCAGGACCAGAGATATGATTGTTTAAATTAAATATACCTAGGAATGACAAAGTCAATTTCTTTTTTTTCTCTTTTGGTTAAGATCAGTGAAGACTTTGACGAGAATGTTGCAGTTAGGGAGGAACACTCACATTGACTTTATTTAAAAAAGGCAAGCTGACAAAAAAAATCACTAACTGTAGAAGTTACTGAATGGCAGAAGACAAATAAACATTGGCACAAGGTACAAATGTGTGTCTGAACGTTACCTTTATCCCACTAACCTTTATCATTTTCACTCACTGTGTCATAAGGTCTTTGTTTCTGTGTTTCGTCTTACTCTACTGTGTAACGTCACAGTAAAAAGAGAAGTAGAACTCTGCAGTCAAAGCTATACTACAAAGGTGCGTTTTCAAGACATTTAAAAGACAATGATGCTAATTGTAAAGGCCAGATCCTGTATTGTGTTTGTGTATCTGTTTTGTTCTGTGTCTTGTTTAGTCTAAGCACTCACAGTATCTATTGTTTTCCATGCTGATGACGTTAGCGTCTCTCTTTCTTGTCTCCACAGTTATGACATGGTGCACTATGGTCACTCCAACCAGCTGCGGCAGGCTAAAGGCATGGGAGATTACCTCATAGTCGGAGTGCATACAGATGGTAAGACTGCAACGCACATGCACACATTATTAGATCAAAATGTCTGAGGTATGTTTTTCTGCTGGTTCACATTTATCATATCATTTCACAATCAGCAAGTCCAGTTATCTTTTTACACAGCTTTGTGGTGCGAGGCTTAAAACACATTACTCTGTTGTTACTGCAGATAGCAACAAAGCTAACCTCTGTACTCTCTTACTGGCAAGAGGCTAAACAGCTGTTGATTGTAAATGTTTAATTTTCTAAGGTCACTTTTACACTGTAGTACACAAATACAAGCTACTAATGCTTATATGATCTGGTTATTTTGGCTTGATTCTGTCAGTTGACTCACACATTTGCAAGGCAGCCGTGTTAGAAGTCGTATAAACTTGTTAACTATCCGGATGGTGGTGATGTGTTAAAAATAATCAATTCATTCCCTCACTCTCTGTCAAAAGCCGAGATTTCCAAGCACAAGGGCCCCCCGGTCTTCACTCAGGAGGAACGCTACAAGATGGTGCGGGCCATCAAGTGGGTGGATGAGATAGTAGAAGGAGCACCCTACGTCACCACCCTGGAGACTCTGGACAAGTACAACTGTGACTTTTGCGTGCACGGAGGTGAGCCAGTTGACAGGAAGTCACGTGTCTTCTCTCACGTGTCTGATGATGATGGACTAATGTCATGGTTTTATGTCGACCAGATGACATCACGCTGACCGTAGATGGCAAGGACACATATGAAGAGGTGAAGCTTGCAGGCCGTTACCGGGAGTGTAAACGCACGCAGGGCGTCTCCACCACTGACCTGGTGGGACGTATGCTTCTAATGACTAAAGCTCATCACAGCAACATGGTGAGTTAATCTGCATTTATACTTCATGTAAAGGCTTCACAGCAGTAGGTTTAGTTTTAATGTTCAGTGTTAAATTTCACCCATTTATGTCACCACGGCAACACAAGACGGATGTATCGTACGTGATCAGGCCATATCGTGCTTTCATTACTTCCCCCACAGTAACTGTGTATTCTTTCATTTTCCCTTCAATATTGAGTAACTCAGTATGATACTTAGAGCTAGCCCTGACATGTTGTTACATTTTTAAAGGAGGTGCAGGTCAACTACAGCAGTTATGTGCGTAGGCTTCGTAGCTGATAAGCCGAATTCGTGGTTGCCACATCCGCATGGATCCACGTTATCTGCCCATGTCTCAAAATTTGTGACTATGTGTATTGTAAGCAAGGCTAACATGTCAACTATGCATGCACTAGACAGCAAACTGGATGCTTGTTGTGTGTGCGTTTTGTATGTACTGTAGAGCTTGCTATGTGAAAAGTGCCCTAAGATAACTTCTGTTGTGATTTGGGGCTGTATAAATAAAATTAAATTGAAATTATATATGTACTGCATTCCCCATCCTATGTCCCTTGGTCCCTTGTTGTGGGGTTGTCATCCTGTCCTCTAGTGCACATGTGTGGAACATGTCTGCATACGCACTGAAGAATGAAGAAAGTTTAAGCCCTTAACACACAACTATGAAATCCCCTTTAGAGTCTGTATGAGTGTTCTCATAATTTAGTGTATGAGTGGTTGTTGTTTGTTGTTTTGGTGATGATCTAATCTTTTCCTCCTTAATTATTTCTGCAGGATAACCCAGATTACCAGCAGCATACAGACAACTTTGGAAAGGTGAGTTGCTTTCTGTGTTATAATAACCCTGCTATGTAAATAAACTGGAATTTTTATTATTAGAAAGGATTTATAGACTGCTTGCAAAATGGGATATCGCATTGTCACCATGATAGGTATGGGTCAGTATGATTCAGTATATTCTGTTGTGTTTAAGGGTCCTAAAGGCCACAGTCCATGGACAGGAGTGTCTCAGTTCCTGCAGACGTCCCAGAAGATCATCCAGTTCGCCTCAGGAAAGGAGCCTCAGCTCGGAGACACCATTATCTATGTAGCAGGGGCATTCGACCTTTTCCGTATCCTTATCATGCAGAAATAATCAGAACTGAGGCATGAACTCTAGGAGAACAACACGTCTACTGTGTGTGTAGTTGTTGCCTTGACCACAATCTCCTGGCAGACATCGGCCATGTTGACTTCTTGGAAATGGTCTATAAGCAGGCAGAGAGGCCCTACGTCATTGTAGGTCTGCACTTCGACCAGGTACGCCAAATTACACACAAGTATACACATACACATCAAGGCATTGACACAAGGGTGAGAACTTCACCCCTCCCTGCTTTTTCAGCACTTTTAAAGAGAAACATTTGGAACACGTTAACTCAAGAGCAGCTCAGACTTTATGGTTTGACAGGAAAGAAGCCCCTCTTGCCTAGACCTCCAAAACTGCAAACAGTTTTGGAGGTCTAGGAATGTACACCCACACTACTTTTAAACTTCCTGTGTTCTGTCCTTTTGATGCAAGTGTTGGCTAAAAATGTAAACGTGGTGACTGAGCTCTTGGTTCTCCTCAGGAAGTGAATCGGTACAAGGGGAAGAACTATCCAATCATGAACATCCATGAGAGAACACTGAGCGTCCTGGCCTGTCGGGTGAGTTCACACACACACACACACACACACACACACACACACACACACACAGAGCGCTAAATGTTCAGCACAGTGGGACATATTCTCACCCCACACGCTCACAGCACTGTAGGCTGAACTTGGCTCTATGTCCTCCATTCCTGCTGGTCGGCTATCAGTCCAAACAATGAGTCTCTGTACCCCCATCTGCACTGTGTGTGTGTGTGTGTGTGTTGTCAAGTCAAACCAAGTTATGAGACAATTACACAAACCAAACATGTAAAACAATCCAAAAAACGGCCAAATTGTTCTGCTCTGTCATCAGTTTTACTCATTGCCTGATGACAAGGTGCAGAAGTTGTCAGAATTGAAGCAGTGAGCTGTAAAAACTTGGCTGTATTAGATGTTCTTTAGTTAAACTTTGACATTTAAGTGGAAATGCAGTAACTGATATGAGGCATTGACATGAAAAGTTTAATCATGAGGTTCATAAAGTTAATTTCTCTGTCTCTCTCTCTATAGTATGTGTCAGAGGTGGTGATTGGTGCACCCTATGCAGTGGGCAAAGACCTGCTGGATCATTTTAAGGTGAGTAAAACTATACATTACAACAACAACATTTTCCATTTCAGTTTCTTAAACTTACCATAACTTTGTGTTCCTTTAAGGTGATAGGTGTCTGTTATTTCCTATTTTTTTGTAGTTCATTCCAAGCAGATGTTGCCCACATGAGAGCTCTTTTACCAAGCTCTGTTTATACTCTCAGTACAGACAAGAGCTGGAAGTAGTTTAGTTTGACATTGGTGGTGATGGAAGCTGCTGAAAGATGGCCTTATAAATTAAGGAGTAGGACGGCCAGCACGTTTTCTCATACAAAACACAATTATGTGTGTATTAGAGCCAGTGAATTGTGAGATTTTAGGCACAATTGTAAGCGATGTACAACATATGCAGTAAACTGGTAGAGACGTTAATTCAAAACATAATACCAGTGAGAAGTTACAGCTGCTCGTCTTTCTGGCTACAAATATGAAACGGGACTTGTTCTGACAGTTAACAAAAATTAACAAACTGTCATCCAGTATAAACTCAAAGTAATTAAAGTAGGAGACTGTTTCAAAAGTTACTTAACAAGTTATACACATACAGGGTAAACTTTTGCCAGTATTGGATTTAAAGAAGTACATCCCTTAAATTTAAAACAGGCATTTAAAACTAGTTTCAAATCAACTGAATCAGTGTAGGCCAAAACAATAGATCACTGTATGACTACTGCATTTGAAAGATTCCTTTTAAGATAGTTTACAGTGTAAAAAAGTGTAAAAATAAATAAATCGAAAGGGCCCAGTACTGAACCATGTGGCGCCTCCTTGTGGACAGTTGAAATATCAGTGGAAAGACCTTTGAACTTGAAGTAATCTGTCAGATACACTGTGTAGTGAATAAACCAGTTCACAGCATTGTAGATCAAATCAATATAACACTTTTTATTCAAGCATTGTGGTGAAAAGCGTCAGATAAGTAAAGCATATAGTTGCTACATAGATTGTGACTCTACATGTAGACATAAAGACATACATATGGAAGAATACAGTTTATATTTCTCTGTACTATGATGTTTGGTTTAACTTGACGTGTGTTTGTGTAAATGTACAGGTGGATCTGGTGTGTCATGGCAAGACAGAGGTGTTTCCAGATAAGGATGGGTCAGACCCCTACGCTGTGAGTACAAAGTCCTCTTGTGTCCGTGCAGCAAGGCCTGCATTTATTTATTATGTCTGTTATCTGATAACAGTTCAAGGTCAAAATACACTGTTGGCCCACAATCTGATTCAAACAGAGAAACTGGTCAGTGAAATACAATCAAACCTATGTTCTGATGTTCCTTTACAACACTGCTGTCTAGTAACAATCATTGTTGAATGTAGTAAGAAAGTGGCAGGTTGTTAATTTTGCAAGACTGTAAGAAATTTTATGGCACAAATACACAAGGACACACTTATAATACTGTTACTTATATTTATAACACTGCAGTTTCATCTGAATATGTGTTCTCTTTTAGTTGTTGCCTGAGTCACTGAAATTGAAAAATTCAAATCTGACAAAATGTTCAGGAATGATGTGACCTTGGTTTTACAAATGTATCCTCATTGGCCTCAGGGGGGCACTGTAGTGTTTGATGTCTTAGAGTAAACCATAATAGCTCACATTTTCACAGTGATTTGTGTTATTGTTCCACTCTGGCTTTCCAAAATTGCTCTGAGTGGTCTGAGGCTGGACCTCACCTTTGACAGGGATGACAGAAGATGACTTTGGCCTTGCGTGGTTTAATAAAGCCAGTTGTGTGTTCTTCCCTCAGGAGCCTAAGAAGAGGGGGATATTCAGGACCATCGATAGTGGGAACAATCTCACCACTGATGACATCGTCCAGAGGATCATTGAAAACAGGTCGGGGTCTCCTCTTTCCTGAATTTGCTTTCACTTCCTTGTCATCTCCATCTGCATTTTAATTGTCACTTCAGTCTGTATCTTTCCAACTTCATGTCCTCCTTCGTCTCCACAGGCTGCAGTTTGAAGCCAGGAACCAAAAGAAGGAGGCCAAGGAGATGGCAGTGATCGAGGCCATGAAGAAGAGAGAGGAGCAAGAGCAGAGTGAAGCTACAGCCCAGGCTGCTCACTAGTGAGACATCAGACCCGGGCCGACTGGTTCTGTGTCTGATTTACTCGTCCTGGTACAGTCAGCTTTAAGAGGTTGGACTCAACTGACTCATTGGGAAAGTCCATGACGTGGGTGTCTACAACCTGGGGAGGATCAGCCAGTCTCAGCTAGTCTTCTGGGTGCAGAATCCTGCTTTACGTCGCACAGACTGTGGCGTTAGCTTCTCTCAGCTTTCTTCTATATGAACTTCTCCAGCCTAATGGGATTAGAATAGATCTGCCTTGACAAGAACACAAAAAGTCCAAACACCTTACACATGCTACGATTTAACCTGCAAATCCCTTTACACCTCTCTTCCTCCACAGAGGACTCAGTTATTTTTATCTTCTGTCATGTATTGGTTTTGTCCATGTAATCACACACTACTGTACATGTATAAGTGTAAAAGTGGTATGTTGTAATTATTCATAACTTATTGACAAAGTGCTAATGTCATTATCGGGTATGTTTTTAGACTTTGAACCAAATCAGTTTTTTAATGATCAGTTTTAGACGTGTCATCAAATAAGGTTGAATGTTGTCTATCAATTTATTTTAATCTCTAGAAGTCACTTTGTTACTTTTATCCATCCTTAAAAAAACATAATTACTGCATGAAATGATCTGTGAAGTAGTCCTCTAATTTTAACTGTGGATTTTAACTACCTGAATTTGCACTGTGTGTGTACATGTGTGTGTGTGTGTGTGTATGTGTGTGTGTGTGTGTGTGTGTGTGAGAGAGAGAGAGAAAGAGAGAGAGAGAGCGAGAGCTGAATGAGGTCAGTGAGTGAGTGTTTGCGCTGTAAATTATAGTAGTGCCTCATTCCTGGAGCTATAACTAATGTAAGGGCTGTGTATAAACTTCTGATTCCACTCAAATTAAAGTCTGTAGTACTGGATTGTGTCTGCAGCTGGGTCAGTAGAGCTCTCGAGTCCTTCCATTCTCAGTCTATGTTCAAGAAATGTCCTTTTCTCCTTTGTTCACAAGACAATCCAAGGACTTCAAGATTTGGGACCTAATATCACTGTCAAACTGTCTCTACAAACGTTGGTAGATTGTTGAAGGTTACTGTCTGCTGCTCTTCCTGTCATTATATGGGGCATATTAACCTGGAGGTGAAATGCCAATGGTGCGAGACAAAGAGGATTTGAAGTGTGTCTGTGGGTTGGAAGGTTTCTAAATATTACATGGTGGAAATTTTACTACCTTTAAATCACTATTTTGTAAAGTGTAAATTTCCCCTTTATTAAACTGGCAATATGGCAAAGTGTTACCTGATGTCTGTTTTACTGCAGTCTGGACTGAACTACACAGGGGAGAAATAACATCCAGTATGCCGCCTGATGGCAGAGATCTTTGTTGGATCAGCAGATACGGTCTTCATGGTTCACTGAGTCAGTGAAATGAGGCCACAGCCGCTCAGAAACTGCTAAATCCAAATGGTCCTGTCCCCTTCACACCGCTCTCAGATTTAAACAAAAACTGAAAACCGTCACCTCATTACGAACACAAAGAGCCTTTAATCTGCCAACCCGAGCGCTCCTGAGGAACTTCTGCAGGGAGGATGGGATCACTCAGCTGAAAGATTGCAGTCTTTTCTGTTTTGTGGCGTTTCATGTGGAGAGTGAGGCCGTTGATCAAAGCAGTCCTCCTTACTGTAAGTATTTTTACACTGCTCTGGTTTTCACTGAAGGAAACAGTGAAGTATTTATTTTGCACAGGAGCCTCTCAAGGGCACCAGAGGGGACCCATTTGCCAAAAACAACTGCGGGTTTTGACTCCCAGTTGTCAGACTAAGGAAAAAAGTGACAGTTATAATGCCATTTAAATATTACTCTGGTGAGGATTACCCCAGGGTGGTGGTTCCCAACCTAGAGTTAGGGACCCTTAGTGGTCACCAGAGGATTGAAGAGATATGAAAGAAAACAAATGAGACTTTTTAACATCTCTGATTTGTTTTTTTTTCTTCAGGCATTTAAAACTTGTTCAAGACAAATCCCAGAAGAAAAATCACTCTTTAGTTGACTAACTCGCAACTCTTGACCACTAAAGGCAGGCTATATTTGACTTATTTTGTTTGATAAAATCTTTTCTCAGGACTATGTGGGTGTCAGTGTTGCCTCGATTGACATCTGTCTCACTATCCTGTTAGTTTTGTTGCAGGACAAGTTAAAACTTTATCACTCTTGTAAGTATGTGGGCCTCGGTGACCTCTCATAAATCCCACCATAGCTCTGCACTCTCCTGAGCAGCTCAAGCAGAATAATTGAAAACACCTGTGTGGGTTATGTATTCATGGGGCTTTAATCTATAATAATGCATCATATCAAATAAGCTGATCACATGGTTTGTATGTATAATCACAGAGTAGAGGCCCCTAAGAGTTGTACTACAGTACTTAATGTACTTAGTTATTTTTCCTCCACTGCCACTAAAATATGGAGATATGTGTTATATTTTGCTTTTTTACCAGCATGCACAGGTAAAATACACGGAATTGCGCAATCAGCAGGTTTGTTCCCGGCACGTCACTTCCCAGGGAAGTCCAAAACTTTTCCATCTGGCCAGCAGCCTGCAGTGGGAGGAGGCAGTCAGGAGTATCTGGGGTCTTTGCCAAGGCGGCAGGGCAGAGTTTGAATCGCTGTGGCGCACAGTGACATAATACTTTAGTGTTTTCACGGCGGCGGACAGTCGCTGAAAAGTTACCACCCATTAAAACCTGTTCCTGACAGAGGAAATAAAACACTTGGAGCGATGCGTAAAATCAGTTTTGTCCGGATGCGCACGGTTTGACCCACAAGCTGCGACTTCTGAAGTTTCGGAGATGGCCTGAACTTTTTTTTTTCTCTTAACTCTTCTTTTCTGCACCCTGCGGTTTTAGGAGCAGTAGGAGGACTCGGAGCATGCTGCACGTAGAAACGAGCTCGGGTTGATCCCAGTCTGGATTTCCCTGCTTTGTTTTCCTCTGTGGCCGGGCCAGGGAGGAGATGAGAGCTCAGGATGGGACTGTGCCTCGGTACCGAAGTTACAGAGGAGGAGAAGAAGGCGAGGATACACAGTGCCAAGATAGACAGAGACCTGTACGAGTTCGCCAAACGGGACATGAATGTGGTTAAAATACTCCTACTAGGTGAGACTGACCATCCTAATATGAACTCACCTTAAACGCACCTGGAAGGAATTTGTCCCAAGATCGACTGAAGTGTATATGTGTACTATACAATATATAGAGTGGTAATAACCTGCAGCTACCTGTGTCCGTAACTGGATATTTTCCAGTGGATGACACGTGATAAGAGTCCTCATTTTTGCCTGGGAACTCTTGGAAACTCATAAAGGGCCTCAGGATATTAATTTAGTTTGAGACAAACTCACAAATCCTCATTAGAAACTTTAACTATTGTAGATTCAATGATTAAAACTTACCACAGATGAATAGATGCAGGTTTAATGTGTTTTTATCTCCAATGCATTAAAAAAAAAGACCCAGTTTACCCACTATGTTCAACATCCTTCAGGTGCAGCAGAGAGCGGTAAAAGCACTTTGGTCAAACAGATGAAGATCATCCACAGCAATGGTTTCACCAAGCAAGAGCTCACCAGCTTCAAGGTTGGGAACACACACACACACACACACACAGCTTGGTTCACCCTGACTGCGTTTTTATCAGATAACAGTCCATTAGCATGGAGTTGACTTGGGTTTCCAGTAGAAGATAGCTGCATAACAAACAAGTTACAAGATAACAAGTAATGCAGAACTAAGCAGTGCTTTAAATAGACCGACATATCACTTGTTTTGGTTTGGATAATCATCAGGTTTTATTTTCAGGTAAGTTCCCAGTAAAAGGACTTGAAGAGGTCAGGGTTATCTGCATCAACAGCGATGCGTCATGAGGATTGAAATGAAAGTTAGTAGAGATAAAGGAGGGGGAGTCAGTGATGGAGATGAGCAGGAGATGAGATGGAAAACGAGGAGATGCTTAGTTCCTGTGGGGGACTGAGATTTCTAACGATACCCAGGGTCATATGCAAGTTGGTATGCAGTGGTTTGGCTCGCATCTGCTCTTCCCTCTGTGTGTGTGTGTGTGTGTGTCTGTGTGTGTGTGTGTGTGTGTGTGTGTGAGCGCCTGAAAGCCAAATTCCTCCGTTGTACTAGGGGTTTGGATGGGGTGGGGAGAATGGAAACGGTTCAACACACACACAAATCTCACTCACCCCATCAGCTTGTTTTCACTGAAGGCTTATCTTCGTCCACATCCCCCTCCTTTAACCTCTCAACATATTTTTGCTCTCCTTTCTTTTTCCCTCTAATTTCCCCTTTACTGTTCTGTATCTTTTCCTCTCTCTCTCTGCCTCCTCCTCCTCCTCCTCCTCCTCTCTGTTATGCATATACAAAATGAGTATGTGATGACAGAAAAAGCCTTTCTCTGTCTTCATCATGCTTCAGATACCTGCTCTATCTCCCTGCAATAACGGCCACGTTACTGGAAATGACTGACATGTTCATAGATGAAGGTGAAGGAGTTAAAACCCACAAATTAACCTCTATTTAGTTTGTAAAGCAGACTTTTAACAACTTAAAAGAGAAAAAAAAACTGGACTCAACTGAAACGTACTTTAACATTACTTAGAAAAGAATCACATTTAAATAGAGGTCTTGTAGTTATTGTGTTTGATCATCCAATATCCAAAAGATATCCAAATATTCAATATTTATGTCCTGGAAATATGCAAAAGACTGTCAAACTTTTGCAGTTGCTCATCGGCTAGGATTTGCACCCAGACACTGATATGACATATGAAGGTCCCAGTTGTTTGTACAGGCAGCTGGGATGTTTCAGTGCATTCCTAGATATTAAAGACGCCTCAGCTCCCACTCTGCACAGCTTTCTCCTCCTGTTGCCTTTCGTGTCTCCTAACAGCCACCTTGTCTGCAGCTTGTCCAGAGGCATCAGTCTTGTACTGCTGCTTAGACAACATTTAAAGGTTATGGTTGGCGATTTTCTATATTTTTCTTATTGTCAACAAATCTCAAAGGCAGAGCCAAACCAATGATGAATTCATCCCGCTTACTTAATATTGTGTCAGTATCCAGACGCTTGAGTTATCACGTTCCTCAATTTCATAGTGTTATTACTCTTTCGAGCTGTTTTTGGACAAACTATGGTAACAGTTGCCTTAGAGGTGAAGGAACATGTCATCTGGTGCAGCAGTGTGACTCATTGACATGTCTTTAATAGTTTTTGGACAACAATGGAGGTCTATGGCCCAGAGGAATACAATACACACAATACTTCATAATAAGTAGGATCAATTCATTGGTGATTGAGGTTTGTTGACAGTAATAAAAATATAGAAAATTGCCAGCATTAACTTTGGCTTCTTTTGTCAAATGAACATAAAAGGGTTTCATAGAAAAACATGCTTATATTTCTCAAATCACGGTATCCAAAAAAGTATTGTTTTGGTAATTTGTATCAAAACTCATGTTGCTGCTTGTGTCAAAGACATTTAGCTCTGAATTTGAGTTATTACACAGAAAAGTGCCTGAAAGAGAACCATGGAGTAACAACAATATACCTGTGACACATACGTATTGTTATCTATAAATTATCTATAAATAATAATAATATAATCAAATAAAATATTGGAATTAAAAAAAAAATAGTATTATAATGTAGTCTGTCAGGAGCAGCTTTAACCAGCTTTAACTATGCATGCATTAGTTTTTCTCCTAGCATGAAAACATTTATGTGATCAGTATACACATGTGCGAGCGTGCACACACGTTTAATTCCAGTAGTTAAATGTCTTATGTTGTCACTGCAGTCAGTTGGGTTTTTCTTTGTTCCCAGGTGACGCCCTTATTTTCAAGTGGAAAAATGACACTAACCCACAAACCTGCCCTTCCCTGACCCACAGCAAACACAGACACACCCTCCTCTGCACACACACACACACACACACACACACACACACACACGAGCTCATCTTTCTTTATCAGGCCTGAGTGCATATAGTTTCACACATGAGTTTGTTTCTGTCTCTTACGCCCTACCTGACATCTTGAACAAGTTGTTTGTGTGTCCACCAGCTCGACCCTGTCTTGAACTGGACAGGTTATCCCTGCCCCCTCAAACTGAAAACCCTCTGTCTCTCTGTCTCTGTCTGGCTCTTTGTGGCCCTGCCAGCCAGGTTTGGGCTTCATTAGGACCATGACAAGACAGCCTGCCAGGGAGGAGTGAGGGGAGGAAAGGTAGGAATGGGGCTCCTCTTTGTCTCATCCCTTCTTTATTTGTAGCCAGAGGCTGTGGTGGTGTTTTTACTGCAGATAGGCTGATGGACTGACATTTTTTCCCTCTTTCTCTTCCAATACACACAACCCTGTGTCAACAAAAGTGACGCTTTTTGTGTATGTTCACATGTTGGCGTGGCAATGGTTAACATTTCTGAACTGAATTTGTATTTTTCAACCTGGAATCTCTTTGTTGATTCAGGTGTTTGAGAGCATTGGGAGCTTTCTCCCCAAATGGCTGTGAGGTTTTGGTTTGGGAAATCAGTAGAGCTTAAAACATACAAACACACACACATATTTAGTTATACATTGTTAGCAGAGCAGTCTGTGGTTAATGAGTAATTATCAGGCCACCATGAGTTTAGCCACATTCTTTGTTATTGTGTTTTTGTAGCAGATGCTACGACACAAGGCACCGCTAACGGCTGATAGTTTTCTATGTTCAGGGAGCTGATCCAAACAGAAAGCTGGACAAGAACAATAGTTGAGTGTATCTGGGTGGATTTAGAGATAAAACTATTGTAATGAGGGTTGTAATGTCTCTGCCGATGCACAGCGAACCACAAGGTTAGGAGTAACAATAGCCAGGATGAAACAATAGCTAGAGAGGTGTGAGATGGGCTCTGGATTTTGCCCTTCAATGTAAGCACACAAACACACACACACACACTTATACACATGCACACACATTGGTGAAAACAGGGTGTCCTCTTACTCTATACTTATCCAGAGAGGTGACGTATAGCTGATGGTGGATTCGGATTACCATTCAATGACACACCTGTGGCCCCAGGCTCTGTGTGTGTGTGTGTGTGTGTGTGTGTGTTTGTAGGCATGGACGGCTGCAAATAACTAGTATTTTCATTATCAATTATTCTGCCGATTATTTTCTTCCTGAATACATAAAATAATGTTGTCTATAAAATGTTAGAAAATAGTGAAAAATGTCCATAACAATTTTCAATTGTTTCAAATAGTTAAAAATGACAAATTAAAGCATCAAATTCTCACATTTGAGAAGCTGGAACCAGAGAACATTTGGCATTTTTGCTTGAAAATAATGTTCATCAAATTAGTTGTGGGATAAAAATCAGCTAATGTAGCTATTCAGTGGAAAGTGTTTTTAGTTACAAGTTTAAAGTTTCCAGCACATACTGTTTGTTACCTAGAGAAACGGCTACAAAGACTCTCTATACACACACACACAAAGTGTCTGATGTTGTAGAGGGTTAGCGGTGGCCTCCCTTTTGCACCGCCGTTTCCCTGTCAACACAACACTAAAGTTAGCTTTGAGTCAGAGTGGGAGGAACTGGGAAACAATTGATAAAGGGGACAAAGGTGGAGGGAGGGAAGGAAGGAAGAAGAATGAAATAACTGAGGCAGAGACAACTGAATCTGTGACGTGAGAGAGCCAGTTATTCAGTTTGGTCTGAGTCCAGGAGGTGGGCATGTTGGCAGCACACCTGTATAATGAAATGCAATTTAATAAATCCAAATAAGGTTGCCTTTGTGATGCTTATAAAGCTCCAAATCTGCTGAGTTTGTAAAAAAAAAAAAGTCTCTCTAGGGTCACTGTTGGGAACATAATTTGTAATGTTTCATTTCACTATATTGACTGAAGTGAGACTACGTAACTATATAAGTATGTGACAACTGTTTAACAATTACAGGATAACACTAAATGCTAAAACATAATATAACAGTAACAGAAGTAGAGAATATCTATCTAACGTTTGCTAACATAAGCTAATATTAGCCAACATTAGCTACTGGTCATACAACATCAAGTAAGGCTGTAGCACCCAAACCTGAGTGTATTGAACTGAGCAAGTGTGTGTTGTATTGCTTATGAATTCATCTTTTCATTTGTAAGAGGAAGAATGTGTCATTTTTTCCTTTAATTCTCTCCTTAAACCTGCATAAACTGATTTTTTTGGCCACATTGGGTCAGCAGAAACAAACAGTGAACACAACATTGACAAATCATCAGTTGCTTATTTACACATCCAGCAGTTACGGAGCAAAATGATCATTTAGAGTCGTGTTTCTGTCCATCTAGTGAATGTAAGTCCAATATGAACTCTTTTTAGCTCTGTTTTTGGGGTTCTTGAGGTAAATATCTGGCTCTTTAGGTGCTAAATGCTCCACTATGTGCACCAGCTGGTCACTAACTGTGTCTGCTTGCTGTTTGGTGCTGAGCAGGAGAGAGCTGAGAGTGAACCAAAACATTTAAGTTGCGGGCTGGACAGCTGAACAATGAGCTGAAACTTGTGTATAAAGCATAAAGCCGAGGGGAGCTGCAGAGTCGGGTGATAAATCTCTGTAGTATCATTGCTATTAAGGACACCTCTCACATTACATATGTGATTTGATACATTGTTATTATAAAAAATATCGATATATAACTTTTTTGAGATGGGATTTGTTGTAAGTTCACTTCATACAAATGACTTTGTAAAGTAAGCTCATGTCGGTGCATACTGTGAACTGACACCAAAATGGACACTGAAAGATTCGTGGCCATTAGGGGAATCCGACATTGAGCCCCAAGTATTTTGTCAGGCTGAGTCTAGTCAGGCTTTTGTAGTGAGGCGAAATATGACAGGCCAAGACTGAACTCTGAGATCCTGGTAACAGAAGATGGGACTTTATCTCAAGATCTCTTAAGAGGTTGACATATTTCTTTTGAACAAAGAAATTAATCTCATAGTGTATTGGTTGAGACATGTACCACATAGCAGCAAAGTCTGCAGTTTGATTCGGGCCATGGACCTTTGTTGCATGTTAGCCCTCTCTCTATCCCTGTTTCCTGTCTCTCTACTCTTTTGACTATTAAATAAAGGCAAAAATATAATATATTAAAATATAAAAAAATATATTAAAAAGATTCAAATCCTAACATCAAACCTGGATACATCTACCATGAAATTACATATTTAGTAAAAGCTCTAATGTCCCTTCAGTATACATTTGTATATAATGTAAGCAGAAGTATATCCTCAGTGCCATGAAGCCTGATTAAATGTGTGCTGTTGAGCTGCATTTCTCCTTGAAGCCCCTACACATCCATAGTTCAATCACAGTTGTTTCCACTTATGTTGCCTGATTAGACGCCCTCAGGACTGTGTGGGCATGTACAAACTGGGCTTGATTGGTGTGCCGGGCCTTTAATCTTGATGAGTGTGACAGCAATACTTTGTAGAAACAGCTTCCTGACAGAACTTTTGGTTTACATGTGATATGGAAAGCAGTAGCTTCATATTGAATGGAGAGATGTGAGAGTGGTATCAATCTTCTCATTCTTCTCTACTCAGAAAACATTATGGAAATTCACATCTTTGAATTTGCATTGTTTACATTTACATTTACATCATCTCACACTCTTCCTCTTCCCTTATTTCTCTGGGACATTGCTACTTTTCATGGTGGGTTATCACCATTAGCCTTTGACCAGCAGAACATATAGAACCATTGTGGAAATGTGTACGGTGTGCTTGTACGTGTGCATGTTTGTCCATATTTACATGTACAAGATACAAACAACACTGGGATCCATTTATAAAATCATTGTTCCATAGTGCCACTAGTGGTCAAAAACTCCACAAGTTGCTTTTAAGCCTTTAAGAGTCTCTCCCCTAATGGTCAAAAGTCACTTAGATCTAAATAACTATCACAAAAAGAGCTGCAACGATTAGTCAATTATTTGATTAGTTGATTGAGAGGAAATTGATTTGCAACCATTTTGATAATTGAATACTTGTTCAAGTAATTTTTCAAGCAAATATGCCAAAAGTTATTTACTTTCATCTCCTCAAAGGTGACGATTTAATGCTTTTCTTTGCCAAACATCACAGTAAACTGATGGATGGACAGAATAAGACATTTTAAAATATCACCCATGACTCTGGGATATTATAAGTCATTTGTAATTTTTCTTTATTCTCTGACATTTATAGACAAAACAATTAATTGATGAAATAATCGGCAGATGAATTAATAATGAAAATATTCATCAGTTGCTGCCCCAATATGAAGTCCACACAATGGAAAAAACAACAGACTTCATACTATTCAGTTGAAGAATAAGAAATAACACATTATTAGCAGAGCAGGTTTGAGACCAGTCAGGTTTTCAATAGAAGAAACTTAATCTTCATGTGTTTATTTTTCAGCTGTGTGTTGGTTCAACTCATACAATTGCACCTTTCATACCTGAGAGCCTCTCAGTCCTCCTCTGTTGTTCACTAAGAAACCTAACCAGAGCCCCGTTATAGGTTTATTGTCTTGCTCAAGAGCACTACAGCAGTTGTGCCTTACACAGAAACTGTCTACAGGCTTTTTCCATTGAGTTTAGGACTTGTTGGTCACAGTTGCATTTCTCAAACCTCAAGACTATACCATTACCGCTATATCACCAGTTTCCTGATCTGATTTTTTAGTGATGTTTATGGTCATGAAACATAGAAAGTGTATAAATCCAGTGTTTACTGTTCTTAAGACTGGAAGAAACTGGAAGAATGTGTTATTATTATGTAACAAATTTAGTGCGACATGAAATCGCATATCTGAGGAGATGATGGCGATAGTGAAGATGAGGCAGAGGGAGACAGATGCACAAAGCAGCTTATTTCTGACACAAATCAATGCAGCGCTGTCAGCAAAGGTTCACCTAACACAGACTAATTTGTCCCTAATGCCGTGGTGTCAGCAGCCCTCAGCGCAGCTCTCCTCAAAAGATGAAGCCCTGTCACCTTACGCACTTATCTCACCTCACATATTTCACTAGGAGAGCAACACATCTAAATCTGGACACTGAAACACACACACAGAAACATTTCCCAACTCTCTATTCAGTCAATAAAGACTCAAAGTTTCCGAGCACTAAAACAGAGTTATGACTTTAATTTATGTGAGTTACACTTTCACCCTGTACTCTCGCAAAAGGCTTGATGGTGCATGGGGTATGATAGCTGCAAACACACAGACGCTTTGCCCCACACATACATATAAACGTATGCACAATTTAAGGAGTAGTAGAGAGTAAGTGTAATTGCACATGTGTATTGGTGGTGTGTTAAAAGTCTAGACAGCTTAAATTTGATTATTCAAATATTTTGTCTGAGGGCCCACAGTGCAGTTATCAGTTTTCTCTTTGTCTGTTTTTCTTCTTTTTTTTAAAATTTCACCCTGAGTTATCGTCTACATAGCAACAAACACTTTTTGTAGCTTAAGTTACAAAAAGTCATGTTGGTTTGGATACACTTCAGGCATCTTAAAGCTGCACTAATCACTATTTTCACATTAACAATGGATCAGATGACTATGTGTTATTTGAAAGGTATCACCTGTAGTGTCACTCTGCAGTTCACTGCTGCTCTAGAGAGTGTCTGTTGCAGGTCACATTTTGGCCTTTGTCATGGCTCAAAAACTGACATCCATAGAAAAGTTTGGTCTCATCTTGAACCGGAGCATCTGCAGATAAATTCCATACTCAATATGTTATGATCCACTAAAGTTAGGCACGATATGAGATGAATAAATCCCCTGTTTTTGTTATTATCATCAACATCTAGACTGTAAGAGAGCTGGGAGGAACAACTGAGTCAGAACTCTTCTTTATTTGGGAGGGGAGAGGGAGGCAGGGATAGGTTTTATTTTACAAAATTTTCTAAATAAATAACGATGTTTAAAATGAGAAGTTTGGACTTATTGTCCCGTTTATTGTCACCTTATTAAGTTTATACCATTAGGCGAACCCAGGACGCTCAGTCACAATATCATTACAATATTCTATCCATCTTAAAGAAAAATGAGACTATACCCCCAGACACACCTGGTGGAGATCTGCACTCTACTTAATGCACTCTCCTGGTTTTAACAGTTCTTTGTTCAAATATGTCAATTCAAAATTGTCCCGTTGCCATGGCTACTCATGTACTTAACCTCTGAACCTTGATCTTTTGTAGCCTGCAGTGCTGGATAATCTCCTGACCTCCATGAAGTTTGTCCTCCACGGTATGGGCGTCCTCCGCATCAACCTGGCAAACAGCAGGAACAAGGTAGTCGGTCTGTGTGCCTCCACGTCTACTCGTCTTACTGTCTGTCTCACAGGTTGATTTTTATTCTTACTGGTCTGCCTGTCAGACGTTTCTCAAAATCCTTCTCTGTCTTCCCTATCATTCTCTTTCTCATCCTGCTCCTCCTTGGTTCCTGAGTTGCCTGAGTTTTACATTGCTGGTCTTCCTGCACTGCACCCAAATCGCCACTAGAGAGAGGCATCTCCCCGCTGCAGCATCTGGCATTCCCTCCCTCACCCTCCCACCCCCCACACACACACACAAACACCAAACAACAAACACACACACATCAAAAGTCTGTTTGCATGAGAGAGGAGAACGTTAGACGATAGGTGGGTGGTTTAATTGTGAGGTTCAATTTGATTTGAACTTTATTGTTAAGTTATCAGAGCTCATACACTGTCCACCCACATCCTGCTGGGAGAGTATTTCCTCTATTAAATGTCACCAGGGTGTGTGCGCGTGCATATCCATTCATTTGTACACTCATACTGATTACCAAGTCTACAGAGCAGACACAGACTCATAAACTTCTCCTGTTGCCGAGACTCGCATCCTTTTTTCCATATGGCCTCCGCTCCTTCCTGATCATCCATCCACATTTCTGTCTCTGTCTCTTCTTGCAGGTCCACGCCCATTCTGTCCTATCATGCGGGCGATGTTTTGACGAAGAACAGGTGCTGTTTCCTTTCCTGAGCCATGCCCTGTCCTGTCTGTGGGCCGACCAGGGGGTGAGGGCCGCAGCAGCCCGGGGATACGAGTATGAGCTCAATGACTCAGCGCTGTAGTGAGTAGCACACACTCATGCTGGGCTGAAGAGATGCAGGGGTCTAATTAGCTGAACTTAACAGCTGATGTTCGGCCATACGCTCGCTGTCACTGGTAATCAGGGTCGCAGAGTGGAAAGGAGAGGAGGAGGGAGCCAGACTCAAGTAAACTGTAATTACATGTACCTATACACAGCAATCGTATGCACTCATATACGTAAATGTGTTCTTTAGTTTTGGATGTGTGCATGTAGAATCAAAGAAATCACTAAAAAGTTAGAAACTCAAACTCAGAGAGGTGGAAAAAATGTGATTACAGAAAGTGTGTAAAACTGCATATTGAAGAAAAAGGAAAACATGTGCAGGCACAACAATGAAAGCAAAGAAGATGAGTGCGAGTGTAGAGGGGATGGCGTGTGTGATGTAGAAGTAAGACGGAGCTGGGACCCACCAGGAGGCCGTCTGTTCTCATCCTCTATCCCTGCGAGAGGCCTCATCTCTGGGGTTATCTACACCGACAGGCCCCCTGGTTCCCACTGAGAACTACCATACATCACCATCACAGTCTGCTCTCCTCAGGGAGACACACACACACACACTTTTGCACCTCTTTACTTGTGAGGACCCTTATTGACATAAAGCGTTCTCTAGACTCTTATGATATGATGGTTTAGTACAAATTGGATCTTATTTTTTGTGATTTGGCCATTATTCTTATCAGTAATAAAAAGATTATGTTCACCAAGTTTGGGAACACAGCACCATCGCTAAAAAGAGGTCAGATGGGGCAAGAAACACAAGTGTTTAGATGAATAAACCCCCCAGGCTAGTCAAGTCTTATTTGTTAGGTCAAATTGAGTTATTTTACCTACCTGACTTTGTGTAGTTGTAAGTACACACAGTTGTCCTGTGCAATGAAGGATTACCAGACATTCTGCTCATTTCTGGTCTCCCCATAAAATAAAGTAGCTCAGATAATCTGGCTAAACTGTCAGCTTGTCTACAACCTATTTCTCGGCTCAGGGTTTTTTCTGTTATTTGTTCATATTGTTGTTCTCTCAGATTTCAGCTCAATTACTTTTACAATGTCATCATAAGTGATAGAAATGATGACCAAAACTAAGAAAATAAAATCCAAGTTGTAATAGATTGGAGTTTACCATCGAACTAAAATGAATTCTATTCCTAAACCTACAATCAAGTCTTCACCCTTAAAGCTTTTCAATATTTTTAGCCATGCAAGTGGCTTGGCTCTGGGGCCGGCAGTGTCAGTCCATCCACCACTTGGATCCAGACTGAAATTTCTCTGCAACAGTAGGATGGTTGCCATGAAATTCAGTGCAGATATCCATGTTTCCCTCATTTTTAATAGCTCCCTTAACATTTCCTTTAATGGCATCACCAGGTCAAAAATTTCAATTTGTCCGATACTTGAAAAATACCTGCAGAACTAATAACACTCCCGACCACCTCAGCTGTACTTTGTGTTTAGTGTTAATTAGCAAATGTTAGCATGCTAACACACTAAACTAAGATGGTGAATATCATAAACATTATATCTGCTTAACATCAGCTTGTTAGCATTTTCTTTGTGAGCCTTACAGAGCTGCTAGCATGGCTGTAGACTCTTATTAGAATTAGAGAATTATCACCTGAGTTCACCTCAGCCCTGCAGTGCTTTTTACAACCTTTCAGCTCATTGTTTTAGTTTTCCAGCCTGCAAACAGTGCTCCTATCAAGTGTGTTCTCAGATGCAGGTAGCAGCTGATAAACCCACTGTACACTACCCGCCCAACAGCAAACAGACACAGTCACCGACTAGCTGGTGAACATAGTGGAGCATTTAGCAGCTAAACACCCAGATATTTCCCTCGTGAGTTGAGGGACAGCAAAACAGAGCAAAAAAAGAGTGAATATTTGACTAGCATTCATCTTGTGGACAGAAACGCGATTCCAATTGAATGCAAATGTGCTCTTCATCTGCTGGATGTGTAAATACGCCATTGCTTGCTAACATGTTAAACTTGCAAACTTTATAAGGTGAAAATTAAATGAATTAATGCAGCTTTAAATAGTCAGTTGAAGAACTGACCAATGGCAAAAATCACTCGCTCAAAATGGCTGCTCTCTCTAGTCTTAAACTCAGACTGGTCCTCACAAAGACAGAAGTACAAAAACACACACTCGCATATTGTCTGCCCTGTACAGCATCTGGCAGGCAGCGTGTTTTTTTTTTAAGCAGCAGGATGTGTGTCGCTGTCCAAGAAACTGATTCAGGATGACTAGTTGAGAATGTCACACTCAGTTCAGCTAGGCAGAGATGTCACTGTGTGTGTGTGTGTGTGTGTGTTTGGAAAAAGATCGCATTTCACTGAGTGTGTGCACACACATGATACAGTTGATTACACTAGCTGCGTTAATAGCTAATCTGTGTTTGAAAGCTTAGCCTCAGTGTATTATTATGGTAAACCATGGTGTGAATATTCAAATATTCATAGTGATGAGCCGCTGTGCCCCCTGGGGCTCCAGCCTTATCACTGCACACCCTACCTGCCACCTGGCAGCTGACACGGTCATGACACACACACACACACACACTCAAGCTCACAGTTACACAACTGCAACTGATACCTGATTTTCTCTTTTGATCTCAAGTTTGTTTGCAGGTTGTTAAATTTTCCTTCCGCTCTCTTTCTTGTTCCACCCACTCCTCCTCTGTCTTTCACCTTTTTGCCCTTTTTGCACCCATCTTTCTCTCTGTCTCTATGTGTCATGTCCTCCTCGTCCTCATCCTTGTAGTTTCTTCGAGAACATGCCTCGCATCATGTCTCCAGACTACGTGCCCACAGAGACAGATGTTCTGCGAGTACGACTGAGGACAACAGGCGTGATAGAGACCCAGTTCAAAGTCAACCATCTCATTTTCAGGTAGGCTTTCATTGAGACATAATGCTGCGGAATAAGAGTCCTTATAAGTGCTGACTGACGCAGTGCAGCTGCCGTCAGGTCTGCACTTGATGTAGATTTCTCCGAGAATGCCTGTTGTCCCAAGTTATTTCACTTCTTCAGCTTTGACACTCTTATCTCCATCTACAGCCATGCGATAGGCCCAAGATTTGAGATGGAGATGGGCGGCTTCATTCAATATGTCAAAATGGCACATTTCAGTTCATCTACTGACAGCATACACACACACACACACACATTCAAAAGCATCAGTCTTATCAGCGGAGAAGCAGAGGGCAAGTATCTGAGCTCATGGGGCTGATGTCAGATGACCATATTCATCTATGATCAATGAGCCGGTGTCACATAATACCAACTACTTTATCATCCTCCATTGGATAAACTCATTTCCTGAAGCCATTGATGGTCATGACAGGGTGCTAGATATTAATGAACTTGATTTCTCTGCAACCTCAGTGATGCAGAACAGAGCTTCAAAACTAACGTCAAAGGATAATAACGTTGAAATGAATGTAATAAATTGATACTTGCTTGCTGATGAAATCCTGCATAGTATACCTTTAAAGTTGCAATTCAACTGACATTACAAAAAAATTGTACAGACACTACACATACTGAAATAAGTTGAAATAGCTGTTAAAATAAAAGTGTTGAAGCTGATGTTTCAGTTTAAGTGAAAACACTGAATGAAGATGAAGTGTCATTTCAAGTGAAAGCAGTGAAAGGAAAGATGCCGTTTAAGTTCAGCAACTGAAAGTAGTTGAAATGTCAGTCGTGTGCAGGTGACAAATTGAGCTGGATGTGTTAGTTGAAGTCCCGAAAGAAATTAGTTCAAGTGAATAAACTGAAAGATGATGTCAGTTACAGTGCTGGCTGAAGCATACGCACTGAAAGCAGGTGCAGTAAATTGTGTACGGTGAATTGAAGTTTTGGGAATTAAGAGCTGAAGAAGGTTTTGTTGTTCACCGGAAGACCTGAAATACTATATAAAATAAACATGAAATTACAGGATAATAAAATTATATCTAAACTTGGCAATGTCTGATCAGCGTAAAGAAGACTATCTATCCAAGAATTAACTGCCAACTTTGGTAGGGGCAGAAATTGACATGTATTTAAACTGGTGTCAGTTCCTTGGAATTAAAGATCTCTGCAAAGGTACTGAAATCTGGATAATGCAGGAAGTTACTGACTGACAAGTAGACAAGGCGGAAATTGGATACACAAAAATTAACTAAAAGAAGTGGCTGTAGCGCAGTTGATAGAGTGGGTCAGCCATGAATCACAAGGATGATAACATGTTGAAGTGTCCTTGAGCAACATACTGAACCCCTAATTGCTCCCAGCCAAATAAATGTAATGCAATGAAACTTTACAGCAATTACTTCACCTCAAATTTGCTGAACATAACAGGTTTATATTTTAAAAGTGTCTAAAAGTGTGGTATCCCCTGTTAAATCATGCTGGATGTTTTTATTCAATTATTTGAACTGAGAAAAGTGTTTTCTCTCATTTTCATGATTGTGGTGTTGATGTAAAGTCCTGTGTGCATACTGCTGGAAAGACAGCTTGTCTATGATTATATAGACCTTATTTGAGTTATTCACAGTACGTTTGTTGATTGTACAGTACAAGACAACTGACAGAAAAAAGTACCAGTATAGTCAAAGAACTGGCAATATGGACACTTGGTCTGTTCCAATACCCATATTTGCATTATTTGCAAGCAGTCAAGTGTCAACCAATGGTGTAACTTCATCAGTCAGTGACATTTGCGTTTATAAAATCAAAAATGACTCTAGCGTGAAGACCTGCAACAAATGATTAAATTTAGTCTTGGGCAGTGATTTCTTAATGGGTGTCCAGTGAACACTGAACATTTGTGGTCTGTAGAGGTGGAAATCAAGAGGTCAGTTGAGAGTGTTGGTTTGTGACATCAGCATGAAGGATTGTGGGTGATTTTCCACAGTTTGGTTTTATTGGAAAGGTAATGGGCTGTGAAAGGGTTAACAGGATACATTCAACAATGTACACTCTGTGTGTGTGTGTGTGTGTGTGTGTGTGTGTTTGTGTGTGTCTGTCTACAGTGTATCTATTATATCAAGAAAATCGGATTACTCTGTTGTCTCTTTTTTAGTAATGTCTACCTGAGGAGTGCCTCCTTTCTCATCCAACCGCATTATCAACCCATCCTTCATCCATGCTTGACATTACACCTCACATGGAATTATAATAATAAAACACATTACTTCAGTTTTTCATAAGATGTCTGTTTAGCATATAAACAATGTAGAGAGCGCCAGTTTGTCAGCAGATGACTTGAGTCTGGGGCATTTGTGTCACATCCAAATGCCTCCTGTACGTCTCCGGATGCTGCTGACTTGTGTGTCTTTTTGCGTTAAACATCATGCACACATTTTACTGGAGTATTAAGGATTTCACATCAGGAAAAGTTTCACCAGCAAAGAAACACTTTGATCATAACCAAATTTGTATTGTGTGCAGATAAATGCTGCGTTTTCCTTGCAGTTTCACTGTTTGCGACACAGTTGAGTCACTCAGAAGCCAGTTGTTCTTTGCTCTTTTAAAAATTTGTTTGTGTGTATTTTCTTTTTCTTTGAAGCACTGTGATGATGGTGACGGTGTCAGATCTGAGAAGCAGAGTCCCAGGTGGTGCTGGAGGACGGAGCCCAGCCTCTGCCAGCTCTTATCTGCCTGAATTCTTGAGGAGATAAATAATTGGGTTTAGTTAACTGACACACAACACTGTGTCTGTGTGTGCGTGTGTGCGTGTGTGTGTGTGTTACTTTGAGAGATCAAGCCCTTGGGGTCGATGAGGAGCTTAGCATAAGTTGATGTAATTATTTCAAATTTAGCAACAAAAAGGATATTAAAGGGATTTGGAGAAGTAGATTTGTGTTTTCGTGGACCGTGTTTGTCAGAAGGAGAGAACAAATAGACAGCAGGGATACAGCGTGAGTTTTTCCATTTCAGACATAAACAGTACGTAGTTTTACTGACCCACTAAATTAACAAATAATTGTTTTTAATTATAAGTGGAGGCTCTGTATATAACTTTTCAACATCAGAATAATATCAGTGTTCATTCAGCAGTGGTTTTAGAAAGCAGCAGACTGCAAAGTAAATATGGAAATAGTGATTTCTTCTGTAGTTTGGTAAATATTGAGGCTGCACTTGTAGCTAACAACTGTCTCCCTCACTTCATGATTGTCTCTCTCTAGTAGGTTGATACTGAGGGTTTCTCATCTGTGCCAACATCTGCGCCCTGCACTCCTGTTTTTATTATTTAAGACTTGTTTTATGACTCACTGTGAGGCATTAGAACTGTGACAGTTTTAAAATTAGGTGCACATTTTTCTTTATTATTAAATTATTCTCGGTCTGTCAGTAATGTTGCAGGATGTGTTTGCTCTGCTGAAGCTTTGAGTGGTCTATGATGCACATCATGTGACCCCAACATTCCCAGTTCGATTCTGACCAGGGCACCTTTGTTACATGTCATCATCACCCATGTTCTCCCGTTGTCCCCCCGTCTCTTTAGACTGTCTTCTGTCACATCCAAGGAAAACTGGAGTAAATATAATCTTAAAACAGAATGTAGGCCTGTATTAGGAAAATACTGTACATCTACTTTTGAAACATGCAGCAAATCAAATCTAACATCGTACAAAACCTTGTTTCAAGCTTTGTGAAACTAAATTTGGTAACGCTTTACTTTATGGTTGCGTAATTTTCGCATAATTTACATAAATAATTGTTATTTGGTGTTAATTATAGGCAAACTAAAGACAGAGCTGAGTTGATAATTAATGAATTCAAATTAAATACTTGTGTAACCTAAACAGTGATTTAGTCAGTGTACAGCAAGTCAGATAAACACACAAAAATGTGACATGTTTCTACAGACAAACATATAATTCAACAGAGAATAAAATTTCCAATCAAAAATTTGTATCAACATGGGTTTTAATTGAGATTTTCTTTCAAGGACATTCCTATATTTCCCATGATTTGCACCAAATTACAGTTATTTTCCAGGAAACTTATTGGAAATTATTAGAATTATGGATCAGTACAATAAAACATTCATTTTGTGGAAAACGCTAATGTGTTTTAAGGGTGTTTTATGAAGCTAAGAAAAAAAGGAATGTGTAATAATTGCAGATAAATATGCTGGCCAATATTTGTTTATTTCATATATATTGTATCGTAGTGTGTATTGTACACATTACGCGGTAAGTAGTAAGAAACTGTAGTAGAGAAATTCCAGTTATGTCAAACCAGTGTTATCATTACATAGTTGGTCCACCAGAGAGGACTGACAAGTTTTATTTTTCAACTGTAAAGTGTCCTGCTCAGTACATATCTTGATTCTTTAATAATTAAGTTTAAAGGATCCCTTTCTAAAATGTTTGTTTGATATTTATGTTAAAAACTGAATATGAGCTGATCATTATCAGATTTTTAAACACTCAATTATCTATTGGTATTGACCTCAAAAATCCAGCGTCAGTCAGGCTATAGTGCTAAATCCTTGTCTGAAAGCATAAAAGTGACATTGTTTTCACTGGACAGTGATGAGTTAATCATCTTTTCTCCAGCCTCTGCTCGATCAATGATAATGATCAACTGCATGTCCAGCTCTCATGTTACAAGACGCCCCAACCCCTAATCTGAACCCAAAAGTATTGTGAGGAGTCTGTCATGTAGAAGTAAACACACAGTAAAATGTTAATGACTCCCAGAGCTTCACATCAAACTTCCTTCAGTGTTTCAGGGAGATTCTAAATAATGAATGTGACCAAATGTTCAAGATTTGAATAATTCAGCTTAAACATCATCTACGGGCAAAGATAATTGTCCCACACAGTACGATAGTGTGATGTCAGTCTTGAGGTTTGTCTACCTCGATCCTGCTACACAGAAAACAAAGTCACCTTCCTTGTACTGTGTAACCTTTAATATCAGTAAGTTTAGATTTTATAGGTGTAGACTTTTGGAGTTTTTCTTGAGCAAATGTTTTCAAGGAATAGTTATTCCCTTTCTTGCCAAGAATCGGATAAGAACATTGATATCATTCATTTCTGAACAGTTAGTTTGGAGGTAGAGACATGAGGCGATTAGATTAGCCTAGCTTAAAAACAGGAAATAGTTACACTATGTAAAACTACAAATTCTCATTTTTACATTTCTGTTTGTGTACAGATTAAACAAATGAGATACAACATTATGTTCATTAATACATTTTGGAGGTGATTTTTGAACTTTGGACAGAGCCAGGCTAGCTGTTTTCCCCTGTCTCCAGTCTTTGTGCTAAGCTAAGCTAATGGCCTGCTGGCTCTTGCTCCATGCTTTCGGCGGTATTGATTTTCTCACTGTCAAGAAAGTGTAAGTGTATTACAGTACTCAAACCTCTAAACAGTATCTCTCCCTCTGTGTTTGTTTTCTATCACTATTCAGCCTATCTTTACCATTACATGTGCTTTGTGTGTATTTTACTTTACTTTCTACAAGTGATATCCAAACTAAATTTTAATTTGTAGCACTTCTTAAGTGTTTCTCTATTAAGCCTTATAAAAAAATATTCTTTTTTTAAAAAATTTATAAATTCTTTAAAAAATAGGAACAAAAGCAGTTCTGTACTACACACAGACAAAAATCTCACACCCTGAATAATCGATAAATTAACAGCACTCCAGGTCTCATTAACTAATGCTTAATGAACATGGATGACAGCCTTTAATCAAACTGTCATGTTTCCAGTGTCTGTGTGTGCAGACTTGTGTGTGCATGAAAGAGCAAAGTCTCACAACTTTTACACCCAGACACAGACTAGTTTGCATACAGACATCCACTTTGACCTTTGACCCCCCAGCGTAATAAGGATCTGGATTTTTTTTTTCCTGCATCATTAATATCAACTGCTCTGATAATTGCAATTACAACACTGCAGATGAGGGTGAACATTACGGGGCGAGAACAGCAGGTGCAGAAGGCAGAGAGGAGAAAAGGATGATAAAGAGGTGCGATACATAAAGAAAAGTGTTCCTTTATACAGACAAGGTCGAGGTTTGGAGCATGTTGGCTCTGTGCAGTTAGCTGTGCAGTCAGTTTTCATTTGAAGAATATTAACATACGCAGTTTATACACTGAAGACAGGTCAGGTGTCTCTTCACACGGTCACAAAACAAAATTTAAGACCTGCATTAGCCTCAGCTTTTCATCATATTGACAGAACGCTAATTATTGTTTTTCAAGTTTTGACAGTCAAATTCAAAGTCAAGTCCTACATCCTAACCTTTTGGCTTTGCATCATAATGTGTTCGCCAAAAACCAAACCAAATTAATGTCAATTGATAGTAATTGTATGTACAAGATAAATTCAAATGATTAATGCCTAATGTAGAGTGCTTTATTAATTTTCAAAACTTATTTCATGACTGTAAGGGGGCGAACTTAATGGAAACACCTGGTGTATACAACTAACACTAAAGAAAACTAAATCTCTCCTCTTGAGCAACAAGTTAGACAAGAAAAGCTCATCTCAAGGTCCGCTTACTAGTTTTTTTTCCAGCACCTGAAGATGATAGTTAAAAGATGTGTCCAGTGAACTTATGTGTTATAGTGACACATGAAATAAAATTTTGGCTGTTTTCAAAAGCTAAATAAAACAAAGTAAGTGTTGCTGCTGACTCTTCCACTTTGGACTGTGATTATCAAGTCTTAAGCTTCAAGTCTATGTAAGAACAAGAGTCACTGGTGTTAAACTCAAAGTTGAACTGCAAGCCTTTTTCCAAGTTTTGTGGCGTCCGAAGTCATCAAATTTGTTACTTAGTTTTGACTTAAGTCCAAGTCATGTGACTCGAGTACACACCTCTGCCTTCCTCTACCTGAGAAGAAAACTTGTGCTGTTGATTCACTGTATTTATTGTCAGTCGTTCAGTTTTCTGGCTTATTTGCCGACAGGTTGCTGGAAGCAGGACTTAACTGAATATGTTACCAAACGCTGACTCTCCATGGTCCAGATTATGGTCAGTGTGTGTCTGTGTATGTGTGTGTGCACCTGTACTCTTATTTGTCAAAGCGTGTGTTATTAGGGTGCACATGCTAGTGAGTAGGTTTGTGTAATGAAGCATCAGCTTCACTGAGGTGTCATGTGCCAGGCTTCAATTTCCATGGAAAATTTCCATCGGAAATCTTATCTCATCTTTACATTGTGTCGCCTTCGCTGTTTGTTTCCCTGTCTGTGCGTCCGTGTTTCCACATGTTCATTTCCCCCCTCAATAAAGCGCTGCATTAACTCGATGGATGCTCAAATGGAAGTTGGGAGATGGCACATCTGGCTCTGAAAATGGGCGAAGTGGGACGAACTGATCTGTGTCTCTCTCTGTGTTCTCTGCTCTTATTCCTGTTGTGTTTTTCTCTCTTGTCTTTTTGGAGAAGGTTGACCTTTACGCTCTTTGTGCTGCCCTGTTGTGATTGTCTCGGGGTAAATGTTGTGATTGTCTTGGTGAAAATTGAAAAGGAGGGAGGGGGGCACCCAGTCTGCGGAGATGTGTTTGACTTGCTCCTCTTTTTGTGTGTAAATCGCATATTTGAGGAATATCTGACCTTATCCAAAACCAATACAATCTGTCATTGATTAGAGTTTCCTCTCAGTACTACAGTGGGCTGTACCATCAGTATGGAAGGTCATGAACACTCAGAAAGCACACACTTTTCTGCTGGAAATTGAATCCTGCTAAAGGACATGTCAGTCACAATGAGATGTCATTTCACATACTTGTACACACACACACACACAAATATATATTTATGATTGTATATAAATATATATAACTAAAGTCCTGTCTTTACTGTCGTGATGATAAATAAACAGCCGTATTCTCTCAGGATGGAGGATGGTTTATTTTACTACATACAGTCTATGTAATTTCTTCTGTTCTTGCCTCTCTGAGAGGGCAGAGATGTCTCCAAAATCAGACAAAAGCATATTGTCAAAATGATTTGTTTCAAGAAATGACTTCTGTTTGAAATTCAGCAGCTCAACAGTAGCTTCTCTGTGGCGTGAGAGTCGCTGTGTGTGTGTGTGTGTGTGTTTGCGCGCTTTGTCTGTTTACTCTCTTGAAGGTGCCTGATTGGAGTGTGTTGGCCTGCTAAATCAGAAGCACCTGGGTCCAGTATTTCAGTGTGAATCTGTTATTCCTCTACCCGTGTGCAGCTTGTTGTTACTTGCCCTTGATTTTCTTCTCCACATCTTTAATACTTGTTTTTTATTTGTTTCTCCAATCAATATTTCAAATTTGCCAACATCACAAGTCCATCTCCCATTGAGTTTACATCAGTTAGACTTTTTTCACAGCAGACAAGGAAAAGCACAGATGTAATTAATAATGGTAACAAGCCACAATGATCCGTGCCAATGAGCCAAGTCCAGGGCTCTGGATCTGGGACACCTAAATGGGATGCAGCCATCATGATTGTTATTAATTACACCTGTTTTTTCTGCTGTAACATGTCAAAATGCCCACTGTGAGCAGATGGGGGCTCTTCTTTTGGTTCATGGACAGATTAACTTGTTAGGGTTAAATTAAAACATCCAACAGGTGTTTTCAGTTATTGTGCTGATTTGACCTCTGCTCAGGTTGAAGTTGGGTGGACTTGTGCTGGAAACTACATGAGGTGTTCAAACTCCATGTACTGTAAGAATTATAAAGGTGTAAATTGTGTAACAAAGTGAATGTGAGATTGAAATCACAGTCTGTACATGACCACACAGCCCTGAAGAGCGCTAATCAGTGAAATAAGTGAAAACACCTGTGTGGGTGGAGCAGGGCTAAAATGTAAATTGAGTTTATTGCGTGGCCCCTTTTTAACCCTCACGCTGTCCTCTTATAGTCCCGCACACACCCCGTGTCCTTAGGGTCACATCGGTACATCCCCCACCAAATGATGATGATGCTTATTATTATTATCATTAATATTATGATTATTGTTATTGTTATTACACCCCGCAGCATAAAGCACTACTTGTTTTAGAGTCTTTATTATACATCTCCCCTGACACATGTCGGGCAGTATACAAGCGCACAGCCTTTGCATATATATCTATTACACCCGCAGCATAAAGTACTTGTTTTAGAGTCTTTCTTTGATGGACAAATCTGACACCTCTTCCTCTTACTCGCTGAGGTGGAGGCAGAGGCCGATGCGGACGCCAGTGGAGGCAGCACAGGCGCTGATGTATTATCCTTATCCTTATCCTTATCCTCATCCTCAACCATATTGACTGTGAGTGACCGCCTGGTTCTCCTCTGAATGGCCTTCACGACCGCAGTGGAGGCGTCTGTGCGGGGGAGACGCCCTTCTTTCAATCAACGGGGTTACGAGCACCTTACCCAGCTGCTCCAGGAACACCCTCCTCTTGTTCCGCTTGCAAGACATCCAGGCGGGGTTTAGCTCTCTCCATATGACGAAGGCGTTGTAGACCAAAACGTCGACTATGTTGTGGAAGACGACCAGGGGCCAGCGGGCGGTCATCCTCCTGCAGCTATATGTCCCGATCACCTTATCTAGGTTATCCACACCTCCTTTGTTGCGGTTGTAGTCCAGTACGATAGCGGGCTTCTTGTCTTCACGATTGCTGATCTCGGCCCACGTGTGCCACGTGCTCAGAAGCACCACGTTCTTGTTTCTCTTCGGTACGTACACTAGCATCGTGGTGGCCGTGAAAGCGATCATGGACGACGACACCGGTCTCCCCTTACACATAAGCAACGCCGGCGGGAGCTCGGGTTTGTTCTTCTGAACTGTGCCGACCATGGTGATCCCCCTCCTCAGGAGCTGCTGTTCAAGTTCATATTATTATTATTACATCACCATTATCACTCACTATCGGCCCACATGTCCCACACCTCTCTCACAGCGGCCAGTTTGTTGGTCGCGTGCCTTGCGGATCTCGACTTGCGGTCGTTGAACTGTATTAGTTTCGAGTGCCTGTAAAAGAGTTTGAGTGGCATCGTAGCGCGGAAGATCGCTCTTTCGCTCTCCAAGTCCCACAGACTCGCTACGGCCTTGCCTCTAGACCTGTATACGCCCGCCAAGATCAGCAGCCCTACATAAGCGTGCACGTCCACGTTGTTCATGGGCTTCCAACCCTCTCCGTATTTCCGAAACCCCTCCGGATTGGTCGTCTCCTGGATGAGCTTGTCTATAGCTGGCGTGAAGAAGAGGTAGAAGGTCGAGACAATGTCGCGGGTGCGGGACACCGCGTACGGCGTGGGTCCAGTGGTGTTCGGCCTCGTCGTCCTCGTCCCTGTCCTCGTCCCCGTCATCCTCAACCTCGACCTAGTTGGGACCTTTTGGTCTGTCGTACCGCCCCGGCGGCCCCGCTTCTTACGTGCTGCCGAGGAGGACCATGTCAGTTTTCTGTTCTTTGACAGGTATGTCTCTGTTTTGCCTTCTTCCCCGCGTTCCTCGTCTTTGTGTTCTTCGTGTTCTTCTTCTTCTTCTCGTTCTTCATGTTGTCGTTCCGTCCTCATCACCCTCGTCGCCCTCGTCGTCCTCGTCCCCATCCTCGTCCCTGACCTCGGCCTCGACCTGGTCACCCATTTTTCGCCTGACACGGAATATTACTAATTTTACCCATTTCTTGATTAACACCCCCCTTTCCTCATTTTAACCATTTCTCAATTAACACCCACCCCATGTTCATTTTATCAAGTTTTCGGTAAAATCGGATACCCTTTTCATTTGACCCATTTTTCGAGCAACACCCATTACCCGAGTAACATTTTAAAATATTTAAAATAATAGTCAGATTAATTATGAAGTTCAATACAGCTCACCAGTGATGTTGAAGTATAGCCCATAGTTTCCTTCACCATAAACCAAAACCAAACAGGAGCACAAATAGGCACCTGCCATGGCACAAGCACACTGAAAAGATGTATGCTCCTCTCACACAAAGCAGTAACACAGCTGAACCAACTGATTACATGAACCACCTGTTGTACATATCTTTTATTAGATGCCTCAAAACAGCATCTTTCAGCTCACTGTTGTTTCCACAACTTTACAGCTTTGGATCACTGTCACTTCTCTCATCAGCGTTGTTTTTAGCAGCAGGAAGGAGTTGTTTTCAGTGAAAAAGCCCACCATACACAAACTGCTCAGCACACAACAGCAGACAGACAAAATTAGTGACTAGCTGGTGAACATAGTGGAGCATTTAGCAGCTAAAGGGCCAGATATTTCCCCCAGAAAGACCAAAACAGAGCGAAATGAAGAATTAATATTGCATACATTCATCAGGTGGACTCCAAATATGCTAAAGTCTCAGTATCTGCTGGTTGTATAAATAAGCAGCTGTATGCCAACAAGTTTGCCATACTGTATCTACTACTATCTAATCTGCCACTTTGATCTGGATTTAAGATAATTGCACATATATTGCACATAGAGTATAGTAATAGAGTAATAGCCTATACTGTATATATGGATCTAACTTTGATCTATTTTGTTTGAGAACTTGCCACAGTTCTTCTGTGGATTCAGGCGTCTGAGTTGTTTCTGTCTCTTCAGGTAATCCCAGACTGACTTGAAGATGTTCTGTGGGGGTCATGTCATATGTTGCAGGACTCCTTGTTCTTCTTGTAGGTGAAGATAGTTCTTTATGACTCTGGCTGTATGTTTGGGGTCATTGTCATGCTGCAAAATAGGTTTGTGACCGATCAGATGCCTCCCTGATGGTATTGTGTGAGAATCTAAACATCTAAAGTGCCAGACTTTTGCACAGTTATGTGTGTATATATATTACTACCAGTGGAGGCTGGTCCATAGAGGCAGAGGAGGTTGATCCTCCTCTATTTTTTGAGAGACAAAAGGGAGATCAAAATATAATAAATAATATTTGGTTGAAATAAACCATTACAAATCTCAGTATTATTTATAAAGTATTTTTTCTCTCTTTGGAAAAAATCCATTACTGAAATTCTGTTTAAAATGCTTCAAAAGCGACACCTGCAGGGCAGGAGGAGAAAGGGCAATGTGTGTGAAGTGGTTGGGGGGGCGCAATTGGTGGAGGTGGAGTGGGGGACAGAGGAGGACGGGTGCCTGCTGTCCTCCGCAGGGCGGGATCTCTTACATTGGACTCAATGTATTTCATTTTTTTTCATGCTAATCTGTGATTGGCCATGACACATAAAATGACGCTCCAAGGGAGGCTGTCCTCCCTTACCAATCAACAACCAGAATGCAATATTGACATCAAATTGGTCCAATGATAGTTTCCAGATTTCATCTTCAATTCTCTCCGCTGTAAGGCAGAGTAGATAGGCAGCAGTAGATAGCTCCTTGCGTTAGCCAATGCAACAGCTGACTTGTTGTAGCAGCCTGAAGGACTCTATACATCCATGGAAGGACTGTTAAGGACTGTTGTTAAGCTAATGGGAGAAATGATCTGGACTGTGCAGCGCAGCAGCAGCAGGACGCTGCCGGGGAGGCTGGAGAGAGAAGCAACTGGAGAAACAACCAGGAGAGTTAGCTTGTTTGTCATTGTTGCTAATGATATCAGACTGGTTAACCAGCAGCCACAAAGTTCTGTTAACTAACATACAAGATGACCAACAGCTACAGATGGACGTTATGACATGAATACTTGATCTCCATGATAGAAAGAAGAAGACGTCAGATAACGTGAGTCAGATACAGCTTCTCTCTCTTTGTCTCTTTGGTTGCTAATTTCATCTCTGATGGTTAAATGTCTCTCTGTGTGGCTGTTGTGTGAATTTATCTCCTTAACAAGAATGCAGCAGAGATCATATAATGTGTTGTGGGTAGTTTGCTTGTTGAAGTTATAGTGAGCTGTCTTTTTAATTGAGTGGTTGTTCAGTCACCTGTTGATGTTGATATGTGATTAGTGAATGAGTGCAGGAGGTCTGGCTGCTTGCTTCTGACAGTTTCTTTAGTTTGTTTTAAGCTGAGCCGTATATTGAGTAATAAGCTTAAAGTAACTAGAATAACAAGTGTTAACTAGTGGTGTAACGGATTGTAGTTGATCCGTGATCCGTATGGGTCACCCCTATGGTTCGGCAGGCATATGAACTGCGGATTAATTGCAAAATTTAAAGTCACCAGCCGCCACTGATTACTACCCTTTTTTTCTGTTTATCTGTATCATGTTCCTATCTACCTCTTTGGTTCCTTTCTCTGGTGCTGCTGTAATGCTGAATTTCCCTCCAAGGATCAATAAACTTACCTTACCTTATCTTATAGTAACTTTGTGAGGTGATCATGTCAAATCGATTACCAACATAACTTGGTTTCTCTGAGTAACCAGAGACTACGAACGAAGTTCAAAATACCCAGGATATCTTTTCGTTAGCTGGCTTCACTGAGCCTAACTGTCCAGATAAGCAGTACTATGAAGCTGGTTATCAACTAGCTCAGTCAATTCTGGGTTTTCCAGCTCATGTGAAAGAGGTAGGGTTGTTAATTACAAGCGTCATCATCAGAACTATGAATGAAGTACTTCACATGTTATGAGATGAAATGGTGATACCAAGTACCTGCGGAAAGCTTCTGTTTTAGGTACAGCAAAAAGCCATGTTCAACAAAGTGAAATGTAAACAATAGCCTGTAATCATACAACAGAATAAGAAGATGTAGAAACACTAAAAATAACTTTTAATGTCAAATATTAAAAGTGAAATCTCACTGGCCACCCCAGCTCTGATGGATCATTGGTCAAGTTCAGGTCATTCAGTAAACACAGTTAAAGGTGTTATGTGATGTTCAATTAGTTAAACTGAGTAAGAGACATCTATGGAATATAAGAGAGTGTTGCTCATGCAGACAAGAAAATATGTTTATGATTGTGAATGTTCTATATTTTTCTGTATTGGTAGAAAATGTTATGGTGCAATTTACACATGTAGGTATTTGTAGCATTGTGTGCGGGATGTTTTAAGTAAGTAAAGTCCATTGAGAACTTTAAAGCAGGACTGTAAGCTAAAGTTATTACAGTGAAGTTCATAGTTAGTAGAGATAGTGGAGTTGATGCAAGCTGAGTCAACGCCACAATGATATGAATAACATTGCTGACTGCTGTATGTTTTGCACAGGTGACCCCTGTGAATAAATGTGTTGCACCAGTTTGGACCCAGAGCTTCATTTTGAACCTGTAACATATACCATATTTACTCCACCACAGGGAAATGGCTCATAGAAAATGTGTAGCCTATCCTTAACAGAATTACTGATAATAGACATGTTTAAATAACCACTGCCTCCCAGAGACCGATGGACGGAAATGGAAAATGTAATGTACATAAAATAGAAAAATGATTAGAATGGCAGCTGCATGTTCGTGTTGTTCTCGGTTGTAATATCGACTCTAGTCGTTGTAGGTGATCAGCATGGCACCTTTAGTTTAATGCTGTATTATAAAATGTAAAAATAATCTGGCGTTGAGCACAAACATTACAATGGATGCTAATATAGGTCTTGGAATTCAATTATGATTTATCTGTGCGTATGTTGAAGCAATGTGATGTTGTTGTTGTTGTTTTGTATCCAGTCAA
Organism: Thunnus albacares; assembly: GCF_914725855.1. Taxonomy (NCBI): domain Eukaryota; kingdom Metazoa; phylum Chordata; class Actinopteri; order Scombriformes; family Scombridae; genus Thunnus; species Thunnus albacares. The sequence goes on along the minus strand of NC_058108.1, from coordinate 7,849,645 downwards.
AATGTCCTGGATACACCACTGCTAAGGCTTAACATATATGTAGGTATTATTGTATATGACTTAAGTAAAGAGTGAGTATTTTTTGCTATTTAGTTGGATGATGAAGAAACCATGAATATGAATATGTCACATAAAACAACAAAAATAATGCCAGACTGTTTCTGCTACCAAAGCAAAGAGTGGAAAAGTAGTTAATGACTGATGAGGCTTATCTGACCTAAATGTTGCATTTATAATCATTGGAGCCAATTAACAGTGTGGATTATTTTTCTAATAAAAGACAGTCTTTCGTATTTATTTCCAATTATCATCACACAGTTGTCTCATGTTATTCTGAGCTGCAGTGATGGAATCAGAGTGTAAAATCATCCACACTGCCAGCTTTCATGTGTTTAGAGTCGTAAACGATCTCTCCGTTTGTTAGAAGCTCTGTTTTAAAACCAGAGTGGAAATAGAAAGCCTGGAACAATAAAATGTTTCTAACTGACCTATAAAAATATATATTGCTCTTTTTTAATTGTCACTTTATTGTAAACTCAGGACTTTTGTCCATGTTGGGATCTTGTAGGAATGATGACTCTTTTTTTCCAGTGATCTGATTGGTCAGTGGTCGGAGTGTTGACAGGTTGTGATGCTCCAGAGCAGGTTAACTGTTCAGCATAAGTTACCATGGTGATGTACCCCAGTAAGAAGTGAACCGCCATCATAACCCTGATAACCCAGAGTTAAACCTGAAGTTACCTCACTAACCCCAAATCCTGCTTCGTAAAACAGGCCTGTGGTTACTTAAGTGCATGTAAATGCAGTCAGTGCTGTGTTTACAACTTATTCCGCTGCCCCCAAGTGGCCAAAAAATCAGTTGACAGGGCTTTAAGTGACAAATGTTGCTATTAAGTATGTACATGAATGGAGAACTGATGAGAAATGTTTCTATTATTTATATTTTTTTGTTCATTTTTCTCTCTTTTCCTCTGCACCTTGTCTTCCCTCCCCGTGTGTAGGATGTACGACGTTGGAGGCCAGCGAACTGAGCGGAGGAAGTGGATTGGATGTTTTGAGGATGTCAGGGCGGTGCTTTTCGTGGTGTCACTCAGCGGTTACGACATGACCTTGGTGGAAGACCCCTCTATGGTACAGGCTGCAGTCACTCAATCAATCACTCCCTCACAGTTTTCATTCTCTCCACTCATATTAAAAAGAGACCTCTCATTAAAGTCTCACCCAATCAGTGTATGGCTATCCCTTGTCGTCTGCCCTCTGTGTTCCTCTGCACCTCTGCAGCTGTCTGATGGTTTTATTGTCTTCTTCTCTGCAGAATCGTCTGCAGGAGAGCATGAAACTCTTCTCCTCCATCTGCAACAACGTCTTCTTCCGCAGCACATCCATGGTGAGAAATTCGTTCGGTTACTAGGAGCGGTTATTGTGAGTTTTTCCGCAAAATTCATATAAATTTCAGAGATTTAAGAGTTGTTTTGCTGTACAGTGAGTCGACTTAGAACAACTTCTACAACTGTCTCAGTCAAATTTTCACTTGTCGCCCTATGTTGGTATCTTTCTGTCACAATTTTTCTTGGATGTAGCAATGCAGAAAGATTACATTTGTAATCTTGCCTACAAAGCTCTGACTGGTCGACTGTTGCTGGCTAAAAAAGCCTTCAAATGGGACAACAGCAGATGTATTTGAATCGCTGAAAAAAAAATCAGAAATCAGAGTGGCAATTCAGAGGTCTGGGACCAGAACAGTAAATTTATCTGGAAATTCACATAAAATTATATTAGAACCCTGTTTCTAAAAAACAAAACAAAACCTAATCTTGCGTAACATAAATCTGTTGTTTCTCCTTTCCTGTCCCGTTAACCATCTAGACTTCAGACCTCAGATTTTTCTTGCAGTCCCTTTGGTTGTCGTCTATGTTGACAACCACTGCTGTAGAGTCATAGAATAATTTTGTGGGGTTGCAACATAATTCATGTGATAAGAAAAAAAAGTCTTAAAGATGAATTAAGATTAAGAGGAAAAGATCTGTTTTTAATTGAACTGAATTTTTCCTGATATAAAAATCTACTCACCAGAGACCAAAGATTTTTGGAACCACTGCGGTTGAAAGTTCATGAGTTTGAAGTTGATAGTTTAGTAACACATATCAAGTGAATCCACAATGATGCGTTGTCCTTTAAAACTGTTGTTACTGAACGGTGAAGGACATTCAGTCATGTTCACTCAGCATCTGGTGGACGGAGCAAACGGAGCAGACATGAGCAAAATCTCTTTGTTGCTCCACATTTGTTCTCTATGACCCCATGAAACAAGAATAACACTAATGTGAATGATAAATGGTGTTTCCACACACACACACACACAAACACAGCCCGGCCTCAGCCCTTTGTCTCTGAGTCATCTGTCACTCGTAATTAAACAGCGAGTTGTAATTAGGGTGAGCTTTGGCGAGGTGACATTTTCCCCTCTCTGTGTTTTTCCATTCCCGTTTCCGGTAAATGATCACATTAAAACAACCGTGTAACAAGCTTGTTCAATTTATTCCACTTAACTTGCATTTCAAACTCACTTAAATTACAAGTCACTGCATGTTGACAGGAATGTCAACTGCTGTTCACTCGGCAGTGTTTTCTGCACCTTTCAGTGCAGAAAAACATTCAGTGTTTTTTAACATTTCTGATTAAACTCGGATCTCTGAACAAATGAAGGCACGGGTGATGATTTATAAATCAAAACAAAATACTCTAATCTTGGTTAATTGAGATTATAAGAAAACAACTTTTTGTGATGTTTGGCCATGAACAATCACACCCCAGACAAAAAAAAAGAAACATTACAGATTTTTGTCTTCAGAAAATCTCAAAGATCTTAAAAAGAAAGTTGCAGTGTTGCACCAAAGCATCTCTTCTAGTGAAATATTCTTTGTTTAACTGTGAAGACATTTATTTCAGGCGTCATTAGAACCAAATAGCCAATTAAATGTCTGCGTTGGTGACGTGTTTATGTGCAGGGTTGTGTGCGGGCTTGCACGTTAAGGTGGCTAACAGGCTCATTAAACAAAAGTGTTTAATGATAGCTTTTTAACGTGGGAGGGAAATTTGTAACCTCCACCTCAATTAACTCTTCACTGTGGCTGGTCAGTGATAATTACACACCTAGGTGTTGCTCTGTATCCTCCTCATTGAGGATACAGAGGTAGCTGCTCTACCTCATCCCTCCCTCGTTATTATCCAGGGTCCATCTTTTGTGTGCGTGTTTGTTTTGTTTCTGCGATCAAAAACAGGCCAGAAGAGAGAACTTGGCCGTAGTTTTAATTGGTCTACTACAAAGCCACAAAGTACCTGTGAAATGTGGCGGCGGCCGAGCAGAAGTTGAGTTTAGAGGCGGCAACAATAAACAGCAGGAAGAGATTTATAAACGAAGTAACTTAGGTTGTTGAGCGCCTGCACTGGAGACCACATGAGTGATTGATTGCACACTGATGTGTGGAGCGAGGTAATTGATCCACCATCATCCTCTCATGCTGGTGTCAACACAACTATTGATTTTTACATTTTGTGTAAATATCTGTAAATTGGCAATAAACGTGACTATAATTTTGGAGATTGATTTATTGGTTTAATTGTTTGGTGAGTTATTGCAGCGCTACAGACGGGAGTCATCAAATCAACATTTTCTTTTGTCTCATGATCTTTCGCATTGATTTTCCTTTTTCCACTGGAGAGGGAGCCTTTGACGTGTGATGAGCTTTTTGAGTTCTCAGCAGATTGTTTTATGTCTTTTTGCAGATTTTATTCATGAACAAGATAGACCTCTTTCAAGACAAGATTCTACACTCTGGGCGACATCTGCGGTTATACCTGCCACAGTTTAAAGGTAGGACTGCTAGACCATGTTCGTCTTCACAAGGAAGATTTACAAGTTTGGACACAGGACACAACAATCTGTATCAAAAGAAAGGGCCTGTAAATGTACTGTTGCACTGTTTAGTTCTCCCGTAGACACATTATTGGCTGTTATTTTTCAGGGTTTTTGTATCCGCTCCGCTCAGCGTTTTGCTCTCCACATCACAGTGGGCTCAACAGGGGATGTGTCCTCTCTGCTCTCATGCAAATGTCAATATAAATGCTAAAACTCTTGGGATTGGGGTCAGCCAGTAGAGCAAGCGTCCATTTCACACTGACCTCAGATATGATGACTAGTCTGATACACTGCATGTGCGGTGAGAGTGGAGCCAGATGTTTCACCGTAAAGCTTCTCTTCCAGGCGCAGACTGTGATGTGGATTCAGCCGCCCGCTTCATCGCCGCCACCTTCGTCTCACTCAACGCCACGCCCAGCAAACTCATCTACCACCACTTCACCACGGCGACCGACACCTCCAACATCCAGGTGGTCTTCCAGGTTGTTATGGACACGATAATCAAAGAGAACCTGGAGGCAGTGTCGCTCCTGTAGCCGCCACAGGCTGAGACCTTGCTGAAGAGTCGGTGCCTGTCGACCTTTGGATGTGACACAACAGACACTTTTTTTAAAAAAAGACTAAAATAGCCAAAAAGGCATCGAACAGAACATTAAGATCATCTCATCCAAACACATTGTCTGTTTTCTCTCATATAAGGTGCAGCCTGGGAGCTCTGATGCCATTTTCTACTGTTGCATTTCATCCTCTGTGATGCTGCTTGTCTATAAACACTGCAACACTTGATTTCATGTAGCTTTGGGAAAAAAAAAAACATTGAAGGAGAAGGACCTCATGGCTAATCCTTCGTCTTTCAACCCGAAAGAAGCCCTAAATTTTGAAATTCTTATATTGAGAATGATGGGCATTTATATTTTTGTACTGTACCATAAAACCCACATCAGACTATGAACAGTGAGGTTTCTTTTTTGAAGGCTTGACATACAATGATGCCATTTATTTGTCTCCTCTTTTGTGTGTGTGGGCAGGACACAGAGGGAGTGAGGATTTACTGTTTGTCCGTTAGTTCCTCTGTGCAGGGTTCACTCATGCATACCATCGCATGTTTTCCGCTCATCCATCACGGTGTCTCCGCTGTGCACATCCTGTGCGTCACACCCTCCTAATGAGCCGGTGATCACTGTAAAAGCACCCCACTCTGTGTTTACTTGTCACCTACACTCCGTTCATTTTAATCTGCGCCTTCACTTGTTCCCCTGACTCTCACCAGTCAGTGATGACACTGGAAACCTGCAATAACCAGTTAAAAATGGGAAAAGTGTATGTAAAGAAACTGACAAATAATATCCATGAAGCCTCGGACCTATTTTAATTTCCTTTCTTTCACCTCTGATGATTCTTGTTCAATATCTGACACACACATGCTCATAAACCCTGATTTGTCAACAAGGATGATGTGTCATATGTGATTTGTGTGGCATTAACTCTGCTGGGGTTTGTCTGTTTTGGAAGCTCGCCTGAGCGACTTGCTGTGGTATCACACCAGCACCTGTCTGACTCCAATAATAAACATTTTATGGTAATGACTGATATCGTTACTCAAAGTGAGAGAAAAGAGAAAAACACCCCCAAGTGCCTTATGATGAAGCCGTTTAGCTGCCGTGTAATTTACATTTCATATGCATATGTCTTAATGTGTTTTTTTTCTTCAGTTTTTTTCCCACTCTCAGTAAAATTCTTGATATTTGATACAACTGCTGTTTAAGTCTTATAGATCATGTTCACAGACTGTTATTTTATTGTTTTATACTGTGTATTGTACTGAAGCTACAATACAAAATAAATGTGAGAGGCTGCCAACCTTATTTTGACCCTATGTTTCAGTTTTCTTCTTTGATAAATATAGAAATGGATAAGTATGAAGGGAGTGTTTTCAGTTTCCATCCCCCACTAGTTGAATATTTGAAGACAAATTTAGGCCAGACAACAGGCTACCAGTGTTTGTTCATTTTAATAGATAAAATAAATAAAAGTACTTTACAAGAAACTTTCTGGACATTTAATACATTTTGGCAAAGCGGGTACATGTAACAGTTTAAACAATAAAGATGGGAAGTCATCTGGAAAGAAAATGTTTTCAACTAACATCTCTCGCACTTATTTTTTGTCTTGTTTTTTTTTCTTTTATACTTTTATACTCCTGTCTACGCAACCAAAGCAAAAAACTGAACAATGATTGTGTTTTTAAATAAGAACATTCAGAGTCTGCAGCGGTCCATCGTCGACAATGATCGGGTTTTCCTCTGCGCCCTCAGCCTCATCCAACTCTGGTTCGTTTCTTTATAATTCTTCATTTCCAGAGAAGCGCTCTCGGGTCTCGGCGGAGGACCGGTACTGTCTCCGCGGGTCTGACCTGGACTCACGCGGACAGGCAGTCCAGGGAGTCCAGGGTGAGGAAGACGTCCGCTTTGCACTGGAAGGTGCCTGTCCCGTCCCGCAGCAGCTCGCAGCTCTTCAGGTTTGGAGAGATGTCCTTCACGCAGATGGCCTGCAGGAGGTGAAAAGCAGCGATCAGACAATTAAAAGTTTACAGCTGAAAATCCGGGAAAATCAGCTTTTGGTGATTCTACTCAACTTTTCTACCACTATCATGTTCCTGTAAACTGACCTTATAGTCTCGTATTGCATGTATTCATAATACTAACAGTCAAATTATTGGGACTGTGGAACAGTCGCTTATTAGATAAATCCCATAATTTCATATCCACCTAAATTTTTCCTTTATTCAGGCGTTTTTCCTAGATGATAATGATTTCTAAGATGATAATGATTTCAAGTTCCGAAAAGTTCTTAGTTAAAACCATCTTGTATTGCTGCGCTTTGACCTGCAGCGTCCGTTGCGCCTTTACGCACGAGTTTAACTTTCAACAATTTTGATCTGAACTGTTTGTTTGTTTCGCGACAAGTAGTAAAGCCTAATCTCTGTCTAAGAGTTGTTCACTAGAATTTTTTTCTCACTTTAAATATTTAAGAATCGCCATAAATGTGTCTCTTATGGTGCTGAATGGAAAGAGCATTTTACGAGCCTTCATTTTATCATCAGTGTAAAAAATAAAAACAGAACCCTGCTTAAAGAGGAATAAAGTTTGTAGTATCTTAACTGTACTTACCATGCTTTTGAGGATGGAGACCTGCCTGTTAGTCTCTGGAATCACGTTGTTACCTGCTGTCTCGTCGCTCTCCATCAGCGTCTCTTCGGACTCGGACCTCCGGACGTATGGTGACCTCCTGATGCCGGACAGCAAACCCGAGGCACGACCCACCGAGTAGTAACTGGGCCCAGTCGACTGCTTGTACCAGGCTTCGACAGGATGGCAAGAGATGAGCAGAGACACTGCGACGCACACCACGGCAAATCTGACTGACCTCTCCATGTCTGGAACCGTCTTGGAACTGTTTTTACGCTGCGCTTTTGTGGTCTGTTCTTGGTCAGCAGCTGACTTTACGTTTTGCTGTGTGTTTGGAAAACTTTCTGCTGCTTATATAGGCTGGCTGGGCGACGTTATCGTGACCCAGCACGTTCGTCAAATCAAATTTGAAGTGGGCGGATGGTGATCCGTCTTTGTGCGGAGAAGAAAAAAGACCAATCCGAATTGATCCGTTTTTGATGGTATGGTGGAGCCAGGGGAGGGGTAGTGCGTGTGTGTGTGTGTGTGTGTGTGCATATGTGTGTGTGTTTGGTATAGAGCATGAGGGGGTTGGAGACGTATAGAGACGTCAGCCACATCAGACAGCCCAGGATAGACAGTGACGTAAGTGGTCAAAGATGTCCAAATAGTTTATACATTAGGGAGGAGGGATTTTTTCCCCCTAATTTGACAATCTAATTGTCAGATTCAAATTTCCTGAATGTCTAAAAGCATCTCATAAACTTAAAAAGGGCAGACTTTTAATTTCCAGATTAACTCCTGCTTGGACACCAGTGAAAAGTGATTTGATATGATGAAGAGATTTGGATTTATCTGTCTGGAAAACCACACAAAATTCATAAAAGCCATTAAAATGACTCAACGTTTAATCAGTGCATGCAACCACGAAGCAGAGTCAGTGCGCATGGCTTCAAAAGACTCCAGGATGAGTGGAAATGGAGCGTTTAGGAGTAAAAAGACGAACAGATCAATAAACATGAGTGAATAATCGACTGATCCAAATTGTTTTAAGTTTCAGCAGCTTTCTACACGGACAGACTGTGAGTCAGTCTCACTTCAAAACGGAGCTCCCAGAAAAAAACAGGCCTTTATCAATACAAACCCTTTCCCTGATTGATTTACTGACCTCACCGGTCATGCTTCATCAACTCCACCTCCGTGTAGTCAGTAGATCAACAGAGGAACAAAAGTGATGGAGACTTTAACAAAGAGGGATGCATCCACATTTGTTCAATTAAATAATCACAAAAACAGTTAAATGGGTGTAACCACGTTGCCTTTCTATGAAACAGGATTACGAGGGGGTCTGGATGATGGGAAATGTACCTTTAATGTATAGAAACGGATTAGAAAGACCACTGATTTGAATGATAAAGTATCCAGTAACATATAAAAGGAGGATACTACACTGAAAACAGCATTATATATTAATGGAATTTAAAATGTTTTATTTTTGAGTATTAAAAGCAGCACTGACATACAAAAATATAAAAAAACAAATAAACATAATTTATTTTTTAGTGTAAAATGTGCGCATGATGCATCCAGCATGTCAATCAAGATGAATGAATGTACCATCAGAGTCTATCAGAGTCCATTGTAGAGTGGTCTGCAGTGCGGCTCCAGTTTGTCCTCCAGGACGTAATCTGGTCCGCAGACCCAGGGGTCCCCCGTCTCCCACTGCCACTTCTGCAGACTCTGCCTGAGGCTCTCCAGCACGGCGCTGAGGGATGGGTCTGATGCCAGGTTCCTTGTTTCCAGCGGGTCTGTCCTGTGTTGGTGAAGTTTTTATTAATATTTAAATATCATAAACAGACTCAGGACTAGTATTCCCCCCTCCCCAGACTCTACCAATAAAAAGAAAATCTCTACTTTTTGAAATACATCTGGATTTTCCACTTATTCACTTAGCAATTCAAGTATTGTTTTATTCAAGTGGATCAGCTCATTTTAGGGAACAACAATTGCTTATTAGAACAAAACACAATAACAATCTCAGAACCATTTTTCTATTTCCCCTATAATTAATATCAGATTACATAGTTCTTTCCAGGAATCCTTCAAGGAAATTATCAGGAAACTATGAACCTGTAAAATAAAGCAATACAAAACCCTCTCCATGTTTCCCAGAATAAAACTTTGGTACAGAAATATTTATTTATTTTGTTGGCCTAAAAGAGGTCAACTTTAATAGTCTGAATCTAAAACTACTGGAATAAGTCTAAACAATACCCACCATGTGTACGTTTTCTAACTGTAAACGCCCCCCAGGATGCTAAAAGCCCTAAATTCCTAGAAAACAACACAGAGGCCATGAACTCAGTGTCTTTAATGAAAGTCACAGCTCTGAAGAGTCCAGAGAAAATCCAGAGCCAGGCCTTCAAACATCAGTTATAAAGATTTCAACCTAATTGTGATTGTGATGATGACGGCGGCTGAAAATCTGGTTGGATTTGACGACAAAAGGCTTTTTGAAGTTAATGTATAATTGAAACAAAGTATCTGCAAGCAGGTCTGATCTGCTATAATCTTTTTTTTTTAGTATGTTATTTCAAAAAACTCAATCGGATTAATGTCAGAAAACAGTGTGAATCCCTGATGGCTCTTCAGAAAAATTAAACTCATTTTGGGATTCAGCTCTTCAGAGTTTAATTCCATGTGGACGACGGGTTCACATGCAGCTCCAGATGTGGTGGATCCAACCAGGTGAGTATCAACAAGCACTATTTCTACCAACTACCATTTTTTTCTACACTCGTAAGTTTTTTTTACATTTATATAAAAGGTTGTTTTTGTTTACTGGATTTAGTTCTATTTATGGGTATAATTTCTGAAAATTAATTTCTTAACTAAACGATATTCGTCTGTGAGTCATCACAGTCAACATTTTGTCCGCCTTAAATGAAAGCAACATGATGAACACTGAGCAGCAGTTTCAGGCAACAGACCTGGTGTCGTACAGCTCCCAGCGCTCTCTGTAATAATACTGCTGCAGGCTTTTGAACCAGTGCGTCGGCTGACTCAGCCTCGTGCGGTTCAGCAGGTCCTGGAAGGTGGGTGACACATACAGGTCCTGGTCGATGGGGAAGGGCATGCGGTAGTGTAGGTTGTGGAGAAGGTGGTAGGCCCCCTGGTGGACAGAGCGGATTGGGTAGTACATGGTTACCTGAAAGTAAAATGACAATAAAGCAGTCAAATGCTTGTGTTTGAGTCCTTCATGAAAAGTCTATTACTGACAGTCAGTGTTGATGACATCCTGTCTGACAGCAGCGATCTTCGCAAACCTCGTGGAGGGACTGGCTGCTGTAGACTGTGTGCCAGCTGCCGGGCTCAGTGACCAGAGCAGGCAGTAAGGAGCGACCGGTGAGGTGGACCAGGTCTGCAGGGCTGCCGGGGAGGCTGTAGGACGGGTAGGGAACAGAGAACCAGTCCAGTATGGTGGGAGTGATGTCTGCCGAAAGAAGAGAGAGGAGAAGAGTCACAGAAAGACAGAATGAGACAGACAGTCACAAAATGAGACAAACTACCTCAGCTGATGGAACAAATCACATTTCAGTGTAATGTTATTATACATTTACTTGTGATTACAGGAATTCTTAAATACTGCGCATGAACTCATTATTGGTATAGTGCTATTTCATACTGCATACAGAGGGACATCCCAATGAAAACCATGTATCTCCAATTTTGGTGATTTTTGATTTTTCAGATGAACTGAAGGGTCGATGGAGATACGTGGTTTTCATAGGACAGTGTCAAACATTGATATTAATGTCTCACATATTTAATGTTCACAGGTTATATACTTGAATACTTTCCAGTCTATTTAATGTGTTGTAATTATCCTCGGCAGTCATTTATATAACAACTGTTTCTACTGTTTTTGTACTGTTGCTTTGGTTTTAATCGATATTTTCATCTATGTATTATCCCCTCGGGGATCATTTTCAGTTAATCTCAGTTTGTCTGAGATCTGCTCCTGATGCATCATTGTTAAGTCTCCCTCTTGTGGCCGACTAAGCACATGAGAGAAACACATGTTTGTTAATATGTATAAACCAACCTGAGGGTCGGACCCACCAGTGTGTTCCCATGATAAATCTGTGATGGCATGAGTTTATAAAGGAATGTTGAAATACTGAGCACTTTTTTTCCAGCCTATAAAAATTCTTGAAATCGAACTACCTGAAGAGGAAAATCTTTTTATTGAACTGCTCACAACTCATGTTCACATTAAGGCAAAAACCTGTGATGAGATGTGCCAAGAAATACTGCTTCATTGTTTTGGAGGAGGTGATTTTAAGTATTTAAGCCTTTATTATAGAAAGTGGAGAAACTGGGAACACTGCGGTCCATGGTTGACATCTTAACAGGGACTGGCTGCTACACTTGATGAGCTATACTTTTAAAGGACGGGTTCACAATTTTTCAAGTCCGTCTTAAAACAATAGTCAGGTGTCCAAATGAACATTGAAATATGTTTTTCTTCTTTAAGGGCATATCTTCCAATTTAAAATATATTTATTTCCTCCAAGTGTAGAATAATTATGAATGCTTGACCCCTATGGTGAGGAGATCTGGTGGCTCTGTTATGCTTTGGGGGGCATTTTGCTGGCATGGTTTGGGTCCACTTGTCCCCTTAGAGGGAAGGGTCACTGCAAATCAATACAAAGTTGTTCTGAGTGATCACCTTTATCCTATGATGAAACATTTCTATCCTGATGGGAGAGGTGTCTTCCAGGATGACAATGCCCCCATCCAGAGGGCTCGAGGGGTCACTGAATGGTTTGATGAGTATGAAAATGATGTGAATCATTGATGTGACCTTCAGTCACCAGATCTCAACCCAATTGAACACCTAAGGGAGATTTTCTCTCCACCACCATCATCAAAACACCAAATGAGCGAAGAATGGTGTTCATCCCTCCAGAAGAGTTCAGAGACTGTAGAATCAATGTCAAGGCTGAGCTAATATGAAGCTTCAGCCATCCAAATGAAGCCTCATATCAGCTTCAGATACATTTTTAAATGTATTTTTGCATAAAATGACTGTGTGGACACACTGTGGATTTTGTCCCTCATCACTTACACTGAAAGCACATTTGAAGGGGATCTTTTAATAGCCAGTATAAACAGGAGGAATGATTACATTGAGGAAAACCTTGTTTGGGCACCTGACTGTTGTTTTAAGACAGACTTGAAAAATTGTGAACCTATCCTTTAAGATAACAGCCACTTGCAGCTTCTCCGCCCTCTTTCTGCCATCCATCTCTTACCTAACAGGCTTACGAAGGCCTGGCTGGTGTCTCCCCATCGCTCTCTGTGCTCTGGAGAGGACACCAGCATGGGCTCTGCGGTCCCGGAGTGATACAGGTTGGTTCTGCCGTTAGGGAAGGGGATGCCGTTATCTGAGCTGTAGATGACCAGCGTGTCGTTCTCATAACCAGCGTCCCTGAGCTCCTGAAGAACTAATCCGATACCTACAGGGGAAATTTACACCGTTATGACATCTCTCCACCCTCTTTTTTATGTATGTATAAGTATAGTTCACATACCCTGATCCAGCCTGCTAACAGTGGTGTACTGTGCAGCCAAGTCAGCTCGTGCTACAGGTGTGTCCGGTACAAATGGAGGAACCTGAAGAAGAGATGATGAAAAATATTTGTGATTTGTTTGCAAATTTCATAAAGTTAAATATCAAAACTAACAACAGCAGTAAAGGCGTGCCCAAAAAATCCTTATTTTCAAATGAAATTGAGACTTTTTGTACATCTAAATAGGTTAATTTTTGATCACTGACCTTTACTTGTTCTGGTGTGTAATATTCTGGTGTCCAGTCAGGAATTCTGCCCATTCCCATTTCACCATTCCCAAACTTCTCACAGAAAGCTCCATACTGGGGCTGCGAGTGTCCACATCGGTGGGTGTCATGGAAGGCAACATACAGGAAAAAAGGCCTCTCTTCATCTTTTATACCCTCTCTGTCTCCTTTATTCTCTTCTTTCTTTTGCCTTCGCTCAAAGGCTTCGTCTTTATGGGTCTTAAAAAACTTGCGAACCAGGAGTTTGATGCGGGTGATGTTCCTCCCCACCTGGAGGACAGAGTTGGTCTCCTCTGTGTAGGCAAAATCAAAAGGGTATACAGATCCAGGACCAACGTGCTTCTTTCCAATTATACCTGTGGCAATGAGAGAGAACAAGATGAGATAAAAACATGAGTTTCTGTGTGTATACCTGAAATAAAAAACGAACAAGTCACTTTGTTATTTACCTGTGTGTATGTTAGCCTGGGTGAGGAGCAACGGCAGACTTTGAACTCCATCAAATGAGTTGAAATGATGGACCCCCTGATGAAGCCCATACATGCCATTCTGGTGCTGAGAACACGAAACAAACACAATTCATTGATATCATGAACAAATGAGGGGTTAAACTGTACATGTGTGTGCACGTGTGTGTGTGTTACCTGTGGCAGGCCAGTGAGGATGGTGGAGCGGCTGGGGGAGCAGCTGCTGACAGAGGTGAAGGCGTTGCTGAACACCAGGCTGCGCTTGGCCAGAGAGCGCAGGTGTGGCGTGTGGACCACAGAGTTGTTATATACCTCCGTCTCAAAACCTGCATCATCAGCTGGAAGAGGAACAGACAGAGACTTTCTACATACTTTTATTTTTACTTTTGACCACATAGTGCACATCAATGAACTCATGAGTATATACTGATGTCACAAAGTTTCTTCTGTTCACAAATTCAGAGGTGTTGCAAGAAACAGTTTCAGAATTCAATACGTTTCAATCACTGATTAATCATTTATAGATAAACAATAAAGTAATGTCTTAGAGTTATTATTATTTTTCTTAGGGTTAACTTCTTAATAATATAAAACTAAGATAACATTATGTAATGGAATGTAATTAGGAAACAACTGTTATTAATTAGATGATAGGTTTGACTGATATGAAAGTTATGCTGTCAAAAAATATAAATTTGCCAGATTTTACTTTACTGGATTTGCCAAAAACAGACATTAACATCTGGTTATTTTACAGTATATATAAAGTTGGATAACAGATAAAAGAGTTATTCTTGTGTATGCATATAGTGTATGCTTATGGGTAGTTTATTAGTTAGCCTAATATTTCAGCACTATAATGTTTTCAGTCAGAAAGTTAAAAGGCTGATTTACAGTCTGAAGTTTTGCATGACTTGTTGTCACAGGTTAGAAATGAAACCACTCACCAATTATTAGAAGGACATTTCTGCTCTTTGACTCCCCGATGCAAAAACATGCCAAAGTGAGAAAAAACAACTCGAGCAGCATGATGATGATGATGATGATGATGATGACTGCTCTTCACTGTTTCCCAAAAAACAAGCCCACTCTTAAGGTTTCAGGACCACGTGCCGTCTGAAACATTTAAAACAAATGAATCCATTAAACAACATAAATTCAGTCGTCAAACTAGCTGAAATAAAGTGACTTATAATGTAGCGAAGCTCATAGATGTATCATAAAACCCGAGTTGACTTCACTTTTCACGTCTTCCTTAAACAACGTAAGCCCCGCCCACCCACGGTCACATGACAGACGTCACATGACGAGAGCCGACAGGGCGCTTTTGCTGAGTGACGTGAGTTTTAGGAAGTGGTTTCAGCGAGAGGAACAACACTTATGAGAGCAACTGTGCTTGCTAAAAAGCAGTGAAATCACAGCTGAACTACGAAATAATGCAAGAGAAGAAAGCATCAGACTGAGTAAGATTTTATATTTTATTCTATTTGTTATTTTCGGTTTTATTGTGTTTTATTCCTTTGTTTTTATTCTCTTCTATACTGTCCAAATTTATTCTATTCCGTTTGTTCAGATTATTCACATTCTTCCATAACATTTTATTGTCAAATCAATTTTAGAGGAATAATATAGCCTACATAACAAAAACGATTTTTTAATGTTTTATTATGTAATATTATACTCGTGATTGTGTAGAGAAATGCTTGTCTATTGTAAAGCAATCACTGATCAGACAGGTGTTCAAAGCACTGACCTATCATATGATCATCACATGATTGTAGGCCCTCAAAGCTCATTAAGGTCACAGGTCACAGGAAAGCATATGGAATACATGTCCTCAGATGACCTCTTTAACTTGTCGTAAGTGGTTGTTATCTGTGTAGCCGAGCAGCTCGACTGATGACTTTTTCCATCTCACACAGATCACAACATGCATCTGAAGATATGGCGCTGTATATTTGTCCAGGAAAACACACACAAACCGATGCACGCATGCACACAGAGCACATCTTTGTTGTGTTGTCCTGAATGCTCAGCCTGTGGGGAAAGAGGACTCCCAGGAGAAAAAAACAAAACCAGAGAAACCACTTCACAAGAACCGATGAGTGACATATAAAGCAAAAGAGGACATTTAAATCACTTTGTGTAAGTGGCTTTTATCTTGTATTCATCTTACTCATACATTCATTTGAATATGTAAAACAGGTTAAAAGAAAGGACATCTTTGTGCACCTGCAGCTATCTCTTCATTCTTTCTGCCAACCTCCTCCTCTCCAGGTTCTCCTCCTTCAGCTCTAACTTTTATATGATGGAGCAGCCTCTGATGGGAAGAGACTTGGCCCGAGGCTGCTGCTCCTGCAGCACCCTGAAGACCTGGCTGCCGATCCTCTCCTGGCTGCCCAGGTACAAGCTGAAATGGCTTCAGATGGATGTGCTCGCAGGACTCACTGTCGGGCTGACAACTGTACCGCAGGCGCTGGCCTACGCCGAAGTAGCGGGCCTTCCTGTGCAGGTGAGTCCTAGCAGAGCTGTGTTGAGTCATCAAGTTCTTAAAATCGTCTTGTTCCAGTAAAACATGAAATATCAAGGATAATGTGAACAAAAGAGGTGAACGAGTGTACATTCCCTCCATCTTTTTTGTCACTTCTGTTCAATTGTAGAGAGTTGAAATCATGATCTTGCCTATCAATGACATCCTGGATCATTCTGTTTATTTTTTACTGATGGCTTTACTTTCACATAAAGATCTCAATCTTTATTTATTTATCATAAGAACTATTTTCTTAAATGATCAATCGCTTAAGGCAAAAATTCCAAACATTTGCTGTTTTCAGCTTCTAAGATGTGAATATATGCCGCTTTTTCTATTTTATATAACTGCAAATTGAATATCTTTGGGTTTTGAACAGTTTGTCGGATAAACAAGACATCCAACAACCTTGGGTTGTGGGAAATCTAATTTTTGAATGTTTTATAAACTGAAAAGGTCATTGATTAATTGAGTAGGAATAGAGATTAAGTGATAATGAAAATAAGCCCTGTTAACAATTTAATCTAAGAGCTTTTCTCTCCACAGTATGGGCTCTACTCTGCCTTCATGGGGGGGTTCATCTACACTCTCCTGGGGACCTCTAAGGATGTGACGCTGGGTCCTACAGCCATCATGTCCCTCCTGTGTTTCTCTGTGGTGGGGGGGCAGCCCTGCCGAGCGGTGCTGCTCAGCCTCCTCTGTGGACTCATCCAGGCTGTAATGGCATTACTGAGATTAGGTGAGGGGAGGGCAGGGCGCTGCTGTAGTCATGTGAAAACCTTGTGACACCAGTTTTTTGGGGTTTTCTAAATTTAGTAACACTTGCCCTTGTGAGCCAAGTGGATGAACTCTTAACATGATGTTTTTTCAATATAAAAAATTACTTTTTATTCACATTGTGACACATTGTCTTTACCTGACATCACTGATAGTGTAACATTACATTTTCCAGTTTGTAAACGTTAGAGTGATCTCTGTATCAAAACCTGATATAACAATATCAAAACTAATTGTTCAGAAGACAGAAACGGAATATAATTTACAAAATTAAAAAGCTTTATTGATAGAACAGAGTGTGAAGAAACAGGAGATTAGTTTGTGAGTGCAGGAGAACCACTTCCTGCCACCACATCAATGACTTCCTGTGTTTAATCGCACACAGTTTTTGTGAAATCTCTCAATCATGCTTTTGTTTTTGTTCATTCATTGCTATTCTGCAGGCTTCCTCTTGGACTTCATCTCTTTCCCTGTAATAAAAGGCTTCACTTGCGCTGCTGCAATAACGATCGGCTTTGGACAGGTCAAGGTGAGAGTCAAACACATACACAGACACCCACAGAAACGGCAACAGAAATAACAACACACACATCAAAACCACCAGTACCCGGCAGTAAAACTAGCCAATAGGAGTGTAGACACGTTTGATTGGCAGCAGAATAAATCAAATGAAGGCTGTAAATAGCTTCTACAGTTTAACCTCAGTTTAGTCAGTATGAAATCCAACATCAGTCGGGCTTCTACCCCAGTGTACAGTTTACAGCAAGGATTCATTGTATATCATATAGATTTTTCAAAATTAGGATCAGCACTTTGATATTAGATCTAGCTTGACCTTGGAGCCAACTGGGAGGTGGAATTGTGTCCATCACTTCAATCAATCAATCAATCAATCAATCAATCAATCAGTTTTTATTTATATAGCACCAAATCACAACAAAAGTCATCTTAAGGCACTTTTCACATAGAGCAGGTCAAGACCGTACTCTTTAATTTACAGAGACCCAACAATTCCCCCATGAGCAAGCACTTGGTGACAGCGGTAAGGAAAAACTCCCCTTTAACGGGTAGAAACCTCAAGCAGAACTTCCAGTCTTTAACTGGGTCCTGGGGAAATTCTATACAAGTATTGTGGCATTTATGCAAGTTTTCCCTCTCAATCTCCCAGACCATTAATTTAATCTACACACTACACACTCCCCTGTGCTAAACATAAAGATTGAGAATATCATTAAAAGAGTGTGTTGATTGATTTGGATATGCAAACTCATTTTGTCTACTCTTAAGCACCCTCTGTGTTCATAATTTGACATTTGACCAGATCTACAACTCCTCTTATTGTCAGTGGTCTCAGCTGATAGCCATCCCCTTTGTTTATTTGTCTAGAATCTTCTTGGACTCGAAGGCATCCCCCATGAGTTCTTCCTGCAGGTTTACTACACCTTCTACAAGATCCCAGAGGCCAGGATAGGTGACGTGGTCCTGGGTCTGCTTTGTCTTGCTCTGCTGGTCATGCTAATGTTTATGAAGACGAGTCTGGGCTCTGGCAACGCTCCCGCCTACTCCAGAGTCGCCAGGAAACTAGTGTGGGCTGTTGCTACCAGTCAGTACCTCTCATGTTCATATGCATGCACACCAATGCTTTGTAAAAGTGAAACACTGTTCACTTTTACAAAGCATAAAGAAAGAAAATAAGTTTAATAAATAGGTCTATCATTGTTTCATTCATTGCTATAAATGATCTCTGCTATAAAAATCTCTGTCTTGGTCAGTGCGTAATGCCCTGGTGGTCGTGGCTGCATCCTTCGTTGCATTTTCCTGGGATGCTTACGGCCATCACGTGTTCACAATCACTGGGAAAACGTCCCAGGGGCTCCCACCATTCAGGCCACCACCCACCTCAGACACCACAGCCAACGGGACCGTCGTCACGTTTGGAGAGATTGTAGAGGTGAGGAGCGGAGGGAAGGGCCAGTTACAGCACAAGGGCAGTGAATCTTTTTTCGCTGAATGATTGAGTTGCACTTCCCGAAATCTTCCTGTCTCCCAGGAAGTGCAGCTGACTAACCAGTCTTCCTCTCTATGTTTGTATGCAGGACTTTGGAGGAGGGCTTGCTGTGATCCCTTTCATGGGTTTGTTGGAAAGCATTGCTATCGCAAAAGCTTTTGGTAAGTGTCTAATTAACATTTATAAACCATGTCATGTTGCAAAAGCATTTTTCTACACACTTTGTCAGTATTAGATAATCAAGGCAGTTAAAGCTTGAGTGCTTCATCTGACTGTTGACTGATTTTGACTTCCTGTTTCTCTTCAGCCAGTCAGAACGACTACAGGATCGATGCCAACCAGGAGCTGTTGGCAATTGGTGTGACTAACATCCTGGGCTCGTTTGTGTCAGCCTACCCTGTCACTGGCAGCTTTGGGAGGTGTGTGTGTGTGTGTGTGTGTGTGTGTGTGTGTGTGTGTGTGTGCGTGTGTGCGTGCGTGCGTGCGTGCGTGCACGTGCGTGCGTGCGTGAGAGAGTATATAATGAACTTGCTGTTCAGTTGGATCAATGTGCTGCTCCTAGCCTCTCCCTCCTAGATAGAGAGGTGAAGTCTCTCTTTTATGCTGATAACCTTATTCTACTGTCTCCTACTGAACAAGGATTACAGCAACAGCTGGACATAGTAGAAAAGTACTGTCAGAACAGTAAATATGAAGAAAACTAATGTCATGATTTATCAAAATTGCCCCAGATGTCAGGAGAACAAATACCAGTTTACCACAAATAATCATGTCATTGAACATGGCATGACTTATAGCTACCTTGGTATAACCATAACAGCATCAGGGAGTTTCAAAATGGCAGAGAAAAGTGCAGTAAAGAAAAAGCTTGAAGAGCTCTAAATGCAATTAAGAAAACATTTTATAATTTACAAATTCCACTTAAAATCTTAAAATATTTGATAGTGTCATCCTGCCCATTGCAAGGTATGGTAGTGAAGTCTGGGGTCCACTCAGTCATCATAGCATTTTACACAGAAAAACACCAACCAATGCACATAGAGCAGAATTAGGCAGATACCTACTGATAATTAACATTCAGAAGAGAGCACTCAAATGTTTTAATAACCTTAAATCCAGCCCCCTAGACATCCTCCATAACAAAGCCCTCCAAACCCAAGAGCTGAGCCCAGAAAAGAGTCCCCTATGAGACTAACTGCCTCCTCTCAGACACTCTGACCAGTCTCACCAGCACTGCTTTCCAAATACCAATCAGAGTAAACCAAATTATAACACAATGTAAAGAAACCTACTTGGAACACTGGAAAGAAGAAATTAAAAGCCAAAGTAGATGAGACTTAGTTATCTGGCCCTGAAAAGAGATGATGAATAGTCAGAATATCTCTCCATTGTCAGAGAGCAGAGACAGATCCTAACCAAGTACAGGCTCAGTGACCACAAACTGACAATCCAAAGAGGACGACAAAAAATCATGGCAACCAAAAGAAAACAGAATATGTGGTCACTGTTTGACAGGTGAGGCTGAGACAGAGATACACTACAATGTAAAACATTCAGTGAAATAAAGAACATTTACTTTAACAAGTTCAACTCTGTAATTTCAGATTTCAAAGAGCTTAATGACAAAAAATTCAAAATTAAAAATACTACAAGGAGAAGGAGAAAGGAGAAAGGGCATATCTTGCTGCCCAATATGTATCAACATGCCACAACCTGAGGGACAGTGAATGACCTGGACACACACACACACACACTAATTTTGTTACCAAATATTTACTTTGTCATGTTATCTCTCCACATTCAGGACAGCAGTGAACTCCCAGACTGGTGTTTGCACTCCAGCGGGTGGGATCGTCACCAGTGAGTCATGACACTTTCAACTTTCACTTTACCTGTCTGTGCTCTCTACTGCCCTCTTGTGGTGGTTTGTGATTTTCTCTCATTGCTTTACCTCCTTTCTCCCCCTCTGCCTCCCTCGTAGAGATGAGAAAGTGTTGTCATGGAGGTCAGAGCTTGTGTTAAAGGAAACATCAAAAACTGTCTTTAGCAGACATGGACAGATTGCAAAACAACAAAGGTGATATTAATCTTAAACAGAGGCAGCCTAGTATGTGGACATCAATGATAGTGTTCAATCAATCAATCAATCAATTTTTATTCATATAGCGCCAAATCACAACAAAAGTCATCTCAGGGCACTTTTCACATAGAGGAGGTCTAGACCGTACTCTTTAAACCACAAATGTGAACAACAGCCTGACTATGTGATTAGAGGTTGAGGAGTCAGAGAAGAGCAGAAGGATTTTGTGTGATCACTCAAAAAAGATTGTCACATAAAGTTCTCAGTTTATCAAGATAGCATAATGCAGTGTGTTGAAATACCTCTAATTTGTATATTTTAGCTTTTCTGGTTCAATTAAACATCACATACTGTAGGTAGAATGATGCTCTTTTAGGGTTTTGTGACTTCAACATCAATCTCTCCATGTCTATTTATTTATTTTTCAATTTTAAATAATCGTCTGGAGCAACAAAAAGGTCATCACGTATATATTAATGCGACTTTGCTTTCTCTGTCTTCTTGTGCTTGTTTCACAGTTTAGAAATGAGAAATATTGCTGAATTTCTCCTTCTGTCTTTTGCAGGTGTGATTGTGTTGCTTTCGTTGGCGTTCCTCATGCCGGCCTTCTACTACATCCCCAAAGCTTCTCTCGCTGCTGTTATCATCTGTGCTGTAGCTCCTATGGTGGATTACCAAGTCGTGGCAAAGATGTGGAGGATACGCAGTAGGTGTCTGCTCCATTTTAAACACAAGTGTATTTTCATGTGTATTCGTTTGTTTAATTAAATTCCCGGGGTAATGTGTCTCCCACAGAGCTGGACTTGCTGCCTTTCTTTGTGACATTCCTGATTAGTTTCTGGGAGGTGCAGTACGGCATCATGGGAGGTGTAGCTGTATCTGGAGTCCTGCTGCTGTACAACACAGCCAGACCCCAGATAAAGGTACCATAAAATAACACTGTGCACAGGACTGCGTATGAGTGACTCTGATACTTAAAGGAAGAGTAAACTGCAGAACATATTTGCAAGAACCACTCGAATTAATAGATTTGTTAGATAGATTCACAATTATTCAAGTCTGTCATAAAACAATAATCAGGTGCCCACATTGTAGCTACATTGAAACAGGTTTTGCTTGCTGTAATCATTCCTCTTGTTCATTCTGGCTGTTTAAAGAATGTAATTGAATGTAATTGATGGGGGACAAAATTCAGAGTCCTTGTGTTGTGTGAAAATGGATTCAAAAATTTATCTTAAGTTAATATGAGGCTTCAGCAATCTGAGTTACATGAATTAAGTGGATATCATTAAAGGTTAAAGTATTTTTAGTACAAAATTCCCTGTTTTTAATTACATTACATTTTTTAATTACATCATTCAGTAATCAGGCCATCATCTGTTATCTGTAATGTTGCCTTTCTTTGCTTTACACCTTGTAGCACCATCTTGTGGTTCAATCGAAACAAATCAAACCAAGCAAAAAAACAAACAAACAATAAATCAAATTCCAGTGTAATTTCCAACATATTGTATCTAATCTATATGATCAAACTTAGCTGGTAAGAAAACACCTCCAGTTTAACTCTTCATTCAGTCTATGTGGCGATTGTGTGTTTAAATTATTTATTCAGAATACTTACATATATATATAATACATATTTCAAAAGCAATAGATCTGTAAACAGTTTTGAGGCTACCAGCACCAACATAAATTTGATGAGGTTGAGGTGCTTTTTCTTTTGCATTAAATCAACGGGAAAATGTGAACTGAAGATGAAAAAGTTAGAAGAAAAGTAGGTACAACAAAAAGACCAAAAGATTTGAGGAGTGTGTTGATCATAAATTAATGGCATCTAACATAACTGATGTTTTCTTCTTATCATTGTGTGTCCACTGTGATCAGGTGTCTGATCACGGTGTATTGCTGATTGAATTGGGCAGTGGACTCAGCTTTCCTGCCACAGAGTATCTCAGCCACATCATTCACTCTCAGGCTCTGCAGGGTGAGGATTTGTTTGATAATCTGTCTTTGTGTAGAGCACACTGACTTTTTGAGGCTGTCTTTACCATTTACTTTCCTGTCTTTCTAATCTTAACATGGCTCCCCTAGTGTCTCCTCCGCAGTCAGTGGTCCTAGATTGCCATCATGTCAGCATTATAGATTACACAGTGATCAGTGAGCTGCGGGACCTGCTGAGGCAGTTCAAACTCCGAGAAGTGGGTCTGGTCTTTTCCAGATTGCAGGTACGACAACCAGCCCTCACTGCCTTACAGATTTGAATTGAGTACTGATGGAGTTCAGATTATTGGCCTGTTAAATGCATTTTAGTTGAGGGCATTGAGGATTTGAAAATATAATTCTAATCTCATGTTATGGGGAAGAAATCACTTCCTATTATCTGTTTTGTCTCCTTTGCTCACACACTCTGCCTCTGTCTTCCTTACTCCTTTAGCCCTCTGTTCTTGAGGTTCTCCAAGCCGCTGATCTGCAGGACTTCAGGTATACAGACAGTGTGGAGGCGGCGCTGCTGCTGACAGAGTCAGGAAACCGCCTCAGTGACTGACACAGAAACTGCCCATTCACAGTCTGGAGAGGAAGAAATGACAAAAGCAAAAGCAAAAACAATCTGAACTGAGATAATAAGGCTGTTATGATGTTGATAAGTGATAAACTACCTCCAACAACTGATTAACTGGCTGTCAGGTGTTGTGATGCGATGTTGTGAAGTGATGCCCCTCCTTCCCCGTTCAAAGGAAAATGTTGCCTTGGACTTTGTATCTGCTAAACTTGACTTTGGAAATCATTGAGGAATCTCAACACTAGATTACAGTTGCACAACAACATTGGCCCAGAAGTCTAATATTATGTTTTATAGCATTTTATGTTTTGTTTTTTTCAAAGAGACATTTTGCAGCATTTTGTATGAATGAGGAGGTATTTAGAGAAATAATATTAATGATTCTAGGTGAACTGCCGGAGACGAAATCTGTATTTACAGAACACAAAGAGGGACAATATGTGTGTTAATAATCAACAGAGTAAACTCACCAGATATGAGTCATTTTATTTATCTATGTAAAAGGAAATGTCCGATGATTGATTACCCTAATTTTTATGTTGTAAAGAAATGCTGCCAAGGTGGAGGCAAAATGATTTTAGTTTAGTCAACATAATGACACTAATTTATATCATTATATTATTAATCCAAATCATCACATCCATACAAGATTTTTTACGGAATAAAAAATTTACATTTTCATGTGTATGCATGTGTGTTTGTACTGTATGTATCTGTATTATACTGAAGTCACACATTTCTGTACGCTTGAAGAGAAGAACATTCATGCTCTCAAGGGTGAAGACCGTGCAACAATAATTTCAACATAACGACAGCAAAATTGCGCTTGTACAGGGAATATTTGTAAAAGGTTTCCTTGACAACAGTTTCTACCCAGTTTTATACCTAACTCCTGGTACTGATACATGGATGATGCTCTCACCAAACTGCACTACTCCAACAGAAAGCAGACAGAGGGAGCTGCAACAGGTCCAAGAGATCTTGACTTAAGACCAGAAAGGACACTGCTAAATCAACAGGGACCACCAGAAGCATCCCAGCTGGACTCCCTTACAGCACATAGCTTAGCTGTCAGAGCCTCTTGCCAGAATCTTTAGATCTCAAGGAGTCAACACTTACCACAGACCAATCAACACCTTAAAGGCCCTGAAAACCAATCACCAATCTCTTACTCCGAGCAATGAGGTCCAACATGAACCCAGTTTTCTGCCAAAGATGGAACACTTAATGTTATTTCACATAAGAGATTTCTGTATCTGTGCTTTTGTCTTTGCTTTTCTCTGGTTTAAAGTGTCTCAGTTGGAACAAGGCGTTGTCAAGTATTTTCATTCAAATCAAATCAAATTTATCAAACTACAACCACAGCACACCCAAACAGTCCTGATGAAGCAGATTATTAAGTGATAACCTCTTCATAAATAATAACTGAGGATACTTTTTTCAAAACTTGAACTGTTACTAATTAGGTCATGAATATTAAGAAATATATATGATTCGTAATCGGGTTTTCAGGGGCTTTAAGGATCTAAACGTCAGAAATGGACAACATCAGCTGTCTGTGATCACCAGAACAAAACCAGTTGACCCATCGACAAAGTCGACAAAAAGGACAAAGTCATCGATCAGGCATCAGAGAAAGATCAAGGAGGACGTTCACATCTGACACCAGAGACCATCTTTGAACACAGTGAACACAGACAGGCATTATGATCTTAAGTGACCAAAGTTATATATTATCATGTGTTGACAAACTCAGTGCCATCACTAAGGCAAATCATGTATAAAACATATCTATTCATGACAAACGTAAAAAATGTCACTGTATCACCATGTTTTGTTATGTATTATGTTCTTTACTTTTGGCTTTGATTATCTGACATGTTATAAGTGAGGTGCAAATGTACTCAAATACTTCCTGAGATGTACATAAACGTGCTTTCTCAACAATGTTATAGCCTGTGTGGCTGAGAGTTATATTTAAGTAAGGTTTTCTTTTTGAATGATGCCAAAAAAGTGCAACAAATGCTTCATAGCATACTTTCAGTAATAGGCACACTGGTGCATACAGACTCTTATCAGCATAAAGTGTTGAAAAAATCGTATAAGCACACTCCTCTTATAAAGGAACAAATCACTGAGTCAACCATTTACCTTGGATGATAATGATAATGATAATGATGATAAGAGGAGGACGTGAGTTTTGAAATATGACAGTGTTAATAATTTACAATGACTCCAGTAAATAATGATAAGAAATGAAAAACACAGTAAATGTATCATATACTGTACATTGGGAGAACAAGAAAACTCTCCATGTCTAGTGCACTGTTGTTTTCCATGTTTCTTCCCTGAAATATATATTTAAAACAAGTTGCTCCTATAGTTTCAAAGAAATCTGTTTGATTCATCAAGACAAACTTTTTCAAAGACAGACTGTTAAATACATAATGAAACATAAGATGATGTCCAAATTGCACAGTCATATATGATATCAATAACATCAATGGGATCATCACATAGTTGATAATTTTTAAAATCTGTTTATAATGCATGTACAGTACTTACATTAATAATCAATTTTAACAACAGGGAATTGCTACAAGTAAACATCATGTGTTGACAACTAAGCAAAGCTGGTAGGAGAATCTTGAGATAAGTTTTTATATAAGGATGGATTTTTTTTCAGCTCAAATGGGTTTAAATTTGTAATTTAAACATGATGCCATCTCCAAGGCAAATCATGTATATCTATTAATGACAAATGTTAAAAATGTCTCTCTGTCACTATGCGTTAATATGTATTGTGTTCTTTACTTTTGGCTTTGATTATCTGACATGTTATAAGTGATGTGCAAATGTACTCAAATACTTCCTGAGAGGTATACAAATGTGCTTTTTTAAACAATGTTATGGCCTGTGTGGCTGAAAATTGTATCTGAATGAGGTTTTCTTTTTGAATGATGCCAAACACTTCAAGAAAAGTGTTGAAAATGCTTTGTCGCATACTTTCAGTAACAGGCACACTTGTGCATACAGACTCTTATCAGCATGAAGTCTTGTAAAAATTGTATCAGCACACTCCTCTTGTAATGGTATTAAGTACTCAGTCAACCATTTACCTTGGATGATAGAACGTGAGGAGGACGTGAGTTTTGAAGTATAAGGGCACAATGACTCCCATAAAAAATGATAAGAAGTGACATCAATATTATAAAAACACAATAAATGTATCATATACTACACAAGGGGAGAACAGGAAAGGTCAAGAGAGGTCTCCATGTTGTTTGTGTGTTCCTATCAGCACGTATTTCAAGTTCAAGTTCAAGTTTATTGGACACATCAATATAACAAGTTATAACAAAAGACAACACACATATCAGTAGGACAAGAACTATCCATAATGAATAAATAAATGAAGAAGTGCAATAGTACGCAGTGCAAATGGCTGCATGTTGAATTAATAAATATAATAACAATGTAATAAATAGCTAAAAAAAAATGGATATGGTGTTATTCCCTTGATTTAGATAAGAGCATTAGTGGGGCGTAAGGGGGCACTAGTGGAATGAAAGGGGTGGGGACCAGGTTGAGATGAATGGATGGGGGCAGCTGTGGTTGGACCTGACCAATGCCGATACCACACAGATTGGTTGAGATCGCTCTGCAAATATACCATGTGCCTAGTAACATCAGGAACCTCATCCTGGATTACAACAACGATTTCAGGCTAAGAGTTGACTTCTGGGTCCGCAACATCCAACTGGCACTGGCTAGAAAAGGGAATCATAACAGGCTGTACCATCTCTGTAACCCTTTTTCGCCCTGGCTATAAACATGATTGTAAAATCTGCAGAGGTGGAATGCAGAGGCCCCAAGACGAAGTCTGGTGTGCAACAACCTCCAATCAGGGCCTTCATGAGAAATCTCACCATCACAACAACATCAGTATCTGGCACCAGATGGATCCTCCAAGGCCCAGAGAAGCTCATTACATGGGCAAGGATGAGTTTCAAACCCAGCAAGTCTAGGTCATTGGTGCTGAAAAAGGGGCAGGAAGTGGACAAGTTCTGCTTCACATTCCATTCCATTCCATTCCATCCATTAGCAAGCAGCGGGTGAGGAGTCTGGGAAAGATCTTTGACACCTTAAAGACTCTACTTCCATCAAAAAGACCATCAAAGACCTCAAAGACTGGCTCATAAAGGTGGACATTTATTTGTAAATATAAGTATTAAGTCCCATAGACCTTCCCATCGGGATTAAAATGCTGATTATGAACCACATGGCCTGGGGTTCAATACCGGGGGGAGCCTGTGCTAGTTGTCACTCCTCCTCTCTCAGCCTCTGACACACTCTGCTGTACATGGGGAGTTAAAGGCATTAGAGGTTGCTATAATGACTCTCCATTTTACAAAATCACCATGATGTACTGATCACCAGCAAAATATTTCATCACGGTTAAGCGTTACAGACCATTAAGTTATTCACTCTCATTGACTTCAATGCAGTACTTTACTAATTATATGCAGAATTAAGTTAATGTTTATTGTCAACTGCTGTCAGTGACATCTGTGTTGTCCTGATGGTCTGGTGGTCTAAACACATGCCCTGAAACTATAAGGTCATGGATTTGAATCCAGCCTGGTTCCAAGATGTGTGCATCCTCCTGTTTCTGCCCATCTGTTGTAAACTCTTGTGGTTTGAAAGGTGTACAACACAAATGTGTCATTATGTGCTTTGACCCACGTGATGTTTGCGACTATATTTATTATATTACTTTTCATTAATAAGTAATTGTTTTATGAGATATGAATCAGTGCTGTCAATGACCCATTGAAGTGCTTCACCAATGAGTGGTATGTATGGTCCTTTGAGCACTAACACAGGCCTATATATTCTCACAGTCTCACTCACTGGGAGATTTACACTTTCAACTTTTTCCTGGTTTAAAGCACAGTCTCTCCAAGGTATGTACAAACACTGGCAAAGTAATGAATGTTATGCACAGCAGCATAATTTGAAAATATAGTCTTAAGATTGTACATTTGTATTTAATTTGTCATTTCACCAAGTCGGCATATTGTGCAGTTTTCTGGGGTTTATCAAGACATCTTTGTTGTCTTTTTTAACAGGTTTGTGTCCTGGATGTTGTCCAGAATGGGGGTGCCTGGGGGTTTATTGTTGATCTTAATTTTGCAGATTATTACAGGAAGCACTTCAGGTAAACCATCTGACATCTCATCATCTTGGGTTACACATTATGACACATATTCACTGTGTAATTGCTTTTTCCCTTTTGATTTTTGGAAATTTAAATAGATTTGGTACATTTCCCCCCCTTTTGTGTCACACATGAATGAACTTCTATTGAAAGACTTTAATCAATTGATGCATTGAATTTGCCTCCTCACACATAAATCATAACTGCCGACATCATATATATCGGGATGGATTACACAGATTCTACTCTCATAAATAATAATAATAATAATAATAATAATAATAATAATAATAATAATAATAATAATAATAATAATAATAATAAAACCTCACATCCAGTATATAAGAACATAGTAATGCGATAATAATATTGTTAAAATACGGATATCTAATCCAGATGTAAAAGCTGTCAATCACACTCTTAGCTTCAATTTATTTCTACAGATATTACTCTGAGGAGATTTGAAAAGACCTTCATAAATCAGTGTGACTTTACTCATAGACTGCCTAATTAAAAAGTATTTATGTCGTTTGAATGTAATAGCTTTACTTTCACTGTTTCATTCAGAAAAGCTGCTGAAAATAAGTAACAGCCTGCATCACACTATCTCTCTGCTTTTCACAGGGACACTTGTCTCCAGTTGTGATTTGTGTCATGATGAAGCCACCTGCCAGGAGTCACGAGAAAGAGGCGACACCTTTGCCAGTCAGGCGCTCTCTTGTGTCTGTAAAGATGGTTATGTAGGCGATGGTCTCACCTGTTACAGCACAAAACTCTGCAGTGACTCTTCTTGCTGTAGCCAAGGTTATCACTGGTCGCCAGACAGCGGCTGTGTGGACACTGACGAGTGCTCCCTCCCAGACTCGCCCTGTGCTCCACCTCAGGTTTGCCAAAACACACCGGGCTCCTTTGAATGCATGGAGCCTTCCTCCAGCACCAGATCAGGCCCCTCTTCCCAGTCTGTCCAGTTCAACTGTGGAGACAATGTTTGTCCTATAGGCATGGACTGCATCGGAAATAATGGGCATGACTGTGCCGACCCCTGTGACAACTACACTGTACTGGATGATGAGTGGCGTTCAACTAATAATACAATGAATCCGATCCTACACTGTGACATAAATGTTAATTGGCAAGGCTGGTATCGCCTGTTCCTGGGGCAAACCAATGCTCATATTCCAGAGAGTTGCGTAGCTGAGCAAAGTTGTGGAACCGATGCTCCTTTGTGGATAACAGAACCTCATCCCACACAGTCAAAGGAAATTGTAAATCGCAATGTGTGTGGTGCCTGGAGAGGCAACTGCTGCACTTTTCGCTCACACGTCATACAGGTCAAGCTCTGTTATGAAAACTATTATGTCTACAAACTTGTGAAGCCAATAGGATGCCATCTTGCATACTGCACAGGTATTGTTCTATTTGAAACATCTTTACAGTGATACAAAAAATTAAATTTGCTCACCTAAACCATGGATTTAATGTCTTATGAACATTTTTCATGAACATTTTTTTCATTGTTCTCTGTTGTTAACAGAGGTTAACAGAACAGAACCTGCAGTTGCTTCAACCACACCTGATCCAAGACCACAAAGCTCCACCATCGCTCAGGTGACATCTGACATCACGGACGTAACAACAGCAGGTAACAGCACAGCAGTTGAGGGGCAGGTCCGCCTGGCTGATGGAAACAGTTCCTGCTCTGGTAGAGTCGAGATCTTCCACCGAGGACAGTGGGGCACAGTATGTGACGATGCCTGGGACCTGACTGATGCTCAAGTGGTGTGCAGACAGTTGGGCTGTGGCAGGGTCCTGTCAGCACCACAAAATGCACGCTTTGGACAAGGCGTAGGGCCTATTTGGTTGGATAATGTCATGTGTACAGGCAGCGAATCAGAGCTCAGCGAGTGCAGACACCAAGGGATTGGATCTCACAACTGTGGACACCATGAGGATGCTGGTGTAGTCTGTGAAGGTAAACACAAACTTGAGCAGCTAAAGTCAATGAAATCTCGCTGTGTAACAGCCGGTCTATGGTATTATATTTAGAATTTTAGTCACCATCTGTTACAGAAATATGATATATGTGATTTACACTTCACTTTTATTTTATTGATTCTATTTTTGGTTTCTCACAGATATCATTGTTTTCATGAAGTCCATCTTTCAACACTATTATGTTGTATGCTTTTCTGTTAGCTGGTTCACCAGTGAGGCTGGTCAACTCTGACAACCGCTGCTCTGGCAGAGTGGAGGTCTACCATGAAGGACAGTGGGGGACAGTGTGTGACGATGCCTGGGACCTGAACGACGCCAATGTGGTGTGCAGACAGCTGGGCTGTGGCGAGGCTCTTTCAGCTCTACAAAATGCAGCTTTTGGACAGGGCAGTGGACCCATCTGGTTGGATGATGTCAGCTGTTCAGGAAATGAACCATCGATAACAGACTGCAGACATCAAGGATTTGGGGTCCACAACTGCGGTCACATTGAAGATGCCAGTGTTGTTTGTTATGGTAAATGTTTATTGCTCACATTAAACAAGAAATTTCCTCATCAATAAGTTTCACTTTTTACCACACAAAATATATTTTGCTTTGTAGCACAATAAGTCAACACTTGGTGCCCAGTGATAAACCAATCATGTTGACCTATGATAAAGACAGGGGGCTTTTTACTTATTAATGCTGATAACAGTGCAGGCTGTTGTTGTCTTGTGAGTTCACAGAGACTTTTCTTTTAGTTCAACCAGAACTCAACAGCACAAATTTACCAACCACACCTGATCCAAGACCACAAAGCTCCACCATCGCTCAGGTGACATCTGACATCACGGACGTAACAACAGCAGGTAACAGCACAGCAGTTGAGGGGCAGGTCCGCCTGGCTGATGGAAACAGTTCCTGCTCTGGTAGAGTCGAGATCTTCCACCGAGGACAGTGGGGCACAGTATGTGACGATGCCTGGGACCTGACTGATGCTCAAGTGGTGTGCAGACAGTTGGGCTGTGGCAGGGTCCTGTCAGCACCACAAAATGCACGCTTTGGACAAGGCGTAGGGCCTATTTGGTTGGATAATGTCATGTGTACAGGCAGCGAATCAGAGCTCAGCGAGTGCAGACACCAAGGGATTGGATCTCACAACTGTGGACACCATGAGGATGCTGGTGTAGTCTGTGAAGGTAAACACAAATTTGAGCAGCTAAAGTCAATGAAATCTCGCTGTGTAACAGCCTGTCTATGGTATTATATTTAGGATTTTAGTCACCATCTGTTACAGAAATATGATATATGTGATTTACACTTCACTTTTATTTTATTGATTCTATTTTTGGTTTCTCACAGATATCATTGTTTTCATGAAGTCCATCTTTCAACACTATTATGTTGTATGCTTTTCTGTTAGCTGGTTCACCAGTGAGGCTGGTCAACTCTGACGACCGCTGCTCTGGCAGAGTGGAGGTCTACCATGAAGGACAGTGGGGGACAGTGTGTGACGATGCCTGGGACCTGAACGACGCCAATGTGGTGTGCAGACAGCTGGGCTGTGGCGAGGCTCTTTCAGCTCTACAAAATGCAGCTTTTGGACAGGGCAGTGGACCCATCTGGTTGGATGATGTCAGCTGTTCAGGAAATGAACCATCGATAACAGACTGCAGACATCAAGGATTTGGGGTCCACAACTGCGGTCACATTGAAGATGCCAGTGTTGTTTGTTATGGTAAATGTTTATTGCTCACATTAAACAAGAAATTTCCTCATCAATAAGTTTCACTTTTTACCACACAAAATATATTTTGCTTTGTAGCACAATAAGTCAACACTTGGTGCCCAGTGATAAACCAATCATGTTGACCTATGATAAAGACAGGGGGCTTTTTACTTATTAATGCTGATAACAGTGCAGGCTGTTGTTGTCTTGTGAGTTCACAGAGACTTTTCTTTTAGTTCAACCAGAACTCAACAGCACAAATTTACCAACCACACCTGATCCAAGACCACAAAGCTCCACCATCGCTCAGGTGACATCTGACATCACGGACGTAACAACAGCAGGTAACAGCACAGCAGTTGAGGGGCAGGTCCGCCTGGCTGATGGAAACAGTTCCTGCTCTGGTAGAGTCGAGATCTTCCACCGAGGACAGTGGGGCACAGTATGTGACGATGCCTGGGACCTGACTGATGCTCAAGTGGTGTGCAGACAGTTGGGCTGTGGCAGGGTCCTGTCAGCACCACAAAATGCACGCTTTGGACAAGGCGTAGGGCCTATTTGGTTGGATAATGTCATGTGTACAGGCAGCGAATCAGAGCTCAGCGAGTGCAGACACCAAGGGATTGGATCTCACAACTGTGGACACCATGAGGATGCTGGTGTAGTCTGTGAAGGTAAACACAAACTTGAGCAGCTAAAGTCAATGAAATCTCGCTGTGTAACAGCCGGTCTATGGTATTATATTTAGAATTTTAGTCACCATCTGTTACAGAAATATGATATATGTGATTTACACTTCACTTTTATTTTATTGATTCTATTTTTGGTTTCTCACAGATATCATTGTTTTCATGAAGTCCATCTTTCAACACTATTATGTTGTATGCTTTTCTGTTAGCTGGTTCACCAGTGAGGCTGGTCAACTCTGACAACCGCTGCTCTGGCAGAGTGGAGGTCTACCATGAAGGACAGTGGGGGACAGTGTGTGACGATGCCTGGGACCTGAACGACGCCAATGTGGTGTGCAGACAGCTGGGCTGTGGCGAGGCTCTTTCAGCTCTACAAAATGCAGCTTTTGGACAGGGCAGTGGACCCATCTGGTTGGATGATGTCAGCTGTTCAGGAAATGAACCATCGATAACAGACTGCAGACATCAAGGATTTGGGGTCCACAACTGCGGTCACATTGAAGATGCCAGTGTTGTTTGTTATGGTAAATGTTTATTGCTCACATTAAACAAGAAATTTCCTCATCAATAAGTTTCACTTTTTACCACACAAAATATATTTTGCTTTGTAGCACAATAAGTCAACACTTGGTGCCCAGTGATAAACCAATCATGTTGACCTATGATAAAGACAGGGGGCTTTTTACTTATTAATGCTGATAACAGTGCAGGCTGTTGTTGTCTTGTGAGTTCACAGAGACTTTTCTTTTAGTTCAACCAGAACTCAACAGCACAAATTTACCAACCACACCTGATCCAAGACCACAAAGCTCCACCATCGCTCAGGTGACATCTGACATCACGGACGTAACAACAGCAGGTAACAGCACAGCAGTTGAGGGGCAGGTCCGCCTGGCTGATGGAAACAGTTCCTGCTCTGGTAGAGTCGAGATCTTCCACCGAGGACAGTGGGGCACAGTATGTGACGATGCCTGGGACCTGACTGATGCTCAAGTGGTGTGCAGACAGTTGGGCTGTGGCAGGGTCCTGTCAGCACCACAAAATGCACGCTTTGGACAAGGCGTAGGGCCTATTTGGTTGGATAATGTCATGTGTACAGGCAGCGAATCAGAGCTCAGCGAGTGCAGACACCAAGGGATTGGATCTCACAACTGTGGACACCATGAGGATGCTGGTGTAGTCTGTGAAGGTAAACACAAATTTGAGCAGCTAAAGTCAATGAAATCTCGCTGTGTAACAGCCTGTCTATGGTATTATATTTAGGATTTTAGTCACCATCTGTTACAGAAATATGATATATGTGATTTACACTTCACTTTTATTTTATTGATTCTATTTTTGGTTTCTCACAGATATCATTGTTTTCATGAAGTCCATCTTTCAACACTATTATGTTGTATGCTTTTCTGTTAGCTGGTTCACCAGTGAGGCTGGTCAACTCTGACGACCGCTGCTCTGGCAGAGTGGAGGTCTACCATGAAGGACAGTGGGGGACAGTGTGTGACGATGCCTGGGACCTGAACGACGCCAATGTGGTGTGCAGACAGCTGGGCTGTGGCGAGGCTCTTTCAGCTCTACAAAATGCAGCTTTTGGACAGGGCAGTGGACCCATCTGGTTGGATGATGTCAGCTGTTCAGGAAATGAACCATCGATAACAGACTGCAGACATCAAGGATTTGGGGTCCACAACTGCGGTCACATTGAAGATGCCAGTGTTGTTTGTTATGGTAAATGTTTATTGCTCACATTAAACAAGAAATTTCCTCATCAATAAGTTTCACTTTTTACCACACAAAATATATTTTGCTTTGTAGCACAATAAGTCAACACTTGGTGCCCAGTGATAAACCAATCATGTTGACCTATGATAAAGACAGGGGGCTTTTTACTTATTAATGCTGATAACAGTGCAGGCTGTTGTTGTCTTGTGAGTTCACAGAGACTTTTCTTTTAGTTCAACCAGAACTCAACAGCACAAATTTACCAACCACACCTGATCCAAGACCACAAAGCTCCACCATCGCTCAGGTGACATCTGACATCACGGACGTAACAACAGCAGGTAACAGCACAGCAGTTGAGGGGCAGGTCCGCCTGGCTGATGGAAACAGTTCCTGCTCTGGTAGAGTCGAGATCTTCCACCGAGGACAGTGGGGCACAGTATGTGACGATGCCTGGGACCTGACTGATGCTCAAGTGGTGTGCAGACAGTTGGGCTGTGGCAGGGTCCTGTCAGCACCACAAAATGCACGCTTTGGACAGGGCGTAGGGCCTATTTGGTTGGATAATGTCATGTGTACAGGCAGCGAATCAGAGCTCAGCGAGTGCAGACACCAAGGGATTGGATCTCACAACTGTGGACACCATGAGGATGCTGGTGTAGTCTGTGAAGGTAAACACAAACTTGAGCAGCTAAAGTCAATGAAATCTCGCTGTGTAACAGCCGGTCTATGGTATTATATTTAGAATTTTAGTCACCATCTGTTACAGAAATATGATATATGTGATTTACACTTCACTTTTATTTTATTGATTCTATTTTTGGTTTCTCACAGATATCATTGTTTTCATGAAGTCCATCTTTCAACACTATTATGTTGTATGCTTTTCTGTTAGCTGGTTCACCAGTGAGGCTGGTCAACTCTGACAACCGCTGCTCTGGCAGAGTGGAGGTCTACCATGAAGGACAGTGGGGGACAGTGTGTGACGATGCCTGGGACCTGAACGACGCCAATGTGGTGTGCAGACAGCTGGGCTGTGGCGAGGCTCTTTCAGCTCTACAAAATGCAGCTTTTGGACAGGGCAGTGGACCCATCTGGTTGGATGATGTCAGCTGTTCAGGAAATGAACCATCGATAACAGACTGCAGACATCAAGGATTTGGGGTCCACAACTGCGGTCACATTGAAGATGCCAGTGTTGTTTGTTATGGTAAATGTTTATTGCTCACATTAAACAAGAAATTTCCTCATCAATAAGTTTCACTTTTTACCACACAAAATATATTTTGCTTTGTAGCACAATAAGTCAACACTTGGTGCCCAGTGATAAACCAATCATGTTGACCTATGATAAAGACAGGGGGCTTTTTACTTATTAATGCTGATAACAGTGCAGGCTGTTGTTGTCTTGTGAGTTCACAGAGACTTTTCTTTTAGTTCAACCAGAACTCAACAGCACAAATTTACCAACCACACCTGATCCAAGACCACAAAGCTCCACCATCGCTCAGGTGACATCTGACATCACGGACGTAACAACAGCAGGTAACAGCACAGCAGTTGAGGGGCAGGTCCGCCTGGCTGATGGAAACAGTTCCTGCTCTGGTAGAGTCGAGATCTTCCACCGAGGACAGTGGGGCACAGTATGTGACGATGCCTGGGACCTGACTGATGCTCAAGTGGTGTGCAGACAGTTGGGCTGTGGCAGGGTCCTGTCAGCACCACAAAATGCACGCTTTGGACAGGGCGTAGGGCCTATTTGGTTGGATAATGTCATGTGTACAGGCAGCGAATCAGAGCTCAGCGAGTGCAGACACCAAGGGATTGGATCTCACAACTGTGGACACCATGAGGATGCTGGTGTAGTCTGTGAAGGTAAACACAAACTTGAGCAGCTAAAGTCAATGAAATCTCGCTGTGTAACAGCCGGTCTATGGTATTATATTTAGAATTTTAGTCACCATCTGTTACAGAAATATGATATATGTGATTTACACTTCACTTTTATTTTATTGATTCTATTTTTGGTTTCTCACAGATATCATTGTTTTCATGAAGTCCATCTTTCAACACTATTATGTTGTATGCTTTTCTGTTAGCTGGTTCACCAGTGAGGCTGGTCAACTCTGACAACCGCTGCTCTGGCAGAGTGGAGGTCTACCATGAAGGACAGTGGGGGACAGTGTGTGACGATGCCTGGGACCTGAACGACGCCAATGTGGTGTGCAGACAGCTGGGCTGTGGCGAGGCTCTTTCAGCTCTACAAAATGCAGCTTTTGGACAGGGCAGTGGACCCATCTGGTTGGATGATGTCAGCTGTTCAGGAAATGAACCATCGATAACAGACTGCAGACATCAAGGATTTGGGGTCCACAACTGCGGTCACATTGAAGATGCCAGTGTTGTTTGTTATGGTAAATGTTTATTGCTCACATTAAACAAGAAATTTCCTCATCAATAAGTTTCACTTTTTACCACACAAAATATATTTTGCTTTGTAGCACAATAAGTCAACACTTGGTGCCCAGTGATAAACCAATCATGTTGACCTATGATAAAGACAGGGGGCTTTTTACTTATTAATGCTGATAACAGTGCAGGCTGTTGTTGTCTTGTGAGTTCACAGAGACTTTTCTTTTAGTTCAACCAGAACTCAACAGCACAAATTTACCAACCACACCTGATCCAAGACCACAAAGCTCCACCATCGCTCAGGTGACATCTGACATCACGGACGTAACAACAGCAGGTAACAGCACAGCAGTTGAGGGGCAGGTCCGCCTGGCTGATGGAAACAGTTCCTGCTCTGGTAGAGTCGAGATCTTCCACCGAGGACAGTGGGGCACAGTATGTGACGATGCCTGGGACCTGACTGATGCTCAAGTGGTGTGCAGACAGTTGGGCTGTGGCAGGGTCCTGTCAGCACCACAAAATGCACGCTTTGGACAGGGCGTAGGGCCTATTTGGTTGGATAATGTCATGTGTACAGGCAGCGAATCAGAGCTCAGCGAGTGCAGACACCAAGGGATTGGATCTCACAACTGTGGACACCATGAGGATGCTGGTGTAGTCTGTGAAGGTAAACACAAACTTGAGCAGCTAAAGTCAATGAAATCTCGCTGTGTAACAGCCGGTCTATGGTATTATATTTAGAATTTTAGTCACCATCTGTTACAGAAATATGATATATGTGATTTACACTTCACTTTTATTTTATTGATTCTATTTTTGGTTTCTCACAGATATCATTGTTTTCATGAAGTCCATCTTTCAACACTATTATGTTGTATGCTTTTCTGTTAGCTGGTTCACCAGTGAGGCTGGTCAACTCTGACAACCGCTGCTCTGGCAGAGTGGAGGTCTACCATGAAGGACAGTGGGGGACAGTGTGTGACGATGCCTGGGACCTGAACGACGCCAATGTGGTGTGCAGACAGCTGGGCTGTGGCGAGGCTCTTTCAGCTCTACAAAATGCAGCTTTTGGACAGGGCAGTGGACCCATCTGGTTGGATGATGTCAGCTGTTCAGGAAATGAACCATCGATAACAGACTGCAGACATCAAGGATTTGGGGTCCACAACTGCGGTCACATTGAAGATGCCAGTGTTGTTTGTTATGGTAAATGTTTATTGCTCACATTAAACAAGAAATTTCCTCATCAATAAGTTTCACTTTTTACCACACAAAATATATTTTGCTTTGTAGCACAATAAGTCAACACTTGGTGCCCAGTGATAAACCAATCATGTTGACCTATGATAAAGACAGGGGGCTTTTTACTTATTAATGCTGATAACAGTGCAGGCTGTTGTTGTCTTGTGAGTTCACAGAGACTTTTCTTTTAGTTCAACCAGAACTCAACAGCACAAATTTACCAACCACACCTGATCCAAGACCACAAAGCTCCACCATCGCTCAGGTGACATCTGACATCACGGACGTAACAACAGCAGGTAACAGCACAGCAGTTGAGGGGCAGGTCCGCCTGGCTGATGGAAACAGTTCCTGCTCTGGTAGAGTCGAGATCTTCCACCGAGGACAGTGGGGCACAGTATGTGACGATGCCTGGGACCTGACTGATGCTCAAGTGGTGTGCAGACAGTTGGGCTGTGGCAGGGTCCTGTCAGCACCACAAAATGCACGCTTTGGACAGGGCGTAGGGCCTATTTGGTTGGATAATGTCATGTGTACAGGCAGCGAATCAGAGCTCAGCGAGTGCAGACACCAAGGGATTGGATCTCACAACTGTGGACACCATGAGGATGCTGGTGTAGTCTGTGAAGGTAAACACAAACTTGAGCAGCTAAAGTCAATGAAATCTCGCTGTGTAACAGCCGGTCTATGGTATTATATTTAGAATTTTAGTCACCATCTGTTACAGAAATATGATATATGTGATTTACACTTCACTTTTATTTTATTGATTCTATTTTTGGTTTCTCACAGATATCATTGTTTTCATGAAGTCCATCTTTCAACACTATTATGTTGTATGCTTTTCTGTTAGCTGGTTCACCAGTGAGGCTGGTCAACTCTGACAACCGCTGCTCTGGCAGAGTGGAGGTCTACCATGAAGGACAGTGGGGGACAGTGTGTGACGATGCCTGGGACCTGAACGACGCCAATGTGGTGTGCAGACAGCTGGGCTGTGGCGAGGCTCTTTCAGCTCTACAAAATGCAGCTTTTGGACAGGGCAGTGGACCCATCTGGTTGGATGATGTCAGCTGTTCAGGAAATGAACCATCGATAACAGACTGCAGACATCAAGGATTTGGGGTCCACAACTGCGGTCACATTGAAGATGCCAGTGTTGTTTGTTATGGTAAATGTTTATTGCTCACATTAAACAAGAAATTTCCTCATCAATAAGTTTCACTTTTTACCACACAAAATATATTTTGCTTTGTAGCACAATAAGTCAACACTTGGTGCCCAGTGATAAACCAATCATGTTGACCTATGATAAAGACAGGGGGCTTTTTACTTATTAATGCTGATAACAGTGCAGGCTGTTGTTGTCTTGTGAGTTCACAGAGACTTTTCTTTTAGTTCAACCAGAACTCAACAGCACAAATTTACCAACCACACCTGATCCAAGACCACAAAGCTCCACCATCGCTCAGGTGACATCTGACATCACGGACGTAACAACAGCAGGTAACAGCACAGCAGTTGAGGGGCAGGTCCGCCTGGCTGATGGAAACAGTTCCTGCTCTGGTAGAGTCGAGATCTTCCACCGAGGACAGTGGGGCACAGTATGTGACGATGCCTGGGACCTGACTGATGCTCAAGTGGTGTGCAGACAGTTGGGCTGTGGCAGGGTCCTGTCAGCACCACAAAATGCACGCTTTGGACAGGGCGTAGGGCCTATTTGGTTGGATAATGTCATGTGTACAGGCAGCGAATCAGAGCTCAGCGAGTGCAGACACCAAGGGATTGGATCTCACAACTGTGGACACCATGAGGATGCTGGTGTAGTCTGTGAAGGTAAACACAAACTTGAGCAGCTAAAGTCAATGAAATCTCGCTGTGTAACAGCCTGTCTATGGTATTATATTTAGGATTTTAGTCACCATCTGTTACAGAAATATGATATATGTGATTTACACTTCACTTTTATTTTATTGATTCTATTTTTGGTTTCTCACAGATATCATTGTTTTCATGAAGTCCATCTTTCAACACTATTATGTTGTATGCTTTTCTGTTAGCTGGTTCACCAGTGAGGCTGGTCAACTCTGACAACCGCTGCTCTGGCAGAGTGGAGGTCTACCATGAAGGACAGTGGGGGACAGTGTGTGACGATGCCTGGGACCTGAACGACGCCAATGTGGTGTGCAGACAGCTGGGCTGTGGCGAGGCTCTTTCAGCTCTACAAAATGCAGCTTTTGGACAGGGCAGTGGACCCATCTGGTTGGATGATGTCAGCTGTTCAGGAAATGAACCATCGATAACAGACTGCAGACATCAAGGATTTGGGGTCCACAACTGCGGTCACATTGAAGATGCCAGTGTTGTTTGTTATGGTAAATGTTTATTGCTCACATTAAACAAGAAATTTCCTCATCAATAAGTTTCACTTTTTACCACACAAAATATATTTTGCTTTGTAGCACAATAAGTCAACACTTGGTGCCCAGTGATAAACCAATCATGTTGACCTATGATAAAGACAGGGGGCTTTTTACTTATTAATGCTGATAACAGTGCAGGCTGTTGTTGTCTTGTGAGTTCACAGAGACTTTTCTTTTAGTTCAACCAGAACTCAACAGCACAAATTTACCAACCACACCTGATCCAAGACCACAAAGCTCCACCATCGCTCAGGTGACATCTGACATCACGGACGTAACAACAGCAGGTAACAGCACAGCAGTTGAGGGGCAGGTCCGCCTGGCTGATGGAAACAGTTCCTGCTCTGGTAGAGTCGAGATCTTCCACCGAGGACAGTGGGGCACAGTATGTGACGATGCCTGGGACCTGACTGATGCTCAAGTGGTGTGCAGACAGTTGGGCTGTGGCAGGGTCCTGTCAGCACCACAAAATGCACGCTTTGGACAGGGCGTAGGGCCTATTTGGTTGGATAATGTCATGTGTACAGGCAGCGAATCAGAGCTCAGCGAGTGCAGACACCAAGGGATTGGATCTCACAACTGTGGACACCATGAGGATGCTGGTGTAGTCTGTGAAGGTAAACACAAATTTGAGCAGCTAAAGTCAATGAAATCTCGCTGTGTAACAGCCTGTCTATGGTATTATATTTAGGATTTTAGTCACCATCTGTTACAGAAATATGATATATGTGATTTACACTTCACTTTTATTTTATTGATTCTATTTTTGGTTTCTCACAGATATCATTGTTTTCATGAAGTCCATCTTTCAACACTATTATGTTGTATGCTTTTCTGTTAGCTGGTTCACCAGTGAGGCTGGTCAACTCTGACAACCGCTGCTCTGGCAGAGTGGAGGTCTACCATGAAGGACAGTGGGGGACAGTGTGTGACGATGCCTGGGACCTGAACGACGCCAATGTGGTGTGCAGACAGCTGGGCTGTGGCGAGGCTCTTTCAGCTCTACAAAATGCAGCTTTTGGACAGGGCAGTGGACCCATCTGGTTGGATGATGTCAGCTGTTCAGGAAATGAACCATCGATAACAGACTGCAGACATCAAGGATTTGGGGTCCACAACTGCGGTCACATTGAAGATGCCAGTGTTGTTTGTTATGGTAAATGTTTATTGCTCACATTAAACAAGAAATTTCCTCATCAATAAGTTTCACTTTTTACCACACAAAATATATTTTGCTTTGTAGCACAATAAGTCAACACTTGGTGCCCAGTGATAAACCAATCATGTTGACCTATGATAAAGACAGGGGGCTTTTTACTTATTAATGCTGATAACAGTGCAGGCTGTTGTTGTCTTGTGAGTTCACAGAGACTTTTCTTTTAGTTCAACCAGAACTCAACAGCACAAATTTACCAACCACACCTGATCCAAGACCACAAAGCTCCACCATCGCTCAGGTGACATCTGACATCACGGACGTAACAACAGCAGGTAACAGCACAGCAGTTGAGGGGCAGGTCCGCCTGGCTGATGGAAACAGTTCCTGCTCTGGTAGAGTCGAGATCTTCCACCGAGGACAGTGGGGCACAGTATGTGACGATGCCTGGGACCTGACTGATGCTCAAGTGGTGTGCAGACAGTTGGGCTGTGGCAGGGTCCTGTCAGCACCACAAAATGCACGCTTTGGACAGGGCGTAGGGCCTATTTGGTTGGATAATGTCATGTGTACAGGCAGCGAATCAGAGCTCAGCGAGTGCAGACACCAAGGGATTGGATCTCACAACTGTGGACACCATGAGGATGCTGGTGTAGTCTGTGAAGGTAAACACAAACTTGAGCAGCTAAAGTCAATGAAATCTCGCTGTGTAACAGCCGGTCTATGGTATTATATTTAGAATTTTAGTCACCATCTGTTATAGAAATATGATATATGTGATTTACACTTCACTTTTATTTTATTGATTCTATTTTTGGTTTCTCACAGATATCATTGTTTTCATGAAGTCCATCTTTCAACACTATTATGTTGTATGCTTTTCTGTTAGCTGGTTCACCAGTGAGGCTGGTCAACTCTGACAACCGCTGCTCTGGCAGAGTGGAGGTCTACCATGAAGGACAGTGGGGGACAGTGTGTGACGATGCCTGGGACCTGAACGACGCCAATGTGGTGTGCAGACAGCTGGGCTGTGGCGAGGCTCTTTCAGCTCTACAAAATGCAGCTTTTGGACAGGGCAGTGGACCCATCTGGTTGGATGATGTCAGCTGTTCAGGAAATGAACCATCGATAACAGACTGCAGACATCAAGGATTTGGGGTCCACAACTGCGGTCACATTGAAGATGCCAGTATTGTTTGTGAAGGTAAATGTTTAAACTGGAAATTTTCTGTGTAAACATTTCCTGTGTCTCGCTGTGTAACAGCCTGTCTATGGTATTATATTTAGGATTTTAGTCACCATCTGTTACAGAAATATGATATATGTGATTTACACTACACTTTTATTTCATTTATTCTATTTTACCTTCTCACAGATATCATTGTTTTTCATGAAGCCCATCTTTCAACACTATTATGTTGTATGCTTTTCTGTTAGCTGCTTCAGTGAGGCTGGTCAACTCTGACAACCGCTGCTCTGGCAGAGTGGAGGTCTACCATGAAGGACAGTGGGGGACAGTGTGTGACGATGCCTGGGACCTGAACGACGCCAATGTGGTGTGCAGACAGCTGGGCTGTGGCGAGGCTCGTTCAGCACTACAAAGTGCAGCCTTTGGACAGGGCAGTGGACCCATCTGGTTGGATGATGTCAGCTGTTCAGGAAATGAACCTTGGATAACAGACTGCGGACATCAAGGATTTGGGGTCCACAACTGCGGTCATGGTGAAGATGCTGCTGTGGTCTGTGAACCCATTTGAAAAAATAATATACTTGTATTGCATATATTGCAAAGTATGTTTCAAGTACATTTATATAAATATGTACTTATTTTAAATAGATTGAAAGTATATTAATTTGAAGCTATCATGAAATACTCAATAGTATATTTTTACCGCATTTAATTTAAAATTGAAATATGGTGTACTTCTTTTTTAAATTTTTTTTTTTTTTAACATTTTATTTACATTTTAATTACAAAAGAAAAACAGACCAAAAACAAACAACACAAATATACAACACAAGGACAGTATGCTAGAAGTTACAGACATAAAGCAAAAACAAATAAATATAACATACTTTCTTACGAAATCATTACATCACCAATCCTTCTTGACAGGACTTCTCCGTTCTACCTACAAGGATCGAGTTTCAGTTTCATTGTGCTGGTTTTATATCCCGAACAGTCAAAACACTTCTTAACTTAAATGTCTTTATATTGTCTTATAAGTGTCTATGGTCTATCTAAGCCATTGCCTCTGTAAAGCCCCTGTAGGGCCGAGGCTGCACGTTCCAACATCATCAGTGCTATGAAGTCCTTAGGCATTGTTTCAAACAAAAACAGTTTAATTTCCTTACTTTCCAATTCATAAGAATGATCATTTTCACAGAAAGGAAAGCCAATGTTCTCAGGCGTTGTGTTTCAATTCATCCACTTTAACTCCCAACAAACACATTTTTTGTGGCATAGTGATACATCCGCATTTAATATTGAACTTAACATTTTTTGTACTCCCAAAATTGTTTCTGGACAGTGCCATAACATATGTATTAGAGATCCTCTCTCTCTCTCTACAGCCATACCAATATAGATCTGACATATTAGGATTACCTTTGTTCAGTTTCTGTGGAGTTATATATATTCGATATAAAATCTTCATTTGTGTAAGTTTATATCACATTTTGATGAGTAATTTGTATGTCACATAATAGAGTCCTATTGTTCTAGTGGTAGGTGTTTTCCTGGATCACGTTCCCATTGTGATTTGACTTTATCCATGCCACTACAGAAGGAGAGAGATATAAGTCTGTAAAGTTTACTTTCTGCCTCTATTTTTTACAATCTCTTCCAATTTATTATCTGTATCTTTATCTGAGGCCAGTATGGTACCTTGAGATATGAGTTTCTGTACTATAGATTTCAGCTGTAGATATTTCAGAAAACACAGATAATTGACGTTGAAATTAGCTTTAAGCTCATTGAACCTCATTATTCTCTCCTGCTTTACAATTTGGCCTAGATTCTTAATGTTGTGGCCTTCCCATTCCTT
The DNA here is from genome assembly GCF_914725855.1 of Thunnus albacares. Lineage (NCBI taxonomy): Eukaryota > Metazoa > Chordata > Actinopteri > Scombriformes > Scombridae > Thunnus > Thunnus albacares. Next base: position 7,804,659 of record NC_058108.1, on the reverse strand, counting down.
ATTACTAAGAGTCTTCCCTCCAGCAGTCATGCAGTTGAGCAGAGTCGCTTCCCTCTTGTTCCAATTTACTTTATATCCTAAAAGATTGACAAACTCATTTATGAGCTTAAATAAGTGTGGCACTGAGATTGCTGGATTTGAAAGAGTTCAAATATATCATCTGCATATAAAATTATTTAAAAATCATACTCATATACAGTATAGTAATACCACTTATTTGTTGGTTAGCTCTAATAGCACATGCCAGGGGTTCCAATGCCAAGATAAAAATCTATTGGTGAGACTGGACATCCTTGCCTTGTATATCTAGTAAGAATGAGGACACAATTCTGTTTGTTTTAACACAGGCAAGTGGTTTGTAATAAAGTGCCCTAATCCACTGTATACATATAGGTCCAAAGCCGTATTTTCCTTAAGTATGAAATGAATACGGCCATTCGATCCTGTTGAATGCTTTTTCAGCATCAAGCGATAACATTACCGCTGGATGCTGAAGTGAAGCAGCTCTGTACATTATATGAAAGATCCTTCTCATGTTGCTTGAAGCATGCTGGCCTTTTACAAATGCTGCTCAGTCAAAATGGACCAATGAGTGCACCACTCTTTCAAGACATATTGCAAGTATTTTAGCGAATAACTTGCAGTCATTGTTAAGCAGACTAAGAGGTCTGTAATTTCTCATTTGCATATAATCTTTTATGGCCAGTTTTACCTCTGCATCGGTAATATATTCCTCAAGTTCTTTTTTGTCTGTCTCTTCAACCGAAGATAAACACATATTACTAAAAAAAATTGTGAGCTTCCTTTAAAATCGAATGAATCGCTGATTCATATAATTTCATATAATATGTTTTAACAGTGATTAATTTACTTTGGGTCTTGTATAAGTCTTCATTACAATATTTGATATTAAATGTTTGGATTCTATTTTTCTTAGTCTCATTGCCAGCATTTTGCCTGCCTTCTCACCAGACTCAAAATATTTTCTTCTAAGTTTAAACAATGTGAATGTGGTTTCTTCATGCATTATTTCTTGCAATTGTGCTCTGCAAAGTAACACAGAGTACCTTAATATGTGATTGTCTGGTTCCCTCATATGTCTTTTTTCAAGCTTGTTCAATTCTTCTTTTAGGGAATTTTCCCTCATTCTTCTCCCTCTTTTTAGCAGTTAAGTAACTAATTATCCATCCCCTACATGTAACCTTAAATATTTCCCATACTATCTGTATTGATGATACTGAATTCATATTTACAGTGAAATACTCCTTTACTTTGGCCCTTATTGAGGAGAGCAGAGCAGAGTACATGTAAGTACATGTTAATACAGTTTAAAGTCTACCTTATAATATATGTTAGGAATATTAAATCACACAAAGAGTACTGGAAATGCTCAAGCAAAATGTATAATATTCTAATGTAAATGTACTTGTAATCTATTTTAGTACATTTATAAAATGGTTGCTTGTTGTTTGTTCACCCTTATACTTTATTGTAAATAAAGGCTTTTTAACTTAATCTTAGAGTTTTTTTTATTCCTGCTCCACGCATGAGTGCCTGAAGTTTTTTTTTTCTTCTATGTGATGACACTTTTCTTCAAGAGCACCTGCATTTTTCTTTAGTTTTATATGATCAAGACAGTCCTCTAGCACACTACTACCTCTTTTTCACAAGTTTACACTTAAAGTGTACTGAAAATGCTCAAGCAATATGTATAATATCCTAATGTAAATATACTTGTAATCTATTTCAGTACATTTCATGTACATTATAAGTGCAACACAGTAGAGTATATTTAAGCACATTGATAGTATATTTTAAAGACAGCTATATTTTTAGGAGTTTTCAAGTACATTTAAAGTATATTGGAAATGCTCAAGCAGTATGTGTAAATACACTAATGTAGATGTTTTTGTAATCTATTAATGATAGATTTTATGTACACTCAAAGTACAATTTACATTACATTATACATGTATTTCAGTTGTACTGTAAATCAAAGAACAGAATGAGGAAACATAAAACAAGTAGTACATTTGCAGTATATAAAGTATACTTAAAAAAGTTCCATTTTAGCACCATCAAGTATACTTGATGGCATGGCGGCTCAGTGGTTAGCACTGTTGCCCCACAGCAAGGTCCTGGATTTCAATTTAATCAATGAATCAGTCTCATAAATGTAAGTTCTTGTCCCAAACAGTGACCTCTGTTTACTGCAGCTCAAAGAAACAATCAACCACTTTAAGGGTAAATGAAGACATTTATTAATAGCTAAACGTCTTGAGGATACATGATAAAGCATAAGATAATATACAAAAATAAATAAAAATAAAGTAAAATAAATAAAAAAAATATTAATCACTCCACCATCGCTCATGTGTGATCTGACATCTCAGCCACAACAACAGGAGGTAACAGCACAGCAGTTGAGGGGCAGGTTCGCCTGGCTAATGGAAGAAACAGCTGAGTACTCCTGCTGAGTAGAGATCTTTAACTGAGGACAGTGGGGTGTTGTGGAAACTGTCTTAAAACTCTGAACACACATATGAAATAATACACAAAACTCTGCTGGGTTGAAGATTAAAAATGATTATTGTACAATAAGAAGACAGAGCTCACACAAAGATTTGCATCAGCTTGTCTTAACGAACAAGAGCAATGAAATGATCTGTGATTGGCCAATGTATATTATTTTTCATTTTCAACCTGTTGGCATAAGGCTTACATGATCATGACATTGAAGATGCCAGTGTTGTTTGTGAATGTAGGTTTTCTTTTATATTGTCAAATGTTTGGACACCATACATTTGAAATTACATACTGAGGTGAGGGTTTATGGAGGTTTCCTATCTTGTGTCCAGTATTTACTGTATCATCCTCTTCCTCTCACACTTTTATTTGGTGACCTTATATCTTTTTCTTTGGTCCAGCATCCTCCACTTATTCAACTTATTTGTGGCCATGATAAACTCCAAGTAGGCCTGAGGGGTGTACTACGACGTGGGATTAGTGGGTTAGCGAGGTATGTTGAGACTAAAGCCAAGGTTTTCAATATCAAAAGGTGGCTCTCTTTTAACCTGGCTAGATCACCATGGTAACTTATGCTGCAAATTTAACCTGGTGCAGAGCAGGTTATATTCCGAGTTTCAGCTTAAATCGGCAATAAAAAGCGCTGCCCTTTCACTAACTACCTGATTTGCGGCCAAGTCTGTTTAACACTGCTGGTACTGCAGCTATTAGAACACCGATTAGAAAATTGATTAGTCTTTTATCACACTTACCATTGATTTGATATGTCATATGGTAAATTTGTAATGGTGCAAGAGGTTAGGGTTACTTGCTGGATGGGATTTTGTTACAATATATCAAACTGTATTTCAAATAAAAAAATAAACAAAAAACTAATGAAGAAATACTTTGAACGAAAGAAATTAGTCTATTGGTATTCATTACAGATAATATTCAATCTATAATATTAATTTCACTTTGATTTGGCCAAAACCTAAAGTGATTTCCACTTATCCTTCATTATGGGACAGAGTCAGACCTGAATGCGCTTCTTGAGTATAATGTTTAAATCTGCAGCATCAGTTTAAAGTTTAAGAGCTCTGGGTGTGGAAGGTACGGAGAGTGCTTTGAGTGGTAAAATAAGTATATAAACTAATTACATAATTAATAAATTAATGAATTAGTGTTTTAATTAACAAATTTACATGATCAGCAATTCTGCCAGCATTCATCTCTCACCTTATTTGCAGCAACAGTGTTTCATTTTGCTGTGATAATTTATATTATTCATAGCTCTGTTATAATGATCTGTTCCTCCCGACTGAAGTAGGCAGCACGCGATTATTCCAATTTGTGCGGAAAAAGAGTCAATGACACGCAAAATGCCCCCTTTTATGGGGACGTGCACAGAGCCTGAAGCAGAAAACCTGGGTTGGCAAAGAAAGTTCATATCCACCGTTGTGATACCACTTATCTCTGATCGCATGTTTAGAGTTTGTCGAGCCAGCTCACACAAAGAAAGCCTGAGTAAGTTGAGCTTGCTTCTTAGTACACTCCTCTGGTTTGAGCCCATTCTCTGGCAACCCGCAACTGCTCCTGGGTCAGAGTGCATAATGATGTACTGTGGTACAAAGTAGAAACCCAGGCAGGAGCCTGTGGAAACACACAGAGTAAAAACTCAATCATTTTTTGTTGTTAGGGTTAGCAGTAGATGGACCCAAAAGCAGGAGACATCAGGCACAGGAACTGAAGAACTATATTTACACTTGGAAGTGCAGGCAAAGCAAAACTGAACAGAACAGAACAGAACAAAACTGAACACAGAGCAAAGGATCCAACAAAACTGAACTGAAACACAGGACTGAAATACTAACTGAACTAACAAGGAGATGAGGTGCAGGTGGGTAGATGAACAGAGAAACTCAAGTGAGGGGAATGAGGAGATGAAACAAGAGAACTAGAAAGAAGCTGATTGGCTTGGGAAAACGCTGGGAAAAGAGCAGGACTAACGAGGCTGAATGCAGGGCAGGTGTGGAAGGAAAAGCAGGATGGGGAAAACAAGAAAAAAAATCAGGGGCTGAGGCTTACTGGTGGGACAGGTGTTAATACTAAATTAAAAACCAATCAGGTGTTTAGAGTCAACGGCAAGGCGGCCTACCACCACCCAGCACAGCAGCAGCAGGTACACACAGAGCAGCAGCGGAGACACAGCAAGCAGCCGAAACAGCAGGAGACACAAGGACCGGAGACAAAACAGCAGCGGCTCCAATCAGCTGGTGGTGATGTCCGTCTACACCACCGGTGGACTCGGCCAGCTAACGAGGGTTCCCTTTAGAGCGTCCAACACAGGCACAGGAAAGTGAGGAGAGAGAGAAACCCGCACGGCTACCAGCATTTACCCGAAATAACCGCAGCGAGGCACACTCAGTGCTGCTTTGACAGACCAAAAGTCCCGGACCGGAAGTGACGCGATGGGGGAGCGCAAGAGGAAGAGGCAGGTGAAGACTGCCACCTTTATATAAAGCTGAACCAATGACCGCCACCAGGTGGAATCAATTATAAACAGCGCCCTCCATGCTGCTACATAATCATGCACAATCCTCTTCATATATAAATCATCATTCATCAAACTGTCTCAAAATTACATAAATATATCTTCAATCAGTGCACAAGTCACACTGAGCAAACACAGCAAATAAACTTCAGCATTACATTGCCAACCTAGGAACCTTTACTATAACGATTAGAAACATACATTCCTGTTGACATAAACATGAACCAATAAATCTGTCAAGCTTCAATGAAGCAAGCAACAGTATCTCAAGTGGTCCTTAAATATAATTTGCAACCTCTCTCATCTGTCCTTCTCCCACTCAGTCCAGTCTTAACAAACAGGGAGAAAAGTCTGAGAGCATGTGGTAGACTGATGCTGGGACACAGTCAGACTGTGACAGAACCATGACAGTTAATTTTTTTCTGTAAACCTACGTGCATGTCTATAAAACCATATAGACATGCATGTTGTTCAGGGTTAAACCCAGACAGCTAGCATAGTGCTAGCTACTATGGTCATCACAATTTAGAAGTTAAATCCTAAATTAACATTAGCTGGTTGGAGATGAAGCAGAAGATGAACTGCTACAAAAGTGTGTAGAGTCATTGCAGCATGAAGAAGATAAAGTTACTTAACATTTATTTGTTGTGTGAATTTTTGCACTGCAGTTGTTTTTTGTTTTACACATCTTGTGATGCATATGGACACATAGTCAGTGATGTAAGCTGGGGTCTTTTCAACAGGTTTTTAAATATCAGACACCATCGCCCAGGCAATCAAACCAGGTTGATCATCTTGTGTCCAATTAGCATATGTGGTTCATAGGTCTTGATTCACAGTCATCTGCCATCTTGATGCCTTGTTGTAGTATTGGTGATGTTCCTGATGACTCTTCCTGTGCAGTCCTTTGATTTTGAAGGATTTTGAAGGCCCTGCATTGGGGACTAGCTAGCAAAACATCTACATTGCAGGTGTGTCCTTGAGGGTGTCATCAGACATTGAGCGATGATACTGAAGAAGATCTTGCCTTCAACCCTGACAAGTGAGATGGCCCTGAACTGCTCAATGTTGCTTGTATTCTCCTCATTTGCAGAGATTCTCTGAAAATTGCCCCCTCTTCTATGCTGCTGTGCGCCACGGAGGATGATGGTCTTCTTCTTCATGATGTTGCATAGATCTGCTAAGACGGCCTTATTCTCCCCCCTTGCTTCCTTGCTACTGCCTCCTTAGAGATTTCAGCTCCTGTCTTATTGTAGATGGCTTATTCTCGTCTCTTACCAATTTTGCCCCAGTTTTGTCACCCACTGCTTCATAACGCCAAACCTCTCAGCAACAATGTTGACAGTGATTGTTGCCATTAAGTGGCACTTCTGATCTGCATCACTACTGACTGTGGCAAGGACTCAAGGATGCAGTACACATCCACATCAAACTGGAGCCATTCTGTCTTCTTGTTAGATGCTGACCACTTGACCCATTGATGTTCAGATGTTTTGCCTTGAGGTGGAATGTACAGTGCATGGCAGTTCTGGCCACTGTGTAAGCCTATGTCCTGCACAATTGACTCACCCCTCAAAGCTTGTGGGTTTTGCAGACCTTGCCACAAACTGCCCATTGTTATATTCTAATGATAATAATAATAATTTTTATTATATGGTATTTATACAGCACTTTCCAACAACTCTGATGCAGGAGAAATTCCTGCAGAGATGGAAGCCAAAGACCCTGCAGACAGGGGCCTCCAACAGATATTCACAGCCAAAAGTGTTTTGGTACCAGGTGCACTTATGAACCATCTCATGCTTAAACATTGTGTTTGTTGTGGCCAATGCCTGACTAGCACAGAAGTCCAATAAAAAAGCACCATTTGGGTTCAGATCAAGCCATTCCTCCCAATCACCCCCCTCCAGGTTTCTTCACAACCTTCTTCACAATCCACATGAGCATTGAAGTCCCCCAGCAGAACTATTGAGTCACCAGGCAGGACCTCACTGAGAAACATCAAGTACGTTTGGTGCATTTGCACAAACAACAGTCAGAGCATTCCTCCCAGAATGACATGTCAAGGAGGTGACCCTCTCACTCCATGGGGAGAACTCCAATATAGTAGCACTCAGCTAGGGGCTCTCAGCTTGGGTAATTCTGAAAAAGAACAGTCTAGCCTCTCTCCGGTAGTTTGGCTCTGGAGAGTTTTTTTTTTGTTTTTGGCTGCAGGGTTGACATTTGTTGACAGAGAGCCAAGATGTCTTTTTAAAATTGTGGGGGACTTTGAAAGGACAGAAAGAATTATTTTTGATTTAGCTGGGGAACATTGTGGGACATCAAACATGTTATTTCTGACAGAACAGATAATGAATAATGAAAGTTGTCTCCTTCACTGGTGTATGGGACATAAATGGTGTCCTATATAGAAATGGTGACACAATGGTACTGAATATGTACTGTATGTGCTGCCTGTATGTTAGTCCATCTGATTATTGTTACTATAATTGAGACTGGGTTATTGGTTTCCATATTGAAAATGTTTTCACTTACTCTTCTGCGGGGAGGTCAGGTCAGCAGGAACTGGCAGGGACTAAGTATTCATTATCTTACAGTATCTTGAACCCAAGTCCTCCACCTGAAGGAAAATTTTCTAACTGCTTGACCAAGTGCTGCTGCTTTTAATAGCACACCCTCTCAAGCTGATTTAATCACTCAACTGACTGATAATTTAACCATCTTCTGTCTTTCAGACCAACCACACACATGCCATCTACTCCAACAGTTTATTCATCAAAAGAAAGAACAACAGGAGAGTTAGCGAAGGAGAGTTCCCATACTGGGTCTCACACCCCAGGCTCCCAGACCATGGACATCTGCGCTAACAACTCAGCCAAACGGTCAACCTGCTAGCCAAGGGCCATCACGTCAAATCAAGTCATCTGTGGTCATTATCCTCTAGAGGACACAGGACTGCACCATGAGTCTTCCCTTCTCCTGTGCCTATCTCCTGGCCTATTATTTATTATTTTCTTATTTAAGAATGGATGCCTGCTGGGGGAAATGCCTTTCTTTCATAAGTTTTCTTGACAGATTGGCAGGTGGCATTTTAGGCCCGGGTACCAAAGCCAGAATTTCCATGTTTCTGTTTCGCAACTCCAACTTCATAAAGACTTATCCAGCAGGTCGGGGCATCCTGTCAGTGGGCTCACCATTGTACGTGGGCGTCTCTGTAGACGAGAGAGATCCAAGCTTTGCAGCTGTTCTGAAGGACTGCTACGCCACTCATTCATCAAACCCAGATGATTCTGTGTGATACTCTCTCATCCAGAACAAGTATGTGTCCCACAGCAGATGCTTTGTGGAGTATAGTGGAAATGGGGAAAAAGTGAAATGTACAGCAATGTGAAACAGAACTGATGATTTCATCCTCTGTGCCAGGTGTCCCACTGACTGCAGACAGGTGTCAGTGGTTGAGAGCCCATAACAGATTTTCCACATTATAGAGTAAACTGTCACCTTTTTTTTTAAATAAAACCTTGATGGTTGAATATGCAGTAGTTAAAAAAATAAGTGAAACCAAATTACAACCATGATACATGACTTTGGTCCAGACTGAAATTTCTCAACAACTGCTGGATGAATTGCCATTAAATCTGGTACAGATATCCACAGTGTCGATGGGATGAAGATTATTAACTTTGGTGACTGCGTGACTTTTCATCTAGAAGCACCATGAGGTTGACACTTGTGGCTCAGACTGAAATGTCCTGACAACTTTTGGATGGATCACCATGCAATTTGGTGCAGACATTTCATTTTCCTTGTGAACTTTAGAGATCCCTTAACTTATCATCTGGCGCCATCATCAGGTGAACATTTCAATCTGTCCAGTATTTTGGTTTATCTGTCTGATATCAAAGTTTCTTTACACAGTATTTAGCATTACAGCCTCACAGTAGGGGTGGGCAGACCGATACCTTAAAAAATTGGATCCATCTGACATTAGATCATGTTGTTGGCACATGAACACTCGTCTTAGTGAATACACTCTCTGCTGCTCTGCTGCTGTTGTGTAGTACGAACAAAAAGTATCAATATTGGAATCAGTGATTATGGTCCTGGCACTACTTGGTATTGGATTACACCCAAATTTTGTGGTATACATCATCCACCCCTACCTCACAGAGCTGCCAGCATGGCTGTAGATTCTTAATCTTACTATATTTTCTTCTCCATCTCTTTTGTTTCAATCTTTCCACTTTTCTTCTTCCTGTAAAACAGTTTGAAGAGTACCATATATATAATGTTTGTTTTAGGGTTGGGCAGATCAATCCCAAAATTATTGATAGTATCAATATTGAGTCCTGTTTTGAGCATTGATAGTAACTTTGAAAGAATCAATCAGTCAACCAAGTAAATGGACCCATCTTTTACTTGGGTTTCACTTTCTCAGTGCTGCACTCTCTGCTGCTGTTGTGTGTATGCATGCAATCTCGTTAGTTCAGACAATCACATGATAAACATTTTATTTACCATTAAAACCTGTTTCACATGTGATCAAGTAATCAATAGATAATGCTGCTGATCCCAGAACTGTTTTACATTATTTATTCATCTATTCACTTTTGGGCTGATTGGGGGTCGATGAGAGGGATGAAGGGGGTCGATGGCATGGGGATGACCAGAGACCAAATGGAATCATAATGAGGCTGGAGCATCTAGGAACCGAGGGGTCAAGACTCAGGGTGGGGGGCATGTCTCGATAAGCTTTCTGCTTCGTCATCCCCCTGTGGTTCCTAAAATAGAACAAAAAGAATTACTTATGGAGAAGTACTAACCCTAACACGCATGTCTTTGATGGTGGGAGGAAACTGAGCACCCAGTGGAAACCCACACAAACATGGGGAGAACATGCAAACTCCACACAGAAAGGATCTGAGATGACCAGTGTTCGAACCCAGGACCTTCTTGCTGTGAGGCATAAGTGCTAACCACTGAGCCACTGTGACACCTGTTGAGAGGAGAGAGAGGAGAAAAATGGGTTTGGGGGATAGGGTCGTGAGAACTGAGATGAATGAGAGAGAAAGCGGTTAGACATGCCTATATAGGTATGCACAGGTGATTGAATTAGTTAGGTGTAGGTGTTGTGTGTGAGTTGCATAAACCTATACACTAACTATACACTAATATTTGAAAGCACTGACACATTACAAATTTAACAAATAAACAGAAAGAAAGAGGGAATTTTTTGAACATGTTAATGCATTATTTATTTAACATCAGCAGTACAAAGTGTTGTCATAACAACACTGCCATACTCCATATAACAGGTCGTAACTCTCAGAAAAATTCCTGTTGTTACTCTGAAAACATCTGCCAGCTCCATAGGCTACATAAACAAACAATAGTATTATGATTTTACTCCTTTTTCTCCTCCTTTACTTAAAATGACAACTTCTCAAAATACACCTGAAAATGTTTGAGCTGATGTCCGATCCAAGATATGCAAGTGGACATCACCATAGACATGTATGTAATACCCAAGGAACAACTTTAGCGGCAAAGACTTCAGAACAGATGGCCATTTGTGGGCATATGTGAACAATCTGATGTCACAAACACAAACATTTAACAGTCTTGAACACAAATAACCAACAGCCTTTTCTGAGTGTCAGGCCAAGAGCTGTTTAGGCCAGTAACTTGTTTATGAGGCTCATGAACCTGGAAGTTGGGTTTGGCTGCAGTGTGTCCAGTCCCACAAACAGTCTTTGAAAGACTTCAAAGGTTTCGGCCAGTTTTGTAGGATACTCCAGGTTTTGGGTGTTTGTCAGGCCAAGAGGAAGGCAGCACGCTCTGGCCACGTTGTCCACATCAGTAAGCACTGGGATGCCCTCGATGATAATGCCCACTGCATCTGGCTCATGGCAAACATAAATCTTCATGCTGTGAATTTTAAGGTCCTGTTGCATGTTGACCTCTGCTGTCCCCTATAAAACATACAGACAAATCACAATAATGAAGACAAACAGTCTCATTTGTTGATGAAAGATACAAATAAATTGGATTTTATGTTATCTATTTCAGATAATGCTTCAGTTTGGAACAAAACACATCACACCTGTAGAGCCCAGTGTAAAAATTTAAATAATTCCATAAGAATTCTTAATTTGAGATTTTGTCCAGATCTTGTGATTTTTAAAAAGCCTTGCAGCTACTGCACATGAAGTGTGCAAGTACATCTATTCAAGGGCTATATAAACATTTTAATTGTTTATGTGGTGTGGTTAGATGGTGTTACATGCTGTGTGCAGTTTCAGCATTGTCTCTAGTCTACTTTAAAAAATGGTGAATGTACTACTTTGATTTTCTTTTAGCCTGCTACCACCAATTATTACACAAACAAATAGCATACAGCAGTGCTCAGAGAGCAAGAGATTGCAAGGAAGGAATTCCACAACTACAATTAGGCTAGACTTAGAAATTAAAAGGAGTATTTAAATCTTTTGGAATTGTACTTGTTCATTTTATAGCAAGAGTTAAATGAGGAGATCAATATCAATTTTGTGGTATCTTTTATTATGACATGATTTATGGAAGATGCCAAAAATGCCCAAATTAAAACATATCCACTTCCTGTCTTCTCCAGCTGTATGTTTTGGCCATCATGTAATTTATGCTCTTGACCCCATCCTTTTTCTTTCTGGCTTCAATAAGGTCAAGTCTTACACCCTCAAGAGTGTTGTCTGTCTCACCAGTTGGGTGTGGGGGGAGAAAATTTACTTCTGCCTTCCTTGGTTTCTTGACATTTTTTGCAGCTTTTCTGTCACCCTCTTTCTTGTGTTTCAGTGAATTTATCAGGAGTTCAGGGCTTCCCAGTGCTTCACTTTGTCCGGTAATTTCCACATTTGTATGTCAGGCTTTGCTGCCACCTGTAACATCCATTAAAAGAGCCAGGTTCCTTCAAGCAGGGATGCTTTCCGATTAGTGCTTGTGATGTCAGTGGTGTACCATCTCTTAAGTAAATCTCATTGCCTTGTCTCAAAGCCAGCTCAGTGTTGTGGGAGAAAGTTGGAATGCAAAACACAGTAGGCCATGGATCCTGCCTTTCTGAGGGAGGAGGACTCAGAATCAAAGTGTCTTGTGAATCCACAGAGTGGAAATCACATACCGAGCACCCATCAGAGGTATCAGGGTTGCTCTCCTGTGGGACAATGGTTAGTGTGATGGTTTGTGGTACATTCACTACTTTGAGGGTGTCTTTATATTTCAGGTCATTTGTAGAGGTTAGGGTGAAGAAGTCATCAAAGTCCTTGTCTTTGTACTGAAGACTTATGTCTGTGGTGATGGAATAAGCATCTTTGATAGCTTTAACCAACTCATTCACCGTTGAGAGTAAGTTTCTTGAATTCATGATCCATGAGGACTCGGAGTCTCACGGCTTGTTCCATGTCTGCAGGAAAAGAGGAGATAAAGAAGAATCAGATGATACCGTTGTACTCAGCACTGGAGGCAGATAGTGTTCACCATACCAGGAAATCTGTGTTTTCACAATGAAATGTACACTTTCTTCAAGAAAGGCAATCTGCACAATCTCTGCAAAATCAAGAAGACCAGCAGTACAACCATAGGCCACAACCATACCTTTAGAGTATCTGGTTCCCTGGAAGGTGACAATGTTAGCTAGCTGTACATTGTCAAGGATATAGACACCTGATTGACTCCTGAACATTTGCATGCAGAACATCTAATGGCACTGATGTTACTCTTACAACACTCACACCCACATCTGTTGTGGAATGCAGGTGGTGGGCAATCATAAGCTGATGTTTTGTAGCCAGGGATAGAATTATGTTCTTAAAAGCCTCACAATCTGTTTAAAGTAGCTGTGTTCGGCTCAGCTACCACTGGTCCAAAAACTTTTAAACAGGATTAAACAGGATAGTGTTCTAAGAAGTGGTGCTTTGGGATTAATTTTTCAGTAGGAAATACTTCCAAGAATCTGCATGCTCCTTTTTGGTACAAGCAGGAAAAGCACATAACCTCAAGACAAAATCTGCATATGAATGGTCCAGAAAAATTTTCCACAAGTCCGCTGATTGAGTGTGCCCCAAGATTATCAGCAACTACACTCAACACAGTGCCTTTCACATTTTGCCCAACACTGGAAATGTAGATGCTGTCACGCTCCAAGATAGCAACGTATTTTAATAGAGGGTCAAACACTTCAGCATAACCAAATCTTTTGATATCAACTTCTTTGATTAAAACACCAGGTATACTGAATTAAGAGTAGATGGAGATGAAGAAGAGATGTTGCCCAACACCCAGTATACAGCTGTAATTTTATGCTTTTTTCTTGATGTTCCCAGTGGGTTACAAACCTCAAAGTCATCTACGTACAGTATGAATTTTATCTTTAGTTCTTCAGAATAAAAGGAATTCTCTTTATAAAATGTATCATCATGATATGATCCATATTTAGTAGATGATGACTGGTCCTGCTCTCTACTCAGGGCCTTTCTTCTAAGATGTTCATTTTTCAAAATTTGAAGCAAGGATTGAACAATCGAGACATACTGGAAACTTCTTCTCTGATTTGGTTCAAAGATGTATTCAACTGGTTCAACAACTTCAAATGTTTCTTTAAAATACTGTCTTCTGTCCCCCCTCCCCCTTTCTCTCTCTCTTTCTCTCTCTCAACCCAACCGGTCAAAGCAGATGGCCGCCCACCAAGAGCCGGGTTCTGCTTGAGGTTTCTACCCGTTAAAGGGGAGTTTTTCCTTACCGCTGTCGCCAAGTGCTTGCTCATGGGGGAATTGTTGGGTCTCTGTAAATTAAAGAGTACGGTCTTGACCTGCTCTATGTGAAAAGTGCCTTGAGATGACTTTTGTTGTGATATGGAGCTATATAAATAAAAATTGATTGATTGATTGATTGATTCTTAATTATGAGGAAAGAGGACCACCAGCACTTAATGCTGTACTTAGGGGATTCTTCCACTAGAGAATTAACAAACTCGTCATCAATACTGTGGTCATTGCTCTTTAAATGTGAAACAATGATATCTTTGTTGGCAGTTTTGGGTGCAGACCTTGATATGAAGTGAAGCTCCTCTACCAATTCATCAATGCACCGAAGTGAGACATCATGAAATTTCAATAAGAGGGATGCTATATGCTCTATAAACACTAGTTTAATGTTTTTCAGACTGCGCATCTGAGCTTGTTACTGCATAATTAGCATCATTGTGATCATTCTCGTCTTCAGAGACTTCAACATCAGGTTCTTCAAGTGTTTCTCTACACTGCTCTTGAGAGAAAATACCTGGTTTGAAATCATGTTAAGTATGAGGAGTATGTTTCCTGTGTTTGTGTGTCACAAAAGTCCCATATACATTTGTTTGGTGATCACACCCTGCAAAGACACACCTTATAGTCTCATTATTTTTCAGATGATGACCTTTGTGTTCAAAATAATCCTTTTCAGTAGGGAATACAGATCCTTGACATAATTGGCAGGTGAATGAAAGAATTACTTCTGGTAGCGACTGAACTTCCACATGATATCTCGACAAATGAGAGCAGAGGGCAGTCCAGCTTTTAAAAGAGCATGGGCAGTCTACATGTATACAGGGTAAGGCATGACTGTGTCCAAAAGTTCCATGATGCAGTCAGTAATGCTTTAAAATATCACTTTTTGTAGGGACAACATTGGTACATAATTTACAAGGCCATCGCATGTGTAATTGAAGAAATAGAAAAGAGTATGGTTACCTCCAGCCTGTTTGATACATGCCTTATGACAGCCGTTAAGATTAGAATTTATATAGAGAAGATTTGATGGTCTTCTGAAGAAGAAATTAAAATGACAAAATAGTTCAGTGATGTTAATGGTATGAGTCAAGAACATCTGTAATTTCAACTTAAGGTAGGTGGGGAGGTGTCTTCAGATCAGACAAGATTTGATGGTCTTCTGAAGAGGATTAAAATTAATTAAAATGACAAAATAGTTACATGATGAAAATATCAGGAACCATCATGTTAATGGTATGAGTCAAGAACATCTGTAATTTCAACTTAACTTTTTGTCACTTGAACACATAATTTAAAATGTTATTAAGAAAGTATTACACGTTATGTTAGTATTAGAGTATTAGGTTAGATAAAGTCACACAGAAAAATACACACAACAAATGATTTAATTATTCATTTAATTTTGCAATATACACCTTATACACTGGAATGTGAAAGAACATGAATGTGAAAGTGAGAAGTATAAGAAAAGTGTTGAAAATACTTTGTAGCATACTTTCAGTAATAGGCACACAAGTGCATACAGACTCTTATCGGCATAATATGTTGTAAAAATCATATTAGCACACTTTTCTTATAATGGAACAAAGCACTGAGTCAACTATTAACCTTGGATGATAAAACGTGAGAAGGAAGTGAGTTCTGAAATATAATATGACAGAATTCACAGGGAGCGGCACAATGACTCCGGTAAACAATGATAAGAAGAGACATAAATATTATAAAAACACAATAAATGTATCATATACTGCACATGAGGGGAAAAGGAAAGGTTTATGTGTTGTTTGTTTGTTCCCTGCAGTACGGCTGTAACCAAGTTGCTCCTATAGTTTCAAAGAAACCTGTTTTAATCATAAAAACAATTTTTTTCAAAGCCAGACTGTTAATACAAAATGCAGAAACATAAGATTGTGTCCAAAATGCACATCCTATACAGTAATACATGATATCAATGACATCAAGGGGATCATCAATCACATGGTTGATCATTTTTGAAATTGTTTATAATTGCATGTACGTACTTCTTCCTTGGACTTGGACAAAATAATCTTAATTCACAGTCCACCTACAATTTCTGGAAATGGATGCCAGTTACATTTACTCAGTTAAAGCTATAATACGTAACTATTCTGCATTAAAATGTCTTAAAATGACAAGACTTATGTTATATATTTTATTGAGTTGTGTACTTTGTGGTGGAAATCTGAAAAATAAAAAGCTGACAAAGACCAAGTTGTCTTTTTGTCTTTTAATGAAAAACCTAGCAAGGGATCAGTATACAGTCACAACAGAGTGTAATTGCAGACTGATAATCAAATACAAAGTGTACATACTTTTTATAGACTTGGAGTGTGGGAAACAGTATCAGGATGTGAGTGGGGTGCAGTGCCGGATGTCATCAAAACTGTCAGACTGCCTAAAAAGAACTGTAGCATGTCCGAGATGAAGCTACTCCCTACTTTGATCCAGACAGTGACGAAAAACAATGAGCATACGACCTGATGGTTACATGTTCAAGGTTATTTGTGAGTTTATCCAAAATGCAAGTCTAAAATGTGGTGCAGAGAATACAAAGTGTATTTTTTTCCATTACAACTTACATTATCCCAAATGTTCCCAACAATTTTTAAACCCAAAGAAATCTGTAATTTTAATCAAGGTTACTGTCCATTTCATTTGGTCACCTGTCGATAGTGTCATATCCCCTGTACCAAAGAGTATACACGTTCCATGATAGGGTCAATAATGCTTTAAAATACCACTTTTTGTAGGGACAACATTGGTACATAATATGCACGACCATCCCATGTGTAATTGAAGAAATAGATAAGAGTACGGTTACCTCCAGCCTGTTTGATACATGCCTTATGACAGCCGTTAAGATTAGAACATATACAGAAATATGTAGTGCAAAAACCTCTGATACATCTACTCAAGTCTGACACACTTAAGGGCTGACTATCTGTGTATCCAAATGACACACCAAGGTAGGTGGGGAGGTGTCTTCAGATCAGACAAGATTTGATGGTCTTCTGAAGAGGAAATTAAAATGACAAAATAGTTACATGATGAAAATATCAGGAACCATCATGTTAATGGTATGAGTCAAGAACATCTGTAATTTCAACTTAACTTTTTGTCACTTGAACACATAATTTAAAATGTTATTAAGAAAGTATTACACGTTATGTTAGTATTAGAGTATTAGGTTAGATAAAGTCACACAGAAAAATAGACAGAATAAATGATTTAATTATTCATTTTTATTTTGCAATATACACCTTATACACTGGAATGTGAAAGAACATGAATGTGAAAGTGAGAAGTATAAGAAAAGTGTTGAAAATGCTTTGTAGCATACTTTCAGTAATAGGCACACAAGCATCTCTTGTAATGGAACAAAGCACTGAGTCAACTATTAACCTTGGATGATAAAACGTGAAAAGGAAGTGAGTTCTGAAATATTATAATATGACAGAATTCACAGGGAGGGGCACAATGACTCCGGTAAATAATGATAAGAAGAGACATAAATATTATAAAAACACAATAAATGTATCATATACTGCACATGAGGGGAAAAGGAAAGGTTTATGTGTTGTTTGTTTGTTCCCTGCAGTACGGCTATAACCAAGTTGCTCCTATAGTTTCAAAGAAACCTGTTTTAATCATAAAAACAAACTTTTTCAAAGCCAGACTGTTAATACATAATGCAGAAACATAAGATTGTGTCCAAAATGCACATCATAATTTTAATCAAATTACTGTCCGATTCATTTGGTCACCTGTCGATAGTGTCATACCCCCTCTACCAAAGAGTATACATGCACAAGATGATAATCATCTTGTGTGCATGTGTAGACGTTGCAGTTGTCCACCACAATGGCATCTCCTGAAGAGTATAGGCTTACAAGATAATATGTTGGTGTTTTGGTTGCATAATTTCAATGACCAGTTACGTTTGAATATCCAATTACGCCAATCACAACACATCATTAGGTAGAGACAAACATGTTTTGCCACTGTTAGCTAGCTAGCTTTATCTGTGGATCCTGCTTCAGAAGACGTGGCTCTATCCACTGTGTTGGACAATGAACTGATGGAACTATCAGCAGACAGCAGCCTGAAGCTTCAGCTCACACGAGTTGACTTTACTTCATTCTGGATACTGGCTGCCAGGCAATATCCCTCTCTGTCAAAAAGGGCAATCATATTTCTGTTGCTTTTCATCACCACCTATTTATGTGAGTCAGGGGTTTCCATTGCCACTGACTGTCACAAAATCAAAGGCAAGGAAGAAATTAAAAGCAACTTGGAATGCTACTCTGCATGTCAGCCTCTCACTCATCCCACAACGACTTGATCTCATTATTTCCCAGAAGCAAGCCCAAGTGTCTCACTGAGGGTAGGCAGAATATTTATTTTGGTCATAACAGCTGACAGTGGCATAACATATATTTACAGCCCAGTTTTTTGTCATGTTGTGTTTTTTTTGTCATTTATATGGGAAGGTGGTCCTTGAAAGTTTTTTAACAATCAGAAGTGGGCCTTAAAGGTGCAGTGTGTAGAATTTAGTGGCATCTAACGGAACGGAAATGGAATATAATATTCATAACCTGAATATAAGAATCGTCATGTTTTCCAAGGTGTGTGCATCCTCCTGTTTCTGCCCATCTGTTGTAAACTCTTGTGGTTTGAAAGGTGTACAATACATGTATGTGTTATTATTGGCTTGGACACCGCTTATTGACACTTGCGGCTATATTTTTTATATCATTTTTGATTAATAAGTAACTGTGTTGATATGATACGAGTCATTGCTGTCAGTCACCCATTTAAGTGCTTCACCAATGAGTGGTAGGTGTGGTCCTTTGAGCACTAACACAGGCCTATAAATTCTCACAGTCTCACTCACTGGGAGATTCACACTTTCAACTTTTTCCTGGATTCCCACACAGTCTCTCCAAGGTATGTTCAAACACTGGCAAAGTAATGAATTTTATGCACAGCAGCAGTTTGGAAATATAGATTTAAGATTGTCCATTTGTGTTGAATTTGCCATTTCACTAAGTTGGCATATTGTGCAGTTTTCTGGGCTTTATCAAGACATCTTTGTTGTCTTTTTTAACAGGTTTGTGTCCTAGATGTTGTCCATAATGGGGGTGCCTGGGGGTTTATTGTTGATCCTAATTTTGCAGATTACAGGAAGCACTTCAGGTAAACCATCTGACATCTTGGGTTACACATTATGACACATATTTACTATGTAATTGCTCTTTCCCTTTTGATTTTTTAAATAGATTTGATACATTTTACCCCCTTTTGCGTCACAAATGAATGAACTTCTATTGAAAGACTTTAATCAATTGATGCATTGAATTTGCCTCCTCACACATAAATCATAACTACCAACATAATAAATAATAATAATAATAATAATAATAATAATAATAATAATAATAAACATGTTAATTTTAAAATTTCACAGTAATTCCCTCATATTTCCACTTCAAAGTTAGATAACATTTGACACTATCAATGTCACATATTCTTAACTGCCTATCTTAGGGATTTTTTTGAAGCAATATTATTCTTACACTGACATCGATATCAACATGTTTTTTTTATATTCCAATGTTTTTTATGACGGCCCTATGACATCAAATGGAAAATTCTGGATGACTTGAACATAATTTCACATGTTATAATATATATATTATAACATATATATTAATATTGATTTTTCTATATATTATTTTGAAAACTTATTTCATCAACATCTTTACACTGATAGAAGATATTCAATTTGCTCAATGAAGACACCACTGTCCACTTGTTCTTATATTAACCATTTATGAACAAAATGTTTTTCATCATTAACAGAGCTTAACAGAACAGAAGATGCAGTTGCTTCAACCACAAATGATCCAAGACCACAAAACTCCACCATCGCTCAGGTGACATCTGACATCACGGCCACAACAACAGTAGTTAACAGCCTAGCAGTTGGGAATAAAAGGTCATTTGTGCAAATTGTTGAGGGGCAGGTCCGCCTGGCTGATGGAAACAGCTCCTGCTCTGGTAGAGTAGAGATCTTCTACCGAGGACAGTGGGGCACAGTGTGTGATGATGCCTGGGACCTGACTGATGCTCAAGTGGTGTGCAGACAGTTGGGCTGTGGCAGGGTCCTGTCAGCACCACAAAGAGCACGCTTTGGACAGGGCAGAGGGCCTATTTGGTTGGATAATGTCATATGCACAGGCAGCGAATCAGAGCTCAGCGAGTGCAGACACCAAGGGATTGGAACTCACAACTGTAGACACCGTGAGGATGCTGGTGTGGTCTGTGAAGGTAAACACAAACTTGAGCAGCTAAAGTCAATGAAATCTCGCTGTGTAACAGCCTGTCTGTGGTATTATATTTAGGATTTTAGTCACCATCTGTTACAGAAATATGATATATGTGATTTACACTTCACTTTTATTTTATTTATTCCATTTTTGGTTTCTCACAGATATCATTGTTTGAAGTCCATAGTTCAACACTATTATGTTGTATGCTTTTCTGTTAGCTCGTTCAACAGTGAGGCTGGTCAACTCTGACAACCGCTGCTCTGGCAGAGTGGAGGTCTACCATGAAGGACAGTGGGGGACAGTGTGTGATGATGCCTGGGACCTGAACGACGCCAATGTGGTGTGCAGACAGCTGGGCTGTGGCGAGGCTCTTTCAGCTCTACAAAGTGCAACTTTTGGACAGGGCAGTGGACCCATCTGGTTGGATGATGTCAGCTGTTCAGGAAATGAACCATCGATAACAGACTGCAGACATCAAGGATTTGGGGTCCACAACTGCGGTCATGGTGAACATGCTGGTGTGGTCTGTGAAGGTAAACACAAATTTGAGCATCTAAAGTTAATGAAATCTCAGTGTGTAACAGCCTGTCTATGGTGTTATATTTAGGATTTTAGTCACCATCTGTTACAGAAATATGAAGTATGTGATTTACACAACACTTTTATTTTATTTATTCTACTTTTAGTCTCTCAAAGATGTTGTTGTTTTCATGAAGTCCATCTTTCAACAATATTATGTTGTATGCTTTTCTGTTAGCTGGTTCAGTGAGGCTGGTCAACTCTGACAACCGCTGCTCTGGCAGAGTGGAGGTCTTACATAATGGACAGTGGGGGACAGTTTGTGATGATTTCTGGGACCTGAATGACGCCAATGTGGTGTGCAGACAGCTGGGCTGTGGCAGGGCTCGTTCAGCACTACATAATGCAGCTTTTGGACAGGGCAGAGGAGCCATCTGGTTGGATGATGTCAGCTGTTCAGGAAATGAACCATGGATAACAGACTGCAGACATCGAGGATTTGGGGTCCACTACTGCAGTCACAGTGAAGATGCTGCTGTGGTCTGTGAACCCAATTGAAAAAATAATTAACTTAAGTGTATTTAAAATGCACTGAAATATTGCAAAGTATGTTTCAAATACATTTATATAAATGTGCACTCATTTTAAATAGATTGAAAGTATATTAATTTTATGCTATCATGAAATACTCAATAGTATATTTTCACCACACTTAATTAAAAATTGAAATATAGTGTACTTTTATACTATCATGAAATATTCAAAAGTATGATGACTGCATCATGTGACCTACATCTGGATGTCTCTGCCACCTTCCACCTTTAAATTTGAAAAACTGCCACCGTACCAATACAAAAATACCACATTGTGGGAAAATAGTGTGCATTTGGATGCTGCAAGTATTGTTTATTTTGTTTACTCTAATTTCCAAAGAAAGAAAAAATACTTGTTTATGTTAAGCAATAGTTCATAGTTTCATTTGTAAACTTTGAATGTTTATTTGTAACTGCATTTTACACAATAAAACTGATGTCACAGTATTCATTGAAATCTATTATTCATAAGTGTTGGACTCAATTCAATGTATTTTAACAGCATTGGTACAGTGTACTTGTAGTATATAGAGAATTAAACAAAAAAATTAACAATTATTTGTATTTGTATTCTAATAAAAGTGAAAAGAAGCTTAAAAAAAGAATGGGATCCCCACACCAGGTCTTGAATTGGAGTCTCCCAGATCATAGACAACTGCACTGACTACTGAGCTAAAACTTTACTCATCGACTCATTGCACACAGACCTCTACCTATCTATACACCAGTAATACAGAGACAGCACACCATGTAACATGTAGTAGAACTTCAAAGGTGATTCTTGCTTTGCACTTTTCATTTATTGCCTATTTTTTTACAACCTAACTTTGTGGAAAGGAGAAGGGGAACAACAGGTTATGGAGAGTCCCTTGGGACTTACCCCTGATGGATGTAACAGTGGAGCAGAGGAGAGAGACCGAGATAACAATGTAACAGACCTGCAAACTGGTATTTAACAGGTTTTTTTTTTCTTCCCAAAAACAAATAATTTTTAAAATATTTGAATGAAACTAATATTGGTATAAAACCCACTATTTGTGCTTTGCTGAATAATGTATTTGTATTCGCGCACACCCCTAATCCCTTGCTTAATTCCAGCCAGGGACCTTTGTTGCATGTCATACCCTCTCTACTCTTGTTTCCTGTCTGCCTTATCCCCTATCCAATAAAGGCGAAACTGACAAAAAAAGAGGTACGGTGGCTAAGTGGTTAGCACTGTTGCCTCACAGCAAGAAGGTCATGGATTTCAACTCCAGCTGTCCCTGGTCCTTTGTGTGTGGCGTTGCATGTTCTTCCCATGTTTGCTGGACTGCCTTACCACCTGGCTCAAGGCTGGCAACAAGAAGGGAGGCCACACACAGACATATCAGTCAAAAGTAATTTATTTAACTCAAAGAAATAATACACCAACTAACTGGTGGGGTGTGTAAGTCGGAGAAACATCAGTAGTGTTTGTAATGTATGGATGAATGAAAATGTGGTGTAAACAAAAGAAAAAGGCTGAGGCCCCTGCAGTAGGCTCGGCTGAGAGAGAAAGAGCAAGACTCTCAGAAGGGCAGTCCTTTTATGCCTTCTGGGAAGCCCAACCCAGATGGGCAGGTACAAGGCAAACCTCCCAACTCCACCTGCTAGCTGACTCCCAGTATCTGCAAAAAATGGGAGTAAAGTAAGGCACACAATCAGGTAGAGTGAGAAGGCCCATCCCAACTGAAATACTAACTGAACTAACAAGGAGATGAGGTGCAGAAGGGGAGATGGGTGGAGAAACTCAAGCGAATGAGGAGATGAAACAGGAGAACAGGAAAGAAGCTGACTGGCTGGGGAAAACACTGGGAAAGGGCAGGGCTAACGAGGCTGAATGCAGGGCAGGTGTGGAAGGAAAAGCAGGCTGAGTAAAACAAGAAAAAATACAAAAGGCAATACCTTCTCTGAGCTGAGGACAAATCAAAAACAAACCTTCATCCATAAGTTAAATAAAAGTTTATAAGATGATCATGCACAATCGTCTTCATATATAAACTGTCATTCATCAAACTGTTTCAGAATTACATAAATATAACTTAAATAGGTGCACAAGTCACACTGAGCAAACACAGCAAATAAACTTCAGTATTACATTGCCAACCAAGGAACCTTTACCATAACGATTAGAAACATACATTCCTGTTGACATAAACATGAACCAATAAATCTGTCAAGCGCAGTGGCCTGCATATTAAGGCTGCATGTAACAACTTAAACTGGACTGAAGGACAACTGTTGCCCTGAGTTACAGTTCACTTTTGCACTTAGTTTCTATGAGGGTCAATGAAACATGCAACAGTATATCAAGTGGTCCTTAAATACAATTTGCAATCTCTCTTATCTGTCCTTCCCAAGGTATCTTGTGGACTGGTGGTGGGGCATAGAGCCAGACTGTGACAGAACAATGACAGCTGGTTTCTTTTTTCTGTAAACCTAAGTGCATGTCTATAAAACCTGCTCCAACATATCATCATACTCTCTGTTGTTATGTATATGTTATTCAGGGTTAAACCCAGACAGCTAGCATAGTGCTAGCTACTATGGTCATCACAATTTAGAAATGAAATCCTAAATTAACATTAGCTGGTTGGAGATGAAGCAGAAGGTGAACTGCTACAAAAGTGTGTAGAGTCATTGCAGCATGAAGAAGATAAAGTTACTTAACATTTTTTTGTAGTGTGAATTTTTGCACTGCAGTTGTTTTTTTTTTATACATCTTGTGATGTATATGGACACATAGTCAGTGATGTAAGCTGGGGGTCTTTTCAACAGGTTTTTCAATATCAGACACCATCGCCCAGGCAATCAAACCAGGATTGATCACTTTGTGTCCAATTAGCATGTGTGGTTCATAGGTCTTGATTCACAGACATCTGCCATCTTGATGCCTTTCTGTGGCATTATTGATGTTCCTGAAGGCTCCCTTCCTATGCAGTCCTTTGATTTTGAAGTATTAGAGGAGAAAGCTCTACATTGCAGGTGTGTAAGGGTGTCATCAGGCATTGAGCAATGATACTGAAGAAGATCTTGCCTTCAACCCAAGTGAGATGGCTCTGAAGTGCTCAATGTTGCTTGTATTCTCCTCATTTTCAGAGATTCTCTGCAAACCTCCACTGCTGAGCTACCGTCTTCGCTTTCAAATCACCTTGAGGATCCTTCATAATCACCACAAGACCTGGGGCACCTCTTGGAGACCTTGTGAGGCACTCCATGAGAACTCCGAGATTAAGTTTTTCTAGTAGCTCTGATGACTATTTGTATCTCTTTCAAGGTTGTCTAATTGGTGTTGAACTTAATGGGTTCTGGTGGTGACATCAAAGCCCAAAAAATCTCCCAGTTCTCTCAGTTCTCTATTTTTATGGGTGTTGTTGAAGTACTGGTCAATCTCCTCTTTGGAGCAAGCAAAGTGGCCACTTCACTTCTGCCCAAGCAGATTCTTGGTGAACTTGATGGGGTTTGCCACAATTGCAGCTTACTTCCTCACTCTCTCTTTTCCCCTTCTTCTGTGCCACTGTGCACTGAGGAGGACGATGGTCTTCTTCTTCATGATGTTACAAAGATCTTTTAAGGCAGCCTTATTCTCCCCCCTTGCTTCCTTGCTGCTCCCTCCTTAGAGATTTCAGCTCTCGGCTTATTGTAGGTGGCTTATTCTTGTCTCCTGCCAATTTTGCCCCACGAGGCTTCTTGTCACGCGCTGCTTCATAATGCCAAACCTCTCAGCAGCAATGCTGACAGTGATGGTTGCCATTAAGTGGCACTTCTGATCTACATCACTGCTGACTGTGGCTTCAAGAATTCACTCCACCTCCACATCAAACTGGAACCATTCTGTCTTTTGTTATGTATTATGTTCTTTACTTTTGGCTTTGAATATCTGACATGTTATAAGTGAGGCGCAAATGTACTCAAATACTTCCTGAGATTTACTTAAACGTGTTTTCTTAACAATGTTATAGCCTGTGTGGCTGAGAGTTATATTTAAGTAAGGTTTTCTTTTTGAATGATGCCAAGTGCTGCAAATGCTTCGTAGCATACTTTCAGCAATAGGCCCAGTGGTGCATACAGACTCTTATCAGCATAAAGTGTTGAAAAAAATGTATTAGCACACTCCTCTTGTAATGGAACAAAGCACTGAGTCAACCATTTACCTTGGATGATAAAACGTTAGGAGGAAGTAAGTTTGAAATATGATAATATGACAGAATCTACAGGAAGGGGCACAATGACTCCAGTAAGTAATGATAAGAAATGAAAAACAAAATAATGTACATGTGTATATACTGCACACTGGGAGAACAAGAAAGCTCTCCATGTCTAGTGCACTGTTTTTTTTCCCCATGTTTCTTCCCTGAAATATGTATTTAAACCAAGTTGCTCCTGTAGTTTCAAAGAAACCTGTTTGATTCATCAAGACAAACTTTTTCAAAGACAGACATAAAATGGTGTAAAATGCACAGTAATATATATCAATGACATCGAGGAGATCATCACATGGTTGAACATTTTTGAAATCTGTTTATAATTGCACGTACATACTTCTTCCTTGGACAGAATAATCTTAATTCACGGTTCACTTATAATTTCTTCAGGGCTCCTATCAGTTTTGTACATCAAGCTTGAGAAACTGTATTCATCTCTAATGCACATTTAATGTTTTTAAAAATATAAATACATTATCTAAACATATGGTACATTGATGTGCAGCCTTAGTCCAACATTGAAAAGTGTCACTCTTTATATCTTAATGTTCACACAGCGCACTCTCTCCTCAAGCAAGGTTGTCAAAGTTGATGTCAGTTAAAAGCACAGAAAATACATCTGTATGTTTGTTTAACAGGACAAAATTACATTTTTTATAGCATTCTGATTTGATTTAGGAGTCTTCATAGCTCTTGGTGAAA
Source organism: Thunnus albacares (assembly GCF_914725855.1). Classification (NCBI taxonomy): domain Eukaryota; kingdom Metazoa; phylum Chordata; class Actinopteri; order Scombriformes; family Scombridae; genus Thunnus; species Thunnus albacares. The sequence goes on along the minus strand of NC_058108.1, from coordinate 7,778,412 downwards.
CATTAATAATACATTTTAACAGCAGGGAATTGCTACAAATAAACTAAGGGAACAATCACTGGGTCACCGATCTGTTTTATTGTATCTAATTTGTACAGGGAATATTTGTAAAAGGTTGCCTTGACAACAGTTTCTACCCAGCTTTATACCTGAAACCTGGTACTGATTCATGGACAACACTCTCACCAAACTGCACTACTCAAGCAGATCAGAGCAGAGCTTTGGCTTTGATTATTTGATATGTTTTAAGTGATGTACAAATGTATTCAAAAACTTCCTGAGAAGTATACAAACATGTGCTTTCTTAACAATGTTACAGCCTGTGTGGCTGAAAGTTGTATTTGAGTAAGGTTTTTGTTTTTCTTTTTCTTTTTTTTCTCTTTTTATTTAGTGAGATGAGACAAAACAGGTGATAAAAGACAAAACAAAACGTAATACAATAGATGATATGACAGGATTTGCACAACAAGACAAAACACAGCAGAAAAGAAAGATTCAAATGTTAGTTTGATATGGACTGTGTGTATAAGGGAAGGTATAGGGCAGTCTGTAGTACAGGATTTCTGTTTGTGTGTAGGTGTGAGTGTGTATGTAAGTGTAGAGGAGCAATCAGGGTGAGTGGTTATAAGGGCAAAAAAATAAATAAATAAAAAGTTAGTAATACTCATGATAATAACAAGTAAAAATATATAAATAAATAAATTAATAAAGAAATAAATAAATACATCTGGAGAGGGACCGGAAAGGAACAAGGAAAAAAGAGAAATTTTAGAATTAACAAGAATAATAATGTTGAATTTTCTCAGTAGGGGAGGCTGGTGATGGTGACAGTTTCAATTCTAGTGGATAATGCTATGCTGATGATTTTGATGTCTCTATTGATTAGAGATAGAGGGCAATAGCTGGAGGGAAGGGTGCGATTTTACCGGTTTTTACTAATTCTTGTGTCATTCTGAAAAAAGAGGTGAACTAGTTTGCCAGATGTGTCTAAAAAAAACTCAGCAGGGAAGCCATTGGGGCCTGGTGCTTTATTAGAGGATATTTGCAAGGATGCTTTGCAGTATTCTCCTGATGTAAATGGTTTATGTAATGTTTCAGCTTGGTTTTCTGTTAGTGTGGGTAGGTCTGTGTTATGGAGGACTTTATTTATATCTTAAAGATCTGGTTCTTTATCTGATGTGTATTGATGGTAGAATGTTTGGAAGGTGTTTTTTATTTCTGCTTGTGAGATCAGGATTTTCCCTGCTGAGTTTTTTACAGCTGTTGAAGTTGATTTGCGAGAAATTTCCAAGATTTATTATTATATTTAAAATGCTCATGTTTAAGTTGTTGTATTAAAAACTGTTTTTTTTATTGTTATGTCAGACATACCTAATTTATATTTCCTAAACCTGTTGAGGTTTTCTGCTGTGGGAGTTTTGGCATGAATATTTTTTAATTCTTTGATTTTTAGTTCTAAATTATTTTTATGTGCTGTTTCTGTTTTCTTTTGTAAAATGATTATTAGATTATTTTTCCCCAGATTACTGTTTTTGCAGTTTCCCAGGTTGCTGAGTTATTTGGAGTTATTTATATCAGTGAAGGATGCCCGCTCATTGCTTAAAAACCTGTCAAAGTCTGGGTCTTTAAGCAAAGAGATACTGAAGCTGGAGGGTTGTTTATGGAATTGTTTACTGTGTAGATGTAATGAGATAGGAGCATGATTACTTATTATAATTGAAGGGATTGAGTATCAGTTATGTCCTGTATGATCGATTCACTAGTTAGGAAAAAGTCGATACGAGAGAACGAATGATGTAGTGGTGAGAAATATGAAAATTCTTTTGCTGTTGGATTATTTATTTGCCGACTGTCGTCAAGTCCAAACTCCTCCATATACTGTTTTATTGCCTCTGTGGATTTCCATTTCCTGCTTGCTATTCCTGCTCAGTCTATTGCTGGGTTGAGAACTGTGTTAAAATCACCCCCAATGATAATTTTGGAGTCTGTGAAATTACATAATGATGTGAAGAATCTATGAAAGACGGGAGGGGGTCATCTGTGTTGGGTTTGTAGATATTTGCTATGGTCAGACTGGTGTTATTGATTGATGTATTTAAGATATGGCGATATGAGTTAATGGGATTCTCTTGTGAATTAAATAACTTAATTGATTTTAATGTGTGGTCATTAGAGTTTGACATATGGGTTTCTTGAAGTAGGCAGATATCTGGATTTAGTTGATTTAAGTGAATAAATATTTTATTCCTTTTAATTTAGGAGCCAATCCTACGTATATTCCAGTTTTCATTAATTAATTTTAATTGATTTAAGTGGAGCCATGATTCAGGATTATTGGTGAAATACATTCTGGTAAATGCTTGTTTTGAGTGGCGTGTTTGTGTGTGTGTGTGTGTGTGTGTGTGTGTGTGTGTGTATTTGCTTCTGCTGTCACATGCAATCAGACGGGGAGGGGGAAATGATAGCGACAAAAACAACAATAAATATTTACATATACACATGAAAACAAGCATAATAAGTAAGGTTTTCTTTTTGAGTGATGCCAAACGCTTCAAGAAAATTGCAGAAAACGTGTTTTGTAGAATACTTTCAGTAATAGGCACACTGGTAAATACAGACTCTTATCAGCATAAATTGTTGTAAAAATCGTAATAGCACACTCCTCTTGTAATGGAACAAAGCACTGAGTCAACCATTTACCTTGGATGATGAAATATGAGGAGGAAGTGAGTTTTGAAATATAATAGTATGACATAATTCTCAGGAAGGGGCACAATGACTCAAAACTGTCTAGTACACTGTTGTTTTCCATGTTTGTTCCCTGCAGTACGTATTTAAACCAAGTTGCTTCTATAGTTTCAAAGAAACCTGTTTGATTCATAAAAAACAAACCTTTTCAAAGCCAGACTGTTAAATATATAATGAAATATAACATGGTGTAAAATGCAAAGTAATACATGATATCAATGACATCAAGGGGATCATCACATGGTTAATGTTTTTTTAAACCTGTTTATAATTGCATGTACGTACTTCTTCCTTGAACTTGAACAAAATAATCTTAATTCATGGTCCTCCTCCAATTTCTGGAAATGGATGCCAGTGACAGTTAGTTAAAATGTGTAAGACTGTAAATGAAGACTAGAGGGATAAACTTTCATGCTCATAAACTCATTGTACTTTCTGGCATTTCATTATAGTCACTGCTGTTGACAAAAGGTGATTATAAATGGGCCACTCCGTAGATACATTAACACTGTAATGTGCAAACTTTTGAAGATCGAAAGATTTCTAGTGTCTTTCAACACTGACCTGAGACTGATTGTTGTAGCATAAAATATATTGACTAAGGACTTTGTTTGTGTGCCAATGATTTCAAAAGGCAATGAGTGTAAGTTATTATATAATTTTTGATTAATAAGTAACTGTTTTGATGAGATATGAATCAGTGCTGTCAATGACCCATTGAAGTGCTTCACTAATGAATGGTGAGCACTAACACAGGCCTATAAATTCTCACAGTCTCACTCACTGAGAGATTTACACTTTCAACTTTTTCCTGGATTCCCACACAGTCTCTCCAAGGTATGTTCAAACACTGGCAAAGTAATGAATTTTATGCACAGCAGCAGTTTGGAAATATAGATTTAAGATTGTCCATTTGTGTTGAATTTGCCATTTCACTAAGTTGGCATATTGTGCAGTTTTCTGGGGTTTATTAAGACATCTTTGTTGTATTTTTTACCCACTGCCTCATAATGCCAAACCTCTCAGCGGCAATGCTGACAGTGATGGTTGCCATTAAGTGGCATTTCTGATCTACATCACTGCTGACTGTGGTTTCAAGGATTCACTCCCCTTCCACATCAAACTGGAACCGTTCTGTCTTCTTATTAGCTGCTGGTCACTTGACCCACTGATGTTCAGATGTTCTGCCTTTGGGTTGAGCGTGCAGTGCATGGCGGTTCTGGCCACCGTGGGGTGACACCAGGCCGGGCACCTCCTAATAATAATAATAATAATAATAATAATAATAATAATAATAATAATAATAATAATAATAATAATAATGATAATAATAATAATAATAATAATCTTTATTATACTGTATTTATACAGCACTTTCCAAAAACTCTGAGACCCGGTGACCCAAGAAGCCTAGCTGCTGCTGTAGATTGTCTCAGCAAAGTCAACTGTTGGATGGCACAAAATTTCCTTCAACTCAACAATTCAAAAACAGAGGTCATACTGTTCAGTCCCCCTAATCCAAATAACCCCATCAGTCTTGGTCCCCTATCCACCTACACGAAGCCCACCGCCAGAAATCACGGAGTGCTGTTCGATTCAGGTCTAAGTTTCAAACCGCACATTAACAAAGTTGTTCAGTCTTGCTTCCTCCAAATCAGAACCATTTCCAGAATTAAGCCAACGCTCCACCATTCAGACCTTGAAAAAATCATCCATGCTTTCATTTTCTCTACACTAGATTACTGCAACTCCCTCCTTTTCGGTATTACACAAAAATCCCTGTTCCACCTCCAACTAGTTCAGAACACAGCAGCTAGGCTTCTTACTGGTTTTAACAGACTACATCACATCACCCCAATCCTGGCTTCTCTCCATTGGCTCCCTGTTCATTTTAGAATTGATTTTAAGATTTTACTGATCACTTTTAAAGCACGTCTGGGTCTGGCTCCAAGCTACATAACAGATATGCTGACCCCGTACGAGCCAGCCTGCAGCCTTAGATCCTCAGGTGGGGCCCTTCTGGCTGTTCCAAAGTCGAGGCTTAAATCTAAAGGTGACTGTGCTTTTTCCGTCAGGGCCCCACGACTTTGGAACGACCTGCCTGAGGAGATAAGGCTCGCAGAATCAGTAACTTCTTTTAAATCACTTCTTAAAACCCATTTTTATAGACTTGCTTTTATTTAATGTTCATTGATTGTTTGATCATCTTTCTTTTAAACTGAGACTGATTGTAGTAGCATAAAATATATTGACTAAAGACTTTGTTTGTGTGCCAGTTATTTCAGAAGGCAATGAATGTAAGTTATTATATAATTTTTGATTAATAAATAACTGTTTTGATGAGATATGAATCAGTGCTGTCAATGACTGATCTACATCACTGCTGACTGTGGTTTCAAGGATTCACTCCCTCTCCACATCAAACTGGAACTGTTCTGTCTTCTTATTAGCTGCTGGTCACTTGACCCACTGATGTTCAGATGTTCTGCCTTTGGGTTGAGCGTGCAGTGCATGGCGGTTCTGGCCACTGTGGGGTGACACCAGGCCGGGCACCTCCTAATAATAATAATAATAATAATAATAATAATAATAATAATAATAATAATCTTATACTGTATTTATACAGCACTTTCCAAAAACTTTGATGCAGGAGAGTTGGTAGCCAAAGACCCTGCAGACAGGGGCCTCCAGCAGATATTCCCAGTTCACCCTCACTATACGTTTGGTCTACGAGGTCTGTCTGGCACCTGATCCAGCTCACCAACAGGCGCTGATCAGTTGACAGCTCTGCTTCTCTTTCACCTGAGTGTCCAAGACATATGGCAACAGATCTCATGATACCACTAAAACATCAATCATCAATTTTTGGCTTAAGGGGTTTTGGACTTTTGCACTTATGAACATTGTATTCATTATGGCCGATGCATGACTAACAGAGAAGTCCAATAACAAAGCACCACTTTGGTTTTATATCAGGCCAGCCGTTCCTCCAAATCCCCAGCCCAGGTTTATTCATTGTTGTCCGCATGAGGGTTGAAGTCCCCAAGCAGAACTATGGAGTCACCAGGCAGGACCCCATCCAGAAACATCAAGCAAGCCGGATACTCTGAATTGTTGTTTGGTATGTTCCTATAAACAACAATCAGAGCCTTTCTCCCAGTGACATGTAGTTGCAAGGAGGCAACCCTCTCACTCCACCGGGAGAACTCCAATACAGTAGCGCTTAGCTGGGGGGTCTCACCCTGGGCAATTCTGAAAAAGAAGAGTCCAGCCCCTCTCCAGGAGTTTGGTACTGGAGAGGTTTTTTTGTTTCTGGCTGCAGGGTTCACATTTGTAGACAGGGAGCCAAGATGGCTTTGTAAAATTGGGGTGGACTTTGAAGGACAAAAAAGAATGTTTTTTGATTTAGCTGGGGAATGTTTTGGGACATCAGTCATGTTATTTCTGACAGACCAGATAATAAATAATAAAAGTTGACTCCTTCACTGGTGTATGGGACATAAATGGTGTCCCATACATAAATGGTGAAACGATGGTACTGAATATGTACCGTATGTGCTGCCTGTATGTTAGTCCATCCAATCATTGTTACTGTAATTAAGACTGAGTTACTGGTCCCCATATTGAAAATGTTTTCCCTTACTCTTCTGCAGAAAGGTCAGGTCAACAGGATCTGGCAGGGATATTCATTATCTTACAGTATCTTGAACCCAGGTCCTCCATCTGAAGGACAATTTTCTAACTGCTTGACCAAGCACTGCTGCTTTTATAAGCACAGCCTCTCAAGCTGACATAATTGCTCAACTCCCTCCCCTTGTCATTTTATTGATGCATCACAAGAAACGTGTAAGAAATTTTAAAATTTTTTTAGTGATAAGGTCATGGAAATAAGGCAACAACACCTACACGAAGCCCACCGCCAGAAATCACGGAGTGCTGTTCGATTCAGGTCTAAGTTTCAAACCGCACATTAACAAAGTTGTTCAGTCTTGCTTCCTCCAAATCAGAACCATTTCCAGAAATAAGCCAACGCTCCACCATTCAGACCTTGAAAAAATCATCCATGCTTTCATTTTCTCTACACTAGATTACTGCAACTCCCTCCTTTTCGGTATTACACAAAAATCCCTGTTTCACCTCCAACTAGTTCAGAACACAGCAGCTAGGCTTCTTACTGGTTTTAACAGACTACATCACATCACCCCAATCCTGGCTTCTCTCCATTGGCTCCCTGTTCATTTTAGAATTGATTTTAAGATTTTACTGATCACTTTTAAAGCACGTCTGGGTCTGGCTCCAAGCTACATAACAGATATGCTGACCCCGTACGAGCCAGCCTGCAGCCTTAGATCCTCAGGTGGGGCCCTTCTGGCTGTTCCAAAGTTGAGGCTTAAATCTAAAGGTGACTGTGCTTTTTCCGTCAGGGCCCCTCGACTTTGGAACGACCTGCCTGAGGAGATAAGGCTCGCAGAATCAGTAACTTCTTTTAAATCACTTCTTAAAACCCATTTTTATAGACTTGCTTTTATTTAATGTTCATTGATTGTTTGATCATCTTTCTTTTAAACTTTTTTAAACTTTTTATCTTTCTTTTAAACTTTTTATCATTTCTTTATTGTCTTTCTTTGCCTTTAGCAGCCATCTTTTTAAGGTCAGATCTGTTATTGTTTTCTGTTTAATGTCTTTGCTTTGCATTGTACTGCTTTTGCTTTGTCTGTCAAAGCATTTTGTAAACTCTGTTTTTAAAAGGTGCTATATCAATAAAGTTATTATTGTTATTATTATATAAGGATGTCTTTTTTTCAGGGCAAATGGTTTGAAATTTGTAATTAAAACATGATGTCATCATAAAACATATCTATTCATGACAAATGTAAAAAATGTCTCTCTGTCACTATGTGTTGTTATGTATTGTGTTCTTTACTTTTGGCTGTGATTATCTGACATGTTTTAAGTGATGTGCAAATGTACTCAAATACTTCCTGAGATGTACATAAACATTCTTTCTTAATAATGTTATGGCCTGTATGGCTGAAAGTTGTATTTGAGTGAGGTTTTCTTTTTGAATGATACCAAACACTTCAAGAAAAGTGCAGAAAATGCTTGGTAGAATAGTTTCAGTAATAGGCACACTGGTGCATACAGACTCTTATCAGCATAAATTGTTGTAAAAATCATAATAGCACACTCCTCTTGTAATGGTACAAAGTACTGAGTCAATCATTTACCTTGGATGATGAAATATGAGGAGGAAGTGAGTTTTGAAATATAATAGTATGACATAATTCTCAGGAAGGGGCACAATGACTCAAAACTGTCTAGTACACTGTTGTTTTCCATGTTTGTTCCCTGCAGTACGTATTTAAACCAAGTTGCTTCTATAGTTTCAAAGAAACCTGTTTGATTCATAAAAAACAAACCTTTTCAAAGCCAGACTGTTAAATATATAATGAAATATAACATGGTGTAAAATGCAAAGTAATACATGATATCAATGACATCAAGGGGATCATCACATGGTTAATGTTTTTTTAAACCTGTTTATAATTGCATGTACGTACTTCTACCTTGAACTTGAACAAAATAATCTTAATCCATGGTCCTCCTCCAATTTCTGGAAATGGATGTCAGTGACAGTTAGTTAAAATGTGTAAGACTGTAAATGAAGACTAGAGGGATAAACTTTCATGCTCATGAACTCATTGTACTTTCTGGCATTTCAGTCACTGCTGTTGACAAAAGGTGATTATAAATGGGCCACTCGGTAGATACATTAACACTGTAATGTGCAAACTTTTGAAGATCAAAAGGTTTCTATTGTCTTTCAACACTGACCTGAGACTGATTGTAGTAGCATAAAATATATTGACTAAAGACTTTGTTTGTGTGCCAATTATTTCAAAAGGCAATGAATGTAAGTTATTATATAATTTTTGATTAATAAGTAACTGTTTTGATGAGATATGAATCAGTGCTGTCAATGACCCATTGAAGCGATTCACCAGTTAATGGTCAGTATGATTCTTTGAGCACTATAACACAGACCTATAAATTCTCACAGTCTCACTGAGAGATTTACACTTTCAACTTTTTCCTGGATTCCCACACAGTCTCTCCAAGGTATGTACAAACACTGGCAAAGTAATGAATTTTATGCACAGCAGCAGTTTGGAAATATAGATTTAAGATTGTCCATTTGTGTTGAATTTGCCGTTTCACTAAGTCGGCACATTGTGCAGTTTTCTGGGGTTTATTAAGACATCTTTGTTGTCTTTTTTAACAGGTTTGTGTCCTGGATGTTGTCCAGAATGGGGGTGCCTGGAGGTTTATTGTTGATCCTAATTTTGCAGATTATTACGGGAAGCACTTCAGGTAAACCATCGGACATCTCATCATCTTGGGTTGCACATTATGACACATATTCACTGTGTAATTGCTTTTTCCCTTTTGATTTTTGGAAACTTAAATAGATTTGGTACATTTTCCCCCCTTTTGTGTCACACATGAATGAACTTCTATTGAAAGACTTTAATCAATTGATGCATTGAATTTGCCTCCCCACACATAAATCATAACTGCCAGCATCATATATATCGGGATGGATTACACAAATTCTACCCTCATAAATAATAATAATAATAATAATAATAATAATAATAATAATAATAATAATAATAATAATAATAATAATAATAATAATAATAATAATAATAATAATAATAATAATAAACCTGTTAACTTTAAATTTTCTCAGTAATTCTCTCATATTTCCACTTCAAATTTAGATAACATTTGACACTATCAATGTCACATATTCTTACACTGACATAGATATCAATATCTGAGATGCCTTTTTTATGACAGTCCTTAATTGGAACATTCTAGATGACTTACATAACACAACATACTTTCACACATACTATGCTTTATTGCTTAATATGCCTTTGTAATAATAATCCACCATGAGACAGGTGCCATATTTCAAGACCCCTTGAAACCTCACATCCAGTATATAAGAACATAGTAATGCGATAATAATATTGTTAAAATACGGATATCTAATCCAGATGTAAAAGCTGGCAATCACACTCTTAGCTTCAATTTATTTCTACAGATACTACTCTGAGGAGATTTGAAAAGACCTTCATAAATCAGTGTGACTTTACTCATAGACTGCCTAATTAAAAAGTATTTATGTCGCTTGAATGTAATAGCTTTACTTTCACTGTTTCATTCAGAAAAGCTGCTGAAAATAAGTAACAGCCTGCATCACACTATCTCTCTGCTTTTCACAGGGACACTTGTAGCCAGTTGTGATTTGTGTCATGATGAAGCCACCTGCCAGGAGTCACGAGAAAGAGGCGACACCTTTGCCAGCCAGGCGCTCTCTTGTGTCTGTAAAGATGGTTATGTAGGCGATGGTCTCACCTGTTACAGCACAAAACTCTGCAGTGACTCTTCTTGCTGTAGCCAAGGTTATCATTGGTCGCCAGACAGCGGCTGTGTGGACACTGACGAGTGCTCCCTCCCAGACTCGCCCTGTGCTCCACCTCAGGTTTGCCAAAACACACCAGGCTCCTTTGAATGCATGGAGCCTTCCTCCAGCACCAGATCAGGCCCCTCTTCCCAGTCTGTCCAGTTCAACTGTGGAGACAATGTTTGTCCTATAGGCATGGACTGCATCGGAAATAATGGGCATGACTGTGCCGACCCCTGTGACCACTACACTGTACTGGATGATGAGTGGCGTTCAACTAATAATACAATGAATCCGATTCTACACTGTGACATAAATGTTAACTGGCAAGGCTGGTATCGCCTGTTCCTGGGGCAAACCAATGCTCATATTCCAGAGAGGTGCGTAGCTGAGCAAAGTTGTGGAACCGATGCTCCTCTGTGGATAACAGAACCTCATCCAACACAGTCAAAGGAAATTGTAAATCGCAATGTGTGTGGTGCCTGGAGAGGCAACTGCTGCACTTTTCGCTCACACGTCATACATGTCAAGCTCTGTTATGAAAACTATTATGTCTACAAACTTGTGAAGCCAATAGGATGCCATCTTGCATACTGCACAGGTATTGTTCTATTTGAAACATCTTTACAGTGATACAAAAAATTAAATTTGCTCACCTAAACCATGGATTTAATGTCTTCTGAAGACACCACTTGTTCTTAAATTAACCATTTATGAAAATTTTTTTCATTGTTCTCTGTTGTTAACAGAGGTTAACAGAACCGAACCTGCAGTTGCTTCAACCACACCTGATCCAAGACCACAAAGCTCCACCATTGCTCAGGTGACATCTGACATCACGGACGTAACAACAGCAGGTAACAGCACAGCAGTTGAGGGGCAGGTCCGCCTGGCTGATGGAAACAGTTCCTGCTCTGGTAGAGTCGAGATCTTCTACCGAGGACAGTGGGGCACAGTGTGTGACGATGCCTGGGAACTGACTGATGCTCAAGTGGTGTGCAGACAGTTGGGCTGTGGCAGGGTCCTGTCAGCACCACAAAGTGCACGCTTTGGACAGGGCGAAGGGCCTATTTGGTTGGATGATGTCATGTGCACAGGCAGCGAATCAGAGCTCAGTGAGTGCGGACACCAAGGGATTGGATCTCACAACTGTGGACACCATGAGGATGCTGGCGTAGTCTGTGAAGGTAAACACAAATTTGAGCAGCTAAAGTCAATGAAATCTCGCTGTGTAACGGTCTGTCTATGGTATTATATTTAGGATTTTAGTCACCATCTGTTACAGAAATATGATATATGTGATTTACACTTCACTTTTATTTTATTTATTCCATTTTTGGTTTCTCACAGATATCATTGTTTTCATGAAGTCCATCTTTCAACACTATTATGTTGTATGCTTTTCTGTTAGCTGGTTCACCAGTGAGGCTGGTCAACTCTGACAACCGCTGCTCTGGCAGAGTGGAGGTCTACCATGAAGGACAGTGGGGGACAGTGTGTGATGATGCCTGGGACCTGAACGATGCCAATGTGGTGTGCAGACAGCTGGGCTGTGGCGAGGCTCTTTCAGCTCTACAAAGTGCAGCTTTTGGACAGGGCAGTGGACCCATCTGGTTGGATGATGTCAGCTGTTCAGGAAATGAACCATCGATAACAGACTGCAGACATCAAGGATTTGGGGTCCACAACTGCCGTCACGTTGAAGATGCCAGTGTTGTTTGTTATGGTAAATGTTTATTATTCACATTAAACAGGGAATTTCCTCATCAATAAGTTTTACTTTTTACCACACAAAATATATTTTGCTTTGTAGCAAAATAAGTCAACACTTGGTGCCCAGTGATAAACCAATCATGTTGACCTATGATAAAGACAGGGGGCTTTCTACTTATTAATGCTGATAACAGTGCAGGCTGTTGTTGTCTTGTGAGTTCACAGAGACTTTTCTTTTAGTTCAACCAGAACTCAACAGCACAAATTTACCAACCACACCTGATCCAAGACCACAAAGCTCCACCATCGCTCAGGTGACATCTGACATCACGGACGTAACAACAGCAGGTAACAGCACAGCAGTTGAGGGGCAGGTCCGCCTGGCTGATGGAAACAGTTCCTGCTCTGGTAGAGTCGAGATCTTCTACCGAGGACAGTGGGGCACAGTGTGTGACGATGCCTGGGACCTGACTGATGCTCAAGTGGTGTGCAGACAGTTGGGCTGTGGCAGGGTCCTGTCAGCACCACAAAGTGCACGCTTTGGACAGGGCGAAGGGCCTATTTGGTTGGATGATGTCATGTGCACAGGCAGCGAATCAGAGCTCAGTGAGTGCGGACACCAAGGGATTGGATCTCACAACTGTAGACACCATGAGGATGCTGGTGTAGTCTGTGAAGGTAAACACAAATTTGAGCAGCTAAAGTCAATGAAATCTCGCTGTGTAACGGTCTGTCTATGGTATTATATTTAGGATTTTAGTCACCATCTGTTACAGAAATATGATATATGTGATTTACACTTCACTTTTATTTTATTTATTCCATTTTTGGTTTCTCACAGATATCATTGTTTTCATGAAGTCCATCTTTCAACACTATTATGTTGTATGCTTTTCTGTTAGCTGGTTCACCAGTGAGGCTGGTCAACTCTGACAACCGCTGCTCTGGCAGAGTGGAGGTCTACCATGAAGGACAGTGGGGGACAGTGTGTGATGATGCCTGGGACCTGAACGATGCCAATGTGGTGTGCAGACAGCTGGGCTGTGGCGAGGCTCTTTCAGCTCTACAAAGTGCAGCTTTTGGACAGGGCAGTGGACCCATCTGGTTGGATGATGTCAGCTGTTCAGGAAATGAACCATCAATAACAGACTGCAGACATCAAGGATTTGGGGTCCACAACTGCCGTCACGTTGAAGATGCCAGTGTTGTTTGTGAAGGTAAATGTTTATTGTTCACATTAAACAGGAAATTTCCTCATCAATAAGTTTCACTTTTTACCACACAAAATATATTTTGCTTTGTAGCAAAATAAGTCAACACTTGGTGCCCAGTGATAAACCAATCATGTTGACCTATGATAAAGACAGGGGGCTTTCTACTTATTAATGCTGATAACAGTGCAGGCTGTTGTTGTCTTGTGAGTTCACAGAGACTTTTCTTTTAGTTCAACCAGAACTCAACAGCACAAATTTACCAACCACACCTGATCCAAGACCACAAAGCTCCACCATTGCTCAGGTGACATCTGACATCACAGACGTAACAACAGCAGGTAACAGCACAGCAGTTGAGGGGCAGGTCCGCCTGGCTGATGGAAACAGTTCCTGCTCTGGTAGAGTCGAGATCTTCTACCGAGGACAGTGGGGCACAGTGTGTGACGATGCCTGGGACCTGACTGATGCTCAAGTGGTGTGCAGACAGTTGGGCTGTGGCAGGGTCCTGTCAGCACCACAAAGTGCACGCTTTGGACAGGGCGAAGGGCCTATTTGGTTGGATGATGTCATGTGCACAGGCAGCGAATCAGAGCTCAGTGAGTGCGGACACCAAGGGATTGGATCTCACAACTGTAGACACCATGAGGATGCTGGTGTAGTCTGTGAAGGTAAACACGAATTTGAGCAGCTAAAGTCAATGAAATCTCGCTGTGTAACGGTCTGTCTATGGTATTATATTTAGGATTTTAGTCACCATCTGTTACAGAAATATGATATATGTGATTTACACTTCACTTTTATTTTATTTATTCCATTTTTGGTTTCTCACAGATATCATTGTTTTCATGAAGTCCATCTTTCAACACTATTATGTTGTATGCTTTTCTGTTAGCTGGTTCACCAGTGAGGCTGGTCAACTCTGACAACCGCTGCTCTGGCAGAGTGGAGGTCTACCATGAAGGACAGTGGGGGACAGTGTGTGATGATGCCTGGGACCTGAACGATGCCAATGTGGTGTGCAGACAGCTGGGCTGTGGCGAGGCTCTTTCAGCTCTACAAAGTGCAGCTTTTGGACAGGGCAGTGGACCCATCTGGTTGGATGATGTCAGCTGTTCAGGAAATGAACCATCGATAACAGACTGCAGACATCAAGGATTTGGGGTCCACAACTGCCGTCACGTTGAAGATGCCAGTGTTGTTTGTTATGGTAAATGTTTATTATTCACATTAAACAGGGAATTTCCTCATCAATAAGTTTTACTTTTTACCACACAAAATATATTTTGCTTTGTAGCAAAATAAGTCAACACTTGGTGCCCAGTGATAAACCAATCATGTTGACCTATGATAAAGACAGGGGGCTTTCTACTTATTAATGCTGATAACAGTGCAGGCTGTTGTTGTCTTGTGAGTTCACAGAGACTTTTCTTTTAGTTCAACCAGAACTCAACAGCACAAATTTACCAACCACACCTGATCCAAGACCACAAAGCTCCACCATCGCTCAGGTGACATCTGACATCACGGACGTAACAACAGCAGGTAACAGCACAGCAGTTGAGGGGCAGGTCCGCCTGGCTGATGGAAACAGTTCCTGCTCTGGTAGAGTCGAGATCTTCTACCGAGGACAGTGGGGCACAGTGTGTGACGATGCCTGGGACCTGACTGATGCTCAAGTGGTGTGCAGACAGTTGGGCTGTGGCAGGGTCCTGTCAGCACCACAAAGTGCACGCTTTGGACAGGGCGAAGGGCCTATTTGGTTGGATGATGTCATGTGCACAGGCAGCGAATCAGAGCTCAGTGAGTGCGGACACCAAGGGATTGGATCTCACAACTGTAGACACCATGAGGATGCTGGTGTAGTCTGTGAAGGTAAACACGAATTTGAGCAGCTAAAGTCAATGAAATCTCGCTGTGTAACGGTCTGTCTATGGTATTATATTTAGGATTTTAGTCACCATCTGTTACAGAAATATGATATATGTGATTTACACTTCACTTTTATTTTATTTATTCCATTTTTGGTTTCTCACAGATATCATTGTTTTCATGAAGTCCATCTTTCAACACTATTATGTTGTATGCTTTTCTGTTAGCTGGTTCACCAGTGAGGCTGGTCAACTCTGACAACCGCTGCTCTGGCAGAGTGGAGGTCTACCATGAAGGACAGTGGGGGACAGTGTGTGATGATGCCTGGGACCTGAACGATGCCAATGTGGTGTGCAGACAGCTGGGCTGTGGCGAGGCTCTTTCAGCTCTACAAAGTGCAGCTTTTGGACAGGGCAGTGGACCCATCTGGTTGGATGATGTCAGCTGTTCAGGAAATGAACCATCGATAACAGACTGCAGACATCAAGGATTTGGGGTCCACAACTGCCGTCACGTTGAAGATGCCAGTGTTGTTTGTTATGGTAAATGTTTATTATTCACATTAAACAGGGAATTTCCTCATCAATAAGTTTTACTTTTTACCACACAAAATATATTTTGCTTTGTAGCAAAATAAGTCAACACTTGGTGCCCAGTGATAAACCAATCATGTTGACCTATGATAAAGACAGGGGGCTTTCTACTTATTAATGCTGATAACAGTGCAGGCTGTTGTTGTCTTGTGAGTTCACAGAGACTTTTCTTTTAGTTCAACCAGAACTCAACAGCACAAATTTACCAACCACACCTGATCCAAGACCACAAAGCTCCACCATTGCTCAGGTGACATCTGACATCACAGACGTAACAACAGCAGGTAACAGCACAGCAGTTGAGGGGCAGGTCCGCCTGGCTGATGGAAACAGTTCCTGCTCTGGTAGAGTCGAGATCTTCTACCGAGGACAGTGGGGCACAGTGTGTGACGATGCCTGGGACCTGACTGATGCTCAAGTGGTGTGCAGACAGTTGGGCTGTGGCAGGGTCCTGTCAGCACCACAAAGTGCACGCTTTGGACAGGGCGAAGGGCCTATTTGGTTGGATGATGTCATGTGCACAGGCAGCGAATCAGAGCTCAGTGAGTGCGGACACCAAGGGATTGGATCTCACAACTGTAGACACCATGAGGATGCTGGTGTAGTCTGTGAAGGTAAACACAAATTTGAGCAGCTAAAGTCAATGAAATCTCGCTGTGTAACGGTCTGTCTATGGTATTATATTTAGGATTTTAGTCACCATCTGTTACAGAAATATGATATATGTGATTTACACTTCACTTTTATTTTATTTATTCCATTTTTGGTTTCTCACAGATATCATTGTTTTCATGAAGTCCATCTTTCAACACTATTATGTTGTATGCTTTTCTGTTAGCTGGTTCACCAGTGAGGCTGGTCAACTCTGACAACCGCTGCTCTGGCAGAGTGGAGGTCTACCATGAAGGACAGTGGGGGACAGTGTGTGATGATGCCTGGGACCTGAACGATGCCAATGTGGTGTGCAGACAGCTGGGCTGTGGCGAGGCTCTTTCAGCTCTACAAAGTGCAGCTTTTGGACAGGGCAGTGGACCCATCTGGTTGGATGATGTCAGCTGTTCAGGAAATGAACCATCGATAACAGACTGCAGACATCAAGGATTTGGGGTCCACAACTGCCGTCACGTTGAAGATGCCAGTGTTGTTTGTGAAGGTAAATATTTATTGTTCACATTAAACAGGAAATTTCCTGTGTAAACATTTCCTGTGTCTCGCTGTGTAACAGCCTGTCTATGGTATTATATTTAGGATTTTTGTCACCATCTGTTACAGAAATATGATATATGTGATTTACACTACACTTTTATTTCAGTTATTCTATTTTACCTTCTCACAGATATCATTGTTTTTCATGAAGTCCATCTTTCAACAATATTATGTTGTATGCTTTTCTGTTAGCTGCTTCAGTGAGGCTGGTCAACTCTGACAACCGCTGCTCTGGCAGAGTGGAGGTCTACCATGAAGGACAGTGGGGGACAGTGTGTGACGATGCCTGGGACCTGAACGACGCCAATGTGGTGTGCAGACAGCTGGGCTGTGGCGAGGCTCTTTCAGCTCTACAAAGTGCAGCTTTTGGACAGGGCAGTGGACCCATCTGGTTGGATGATGTCAGCTGTTCAGGAAATGAACCTTGGATAACAGACTGCGGACATCAAGGATTTGGGGTCCACAACTGCCATCACACTGAAGATGCCAGTGTTGTTTGTGAAGGTAAATGTTTACACAGGAAATTTCCTGTGTAATCATTTCCTGTGTCTCGCTGTGTTACAGCCTGTCTATGGTGCTATATTTAGGATTTTAGTCACTATCTGTCACAGAAATATGATATATGTGATTTACACTACACTTTTATTTAATTTATTCTATTTTACCTTCTCACAGATATCATTGTTTTTCATGAAGTCCATCTTTCAACAATATTATGTTGTATGCTTTTCTGTTAGCTGCTTCAGTGAGGCTGGTCAACTCTGACAACCGCTGCTCTGGCAGAGTGGAGGTCTACCATGAAGGACAGTGGGGGACAGTGTGTGATGATGCCTGGGACCTGAACGACGCCAATGTGGTGTGCAGACAGCTGGGCTGTGGCGAGGCTCTTTCAGCTCTACAAAGTGCAGCTTTTGGACAGGGCAGTGGACCCATCTGGTTGGATGATGTCAGCTGTTCAGGAAATGAACCTTGGATAACAGACTGCGGACATCAAGGATTTGGGGTCCACAACTGCCATCACACTGAAGATGCCAGTGTTGTTTGTGAAGGTAAATGTTTAAACAGGAAATTTCCTGTGTAAACATTTCCTGTGTCTCGCTGTGTAACAGCCTGTCTATGGTATTATATTTAGGATTTTTGTCACCATCTGTTACAGAAATATGATATATGTGATTTACACTACACTTTTATTTCATTTATTCTATTTTACCTTCTCACAGATATCATTGTTTTTCATGAAGTCCATCTTTCAACAATATTATGTTGTATGCTTTTCTGTTAGCTGCTTCAGTGAGGCTGGTCAACTCTGACAACCGCTGCTCTGGCAGAGTGGAGGTCTACCATGAAGGACAGTGGGGGACAGTGTGTGATGATGCCTGGGACCTGAACGACGCCAATGTGGTGTGCAGACAGCTGGGCTGTGGCGAGGCTCTTTCAGCTCTACAAAGTGCAGCTTTTGGACAGGGCAGTGGACCCATCTGGTTGGATGATGTCAGCTGTTCAGGAAATGAACCTTGGATAACAGACTGCGGACATCAAGGATTTGGGGTCCACAACTGCCATCACACTGAAGATGCCAGTGTTGTTTGTGAAGGTAAATGTTTACACAGGAAATTTCCTGTGTAATCATTTCCTGTGTCTCGCTGTGTAACAGCCTGTCTATGGTACTATATTTAGGATTTTAGTCACTATCTGTCACAGAAATATGATATATGTGATTTACACTACACTTTTATTTAATTTATTCTATTTTACCTTCTCACAGATATCATTGTTTTTCATGAAGTCCATCTTTCAACAATATTATGTTGTATGCTTTTCTGTTAGCTGCTTCAGTGAGGCTGGTCAACTCTGACAACCGCTGCTCTGGCAGAGTGGAGGTCTACCATGAAGGACAGTGGGGGACAGTGTGTGACGATGCCTGGGACCTGAACGACGCCAATGTGGTGTGCAGACAGCTGGGCTGTGGCGAGGCTCTTTCAGCTCTAGAAAGTGCAGCTTTTGGACAGGGCAGTGGACCCATCTGGTTGGATGATGTCAGCTGTTCAGGAAATGAACCATTGATAACAGACTGCGGACATCAAGGATTTGGGGTTCACAACTGCCATCACACTGAAGATGCCAGTGTTGTTTGTGAAGGTAAATGTTTAAACAGGAAATTTCCTGTGTAAACATTTCCTGTGTCTCACTATGTAACAGTCTGTCTATGGTATTATATTTAGGATTTTAGTCACCATCTGTTACAGAAATATGATATATGTGATTTACACTACACTTTTATTTTATTTATTCCATTTTTGGTTTCTCACAGATATCATTGTTTTCATGAAGTCCATTTTTCAACAATATTATGTTATATGCTTTTCTGTTAGCTGGTTCAGTGAGGCTGGTCAACTCTGACAACCGCTGCTCTGGCAGAGTGGAGGTCTACCATGAAGGACAGTGGGGGACAGTGTGTGACGATGCCTGGGACCTGAACGACGCCAATGTGGTGTGCAGACAGCTGGGCTGTGGCGAGGCTCGTTCAGCACTACAAAGTGCAGCTTTTGGACAGGGCAGTGGACCCATCTGGTTGGATGATGTCAGCTGTTCAGGAAATGAACCTTGGATAACAGACTGCGGACATCAAGGATTTGGGGTCCACAACTGTGGTCATGGTGAAGATGCTGCTGTGGTCTGTGAACCCATTTGAAAAAATAATATACTTGTATTTCATATATTGCAAAGTATGTTTCAAGTACATTTGAAATATTATTATTTTAAATAGATTGAAAGTATATTAATTTGAAGCTATCATGAAATACTTAATAGTATATTTTTCCTGTATTTAGTTTAAAATTGAAATATGGTGTACTTTTAATAAATACACTTCTGTCAAATATATTTTGAGTAAGATTCTTTTTTTTTTTTTTACATTTTATTTACATTTTAATTACAAAAGAAAAACAGACCAAAAACAAACAACACAAATATACAACACAAGGACAGTATGCTAGAAGTTACAGACATAAAGCAAAAAGAAATAAATATAACATACTTTCTTACGAAACCATTACATCACCAATCCTTCTTGACCGGACTTCTCCGTTCTACCTACAAGGATTGAGTTTCAATTTCATTGTGCTGGTTTTATATCCCGAACAGTCAAAACACTTCTTAACTTTAATGTCTTTATATTGTCTTTTATAAGTGTCTATGGTCTATCTAAGCCATTGCCTCTGTAAAGCCCCTGTAGGGCCGAGGCTGCACGTTCCAACATCATCATTGCTATGAAGTCCTTTAGCTAGTGTTTCAAACAAAAACAGTTTAATTTCCTTACTTTCCAATTCATAAGAATGATCGTTTTCACAGAAAGGAAAGCCAATGTTCTCAGGTGTTGTGTTTCAATTCATCCACTTTTACTCGCAACAAACACATTTTTTGTGGCATAGTGATACATCCGCATTTAATATTGAACTTAACATTTTTTGTACCCCCAAAATTGTCTTATTTCTGGACAGTGCCATAACATATGTATTAGAGATCCTCTCTCTCTCTCTACAGCCATACCAATATAGATCTGACATATTAGGATTACTTTTGTTCAGCTTCTGTGGAGTTATATATATTCAATATAAAATCTTCATCTGTGTAAGTTTATATCTAACACACTTTGATGAGTAATTTGTATGTCACATAATAGAGTCCTATTGTTGTGGTAGGTTGTGGTAGGTGTTTTCCTGGATCACGTTCCCATTGTGATTTGACTTTATCCATGCCACTACAGAAGAAAGAGAGAAATAAGTCTGTAAAGTTTACTTTCTGCCTCTATTTTTTACAATCTCTTCCAATTTATTATCTGTATCTTTATCTGAGGCCAGTATGGTACCTTGAGATATGAGTTTCTGTACTATAGATTTCAGCTGTAAATATTTCAGAAAACACAGATAATTGAGGTCGAAATTAGCTTGAAGCTCATTGAACATCATTATTCTCTCCTGCTTTACAATTTGGCCTAGATTCTTAACGTTGTGGCCTTTCCATTCCTTATTAATAAGAGTCTTCCCTCCAGCAGTGAATAATGGGTTCTCCCATAAAGGACATGAGGGCAAAACTAATCCACTGATTGCACATTTCTTTTGAATTATTTTTGCTATTTCACATGAAAAACTAATAATTGGGTTCTTAATGTTTATATTGACCTTTGTACAATACCACAAAAAAGAAAGAGATACTTGTTTTTTACTCTCACCAACAATTTTCTGCTCCAGCTACATCCAACTGCCGATCTCACACTGTTCGTGATAGACCCAGAGCATGGGGTATTTGCCATTAAAGGCCAAATAGTATGTATATAATTGCAGTATCCCTACTCCTCCTTTATTTCTATTTTCTTTAATTTTCTTTAGTTTTTTAAAACTGATTCTTGTTTTTTTATTCCCCCAAAGAAACTTTATAAAAAGCTGTTTAATTTCTTTAAACCAATAATCAGGTAATTTAAGTGGAATTGAAGATATGATAAAAGACAGTTTGGAGAAAACGTTCATTTTTATTTATCTCTGCTCTGCCCCACAAGGATAGCAGAAGTGTTCCCTATCTGGTAAGAGCTTCTCTAATAGTTTTAATCAGTTTAGGACCATTTATCTTGAATATCTTCTCAATGGGGGGAATTATATTAATACCAAGATATTTCAGTCTCTCTTTCTTTCAAACTATCTGAGTTATGGCAGGATGAGCTGGAAAAGTCGTGCAGTTGAGCAGAGTCGCTTCCCTCTTGTTCCAATTTACTTTATATCCTAAAAGATTGACAAACTCATTTATGAGCTTAAATAAGTGTGGCACTGAGATTGCTGGATTTGAAAGAGTTCAAATATATCATCTGCATATAAAATTATTTAAAAATCATACCCATATACAGTAAAGTAATACCACTTATTTGTTGGTTAGCTCTAATAGCACATGCCAGGGGTTCCAATGCCAAGATAAAAATCTATTGGTGAGACTGGACATCCTTGCCTTGTATATCTAGTTAGCTCAAAGAATGAGTACACAATTCTGTTTGTTTTAACACAGGCAAGTGGATTGTAATAAAGTGCCCTAATCCACTGTATACATATAGGTCCAAAGCCGTATTTTCCTTAAGTATGAAATAAATAAGGCCATTCGATCCTGTTGAATGCTTTTTCAGCATCCAGCGATAACATTACCGCTGAAGTGAAGCAGCTCTGTACATTACATGAAAGATTCTTCTCATGTTGCTTGAAGCATTCTGGCCTTTTACAAATGCTGCTTGGTCAAAATGGACCAATGAGGGCACCACTCTTTCAAGACGTATTGCAAGTATTTTAGCGAATAACTTGCAGTCGTTGTTAAGCAGACTAAGAGATCTGTAATTTCTAATTTGCATATGATCTTTGGTATTGTTGAATAATGTCTGAACAGCTGTTCAGACATTATAATATCATTATATAGCACTGTAAGAAAAGGAGTCAAAACATCCTGAAAACATTTATAAAACTCAATACTCCAAGTGTCTTACCGTTAGACAGACACTTTATGGCCAGTTTTACCTCTGCATCGGTAATATATTCCTCAAGTTCTTTTTTGTCTGTCTCTTTAACTGAAGATAAACACATATTACTAAAAAAAATTGTGAGCTTCCTTTAAAATCGAATGAATCGCTAATTCATATAATTTCATGTAATATGTTTTAAAACAGTGATTAATTTACTTTGGGTCTTGTATAAGTCTTCATTACAATATTTGATATTAAATGTTTTGATTCTATTTTTCTTAGTCTCATTGCCAGCATTTTGCCTGCCTTCTCACCAGACTCAAAATATTTTCTTTTAAGTTTAAACAATGTGAATGTGGTTTCTTCATGCATTATTTCTTGCAATTGTGCTCTGCAAAGTAACACAGAGTACTTTAATATGTGATTGTCTGGTTCCCTAATATGTCTTTTTTCAAGCTTGTTCAGTTCTTCTTTTAGGGAATTTTCCCTCATTCTTCTCCCTCTTTTTAGCAGTTAAGTAACTAATTATCCATCCCCTACATGTAACCTTAAATATTTCCCATACTATCTGTATTGATGATATTGAATTCATATTTAAAGTGAAATACTCCTTTACTTTGGCCCTTATTGAGGAGAGCAGAGCAGAGTACATTTAAGTACATGTTAATACAGTTTAAAGTCTAACTTATAATATATGTTAGGAATATTAAGTTACACGGAAGAGTACTGGAAATGCTCAAGCAATATGTATAATATTCTAATGTAAATGTACTTCAGGAGTGCCTGAAGTTTTTTTTTTCTTTTATGTGATGACCCTTTTCTTCAAGAGCACCTGCATTTTTCTTGAGTTTTATATGATCAAGACAGTCCTCTAGCACACTACTACCTCTTTTTCACAAGTTTACACTTAAAGTGTACTGGAAATGCTCAAGCAATATGTATAATATCCTAATGTAAATATACTTGTAATCTATTTCAGTACATTTCATGTACATTATAAGTGCAACGCAGCAGAGTATATTTAAGCACATTGGTAGTATACTTTAAAGACAGCTACATTTTTAGGAGTTTTCAAGTACATTTAAAGTATATTGGAAATGCTCAAGCAGTATGTGTAAATACACTAATGTAGATATTTTTGTAATCTATTAATGATAGATTTTATGTACACTCAAAGTACAATTTACATTACATTATAAATGTATTTCAGTTGTACTGTAAATCAAAGAACAGAATGAGGAAACATAAAACAAGTAGTACATTTGCAGTATATAAAGTATACTTAAAAAAGTTCCATTTTAGCACCATCGAGTATACTTGATGGCATGGCGGCTCAGTGGTTAGCACTGTTGCCCCACAGCAAGGTCCTGGATTTCAACCCAGGTCCTCTCTGTGTGGAGTTTGCATGTTCTTCCCATGTTTGTGTGGGTTTCAGCCGGGCACTACGGGTTCCCACTATCAAAGGATCAAAAGACAGCAAAAGATCAAAAGACACTGTTGGAGTATTAATACTTTAATATTTAATTATCTCTTTATTGGAGCAGGAGGGGGCACTAACCCTTGTTCAATTTAATCAATGAATCAGTCTCATAAATGTAAGTTCTTGTCCCAAACAGTGACCTCTGTTTACTGCAGCTCAAAGAAACAACCAACCACTTTAAGGGTAAATGAAGACATTTATTAATAGCTAAACGTCACATTAAAGTTGTAAACATGTTTTCATAATGTTCAAGTATTTCATGATATTTTCTAATTAGTAATGGTTGTGCTGTAATAGAGTGAATGACAGAGTTAAAGCAGTGATTCTGTGAGATTAACACAACATTCAGAAATAAAAATACATTTAACACAGTTATTTAATTACCTCTGTGACTTCAAGCATTCAAAGTGTCTTCCTATCTTCCTCTAATGAGTTTATCCATATATGATTAAAGTTAACACCTATGTGATTGGATTAAACCTTAAGAAACTCTTACTTCATAAGATAAAACATTCGATATGACTATTGTTTAATAATACAAGAAAACTTCAACCTGAAACTCTTAAACATTATATCTTGGCATTCCTACTACTTCAGAAAATTCACTCTTCCAATACAAGTACTTATCTAATTTAATTACTAAAATATTATTGTATATGAGGTTAATAGATCAAAAGTTACTCACTTAGGTGATTTTAAAATACAAATCCATAGTTACCAAACATTCATCAACTCTTAACATAAGGGAATTTAACTCTTGTCACTAGTGGGCAGTATTGTTACATGTAGTTCAATGTCACAAAAGTGGCTCTCTTTTAACCTGGCTAGATCACCATGGTAACTTATGCTGCAAATTTAACCTGGTGCAGAGCAGGTTATATTCCGAGTTTCAGCTTAAATCGGCAATAAAAAGCGCTGCCCTTTCACTAACTACCTGATTTGCGGCCAAGTCCGTTTAACACTGCTGGTACTGCAGCTATTAGAACACCGATTAGAAAATTGATTAGTCTTTTATCACACTTACCATTGATTTGAAATGTCATATGGTAAATTTGTAATGGTGCACGAGGTTAGGGTTACTTGCTGGATGGGATTTTGTTACAATATATCAAACTATTTCAAATAAAAAAATAAAAAAAAAACTAATGAAGAAATACTTTGAACGAAAGAAATTAGTCTATTGGTATTCATCACAGATAATATTCAATTTATAATATTAATTTCACTTTGATTTGGCTAAAACCTAAAGTGATTTCCACTTATCCTTCATTATGGGACAGAGTCAGACCTGAATGCACTTCTTGAGTATAATGTTTAAATCTGCAGCATCAGTTTAAAGTTTAAGAGCTCTGGGCGTGGAAGGTACGGAGAGTGCTTTGAGTGGTAAAATAAGTATATAAACTAATTACGTAATTAATAAATTAATGAATTAGTGTTTTAATTAACAAATTTACATGATCAGCAATTCTGCCAGCATTCATCTCTCACCTTATTTGCAGCAACAATGTTTCTTTTTGCTGTGATAATATATTTATATTATTCATAGCTCTCTGTTATAATGATCTGTTCCTCCCAACTGAAGTAGGCAGCACGCGATCATTCCATTTTGTGCGGAAAAAGAGTCAATGACACGCCAAATGCCCCCTTTTATGGGGACATGCACAGAGCCTGAAGCAGAAAACCTGGGTTGGCAAAGAAAGTTCATATCCACCGTTGTGATACCACTTATCTCTGATCGCATGTTTAGAGTTTGTCGAGCCAGCTCACACAAAGAAAGCCTGAGTAAGTTGAACTTGCTTCTTAGTACACTCCTCTGGTTTGAGCCCATTCTCTGGCAACCCGCAACTGCTCCTGGGTCAGAGTGCATAATGATGTACTGTGGTACGAAATGGAAACCCAGGCAGGAGCCTGTGGAAACACACAGAGTAAAGACTCAATCATTTTTTGTTGTTTGTTAGGGTTAGCAGTAGATGGACCCAAATGCAGGAGACATCAGGCACAGGAACTGAAGAACTATCTTTATTTACACTTAGAAATGCAGGCAAAGCAAAACTGAACAGGACAGAACAAAACTGAACAACACAGAGCAAAGGATCCAACAAAACTGAACTGAAACACGGGACTGAAATACTAACTGAACTAACAAGGAGATGAGGTGCAGGTGGGGAGATGAACAGAGAAACTCAAGTGAGGGGAATGACGACATGAAACAAGAGAACTAGAAAGAAGCTGATTGGCTTGGGAAAACGCTGGGAAAAGAGCAGGACTAACGAGGCTGAATGCAGGGCAGGTGTGGAAGGAAAAGCAGGATGGGGAAAACAAGAAAAAACACAAAAGGCAATAACTGCTCTGGGTTGAGGCCAAATCAAAAACAGAACTTCATCCATGAGTTAAATAAAAGTCTACAATATGGTTGTCGCCACAGCGGTCAACAGAGTTATACTATCACAATTTCAGTTAAGTTGCCAGACAACGCCACCTTGAGAATTTCACCCAGAGAATTATTTATGACTATCATCAATAGGACACAGGTTCATTTACTGGAGGCAAGAGAAAACGTGGTTTCAGAACTTACAAAATTGTACACTTTATTGCCAATACAATTTAAAATGACAACACAATCATACGGGGGGGAACTAAATCAGGGGCTGAGGCTTACTGGTGGGACAGGTGTTAATACTAAATTAAAAACAAATCAGGTGTTTAGAGTCAACAACAAGGCGGCCTACCACCACCCAGCACAGCAGCAGGAGGTGCACACAGAGCAGCAGCGGAGACACAAGGGCCAGCATTTACCCAAAATAACCGCAGCGAGGCACACTCAGTGCTGCTTTGACGGACCAAAACTCCCGGACCGGAAGTGACGCGATGGGGGAGCGCAAGAGGAAGAGGCAGGTGAGGACTGCCACCTTTATATAAAGCTGAACCAATGACCGCCACCAGGTGGAATCAATTATAAACAGCGCCCTCTATGCTGCTACATAATCATGCACAAACCTCTTCATATATAAATCATCATTCATCAAACTGTCTCAAAATTACATAAATATATCTTCAATCAGTGCACAAGTCACACTGAGCAAACACAGCAAATAAACTTCAGCATTACATTGCCAACCTAGGAACCTTTACCATAACGACTAGAAACATACATTCCTGTTGACATAAACATGAACCAATAAATCTGTCAAGCTTCAATGAAGCAAGCAACAGTATCTCAAGTGGTCCTTACATATAATTTGCAATCTCTCTTATCTGTCCTTCTCCCACTCAGTCCAGTCTTAACAAACAGGGAGAAAAGTCTGAGAGCATGTGATAGACTGGTGCTGGGACACAGTCAGACTGTGACAGAACCATGACAGTTAATTGTTTTCTGTAAACCTACGTGCATGTCTATAAAACCTATATCATCATACTCTTTGCTGTGTTATGTATATGTTGTTCAGGGTTAAACCCAGACAGCTAGCATAGTGCTAGCTACTATGGTCATCACAATTTAGAAGTGAAATCCTAAATTAACATTAGCTGGTTGGAGATGAAGCAGACGATGAACTGCTACAAAAGTGTGTAGAGTCATTGCAGCATGAAGAAGATAAAGTTACTTAACATTTATTTGTTGTGTGAATTTTTGCACTGCAGTTGTTTTTTGTTTTACACATCTTGTGATGCATATGGACACATAGTCAGTGATGTAAGCTGGGGTGTTTTCAACAGGTTTTTAAATATCAGACACCATCGCCCAGGCAATCAAACCAGGTTGATCATCTTGTGTCCAATTAGCATATGTGGTTCATAGGTCTTGATTCACAGTCATCTGCCATCTTGATGCCTTGTTGTAGTATTGGTGATGTTCCTGATGACTCTCTTCCTGTGCAGTCCTTTGATTTTGAAGGATTTTGAAGGCCCTGCATTGGGGACTAGCTAGCAAAACATCAACATTGCAGGTGTGTCAGGGTGTCATCAGACATTGAGCGATGATACTGAAGAAGATCTTGCCTTCAACCCTGACAAGTGAGATGGCCCTGAACTGCTCAATGTTGCTTGTATTCTCCTCATTTGCAGAGATTCTCTGAAAATCTCCACTGCTGAGCTACCTTCTTCTCTTTCAAATCACCTTGAGGATCCTCCATGATTGCAAGACCTGGGGTACCTCTTGGAGACCTTGTGTGGCACTCCACGAGTTCCTGAAGATGAGGTTGTTCTAGCAGCTCTGATAACCATCTGGATCTTGTTCAAGGTTGGCTCATTGGTGTTGACCTCAGTGGTGGGTTCTGGTGATGACATCAAAGCCCAACAATCTCCCAGTTCTTGGTCCCACTTACTATTTCTATAGGTGCTACCTGGTACTGATCAATCTCCTCTTTGGAGCATGCAAGTGGCCACTTCACTTCTGCCCAAGCAGTTTTTGAACTTGATGGAGTTTACCATGATTGCAGCTTGCTTCCTGGCTCTCTCTCTTTGCCCCCTCTTCTGTGCCGCTGTGTGCTACGGAGGATGATGGTCTTCTTCTTCATGATGTTACATAGATCTGTTAAGACGGCCTTATTCTCCCCCCTTGCTTCCTTGCTACTGCCTCCTTAGAGATTTCAGCTCCTGTCTTATTGTAGCTGGCTTATTCTCGTCTCCTACCAGTTTTGCCCCAGTTTTGTCACCCACTGCTTCATAATGCCAAACTCTCAGCAACAATGTTGACAGTGATTGTTGCCATTAAGTGGCACTTCTGATCTGCATCATTACTGACTGTGGCAAGGACTCAAGGATTCAGTACACATCCACATCAAACTGGAGCCATTCTGTCTTCTTGTTAGATGCTGACCACTTGACCCATTGATGTTCAGATGTTTTGCCTTGAGGTGGAATGTGCAGTGCATGGCGGTTCTGGCCACTGTGTAAGCCTATGTCCTGCACAATTCACTCATCCCTCAAAGCTTGTGGGTTTTGCAGACCTTGCCACAAACTGCACATTGTTATATTCTAATGATAATTATAATAATTTTTATTATATGGTATTTATACAGCACTTTCCAACAACTCTGATGCAAGAGAAATTCCTGCAGAGATGGAAGCCAAAGACCCTGCTGACAGGGGCCTCCAACAGATATTCACAGCCAAAGGTGTTTTGGTACCAGGTGCACTTATGAACCAAGTCATGCTTAAACATTGTGTTTGTTGTGGCCAATGCCTGACTAGCACAGAAGTCCAATAAAAAAGCACCATTTGGGTTCAGATCAAGCCATTCCTCCCAATCACCCCCCTCCAGGTTTCTTCACAACCTTCTTCACAATCCACATGAGCATTGATGTCCCCCAGCAGAACTATTGAGTCACCAGGCAGGACCTCACTGAGAAACATCAAGTATGTTTGATGCATTCGCACAAACAACAGTCAGAGCATTCCTCCCAGAATGACATGTCAAGGAGGTGACCCTCTCACTCCATGGGGAGAACTCCAATATAGTAGCGCTCAGCTAGGGGCTCTCAGCTTTGGCAATTCTGAAAAAGAAGAACAGTCCAGCCCCTCTCCGGTAGTTTGGCTCTGGAGAGTTTTTTTTGACATTTGTTGACAGAGAGCCAAGATGTCTTTTTAAAATTGTGGGGGACTTTGGAGGACAGAAAGAATGATTTTTGATTTAGCTGGGGAACATTTTGGGACATCAAGCATGTTATTTCTGACAGACCAGATAATGAATAATGAAAGTTGTCTCCTTCACTGGTGTATGGGACATAAATGGTGTCCCATATAGAAATGGTGACACAATGGTACTGAATATGTACTGTATGTGCTGCCTGTATGTTAGTCCATCCGATCATTGTTACTATAATTGAGACTGGGTTATTGGTTCCCATATTGAAAATGTTTTCACTTACTCTTCTGCAGGGAGGTCAGGTCAGCAGGAACTGGCAGGGACTAAGTATTCAGTATCTTGAACCCAAGTCCTCCACCTGAAGGAAAATTTTCTAACTGCTTGACCAAGCACTGCTGCTTTTAATAGCACACCCTCTCAAGCTGATATAATCACTCAACTGACTGATAATTTAATCATCTTCTGTCTTTCAGACCAACCACACACATGCCATCTACTCCAACAGTTTATTCATCTAAAGAAAGAACAACAGGAGAGTTCCCATACTGGGTCTCACACCCCAGGCTCCCAGACCATGGACATCTGCGCTAACCACTCAGCCAAACAGTCAACCTGCAAGCCAAGGGCCATCACGTCAAATCAAGTCATCTGTGGTCGTTATCCTCTAGAGGGCACAGGACTGCACCATGAGTCTTCCCTTCTCCTGTGCTAATCTCCTGGACACAGACAAACACACAGAACAATCTAGCGCATGTGACAGCATCATGAGCATACATATCTCCATAATCCATTATAGATAGTATGGTGGATTGTATAATGTTTTTCCCTTTTTGAAGGGAGAAACAAGTTCTATTTTAGTATAAGAATTAATTTTAATCATAATTTTTTTAGGAAAACAATTAAGTGTTCACCATGCTGTACTGTAAATCTGATCCCTCCATCCAAGTTAACAGTTCATCCGCTGATACTGTTTTAACGAACACAGCACGGTGCACCACAACAGCACAAAAATTCCAGAAACTTCAGACACCTCAGCAAAGATGAACCTAAACAAGCCTGTGTGATTGTTGTACAAAAAACTATCTAGCTGATACCTAATGACAGAACAGTTTTATGGTGCGGCCTATTATTTATTATTATCTTATTTAAGAATAGATGCCTGCTGGGGGAAATGCCTTTCTTTCATAAGTTTTCTTGACAGACTGGCAGGTGGCATTTTAGGCTCGGATACCAAAGCCAGAATTTCCATGTTTCTGTTTCGCAACTCCAACTTCATAGAGACTTATCCAGCAGGTCGGGTCATCCTGTCAGTGGGCTCACCATTGTATGTGGGCGTCTCTGTAGACGAGAGAGATCCAAGCTTTGCAGCTGTTCTGAAGGACTGCTACGCCACTCATTCATCAAACCCAGATGATTCTGTGCGATACTCTCTCATCCAGAACAAGTATGTGTCCCTCAGCAGATGCTTTGTGGAGTATAGTGGAAATGGGGAAAAAGTGAAATGTACAGCAATGTGAAACAGAACTGATGATTTCATCCTCTCTGCCAGGTGTCCCACTGACCGCAGACAGGTGTCAGGGGTTGAGAGCCAATAACAGATTTTCCATATTATAGAGTAAACTGTCACCTTTTTTTTAAATAAAACCTTGATGGTTGAATATGCAGTAGTTAAAAAAAATAAGTGAAACCAAATTACAACCATGATACATGACTTTGGTCCAGACTGAAATTTCTCAACAACTGCTGGATGAATTGCCATTAAATCTGGTACAGATATCCACAGTGTCGATGGGATGAAGATTATTAACTTTGGTGACTGCGTGACTTTTCATCTAGAAGCACCATGAGGTTGACACTTGTGGCTCAGACTGAAATGTCCTGACAAGTTTTGGATGGATCACCATGCAATTTGGTGGAGACATTTCATTTTCCTTGTGAACTTTAGAGATCCCTTAACTTATCATCTGGTGCCATCATCAGGTGAAAATTTCAATCTGTCCAGTATTTTGGTTTATCTGTCTGATATCAAAGTCAGTCTTACTATATTTTCTTCTCCATCTCTTTTATTTCAATCTTTCCACTTTTCTTCTTCCTGTAAAACACTTTGAAATGTACCATATAAATAATGTTTGTTTTAGGGTTGGGCAGATCAATCCCAAAATTATTGATAGTATCAATATTGAGTCCTGTTTTGAGCATTGATAGTAATCAATCAGTCAACCAAGTAAATAGACCCATCTTTTGTTAGTTCACGTTCTCAGTGCTACACTCTCTGCTGCTGTTGTGTATATGCATGCAATCTTGTTAGTTCAGACAATCACATAATAAACATTTTATTTACAATTAAAATCTGTTTCACATGTGATCAAGTAATCAATAGATAATGCTGCTGATCCCAGAACTGTTTTACGAGAGGGATGAAGGGGGTCGATGGCATGGGGATGACCAGGGACCAAATGGAATCACAATGAGGCTGGAGCATCTAGGAACCCAGGGGTCGAGACTCAGGGTGGGGGGCATGTCTCGATGAGCTTTCTGCTTCGTCATCCCCCTGTGGTTCCTAGAATAGAACAAGAAGAATTACTTATGGAGAAGTATTAACCCTAACACGCATGTCTTTGATGGTGAGAGGAAACTGGAGCACCCAGTGGAAACCCACACGAACATGGGGAGAACATGCAAACTCCACACAGAAAGGATCTGGGATGGCCAGTGTTCGAACCCAGAACCTTTTTGCTGTGAGGCATAAGTGCTAACCACTGAGCCACTGTGACGCCTGTTGAGAGGAGAGAGAGGAGAAAAACGGGGTTTGGGGGATAGGGTCATGAGAACTGAGATGAATGAGAGAGAAAGCGTATATAGGTATGCACAGGTGAGTGAATTAGTTAGGCATAGGTGGAATTTAGTGAGTGAGAGGGGCGTGATCTTGTTCCTAAACCTTAGTTACAAGACTGTAGAGCCACTATGAAAAGTAGCTAATCAGAGACTTGTGACATGTGACATTGTCTGACTTCTCCTTTCATTCAGTTCACTATCAGAGCTCCTATAAGTTCTGTACAACATGCTTGAGAAACTGTGTTAATCTCTAATGTACATTTAACTTTTTTAAAAACACAAATACATTACTTAAACATATGGTGCATTGATGCATGGCCATAGCACTTGGTGAAACATTAATAATCACCTTTAGCACCAGGGAATTGCTACAAGTAAACTAAGGGAACAACCATGGGGTCACCAGTCTCCCTCATTGTATCTAACTTGTATGGGAATATTGAATATGAATATTTGTAAAAGGTTGCCTTGACAACAGTTTCTACCCAGTTTTATACCTGACACCTGGTACTGATACATGGGTGACACTCTCACCAAACTGCACTACTCCAGCAGATCAGAGCAGGACATTATCAGTAAGGAGGAAAGCAGACAGAGGGAGCTGCAGCAGGTCCAAGGGATCTTGACTTAAGACCAGAAAGGACATTGCTAACTCAACATGGACCACGAGAAACATCCCAGCTGGACTCCCTTACAGCGCATACTTGGGCTGTCAGAGCCTCTTGCCAGAATCTTCAGGTCTCAAGGAGTCAACACTTACCACAGTAGGCCATGGATCCTGCCTCTCTGAGGGAGGAGGACTCAGAATCAAAGTGTCTCGTGAATCCACAGAGTGGAAATCACATACCGAGCACCCATCAGAGGTATCAGGGTTGCTCTCCTGTGGGACAATGGTTAGTGTGATGGTTTGTGGTACATTCACTACTTTGAGGGTGTCTTTATATTTCAGGTCATTTGTAGAGGTTATGGTGAAGAAGTCATCAAAGTCCTTGTCTTTGTACTGAAGACTTATGTCTGTGGTGATCGAATAAGCATCTTTGATAGCTTTAACCAACTCATTCACCGTTGAGAGTAAATTTCTTGATTTCATGATCCATGAGGACTCGGAGTCTCGCGGCTTGTTCCATGTTTGCAGGAAAAGAGGAGATAAAGAAGAATCAGATGATACTGTTGTACTCAGCACTGGAGGCAGATAGTGTTCACCATACCAGGAAATCTGTGTTTTCACAATGAAATGTACACTTTCTTCAAGAAAGGCAATCTGCACAATACCTGCAAAATCAAGAAGACCAGCAGTACATACCTTTAGAGTATCTGGTTCCCTGGAAGGTGAAAATGTTAGCTAGCTGTACATTGTCAAGGATATAGACACCTGATTGACTCCTGAACATTTGCATGCAGAACATCTAATGGCACTGATGTTACTCTTACACTCACACCCACATCTGTTGTGGAATGCAGGTGGTGGGCAATCATAAGCTGATGCTTTGTAGCCAGGGATGGAATTATGTTCTTAAAAGCCTCACAATCTGTTTAAAGTAGCTGTGTTCGGCCTCAAATCGCATTGTCCAGAAAGCTACCACTGGTCCAAAAACTTTTAAACAGGATCAAACAGAATAGTGTTCTAAGAAGTGGTGCTTTGGGATTAAATTTTCAGTAGGAAATACTTCCAAGAATCTGCATGCTCCTTTTTGATACAAGCAGGAAAAGCACATAACCTCAAGACAAAATCTGCATATGAATGGTCCAGAAAAATTTTCCACAAGTCCGCTGATTGAGTGTGCCCCAAGATTATCAGCAACTACACTCAACACAGTGCCTTTCACATTTTGACCAACACTGGAAATGTAGATGCTGTCACGCTCCAAGATAGCAACGTTTTTTAATAGAGGGTCAAACACCTCAGCATAACCAAATCTTTTGATATCAACTTCTTTGATTAAAACACCAGGTATACTGAGTTAAGAGTAGATGGAGATGAAGAAGAGATGTTGCCCAACACCCAGTATACAGCTGTAATTTTATGCTTTTTTCTTGATGTTCCCAGTGGGTTACAAACCTCAAAGTCATCTACGTACAGTATGATTTTTATCCTTAGTTCTTCAGAATAAAAGGAATTCTCTTTATAAAATGTACCATCATGATATGATCCATATTTAGTAGATGATGACTGGTCCTGCTCTCTACTCAGGGCCTTTCCTCTAAGGCCTTTCCTCATTTTTCAAAATTTGAAGCAAGGATTGAACAATCGAGACATACTAGAAACTTCTCCTCTGACTTGGTTCAAGGATGTATTCAACTGGTTCAACAACTTCAAATGTTTCTTTAAAATACTGTCTTCTTCTGAATTATGAGGAAAGAAGACCACCAGCACTTAATGCTGTACTTAGGGGATTCTTCCACTAGAGAATTAACAAACTCGTCATCAATACTGTAGTCATTGCTCTTTAAATGTGAAACAATGATATCTTTGTTGGCAGTTTTGGGTGCAGAACTTGATATGAAGTGAAGCTCCTCTACCAATTCATCAATGCGCCGAAGTGAAACATTATGAACGCTTTCCAATTTCAATAAGAGGGATGCTATATGCTCTATAAACACGAGTTTCATGTTCTTCAGACTGCGCATCTGAGCTTGTTACTGCATAATTAGCATCATTGCGATCATTCTCGTCTTCAGAGACTTCAACGTCAGGTTCTTCAAGTGTTTCTCTACACTGCTCTTGAGAGAAAATACCTGGTTTGAAATCATGTTAAGTATGAGGAGTATGTTTCCTGTGTTTGTGTGTCACAAAAGTCCCCTATACATTTGTTTGGTGATCACACCCTGCAAAGACACACCTTATAGTCTCATTATTTTTCAGATGATGACCTTTGTGTTCAAAATAATCCTTTTCAGTAGGGAATACAGATCCTTGACATAATTGGCAGGTGAATGGAAGAATCACTTCTGGTAGCGACTGAGCTTCCGCATGGTATCTCGACAAATGAGAGTAGAGGGCAGTCCAGCTTTTAAAAGAGCATGGGCAGTCTACATGTATACAGGGTAAGGCATGACTGTGTCCAAAAGTTCCATGATGCAGTCAGTAATGCTTTAAAATATCACTTTTTGTAGGGACAACATTGGTACATAATTTACACGGCCATCGCATGCGTAATTGAAGAAATAGAAAAGAGTATGATTACCTCCAGCCTGTTTGATACATGCCTTATGACAGCCGTTAAGATTAGAATTTATATAGAGAAGATTTGATGGTCTTCTGAAGAAGAAATTAAAATGACAAAATAGTTCAGTGATGTTAATGGTATGAGTCAAGAACATTTTTAATTTCAATTTAACTTTTTGTCACTTGAACACATAATTTAAAATGTTATTAAGAAAGTATTACACGTTATGTTAGTATTAGAGTATTAGGTTAGATAAAGTCACACAGAAAAATACACACAACAAATGATTTAATTATTCATTTAATTTTGCAATATACACCTTATACACTGGAATGTGAAAGAACATGAATGTGAAAGTGAGAAGTATAAGAAAAGTGTTGAATATGCTTTGTAGCATACTTTCAGTAATAGGCACACAAGTGCATACAGACTCTTATCGGCATAATATGTTGTAAAAATCATATTAGCACACTTTTCTTATAATGGAACAAAGCACTGAGTCAACTATTAACCTTGGATGATAAAACGTGAGAAGGAAGTGAGTTCTGAAATATAATATGAAAGAATTCACAGGGAGGGGCACAATGACTCTGGTAAATAATGATAAGAAGAGACATAAATATTATAAAAACACAATAAATGTAGGGGAAAAGGAAAGGTTTATGTGTTGTTTGTTTGTTCCCTGCAGTATGGCTGTAACCAAGTTGCTCCTATAGTTTAAAAAAAACTGTTTTAATCATAAAAACAAACTTTTTCAAAGCCAGACTGTTAATACATAATGCAGTAACATAAGATTGTGTCCAAAACGCACATCCAACAATTTTCAAACCCAGAGAAATCCGTTATTTTAATCAACTTACTGTCATTTGGTCACCTGTCGATAGTGTCATACCCCCTCTACCAAAGAGTATACACGCACAAGATGATAATCATCTTGTGTGCATGTGTCGATGTTGTGGTTGTCCACCACAATGGCATCTCCTGAAGAGGATAGGCATACAAGATAATACATTGGTGTTGTGGTTGCATAATTTCAATGACCAGTTACGTTTGAATATCCAATCACGCCAATCACAACAAATCATTAGGTAGAGACAAACGTGTTTTGCCACTGTTAGCTAGCTAGCTTTATCTGTGGATTGTGCTTCAGACAACGTGGCTCTATCCACTGTGTTGGAAAATGAACTGATGGAACTATCAGCAGACAGCAGCCTGAAGCTTCAGCTCACATGAGTTGACTTTACTTCATTCTGGATACTGGCTGCCAGGCAATATCCCTCTCTGTCAAAAAGGGCAATCATATTTCTGTTGCTTTTCATCACCACCTATTTATGTGAGTCAGGGGTTTCCATTGCCACTGACTGTCACAAAATCAAAGGCAAGGAAGAAATTAAAAGCAACTTGGAATGCTACTCTGCATGTCAGCCTCTCACTCATCCCACCACAACTTGATCTCATTATCTCCCAGAAGCAAGCACCATTTATTTTGGTCATAACAGCTGACAGTGGCATAACACATATTTACAGCCCAATTTTTTGTCATGTTGTGTTTTTTTTGTCATTTATATGGGAAGGTGGTCCTCGAAAGTTTTTTAACAATCAGAAGTGGGCCTTAAAGGCACAGTGTGTAGAATTTAGTGGCATCTAGCGGAACAGAAATGGAATATAATATTCATAACCTGAATATAAGAATCATCATGTTTTCCAAGGTGTGTGCATCCTCCTGTTTCTGTCCATCTGTTGTAAACTCTTGTGGTTTGAAAGGTGTACAATACATGTATGTTTTTGATTAATAAGTAACTGTGTTGATATGATATGAGTCATTGCTGTCAGTGACCCATTTAAGTGCTTCACCAATGAGTGGTAGGTGTGGTCCTTTGAGCACTAACACAGGCCTATAAATTCTCACAGTCTCACTCACTGGGAGATTTACACTTTCAACTTTTTCCTGGATTCCCACACAGTCTGTCCAAGGTATGTTCAAACACTGGCAAAGTAATGAATTTTATGCACAGCAGCATAATTTGAAAATATAGATTTAAGATGTACATTTGTGTTGAATTTTCACCAAGTCGGCATATTGTGCAGTTTTCTGGGGTTTATCAAGACATCTTTGTTGTCTTTTTTAACAGGTTTGTGTCCTGGATGTTGTCCATAATGGGGGTGCCTGGGGGTTTATTATTGATCCTAATTTTGCAGATTATTACAGGAAGCACTTCAGGTAAACCATCTGACATCTTGGGTTACACATTATGACACATATTTACTGTGTAAAAATTCTAGATGACTTGAACATAATTTCACATATGTTATAATATATATATTATGACATATATATTAATATTGATTTTTCTATATATTATTTTGAAAACGTATTTCATCAACATCTTTACACTGATAGAAGATATTCAATTTTCTCAATGAAGACACCACTGTCCACTTGTTCTTAAATGAACCATTTATGAACAAAATGTTTTTCATCGTTAACAGAGGTTAACAGAACAGAAGATGCAGTTACTTTAACCACACCTGATCCAAGACCACAAAACTCCAACATCGCTCAGGTGACATCTGACATCATGGACGTAACAACAGCAGGTAACAGCACAGCAGTTGAGGGGCAGGTCCGCCTGGCTGATGGAAACAGTTCCTGCTCTGGTAGAGTCGAGATCTTCCACCGAGGACAGTGGGGCACAGTGTGTGATGATTTCTGGGACCTGACTGATGCTCAGTTGGTGTGCAGACAGTTGGGCTGTGGCAGGGTCCTGTCAGCACCACAAAGTGCACACTTTGGACAGGGCAGAGGGCCTATTTGGTTGGATGATGTCATGTGCACAGGCAGTGAATCAGAGCTCAGTGAGTGCGGACACCAAGGGATTGGATCTCACAACTGTAGACACCATGAGGATGCTGGTGTAGTCTGTGAAGGTAAACACAAATTTGAGCAGCTAAAGTCAATGAAATCTCTCTGTGTAACAGCCTGTCTATGGTATTATATTTAGGATTTTAGTCACCATCTGTTACAGAAATATGATATATGTGATTTACACTTTACTTTTATTTTATTTATTCTATTTTTGGTTTCTCACAGATATCATTGTTTTCATGAAGTCCATCTTTCAACACTATTATGTTGTATGCTTCTCTGTTAGCTGGTTCACCAGTGAGGCTGGTCAACTCTGACAACCGCTGCTCTGGCAGAGTGGAGGTCTACCATGAAGGACAGTGGGGGACAGTGTGTGACGATGCCTGGGACGTGAACGACGCCAATGTGGTGTGCAGACAGCTGGGCTGTGGCGAGGCTCTTTCAGCTCTACAAAGTGCAGCTTTTGGACAGGGCAGTGGACCCATCTGGTTGGATGATGTCAGCTGTTCAGGAAATGAACCATCGATAACAGACTGCAGACATCAAGGATTTGGGGTCCACAACTGCCGTCACGTTGAAGATGCCAGTGTTGTTTGTGAAGGTAAATGTTTATTGTTCACATTAAACAGGAAATTCCCTCATCAATAAGTTTCACTTTTTACCACACAAAATATATTTTGCTTTGTAGCAAAATAAGTCAACACTTGGTGCCCAGTGATAAACCAATCATGTTGACCTATGATAACAACATGGGGGCTTTTGCTTATTAATGCTGATAACAGTGCAGGCTGTTGTTCTCTTGTGAGTTCACAGACACTTTTCTTTTAGTTCAACCAGAACTCAACAGCACAGATTTACCAACCACACCTGATCCAAGACCACAAGAGTCCACCATTGCTCAGGTGACATCTGACATCACGGACGTAACAACAGCAGGTAACAGCACAGCAGTTGAGGGGCAGGTCCGCCTGGCTGATGGAAACAGCTCCTGCTCTGGTAGAGTAGAGATCTTCCACCGAGGACAGTGGGGCACAGTGTGTGACGATGCCTGGGACCTGACTGATGCTCAGGTGGTGTGCAGACAGCTGGGCTGTGGCAGGGTCCTGTCAGCACCACAAAGTGCACGCTTTGGACAGGGCAGAGGGCCTATTTGGTTGGATGATGTCATGTGTACAGGCAGCGAATCAGAGCTCAGTGAGTGCGGACACCAAGGGATTGGATCTCACAACTGTAGACACCATGAGGATGCTGGTGTAGTCTGTGAAGGTAAACACAAATTTGAGCAGCTAAAGTCAATGAAATCTCTCTGTGTAACAGCCTGTCTATGGTATTATATTTGGGATTTTAGTCACCATCTGTTACAGAAATATGATATTTGTGATTTACACTTTACTTTTATTTTATTTATTCTATTTTTGGTTTCTCACAGATATTATTGTTTTCATGAAGTCCATCTTTCAACACTATTATGTTGTATGCTTTTCTGTTAGCTGGTTCACCAGTGAGGCTGGTCAACTCTGACAACCGCTGCTCTGGCAGAGTGGAGGTCTACCATGAAGGAAAGTGGGGGACAGTGTGTGATGATGCCTGGGACG
Source organism: Thunnus albacares (assembly GCF_914725855.1). Lineage (NCBI taxonomy): Eukaryota > Metazoa > Chordata > Actinopteri > Scombriformes > Scombridae > Thunnus > Thunnus albacares. Next base: position 7,738,571 of record NC_058108.1, on the reverse strand, counting down.
TGAACGACGCCAATGTGGTGTGCAGACAGTTGGGCTGTGGCGAGGCTCTTTCAGCTCTACAAAGTGCAGCTTTTGGACAGGGCAGTGGACCCATCTGGTTGGATGATGTCAGCTGTTCAGGAAATGAACCATCGATAACAGACTGCAGACATCAAGGATTTGGGGTCCACAACTGCCGTCACATTGAAGATGCCAGTGTTGTTTGTGAAGGTAAATGTTTATTGTTCACATTAAACAGGAAATTTCCTCATCAATAAGTTTCACTTTTTACCACACAAAATATATTTTGCTTTGTAGCAAAATAAGTCAACACTTGGTGCCCAGTGATAAACCAATCATGTTGACCTATGATAACGACAGGGGGCTTTTGCTTATTAATGCTGATAACAGTGCAGGCTGTAGTTGTCTTGTGAGTTCACAGAGACTTTTCTTTTAGTTCAACCAGAACTCAACAGCACAGATTTACCAACCACACCTGATCCAAGACCACAAGAGTCCACCATTGCTCAGGTGACATCTGGCATCATGGACGTAACAACAGCAGGTAACAGCACAGCAGTTGAGGGGCAGGTCCGCCTGGCTGATGGAAACAGCTCCTGCTCTGGTAGAGTAGAGATCTTCCACCGAGGACAGTGGGGCACAGTGTGTGACGATGCCTGGGACCTGACTGATGCTCAGGTGGTGTGCAGACAGTTGGGCTGTGGCAGGGTCCTGTCAGCACCACAAAGTGCACGCTTTGGACAGGGCAGAGGGCCTATTTGGTTGGATGATGTCATGTGCACAGGCAGCGAATCAGAACTCAGTGAGTGCAGACACCAAGGGATTGGATCTCACAACTGTAGACACCATGAGGATGCTGGTGTGGTCTGTGAAGGTAAACACAAATTTGAGCAGCTAAAGTCAATGAAATCTCTCTGTGTAACAGCCTGTCTATGGTATTATATTTGGGATTTTAGTCACCATCTGTTACAGAAATATGATATATGTGATTTACACTTTACTTTTATTTTATTTATTCAATTTTTGGTTTCTCACAGATATCATTGTTTTCATGAAGTCCATCTTTTAACACTATTATGTTGTATGCTTTTCTGTTAGCTGGTTCACCAGTGAGGCTGGTCAACTCTGACAACCGCTGCTCTGGCAGAGTGGAGGTCTACCATGAAGGAAAGTGGGGGACAGTGTGTGACGATGCCTGGGACGTGAACAACGCCAATGTGGTGTGCAGACAGCTGGGCTGTGGCGAGGCTTTTTCAGCTCTACAAAGTGCAGCTTTTGGACAGGGCAGTGGACCCATCTGGTTGGATGATGTCAGCTGTTCAGGAAATGAACCATCGATAACAGACTGCAGACATCAAGGATTTGGGGTCCACAACTGCCGTCACATTGAAGATGTCAGTGTTGTTTGTGAAGGTAAATGTTTATTGTTCACATTAAACAGGAAATTTCCTCATCAGTAAGTTTCACTTTTTACCACACAAAATATATTTTGCTTTGTAGCAAAATAAGTCAACACTTGGTGCCCAGTGATAAACCAATCATGTTGTCCTATGATAAAGACAGGGGGCTTTTTCCTTATTAATGCTGATAACAGTGCAGGCTGTAGTTGTCTTGTGAGTTCACAGAGACTTTTCTTTTAGTTCAACCAGAACTCAACAGCACAGATTTACCAACCACACCTGATCCAAGACCACAAAGCTCCACCATCGCTCAGGTGACATCTGACATCACAGACATAACAACAGCAGGTAGCAGTCCAGCAGTTGAGGGGCAGGTCCGCCTGGCTGATGGAAACAGCTCCTGCTCTGGTAGAGTAGAGATCTTCCACCGAGGACAGTGGGGCACAGTGTGTGACAATGCCTGGGACCTGACTGATGCTCAAGTGGTGTGCAGACAGTTGGGCTGTGGCAGGGTCCTGTCAGCACCACAAAATGCACGCTTTGGACAGGGCGAAGGGCCTATTTGGTTGGATGATGTCATGTGCACAGGCAGCGAATCAGAACTCAGTGAGTGCGGACACCAAGGGATTGGATCTCACAACTGTGGACACCATGAGGATGCTGGTGTGGTCTGTGAAGGTAAACACAAATGAGGAGCTAAAACCAATGAAATCTCACTGTGTAACAGCCTGTCTATGGTATTATATTTAGGATTTTAGTCACCATCTGTTACAGAAATAGGATATATGTGATTTACACTTCACTTTTATTTTATTTATTCTATTTTTGTTTTCTCACAGATATCATTGTTTGAAGTCCATAGTTCAACACTATTATGTTGTATGCTTTTCTGTTAGCTCGTTCAACAGTGAGGCTGGTCAACTCTGACAACCGCTGCTCTGGCAGAGTGGAGGTCTACCATGAAGGACAGTGGGGGACAGTGTGTGATGATGCCTGGGACCTGAACGACGCCAATGTGGTGTGCAGACAGCTGGGCTGTGGCGAGGCTCTTTCAGCTCTACAAAGTGCAACTTTTGGACAGGGCAGTGGACCCATCTGGTTGGATGATGTCAGCTGTTCAGGAAATGAACCATCGATAACAGACTGCAGACATCAAGGATTTGGGGTCCACAACTGCGGTCATGGTGAACATGCTGGTGTGGTCTGTGAAGGTAAACACAAATTTGAGCATCTAAAGTTAATGAAATCTCAGTGTGTAACAGCCTGTCTATGGTGTTATATTTAGGATTTTAGTCACCATCTGATACAGAAATATGAAGTATGTGATTTACACAACACTTTTATTTTATTTATTCTACTTTTAGTCTCTCAAAGATGTTGTTGTTTTCATGAAGTCCATCTTTCAACAATATTATGTTGTATGCTTTTCTGTTAGCTGGTTCAGTGAGGCTGGTCAACTCTGACAACCGCTGCTCTGGCAGAGTGGAGGTCTTACATAATGGACAGTGGGGGACAGTTTGTGATGATTTCTGGGACCTGAATGACGCCAATGTGGTGTGCAGACAGCTGGGCTGTGGCAGGGCTCGTTCAGCACTACATAATGCAGCTTTTGGACAGGGCAGAGGAGCCATCTGGTTGGATGATGTCAGCTGTTCAGGAAATGAACCATGGATAACAGATTGCAGACATCGAGGATTTGGGGTCCACTACTGCAGTCACAGTGAAGATGCTGCTGTGGTCTGTGAACCCAATTGAAAAAATAATTAAATTAAGTGTATTTAAAATGCACTGAAATATTGCAAAGTATGTTTCAAATACATTTATATAAATGTGCACTCATTTTAAATAGATTGAAAGTATATTAATTTTATGCTATCATGAAATACTCAATAGTATATTTTCACCACACTTAATTAAAAATTGAAATATAGTCTACTTTTATACTATCATGAAATATTCAAAAGTATGATGACTGCATCATGTGACCTACATCTGGATGTCTCTGCCACCTTCCACCTTTAAATTTGAAAAACTGCCACCGTACCAATACAAAAATACCACATTGTGGGAAAATAGTGTGCATTTGGATGCTGCAAGTATTGTTTATTTTGTTTACTCTAATTTCCAAAGAAAGAAAAAATACTTGTTTATGTTAAGCAATAGTTCTTTCATTTGTAAACTTTGAATGTTTATTTGTAACTGCATTTTACACAATAAAACTGATGTCACAGTATTCATTGAAATCTATTATTCATAAATGTTGGACTCAATTCAATGTATTTTAACAGCATTGGTACAGTGTACTTGTAGTATATAGAGAATTAAACAAAAAAATTAACAATTATTTGTATTTGTATTCTAATAAAAGTGAAAAGAAGCTTAAAAAAAGAATGGGATCCCCACACCAGGTCTTGAATTGGAGTCTCCCAGATCATAGACAACTGCACTGACTACTGAGCTAAAACTTTACTCAATGACTCATTGCACACAGACCTCTACCTATCTATACACCAGTAATACAGAGACAGCACACCATGTAACATGTAGTAGAACTTCATAGGTGATTCTTGCTTTGCACTTTTCATTTATTGCCTATTTTTTTACAACCTAACTTTGTGGAAAGGAGAAGGGGAACAACAGGTTATGGAGAGTCCCTTGGGACTTACCCCTGATGGATGTAACAGTGGAGCAGAGGAGAGAGACTGAGATAACAATGTAACTGGTATTTAACAGGTTTTTTTTTTCTTCCCAAAAACAAATATTTTTTAAAATATTTGAATGAAACTAATATTGGTATAAAACCCACTATTTGTGCTTTGCTGAATAAAGTATTTGTATTCGCGCACACCCCTAATCCCTTGCTTGATTCCAGCCAGGGACCTTTGTTGCATGTCATACCCTCTCTACTCTTGTTTCCTGTCTGCCTTATCCCCTATCCAATAAAGGCAAAACTGACAAAAAAAGATTTACGGTGGCTAAGTGGTTAGCACTGTTGCCTCACAGCAAGAAGGTCATGGATTTCAACTCCAGCTGTCCCTGGTCCTTTGTGTGTAGCGTTGCATGTTCTTCCCATGTTTGCTGGACTGCCTTACCACCTGGCTCAAGGCTGGCAACAAGAAGGGAGGCCACACACAGACATATCAGTCAAAAGTAATTTATTTAACTCAAAGAAATAATATACCAACTAACTGGTGGGGTGTGTAAGTCGGAGAAACATCAGTAGTGTTTGTAATGTAGGGATGAATGAAAATGTGGTGTAAAGGGTGTTGGATGGTGCAACAAACCAAACAAAAGAAAAAGGCTGAGGCCCCTGCAGTAGGCTCGGCTGAGAGAGAGAGAGCGAGACTCCCAGAAGGGCAGTCCTTTTATGCCTTCTGAGAAGCCCAACCCAGATGGGCAGGTACGAGGCAAACCTCCCAACTCCACCTGCTAGCTGACTCCCAGTATCTAAAAAAATGGGAGTAAAGTAAGGCACACAATCAGGTAAGTGAATGAGGAGATGAAACAGGAGAACAGGAAAGAAGCTGACTGGCTGGGGAAAACACTGGGAAAGGGCAGGGCTAACGAGGCTGAATGCAGGGCAGGTGTGGAAGGAAAAGCAGGCTGAGTAAAACAAGAGAAAACACAAAAGGCAATAGCTTCTCTGAGCTGAGGACAAATCAAAAACAGAACTTCATCCATAAGTTAAATAAAAGTTTATAAGATGATCATGCACAATCGTCTTCATATATAAACTGTCATTCATCAAACTGTTTCAGAATTACATAAATATAACTTAAATAGGTGCACACTGAGAAAACACAGCAAATAAAGTATTACATTGCCAACCAAGGAACCTTTACCATAACGATTAGAAACATACATTCCTGTTGACATAAACATGAACCAATAAATCTGTCAAGCGCAGTGGCCTGCATATTAAGGCTGCATGTAACAACTTAAACTGGACTGAAGGACAACTGTTGCCCTGAGTTACAGTTCACTTTTGCACTTAGTTTCTACGAGGGTCAATGAAACATGCAACAGTATATCAAGTGGTCCTTAAATACAATTTGCAACCTCTCTTATCTGTCCTTCCCAAGGTATCTCGTGGACTGGTGGTGGGGCATAGAGCCAGACTGTGACAGAACAATGACAGCTGGTTTCTTTTTTCTGTAAACCTAAGTGCATGTCTATAAAACCTGCTCCAACATATCATCATACTCTCTGTTGTTATGTATATGTTATTCAGGGTTAAACCCAGACAGCTAGCATAGTGCTAGCTACTATGGTCATCACAATTTAGAAGTGAAATCCTAAATTAACATTAGCTGGTTGGAGATGAAGCAGGAGGTGAACTGCTACAAAAGTGTGTAGAGTCATTGCAGCATGAAGAAGATAACGTTACTTAACATTTTTTTGTAGTGTGAATTTTTGCACTGCAGTTGTTTTTTTTATACATCTTGTGATGTATATGGACACATAGTCAGTGATGTAAGCCGGGGGTCTTTTCAACAGGTTTTTCAATATCAGACACCATCACCCAGGCAATCAAACCAGGATTGATCACTTTGTGTTCAATTAGCATGTGTGGTTCATAGGTCTTGATTCACAGACATCTGCCATCTTGATGCCTTTCTGTGGCATTTTTGATGTTCCTGAAGGCTCCTTTCCTATGCAGTCCTTTGATTTTGAAGAATTAGAGGAGAAACCTCTACATTGCAGGTGTGTAAGGGTGTCATCAGGCATTGAGCAATGATACTGAAGAAGATATTGCCTTCAATTCAAGTGAGATGGCTCTGAAGTGCTCAATGTTGCTTGTATTCTCCTCATTTTCAGAGATTCTCTGCAAACCTCCACTGCTGAGCTACCGTCTTCTCTTCGCTTTCAAATCACCTTGAGGATCCTCCATAATCACCGCAAGACCTGGGGCACCTCTTGGAGACCTTGTGAAGTTTTTCTAGTAGCTCTGATGACCATTTGTATCTTTTTCAAGGTTGTCTAATTGGTGTTGAAATTAATGGGTTCTGGTGGTGACATCAAAGCCCAAAAAATCTCCCAGTTCTCTCAGTTCTCTATTTTTATGGGTGTTGTTTAAGTACTGGTCAATCTCCTCTTTGGAGCAAGCAAAGTGGCCACTTCACTTCTGCCCAAGCAGATTCTCGGTGAACTTGATGGGGTTTGCCATGATTGCAGCTTACTTCCTCACACTTTGCCCCTTCTTCTGTGCCACTGTGCACTGAGGAGGACGATGGTCTTCTTCTTCATGATGTTACAAAGATCTTTTAAGGCAGCCTTATTCTCCCCCCTTGCTTCCTTGCTGCTCCCTCCTTAGAGATTTCAGCTCTCGGCTTATTGTTTTTGCAAACCTTGCCACCTACACTGTCAAATACACAAACATACTCATTATATTATCAACACTTGAACTTGAATTCTTACTAATTAGGTCATGCATATTAAGAAATACATCTGATTTGTAACCAGGTTCTCAGGGGCCTTAAGATCTGAACGTCAGAAACGGACAGCATCAGCATGTGATCACCACAACAAAACCGGTTGACCAATCAACTGGAAAGAGGACAAAGTCATCGATCAGTAGTCAGTGGACGGCCACAGAAAGATCAAGGAGGACGTTCACATCTGACACCAGAGACCATCTTTGAACACAGTGAACACAGACAGGCATTATGATCTTAAGTGTTACATATTATCATGTTTGACAACCGCATGAAGCCGGTAGGAGAATCTTGAGATTTGATTTTATATGAGGACTTCTTTTTTTTTCAGCTCAAATTGGTTCAAATTTGCAATTAAAACATGATGCTATCTCTAAGGCAAATCATGTATAAAACATATCTATTCATGACAAACAAAAAATGTCACTCTATCACCATGTTTTCTTATGTATTATGTTCTTTACTTTTGGCTTTCATTATCTGACATTATAAGTGAGGCGCAAATGTACTCAAATACTTCCTGAGATGTACTTAAACGTGCTTTCTTAACAATGTTATAGCCTGTGTGGCTGACAGTTATATTTAAGTAAGGTTTTCTTTTTGAATGATGCCAAACACAAGAAAAGTGCTGCAAATGCTTCGTAGCATACTTTCAGCAATAGGCACAGTGGTGCATACAGACTCTTATCAGCATAAAGCGTTGAAAAAAATGTATTAGCACACTCCTCTTGTAACGGAACAAAGCACTGAGTCAACCATTTACCTTGGATGATAAAATATGAGGAGGAAGTGAGTTTTGAAATATAATAGTATGACATAATTCAGTGAAAGGGGCACAATGACTCAAAACTGTCTAGTACACTGTTGTTTTTCATGTTTGTTCCCTGATAAAACATTAGGAGGAAGTGAGTTTGAAATATGATAATATGACAGAATTTACAGGAAGGGGCACAATGACTCCAGTAAGTAATGATAAGAAATGAAAAACAAAATAATGTACATGTGTATATACTGCACACTGGGAGAACAAGAAAGCTCTTTCTTCCCTGAAATATGTATTTAAACCAAGTTGTTCCTGTAGTTTCAAAGAAACCTGTTTGATTCATCAAGACAAACTTTTTCAAAGACAGACTGTTAAATACATAATGTAACATAAAACGGTGTAAAATGCACAGTAATATATATCAATGACATCAAGGAGATCATCACATGGTTGAACATTTTTGAAATCTGTTTATAATTGCACGTCCTTCCTTGGACAGAATAATCTTAGTTCACAGTTCACTTATAATTTCTTCAGGGCTCCTATCAGTTTTGTACATCAAGCTTGAGAAAATGTATTCATCTCTAATACACATTTAACATTTTTAAAAATATAAATACATTATCTAAACATATGGTACATTGATGTGCAGCCTTAGTCCAACATTGAAAAGTGTCACTCTTTATATCTTAATGTTCACACAGCGCACTCTCTCCTCAAGCAAGGTTGTCAAAGTTGATGTCAGTTAAAAGCACAGAAAATACATCTGTATGTTTGTTTAACAGGACAAAATTATATTTTTTATAGCATTCTGATTTAATTTAGGAGTCTTCATAGCTCTTGGTGAAACATTAATAATACATTTCAACAACAGAGAATTGCTACAAATAAACTAAGGGAACAATCGTTGGGTCACCGATCTCTTTTATTGTATCTAATTTGTACAGGGAATATTTTTTAAAAGGTTGCTTTGACAACAGTTTCTACCCAGCTTTACACCTGACACCTGGTACTGATTCATGGACAACACTACACTACTCACCAAACTGCACTACTCAAGCAGATCAGAGCAGAGCTTTGGCTTTGATTATCTGATACATTTTAAGTGATGTACAAATGTATTCAAAAACTTCCTGAGAAGTATACAAATATGTGCTTTCTTAACAATGTTATAGCCTGTGTGGCTGAAAGTTGTATTTGAGTAAGGTTTTCGTTTTTCTTTTTCTTTTTTTTCGTTTTTTATTTAGTGAGATGAGACACAACAGGTGATAAAAGACAAAACAAAACGTAATACAATAGATGATATGACAGGATTTGCGCAATAAGACAAAACACAGCAGAAAAGAAAGATTCAAATGTTAGTTTGATATGGACTGTGTGTATAAGGGAAGGTGTAGGGCAGTCTGTTTTCCAGATTTATTATTATATTTAAAATGCTCATGTTTAAGTTGTTGTATTAAAAACTGTTTTTTATTGTTATGCATACCTAATTTATATTTCCTAAACCTGTTGAGGTTTTCTGCTGTGGGAGTTTTGGCATGAATATTTTCTAATTCTTTGATTTTTAGTTCTAAATTATTTTTATGTGCTGTTTCTGTTTTCTTTTGTAAAATGATTATTAGATTATTTTCCCCCAGATTACTGTTTTTGCAGTGTCCCAGGTTGCTGAGTTATTTGGAGTTATTTATATCAGTGAAGGATGCCCACTCATTGCTTAAAAACCTGTCAAAGTCTGGGTCTTTAAGCAAAGAGATACTGAAGCGCCATCTGGAGGGTTGTTTATGGAATTGTTTACTGTGTAGATGTAATGAGATAGGAGCATGATCACTTATTATAATTGAGGGGATTGAGTATAGGTTATGTCCTGTATGATCGATTCACTAGTTAGGAAAAAGTCGATACGAGAGAACGAATGATGTAGTGGTGAGAAATATGAAAATTCTTTTGCCGTTGGATTATTTATTTGCCGACTGTCGTCAAGTCCAAACTCCTCCATATACTGTTTTATTGCCTCTGTGGATTTCCATTTCCTGCTTGCTATTCCTGCTCAGTCTATTGCTGGGTTGAGAACTGTGTTAAAATCACCTCCAATGATAATTTTGGAGTCTGTGAAATTACATAATGATGTGAAGAATCTATGAAAGACGGGAGGGGGTCATCTGTGTTGGGTTTGTAGATATTTGCTATGGTCAGACTGGTGTTATTGATTGATGTATTTAAGATATGCGATATGAGTTAATGGGATTCTCTTGTGAATTAAATGACTTAATTGATTTTAATGTGTGGTCATTAGAGTTTTACATATGGGTTTCTTGAAGTAGGCAGATATCTGGATTTAGTTGATTTAAGTGAATAAATATTTTATTCCTTTTAATGTAGGAGCCAATCCTACGTATATTACAGTTTTTATTAATTAATTTTAATTAATTTAAGTGGAGCCATGATTCAGGATTATTGGTGAAATACATCCTGGTAAATGCTTGTTTTGAGTGGCGTGTGTGTGTGTGTGTGTGTGTGTGTGTGTGTGTGTGTGTGTGTGTGTGTGTATTTGCTTCTGCTGTCACATGCAATGAGACAGGGAGGGGGAAATGATAGCGACAAAAAAACAATAAACATTTACATATACACATGAAAACAAGCATAACAAGTAAGGTTTTCTTTTTGAGTGATGCCAAACGCTTCAAGAAAATTGCAGAAAACGTGTTTTGTAGAATACTTTCAGTAATAGGCACACTGGTGCATACAGACTCTTATCAGCATAAATTGTTGTAAAAATCGTAATAGCACACTCCTCTTGTAATGGAACAAAGCATTGAGTCAACCATTTACCTTGGATGATGAAATATGAGGAGGAAGTGAGTTTTGAAATATAATAGTATGACATAATTCTCAGGAAGGGGCACAATGACTCAAAACTGTCTAGTACACTGTTGTTTTCCATGTTTGTTCCCTGCAGTATGTATTTAAACCAAGTTGCTTCTATAGTTTCAAAGAAACCTGTTTGATTCATAAAAAACAAACCTTTTCAAAGCCAGACTGTTAAATATATAATGAAATATAACATGGTGTAAAATGCAAAGTAATACATGATATCAATGACATCAAGGGGATCATCACATGGTTAATGTTTTTTTAAACCTGTTTATAATTGCATGTACGTACTTCTTCCTTGAACTTGAACAAAATAATCTTAATTCATGGTCCTCCTCCAATTTCTGGAAATGGATGCCAGTGACAGTTAGTTAAAATGTGTAAGACTATAAATGAAGACTAGAGGGATAAACTTTCATGCTCATGAACTCATTGTACTTTCTGGCATTTCAGTCACTGCTGTTGACAAAAGGTGATTATAAATGGGCCACTCGGTAGATACATTAACACTGTAATGTGCAAACTTTTGAAGATCAAAAGGTCTCTAGTGTCTTTCAACACTGACCTGAGACTGATTGTAGTAGCATAAAATATATTGACTAAAGACTTTGTTTGTGTGCCAGTTATTTCAAAAGGCAATGAATGTAAGTTATTATATAATTTTTGATTAATAAGTAACTGTTTTGATGAGATATGAATCAGTGCTGTCAATGACCCATTGAAGTGCTTCACCAATGAATGGTCGGTATGGTTCTTTGAGCACTAACACAGGCCTATAAATTTTCACAGTCTCACTCACTGAGAGATTTACACTTTCAACTTTTTCCTGGATTCCCACACAGTCTCTCCAAGGTATGTTCAAACACTGGCAAAGTAATGAATTTTATGCACAGCAGCAGTTTGGAAATATAGATTTAAGATTGTCCATTTGTTGAATTTGCCATTTCACTAAGTCGGCATATTGTGCAGTTTTCTGGGGTTTATTAAGACATCTTTGTTGTCTTTTTTAACAGGTTTGTGTCCTGGATGTTGTCCAGAATGGGGGTGCCTGGGGGTTTATTGTTGATCCTAATTTTGCAGATTATTACAGGAAACACTTCAGGTAAACCATCTGACATCTCATCATTTTGGGTTACACATTATGACACATATTCACTGTGTAATTGCTTTTTCCCTTTTGATTTTTGGAAACTTAAATAGATTTGGTACATTTTCCCCCCTTTTGTGTCACACATGAATGAACTTCTATTGAAAGACTTTAATCAATTGATGCATTGAATTTGCCTCCCCACACATAAATCATAACTGCCAGCATCATATATATCGGGATGGATTACACAGATTCTACTCTCATAAATAATAATAATAATAATAATAATAATAATAATAATAATAATAATAATAATAATAATAATAATAATAATAATAATAATAATAATAATAATAATAATAATAATAATAAACCTGTTAACTTTACATTTTCTCAGTAATTCTCTCATATTTCCACTTCAAATTTAGATAACATTTGACACTATCAATGTCACATATTCTTACACTGACATAGATATCAACATCTGAGATGCCTTTTTTATGACAGTCCTCAATTGAAACATTCTAGATGACTTACATAACGCAACATAATTTCACACATACTATGCTTTGTTGCTTAATATGCCTTTGTAATAATAATCCACCATGAGACAGGTGCCATATTTCAAGACCCCTTGAAACCTCACATCCACTATATAAGAACATAGTAATGCGATAATAATATTGTTAAAATACGGATATCTAATCCAGATGTAAAAGCTGGCAATCATACTCTTAGCTTCAATTTATTTCTACAGATATTACTCTGAGGAGATTTGAAAAGACCTTCATAAATTAGTGTGACTTTACTCATAGACTGCCTAATTAAAAAGTATTTATGTCGCTTGAATGTGATAGCATTACTTTCACTGTTTCATTCAGAAAAGCTGCTGAAAATAAGTAACAGCCTGCATCACACTATCTCTCTGCTTTTCACAGGGACACTTGTCTCCAGTTGTGATTTGTGTCATGATGAAGCCACCTGCCAGGAGTCACGAGAAAGAGGCGACACCTTTGCCAGCCAGGCGAAGGCTTGTGTCTGTAAAGATGGTTATGTAGGCGATGGTCTCACCTGTTACAGCACAAAACTCTGCAGTGACTCTTCTTGCTGTAGCCAAGGTTATCACTGGTCGCCAGACAGCGGCTGTGTGGACACTGACGAGTGCTCCCTCCCAGAATTGCCCTGTGTTCCACCTCAGATTTGCCAAAACACACCGGGCTCCTTTGAATGCATGGAGCCTTCCTCCAGCACCAGATCAGGCCCCTCTTCCCAGTCTGTCCAGTTCAACTGTGGAGATAATGTTTGTCCTATAGGCATGGACTGCATCGGAAATAATGGGCATGGTTGTGCCGACCCCTGTGACCACTACACTGTACTGGATGATGAGTGGCGTTCAACTAATAATACATTGAATCAGATCCTATAGATATAGAGATGTTAACTGGCAAGGCTGGTATCGCCTGTTCCTGGGGCAAACCAATGCTCATATTCCAGAGAGGTGCGTAGCTGAGCAAAGATGTGGAACCCATGCTCCTCTGTGGATAACAGAACCTCATCCCACACAGTCAAAGGAAATTGTAAATCGCAATGTGTGTGGTGCCTGGAGCGGCAGCTGCTGCAGTTTTCATTCACACGCCATACAGGTCAAGCTCTGTTATGAAAACTATTATGTCTACAAACTTGTGAAGCCAACAGGATGCCATCTTGCATACTGCACAGGTATTGTTCTATTTGAAACATCTTTACAGTGATACAAAAAATTAAATTTGCTCACCTAATCCATGGATTTAATGTCACCACTTGTTCTTAAATTAACCATTTATGAACATTTTTTTCATTGTTCTCTGTTGTTAACAGAGGTTAACAGAACAGAACCTGCAGTTGCTTCAACCACACCTGATCCAAGACCACAAAGCTCCACCATTGCTCAGGTGACATCTGACATCACGGACGTAACAACAGCAGGTAACAACACAGCAGTTGAGGGGCAGGTCCGCCTGGCTGATGGAAACAGTTCCTGCTCTGGTAGAGTAGAGATCTTCCACCGAGGACAGTGGGGCACAGTGTGTGACGATGCCTGGGACCTGACTGATGCTCAAGTGGTGTGTAGACAGGTGGGCTGTGGCAGGGTCCTGTCAGCACCACAAAGTGCACACTTTGGACAGGGCAGAGGGCCTATTTGGTTGGATAATGTCATGTGCACAGGCAGCGAATCAGAGCTCAGTGAGTGCAGACACCAAGGGATTGGATCTCACAACTGTGGACACCATGAGGATGCTGGTGTGGTTTGTGAAGGTAAACACAAATGAGGAGCTAAAACCAATGAAATCTCACTGTGTAACAGCCTGTCTATGGTATTATATTTAGGATTTTAGTCACCACCTGTTACAGAAATATGAAGTATGTGATTTACACTACACTTTTATTTTATTTGTTTTATTTTTAGTTTCTCACAGATATCATTGTTTTTCATGAGGTCCATCTTTCAACAATATTATGTTGTATGCTTTTCTGTTAGCTGGTTCACCAGTGAGGCTGGTCAACTCTGACAACTGCTGCTCTGGCAGAGTGGAGGTCTACCATGAAGGACAGTGGGGGACAGTGTGTGGATGATTTGGTAACCTTATATCTTTGTCTTTAGTCCAGCGTCCTCCACTCCAGCCTTCTCAACTTATTTGTGGCCATGATAAACTACAAGTAGGCCTGGATTTGGCTAGCATGACATCCTCTGGTTTGAACCCATTATCTGGCAACCTGGCAGCCCACAACTGCTCCTGGGTCAGAGTGAATAATGATGTAGTGTGGTACGAAGTGGAGGCCCAGGCAGGAGCCTGTGGAAATGCACTGATGGTAAAGACTTAATCTTTTTTGTTTGTTTGTTTGTTTATTTGTTAGTTTTTTCCTGTAAACTTAAGTGCAAGTGTATAAAAACTGACAACATGTCATCATACTCTCTGCTGTGTTATGTATATGTTGTTCAGGGTTAAACCCAGACAGCTAGCATAGTGCTAGCTACTATGGTCATCACAATTTAGAAATGAAATCCCAAATTAACATTAGCCAGATTGGAGATGAAGCAGAAGGTGAACTAATACAAAAGTGTGTTGAGTCATTGCAACATGAAGAAGATACAGGTACTTAACATGTATTTGTAGTGTGAATTTCTGCAGTTGTTCATTTTTCACATCTTGTGATGCTTATGGACACATAGTCAGTGATGTAAGCGGGGTCTTTTCAACAGGTTTTTAAATATCAGACACCATCGCCCAGGCAATCAAACCAGGTTGATCATCTTGTGTCCAATTAGCATATGTGGTTCATAGGTCTTGATTCACAGTCATCTGCCATCTTGATGTCTTGTTGTAGTATTGGTGATATTCCTGATGACTCTCTTCCTGTGCAGTCCTTTGATTTTGAAGGATTTTGAAGGCCCTGCATTGGGGACTAGCTAGCAAAACATCTACATTGCAGGTGTGTCAGGGTGTCATCAGACATTGAGCAATGATACTGAAGAAGATCTTGCCTTCAACCCTGACAAGTGAGATGGCCCTGAACTGCTCAATGTTGCTTGTATTCTCCTCATTTGCAGAGATTCTCTGCAAATCTCCACTGCTGGGCTACCTTCTTCTCTTTCAAATCACCTTGAGGAATCCTCCATCATTGCAAGACCTGGGGCACCTCTTGGAGACCTTGTGAGGCATTCCACAAGGGCCCGGGGAGGAGGTTATTCTAGCAGCTCTGCTGACCATCTGGATCTTGTTCAAGGTTGTCTCATTGGTGTTGACCTCGCTGTTGGGTTAGTTGGTGACATCAAAGCCAAACAGTCTCCTAGCTCTATTTTTGGTCCCGCTCTCTATATCTATAGGTGTTGTTGAGGTACCAGTCAATCTCCTCTTTGGAGCAAGGAAAACGGCCACTTCACTTCTGCCCAAGCAGTTTCTTGGTTCCTGGCTCTCTCTTTGCCCCTTCTTCTGTGCCACTGTGCACTGTGGAGGATGATGGTCCTCTTCTTCATGATGCTACAAAGATCTGCTAAGACGGCCTTATTCTCCCCCCTTGCTTCCTTGGCGCTCCCTCCTTAGAGATTTAAGCTCCTGTCTTATTGTGGATGGCTTATTCTCGTCTCCTACCAGTTTTGCTCCAGTTTTGTCACCCACTGCTTCATAATGCCAAACCTCTCAGCAGCAATGCTGACAGTGATGGTTGCCACTAAGTGGCATTTCTGATCTACATCACAGCTGACTGTGGCTGCAAGGATCCTGTCCACATCCACATCAGACTGGAGCCATTCTCTCTTCTAGTTAGATGCTGACCACTTGACCCACTGATGTTCAGATGTTCTGCCTTTGGGTTGAGCATGCAATGCATGACGGTTCTGGCCACTGTGGGGTGACACCAGGCCGGGCACCTCCTGACATCTCACCAGTTATAAGCCTATGTCCTGCACACCTTGCTCACTTGTCAAGGTTTGTGGTTTTGCAGACTTTGCCACATACAGAAACTGCACTGTGAAATACACACTGGACATAATCATGATGATAATAATAATAATCTTTATTATACAGTATTTATACAGCACTTTCCAACAACTCTGATGCAGGAGAAATTCCGGTAGAGGTGGAAGGCGAAGATCCTGCAGACAGGGGCCTCCACCAGATATTCCCTGTTCACCAGGCAGGACCCCACCCAGAAACATCAAGAAGGTCGGATACTCTGAACTGCTGTTTGATGCATTTGCACAAACAACAGTCAGAGCCTTGCTCCTGGTGACATATGTCATCAGTTGGGGCTTCTCACCCTGGGCAATTCTGAAAAGGAAGAATCCAGCCCCTCTCCAGCAGTTTGGTTATGGAGAAGTTTCTGTGTCTCTGGCTGCAGGGTTGACATTTGTAGACAGGGAGCCAAGATGTTTTTGTGAAATTGGGGCAGACTTTGGAGGACAAAAGAGAATGATTTTTGATTTAGTTGGGGAACATTTTGAGACATCAAGCATGTTATTTCTGACAGACCAGATAATAAATAATGAAAGTTGCTGGCTTCACTGGTGTATGAGACATCAATGGTGAAACAATGGTACTGAATATGTACTGTATGTGCTGCCTGTATGTTAGTCCATCCAATTATTGTCACTATAATTGAGACTGGGTTATTGGTCACATATTGAAAATGTTTTCACTTACTCTTCTGCAGGGAGGTCAGGTCAACAGGAAGTGACAGGGACTAAATATTAATTATTTTACAGTATCTTGAACCCAGGTCCTCCTCCTAAAGGACATTTTTTTAACTGCTTGACCGAGCACTGCTGCTGCTAATAACACACCCTCTCAAGCAGACATAATCATTCAACTGACTGATAATTTAATCATCTTGTCTTTCAGACCAACCACACACATGCCATCTACTCCAACAGTTTATTCATCTATCCAATGAACAACATGTCCTTCATCCTTCCTGTGAGTCTTCCCTTCTCCTGCGCCTATCCCCTGGACACAGACACCAGCCTGAATGTAGCTATCAGACCGTTCCTGGCGTGAGTAACCTTTTATTGAAGGGGACTATGGCATCGTTCACCATTTACACTTATAATTTATTTTGACATCACATCATAAAAATTAAGGGAAACCTGATGAAAGTTGGTCTTGTCTATATCTATGTTGCTTTTAACTAGTCATTATAGTGTAAACGTACATTGCTGTCTGCCACAATATCTTTTCTAATACTACCACAGGGAGTCTATAAAATCTATTATAGTATCTATTATAGTTATATTTTTGAAATGACTTGAAGGGCTATCATGCTGAACAGCAGTGTTGCAAGTTGTGATATACAGAATCATAAAAGTATGGTCAAGATTTCTTAGTTTCTTTTGAAACCAATTTTATATATAAGATTACAAAATGAGACAGTCACTCACAGAACAATCAGACCGTGTAACAGCATCATGAACATACATGATATCACAATAATCCATTATAGATAGTATGGTAGACTGTATAATGTTTTTCCTTTTTTTGAAGGGAGAAGCAATTTCTGTTTTAGTATAAGAATTAGGGGTGTGCCTGAATCCAAATAAGTTATTCAGCAAAGCACAAATAGTGGGTTTTTTTACGAACATTTATTTTGTACAAATATTTTTTAAAAACTGCTCTGCTGTTACATCTATAAGCAGGTCTCAACAAGGGTAATCACATCCACCTGCTACATGACGCACATTTCCTAATTTGGACATCACTCCCAGAGTTGGGGGTATTCCCCAGAGATAAAGCTGAGTCACTGACCCAAGCAAAGTGCTCTCAAGGGACTCCCCATAACCTGTTGTCCCCCTTCTCCATTCCACAAAGTTAGGTTGCAAAAAATAGGCAATAAATGAAAAGTGCAAAGCAATAATCGCCTTTGGAGTTCCTCCTTACACGTTATACAGTGTGCTGTCTCTGTGTTATGGGTGTATAAATAAATAGAGGTTGTCTGCACAATGGTAATGTACTTGGTTTTAGCTCAGTAGTCAGTGCAGTCATCTATAATCTGGGATACTCAAGTTCAAGACCCGGTGTGGGGACCTCCTTCGTAAGATAGATTATTCATAAACACTTATTTTAACACTTTAATATTCTAATTAAAAGTGTAATAAAACAAAAAAAAAGTTTTCCACTTTTAATCGAATACCAATACAAAAATAAATCATTTTGCTGCCTCAACAAATATAGATACAAATACAAATACTCGGCTCTATGCACATCCCTAATAAGAATTGAACTGAACAGCACAAAAACTCAAAACACAAAAACCAGAAATCTTCAGACACCTCAGCAAGGATGTACCTAAACAAGCCTGTGTGATGGTTATACAAAAAGCTATCTAGCTGACACTTAATGACAGAACATTTTTATGGTGCTGCCTATTATTTGATATAAACTAATAATAGACACCTGTCGGGGACATGCCTTGGTTTTCGTAACAAAAAGCATGTTTTTTGACAGATTGGCAGGTGGCATTTCAGGCTCGGGTACCAAAGCCAGAGCCTCCATGTCTCTGTTCCGCAACTCCAACTTCACAGAGACTTATCCAGCAGGTCAGATCGTCCTGCCAGTGGGCTCACCATTGTACGTGGGGGTCTCTGTGGACGAGAGAGATCCAAGCTTTGCAGCTGTTCTGGAGGACTGCTACGCTACTCATTCATCAAACCCCGATGATTCTGTGCGATACTCTCTCATCCAGAACAAGTATGTGTCCCTCAGCAGATGCTTTGTGGAGTATAGTGGAAATGGGGAAAAAGTTAAATGTACGGCGATGTGAAATGGAACTGATGACCCGTTTCATCCTCTCTGCCAGGTGTCCCACTGACCGCAGACAGGTGTCAGTGGTTGAGAGCGGCTCATCCTCCAAGGCTCGTTTCTCTGCCCTGTTCTTCCTGCTCCAGGGTGAATACCGAGACGTTTTCCTTCACTGCAGCCTCAGCCTGTGTGACCAGAGGGGCTCCTCCTGTGTTCCAGTGAGTCACACATGTCACTTTATCAATAGCATTGTCAATCCATAATTAGTGTTGCTTAAACACTGTGTTTTAATGGTATCTTTTATTTTTTCCATCCTTTCCCACCACCCAGCCTTGCACAAGGAGGACACATCGCTCCGTTTCAAACTCTGCTCCTATGAAGCCACTGACTATTGGACCAATCGTTTGTGAGTATGAATTACAATCTGATCTCAGGGCGGCTGATGTCTCAACACAATAAACTATATGGAGTAATGACATGTTTTTCCCTTTTGTCTTTGTCTTTAGGGGACAAGTCACCGGAGTAAACTGGTTACAGTAACAATGCACACATGTGTTGTACTGTGATTTTTTTTTTTTTAAGATTTTTTTTTATTCACAGAGACATAAAATTGTAAAAACTGGTTACACTGAATAATTAAATCTCACCATACTATTGTATTATTCTTCAATTCTATAAACTGTAAGAATCATAATAAAAATGAAGGTACCAAAACTTTTCTGCTACTCTGTGCTTATTTTCAGTACAGCCTTATCTGTGAAACATCATAATGTGACAATTGTGGGGGAAAACAAATATTAAGAGCAAAACTTTTGCATCAATAGTGATTTGATTCTATTCATTTTTTGTCATCTTTAAGGGTTATTTATAATGATCTTGTTCATTCCATCAAACAACTATGATGTGTGATTATCAACACTTTCCTTTTTAAAAAGTTCTTTTGCATTTGTTTACAATTCATTTCCTCTGTTACATTTTTTCAACAATAGCATGGACTCTTCTTAAGATCCAGTAACAGATTTTCCATATTATAGAGTCAACTGTCACCTTTTTTTAAACAAAACCTTGATGGTGGATTATGCAGCAGTTACAAAAGAAAACGTAAAACCAAAACGCAACCATGATGCATGACTTTGGTCCAGATTGAAATTTCTCAACAACTGCTGGATGAATTGCCATTAAATCTGGTACAGATATCCACAGTGTCGATGGGATGAAGATTAACTTTGGTGACCCAAAGTTGTTTAATGACAACTTTCTAAGCAACCTTTGAGAGTACTGGCAGTATACTTATTAGTCTGTAGTTACTGGTTTCAAGACAGTCTCCAGATTTAAAAATAAGCGTGACAATGGCACATTTCCAGTCATCAGGAAAGGAACTGTGTTTAAAAGACAAGTTAAATTAGCAATAGGGGGAGTTAAAATATGTTTGTGTGTGTGAACATGGTATCAATGTGGAAAGCATCTCTACTTTTGGAGCTTTTCAAGGAGCTGATGATTTTGTTTACTTGTAACTCATTAGACTCTACCAGCTTGAAAACCTGGCCCGTAGCATCTATAGGAACAATATCCAGTTTCCTTTTTTTTTCCTAACTCATATATAGACTCAAGAAAGAAATTATTAGAGACAGAAGCAACAGTAAGATGATCTTCAATTAACTTTCCCTGTACTTTGAGTTTAAAATCTCCTAAAAATTTTGGGTCCCTCCTTGTGATATTATCAATGTTTTTTCCAGATTCCAATTTACTGTTGCCTTTTGCCTCATTCAAAATATTGAGGTAAAAACAAGATTTAGCTTCTCTTATCTCTTGGATAAATTTGTTCCTTAAACCTTTATAAATCAGTATGTCAGTGCAGCTATAGTTGAATGCCCTGAATTCAGGCACTTCAGACCTGCAATTCATAAATATATAAAAAGTTTAATTTCTCACATGACATGACTTTATTGAACTCAAGATTGATATTGAATTCTTCACTCACCAGCATACAGGTTTGGGGCTGCAACAAACTGTTTTCATCATAGATTTATCTGCCAAGTATTTTCTTGATTAATCACTTAATCATTTTGTCTATGAAATGTCACATAATAAGAGAAAATGCCCATCAGAGCTTTCCAAGATTACATCTTCAAATTGTGCTCCGCTCTGTGCAGAGGCAGTGCAGAGCTTCAGGGCTCTGCCTTTTGACTCCAGCATGTCAGAGAGAGCAGAGACGAGGCATAACATGAGTAAGAGAAAAGCGCTCTAAAGAGAGAAAAGTAGACAGTGAAAACAGAGCTTTTAATCAACAATGGACACTCTTACTCTGTGTCTAGAAAGAAAGCATAGGGTTAGCAGGACGTTTAGCAGATCAACAGCAAGTGAATACACAGAAGGTGTTCAGGTATATTGTTGAGCGTAGGTCACCTGCGATTTGGAAGTGCTCAGAGCCCAATACACAATAACTGTAGTTACGTGCTAAACTGAGAAAATACTTCCATGGGCAGTTCAAAACCAGTTTGTCTCATATGTTCCAAGACCATGGCAATTGTGAAGTGCCACTACAGACTCAAAGCCCAATATGATCGATCCACTTTATTTTAGGATGCACATTATTTTATTTTTAAATGCAGCCCTTATTTTACTTGAAATCAGAGAACATTCTGTGTTTACTAGGGATGTGCAGAGAGCTCAGTATTTGTATTTGTATCTGTATTTGTTGGAGCAGCAAAATTATTTATATTTGTATTTGTATTTGAATAAAAGTGGAAAGAGGCTTAAAAATCCTGTGTTTTTTTATTATGCTTTTAATTTTAGAAAATTAAAGTGTTACAATAAGTGTTCATAAATAAACTACCTTGCGAAGGAGGTCCCCACACCGCGTCTCAAACTGGAGTCTCCCAGATCATAGATGACTGCGCTGACTACTGAGCTAAAACTTTACTCATCACCTCATTGCAGACAGATCTCTACCTATTTATACACCCATAGCACAGAGACAGCACAGTGTGTAATGTATAAAGAGGAACTTCAAAGGCAATTATTGCTTTGCACTTTTCATTTATTGCCTATTTTTTTACAACCTAACTTTGTGCAAAGGAGAAAGGGGACAACAGGTTATGGAGAGTCCCTTGGAGGCGCTTTGTGTGTGTAAGTAGCTCAGCTTTATCTCTGGGGAACACCCCCAACACCAGGAGTAATGTCCAAATTAGGAAATGTACGTCATGTAGCAGGTGGATGTGACTCCACTCGTTGAGACCTGCTTATAGATGTAACAGTGGAGGAGAGGAGAGAGACTGAGATAGCAATGTAACTGACCTGCACGCTGGTATTTGACATGGGTTTTTTTTCTTCCCGAAAACAAATAATTTTTAAAATATTTGTATGGAACAAATATCATAAAAAAACAAACAAAAACAAAATACTATTTGTGCTTTGCCCAATAATGTTTTGTATTTGGGCACACCACTGGTATTTACTATTAGAGTACTTAGCGTGTTATTTATAACATCTATGTATAATAGAATGTCAGTTTCTTTCATTTTGTTGGTGTATATACTCATTCACACCTCACATCAACTGTATTCATTTTTCTATGCGTTGAAGTAGCAGCCAGAGGCAAAGCAATCAGCCCATTCTGAACAGACACATTTTAAAAGGGCACTGCACTAGTTTTAAATTAAATGAAACACAGAAAATCAGCCAATCCTGACACTGGAGAGGCTGGAACAAGCAAATGTTTGCATAAAATGACTCAAATGATTAATGATAAAATAAATTGCGTTCTGTTGGTCAAATAATTCATTACCTCACTAATTGTTTTGGTTCCAACAAGGCTGATAGTTCTATGCCTATTTATTGTGCTCTACTATGATTTGTTCTCTACTGTACTTTATTTTTGACATAGAAGCTTGTCCACCTTGTGAAGCCAAAGGCAAATTTGAATAAGTTTGAATTATGCTTTTGTTTGAAATAGAGCTGAAACAATAAGTTGATTAATAGATAATTAATCAATTCAATTTAAGCTCAAAGGACAAACATTGGATGGTTACAGCTTCTCAAATGTGAGAATTAGGTGTTTTTCTTGTCTTACATTAGTATAGTAAACTTAATCTCTTTGAGCTTTGGACTGTTGGACAGACAAAATGAAGGAATATGAAGACGTCACCTCAGGCTCCAGGAAATTGTGATGGGCATTTGTGATGTATTTTACAGACCAAACAATGAAAGAATTGAAAAAAGGCAGATAAATCAATTATTAGTTCCGGTCCTTGATTATGATTTTGATTTACTGGGTGGACTAAGCCTGGATGAGTGGTGGAAAGAGACAGATAGGATGATGAACCCTATGGTGTCTGTTGAAAATACTGAGTTTATCACTAGCAACAATGTTTTCGTTGGACTGGTGAAAAAAACTTGCTGAGAAGGACACAACAAAACATCCCACCACCAAGCATTAACAGAGGCAGACTTTCAGAAAATCAAGCACTCTCAGGTACTGAATTCAAACACACCTGAGGGTGTTGTCAGCAAAGTCTGGTTTGATGTGCATTTGCATATGGGACACAGAGCTACAGAGGGCAACTGCCAACTGAAGCCCAAATCATTTATCATCTGCCAGGACGAAAATGGTCAGAAATATGCAGCACTGTCATTCAACGAATGCACAAAAAACCACAAAGATGCCGGCAAAAGAAACAAAGAGAGCCTACAGGGATTTATGTTTGAGCAGCCAGTAAACTATGTCCTGTCTCTTCGTTGGAAAAATACCTCTCATTGATGCCGCCCAATCCACCGGTCTCTTATCTCCATCCAAAGCAGACCAACTTACCCCGATCCAACAGATGGTCACATATAACTCCTATTTTAATCTCACTGCACTGACTTCCAGTTCATTTTAGAATTCATTTTAAAATTTTGGTGCTCACTTATAGAGCCCTACATGGCCAGGCTCCACAGTATATTATGGACCTTCTACACCCCTACACCACAAACCAAACCATCTGTTCAGACAGGCATTTGGATAGTGTGTGGTATTTTATATTTTAATTTGTCTATTTTGTCCGCTCTCCTTGTATATTTTATCTGGTGTCTTTGTTTTTATTTTTTTGGTTGTATTTGATTTGATTTTCTTTGACTGTGAAGCACTTTGTGACTGGTGTCTGTGCAAAGTGCTATATAAATAAACTTTGCTTGCTTGCTTATTGTATGTCTAAGAAAACATACAGTGAAGCCACTTTGTTAGACACGCTTGTTCTGAAGAACAAAAAAAGAAAACAGGTTGTCAGTCGCGCCCAAATGTTTCAGCACTGAGAACAGCACACAGCACTCTACATGCATCGATTGATGGATGATAGACAGCGACAGGCCAGTACTATGTCTTGCTTACAAGGGAATAACAATAAACATAACATAGACACGGTGGTCTACAACACTGTACAAGGGCTATTCAAGCATAAAATAGACACAGCAGTTATTGTCCCTACTCAGCATGTAGTTTAGTGTAGTCCATTTGTGTATTCCACCATCCTCCATAGAACAAAATAATCCAAACAGGTTAAGGAACTTTGTTCATATCACTGTCCCTTTTTTAAAACTTCATTCTCCACTCCTTTATGGTGGCAAACCTGCCATTCACTTTGTCTTTGTCAATGTTTATGTCCCGCTACAGCAAAATGAGGTTGGACAGTCTGGCTGTTAGGCTAGTAGTGCTAGCAGTAACATTAGCTTGATTATCCGTCCCTCTCGCGCCTTGCATTTTAATGCACCCAATTCATACTTTCTCTCCACTTTATCTCCTAGCTAGATTAAAAAAAAACATATCACCTTGAACGTTAACTTGACAGTGTGTGACAACATGACGCATTCACGAATACACAGGCTAGAGCTTTTAAAACTCCCAGTAGCCAAATAGAGTGGCAGGGGCCTGATAAAGGGGGTACTAAGTGGGTGGAAACAACAACAATACAAACAGGCCCAAGTGCCCCTGCTGGTGCTGTTTGCTGCATAAAACTAGTAACTGACATGCTAGATGGTTTGTTACACAGAACCATCTGAGAAGTTGTCCATGGAAACTGTTTGGAAAAGAGCAGGCACTTCCAAAAAATACTTATTCTTATTCTTATACAGTTGATTGGTTCATTGGATGAACCATCTGTCTATCACCGTCTTACCTTGTGAGGCAGCTGGATTTGTGGCACTGATTGGTGACACAAGCACATAACTTGAAGCCTGACAAGATGGATTCTCACATGATCTTATGAATCCAGCTGCCTCGCAAGGTAATAAAATGAGAACCCCTTGGCAGTGGTGGGGGCTCGTCTCTGTTCTGCAGAAGACACACTCTTAGTCTGACTTTTATTTTTTGCCAAAATGAATACTGTATGTGTTGCCTGTGTTTTTTGTCCTTTTCCTCTCCTGTCTATTGCTCTGCCCAGGTCATCTATACTTAGGGTGCTTTTCATTATGCTAATGTATCTCCTCGCTTCCCTCACTCATGTCTCTTCCTCACGCCTTAGCTCCTCCCAGCAAGGATGAGAGAGAGATGCGAGCAAGAGACACGAGGACAGAGGAATTTATTTTATCAAACGGGATGGTCTCGCTCACTCCAGCGTCATTTTAAGGAGATGAAAAGTAGTAGTAGACGCACACCACCCTAAATGTCAAATATGAATAAGTCAGCAATAGAAATTACTAAGTAAGTAAGCAGTTAAAACTCTAAAGTTTGCATTTAAAATTCATGTACAATTATTGAACACTTTACACTGTTACTTAATAATTTCTACATATTGATAGCTGGAAGGAAAACACCTGATAACTGCTCCAATTTATCATTTGATTATAGATCTATAGCAGCTTCTGGCTGTCACAGAATAAGACACAAATAGACAATTTAAATCTATGTATTACTGAAAGCACAGAACCAACATAAAGGAACAATAGATACAGCTGTAGCCTGCAGAATATGTTATAAAACGTAAATAAAATGTTGCTTATTTAGTTTGTGAAAGTCTGACGTGCTTTTCAGGCTCAGGATTATTTTATAGGAGACACACAGATATGCAGCATCATATTTTCCTGATAGAGCTAAGACACATTGAAACGGAGAAGAAGAAAGGATAAGCCTTTTGGCTCATGAAGAAAAATAGTGTTTTTTTGTGGAGTGTTTTTATGATTGATTCATGATTCAGTAATCTTTATAAGTAAATAAACTATGAGAAGCTGCTGTTGGTGCTTTCATTCCTTCTCCACAGGTATTTTCCTGATCTGCTGTATTACAATAACAGCCCGACTGTTTACTGTCCCATCAGATCAGCTGACCAATCAATACACACTTTGGATCAAAGGGGTGTTGCCATCTGTTAAAACACTTCTGTGTAGGATACACCTGTGTTTCCTTCCTCTCTCCTCTCTCCTCTCTCCTCGCCTCCTCCAGGTGCATTTAAGGGATTGGAAGATCCTCCACGATGGCGGAGGGAGATCAGTTTCCAGGTCATGGAGGAGAGAGGACATGAGGAAGCACAGAATTAGCATAATGAAAGGCACCCTGAATCAGTCCACAATGAGGTGCACCTGGCCAGGGAGGAAAGGTTGATTCTCCAGGTTCCTGTTGCAGAGAGAGAGGCTTTTTGTTTGTGGACTGCTGATCTTGCCTCTCAAACTGGGATTTTATGTTATTTAGTTTTTCTGTTGTATTTTGATTGTTTATAGTCGTCATGTAGTATCATGGTTGCTTTGTATGTTTTGTTAATAAATCCCATGGTTTGGGTATTTTATAAGGTGTTGGGGTTTTACTTTGAGTAAATAGTGGATTGCTGTTCGCCCCCCTAGGGCGGATCAAGAGTGGGGCGTAACAGATGGGAGCTCGTCCAGGAGCTGAGCATACATGAGGTGAAGTAAAGGTGTTTGTGTGTAGTGATTATCTCTTTTGTTAGATCATTTTTCATCGTTGCTGCTTGTTTACTTGTGCTTTTGACTGGGTAACTGCTTCAGTAGCTTGGAGTTTCAGTTTTAAGCACCCTGACGCCACCAGGCAGGTTTGAAGAGCTTGCTACTTTGTTGTTTTACCTTTCTTATTTTTGGTGGTAATCCTGACTGGGGTGGACTGTAGCCACTGTGGATCACACATCCAGTATTGAAGGTCTAAAAGCAGGATATGCTGTTGTTCAACTTCTTTTTGATAACACTATGGTAACCAGAAAAGCAGAACAACGTGTACAACCATGCCCCGCACAGTTAGCGGAACTAATAGCCTTGACTGAAGCATGCATATCGGCTAAAAATAATACTGTAAACATATGCACTGACTCTGCATATGCTCATAGCCAGATACTTTTAGTGCTGTCTTGCAATACTCGGGCCAAATATTCAACTTTGGACTGACAGTACTGCAACTTCTGTTGAGAGGCCTGATGCCCTCCTTTGGCCAATTCCTGCAGTACTGTTATGGAGTCTTTGTGACACTGCTCCTGTGAATCTGAACAGATGATCAGATCATACTGAATTACAGTGCTACTAACTTTGTGTTTTAGTGCATGTAAATCTTCTTTCAGCACTTTATTAAACACATGTGGTGAATGTTTAAACCCCTGTGGCATTCATGTGTACATTTACTGCTGCCCTCATTAGGTGAAAGCAAACAGGACCTGAGATCTAGAGCTCAGAGGTACACTGAAAAATGCAGAGCAGAGATCAATGACAGTGTAATATTTACAAGTTGGTGGCACATTTGTCAAGACTGTGTGGATTTGGCACATCTGCATCATAGTCTTGCACTACTTCGTTTACGGCTCGTAAATCATGTACCAGCTGGTACTTTGATTTATATGCTTTCAACACTGGAAATATTGGAGTACAATTTTTAGACAACTTTTAAGATCCTGAACTCTACCTATTGACTCTCTAAGTGGGCCAGGTCAATATGCTTTTGCCTGATCTTTAGACATCCACTGTTGATCTAGTCTATACATGCATTCATTCTCGTAGCAACCTATGTTTACATCTATGGAATAAATTTGATAGCCTGGTTCAGGAGGTACACACCTTTCTAGTTCGGTTGTTTTACCTAATGGCCATTGTCCAGAAGGAGTCTGGATTGCTATGGTCCACGTCCCTTGGCTATCATCTCTATACAGCATCCCCTTGAGTCTGCAAACATTGTTAGTATGTTGATATGGCATTATTGTTACAACTGCTGCTAGTAGACAATTTTCCATTTCATGAGTGACTGTAAGATTGCTTGACTTAAATGGATGATAGTCTGGTTTTAAACTATATAATTCTTCTTGTTAGCATTGATTAGTTGGCCTAGTTCTACCCTGCTCTATCTTATAAAGTACAGTGGTCACAAATTCCCATTGCAAAGAATCAGCAACATTTATCCAATTACCTTGATCCACTATTTTAGAACATAGTTCTTTTGTGCACGCTATATTAAAGGACAAATCAATGCTCATGGAATATTCTGATTTGAAGGCTCCAATCATGGCTATGGCTTCCAATATGTAATAGGGAAATTGTCAGATCACAACTTCCCATTTAGTGTACGTGTTTTTGCATTACTTCTGTATGTGCACGGACTTCCCAAATGGTTAGTTCTGTGTTTATTATTTGTTTTGATTGTGCTCATGCAGCTAATACACAATTCTCCATTATTTCTTGTAGAGGTAATTTGAATAATTGAGGCGGTGAGACATTCCTTCTTCATTCTATATTAATGGGCTGAGAGTGTTGTCCTAAGTTTATTTTCAGTGTTCTCGAGATCTTTATTATCAATAACTCTCCTAAATTTTTGTCACCTACCCCAGTCACAATTTGTTTTTGTACATGATCCATTTGTGCTTGACACATATTTTTCCAACAAGAGACACATTTGACAAAAAGACTGTTTATTGAAGGTGAATGACAGTATTCAGAAACAGAATTCAGGCTTACCCTCCAGTTGGTTCTATCCAGCTGTACTTTCATAACATCTGAATCTGTTAAAAGTATTAGTGAATTTACACACGTTATGACACTTTTGTTCAGGTATGTCAAAACTGAGGATAGTTGAACCACATCTAAGAATTTGTTCATTCAGATCTTCATCAAAAGTCAAAGAATCATATATATATATAACAATAGGGAAGTCAGTTCAACATTTAGCAATCCTATTGGTCTCTGTAAGATATTTATTCTTTCTATAAGTCTACCAGAAATACTTCCTATCTTCAAAGGAGACTCCTGTACAGTGCACATATCTTCAAGGCAGATCAATGTGGTATAAATACAGGCAGCTTAAGGATCAATATGGCAAACATTCTCTGAGATTACAACCCAATGTTGACATAATCCTGTTTCTAATCCTATATTTGAGTTAAAGTAGGAATTGCTCCTGCTACAACTGAGGCTATACATGACATATTTGGTGAGATGGTGATGTGGCTGCTAACATTAATTTTGCTGCTGTATTGCTCCCCTCCACCCTTCGGGTCCCCCAACACCTTACCAACTACCATGGTCGAGGTTGGTGAAATTGACGGTTGGGAATTCAGCTGTGAGATCGCCATGGTCAGGGTCTGAGAAGTTGGAAGTTGTGGTGGGTTGGTTGGGTCAGGTTTTGTGGGTGGTCCTGGTTTTGTAGGTTGGTCAGTAGTTGAGCTGATGAAGGTGGTGCCATATACAGTGCACATGTTGCCAGAACCAGGACCATTATCTGTTGGAGCCCCTGAGTCTGATTCATCCTTACACTCGGGTGCTCTTTCCAATGTGCCCCCTTGAGGCTCCTCATCTCTCATGCTCTCCTCCATTCCATTGGTAGCTCCTTCAGTTGGCTCACCTCCTCCAGGAGGGGCTTTGGTGCAGTGGTTAAGGTGATACCACGTAGGTGAACCTTTCACCTGGACCGCTGTGCCTGTGGATTGGACCACCTCTAATGATCCTTCTCATTGAGGCCCGTTCCAGCATTTTTGTGTTTCTGTCTGTGTCAGAAAAATAAAATCAAAACTAAAATTTGTCGCTCTGTACTGCAGTTTTTCCTTTATTAGGGCTCAAGCACCTAGCGGTTCGCTCACGCTCTCCATTCAAATATATGAGTATTTTTCTGTGTCCAGCCGCAGTTACTTATTGTCTCTCCACACCTGGCAATACACATTTCAATCAAACTTTGACCAGGTCATGCGGGTTTATAGTCTTTACTTTTGTAAAAATAAACTTGATGAAAATTAGGAAATCAATTTGTTTTACACACAAACTCAAAAGTTTTCAAATTATTAATTGAAATTACAGTGAAAGGGCCCAAAACTTGCATAATTTTGATGCCACAGGTGTGAGCAAGACAGACATGTCTCACCCTGCAGAAAATTCTCATCCTCATACCGTTGAGTTTTGATGTTTTGCCATGACACAGGAACTTGCTCTAAGTTTATTGTACATGCTCCAATCTGCACCAAACTTAACATGTTTTTAAAGTCAGACCTGTCAGCCCAGGTCTGACAACATCTACATGCTTGTGACAGAAGCCGTTGGACTGCACTGCAATCCGACGTGCGCAAGGGTGTGAAGGCCCATTCAACACTGCTTGCAGTTTTAATTATTGCTATTTTGTGTGGAAGCATCATAGCCTCCATGAGTGCTATGACTTGATCACGGTGTTGAATTGGTGAGCCATCTGTCTTTTTGAACCCTCTTGCTTTCCAAGTTGCTCCATAAAGGTGGCAAACGCTATGAGCATATACAGAGTCAGTGCATATGTTTACAGTGTTACTTTTAGCCAATTTGCATGCTTCAGTCAAGGCTATTAGTTCCGCCAACTGTGCGGTGCATAGTTGTATACATTGTTCTGCTTTTCTGGTTACCATAGTGTTATCAAAATTAAGTTGAACAACAGCATATCCTGTTTTTAGACCTTCAATACCTCAATAACAGGACCCATCAACAAAGAATGTGAGTTGAGCTAATGGACTTGGGCTAGCACTTAGGTCAGATCTCATTTTAACAAAAGCTTTCACTCCTGCCTCACAGTCATGAGGTTCCCCTTCATGGGGTAGAGGTACCAAATCTACGGGGTTAGCTGTGGTACAAGATTTGACAGTTACATCTGGATATTGCAAAACTCTGGTATATGTTTGCAGTCTTTGATTAGTTAACACAAATTTGCACTTTTTCATTAAATTTGCAAGTTTGTGATGTGTATGGATGTCATAACCCATAGTGATGGAGGATTCCCTCTCATACATCAAATGTGCAGCTGCCAATACCTGATATCAGGAAGGCAGACCTTGCCCTACTGAAGACAGAGCAGTTGAGTAGTAGGCCATTGGTTGCTTTTTTCCTCCAATACCTGCAACTTGTGTGAGAACTGCTGTGGCACGTTGAAGTCGGTGGGAAACAAAAGATGAAACGGTTTATCATAATTTGGTAGTGCCAGTGCTGGAGCTTGTTGGAGGAGACACTTTATTGCATTAAAGGCCTGTTCTCCCTCTTCAGTCCATATTAATGGTGCCCAAAGTTTGTCAGTACCTGTAGCTTTTATCATGTTTCTCAGGGGTGTAGTACTATAATTATATAATATATAATTTTCAATCCCCAGAAACATCATCATCTGTTGGACAGTAATTGGTTTGGGAGCTGCAGATATGCCCTTAAGATGAGATGGCGAGATACTTTTAGTGCCATCTTGCAATACTTGGGCCAAATATTCAACTTTGGACTGACAGTACTGCAACTTCTGTTGAGAGGCCCTATGCCCTCCTTTGGCCAATTCTTGCAGTAAACTGTCACTCTCACTCAATGAGCATGTTATAGAGTCCTCATGACAGTGCTCCTGTGAATCTGAACAGATGATCAGATTGCCAACATACTGGATAACAGTGCTGCTAACTTTGTGTTTTAGTGCATGTAACTCTTCTTTAACCACTTTATTAAATACATGTGGTGAATGTTTAAACCCTTGTGGCATGTGTGTGTATTTGTTCTGCTGCCTTCGGTAGGTGAAAGCAAACAGGTGCTAAGATCTAGAGCTCAGAGGTACACTGAAAAATGCAGAGCAGAGATCAATGACAGTCTAATATTTACAAGTTGGTGTGTGGATTTGGCACATCTGCATCATAGTCTTGCACTACTTCGTTTACGGCTCGTAAATCATGTACCAGCTGGTACTTTGATTTATATGCTTTCAACACTGGAAATATTGGAGTACAATTTCTAGACAACTTTTAAGATCCCGAACTCTACCTATTGACTCTCTACGTGGGCCGGGTCAATATGCTTTTGCCTGATATTTAGACATCCACTGTTGATCTAGTCTGTCGAACATGCATTCATTCTCGTAGCAACCTATGTTTACATCTATGGAATAAATTTCATAGACTGGTTTGGGAGGTACACACCTTTCTAGTTCAGTTGTTTGATCTAATGTCCATTGTCCAGAAGGAGTCTGGATTGCTATGGTCCACGTCCCTTGGCTATCATCTCTATACAGCATCCCCTTGAGTCTGCAAACATTGTTAGTATGTTGATATGGCATTATTGTTACAACTGCTGCTAGTAGACAATTTTCCATTTCATGAGTGACTGTAAGATTGCTTGACTTAAATGGATGATAGTCTGGTTTTAAACTATATAATTCTTCTTGTTAGTATTGATTAGTTGGCCTAGTTCTACCCTGCTCTATCTTATAAAGTACAGTGGTCACAAATTCCCATTGCAAAGAATCAGCAACATTTATCCAGTTACCTTGATCCACTATTTTAGAACACAGTTCTTTTTCGCATGCTTTGTTAAAGGACAAATCAATGCTCGTGGAATATTCTGATTTTGAAGGCTCCAATCATGGCTATGGCTTCCAATATGCAATAGGGAAATTGTCAGATCACAACTTCCCATTTAGTGTACGTGTTTTTGCATTACTTCTGTATGTGTACGGACTTCCCAAATGGTTTGTTCTGTTTATTATTTGTTTTGATTGTGCCCAGGCAGCTAATACACAACTCTCCATTATTTCTTGTAGAGGTAATTTGAATAATTGAGGCTCCATTCTATATTAATGGGCTGAGAGTGTTGTCCTAAGTTTATCAGGCAATTTTCAGTGTTCTCGAGATCTTTATTTATTATCAATAACTCTCCTAAACCTTTGTCACCTACTCCAGTCACAATTTGTTTTTGTACATTATCCATTTGTGCTTGACACACATTTTTCCATCAAGAGACATCTTTGACAAAAAGACTGTTTATTGAAGGCGAATGACAATATTCAGAAGCAGAACTCAGGCTTACCCTCCAGTTGGTTCTATTCAGCTGTACTTTCATAAAATCTGAATCTGTTGACCAAGTAATAGTGAATTTACACACGTTTTGAGACTTTTGTTCAGGCATGGCAGAACTGTGGATAGTTAAACCACATCTAATAATTTGTTCATTCAGATCTTCATCAAATGTCAAAGAATCTTATGTAACATCAGGGAAGTCAGATTCAACATTTAGCAATCCTATTGGTCTCTTCAAGCTATTCATTCTTTCTATAAGTCTACCAGAAATACTTCCTATCTTCCAAGGAGAGTCCTGTACAGTGCACCTATCTTCAAGGCAGATCAATGTGGTGTAAATGCGAGCAGCTTGAAGATAAATATGGTAAATATTATCTGAGATTGCAACCGGATGTTGACCTAATCCTATATCTAATCCTATATTTGATGCTTTTATAGTTATCTGCTCCTGATAAGTCTTAGTTAAAGTAGGAATTGCTCCTGCTACAACTGAGGCTATATATGACATATTTGGTGAGATGGTAATGTGACTGCTAACATTTATTTTGCTGCTGTATTCCTCTCCTCCCCTCTTCGGGTCCCCCAACACCTTACCAACTGCCATGGTCGAGGTTGGTGAAGTTGACGATTGGGAATTCGTCTGTGAGATCACCATGGTTGGGGTTTGAGAAGTTGGAAATTGTGGTGGGTTGGTTGGGGTTGTTGGCAAGGGTTGTGGCTGGGGTCAGGTTTCATGGATGGTCCTGGTTTTGTGGGTTGGTCAGTAATTGAGCTAATGGAGGTGGTGCCATGTACAGAGCACATGTTGCCAGAACCAGGACCACTATCCGTTGGAGCCCCTGAGTCTGATTCATCCGATGTGCCTTCTCGAGGCTCCTCATCTCTCGTGCTCTCCTCCGTTCCGCTGGTAGCTCGTTCAGTTGGTTCACCTCCTCCAGGAGGAGCTTTGGTGCAGTGGTTAAGGTGATACCACATAGATGAACCTTTCACCTGGACCGCTGTGCCTGTGGATCGGACCACCTCGAATTGTCCTTCTCATCGAGGCCCATTCCACCTCTGTCGAAAGACTCACGAACACCCGATCCCCAGGCTGGATGGATGGTGTCTCAGCTTCCTTTGGCACCTTTCTTTTTTTCACACAAAAAGATAGCTCGGTGTATGTTAGCAATCTGTTGCTAAACTTTTTTTTTTTTTTTCTAAGACATCCAATATAGGACCTTTCTGCACATGTCTATATGCTGGAGCAGGCATGGGTCGACCTCCAAGCATTTCATGCAATGTTAGTTGCGTTTTACAGTTAGTGCTGCTTCTGTAAGCCATGAGTTCCAAAGGCAATGCGTCTATTCAATTAAGGTTAGTGTGATCACAGATTTGTACCAGCTTTGCTTTTAATACCCCTTTCACTTTCTCAACCATTCCTTGTGACTGTGGCAGATAAACACATCCTAGTCTTTGTTCTATCCCTAGCTTTTGGTAAATCCCTTTTACTGTTTTATCAATAAACTCCCTTCCATTGTCAGAGCTAATTATGTTGGGTACGCCGAATCTTGGAATTACTTCCCTACATAGGAATTTTACCGCAGCTCAGCATTGTTTTGTTTTGCAGGAACTGCTTTGACCCAGCAGTTGAATCTGTCCTCTATGACGAACAAGTGCCTTTTTCCCTGTACCGGTTTAATCATATCGACATAATCCATTGTTAAGTGTTTAAAAGGGCCTTCTGGTATTGGTGTGTGCCAAATTGGAGTGGTTATTGCTTTTCAAATGTTGTTCTTTATATATGTCACACATCTTCCCAAAATTGCATCTACATGTGCCTGCAGTTTGGGAGACCATAATCCCATTTTTGTTGTTATTCTTGTTATTACCTCCCCCTTGTGCAATGGTCAACACCATGTGCATCAGGTATGACAAGAGAAAGAAGATCAGTAGTAGAAACCAACAATCCATCATGGTTTCTCCATAATTTATCTGGGCCTTGAGATATACCCCTTTGTTTCCATAACTTTTTTTTAGCTTGTGATACTGCTTCTTGAATGTCACACAAATCTTTAGAAGTAATTTCACTTGTAAATTCAGTCATTAACACCATCACAGCTTTTGGATCTGAGGTAGCAGCAGTTTTTTTATGAGCTTGACACTTTATTATTGCTATTTTGTGTGGAAGCATCATACCCTCCATGAGTGCTATGCCTTGATCACGGTATTGAATTGGTGAGCCATCTGTCTTTTTGAACCCTCTTGCTTTCCAAGTTGCTCCATAAAGGTGGCAAACGCTATGAGCGTATACAGAGTCAGTGCATATATTTACAGTGTTATTTTTTAGCCAATTTGCATGCTTCAGTCAAGGCTATTAGTTCCGCCAACTGTGCGGAGCGAGGTTGTACACATTGTTCTGCTTTTCTGGTTACCATAGTGTTATCAAAATTAAGTTGAACAACAGCATATCCTGTTTTAGACCTTCAATACCTCAATAACAGGACCCATCAACAAAGAATGTGAGTTGAGCTAATGGACTTGGGCTAGCACTTAGGTCAGATCTCATTTTAACAAAAGCTTTCACTTCTGCCTCACAGTCATGAGGTTCCCCTTCATGGGGTAGAGGTACCAAATCTACGGGGTTAACTGTGGTACAAGATTTGACAGTTACATCTGGATATTGCAAAACTCTGGTATATGTTTGCAGTCTTTGATTAGTTAACACAAATTTGCTCTTTTTAATTAAATTTGCAAGTTTGTGATGTGTATGGATGTCATAACCCATAGTGATGGAGGATGCATTCTCATACATCAAATGTGCAGCTGCCAATATCTGATATCAGGAAGGCAGACCTTGCCCTACTGAAGACAGAGCAGTTGAGTAGTAGGCCATTGGTTGCTTTTTTCCTCCAATACCTGTGACTTGTGTGAGAACTGCTGTGGCACGTTGAAGTCGGTGGGAAACAAAAGATGAAACGGTTTATCATAATTTGGTAGTGCCAGTGCTGGAGCTTATTGGAGGAGACACTTAATTGAATGAAAGGCCTGTTCTCCCTCTTCAGTCGATATTAATGGTGCCTAAAGTTTTTCAGCACCTGCAGCTTTTATCATGTTTCTCAGGGGTGTAGTGTAGCTGTAGTGAGCTCAGAGGTACACTGAAAAATGCAGAGCAGAGATCAATGACAATGTAATATTTTTAATATTTTGAAGTTGGTGGCACATTTGTCAAATGTGTGTGTGGATTTGGCACATCTGCATCATAATCTCACACTACTTTATTTACTGCTCGTAAATCATGTACCAGCCGGTACTTTGATTTATCTGCGTTCAACACTGGAAATATTGGAGTATTGGCTTCAGATTGAGTGTGGATAAGTACTTCTGCTTTTAACAATCTTTCTATTGTTTTTGCAATGTTTTGCTTCTGATTTCATAGGGTACTGTTGTATTTTGGGAGGAGCACATGCTGGGTTAAGCAGTATTTCTACTGGTTGAGCATATTTTATAAGCCCTATATCTGTGTCATGTTTTGACCATAACTGAGGTGGTACCTCTGTAACACGTCTTTAAACAAGTCTTTTTGCTCTACCACCATCTGCATCTAGGTAGGTAATCTGACTGTTTGGGGTTCAGCCAATGCAGAAAAAGATGTCATAATTTTGAAATAGTTTTTATTTTGGCTAGAACAGCGGCATTTTGTTGCATTCCATTCCTGCTCTTGTGCTTGTCTTATCATGGGGCCAAGATGTTTTGACTCATAATCTGGATTTACTCTTAGGGTAATATTAGGAATGGCATGTTTTATTTTCGATTGATTTTTTACTTATCTCAGATACTGCTAACGCAGCACCCTGTTTACCTATGATAATAGCTGCTGAATTGAGTTTCACATGCAATGGTTGATCTTTAAGCCAAAGTTCATTTCTTCTTTCACTGTTTTTTTGCGAAAAATTGCAAAGTGCAGTGAGGTTCAAATGGAGGCTCTTTTGATTGTGGAATTTGTGCCATTATGAAGGGTTCTAAGATCTTGTGGTGATATATGAGAGGTCAAGATGCTTTTTCCCAATTCTCTATTTTGCAATTTATCTGTATGGAAGGTCAATGCACAGTTTTTCAGATCTCAAACTCTACCTTTCGACTTTCTAAGTGGGCCAGGCCAATATGCTTTTGCCTAATCTTTAGACATCCACTGTTGATCTAGTCTGTCGAACAAGCATTCTTTCTCGTAGTAACCGATGTTTACATCTATGGATTAAATTTGATAGCCTGGTTCAGGAGGTACACACCTTTCTAGTTCGGTTGTTTTACCTAGTGGCCATTGTCCAGAAGGAGTCTGGATTGCTATGGTCCACGTCCCTTGGCTATCATCTCTATACAGCATCCCCTTGAGTCTGCAAACATTGTTAGTATGTTGATATGGCATTATTGTTACAACTGCTGCTAGTAGACAATTTTCCATTTCATGAGTGACTGTAAGATTGCTTGACTTAAATGGATGATAGTCTGGTTTTAAACTATATAATTCTTCTTGTTAGCATTGATTAGTTGGCCTAGTTCTACCCTGCTCTATCTTATAAAGCACAGTGGTCACAAATTCCCATTGCAAAGAATCAGCAACATTTATCCAGTTACCTTGATCCACTATTTTAGAACACAGTTCTTTTTCACACGCTATATTAAAGGATAAATCAATGCTCATGGAATATTCTGATTTGAAGGCTCCAATCATGGCTATGGCTTCCAATATGTAATAGGGAAATTGTCAGATCACAACTTCCCATTTAGTGTACGTGTTTTTGCATTACTTCTGTATGTGCATGGACTTCCCAAATGGTTAGTTCTGTGTTTATTATTTGTTTTGATTGTACCCATGCAGCTAATACACAATTCTCCATTATTTCTTGTAGAGGTAATTTGAATAATTGAGGCGGAGAGACATTCTTTCTCCATTCTATATTAATGGGCTGAGAGTGTTGTCCTAAGTTTATCAGGCAATTTTCAGTTTTCTTGAGATCTTTATTTATTATCAATAACTCTCTTAAACTTTTGTCACCTACTCCAGTAACAATTTGTTTTTATATATGATCTATTTGTGCTTGACATATTTTTCCAACAAGAGACACGTTTGACAAAAAGACTTTTTATTGAAGGTGAATGGCAGTATTCAGAAGCACAACTCAGGCTTACCCCCTAGTTGGTTCTATCCAGCTGTACTTTCATAAAATCTGAATCTGTTGACCAATTAATAGTGAATTTACACAGGTTATGATACTTTTTTCAAGTATGGCAAAACTGAGGATAGTTGAACCACATCTAAGAATGTTTTCATTCAGATCTTCATCAAAAGTCAAATTTTGTTTTTATTTATGTTCTTGCTTTTTATCGTGACTGTGTATTTTATCTTATTCTGTAAAGCTCTTTGTAACTGCGTTTTGAAAAGTGTTATACAAATAAAGTTATTATTATTTTTATTATTATTAATTTGAGCAAGGCAGATTCTGTGCTATGGTGGGCCCTAAAATCGGTCTCCCATTTTTGTCGCAGCCTAGAAGCTGGGCTGTGACAAGAAATAGATGTTTGTGTCAGTATAACACTCAGGGTTGTACAGTGTCTAAGTACTGGTACACACAAATGTCAGGACACACACACACAATTGTGCATATATACAGTATGTGCACGTCCTGTAACAACACATTCATAAGGCAACAATTGATGTTGATTGTTGAAAGACAATATGTGTTCCATGCAGTAGACACATGGCAGCTGATTTATCAGGCTGTGGCTCAGAAGGTACAGCGGGTCATCACTTAATTACTTAAATACTTAAACATAATTAAAGATAATACTTAATGTTCTAAAGTCTAAATGTTCATCCATAGTGTTGTTGACCACTACATCATGGTACATGGTCTTTGCCTAAACATACCATAATTGGGCATTGAGAAAATAAAGAATTTGAAAGAATTTACTGTTCCATATTGGTCTTTTGTTATGCAACTGTTTTTTACAACATTTATTACATATTGCATTCAGGCTGTTTATTACAAAATGCAGCAGATTATTACAAAATGTGGGTGTTATTACATAATGAAATGGAAATTGATTACATTTTGTTGAGTTATTGCATAATGCGTTGTTATTACATAATGCGTTGTTACTAGGGATGTGCACCTCCATCACTGAGGCCAATGCAATATGCACCTTGATGCATTGCCAATGATCTGATACATTAAAGATACATATGAAGCAACTACCAATGCATTACAATACAATTCAACCCTATTGTGATACAATAGACACAATTTGATTCAACACAATGCAATTTAATGTGATACGATTTGATGCCAAAGAATGATGCTATGCAATTCAATATGGTACAGAGTGTTTGATTTTATTTCTTAAGCATACAGCAAATCATGAATGAACTAAAAAAGTGCCATTTTTATTTACATATTTGTTTCTCTAGTACTGCAACTCAGTAAGCATCTAATTTATGCTGTTTCTTTTTGACCTCGAAAAAAACACTTGGACCTTTCACAAACAGGCCTCTGTTTCAAATTTACATGGTTATGCTCCGTCACCCAAACAATTACTGTCAAAATAGTTTAATAATCCAGATACTCTGACGTGCGGAACAATAATTCTGGAGCACAAGTTCCACCTGGAACGTTTTGGCAGCACACCACTTAGCTGTAGCATGCTAGCACACTTCAGAAACAGTTTAGAGCGGAGGAATCAATTCAAATATCAAATTACTGGTCACAAATTATTGGTCACATTTCTAAATAATAAAGGCATAGGGCCTCCACTAATAATTATATATAAATAAATTGGATTTTACCGATGCAAAAATGTTAGAAACCATGCATCACAAGTTAATCTCAAATTGTATCAGGTGCATACTTTTTTTAATCAAGGCAATTGCATTGTGAACATTTATGCCGGTGCACCGAATCTTGCACCCTGGATAGTCCATACCACTGCAGGGGACAACCTTAATCCCTCCAAGCACTCCTGTTCAGGGGAAAGGCCCATAACCACTGGCCTATCTCTGGGAGGTGTAGGACGAGCTGTCTAGCTGTGAGAGTGCGTTTCTGTGCCACAGGAGTTG
This sequence comes from Thunnus albacares, assembly GCF_914725855.1. Taxonomy (NCBI): domain Eukaryota; kingdom Metazoa; phylum Chordata; class Actinopteri; order Scombriformes; family Scombridae; genus Thunnus; species Thunnus albacares. Next base: position 7,698,429 of record NC_058108.1, on the reverse strand, counting down.
CCGTGGCTTCCCCGATAGCAGCTGTATCATCTCAAGAACCATGATGCACCTGTGCGTTCTTGGGCCACCAGAATGGCTACAGTACTCTCCTCCTGAATGCGCACCAGAAAGCATAAAGGAGAGCTTTGGGCCACAATTGGTGAGGGAAAGCATCTACTCCCAATGGGGGATCATCTCATGTGCCCATGGAGAACAATAGCACATGCTGTGCATCTCGTTGTGAGTTGAACAGATCCACCTCCACTCTCCCAAACCTGTCCCACAAATTTTGAATAAGTGTGGGATTTAATCTCCACTCATTTTGGGAGGGACCTCTGCATGACATTATGCCTGCGGTTCAGTTCTGTTTGCCTGGGATATAAACCACTCTGATGGAGTGCAGATTCGCATGAGACCACAGCAGCAGGATTCTGGCCATTTCCAGCAACCGAGCTGAGCAAACACTGCCCTGGCAATTTATATACACTGCTGTTGCCATGTTGTCTGTCCTTACCACAACATGCTTGTCTGTCAGCAGTGAGGCAAAGTTTTTCAGCACCATGAACAGCTCCAGGCATTTTATGTGGAGAGATGGTGGCTCTGGCCATTTTTCCCTCACTACGTGAGACTGACACAATAGCCCCCAGCTGAAGACAGATGCATCTGTGTACACTGAAATGTGCGACATAGGTCTCCTGAGGGGAACCCCAGCTGACAGAATGTAAGAGGTTTTCCACTATGTCAGGTCCAACTGAAAAACCATGTTTGTCTTTCAGCAGTACAGCACAGTGTTTCAGCACTTTCAGCACAGTGGACAGCTCCAGGCAGTTTATGTGGCCACTTCCCTCTCACAATGTCAGACTGACACTTTCCTCCCCATGTGAAGAGAGATGAATCTGTGTCCACCGATATGTGTACATGCATGTCACACACAGTGGACTTGTTGGGAGAGCAGGCAGGGACGGTCATTACACACTGTGACAGTCCCCAAAACTTGTACAAATAAGTTAGAAGAGAGCTTGAGTATATGACAGCTTGTAGCACATACAGCAGCTCTCTACAGAGATGACTGTGTGTGCATAATGTGCCCATAGCTGACAGTATAGCTCTCCCAAGGGGGATCCACACAGCCAGTCATCATGCATCTTTGTGGCGTATGGGGTCGAGGCAGAGACGGCCAAACTGTCTCTGGAGTTTTCTCACGTAAAGATGTGAGAGTGGAGATTGTAACCCTTTTTATTAATTTTGCCATCCGTTCACTTATGGAAAACAGACTTTGCCACAATGAGTAGTGCTCTGAAAGTAGGCGATTAAACATCTGCAGAGCCTCTGTGGACATTTCTGACAGCCAGTGAAGACCCCTCACTGCCACTGTGTGAGGTGATTGTTCACTCTACACAGCCCATGGAAGAGCTGATCTTAAAAGGCTGAAGCGGAGGATATATAACAGTGAAAACCATACATAAGATGTAGCCATGAGTTTAGGAGATGAATGAAAAATAAATAATACAAGTAGAAGTTATGGAGATCATTGGAGATGAGAGAGGGTTTGAAAACCTTACAGCAGATAGTTGATTTAAAAAGAGTGACACATTAGCCGCAGGCTTTTATAAATTTACTTTGTAACTTTTACTGTGACACTGCTGCCATGGAGACCTTTATGCTTTTACCTCAGCCTGGAAAAATTCAATATGGATTTTCGTTTGAGCTCTGATTCCAGATTTCATTCAAAAAGCTGAAAATTTTGAGGAATGGTTTGCTTGGCAGGAAGTCAGATTTATAGAAAAAGTTAGAAATGTGAAGAATAATGTAAAAAATAAATAAATAAATAAATAAAAAGAAGGAAGTTAAATGAATATTCTAACATTTTGGAAAGTTTGCTCATTTGTCACCTCACAAAGAGTTACATTTCTCAGACTCCTCAGATTTACAGTTTGGTAGTTTGTTGTCATTTGAATAATTAAATTAAATTAAATTAAATAATTGCAAATTGGTTTGGCAATATGCATCAATAAATAAAATAAATAAATAAGTAAAAATGGAAACTGAAATGACAAGTGCCTTAAAGAGGGTTAATTTGACCTCATCCTTGAGTGGGAGCAGGAGGGAGTCATTAGGGGTGAACAACTCATTTTTGTATGAACAGGTTAATCTTATTAAATGTCTCGTCTTACTGTCTTCTTGAATCATTTTGACAGATTTCTATTCATTTTTGAATAATATGAATATTGTTGAAGAATAACCACACAAGTCCTTGTTCAAAGTTTGCTGTAGTGGAAGTGACTGAGACAGTAGACTGACCCAGAGCAGAAGAGATGGAAGCACTTAATACTTATACAGCAAGATCAAGGCAGTGACCAATAAATGGTAACAAAAGGTAGGGAGGGAGGGCATTTGCATACAAGATCAAGGGAGGGGGTAAGATAGTAGGGGGGGGGACTCTCAGGCAGCATAGTAAGTGTGTGTGTGGGGGGGGGGGACTCTCAGGTAGGTGAAATCAAGGGGCAGAAGGAGGGGGTACTGCATTCAGACAGGATCAAAAAGGTCAAATCAGCAGGAGTTAAAGGCAGGAAAGACACACGGTTGACATCTTGTTGATCAAGGGGTTGTTCCATTACTTCTGTACCCAAATGTGTATTTCTTTTTCAATATCAATAAGCAGACTCTGGAAAGATATGAAATTTATTACAGTGAACATCAAATCTACATTATTTTTTGGAAAAAGTTTGATTGTTTTTTCATCGTAATGCAATTAAACGTATATCTAATACATATAAACTAAAGAGTATATATATGTATTGGCAGAACTTTAAAATATGGAGATGAATCTAAACATTTTTGAGTGGATTATTTGTTTATCAGGTTTTAGGGAAAGGAAAGTAATTACGTCTACAATATACCTTATACAGTTCAGTGTCTTTGGTAAGGTGACAATTGAGGTGACACCAGTCTGGGGCTACGCCCTGTATCCAAAATCATTCAATAATTCACCACTCACACCGTCGGGAATTTTATCTAGAGGACAACATAGTCTCTCAGACGGCTATAAAGGAAGCAAGCTCTTGGTGGAAACTGGCAGACACACTGTTAAGTGGTTTCAGACATAGCCATTGTCTTTGCCCTCTCCATAGATAGGTGAAGGTTCACAGTCAACTACGGCCCACCACGCTGATAGAGATTTACCCTGTTGCACTGAGGCTGCATGGTAAAAACACTGAACAGTGCCTGAAACCTCAGCAGGGTGGATGCTTGCCAACACAGAAGTGTGAACTCTGCTCTTCTTGTATCAAGTTACACACCCTTCCTGTGCTGAGATAGACTCAAATAGTTGCCAGTTTGTTAGATACAATCTCCATTAGCTATAAAATTAGAGACATGTCATACTGGCAATGTGACACAGGTATGAGGCAAGAATATGTTAAATGTTAAACCAAACCAAAAAAGCCCATTTACTAACACCGCTGACGGATAGCTGACATCAGTAACATCATGAGTCACAAACTGTGGCAACAAGTGTGTCCCGACGTGTTCATCACTTTTAAGTGCTATTAAGTCTTTTTAAATGCTTTTTAGTGTTATTGCAGTGCTTTCTGTGTTGTGTTGTCTGTAATGTGTTGTGTCTCTATTGTATTTTGTTGTCTGAATTTGCAGCGCATTTTCTAAGTGCTGCAAATGTGTTGTCAAATTGATGTTCTCTTAATTTGCTTAACCCATAAATGGGTTATTGACAGCACATATGTAAACATATGTAAACATATGTGCTTCACCAATGAGTGCTTGGTATAGTGATTTTAACACCAACATGGGCCTATAAATTCTCACAGTCTCACTCACTGGGAGATTTTAACTTTCAACATTTTCCTGGATTCCCACACAGTCTCTCCAAGGTATGTACAAACACTGGCAAAGTAATGAATTTTATGCACGGCAACATAGTTTGAAAATGCTTTAATGTTTTAAGATTGTACATTTGTAATTAATTAGTCATTCCACTAAGAGGACTTATCGTGCTGCTTTCTGGGGTTTATCAAGACATCTTTGTTGTCTTCTTTACCAGGTTTGTGTCCTGGATGTTGTCCATAATGGGGGTGCCTGGGGGTTTGTTATTGATCCTAATTTTGCAGATTACTACAGGAAACACTTCAGGTAAACCAACTAACATCTTGGGTTACACATTATGACACATATTCACTGTGTAATTGCTCTGTAGATTTGTTACATTTTTCCCCTTTTTGTGTCATACATTATTGGACTTCCATTATAACACTTTAATCAAATGGTGACTTGAATTTACTTCCCCACACATGAATCATAACTGTCACATATTCTTCAATGCCTAATTCTAGAGGACTTGCACATCATTTTACACATATTATTATGTTATTGTGTAATATTATTATTATTTTTGATCCAGACTAGAATATAAGATGTTCAATGAGCCTGAGAGATGATTTGTTGCTCAATATACCTTTGTTGGTATTTTGATGAAGTCCATCTTTCAACACTATTATGTTGTATGCTTTTATGTTAACTCGTTCAACAGTGAGGCTGGTCAACTCTGACGACCGCTGCTCTGGCAGAGTGGAGGTCTACCATGAAGGACAGTGGGGCACTGTGTGTGACGATGCCTGGGACCTGAATGACGCCAACGTGGTGTGCAGACAGCTGGGCTGTGGCAGGGCTCGATCAGCACCACAAAGTGCACGCTTTGGACAGGGCGAAGGGCCTATTTGGTTGGATAATGTCATGTGCACAGGCAGCGAATCAGAGCTCAGTGAGTGCAGACACCAAGGGATTGGATCTCACAACTGTGGTCACCGTGAGGATGCTGGTGTGGTCTGTGAAGGTAAACACAAACAAGGAGCTAAAGCCCATGAAATCTCGCTATGTAACAGCCTGTCTATGGTATTATATGAAGGATTTTAGTCACCACCTTTTACAGAAACGTGAAATATGAGATTTACACTATACTTTTATTTCATTTATTCTATTTTACCTTCTCACAGATATCATTGTTTTTCATGAAGTCCATAGTTCAACAATATTATGTTGTATGCTTTTCTATTAGCTGGTTCAACAGTGAGGCTGGTCAACTCTGACGACCGCTGCTCTGGCAGAGTGGAGGTCTACCATGAAGGACAGTGGGGCACCGTGTGTGACGATGCCTGGGACCTGAACGACGCCAACGTGGTGTGCAGACAGCTGGGCTGTGGCAGGGCTCGTTCAGCACCACAAAGCGCACGCTTTGGACAGGGCGAAGGGCCTATTTGGTTGGATAATGTCATGTGCACGGGCAATGAATCAGAGCTCAGTGAGTGCGGACACCAAGGGATTGGATCTCACAACTGCAGACACCATGAGGATGCTGGTGTGGTCTGTGAAGGTAAAAACAAACAAGGAGCTAAAGCCCATGAAACCTCACTGTATAACAGCCTGTCTATGTTAATATGTTTAGGATATTCGTCACCACCTGTTACAGAAATGTGAAGTCTTTGATTTACACTACACTTTTATTTCATTTATTCTATTTTCACCTTCTCACAGATATCATTGTTTTTCATGAAGTCCATAGTTCAACAATATTATGTTGTATGCTTTTCTATTAGCTGGTTCAACAGTGAGGCTGGTCAACTCTGACGACCGCTGCTCTGGCAGAGTGGAGGTCTACCATGAAGGACAGTGGGGCACCGTGTGTGACGATGCCTGGGACCTGAACGACGCCAACGTGGTGTGCAGACAGCTGGGCTGTGGCAGGGCTCGTTCAGCACCACAAAGCGCACGCTTTGGACAGGGCGAAGGGCCTATTTGGTTGGATGATGTCATGTGCACAGGCAGCGAATCAGAGCTCAGTGAGTGCGGACACCAAGGGATTGGATCTCACAACTGTGGTCACAGTGAGGATGCTGGTGTGGTCTGTGAAGGTAAACACAAACAAGGACCTAAAGCCCATGAAATCTCGCTGTGTAAGAACCTAGGTTATTATATTTCGGATTTTAGTCACCACCTTTTACAGAAACGTGAAATATGAGATTTACACTACACTTTTATTTCATTTATTCTGTTTTCACCTTCTCACAGATATCATTGTTTTTCATGAAGTCCATAGTTCAACAATATTATGTTGTATGCTTTTCTATTAGCTGGTTCAACAGTGAGGCTGGTCAACTCTGACGATCGCTGCTCTGGCAGAGTGGAGGTCTACCATGAAGGACAGTGGGGCACCGTGTGTGACGATGCCTGGGACCTGAACGACGCCAACGTGGTGTGCAGACAGCTGGGCTGTGGCAGGGCTCGTTCAGCACCACAAAGCGCACGCTTTGGACAGGGCGAAGGGCCTATTTGGTTGGATAATGTCATGTGCACGGGCAATGAATCAGAGCTCAGTGAGTGCGGACACCAAGGGATTGGATCTCACAACTGCAGACACCATGAGGATGCTGGTGTGGTCTGTGAAGGTAAAAACAAACAAGGAGCTAAAGCCCATGAAACCTCACTGTATAACAGCCTGTCTATGTTAATATGTTTAGGATATTCGTCACCACCTGTTACAGAAATGTGAAGTCTTTGATTTACACTACACTTTTATTTCATTTATTCTATTTTCACCTTCTCACAGATATCATTGTTTTTCATGAAGTCCATAGTTCAACAATATTATGTTGTATGCTTTTCTATTAGCTGGTTCAACAGTGAGGCTGGTCAACTCTGACGACCGCTGCTCTGGCAGAGTGGAGGTCTACCATGAAGGACAGTGGGGCACCGTGTGTGACGATGCCTGGGACCTGAACGACGCCAACGTGGTGTGCAGACAGCTGGGCTGTGGCAGGGCTCGTTCAGCACCACAAAGCGCACGCTTTGGACAGGGCGAAGGGCCTATTTGGTTGGATAATGTCATGTGCACGGGCAATGAATCAGAGCTCAGTGAGTGCGGACACCAAGGGATTGGATCTCACAACTGCAGACACCATGAGGATGCTGGTGTGGTCTGTGAAGGTAAAAACAAACAAGGAGCTAAAGCCCATGAAACCTCACTGTATAACAGCCTGTCTATGTTAATATGTTTAGGATATTCGTCACCACCTGTTACAGAAATGTGAAGTCTTTGATTTACACTACACTTTTATTTCATTTATTCTATTTTCACCTTCTCACAGATATCATTGTTTTTCATGAAGTCCATAGTTCAACAATATTATGTTGTATGCTTTTCTATTAGCTGGTTCAACAGTGAGGCTGGTCAACTCTGACGACCGCTGCTCTGGCAGAGTGGAGGTCTACCATGAAGGACAGTGGGGCACCGTGTGTGACGATGCCTGGGACCTGAACGACGCCAACGTGGTGTGCAGACAGCTGGGCTGTGGCAGGGCTCGTTCAGCACCACAAAGCGCACGCTTTGGACAGGGCGAAGGGCCTATTTGGTTGGATGATGTCATGTGCACAGGCAGCGAATCAGAGCTCAGTGAGTGCGGACACCAAGGGATTGGATCTCACAACTGTGGTCACAGTGAGGATGCTGGTGTGGTCTGTGAAGGTAAACACAAACAAGGACCTAAAGCCCATGAAATCTCGCTGTGTAAGAACCTAGGTTATTATATTTCGGATTTTAGTCACCACCTTTTACAAAAACGTGAAATATGAGATTTACACTACACTTTTATTTCATTTATTCTATTTTCACCTTCTCACAGATATCATTGTTTTTCATGAAGTCCATAGTTCAACAATATTATGTTGTATGCTTTTCTATTAGCTGGTTCAACAGTGAGGCTGGTCAACTCTGACGACCGCTGCTCTGGCAGAGTGGAGGTCTACCATGAAGGACAGTGGGGCACCGTGTGTGACGATGCCTGGGACCTGAACGACGCCAACGTGGTGTGCAGACAGCTGGGCTGTGGCAGGGCTCGTTCAGCACCACAAAGCGCACGCTTTGGACAGGGCGAAGGGCCTATCTGGTTGGATAATGTTATGTGCACAGGCAGCGAATCAGAGCTCAGTGAGTGCGGACACCAAGGGATTGGATCTCACAACTGTGGTCACAGTGAGGATGCTGGTGTGGTCTGTGAAGGTAAAAACAAACAAGGAGCTAAAGCCCATGAAACCTCACTGTATAACAGCCTGTCTATGTTAATATGTTTAGGATATTCGTCACCACCTGTTACAGAAATGTGAAGTCTTTGATTTACACTACACTTTTATTTCATTTATTCTATTTTCACCTTCTCACAGATATCATTGTTTTTCATGAAGTCCATAGTTCAACAATATTATGTTGTATGCTTTTCTATTAGCTGGTTCAACAGTGAGGCTGGTCAACTCTGACGACCGCTGCTCTGGCAGAGTGGAGGTCTACCATGAAGGACAGTGGGGCACCGTGTGTGACGATGCCTGGGACCTGAACGACGCCAACGTGGTGTGCAGACAGCTGGGCTGTGGCAGGGCTCGTTCAGCACCACAAAGCGCACGCTTTGGACAGGGCGAAGGGCCTATTTGGTTGGATGATGTCATGTGCACAGGCAGCGAATCAGAGCTCAGTGAGTGCGGACACCAAGGGATTGGATCTCACAACTGTGGTCACAGTGAGGATGCTGGTGTGGTCTGTGAAGGTAAACACAAACAAGGACCTAAAGCCCATGAAATCTCGCTGTGTAAGAACCTAGGTTATTATATTTCGGATTTTAGTCACCACCTTTTACAGAAACGTGAAATATGAGATTTACACTACACTTTTATTTCATTTATTCTATTTTCACCTTCTCACAGATATCATTGTTTTTCATGAAGTCCATAGTTCAACAATATTATGTTGTATGCTTTTCTATTAGCTGGTTCAACAGTGAGGCTGGTCAACTCTGACGATCGCTGCTCTGGCAGAGTGGAGGTCTACCATGAAGGACAGTGGGGCACCGTGTGTGACGATGCCTGGGACCTGAACGACGCCAACGTGGTGTGCAGACAGCTGGGCTGTGGCAGGGCTCGTTCAGCACCACAAAGCGCACGCTTTGGACAGGGCGAAGGGCCTATTTGGTTGGATAATGTCATGTGCACGGGCAATGAATCAGAGCTCAGTGAGTGCGGACACCAAGGGATTGGATCTCACAACTGCAGACACCATGAGGATGCTGGTGTGGTCTGTGAAGGTAAAAACAAACAAGGAGCTAAAGCCCATGAAACCTCACTGTATAACAGCCTGTCTATGTTAATATGTTTAGGATATTCGTCACCACCTGTTACAGAAATGTGAAGTCTTTGATTTACACTACACTTTTATTTCATTTATTCTATTTTCACCTTCTCACAGATATCATTGTTTTTCATGAAGTCCATAGTTCAACAATATTATGTTGTATGCTTTTCTATTAGCTGGTTCAACAGTGAGGCTGGTCAACTCTGACGACCGCTGCTCTGGCAGAGTGGAGGTCTACCATGAAGGACAGTGGGGCACCGTGTGTGACGATGCCTGGGACCTGAACGACGCCAACGTGGTGTGCAGACAGCTGGGCTGTGGCAGGGCTCGTTCAGCACCACAAAGCGCACGCTTTGGACAGGGCGAAGGGCCTATTTGGTTGGATAATGTCATGTGCACGGGCAATGAATCAGAGCTCAGTGAGTGCGGACACCAAGGGATTGGATCTCACAACTGCAGACACCATGAGGATGCTGGTGTGGTCTGTGAAGGTAAAAACAAACAAGGAGCTAAAGCCCATGAAACCTCACTGTATAACAGCCTGTCTATGTTAATATGTTTAGGATATTCGTCACCACCTGTTACAGAAATGTGAAGTCTTTGATTTACACTACACTTTTATTTCATTTATTCTATTTTCACCTTCTCACAGATATCATTGTTTTTCATGAAGTCCATAGTTCAACAATATTATGTTGTATGCTTTTCTATTAGCTGGTTCAACAGTGAGGCTGGTCAACTCTGACGACCGCTGCTCTGGCAGAGTGGAGGTCTACCATGAAGGACAGTGGGGCACCGTGTGTGACGATGCCTGGGACCTGAACGACGCCAACGTGGTGTGCAGACAGCTGGGCTGTGGCAGGGCTCGTTCAGCACCACAAAGCGCACGCTTTGGACAGGGCGAAGGGCCTATTTGGTTGGATGATGTCATGTGCACAGGCAGCGAATCAGAGCTCAGTGAGTGCGGACACCAAGGGATTGGATCTCACAACTGTGGTCACAGTGAGGATGCTGGTGTGGTCTGTGAAGGTAAACACAAACAAGGACCTAAAGCCCATGAAATCTCGCTGTGTAAGAACCTAGGTTATTATATTTCGGATTTTAGTCACCACCTTTTACAGAAACGTGAAATATGAGATTTACACTACACTTTTATTTCATTTATTCTATTTTCACCTTCTCACAGATATCATTGTTTTTCATGAAGTCCATAGTTCAACAATATTATGTTGTATGCTTTTCTATTAGCTGGTTCAACAGTGAGGCTGGTCAACTCTGACGATCGCTGCTCTGGCAGAGTGGAGGTCTACCATGAAGGACAGTGGGGCACCGTGTGTGACGATGCCTGGGACCTGAACGACGCCAACGTGGTGTGCAGACAGCTGGGCTGTGGCAGGGCTCGTTCAGCACCACAAAGCGCACGCTTTGGACAGGGCGAAGGGCCTATTTGGTTGGATAATGTCATGTGCACGGGCAATGAATCAGAGCTCAGTGAGTGCGGACACCAAGGGATTGGATCTCACAACTGCAGACACCATGAGGATGCTGGTGTGGTCTGTGAAGGTAAAAACAAACAAGGAGCTAAAGCCCATGAAACCTCACTGTATAACAGCCTGTCTATGTTAATATGTTTAGGATATTCGTCACCACCTGTTACAGAAATGTGAAGTCTTTGATTTACACTACACTTTTATTTCATTTATTCTATTTTCACCTTCTCACAGATATCATTGTTTTTCATGAAGTCCATAGTTCAACAATATTATGTTGTATGCTTTTCTATTAGCTGGTTCAACAGTGAGGCTGGTCAACTCTGACGACCGCTGCTCTGGCAGAGTGGAGGTCTACCATGAAGGACAGTGGGGCACCGTGTGTGACGATGCCTGGGACCTGAACGACGCCAACGTGGTGTGCAGACAGCTGGGCTGTGGCAGGGCTCGTTCAGCACCACAAAGCGCACGCTTTGGACAGGGCGAAGGGCCTATTTGGTTGGATAATGTCATGTGCACGGGCAATGAATCAGAGCTCAGTGAGTGCGGACACCAAGGGATTGGATCTCACAACTGCAGACACCATGAGGATGCTGGTGTGGTCTGTGAAGGTAAAAACAAACAAGGAGCTAAAGCCCATGAAACCTCACTGTATAACAGCCTGTCTATGTTAATATGTTTAGGATATTCGTCACCACCTGTTACAGAAATGTGAAGTCTTTGATTTACACTACACTTTTATTTCATTTATTCTATTTTCACCTTCTCACAGATATCATTGTTTTTCATGAAGTCCATAGTTCAACAATATTATGTTGTATGCTTTTCTATTAGCTGGTTCAACAGTGAGGCTGGTCAACTCTGACGACCGCTGCTCTGGCAGAGTGGAGGTCTACCATGAAGGACAGTGGGGCACCGTGTGTGACGATGCCTGGGACCTGAACGACGCCAACGTGGTGTGCAGACAGCTGGGCTGTGGCAGGGCTCGTTCAGCACCACAAAGCGCACGCTTTGGACAGGGCGAAGGGCCTATTTGGTTGGATGATGTCATGTGCACAGGCAGCGAATCAGAGCTCAGTGAGTGCGGACACCAAGGGATTGGATCTCACAACTGTGGTCACAGTGAGGATGCTGGTGTGGTCTGTGAAGGTAAACACAAACAAGGACCTAAAGCCCATGAAATCTCGCTGTGTAAGAACCTAGGTTATTATATTTCGGATTTTAGTCACCACCTTTTACAGAAACGTGAAATATGAGATTTACACTACACTTTTATTTCATTTATTCTATTTTCACCTTCTCACAGATATCATTGTTTTTCATGAAGTCCATAGTTCAACAATATTATGTTGTATGCTTTTCTATTAGCTGGTTCAACAGTGAGGCTGGTCAACTCTGACGATCGCTGCTCTGGCAGAGTGGAGGTCTACCATGAAGGACAGTGGGGCACCGTGTGTGACGATGCCTGGGACCTGAACGACGCCAACGTGGTGTGCAGACAGCTGGGCTGTGGCAGGGCTCGTTCAGCACCACAAAGCGCACGCTTTGGACAGGGCGAAGGGCCTATTTGGTTGGATAATGTCATGTGCACGGGCAATGAATCAGAGCTCAGTGAGTGCGGACACCAAGGGATTGGATCTCACAACTGCAGACACCATGAGGATGCTGGTGTGGTCTGTGAAGGTAAAAACAAACAAGGAGCTAAAGCCCATGAAACCTCACTGTATAACAGCCTGTCTATGTTAATATGTTTAGGATATTCGTCACCACCTGTTACAGAAATGTGAAGTCTTTGATTTACACTACACTTTTATTTCATTTATTCTATTTTCACCTTCTCACAGATATCATTGTTTTTCATGAAGTCCATAGTTCAACAATATTATGTTGTATGCTTTTCTATTAGCTGGTTCAACAGTGAGGCTGGTCAACTCTGACGACCGCTGCTCTGGCAGAGTGGAGGTCTACCATGAAGGACAGTGGGGCACCGTGTGTGACGATGCCTGGGACCTGAACGACGCCAACGTGGTGTGCAGACAGCTGGGCTGTGGCAGGGCTCGTTCAGCACCACAAAGCGCACGCTTTGGACAGGGCGAAGGGCCTATCTGGTTGGATAATGTTATGTGCACAGGCAGCGAATCAGAGCTCAGTGAGTGCGGACACCAAGGGATTGGATCTCACAACTGTGGTCACAGTGAGGATGCTGGTGTGGTCTGTGAAGGTAAAAACAAACAAGGAGCTAAAGCCCATGAAACCTCACTGTATAACAGCCTGTCTATGTTAATATGTTTAGGATATTCGTCACCACCTGTTACAGAAATGTGAAGTCTTTGATTTACACTACACTTTTATTTCATTTATTCTATTTTCACCTTCTCACAGATATCATTGTTTTTCATGAAGTCCATAGTTCAACAATATTATGTTGTATGCTTTTCTATTAGCTGGTTCAACAGTGAGGCTGGTCAACTCTGACGACCGCTGCTCTGGCAGAGTGGAGGTCTACCATGAAGGACAGTGGGGCACCGTGTGTGACGATGCCTGGGACCTGAACGACGCCAACGTGGTGTGCAGACAGCTGGGCTGTGGCAGGGCTCGTTCAGCACCACAAAGCGCACGCTTTGGACAGGGCGAAGGGCCTATCTGGTTGGATAATGTTATGTGCACAGGCAGCGAATCAGAGCTCAGTGAGTGCGGACACCAAGGGATTGGATCTCACAACTGTGGTCACAGTGAGGATGCTGGTGTGGTCTGTGAAGGTAAAAACAAACAAGGAGCTAAAGCCCATGAAACCTCACTGTATAACAGCCTGTCTATGTTAATATGTTTAGGATATTCGTCACCACCTGTTACAGAAATGTGAAGTCTTTGATTTACACTACACTTTTATTTCATTTATTCTATTTTCACCTTCTCACAGATATCATTGTTTTTCATGAAGTCCATAGTTCAACAATATTATGTTGTATGCTTTTCTATTAGCTGGTTCAACAGTGAGGCTGGTCAACTCTGACGACCGCTGCTCTGGCAGAGTGGAGGTCTACCATGAAGGACAGTGGGGCACCGTGTGTGACGATGCCTGGGACCTGAACGACGCCAACGTGGTGTGCAGACAGCTGGGCTGTGGCAGGGCTCGTTCAGCACCACAAAGCGCACGCTTTGGACAGGGCGAAGGGCCTATTTGGTTGGATGATGTTATGTGCACAGGCAGCGAATCAGAGCTCAGTGAGTGCGGACACCAAGGGATTGGATCTCACAACTGTGGTCACAGTGAGGATGCTGGTGTGGTCTGTGAAGGTAAACACAAACAAGGACCTAAAGCCCATGAAATCTCGCTGTGTAAGAACCTAGGTTATTATATTTCGGATTTTAGTCACCACCTTTTACAGAAACGTGAAATATGAGATTTACACTACACTTTTATTTCATTTATTCTATTTTCACCTTCTCACAGATATCATTGTTTTTCATGAAGTCCATAGTTCAACAATATTATGTTGTATGCTTTTCTATTAGCTGGTTCAACAGTGAGGCTGGTCAACTCTGACGACCGCTGCTCTGGCAGAGTGGAGGTCTACCATGAAGGACAGTGGGGCACCGTGTGTGACGATGCCTGGGACCTGAACGACGCCAACGTGGTGTGCAGACAGCTGGGCTGTGGCAGGGCTCGTTCAGCACCACAAAGCGCACGCTTTGGACAGGGCGAAGGGCCTATTTGGTTGGATAATGTCATGTGCACGGGCAATGAATCAGAGCTCAGTGAGTGCGGACACCAAGGGATTGGATCTCACAACTGCAGACACCATGAGGATGCTGGTGTGGTCTGTGAAGGTAAAAACAAACAAGGAGCTAAAGCCCATGAAACCTCACTGTATAACAGCCTGTCTATGTTAATATGTTTAGGATATTCGTCACCACCTGTTACAGAAATGTGAAGTCTTTGATTTACACTACACTTTTATTTCATTTATTCTATTTTCACCTTCTCACAGATATCATTGTTTTTCATGAAGTCCATAGTTCAACAATATTATGTTGTATGCTTTTCTATTAGCTGGTTCAACAGTGAGGCTGGTCAACTCTGACGACCGCTGCTCTGGCAGAGTGGAGGTCTACCATGAAGGACAGTGGGGCACCGTGTGTGACGATGCCTGGGACCTGAACGACGCCAACGTGGTGTGCAGACAGCTGGGCTGTGGCAGGGCTCGTTCAGCACCACAAAGCGCACGCTTTGGACAGGGCGAAGGGCCTATTTGGTTGGATAATGTCATGTGCACGGGCAATGAATCAGAGCTCAGTGAGTGCGGACACCAAGGGATTGGATCTCACAACTGCAGACACCATGAGGATGCTGGTGTGGTCTGTGAAGGTAAAAACAAACAAGGAGCTAAAGCCCATGAAACCTCACTGTATAACAGCCTGTCTATGTTAATATGTTTAGGATATTCGTCACCACCTGTTACAGAAATGTGAAGTCTTTGATTTACACTACACTTTTATTTCATTTATTCTATTTTCACCTTCTCACAGATATCATTGTTTTTCATGAAGTCCATAGTTCAACAATATTATGTTGTATGCTTTTCTATTAGCTGGTTCAACAGTGAGGCTGGTCAACTCTGACGACCGCTGCTCTGGCAGAGTGGAGGTCTACCATGAAGGACAGTGGGGCACCGTGTGTGACGATGCCTGGGACCTGAACGACGCCAACGTGGTGTGCAGACAGCTGGGCTGTGGCAGGGCTCGTTCAGCACCACAAAGCGCACGCTTTGGACAGGGCGAAGGGCCTATTTGGTTGGATAATGTCATGTGCACGGGCAATGAATCAGAGCTCAGTGAGTGCGGACACCAAGGGATTGGATCTCACAACTGCAGACACCATGAGGATGCTGGTGTGGTCTGTGAAGGTAAAAACAAACAAGGAGCTAAAGCCCATGAAACCTCACTGTATAACAGCCTGTCTATGTTAATATGTTTAGGATATTCGTCACCACCTGTTACAGAAATGTGAAGTCTTTGATTTACACTACACTTTTATTTCATTTATTCTATTTTCACCTTCTCACAGATATCATTGTTTTTCATGAAGTCCATAGTTCAACAATATTATGTTGTATGCTTTTCTATTAGCTGGTTCAACAGTGAGGCTGGTCAACTCTGACGACCGCTGCTCTGGCAGAGTGGAGGTCTACCATGAAGGACAGTGGGGCACCGTGTGTGACGATGCCTGGGACCTGAACGACGCCAACGTGGTGTGCAGACAGCTGGGCTGTGGCAGGGCTCGTTCAGCACCACAAAGCGCACGCTTTGGACAGGGCGAAGGGCCTATTTGGTTGGATAATGTCATGTGCACGGGCAATGAATCAGAGCTCAGTGAGTGCGGACACCAAGGGATTGGATCTCACAACTGCAGACACCATGAGGATGCTGGTGTGGTCTGTGAAGGTAAAAACAAACAAGGAGCTAAAGCCCATGAAACCTCACTGTATAACAGCCTGTCTATGTTAATATGTTTAGGATATTCGTCACCACCTGTTACAGAAATGTGAAGTCTTTGATTTACACTACACTTTTATTTCATTTATTCTATTTTCACCTTCTCACAGATATCATTGTTTTTCATGAAGTCCATAGTTCAACAATATTATGTTGTATGCTTTTCTATTAGCTGGTTCAACAGTGAGGCTGGTCAACTCTGACGACCGCTGCTCTGGCAGAGTGGAGGTCTACCATGAAGGACAGTGGGGCACCGTGTGTGACGATGCCTGGGACCTGAACGACGCCAACGTGGTGTGCAGACAGCTGGGCTGTGGCAGGGCTCGTTCAGCACCACAAAGCGCACGCTTTGGACAGGGCGAAGGGCCTATTTGGTTGGATAATGTCATGTGCACGGGCAATGAATCAGAGCTCAGTGAGTGCGGACACCAAGGGATTGGATCTCACAACTGCAGACACCATGAGGATGCTGGTGTGGTCTGTGAAGGTAAAAACAAACAAGGAGCTAAAGCCCATGAAACCTCACTGTATAACAGCCTGTCTATGTTAATATGTTTAGGATATTCGTCACCACCTGTTACAGAAATGTGAAGTCTTTGATTTACACTACACTTTTATTTCATTTATTCTATTTTCACCTTCTCACAGATATCATTGTTTTTCATGAAGTCCATAGTTCAACAATATTATGTTGTATGCTTTTCTATTAGCTGGTTCAACAGTGAGGCTGGTCAACTCTGACGACCGCTGCTCTGGCAGAGTGGAGGTCTACCATGAAGGACAGTGGGGCACCGTGTGTGACGATGCCTGGGACCTGAACGACGCCAACGTGGTGTGCAGACAGCTGGGCTGTGGCAGGGCTCGTTCAGCACCACAAAGCGCACGCTTTGGACAGGGCGAAGGGCCTATTTGGTTGGATGATGTCATGTGCACAGGCAGCGAATCAGAGCTCAGTGAGTGCGGACACCAAGGGATTGGATCTCACAACTGTGGTCACAGTGAGGATGCTGGTGTGGTCTGTGAAGGTAAACACAAACAAGGAGCTAAAGCCCATGAAATCTCGCTGTGTAAGAACCTAGGTTATTATATTTCGGATTTTAGTCAGCACCTTTTACAGAAACGTGAAATATGAGATTTACACTACACTTTTATTTCATTTATTCTATTTTCACCTTCTCACAGATATCATTGTTTTTCATGAAGTCCATAGTTCAACAATATTATGTTGTATGCTTTTCTATTAGCTGGTTCAACAGTGAGGCTGGTCAACTCTGACGACCGCTGCTCTGGCAGAGTGGAGGTCTACCATGAAGGACAGTGGGGCACCGTGTGTGACGATGCCTGGGACCTGAACGACGCCAACGTGGTGTGCAGACAGCTGGGCTGTGGCAGGGCTCGTTCAGCACCACAAAGCGCACGCTTTGGACAGGGCGAAGGGCCTATTTGGTTGGATGATGTTATGTGCACAGGCAGCGAATCAGAGCTCAGTGAGTGCGGACACCAAGGGATTGGATCTCACAACTGTGGTCACAGTGAGGATGCTGGTGTGGTCTGTGAAGGTAAACACAAACAAGGAGCTAAAGCCCATGAAATCTCGCTGTGTAAGAACCTAGGTTATTATATTTCGGATTTTAGTCAGCACCTTTTACAGAAACGTGAAATATGAGATTTACACTACACTTTTATTTCATTTATTCTATTTTCACCTTCTCACAGATATCATTGTTTTTCATGAAGTCCATAGTTCAACAATATTATGTTGTATGCTTTTCTATTAGCTGGTTCAACAGTGAGGCTGGTCAACTCTGACGACCGCTGCTCTGGCAGAGTGGAGGTCTACCATGAAGGACAGTGGGGCACCGTGTGTGACGATGCCTGGGACCTGAACGACGCCAACGTGGTGTGCAGACAGCTGGGCTGTGGCAGGGCTCGTTCAGCACCACAAAGCGCACGCTTTGGACAGGGCGAAGGGCCTATTTGGTTGGATAATGTCATGTGCACGGGCAATGAATCAGAGCTCAGTGAGTGCGGACACCAAGGGATTGGATCTCACAACTGCAGACACCATGAGGATGCTGGTGTGGTCTGTGAAGGTAAAAACAAACAAGGAGCTAAAGCCCATGAAACCTCACTGTATAACAGCCTGTCTATGTTAATATGTTTAGGATATTCGTCACCACCTGTTACAGAAATGTGAAGTCTTTGATTTACACTACACTTTTATTTCATTTATTCTATTTTCACCTTCTCACAGATATCATTGTTTTTCATGAAGTCCATAGTTCAACAATATTATGTTGTATGCTTTTCTATTAGCTGGTTCAACAGTGAGGCTGGTCAACTCTGACGACCGCTGCTCTGGCAGAGTGGAGGTCTACCATGAAGGACAGTGGGGCACCGTGTGTGACGATGCCTGGGACCTGAACGACGCCAACGTGGTGTGCAGACAGCTGGGCTGTGGCAGGGCTCGTTCAGCACCACAAAGCGCACGCTTTGGACAGGGCGAAGGGCCTATTTGGTTGGATAATGTCATGTGCACGGGCAATGAATCAGAGCTCAGTGAGTGCGGACACCAAGGGATTGGATCTCACAACTGCAGACACCATGAGGATGCTGGTGTGGTCTGTGAAGGTAAAAACAAACAAGGAGCTAAAGCCCATGAAACCTCACTGTATAACAGCCTGTCTATGTTAATATGTTTAGGATATTCGTCACCACCTGTTACAGAAATGTGAAGTCTTTGATTTACACTACACTTTTATTTCATTTATTCTATTTTCACCTTCTCACAGATATCATTGTTTTTCATGAAGTCCATAGTTCAACAATATTATGTTGTATGCTTTTCTATTAGCTGGTTCAACAGTGAGGCTGGTCAACTCTGACGACCGCTGCTCTGGCAGAGTGGAGGTCTACCATGAAGGACAGTGGGGCACCGTGTGTGACGATGCCTGGGACCTGAACGACGCCAACGTGGTGTGCAGACAGCTGGGCTGTGGCAGGGCTCGTTCAGCACCACAAAGCGCACGCTTTGGACAGGGCGAAGGGCCTATTTGGTTGGATAATGTCATGTGCACGGGCAATGAATCAGAGCTCAGTGAGTGCGGACACCAAGGGATTGGATCTCACAACTGCAGACACCATGAGGATGCTGGTGTGGTCTGTGAAGGTAAAAACAAACAAGGAGCTAAAGCCCATGAAACCTCACTGTATAACAGCCTGTCTATGTTAATATGTTTAGGATATTCGTCACCACCTGTTACAGAAATGTGAAGTCTTTGATTTACACTACACTTTTATTTCATTTATTCTATTTTCACCTTCTCACAGATATCATTGTTTTTCATGAAGTCCATAGTTCAACAATATTATGTTGTATGCTTTTCTATTAGCTGGTTCAACAGTGAGGCTGGTCAACTCTGACGACCGCTGCTCTGGCAGAGTGGAGGTCTACCATGAAGGACAGTGGGGCACCGTGTGTGACGATGCCTGGGACCTGAACGATGCCAACGTGGTGTGCAGACAGCTGGGCTGTGGCAGGGCTCGTTCAGCACCACAAAGCGCACGCTTTGGACAGGGCGAAGGGCCTATTTGGTTGGATGATGTCATGTGCACAGGCAGCGAATCAGAGCTCAGTGAGTGCGGACACCAAGGGATTGGATCTCACAACTGTGGTCACAGTGAGGATGCTGGTGTGGTCTGTGAAGGTAAACACAAACAAGGAGCTAAAGCCCATGAAATCTCGCTGTGTAAGAACCTAGGTTATTATATTTCGGATTTTAGTCAGCACCTTTTACAGAAACGTGAAATATGAGATTTACACTACACTTTTATTTCATTTATTCTATTTTCACCTTCTCACAGATATCATTGTTTTTCATGAAGTCCATAGTTCAACAATATTATGTTGTATGCTTTTCTATTAGCTGGTTCAACAGTGAGGCTGGTCAACTCTGACGACCGCTGCTCTGGCAGAGTGGAGGTCTACCATGAAGGACAGTGGGGCACCGTGTGTGACGATGCCTGGGACCTGAACGACGCCAACGTGGTGTGCAGACAGCTGGGCTGTGGCAGGGCTCGTTCAGCACCACAAAGCGCACGCTTTGGACAGGGCGAAGGGCCTATTTGGTTGGATAATGTCATGTGCACGGGCAATGAATCAGAGCTCAGTGAGTGCGGACACCAAGGGATTGGATCTCACAACTGCAGACACCATGAGGATGCTGGTGTGGTCTGTGAAGGTAAAAACAAACAAGGAGCTAAAGCCCATGAAACCTCACTGTATAACAGCCTGTCTATGTTAATATGTTTAGGATATTCGTCACCACCTGTTACAGAAATGTGAAGTCTTTGATTTACACTACACTTTTATTTCATTTATTCTATTTTCACCTTCTCACAGATATCATTGTTTTTCATGAAGTCCATAGTTCAACAATATTATGTTGTATGCTTTTCTATTAGCTGGTTCAACAGTGAGGCTGGTCAACTCTGACGACCGCTGCTCTGGCAGAGTGGAGGTCTACCATGAAGGACAGTGGGGCACCGTGTGTGACGATGCCTGGGACCTGAACGACGCCAACGTGGTGTGCAGACAGCTGGGCTGTGGCAGGGCTCGTTCAGCACCACAAAGCGCACGCTTTGGACAGGGCGAAGGGCCTATTTGGTTGGATAATGTCATGTGCACGGGCAATGAATCAGAGCTCAGTGAGTGCGGACACCAAGGGATTGGATCTCACAACTGCAGACACCATGAGGATGCTGGTGTGGTCTGTGAAGGTAAAAACAAACAAGGAGCTAAAGCCCATGAAACCTCACTGTATAACAGCCTGTCTATGTTAATATGTTTAGGATATTCGTCACCACCTGTTACAGAAATGTGAAGTCTTTGATTTACACTACACTTTTATTTCATTTATTCTATTTTCACCTTCTCACAGATATCATTGTTTTTCATGAAGTCCATAGTTCAACAATATTATGTTGTATGCTTTTCTATTAGCTGGTTCAACAGTGAGGCTGGTCAACTCTGACGACCGCTGCTCTGGCAGAGTGGAGGTCTACCATGAAGGACAGTGGGGCACCGTGTGTGACGATGCCTGGGACCTGAACGACGCCAACGTGGTGTGCAGACAGCTGGGCTGTGGCAGGGCTCGTTCAGCACCACAAAGCGCACGCTTTGGACAGGGCGAAGGGCCTATCTGGTTGGATAATGTTATGTGCACAGGCAGCGAATCAGAGCTCAGTGAGTGCGGACACCAAGGGATTGGATCTCACAACTGTGGTCACAGTGAGGATGCTGGTGTGGTCTGTGAAGGTAAAAACAAACAAGGAGCTAAAGCCCATGAAACCTCACTGTATAACAGCCTGTCTATGTTAATATGTTTAGGATATTCGTCACCACCTGTTACAGAAATGTGAAGTCTTTGATTTACACTACACTTTTATTTCATTTATTCTATTTTCACCTTCTCACAGATATCATTGTTTTTCATGAAGTCCATAGTTCAACAATATTATGTTGTATGCTTTTCTATTAGCTGGTTCAACAGTGAGGCTGGTCAACTCTGACGACCGCTGCTCTGGCAGAGTGGAGGTCTACCATGAAGGACAGTGGGGCACCGTGTGTGACGATGCCTGGGACCTGAACGACGCCAACGTGGTGTGCAGACAGCTGGGCTGTGGCAGGGCTCGTTCAGCACCACAAAGCGCACACTTTGGACAGGGCGAAGGGCCTATTTGGTTGGATGATGTTATGTGCACAGGCAGCGAATCAGAGCTCAGTGAGTGCGGACACCAAGGGATTGGATCTCACAACTGTGGTCACAGTGAGGATGCTGGTGTGGTCTGTGAAGGTAAACACAAACAAGGAGCTAAAGCCCATGAAATCTCGCTGTGTAAGAACCTAGGTTATTATATTTCGGATTTTAGTCAGCACCTTTTACAGAAACGTGAAATATGAGATTTACACTACACTTTTATTTCATTTATTCTATTTTCACCTTCTCACAGATATCATTGTTTTTCATGAAGTCCATAGTTCAACAATATTATGTTGTATGCTTTTCTATTAGCTGGTTCAACAGTGAGGCTGGTCAACTCTGACGACCGCTGCTCTGGCAGAGTGGAGGTCTACCATGAAGGACAGTGGGGCACCGTGTGTGACGATGCCTGGGACCTGAACGACGCCAACGTGGTGTGCAGACAGCTGGGCTGTGGCAGGGCTCGTTCAGCACCACAAAGCGCACGCTTTGGACAGGGCGAAGGGCCTATTTGGTTGGATAATGTCATGTGCACGGGCAATGAATCAGAGCTCAGTGAGTGCGGACACCAAGGGATTGGATCTC
Source organism: Thunnus albacares (assembly GCF_914725855.1). Classification (NCBI taxonomy): domain Eukaryota; kingdom Metazoa; phylum Chordata; class Actinopteri; order Scombriformes; family Scombridae; genus Thunnus; species Thunnus albacares. Next base: position 7,675,933 of record NC_058108.1, on the reverse strand, counting down.
ACAACTGCAGACACCATGAGGATGCTGGTGTGGTCTGTGAAGGTAAAAACAAACAAGGAGCTAAAGCCCATGAAACCTCACTGTATAACAGCCTGTCTATGTTAATATGTTTAGGATATTCGTCACCACCTGTTACAGAAATGTGAAGTCTTTGATTTACACTACACTTTTATTTCATTTATTCTATTTTCACCTTCTCACAGATATCATTGTTTTTCATGAAGTCCATAGTTCAACAATATTATGTTGTATGCTTTTCTATTAGCTGGTTCAACAGTGAGGCTGGTCAACTCTGACGACCGCTGCTCTGGCAGAGTGGAGGTCTACCATGAAGGACAGTGGGGCACCGTGTGTGACGATGCCTGGGACCTGAACGACGCCAACGTGGTGTGCAGACAGCTGGGCTGTGGCAGGGCTCGTTCAGCACCACAAAGCGCACGCTTTGGACAGGGCGAAGGGCCTATTTGGTTGGATAATGTCATGTGCACGGGCAATGAATCAGAGCTCAGTGAGTGCGGACACCAAGGGATTGGATCTCACAACTGCAGACACCATGAGGATGCTGGTGTGGTCTGTGAAGGTAAAAACAAACAAGGAGCTAAAGCCCATGAAACCTCACTGTATAACAGCCTGTCTATGTTAATATGTTTAGGATATTCGTCACCACCTGTTACAGAAATGTGAAGTCTTTGATTTACACTACACTTTTATTTCATTTATTCTATTTTCACCTTCTCACAGATATCATTGTTTTTCATGAAGTCCATAGTTCAACAATATTATGTTGTATGCTTTTCTATTAGCTGGTTCAACAGTGAGGCTGGTCAACTCTGACGACCGCTGCTCTGGCAGAGTGGAGGTCTACCATGAAGGACAGTGGGGCACCGTGTGTGACGATGCCTGGGACCTGAATGACGCCAACGTGGTGTGCAGACAGCTGGGCTGTGGCAGGGCTCGTTCAGCACCACAAAGCGCACGCTTTGGACAGGGCGAAGGGCCTATTTGGTTGGATAATGTCATGTGCACGGGCAATGAATCAGAGCTCAGTGAGTGCGGACACCAAGGGATTGGATCTCACAACTGCAGACACCATGAGGATGCTGGTGTGGTCTGTGAAGGTAAAAACAAACAAGGAGCTAAAGCCCATGAAACCTCACTGTATAACAGCCTGTCTATGTTAATATGTTTAGGATATTCGTCACCACCTGTTACAGAAATGTGAAGTCTTTGATTTACACTACACTTTTATTTCATTTATTCTATTTTCACCTTCTCACAGATATCATTGTTTTTCATGAAGTCCATAGTTCAACAATATTATGTTGTATGCTTTTCTATTAGCTGGTTCAACAGTGAGGCTGGTCAACTCTGACGACCGCTGCTCTGGCAGAGTGGAGGTCTACCATGAAGGACAGTGGGGCACCGTGTGTGACGATGCCTGGGACCTGAACGACGCCAACGTGGTGTGCAGACAGCTGGGCTGTGGCAGGGCTCGTTCAGCACCACAAAGCGCACGCTTTGGACAGGGCGAAGGGCCTATCTGGTTGGATAATGTCATGTGCACAGGCAATGAATCAGAGCTCAGTGAGTGCGGACACCAAGGGATTGGATCTCACAACTGCAGACACCATGAGGATGCTGGTGTGGTCTGTGAAGGTAAACACAAACAAGGAGCTAAAGCCCATGAAATCTTGTTGTGTAACAGCCTGTCTGTGGTATTATATTTAGGATTTTTGACACCATACAGTCAAAATTACACACAGAGGTGAAGGTCTATGGATGTTTTCTTCTTGTGTACAGTATTTACCGTCTCATCTTCTTCCTCTCACACTTTTACTTGGTAACCTTATATCTTTGTCTCTAGTCCAGCGTCCTCCACTCCAGCCTTCTCAATTAATTTGTGGCCGTGATAAACTCCAAGTAGGCCTGGAATTGGCTAGCATGACATCCTCTGGTTTGAACCCATTCTCTGGCAACCTGGCAGCCCACAACTGCTCCTGGGTCAGAGTGCATAATGATGTAGTTTGGTACGAAATGGAGGCCCAGGCAGGAGCCTGTGGAAACATACTGACGGTGCGTTCACACAAACAACAATCACAGCCTTCTTCCCTGACATGTAGTCACAAGGAGGTGACCCTCTCACTCCACATGGAGAACTCCAACATAGCACTCAGCTGGGGGGTCTCACCTGGGCAATTCTGAAAAAGAAGAGTCCAGCCCCTCCCAGGAGTTTGTTTGTGGAGAGGTTTTTGTGTTTCTGGCTGCAGGGTTGACATTTGTTGACAGGGAGCCAAGATGTCTTTTGTGAAATTGGGGCAGACTTTGAAGGACAAAAAAGATTTTTGATTTAGCAGGGGAACGTTTTGGGACATCGAGCATGTTATTTCTGACAAACCAGATAGTAAATAATGAAAGTTGCCGGCTTCACTGGTGTATGAGACATCAATGGTGAAACAATGGTACTGAATATGTACTGTATGTGCTGCCTGTATGTTAGTCCATCCAATTATTGTCACTATAATTGAGACTGGGTTATTGGTCACATATTGAAAATGTTTTCACTTACTCTTCTGCAGGGAGGTCAGGTCAGGAAGTGACAGGGACTAAATATTTATTATTTTACAGTATCTTGAACCCAGGTCCTCCTCCTAAAGGACATTTTTTTAACTGCTTGACCGAGCACTGCTGCTGCTAATAACACACCCTCTCAAGCTGACATAATCATTCAACTGACTGATAATTTAATCATCTTGTCTTTCAGACCAACCACACACATGCCATCTACTCCAACAGTTTATTCATCTATCCAATGACCAACACATCCTCCATCTTTCCTGTGAGTCTTCCCTTCTCCTGCGCCTATCCCCTGGACACAGACACCAGCCTGAATGTGGCTATCAGACCGTTCCTGGCGTGAGTAACCTTTTATTGAAGGGGACTATGGCATTGTTCACCCTTTACACTTGTAAATTATTTTGACACATCACAAAAATTAAGGGAAACCTGATGAAAGTTGGTCTTGTCTACGTCTATGTTGCTTTTAACTAGTCATTATAGTGTAAACGTACATTGCTGTCTGCTACAATATCTTTTCTAATACTACCACAGGGAGTCTATAAAATCTATTATAGTAATATTTTTGAAATGACTTGTAGGGCTATCATGCTGAACAGCAGTGTTGCATGTTGTAATACGCAGAATCGTAAAACTGTGATCAAGACCTCTTAGTTTCCATGAAACCAATTTTATATATAAGATTACAAAATGAGACAGTCACTCACAGAACAATCAGACCGTGTAACAGCATCATGAACATACATGATGTCCCAATAATCCATTATAGATAGTGTGGTGGTTCATGTAACATTTTTCCTTTTTTGAAGGGATGAACAAATTCTGTTTCAGTATCAGTATATTTTTTTAGCAAGCAGTCTAATAAAATATTCATAATGCTGTAATGTAAAGTTGATCCCTCCATCTAAGTTAACAGTCCGTCCGCTGATTATGGTTTAACAAACACAACATGGTGCACCACAACAGCACAAAAACTCCAAAATCTTCAGACAGCACAGCAAGGATGTACCTAAACAAGCCTGTGTGATGGTTATACAAAAAGCTATCTAGCTGACACTTAATGACAGAACATTTTTATGGTGCTGCCTATTATTTGATATAAACTAATAATAGACGCCTGCTGGGGAAATGCCTTGGTTTTTCGTAACAAAAAGCATGTTTTTTGACAGATTGGCAGGTGGCATTTCAGGCTCGGGTACCAAAGCCAGAGCCTCCATGTCTCTGTTCCGCAACTCCAACTTCACAGAGACTTATCCAGCAGGTCGGGTTGTCTTGCCAGTGGGCTCACCATTGTACGTGGGGGTCTCTGTGGACGAGAGAGATCCAAGCTTTGCAGCTGTTCTGGAGGACTGCTACGCCACTCATTCATCAAACCCTGATGATTCTGTGCGATACTCTCTCATCCAGAACAAGTATGTGTCCCTCAGCAGATGCTCTGTGGAGTATAGTGGAAATGGGGAAAAAGTTAAATGTACGGCGATGTGAAATGGAACTGATGACCTGTTTCATCCTCTCTGCCAGGTGTCCCACTGACCGCAGACAGGTGTCAGTGGTTGAGAGCGGCTCATCCTCCAAGGCTCGTTTCTCTGCCCTGTTCTTCCTGCTCCAGGGTGAATACCGAGATGTTTTCCTTCACTGCAGCCTCAGCCTGTGTGACCAGAGGGGCTCCTCCTGTGTTCCAGTGAGTCACACATGTCACTTTATCAATAGCATTGTCAATCCATAATTAGTGTTGCTTAAACACTAGGTTTTAATGGTATCTTTTATTTTTTCCACCCTCTCCTACCATGCAGCCTTGCACAAGGAGGACACATCGCTCCGTTTCAAGCTCTGCTCCTATGAAGCCACTGACTATTGGACCAATCATTTGTGAGTATGAATTACAATCTGATCTCAGGGCAGCTGATGTCTCAACACAATAAACTATATGGAGTAATGACATGTTTTTCTCTTTTGTCTTTGTCTTTAGGGGACAAGTCACCGGAGTAAACTGGTTACAGTAACAATGCACACGTGTTGTACTGTGATATTATTTTGTTTCAAGATTTTTTTTTATTATTCATGAAGATGTAAAATTATAAAAAACTGGTTACATTGAATAATTAAATCTCACCATACTATTGTATTAATCTTCAATTCTATAAACTGTAAGAATCATAATAAAAATGAAGGTACCAAAACTTTTCTTCCACTCTGTGCTTATTTTCAGTACAGCCTTATCTGTGAAACATCATAATGTGACAATTGTGAGGAAAAATTAATTTTGAGAGCAAAATCTTTGCATCAATAGTGATTTGATTCTATTCATTTTTTGTCATCTTTAACAGTTATTTATAATGATCTTGTTCATTCCATCAAACAACTATGATGTGTGATTATCAACACTTTCCTTTTTTAAAAAGTTCTATTACATTTGTTTACAATTCATTTCCTCTGTGACATTTTTTCTAAACAATAGCATGGACTCTACTTTAGATCCAGTAACGGATTTTCCATATTATAGAGTCAACTGTCACCTTTTTTTAAACAAAACCTTGATGGTGGATTATGCAGCAGTTAAAAAAGAAAACGTAAAACCAAACCATGATGCATGACTTTGGTCCAGATTGAAATTTCTCAACAACTGCTGGATGAATTGCCATTAAATCTGGTACAGATATCCACAGTGTCGATGGGATGAAGATTATTAACTTTGGTGACTGCGTGACTTTTCATCTAGAAGCACCATGAGGTTGACACTTATGGCTCAGACTGAAATGTCTTGACAACTTTTGGATGGATCACCATGCAATTTGGTGCAGACATTTCATTTTCCTTGTGAAATTTAGAGATCCCTTAACTTATCATCTGGCGCCATCATCAGGTGAACATTTCAATCTGTCCAGTATTTTGGTTTATCTGTCTGATATCAAAGTTTTTTTTACACAGTATTTAGCATTACAGCCTCACAGTAGGGGTGAGCAGACTGATACCTTAAAAAATTGGATCCATCTGACATTAGATCATGTTGCTGGCACATGAACACTCGTCTTAGTGAATACACTCTCTGCTGCTCTGCTGTTGTTGTGTAGTACATGATAGTGCTGCTTCTAATAACAAAAAGTATCAATATTGGTATCAGTGATTATGGTCCTGGTACTACTTGGTATTGGATTACACCCAAATATTGTGGTATACATCATCCACCCCTACCTCACAGAGCTGCCAGCATGGCTGTAGATTCTTAGTCTTACTATATTTTCTTCTTCTTATCTCTTTTATTTCAATCTTTCCACTTTTCTTCTTCCTGTAAGACACTTTGAAATGTACCATATAAATAATGTTTGCTTTAGGGGTGGGCAGATCAATCCCAATCAATACTACTGATATTGAGTCCTGTTTTCAGTATTGATAGTAACATCAAAAGAATCGATACCAAATAAATGGACCCATCTTTTGTTAGATCACGTTCTCAGTGCTACACTCTCTGCTGCTGTTGTGTATATGTATGCAGCAATTATCTTGTTAATTCAGAAAACCACATAATAAATGTTTTATTTACCATTAAAAGCTCTTTCACATGTGATCAAGTAATCAATAGAGAATGCTGCTGATCCCAGAACTGTTTTACATTATTTATTCTTCTATTCACTTTCTATTACACTTGTTTACATTATCTGTTTACACCTTCATATTACTATTCATTGTCTCTTTTTACTTCATACATACATACATACATACATACATATATATATATATATATATATATATATATATATATATATTTCATTTTTCTATCTTTATTACTATTTTTTAGAGAAATACCTTAAATAGCAAATTATTCTGTGGTAATTCAAATGTAATATGAATAATGCATCCACCTTTATAATATTCCATGATTATAATGAGGTGGTATCAACATTGGTGATCTTGTTCCTGGTTTTACTTGTTATTAGAATGAGCACAGTACAACTTCAGTCCTGTGCTTGTGTGGTGGAAAACTGCTTTTCCATGATCAAACAAATGTGCCAGTGAGAGTGCAAAAATGACATTATGCCAATAAGAGACAGTTCCCAGTGAGTTAGCAAGAAAGCATCAAGGTCACTTATGAACTCAGAAATAATGACCAGATGGTTGAATATAACTAAAAAATGAGGTGAAGTCTAGAAAATAAGCTCCACAAGAGGAGGGGTTATGAAAAGTATGTAATGTGAGGTTTAATGATTTTGTATTAGGTTTTTCTTTATCCCGGGATAGAGGCCTCGGTTTGCTCTATATCTCTTTATGCACAGTAAACCTATTCACATTGAACTCTACCAGCTTCCAGTGTATTGTTTGAGTTTTGCTCTTATAAGTTTTGAGTTTAATACTGAGTTGTGGGTGACCTGAAGTTTTATTGGCCCATTTGAAGATTTTTCCACGACACTTGTCAGTATGCGTTCCTCCATCACTACATTGAATTATCTTGCAATTAATCCCAGCACAAAATTCACTCTCACATGTAATGTATTAAAATAAAGCCAAATTGGTGTTGTGGTTGTTCACCCTCCAGCTGAAGGTCACAGTCTGCTCTCCTGCTCTGCTCAAACTCATAATAAAGGCAGTGTACACAGGGGCGTGGCTTTTGCTGCACTTTTTTTGATTGACAGGCTCAAAGCCCAATAGAATGGCCTGCTGGTCCGGAGGGGGCGGGGCACTTGAGGGCCAACGTTTCCCACTCGGGTTAAAGGCTTTTTGAGCAGTTGGGGTCAATTTCCGCTCGGTGGTGGCCGCCTACATAAAACAGCCTGTAACTTTTCTTTTCCGACAGCCTTCGTCATGTCCAACAACAACGCCAGCAACAACTTAATCATCGCTCAGAGGGCCGTGAAGCAGCTCCGGTTAGAGGCCAGTATCCGGAGGATCAAGGTACGAACCCCTCAACACAGACACACAAACACGGAAGACTGAGCGAACCTGCTGCTGAATGGCGGAGACAAACTGTTGCAGAAATGACAGGGAGTGGACTCTTACATCATATCGCCAATAAAGTGCTCACCAACGTTACATACATGACATTAAAACCTGTTTCTGACTGATTAAACAACGCGCAGTTTAAAGTTTCTTCCGTGTTTAATGGCTGTCAGCTAAATTATTTCTGTTCGGGAAAATCGCCGCCACTTTATGTGTCCAAGGGTTGAGAGAAATGACAAGTTTATCAAAGCTTAACCTCTTACTGTAGGTTATCTGAAGAAAACAGGTGGACAGTATCTCTCAAAAAGTTACATAGTAGACCCACCCATTTGTATTGTGCCGTAGCTTGCAAATTGTATGCAAAAAAAGTGTCAGTTAGTCAGTATGAGTGCGTAATTGTGCGGCTGGGTAGAGTTTGACAGCAGGCCAGCTGGGGAATGACATCTACTGTACGTGTTTTTGTGTTTATGCTCTCTCTCACACACGCCATCATCATTTGTCTGGCTCTGCAGGTGTCCCAGGCTGCTGCTGATCTCAGAAACTTCTGTCTGCAAAATGCCTCCAAGGACCCTCTCCTGGTCGGGGTCCCCTCCAGTGATAATCCCTTCCGACCCCCCAAGTCCTGCTCCCTGTTCTGAGGTAGGCCTGCTTTTTCCTCCATGGAGGCTTCAGCTTGGAACTTAAGCTGCACTAGTGCAATTAATTACACAAGGGAAAAAAATAATTAAACCTTTACATTCAGCTTACACTGGGTTGAATGTAGGGCTGTTGTTTTTTTGTTTTGTTTTTTATTTGGTTAATCTGCTGATTATTTTCTCAATAAACCGAATAATCGTTTGCTCTACAAAATGTCAGAAAACAGTGAAAATGCTTGTTGAATGATTAACGATAAAATAAATTGCAGATTAATTTTCTGTTGATCAAATTAGTAATAACTGACTAATTGTTTTGGCTCTAATAAAGCTGATAGTTTATTTATTTTTATTTTTTTATTTAGGCCTATTTATTGTGCTCTACTATGATTTGTTCTCTACTGTACTTTATTTTTGATATAAATGCTTGTCCACCTCATGAAGCCAAAGGCAAATGTGAATAAGTTTGAATTATACTTCAGTTTGAAATAGAGTTGAAACAATAAGTTGATTAATAGATAATTAATCAATTCAATTTAAGCTCAAAGGACAAACACTGGATTGTTACAGCTTCTCAAATGTGAGATTTATTTTCTAGTTTTGGACTGTTGGACAGACAAAAAAAAAAAAAGAATATGTTGTTACATATATATGTGTATATGTATATGTATGTATATATGTGTGTGTGTATATATATATATATATGTATATATATATTTGTGGTAATTCAAATATAATATGAATAATGCATCCACCTATAATATTCCATGATTATAAGAAATTATATCATTATTTTATATATGTGTGTATATATATATATATATATCATTATGATGATGTGCTCCTGTTATAAAGTATAGTAACTGCTGTGTAACATTACTATATTAAAGGTCCACACAGGTGTTTTCAGTTATATTGCTGATTGGACTTCTGCTCAGGTTGACGTTAGAGGGAGCATTGCAGGGAATTATGTGACGTCACCAAAGTACCATTAAGACGAAGCCATTTTCACAACAGTTGTTTGACTTGTCAATAGCAGTAAAAAGCACAGGTGTTACTGATAACATGACACTGTTGCATTTAAAGGTGCAGTTTGTAGAATTTAGTGGCATCTAGCGGAACAGACTTGGCAGAAATGGAATATAATATTCATAAGTATGTTTTAATTAGTGTATAATCCAATGAAAATAAAAATTGTTGTGTTTTCTTTTGATTGAGGCCATTATATCTATAGAGGGAGTGGATCCTCTTCCATGGAGACTGCCATGTTGCACTGCCATGTTTCTACAGTAGACCTGAACAGACAAACCAAACACTGACTCTAGAGAGGGCCTTTCATGTTTTTCACGAGTTTTGCGGCCACTGTGGGTTCTCCTACACGCTTGGAAGGGGAGGGTGAGGGCAGGGGTATTCAGTTGGTTCCAATATGCAACCTCACTGCTAGATGCCACTAAATCTTACATACTGGTCCTTTAAGTGTTTCAGTAAGTTGTGACAGTGAGCCACTATGTACAGGTTCATTAAAAATGCCAAAAATATGGCCTGCTAAGTTGTCCTGCCCTTACAGGTGCAACAAAGTTAAAAAAAAGTGTGAGGGAGATGTCATTCAAGCTCAGTCTGTACATGCCGTGGATATATAAAGAGAACTGGATACAGCTTTGGAGGTGGGGCCCAACGCTGTATTCAGTCTATGATCAGACTGAATGGATCAAATTTTGATAGTGAAACGAGTCATTTCAGAGGGGTTGTGATGCTCAAAAAAATGTATCTGCTGATCTACAGACATCTCTTTCAATGTAAGTCTATGGGAAAGAGTCTTTTTTGGCCCAGTAGCATCACGTGATGGAATTACACGGTTTGGCTGCTATGTCAAATTGGCTTCAAAGCCCGGCACTGTTCCTGGGGGCTTGGTAAACGCCCATGAGCAGAGGTCTAATCAGGCAAAACAAGTGAATAATACCTGTGTGGGTTTACAGCTGCCTTTTTTATATTTTGGTTTTAATGAGTGTTTCCTTATTATCTCTCTTTTTTACATAGAGCAGAAAGAAACATGGAGGATTTCTGTATTTATCCGTCGAAGGCTGTCTTCACCTCTACTTGATGTCGCTGTAGATCTGCCAGCAGCTCCTCTTGGGATGATGGGACATGGGGCTGATGGGTTCGGGAGGGGAATTGGTCCACTTGTTTACCAAAACTAATGGTATCATAACTCCCATCTGTTACATTAAAGTAGGGCTGGGTGATATGGACAAAATCAAGTATCACAATATGTTTGACCAAATACCTCTATTGATATTGCAACAATATACTATTGGTGCTCTCACAGAATATTTACACAATGAAATTATTGATAAATCATTAGTAATGTGGATATAATGAATAAGTGGATAAAGTCAAATAATAGAACAGCTAGAACAGTCTAGTAAGTTCAGAAAATTACTGTAATGTAGCCTTTAAAACCAGGAAAAGACAACACTTATGCCATATCACAATATTACGATATCCAAAATCAAAGACGATATCTAGTCTCATATCACAATATCGATATAATATCGATATAATATAATAATATTGCCCAGCCCTACATTTAAGCAGGGTCAAACTCTACATGTTCAAAAAAATGGGCAGAAATTATTATTGACACTAACATGACTAATGATTAAGGCATTCTTGGTTTAGCCAGCACTAAAAATGTCTGGTCTCAATTTACTGTTTATGTCAGTGAAATTCAGCCCATTTGATTGGCTATTGAAAGTGCAACCTCCTCTTGTGTTTTGTGCTGCAGGTGGAGAATCAATCAAACATTAATTAAAAACCAGTTGCCATTCAAGAATAAGAACATGTGTTATATACACACTGTATTTCATATTGTGTGTCTTCATAAAACACTACAGACATAAGAGTAAGACTTATCTGTGTATGTGGCCAACAGACATACTGAGAGCCTTTGAGCTTAACTGATTAGTGTCTTAAACCATTCATGTATTTGTCTGGCAATGGTAAAGGTGTTTCTACCATTCTGAGGTACAACAACATGGTACAGACTTTAACCCTATCAGTGCAGGGCATGTGATTGTTGAATAACCTTTCATCCCGTCCATTTTCTGTATATATTTAACAGCCTGTTAAGGTTGCTTTTATTAGCCTATATGTTACTATCTTTAATTTAAAAAAAAAAAACACACATCAAGGCCTTACACTATTTGGATAGTGAAACCTGGGAGCAGATTTAATGTTTAGAAAAAAAAATAGCCAACTTTAATATCTCTGTTCAAAAGTTCCAAATATTGTTTGTATTTAATGAATCATGCTGCAGTGACTTGTTGCATTAATTGTTTTCCACACTGGAATCATATTCCAATCAACCAAAATTTTTACTACTGTTAGCCTGTATCTTTCTTAACTTTGCTACTGTGGGCAACCTTTTAGAAATTAAACTTCTTTTTGGGACACTGAGGAATTGCTGTATGTGATTTTTATATATATATATGTATCAATCTTTTCTGCAAATAGAATAAGAAAAAAGAAAGTATGACTGTTTTTAACACATTGTTTCTGAGACATGATTCATACACGGTTCAGTTTGTTGTTGCTACCAAAACAACTGAATGAAGAGGCTACGTAGAGGTTGTACTGGAGCCTCTTGGTTTGATTTCATTGTAAACTGAAAGATATGGCAACATTTCCAAGAATATGCAAACTGCTGGATAGAGTTCATTTGTTTAAATCATGGTTTAGTAACTCACAAATAGTGATTATGGTGAACGTCAGGCCACACTGTCATAAATCTACAGGATAACACCTGACATGCAAAACCATTCACTAACTATGGATTCATGTAAATTACAATTCGTCAACTTTGGGAGGTTTTTTTTTTTTAACTTTACACACAGGGTCCTGGAAGATTTCTAAGTGTTATGTGTTGCTGTTTGTAGTATTTTTAATGAAAAAACTATCATTTATGTGACATTTTCTCCATTCATCAATTAGTACTTGACAGATGATGCCTTAATAATGACATGAGAACTGTGTGACAAGAAATGCTGATCTAAACCCAAATCACATGTGTGGTTTTTTTTAACACACATGGTCCTGGAAGATTTGTAAGACTTTTATATAGTTATTTGTAGTATTTTTAATGAAAACACTCAGTGTGTTTGCTTTATTAATCCATGCTCAAATTCACCTGACAGGTGCCAGATCTCTCAATAATGACATTGTGAGAAATTTGGAACAAGAAATACCGATCTAAACCTACATCAGCTGAGCGTTTAAATCTCATTGTGTTTGGGATTATGAACATCCATCCAATTTATGAACTCCCATCATAGATGTTACTTTGAATTGAGTCCACAAACTCTTAAATAAATGAAGTTAACCATATCAAAACCAAGTAAAAGTTTGGTAGAAAGCAGTTTGACTCAAAAACAATGTGCGGCTGCACGCTCATTGTCGCTGGTAATTAGCAGAAGTGCCATCACCTGGAAGTATAAGAGGCAGCGTCTGTCTGAGGAAAGTGAACTGCTCAGGTAAGGTAACAGACATGTGAGGGGTCATCCATGTTTGTAATTTTTAAAGGCGTCAAAGAGGCATGTTATCCTGGAAATGAGTGCACCTATTGTGTTGAACCTGTTGCACACCAGTTACATTTGCATGTGAGTAAAATGTCCGTTTGTTGATAAAATGTGAAAGTGGCGCCCAGATGTCTTCCAGGTTTGGTCAGAGGAGGGCTGGAAGACGCCAGGAGTACTCAGGTAATAGTGTCTGTATTTTACCTGATACATGAGCCAAAGGGCCACACTGCTTCAAACAGAATAATAAATAAAATATATACATTCACACTCACAGTCTCATCTTCCTTTTCCTCTGATCACCACTGTCATCCTGTCTTTAAGTGGCCTTCTTTCTCCTGGCTCCTGTGCTCTACTACAGACTCCTTTCTGCTGAGGGACCCCAGCCCCAACCCTCTGACTGAGCTCTCTCACAGCGCCTCCTGGTGGGCTGACAGGGAGGAGCACAGGGACCAAAGAGACTCACTTAGGGTGAGTAAAAATTAAACGACTCAAGTAAATGATTAGTGCTTCTAATTCTGTGAAAAAAAAATCTTATCTTGTAGGAGCAACTCAAAGAAAGTGATGAGCATGTGGCCAGGCTTCAGGACATGCTGAGATGTGAACGGGCCAAAGTGAGGCGCATATTGCGGAATATATAACTATCTGAATACCTTTACACTATTTCTCCTCCTCCTGAAAATCCTCTCTACCCTCTTTCCAGTGCACCCGCCTGCAGCTGCGATGTAACCAGCAGGACGCAGAGCTGAGGCGTCGAGAGCAGCACAGCAACAGACTGAAGGAGCGGCTGTCACAGCTGACTGACAGACACAGAGAGAAAGGACCCTGTGAGACTCACTCTGTCCCGTATTTGCCTCTCTCACATACTGACAACACTCAACATTTACCACCTTGCATTTTTCTATCCAGCCATCGAGGTGCTGAACTTTCCACCTGGAGTTCGAGGCAAAAGAGAACAGCCAAGCAAATCATTCAGGCCTAGTGCAAAGTAAGGCGGCTGTTGTCATGCACTGTCTGCTTACAAATGCGCCCTCTGCCTCTTTCTGATCTTTAGTCGCTCTCTCCACCTTGTAGGAGAGAGGAGGCAACACTACGTCTGATGTTGGAGCGCAGAGAAGCAGAGCTCAGAGAGGCGATGAAGCTGCGCCACAGCCTCACCACTTTACTCCATGCACTCAGAGTCGACATGGAGCAGGTGAGGAAAGAAGAGTCTTTTCCTGTGCTGGTCAATAACTGGCATCAGTCTGTGGACCTAAGAGACATTTGCCAAATACTAAGTGAACAAAAAAGGATGACTTTAAAAAGGACAGCTGTTCTGGAGCATTTGATCATATATGAAAATATAAGCAGTTTCAGCTGTTTTAAGCAATTTAAGGACTTTTAGGTTATGTTGGCCTAAAATTTAGATTAAAAGTTCATTCTTGCCCTTGGAAAATGCAATTAACAAAACAATATACAAGGTCCATTTAGAAGCTGATCTGGAGCTAGAAAGTTAATTTAAACATTCATTCATTCATTCATTCATTCATTCATTCATTGAACACCACCTTGGATAAGAAGTCCTTAAAGTGTCCTGAAAAATGGCAAAAATGGAAAACGTCAACTTCTGAGCAAACATCTGCTGAGGAATGTTGTGAAAATAGATCAGTACTGATTCCAAGGTTGAATGAACTCTCAGTGTTGAAAGTTAATGTATGTACTCTACATAACAAACCAGTCTAACCTTTTTTTTTTTTTTTTTTTTTAAGACCTTGTCAGACACTGTGGATGTTGAGGATGAGGCCCAAAATGAAGACAAAAGGTTGGATGAAGCTGAGGTGGCGCTTGGTGACCATGTGACAGGAGGTGTGGTTCAGAGTTGGAAACTGGTGCAGAGGAGACTGGGTGACGTCTTATCTGAAGGTAAAAATCCCCATTGAATAATCTTTAAAGCGACTATTTGATATGTTCTCTTTCACCATTTACTAAAAAAAAAGATTAAACTTTGTAGGTTTGCCTTCAACTTCCCAGACAAAGTCTTCCTGTTTTTGCTTCCTTCTGTTATGTTTGAGAAACATCAGTGTAATGAATATGATCTTTGTTGTTTGTGTGTAGGCCACACTGTTGGTACTGACCATGACAAGCTTCTGGCTCAACTAGAAACCGAACTGAAGGCGAGTCAACAGCTTGTCAAACTACAACAGCAACTGCTGCAGGTATGATTCTTTATTACACACACTCTCTCTCATAGTGATTTATTGCTACTGTTGGACTTAAATACTCTCCTTGGTTTCTGTCTGTAGGATAGCGTCGCATCACCTGTCCCCTCTGAGCTGGCTGATTCCTATTTTTTGGAAGAGTGGGAGCGTCTTCAGGTGCGCTGGGCAGAGCTCGATCATCAGAGGCGGACTTTTGAAAGGGAGAGGCAGTCCTTCACTGATGCTGCAATACGACTGAGCCATGAGGTGAGAAGAAAATAAGGCAGACTGTTGTCTTTTTAAAGCATAATACGACCACTGCCTGAATCATTTTGTGATATGGTGTGAGTTGAAAATGCTGGAGAGATAAAACAAATGTTGAGTAATAAGATAAAGCTGGGGGATGTGAGTTAGAGTCAAAATATGTGAGGAATTCACTGTCTAAGAGCGAAAAGTGTATTATACATTTGCGGAAGTTTCCTCATGCACAAGAGCAGATCATTCTGGTTTAAAACGCTGCTTATTACTTTGTAAATTATGTGGGGTTTTTGTGTGTCTACAGCGTCGTGATTTTGAGCAACAGAAGGCTTTTCTCCTGAAGCAGCAGTATCTATGTGACTCACCTCAATTTGATAAAGAAGCACAAAGCAGCAACAGACAAGAGAGCACTGCCCTCAGTGAGTATGAAGGTCTCTTGCAGTTATTTCACTCCAAAATCCCTAGACACAGCGTGTGTATTTGACTCCAGATTTCTCAGGTTTGGGGCCCAACAACATCTCTGGCTGTCTTCCCATTACTCCATCGTCTACTGAGTCAGGGCCCGCTGCTGTTTCAGGATTACATCAAGGAGGAGTCAGAGTTCAAACCCCCAGCACTCCTGAGCTCTACTCTGCCCTCAACCTGTCATACAACTGTCGGTTAGTCAAGACCAGATTTTATAGCAGGTGTTTGTACATCCAATTTTGATAGCAGTATACATAAGCAAAAAAAATGAGCGCTCTTTACCTGTGTTCATACATGAATTTTCAAAGGTTCAAACTAGCTGCTCAGATGTTATTTGATTGGCCCTTATGGGACTGGTTTCCATCAAATCTCTCATCCCTGACTATCTGCACTAATTTAACGAGTAAAGTCTCTGTGTGGCTCTGAGAAAACAAACAAATACTCTGGTGATTCAAATCTGGCTCCATGTAAAGCTCAGTTTGCACTTTTGTTAATGTTCTTTTAAAACTAACTTTGATTTTATGTTCTCTCCATTACCACTGTTACTTTGCCATCTCTCATTCCTCCCTCTGTCAGAGATGGTGATCACCAGTCAGAGACATGGGGTGTCGGAACAGACAGGATGGTGCACCCACCTCAAGCTCCACACTTGGACTGGTCATTTTAATACCATTTTTGATGATAGATGGTGATTAAAAACGATCTTCCTGTTTGTTTGTTTTTGGTTTAAGTAATAGACTATTTTTATCTGCTTTTATTTTCCCACTTTGACGTGATGCTATTAAATACAATAAAATTGATTTTTGGCTTGTTATGAACTAATACTGCCAATAAATAAGCTGTCTTATTATGACTACTGTTGGGTAATTTATCCTCTGGCTAAAAATAGTTCCTAAGTCATGTTTTTTTACATAGTACTTGTTGTGACCGAGTAGAGCAGAATATAACATGCAATCACCATCTTACAAACTGTATTTGCTTGACATATTGTCCATGTATTATTTATTTATGTTCAAACCAGGAAAGTTATTTAAACCAGGAGATTTAAATGTAGTATATTAAATTTGTCATAACTTTGGTTGGCCTAATAATTTATATACAGTAGGTTATTGTGGCTATATGATAACTGACTGCTTTCTTCATGCACCCATTTGTAGCTTCTATGCAAATTAGTTAAAGGTGCATTTGATGAAATCAGGTGTTACTGGTTAATATTTAACCTTTCTTAACAAAACATGTATTTTGCATAATACCATTTTACTATATTTAGTGATCAATGCTTATTTAATCAAAACTGACATTTTCTACTTATTCCTGACCCACTAGCCTTTCTAGCACAGTATATTTTTATATGATGGATTTCATTCATCTTTCTGAGAAGCTGAAACACGACACTGGCAGGCTCAGATACAAATCTGACTCACTCAGTTTGAATCCACTCCTACTGCGTCTGAATGATGACCAAACAAGCGAGCACAAGACAAAAACTCTGGATAAGTCAGAGGCACCCCAGGTTCTTCAAATCTATGAAAGGCATGCTCATGTACAGGAGCATTCACAGTCACAACTCACAAGCAAATTATCAGCATGAGCAAAACTGAGCTCCACGTATACAAACAAAACATTGTGAGCAGCACAGCTTATCTGCTCACTGACAGGACAGACATACTGATAAGGGCTATACAGTGGGCACAGTAGTGTAACAGACAAATGAGTGAAGTGTGTCTAAGTGAAGTGTCCACCACAAGCCCAAGTATTTTTCTACCTGATATTCCTTTATTTAGTGTTTTGATGATGGTGGGTTGTTGTCTATGTTAATCCAAAATTGTCTATATGTGTTCATTTGTGATGTGGTTACTGTGAAGACCATTGCATATGATTCACATCATTTTCAAACTCATCAATCCATTCAGTGATCCGTCATGACTTACAGTTTATTATTTATTATGTTCCTCCACTAATTCATTCAAGCTTTTATTCTAATTTGTCTATAGATGGAAGACAAATTAAATCCATATGCTCAGTGAAAGTGGTATCTGTCGTCAACATCACCATCTGTCACATCATCTGAAGGTAAATTACAGTCATTATTGTTACTGTCATATGAATTAAATTACATTTTGCACTGAAATACACACATGACATTCCAAACTATAGTTAACAACACGAGTATTAAACAACATTGCTTTTAATGTGTTTTAAAATTGTAAGAAGTGACCTGACCTGCACGTGTAGTGCATGAGCTCATGTGATTGGCTGCTGGCATGGTGAAGCAGGTGCCTCGTTCACACCTTGTACTCAATTACCAATCAGAGGTTCTTTACGCGCGCGTAACGCCGTGCTCTGTTGTATTTTACTTTATTGCAAAGTCAACAACTCGATCATCGGCCCGACGGAGTCTGGCAGACAAGAAAAAAACAAAAGACTAAAGGAGCTAGAATGAACGATATGGTTTGGGGACTCTATTGTCATCTGCCGCGCTTCATGGAGTCGGATAGCAAAAGTTTCCAGCCCTGGAGAGACTACATGGGACTGTCGGATGCAATCCGAGAGATGCTGCGCCGGAACACCGATACCAAGTCCTCAGTGCCAGCCTCCAGTGCTCCGCAACCAGAATCTGATGATGTTTGTGAGGCTTTGGGGTCCGTGCGCATTAACGCACTTAGTCAAAGCGGCGACCTCGGGGCAGACTGTGCGCCAGATCTCTCTGTTGAACCCAAACCACCAGGCTATTTTGCTCATAAGCAGCCAGCTGATGGCCTGTGGGACGCACTACATGCTTGTTCTGCTGAGGATTTAAAGCCAGTGTCAAGACCAGCGAGCGCCCGGGGGCCAAAGGACCGCAAGAAGACTACCCGTTTCAAAACACCTGAGCCGCCTGCGTCACCTCCATCATCTCAGCGCATGTTCTGCAGTTTCTGCAAACACAACGGGGAGTCTGATTTGGTGTATGGATCCCACTGGCTGAAGAACCAGGCCGGAGAAGTTTTGTGTCCCTACTTGCGGCAGTATGTGTGTCCACTTTGCGGGGCCACAGGGGCCAAAGCTCACACTAAGCGCTTCTGTCCCAAAGTGGACAGCGCGTACAGCTCCGTGTACGCCAAGTCCAGACGCTGAACCAGCAGCTGGCAGGTAGAGAGAAGACTGCACAGAAGGCTGACTCCTTTTCTCAAAAAATAATATTTTATTTATTAGCACGTGTGTGTGTGTTTTCGCTTTTGTGTGTGTTGAACAAACTTTTTGGTTTTATTTGCATGCTTTGGCACGTTTGCTGTGTAGCCTTCTAAATGTTTTTGAGCTGGTCTTTCTGCTGCCTTAACACTGGAAAGTACTTTGGAGAATTAACGACTGCCAGATATGTTTGGGAGGAGAAAAAAACGTTTCAGTGGAAAATGTGTTTGTTTCACATATTTTAAAAAAAACTTTATAAAACGTATTACACGTACTACAGTATGTAAACATCATCTGACCTTGTTAGCATTTTACATTTTTAAAATATGAGTGACTTGTTCTTGTTCTGAGATGTGTGGGTAAATCCCTGTTCTTGAGGCATGTTGTTTTATTTTGAGTATTGTGCGTGTGGCTCTTCTGAGAATGCCATTACAGCTTTTCTCACTTTTGTGAATATTTCTGTGAGAATACTCTTGTTATAAATGTCTAAATTGATACAGCTGTGTTTGTATTCTTTGTCATTTTTGAAATTGATGACGGAACTGAAGCCAGCCATGCAGGGAAGATTTACCTCCGGATAACTCAATGCTCTTTTGAATCACTGGAATGAAATGTAATGACAGACCATAATAATACTCACATTACAGACTTAATAAACATCATTTATCTTTTATTTAGAGAGAATCTGAACAATGAAGCCATTAAACTGAACATCCCAGATGTTATGATACAAGAAGAATTTTGAGATCATCTGGACTTATAGTGAAAAATTAAAGGTTTGTACAGTTGCACAAGTGCCTGCGTTACCCATGAACCCCTGGGTCAACAGTAAGATCAGGAGGGGACGGGTACTTCGACCAAATCCTCAACGTGCAGAGCTCCTTGAACTTTTACTGCCACGCCGCAGGTTTTCGAGCTCTCTGTGAGTGGCCATTACAGTTCGACTGTAAGAAAACAATGAGAACAAATTCAGGTTAGTTTTGTCAACATTTCAGTAACTTTTTGTGCAACCAGTTTTACTTTTGACATCAAAACGGATGCATCCAGTCAGTTTGAGGATGTTAAGTAAGTGAATTACAGAGAAATGGGAAATTGGAGGTGAGGAACTCATACATTCATTATACTGAGGTAAAAGCTGCTCCACAAGTTTTAGTTAATATTAGGAGAATGCATTACCGCCAGAAATATATTTTGTGCACTTTTATTGTAAATTCCTTCTTATTATATATTACCTATTTTATTACCAACCTTTTCACAACAAATTAGACTGCCATCTGCATATTTGTATTGTTAGTATTCCCCCAGATCAGCCAAATGTCACAGTTTTCTCAAACCTACATATTTTTTCCCTCGATTGATTTTTATTTTTTGCTAATAATTTGTAAATTTAGGTAGGGAAACTTGTATTTTGGTTCCAACTAAACTTATAGTATATCAGTTTGATTCAAAGCCCAGAGTTTCTCTCAGTTTTACCCACTCATCCACACCAAAACTTAAAAACCTTCAGGGCTGGACCAGGCAAGGTGCATTAACCCTGGGTCCGCCTCTGCAAAAGGTGCCAAGAAGTCTACAGCTGAAAAAGCTGACACCACACACCAGCCAATCAGAGCACAGAGGTGGGCGTGAAGAGGCTAAAACTGACCAATGGCATTATAAGTCAAAAGTTCAACTCTGGGTGGAGAGACATGCAGGAGCTGAATGCAGAGCAGGTTAGAGGAAAGGACAGAGATGCAAAAGAAGAGAAGGGAACTAAAAAATAGATAAAATATGAAAGGCGACTGGTTGTTACTAACTTCAGAGAGGAGAGTTCCCTGATGAGCCCGCAGATTAGGTCTGTGGCATCTTCATTACAGTGTGAGGAACCAAGATCTCCATCCTTGTCCATCACTTCCTCCTCACTGGACGGAAGAGAAAGTGAAAAGTTGGTGTTCTACATGTTTGTAATAAATCCTAAATTTGAGCAGGAAGGAATGAAAGAAAATTAAACAAGTCTATCTGACAATCTGATGTTTCTTTCCTTGTTAACAACTTTTGATGTGTGAAAGGAGAGCTATCTTCCCTTCCTGCTCTTTCTACACTTAGTTACCTACACTGGGCATTTATTTTCAGAACCAGTCTGCCTCTCACACAATCCCCTCCCCCGACCCTCACCTTCTTCGCATTATTATCAGAGTTCTTGTAGGATTTAACTCCCCTTCCCTACTTCCTTACATCCAAACAATGGTGTTCAGCTGCGAGTCCGACACGTAATCTAAGCATCCAGGTCCAAATGGGTCAGTGGTGTCCCTTGTCTGAGGGTCCTCCACGTTCATAGTAGGACTAGTGGCATGTTCAGGATCACACTATGTGCAACAAATATAAACAAACAAACATTCTGCCTGTTTATACAGTTAAAAATATCTGCAATAAGATACATTTTAGTCACTTCTAGGAGTGGATGAAATCATAGAAACATCATAAAACAATTTGGTGATGTTAATGTTTTAATTTTGATGAGTGTCAGTTTTGTCTTAAAATTAAACTCATTCAACTGATTGTCAGATGTTTATTAAAGCTAAAACAATGTTAATTATGTTTGTAGCTACATTTGTAATTGTGATTTACAGTAAGGTTGCGCCCAACGATTATGTTGATTTTTTTTCAATTGATTCATTGTTCAGGCTATAAAATGTTAGGAAATAGTCAATAACATCCATCACAGTTTAGAGAGCCCATGGTGACGTCAGCAAATTGCTCATTTTGTCTGAACAACTGACCACAACCCAAAGATATTTAATTTGCGATCATATAAAACAGATCAGAGCAACAAATTGTCACATTTGAGAAGCTGGAGCCAGAAATTTTCTTTGGTAAATGACTGCTTAATTGTTTTTGTGTTTTTTTCTATTTTTCTCACGATTTTCCATTATGATAAATTGTTTCAGCCCTAATTTACATTACTGTTGCTGGTGCATTAGTAACACACACTGCACAATTATGTGATGTGGCAAAGGGATCACACTAAATGCAAAAAACCCAGAAAAACTGCATTAATGATTATAATATGTCCTGAATATCACTGACTGACAGACACTTCAGAGCATAACTGCCTAAAAACATGACGGCTGTTTATTTGAATCAATACCTCTGACAGTCTCAAAAAAATTTAACATTATGAGCTTCACTTTGTTCTACTTTATTCTGTTTTCTCCCCCATCAACCCTGGTTTTTAGGTTCTGGTATCACTACTCACACTGCCTTCCTTCTCTGAACAACCAGGGGTCCCTGCAGCCCGGCAGAGCTCCAGAGAGCCACAGTTGAATCCTTCTTGCTGGGTGTCTGTGGATGAAGCCCCTGTTTCGGCTCTGTCACCGTCCCCAGCATCACCAGTCATCTCTTCCTTAGTCCCATTTCTTGTTATGGTCACACTACACACCTGCAGAGGGGCAGCTTCACTCCCATCCTTCTGTTTCTCAGTCTCCTCATTCTGAGATGGATTAGCGTAAGAAGTTGCTTCTTCTGCCGACTCATCTTCTTCCCCGTCTTCTGTTTGTTTCTGATATATTTCAGCCATAATCTCAGCTGTGCTGCCTTCAAGTTCTTGTTGCTCCGGATTTCCCAAATGTGCCTCCTCTTTCTCTGCGGGTTCAGCCTCACACCTTTTTCCGTCTGAGCAGCCTGGATCACAGACAGTACTGGTCCCATATGAGGTAGAGACAGGGACATGGACTTCAGTTTCTGCCCTGTGTGTTAAAAAACAATGTTATCGTCAAAGTTGGAAGTAATTTCTTTTTAATTTAACTTGACTTAAGATTTCACTGAGGCAGTGTATTCAGTTATAGAGTGCAGATTTTACTTGTTAGCAAGAAAGATCATATTTCGCACTTTATATTATCATTTCTATTTGTTTCTAAATTGAATTGCCTCAGTGTTTTAAAGTTGTAACCATTCATATATTTAAAAACGCTACTTAGTAACCTTTATTCTGTGTAAACTTTGAATGAGCCATACTTTTAGTTTTACTCAAATACATTTTTAAACCTTCTAACTCTAATAAAGTAAAATATCATTGATCTAACAGTACTCGATGAGCATATGATGTAATGATTTAGACCACTGGTGTTGTCATGACAATGCAGAAATGAAACTTAGAATCGAAAAACTAAGATATTAAACATTTAATTTGGATTCCTCACTACATTATCATGACCTGTCAATCCCTTCACCGTGACTGGACTGAAGTTTTATCTCTGCGACACTGGCTGCCGGGATGGGTGGAGGTGAAGATATAATCTCTTCCTGAGCCGACAGTTCAGCTTTATTATGGCACATCTGCCTCTCAACTCTCTCCAGTCTGTTTTGCCCATTTTCAAGCATTGGCGTCTGTGGAAAATGACTCAGCTCCCTCTCTGTCAAACCACACATTCCCATCCTTGGCTTCTTTTTGACCGGCAATCTCGCAACTTCCTCCTTTGTGGTTTCCTTGACATCAACCATGCGCACATCTTGGCTGGTTTCTTCTTGGTTTCTCTCCAAAT
The DNA here is from genome assembly GCF_914725855.1 of Thunnus albacares. Lineage (NCBI taxonomy): Eukaryota > Metazoa > Chordata > Actinopteri > Scombriformes > Scombridae > Thunnus > Thunnus albacares. The sequence continues at coordinate 7,652,636 of NC_058108.1, read as the reverse complement.
CACAGTGAGAATTTTCTGTTGCACCAGGTTGTTCTTCCAAAGCAGTTCCACAGGATTCATCAGCGTCTTCGGAGGTTGGGAGAAAAACCTGTAGTTTATCAGTGCACGTTTGAGATGCCGACTTGTTACATTCCTCTGCTGTTATTTCCTCCTTGTCCTTCCCCTTCTTGCTGGTATCATTTTCAGTATGTACACTAAAGCTCTCCAGCTGAGAATCATGTCTTTCTTCTGTGGAGGCATCTTGTTGCTGTTCTGCTGCCTGATGCTGTTGAGATGAAGTCATAGATTCCTGGAGAAGAGACTGGGGACGCTGTAGTGGTGAGGCAGCCGCTGCTCTATTATTACCTTCAGTGTCCTGAAATTGAGAAGAAAGATTGTTTAACAATTGGGTTGAGAAAGATGTAAATGTGTGTTCTGCTTCTTTTATTGGACATTTTTTTCAATTACCCAAATTACCTGTTGATGGTCAGAGGCCCGAACATCATCAGTCAGGAAAACTTCATCACTTGGACATTCCCTCTTCCTTGACCTGAGTGACCGAGGCTGGGGCAGTGCTAAGCTGTCTTAATACATGAATGACAAAAAAAAAAAATTCATTAAATACTGTGATGGGGAATCAGTGTAGCTGATTAATATTTAAAACTGGGTATCACACAATCATATACTTATTTCTGCTTGGTAGTAACACACCTAAGTCTCCTTTACCGCTGCTGCTGATCTTTGCTCTCCCTTTGGCCATCTCCTCTTACAAAAGCATCACAATAAGTTAAATTACTTAAAAACATAACATGTAACAACAACAATAACCTATATAGAAACAAAAAATACTGTTTCCTACTGGTATGCTTTTGTCTTGATGGTTAACTTATAGCCAGCTAACTACAATTTATGACGTTTTTTCCTCAAAATAGTGAATGTAGCTAGTTAGTAGGCAGCTAGCTAACATCAGTTAATAATTTACCCAGACTGCACTGAAAACTGAAGATATGAGTTGTGTTTTTGGTTTAAAAAACTTTTTTTCTTTTTCTCTTTTTTTTTTGCTGTAACTGGTGGACAAACTGTCATTTAACATGTTTTCCCACCGTCACACAACGACCCACCTGAACCTGAACCGCCGTCCAGTGGGATTGTAACAGACGTTGATGTTTTACGTCAGTAGCCGTAAAGCGAGATGCGTGGTTGTCATGGGAGACGCAAATGTCGGAAGTAAATCCCACTGCTCACCGTTGTTGTTGTTTTGACAGCTCGGACTACACGTTAAATCACTCCTGTCTGTCTTTTTTGCTCTTTTTTCTGAGCCGTGTTCGACTTGAATAACCGAGTAACTCTGCGTGACAGCTGACAAGGTAAACAGCACATTCAGTAGCTGTTAGCTGTACACAGTTGCATTGAATGTTGTATTAGCTGTTAGCTAACATGAGGACCGAAGCTAAACAAGACAGTTTAAACTGTTTGATTTATCAATTATTATTATTTAAAACTATCATTGAAAGGCACATAGCGGCTGCTGCACCACGCTGAAGTTAGCCTCCGATTCGGGGTCAAGGGGAAAGTTAAGGAAAACATAGCTTAAATAATGATATTCTGCGGCTAATTCTCCGTTTTATTCACCACTCACACTTATGAAAAAGTGTTAGACATCGTAGCAAAAGCCTTAACACTGTTTAAATCCACTTTCGGATTTGTGGAACCTTTATTCTATTTGTGAAAACAAATAAACAGCGATTTCACTGCATTTTCCCCATTCAGACCACATTAGACCAGGTCCAGATCAAAAACCACTATACTTAGACACAACAAATCTGGACTAGATTAACAAGGAGATTCCAGAGACTCATTAAAACACAGTTTCAGATTTGTGAAATCTTTATTCTATTTGTGAAAACAGAAAAAAGGTTGATTGCGCTGATATTTCTTCATCCAGACCACTTTAAACCAGGCCCAGATCAAAAACCACTTTACTTAGACTTGTCAAATCTGGACTAGGTTATTATTATTCATATTTGATAAGTCTAAGTATACTGTTTTTTGGATGGAAAAAAGCAGTGAAATTGACCTTTTTTCTGTTTTCTTAAGCAATATAAAGGTTTCACAAATTTGAAAGTGGGTTTAAACAGCGTTAAGGCACTTTTTCATAAGTGTAAGTGGTGAAAAAACGAAAAATCAGCCTCTAAATATCATTATATATGTTTCCCTTGACTTTTCCCGTAACCTTGAATCAGAAGCTGTGAATCAGAGTCTAATTTCAGCTTTGAGGCTGCTGATGAGTCAGTGCTGACTTTGGATTCTGTCACTTATCGTCATCAACTTTCTTCTTTTTCTTTAATGTCTCAATTAATTAAATCCCTCATTAACTTTCAGGTAGTAAAAGCTTATGAGTCGCAGTCGGAACCCTAACCCTCCCCGGGGTCAAGGGGCAGCGCGAGCCAAACAGGTAACACCCCTCACGTCTAATTATAAGAAGAAGAAGAAGTGAGAATGATACCCCTCAGCTGTCAACAACAGGTACGATTTAGCAGCTCTCTCCGTGTCTGTTTCGGTTTGTTTCAGATGGGGCTGCTGCTCGACTTGTCCCCGGATGGAGGAATGGATGATGATGGGAATGATGAAGAGCTGGAGGCAGAGCTGCTCAGTCTGGTGGGAGGTGGAGGAGGAAGATCACAAGGGAGGAAAAGTGAAGGCAGAGGTGAGAAGGACAGGAGGAGTCTTTTTTTTTTTCTTAGTGTAAACTATAGTTTCTCTCTGTCTCATCGATATGCTACTGACATTCATTTATTTTTCTTATGTTCAGCTCCTGTTCCCATGACTGAAATAGAGCAGATGGCAGCTCTTTGTATGAAAGACCTGGATGATGAGGAAATCGGGGATGAAGATTTGGATGATGAAGATCTGCTGGTAACACACACACTCTTTTTTATCCCTGCTAGAGCTGAAACAATTAGTTGATTAATTGACCAGCTTACAGAAAATTAATTAGCAATTTTTGTAAAGACTATTTTTTGGGCATTTTTGCCTTTATTGGACAGTCAACAGTGAAGTGACTGATAGGAAACAAGGGAAGAGAGATAGATGACATGTAACAAAGGTCCCTAGCTGGAATCAAACCAGGAACATTGTGGTTATGTAGCATACGCAATAACCGTTCGGCTGCGGGGGTGCTCCAAATGACAACAATTTTGATACTGGATTCATTGTGTCATTTTACAAGATACCAATGAATACCTTTGGGTTTTGGACTTTGGTTGGACAAAACTAGCAATTTTAAGACATCGTCTTGGGCTCTTACAAACTGTGACGAAACAGATAAATTGATAATTAAATATAATTCTTAGTTGCAGCCTTAAACACTTTTATTTCACTTAGCTGTTGAATTGCTTTAAACGTTTGATTTTTTTCTGAACTGTAAACATTTTTGTGTCTCTGTACATAGGCAGAATTGAATGAGGTTTTAGAGGAAGATGAGGGAGAAACTCCTGCTCCCACCCCTCCTGCCGTCACGCCAACTGCTCCTAAAGTGAATGTTACATCCCACTCTGCTCCTCCTGCTGCTCCCAGTGGTGCAACTGGGTTGGAGTCCCGCCTATTGGAGCGCATTGAAATGTATAAGACTGCCATCTCCAATGCCAAGGCTGCGGGGGAGACTAGCAAAGTTCGAAGATATGACCGTGGGTTAAAGGTAAAATAGAGAAGAAGAAGGGGAAACACCTCATTACAAGCTGATCCCCAAACTTTGCTTTCATTCAAAGCTTTTGGAAGTCTGCCTCTTGTATATGATTCTTTGCATATTTGTTCTCTCTAATGTTGAAGGCATATAATATGTTCATAATTCTTGTCTCTTCAACCCTAGACATTGCAGTCCATGTTAACATCTGTTAGGAAAGGAAAACCAGTCAATGAGGAGGAGATTCCACCTCCTGTCGCTCTTGGCGGAAAGCCCAACACTGCAGCCGAGTCTGAATCGATCAAGGAACAGCCAGAGCCCACGCTGATGCCCTCTCCTCCCACCAATCAGAAACCTTTAAGGGAGGCTGCACCGACAGCTCCTAATAATAAGCCGCTCCATCTGACCCCACCCCAAAAGCCTGCTGCTGCTGTCACCCCAGAAACACCTGCTATCTCGCCGCTCACCCCCAGCCAGCCTGACGCACAGCACTCAGGTAAACAGACACATGATCACATGCCACATAATTACAGGAAGTGTCTCCAACTTGCCACTTCTTCTTTGTATTGTGTACTGGATGTACACAAGTACAGCTGTGGCGTTGTTGGTCCACTCTGACAAACACTATAACGTCATAAATGTCATTCAATAATATGCACTGCAGCTCAAAGGGATTGAATGAGTATTGATCATTTTATTCATGCCAGTTAGACAAAATAGCTGAAACCCCTTTGGACCATTTTGACTTTGGTGGTGACTTGTTCTGTGGTACAATCCCGATGTCAGGCTTAATATATTTATTTACCTCTACCAGAAATCTTTAAAATTTGTCAGTTTGTTGTTCTTTCTACTCAGCTGCTCAGTCTGCTCCCAGTAAACCTATGTTTACTGTGTTGTTGCTATTTTAAGAGTCGCTTGCTTTCTTCATTAAAAAAATAATACTTTGTAGGTCTTTTAAGTGCTGATCAGACAGCAATTTTAAGACATTTCTCTTGGCTTTGGTAATTGATATGGATTTATTTATTATCTTATTAAATAACCTTTATTTGACAACAGTCATTAGCGAAAACAACAAGAACAACCACAGAATCAGTATTTCTCATTTGTTACCGCTCAGACAGTCACATGCAGATGTCCCCGCTAAATGTCACTGTGATCCTCCTTAGCTTTTAAACCAACCATTCCTTTTGTTGTGCTTTCTATTTTGTTCTTCTCTCCTCTCTACACAAACACGGATCTTTGCCTTCATTCCGTTTTAGAGCTGAAACAGGCCGTGTTGTCCAGACAGAGGGAGTATAAGATGGCTGCCATACACGCCAAACAGAGCGGCGACATTGACCAGGCCAAACAGCACTACCTCATTGCCAAGGTAACAGAACCGACAACAATGTTATCACATGAATAAATCTTTTCTGTTTGTGTGAGTGTATAATTGACAGGTGAAACTTGTGAGAAAAAGTCAATTCTAATAGAGTTGACCTCCATTTATACAGAAGCTGGACATGATGGTGGAGGCACTGGACGGAGGCAAACCAATAGATCTGAGCTCACTGCCGCCACCTCCTGGTTAGTGTAACGACTTTAAAGGAATGCTTTACCTAAAGTTGTGACTTTTGTCTTAATTACTCACCCAACATATCCTGAAATTCTTAGGTTTTACTCAGGCTTCCTCATAGAGAACGGAGCTCCCAAAAGAGGTATCGCTTTCTTGATACAGTAAATTAGATTAAAGACTAATTTAAAGAACCCACAAAAGTCCCGAAAAGCTTATCAAACGGATTTTGTAACTATAATCCAGTTCTTGGGTATCCAGTTGCATGAATGTCCCAACACATTTTTACTGAAATGAAATTGTTCTGAAAAATACTGTAAGCATGTCACACGCCTGATTCCACACATGCACTGAACTGGAGGCTCACCTCCAACTCGTCTATTGAGCCTGAGTCCTCGTCAGTCACTGAATGGCTACCCTTATACTTTTATCACAGCAGTTAATACTGTTTTTAGAGATTAAAAGACTAACATTTTTATTACATTTACTTGAGCTTAAGCGCCACACACAATTATTTAAATAAAGATTGCTATTTTGAAAGACACCGTCTTCAATCTGTTTCCTTCTCTTGTTCTCTCTACGTCTTCTTCTTTCAATTCAATCCCTATGTGCTGATTGTCTTCAACTCATGTCCACTGCTGTCTTATCATCCACAGGAGACGCAGTAGCAGAGCACCGTGCGCCTCCTCCTCCTCAGTCTTCCTCTAAACCCGCTGCCCCTGCTGCTCCTGCTGCTCCTGCTGCCCCCACTGCTCCTGCACCCACCCACGTGGCCCCTGCCGGTAAGACTCAAGGAGCCCTGATCCTTCCTTCAGTCTAGTTAGCATAGTGCAGGTGATTAAAACTGTATTATGTTGAATTTTAAAATAAAGTGTGTGTGTGTCCTGCAAAGACCTGCCTGCTCCCAGAAGTTTGGCAGAAGCCCTGCAGCAGAGGATGGACATATACAAGTCAGCAGCAGAGGGAGCCAAGAGCAAAGGAGATGACCGTAAGGCCCGCATGCACCAGCGCATTGTTAAGGTACACACCATACTCTTAAAATTTTGAAGTTACAGTTTAAAAAAGGCAGTTTTTTTTCCAAAGGTGTTGTATAATTCAATCAAATAAGGCACTGAATATTGTCAGAAATTCTTAAAACAGCTATTTGTGATGAATCTCATGATCCTGCTTTTTTTTTTATGGTGTGTTTTCCTTATTTAAGCATGACTCACTTTATTTTGACTGGAAATACTCTCTGTAGCTTTGACTGTAACTACTACTGTTGCTCATTTCACCAACCAGAATAACTTTCAATAAGTTCTGCGTTGTTCTCTGAGGATTGTTGAAAGGCACTGTGCAAAAAATAAAAAACCTGTAAATAAAGCAGAATCGGCTGAGGGTGAAGAAGAACACAGAGGCAAGAGCATGAAAGAGTAAAAAAAAACAAGAACATGAAAAGAATTTTATATACAGCAGGATGTATAAAAAGGAAGAAAAATAGTTGTGGGGCATATGTATCGCTTTTGTAAGAGTGGAAGCACATTGATGACATTGATTTGTATGTGGGAGTTAGTGCTGTGTTGTTCCTTTGTTCTGTTTATCTTTATTTGTAAGAATTTGTTTTTTGGTTAAGCCCTCTTGTTTTTGTGTTCGAGTGGGGTGAGAATGGAAGTTGTGTGCTTGCAAATAGGCTGTATTTTATCTGATTTACAGTGCTGATGATGGGAAAGAACATGGAGAACAGCAATTCAGGAATGCAAAGTCAAAGACTAATTATACCAGTATATAAGAGCATCTGAATGTGGAATTTTCCTTTAATAAGTGATAACTGAATTATCAATCATCTTCTCCTTTCTCAATAGCAATATCAGGATGCCATCAGAGCTCACAAAGCTGGACGACCTGTCAGCTTGTCTGATCTACCTGTGCCACCAGGTATGTTTCTGAATCCTGAAGGCGTGTATCACTGGATTTTGGATCTAAGATGTATTAAGTCAATTGTGTGTTGCTCTCCTAGGCTGCCCACCACTCCAGGGCTCAGAGGGGGGTCAGCAGAACTTCATGGGTGTCCTGGAAACAGCTATGAAAATAGCTAATCAGGATGCAGACGCAGAGGATGAAGAAGAGGATGGTCCAAGAGAGGCTGCCAAGGTAAACACATAAATAAACAAATAAAGGCACCACCAAATGGTCACATTGTTATAATGAAGCCAAGGAGTCTGGTTGGTTGCCTTTCAAACATACAGTTGCTTTAAACCAAAGCTATCAATGTTTTATTGTTTGTCCTCCCAGCTTCTGTGTTGTATGTGAATCATTATCATTGAATTATCAGTTTTCAGGAACAGGAACAGTGATTGTATATTAAATATAATTCAGGCTTAGCTTTTAAGATCATTTAAAATATTAAATTGAGCTCACAAATGTCTCAAGATATAGCAGTTTACAGTATGAGGACAACATAGTGCTTTGAAATCTTGTTGTGTATTGCATTTGTCTCATGATCCTAACTGGATATTTTCTTTCTCTGCAGCCTGCAGTGCATCCATCCACCCAGAAAGCGAAATCTCCAGCTCCTCAGGCCCCTAGAGGCTCCTCAGCTCCAAAACTGGGACCTAAAGGTGTGTTTTGATTGGTTTGTGTGCCGGCATGCACCTCCGCGCCTGCATGTATAAAGCGTTTGAGTGCTACATGAGGCAGATTTTTACTTATTTTTCTCTTAATTATCCTTGTAGCCCAGCAGCAAGTGGATTTCTTGTCGCTAAGGCGACAGGCTTTTTTGCGTGCAGCACTGCGCTCCAAACAGATGAAGGTAAGCTGTTGACTTTTTCTATCTTTATTTTATTTATTTTTTTCTGTAGATGGATTTCCCGCCATCTTTGTGTTTTTGTGCGATGTCATTACAACAGCTGCCTGTTGTTTTATTGGAGACTTGAACATCTGTTTCTGTGGTTTGATTGTTGTGTCTGCTGTTGCTTGGTTGTTTGTAGGACATGACAGGAGCAGCGCAGCACCTCAGACACGCCAAGGGAATCGACCCCATGATCAACGCTGCCAAATCTGGCCTACCCGTTGACATCACCAAGGTGCTAAATATATTCTCAATAACTAATGAAATCCAAGAAGATAGAGGGCAAGTTTCCCACTTACATACTCACAGCTGCTACATGTTTGGTCCTCTCTCTCCCTCTCCCTCTCTCTCTCTCTCTCTCTCTCTCTCTCTCTCTCTTTCTCTCTCTCTCTCTCTCTCTCTCTCTCTCTCTCTCTGTCTCTCTCTGTCTCTCTCTCTGTCTCTCTCTCTCTGTGTGTGTGGGTGTGTGTTGAACAAGTTTACACAGGAGCAACTGAATGTGTGAGGTGTGTTAACATGGGGCGAAATAAAAGCACCTTCATGCTCATGGTGGTCTCACCTTCTGTGTGTTTGTGTCTATTTCCGTGTTAGTGTGTGTGTGTGTGTGTGTGTGTGTGTGTGATGTGTGTATATTTCCAGTGTGATTTCCGCTATTCATTTCTCATACAGTTGCCACTTATCCCATATGACTTTCTTTCATTTTGCTTCATATAACTCATGAGTTTCTCTCTGGCTCTGTCTCACTGTGTATTTACAAGGAATATTATATTGTGCCTCTGTTAGTTTGTCTTCTTGTTGGTCTGTAGGATATCACACAAGCTTAGAAAAGGATATTCATCATTTCTAGCGCACAGATCAGTGGGAAGGCTTCTGGCAAAGGAACAGTTGATGAGATTTTGGTGCATGCTTGATTTGGGTTTCTCCAAACTGTTGTAAATCATAAATGAATATGTGTAGGGTAAAAAAAAAATCAATTGAACTTATAACTGAGGTGTTTGTAATGTCTTTTGGTATAAAAGCAAGTTAGCAGATATTTGTGTTCTCTGAGATTTTAAGATCTTTTTTTAATCTCTCTTTGCCCTGTACACATTTTTTTGTTTCTCAGCACATTTGTAATTGTCTCCTTCCCAACAGATTCCTAGCGCTCCAGTCAGTGAGGATGACTACTCCCTGGCTCGTTCCCGTACCTCCCCTCTCTCCCCTCGCTCCAGTGAGCAGTACCGCGGTCTCATGGATCTTTTGCGGAAGCAGCATGAGGTTAGAATACACCTCTCCCTCATACTGATGTGGATATCATACAGTAGTTGCATTTATGCTCCTAATGCTTCTTCATCACTTTTCTAGTTGTGCAACTTTTTAAACAGACATATTTTGAATCAAGATTGTTTTGTGTCTAACTAATCGTCTGTTTTCTTTGCCACACCCTGTTTTGTTCTCTATCTCAATCTTCAGAAATGTTTGAATCACTCTCAACAGACCATGCAGACAGGCAATGTGGGCGAGGCTCTAAAGTAAGAAACATCTCTCATTAGTCTGTTTGTGTGTGTGAGTTTTCGTAAGTATGTCATCTGCAGCCATGTTGGAATTTAAAGCCTTCTCTTTGCTGGTGCTTGAAATTGAGCTATATGCAAGTGTAACTCAATTTAAATGATTTTTTTATTAAAATTGTAATTGATAATTTGGGTATCATTGCACCATTGAATAACAATAATAATAATAATCAATCTGTTGTACTCACAACTAAGGTTCTTCACAATTTTTCTCATCATAAAAGCATCACAGGCGGCAAATAAGATGACAAATGCAATCATTATTTAATAGAGCCCAGTACATTGTCTTCAACTGCTTTTCCTCTATGACCATCAAATACTTAAAGGAAATCATTTCTTATGACAGAAAAGCAGTAAAACACACCAGTTATCATATTTGAGAAACAAATTATATTTTTACTCACTAAACAACTTATCAGATTCATATATTTTTTAAATGATCTTCAATTAATTTATATTAATGTACTTATTGAACTATCATTTAAGCACTTGTGGAGTGTGATGTCATTATGGCAAAACACAGACTGCGATTTTACTGTTTATCTCCACGGAGCATCTCATCACCATAATAGATACAGTGTTACTTTCGTGTCACACTGCATATTTTGCATGTTTTTCACATACATTTAACTGGGCATACATTAGACTTTTTCGGTCTGCACGGCTTCCCTTTTCTTCGCAAATATTCTTTGTAAAATATTGTCATTGCTTAGAAACAGAATGTGGTATTTTCACATGATGATGCTCCTAAATGTCTTGTGTGATCCAAAAAATTCAGAAAATGCAGAAATACATGTGGTCTTTTGAGCAAATAGAGCTGTTTGGTGCAGTGTGACAGCTGTCTATGCAGAAATCAGACCTGTGACATTTCAGGAACCAGGCCATCTCAATCTCAATATGAGAGATGTGTGAGTATTTGTGTGTAAGGAACATCTGTCTGTCCCCAGGTGTGAGAAGCTTGTTGAGGAGTCTCTGAAGAACATTGAGATACTGAAGAACGCCCACGCCAAGGGCCACCCAGTCCCCAAGTGCCGCACTGAGGAGAGAACCTTCAACACCGCCAAGTCAGCAACAAACTCATAGAATACATTCAAATTCATAGTGGATAATATATCATTATATATTCTTTCTGAATTCTTTCTTGTTCCCCATAAAAACAGAAAATGTCAAAACTTTTTGAACAGGAAATTCCCAAAAGCCATATTCTCACTTCAGCTAAAATCTGCAATACAATTTCAAAAGAAGCAGAAGTGGTTACTGGGTTCGGAGTTGCATTTATGTGTGTTCACTCATACAAATCCTGTTTCCCTTGTGTGCAATGTCATGACGCAGGTGGTATTGGTAAAATGATTTGTTGTTAGGTCTAGGGGGATTTAACTGCACCAGCTACTAACAGACCACAATATTAATGCAACAACACTTAATGCTTTCTGCTGCCAATCAGCAAAGGGATGCAGGCCATACCCCCCGGGGAGCTCGACCTGCTTTCCACAGCCACCGATATTATCTTATATAATGGTGATTGTGTATATTATGTTGGTCAATAAGTAACAAATAATTGCGGTACAAAAATGCGGAAGATATATTTTGGAAACTGTTGCCATTACACAGTTTGTTCAACAGAGAGCACTAACGGCTTATTCATTTTAATTTATTTAACTGTAAAATGTTCGGCTCACTTCCTATCTTGGTGACAATTATTTAATAGCCAAATTTTAGGGGCCCTTATCAAAAATGTTTGTGTTTTAAGAAAAAAAAAAGAATATCTGCTATATTGTTATATTGTTAAATTTTCTAACATCAATAAATATCAGACTCAAAAATCTAGTATCAGTCAAGCTCTCCTAAATATGTGACAGCTAAAGGATACCAACAGTCTATGAAACCAGCAGTTTGTCCCACTGCAACATGAAAAATACATCAGTCAATAGATCAATGGATGGATCAAAAAGCCTATTTTATTGTGATTTTAAGGATTTATAATCTCTCTTTTTATGAAACACTATGAAGGCTGTCCTTTATATTAAATTATTTAGATTCGCTTGCATCAGGTGTTCAATTATGAAAACATCTTTTTAGACAAGAATAGAATTACTTTCCCCAGCTAGAGCTGTAGATGAGTCAGAGTGACTCACTGTGACTCACTCTGGCTCTGCTCCAGTATCATACCAAGCTAACAGCAAGGTGACTCTGGCACTGACTCATTCAGCAGACAGAGCTGTTTGGCTCCCAGTGATGCTGACAGGTTGATGTCTGTCACTCATGACGCTGGTTCTGAATAGTCATGACTTCTGTTTTTTGGGGGTTTTTTTTCTTTAGGATCTACACCAACCTGACGCCTAATGACCTGGTACTGTACATCATCAAAGCCATCAACCTACCAGCTCCCTCAGGTAGGCAGATCTGAAATAACCTGAAAGTAATTACCTTGAACTTATTAAGAAGGACGGCTCCGCAATTGACTGCAAACCAGACACCTCTGAAGTTGTGGTGGTCCACTCTTCAATCCATCAATCAATCCATCAGTCCATCAATCAATCATGTTTATGTACTATTTATGTACACTTACATCTCTCCCTCAAGGTGTCTCACCTAATGATCTGGATGCCAGCGTGAAGTTTGAGTTTCCTTTTCCCAGTTCGGTAAGAATCTTTCACACTCAGAGAGGAGATTATGGATGTTTCACTTTGTTTTTTATGTGGATGTGTTTTAATTCATTCATTTATGTGTGTGTGTGTGTGTGTGTGTGTGTGTAGGAGGAGGCACAGAGGGACAAAACCAGCACAGTAAAGAACACAAACAGTCCAGAGTTTAAAGAGCAGTTTAAACTCAACATCAACCGGACGCACAGAGGCTTTAAACGAGTCGTCCAGTCCAAAGGCATCAAGTTTGAAATCATCCACAAGGGGTAAAAACCACAACTGCTTTGGGGCAGTAGAGGCAGTGGCTACATTGTTTATCTGTTTGATTTATGCTGTAAATGTAATAATCATCAGTCGCATTCTTCTCTCTGTGTGTTTACAGAGGCCTCTTTAAAACAGACAAAGTAGTGGGCACAGCTCACCTGAAGCTAGAGGGTCTAGAGAACCACTGTGAAATCAGAGACATTATAGAGGCAAGTGTTAATAACATGTCAACACAAATTCATACACACACGTACACAGCAGTTCTGTCTAACAGTGTGCATGTGTTTCTCAGGTGATGGATGGACGTAAAGCCACAGGCGGCAAGCTGGAGGTGAGGGTGAAGATCAGAGAACCTTTATCAGCAGTGGATCTCCAGCCGGTGACGGAGAAGTGGCTGGTTCTCGAAGCAGTCTCTCCCCTTTCTCCTCCAGAGAGGCAAAAGGAACGGGTGAGTAGATGACCTGTATGTCAGTGGGTTGGTGGGAGGAAACTGCAGCAGAGCAAATCCCTGTCTTTGTGTCTGAGTGGGTTTCCTCCAGAGGACACAAGAAGAACATACAAAGAGGTCAGGCTCGCAGTCAGGACCTTCTTGTGTGACATTACTTTGCTAAACATTGAGCCACTGCGCCATCTTAAAAACTGGACATACTGTAAGTGTCAGAACACAAGCCAGTGTCAAGGCTTCAGTGTGCTACAACCGGAGTGCTTGTTGGATCGTCAAAGAGCGTCTGAAATGTCACCTGACACCTTTACAACGTCAAAATTTTTGTAATTTTTCGAATCTAACAATCATGCCCACCTCATACAGTGATTGAAAGTGTTTAATTTCTCTCTCAAGTTTTCTTTTTTTCACGCTTTGCACAGTTACTTCTGGCACTTTTCGTGTATCCAACCAAACAATGTTAATACTATGAAGGAGAAACTGTCCCGAAGTGTTTGTCGCTATCCAAATCTAAGCAACCGTCTGATGGCAGGTTTTTCTCCATGCCTATTAGTGTGGCCATTCAGAACAGCTACAAACACTGGGTGAGACTTTGTATGGACTAGTTTGAGCCAAGCATAACCCCACCCTCTGAATATTTGCTGCCATCCTGTAGTCCCTTTTGTACAGCCTGTAAAGGCAGTTGAACCAAAATGCAACAAGACTGGGACAAAATGATCTTGACTCTGCCAGTACAGTGATGTCTGTGTGTGTGTGTTTGTATGAATCAGGCTCCGTCTCCTCGGTCAAACCCCAGACATGAAGCAAGCAGCCGGAGCAGTCATCCCAACAACTCTCCTCCGCACTACAAACTCCACAGCTTCAGCCTCCTCAACTATGACAAGGAGCGGCTGGAGAGAAAGGTAATTGTTTGTTTGTGTGTGATCTAAGCCCATGCACAACACCCAATTCTCTAATATTTGAAATGGCCCAAAGGCGTCAAGGTCTTGTCAGTCATTACACCTGTCCCGCTCAGATTGCAGAGTACCGAAGGAACCGGCGCGATCCCCCTCCTGACGTCATCCATCAATACAAAGAGGTCACACACAGGCTGCAGTGGCAAAAAGCACAGCTGGAGCGAGCTTCTCCTGCTCTGCTTACAGGTAAAACACACATATACTGTATATGCCAACATATGAGTATACATCTCATCCTCTCATAAGTACATTTCTCTGGCGTGTACATTCAACCACATTATTCTTCACCATATGTGCAGAGTATGAAAATGTGCTGCGGCGCTTCGTCCAAGGACTCGCTGATTCTGTGAAGAAATACTCGAGCCAAGGCAACAGGGTGAGCACGGGGTCGGGGTCGACTGCTCCTCCAATGTGATCGCTGCTGCTCACTTGTGTTTGTGTTGTGTATGTTGTGTGTAATTTTGAAAAGTTTCCATACTTTTTTCCTGTTTATAGGAAGCTGCCAAGGATGCTCTGGGCAGGTTGAAGATGGTAGAGAGTGAGGTGACGATTATTATGTACTTTCAGTATAAAATGTTTATCATCTTCATATGTTTATACTGTATATTTATAGATATTTTTTTTTCTCCTCTTTAGCTGGAATCGCTGACAAGGAAACGTACTGGATGAGAGGAGCGAAGGGAGCAGAGACTTGGCTAGAGTACTGTTATATCATTTCTCTCTCTCTCTCTCTCATACACACTCATATACAAACACTACAGTCAGTACTTTAAGGACCTTTAGCATGATTCTATGCTGCCCATGTCCATGACAACTGCATGAAAGTACCTGCTAATTCTAGTCTATTAATTATACAACTTAACTTTTGGCACTTGTGGTTTGTCACCTGCCACGATAATGAAAACAACTCTGTAACTACAAAGGGACGTAAAAATGAAAGCAAGCATTAAAACGTGTTAGAAAGGATTATTTGCACTTAAACAAGACAAGCACTGAGGAAAACCGCTCCTAAAGTGCAGCTTTGCAGAGTTTTCCTGTACTCTGTTTACTGCTTTCTTCTATTCCCATCTTTTCTTTAAGAATTGTGGGTAAAGAGATCTGTCGGAAGATTTTACATTTGACACCAGTTCAGAGAGTCTTGTGGTGTCCATAGATGACCAAAAATGTGTGTGTGTGTGTGTGCTCTGAAGTGTGTTTAACCAATGGACTGAGGTGTTTTTAACCCCTTTTCCCATATTTTATGTGTGTAATGAGCTTAATCTAATCTGTCTGCTCCAGTGTTCCCAGATTACAGTAATCTGCTTCGTTTGGAGTGGTGTGATATGGGAATAAAAAAACGGGGCTTCGGGGCGCCGCAGCCTACATCCCATAATGAGGGATTAGTGTTTGTGTCACCAAGGAGACGACTAGATCAGACGTAGAGTCGCCTTTGGGGTTGGGGAGGGGAGGTGTTAACAGCGTGCCATGAATGTGGTAGAAGCTTAGCTCTGCTAAAGGACTGCTGCTTCTTCTTCTTCTTCTTCATCAGCTATTTCCTCTCTGTCGTCTTCTTCATCTTCACTTTTTTTCACACTAATTCCTTGACATTTATTCAGAGATTATTCAGAGTCTCGAGTAATAGACAGCTCCATTTGGATTTTCTTTAAACTCTTAAACAATGTTAAGTCCATTGCGCTGTCGATTAGAAAATAATTAACAGCAGCTGCATCAGTGTGCTGCTTTTTTCCACATGTTTTAATGTATGAGGTTTAATAAAACAGATTCTATCCCACTGAGCTCTCCAGTGGCAGCACAGTGGATGCTGAATAGTCTGCCCAAAGGAAGACAACCCAATATGTGTCAGTATGGCTGGGTAATTGCTCATTTCTATTTCTGTTCCCCCATAGACATTCCCGTCATTCCTCTCTACCTTATACTTTTTTGACTGTGAAGTCAACGGGACAAAATTCAGACAGATCCGTTAAAACTTTATAAGATGTGGATTGCAGCTGAGGCACCTTGAAACTCAGAAATCTAAATGTACAAAAACAGTAATCTGACAGATGTGTCATAGTTCTGCCATGTATTCTCTGTACGCTCTGTGTCATTGTCTGGACAGATGTTTCCTCTGCGTGTTTGACAACCTGCTAACCCGACAGCAGATTCTGTTGATGTGGATCCATGTTGACTGCAAACAGTCAGGATATAGCAGACTACATAAGATGAGCCTTTACTGTATGTTTTATATTTGACCCTCCGATGTGGATGATGTCGGTTAACTCCACTAATAGTTTTTTGGTCACGTGACAGAGCAGAGAATCATGTGTTTGCCTTAATCCACCCACTGCCTCACTCCATTAGCAAATAATCCTGGTTAAAGATGACCTGATATGGCCCGTCCCCCCCCTTTTTCTTTATCATAAGAGGATATCTTCTTACTCTTTATAAGTAGTACATTTTGTTGCTTTTGATCAGTTGATTTTTGTCAGATGGACAGGGCAGTGGAAGGACAGATTTTTCTTACAGGGAAATACTAAACTTAATCTTAATATGAGATGGAATTTAAATTACCATATCTGTGTCTTTGCAACTTTTAGCTCCTTAACTACAAATCATTTACACTAAACGTTTTGCTGACAATTTTTCAATGCGCACAATATCGTTTCAGATATTTTATGTATTTTTCCTACTGTTCCAGGCAGCCATTGTCATTTCCGTGCAGTAATCTATTAGCAGACTCTTGAAACTTGCTTGAGTTTGAGCCAAACATTTGGCTCGTCGAGTTGTGTAATTGATCAAAGTAAATCAAGTCTGCATTAATGTTTGTCAATACTGCATTATGTAGTTTAAATGCAGATTTATTTGAAAAGCTCTGCATTTAACTGACAAATATGATGCCGACATAATAGATTACACAAAGTCCATTACCAGTCCACTAGTTGATTTTCATACTGTATAGAAACCAAAGGCTGCATTAAAACGGCGCAAAACATTATTATTATTGCTGCAACTAACAGTCGGTTTTCATTATAATTGATTAAGCCACCGAATATTTTCTTGATTGATCATTTGGTTTATAAAATATCAGAAAACGAATGTGAAAAAATGTCCCTTTCAATTCCTTTAAACCCAAGAGGACATCTTCAAATTGCCTTTTACCGCCAACTAACAGTTCAAATCCCTAAAATAGGAGACAAAGAAAACCAACAAACCAACAAAACCTCACAATTTAGAAGCTTTGACTGGGGAACATTTGGTATTTTTGCTTTAAAAAAATGACGAACAATAATCGATTATCATTATCAGTTGTTTTCTCCTTACTGACCAATCAATTAATTGACTAATTGACATTTCTAAAACAGCAACATGGTTTGCAGAAGGACTAGCTGTGATGTAAACTGTTCGATTTGTCGTAAAAGAGCTAAAACATGCAAAGCCACTGATATGAAGCATAAGAAATATGATTGTGATTTGACACTGACGTTAAGTAAAGACTGACTGCTGCTGCGAAGCTCTGATGTAACTCCAGGTTGCAGCACTCGCATGTTTTAATGGCGCAAAAACTGCAACTATGCAGTACCCCTTTCATTCACCCCAAAGCTTTAACCCCACGTCACCTCCGACACACAAACACACACAAATACTCCTGCCAGATCACCCCACTCCTCCAGTAACCTCGTGGCCTTTGAGGCTGTCCTGTTGTCATAGAGACAAGCTCATCAGCATTCAGTGTGGTAGTTGGGTGGTCAGTGCCGGGCAGAGGGACATATTGTTAAAGTTTGTCCTGCTGGTGATTCACACTCCTTTCCCGCATATACAACACCACCACACTCTCCCTCTCACTCTCTCTCACTCTTTTGTTTTTTTTAGTTTGTTGGCTCTCTTCTCTTTTTTTATCCTTCTGTCATTTTGCTGCACTCCATTTAAAAAGGAGAAAGTTTGGTGAATTGTTAATCATTATTGTTGATATTTCTGTCCGTATCAGCTGCAGTAAATGTATTCGTCTGGGCTTGGGAAAATACTATTGTTGAACCTTTTGACATTTTTTTTTAATCTGTTGAGTGATGTAAGGGCAATCAATATAAATGTCATATTTATATACAGTATATAAACAGCATCATATGCTCTGTCTCTATTTTTAAGTGTAAGTCATGAGGATTTGTGGAGCTCCAAGTGGGAAAGTATGAAGGCCTGATTGTTCAGGCTTTATTATCTTATGTAAGAGGTTGGTGTTAAAATGAATAAAATGGTGAAAAAGTACTGGGTTTGTGTCATCATTGAGCTGTAGTACCAGCTGTTTCTCATTTAGATTGTTTTCTTATCAACATTTAATATTCTGCTGTCTTCGAGACCCTTTAACAACTCATACTTACATACTTAACATGTTTTTATCAGCTTGACACTTCTTGACTTTTCCTAATTCATGAGAATTGCTTATAACCGTGATATTGGACTGATAACATCTTTAAAAAGTCTGCTACAGAAGATTAAGATTACCTCTGTTTGTACTCTCAGAGACCTCAGATGTAAAAAAGGATTTAAATACTATAGGTTTTCATATGATCTATACTTGTGATTAGTGTTGATAGCTTTTTATGCAGCACTACTCCTCCCAAATCCTGAAAAAGCGTTTACACACACACATTTGCACTCTTGTGCAAATATGTGCGTTGCAAGTCTTGCAAACACAGGGGCAGGGCTCCACGCCTGGCAGTAAATTTTGTTTAGAGGATCTCAAACAAAAAGAACATATTTGTTCATGTAAAGCCGAAATAAGACATTAAATATTTACCTATTTGGTGTAATAATGATTCATGGTGATTTATTTTTGGCACCATCAAATGAGCAAGTTTAGTTTGTGGGTTACCACTGCAATACTTTTCTACACATTACTGGGTTTTAAAAAGGTCACAGGAAAAGAAAAAATGTATATAATGGAAAATATTGGTTGGTTTTGAAATAATTAAAACTATTTAAACATGCAGTAGTGAGGTATCTAAGTGGGCCCCCCAACAATGAGATTAAAGACAATGTAAAGTAATTTAAAGACAATAAAGACAGGGAGTAAAACATTGAAATCTAAGACAAAAATAGATATTTTTTTGCAGACAATGCTTGCAGTTGTTGGGGGGAAGCTTGGGGCTTTGGTGTTATGCTAATAACGTATTTGAATGTGAAATTTCCCCTGACAAAGGGGGGAAAGATGAGAGGGGGGGATGGTGCAGAGAAAGGCAGAAACAGTGGAGGGAGTCTTGACATCCGGCGACATTTGGTGGGCGTGGTCAGAGAGGCGAGGGCTTCCTGCTCGGAGGACACGTGGTTCCTGCCTGTCAGTGTATGAAGGTTTCCAGCCCTCCTCTCACTCCTCTCTCTCCCCCTTTTATCCTCCCGTACAACACGGCAGACCTTCTCCTGTCTTTTTTACTCCGTCCGTCCCACCCGCACCTCCTTCTCCCTCTCTCCTCCTCCTGCTACACTTTTCCTGCTTTTTTTTTTTCTCTGTCTTTGCGACGGTTCTCGGGACTGACGACAGCCAGGCCGCGGTCACTTCAACGCGTTTCTGCTCAGAAAGAGACAGATAGGAAGAGAGAGAGAGAGTGTGTGTGTGTATGAGTGTGTGAAAGTGTGTGTGTGAGAGAGAGAGAGAGAGAGAGAGAGAGGGAGAGAGAGAGAGAGAGTGAGTGAGTGAGTGAGAGAGTGCGTGTGCGCGCACCCCGCCCGCAACCGGCCCATCCGTGTTATTTTTTCCCCCTCCATCCCACCTCCGCTTTTCGGTCATGACGCTGGAAGCGATCCGCTACCGGACCGGGTCTCTGCAGATCCTCAACCAGCTGCTGCTGCCTCACCAGACCGTTTACGACGAGATCCGCTCGGTGCAGGACGCTTACGAGGCCATCAAGTCCATGAAGGTAAAGAGCAGGACTCTCTGTTCCTCCATCATCCCCCCCCTCCCCTCCTCACTCCGGGCTTTCACCCACTTCCACGCCGTCCTGCATGCCCCGCCGCATGTGCGTTTATTCCCGTTGTGTATGTGTGTTTGTGTCGGCTCTTTTGTGCTCCCACCGCTGCACGCATGTGTTGCCATATGCCCGCCGCCGTGCTCCCGTTATCGGCCTGTATTTTTGTTTTGGATGCACCTGCAGCACCCACCCCTCCTCCCCCCAAAAAACACCCTTAATTTATAGTTTTCACATTATCATGTGCAAGCGCGACTAACTAGGTATCTGCACGCAGTCACCCACCCATGAAATCTGCCCCCCCTCCTCCTCTTTCTTTGGGAGAGATTATTGATGAATTATTAATGACCTTTGCCAGGGTTTTTGTTCGCGTTTTGGTCTTGTGCTGCACTCAGCAGTGACACCTCCTCTTGATTTATCTCTTCCTACCTGAAGCCCCGACTGATTTAAAAAGGTGTTCAGGCAGTTTTTTAAGTTCACGTTTCCAGATGTTCACTTATTAGGGCTGCACAGAGACTCACTCTTTTGTCTTCCCAGTTACACACTCACAGCTGCTACACGTTTGGTCCTCTGTGTGTGTGTGTGTGTGTGTGTGTGTGTGTGCGTGTGTGCGTGCGCGCGCGCCAGAGTGAAGGAATGTGCCATAAGCAGAGAGGATGATGTCATGATAATGGAGCCTAATGGTAGAGAGAGAAATGACTCCAACACAGAGATGATATCATTTCAGTCAAAGCTGTCATGACAACTTTTGGCTCAGTGATCACCAGCCTGCTTAAAACTAAGTAATGGAGAGAGAGTGATTGATTATCCTTAAGTCGCCAAGGGGAGAGCGAGCTGCTAGAAGCTGGTATAGAAACCAGAGAGGAGGACGACCACAGTGTGATGATAACTATCCCCTATCCTCCCTTCCCCTCCAGGTGCGGGGAGCCCCGGCCATCGCTATCGTCGGCTGCCTCAGTCTGGCTGTGGAGCTGCGAGCCGGAGCCGGCGGTGATGACCCTGTGACCTTCATCAGGGAGTCTTTGTGTCAGCTGACCTCAGCCAGGCCCACCGCCGTCAACATGGGCCGTGCCGCTCGCGAGCTGATGGAGTTTGCTGAGAACGAGAGCATGGAGAAGAACTCGGAGCAGCTCAGAGAAAGGTACGCTGGTTAGAGGGATGTGACGGCCTCAGAGCTGAGGCTGGTTTACCAACCAGGCAACTGTGCGGGGCCCCCAAAGGCCCCGTAGTTATGGTTTGTGGTGAATTGGTTCATTGGAGACACTGTACATGGAAATGTCTGTCCTAGCTGTGCCAAAATTAACACGGTGCATATTTCTAAATATATTTCTGTTTGACTAAGTTACCACAAACACATGTCTTTAGGGTCCTACTGTCATTTCTTCTTTTGCCCCCCCCCCCCCAGTGGGTTAATCCGGATTCTGTCCAGAGCACAAATCTTTTCCATTTTTTCCAAGATGCTGATACATTTTCCTCCACTTCTGATTTGCTTGTTAGTGTGCACTGCACCAATAATTTAGTTAAAGGCACCCAGTGGAGTGTTTGATCACTAGTAGCAGTGTGGAGCAACACTTTTACAAGTGGGTCCCAGCTGCACGTGCATGATACCACCAAGAGATGCAGAGAAGAAGACAGTTAGTGAGTAAACAATGCATTCTCAAAACTTTAAAGAAGAAACAGACATGCAAATATTCAGGACGTAAATGCATTTGCATTTGAGAAACATCTGTTAGACCTTCAGGATACACACAGTAGGTTTTGGAATAACATGTTTAATGTAAACAGAAACTCTGTTGGTTTTCCAGCACCCTTAAGGCCGATGGATACTCCATCTGCAAACGATGAGCATATTGATTGTTTGTATGTGTAATGAGTCGTATCGGTAAAGTCCTGAACTGTAAATTGAAACGCACTTTTGATACCAAGTTTGGCCGCTTGCTGTAGCCCTTCCTTATTCAACACCAGCTGCAGGTGTCTCCCTGAAAAAAAATTGTGAAAGTTATCAGATCACAGATAAGGTGAAAAATGGGAAGCCCGTTATACTATACAGTGCATGTCACTGCAGATTAATTGGCAGTGTGAAAAAGAAACACCCAGAGTGGTGTTATTTTTGCAGGATTCATTCGCTTCAACAGGACTGTAGTTTAGAGCCGCACACACAGACAAACGGTGTGAAATCAAGTTTCTTTGTCAATATCATTGTAAAAGTCAGTCTGGTTTGTTACAGTCATTCACTCACGATGGCACCTTACTCCTAATGCTGCAGAAATCCCTGGTCTCATGTTACCTTACATGAAAATGAAAATGATTCACATAAGTTCCACACAGAAATGTTAACAGAGTTTAAATTTGGGAAAACTGGTGTCAGAGCAGGAATTGACAACATCAGATGTCACAATTTGAGGTATCTGAGTTATTGAATCATTCGGAAAGGAAAAGGCTGAATCTGTGCTTCCCTGTTTGAATGGCCTTCACAAATGGTGATAAAAACAGCGTCAGTATAATCCGCTCCCGGTCATTCACTCTGCTGCCTGCTGCCAAATTAGACACAGACATTGTGATTGTGGATGACTGGTGTAATGTTGCCACAGGTTAGTGCCCCCCCCCAGCGAATGGGGACGCCTGGCGGAGCTGCTGGATCTGCTCGGGTTGCAGAGTAATGATGACGCACTTCCTTTTGGTCTTCGTTAACTACCTGACTAATCTAACTTAAACGAATATTGTCCTTTAAACATCAATTGCTCAACAATTTCAAATGAACATCATAGTGTTTAAATTTCGTCAGCTTTGTGCCATGACTTCTGTTTGTTTGTTTAGAGTTAGTGTGTTTCTTGCTATGGAGAACATATTCGTTTTTTGGGGTGGGACTAGAGCTGCTGTGTTGCTTTTTTTTTTTTTTTTTTAATTTGAATTTTTTAAAAAAAAAAGTTGTATGCGTTTGCTATTGCAAATCAGTCTTTAGCTGTCACTCTTCAATTAAGAACCATAAGCTCACCACAATGTGATTCATGTTCACATTGTGTTAATGTTACATATTATATTATCATTTATCAGATTTTAAGATTTGTTTATATGACTGAATTAAAGGAGAGTAATTATACACACATCATGTAAGAGCATGAACGCCTGCACACTTACTCCAAGCCACAAAAGTTGAATAATGACAACGTTTCGATTGTATTGTATCAGGTCAGAATGTTTAAAAAATGGAAACCATACCCATAATTGTGTGGTTAACCATCCAAACCACCCAGGCTGATAAATATCCAAAAACTATTAGCAATAGTACAATAGTACACTGTTCCTTCTCACCCAATGGAGTGTCTGAAACATCCGTCATTTGTTCCCCCTAAAGAGCACTAAGGTTACATGTAGTGCTCGATCTAGGGAATAGTGAATGAGTGTGCCATTTCCACCTCAGCCCATATTCTCACAAGGTCAGTGCCCTTGACAGGTCAGTCTCCCCCTTTTCTGTCCATCTATTTATAAGTGACTGTACTGACAAAGAAGATGAAAATTCCAATAACATATATTTCAAATATACTTAATATGGAATAGTTAATAGTTTTGCTTTGACCTGACTTACACAGTAGCAGTTTAACGGCTGTTTTGTATTTGAGATAATTACCCACCTCTGAATCGGCCTATCAGGGACACACGGTTGATTTTTATGCCTCCGTGCTGGCGACAGTCGGAGGCATAAAGTTTTCAGTTTGTCCGTCTGTATGTACGTTCCATTCTCATGAATGTGATATCTCAGGAATGCCTGGAAGGAAGTTCTTCAAATTTGGCAGAAACGTCCACTTGGACTCAATGAATGAACTGATTAGATTTTCATGGTCAAAGGTCAAGGTCACTGTGACCTCAAAACACGTTTTTGGCCATAACTCAATAATTCATACACTAGTTATGACAAAGTTTCACACAAATATCTAACAGGATAAAATGATGAAGTGATGACATTTTATATCCAAAGGGTCAAAGGTCAACTTCACTGTGACTTCATACTGTTCTGCATAAACACTTTTCTGGCCCTTATTCAACACCATAACTCAGGAACAGAAGGGGAGATTGTGATCATATTTCACATTTAGTTGGATACTGAACTGGTGACACTAATCTTGGGTTCCCACCTTGAAACTGTGGTAATTGTAAAGATCTTCTGTGCTATTGAGTTGAAGATGTGTGTGAAGCATCCAACTTTTAGAATTAATTCCTTTCAAGTCTTCACAAATGAGTCCGGACAGACATTGACGTAAACTGCAACTTGACTGGTTGGTGGAGGCGTACAACCATGAGGCGGTATTTCTAGTTGGTTCTTGAAACTCAGTGTGCACGTTAAACTGTGAGCCAGTCTCCAAAACTATTGGGTATTTTATGAAGCAGATAAAACGCTGAGTGACTACAAGGTAGGAATGGAGCAGGAATAACAGATTGATAGAAGTGATGTAAGTGTAAGAAAGAGGAGGACAACAGTAGAAGAGCAGAAGGAGAGATGAGCAAAAAACCTAACATTTAGAAACAGATTATAGAAGTGACAAATGGAGAGAGAGAGAGTCTGTAACGGAGTATCAGAGGAAGGGGAGTCAGGACAAACAGAAACATGCCGGCATATTGTAACTGCAGACTTGATGGACACATTAGGTCCACAGTGGCAGACGGAGCCTCTTCTCAATTCCCACCTCTTGTTGCCCCCCCCTTCTACAGTGTAATTGCCTGGATCGAAGACATGCTGGAGCGTGACGTCAATGACAACAGGAAGATCGGAAACTACGGCGCCCAGCACATCTTGTCTGGCGTCCCGAGGGACTCCGTGACCATCCTCACACACTGCAACACCGGCTCGCTCGCCACAGCTGGATACGGGACCGCGCTGGGTATGACTGGGAGCTGTGGGTGTGAGTGAGAAAAGAGGGTGATTGTTAAATTATTTATAGCACTGTAACTGTAATAATGAGTCCTTGTGTGTGTGTGTGTGTGTGTGTGTAGGTGTGGTGCGAAGCCTCCACGGGCTGGGCAGGCTGAAGCGGGTGTACTGCACAGAGACGAGGCCGTACAACCAGGGATCCAGACTTACGGCGTACGAGGCGGTAGCAGAGGGAATCCCCGCTACGCTCATCACAGACAGCATGGCGGCCCTCACCATGAGAGAAATGGACATCACAGGTGCGTTTGTCTCCTCTTCTCTCCCCTCATTTTATTCAAACGTTCCTCTCCGGTTCTTAACATCTCCTCTCCATCACATCCTCCCTTGAAGCCGTGGTGGTGGGTGCAGACAGGGTGGTTGCCAACGGTGACACAGCCAACAAGGTGGGCACATACCAGCTGGCCATCGCCGCCAAGCACCACGGGATTCCCTTCTATGTGGCTGCGCCCAGCACGTCGTGCGACCTGAGCCTGGAGAGCGGCAGGGACATCATCATCGAAGTGCGCCCCCCCGAGGAACTCACCAGTATAAACGGAGTCTCCATTGCCGCCCCAGGTGAGACGTGCGAGACACTGTTGTTTGTTTGTTTTTTGAGTGTTTTAGTATAAAATGAAAGTATAAAAATCTGTGACTTCAGTCGAGGACAGTCAGCGAAGGGGAAGATGTCAGGCTTTGAGAGATGGATGAGCGTGGCCCAGTTCCAGTTCCCGCCCTAAGCCCTAAGCACTGACCCTTCATCGACTTTAACTGACGTCACATGCAGTATAAGCGCCAGAGTGAAAGAAGGAGCAAAGGCTCCAAACACTTTGTGGAGGAACGGGGCAGCAATTTGTGAAATCAAAGTAAAGTGTGAGGCTTCAATTTCACAAAGTGCACGTAGACTTGTTCTTTAGAGCTCTTTCAGTGTTGATTTGTTGTTCACTTCCCCTGCCATCATTTTTCTTTTTTAGGCTTTTTTGGAGCACCTTTATGCTTTTATTAGACTGTGAGAGTAGAGTGACAACAAGAAATCAGGATAGAGAGAGAGAGACATGGAATAGAGCTGCAATGGTTAGTCGATCAAAAGAAGAATAATCGGAAACTATTTTCATAATCAATTCATTCTTTTAGCCATTTTATAAGCAAAAGCCAAAGAATAGCTGTTTCATCCTCTCAAATGTGATGATTTTAATGATTTTGTTTGTGATGATATGAAACTGAATATCTTTTGATTTTGGAGTGTCGGTCGGACAAAACAAGACATCTGAAGACTTTGATTCTGGGAAATCGTAGCATTTTTCATTTTTCACTATGCACTGACATTTTATAGACCTAAAAATTTGACAAAATAATTGTCAGACTAATCAATAATCTTCGTTAGTCCGCAGCCCTAATGGGGAATGACAGATTTCAAACCAGGGATGTCGCAGTTCATGATCAGCGACTTAAACCTCTCGACCATCATCACATCTCCTGCCGTTGTCTCTAATCTTAAAATGTGACGGATTGTGGGAAAGTCCCCCATGAAACTACTCTGCAGGTTTACAAAACGTGCGCACAAGCCTTCAAGCTCTCTGCAGGTTTCACAGCGGGACAGTCACGAGCCCTCACAGACCGGCACATCTGAGTCGGTGAACACTGAAAAAGTTTCCGCGTGTTTTTAGTTGAGTTTGTGTGAACTGCATTGAGTCGTTTGATCTCTAATTACGTTACCAGAGCAGAGAGGCACTCGGTGACATCACAGTAATTAAAATATACATTCATTTAATGAGCACAGCAGCCCCTGGAGAGGAGGAGGTGTGCTGTTACATTATGTCTCTCTTTAACTTTCCTCTCGCACTCTCGCCTCATCAGTCATGTTAACAGTATTGTAAAGATAAGGCTGCTATTATTCTATATTTTTCTTACTGTTAACAAATCCCATTTAAAAAGCCAAACTCAACAATGGGACCGATTATATATTAAGAAATACTGCTTGTGCAGTCAAAGCCTGTTGTAGCTTGATCATGAAAGTTCAGTCTTGACCGCAGAAACGGTAGTTTGACAAATGGTATCTCAAGGTCCACTTACTAGCTTTTTCCACTGAGGAAGATGCTGCAATGCGGTTGAGAGCGCCGAGAGAGGTAGCTAGCCAGATTTTTTTTTTTCTTTTCCTGAACTGATATACTTCATTCCTCTGTGCCAAAGACCTCCATTACTGTCCAAAAACTACTTAAAAACACATAAACAAGCCACACTGTTGTACTCAGTGACATGTCCCACACACACAGCGTCCTGCTTTCTTTATAGAAAATTACTGAGCCTTTAAAAATTAAGAGAAAGTCATTCAAGGTTCATACATACTGTATTAAAACTATGGCAAGTGCTTACAAGTAGACTTTGTTTTAAGGGGACTCAAGTCAAAAAGGTTGGGCATCACGGGACTAAGTTGACCTTAAGCGAAAAAGAAAATTGCCAGTCTTCAAACAATCAAGCGTCTCACTGGTTTTCTTCTGTCAACTGCAGGTATCGAGGTGTGGAACCCAGCGTTCGATGTGACCCCTCACCAGCTCATCACAGGAGGCATCATCACAGAGCTGGGAGTCTTCCTCCCCTCTGAGCTCCAGGCGGCGCTCACCGGCCGCCTCACTGCCCTCTAGAGCCCCTCCAGCTGGTCCGTGTGCGCCACTGCACCTTAACGTCACACACTCAAAGACACTCTCATTTCATCACAAAACACACACACACACACACACACACACACACATTCATGGTTGTGGTTTAATTTAATTTTGGTAAACGCACAGTCACTGTTTCATGTCAGTGGTGCGCACAGAAGAAAAATAAGTCACACACACACACACACACACATTGCAGGGAGTCAAGCAGACACATTGCAGTCTCCCCTTTCTTCTCTATACCTCTTTTTTTTCCGTAATCTCTCCATTCTCACCTTTTCCCCGAGTTTTACATCTTGTCCTTCATTCTCTCCTGCCGCCTCTCTCTCTCTTTCTAAATGGCTTCTGCAACAATGAATAGCGCTCAGCTGGACTCCAATCCTTAAATTATATTTGGCAAACAAATGTTATGAGTCATAACTGAGGTAAATTTCCAGGGCTTCTTCAACTGCAGACAAAAAAACCATGCAAAAACTCTACCACAGCAGTGACATGACTGATATTTCGATTTCAAAGGTTTTCAAAGTTGTGATTTTGATCAGCCAGGGTTTCTAAAATGCTGCTACCCACTTGTAAATATACATGTCCCTGCTGGTAGTGTGTACATATGTAGAAAACTAACCCCTGCTAGTAAAAAGTAGTTATTTTAACCAAATATGTGGTTATTTGAAATTACGAGCTGACATCAAAAATGTTATATTAACATTTAACTTCTGTTTTTTCTGTGTAGATACTTTTGTAGGGGTATAATCCAAATTTGTAGCTCAGTGAAATGAAAAGTCGTATTTCATTCACTTTTTACCCAGCGCGGCAAAATTTTGAACAAGTGGAATTTCATGATGGGCCCTCGTTAGTCAGCTGAAGCCTCTAACAGTACAT
Source organism: Thunnus albacares (assembly GCF_914725855.1). Classification (NCBI taxonomy): domain Eukaryota; kingdom Metazoa; phylum Chordata; class Actinopteri; order Scombriformes; family Scombridae; genus Thunnus; species Thunnus albacares. The sequence goes on along the minus strand of NC_058108.1, from coordinate 7,624,364 downwards.
GGCTGTATTTATACCTCACTCCTTGTTTGCATCTTGCTATCGCCAGTTGTACTCTATCATACATACACACACATACACATATATTGCCATACTTATTTCACACCATACTGATATTCACTATACTGCACTGGACACTCTTTGAGATTGGTGTCATTTTCGCCAGAACAGCTTTTGCTGTGAGTTATGATATCTGTTACGCTGTTTTCTTTAATGTAGATAAAGCTAATAAAGGAACAGTTCATCCCAAAATAAGTTTGGTCATCTGCTCACTTGAACATGAGTCGAGACTTCTCTGTTTTGTACAACCACAAAATATCTAAGTCAGGTTTATCCCAAATTATTTTTAAATAACAAGATAATAACTTCATATCTAAGTGAAGAGTGTGTTCAACTAGATCAGTGTCACAACAATACAAGAAAAATATGAAAGATGTTTCTTATAGTAACAAATCCAAAGAGAATTATCACCCAACACTGCAGTTCCTCTCAGTTGTGAAGGGTGTTCAGCTAATTGTTTTAGTTCTTCAGCCCACAGCTTTACTGTTTTGTTTCAGTCTCATCGCTCTCATCAGTGTGGCTTCCAGCAGCAGCAGGCAGCTGTTTTCAGCAAAAAAACATGACTTTCCCGTCACCAGACAGCAGACAGACCAAGCGATTAGCTGATGAAGTAGTTAAAGAGCCAGATTTTTCCCTCAGGGATGAGTGGAGACCAAAACAGCTGAAAAGGAGAGTAAATATTGGATTTTGACTTGTCAAGTGGACACAAACATGACATAGATTCTATTATTGCTCCATGTCTACCGAATGATTACTACCGTTTACTAACATGTCAGCCTAGACACATTTTTCAGGTTATAAAATGTTAGTTTTTAAAACTTGTTTTGCTGCCCCCATGTGGCCAAAAAAGTCATTAAATGCATTCAAAAAGACGTGCAGGTGTAGAGTGTTACTTTATAGATTTGTAAAAAGATGGTTTTAACTTCACTTACTCAGAAGTCTAAGAGAAATATCACACTGTTTGTCTAAAAAAACTTTAAAGTTAAGTTGATTATGGGGGTTGAGTAGTAGATGACTTGCTCTTCATTCTTGGGTGAACTATTCCTTTAATATCGGTGGGGTGTTTTCTGCAGAAAGCTGTGCGACTACACCTGAAAGGGACACATGGCGCAACGCCACCAACAATCAGAATGTAATATTCAACTCGGATGAAGTTGCTTTTGTTAGGGCTGTGATCAGGCCACACTCCAGACACTCGCTCACTTCTTGCCTTTGTGCTCCGTTCAGAATGTGTTTCGACTGTTTGGATTAATCTCTCCTCATAACTGAAATGCTGTTTTACTCCAGACTGACTTCCATTAGAAGTACCTGTACCTGTATGAGTAGACATTAAGGACTACACAAAAGTTTTTCTCCATAGTTATTGGCAGAAATGTCTCTTCTTGATCCTGAAGGTGGCAGGACAGGATTGTAGAACAGAAGTTGTTGCAATTATCAGATTCATCTAGTGCTGAAACGGTTGACAAATTGACGGAAAAATAATCAGCAACAGTTCAGATAATAATCATCAAGCAAAAATGCAAAACTTTCATTGATTCCAGCTTCGCAAATACAAGTATTTGCTACTTTTCTCAGTTTTATTTCATTGTAAACGGAGTATCGTTGGGTTTTGGACTGTATGTCAGACAAAACAAGCAAATTTAAAGATATTTCCTTGAGCTCTGGGACACTGAATGTTTTTACTATTTTCTGACATTTCATAGACTAAATGATTAATTGGTAAACCAAAAAATAATTGATAAATTAACTGAAAATGATCATTCATTGCAACCCTACCCTCATAATACACAAACCTGACAGCGACCTTGTATTTACCCATAACCAAAAGACTGTTACCTATCTTCAGGGTCCCATGTCATACCCAGGTTTGTGTGTGAAAGGTGTTAAACTGAGGTCCTGCAATGCGTTTGTTGTTTGAAGAGGCTTCATGAAAAAGTCCCAGATACAATGATCTACTCGCTGTACTGAATGTCATAGGCCCAGACTCGGGGGGCCAGCACTGCTCACTGCCTTACAGGTGCAGCACTAATACATGGTAACAGATGAGACCGCAGCCCCTCAGTCCTTCCTCCACCCTGGTACATATTATGTAGCCAGACCCCTCGTCTCATCAAGCTCTAACACATCTGGAGATACTCTAATTGAAAAATAACGAGACTCCTGAGGCAGCCGTTTGGTTTTCTTTGAGTCTGAAAATGCTGCTATAACTCACTGTCTCCTCATACTTTTGTAAATGAGTGTGTTTACGTACACACTAGTATCCTGGTTATATGTTGCTCACGAAGATGTCCTTGTTTAAGAAACCTAGATAGGACCTTATCCAGGTTTCTGATCATGCCATGTGTTCAAGTGTGTCTTCAACCAAAGTTGAGTAATTAGTAAAAAACATCATGATTGTTGCTCGTTGTCCATTACTGGTGATCAGATGGTCGATCTAGTTCTTTGACTTTTGAGCTTGAATTTGTCAGTGAGCTTGATGAGATAGATGTCAGAAGTCTGGGAACACAATATGTCAGCAAACCCTCTTAACACCCTTTTATTGACCTGACACACTCACTACCCTTGTGGACTGTTCACTTTATTCATCGCAACAGGTGACAAATACACAACCCCACCTTTCTACTCTACAGGACCACCGTGAGGTCCAGAGAAAACCTAAACCCTAAAAAAAAAAAACCTTAATGTTGATAATAATAATTGCAGTATCTATATTGTCATTGTCCATATCTTTAACATGCTGTAATATAAGCTCACTTATTTCTTCATTTTCATCTTCCTCCTCATCCCCCTTCATCCCTCCTCTGTCCATGCATCAAACCTCTACTCACAATGATGCTGTTAGGTCACACACAAGCATTAAAGACACTTGTGTATTTGTTTTTTCCTTTCTTTGTTTTGTACAGTTAAAGACACCAAGTGTTCGGGGGCAGATTTAGATAATGTTCCAGACATATGTAGCAACTTTGTGGCCGTCAGAGCTGCCGCATATTATTTCTTTCTAAATCTTTAAGAGGTACGAGATTTTTTTTTTTTTCGTTTTGTCTGTACATTATGATGATTAACTGTTTGGCTGTGATTTGTTGTTTTATTTCATGACATTGTGATTCCTAGTGACTAGGCCATTAGTACACCACACTGGGGAGGCCTCCTCAACCATACGCACTACCTCTCCGTCTGCCGACACAGACTCAAACACTGAAATGCACGAACACAAGCGCTTCACGTGCCAGGCTGCAGCACAGCAGATTGAGAGATTGCAGAAAAAAAAAATCTGGACTAAAATTCTCCACATCTCACTAATGTTTGTATCTTGAACCCAAAGTGACAAATAATTTGTGGCGGTGCTTTTTAGTTTGCCAAAGTAGCCTAGATTCAGGCTGGTGTGTTAAGTTGGGTTGTAACTGAATTGTGTCTGCATCATGCTATGTTTTTACACCATGCTTTCGAAGCAGCAGCAATATAGTACTGTGTTTAAAAAGATGTTCCACCAACCTCCCCTTGAGAAGCCCAACACATGCCTAATAATCAGGTGCCAAAATTCAGCGCTGCTTGCCACGTATTTTCCACATTGATTTGATTAATCAAAGCAGGTGCTTGTGTGTATTATCAATGATTAGTATGGCCTGAAATTACCATGGAAGGAGTGTTGTTCAGATGGCCTCTTTAAGTGCAAGTATGTTATTGTTGTTATTGATAATCACTTGATCTGGGTTTAATTTTGTAACATGTGGAAATAGTTCAAAACTGGATTTTTTAAAATATATATGTATATGAATATAATGCTGTAAAGTGCAGTCATGAATTAAGAGATTTCTCTTTCACATCAATACAGTAAAAATAATAAAACCACAGTGAAATTATTGTTGTGTTAGCTATGTCTGTCTCAAATATACATATTATGTTATATTATATGATATTATATTTATTATATTTATCACTGAGAAACCAGTAGTCGGCGGTAATGCAAGAAAGGGGGATAAAACCGCCTGTTAAAGTAACGAAGAAGAAGAAGAAGCAGTCGGCCTCCTAGGAAACGAAATTCACTTCCGGTTAGCAAAAATGGCTCAAGGTTCACACAAGTTTAAAGCTCAGCGGCCAGGAGCCTCCAAGAAACACCAACAAAACAAACACAAAGGACCGAAGAAAGGAGGTATGAATCTAATATCTTACCTGTTGTTCACTAACATGGTGGAAAACACGTGGAAACTATTTCTAGTCAAACAAACAGCATCAACATGTGACGTGCATGAAAACAGCAGAACACGTTGTTGAAGAGACTCTGATCGTTTAATTACTGCGCAACATTTACAGAAATGATCAGGACATGGCTTTATAACAGTTATGCTCCTTCCTACAAAACATTATGCTATTCATCAGTCAAAGTGACTGACTAAACTAAAATATATGAAATTATACAGTCTGTCAACATTATGGCCACTGACAGGCTCCTGAGAAGTTGAGTTACCAAAGCTACTTTTATTCAGACAGCCTTGCAAAAAATCTGACCTTCATGAAGGTTTTAAAATTATAAAATGAAAGTGTTGATTTATATTGTGTTTACACTTAAAGCTATTTCTACTATGCACTCTATCCTGTCTGTGTCAGTAAAAGTAAACTAAATGTAAAAGACACCTCTCAATCTAACACAACACAGTACAAATGAACTTAAAGCTTCTAAAAGGATCATAAAGGATTTATTGCAGGGCTATTGCGTTAGACTGCATTTGATTTAGCTCGATACATCTAATAAACTAACCACTAGGTTATGTGGTTATGATCAAGATTACAATATTTACCTTATTTAGGTAAAAAAATAAAATAAAATATAACGTTAGTCTTCTATTAGAAGCCAAGGTAGGCAAATATGTCGCATGGGAAGTTTTACTTCACAACAATGACACTATTAATGAAGTGTCAAGGTTGTGTATCATTTCACAACAGTTGGTAATGGCTGTTCACATTTTTAGTCTATGATTCACTCTGTGTTTCTTTGTAAAGGAAGGATCATTGCACCGAAGAAGGCTCAAGTGGTCGAGCAACAGAAGTTAAAGAAGGTAAGAGCCTCGGCGCGGTGACAGTTTCTCTTAGTCCAGCTCTTTCACTCATCAGTGAGCTTGTCTGATTACTTAACTCTAACATTTAGTCCTCTGCTGTTCCCTGAAGGGTCTAGAGGTTGCCATCAGGAACAAGATTGAGCAGGAGGTGACCCAGAGGGCCAGCACATCTCTCCACAAGCCTCTGAGTGTGGTCAAAGGGGCTGAGAGTAAAGGCAAAGCAGGAGCAGCCCAGCCAGGAAGCAGCTCCAAATAAGACCTGATACACACCTACACACCTGAGTCCGAAGCTGAATGACTCTGTCCAATGATCACTGAGCTACATATGATTTCAGATTGATGTCAATTTGCCTTTTTTTGTTTCAGCTGACATCAGGCATGTAGAAATAGTCAAATTTGTTCTTGTACAGATGCAGATTTTAGGACTTTAACAGTTTACAAACAAATGCTCAAAATAAGAGATGAGAAATTCTAGATAAACTTCCACTGAGGGCATCAAGGGACCTCAAGGATTCCTGGAGTTTCTGATTTTTTTTTTTTTTGCTGTTTCTTATTGTAAAAATGTTGATTCACAACAGAATGGACATCAGAAATCCTTATATGATTGTACAGAAAACAGTGAATTTATTAGCTTGACATAATGTTTGCAGTTGTATTTGATAAGTAGCAGTGCTGTACAACTTCACACAGTGAACATGTACTGGGTGTATTTGTGTTGGTTGCTACATAAAACCAAAGGATGGTAATTCTGACTGTTGAAGATGGTGTATCGATTCACTCTGTCCAGTCCAGCTGTGAGAATGCTCACATGAAGGGAGCATCTGTATGATCATTGACTACTGTGGAAATTTGGTCATAGCAGCAAAAAAAGTAAGAATTTTATCACTGAAACTTGTACCTAGTACAAGTCAACAAGCCTGACAAATATGTTTGACACACTTATATGCAGGTGTAAATTTCAGTCGCCATTGATCATTTCTGCAAATCATGAAAATTACAAGTGATACTGAATCTGTCTCTTGTGACCAGAGCAGGAATATGACATGGCGAAACAGCATAAATGAATGAATCTCTGTGGTCATGTTCTGACTGGTGGCCTAAAGGTGAGAAAGGTTCATGGGTCAAATTTAAGAAATGGAGAAAGAAACTAAAGATCAAATTTGAGAAATAAATCCACTCTAATGTTTTCCCTTCTATGATTTTAAATGAACACAAGACTTAAGGTAAATCCAGCTTCAGGGAAGAGCTATTTTGCACTGAAAATATCGTGGGATGGGAGCCAATACTCCATGTCAGAACAACCACAGGTGCAAGTGCTGGTTTATCTGTATAGGCACATAAGATAAAAAGCCCAGTGCTCCCACAGGCAGCCTAGTAGTGATTATCAGTGACAAAGAGGGACACATTTTGGATGGGTTTGAATCCAAAAACCTGCACATAACCACCACAATTGTACCTTGCCTATGTTACATTTGACCAAAAAGCCAAGGTGAGGCTGTTTATCTGAGGCCTGCCCGAGGTTGTTTGTCTTGACCGTATTAACACCATGATCTAAGGAAGTGGCCGTGAATTTTCTCAAGGCCACTAATTCAGACAGACCGGCACTGTGACAGCCAGTGATAAGCCTGAGCACTGTTTTAATGTCAACATACACTCTCACACAGCCAGAGCAAGTTTGGCAAGCTTGTATGTGAACAAATACAAATATATGAACAAAAGATGGCATTAAACCACATAATGAGTGATCTTTTATGAGGTATTTATTTGAATCCTTCATGGATATAAGTTGTAGCTTATGCAGTCCAGAGGTGCAGCGTTGTTTCATCTACATTTAAGCTTCATCATTCTGAGGAACTTTTTAACTACAACACAACAACATGCGTTTTCTATACAGTGCACTACCACATGGAAAACATTCACAAAACAAGCTATTTGCTAAAATAAATGATGAAATACAATCAACATGTCAAGCAGTACAGATTCAACAGCACCTATTTCTAAAGCAGGTCTGTGGTGACACACTGCGTATGTTTAGAAATCCTTAACGGCCTCCATACAGTGAGAGGAGCGCAGGAAACGAGGGAAGGAGTCTTTGGCCATCAAAGTGTAGATTCTCTGCTGTGCCTTGTTGAATGTGTCGGCGCACGGAGAGTCCACCATGCTCAACAGACTCTCACGGGTCTCAGCATCCAGGTTTACCTGAGGGGTAGAACAGATTATCGAAAGAAGCACTAAATCCTGTTGATTTTCCTGTAGGTATTAGTAGATTTTGTTAACTGTTTACAGTCATTCCTCATATATCATCACTCTCTTATTCACCGACCTCCTGTGGTGCGTCAGGGTTGATAAACTGGTTGTAGATGCTGCCGGCCTTGGTCCTCTGCTTGTTTGAAGGGGAAACTCTATAGTCCTCACAGGCCAGCCAGAACTCGAGGTTCTCCTCACTGAACTCTGAGCGCAGGAACTCATGAAAGGCCTGCAGACCACCTGGGAGAGAGATGAACACCAGAGAAAGAGAGAAGAAGAACAAAAGCTGGCCAAAGCTTCAACTTCATATCAGAGCTTCTTGTGCCCACTTGGGTGCACAGCTCGATGATGCAGCTTTAACGGGAAGCTTGCTATTTAAAAATCAACCCTAAAGGCACCTTTACCATGTGGTTCTGTCATGCAAAAAATGTCTGTAAAAAACATGCAAAGAAAAATTAATTTTTGATCAAAAGAAGATGAAGATTTTTTGAAATTATGAAGCTATTTTAACCACCGCCTGAAGGATAAGTTCACAAGTCTGTCTTGAAACAACAGTCAGGTGTCCATATGAACATTAAAACAGGTTTTTCTTTCTGTAATCATTCCTCCTGTTCAATGAAGATCCCTTTCTCATGCACTTTCAGTGTAAGTGATGGCCCTCATGTTGTGCAAAAATGTATTTTAAAGTTTTATGTGAGGCTTCATGAGACTATGACTTTGGAAGATACCCATTTAATTTGACTAACTCAGATTGCTGAAGCCTCATATTAGCTTCTGATAAACTTTGGAATATATTGAATTTATATATTTGGAATTGAAAGCTCATTAGGAAGGGATCTTGTAATGGTCAGTATGAACAGGAGCAAAACCTGTTCCATTGTTCAAACAGTATGGCCACCTGACTGTTGTTTTAAGACAGACTTGAAATTTTGAGCCTATCCTTTAAGCCTTATATGCTTTCACATTTTCAGCAGGCTGGAGTTCTCTGTAAGTGTGCCCCTATGTAAGGTGGCAGCAAAATAAAACAGGAATAGGTCAAAGTGTTGGTGAACTGATGAAAACATTAGTCTGCATGTCATTACAAAATTAGTATCAATAATCAATATGGAAAATGCATTGAAATCTGTTTTCCATTGTGAGTTAGTGAGGTGTTGGTGAGCCAACATAATAAAACACAGGGCATCCGGTGGCCTCAGTGATTAAGATGCACAACATGTAACATCCCTGCTTTGACTTTGCCCGGAGACATTTGTCGCATGTCATACCCCTCCTCTCTCTCTCTCCCTGCATTTCCTGTCTGTGTCTCTACCATCACTAACAAATATAGGACAAAATTCAAATAAATAGATAGATGAGTATTATTTTAACATGTTTCTATTGAAAATCAAACCACAGTAATATTAAGTCACTGCATTAAATTGCATTAAATGATTATGCAATGCATGTGTAAACTATCTGTTGTGCGTTCTTATGATCAGTGTGACATTTAAACAGCGTGCACAATACCAAGACCCTGAGATTTAAGCAACTCAGTGGAATTCAGCTGTCATTATTGATTTTATTATTTACATCTGTGCTTTTCCTACTGTGATGTCAAAATGTCCTCTGTGAAAAATGCCTTTAGGACGTGGTAAAAAAAAAAAAAAAAAAAGAAATAAAGGGAAAATGGTGTCTTACTTTTCTTACTAAGCACAGATTCCAGGTCCTGAAGAGCTTTTCCATCATGAACCCTGAGAAGAGACACAAACAGTCAAAATTCAGCACCACAACTGGAAGATGATTGGATTCACTACTCATTAGAAAGATGGGTTTCAATAGCTTTACTTGTGCTTTTGGTGGGTCTCAGCCAGGTGGCTTAACTTCACCCTCATCTCTTTTGCCCTGAAACACACACGCACCAGAACTCACACGAGGCTCTGCATACAACGCTCCATAATACAAACTCTGCAAACATGATGACCCAGTTGTATACTTACTTTTCCAGACATGAGGAAGGCAGGGAGGAGAGCCCCTTACACATTGACGCCTGTAGTCGTAGAAAACCTGGAAAGGGAAAATGAACAGACCAAGCTGTATTCAGTCACAGTGTCGCAACAGGTTTCCTTCTATCAGTCAACCTCCTAAAACTATAGTGTGCTGCTCTTATATAGTCTACCTGCTATCATGCTATCTGATCTGCCAATCTGCTCTTCTAAGGCCAGCAGGTGTAGAGATTAAAATGAGAGAAGAGGTGTACGTGCTTACAAGTCATGTAGTCCTGTCAACAGGGAGATACAAAGCAAGTCAGCCCATATAATAGGACAATTAAAGCAAGGACATCTTGTATGTGTGTGTGGGTGTGTGTGGGTGTGTCTGGTCAGGGATCATTAATAGCCTTAAAAGTCTGCCATAAACATAAACTGGCTGTTGGGATGTTTATCACAAGAGAATAAAGTGATGATGGAGCAGCAGGTGGGCTGCGAACATCACTCATCTCTGGAGAGAGTCAGAGAAACGCAGGATGTGGAAGTGTGTGTTTAATGATGATGGACAAGCGAGTGGAAAAAATAAGAGGAACACCCGATGGGATCATTTAGTACAGTACCTTTGCAATAACAGTAATACCACTGTGTTTTTCTTCTTCTCCCTTCCCCCCTCTCATTCTGATTAAATGTCTCCCAGGTGATTGTGTGTAATATGTTGTTCATTTGTATTTCTTTATTGATGGGAATGTGCTTGTTTCTGGACCTGCTCCTTTTGTCTGATTAAAATGCTTCTTTGCAACATCACTTCACATTATCTTCAATCTAATACAGAAAACAGGAACAAAAGCAATACATAAATAATATATATATGACACTATAATAAAAAAATATATAATAATGTAGAGTCCAACTCTAGTGTGACTTTTCCAGCAGCTGTACATGAGAAACAGTTGCATTGTGGGCAGTATTACTGTAGTGAAGAGCAGGTTTGTAGGAGTTAACCTGCATGTGGAGAAGGGAGGGGCAGCCTGGATTGATGTGCACCCTGTAAAGAGGATTGAGTTCATGTGTGAATCCCTTTTCCTGCCCTTCAGCAGAACACTGAGCTCTCTAAGTTTGAAGACAGTTGCTTGACTGCGTAGCTATGTGAGTTATCTTTGTTCCTTTTCGTGTTTAAAGTAGCTTTAGGCTTTGTGGTTCAATGTTGAAGTTTGTTGTATTGAGTTATTTGATATTATAGCTGTTGAATCCATTGATATTAATTTGATTATGCATATTGAGCTGATTTTGTATGGTAGTACCTGACATGGCACATGTTTTGTTCTCTCTGTTCAGATAAAACCAGTCAACTATCAGACAATCATCATCTTCAATATTCAAACCCATATTACAATAAACTGTCAATCAGATCCATTCATCTCATGTTCTCCTTGTGTCTGACCGCACACCGGTTGTGTTCATCCACCTGGAAATCTGTACACTACTGTCATCAGTTGTCATTATTAAGAATTACTATACTGGAATATTATACTGCTCCAGATTTCCTGATTTAAACACTTTAATTATTGTACCATATAAACACAATATCAGTTTAAATAATGAAGGTTTCAAACTAGATTTTAATAAAGGGACCATATTCAAGATCTAAATAATAAAGTTGGACGATGAGACCTCTTTGTGGTGAATATTTCCAATCAAAATTACAACTAATTTGATTTGATCCAATCTGGTTGAAGATGCCAGTATAGCTACCACTGAGGACATGAAGCTGTCCTCTGTATTTTGGGGGAGTTTTGGCAACTTGAGAGTGTTCAACAAGTTAAAGAATTACACATGTTGCACCTCTTTCAAATGAAATGTGAATAAAATGATGCACACAACTTCTTGAGTATTTCCATTTGAATGGTGCAGCCATAAAAGCATGGAAGTCTTGGGTTTGAATATTTCACTCAGTGTAGGCCTAAACATCATATAGCGTCAACTCCTATATGAACTATATGAATGATTAATTGGGTGACTTGCAGGTTTAGTCCTATTTTTTTTTAAACAAAATGAATAGATTAATGATTCCTGACTAATGATCTGTCCTAGTAGTGAGGAGAAAGTTCAGATCAATTGAATACATAAAATGCAAAAATTAAAAGAATTCCCGAGACCTTCTGTGTGACGTCTAATGAAGGGGGGGGGGGGGGGGTTGTTTAGGGGGACCTTTGACATTTTATGACCTCAGTATTTCTAAAATCCTTGCTACAGCCCTGGTAACAGGATCTAGTGTCAGGAGCAAAGAAGTATCATTGTATAATGTACAGTCATGTATCAATAATCAAGTGGCTGACACAAGACACGAGCTATAGGCAACCATACACTGTAATTATACTGTGTGTCGCCCTGCAGAGTCCCATCCGGAGTCAGTCCTCCACACACACACACACGCACGGATCTGACACTTGGCCGCCAGCAGGCTTCAGCAGCTGGGGGGACGGCGGTGTGTCTCTCGCTTCCTGGTTCCTTAAGAGGAGTCGCTGTGAAATCTACCAGACGGAGCGATCGATAGTGTTGAGCAAAGACACCTCCTGGACCTGCTGAATCCAGACAGAGCTGCTTGTTTGCTGTCAGATTTTGGGTTTCAGGACTCACTGAGCCCCAGAGCTCCGGACTTGCTGGTTCCTCTTGAGTCTTGATCCTCTGCATCTCAGTATGGGCGGCGGTTCGGTCTGGAGATAAACAGCGAGTGAGTCACAAAATGGTCTCGTAGGTTTTATTATTAGACCGTAACAGTGTCCGTAGCAGTGTGAGCATCAAGTTAAACGTGGTCAGGAATGTAAATGGAAGCTAAATGATCTGATATGTCTATATGAGGCTCAACCTGCGTCAGACTGCACGAGCTAGAATGGATCAATATATATCAATATAAGATCAGTAACAACCAATCATTTTGCCAAACATAAGTTATTACTCTACTCCCCAGAATAATTGTTTTTTTGCCAATTTGACAAACGCTTTATAAATGAAAACAATCATTGCTCAATAGCTGCATGGACACAATAATAGCAGCTATAATTAGCCGATACTGACCTTTTGAAGCAGACTTATTATTATCCTTGCTGGATAATGTTTTTAAAAATGTATATTTATGCCCCCCAAAATAACAGGGACATTATATAATACAGTAAACTAAAACCAGTCTAAACCAGTGCTTAACCTGTTTTCCTCGTGACCTGTGACCCCTCGAAGACAAGCTATGTTCACTTGTGACCCCTCATGTTGCATGCGTCTACCAGTTGAGATCAGTTCACCTGAATACATTTTAGAGTCCTGAACATATAAAAGTGTCCACTAGAGACAGAAAGCAAAGATTAGAGGAAAGACTGAGAACATTTGATGTTATTTTCCTGTTTATGACCTCAGAATCATCTTGTGACCCTTTGTTGGGTGAACCACTGGTCTAAGTAAATGTACCACACAAATTTGGGTTAGATCGATTATATTTATCTTGTAAGATGCCTATTTTTTGAAAAGTCATGCATTTAATGTATGTTTGAGGCCCTGATAGATGTAAGGACAGTCTTGCGTCAGGCTGTGGTGATTGAGTTGATGCCCCTGCCTCTCGTCAGCTGACTGGCACCAGCGATGGGACCCCAAAGGATTCAATTCCCCTGGGCGCACTGCCAGGACAGCGGATCCCCTGGTTCGGACCGGGAGAGAGAGAAGCGCTGGGCTGAGCTGTTTGATGAGCTGGACCTCAACAAAGATGGACGCATCGACATCCTTGAACTGCGGACGGGACTGGCAGGCCGAGGGCTCTCCAGAGCCTCCTTGGAGAGGGTAAGGCAGATATCACACACACACACACCTGATTGTTTTCTGGGATGCCGTGTTGTGGCATGTATGAGGGTGTGGGTGCTGCATACTGTACATATACATATATTAGACCACATTAAATAAACACAGTAGTTCACATGAAGGCATTTGGAAACTTAGTAAAGGGTTACAGTTACATTTAGAGGAAAAAAATGCAGCAATGAAGATTCTGCTTAGAGAGCTTTCAGCTGCTATCAGCTGAGTCATGATGAGAAGTGTTAGATTATAATGCTGCGCTGTACACCTGTATGAATAAGACTGGACATTACTAGTAGCTGATAGCCACAACTGTGAATGAGTCAGTGATTATGAAGCATAAATAAATCAGTCAGTCAATCAATAAATCATCCCTTATGTGTTTTAAAACAGTTTTTTTTTTACAGATATTCCAGAAGATGCAGGGCTTGATACAATAATAAAGACATGTAGTTAGTGTATGACAGTACGATGAACTAATTAACTACCTTTTTTTCTTTCTTTCTGTTTGTTTTTCTTAATGTTTTCTGTTTTATTTAGCTTTTCGTGTCTTTATTATCTATTGTAGACAAATATGAAAACCAATAAATACATTGAAGACACACAATCAGTTGGTGTCAGCATCACCAGTCAGATGAGCCGCTCTGTTAAACATCCGTTTGTCCATTCAAGCAGGTGGTCTCCTAGCTGGACCAGCATCTCTGCAATAGACTGCAGCTAAAGTGAAAATATATCAACCCAGATGCGTCATCGAGTCTCCACTTTGATTTGTCTGGGCAAGGCGTGTTAGATTTCTCACCAGGGCTGGTCTTTGTGTTCGGCGAGTATTGTATCATTGAGGAGAGGACAGGGCAGAGGTTGTGCTTCTGTAACATACCTCAGTTGTTTTTCTTGCTTATAATTCAACTAGAACTGGTATGTTCGCAGTCATTCGTCGACAGATCGCCATTATTTAAAATCCTATCCTATGGTTTGACCTGTTATACATACAGTATGTCTCTCCATGCCCACGTGAGGGTGTGTGTGTGTGTGAGAGAGAGAGAGAGACAGAGAGAGAGGGAGTGTTTTCAGGGATTTCCTCCTCTATAAATAAAACAGAGCACTCTCCTCTCCTCTCCTCTCCTCATCAAAAATCCACTTAGGGCCTATGAGATCCTTCCAGTTTTTCATCATGTAAAACCCTCTTGATCCGTCTGATCTGCCATGTTAGTGTTTGTGCAACAGCATCATCCAAGTATATCAACATCCTCACTTTATTGTGTATACACAGTCTGTCTCCTCACGGTCTGTCTGTGACTGTTTGTTGTCGCAGAAGGTGTGTGGGTCACTCAGTAGGCTCGCTGTCACTTTCTGCCGTCCTGCTCTCTGCCTCTCTCTTCTCTGTGTGTGAGTTTGTGAGTGTATGTAAAGAGAAATATGCTCGTCTATTTTGGTACAAGGAGCAGGACTTTGTAAGATGAGAATGGTAACCTTTCTCTGGGTCCGACACTTGATCTCTTTTCACGTATAGATCATTGTCCAATTGGTCCAACTTTTTCTGTTGTATCATTTCTTATTGGTTATGTCTTTATTTTAATTCTCCTTAAGTCTAGTTTGTTTGTTCTTTAACTCCATGTAATAGTCTGTAGTTTTGTAATGTCCCTGGATCATAGATGAAAACTTCTGTTTTTAAAGTTTGATCATTGAGATTGGCATTCAGTGTGGTTGATCCAAGTCTTTTCTTAACCAATCTTACATATTGATTCTGGGTTTGGTGCAGGATAATGCAGTTTTAATTCAGAGACATGATGGACATTGTGTATAACAAGTAAACTGTAATATAACATATAACATATATCTTCATTGTGCATTTAAAATACTATCAAGTGTTTACACTGTATTCAGTAAACACAATCTTTAAAATCAATTCTTATATTGCTATAAATGCAGTTACCAGCTGGATGGTCAATGAGCATTTTATTTCTGATAGCTACTTAGATTATTTAATTACTAGGAACAGTGTAAAGTGAAATAGCAAGTTTGAAATATATTTTTACTAATCAAAGAAAGTTTGCTTTTTTTTTTTTACTTTTTTATGTGGTTCATTCCTCAACTACACAACATGCTTTATCATTATTTGTCCAACAGATAGCAAGGTAGAAGTGTGTTTAAAGACTGCAAACCTTGACTCTGTAATGTTGATCTTGTGATATTTCACAGCTCTCTGTGTCACCTCTGTTGTATTTGCACTGATAGACTGGAACAAACTCAGGCCGTTGACCAGAATTATTCATAGACTGTCTTACTTTAACTACCAGCAACATGATGTGATCACAACGTGATGTGATCTATATACTGTATAATGTTTCTGGTGTAGATAGACTAATCATTTGCTAATCATTTGTCCCGCCACCAGTAAGAAAGAAGGGTTTAGCAGCTCTCTGAACAGTACGATACAGGAGTATTTGAGTTTTAGACTTGTTGCAGTTTACAACCTTCCTTCTGACAGATTGTAACTTTTTTTGGACAATGCCAAATACATATATATACATGCATATATAATAGACATTTGTGGTTTTTTTTATTGCCCTGGCTGTCTCTGCTTTCAGTTAGTGGAGGAAGGGGACACCAACCAGGATGGAGTACTGGACTTAGAGGAGTTCACCCAGTATCTTCGCACACATGAAAAACAGCTCAAACTTATGTTTCGCAGCCTGGACAGGAACAACGATGGTCTGTAGCAGCCCACAGAACACACTTGAAATAATAATGATAATAATAATAATAACAATGATAATAATTTATAAGTTTATATTTGCAGGTCATATTGATGCAGCAGAGATCCAGCACTCTCTACACACCATCGGTGTGAACATCAGCCTCGAAGCTGCCACCAGGATTTTGCAAAGGTCTGTTATCAATTTGTCAATATCTTATATCACATCATATTATCTGAAGTAAATTGAAGTGAATTATCTGAAGATCTGAACATCCACAGAGTATTAAAACCTGGCTTGGATGTTAACAACTCTCAACATTAATAAAATGAATCTCTATTATTGTCCTATATTTACACTTTGGCTGTCAGCTGGTTTCATAACATTGAAGCTGATATTTTCAATCTTTTTTTAGACTTTACAAACAACAACAAATGAGTCTCACCTTCCAGGTTTACGACCTGGCTTCAAACAGCTTGCACACTATGTAAAATCCAGTTTGTACTAACAGCCAAAAGCTGATCAAGCTGTTCAAAATCCAAATTTCTATCAGTAAATGAGAGGCTTTACTATGCAGCACAGTTACAACAAAGGCACCAACATTCCATCATTTTTCTGTCTTGGAGACAAATCCACTTGTAGAAAAGTCTATACAGTTTCCCTCTCAAACTGGTCTTTCTGTGTTTTGAGTTGGTTTTTACAAGTTGGAAATTAACACCTCTGCCAATCCAAAGATTTTGATATTCAATGAGTTTAGATGGCTGTGTAAACATCGTACATCTGAGCTTTGTATCTTGATATTATACATCAGTGTTTCACTGTTTAGAGGTCAATTTGTGTCCTTTTACTTAAGAGTGTGTGCTGCATGTCCTACTTTTGTGTCTTAAAATTAACTTGTTTTGCACATTCAGTTCCTCTGTTGGGTTAGATTGTGGTTTACCAAGAATCGTCTTGTCATGCGTTGTTGTACTGCTTAAGGCACTGAAGGACTTCTTGCCATTTCTAAACACGATAAAAGTATTAATCCCTACCTTGTCTAACCTTGAACAATAAAGTTACAGATGAATGATTCTACTTTTTTGTTTCTTGTTTATATGTTTGTCCTTCAGTATGGACAAGGATGGTACCATGACCATTGACTGGAATGAGTGGCGTGACTACTTCCTGTTTAAGTCCCTCACTAACATGGAGGATGTGGCGCGTTACTGGAAACGTTCAATGGTGAGGTCACACACCTTGAAGAAGGACAGCATTGTGTGTCTCTAAACAACAACATGGTTGGATAGGTTGGTCTTTTTCCAATTGTACATAATAAACAAAAAAACGCAAAATGTGATGATAACATTTGGGTAAGTTAATTATATAGTGTTCTAACAAGAAAGACAGGATTTTAAGAGAGATTTGGCCTCTTGGGTTTGATTTGTGTGAAACCTTTTTGATGTTCCAACTCTTTCTTTCTTCCTCTCTCCCCTTTATTAACCCCATACCGATCACCATGGCTTCAGTAGATGTTGGACATTGGTGAGCAACTGACAATCCCAGATGAATTCTCAGAGGAGGAGAAGAAATCTGGCTTAGTGTGGCGGCAGCTGATGGCCGGAGCCATTGCTGGATCTGTATCTCGGACTGGAACTGCCCCCTTAGACCGCCTCAAAGTGTTTCGGCAGGTCAGTCAAGACCAGTTGTGATCTCAGATCAGATCAGCCTGAACCTAGTCATCATTAATGAGTCTTTGCTTATGTCTAAAAGTTTTCTGTTCACTTATGGCCCTGTTTACACCACCGATCACAGGTGGACAGCTCTAAGTACGTCAGTTCACATCTGGCATTAGAATGCGTCTCCACATGCGTCTCAAGTGACCACTTGTGATCGGATCTCACTTCCTCGCTCTATATGCAAATAAACACATACATCATTTCTGTTTGCAAAGACCAAATGCTGTGTTATTTTTAACTGGCATGAGGCAGCAATGCACTTCCCGTGCCTTGTCTGCCAGAAATTAAAAGAAGTTTGCAAAGACCTTGGCACGCCAGCAAAATCAAAACTCTTTGGCCCAAATGGAAATCAGACAGCTTGTTTCGTTAGTTCTCCATCCACAAGAATCCATTTTGCCTGTTGTCGCTTCCTCTTGTTAATTTGGCGCCATTGGCATGTGAATGAGTACGTACTTCCACTTATGCAGAGGGTGTCAGTTGAGTAGGCGGTCCTTCAGTGTGACCCCGGACACATTTGCGTTCATATTGCTAAAAGAATGTAGCCATATGCAGCCCAAACCACCTCTGAATGTGGTCTTAGCCTACCCGCGGTAGGCATCACATGACTGTGGTATTACAGTAATGCGGTTATCATCACAGTCCTACTTGTGATCAGATTACCCAAGATGCATTTTGCAGCCAGGTGTGAACAGGGCCTATAATTTGTGGCAGATAGCCTTGAGATGAACTTTCAGTCAGCCACTTGCCAGCTATTACAGCTTCACACAAAGTGATGACTTTCTTGTTTGGTCTCCCAGGTTCATGGTTCCTCCACTTTTAAAGGGAACGTTGTGAGCGGTTTTAAGTACATGGTGAAAGAGGGAGGACTGCAGTCGTTGTGGAGGGGCAATGGAATGAATGTTATTAAAATCGCCCCTGAGACTGCTATCAAGTTTACAGCTTATGAAAAGGTGGAGTAAACTTGAGACCTTCCCTCATTGTTTTTTTTCTGCACCTCTAAACATCCATCTGTCTTTGATCTTTCCCATAATTATTCTCTCTTCTTCTACCTCTTTTTTCAGGAGTTTATAATGATCTCTCATTTTCATTTTAGTTCAAGATTCTGGGAAATATACTTATTTCTTGTTGAGAGTTAGACGAGAAGATTGATACCTCTCTCATGTCTGTGTTGTGTGTGTGTCGGGACTATTTCTTGGCTGGGAGCAGTGACTTCCTGGAGTCTTGTTGTCACGGTGAGGTTTCCAGGCAACCAGAGAAGATGTCAGGAAGTTACAGGCCACCCAGTCAAGAAAAAGTCAGACACACATCCCCTTCATAAAACCACTTTTTTTTTTTTTTTTTTTTTTACATTTTTATACTTTATATACCTTATATCTTTTAATAGTTTGTTTTTTGTGCACAGCTAATGCTGGTTTTAGCTTCATATTTATCATACAGACATGAGAGTGGTATCTCCTCATCTAATGCTCATTATCATTTGTCTATGATTACAACTTTCTTGAATTATGTTTACTTTATTTCCTTTGCTCTATTAACTCTGCATAGATCAAGCATGCAATGCGTGGCAATAATGAATCAAAAACTTTGAGGATTCATGAGAGGTTTGTTGCCGGATCTTTGGCTGGGGCGATAGCTCAGACAGCCATCTACCCAATGGAGGTAATATCAGGGTAAAACATACATAAAAATATTCATATAGCATCAAGAAAACACACTTGGTTTGCATTACCAGTGAACTGACTGACTTTTCTGTTTCTGTTCCTTCTTCTCTCATCTTTGTTTTCCCTGCAGGTGCTGAAGACCCGTCTTACACTAAGAAAAACAGGCCAATACACAGGAATAGCAGACTGTGCCAAGCAGATCCTACAGAGGGAAGGGGTTGCAGCCTTCTACAAGGGTTATGTACCCAACCTGTTGGGTATTGTCCCTTACGCTGGCATCGACCTGGCTGTCTACGAGGTTAGAGGGACATGGGAGTACACAGCTCTCACAGCACGCATCTCCTCTGTGCTTACTTTTATCTCACTCCCTCTGTTCCCCTAGAGTCTGAAGTTTTCTTGGCTGAACAGGAACAGAGGTTTAGCCGACCCAGGGGTCATGGTGCTGGTTGGCTGCGGTGCCATCTCTAGCACCTGTGGACAGCTGGCAAGTTACCCCCTGGCACTGATCCGCACCCGAATGCAAGCACAAGGTCAGAATATATGTGCTCATGGAAACATGGATACAGATGGGTCATTATCAAAATAATGTTGGTGAAGAGGGCTGTAAAAGTAGCAAAAATCCAATACTCCAAATTGTCTATACAGTGTAAATGAATTTGAATGTGAGATTGTAGTAGAAATCTCAGAAAAAGCTACTGGACATTGAGTTAAGATTACTTTATTGTACATTCTAAGGAAAATAGTCAGCAGTAATGTAATGCCAGATATTTCCCCTTCATAATACATCAAATGCCAGATTGTTTACCACATTTTAATGAGCTAAAAAAAAGGCAAATCCACCAGTGACAATAAGACAATAAGGGAAACTATCTAGATGGATATCTGGATTACTTATTACCGGTGCTCATCTCTTGTCTCTCCACTCAGCTTCAGTGAAGGGAGCCCCTAGGCCGTCCATGTTGGCCTTGGTTCGCAACATTGTGACCCAGGAGGGCGTGGCCGGACTTTATCGAGGAATTTCCCCCAACTTGCTGAAAGTCATCCCCGCTGTCAGCGTGTCCTACGTTGCCTATGAATACACAAGGATAATGCTAGGAGTGGACGTTGACGGTAGGAGGGGAGAGAGAGGGAAAGGGTAGCAAAAAAGGTTGGATGGTTTTGTTTGGCTTTCATATACAAGCACGCACAGATCTGTTGGCAGTGCATGAGGAAATGGGCCTCGACTGTGGATGAAAACATGGACGAGGATGATGGGATGGACAATAAACCATGGAGGTAAAAGAGAAAAAGTTCTTGTGAAAGCCTGACATTTGGATGACCTCACCTGACCTGGCAGAGTTTCACATGTGATATATTGCATTACAACGCATGCCGACAGTTGACATTTGTGTGAAAGCTAACCAACTAGTCTCCTGCTACAGCATTTATTTGCACAGATTGCACAGACTCGCATGAACTTGCCTGAGAAGCAACAGGTAAAAGGTGAAAGCATACTTGGAAGTCATGTTACATTCCTGATGCGAGAGAATTATATGACTTTTTTCCCTCACAGGTGAAATGTAGAGAAGATAGAGGACTGATCCAATTTCCTGTTCTCTAAGTAAGGAAATCATGAAGTCGCTGCACAACGGTGGAGTTACAGAGTGACATGTCTTAAGAAAATGTTATGAATACTAAAGCACAGAAATAATTATCAAACAACAGATAATTGATGACCTTAGCTCTTGGATAATGACTGAAATGGTGGATGGTAAAAAAAGTAAGAGACACTGTCAATCCTGTCTTTCCTGGAAGGATTACTACTGAGTATAGCACACCAAAGGACATTATATTTATACAGGCTGCCAAAGCCATGTCCAGACGCACAGAGGATTCATAACCTCTCTTGCAAAAGGCTCATTGTGTTCTTTGCCGAGAGTTGTATTTGTGTTCCGTTTATAAAAATACTACAGGGTCCAGTGAAATGTAGCCTTTTCATTAACTGTATGTGCACAATGTACATGTTTAACACTATGGTAAAGAGTTCACTTGATCTGTATCATGAAACAATAAGAAATGAGATTTAATGCCAGTGAACATTTTTGATGTTTCATTATTTATTATGGATTTTGCCAATAAATGCATGTATGTTGTAACTTTTGCTAAATAAATGCAACTGTGCTTTTTTCTGAGGAAGTTTCCATTTTATTTTACAAATGTTTAGAAGTGGTAACTTTCTGAAGACCTGACAGCCAAATTAAATCACCTCTAATACTAATCATATTCATATTCTTCATCATATTCTTACATACAATTCAACATATGCAAAGAATAAAGTTTCCAATAAGAAATGAATAACGAACAAAAAAAAACACATAAAAAGAATGCATTAACAATATATAGTCATCAGTTATCTAGAATGAATGACAATAAAGGAAATAAGGTATGATCTGGTAACTTAAAGTCCCACTCCACACAAAAATGTATTTTTCTTCTTGTCACTTCAGTTGGATGTTTGAGCCTCTCTGTGCAGAATAATGTATGTGCAGAGTTTATTTTCACATTCATCTACTGAAAGTGGAAAGTTTCTCTGTACTCAGTCGAAATCTGATTTTAAGAGATGAGCCTATGAGCATGATTTGTGACATCACAACTAGTTTGGAGCCAATCCTGGTCTAATATTCATCTTACACAATTGTGATGTGGAAACTTGAAGCCTCCAGTGTACAAACACTGAGAATGGACTTTACAGTGAAGGAGGAGACATCTTGTGTCCAGCAGTTAAATTTCTGAAATAAAAAATATTTGCATATTCATAGATTCTGGATTTGTTTAATGAGGGAGAAGGAGGAGACGTTTTAAGGATTTTAACAAGATAATTGAAGTTTTTTGTGGAAAATCCATATCAGACATACATTATAATTCAAAGTAAAGTATTTTATACACAACAATAAACATGTCTGGAGGGAATCTTTAAGTAAAAACAATTTAACTGGCATGGGTCATAAGTAGCCACAAAGAGAAAAGTCTTTCTGTACATTTGAACAAAACCCCATGAATAATCTTTCTGAAAATAAGTCACATGACCTTGCCTTGTAGGAATAGATAGGCCTATATTATTAAAAATAAATGTAGTGAAGTGTAATATAGTGACTCAGATAATAATAATAATAATGTATTTAATTTGTACTGCTTTTTCATAAACATACAACATATAACATCAAGAAAATAACAAGACTTAAGATGAAAATAAAAAGGTTTTTTAAGGCTGTTTTAAGAGTCTAGGATCTGTGCACAAGCGTGGTGCAGCAGAGATGAAGATGCATGGTGCATAATGCATGGTTATCTGCTGCCTTTAATACGTGTGCAAATTCGGTTTTGCCACCGCAATTGTTAAAGATTCAAATTGTTTTCATGCAAGTTGTCAGCTATGAACAGTAAATAACAGTCGGTCGGTTTCCGATCTACACTCCAGACCAGCAGACGGCGCTATGTTCCCCTTAAAACGTTGAACGTCAACCCTCGAAAGGCCCAGGAAGAAGAAGAAGAGACCCTGGGGGTGAAGATGCATTGATTGGTTATTTTAAGCAGGGAAGTTTGCCGGCGTGGTAAGCAATCTCACTCACATTGGTGTCCTCCGTAAGCTCTTGTTTAGCCTTCCCGCTTCCGCGCAGCCCGACCCGGCCACAGCCATCCAGCCTGCCCCCCCTGTGTGTCAATCTGCGCCCTGAGAGCAGCATGTCTGAATACGGCGCTCTGCCGACTAACGGAGTCGGCGCTGGGATGAAAAAAGACGCTTTCGCAGATGCAGTAGAACGAGCCAGACAGGTAATTCAAGTGCTCGGCGGCCGGAGAAGACAGCCGGCGAGCGAGTTAGCTGCTGGGAGAACCGCGGCTAGCTTAATTACCCGTGACGTTAGCTGTAGTTAACGAGCTAGCGAGCTAGCTCATAGCACTCGCCATTCATTTGTCTTAACAACCTCGCCGGGTTGAGGGATCAGATGGAAAAAAAGGTTTGACTGGGTGAACTGAGCAGCGGCAGCAATGTAGGTCAAACCTTTGTGTAAATAAAACGATCTGTCGCCACCGGGATCCTCGGGTTAAATTAAACGGACTAGCTACTAATGCTAAAGGTAGCCAGTTAACGGTTTACCCAACGTGAAGTTTGATCCTAGCCGTTGTATAACTTTGGTTTTGCAAAGGTTGTAACAATCGTTTTAATGGCATTATGACTCGCTGAGTAAGCTCAGCTGGCTTTAATAGTATTTTATTGATAACTAGCTAGGAAATATAAGTTATGAACTGTATTTTGAAAACTGGTCTCTAAATGTCAGTCTCCATTGGCTTAGTGTTGCATGGTCAGTGGTAAGACTATGAAGCTACATTATATTAGTTTCAATAGTTATGAAGGTCAGGGCTGCGATTATCAACAATTATTTATGTTTTTGATTAATTATTTAGTTTATAAAATGTAAGGAAATTGTTTAAAAAAAAAAAAAAGCCACAGTGATATAACGCAGAAGAATTGCAAAATGTTACATTTGAGCAGCTGCATTCTTGCTTAATAAATGACTTCAGTAATTAATCAATTATCAAAATTGTTGAAGATTAATATTGTGTCAGTTGATAAATCAAAGTGCTGTGAGTGCACTGTTGGTATCATGGTTGCATCAGATTATAGTCTTCTGTGTTAATTGTTAGAAACAACATTGTGCTTTTATCAATTTAGTATTGCAGAGTTCATTTACAAATTGATCTGCGAGACATATTAAAAATAAGGAAAGGTCCAAACTGATGCAGAGGAGACAGATATAACCTTACTCGTAGCTCATTGTACGGGTGAAGCTCCAAAAACACTAGATCCTGCAATTCACGTAATCTAACTCAATATTCAAAACTCAATTTATAACCCCGATGAACTTATATGAAATCACAATTATACAAAGTGAATATGATTTTAAAAAGGTCACCTACTCCTAATGGTGATGTTGAGATACTCCTACCAAAACTTGCGACCTTGAAAGTTCATCTCTATTTTAGGTTGTATTGCAAACACCTCTGGTTTCATCCGTTGTCCTTCTCATCCTCTTCCCAGATCGCAGCTAAAATCGGTGGTGACGGAGTTCCCCTAGTGAGCAACAACGGAGGAGCTGAGAGCTATCCGTTCGCCGCACAGAAACGATCCCTGGAAGAAGCAGGTTGAAAATCTGCACAAACACGCACGTTGTCTGAATTTGTTTGTCCACATTGTAAGACTCACTTTTTCTTCGGTCTTTAGATGAACCAGATGCCAAGAAGGTTGCATCACAGAGTGAAAGAGATTCTGCATTGTGTACGTTCAAATACACACATTGATCCTATTGTAAACACTCGCTCGGCTCAGTTTCCAGCCACTCACCAGTTTTTCCCTTCTGTTACAGCTATTGGAGCACAGCTGGCTGCCCTGTCTCAACAGAGGTACAGGATTTCAGTGTTTCTTTTACATAAATACTTTTGGAGCTTAGGGATGAGAATCCTTTTTGTATATCATTTTTTTTGTTACCTGTCTGCAGTGTCAGGCCCTCCACAATGACAGAAGAGTACAGAGTGCCTGATGGCATGGTCGGTCTCAGTGAGTACATGCACGTACATTTCCTAAACTATTCCTGCGTCGCTGCGTCACACGTATGCAAACTAAAATTTAAATGTCTTTGTCCTTGAAGTCATCGGCCGAGGAGGTGAACAGATCAACAAAATACAACAGGATTCTGGCTGCAAGGTCCAGATTGCGCACGGTGAGCTAAATGCTAACCCCAGATTTGCTAAATCAACAAAGTATAAAAGATTTTTTCCAGCTGCTCTTGGTTTGATGAATATTTTCATATGAATTCACAGACAGCGCCGGTCTTCCAGAAAGAAGTGTTTCTCTGACAGGGTCACCAGATGCCATAGAGTAAGTTGGTGTTCACATTCATTTTTTAAAACAATGTATTTTTCAATTTTCAGTGCAACTCAACTCTCAACGACGAAGTTTTGTTTCTGCTGAGTTTTTGTTCATGGACGTCTATGAGATCAAGTAGCAGCTCTGCACGAATGGGGAGAAATAACACGATTAAACTTCTCAAGAGAATGATGGTTGGCCTAATCCCTCTACATGTTTCTATATTTTAACAAAATAATTTATTGATCCGAGATTAGTTTTTTAGATAAAGATATGAGACTATTTAAAATTTTATAACCATTTCCTGCTATCTTGTGCAATGGCAACGACTTGCACCATTGGTGCAGCACTTCCCCTCAGGCTGTGTACAAATCGTCCTCTGCAAAGTTAAATACCAGCTATGGTCCTTACTATAATCTTAAGCATGTGATTGGTGTAAATCAGTAGTGTTAAACAGCTTGAGAGGCTTACCTGATGGCATAACACATGCAACCACACAAACAAAATGAAACGGTAGGATTTGGTTTAACTTCTAAGAATGATTGTTGAAATTTGTCGAAGCTTGGTTAATGAATGCAAAGAGCTACATCCTCAGCTTCAGGCAAAGTGTATTTCCCTGCTTTTGAAAGGAGATGCTCCTTTATCATTTAGAAATCAATGAATTGAGCTAAGCTAGGCAGAGGTCATCAGTCAATAACTATTCCTTGAATTAATTTGAGGTCTGTTATGGTCCATTCTTCCTCTTTCTACCTCTTTTTTTTTTATTTGGACTGTGACCAACATAAATAACTTGCATGAGCGATGTCCACGTGGACAGCAAACAAGCTTGTAAGACAAAAAAAAGTCAGCAACCACTGAAATGTTTGTAGTCACCTCTCAACTATGCATATTATTTAGGGAGAAATTGATCACAGCAGTTCAAGCTACCCAAGATATCTATAAAGTTTTTTTATTTACAAATTTGTTAAAAGCTTTGTCTGTCCAAAACTCTGCAGCTGCTGGAGCTGCTGCGGCACACTGTAGGTGCAGATGGAGCTTCTCACACTGCCTGCAATTAGACAGAATTGTGCGACCCATTAAATAAATTGATTTTATGCCATCATCATCATCATTCTTTCAATTGTATTTGCTTCCAGGAGAGCCAAGGCACTCATAGATGACATAGTGTCGAGGGGTCATGAGTCGACCAACGGGCAGGCAGGTTCCATGCAGGAGATGATCATCCCTGCTGGCAAGGCCGGCCTTATTATAGGCAAAGGAGGAGAGACCATCAAACAGCTGCAGGTGAGCCTCCTTCATGGAACTGTAATGATCACTTTTGTTTTATTCCATTCGGACTATTTGTACTGCACAAATGTTAGAAATAAACTAATTATTAGAAAGAAAAAGTTATACGCTGATTTCCAGTATCACCGATTAGAAAAGTGCAGTGCAATGAGTGAACAGGTTTACTTGATTATGGAGAGATAAGGTTCATCTGGTTGGTGTGTGTGTGTGTGTAATACTTCTGAAATGTTGTAGGAGCGAGCTGGAGTCAAAATGATTCTTATTCAAGATGGATCCCAGCCACCCAACATAGACAAGCCGCTACGCATCATTGGAGACCCCTACAAAGTGCAGGTACTCTTTAAGCTCACTGGAGATGGTTTAGTGTTGGTGGGAAATGTTTTTGCTCCTGTTGACTCTCTTCAACTCATCGTGTTGTCCCGTGTGTTTGCTTTTTGTAGCAAGCAAAGGAGATGGTCAATGAGATTCTACGAGAAAGGGATCACGCTGGTTTTGGAGACAGGAACGAATATGGACCAAGGATGGGTGGTGGAGGGGGAGGAGGAGGCATTGATGTGAGTAATCTGAGAAGCTGCTGCTGCTGTTTTCTCACCAGACCACAGCAGAGTTTGAAATCACATTAAAAGGACACACTTGAGTGACTGTAGATTAATTCATGTTTACCATCGTTCTAATTAAAAGGAGACACTCAAAGGCTTTGAGCAGTTCTCAGATATGTTGTGTAATTCTACAGATAGCTGTGCCCCGCCACTCTGTGGGAGTCGTGATTGGCCGAAATGGGGAGATGATCAAGAAGATCCAGAGCGACGCTGGAGTGAAGATACAGTTTAAACCAGGTGCGCTGAACTGCATCATATATCACATTTCATGAATGAAATTACAACTCTGTTATCCTCTTGGATTGCTAAGTAGTGTTTTATGTAAGGATGAGAATAATGATGTATTATCCAGTTGAAATAAAATGTTTTTACTGTCATGACTTTATAGTAAAATAAAGAGACTGTTTTAAGGCTAAATCTCAGCAAAGCTCAAACCTACTAAAGCTGTTTTTGTCCAAAAGAAAGCCATTTCTACCATTTTAGTTGTCAGAAGTCATTTTATATTTATAGGTTTTTTTTTTTCTCCTTGTATTTTGCTTATTGTAGCTATTTCTTTTTGCAGTCATTCCAAAGTCTTTTCTATCTACACCCAGTTAAAATTGCTGTCGCCAAGATATTGACGAGATATAAACATGTTTCTGTATCAGAACACTAAAAGCAATAGTTCAACATTTTTTGGAAATATGCTTATTTGCTTTCTTGACAAGAGTTAGGTGAGAAGATTGATACTGCTCTCATGTACAATTAATATGATGCTTAGCATAAAGACATGAAACGGGGAAACAGCTAGCCTAGCTCTGTTTAACATGTTATATCTCAAATGTTTAACATGTACAAAAACCTGTAAAACATAACAGGTAATATAGAATGTAAAATGACACATGGTTTTACTGTGTCACACTATTTCTTGGCCAGAGACTTCATATCATTCAGTTGGACTGTTCTGGATGGAAATACTTCTCTCCCTCTGCTTTCATTGTTTTGCTTTTTGTTCTCGGTCTCTGTACATTCCCACCACAACATGTCTTTTTGTTTTTCCTTGCAGATGATGGTACAGGTCCTGATAAAATTGCCCATATTATGGGTCCACCAGACCAGTGTCAGCACGCCGCCTCGATCATCACTGACCTACTACAGAGTATCCGCGCCCGAGAGGAGGGTGGACAGGGGGTAGGTACAGACTGAAGGGGCAGACATTTGATTTCTTTTAAGTGTTGACCTTGTTGAAGCACCTGCGGTGACAACAGAGCACAGAAACGAGGCTTTGCTATTGAACACTTTAACCTGATGTGAGATGTGTTTCCTCCCAAGGGCCCCCCAGGTCCTCCTGGTGCAGGGATGCCACCAGGTGGGCGAGGACGGGGTAGAGGCCAGGGGAACTGGGGTCCTCCGGGAGGAGAGATGACCTTCTCCATTCCTGCTCACAAATGTGGGCTTGTAATCGGCAGAGGAGGGGAGAATGTCAAGTCCATTAACCAACAGACCGGCGCGTTTGTGGAGATATCCCGTCAGCCCCCGCCAAACGGTGACCCGAACTTCAAGCTGTTCACCATCCGAGGGTCCCCACAACAAATTGATCATGCAAAGCAGCTTATAGAAGAGAAGATTGAGGTACATTCAAGTGACACATGGAGTGACACTGTCCGTCATATATTGGCTTCACCTCCTACATATCAGTGATTGGGGAAAAAATATATCTTTTTTTTTTTTTTTTTTGCCAGGGTCCGTTGTGTCCGGTGGGTGGTGGTCCTGGTCCAGGAGGCCCCGGTGGTCCCATGGGTCCCTATAATCCCAACCCTTATAATGCAGGGCCTCCTGGTGGTGCTCCCCAGTAAGTACAACCCACAGTAAAACACTTGAATGCAAGAATTGTCAATTGTCCTTCAGAGGAGACTTCTTTATATAAACAAGCACTTAGGCTGTCCTCTCCTTCTTTAGTGGAGCTGCGCCCGGTGGTCCCCAATTCTGTCCTCAGGGTTGGGGGAACACCTACCAGCAGTGGCAAGCCCCAGGACAACATGACCCCAGTGAGTACCTTTCTTATTTTGTGCACTCACTTCCATTTTTTTGTAAATTTAAGGTCTAAAAATCAATTTCTTAATTTATTCATTGTACTAATTTTTCCCCTTCCTATCATCAGGTAAGGCGGCAGCAGCAGCAGACCCGAACGCAGCATGGGCAGCCTACTATGCACAATACTACGGCCAGCAGCCAGGCGGTGCCATGGCAGCCCAGACTCCAGGAGCCCCTGCAGCAGCAGCACCAGGAGACCAGAGCCAAGCAGCACAGACTTCTGGGGGCCAGCCAGACTACACCAAGGCTTGGGAGGAATACTACAAGAAGATGGGCATGAGTAAGTGGGACCTTGGACACCCATTTTTGTCAGAATGTATTTGGATAAATTGTGAGCTTTGAATTACAAGGCTCTGTCTGGAAGCATGAACTTAGTGTCAACATTTTGACATCACAGCTTAAAACATTTGCTAAGCAGTGAAATATATCAAAATCACATTCAAACCTACATAATCTTTTACCCAGATGACAGTAGTAGTCTGCAAAATGAAGTGAGGTATAAACGGTATGTTTGTGTGGTGCTTTTTCAGCCCAGCCTGCTGGAGGGGCAGCAGCTGCTCCAGGTGCAGCAGCAGCCACAGCAGCAGCAGCAGCAGCCGCAGCAGCTGGAGGATCTGCAGCCGGAGGCCAGCAGGATTACAGCGCAGCCTGGGCTGAGTACTACAGACAGCAGGCCGCCTACTACGGACAGGGAGGGCAGGCGCCTGGACAGGCAGCTGCTCCACAGCAGGGACAACAGGTACCACATGCACGTGTCCAAAATTAACTTTGTTGCTCACCTGCCAAGCTGCCAGCTACAACAATTTACTGGTGAAAATGGTTTATAGAAATATTTCTCCAGACAGATTTCAATTTGAACTTGAGACTTGCTCACTTACAATTTTTGTCTTCATTTTAATTAACTTAATTTTAGTGACATCTTTATGGTGTTACCACATAGAAATAACAGGGATTCCACTAAAATAAAAATGTAAGATAACATTCCATGCAGTGGACAAATAAATGAATAACACTTTATGTACAGTTAGGAGAAGTTTGTTTGGTTGTGGTTTGATGTTACTGGTTCACTTTTAGAGCTAAACTTTGTTTAGCAGGTTCAAAGTTTGAGAACAAGAAACAAAATGCATTCAAGTTTTGTTTCAAATTGTGAGCCTTTCTACAAAAGACAAACTTTCCCACCATTTAGCAGGTATTAATTATAGATAGGCAGTGGTGGCGTAAAGGTTAGAGAAGCGAGCTTGCAAGACCCTTAACCCCAACTGCTCCAGTGGAGCCACTCAGTGGCCGGCAGGTCAGACCGTGGTTTTACTGGGCAGCTTCCAGTTATGAATGTGTTACTGTGTGAATGTGATCAGGGCGTTCCTGAAAAAGAGAGCATTACACTCAGAGAAACTCCCCTGAATAAATAAAGGTAAAAAATAGATCCTGCATGGAACTATGCTGTATTTGTAAACGTCACCCCCACCATAGTGAGAGAATTGTCACTTTTCTTTACGAAGCAATGACTAAGTTACATTTTGTCTGTTTCTCATTTCAGGCCCAGTAAAGAAGTGTTTTGGTCCGTTGGACGGTTATGATGGCTTTCTGGACTTTTTTTTTTTTTTTTTTTCCCCCTTGTCAAAAAATTTCCATTTTGGCTTTAACAATGCAAGACCGTGGTTCACTCATCCACTCTGACATTTTCTATTTCAACCGTCTACTTGTGTGTTTTTTAAAGTCAAAATTGAAGAAAGGAAAAAGGGAACACATTTTGCTCATGCATTGGACAAAGCACTAAATAACTACTTGGGTTACTATTCAGTTTGCCCCTTCCCCTCACCTACACCTTGTAATAAATCTGATACTTTTTTAAAAAATGTGAAATAATGAGCATCTTTGCTTGCAAGCTAGCATAACAGCATCTCCACAATGACTCACATTTAAGTAGTTTTCCTCCTTCAGTTTGCTGAGGGTAAAAACAGTGCAGTATTTTGAATATATCCAGAAATTATGTTTGTAAGAACAAAAGCAAAATATTGGTCTTTTTTTCTTGTTCTTGGTACTTTTTAAACCCTTTTTTTTTTTTTTTTTTTTTTTTTTTTTTTTTTTTAAACATTCCCAGTGTTTAAGTTGCAGGTGTATTTCTCCCTGCAGTCATGATTTCTTATTTTTAATTTTATTCATTGTAATTATTTTCTTTAAGGGAGGGTGTGTGTCTGTATACAGTGTATGCTACTGAACAGAAAAATGTGTGTAAGTTGGCTGTAAAAAGGCACTGTCTGTCCTACAGTATGTATTTTGTGTGTGCGTGTGTGTGCGCGTGTGTGTGTCCCCTGATTATTTCTACAACTTTGTTGTTGGAGGACTTTTTTTTTCCCATAGGTTCTGTCATTGTATTTTTTATGTTATTTTTTTACAGCTTGTTTTTAAATACTTAAAAATAAAAACATTCAAATCTACCAGTTTCTTGTGTGGTCATCACAAGCATTGTGTTTGAGAGTTTGTTCCTCATGTTAAACTAAAGTTACATCAGATAAAACTTCTTGTTTGGCAGATTCCACTTTTTATTTCTAATGCTGGAAGTGACTCGATACACTCACGACCACTTTATTAGGTACACCTGTTCAATCAAATACAATCCAATACAACAGCTCTGCCATTAATTTTTATTTAAAAAGCTTATAGTTTTCAGTTTTTGTTGACATTGTCAGAAAGCTGATGTGTTTATTATTGAGGTTGTAGTGGGTGGTGGTGAACTGGAGTCCATAATAAGGTATGGTGTTCCTAATATTTTGCCCCCCTCATGTATGTTAAAGGAGTGGACAAAATTTTAGGAACACCATTCAGTATAATACACTCCAGTAGAATTATCATCTTTGACAATGTCAACAAAAACTGAAAATGTATAAATTTTATGGCAGAGCTGTTGTATTGGGTTGCATTAGATTTCACAGCTGTTTCTAAAGAAGTTGCCGGTGAGAGTATATATGAGCAATATCCTTGGATGTTTTGTGGTGGTTTCCTGCAGGATGTCCCCTCTGTCGTGTCACCTTTTGTTTTGGTTTTGCTGGGTGTATCCACCGGCTCATGAGGCGGTCTCATGCCGCCTGCGGACCAATCAGGACGGCTTTGAGAGCAACGGGAGAGAACCGTTCAGTGGGAGATGGCGCCCAGCTCGAAATCAGAAAAGGACGATAGCAAACACAAAGCTCAGAGAAAACACAAAGACCATGTCGTGAAGCTTCTCATGCGTGGGAAGGTAGGCATAACAGTCTACAAGATGTGTAACAGAAAACATGAACAGATGGCTTCAGAGACAGCTTCTTCAGTGCAAGGCTCCTTGTTTCTGGAGCCTCTGAGGCTAGCTGCTAACTAGCTCGGCTGCTAACTAAAAGCTAATGGCAGTCAGGCAGGTGGCTAATTAGCTAATGCTACAAAGTATGGAAACATTTAAGTTTTTCCTGCTTTGTAGCGATGTCTCTCGGCATGTGTCTCGCTTAGTTTGGTTTGCTAATATGCTAGTAGACATCCGGACGGTGTTAGCATGCTAACCATTAAAGCCAATCGTAAACACCCTTCACATTAAGCTCATTCGGCGTTAGCTTTTGCTAACGCAGCAGAGACCTACAGTAGGTCTTAAACAGCTTACAAATACAACCTCAGTTTATATTTTTAATTTACTCCACAGACAACCGGTCTACTGTGAGTGTCCTCGGGTGATGTCTTATGTAGTGTGTATCCAGAAGCATCACCAATGATAAAAGCTGTTGCAGTAATACTGCAAATGTTATGTATTCTACACATTTTTCTATGCTTCATGTTCCACCGTGTATGTGTTTCTCTTGCCTTTTCTGCAGCTGTCAGGACAGTTTTCTCAGCGCCTGTTCAGGAAGCTCCCACCTCGAGTGTGTGTCCCATTAAAGAACATTGTCAGCGAAGAGTTCCTGAGAGCAGGGTCAGTGAGTGTGTGTGTGTTTTTACTAACTGGATTTGTCATTAAGCACATTATCTAATACAGTAGACTGAAATACTATTCGTTAAGCACACAGAGAGCTTTTCAAACCAAGTGGTCTGTGGTGTGTGAGTCAACATTATTGGTGTTGTTAAAATTGCCAGTAGGGATGCAGTAATCCAACATTTCCTCTCCCTTACACGCATTTCAATATATCAGGGTCTTTGCTGATGCAAAGTACAGATCCAAAATCAATATAGCCCAAATTTAAATGTGCATACTTCATTGTGTGGAGCTCATTGGGACCATTTTTATGCAGACAACATGATTGCTAGATCACAAAATCACAGAGTCAGCAGCCCGCTATCACTGAATGAATGTCATTGATAGTGGAAACACTGAATTTTATAATGACATCAACTAAAAAATTTATTTAACTTGAAGCTGTCACATCATGCACACCAATACTGATCCACACTTAGAATTAATCATATGTAATATTATTCAGTGAGGCATTTATTACAATGATACATCGCCTTCTTGGTTCCAGACATATCTTTCTTGGCTTCACCAAATGTGGCCGCTACGTTCTGTCCTACACCAGCGACTGTGGAGAAGATGATGACTTCTCTTTCTATACTTACCATCTGTATTGGTGGGAATTCAACCTGCACAGTAGACTCAAACAGGTAAAGGAGTGGATACTTATTTACTACCTGGAAATGGCACCATTGTCTTTATACGACCTGTGTGGGATTATAACTGGCAAGGCTTCTCATGCAGTTTTTATCTTAGAGAAATAAACTGAATGGATGGATATCTTGTCTTTTTGTCTCATATTGCGTCTTCCCTTTAGGTCCATCATGTACGACTATTTGCAGGCGAAGAAATCTACAGTGACCTGTACCTTACCGTGTGTGAGTGGCCAAATGACCACTCCAAAATTGTCATCTTTGGCTTCAAGTAAGAAACAACAAACATATTGATCAACAGCCATGTGGAGTTGATTACCTGTTCAGCTAGAAATATGTTATTGCAGTGTGTAGGTAATGATAAGTAATTTTGTGTGCATGTGTGGTTCAACCTGCCAGCACACGCAGTTCAAACTCCGTTCTGATGAACTTGATGATGAGTGATGAGAACAACAGAGACATCTACATCACCATCGCCTCTATGCCTCCTCCTAAACCTTGCTCTGTCTGCTGCCCAGTTCCCTCAGCCACGACCATACGCACAGGTAAACACACAAATGCACTCCTCTACCAACCTCACTGCCTCCGTCGCTCTGTCTCATCCATCATCTCGGTCTCTCCACAGGGAGTGGTGAGTGTCTGGAGCATGGCTATGTGCTCAACAGCAGGTACCAGGTGGTGTACCCATTTCCAACTTTCCAGCCAGCTTTCCAACTGAAGAAGGACCAGGTCATCCTATTGAACACTAGCTACTCTCTGGTGGCTTGCGGCATCTCACTCTGCCAAGGTAACACGCATACGAATAGCAGTATCAGCACATTCCTCATATGTCCTTGTCTGAGCTCTTTGCCTGTGATCAGATCACACAAAATAGAGTTAAGATCAGCGAAAGTTAGAATCGATAATGAGCTCTTGCAGTGCCTCCATCTCCGGAAAAAGCACACAACACATGTAAGTGAATAGGGTAGAGGAAAAGGTTTGGATTGGGCTATCATCAGGAGGAAGTAACACTGTTGGGAGGAGGTTGAACACAGGACAAAAAACTGTGTCGTTCTAGTCAGTGTGTTGGGTTTTGTAATATGTCCCATATGCTAAATTAGTTGTCACACTGCTCATGAAAAAATGGACAATTGATATTCATGATGCTCATTTTCACTCTCATCTCCACATCTGTGAGATTGTCCCATCATCAGGGTGATGTTCTGTGGTCTTATTTCAGCATCAGCTTGTATTGCAGTTCTCTCTGTTTGTATGTTTCTTGCAGGTAAGCAGGGTCAGTCGTCGCAGATTCTCTACACAAAGAGAGCAGCTCTGTCAGGTCAAACCTCCGCATCTTTCTCCCCCACCTCGTCAGCCTCTTCTTCCTCACTACCTCAGGGATCTCCCGACAGCCGGCCGCCACCTAGCAGGCCCGCTCCGTTACCCTCATCTCCTAGTCAGTCACAAGCAGCCGCGCGAGCACGGGAGTTTGCAGCTGACCTCTTCAGGCGAGCCCAGGGAGGAGCAGGGAGAGAAAAAGAAGGCCAGGTAGAGAGGAGAACCGCTGATGCTGGTGAAAAAGAGGCAGCGCAGACTCCAGTAGACAAAGTGACAAACGTAGAGACTCGGAGAGAGGAGCAGGATGGTAGAGAGAGGAGGGAGGAGGAAAGACGGACTAGTTTACCCCAAACATCAACATCAGGTGGGAGCCACAGTTTGCCGCCCTGCTCCGAACAAGTGATGTCTCCCGCCTCCTCCTCGTCCTCATCATCGCCTTCGTCCCCTTCGACTCCGTCCACATCCCAGGAGATTGGCCCCAGCGAGCCTGGATATGTCAACTACTCATGCCTGCACTATCGCCTCCAACAGCCAGGGGCAGCAGAGCAGAACACAGGAGGTGCAGCAGGTGAGAGAAAGAGACAGAGATTTGAAAGAATTAAAAGTTTCAACAGGTCAAGTTTGAAGCGGCTGACTGGCATTTTTCCCTTTCATTTTTATCTCTAGGTTATGAAGACGATAAAGTTCAGCTACCCTTCACAGTCACTGATCTTAAAGGACGGAACCTGCAGCTGGTCACCGAGCCACACAACGGACAGGTGTGTGACAGGCTGGAAATAGCAGCACGTTAGCAGATAAGCAGCAGCGGCTTCAGTCCTCCGTCCGTGTCGACACAGGATGCATTCAGGCACAGTATCGAGTGTAGGTCTTTGCAGCGCTCAAAGACAAACAGTCACTGTACTTACGCGTGCAAAACAGAAGAAAATAGACTTGAAGTGTAAAAATATCACGTTCACGCTGCGGTTACAGGATTATAACACGAGTGGAACAGGAGCCGATACGCAGTCAGTGTAGACAGCTGTATTGCTTAAAATAGAAGCATATCTGTTCTGTCAAACATGAGCGTAACGGATGACGGCAAAACACAGCTGAAACATCTCTTGTGTGGACCCGCCTTACGCAGATTATTGGCTGCCCATAACAGTTTAGGAGCTATTTATCAGACAGAATCAGAGACAGGCCAGTCTGAATTTCTGCTGGTTACAATGCGTGTGCTGCAGGGATTCATTGAGAGCATTAGTGCTTTAATTATTACTGTTTATCTATCTGCAAAACTGTTGTGAAAAATGTCTAACATTAATTTGCGCCAGTGCTTGGCTGCTGCTTCAGGAGTTCTGTACCAGCACTGATCTAGGAATGACTGCTTTTAATGTTAACCACTAGTCTAAAGAAACAATCTGCACTGTCACCTGGAAATCAAAACACCATTTTCAATAATTGCATGTCTGTAATTACTTTACCTGAGCCTGCATTCAGATTGTGGTTACTTAATTACTCTCAATGTTCCAATTTTAGTTTTGACAGTAAACAAAGCATGTACACTCAGTCACCAAACCTGTAAAAGTGAAGTAAGAAAAAAAAAAGAAATGTATAAATAGTGAGGATTTGTGTTTTTACTTTTAGTAACTATTAATAAGAAGTGTTTTTTTTCTCTTTCAGAGTGTGTGTGTGGAGCAGTTGACTCTGGACTTTGAGTATCTTATCAATGAGGTGATAAGAAGCGATGCTGCCTGGGCCCCACAGTTCTGCTCCTTCAGTGACTATGATGTTGTGATATTAGAGGTCAATACACACACACACACACACACACACACACACACACACACAAACACACAAAGAAGGAAGTTTTTTTTTTTTTATTTGACCTGGAACTAATGTGTGTTTGATATGTATCAGGTGTGTCCAGAGACCAACACTGTGATGATCAACATCGGTCTGCTGTTACTGGCCTTCTCCACCTCGGATGAGGAGCACTGCAGGTACTTGTCCTCCTCTCTGCTGTAGCCACTTCCTTTGGATTATTGTCTCAGTTTTCCGCCCTCACTAACTTTGTTTTCATCGTTTTTTGTTTCTAGGCCAAACACCTACCATTCCAACCTGCAGGTTAGCTGGGACCTAAACACAGGTGCTTGTTGCACTGTGGGCGTCGGTGACCTTACGGAGGTAAAAGGTCAGACCAGGTGAGGAATTAACACACACTCATTTCTGTCTCTATTTCTTGTTAAGCTGTGTTTAGTTCAGTTAAAGGCGACACTCTTTGTCTCTCCTTCAGCGGGAGCGTGTGGAGTTCTTACAGGAAGTGCTGTGTGAACACGGTGATGAAGTGGCTCGTTCCTGAGAGCAGCTCCCGCTACATCAATCGCATGACCAACGAAGCTTTACACAAAGGTGAGTCATGAGCACATAGTAGATAATCCAACACAGACTCAATAGTGTCTCAAAATGTTGTTGATGTTCACCTGATTCATCCAGGTTATAACCTGGGTGAGGACATATACAACTCTGGATTAGATCAAACTGCCTTTGACTTTTCACGTTTCAGCTCTGTAAGAGGACTATCTCTATTTAAAGCTGGATTTAAAATTAGTCGGAACCAAAAAAGTCAGTTACCAGCACCTTTTGTTCTGCTGCACACACAAATGTTATCAAATTCAAACATTAAATAACATTTTTTATCAAATACAGACTCGAAGAGGACCTGCTGTATAGCCTTGATATTTTTTTTACTAGTCAGTATGTACATACTTTACATGCATCTACTAGAATACCTAAACTGAACGCATCGATTATTAATTTATTTTGACAACTGAAAAACTTCCACTGTGAGAAAAGTCCATTCTTTGCATTACTGCAGATAAATTTGTATCAGAGGTATTTTATAATAGCGCTGGTTAGGTTGCTGGCATTGGGTATGTTTGCTGGAGGCCATGAATTTCATAAATTTGAGCAGTACTGATGTTCTTCTAATTGAATTCTCACTCATCTTCTCACCTGTAGGCTCGTCCCTTCAAGTGTTGGCAGATAGTGACCGATGCACCTGGATTGTATTGTGAAGAAGGAAGCGCACCAAAGCAACAGAAACACAAACACAAAAACACACACACGCACACACACACGTTGACATTGCCTCATCTTCAGTATGGAGCTCGACCTCAACATGGGTAAAACCGCACACGTTTGAGCGACTACACTTTGGTAACATGTAGTTCAAACACGTGTCAAATTAAAACAGAACAAAGATGGCTCAAGAAGTAATACTGTAAAGATGAAGATTTATAGGTGATCTGTGTTTAATTTTACAGGTTTTTTTTTTTTTTTTGTAATGTACTGTATTATTGCAAGCACCAAAACCAAGAGCTGGACTGAATGGAGATTTCATTTTTACATTTTGTTTTTATACATAAAGGCGTACTGATGTTGTGCGAGTGTTTTTTTTTTTTGTGTGTGTGTGTGTATACAGACCTGCACCTGCGTGACGTCCAAAAGGTGATTTCATCCAGAGAATAAGTGTGTGTATGTATGAGTGTGTGCATGTTTAATGTTAAGTTGACAGACTCAGCTGCTTCTGAACAAGTCGTTTTCCTCACCTGATCTGGACCAGTTGGGTCTAGCTGTGTCGATTTCACAAGGCTGCAGTATTTATCAAAGTGAGACGAAGTGAGCCGCAGTACCGCATCGCTCAACAACTTCTTTTAAACCTGTCGTGGCAGTTAGAAGGTTGTTGGGAGTCACCTGCTTCGCTGGTTGACATCGCGCTGTATGTTTACTGGCATGGAAGTAAGACTATGTTCATTTAGGATATTTTGTCAAAATAAATGTTCAAAAGATTTGTTGTGCGTCTCGTGTGTTAAGAACTGGACAAATAAAGAATCTGATCTGCAGTGAAGGTCAGTGGTTCCCAACCTGACCCCCCACAAGAAGCCATAAGATGATTCTGAGGGAGGGCGAGATTAACAGGATAGGAAAACACCCTATGTTGATCTTTTTTTCCCCAGACTTTACTCTCATTTTTTGCTTTATTGTCAATCACTTGCTTATAAACATTCAGATAAAACAGAAAATAATAATAAGCCTTTAGTTGCAACTGTTAGATACACAGTATGCACAAGCCAGAACATGTTGGGAGCCTCTGCTGTGGGTGATGTGGTTGAGTAAGAACAGTGTCTAGAGTCCCATAAAGGAAAGAAAACCTTGCACAAGTTTTGAGAGAGCAATCACATCCTTTTAGTCAACAGTGAGAATAAAGCTACAAACGTTGATCACAGATTTAAGTACAAAGGGTCTTGGGAGTAACATCAAGAGGACCTCGTTTATAAAAGGTTCAGCAGCACGAGCTTCAGTCACTTTTTTTTTTTTTTTGAAATAGTGACATTCAGTTAGAAGTTGATTTTACTCAAGTCAGATTTGGATTCCTGCTCTCACCAATAAATGCAAATACACCAAATTTTCAATGAGTGCTCTTTGAAAGTCATTTGATGGCATCTTAGCAAGAAGGACATCCCACTACTGATACCATTTCTATTTTTTCCCTCTTAACA
The DNA here is from genome assembly GCF_914725855.1 of Thunnus albacares. Lineage (NCBI taxonomy): Eukaryota > Metazoa > Chordata > Actinopteri > Scombriformes > Scombridae > Thunnus > Thunnus albacares. The sequence goes on along the minus strand of NC_058108.1, from coordinate 7,584,797 downwards.
CTAAAAACCAACATCTGTTAACAGCATGTGAGAATCTGCTGGTTGGGCATGTGCTCTTTGTAAAGTCATCATATTCACATGCTTGGTCCATCATCATCATCATCATCACAATAAAAATATAGCTCAATACTCTGGATAGTGGACATACCACGACATATTTCTTAAGGCAGTAATGGTTAAACAACATACAAATAGTTTAGATATACGACAGCGTTTCACAAAAGGTACAGAATATTTATCTACAATATGTGCAACATACAGAATAGCTGCGGTTGTTTAGATACCCCGAAAATAAACATCTACTTTTGCACTACAAAAACTTTGAGATAGCTGTAGCTGGTACATCTAGCTGGTACAAAGGTTGCCACGGATACAGTGTTGTAAGTGCTGCTGATTGGGTGGGATAAGCTTTGGCCTTGTCCTGTAGTCCATTCAAGTTGCACTGCATCTATGAAGGTCTGTGTGGTGGGTGGGGTAGCACTTGTATCACTTGTGTGTGTGTGTGTGTGTGTATGTGTGTGAAACAGATGAGATTGAAAGGATGGATGGATGGATGGATGGATGGATGAAGGCAAGATGGATGAAAAACAGCAAACTGGGCGGACTCATCACAAAAAGGCTCGACTGTTACCATCTCAATTTTTTTTTGTTACAGCTAGTAAAAGTTCATGACAACACCAAGACTACTTCACAGGACCTTCATTTATTAATCCACCGATACAGAATATATAGAATACAAGCTTTTTCAGGCTAGAAATCTCTCAAAGGCACAGGGTATCAGTTAGTTGGCCAAATTAAAAAGAACCCACATAAAAAAAAAGTAAAATATGGCATCCACAAATAGCTGTCAATCTACATCTTTGTGCCACCAAAATTCATGGTACAGTATGATTCCAGATGCTACTCTGACATTTAAAAAAATGTATATTTCAGACAGTGTCATTCATCTAAGTCCAGCTCCCCTGCATAGTCATTGCTTTAAAGGCAATGTGAGTGATATTTTTGAGAGTATTTTGGAGTCTTCTTATCTCCACAGCAATTAGGTCAGTGGTTAAGGCGGGGCAGGAGGGAATCAAGAATATATATATATATATGTGTATATATACTGTATATATAATAGGCTGGACAGGAGCGGCTATTGACGTGTAGCCACTAGATAATCAGGGAAGGCACAGGGAACAAGGGAAGGATTGAAAATGATCAGGCGAAGGCAAAGAGAAAAAGAATGGCAGCACAAAAGTACACAACACAAAAATTGGCAAAGCGCTCTCCCACTTTTCACACATGCTTGCACGCACACTGGCTGACCACACGCTCAACACCGAACATCATCTGTTTGCGAACCACAAGCATACACAGGGGTGGGTGCAGAATGGGATGACATGATGTTAAAGTTAAAGCAAAGGTGTGTGTGTGTGTGTTAATTATACAAATGAGTGACTAAGGTGGTGTGCTGTTTGTCTCAGTCAGAGTGTGCAGGTTTAAACTGGTCCTGGGCTGCTTGGTAGGCGGCTCCATTTCGTCTTTCTCGTCGCCCTCCAGCGCGCTCAGAGCGTTGGACTGCAGCACCAGGTCTCCGCCCTCCTCGTCGCTCTCCTCTTCCTCATCGTCCTCTTCCTCATCTGATGGAGACAGACATTGGCAGGACGATAAGTGACCTGATGACAGAGGCTCAGAGAAAATGATGCAGCGAAAAATGGAAATTATTTGTGAGGAGAACCACGCTAAAAAGTTACCTTTCTCCATATCCGGAGAGATTCGGCTCTTGACAGTGCTGGCAAACTGCAACACAGAAATTCACTTGAATGAGGAAATGTGTCCAAACTTTTGATTGGTACTGTACATCAAATGCAGGCTGGTTTTATGTAAGCGACTGTATCTGCAGACACATACTTCTCCCATGACTGCAATGGGTGTCTCTCCTTTAGCCTGGGCCACCCTGTGCTCTATCAGGTAGTACATATACTCATCATACAGCAAGCGGATCAGGTGAAAGGAGCCAAAGCTGGCAGCACTGCGCAGAGTCAGGTCCCGGATAACCATAGAACTGGTGAGAGAGGGGAGCAGATGTACGGTGTAAAAACCAAATGTTTCAGTTGGTGCTGTCCAACAGTTCACACATTACTTTTTCTCTCACCTGTAAAAAGACCAGTTGAGCAGGAAGACCTTGGCAGCCTTTGGTAGGGCAGCAGGGTTGTGCTCGTAAGGTTTTAGGGCCTGAGAGACAACACTATCCAGCCAGGCAGCCCACTGCTCCAGGGAGTTCTGCTGCTGCAGGGTCACTTTAAAGTCTTGCTCTAGCCGCTGGACCATGCGGTCTTCACATTGACACACCCAGGACGCCTGCTCCTGAAGGGGGAACACAGGTGGACTGTGTCAGGGTTCTGCCCCTATTTCACTTAAACACCGATGTACAGGAATAGATGGGAGGAGTGGAGATGGACAGTAGTGCGGACAGACCTGAACGTTAGTGAAATCCACCCGGTTGAGGTCGGAGAGCATCTGGTTGATCTGGGCTGAGTTCTGGAGGACGGCGCGGGCTGCCTGGGCCAGGTGGTTCAGGCTGGTGTAGCGACGCAATGTCTGGGAGAAGGAACAAATACACACCACCTGTAGGAAAGGAGGGAGGAGAATCAAGCAAAACATAATGAGGAAAACTGGATCACAACTGGTCACTGCATCCAAGCTCCGTCTTGACACTCACATCGGTCTATAAGCATACAAATACCTTTATGCGAACCATCTCTTCGGGGATGTTCATCATGGCGCCTGTCAGCCAACTCTCCAGACTCTTGGCAAAGTTACGGATGGCCTGAGTTAAGGCACCTGAGGAGAAGGTTGCATATTTACATTTAAACATGCTCCCTCACCTTTTCAGGCTGGCGTGCTGTAAATATATCAATGAATTTTGATTCCCTCACTGAATAGTTTTCTGAAATACAGGCCTCTTACATGCCTTACTAACTTACTAGGGATGGGTCTCAGTACATCAGGGATGAGGATCTCCACCAGAGTCTGGTAGAGCAGGTTGTCGCACTCTCTAGTCCAGCGTAGCACAGGCTCGAACTTACACAGCACCACCAGGCACGATTTTGGCAGACGCTTCTCAGACTCATTGTGCCTGCAGGAGGAGACAGTTGTGACGGGGAAGGAGAATAGATCATTATGAGACATACAGGTTTGTGCTATTATCTCTTCCATCAGATTGTTTTTGCGTGTTTGACACTTACAGGTTGAGTGATTCTGTGTCACTGCTCTGGCTGAACCTCCAGAAGGATTTCCACAGTGTCTCCACAAGAGTGAACTGAAGGTTGACCATCACATCCAGAATGGCCTGCAGGGATCACATATATAAACATCATGAAGGAGTGTAAGCTGACTTTGCACTTCTGGTGTTATGATTTGTTGAGATTTTCATTAGAGCGCAGTAAAAATAAAGACACAAACATGGGGATCAAGAGCATTATGATCACTGTACGTATCCTGTCTTTGTTCATGGCTGCCTACCTCACAGTGTTCTCTGTAGAGAGTCTGAAAGGCCTTGAGGTGTTCTAAAAGGATCCCATCAGGCAGGGTTCGATCTTGCAGATCAATGTCAATGAAGTCTGGCAGTGGCCGCGATGCCTCTACACAAGATACAGCACAGACAGGTCTTCAATTTCACATCAGTCAATCTTTATAACATAGTAAGACTGAAGTCTATTTGTTGGGAGCGAATTGTGTGAAAACATCAGATCCTGATGATTGAAACTACTGCAACAGCATTGCGAAACATGTCATGTACATGGATTTTTTTAGATAATGAAAATTACACTAAATCATGGTTTTAAGAAAATGTTAAGAAATTATGACAGTGTTACCACAGCTCATTACAGTGTTATAACCAATAATACAATAGCAAATAAAACAGTGAGTCTAGTTTAAAAGTAAAGTATTCATTTCTTTAAAATAAAATCATATAATAAGAGACTGTATAGTAAGAAAACAATGGTGAACATCAAGCAGAGTGTGCGTGTTCCTCACCCAGGAACTGTTGATACTGTTGCACCTGGGCCGAAATATCACAGAGTGCTCCCGCCTGCTGCTGACCCGCCCCACCTGATGTCCCATTGGTGATGCCCTGTGTCTTCTGAATTGGCTTTATCCTGTTAGACAGAGTATACATCATTTAGAGAGAGAGAGAGGCAGTCACAGAAGAAGAAGAAGAAGAGGAAGGAATAGAAGTTGTAAGATTTAAAGACATGAAACCACAGTAGGGGCGTTTTTAGCCATGCTACTGTAGCAACATGACCCTAGGGATGGTCTAGACTGAAATATTCCTACATTTACTGGATTTATTGCCATGGCATTGTGTACAGACATTCATGTTCCAAGAGGAGGGAGTTTACTGACTTTGGTGATCGCTTTGAGGCTGCCAGGGCACACTGACATCTTTGAACAAGTATCGGATGGAAATTTAGTACAGATATTCATGGTGCCCAGATGATGCATCCTAACGACTTTGGTGATCCACTAAATATCCCTCTAGCAACACATGAGGCTCACATTTGTGGTTTTCAATGACGTATCTCAACAAGTACTGGATTCACTGTAATAACTTTGGTGAAACTTCTCATTTTGCACCATCATCAGGTTGTCCAATGCTTCGGTTTATAACCAAAACTAAGATGGAGAACATAGTAAACATTATTGTTTACAAATTTCACAATGTGGATACCTGTTTTTCTGTGAGAAAGGCTGCTGTCTCATCGCCATGTGCTGTTGTTCATCCATCAGTCTGAGCAGAGGGGAACCGGATTTGATCCTTAGACCATAGTAGTGGTACTTAGAGTTCCCTCTGAAACACACACATGAAGAGTTATGATACTTGTCTGGCAAAATCAATGTACCCATGTGTGTGTGTGTGTGTTTATGTACCTGGTCCCTAATCTCCGTGTCCGTAGCCCCATAAAGACAGACCTGATGAGTTTTCCGAAAGACGCAGCATTAACAGGTTCTAGTTTCTGCTCCTGGCAGTGCAGCAGATAGTGGTAGTAGAGGGTGCAGCGAGGTAAACTCACCCCCTCCGCCCCCTCGTAGTTATCACACAGCCACTGCACCTGGGGAAGATGGACGGTGACAGAATTGAATTTTCTAAACCTTTATGTCATGTTATAGATTACGAAGAACAGGTTTTCTCACAGTGAACTTGAGTACTCACAGTGGCAGGTGGGGCACGTGAGTTAGGACTGGAGTAACTCTGTCCTCCTCCACCTGCTGCTGATGCTCCAGCTCCTCCCCCTCCTAAAACATAGCCTCCCTGAATAACGTAGCCTCCTCCAGCCACAGCAGCTCCCCCGCTATTGGCTCCTGCTGTTGCCACAGAGACCGGCTGCGAGGTCACAGATCCGCTGATGTCCGAGTCGGAACTGGGCGTGGCCTCGTAGTAGGCGGAGGAGGAGGTGGGAGGGGTCTGGGAGAAGAGAGGCGAGTCGGAGAAAGGGTAGCTGCTTGATCGGCTGGATGGAGAGAGACGCACACACACACACACACACACACACACACACACACACACACACACAGGAACATGAATGAACAGCTGTATAACCAGTAAATTTGCAAAGTGAAAGGTGTGTTTGTGAGATATGCCTCATTGACACAGAGCAGGTTTCTTTCTACTCACATAGTGGATGTGGTGAAAGTTGTATCTCCTCCTCCGTCCACATACTGCACCTGGCCAGAGTAAACCTGATCCACCTTGAGATTTCAGCCAGTAACAACAGTGAGGAACAGAGAGTGAAAGAGAGAGAAACTTGATGAATTTATTTATTTATTTATTTGATCCATGTAAAATATTAAACATAAATGTCACCATTTGATGTATTGTGGCAGTTAGCTTAAAGCTATTATTTTCATCTTCGGCCCCTCGACTCATTTTATTTTAATACTACTTGTGAAAAAAAAGTGTGGTGTGCTCAACAACTGTAACAACAAGAAGGAGTTTGTTGTTTGAGGGGCAGAGTGGCCGGGCCCAATTTCTGAAACCTGTTTGACGTCTCACCATCACCACTATTATACATAAACACCAACTTGTTAGCCTGTCTGTCTCTATACTATCAGCTTTGGCCTTAGTAGAAGAAAGAAGCAGTCTGCCGTTACAGATGAATGTGAGTGGTGCGCCAAACACAATCCATGGAAAAGGAAATTCAATACAATAACATGATTGCTTATAAATCACACACATGCTGATATTATTATATACATAGTATCTTGGTATGAATGGGTGCCTGACAGAGCATGACCGGCACAGTTCAGTGTTCAGGTACATCTCAGACAGCCTGAGGAGGGCGCAGTGACAGTCAGTGATGAGCATGTGGAAACGAAAGAAGAAGAGAGGCAGAGAGGCGTGCAAAGAAAGAGGGAAGAAATGATGCCTTTGGTCAAAAGGTCAATTAACAGCTTTCTCTCCTGTATCCCTCTCTTTCTACTGCGCGTAACAGTGAACAAAGACATCATGATCACTATACATCTACACTTTAATTGTATGAATGTATTGTATGTTTTTCTTACATGATAAGATGAAATGTTTGTGTGTGTGTGTGTGTGTGTGTGTGTGTGTGTGTGTGTGTGTGTGTGTGTGTTTACCTCCTGGTTAATGTGCACAGATTGCAGGTTGTTGATGTGACCAGACTGAATCCTCTTGGCTGCTTGTGACACCGCTTGCAACACTGACCTCTGCTGGTGATCAAATCCACAGTTTCAAGATCAAACTTTATCATCACCTGTGACCTGCTCCTACACAATCATATGACAAATTCTGGGAGTGTGTGTATATATATATATATGTGTGTGATTGTGTGTGTGTGTCTTACCTGTGTGGTGGTCTGCACTGGTTGGACCACCTGAGTAGGGACACCTGGGGCAGGTGGGCTGGAGTCTGACAGACTGTCATTGGAGTGAACGGAGCCCTCTGGGGATCGCATAGGGAGGGTGAGGGAGAGAAGTTTCATCAGATCATAAAACAACTGTCAACAGAAAAGCCAGCCACCAGCACCACAAGTTCAGTACTCACGACATACTGCTTCCAAATCGTAATAACAGCCACTGCAGAACATCCTACATCTACGTTTCTCGTTTTTTGGGGGGGGTTTTGTACGGCTGAGGAGAGACTGATGGTGAGGACTCTCCTTTCCCCCCTTATATCTCGCATACAGAGGGACAGCCTTGGACAGCTAATCTCCCCAGATGGAGAGAAATCCCTCCATCTTGTAAACACGCAGATCAGATGAGAGAGGGAAAACGAGAGACACATGAGCGATGATGGGATAGAGGGCGTAAACAGAGGATAGAGTTTGGGTGGAGGAGACGCTAATATACACTTCCTAGGACCCTTTTACTTTAATGATTTCCTACTTTGGCCAGTTATCCTCTCATAATACTTCCAATACTTCATAATCCTTCCCGTAATACTTCCACAGCCCGCTTAAGAGATGAGTTACCACGAGAAATTACACGGTGTTTCCCGAAGGTTAGCAAATGGATCATTTCCACCTCTAATGAGGCTACTGACTGAAAAAAATGTTAATCTGTGAAAGCCGTTCTGCTCCATGTCTTTATTTAGTTGTTTAGTTATTAGTTCACCAGGTTCGTCCAGTCTTGACAGACTTGTCAGAAAAGACAACTCTGGAACATAAACATGTAACAACCAACTATGACTTGTTAACGGGAGAGTTGTTGCAATTTTCATCACATGGTACTGACGCTATCAGGCGATTAATCAAAGCTGAGGAGGTGTTTCATCTTTAAGAATCTAAAGCAAGTCCAGTCCTTAGAACATCTGAATATACAAAGACCTGATTGACAGAGTCTCCGCAGATCATTTAGTTGATCAACAGAAAATGTGTCTAGCACTTTTTCATTCTCTTATTAATCAGTGACGTCTTCTATCACATAAAACTATCAAATATTCTTCCTCAAAAGAGATTTCTTACTTGATTTGATTCACATATTTTCATTATCATATTCACATCCACACATTATTTTTAACATTTTGTAGGCTAAATGATTAATTGATTAGAAAAAAAATAAGAGATGTTAATTGATGAAAATAATCCCAGTTGTAGCCCTTAACTATATAATAAATTTCATTCAGAAGATTTCTGTTATAATTTAACTGGTGAAGACATGAAGCTGTGCTGTGTTCAGTCCAGCTGCTTCTGCACAATCCCTGCTGCAAAACTCATTTATATTTAAAGTAAAAAATGGCTTATGTTACATGATACCTTCCGCTCCATTCTGTGTCTTTCAAAAGAAGCAGGCAATTATGGTGTTTAAACTGTGTGTACAATGACTCTGAACACAGTGGAAATCTTCACATACATCATTCTTGCCTGCTGTGATAAATGTGGACAGATTTATAGAGCAAAAGAGCAAAATGCGTCCTCTCTCATGAGGCAGGATTACTACTGTACCTTAACATAACTGTATTGAGTACAATCCAGCTCTTTTTATGTTTCAGATATGGGGAAATGTTTTAATAAGCACAGTTATTCAGCTAACTCAGTAGTCCTACTTTATGAGCAGGAGACAAGCTCCGGGCATTGAGTCTCTCACTCTGGGTGAGAGTGTACAGTGTCACTTGATACCAGCAGGCAAAAAGATCTACGAATAGACAGCCCTAAAATAAACATACAGACAGTCACCAGTGTTGGGATTAATTCCCTTTCAGTTCCATTAGTTAACACCGTATTTTGGAATAGAAACTGATTTAGTTGGGACTGAGTTGTTTTTTTTTGTTTTAATTCAGGATGCATTTTGAAAAAGCAATGGCCTAAATGAATTTAAAGTAATGTCTGGAAACGTTCCAAAGCCTTGCAAGCTCACATTACATTAGCTACCATAGATATTGGCTCATTTTCTGTACCACTGCAGGAATTGCAAACTTTAAAGGGAAACTTCACCACTGTGAATATGATGATTTCTTAAAACTACATCACTTATGAAGTAGAAATGTGCAATTAATTGAGAAAAAGGCTGTAGATTCCCCATATCGCTCTTAAGGGGGAATCGTACAACAACCAGAATGCATGGCGCACGTCCCGTCCAATCCGCTGCTGACGATCTGTTTGCGGGAACGCAGGGGGCAAGTACGTTTCCCAGCAAAGTGCCCGGTTAGCAGAGACAAAGTTAGTGAGTAGCATTATATATCTTTACTGAGGCTTATTTTCCTTTAGAAAATATTTTTCCTCATGGAGTCTGGATATCTCGTACCGGGGTGCGAGGATCATAATATAAATGGCGCACTGGAGTTATTTATGTGGATCAGTGCAAACTTACTGACACACAACCCATAATGCTGCCAGAGCTGCTGGTGGACAGTCAAAAAACCTCCGAGTCTGCCATTTCCATTTTAGCTTGGTTTGGGAACCAAACACTGTTTCTTTTATCGTTTTGGATGACGAGGAGCCGGGATCAGATTGCACTCAAAACTGGACGCAGCCACAAAAGTTACAAGTAACACAGTCGCTGTTGTGCTGTTCTGTATTCAGAGTTAAAGTCCGATATAATATACTGTCAGAAAACAAAGTCAGGTTTACCTAAGCACCGCAAAGTTTGTTGTGTTTTCAGTCTGTCTCCTTTCTTTCTGACCATCCTCACTGGTCACCGCTCGATGCTGCAAAGCTACTCTGGCTGTGGTGCCTCTTTTGGCTGCTGCTGGAACGTAGCTCCGGTGGTCGCTTCCTCCTCCACACTCTGTTTTGTCTGATTCCACAGCACTATATCCAGCCTCATTAGCTGTAATAGTAGTGCCGCCACATCTCTGCTCCGACGTTATATTGTCAAGCTAGTTCTTTTTGTGTTAGATTCAGCTTTTCTGTCCACATGAGGCTCAAAATTCTCTGGTTCGTCGTCGGCGGAATCACAGAGAAAATCAGCAACACAATATTCAGCCTGGCATCATGAAACTAGTTTTCTTCCAAATACACTGATGTTTTAAAGTAGTAGAGTGTTATGGGAGACCCACTTTACCGTCTTTGAAGGAACCACTTGAAGATCTGTACTACTTTCTTGCCCCCAACTACGTCACTGTACACGTCATAAAGCAGCACTGGTGCTGGAAGAACAACACATTTTGCAGCTGCGCCCCAGAGACACAGAGAACATCGGCAACAACCGCATCTGTTTTTCACTCTATATCCCTAATTCAGATAGCTAGAGATAAGGTAGAAAATCAGCAGAATGTTCCTTTGCGTCCTGTTGATTTTTTTTTTTTTTTTTTAAATTATACCACCAACTCTCTATAAAACCAAAAGCAGCAGAGGAGAAGCAAAGTCAGGTTCCATCCATCAGTCGTCCATGCTCCCACGTTTGGGTCTGTGCAGCCTAGCAACCAAGACCATCAGCTTATTTTGTTCTGATAATGTATGCACCACCCAACCAGCCAAACTACATCAGAGGTTTTTTGATCCTGGTGGGACTTAACTTGGGATCTGAGGACCATTCATGACTAACAAACACTGAGCTGACTAAACATCATCATAATATATAATAACCATTATATGTATATCTATAATTAAGGAGATTGTTTTACATAAATGTAGTAAAATAATTCCTCACGTCTGTGTGTGTATATCATTGAAACATGTTTTGTGCCAATGACTACTGATGACCAGCCCAAAACTACACACAAAGTCTTTCTTAGAAGTCCTGCTGTTGAGGAAGTGAAGATGATATAACATGATAGATTATATCAGGTTATGTGACCGATTATATACTGATTCTATCAGTCCATAGAATGACATCATCTGATTGCATCCGTTCATTTTAGAATGACAATAAAGTTAACCTTGAATCTTTTATAAACTTGAGTTGTTTATCAAGTAAAAATAACTTATCTGCTTATTATTTAGTCTATAAAATGGAATGAAAATTGTATAAAACCAATTCAAGTTCACAAAACGCAAGGCGAGGTCGTCAAATGACTTATTTTGTCAGACCAACAGTCCAAAACTCAAAGATTGATAAAAAATAGACAAAAGCAGCAAATTCTCACACTTGAGAACCAAGATTTAGATGGAATTTTTCCTTGATAAATGACTTCAATAATTATTTGATCATAAAGTTGTTGACGATTAAATTTCTGTTGATCGACTCACTGACTGACTGTTTCATCACTATATGATACCACTTTTACTTTTTTTAAACCTTTTTTAAAACTTTTTTATACTACTTGTCAAAAAATGTAAGCAATTCTTGGCAGCTTATGACTAGCCTCTGTCACTATTTCGAAGACTTAAAGACAAATATTCGTAAACAACTCTCCTCTGCACTGTTCAGAAACTAGAATCCATCATTATGTACTGGACAAGCTGCCAGTCTCCAACCAGGATCCAGCCTGTTGCTTACATTGTAGAAACTGCCTTGTGAGACAAACTGAAGCTTGCTCAAACTGCATGTCATATCATGCCCTTCTAATGCTTACATAAGCCAAAAAGTGTGTAATACCTGGTGTGCAAAGTGTGCATTATGTAAGTATGTGTGTGTGTCACTCAGTTTCTCACCTGTAACCGTCACTATGATGTACTGAGGCGAGTTGCTCTGACCATTGCTCTTCTGGACCGAAGAGTGCTGGATTTCAGGGGTTACGTAGTGCTGCGTGGGAGTGGTCAGAACCACTGCCTTCTGGCTCTGGGCCTGGGTGGGCGGCGCCTGGGAACAAAGTGCATCCTGTCCTGTTTTTGAGGCGGCGGCTGATTGGTTAGCAGATGCAATGTTTCCAGATGTTGGTGGGATCTCGGACAGGAAGTGTGCCGCCTTTGCTGACGAGGGTGTGGTGGCAGCTGGTGTTGCTATGGTTACTGTGTTGGCCTGCTGAGGCTGAAGGTCCTCTGAGTATCCAGAAGTTGCCATGGCAACCTAAGCTTTGAGGCGCTAGTTCTGTGGATGAAAAGAGACAGCACTCATTGATGAAAGTGCTACAAACATATACAGAAACACACTTTGCTGGCACAATATGTCGCCTCTATGTTTTAGCCACATAGAGGTAGTGTGTGTGCCGCCTGTGGGTGTGTATGGAACATAAACCAGAGGAGGAAGTAGGGCTTTTGTCTAAGACTAAGCAGTAGTCTAGAGGCTTTCCTGTTTGAATGAAGTATAAAACACACCACCATGAATACAGACATGGACTCAATTTACAAAACAAGGTCAATTCGGTGTAACCACAGCATTTCAAATGAATTAAACAACTAAATTACTCATTCAAAGTGAGAAAATATACGACCATGGACAGTCCCAGATCTCACCATTAACACCTTATTACCATTACCACTGTTAATAAATGCATATTAATCATTGGACCCACTGCCAGTCTGCACTTAAGGCCATCCCACTGGAAGATAAGCCACTCCTGTGTAAACCAACACGGCAAACAAGACAATCAGATGATCATCCAAGCACACCGTGTTCACGGGAGTGACTGACCGAACTCAATGTCAGATCCAAAAACTTTTTCAAAGTCACAAAAAGGTTACGCAACACGCTGTTCTCATATCTTAGCGTTTACAACTCATACACGCTTAAGTTGCGGGAGCAGTTTCATAGGCTTTTCTGTATCCTGTGCTTGAAAAGTGAGTTGAGAAAGCGAGAGTGGTAACGTTAGCTTCCCACAGCTAGCCAGCTCACGTTAAGTTATGACGTTAAGGCGAGCTGGCTAGTTGCTCGCTACTCATGTGTTGGTTAAGTCGGCAAATCTATCACCACGACACCACTCACGTATACTTATAAATTCACAGTAATCGAAAGTGTTGGTAACGTTAATAGCCCGGGCACTCAAGCGAATGCGTTATAAAAAAAAAAGTACGATTGACACTGTAACAAACACACACACCCGCCATCTTGTGCTCTTATCAAAGATCTGACATCGCCATAACAACGGTCTGCGTTTGGAAAGAAGCTAGCAACCACTTTCATCACCGACACGCTCGACCAGCTTCACTTAACGCTGACGACTGTACGAACAAACACGCGTATATAATTTAGCGAAAATGAAATTATAATTGTGACATACTGTACTTTTTCACCTCTAATTTATCCCAGCAATGTCCTTTTTAGTCGTAAGTTTTTTTTCGCCCCCTCAGATTAAGGTTGTTGTTGTTGACTCCCGTTGCTTGGTTCTTGTCGCCAGGACTACCGTGACTATGGCGCCTTGCCTTCACCGGGGCAACTGTTGCTACCCTCTCGTCATCGCCCCGCCCTACGCTGCATGCTGATTGGATGACTTGGTAGGTGGTCGCAGCGTCAGGGGTAAAAAACGATCGCTAATTGGTCGACAGTCCCTGTCTGTCATTTTCATCAGAGCCTAACGTCAAATTTCCACTTCCAATGTTACTTTTTTTTTCGATTGCAGAGAATGTCAAGCAGATAGATGTGAAATGACGGAATGTCACTCTATTCATTTCATACAAAATGTTGCTACTACCGCTTATCTCTGCAACCTCTATAGGCTCATAATTAATATTGAACAACATTCACAAGTTCACAACTGATTTGTGTCACTGCAGTATCACCAGTTGGCTTCTGAAATCTCTCTGAAGTGTGTATGTGTGACACTTAAACTGAACACCAACGTATAGCAACCTAGTTATCCTTGTGGTGAGTGGATAGTGATCTCCATCCAATGCCCGGCTGAGTGATTAACAAGACGGAGATTGTGCAGGTGACACAAAGACACAACCCAACAGATGTAAGGGACAGAAAGGCCAACAAAAGGTCACAGGTGATTAGATTGCAAAGAGCTCTGTTGACATCACCTATGGCATCACTTGCTACTTAATCACAACTTTTCTTTTTTCCTCTATGTGCATTGTTGCCCCTAAAGGTCTCTGGTCTTATCTCTGAGCATGACGAAGAGTGGAGGTGAATTGAGGTCCTTCACTGAGATGCTGAGGTCTATATAAGGTGAGTGCTGTCCACAAAGAAACACAAACCACACTGACAGACACTCACAGAGACACCTTACTGGGGTGTGTCAAGCCATTTCCAGCCTTTGAGACACCTACAGCGTTTTTTACAGTTACTCTCACAATGTGGAAGGCAGCAGTCTTGACCATGGGGCTCTTGGTAGCACTGGTAGACAGGGCGCAGTCCAATGATGGTCATCCCTCTTTCTACGGGATGAAGCTGTGTGGAAGAGAGTTCATACGAGCTGTCATCTTTACCTGTGGTGGCTCTCGCTGGAGGAGAGGCGTAGGAGGCTCAGGTAAGTTTTACAAGTTCTTTTTTTATGATGTGCCATGTTTTCCTAAAGTAAGTCAAAATGTAAATACTTAGGGATTTACCTTTCCTTTTGATCAGCTGTTATTGGAGAGGAGGCCTTTGACCCATGGAACACAAATCCTGTCCCTCAACTTACCAGCGAGCAGGATCCTGCAGAGTCCCAAGTATGGAAAGATCAAACGTTGGATGCAGCATCTGTGGCTGCTGGATTCAGCCGCTCAGCTCGCTCGCCAATCTCAGAGGAGGTCCTGGAGGCTCTAAGAAGTGCAGATAGGAAAGGACGGGATGTAGTGGTGGGACTGTCCAATGCCTGTTGCAAGTGGGGCTGCAGCAAGAGTGAAATCAGCTCCTTGTGCTGAACCTGGTTTCTTAAACACCCTGTCTTCTCATCAGTGCAGAGCTCTACTGTTCCTATGTGATTCATCCATTTCTTTACATCCACCTTTCCCCTCTCCACATCCCATCTAAGTCATAATTCGTGTGTTGTCAAAACTTGTTTACTGTGATAATCATAGACTGATATATGAGTTTAATAAAGTCTTGTGGAATTGTTATGAAAGTCTCTTCCTCTTACCCAAGAAATGCTAAAATTATGATTCATGCTTTTAGAACACTTCCACTTTTACCAAAACCTTGTTTCAGAACTGCAGTTTTGAAAAGGATTTCGAAATGAAAGGAAGAAGTGGTGAATATGACCACACACAGGGAGGCCTCTTCTCTGAATTAGAGCTGCTTTGTGTGATCCTAACAAAGGAAGACAGAATTTGAACAGATAAACAGTACACTGAAATCCTGTGCAATAGTTCTGCAACATACTCATAATGTTGGGTTTGAGTTGTTTCAAGGGATTTTTTTTACCCTCTTCCTATCAGAGATGAATTATCAGTTACTTGGAGACACATCGTAAACAACTGAACATAACAAGCTTCACAATGGTAGTATTTGTTGTTAGGTTGCACTGGTGTTTGTGTTATTGTTTCCATACAGATCAATTTATACAGATAAATTACACAATAGTTAGATGTTTTTTTAAGGCAAGCTGACACCATCTGGCGGTCAGAAATGAGCAAATCACAAAATAATGCGTGCAACATATCTGTTGATAAAATCAGAAGGATGTGCGTATATATTAATTAAAACATTCATACATACTGTATCTAGAACAGTGGTTCTCAAACTTTTCACGTCAAGGACGCCTAAACCGACACATATTAGAACGCAGACCCCATTTGATAAGATTTTTGCTTTTAGATGGTTTATTGCAGAAAGTGTATGAAACCCATGACCACAATAGTCATACATTCTGTCACTGTATTACTTATGGATGGAATTATAGTGAAAATAAATTATTCCTAATGTTGCTGGAGACCCCTGGAACCCCCTCAAGGACCGCTGGGGGTCCCCGGACCTCACTTTGAGAACCACTGATCTAGGCTGTCTGGCTGTTGCCTTGCCCGACAGTCAGTACGGAAGCCGAACGTGACCATTGTGATCACCCGGCTTGATTGCAAAGGCATGCAATTTCTGTCACACACCAGCTAGCATAGCAGTCACACAGATCTACTGATCTGAAGTGTGTGTTTAGCTACGCAGATCGCAGTTATATTCAATTTAATGTGAGTTGCTACAGCGTAACTGCACTGTTGTCTATAGAAATATAGATCTGACACGTCGGAGTGAGCAGGTAAAACCTTTCGCGGTACTTTCAAGATGATGCTAGCTAGCTATGCTACTGATAGCTGCCGAGGGGGTTGATATGCGACTGCTCTGTTATGAATATTAATGTGCTGCATTTTCACCGTATTTGTTGTTTTGGTTATAAAAACAACGTTGACAATGCAACATGGCGTCCTGGTAGTTAACGTAACATAGTATTCTTCGGCTGTTTTCTGGTTGAATCTGTTATGTGTTAAGTATCATAGCGACGCTAAGCTAGCTGAACGAGCCAGCCAGACAGTCTGGGCCTCATGTAGAAACGGCTGCTCTGGTCGCGATTCATACTTTCTGCTACTACGTATTCACGCCGCTGTAACCTACTAAAGGACGACAGCATATTGGTACGTCTCATAGACTGTATATAAATACATATACAGTCTCTGGTACGTGTAAGTGTCATGTAGCCAAAAAACGGACAACGTTCATAAACGACAGCGCTTGCACGCTAGTGTTGTGTTACATTGTAGACAAACATTTGCAATGGATTTTGTCTAAAATGAAGATTCAGGAAGTCAATTTGATATAAAGCATCTGACAAGTTGTTGCTATTAGAAACGGCGGCTATCACATGCTAGTTGTTGGCTTTATCTGTAGCCGTATCTTACGTTACTTGTATACGTGATTGGATTAGTAACGTAACGTGCTGAGTGCTGAGGTCACGCAGGTGTTGTTGGTGAGTGTTGTCCGGTTGCAGACTGTAAGTGTGTCGTACCTGCTGCATAAACAGGTTGTTGTTGTTGTTGTGTTTGTGTTCCTGTAGGATGGAGTGGCAGCCAGATGAACAGGGTCTGCAGCAAGTGCTTCAGCTACTCAAGGACTCGCAGTCCCCAGACACAGCCACACAGAGAGCTGTGCAAGAAGTATCCTTCCATCTGCCTGTGCGTGTATGTGTGTGTGTGTGAGAGAGAGAGAGAGAGGGGGGGGGGGGGGGGGGGGATTTAGCTTACCTATGTGAGCTTGTCAGTAAGAGTGGATGAAATAAAAACGGCGCAGCTTGTATCAGGTAAGCCAGTGTGATTGATTGTGTGTTAATGCTCACACTCCTGTTTGACCAAATGTCAACAAGAACACAAGGTACGTGAGGGTTTGTGAGCTTTTGCTCTATGTGTGTGTGTGTGTGTGTGTGTGTTGATGTTTGAACTCCTTAACACAGCCGACAGAAACTGGAGCAACTTAACCAGTTTCCAGATTTCAACAACTATCTCATCTTTGTCCTCACAAGCCTTAAATCTGAGGGTACGTATGTGCATGTCAAAAATAAGGATATAAATAATAAAACAAAATAGCCCTGCTTGACACTTGCAAATACTGCATTACTAAATACAACTCCTCAGTCCTGTTATTATAAAATGTTCTTTCTGCTCTGTCTCTCTGCTGCCTTCCTTCTCAAGACGAGCCCACTCGCTCTCTGAGTGGTCTGATACTGAAGAACAATGTTAAGGCTCACTACCAGAACTTTCCTCCCAATGTGGCTGACTTCATCAAACGAGAATGCCTCAATAACATCGGAGACCCTTCACCGCTTATCAGAGCTACTATCGGTGGGTGTTTGAGTGAGAGAAATTGGAGAAAGAGAAAACTAGCGTTAGCTGCATTTTCTAGCCAGAGTGAGTCAGACTGCTGTGTAGGTGGATGAGTCTTTGCAGGTAATGCGGCTGTGGGGGAGCGAGCGCTGTACTTTCAAGATGTTTTAAATGATTTAATGCAGTGGTGAGCCATTATTTATACCTGAGTTTTAAAGCATGTTTTTTTATTTGTGTGTTTTTATTATCTATCATTAAGGTATCCTGATCACGACTATAGCATCTAAAGGGGAGCTGCAGACCTGGCCTGAACTATTGCCCCAGCTCTGTAATTTACTCAACTCAGAGGACTATAACACCTGCGAGGTCAGGCTCACATACCTGCTTAGACAAAAAGCTTTTATATAAACAGATTTAGATCTGTTTCTTTTGTCTTTTTAATACCATTCCTTCATGA
This sequence comes from Thunnus albacares, assembly GCF_914725855.1. NCBI lineage: Eukaryota > Metazoa > Chordata > Actinopteri > Scombriformes > Scombridae > Thunnus > Thunnus albacares. Next base: position 7,566,848 of record NC_058108.1, on the reverse strand, counting down.
TTTTTCTCTGTGTTTCAGGGTTCTTTTGGAGCGTTGCAGAAAATCTGCGAGGACTCATCTGAGTTGTTGGATAGCGATGCTCTGAACAGACCTCTGAACATCATGATCCCCAAGTTCCTACAGTTTTTCAAACACTGCAGCCCCAAGATCAGGTCAGTGAAACGCCAGTCTTTCGCTTTTTGACTGTCTCTACCGGCACCATCACAATCTCCCTGTTAAACCCGCTTTTATAGATCCCACTTGTCTGTCTTCCTCTCAGGTCCCATGCTATAGCGTGTGTGAACCAGTTCATCATTGGTCGAGCTCAGGCTCTGATGGATAACATCGACACCTTCATTGAGGTGAGCATGTTAAGATTTTGTCTCGGTTGAGCTTCTGTTGTTTTCAACCTCCCCTCTCCTCTACATCACATGTACCTCTGTTTTCCATCTTGTCATCATGTGAACATGTAACAAAACCACAAGGCAATGCAGGCGATTATGTACAGTTTCAAATGAGAGAGATTGACTGCAACATGCTGCATTGTTGGTGCAGAAGGAGGTTAGCCAGATAATTTGGGTGTAAGACCAATTTCCAGCCATTTTTATAAAAGTAGTGTCGTGTGGGAGTTTACTCTTGACCCTGGAATCAATAGTCTGACAATAAAACAGAGTGAATGCATTTAAAGCATCACTTTTGCAGACCTTAAAAAAAACATCATACGTAAGATCATCATAACTGCTTTGATTCACACTGAAATGATACTCTGTCCTAAGAAGGCAGATTTTCACAGCAGCTTCTATGGAAAATTAATTCAGCAGGATTCCCTGCAGTGTTTTATAATGTAGTCGCCATGCCTCACCTGAAATAAACAGCACCGCCGCTAACCTCAGAAGACGTTATAACATTTTTATGAAGCATAATATTAGATTTATTAAGCTTCAGGGAAAGCGAGCAGTGGTGCTAATTAACACAATAAAGGACACATATTTGATGAGTAAGACAATTTTTTGTATGTTTGTTTTTCTTTATTTAGTTACTGCAGTATCTGATTCACTTCAGCAGGTGATTAATTGATCAATCACAATGGCCCGTTGGCTTCAGAGCATCATGTCGAACTGGCAGTAAAAAAAAGAAAACCATCTGAGTTCTTGCACGTTAGGAGAAGTAAAGACAAACAGCCCAATTATCCAAAATAGTTAATTGGATGGATAATTTGGACAATGTCAAGATGAAAATGTAGCAAAGTGTAACCGGTTAAAGTGCATGTTTTTAGAAGTTGCCTCCGTTAACTCTCTTTTAACCCTATTTCATGTCTCCCTCCCCTGTCCATCCTCCCATTCTCTCTCTGCAACCCGTTCTCTTTCTCTCCTTCTCTCATCGTCTCTTTTGCATCCAGAGTCTGTTTGCGCTGGCCGGTGATGAGGACAGTGAAGTGCGAAAGAACGTGTGTAGGGCTCTGGTCATGCTGCTGGAAGTCCGCATCGACCGTCTCATCCCTCACATGCACAGCATCATCCAGGTGAGGGTGTGACCTGATCTGACACGCTACCTTTTTAAACATACAAAAGCGTGGCTTTGCTTCCTCATCGTTACCTCTTGTTGTTTTCCACCAGTACATGCTGCAACGGACCCAGGATCCAGATGAGAACGTGGCTCTGGAGGCCTGTGAGTTCTGGCTGACTCTGGCTGAACAGCCCATCTGTAAAGAGGCTCTGTCTGGCCATTTGGTCCAGTAAGTGCTCACACATCAACAGATCATAAGGCTGGAATAAGTTGATGACAAGGAGGTGAAAATTTCTCTCTCTTTTACAGATTGATCCCTATCTTGGTGAATGGGATGAAATACTCTGAGATTGATATTATTCTCCTAAAGGTGAGCCGACCCCGGATAAATCAGACCCTCCAAACTCCTCGTACAAACACTCTGCCTCCTCCTTTTGTCTTTTACTGTACCTCCTTAAATCCATTCTACATTCACCTGTCCCTCTGTTGTCCTCCAGGGGGACGTCGAGGAGGACGAGGCCATTCCAGACAGCGAGCAAGATATCAAGCCTCGCTTCCACAAGTCCCGCACCGTCACTCTGCAGCACGAAGGAGGGGAGGGCGAGGAGGGGGAGGACATCGACGAGGACGAGGACGATGATGACGATACGCTGTCTGACTGGAACCTACGTAAGTTGCAGACATGCAGCATCAGTTATCCTGACTCTTTTTTTTCATGTTTTAATGTTCAGTATAGATTTTTTTTTTTTTTTTTGATATATTACAATGTCTCAGCAATAACAATATATGTTACCTTCATCTAAACATAACGATGTGAATGTCCAACACTGCATACTTACATGTGTGAATGCATTCTGTAGTTTTTTTTTTTATTTATCAGAAAATTGGTAGGGTAGCTTATTTATCCATAATCTGATTATTTATGCGGCCTCCAGGGAAGTGTTCGGCGGCGGCTCTGGATGTTCTTGCCAACGTGTTTCGTGAGGAGTTGCTTCCCCATCTCCTGCCCCTCCTGAAAGGCCTGCTTTTCCACCCTGACTGGGTCATCAAGGAGTCTGGCATCCTGGTTCTGGGGGCTATCGCTGAAGGTGAGACACGGCACAGACTTTGACTATTGAAATACAGTATACTTAAGTTAACTAGCTATACTAGCTTTTCTTATTTTCACAACAGTGATGCATAAACTTTTTTTCTCCTTCCAGGCTGTATGCAGGGCATGGTACCTTACTTGCCCGAGCTCATCCCCCACCTCATCCAGTGTTTGTGTGACAAGAAGGCCCTGGTCCGTTCCATCGCCTGCTGGACCCTCAGCCGCTACGCACACTGGGTGGTCAGCCAGCCCCCTGACGCTCACCTCAAACCCCTGATGAAGGAGCTGCTCAAGCGTATCCTTGATGGCAATAAGAGGGTACAGGAGGCAGCATGCAGGTACAACTCTTATGCATACGTTTGTCTCTTCTGTATTCTCTCGTTTTCCGCTCCTCCTCACCCGTCTCATCTCTCTTAAAGTGCGTTCGCCACCCTGGAGGAAGAGGCGTGTACGGAGCTGGTGCCTTACCTGAGCTTCATCCTGGACACGCTGGTTTTTGCTTTCGGGAAGTACCAGCACAAGAACCTGCTCATCCTTTACGACGCCATAGGAACGCTGGCGGACTCTGTGGGACACCATCTCAACCAGCCTGTGAGCCCAAAACTCTCACATATCTTATCTCCTGTGTAAATGTGTCAAAATTTTTCGATTGTGATGCAGGAACAAATAAATAACACAGGCCAACATCACACTTGCGTTCGTAGGAGTACATACAGAAGCTGATGCCTCCGCTGATAGCCAAGTGGAACGAGCTGAAGGATGAAGACAAAGATCTCTTCCCTCTGCTCGAGTGTCTGTCATCTGTTGCCACGGCGCTACAGAGCGGCTTCCTCCCCTACTGCGAGCCCGTCTACCAACGCTGCGTCACCCTGGTCCAGAAGACGTTGGCTCAGGCCATGGTGAGCTACACACACACACACACGGCACTTTGTACAGAGAATTTATGTTTTTGCTGCTTTATGTACAGTAAATGTCTGGTTTGCTTGTCAGAGCAACATCGTCAGGGGAAAAACAAATGTTTGATCCTTTTGTTTTGTGGGAATACAAACATTAGAGAGTTTAGGGGTTACTAGCAGGGCTCATTATGACACATCAGCACATATTCTCACATTAACAAGCAAGTTCAAGCCTCAAATCTGCTATTTCTTCCCTCCTTTTTTTTTTTTTTTTTTTTTTTTAAATCCCTTGACAAACTTTACACTTTCATCAGCTTAGTTTTGTCCTTCTCTTCTGTTTGTGTGTGTCTCTCAGATGTACAGTCAGCAGCCAGATCAGTACGAGGCACCCGACAAGGACTTCATGATCGTGGCTCTGGATCTTTTGAGCGGCTTAGCGGAGGGACTGGGGGGCCATGTGGACACGCTCGTGGCTCGCAGTAACATCATGACTCTGCTCTTCCAGTGCATGCAGGTGAGGAGAGCCTGTGTGTGTGTGTGTTTGTGTGTCTAATTTGACCTTAAATTATTTTTTCCCCACCCAAACAAACAGCTAAAAGTGTATTACAGTCAGTTCATACTCAACCAGAACTAGTTCTTACGACGTGTTTTCCGACCACATCAGACAGAGTTTATAGTTGTTCTGAATGACTACACTCAAAGCTGGATTGAAAAGTCGGTTGTCATAGTAGTCGGCTGTGATATTGTTTAAATATGGGAATAACTGCGCACATTTTCAGACAGTTTCTCCTGGAAGGAATTCACGGTGTTGCACTTGGTTGTTCATATGGAAATTGGCAGAAATAGTTGTGTAACAAATGGAAAAAAAAAAAAAAAATCTAGAGAGAGAGTACGACAAGCAGTCTTGATGGAGCATACTGGCCCCTTGAGAGCACTACATGTCCAAGTATTTTGGAAGTGCCCGCTGTTGTCAGGTGAAAAAGTTTATAAATCAGTTTAACTTAAGAAATGCATCATTTCGGGTGGTTTGAGGTGAGCTGCTCTGGCAAAAATAGACCCGCCGCTTAAAGAGAGAATGAGAAAAGAGAGATGCTCTGGTCACGGGGCCAGCAGCTAGAAAAACAACGGATCATCTCCGGCAGCTGCAACAGAGCCGGAATGTGATGCAGCCGGATCCTGTGTTGGTTGGATGCAACTGGACAATTCTGTCAACGGTGTGTGTTCACATTTCTCTTTGTCTCTCTGTCTATGTTGTCCCAGGATACGATGCCTGAAGTAAGACAGAGTTCATTTGCTCTACTGGGTGACTTAACCAAGGCTTGCTTCCCTCATGTCAAACCATGTATTGGTAATTATCTCGCTCTGTCTCTCTCTCTCTCTCACACACACACGCACTTACAGTACATACATAATGTTCCATCATCCTTCCCTATTTGTGTCTAATAAATATGATGATTACGTGTGTGTGTGTGTTTCCTTCAGCTGAATTCATGCCAATCCTTGGAACAAATCTGAACCCGGAGTTCATCTCTGTGTGCAACAACGCTACCTGGGCCATCGGAGAGATCTGCATGCAGATGGGTGAGCTGCAGCAAATCTGTTTCTATGTGATGACGATGTGAATTTGAGAATATGACTATGCAGTGTAATTAATATGTGCATCTCACTTGAACTTTCCGCTCTATCAGGAGTGGAAATGCAGCCGTACATCGCCATGGTTCTGAGCCAGCTGGTGGAGATTATCAATCGACCCAACACCCCCAAGACCCTGCTGGAGAACACCGGTATATCAATACTTTCTCTTGAAAGAAAAGTAGACGGATTTGTTGCAGTTTGTTAGTCCTGACAGTTAAAAAATCAGCACATTACAGGTTTTTAAAAGCCATTAAAGGGCTCACACACCGTCCTGACTCCCCCCCCCTCTCTCCTCCTCTAGCTATCACCATCGGTCGACTGGGCTATGTGTGTCCTCAGGAGGTCGCTCCCATGCTGCCGCAGTTTATCCGACCTTGGTGAGAGACTGTTTAATAGCTCTTTCTGTGCCTTTCGTTACCTGTGCTTTGACATCTTTGTGGTGCGAATTAATTTACAACATTTACAGTCAACATTAGCATCTTCACGTGCCATCCGTTCTCTCTCTTCTGCTCTTTTCCGTTTACAGTTTCTGTACTGGCAATTTTCTTTTCCTATCAGGCAACACACATTCATTTCTGTGGTTTATTTTCTCATTTTCCTCCTTGCTCTTTTTTTTTTTTTTTTTGTATGAGCTCATCGCTGCAGAACACAATCGCGCTATTACAAAGACTGCAGTATTGACATTCTTCAAATAGATTCCTGAAATGTTTGGAATCAGTGAGAATGAAACACTGTAGTCAGTCAGATTCATCAAGCCCAGAAAAAAGACACATACCCTCCTACAGAATAATTATAGTTTGGCTATTACCATTTATTTAACTTTTTGAAATTGGTTTTAGCCCCCTCCTCACATACTACTGACATGCATTACCATGATTGTCTGTTGTTGTCCATTTATGTATTTGTGCTGTAGAGAATAACACACTGTACCCAAAACAAATTCCACCAGCCTTAGTCATGTGGCTAATAAACAATAAACTATCTATCTATTTTATAAATCTCACGAATGTTTTATCATAGATAAAACAGGAGAGATTTAACAGCATCAAGTTTAACGGCTGCTGATTAAAATACTGATATTAATACTGGTTAATAATTGTGTGCGGCAGGTGTACGTCCCTGCGGAACATCCGAGATAACGAGGAGAAAGATTCGGCCTTCCGCGGGATTTGCATGATGATTGGTGTGAACCCGGGGGGTGTGGTGCAGGTGAGACGCTGTACACTGAGGGCGTTAAATTTCTGCTTTCACAGTCTGTTTATCTGACTGTAAAGCAAACTCACAGCTATTTTTTTTTAAGAGTCGATCTTTAAACCTTTTACTTTTCTAACCTTCTCACCTTTCCCTCTGTGTTTGTTCAGGACTTCATCTTCTTCTGTGATGCAGTGGCTTCCTGGGTGAATCCCAAAGACGATCTGAGAGACATGTTCTACAAGGTGAGGGGGTGACGCGTGATGGCGTGTTGACGAGGGTCGGGTTATAATGAGGAGTGAGTTCTTGTGTATCTGCGACTAGTCACATCCAGAGACTGATTTTAATTGACCAATGGATCATCATGCTCTTCGTTCTCCTCTCCCCCTGCTGCGTGAGTCACTATGAGGTGTAGAGACATCAGGGGAAGCAGTGTGTGTGTAATCATCTGTTTTCTGCTGTGAAACTCATAAAGCTTAAAATGCAGCATATTGAACGCAGCTTTAAGCCAAACTGGGATCAGAGTGGGTCACGCTGCGCAATCCACAGATACATGAGTTTATGCTAACAGAGAAATTCTGTAATGTTCCTGTTGGAACATTTAATAGGTGTGTTGACATAAGAGTGAATCCATAATGCCTAATGAACCTGGTGATCCTGCCTCTTCTCTATCACTATTATTACACTATTTCAATCTGACTTGACAGTGACTTTCACCTGGTTCACAGCACCTTATTTTCCTAAAGTAAATCAAATGTACGATATAAACTTATTCCCTTCTTGCTGTTCTGCGATGAGGCTCAGACATCATCATCACATTGAAACATCAACAGAGGGCTGCCAGCGTATGACTGACAAACAGCGGGAACAGTTGCAAATAAATAACTCATGCATCAAATTCACCATGTGTTTCAGCCAAACTAAAAACAAACTTCTAAGTTTTTAGGGCCACCACCTCCTGATCTGTGTGCACAGTGTGTGTGTACCCTGTTCTCATTAAATCCAGTGTACAGCAGCCTACACCTGGCAGCTTCATTATAAGCCCAGTATTCCAATGCTGGAATAATGCAACCGCACATTTTCTATGTGTCAGTTTGTTGAAATTGATCAAATTCTAATTTATTAAAGCTGCACTAATCAATATTTTTATTCTAATAATTATTGTTAGGTGAGAGGAGTCGTAAAAACATAGAATCATCACCTGAATTAACACGAGATCTACTCATTTATTTGTTTTTATGTCTTTACTGTTTGGTGAAGTCTCACAGCTCCCATTAAACCTCATTCCCAGCAGCAACAGGCAGCTATTTTTAGCACAAAAAAAAAAAACTGTCAAGAGATCACACAGTTGTAAGTGTGCTGCCTGTGGCTCGGCTGCTGAAGAAGTTAAAGATGACTTGTAGCTGCGCCTGAAATTCATCCCCCCCCCCCCCCATTATCTGCCAATTTCCACAGATCCTGCACGGATTTAAGGAGCAGGTCGGGGAGGAGAACTGGCAGCAGTTTTCGGAGCAGTTCCCCCCTCTGCTGAAGGAGAGACTGGCAGCCTGCTACGGCGTTTAGAGCCTCTACACCCACCCAAAAGGTAATCCCACACGCATCCTTCTTCAAAGTCAAATCAAACGTACAAATCGCATCATAATAATCATAACTTCTCCGTGTCTCCCTTTCATCCGCCCCCCTCCAGGTGAGCCAGCAGGAGGAGGGTGAACGGGAAACTCATCCATCTGTGTATTGCACTGCCCTGATCTGGGGGGAGGGAGAGGGACGCTATTGGCCGCTCCCCCTGACGGACGGCCCCCACGCCCTATGTGTTTGTCCATAGAGGGAGGGTGGGCGGGTGGGAGGGAGGGACAGGGGGACACCTCTAGATTAACTAGGCAGGGACCCGACACAGAAAAACTAACTGGTAGGGACAGATAGAGGGACAGAGAGAAGGACATAGAGAGGAGACGGAGGGACAGACAAGTTGGGAAAGAGGGAGACAGGGAAAGAGACCAGCACAGAGAAAGTTAAGGGAAAGAGAGGGAGGGAAATCAATAACAAGGCAGGGAAAAAGAGCCACAGAAAGGTCTGTTACTTGGCTGGGAGGACAGGGACAGTTGAGATTTTAATGGGATTCTTAAACTCAAGAGTAACCGATAGCTTGACCGACAGACAGAACCAACGTACACAGACTCACACACACATACACACACTTGCACATGCTGTACATGCAGTACATGTAACTGACTGTGGGTGGCACTATAATTTAGACTTTTTAAGACCTACTGCATGTAGTTAGGGACAGACAGACAGACAGGTGTCTAAACTCTGTTCATTTTCTGGGTGATATCTTTCTTTTTTTCCGGGGAATAGGAATTCAATATGAATTACTTCATCTGTAGTCGCTGAATTCTACTTAACTGTAAGATAATCTCGCTATCCACATCTGTGTTTTCTTACCTTCATTTTGACCAGAGAGTGCTGCTTTACAGAGCTATCCATCTATCAGACATATTCCTGTCACATTTTCTACCTGATCAAGAGAGAGAGAGAACAAAAAAAAAACAAACAAAAAACAAAAAACAGAGCGTGTCCTTGTGGCTTCACGGAAAACCATTCCTCTAGGAAGGGAGGATTAGGGCTAACACATTTGTTTTTCTCACCAGAGGGGAGGAAATCGTAGAGAGAGAGAGAGAGAATCAGATCTTTAGTTGTCTCTGAGGTTTTGTGTTTGTGAATGTGTGTGTGTGTACGTGTGTGTGTGCGCATGTGCAGTTTGTAAATCCTTACTTCAGCATTCTGTGTTAACAGCGTGTGAACTATGTATTGTTTTTGATATGGTACAGAGCTAAAAACTTGACTCCCACCGCAATGTCCTTGGCACCTGTTAACTGTGACCAAGTGTTTGTGTGTACGTGTGCGAGCGCGTGTGAATGTGTGTGTGTGTGTGCGCACAAGACTGAGCGTGTATGTGTTAATGTCTACGTTCGTACTGATATCCATTTGATGCCATATTGATATCTTAAGTAAAACAGTGATTGGCGATGTCATTGTGATCTTTATAATGTTTTAAAAATGGTCCTTTTTTTTTTTTTTTTTTTTTTTTTGTTTTGCTGCTACTGATGATTTTTTTGTTTCTATAGTGGACTTAAATTCGCACAATTAACGCAAAAAATATTTGAATTAATGCTATTTCCAGTGACTGTTAAGTTGTTTTTGCACTTTTTATTTTATTTTACCTTTCGTTTTGTATGGACTTTTTTTTAACCTCACCCATATGATATGTCTTGACCCTAATGTCAGTGTTTGTCATACTGTGTTGCACTGTGAAATTAAGTGTCTTTGACTGGCAAAAAAAAAAAAAAATCCCAATACTAAATGGCAAATAAAAACAACTTTGTGAAACTGCGACTAATCCGCACTTTTACAATGACTAACCTTGCCATTTTGCTGAGGTGTGTGTATGCGTGTGTGTGTAAGTGTGTGTAAGTGTGTGTGTGTTCAGATATGTGAGAACCTGCATGAGGTACCTTTTTTTTTTGCCTATGAGCATGTTTTGGATAGTTAGATGGCGTTCTTATGATGTGTGCACAGTAGGAAATGCAAATTAATTTTTTGTTCCCGAGGGTTTGTAGCCTGCCCCGGCCTACTTTGTGTGCATGCTCTGTGTCTGTGTTTTCACTCTGTGTGTGTGTGTGACTGTGTGTGTGTGTGTGTGTGTGTGTGTGGGTGTGCGCAGTGGTGAATGTTTGACTTATATTTCAGAGTAATATGATTGCCCTTTACACACCAACACACCACCTCAATTCACAACCAGAGGAAAGCACAGTAGACTTAAAAAAAATAAATAAAAAAAAGAGCTAGGACACTGCCAAAGAGCAATAGCCACTAAAACACAATAAAAAACAATAAGTAGAGACAAGCTGCTATTTCAGTATTCAATATGTGCATCAAGATGATGATGATGATGATGATGAAAGTACAGGCACTTGAGGGCTTTTATGTTTAATCATGGAATAAGATTTTGCCAGCAAAATTAATTACAGGGATCTATATTTTTTTCATTCATATTCTGCAAATGTTTCTTGGCGTTTAGACATTTGGAAACAAACAGACGTCAGCGCTTGATTTGACCTCGACTGTGACCGTTAAGATAATCAAATCAATCATTAATCACTTCAAATACGAGACAATCTGAAGCCCAGCCTAGTTCTACGTCCACAGTCTCTTAGTTTAGAGCTTGTACGAGAAAATGTCTTTGGTTGCTTGTTCATTTTTTTTAGTGTTTTTCTTTTTTTAAAATTGTGTAACTGATGTTTTTTAGTTTCACTATCGGTTTTTGTATCGGAAAGATCAGTCTATATTTTCTTTGGATGATACTGTAGTAGTCTGCTTCAGTGACAGATTCATGAGGACGAGGAGTTCGCAGGAAAGGAGAGCTTATTGAAAAGGTGTCAGAGAGACGGGAACAAAGGAGGGATGAAAGGAGATAAAGAAGGAATGTTTTTTAAGAAAAATTTGTTTATACATAATAAAGAGCATGATATTGTTGCATTTTGGCAGGAAGACTTTGCTACCTTTGTTTTTCTGTGGATTACTTTTCGCCAGCCATGTTCCCCCCTTTTTTTGAGGGCGGTAATGGAAATAAAATGCTTTTGAGTCTATGATATGATTTATAGTTCATGTGTGTAAAATCTCTTGGAAAATCCAGCTGGATTGTGGATTCTTGAAATAAATCGTGTTTTGCATGCTGAAGGCTGGATGTTAGAGTTGCCAGTCTGGTTTCTTTTGTGAGAAAAAGAAGGATCGGAGTGCAACATACTTAGGAAAACAAAAACAGCTGGTTAAAGTGACATCTGCATCGCATCCTGATGTTTCCTGCTTCTGTTTGTCCACATATAGAAACCCCTCTGAATAACCAGCTCAGTTCCACACAAACAAACATAACTGAATTCTCAAATTACACTTCAAATATCCCTGTGTGTGTGTGTGTGTGTGTATGTGTGTGTGTGTGAAGGTGTAGACTGGACTCTATAAATCTCTTCATACAGTATGCTCAACACCAACTGGTTTATCACTGCCATCCACATTTTGAAATAAAACTGAGCTGCCAGCTCCAGCACATCCTCTCATTTCCAGGCATGGGATATCACTGAGCCCAGATTACTCCAGAATTACCTGCATGGGCCTACTGGACAAAGAAATGAGCTCAAGGTGTGTGCATGTGTGAGAAAGAAATAGGAGAAAGGCCATGACAGAGTGCACAGACTTGAGTTTTCTATCAGTCTCTATAGCGGAGTGACGGAAAGATGGGAATGTTTAAAATTCCCCTCTTGACATGTATGAAGACATAATAATACTCTGCTTGGAACAGTAACGTGTGTCTGATTTGGTTTGTCCACAAAAAAACATCTCCTTCTCCTCCACCCCTTAAAATCAGGTTTTCAATGAGCTCAGAGAAACTTTCCACTTTCAGCAGATGAACGTGAAAACAGCCTTCTAGTGTCAAACTCTGCACATACATCATTCTTCACAGTGAAGCTCAAACATCCGACTGAAGAAACGAGAAGAAAAACACATTTCTGAGTGGAGGGGGACTTAAAAATACAAAATGCGGTATGCTTAAAACCTCTTAAATGCTCTGAGATGCCTATGAATCATCCTGTGGTGTCTAGAAGAGAACAGATTCAGACAACAGATTATACATTTAAGAGTTTCCTATTTGATTCCAAAATATCTCACTAAAGCTAAAGGTCTCAGCTACTTTCACTGGAAAAATCACAACAGTCAGATGTCATGTCTCTTAAATACAGCATCTAAGCATGATGTGAGGAAAAAGAGGAGTGAATGACCTACTAATAATACTCAAGTAAAACATGGCTGCATTCCCAGTAAGTGAATTAATTGTTGTGAACGCATATTAAAACATAAAATCTGCATCCTGTTATCTGTGCAGCAGCTCTGAATACTGCAAAGCTTCCCTGTGGTAGATTACTAGCCTGAGATATTTCTTTTTTGTGTGCATTCCTACCATTTTTCCAGGAACAGGGACTCCTTTTCAGTTATTTCAAAGGTAGAAATACATCTTCCCAAGGATATATCAGAAGTCTCCCACAAACCAACAAACCACAGGGTGACTATCTGATTCATCTCCAGCCCATAATTACAGGCTTCTGTTACACTGCAGATCATCTTTTCATCCCTACCTTGATATTACGTGTTTACCCTGGAGCTTGGGGTGGAGCTGGGGCAGGGTGAGTTCAGGGAAGTCCCTGAGCTGAGGCTTTCTCTGACTGTTCCACTTCTTCCATGCTAATATATCACTGTGTCGTGCCTATATTCAGATAAATGTACAAAACAGCAAACATCATCACAGGGAAAGAGAAAGTGAGCAAGTTTCTGGTAGTCAGATTGTCATAACCCTCTTTAGTTTTGCAGATTATGATCCAAAAATAGAAGCATCTTGAGAGATATAAAATTTTAAGACGCAGGAGTCGGAGATTATGTTTAAATAATATGTTTATTGTGCGTATATAGCTACTGTATGAACAGGCTTTTCCTGTTCTATAAATGTCCTTATTTGGCCTTTTGTTAATGTCCCAATAGGTGTTTTGTTGCTCTAAATGGCACTTCCTAGTGGCCAAAACATGTCTTAAGCAGAGCAGGAATGATAAAATATGAAGTTCGAACTCTATTCAGTGTACAGTGACACATTTAGACTCTCAAGCGTTAGTTGAAATCCTACCTTTATCTCTTTAGACAGCCCGCTTAAGCACATAGCATGTTTAACAGAATCAAAAAGTAGGAAACCTTTCCCTGTCTACAGTCTTAACAACAATAATCATTCAATTATGGCATTTATACATATTTTGTATGTTTATTTCACATTGTGAGAAGTTTCAACCCAGCACATTTGAGAGAATATTTCTCAAAAAGCTACACTAAAGTGATCAGAGGGTCTACAGTTGTTTTTTTTGTTTTGTTTTGTTTTTTTTTACCTGGTCAACCATCTGTCATTTAAATATTCTCTTTTAAAGAAATCGCCCTGACATTTAAGAGAAGCACTGAAGTGATCCAACATTCATACATTCCATAATTTAGCCTCTCCCGTTTCCTCTGTATTTACATTTAAAGGTGCATGCTACATTAAACTGACAAACAAAAAAGTTAATAGAGAGAGAGAGACAGCTATTTCAGGACGCAGCTCTGATGAGTTCATTGTAAATTGAAAAGACATTAAACTGTTACTTCAAAAAAAAACAAAATATACTGAAGTTGCAACAAAAAAAGAAGCATATCTACAGCAAATACGGCCCCAAATCAGACAAATGCTGATATAATCACTGATACAGAAACAGGAGTGCATAAAGGCTGCAACAGACTCATCGTCAGTACTCGTGGCTCTGACATGGCTGTGAAAAAAGGAGAAACACTGTATATCGACCATGCACCATTTGACCATTGACAAGTCTCTAAATAATCAGCCTGTCATTAATGTCCTTGTTTAATGCAGTGCTGCGTACGATTCATGACACATCCACAGAACATGTCTTTGTCCTTACAGATAAAGTAAGCAACTAGAGAATACTATTCCAAATCTTACAATGTATTTTGTTTTACACAGAACAGAATTGAAGTATATTGCTAAGAATGTGACTACCTGCTCCTCCTTCACGTTACTCTACATAGATCACACTATTATTCCTCAATCAATGCACTACTTCTCTTTTTTCTCCTTTTTCTCTTCTGCAGTCAGAAGTTGCTGAAGATTTCCTGTTTCTTACTCCAGTCCATAGGGGGCGCTCTCTTCTTGTTGCGGCTGGCGAGGGCCTTTTGTTTGGCCTCGGCAGCTGTGGGACTCAGACGCAGGCCGACGTCCACGAAAGGGTCCGAAATACGCCTGTCGTCCTCGTCAGGGACCTACGATACACACAGACATACGTGTTTTATTTGCACACTCCCCACTTTCTCATTTTCTGACTGTTTCGTCTGCTTCTTTCTGTCTCACACCTCCTCTCTCACCTGGATACTCATGTCCGAGCTGCTGATCTCTGACTGGGTGGTGGAACTTCTTGAGGACTGGGACGCCGAGCTCCCTTTGGCCCGCGATTTTGGGGACGTATTTGTAATCGGGGAGTCTGTCAGTGTGACGTTTATGATAGGTGGATCTGTGGCGGGGAGGTCAGTGGTTGGAGAGGGCGTGGGTGAGGTGCTTTCTGTGGCCAATTCGTCCACATAGACTTCTGTAGGAGAGAAAGAGAAGCATGAAACACTGTGTCTGGGGAGTACAGAGAGTTGAGTGTGTGTGTGTGTGTGTGTGTGTACTATTTGACCTTTGACATGGCTGGGGGTGGGTATAATCCCAAGTCTTTGGAAGAGCTCGTCCGTCTCCTGGTCGACCACTAGGAGGTGCACTTCCTCCCCCCCTGCTCTGATGAGCGCCACCACCTCTGAATGCCTGAGGCCCTCTATGTTCACGCCGTTCACCTGAGACAGAAAAAAAAAAAGTGGAGACGTCAAAAGAGACAGACGACATAGAAAAAACAGAGATGAAACAGGATGAAAGAAGAGGAAAGTGGAGATGAAGGAGAGAAAAGATGCAGAGACAGGGCAGAGATTAGGAAGTAGCCATTACAAAACATGACCAGCAGGAGGTATGTCTGGCATCACAGAACAAAAACAGATAGAATCTGTCATTTGAGTAGAAGCAAATTGAAATTTGCATCAACTCCCTTCCTGCCTCCACACTTTTCCTCTACACAACATTAACTGTGCACCTCATACAGCTGGAAATGGAAACAAAGCCCCACTCATGCAAGCACACACACATCTGCAAGCCTCTGATACAGATGCAGGCACGCATACATGTCACACGCATAAAAAGGCACAAACACTAACCCGTCCTCTACTCCTCCATTCAAGATTATCCCGTGTCTTTCCCCCTTTAAACAACACCTCTCTCTCCCACCCACTCTAAACCAGACTCTAGCTAATCTGCTCTAATCCAATCACACCTCAAATCTGTGCACAGAGCTGGTTAACATGGGGAACGCGGTGGCGTTGTTTTTCCTATTAATTCCCTAAAATTCACCTCTCACAAGGGCGTGCATATTCACTCTGGAAAGGGGGATGGGGGTCACCCTTCTGCTCCATTTATTTCAAAGTGTTGTACCTCCACTAGTCTGTCTCCAGGTCTGACGTCTGAGCTCTCAGCAGCCGAGCCGGGGTCCACAGATCGTATAAATTGTCCTCTCTTTGTTTTATCGCTGTGCAGGTTGAAGCCGTAGCCCTCTTCACCCTTCACCAGGTGACACAGGCGGGGAAGGAGCTCGACTGTCGGCTCTGGTGAAGGCTCCACCTGCAGCTATGATGAGAAATAAGGCAACAGGGTTAGGGATTAAGTTTAGGGTGAGAACTATACAAAAACAGGATATTGGAGAAAGAGGCATTCAGGTGCTGTTTGTAATACTTGTGTTACTAATTCATTACTTATAAAATCTAAATCAACCTGCAATAAATCCTATTTCTGTGAAGGTCTTGATCTTAATGAAAATACCAATTATTTATGATGTTTTAGCCCATTTACAACAAATCACATACAGTACACTTTATATCACAGCTATCCATTTGTTGTATTCTAGATTATTCCTACTTTTCCAGGTAAGCCATTCGTTTCTATGATATGAAACTCAATTAACAGACTTGTGCTGTGTAATCCATCACAATGACCATAAATCATCACAGAGTATGTGGTGATGCAGTTTGAGTCCAGATTGCGGTCTGCATTGTAAAATCAAAGCAGATTTGATATTCATTTTAATGGAATTCACAAAAAATCTCAGCAGCCTGCAGATTTTCATATCAGATGGAAATGAATGAAAGGCAATGGCTGGTTTTCTAACAGCATGAAAAATATATCCCAAAATCTTAAGTGCATCACACGCATTTGAAATATGTCAACATTATAATTAAGCTGATAAAACATTATGGCCTTCACAAAGAGGGATTTATTACAAGCTGCAGCTGTCTTGGATTACACTACATTGTGCAGGTTAGAGTAATAATTCAGTATCGTCAACTTTTATAATATCATAATCAGTGATTTCAAGGAAATTGTGATTTCCAACAAACACAATTAGTTCTTAAGGTTTTTGTTTGACATGTATGAAGAATCTTGTCTGATATAATATATAATAGTGGAACACAGTTCATTTCATTAAACATCTATTTGATTATTTTATGTTATGTAATTTCACATATATTTTCCTTTTAGTGATATACAGTATATGTATTGGAAAAATAATTATTATATAATAATATTGTGATAGTGGTTTCAGCCATATTGCCCAGCCTTAATACAGGTGCACTTATTAAAGTAGTAACGCTGTGTGTAGCGGTGTGGCAGTATGGAGGGCTAATCAGGAGAAAGTGGCTGCCAGGATGAGCCAGTGGTCTCTAAGCTGCGCAGAGTGGGCTAAGTGGATCTGACTGAGAGACATTAGAAGCGATTTTGAATCTAATGACCAATGACCATGAGCTGACACATTGCATGACTCACTCGTCTGACTGGACCTGTGCCTCTACTACCAGGTACATGCAGGCTGTGTGTGTGTGTGTGTTCTATGCCGAGTCCATGCATTAGTCCCTGTCCTGAAGGTGGCGCAGGATAGTGACTGTCTAGTGACACGGCTGTGACTGCACCTTCATGGGTGGTGCGCTAACCTGAGGGCTTTCTGATGGATCTCTCTGTCCTCTCTGCTCCATCAACAGACTGAATGCACACTCACACACACAAACAGATGGAGAGTGTGTCTGTGTGGTTGTGTGTGTGTTTGTATGAATAATAATATGCCCATCAATGTGGCAGAGTGCATCCCTGTCTGCCAGCCAGGATTGGAACACCTAGGCAACAGATCGCCATGGTGATAGGTCAGGTCGCTGTGGTGACAGGTCACCATGCCTCCTACTGGTTTAGAAGATCTCTGTTTATGTTGCAGGCCTGTGCACTAGGTTATATTTGTCACATCGGCCCAAATTAATTGACACACACACACACACACACACACACAGGCTGCACACAAAACTGACCTGGAAATATCTAAACTGATCTATTTGGGGATATCTGCATTTCCCCACAGAGAGAGGATTTCCATTTCGTAAACATAATAGTTACGTCAGTTAGTGCTGAAACAATAAGTCGATATACAGTTTCAGGTCCCTCGAGTGCTCGACAGAATATGAATCGGCTACTATTTTGATAATCGATTAATCTTTGAAGTGATTTTTAAAGCAGAACTGTCAAACATTTACAGGTTCCAGTTGCTCAGAGGTGGGGATCTTCTGATTACTATTTCTTTTATATTGTTGTAAATAAGTCAAACATCCTTGTGTTTTTGACTTGTGTTGGACAAAACAAGTAATATGAAATAGTCTGTGAAATTGTAATAGGTATTTTTTATGATCCTCTGACATTTTATAGACCAAACAACTAACTGATTAATTGAGAAAGTAATGTGCATATTAACCAATAATGAAAATAATTGTCTCTAGTATAATACCTCTCATTTAATATATTACTATATGGTTGTAAATGCAGAGATTTCTCCATGTTGTCTTCCAACAATAGTCTCTGGTGTATTATTTTTGTCACATCCTCTTATTGCATGTCACCGATAACTGAGTCAAATGCCGCAGCAGGAAATAATTCTGTTTTGTTTTAAACCTTTTGACAATATCAACCTTGACCACAGAGTTTAGTGAAAGTATTTAATCTGTGTGTGACTGAGCCAGACTGTTGCGTGGCTTTGATCGCAGCCAACATTGTGGTTATGTAATATTAGTGTATATGGGCGTCTGCTGCCATAATAACATCATGCAACAATGAAATCGCGTCTGTATTTACATGTACTATGATGTGAATGTCAGACGCAAGACGAATGACTCAGAAGTAGAGAGATGATGAGAGACAGATTGTGTGTGTGTGTGTGTGTGTGTGTATGTCTCCTCTGTTTGTTGAAAAGCACAGGGCTTCAGTAGTGCTGACATGGGATTAATATGCCATAATGGTTTTCCTAATCGGACCTACTTTAGTTTAGTGGTCAAAAATAATTGCGCAGGTACATAGCACTCACTGAAAATGTCTAGAAATTGATGCCATCATTTTGTATATGATCAATATATTTTAATAGGTGACAAAATGCCCCAAATGAATGTCTATCAAACAAAGGAAAGAAGCCAAGTTTTCAATCAGTGTGCACTAAATCTTCTAAATGTTCTTAGAAGATACAAAAAAACTGATCAACAAAATACTGTTCTTAGGTAGCAAGGGTCTGTGGTCTTAACCATATTAATGGTTAAGAGCACAGACCATGGGTACGCTCAAAGGGTGGAGGGGGTGGACACGATAACACCTGCATTATATCATGCAATAAAAAAATAAACATATAAAGTTAAGTTTTGGTTGAAGCTCACATTCGGTGCTATTGTTAGTGGTGATGTAATAGATTTGCAACATGTTGTACAGGTACTGTTATTGCGTATCATGTTGTTTTTTTATCTGAGCCTTTTACTAAGAGAGTCGAGATGGCCAGCCAAGGGGCAGCCTGTATTTATGTTGCCTTTGGCTAAACAGATGGTGGTTTGACGTGAGCCGCTGGTCTAAAGCATCCTGGTCCACTTTGTTTGGAGCCCAAACACTGAGCTCAATCTCTGACAGCCAGTTCCTGGTTATTTCTGTAGCCAGGCTGATATTAAGACGTCACAGTGATGTGTGGCTGCCACTTGTGGAAATTTAGCTTTTTTTGCTGCATCATACTTGCTGATTCGTGATTTAGTCTGTGTGTATTTGGGTGTCATTTTTGTGTACATTGACAAATCCCTGATAGGAAACCAAAAATTTAACAAATCCTGATCGACCTTTTTTTAGCTGTAAGGTCAGAGGTGTGCAAGGTCCCACAGTAGGGGAGTGAGACATTATGTGCCTCAAGCCCAAGATAAACTACACAAATAGATAACCATACCTGTGTAAAAGGTTTGATTATGCAACATTGCTAATCCCTCCCATGTCTCCTTGGTGCCATTTCTTTCCCTGCAGACACTCAAAGCCTGCTTTCATTACAAAACCCACATTAAAACCAAAGTCAAGCAGTCTAGATGAGCGATTAAAATGTGAACTCCCATTGGACGGTTGGATAAGGTCACTGTCTGCAAAGCTACAAAGCCTCAACAGAGCCGACTTTTAAAGGAAGAACTCTGGGGAGGAAGATGTCTCAGATTCTTACTTCTCAGATCAAAGAAATGAAGTTTAGCCTTTGATTGTTTTTGTTACTTATGAAAGTCCTGCCGTATCTGACTGCATAAAGCCCTTTATACAAAGTAGAATAACACTGGGAGAAGAAAGTTTAAGGTGAATTCAACTCTCAGTGAAGTGAGAACAAGGTTTACACCTACACTTAGCGCATACGCTAATACGCTGTCTTTCAAAATAGTCATTCAATTTGACTACACAATAGCCACAGTATGTTTTTGCAGGAAACATAATCAGCAGGGTTTTGTCTCTGGCATCTGCAGCTGGATGTGTGAGGTGTTAACAGTCAGTATGCATAAATGGGCAGGTTTCTTTAAGAACAATGCCCACTTTTAATGATCACACCTCTTAGAGACTATAGTGGCTTGTAAAGTGATGTAACAGTGGATCATATTGAAGCAGGTGTTTGGGCGACAGGGAAGGTTAAATACAGGATGGAGGAGGCAGCAATGGATTTCACTGTTGCACTATGGGGACGAGGATGTGAGAAATCCTTTTAAACCTGCTGTAATTACACTGTTATCCACTGTTTCATTTGTTTTCCCTGTGGACTCTTTTACAATTTCTGTGCGCCACACTGGACTTTTGTACTATCTAATTTTGACTGAAAGAAGTGTGAAAAGGGTCATGCAGCAAAGTTGTGCACAAATTCTGCTGAATGAAAATGAAAATAATGAATTCAAGCCACATTGATATCCTTTCAAGCAAGACAAACATTTTTACTTGAAAAGCTACATGAGTCCTTTCACCCTCTGTTTTGTGGCCTCAATTCACTCTTTTATTTTTCCTCCCAGTCTCCCTCTTCTCCTCCTGTTTTCTCTCTTTCTTTTTAGTTTTTCGGTCCCACCTGTTCAGAGAAGTTGCCAGACTCCTTTTAAAGGCGCTGCTTTGGGACCGGATCCAACCAGCAGGCCGGCCAAGTGCTCAAGTCCAGATTAGTGCTCAGGAGACGTCAGGTAAAAGATTGTAAGCTCAGTGTCACACACACTCTTAACACAGTAACACGTTGGCTCGTTGCTGGTAGCCCGAGTGACCAACTACCCATTTCAACTTCAGACTTCTAATAAATACACACCTTATCCATAAAAGCCCTCTAATTTTTTGTCATGGGAGTGAAATGGTGCTGTCAGCTTATATTCAGCCATAAAGAAGAGTCTCAAATATTGATGTCCACCCCTTACCTCTGTGTCTGTCGTTGTGCTTGATGTCACTGAGGATCTGCCCTGTGTGACCATGTGAGTGGGCGAGTCTGCAGCAGGAGGGTGAAATGATTGTGTGTGGTTGGGTGGCAGGGGTGAATTCTCTCTGGGTAATGGAGAGGTAGAGGGGGTGGGCCTGGGTGAGGGGCGCGGGGAGAGGGTCCCCATCTCAATGGCCAGGTCCTCGGTGCAGGCCAGGCCACAGCTGCGGAGGTAGTCATCCGTGTCTCTGTCCACCACCAGCAGCCGGGTGCGGTGGGCCACCTCCCGGATCCGGTTCACCACCTGCAAAGAGGAGAAAGAGAGGAGCTTAATACAAGGTAAAATGATTAGTGTGGTGCTTGTTGTTCACCCTGAACTGGCCTGTACACAACACACTTTTAGCATGACAAAGACACCCAGTGATTCCCATTACACAAAGCTCACATTGACCCATTTTAGTAGCCATCCCTCCTGCTCCTCAGGCAAGGGAAAAAAGTGGTCTAACAGGTATAGAACTCATTGTTTGTACCTCAGAGAGATTATGTGCCACTGTTGACCCCTCTCTACCGCGCAAGCGCCTGCATGTGATTTTCAAAATTAATTTATAGAGCCATAACTCACTTGATGGTGAGGGTCGTTTTCCACATTCTCCCCGTTCACCTCCACCACTCGGTCTCCGGGTCGCAGCCCGGCCAGGTCAGCTGAGGAGCCGGGCTCCACTTTTCGGATGAACTGTCCGCCTTTATTCCGCTCACCGTGCAGGTGAAACCCATAGCCGCGCTC
Source organism: Thunnus albacares (assembly GCF_914725855.1). Lineage (NCBI taxonomy): Eukaryota > Metazoa > Chordata > Actinopteri > Scombriformes > Scombridae > Thunnus > Thunnus albacares. The sequence continues at coordinate 7,545,296 of NC_058108.1, read as the reverse complement.
TCCTTTGGTCAGGAAACACAGCCTGGGTCTCAGCTCGCCCTCCATCCCAGCAAGTCAATAGGAGAAAACAGGTCAAAGTGTCTCAGGTGAATAAACTGGTGCTTGGTCCGAGAGCGGTGGAAAGTCGCAGGCTCTTAATCCAACATACGACTGCGCGCTCCAGTGACCAAAAGATCAACATCATTTAGCATGATGCGAGTCCATAAATAATCTACAATTGTTCAAGAGAGCACAAATCAAAAACTAGGCTAAAACTAATGAGTGTTTAATCCATCATGCAAAAGCCAGGAGCGCAAATATTAGCGCGCAAAAATGGTGCACAGTGTGCGTAAAACAGTGGCCAAAAACCACCGACAGGGACTAAGTCCCGTCCATCGGAGGAATAATCCAAGAGATCAGAGATTAGAAAGCTGCTCCTCACACGTAACACTTAATTCTCCTCGTCAGCCAGGCGTGTGTCCTCCTGTCCGACCCGGTGAGAAAGTGAAGAGGCGTCAACAACAGATGCCACTACGTCCTCCTCAGCGCACACCTGACGACGCTGCGCATCTGCGCTGTACTGACAGGAAACCACACAGCCTGAAAGAGTAGCTAATAAGGAATGAGGCTGTGACTGTAAAGAAACATGAATTGTTTAGGGATGAAATTAGTCCGTTTGCTTTTATCACAGCATCTAGAGAGGCAGAGGCTTCCCCCAGGTGGTTTAGGTAAAACCAGGAGGTGGCTGTGACCTGCAGAACGGAAATCTTCCTTATCCGCCCTCTATCCTTATCTTATATCTCCTATCCTTATATCTTTACTGGCGATCAATAAAGGGACGGTTTCATGAAAGGGATTTAATATTTCATGAAACATAAGCTTTCCTTGTGTTTGTGGTAAAACAAACTTAACATGCTTTTACAAAGGAGTCATTCAAGTAATACAAAGTAATACCAAGTCTGAGAGTGTTTGCTCCTGATATCCAAAACAGGGCAGAAGACACAGCCACTTTTTAAAGACATCCACGAGTAAGATATTTGTGAAGACAGCAGTTAACTTGCCCTACAGCTGGATTTTTGAGCTGCACGTGACCTCTGACAGTAATCATCAACCCTGCTGATTTGCCTTTCAGCAATACATCAATATAAGGGATGAAATATTAAAATATTGCTATTATATTGCTGTCAACCTGCCCTTAAGCAAGGTAGTTATCTGCACAGAGGCCAATAGTAATAGCCAGCTTATTGCAAATGTGTTTAGTTTTGAGAACGTGAAATCTCTAAGAAATCATTATTAGTGCTAAACAACTTCTTCATTTATTTCGTTTGTCTTGTTATATGTCAAGTCTACTTAGCTGTGGGTCACTGCTCCACTAGAATGAAAAACCAACACTATAAATGAATAACTAAAGCTAAAACATATCACCACCAACATGTACATAGCTAACATTTTACATTGGGTTTAGTCCAGTGTTTTGTTTCTAATGGGCCTTTTTCACAGCTCACATTTTGACTGACATGTGACATAAACACAGGTGTAACTAATTACACGTACGACCGGCTCTGTTCCATTGAAGTGTCTCAGTGAGCCATGACACTCAGACAACACAGCTGTACCAGAAGTGGCACACCTAATATGATGCAGCTGTTATTTGTTGTTAACTACACCTGCGCTTTTCCTGTTATAACACACCAATTAACTCATGGGGAATTATTATCAAACAAGTACTAGCAATGTGTGGTGAGAATATTTCTATGATAAATGATGTGCTTACTGTACAAGGGTGTAATAAAATGCAAGTGCATCAATATTACATAACAGAATAAATAACTATGTTTTAGGGAGCCAGGAATTTGTATACAAATATTATCAGGTATGTTTGTGTTATGCTACATTTTTAGCCATAACCCACAGGCTGGCAACATAAATTCATTCATGTATTTATGAACAGATGCTGTGTTTAATCAAACAGGATTCTTGAGGGGTTGTTTTGTTAAGTTAAATTAATCATGCCTTTCAAAATAAAATTCTTAGTGAACAGTGTTCCTTTAATTCTTTGAACCAATTTTAAATTTAACAACTAATTAAATGCATGATCTTTTAAACATTAGTTAAGGGCAAGACCAGTCAAGTTGGTGAATTGACTACTGCAGTCAGCTCTTATGAATACAGAGTTTTTGAATATACTGTCTTTTACTATATTTGTTTATATTGATGCATCAATGGGACTCCAATATTGAAATGCTATTATGTGCACACAACACTTAACAGAAACAAGTTTACTGTTGAAGCGCTGAGATAATAACTTTTTCAAAATGTATGTTCTTGTTATTTTTCCTCAGTATTCAACAGACAAAGTATGTCCTCTGGATTGAAGGGCGATCTTGAAACATGACCATCACATCCAGTTCCAGTACATAACACGTTTTTATTTTGTAAAAAGAAAATAACTATCAGTACAAAAATATTTAATCTCGCTCGAGGTGTAAAAAGGTGTCACTATAGTGTTAAATACAACAAAGTGATAGGAATGACTACAAACATCCTGAACCATAATGACATCGATGTTTAGCTTAAATGCATATTTTCAGTTTGTGCGTATATGTTTGTCTTCTTGTTCAACATCTGTTTACAGCTCAAAGATGTAATGTTACAACTTAAAAGGAACCCTGTGGAGGTTTTGACCATGCATTCAACATATTTGTTGGACCTCAAGGATACACACAGTGCGTTTTGGTGAGTAACACTGAATGTAAACATAACTTTGTTTACAAGAAAACTCCACAGGGCACCTTTAATCAGTGGTTAATCTTGCTTTTTAGCTTCCTTCTGTGTTTAGTGGGGGAAACAGGTCTGGTCAGTGACTCCTCTGTTATCCTCTCATCTTTAACAGCAGACCCAGGTTCAGTTTTTGCTTTGAAGGAAGAGGTTGGACTTGGAGAGCGCTGGGATCCAGCTTTAGGCCTCTTTGCTGGAGAGTTCTTGTGGGCAGATGGGCAGCTATGCTGGTTCAGACACACAGAGCAGAGTGGGTTGATGGGTAGACAAACCTGCTGTCCGAACCCCACCAGCAGCCAGTTGATCTCACCCCACAGCTCCCTGCAACAGAGGGTCAGAGTTAGTCACAGGCTGAGTGACAGAAAAATATGTTTATTTTTAATCATTATCATCATCATCATCATTTTTCACCACACTTGGATGCAACAAGCCATACAGCAACATCTCACAGTCTTCTTAATTATCATTTATAATAGCTGCCTCCTGTAAGTCAACACATTATATGGGGGAGGACTTAGTGATGCACTGTATGTATCTAGGTCAATCTTGGTGGCTGTGATCTTTATAGCTTTTTTGGTCCTCGTTAATCGGGTTGTAGGTGTCAGCAGTCAATCAGTCATGCTGTTACCTGGGTAACCACTCCTCCAGGGCCTTGCGTGTTTCCTCCGGGTTCTTGGTCGGCTTCCTGAGCCAGCCCAGCCTGTTAGAGATGCGATGCACATGTGTGTCCACGCCTAAAAAAAGACCGACCAACGATAAAGATTTAAAAAATTTAAAACTTTAAACAAAATGTAAAATGTGATGTGGATTCGCTATGTTGCACACAACCGGCCTGCTTACAACACTACAGATATACAGTAACATATGTATTTCCACTTAAGTTGGGTTTTTTCTTTGCTGCAACTTTATGAGCCTCAGAAGACACATCACCATACATCTCAACACTATCTGCCTCACTGAAGTCTGACAAGATACTTGGTTTTAGTGATGTATTGTCAATGGAGTTGAAACAATTAGTCAATTTATCGATTAGTCCACCAATAGAAAACTAATCATGGACTAATTGTTTAAGTCACTTAGTGAGTGAGTTGGTCAGACAAAACAAGTATTTTCAAAAATTTTATAGACCAAACAATCGATTAACTGATTAAATAATTTACAGATTAATCAACTATGAAAACAGTTGTTAGTTTCAGCCTTTATTCCTACTTTACTGTAGATAGTACAGGAGGGCATCTGGAGGACACAAACAAAGCAGATTTTTCCTCTTCTACACTAACATTATTATATGAGACTGCTGAATTTATCCCAAAATATTCACCAGTGTTCATAACTCTAAAAAGATATTTTTTCATGGCAGGAAAATCTCTCCAGACGTCTTTTAGCATCATGAGTCATACTGCCAAAGAAAACAGGAGAACTATTACCTGAGGCAGACTTCAGTTTCCAACTATGTGAATTCATGATGCTCCCTTACATATGATTTATCCATTTTATTCCACTTGATGTGAAAGTGATTGTGTGTGTCCCCACCTATGCCGGACACCTGGTCCCAGGCGATGTTCATAGCCAGGTGAGCCATCTTGGGTCCAACTCCTGGCAGGCGGACCAGCCCCTCCACGCTGTCCGGGATGTCCCCTCCAAACTCCTTCTGCAGCACGGCTGATGTCAGCTTCAGATACTTCACCTTATTCTAGAGAGGAGAGGGTGGGACAACCGTGTGAGCTTTCATTAAGATGCAAAATGGAAAGGTGAGTAGGTGGAAGCGTGACTCATAAACTGATTACAATAACGTTCAGTGATGTAATACATAGTGAGACAGCAGGATCTTTGGTGTTACCCTCCAGAAGCCGACGGGGTAGATGAGTTTCCCCAACGTGTCATCATCAGTAGCGAGTACGTTTTCCACAGTGCAGCCGTGAGCTCGGAGCTTCTGCATAGCGGCTCCTGTCACCTGGTCCTTAGTCTGACTAGACAGCATTAGTGACACCAACACCTGGAAACGTCTCACCTGTACCGGGAGAGGAAACAAAAGAGGGAATTTAAATTATATAGATTAAAACAAAAAACAAAAAAACAACTAGACCACACCTACATGTGCAGGAGCCTCTGTGTCGTAGCATTTCTCTGCTCCCATCTGATCTACAGGTGCGTCACGGCTGCTCCTCATCTCACGAATAAATCCTAATTGTTTCTTCCACTCAGGAGGCTCCCAGTGCTCCGTCTTCACCGGCAAAACGCCATCATCATCGTCATACTCCACCTTTAGCTGTCTCCTGCGGCGGCGGGGTGACGACAGCGGGACGGCGTCGGTTTCTGTTTTTGGCTGCACGGCGGCCTGTTGGAGGGGTTCATGGCAACCACCTGAATGAGCACAGAGACGAGGGAATGAGAAGAAACTCAAGACGCAACATTAAGTCTGCGTTAAAAGACAATACACTGCCGTATGTGGACACCTTAACATATGCAGTTGTTCCAAAATTATGGGCATTATTCTGCTGCTATAACAGCCAATTTCCTGGAGAGTCAATAGGGAAACAGTTTATGGATATAACAGCCAGATGGTGAGGTCTGTTACTGACTAATCCAGTGAATAACTGACAAATCAAGGTGCTTCATCACATTGATGCAGAACTCCTGTAAACCAATGTTACCACTAGGCTAAGATGGAGTACTGGACTGCTGGACGTGTCAAAACTGCAATGATATTAACTAGGCCAGGCTTGCAGTGGTGTTGGATGATGTTGAGCACAGGAAAAAAACCCTATTTCTTTATGGACCTGTCTTTGTGCACGGCAGCATTGTCATGTTTTGACAGGAAAGGGTCTCCCTGAACTGTTGTCACAAAGCTGGAAGCACAGTTTGCTAAAACTGTGGGTCACAAAATAAATCTGAGAGGTCATGAGATGATTAACAGGAGAGAAGAGAAGAAAAAAAGTCATTTCTGCTACACAATATGTTTATTTTTCGGATTTTCCTTTAATCTTTTTTTTTTCTTAGAAATGAGTATTTTTACATTGTCATGACCAAAGAAAATAATTCAAGTAAAAGAAACAAAAACATCAACCTCTCTTTAACTGAACTGGTCACAACCAGTGACTATGTTAGAGTATGAGTGAGTATATTATAATAATTATGCATTCTATAGCATTCTGAAAATGTTTTATTGTGATTTTAAGATGGACTCTAGGGAGATGAACCTTGAGCTTAAAGAGATCCAAATAAACAAATAAACAACAGTAACAAGGTCACAAGTAGATGTTTTGTTTTAAGGGGTCACAAGTCAAAAAAGTTTGCAAAACACTGGTCAAATATTACTGTAGCATTAAGATTTCCCTACTTCCATATTCCCTATAGGGGGGCTTAGCCTGAATCATGAAAAACAACCCCGGACTAAAAAAACATGACATGCACACATACTTTTGACGATGTAGTGTATATTTCACATTTAAAGATCCCCTCCAGACATGTTTTAAGATGTATATAAAGTACTTTAAATAATAATGTGCATCTGATATAGTTTTTCCACAAAAAAGTTCAATTATCTGTTCATTTCTAAAGTTTTCCTGCTGAACACAAGATGTCTCCTACTTCACTGTGAAGTTTGTTCTCAGTGATTGTGCACTCGGAGCCTTCAGGTTTCCACGTCACACTTGTCACAAATCACGCTAATAGGCCCACCACTTAAAATCAGATTATCAATGAACTTTCCAATTTCAACAGATGAATGTGAAAACAGCTTCTAGTATCAAACTCTGCACATACGTCATTCAAACATCCAACTGTAGGAGCAGGAAGAAAAAAGACATTTTTAAGAGGAGGGGACTATTTGGGACTACTGCTGCAGCACATATGAGCCTGTATATATCCTCTGAAAGGTGATGTTAACCCAGCTTTTGTAAAAGCAACTGGCCTTGTTTACAGTCGCCTGTGTTTATCTGTGGATGCGCTGCTTTCACTTTTCACATGCAGGAACGCCACAGAGTCAAAACAGTCACAACAACTCTTCCAGCGTTTTCACAGACTCAACAATACATGTGATAACCTGCTTAAATAAATGATAGTTAGAATAACAGTCGACCCGTGTCTGTGTTCCGTAAACAGTACCCGTCGATAAGGGGGCCGAGGAGGGTCTTTGCTCAGAGATCCTCGCCTCCTCCTCCTCCGCCTTCACCGCCACATAGGCGACTGGAGCCGCGTCCCTCCGTTTGTTGGTAAGTTTGGACCTGAGAGAGGCCGCAGGTGTGCAGCCGGCAGGTTGGTTACCTCTCCGAATGGCTGCAGCCCTGCGGTGCATGAAGTAAGGAGAGGCCATTATAAAACACGAGGCTGCATTACTGACCCGCGTGCTGCAGCGGACGGAAAGCATTGAAGATGAAGCTGAAGTTAGTTTCTTATTCGTCGTTTTCTGGTCACGAGAGGACCAGAGACCAGCTTCTTCTTTAAATACATGAAAAAAATAATTAGTTATTAAAATGTCATCTAATCCTCAACAAAATAGTGCAACACATTTAAGGCTTTTAGTAATTAATTATTACTATTTTAAACTAATATTTATTAAGCATAAAAACCAGAATCATGACAGATACTTATGTTTTTGAGGCCTTCTCGTAATTATATATTTAGTGCATTAATTATGACCAAAACGTTATATAATGTTACGTATTTATGTTGATAAAAAGAAAGAGGAACTAATAAAATGTTGAACCTATTAGTTTAAAACCCCACAAGGTCTTCATGACAATTACACATCTGCATGACATGAAATATCTATATATAATTTATCACATTTGACATTTTGACATGTCGAAACAGGAAGCGCACAGGTGCAGAAACGATGGCTGGATCCCATTTAGTTTTCCCAAGTTCATGACCCTGGTATAATGCATGATGGTTCACCAGAAAGGCTTCCTTTAACTGAGCTATTGTTAATGTTATCAGTTCCACCTGCGCTCTTCCTGCTATGTCAAGTCACATGTCTGCTATCAGCACAAATACATCCATGTGTCAGCAGTAGTGTTTAATATGTTGCATGCAGGTCTTGAATAAAAAGAAACAAACCGTAAAATCAAAGCGAAATCTGAGCTTTTACAAAAACGAAGGTATTGAAATAGAATTAAATATCACTGATCTCCTGAACTTCTCCGCAAATGTAATAATTTCTATGACTTTATCTACATGTAAGGCTCAGAATCACATAATTTAATATCTAGGATGGTGAAGCATCACATGTTCTACAAATAAGTCTAGATATGATTCTTTCCTGCCTCTGCATGTACATCACACTTCATCACTCAAACCACTCTGCGAATATTACAATGAGACTGTTTTGACAGTGTCACGTTTTCTCTGTTTTTTCCGTCTTCCTGTCAATTTATGCTTAATAAAACACCTATTATCCATTGTTAGAATACACCTTCTGGTCAGTATTTGCAGCCTGTTTTGCTAAGCAGCCTTGTTCCCTATTTCAAACAAATTCATGATCATCACTGATTGAGATCAATGTAAACGATGAGCCTGAATTTGGACATGCACCCACTTTCAAAGGCCTCATGGTAAAAATAACACTGTTTGCATATACTGACAAGCTGTCACCAATCCCTTAATGAGCTGAAGTTTGAACTATATATGTCTTTGCTATTAGAGTATTCATTATGGTACTTTAGTCCTTCTTTCAATCAAGTGTTAACACAAAAATCTACCATCAGTCCAGGAAACATTCAAGAAGGTTTAACTTTCCATCCAAACTGTTTGTTTCTCTTCATTCTTTTTTCGCCTTGATGCTTCAGTGTAATATTTAGGATTATCCCAGTAACTCAGTAACACATCAAAGTTGAGTTAAAGGAAAGGTTCACACTTTTTCAAGTCTGTCTTAAAACAACAGTCAGGTGTTCATATGAACAGTGAAAAAGGTTTTCCTCGCTGGAATCATCCCTCCTGTTCATACTGGCCATTAAAAGATTCACTTCAAATGTGCTTTCAGTGTAAGTGATGGGGGCCAAAATCCACAGTGTGTCCACACAGTCATTTTGTGCAAAAATGCATTTGAAAGTTTATGTGAAGCTTATATGAGGCTTCAGCAGTCTGAGTTAGTCATATCAAGTGGATATCTGCCACATTTACAGTCTTTTTAGCATCAAATTCCCTCTTTGTGTTTCCTCGGACAGTGTTTCCCTGTTGAGCTGCGGTGGAGGTAGAGTAACAAAAAGAGGGACTTTGGCACTAAAAAGACTGTAATGTTGAAAGATATCTACTTGATTTGACTCATTTGGAAGCTTCATATTAGCTTCATATAAACTTTTAAATACATTTTTGCACAGAAGGAGGCTTGTAGATTTTGGCCCCCATCACTTAAATTGTAAGTGCATTATGCCGGGATCCTCTAATGGTCAGTATGAACAGGAGGGATGATTATGGCAAGAAAAACATTTTTCAATGTTCATTTGGGCTCCTGACTGTTATTTTAAGACAGACTTGGAAAACTGTGAACCTATCCATTAAGTAAAGCAATAACATTACAAGGACTTCTTGTTACCCAAGAGCTCCACGCACAGGCAGCTAGGCGACAGTGCAGCTTGTATCCCAACAAAGAACCAACTTCAGCATCGTGAGCATGTTTAGCTGGTCACCAGATACAGTTAGGTAACCATTCAGTTTCAGTATGTAGCTGTTCAGCTGCCAACACTTTTACCGACTGCTGGGTAACAGAAGGGTGACTAAGTCATCTGTGGAAAAGGTATTCATAATTTTTCCAACCCCCCCCCGCCCCAGAAAACCAGACTCACAAACAGATTAGCATACTCTGTGTTTAGCTCGCGTAAAACAACATTTCCCACAAGCGACCGCGGCTAAACGTGTTTTTGTAGGAAGTGACTGTCAGAGCATTAGCGTGTCATCCGGTTCCAGAAGGTTGGCGATAATTTTCCTAGGATGGCGACGGAATTTTCCGCGAAGACCCGCCCTACTCTGCCTCTGATTGGCTGATCCTGATATTCTTACCCTAACCCAGCTCTGCCTACTCCTACCCATTTCACTCCTCATACCTAAACTATATGTTGCTCTTCAAAACATCAAAAGCACCAACTCTGTAATATACAAATTTATATGGAGAAACAAAACGCACTTCATTAACAAAAATCACAACTGGTCAAAGAATGTAAAAAGGGAGGTTTAAAAACACTTGACTTTGAATCAAAGGTACAAAATAGGTTGGATAGAAGTCTTTATGTCACAGACTGAATCAATATGGTTTCACATCCCCAGAAACATATTTAAGAAAATTGGAGGGTAGGAATTTTTGCTAAAGTGTGATTTTGAAATTGCAAAACTGCATTTGAAGTTGTCAGTTTCATAGACAAATACTGTATTATTGGAAGATGATATTTACCCATAATTTTACTCTACCTTGTGGAACAACAAAACAATTACAATCACTGGGGTAACATTATTCAATCAAAATTGGTATGAAAATAAAATATTTTTTGTTACTGACCTGATGGATGACTGTGGCTACTTCTTGCAATTTAATACCTTTAAGGAAAATTCGATTTGCAGTGTTCTTACAGGAGATCGAGCTAAATATGTAAAATAATACTCTTCCTCCTTATGCACTCGATACAAAACATGCCCTCTCACTCAAATCTACAGATAGTCATACCAGATATAAATGCTTATCAGTGATAGGAAGTGTAATTAAATAAAACTATTGGGAAAGTTCTCAAATGTAATTTTTTTTCCATGATTATACAAAAGACATAAACATCAGAATAAGTGACCATAATTTAACAATCATGGATAAATATTCAAAATATTTAAAATGGCCAATTTTTTATTAGATATTATCCAGCACATTACAGTTTTGGCAGAACCTGAATAACCGGCCAGGTATTAAAATGGAAAATGTCACACAATTTGATGCACACAAAATTCTAATATACAAAGATAACCTCTCCAAAGAAGTATCTAATATGGTCAATATCTTTATAATTATGGGTAAATATCACAGTCTTTCATGTTAATGGCCAATACAGCCAATACAAAAGAAATGTCATACTGTGTCACAACGTCTGGTGTTTTAACCAAGGCAGAAAGTTTTGTTTTGTATTATTTATTAATTTAATTCTTCTACCATATGGGTCATCTGTGTGATTTTTTTCATAAGGTCTCAAAATATAAATGATTTGTGTTGCAATTGTATGTTTGGCTGTGTATAGAAATCTAGTTGAGGACTGTTAATATTGACTGCTGATATGTGAAGATGCCTTAAGTATATTTATTTTTTATGTACATGTACCACTATTATATTTTTCTATTTTTTATTTATCCAGATATTTATTTTTATTTATTGTCAATACAGCTTTGCTGTTTTGAATCTGTTTCTATTATTTTGAGGAATGAAAAATCAATAATCGTACTGTACTGTTCTAAATAAAGTTTAAAAAAGGAAAAACTCCTCATGTCTAAACCTAACCAACGAAGGCAACGAGTATTAGCCAATCAGAGGCAGAGGGGGGCGGGTCCTTCCGTCGCAATCTTAGGGAAAAGAATTTGCATCCGGTTGGTTGAGGAGCGCAGACGAGAGCAAGCTTTCAGCTGCAAACACAAGACTTACATCAATGCACAGACGCAAGCGGCTCAGTTGGCTGCATATGGACGAAGCTCTAACTGAATGAAACCGAAAGAGACTCAACTTTAACGAGGTGAGAGGGGAGGAGGAGGCGTTGTTTTTCAGGCTACCAGACCTTGAATACCAGCGAGGCATGCTAGCCCCTGACAGGCAATGTAATAAAGCGTATTAGCTAACTGTCCAGAAGCGCCATTGTACATTTCACCCAATTCTGCCATGTTTGTGTTGTGAATTGTTGACAGATATTTGCTCTGCTCGGAGGCTACCTTGCACCGATGTGTTGGTTGTTGTTGTTGAAGTGAAACAGAGGAGTCGTTGTCTGTCTGCTCACCTCCCCTCCCCTCTGTCTCTGTCCCTGTCAAGTCCACAGGGTTACACATTTACAGGCTCCAAACTTCACTGCTGGATAATCCTGGTGGTGGAAGTCTTAAAGAGTCTGTTTAACCAAATTACAAAAAAAAATGTCCTTACTGCACTAGTTTTGGGTTTTGTTTGACCCGTTTCTGAGATATCTGCCTGTCTGTGAGGTAAACATCATTCATATAACAACCCCACACTGTCCAAAAGTCAAAAGAATTAGACAGTAGAGCTGCAACTAATGATTATTTTTGTCATCGATTCATTTGTCAATTATTTTGTCAATTAATCAATTACTTGTTTGGTCTATAAAATGTCAGAAAATGGTGAAAGCCCAAGAAGACGTCCTCAAATGTCTTGTTTTGTCCACAACCCAAAGATATTCAGTTATCTGTCATGGAGGTGGAGCCGGAACCAGAGAATTTGGACATTTTCTTCCTCAAAAATGACTCAAACAGATTAATTGATTATCAAAATAGTTGGCAACTAATTTTCTGTCAATCGACTAATTGATTAATCAGCTAATTGTTTCAGCTCTAAGAGACAGTAGGGAAGATAACATAAACATTCAGCATTTATTAAATACACAGATTTCATCATCCAAAAAGTGAGGGAATAAAAAGTAGAGATGGTCATAGACTCACAGGTGTTCTAAACAATGCACGTCTAATTATACACGCAGACTTTTCCCATTGTTATTCAGGTCGTGCTGCTCTTGGACGTGGAACAAGAATTTTGTTTGAGGTGCTAATGACAATGAAAAATTACACCCACCGGCAGTGCAGTCTTTTGGAAGCAGTGTCCTGGTTACTCTGGGTCCTCTGAACGGTTTTCAGTTGAGCTACTTACTATTAAAGAAATAGTCTGTATGTAAAGTGTTGATAGCATGTTTGCAATTTGGTTGAACTGGCCCTTTAAAACCTCATTTATTTTATTTTTATTCACTTATTCATGGAAGTCTCACTCTCACTGAGAGGAAGGAACACCCTGATCACATTCACACAATTACACAAATTCACACCTGGAAGCTGCCCAGTACAACCACAGTCTGCTCTGCTGGCCACTGAGCGGCTCTACTGGAGCTGTTTGAGGTCAAGGACCTCGCTCAAGGGCACCTCAGTGGTGGTAATGAGGGAGGGTCAGGCGCTGCTTTTTCACTTTCCCCACTTAGATTCATCCTGCTGGTCTGGGGATTGAACTCATGACCTTCTGGTCACAAAGAGTGCTTAGCTGACACTCAATCACTAGGATGCTACATGTGTTGTGTGTGTCAACATGTCACTATTCAAACACTAGTTATAGCTAATATTGTTTAATATTGTTCTTGATCTTTTTGCCCATATTCATCTATTTAATAACTGAGTGCAAATTTACAACAGTTCCTGAAGGTATCGGGGTCTTGCATTGTAACAACCTGAGCTTACTGTGACGGTTGTTGCTAAATGTGTGTCACTGTTTCTTTTACGCAGCCATCGGTCCTAGCTTGTATAGTTTGCTGCCCCTCCAGGCTGGGCCATGAACAAGCAGCCAAGCAAGGAGAGTCTCAAGGACAAGGTGAAGGGGATCTTCGGGCTCGGACCCCCGCGTCCGCCGAGCAAACAAACCGACACCAAACCGTCCGAGTTTATTATCACTACTGACATCATCAAGGTGTGCAGAGGAGAGAATGTCTGAACACTTTTGCACATTCATACACACTCAAATTTGCCCTGCCTTTTTACTTTTGGCTTTCCGTTTTTGTTTTTCAGGAGCTCCACCCGGACTGTGGTTTGAGCAACCGCGTTCGTATGATGAACCACGTCTGTGATCTCGCAAAAACAAAAAAATTTGAGGAGGTGCGTCTGCTGGTGTGATATTAGTGATGCAGCAGTACATGCAGTCATCTGTGTGTGTTAAAGTGTATGTGTGTGTGTTTTTTTTCCAGCATGCAGTGGAGGCGGTATGGAAAGCCGTGGAGGACATGCTGACTCCAGAGCAGCCACCTGAGGCCAGACATGCTGTCCTGCAGCTGCTCAGGGCCATAATACAGGGACAGGTAGATACACACAACACATCCAGTCAAATCAATGCAATCAGCTGCTTTCATTTCTTAAAGGCATGTTCACTGTTTATGTGAAGGGCGAGCGGCTCGGCCCTCTGAGAGCCTACTTTTTCAAGGTGATCAGAGATTACCAACCAAGCAACGAGGACCTCTCCGATCGGCTGGAAGTCTTCAAGGCCTTAACCGAGAACGGGAAGGACATCACCTACCTGGAAGAGGATATAGGTAAAACTTGATTTAAGATGATCAGAAAATAACGCAGCACTTGAGATAATTACTCAGAGTCATTGATTTACCAGCAGAATCCTTTTAGGTTATAAATTGAAATTAAAATCTATATTCCAGTGATGTAATACAGATTTAAACAGTTAAACAGTCATTTCTCAGTTGGTTAGTTTCAACTTGTGACAGATGTTGCTCTTTGTAGATTGACTTTGTGTTGACAGCAGCTAATTGAACAGTTTGTTTCTTACCAGTGCATCTGCTGTTTGGTTACAGATCATTTAATTGTTTGGTAACATATGTTTCCCTGCTCTCTCTATTTTCTCCTCTCCCCCAGCGCGTTTCGTCCTCCTGTGGATGGACATAGGTCTCACCTCGGACTTTCTCCACGTTCTCGTAAATCTGGTGAAGTTCAACAGCTGCTACCTGGACCAGAACGTTTCCATCATGGTCCAGTAAGTCAGTCAGACAGACACGTTTGTTTTTCTCTTATTCATGAAATGCATTTTTTTTTTTTTTTGCTTGTTCTGATTTTGGGGACTTTTCTGCAGGAAAATCTGTCTCCTGTGCAATAGAACAACATCTTCAACAGATATTGAGGTGGGTATTTGTTTATACTTCATATTACATAAAGAACGATTTATTAATAAGATTTAGTTTCCTATGTGAAGCCTGAAGATACTGTGTTTTTAAAGTGATGAACATGATTTGTGTGACAGGTTACATCTGCATAAATATAATAATTAGGAAAACATCAATAATGAGTTGGCGCTGTGGTGTAAAATAATTATTTTTTAAATAAATGTAGTTGGTTTACATTCAGCACCGGTGTCAGCTAAAGTTGGACTCCAGTATTTGCTCAGTTTGTTGCTACAGTATATGTAGTGTGTGTGTGTGTGTGTGTGTGTGTGTGTGTGTGTGTGTATGTGTGTGTGATGGTCTCTCTGGTTGTGTTTGATGTTTCCAGGTGGCTCTACAAGTACTGGATGCAGTGGTGTGTTACAACTGCCTGCCCTCAGACTCTCTCACTGTCTTCATCATCACACTCTGTCGTACTGTCAATGTCAAAGAGTTTTGTGAATCCTGCTGGAAGGTAAGAGAGCGTACACACACACACACACACACACACACACATACACACACACACACACACACACACACACACACACACATATACACACACACCTTTTCCTTTTATGTGAAGGCTTTGATTTAAAGGGGCATAATTCATAACCGCCTCCTCTGATCTTCTCTCCTCTGTTGTGCCGCTCTCTGCTTTTCCAGTTGATGAGGAAGGTGTTAGGGACTCACCTCGGCCACAGTGCTATTTACACCATGTGCCGCATAATGGAGGAGAGGTATCACCCGTGAATTAAACAGTTTAAGCATATTTCTGGCCTTGCGGTACATCACTCAGCGTATATTATTGTGGAGAGGGCGTGTTTCTCCTGTTTATGTGTGTCTGCGCTCTCCACCAGGGTGTACATGGAGGATGCTCCGTTGTTGAGAGGAGCAGTATTCTTTGTTGGGATGGCGCTGTGGGGCGCACACAGACTCCCTGCCCTCAAAAACACACCCACACTTGTTCTGCCATCTTTCTACAAGGTAACACACGCATGCAGTCTTGTTCTGATATTAAAATTTAATACCTAATTAAGGTATAGTAGCAAAAATAATATCAGTATTAGATTTGATCTTATTATGGAAATGATATTACAACGGAACTAAGGCATACTTTGGGGGGGAAAAAGGTCCTGGTAACGCTTTATTTTTTTTAATTAGTTTTTTAGAGTAATTTGCAGGTATTATCAGGACATTTTACAGAAAGGGGGGTGTAATTTGGTACAAATGATAAGAAAAAGCAAATGGTAAGTGCCCACTCATTACATTTTGCTTCATATGTAGATGATAATTTGCAAAAATTCTTAAATTAACAATTCTTTAACAGAAAATACTTAGTTTTATGTGAGTAGTTTTGTGTCAAACTACATATTAAAATATTAGGTTGTTTCTTAGAAACTCTATAATGAGAGTATTTAAGGAGTTGTTATATTAAAAACTCTATAATAAGAGTATTTCCCATATACTACCATATTACTTAACCCTTTCAAAGAAATGTCTTAAGGATGAACAGTTATGCAGTAGCTACGTTTAGGAAATTGAAAAAAAAAATCCTGGAAATTTGTAGGAAAGTGAGGAATCAGTCGTCTCTTTCTGTCCGAACATGTCTCTGTCACTTTTCACTATGACACACGTGTATTTACATGAATGCCACGGTGTCGAGCACACAGCAAGTGTGCGGCACAGGCTGGATCCACCCTTACTCAAAATATTATTATATCAAGCATTATGCAGTATTACTATATCAGTTGTTGCACCTTCCTTAGATGTAAGGATCCACAAGAGGCTTGACTGACTAACAATGTGTGAATGATACATGAGAAATGTCTAAATAGAAACCAGCTTGAAAGAATAAAACTGTTCTTGAATCCTGTAAACACAGTTAATCAGTCATGATCACTGTCGTCGTTTGTTCTCTTCCACTCAGGCGATGTCGTGTGCCAATGAAGTGGTGTCCTATGAAATCGTCCTGTCCATCACCAGACTGATCAAGAAGTACGGCAAGGAGCTGCAGGTCGTCACCTGGGACATCCTGCTGGGCATCATAGAGCGACTGCTGCAGCAGATCCAGGTACCAACACATGCATCCAAACAAACAAACAGTACGTGTTCAGACTCAGAATAAAATAAAACAGTTCTTATTTGAACAAGTGGCTTGTCTCGTCTGTCTTCACAGACAATAGGCAGTGCGGAGCTGAAGGCCATCGTCTACGAGCTGTTGACAACAGTAGAGGAGCTGTATGAGCAGAACGGTTACCATGGTTCCACAGAGAAGTTCTTCAGTCTGGTGGAGAAATGTGCTGACAAGAGACCTGTTAGTTCTTTTTTGAGTTTCCATCTCTCTGTGATACTTTGCCTCGTCGTCTCCCATACCGCAGCTTCTAATCTCGCTCTTGTTTGTGGGTGCTTGTATGGGACAGGATGCGTCGGTGCTGACCCTCATCTCGTACAGGGCCCAGTCCATCCAGCCTGCCAAAGACGGCTGGATTCAGAGCCTTCACCGCCTCATGGAGAAATTCTTCAGGTAGGATGCACACGCAAGGACCCTGGTGATGATATCTCACCTCTCAGTGACAGGTTTCAGTGTTCTTTGTGTCAGTCTGTTTTTAATTATCACCTCAGTCCCTGTCTTGTCCCATCTGTGCTGGATTGTAATGTTTCCTGTTCCTCTCTGTTATCTTCCTGTCTCTCTGAAAGGAACGAGACTCGCAGTGTGATAAGGATCAAAGTGCTTCATATCCTGTCCTTCGTTCTCAGTACCAACCGACAGCTCTACGAGGTCTGTATGCTTATACACACAAGCCATGGCTCCACACAGGCCACTCTAGTCTCTGTCTCTAAAACATTGATTGATGCGCTGCGTTTGAAATTTGTTTTGACGTAGTTGTCTCGGATGTATAGATCATTAAATTTCATCTAAATAAAACTCTTTGTCTCGTCTTTTCCGTCCAACTGTTTCAGGATGAGCTGATTGAAATGGTGGTGATCCCCCAGCTCAGCGGGATAGCTGAAGACCGGGACCTGGCCGTCAGAAAACAGGCCACCCAGCTACTGGTGGACCTTGCTGAGGGCTGCAACACACATCACTTCACCAGCCTGCTGGACATCATTGAGCGGGTACGCACACACACACACACACACAGATCCCTGTCTCGCATCTACTCTCACTGTGTCCTTTAGTTTTTGTCTTTTATAGCTATAATGAGAGAATTTCTCTTACCAGGTGGCCAGCCGCTCTCTGGTGTGTTCAGGGCCCCTGGAGGTTTCTGAGAGGGACCCCACAGCAGAGTCTCCTATGGAGGATGTCAGGACTGCTATACTGGGACTACTGGAAATCCTTCAGGTACACATACAAGTAGATATTGAACCTGGATTCACAAAAACAACATTAAAATTAACATTAAGAGGTAATTTCAGAGAGAAATGACACGGTTTGTTAAAAAAAAAAGAAAAAATATGAATTTAATCTTTTTACTATTTTCCAAACTTGCTTTGTTTTCATACTTACAAACATCTCAAATTTTAATCAGTGATTAAAAACAAACAAACAGGATATAACTTTTGCTGATTTGATTATCTACATTCAGTTTAACTTCCCTCCATGATCCAAATATAGCCAAAAGGTTCACCCACCAACAAATTTCAGAACACAGGACTGGAGCCTGCTGTCACCCCCAAAATGATTGACAGGTCTTTTAAAACACAGATCAACAATAAACAGCAAGTAAATACAAACTACAAGTTAATAAATTTTTCCTGGCGCTGTTTACATAAGTAATGTGTTAAATCAAAGCAGGAATCTGATAACATGAGGTTTTGAGTTATGAAAAATAGCAATAAAAACCAATCTAATGATGTATTTGTGAATTTAGCAGAAATACAAGACCTGTTTGATGATAAATCCATCTTTTTTTTTCCTCCTGACAGAGCAAGCTCTACAGCCTACCAGCCAGCCATGCCAGTCGTGTTTATGAGTTGCTTATCAGCCACCTGCAGCTGCACTACAAGAACAAGTACTGCTCAGCTATCGCCTCCAGTATTAGACTGCAGGTAGGGGTGATTCGGTATTTCTATATCTCTTACTGCATCTATAATACACTTGCCTGTTAACTTCTTTTCCTTTGAACTTTCTCCCTCTCTTTCAGGTGTTTGACTTCTTCCTGATGATGCGAGCAGACTCTCTTCACCGTCTCGGGGTGCCCAACAAAGACGGGGCCATGAGGTTTAGCCCTTACTGCTACTGTGACACAGGGTGAGGCTGCACACGCACCATTTTTGACACAGCTCTCATCTGCAACTAGTTTCCTTATTAGAATCCAGTCAATTTAATCCAATAAGAAAACTGTTAATTGTGTCTTTTATTGTTTCAGGGACCCAGAGAAGCGAGTCAGTGAGAAGAAGCCAACAGGTTCAACATCTCCTCCTGCTGGCAGCCCCGCTCCCCCTGCCGCTCCTCCCCCCTCTACACGCTCAGCCTACCTGCCCTACTCACCTGCCTTCAGTGTTCTCCTGCAGTGCCTCAAGATGGTACACACACACACACACACACACACACACACACATAAATATGATTGTATCCAACTCACAGACGAGATAAGTGGCATGCACGGAATGACAGCATCTGCATCGAAATAGTGTCTGCTATTTCTTGAGGAGTAAATAACTGAGTATAGCTAATGCTCCAGTGCTCATGTGTAGCAAATAGCTTTTGCACAGCACACGTACTCCTGCAACAGCTGATTACAGTGATGTCCCTGCTGTCTTTAAAGATGTCTGTCATGCACCCACAGTGTTCAGTAAATGATGTGTTTTTCTCTCGCAGGAGACAGATTGGAAGGTGCTGAAGCTGGTTCTCGACAAGCTGCCGTGGACGCTGCAGTACAAAGTGCTGCTGCTCACCTCACCATGCAGCTTGGATCAGCTCTGTTCAACACTCTGCTGCATGGTAGTGCATATATATATATATAAATATACATACACATGGAAACTAATTAACTATGTATACAATACGTTCAAATTCACTCCTTTACATACCACCAAATGTCACTCAGTGTTGCCAATATCTTCGTCTGTGTGTAGGTGACGGATCGGCTGATCTCAGAGCGCTTGAAGAAGACCCCAGAGGGGTTTTCACGGACTGACGTTCAGCTGGCGGTGGTTCCTGTCCTCACAGCTATCACCTCCTACCACAACTACCTGGAGCAGTCGAGACAGGTACAAACCAGTCTGCAGAGAGAAACAATCGTACCATTTTGGGCATCACCAACAGGTTTCTAGGACGGTCTGTAGCTTGTGTTATAGGTTTACTGCTCACAAACATATTTTCCACTCACATGGAGCCAAAAGACCAAATTTGGGCAACAGCATCCTATTATGGCTGGTTTTCTGGCCCCAGAACATCTCTGGTCCTGTATGTCACTCTCTCCTCACATACATGGAGTCACATCCACACAAACAGCCTTTACAACTTTTAATCACATTATTTTATTGCCTCTCCCCTCTACAGAGAGAGCTGGTTCAGTGCCTCGAGACTGGTCTCATTTACCGCTGTGCCAAGCAGTGTGTGGTGGCTCTTACAATGTGCACAGTGGAGATGCCTGACATCATGATCAAGCTCCTTCCCGCTCTTATTGTCAAGCTCACCCACATCTCTGCAACTGTTGCCATGGCATCTCCGATGCTTGAATTCCTCTCAAGTGAGTCCCAAAAGCTCCTCTAAGAAGTTCTTTAGTTCTTCTCTTATTTATTTTTTTAAACCATTGTTGAATCTTCAAGGTCAGTCAGTTTTGTCAAAGTTTTCTGTCATAGTGGCAGCACAAACTAATAAAGTGTCTGGCTGTTGTGTTCTTTCTTCTGTTCTGTTTCACAGCTCTGGTGCGTCTGCCCCATTTGTATGCCAACTTTGTAGCTGAGCAGTATGTCAGTGTGTTTGCCATCTCACTACCCTACACTAACCCCTCCAAGTAAGTGCTCACACACACACACACAAACACATATATAGTCTCAGATGCACAGACACACTTGGACCTCTTAGTTTCTCTTATTCCCTTCAGGTTCAACCAGTACATCGTGTCCCTGGCCCACCACGTGATTGCCATGTGGTTCATACGCTGCAGACTCCCCTTCCGCAAGGATTTTGTTCAATACATCACAAAGGTGTGTGTCTGTTTGTCCTCTTACCTGTATCGATTTTTATGTCTCTGCGCCTGTGACAGTTGTAGCCAGAGGCATAATGCTTTTGGGTTGTCTTTCTATCTGTCCGTCCCATGATATCTCAGTAACACCTTGAGGGAAGTTCTTCAAATTTGGCACAAATGTCCACTTGGACTCAAGGATGAACTGATTAGAATTTGGTGGTCAAAGGTCAAGGTCACTGTGACCTAACAAAACATGTTTTTGGCCATAACTCAAGAATTTACACACTGATTATGACAAAGTTTCACACAAATGTCTAATAGGATAAGTGATGACATTTTATATTCAAAAGGTCAAAGGTCAACTTCACTGTGACACCATAATGTTCTACAAAAACACTTTGCAGCTGTTATTCAACACCATAACTGCAGACTTCAACTCTTTCAGTTAGTTGAAATTTTAATCAACAGTACTGTAAATCAAAAAAAAAAAATACAGCCTGCCTCCAATATTACAACAAACAAGAGGGGTAAACCAAAATACATCTGTAAATACAAATAAAACATAAATACAGAGAAAAAGAGAAAAGAAACAATAATACTTAGAGAAAGAACAAAAGCATAACTCCCACTTTGAAATCAATGTTCTTTCATCCTTTTACATTTATAAAAGAAAACGCTCCAGCTGCTCTATTACATTGTGAATTCTTTTGTATGTGGCAACCTTTCCTACTCTGTCACTGAAAAGGAGTTTCAGTGCCTGAGAATAATTTGCCGTCTGATCATCATCAGATAATACCTTTGACATTTTGGGAGATGTTCTTACTCGCTTTCTCTCTGAGAGTTAGATGAGAAGACAATTTAGCATAGCATTAAGATTGGACGCAGGGAGAAACTGAATGGCATGTTGTTGTTTTTACACTTTGATTATTGTACCGATTTAAACAAAAGAGGTATAATGTATTAATTAGTGAGCTGTAGGGGTGATGACAGGTGGGTTTACCATTGGACAGAGCTAGCTGTTTCCCCGTTTCCAGTTTTAATGCTAAGTTAAGCTAGCCATCTCCTTTCTGTAGCTTGATATTTAACTCACAGACATAAGAGTGGTATCCATCTTCTGCGGTAACTCCTGGCAAGAAGCAAATTGGTGTATTTCCCAAAACTATTCCTTTAAATTCTCTATAACCAAAGCAGTAACAATTAAAATGATTTAATTGCATGAGCTGTTTAAATCTTTTGAGATTTTCTGCAGACGCTGTATTAACTTCTAATTACATTTCAGTTCTTCATTTCTATGCTTTTACATTCATGCTTTTGTCTCTTTCTCCAGGGTTTGCGTTCCAACGCCTTGCTGCCATTTGATGACGGTCACGAGCAAAGTTCATTTCGTGCCCGAAGCACCAGCCTCAATGAAAGGCCCAAGAGGTAAAGCATACGCACACACACGCACACACACACACATACACACACACACATACAGCAGCAAGCGCTGACGTACCAATGCAACAGCACCACACACTGTCCATGCGGCAATTGTTGTGTAAGAGGGTTGGAGTTGCCAAGGTAACAGGGGACTCAGCATGACTGGTATTGTGGCGTGATGGCTGCAGTGACTTCTCTCAGGTTGCCATGGTGATCATTAGTTCATTTTATTTATTGTTTATGCTTTTTTACATTTTTTTATTCAAATCCCCTTCTCCTCATGTTAATGACAGGGGTGGACAAAATAACATGAACACCTGTATAATATAACGTTATCTGAGGTAACAGCCCTG
Organism: Thunnus albacares; assembly: GCF_914725855.1. Classification (NCBI taxonomy): domain Eukaryota; kingdom Metazoa; phylum Chordata; class Actinopteri; order Scombriformes; family Scombridae; genus Thunnus; species Thunnus albacares. The sequence goes on along the minus strand of NC_058108.1, from coordinate 7,522,763 downwards.
CAGTTAATTCTAACTCTGTAGAGTTTATAATGTAAAGTTGGCCTCTTGTCAGAGACGTTGATTCAACTATTGATTACTGAGGCTGAACTATATTTTGTTTTTGGATTGCGTTGTCTTATCCAGGCGTTTGTTTTACTGTGTCCACCACCTGTAGCTTATACAAGCACATACACAGTGATGGCATGTTGAAAGACCTGCTTTCACATCTCGCCATCTGACTGTTGTTTATAACCATAATAAATGCAGCCTTCACATGTGCAAATACACGATGTCTTTTCACACAGAGGTGTAAGGAAGCTTTTCTCAGCAAGGCGCCATTCTCATCTGTACATGGTGTAAATGTTTGTCGGTTGTCGTGTCTTAATCTTCCCTAACGTCATACGATTAAAAAAACATTTGAAGTACCTCATTAAAACACCGTACAGGCGATCTCAGAGAGATGGAGAGGACTGAGCAGATGTTAAAACAGCTGAGAATCACTAAATAAACTGGGCTATGCCTCAACTTACCAGATGTTGGCTGTGATGCGCAGTTTTGCTGCCAACTGAAAAGGGGACGAAGAAGATATTTAGTCACTCTCCCATTGTTCCGTTGTTTTAGCGTAGGCAGAGATCTTTATGAAAATTGCCTGGAAACACCAGTGTGGATTCAAACTGTTTTAAAAATGAGATGGTTTGGTGTTGATGTAGTCTTAATCTCCAACTAGTCAAACCAATATTTCCACTGCATATTTTCAAAACCCAAAACGGCTATTAAAAAGTCACTAATATTGTTTGAGAGCAAGCAGAACTCTCTAGATGAATCGATTACACTTCCTCCCCATGTGTCTCATTATTTTCTCGGCTTTTTTGCTCTCAGATTAATTGTAGCTCTTTTATTAAATCTCCTCCTCCTCCTCCATTGTGCCCCCCCCCCCCCCTCGCCCCCACTCCAAAGTCCTGGCAAACTTGCTTGGGCCTCCACACTTCAAAAAAATCTCATAACATCCTTGCTGCCCCAGAAATAACACAGCGCCTCTGCTAACATCAGTTTCCACTGATGCTCCATTTCAGCCACTTTCAGTGTTCCATATCGTGTCATCAATCATCCAGTGATCTGTCTGTGTGCTGCTCATTGCCCGCTGTGGTGTTGGAGTGCCGCATGTCAGATCTCACATGGATCACTTCAAGTTGATATTTATGACCAAATGCTTTTTTTTTTTTTTTAGCCTTTGGTCTTCTTCTTTTCTACAATATTTCTTTGTTTGAGGATATGATGAAGTTATGAAAGGTTTAATTTCGGTGCTTCCAAAAGCCTCATTTACCATTTAAATCTATTGAACTACAAGTAAGTGCAACACTTAGAGTTTTGTCAAGCCCTTCATTGGCTCCTTCTGAATATTTAGTCCAGACTTGCTGTGCTCCAACCCTCAGGTTTAACCCAGCATTTCATTTTCAGTTGGATGTGATCTTTTTTTTTTTTTTTTTTTTTTCTTGTGTTGACGCTTCCATTTGATCAGGCCTGTGCTGAGTCCATCTCTACTATTTTACTTCTCCTGTACTAGTCCTTGGCTTCACTATGTACCTGCTGTGTGAAATAATGTTTATTTTGTTGCTCTCCTGAATACTTTGTGTGTGTATTTTCTTTTCTGAATAGCAGAAGCTGTTTTACCCTCTGCTGTAGCTTGTCTGTTTTTCTTTTAGTTGATGTTCCTCTTTTTTTTTTTTTTTTTCCTTTAAATCCTCTTTTCTTACTCCGCTCTCCTGTAATCTGATTCATAGTGTCCTCTGCTGTTAATTTTCACCTTGTTTTGTTTTTCTTTCAATTCTTCATTTGACCCCCTACCCCTGCCGCCTCCGGTTGGGTGCTGCATTGTGGTTGTGGTTTTGGGGGGTGGTCGTGTCATCCTGGATCCTTCCTACATTGCTCCTGGCCCCTCCCTTCTCCTGTGACCTCTGCCCTTTGACCTCTGTGCCCTGTTCTCTGTACCCTGCCCCCTCCCCCCCCCCGCCCCCTCTTCATGGCGTGTGCCGCTTGGTCACCTGCTCATGTTGCTCTGGTGCGACATTCCTGCTGTCCTCCTGTCCTGGTATACCTCAACACACCACATTCCCCAACCTACACTCCCAAACCAACGCCACCCTCACGACGACTCACCCCCTTACTACCCACCGCCACTGTAACCTCGACCCGGGCCCGTTCCCCTCGCCCTTCGTCATGGTGCTCATCGCAATCCAGTCTACGAGCGGCAAAAGTGGCGAAGGCGGCAGCGGCGGTAGCCAATAGCAGCAGCTCTCCAGTTAAAGAGCTGAGGGACCTGTCAGCCATGGACGCTTTCCGCTCCCGCAGCATCAGTGTCTCCGAACATGCGGTCCGCAGGTTAGAAATGAGCCTTCTGGGTAACCAAACAAAAAACAACAACAATCTAAACACTACCTTGGTTGCTTCCTCCATGGGATGGGTGATGGGGTGTAGGGTCATTGTCATGCCGGGCCGTTGGGCGGGCGTAGGGTGGTTTGATGCCAGGGACACCTGGAGCGGGTGGTGCATGCTGGAGGAAGGTTTGTGTGTTGATTTTTTTTTTTTTTTTTTTTTTGGTTTAGTTTTGGGCTGCGATCATACACGTGCTGTTTTTTAGATTTTGTTCTTATGATTTGCTTTTGCATGCAGTGTTTACAGACGACATCAGAAAACATCTCGATCCATGTTGATGTCTCTCTGTTTGATTTTGCTCTAACACAGATTTTGCTTTTATTTTCATTTCATTTCAATTTTTCTTTGACTTTATGTTCGGTTCTGTTTGTTTTTGTTTTGCTGGGTGTTATGCTGACTGGTTTTGATTGGCCTTAACAACAAATGAATGGCAGGAGTAACTGGTGAAAAGCATGCGTATCTAAAGGGAGGGGATCTTATCCTGATTGACAACAAGTGCAACACAACTCCCCCCCCCCCCCTCCCCCTTTTCCTGGTGGGAGGGCACCTCTACTTTCTCGACCAGTGATGGGGACAACAGCAACACAACCGCTTTGTTTGCCTGCTTGACATATTCTTGTTTTTATTTTTGCTTCACTCACAAACATACACTGTGCTGCTATGACCATGGCAATCTCTTAATGGGATTTTAGGACTAGCTGGGCTGATGTGAATTTTGACTCAGTTTGATTACAGACTAAAATAATTATCTCCACATAAACACACACACACACTGCCTTACTTATCTACATACCTCTATGCTTATTTCTGCTTGGCTGACCCGCTCAAGTGACTGACAGATGTATGATCTAACATTGCAGTTGTCAGATGTGCTCTCTCTTGAATATGTCATACTACTCATGCTCAACAGGTGGCAGTAAAAGTCTAGTACTTGTGATATAATGTAATGGTTGAATACAACTATATATTGAATTAATTGCACAGTGAAACTTCATGAGGCCAAACAACTGCAGTGTAGATCTGTTTAACTTGCTTCAACCGCTTAATGGCTGCAAATCTACTATTTCCTCAACAGTTGGTTTTGTATCTTTTGAATGTTAACGTCTGAGTGTCAAGTTAGATTGAAGCCTGCCTCCTGGTGGACACTCTCAGACAACATGACCATTGTTAAAGCTTACAGACTTTACAGTGACATATTTTCTTAAATTAATTTCTATGTGATTTTGAGAAATGAGCCCGAACGCCTATGTTTTAGTATTGGGCTTCTTGTTTGGCTGAACTCGTGTTGTGCTGATCATACATCATCACTGACAGTTGTAATAGCATGAAAAAAAAAAAGCAAAAAAAAAAAAGCAAAACGTCTTGCTTGAATTCTTACAAATGCAATAAAATTTCGCTTTTGTTCGGCTTGTGTAAAAGCAATGGAATATATAGTGTAGTAAGTAGTTAGTATAATGGGTTGTGATGTGATAAATGATATCAGGAAGTAGTGGACAGTGTTTGATGGCCATGTTGTTTGGAGTGCGTGTCCACTAGACATTGAAGTGAAAAATAATCACTGTCAGTAGAAGAATGGTGAGTATAAAAATGTGTTGAATAGTCTTTTAACATGCTGGGACTTGGTCTGAGCAAAAGATCTCTGCTTGTTCTAAATAATCTGCACAACTGTATCAAAGATATATCTTTAAACCTCTCATATTTTAGTCCTTTACTGACTGTATATGTAGATTTCCACAATTGAAACATTTAATTTGCGTTTGTGAGCAATCCTGAATTGGACCTATTAGTTTATAGATGTGATAAACCTTGACAATATCTTCAGTTGAGATGCATTCTTGTCAGACAGCTCTCCCACATCAGTAGTTTGTATTGAGCCATGATAGTGTCTTGTATAAATTGTTAAATCTACCAACAACAGATGTTCTCTTTGTATCAGAATCATTTGTTTTAATATTTGTTTCTTGATATCACTTTCCCTTGTTTTTCTTTGTATTACTCTCTCAGGACGAGACATGAAAACAGTCTGCCTGCCTTGAATACTTCCCACTGTGAAGAAATGAGATGTCTCAGTCAGGCTCAGTCATCCTGAGAGTGTTGTTGTAAATTGCTCATTTTAAGTGTGTTTATTTCAGCCCTGAGCAGCGAGCCAGCGTGGCCTTCAAGCGTGTTGTCCGAGGGTGGCAGAATTCACTCCAGTGTCTCTCCAGCCCTGACTGAGGCTAATGTTAACATCTGTAAATGTGCTTTTAACCTGATTCGCCTGTAGAGCATAGAGTAATGGTAGTTGTGGATACAGAGAGGTGCTGCTCACTCTACAGTGAATACTAATAAAGAGATTTGGCTTCAGCTGAGTCGCATTCAGCTTCTACCTGCTGGGTTTTCTGCAGTCCTGTGGCCCCCAGAGCATCAAATCATGTTACACCGTAGAGCCCTTCAGCCTCCTACACAGAGCTTATTTACATGTAGGCAGCAGGTGATTTGTTAATTTTTAACCGGAGGGATAGCCCAATTGGAGGATTAGGGTTAGCAGGACTGCAGGATTATCATATAAACATAGCTTAATTCTTGATATTATAATTGAGATTATAATTTTGATTTTATAAGACTGCTATAATGCTAAATACTTATTTTGTGTAGGTCTATGCTTTTACTGGAGGTGTGGGCATTAAACATTTTAACAGTTTTGACGGTATAAACTTAACCATTATTTGACGCTACTTTATAGAGTATAGAGGCCACAATATTGAATAGAATTTAGTATTTATAGTGTATAATTGAGAGAATATTATAGATCCAGCTGAAACTGACAGAAGGGTGAGACTGAGAGAAAAAGGCATCTACTACTTCAGCACCATGGACAGCGCCATGGTTTCATCAAGACACAGCACAGTTAGGCTACTGATATTTCAGAGCCACGGTCAAGGCCATAGATTCAAACTTGCACAAACCTCAGTCAGATAAAGGATCATATCAGTCAGTCAGACAGACTAGACTAACATTTTCAACTAAACAACCCCTCTGCCCCTGCACTCTCTCTGCTACTAGGGGATGGAGAGGGGGGATGGCAGGTTAACAAGGGGGATGCATTTTGGTCATTTTGCTTACAAGGGGGACGGCATCCCCCCTCATCCTCCCTCAAATCGCCTACTGCACGTAGGGAAATAAGCAGTGTGGTATCACAGCCTATGAGGCCACTCATACCATGTCCCAGTGTGTGTCTGTGTTTGTTGTGTGCTTGAGAAAATTGAATTATCAGTTTTTGAGCTTGTTTATATACACGTGTGGATGCATGTTTGTATATAAATGCATGTGATATAGGCAGAAATATGAACATTGGTGTGTTTATGTGATATATATTTTTTCTGCGTTTCTCTCTGTATCTATATATCAGAGCTTGCATGTCTCTGTGTGCACTCATCACATGTTAAAATACATCTGGAGCCTGCGTGCCTTCCTCTCGCTCCTCTTCCCCTCTTGCTGTTATTTAACCTTCTCTGTTTCCTCCTGTAGGATGCACACCTCAACCACTACCTGCAGCCTGGGCTCCGCTGATGAAAATGCAGTGACTCAGGCAGACGAGGGGCTTAAGACCGTCCACCTGGAGCTCACTGAGACCTGTCTAGACATGATGGCACGATATGTGTTTTCCAACTTCTCAGCGCTGCCCAAGAGGTTGACAAGCACTTGTTTTTTTTTAATCTCGTGTGTGTGCTTGTGTGGTATTTGGTATTTGATGATGGAAATGTTTTGTTAGAAGAACTGAGAAAGGGTGTAGCAGTCATGATTTCGACCTCTGATTGTCCTCTCAGGTCTCCCATCGCAGAGTTCCTGTTGGCAGGAGGTCGCAGTATGACCTGGCTGGTGGGCAACAAGCTAGTGACCATAACGACCAGCGGAGGGGTCAGAACGCAAGCGCTGCTGGGCCTGGACATGGCTGAACGGCTGGGAGGAGGAGGGGAAATGACGAGGTGATGCACGCTCACACAGAGAACATGAATCCAAAAAAAACCTCCGATTTTTACTTGTTTTTCATCGTGTACCTTTCCTGTCCCCACAGGTCAGATCCATCACTACACACACGAATAACCAAAGAGGCTCCAGCTAAATTGGAGTCACAGTCAAGTCAGCAGCACAACAGAGCCACACGCATACGGGTCCGCTCCATGTCAGGTAATAAATATTCAAACATTCTTTGCCTCAGGACTTACACATCCCATGATACACCAGCCTCTCTCCCTCATTATTGTAGACAAATGATATGGTTTTGGTATAAGAGGAAACTTTCTAATGTTGGTGGGATAAAACTTACATACCTTCCTAGTATAATAATTATGACCAAAAAGAACCACAGTTTGGCGGCAGTACTATTTTCCAAAATCCATTTTTGAAGCAGCCTTTGAGGAGAAGGTACAATGAATTGTGCAGTCTTGCTGTCTTGAACCGAGAAATAATCAAGCTGCTTTCATCCTCCGCAGATTTGCAGCCATTCTCTTATCTCGCTGCAGTCCTGTTTAAATAGGCGTGAAACATATTATGTAAATTTTCGATTAGTGGCATTATTTATCCTTATTCTAGTACATTCAAAGCAAAATAGGATGCAAAATTATGCTTCTTTGCTGTGATCCTCCTCACATTAATGTTTTCTGTACTCTACGCTCTGTGTTTGTGGATCTGCATGACATAAGCTACCATAACGAGGCGACGCTGCCTGTATGTTATGCAAGTGTGTATTTTAATGATGTCATTCTTTTTGACTTTGTCAGTCTACCTAAATCGCCTGTTTTTCTCCTGCATAGTACATTGCATGTTAGGAATGAAGTGTTTGATGTTATATTTTGTGATTTATTTATTAAATATTATCTAAATTTCATCAGATGAGTCATAAAAGAGCCGGCTGATTCAACCTACCATTGAATATAATGTGAGCGATGTCAGGAGAAGAATCTGGCACGTAATGATAACGATGACCTTCCTCTTTCCGTCTTACTTCATATTCCAGGTGGTCATGCTCTACGTGCCGGTCCTGCCCAGAGTCTCAGCCCACTAGTTTCCCCCTCTGAGGGTGAGTTAGCTGCTCCACTCTCTCCTTCCTCTGGTCCTACCCTGGATGGACTGGGTCCTCCCTCCTCCACCTCCGCCACCCCGTCTGCTCCCCCGCCTCTCAAAGACAACCCCAGCCTAGCTGAGTTTGTCCCCATGCTCACCCAGGGCTGGGCGGAGATCTTCATTCGAAGACCGTCTGGTACGCACACCACACGTAACACAACAAGCAGATGAATACCAAGTCCATACAGGTTTTTATTTTGTCATTCATCCAAGAAATAGCTGTGTGTTTGATGCCTCTCTGGTTTGGTTGACACAAAACCATACCAGTGAACTACAAATGAATTATTAGTAACAATACAACAGACCATTTTCTGAAGCATACCATATGCTGTTATATTGATTTAGTGCCTCTCAGGCAGGTTTCTAAGATGTTCCTATGAACTTTCACAGGAACTTTCATCTTGCACCTGGAGAATATTAATCGATCAGAGATGGAGATTTTTTTTTAGAAGAAATGTTTAGATTCAACAGCATCCTGATAGATTTGATCCTTTTTGTATTTGCTGTATTTTGAAATCAATAAAACAGCCAATTTCATAATAAATGTAGTGTTTTTCAGCAGAGGAATCACAAACGTTGGATGTCTGTCTTGCTTGAAGACACCAGCAAAGGAAGATTTGCCAATGTTGAACCACAAAAATATTATGACAACATTTTTTTTTTTTGGCAAAAGGCAACTTGATGCTCACTGTGGTGAATCTCCCACCTCAAGCATGTTTCATGTCTTTGCAATTTGGTTTTTTAAACCATAGTGAACTAATGAGAGGTTGCCTGGAGGAAACTCTAAAAACCTACAATATGCTTTGGTAAATGTTGTAAATCTTTTACTTGTAGCTAACGGACAAAGCCCTGGTATGGTCTTTTTACAGCCAATCAGCAATCTAAAGTGTGCATCTAATTCTTGTGCCTGTCTCTTTCTCTCTCTGTTTAACAGGCAACACCAGCTGGCTGATGTGTTTGGAGAACCCACCCAGTCCCTTCTCCTCCGAGCTCGGCAATATGCCGCTCCAGGAGCTCTCCAGTGTCCTCATGGCGATGGAGGGAGTGAAGGAGCCTCCTGCCCAGACAGCCAGCGCCCCCGCCAGCACTGCTGCCCCTGCACCAGCCCCAGCCTCCGAGCCCTTAACCCAAACACACAGCAGTGTCGGAGGGAAGACGCACCTGATCCAGCGCTCTAACACTGGTGAGTAACAGTCTGACAAGTCTGAGGAGAAAGTTAGAAAGATCAGAAAGGGTTCATTTAGAAGATCATAAAAAAAAAAGGCATTGTGTTTTTAGTAAAATGAATACACACCACGTCTAGAATAGCTACAGATACATAACAGAAAATCATAATGGAATAATATAATCAGATGTTACGCACGACTGCATCCCTTGTGTCCGCCTCACTGCCTGTACTTGGTCTCCTTTAATGGACTGAGATAAATGCTGATCTTCCCTGACAAATTGCCTGTGAACACTTTATTTGAACCTGAAGGTGATCAATAGGCCAGCTCGGATTTGTTCAGGTCATTGATCATTAAAGATCACTGCTTTGGCATGCTCTTGTTTTATGAGTCAGATGTCTTTTTTTTTTTTGCAGAAGCCAGTGATGTCTTGAGCTTTGTGTTCATTTTCTCTCTTGCTCTGGGACTCGACTGTCTCCAGTTATTCATCTCCACGTTTCTCTTTATTTACCACCAACTCATCTTTTTCCTTCAATCTTCTTGTCAACTTTTTTTTTTTTTTTTTCATTGCTTTTGAGATTTTTTTTTCCCCCTTGTTCTGATTGCTTTGTTTTCATGTTTTTTCATCCTCACCACCATGCTGGTTTGTGATTGGCTGCGGCGTATTATGTGGCGTCATATGCCACCGACCTGTCTGCTGGTGTCCCGCCCTGCAGTGGGCGGCTCTCTCTGGTCTCTGGGTCTGGGCTCTGCCCCCCCAGGCCCTCCAGCCCCTGGCAGGTTGCACAGGAGCATTTCCTGGGCAGGTACCGTCCATCACATGTGTGCCCCCACACCTCCCCCCCTCCTCCTCCAGAAAACTCCTGGTGTAGTGTATTTCTTCTCACTTGTACAATACAGCGGTCTGTCAGCACACACTGAAAGTGATGTTTGATCATCAGATGGCTTTCATTGTATCTCTTTTACTAGAAGTTTAAAATGTTGGCAGAGTAAGCCATACTCTTACTTGCTATTTAAAGATCAAAATACCTACCAATATATTTTTTCCCAACAAATTCTTTAAAAAAAAATAGTTTGACACTTTGGGAAATCTACTTACTTGCTTTTCTTAGCAGAGTTAGATGAGAGGATCAATGTCTCATTCATATTGTTGTGTTTGGTATGAAGCTACATCCGCAAGGTGGTTAGCTTAGCTTAGCACAAAGACTGGAGGGGGTGGACAACTAGCCTGACTCTATCCAAAGGTAACAAAATCTGCTCTAAAGCTCACCAATTTAAGACTTAATATCTCGTTTAAGAGTTTAATCTGTACAAAAACAGAAGGGTAAAAAGGACACAGAGGTTTTACAGGGAGTTATGCGCCCTGGACTATTTGTGAGGGGTATTGATCTTCTCAGTGATTAAGTGTATTTCACAAAACGTCAAACTAATCCTGAAAGATTTTTCTTTGCAGCTCTTTCCTGCACACATGTCTCAGATAACTCAGTTGTGCAAATGACTTGCTGTTGTTGCTCCATAATTGTGCAAGTGAAGGAATTCAGATTTCTGATTTACCCGTCAGTCTTCTATTAACACGGGAGGGAGGGAGGGTCCTCTACAAGTGACAGTAGAAAACGTGCCTGCACTCGGATCAATCAGTCCAATGACACCTAAAGAAGAGATTTGACTACTTCCATGATTTGTTTTTTCCTTCCTAATCATTTCATGACCTCTAACTCTTGTGTTTCTGAAATATACTCCCAGGTTGACCTTTTTTAACCCATGACCCTCTTATGTTGCCAACAGGAAAGCCCAGACCTCATCCGACTAATACGCTCTTCCTTGCCTTACTGGTAGACCAGTAGGGCGATGAAGAAACATTCAGAGCTGCAGTTTGGAGGGCCAACACTTGAATTTCAAAGTCTAGGTTTCTTTAAAGAGATCTCATTGCGTTGGCTTCTTCATCTTCCTCGAGCGTAGGCAGCGTGTCATTTGGGATACACAGGACTGGAGGGCCTGGTCTGGGCTGCTGTTGCAGTAGCTGCAGTGTAATTTGGGCCGAGATAACCAACAAGCCAACCGAACAGATGCATGCATCTTGATGGAAATCAAATAGATGAAGCAGTGATTGATAGATGCTGCCCGCTGCATTGATCTGCCTGCGTTTCTTATCAGTGTTTATAGGTTGGGTTTGCTGCAGGTCATGATCTTAATGTCTGTGTGTGTGTGTGTTTGTGTGTGTGTTTGTTTGCCTGTTTGATCAATGTGGATGCATCTGATTCTCTTTCATGTTGCTGTGATTTCTTTAGTTTAGTATGTACTCGACTAGAATTTAGATTTTAGAGAGAATGTGTGTGAGGTGTTGATGTCAAAATTACTACTGACAGCTGCAATTAAATCTGTGATGCTTGATGCGGGACTTTTACACCTGGGTATGTGTTTGTGATTGTGTAACTAACGGTGGACAACAGTTTGTGTGTGTGTGTGTGTGTGTGTGTGTGTGTGTGTGTGTGTGTGTGTGTGTGTGAGGAAGGGGTGTTTTTGTGTATCCACCTATAGTATAACCCATATGGTTGTTGCTGTGTCCTGCTGTAGACTCTGTTGTGGTGTTGGAGGAGGGGTCAGGGGTCACCACAGCACAAACCCCATCTGATTGGTTAGAGAGCGAGGAGTTTGAACCCATGCCATCCGATCCCATCTTCATGTCAGCTGATAAGTTCACAAAGACTCCGGCTCCTGGGACGCTCAGCAGGGTAAGTAAAAAAATAAAGCGGCATGCTCCTTTTTTTTTTTTAAAAAGTCTTTCCTCTGTTGTTTTTTTAAAATCGGCTCCTCTTATCTCCGTCCTCCAGTCCTCCTCCACCTCCAGTCAAGATGATGAAAAGTCTACTCTGGAGGAAGTGAGTGAAGGAGCCATTCCCATCGATCAGCCCACTCTGGGAACCTCCACCCCAGGCAGCCAGGGCCCCGAGCTTCCTTTCCAGACCCACACTCAGCCCCAAGGTCATGGACTCAACAAGTCTAGCTCCTCTCCGGAGCTCCAAACTTTACCTGAAGCCTTCTCCAAAGCTGCTATGGAGTCAGAGACTGTGCCAGGAGACGCGTTGCGGCCCAGAGCACCTTCAGAGGGCAAGCAGCAGCCACAGCTTCAGCCGCAACCGCAGCCGCAGCCACAAACGCAGCCGCAGCCGCCTCATTTTGAGAAAGAGAAGGTGGAGGGAAGTGTAGCAGGGGACGTTAATGGACTTGGAGGTCAAAGTCAAACGGGTGAAGGCTCGGGTGTACAATCGACTCAAAGCGGAGGAGCAAGAATGAGGTTGGAGTTTCCAGCAGCGGCGGCGCAGCCTGGACCCATCTCCCCCAGCGGAGGCCACCGACCCCGGGGTCACACCATCTCAGTATCAGCCCCGTCCTCCAGGAGAGAGAGGAGGACAGAGAGAGACTCGTATCACAGTCGACCCGGACCCAGCAACACAGAGAAGCTCTCTGGACTGAGCCCCAGGTACTGCAGGATTTACTACTGCAGCCTCTGGTGCTTGTTTGTGCCAAGAACACAAGTGACGCAATTTATAAACCCAAGACAGTAAACTAATCTCTTCTCCGTTGGCAGGATCCAAAATGGCCGCCTGCCAGCAAAGAAAATCTGGCAGGCGGCCGTTTTGCTCAGTTTAAAATTGGAAAGATTAATTGAGATGATGAAAAATCAGGTTTACAGTTGCAGGTTTACATCTGAATAACACAGCTGCGGTTCATGAAGTTCATTCTCTATTCTTGGGAAAACAATCTCACCTCAAGGTCCATGTGGTAGCTGTTGTTGGGTTTTCAATCATATTACATAATCTCCATCAGCAGATGGAGTTTTGTTGTGAGGAAGTAGGCGTTCAATTTTCATTTGTTCTGTTCAAAGTTCAAGAGAAAACAATCTCACCACAAGAAGGTTCGTTTAGAAACTCACAAACTCTCGATCTACGGATAACAATCATGTAATATGATCGAGAGTTCAGGAACAGTTATTAAACAAACTTGGTGGTGTTGCTATTTGAAAAAATTAAGATATACACAACCTCCTAAATCCTGAAATGGAATGTAGTGTATAAGTAGAAGTATATTTGCTTATACCTGTAGTTTTTATACAATCCTTAACTTAATTTTTATCATGTTTTTTATACCATGTAGACATATACAAATGGTTCAAATGTGGATTATAAACTTTAAGTCTTGTGCTTGTGCCAAACAGTTTCTTCTCCTCTCTTCTAGCTTTGTCTTCCTCCAGCTGTACCACTCTCCTTTCTTTGGGAACGAAGCCAACAAGCCGCTGCTGCTCCCCAAAACCCAGGTTAGTCGCCCTGTGTGGCCTATTTGAAGTCTGCTTCAGTGCATCACACACACAGTGTTGTTCAGAGTGTGTCTACTCTGTGGCAGGTGATTGACCGCGCTGTGAAGGTTCTTGACCAGATGCCTCCTTATGACACCCATAAGATCGGAGTGGTATTCGTCGGAGCTGGTCAGGTGAGAACACACAAACTTCAATCTGAACCGCGTATATATATATATATATATATATATATATATATATATATATATAGATATAGATATAGATATAATCAAATATATATATTGCTGTCCAAAAATTCACTGACTTTCCGCCTTCATCTTCTGCCTTCTCTCTAGGTTAACAATGAGGTTGCCATCCTGTCAAACGAGTACGGTTCAAACCGCTACGCCGCCTTCCTGACGGGCCTCGGCAAATTAATCCATCTGAAAGACTGTGACCCAGACCAGATCTTCCTTGGAGGGCTGGACCAGTACGGAGATGACGGAGAGTTCACCTACTGCTGGCATGACGACATCATGCAGGGTGAGTGAGCGAGGGAACTTTTGTGATATTTATGGTAGTTTTATTTTATTAGAATTTATGGCATTAATGAAATTGTGTCTGCGCAGCTATCTTCCATATAGCCACACTGATGCCGAACAGGGAGAGCGACAAGGGCTGCTGCAACAAAAAGCGCCACATCGGCAATGATTTCGTCATGGTTGTGTACAATGACTCTGGAGAGGAGTATAAACTGGGCACCATAAAGGTACACGCACACACACATGTGTAAGAATCTGAAACCTGCTGTGTATGTTCTGTGGTTCAACTCTAATCTCTTTTCTTTTGTCCTCTATTAGGGTCAGTTTAACTTTGTAGAAGTGATTATAAAACCACTGGATTATGAATGTAACCTCGTCACCCTACAGTGCCGCAAAGGTGAGATGATCAAAGTTTGTTCTGTTCTTTTTTTTTTTAAACTGCTATCAGGGTTTTGTTTGACTTTCATTCCTTCTTGTGCTCTTTCTTTTTAGACCTTGAAGGGTTAGTAGACACAACTGTGGCAAAAATCGTTTCAGACCGCAACCTTCCACTCTTGGTCAGACAGATGGCTCTGCATGCAAATGTAAGTCTTCTGCTTATGTCTCCCTCTCACACCTAGTCACACGCATACGCTCTCTTACACATACACACACTTCTTCTTTGTCTCTTCCCAGATGGCCTCTTTGGTGCATCAGTACAGAGCCAACCCCTCTGATGCATACGCCTCCAAGTGGCTCGCAAGATTACGACACATTAAGAGGATCAGGACCAGGGTGAGAAAAACAACTTTTACTCAATATTTTCAATAGTTTCACATAAATTTCAGTTATATATATATATATATGCCATCTGTCTGCTCAGGCTCAGGAAGACATACAGTCTCGCTCGACTCCCGGCATCTCACTGACCCAAGGACACACTCAGCAGAACAAGTCGTTTCAGCAGAGCGCTCCTGCATCGAACCCAGAAGCCTCCGGGCAAAGGAAAAGACTTGTATCAACAGTGGATGACTTCACTGATTTTGTTTGATTACATTTCTGAATCCTGGCAGAAACACACACACACACACACACACACACACACACACACACACACACACACACACACACACACACACACACACACACACACACACACACACACACACACACAAACACACACACAAACACAACCACAGACATGCACACACCTGCCTTAGAACCGAGGTGAATTTAGTTTCACCTCTATGTGTGGAAGAATTCAGGATGACGTTCATACACTGATTTTGACTTAAACCGATCGGGACTTTGTAATGGAAAACTTACAAGCTTAATGGATCATATTAAAGGCTTATTTTGTGAAGTATTGATCTGTGAACACAGTATATTCTGCATATTTTTCGAAAAATTTGAAATGCTGACACATTGCACTTATAATATATAAGTATATTATTATAAAATCTAATCAAGATGTTCAAGTGCATAAAAAATGACCATGAAGGAAATTGGATTTGTGCTCTTTCTTGTTCCCTGAAAAAAATGCAACCCCTTATCATTGTTGTCTATGAATTGAATAATAGTCGGCCGTGTGAACTGCATAAACCTGTAACACAAGGTAAGAGAATAATTATTTTAGTACTGTGGTGTTAATGTTTGACACCGAAACCATTTCGTTATGCGCAGTTCAGCTGTCAAACTCTTTATTCGACTTTGTCAAGTGCAAAAGCATGAGAAGTGCTACAACTGCAAAATACACATAAGAGATACAAAAAAAAAAAAAAAAGGAGCATAGACAAATATTTTCAATGACAAATCCATAACACCGTTTTAAAACTTAATGCACCATACAACACGAAGAGACAGCTGGGAGACATGAAGGTGGGCTTTGGCACTATTCTGTTTCTCACTGCGCACACACACACAGCAGGAATATGAAGGCCAGTGGAGGCGTTAACTGTTCGGTTTCCTGTGGTTTCTGGTTGGACCCCAACATATTATGTAAAATACATCAATAGCTTTGGCTGTAGTGCTTCAGTTAGACTGGAGGAATGTTAAAAAAAAAAAAAAATTAAAAAAAAAAATGTGGGGTTTGCAACGCCAGTGCTTGACCTATGCATGTGCCGCTGCAGCACATAAACAATACTGATCCTGATAAGCAAAAATATATACACCATAAAGCACCAATATATACAGAAATGTACACACACACATGAAGCTGGGTCTTTGTCATTCCTTTTACGTGAGGTCCTGAAACTTGTGACATCTTACTTAATTTACTGGGCAGGAAATAGGTAAATGAAGGTCAAGTTCCAAAAGAAAATCATATAGGGTGTTGACGTTTTGCTCTTTTGCTGTATGATGTGTAACAGTTGGATGTGATTGGAAGAGGGAGAAAGTACTGCAACGTTGGTCCTCTTTCATATCATGTCATTAAAAAAAGGGCCAAAACTTGCTGTAGAAACCTCCCAGTTTTTGGCTGCGAGAGGAAAGAAGCTGAAGTCCAAAACAGGCCGGGAGTCGACGATTGAACCACAAAAT
Source organism: Thunnus albacares (assembly GCF_914725855.1). NCBI lineage: Eukaryota > Metazoa > Chordata > Actinopteri > Scombriformes > Scombridae > Thunnus > Thunnus albacares. Next base: position 7,506,726 of record NC_058108.1, on the reverse strand, counting down.
ACATCATTTCTTTAGATGATTGAAAACACCTATTTAGCCCCCAGTTTTGGTTGTCTTACCAGGTTTTGAGAAAGAGGTGGGTTCCCTGAGATCTGCCCACTGCACACAGGAAGTACGCATGTTGATCAATATAACCAATAAAAAAAAAAAAACACTATTAAGAGCAGACAAGAGTACAAGACACAACTGCTAGCTACTGCTTCAATACCTTGGTAATACTTACTAGGATGTTTCTATAATGTAGCTGTTTAAAAAACAAAAAACAAAAAGGAAATGAAAACTTGACACACAAGAGTTAAATATGGCATTGGATATCAGCTCCGTTAGGAAATAAAGTGCTAAGTACAAAACGAATTAGTTAATTACTTGGCATGGTAAAACTCAAGATGCATAAATGATGTGAAAGCTTTGGCAACGTTTATAGTTACGATACAGTATGAGTGAAGCTTTCTCTATTGGTTTTGATACCAAGCTTATTACTTCAGAAGACATGATGCCACACCTCATTAAAAAAAACAAAAAAAAAACAATCTACATCAGAAACAAAAGTGCTTTAAAATCACAACCATATTGAACACAACAATAAAAAAAAAACATTAAGAATAGGTAATAAGACTGGGAGTCATTATAGCTTTATAATGGGTGAACTTGTGTAAATGTTCAGTCGTGTATACGTGAAGACGAATCCTATTTCCTCTCATCTCATCTTCTTTATTCCTTCTTTCAAACACTTCTACACTATTTTTTTTTCTCCTGCGCTACTACCACCTGCTACTCCTCCTCCTTCTCGCTTGTCTGCCTTCTCTCTCTATCTTCGCCACTGTCCTCATCTCTCCAAACTGGTCGACTATGGAGAGCACGGTTATATCTGCACCCTGAAGAACTGGCTGCTGGGATCCCTACAGCCTTGTTTGTGTATGTGTGTGTGTGTGTGTGTGTGTGTGTGTGTGTGTGTGTGTGTGTGTGTGATTGCGTCTGCTTCAGTTAGTTTTCCCTCGTTCCCTCTGTGGGCTCAAATGTACGACACATCACCATTAGCGCGTCTGTGCCTACAGTGTTACTTCTATGCGTGTGAATACCTGCATGTGCGTATATCTATGTGTGCCTGCATGCAAATTTGGGTTCGTAAAACATGACTTTTTTTCTTTCTTTTTTTTCTTTTTCAAACAGGCCACAAGTACCCATGGTGACCGCAAAAAAAAAAAACACATTTCATATAAAAATATGTAGACAGACAACATAACTGAGAAATCAACATGTTTTTTTTTCTGAGATACACAAAAGACTGATTTCAGTTCGTTAGTCCTTGGGTGAGCACGCTCCTGTGCTCCTGTCGGTGACCAACCATGTGACCTCCAGGGTCACATGGGATCAGGGGTCAGTTTTGGTCCAGGGAAATAAGGTATAGGAGTATTTCTTGGTTTCAATGTTGACCTTTACCCAGCTATCTGAGCCGACTAACGGAGCTCAGTTAGCATCTGGTGACCTGCACCTTGTTTGTGAGAGAAATGAAATGGGATTTGGACGGAGCACTGCCTATAAGACCGCAAAGTCTTATTTTATTGCTTTCTGTTCTTTTTGTAGTGTCTGATATTTCTTGCTTCCTTCATGTGCGTTGTCCTATTACTTTCCCATCCACTATTTTCTTTCCTTTCCCTGGGTTTAGAGAGGGGCGCCTGGGGACAAAACCTGCTGCCCCTGTCCTCCTCTCGTCCTTAACCCAACGTTCACTCTCACATTCTTTTGCTCCACCTTTCACTTCTGCTTGTCCGTCTCTCCAGAGTCCTGCCCCCTCAGGGTTTTGGGTGCCCTGGCCCGTGTCTGTCTAAGTTGGGGTGTACCTTGTTTTTCAGGGGTGGGGGTTTGCGTTTTCTCTTGCGTGTTGGAATGGTGGTGGTGTGAGCTGGGTGGTTGAACAGGCTGGAGGCGGGTAGGGTCTCTCTCTCCGTTGGGGGATCCCAGTCCCTGCTAATGGGCGTAGGGGCGGGGGTAGATGGCGAGGAGAGGGTAGGTGCAGGGGTACATGGAGGCGCAGTGGTTGTTTTGGGTGGTTGGACGTGGGCAGGGAGAGTGCTGGTTGATGAGACGGGGAGAGAAGAAGAGTCGGAGGCAGATTTATCCGTGACTGGTGCACTGACTGAAGACTTGGCTGAGGATTGAGGAGCAGGGGTTTGTGTAGAGGCAGAGGCCGGTCTGGGCTTTAAAAAGGGAACAGGTGTGGCTACAGGAGTCTTTTTGGGATTGGCAACAGTGTTCCCGCAGTCCTTTGGAAGTTCACTTTTATCCGTCTTTTTGCCCTTCTTGCTCCCTTTGTGCTTTTCTTTGCCACTCTTTCGTTCTCTCCATCCAGAGTCCTTCTCCTCCCCCTTTCCCCTCTGTCCTGCCTCGCTCCTCCCTCCCTGACCACCCCCTCTCTCTCTTCCTCTGCGCCTCCTTTTCCTCTGGGCTCGCTCCAGTCTACACTCGATGTGGTACAGATCCTCTGTTGCCATGGTGACACGGTCAAGCTGTTGCAGCAGGGCGTCCAGGGTGGGGAGCAGCCTCCTCAGGGAGGCTTCAGTCTCTGCTCTCTCTCTCCAGCTGGTACCTCCCACCACCACCCCTGGACCGAGACCCAACCCCAGGCCCAGCCCGAGCCCCAGGCCTATCCCTGGAGCTTCAGTCAGGCTGCAGGGGCTGGAGGAGGCCGGGCGCCACGAGGCCTCGGAGCCGGCATCCACGCTGTCTGGTGTGGGAGGGGAGTCGGGACCATCCAGCGGAGGCAAGCACAGGGACTTACAGTCACTGGTGGAGGATGAACGGGATGGTGGCAGCTCCATGCCTTCAAAACGCACCTTGTGACGAAACTAAGAGGAAAAAAAAGAGGGAAGTTTTGGGGAAAACATGAAAATGAATGTATATCTTTGCAAATTAGATTCCTCAGGCTACTAATACATTTTTCTTTTCCTCACCCTCATCTTTGTGAAAGAATTTGATGAGATAAATCTAAAAAATGTAATAAAATCTTCATAAAAATAATGTGTTTTTTCCTGCTGAGGCCCTAGAAGTTACAGGAATAACAACAGTCATAACAGCTATAGATATGAAACAGGAAAGGGCTCATCCTGTACCTCCTTGGCCCTGCTGAGTCCCATCCACATTTTGAGTCGTCTGAGGAACAGCTCGACCATCTCGTAGTCTTGGAGATCCACGGCTGGACGATAGAGCTCCGCTCGTGCGCGCCGGTAGTTCCTAAGCAACACAGAGGTGACCAACCATAGCAGCACCAACCGAAGTATGGCGAAGCTGGCGTGGAACATCAGTGAGGAGACGGTGCCAGAGGGGCCGGTAATAGTCCAGCCAGGTCGCCATGACAGCAGGCCACGTCCACCGGCGCCCAACAGAGACAGACAGGCGGAACTCACGCTGCCGTAGCCGTCGAATACAGAGTGAAAGAGCTGGAGTGAAGGAGACAGAGGAGAAACTGTGAAAACCATAATTATAAGATGCAATCAAATGTTAATGAATATATTTAATCTTATTTTTAGGCGCAACAGCAGTAAAAGTAAGCTTCTGTGCAATCAAGATCAAGAGCTCTGTGACAACGGACCGAAGTGAGTCTGACGGTTTCAATAACTCAGAAATATAATAAGACACTTAAATATGCTCTTCATTGTGTGAAATGAAAACTGATTGAAAATGAACCGTGGAGAGTGGAGAGAGTAATCAGGCATTTCAGACTAACTGGAGTCGAGATACAGAATATACAGTGTATGTGACTATGAATATGAAGGCCATACATATAACTGTTTGTGCAGCTGGATAAGAACTTCTAAAATCTGGATTTCCTTCAAAATGTTCTCAGTGTCAAAAAATTCAGTTCAGTTTTAGTTATAAAACTTAAATAGCCACAAGATGCTCTGTTAGCTAATCTGAGACCATCACATTTAACAGACACATAAAGCTGTAATAATTAAGAGATATTAAATTGATATATTTGAGGGCATGTCATGATGAAACATTTACTCCAACAGACATGTGTTGTTCTCTTCTTAGAGCTGCTGGTGAAGACTTTCAGCTGAATTTTGGAAAGTTAAGTTTGGAAACAGGTCTGTTGCAGATGTGACTGATGGATCAGTGCCACCTTTCAAAAAACAAGATGTACTCTGTCCTGCTTAAATTAGCTGTGACTCATGACCAAAAGTAAGGCAATCTATAAAAAAAAAAAAAAAGTTTGGGAATGAAGAAGAAGAAAAAACTCAAGAGTGACACATCAGTAGTTTTTTAGCTCTTGTTGAAAAAAAAGTGTTTTGCTTGTTATGTGTAAATGTTTTTCTTACTTTTTCCTTCTGTGAATAATAGTTCATGTAACATCATTATTCTTCCATTTTGGCAGGGTTGTCTCAAAAAGAGAGATCATGATCTCAGGGGAATATGCAGATTAAATAAAGGTCAAATAAAAGTAAAAAATAAACATTGTGTTATGTACACAGCTGAGTCTTCTGGCTCTTCTATATTTAATTTTTTAAACAGTTCTGTCAAATATTGAGTGCAGTAAATGTCATGTTGTTATCTTTCAGCAAAGCCGTTTGGCAGCACAGTGGAGAGAGCGAGGCGGCTGTTACAGTTGCTCTGACAATACAAATGAAGTTGTGTTACGTAGTGCTAAACTGTGCTAAAGTGAATGTTTATTGGAGATTATGTAAAGAAAAGCTGACTATAAGCATGACATAACTGTGCATGAAAGGCAAACATGTGGGTGGGCAGGTTTTTGTGAAGGTTATGTACTTGTACGTAATGTATTATGTACAGGTTTAAATTATGTTTGGTCTGTTTATGTGTGTGGAACAGAAAGAAAAGATGTCTGACCAGGTGTCCTGTGTGTGAATAAGCCAGCACCAACAGCAGTAATGCCAGAGCGACACCCAGCAGCTCCCAGACTGAGCGCCGCAGAGCTCTGCCAAACACGGCCCACTCTCTGAGAAACCGCAGCTGGTGAGACGCCTGCGTGATCAGACAGAGACAACAAAAGAACATTTATTTTCTCTTTGTATTCAAGGAAAACTTATGGCGTATTGCAACTTTGGCCTTGTTTTCATAGTTTTGGCCGTCACTTTTATGATAAAACTGTGCTCATTACATCACATTTATTCAGCACATGCTAAATATTTCCCACACCTACACATGCTGAGCCACAGCCACCCCAATTTGTTAAGTTCTGGGAGTGTGATAACATTGTTACAACAAGGTCAGACAATCAGACAGGTTGTAAACAAGCAAGCAGCTTGGCCAGATAATCTAAACCACTTTATTTGGAGTTTAAACTGATAGCAGAAGCACCTGAAATATTTTTCTTTAGATCAAAGTGGAGCCAGAATGTCAGTCTTAAAAAGGACAGGGCTGCCCTGCATTGAGGACATCTATCGGAAAAGATGTTTGTGGAGGGCGAAGGGCATCATCAAAGTGATTTCACACCCAATCCATGAACCGCTTTCTCCACTACCATCAGGGAGGCAATGTAGAAGCCTCTGCTCCCGCAGCAGCAGACTAAGGAACAGCTTTTTTTCCTGCTGCTATTTCTTTTCTGAACTAAAATAAACCCTAACACACAATAACTTTATAAGCATATATCTGTGTATCTATATCTCTTTATATCTTGTAAGCTGCTCATAGGAAATTATATCCTGCACATCAGCACTTTATGCCTAAATCTGCACTTCTGGTCAGATGTCAACTACATGCACTACTTCTACTTGTTCAATGACAATAAAGTCAAATCTAATCTAATCTAATTTCTTATTATGGCCAAATCTAATGAAAAGACCAAATCCAGCAATAAGTTAGTGCTTCTATCAATATTTTGGAACTTCCCTGCCCTGTTTGTTACACTCTGTCCTCATGGTTCCTATTGAAGATGCACTTGTTGGGGACTATTTTCAACTGGATTACCGGCAGCAGGACCGAGTATTTGGAATCAGATCAAAATAAACTAATGTATGTGTGTTCGTAGTGATGAAGGACCATGTCACATGTTTAATATTGTTTGATTTACAGCAAAGAGGAATAATCTATAATAAGACTTTGACTACACAGACGATATTTAATAGTAAGATCAATTCATTATTGGTTTTGGTCTTTTTATGGGATTTATTGACAATAGGAAAACAAAATCTCATCACACTTATCCTATAAACTATGATGAATGTCTGTATTGGAGGGTTTGAGTAATCATTTCACTGTTCACCTTTAATAAATTTGGCTAAACTGGCCCCGTCAGACTTCTTTTAGCAATGTCACTGCGTTTCCAAATCTCAGAAATTAACTTGATGAGTAAAATGGTTTTAGTAACAAATTAACTGATGATAAAACAAATGAAAGTTGTAATAAATCTTTAATATGACAATAATTTAGCTTAACTCTTACCTTGAGCACCAGTATGAACAACAGCATGGCAGACATGACTGTGTACAATTGACTTTGTTTGGCCAGCGGGTAGAAATCTGTGAACGCGTTGCGCGGGTGCTTCAGGTACGACGCCCACTGCTGTTTGGCCATTATGCAGCGGCTCAGGTGCAGCCCGCACACAGATGCTGCCAGAGCAAGTTTACAGATACCCAGGAGCCTCCAGGCTGACAGCAGGTACACATAACCCTCTCTGAGGAAGCCCAAGATCCCCCGCACCAGGAAATACAACACCAGGGCAAGAAGGACAATCTGGAAAACAGGGAAGCATACAACGTTAAAACGTTAATCGAAATGTATGACGAAATGATAAAGATCAGGTAAAGATCAGTGATATGGGATTAATACTGGCAATTTTGTAAAGTCTGGAATATTAGTTCATTATCAGCCTTGTTCTAAGGGTTACCATGAGAAGGAGCTGCAAGTCCAGGCCTGTGATTGGCCACAGAGTGATGACAAGAAGGTCAAGGCTGGACTGAGCACTCTCAGAAACTGGGAACTTGAAGAGGAAGGAGAAGACAGCCAGGAGGTTGGTGTTGATGTTGTAGAGCGAGAACTCCACAAATACTGCATGGGTCCTATGAACACACACACACACACACACACATACAGAAAAACACACTTAATGGTTTATGATAAGATCAAGAGTCAGGATATTTCTCTTTTTCACTTCCTGTTTTGGCTGCCTCTGTGTTTTGGAATTGAGATATTATTTCTCTTCACAGGAAGTTTTATTTATTCATATGAGAGATAAAACGCACCTCTTTTTGCTCCCTAACACCAAATGTGGTATTAGCTGGATTAAAAGTTTGTTTATGTCATCAGTTATCATTCTCAGAACAAAATGCTGAAAGTGAGCCAACGTATTCAGTGCATTATTTACTGCATTGTTTTCTAGTTTTTTACGTTTGATGTAGTATAAATTTTCATGTGCAAGTTTTTAATGATAGCACACTGAGAGGCAAACTGCACTTCAGGGACAATAAAACTCCACTCCAGATTTATAAAGCCATGAGTACACATGGTTCTGTTTTGTTCCAATCATTGTGGAATTGTGGACACATGCACATAGAGCCGGATTTTCACTCCCTTACATCTGGCCCCTGGACTATGGAACAACCTGGCCAGTGAGATCAGTGAGCAAACTCCTCTTTTACAGCATCAAAAATAAACTTACATATAACTGTTTGATTGAGTGTATTGCCTTGGCCGGTGTATTTATTATCTAGGATTTCAGTATTTTTTTATTTTGCTGTAACTCAGACTTAAAAACACTCTTTTTTTTCTACTGTTTCCAGCCCTGTCCTTTCCCCTTTACTACCTGTAGTTGAGCCAGTGCAGCTGCTGCAGCTGCTGTAAAGAGGACGAAGCCTCCTCCAGGCTTCTGTTCAGCTGAACGACCACGTCTCTGCTGTTATTCGAGTTCACCTGACCCAAACGCCACGCCCTGGAAAGATGAGTGGGATTTGAGAAATAGAGGAGAAAAAAAAAAAGAACATGACACATAAACAAAGATCAGATGTTAAACAGACATTGATATTTGACCTAGAAGGTACGTAACGCCTGCCTTGTCACACCCAGATTTTCGACACTGTCCTTACCAGTTTGCATTGGTGACGCCGAAAGCTGTGAAATTCTCAGAGTCTTTAGTTGGAGATGTAACCCAGCCCTGTCCCCGAATACTGTCTCCTGACCTGGAACCACCTGCGACTGAAAAAAGCAGTTTTATTAATATCTAATTAAACATTAAATTGCTTGATTTGAATCAGTCCAGAAGGGTTGCTGGAGTCCCTGTGATGCTTAATATTTTATCAAATTCACTCGATACTATTGAATGACAGAAGACCCGAAGGAAAAACTCTCCACAAGATATATTTTTCATGTGTACAGACTCAGTGAGTTAGAGAGTCAGATCAATGGAGCCCCAATTTACTCAGAGATTTAACTCCAAACAAGTTCATCACAAAATAAGATGACCAGTCTCACCCTGTGTGTCACGGATTTGTCGGAGCCTAAGCGTGCCGAGTAACACGCTTCCTGTGTCTCTTAAGAGGGCGGAGTCATCCAGTAGGCGTGGTAACAAGGACTCGTTCAGCCACATCAGAACGTCATCTCGGCTAAAAGACAAAGAGGAGGATTTGAAGAAGTATACATGGTGTGTTTGTCATATTTAAACATCATAGTGTCATAATCAACACATACTGCTGTCATACTAAAGAACAGATTAGTGTGTTTGACAGCAGTGTGTGTTGATTCAACATTGTGACAACTCTATAATCTATAAATAACTACAGGATGTTTGTGTGTACACAGGATGACTGTACAGAGGACTAAAAGACACTATGGATCTGCTCTGTTTAAAATAAACATGATTTATGGACACAGTTACGGCTTTGCTGGAGCCAATTTTTTCTGCACTTGTTCTCTTTCGGTCTGAATAAGGTAACACAGGTCAAGTCTCAGGAGCACATGAGAGAAAAACTAGAGCTCAGTCATGGGAGCAGCCTCGGAAATCATTTTTTTAATGACTTCACATACTATTAAGTGCCAAGAATTATTCAGCACCAGTGGACAAGCAGAAGGTCATCCTTGAAAATGGGATTCTATTCTTAGCAAACTAGTTAAAAAATGGTCTTCGTTAGTATTTTTTATTAAAATTATTTACATTTTTTCCTCTGAAGCACCACATTTTCAGATAAGGTCAAGATGAGAACCTGTGTGTGTGTGTGTGTGTGTGTGTGTGTGTGTGTACCTGCTGATGTTGTGGTACTCAGGTGTGTGCAGTGCTCGTTGCAGCTGCGTGCGCAGTCTCAGGCTGTGTGTGTCTTTAGTTGAGTCAGAATAGTTGAGAAGTAAAACCACCAACAGGAAAAACATGTAAACCAGGAAATTCTGAAAATGAGAGCCAAAAATTATGTTATCAAACAAAACACAGTGAAGATAGAAAGATTCTCACTGTTTTTTGTTTTTTCCTCTCTGTCTTTCTCGCTCACCTTCAGCATGGTGTGCAGCATGTGGACCTTGCGGGCCTGGTGCCGGGCCTGGGACAGAGCGAAGCCCTGCGGAGGTCTCACCCTGGGGACCCGCTGGACCACTCTCTCTACCCGGGGAAACTCCACTAGCACATCCTGGTCCTCTGGACGCAGGCGACGCACACACACCGCATAGTAAACTGCCTCACACAACACCTGAGGGGCGAAGGGAGCGTTAGAGCTGTTCAGCTCAGGAGGCCGTTGAATTCAATAAACCCAAAGAGGAATGAGTGATTCATGACTGATCAGCTGAAGTAAAAACAGGAAAACCTCAACTGAGATACAAAGTAATGGGAATTAAATCAAAATGATTTTGGGGTGTGTACTTTACATGTACAACATTCCAGTGCTTCAGGAACAATGGCCTGATTGTCAGCCAGTCAGTGCATTATGAATTCATCTGAAGCGTTTTAAATTCACAATGTTTCAAGTGTTTTTTTGGCTACTTTGGAGCAGCGCCACAAACTGTACACAACATTGACATATTATCATCTTATAAAGATGTTGTGGTGAATGTTAATGTTGCCTATTCACACATCCAGCAGACACAGAGCAACAGCGGCTTCTGTCCATCGAACGAATATAAGTCAAATATTCACTCTCCTGTTAGCTCTGCTTTGGTCTCCACCAGCTCCTAAGGGAAATATCTGACTGTTTAGCTGCTAAATGCTAACTGTGTCTGTTTGCTGTTTGGTGCTGGGCAGGTAGTGTAAAATGGGTTTATCAGAGCTGTTTTGCTGAAGAACAAGATGAGAGCTGTGAGAGTGAACCAAAACAGTAAAGTTGGAGGCTGGAAAACCAAAACAATGAGCTAAAAGATGCTAAAACACTGTAGCACTGAGGGGAACTGCATAGCTGGGTGATAAATCTTGCAATATCTTTCAAATAACAGTAATCATTTGATTCATTATTAATATAAAAATATTGATTAGTACTGTATAAGGTTTTCACTTGACAGCAACTTGATGTGAATTTATAAAAGAGTGTGTATGTGTGTGGTATACCAGCATCTATGAACATAAAGGTGTTTGTGTCCTACCTTGATTGGCTCCAACAGCAGGCAAGAGCACAGGAAGCTGGCGAAACAGGAGATGAGCCACATCATGGCCACACTTTGATTGAACCCATGGCCTGCAAAAATTGAAATACTATTCGCCAGAGCAATCCCTGCCCAGCTTCCCCACAGGGCCGCACGTCCACACCAGGGAGGGAACCGTCTGGGACGGCACACGTCCGTCACAACTGGAGAGGGGAGAGGAGAGGTCAGGGGAGTGGAAAACATACTTTGTAAAAGGAAATACTGAAAAAGAAAAGTGAAGGTGCCAGAGATAAAAAAAAAAAGATCAGAAAAGAAAAAGTAAGACATAAAAAAAGAGACTACTGGGAATATATACATTTTTTATCCCCAGTATTAACTATTTAAAAGCAAGGAATTTGCATTTTAATGACCTTGTGTAATAGATATGTCTTTGAAGATTACTTCACTTTTCACAAGGGAAATAAGTTCTAAGAAACTTTTCAATTCTTCACCCACAAGAACTCCAAAGTCAGCTCAAACAATAAAGTTACTGACAAAACATTCAAGTTTCCCAAAGAACAATAAATTATGTTGTAAGTACTTCAGACCCAGTGTGAAGACAAGCGTCTTTTTTTTTCTTCTTTTTTATCCTTTTCTTGACAACAAAGAAACAACACGCAACAAATTGTTTCGCTTATTAAACATTCAGGCGGCAGAAAGAAATCACGATGCATACGCTCTGTTTTCTCATCAAAACCGGACTATAATGAGCTAAACACTCAGCCGCCAGAGCAGTAATAATCATCAAACTTTGCTCTTTGCTTAATGAGAGTTGTAAGTCGTACACAAAAAAAACGTTGTGGGTAATTTATGTATCCTGTGTCACTAAACTGACAGAAAAGCCAAGCAGGCTGAATAACAGCAGAGCAATTTGCAGATATTGATCTATAAGGCAAAGAACTCTCAGATGCCCTCTTATGTCCAATTTGGAGATCTTTTACGATGACTTTGCTGTTAGTGCTATTTAAGCTATTTTTTTTGTATAAAATAAGCCTTACTTAGAGAAGCAGGGACACTAACACAAAGAAAAAATAGACTTCTTTGCCATTTTCTACTAAGATATCTTGTCCACTGAGAAGACAACCAACTCTGATACACACAAGCGCTGGGAGGTAATTTGTTTGATGCCTCTACACACTCACACACACACACACACACACCTGTATTTGAGGTGAAAGCAGTTTTTGGTGGGTCTCTTCTGACAGATTCTAGAGGAAGAGGCTCATTCAGCTTCTGGAGGAGAATCACTTCTGTCTTATCTCCAAAAATGCTTGACCTGACACACAGGAAAAAGAAAATAAAAATTAAACTTGAGCAGAAATTGCCATGTAATGGCTGGTGAATCCTCTGCACAATCATAAAAGTACAATGAAAATGAATCAAATATTAGTTCCTTGTTCAACTTACAGGTCAGCCATCTCGCTTTCATCTGCCTGAGGAAAGAAGTTCTGTCCATCTGTCAGGATGTGTTTGATCAGATCCTCGTCTGTGTGTAAAAAAACAGCTCGACTTCAGTGAAGACTTCAGTAGACAGTGTATTAATATAGTATGACTGCACAGTCAAATACGTGGATGTCCTCATTCTGTAAACTGGATGTTTGTCTGTGTTTAACAGCCTCTTCGTGCTTTGTTTACCTGAGGAAGTGAAATATTTGTTACGTTGTTCAGTCCCCTCCTCCTCGTCAGGGTTAAAGGTCATATCGACGCCGAGGTGCCTGCTCCCCTGACCCCTCTTCAGCCTGGGCAGTCCTGCTCCATGCCCCGCCCCTCCCACCACAGACACATCACTCAACAGCTCCGGCCAATCCCTGTCCTCCGTCTCCTCCTCTGCCATGTCCCAGCTTTCCACGCTGAAATACACAGTGAGAGGTGTTTATTAGCAAGACTTCAGCAAATTATTCAATTACTCAAATTGTCTTTTTAGTTTCTTCTCTGTCTCCCTTAAAGAAAACAAGTTTCTCACAGAACAAAAATTATGTAGCGCTATGACTGGACTCAATACTGAGACAATCATGGTTTCTAAATTTATTATTGTTTTGTGGCAAGACAGAAATCACATTCAAGAGAAGCCAATATGAAGATGAAAAATACTTTTTTTTAATCTTCTCAGTCTCTTTATCGTCACTATTCTTTAATCTAATCCGTCTACTTCCACTTTTCTCTTTATTATTGTATGCTCTTTATTCTTCTATTCTATCTTATCCTCATTTCATCTGGCTATTATACTTGGCATTTGGCTTCCAATAAGTAAAATTATGCATTATCTAAAACACCCTCATGGCAACAGAGCAACTCACCTTTTGGTTGATGGAGTGGGCAAATCTACATTGGTTTCTTCTGAATTGGTCTGAGAAACAGAGAGGAATGGATGGATGCAAAGATAGACAGATGATAGATGGAGAGAGAGAGAGAGAGACATATACTAATGACCTCACCAGGGAAAACGATACATTTTTCCTTGCCTGACTGCAATGTTCCTCTACTTTCTAAAATAATCACTGGGCCAAAACATCAGATTCATTTAAATTTCATATTGATTCCATGATAAGTTAAAAAATACATTAAGGCATCTGAACTTTAACCATATCAGGGATGATTCAGTTTAAACATATCAATCGTGATTCAATTTAAAACTCCAGTCTTCTCCTGTGAGACTCTACCTCGCCATTAAAAAACAGGAAGGAACTTCCAGCCATGGAGTTGTCCAGGAAGTCATCAATCTCCACTGACTCCTGGTCCACTTGTGGTGGCACCTGCTCCACAGACACACACTAATGTTCACACACACACACACACACACACACACACACACACACACACACACACACACACACACACACACACACACACACACAGAAAATATTCAGCTGTTTGGCCTATGGAAGTGACTGAAACCTTGATCATGTTTTAGTTCGAGGCATGTTTGCGTTACCTTGCTGCGGCTCATTCTGAAGAGCGTGAAGACGAGCAGGTAGAGAGGGTAGACGATCAGACAGGTCACCACGCCTGCTGCTATCGTCTCTCCATTTAATGAAGACAACCTTGCCACGGCCCGCGGGCTGCAACACAGGATGGCATTGAAGTGTTAGGAACAGATGACCAGAAGTTGCAATGTGGACATTCGCAGATAAGATGGAAAAACTCATAAACACACACATTCCCTTACCTGTATCTTTTATCCACCACAATGCTGTACCACAATGTGTTTGCTAACAGAAAGAGCTGCAGTAACACAGCGCAGCATGTGGCTCTCTGCAGGCGGGTGAAGGGGCTGCGGGGGGGCCTCTCCCACAGCGACAACCACAGGTGACTCTCGCATAGCGCCCTCTGAAGCTCACACCGCAGGAGGCGGGGAAACTGACGAAGAGCAGCCTCCTCTGAAGGAAAAGGGAAGAAATGCAGTAAAGTGAACAAACAAGAATCATCTGTCAGTGGATGTCAAATATCATTTGGATGTTTGTTTCTTACCTGAAGCCTCCACCTCAATCTCTACCCGTCCGTCAGTTCTCTCATTATCTACTGACAGCCACTCCTCAGCCAGGAAGTAGTAGCTGCTTCCTGTCTGCAAGTCTTTGACCAACACGTACTGTAGCAGCCATGCTGGGGACAGACCTGAGGGAGGGGCAGCAAATGATGGTTACATTAGTTTTCTCCAAATTGAAGTGAGTTAAACTCTTTGTGATCACAGGCCTCTGTTGTGTGTGCGCATGTGTCTTTACCCTTGTTGTCATGCCAAATTCGGATTTTCCACACACTTCCCAGGCTGGTATCTGTAGCAATATGGAAGATGTCAAGAGCGTTGCGTGTGAAGGCTCCCCTGCTGTCGAGATGGCGGTGTCCGCTGCGGCTCTCGCGTCCATACAAATTGATTCCTACATGAGCCGTAGTGCCTGCAGAGGTAGAGGAACTCATTATATCAACAGTTACCATACATTTTGAACTCTTCACAAACCATTTTGATAAGTCACCCCCTTACTAACATAGTTTTTGGTATTTACATAATTAAGTTATTGGCACAAATAAAAAAAATAACACTTTATGACACTTTTATAACAAAAGATTGTGCACTTCCTTTGCAGACTAGATACAAATGCCATTAGACAGGTTCTCTTTTATGAACTCTCTTTCTCTTTCTAGTTTGTCGCATTTACTATTCTTATTTAAAGATTTTAAAATGATTATTCTATGCAAGATAATTATCCTACATGTATTGATTTCCAATTCTATGTCAATTCTATGTTCTATCTCAGGCTTGATTGTTTCATTCAGTCTTTTCTATTCAGCTTTTAAACAGGGTCTTATATTCAGGCCAATACTGTACTGTATACTGTATAATTAATATAGCACTGTAAAAACCTATTGAGCTATTAATCCATTAATAGTGAACCTATCTCACCTGCCCCTCGGCTCCAGCCAGTCTTGACCTGAACCTCGTACTTGAAGAGTCCGTCTCGGCCGCAGAGTGGAACCACACCGGCCCGGCGCAAATCTAGCTGGTCCAACTTGTGCAAGATGGCTGCTGCAACAACATAGCTTAGCAAGCCCAGCACACACACCAACATGACGACCAGGCTTGGTGGACCGGAACGCTCCTGAAGGAGAAGAGGGATAGTTAATGTATGTGTTTATCTGGTGCATGAGCACAAAAAGTCAATGATTTGTTTGTGTGTGTGATTCTTACTGGCACTTTAAAGCTGACTGTATTGGTCGGTACGAAAAGGCCTGCAGCGAAGGCTGTGAGGTGCTTGGTGCGGCAAAAGGCTCTGCTAGCGTTGGTTTCTGCCAGGGGCACCATGCCATCTGTTCGCCACTGCTTTTCGTTCTCATTGAAGTACTGACACAGTGAGGCAAACACCCCGACCTCTAGTTTAACACCCACAGGCCGAGAGGTGGGCCCGCAGGATGTGCTCACGTTGATATAGTGGTCCAGTGTGGTGTTGTACTTCCTGTGTAACACAGGAGAGACTGTTTGTTGTAGTCCTACTATATAGACAATTATATCCAAAATAAATTTATTGGTGACATGGGAGCTTTAACTCAGGACCTCAGTTTTAGCGACAGACTTATTTCTATAAAGCTCTGCTGCCAGATGATGCAAACAACAATGTCTACTTCTGAGCTAACTTTGTGACATGTTTAGTATACATCATGTTACATGCCAAAGGATGAACGAGGACTCTTACTCTGGAGACAGAAAGAAGGTGTATTTCTTGTGGTCAAGATCTTGCCCCCTGGTCATACTGAGTGTGATATGTTTTTTGTCTGTCTGGTTGAACTCATTAGGTTGTTCATGGGAATGAAGGTAGGCTATGATGTATGGCTCCTCATCCTCCTCTTCCCTTTTATCCCTCTCTCTGGCATCTGGAGAAAGAAAGAAAAAAAAAGACTAAGTGAAAAATGAGGCCACCATTTATCAAAGCATTTTGTAGGCCTGTGCTTTGTCGCTAAATGTCCAACCCAGGCAGGTATGTAATCCCTAAAGTGCAATCTGTTTTACCTCTTTGTATCCATCATGTTAATGCATCTATAGATAATATGTAATCTCCCTTTTTGGCCCATGTAAAAGCTACATGTTGGCAAACCCATTCAACATTCACACTGCAACTCTCTCATGCTGCAATTAAATGCTGGACAGATTCATAATTATATGTAATTTCTGGAAATATAATAACATTAGATTTAATTATAAAGAGAACTGGGGTGCCAAAACAACACAGAATGGTTCTTTACTGATCCCAGAGAGAAAATTAACAAATGATGACTTTACAAACAATGACAATGAGAATAATAAAAATGTAAAGGCTACAAGAGGTCCACCTCTTTTGTAATGCCCTCCAACACAACACTACCATAAATTATCCCCTCAAAACACCGTCCTAACAGTTTTAACACAATTTGAACATCGTATGCCTAATCAATTAATGTTTTTTTGTTGAATACAGTATTTGATCTGCTGTTCCTGTTAATATGTCCACCTTAAGTATGTGCAGTGTGCATATGATGGCTGCCTTTTTAACATCATAACCAGGGACAACATGAAAATTAGCATTCTAAGCTAGCTTTGGCTCTTTTTTTAGGATTGTTCCAGACCAGTCAAATAAACTAACAAAACAAATGAATGAGAGAGCTCACCGTCCAAAGAGGTGAAGTTGAGCTGCACAAACAGCCCTGCGTGTTCGTTGGTGTTTCCTGTGCTGACTGTGACAATGACAGAGTCACAGTGGCTGATGTTCACTGCTGCAGCTGTGGGGACGCCACCGGCACCAGAACCCTCGGCACCCGCTTCTCCACTGCTGCCATTGTTAATGGAAACAGTGATGGCTAGACTATCGTCCAGTCCGGAGATCGGTATCTGGGTGCCATTTTCAGTGCGGAACTCCATGGATGCCACCTCGGTAGAGATGGTGTAGTTGGCCACATAGTTGAAAGGGAAGGGGTTGGACTCCACCTGGGGAGAAAAAGTAAGAGGGAGAGAAAATCATAAGAGGAGGTGTAGTGTGGGGAAAATGAGATCTGGTAGAAATAGAGGGTAAAATGGAAAAAGTCTAAAAGACAGGAACAATTCAAACAGTTATTCAAGTTATTTCTGTGAGTGTGTGCTCATGAGTGACTCTGGCACCGACAGCTCTCATGCTGCCAAACTCTTTGACAGCAATCTAAAGAAAAAGTTCAAGAGGAGAATTTTGTACTCAACTGAGTAGCGTCTGTCATGTTTTCTGATGTTACCTGAAAGAGTATCTGCATGATACTGTTTCCTGCAGCAGCTCTGTGAAGACTTTTGTTGAAAGCTCGAGGGATGGAGAATCGCTGGCATTCTGGAAATATAGAAGAGGAGAGGAGAGGAGAGATATATATGTCTGTAATGTGCAACTTTACATTGTGAGGTGATGAAAGTTACCACCTACAGAAACGTAACTTCATCAGCTCATATGACACTAAATACACAGGCCAACCTGGACTGTTGTTGCCATCGTAGCAAAGCAGACTCTGGGGGTCTGCCAGTTTTCCCGTGGCGGCGATCTCAGTTCCTCTCAGCACAAGTGGCTCCTCGTTGAGCACGCGGGCGTGCATGAGGATCAGCATGAGGACCAAGGACAGGCTGTAAGCCTTGGCTGCCATTCGCAGAGGGTGTGGTTCCAAGGAGGAGGGAGAGGGGTCTAACAGGATACCTCCTTGTTCTTCACCAGAGGGGGAAAATGGGGAGGTCGAGGAGGGTGAGGTGGAATCCACGTAGGGAGGCTGGGGGTAAGATTGGGAGGCTGACTGGCTGACCCGATGGATCAGATCACCTGGAGGCAAGGGAAGGAGTTCGAGCAGTTTCATTCACTGTAGTTCATCTTCTGTAAGTAGCTGACTGACAGCAACTGTACTTTTCTAAAAGATGAAAACATGAACTCCTGCACCGACACAGACACAGCTTTTTTTTATGTGAATGTACTTTCTTACCCATGATGTTCAGGATATTGTCAGCTATCTCAGTCGGTGTGACAGTACCCTGCTTGGTGTCAATTTGCAGAATCTCCAACATGGACTCCAGTTTGTTCAGAGTGCTGTTCTGACACTCCTCACAGATGAATTCTCGACTCACCGCCTGGAAAACACACACACACACACAACTGATCATTATTTTGCTCTTTGAACTTCTTTTCTAGCTTTATTCTTTGCCTTTTCCAATTGCCCTTTTTTCTTTCTGTCTTTCTTTTCTTGCCTCCTTTCCTTTCCTTCCCACCTCCCCTCCTTCTCATCCTGCTCACCGTGCACTGCGCCAGAGCAGCGGAGGTCTGCTGGATGTCGTTTACAGTGTTCAGGTCCAGAGCAGTCAGAGCTCTGGTGATGTTGCTATGGACTCTGACTCGGTAACCACGCTCAGCTCGGGACACCCGCTCTGTCTCCCTTGTCTGCTCATACTGGAGGAAAGTAAATACAGGTATACGTATGCCTCATGTGTTATCAACTGAAGAGTAATTGGATCAATAAATGAATTCATTAGTGTTGGGTTTCTAGGCCTCTCCTACCTCATTTAGGACTGTAATGAGAACCAGAGATAACTCTCGGACTCTCTGGGAGTCTCCCTGCTCCAGCAGCTTTTTGAGTTTGCTGTCTGTTAGCTCAGCCAGCCAATGGGGAAGGCTGCTGTACTCATGGGGCGGATCTGGCAGCACAACCTCGATAGACCTGGACACAAACACAGAACAACATTCATTCATTCTTATTGAATGTTGTGTTTCTATCTTTCCATATTTATGTAGACTTGGATGTGATTTTAGATTTTTTTTTTTATCTAGAGAATAAATTTATGAATCATCAACTTTCTTACAATAACAGTAAAGCTTTAAAATAATTTTTCTGACAGTCACATTCAGTATACTTAGTTTAATAAGAGTGACAAGTTCAATAACATTTTTTATTCCTTTATATTAGCTGCCAATAGATCACATAAACATTATAATTCAGCAACTGATCCAAGCTAGGCTAAATTCAGCTGAAATCTTCTACTACGAGGCGCTGGCGGGGATTTATTGTACTGCTCGGGAGTGTACATGCTTGGCAGGCCAGAATAGCTTGAGACAGGAACAAAAAAGAAAAGTTGAAGGACTGTGTAAGGTTTCTGGTGGTGAAATCTTTGTCATGCTGCTGTCTAACTCTACTAAGCAGTAAAGTAAAATGTAGCTACTTGTTGAGTGCAGTGATGGCGGCTCCCTGGTGGTCCTCCACTGTGATGGATACGGCTACACGGTGTTGGGCTGAGCTGAAGCCTGGGGGCAGGAAGGCCGAGTGCTCCGGACTGCTGCCTTTGTACACACAGAAGTCCTCGCAGTAGTCTTCTCTGCACCGCGTCACCAGCAGACTGTAGAGCAAAGGTGTCTCTGAAACACCCAGATCACTGTAACCTGGAGGGAGGAAGGGAGGGAGGAGGACAGTGGGAAAAGAAAGTGAGAAAGACAAAGAAAACAAATAAGAGAAGAGAAGATGATCTTGGTAAAAAGGTGATGAGGAAGACATCGACTAATGAGATCAGAAACAATGATTATTGTGATTCAGGTGTGTGAGAAAGAGGTCACAACTTCCTTCTTCCTACCTGAGCAGTTGAAGTGTACCCGGTCCACCAGTGTGCGTATCCTCCAGACTCTGCTGTCTCTGTCCCCGTAGTCCATTCCTGCTTCTCCTCCCCCTCTCAGGTGACACTCCCCGCCAGCTGGGGGCATATTGTGGTGCAGCGTGATGGAGGCAGCGCCCTCGCCAACCAGGGTGCTGTCGGTCACGTGCAGCGTGAAGTTGTAGGAGTCTCCGAGGCGCAGGACGCCCTGCCGCAGCACCAGACGCATGCCGCCACTTCCCGTGGTGGTGGAGGAGGAGTCCAGGACCAGAGTCTCGTTCTGCAGTGTCATGGCACTCCAGCGCTGACAGACAGAGAGAGACAGAGAGAGATTTTACAGACAGACAGCTAAATTGGGTGATTTTCTCAGAGCCACACAGCCATCAATAAATCAAATGAGCATTAGCCAGCCTAAAAGCTTTCATTTAAGGTAAGGCCATCTTCATGCTTCTTTTTAAAATTGAATACAGACCAATCAGTTGAGCCAACAGTGATGGGGAACGCCACTTAGCTAAAGGAATGATTCATCGGGTCTAGAAACCAGGCTACAACTGTCCAACCTTAATGCCATTTGTGTGGTTTTCCTGGGTAGCGGGTTTTAAAAAAGGGGTAGTTAGGTTGGGGAAGAAGCACATGACGGGGAATAAGACAGCTTTAAGGAATGTTTTGACATTTTTTCCTATGTCCAAAGGTAATAAAATGTTTCTTTAGGTTTTTGAGCAATCCTTTGGACTTTTAACCTCTGTGATTATTGTGATTCAGGTGTGTGAGAAAGACGTCACACCTTCACACATTAAGGTGTCACATTTGACTCTTGGACCAATTTAGAAATGTTTCTAAGGTCAGACATTTTTAGTAATGCTGAAATATGAATCCATGCTTTTGTCACAACTTGATTATTGTAATTCATGGTTGTCTTGCCTCAGCTGAGGAGCTGTGACTTCTCAAGACTCAATGATGTTCCCTCACTTTTCTTAACTTATGTTTTGTTTTTTCGGTTTTGTAAATTCTTACTATCCTACCTGTTGTATATTTTGTGCTAAATGTTTGTGTGAAGCACTTTATAACTATTGTTTTAAAAAGTGCTATATAAATAGATCTTTACTTACTTAATTTGACTGCTTTCATACAGGCTTTACAAGGCAATCCAGATTGAAACTGATTACTAAAATAGGAAATTGATTCATTTTAGGAATACTAAAATGAAATTTTTATGAAAAATCTGTGTCTTTCACATCTGATGCTGTGCTATGATTCCTCTGATGACATACAGTATGTGTATGTGAGAACTGCATGAAGTCATATTTTTGCAAAGGCTGAATATAGAATTGTGCAGTATGGAAACTAATGTACAGTGTAATTATAAAGACAAAACGACCTGGGTCAGACTACAGCTGAGCACAGTCAGCTGGTATGTGAAATTTGAGGCCCAGTGACTCAACAAGTGTTTTGTCTTTCAAATTGTTTCCCTGTGTTTGTAAGGATATAACATATTCTCTCTGGCTCCACTTGTACAATGACCTCATTCTCACACCCACACACTACTGCCTGCATCACAAATCCCAAGGAAAGTCTGAATAAAGGAGGAGAGGAGGAGAACGAAGGAAAAGATCTGGAAATGTTAACTTCACTGTCGCTTCTGTGGTACAGTGAACTCATTTCACTGAGACAGGGGCCAACTGATTTGGACCAGTTGTGTACTTATGCCACTGTATGGGTGTGTGTGTGTGTATGTGTGTGATTACCCCGTGGTGAACGCCCTGGCAGTTGGTGCAGGTTCCTCTCAGGTAGACATATGAGTTCTGGCTGACCTCGTAGATGGACTGGGCCTTACAGGACACACACTCCAGATACACGATGGGAATAGGGCAGCTCTGGACGAGTACCTGTAACACACACACACACACACACACACACACACACAGACGTAAAATGTCAAACATTAGTAATTCAGGAGATGGTGGGATGCAGTCTCTCCGATCAGAAAACTAACCTCCCACCACAAAATTCAATCACCAACATGTATTGATTCTTGTGCAGTCTCTCATTCACTCTTTCTTTCTCTGTGCATTGTGACCCAATTCATACCACATTTGTTTCTACACTTGTTTCTTGTTTCTAGTTTATATTTTTTCTCTATCTTATCTATTGATATTTGCTGTCTCATATTTTTTTTTCATCTCACTTAATGGACTAAATGATCAATGTGTTTTGCTGGCAGTGGTTTTTGTATCTAATTGTTGAAATCCTGATCAATTGAGTTATCAAGACAAAAGTTTTGGAGAAGAGAATAGAGAATTTGAGAGAAAAAAGGTGTAATCATGACTTGAAGAGACTGATTTTTGTCATTACAGTGAATGATGTGATTGATGAGATATGATGATGAAATTAGTAAAAAGAGATACGAGTTCTGCAGAACATTTTCCTGATGAACTGAATTTCTTTCTCAAGAGAGACCTTCTTTTCTATTCCATCCATCATCTTGTAACCCCTCCAATTAATCTTGTGACTCACTGGAGGGTTCCTGACTCCAGGTTAGGAACCACCAGCTTAAAGGATGCATATGTGCACGAGGAATGTGTGCACTTACAGTTTGTGTGGTGGACTCTGGTGCCATGCCGTCTTTGCTGATAGTCAGTTTAAAGGTGTATTCGACACCTGCCTCCAGCTCGGAGCCAGAGATTCCAAGTACTGGACCGCTGGAGCCCAGGCCGAAGTTCAGACTGGAGCAGTGCTCTGGACCCTGCAAGAAGAAATAGGGCAAGAATTTTATGAGTGTTTTGTTCATAAAATGTGTTACTTTTACATAACATGAGTACAGTACTGCTCTTCAGAGTAAAGGTAGGCAATATATTGACAGGAAATTAGATTTTTTGAGACTTTATTTGAATATATCAATATTAAGATATAGCTTCATTGTAATGCAGCCATTAAAACCAGGAAAAGACATTCAAGTGGCTCAATCTGACTGTTTCTGAAGTATGTTGTAACTTAAATTTATTTGTCATTTTAACAAGGTCACAAATACATGTTTTTTCATTTTAGGCACAACAATTTCTCAATTTCTCAATAAAATGTTTCTGTAGGTTTTTGAGCAATCTTTTGGACTTTTAACCTCTATGATTATTGTGATGCAGAAATAATGATACATGCTTTCATTACAAGTCATTATCATATTAGACATTATTAGATTATTGCAATTCTCTCTTTATTGGATTACCTAAAAAATGTGAGAAAATTACCGGAGATTTAGACTACTGCAGCCAAGATCTTGACTAATACTAAAACAGAGATCAAATCACTGGCTACCTGTATCTTTAAGAATTTATTTGAAGTATTTTTATTTATAAAGCCTGACACAACATAGCACCTTAATATATCTGTGATTATTTTTCATTTTATGTTCTAACAAACACAGCTCCCCACAAAGGTAAGGCAGGAAGCAGCCTTACCTTTGTGGGGAGCTGTGTTTGTTATGATTTATGATCTGCCTCTTGAATGGTATAGTTCAAAAGACATTATATACCCATGTTTTAATTTGACTTTTAATTTGGAATAATTCTTCTTCAGATTTTGGGTTTTTAATTGAGTAAATAAAATAAAGTAAAATAAATCTCACTGTTTGTACCAATTGCTACTGATTTTCATTCTTAAAATCTTGTTTGTAAAGATATAACGAAAGAGGGTAGTCTTTCACTAAAAACTCATAAATATATGTTAAATATTTGATTTTGTCAGCACTGTTCAGCTTGACTTCAGTGAAAAGCAAAAAAAAGCCAACGTTGCACAATAGTGAATGATTTTTTCTTTTCTTTTTAAACCATTGTTTCCTTTGATTGTATTCAGGGTGTCATTTGTGGAAAAAAACAGAGGGGAGATGTTTTTGAAATGCTTTTATTTATGAAAGTAAATCAGAACCACAGTGGGTCTATAGACTATGGAGCCTGTAAGGCTATCACTTGCAGCTGTTACAGTAACACTTATAAAATAATTATGAACTTAAATCAGACAATTACGAAACTTGAACTTGACCACTGCATTTGCAGGAATATTTTACTCTATTAAAAAAAAAATTAATTCATCAAGTAGCGCAATATTTTCACTGTCAGCAATGTGATGTCAAGTTCATGGCTTGTCCTTTACTCATCCAGACACATAGATGTGATCATATACAACAAAACAAAAGGTTAGATGCTAATTTAACATGCCAACACTCCTTTCAGTACTGTGGGCAGCGTAACAACCAATACACTTAATGTCATTCTTGCAATTCACTGTTTAATTCAGCCCTACACAGCAAACTTCAATACTGAACAGAAAATAATTACATGCAAGAACATGATCATCATAAAATAAACAGGCTACAGTATGTCCCTACTTGTCAAACTAGAGAACAGTCTGCTTTGATGACGGACTCATCTGTGCCATGTTGCCCCTCTTTTACCCACATCTCTGCAAATCTCTGAGCAGGGAAGGAGGCGACCCCTGGTCCATTTACTGCATCATCACGTAGCCTAGACGCCGTATCATCTCTATTGTCACACATTGTCAAGTCGGTCCATTTCTGATTTTATTATTGTTTGCACTAATGAACGCTCTCACCTTGCAGAGCTTTACTTAGATTTTTTTAAATAGCCTATTTTAATTTTAGATATCTTATGATCTATGCAGCATGAATCACTATGAGGGGTTAAAAAATAACTCGGCAGAGGCAGGGATATATAGATAGAGGGGGAGAAATCCCTACCATCCCCCCTGGCAAATTACACCCTAATTGTATTTGTATCCACGCTCAGGACAGTGTTTGACATTTGATCAACTGTGTGTCAATGAACTTCTACTTGTCTGTTCAGCTTTGACTCCTACCAGACTGCAAAGATGGTTCACTTTTCATGGTCAAACTGAGTGATGTCCTTCTTTCTCTTTATCAGCAGTTACGCATAGCTGTGTGTGTGTGTATGTGTGTGTGTGTGTGAGTCTGGGTGGTGTGTGCATGTTGTATGATGTGTAAGTGTAACTGTCAGTGCAGGGAGCAAAGCACCAGCTTTGGAATGCTGAGTTTATCTCTAAACAGTTACATAACCCTTTAAATGCCTGTCTGCTTAGACATACACTACACCACTATACACACACACACACAGACACACACGCACACACGGCCCTGCTGGACACACCCATCCCATTGGGTCTTATATTGTGGTCTTTTGCTGCACAGGCAGAATGTGTTCCCACCCAACTTAGGAAGTGGTGACTGTGAAAAACACTAAATTAATTTTTACACACGCACACACGCACACACAAACTGTCCTGAACTGAGTTCTCCTCTTCACATCAATGCTGCCACGCCTCTCTGAGGGCAGTTACAGTACTCAGGACCAGATGACCATTACGTAATTTTTCCACTGTCTCCTTTGCAGAATAAGAACTGTCCTCCAAACTCCATCTTATGAATTCACTATTAAAAAGTGCCAACAAAATGCTATAGAGTGGAGCTTGGTTTGACAATTCAACCCTCTTTTATTTCTACCAGACTCAAGCCAAATATGCAGAATAGTGAAAGAGAGAGGGAGAAAGAGACAGTCCTCACTGTGTAACCACAGGAGCAAAAGCAGAGCAGCAGAGAACTCTGTACTCTCTTCTGTACTTGAAAACAGTACTTGTACGTTCACTATTCTACTAGATAAACTTCTTAATAAAATAATAAGAAGCAGCCTGCTCCTGCTTCTCTCCTTTTTCAGTGTGTTACTACATTTAAAGAGACATTTACTGTAGATATCAACATGTGGCTAAAATATTTGCAACATAGTTTTTATGAGTAGCTTTTCATTATCTAGTTGTAATGGCAATCAGTTCTTCACTCTTACTGCAACAATAGAAATATTTTTATATAAGTAAAATGTTAAAGTGCAAACATTATTGACAGATAATGTAGGATTGAGTGACTTAACAGTCATGGTGACATGACCTAACAATTTACACACTGAATGCATGTGTGAGCAACAGCAACTACTAATTTAACAAAAAAAAAAGCTTATCCAGCTACCTTAATATGTTTACATTTGCATGCATGCCCTTACCTTCGAAGTGCTTTGGCACTCCCAGTGGTAGTGGAGTAGTGACTGGCTCTCTGGGTCCATGTTGGGATCGTAGGACTGCTCTGCACTGAGCTGCAGGTCCTGTGTCCTCGACCACACCCTGTAGGTGCCCCCTTCTATGATGGGCATCAGCCTGGCAAGGAGAGGAGGAGAGGGTTAAAATTAACATAAAAAAGATAAAATTATGCAAATTTAATTATCAGCCTCTTAACCTGAACTAGTTTTCAGCTTACTGGTCTAAATATCAACAGTTATCAACACATGCTTCCCTGCAAGTTTGATGTGTATCAGGACTGAAAAGATAGAATTTAGCCATATTTTGGCAAAAATGTGTGCTTGGGACACACTGAGCATAAGCATGAACACAATAAAAGTGGATCATGCTGTAGCAGTGGTTTGGGAAAGTTCTATAGATGTTTTGATACTTTTTTATGGCCATGAAAATAGGTCACTATTAGAATCCACTGTAACATGTCATAAATTCAAAGACAGGAACAGAAACAATAAAAAAGGGGGGAAAAGATGTTCTCCACAGGGAAGAGAGTAAAAATTTTGTGTTTCTCCACTGACCTGGCAGCCATGACACTGAGTTGCAGACAGGCAGCCTTCCTCAGCGGCACGCCTTCATATGAAAGAGAAAACACCAGGGTGTAGTTTCCTGCTGCCAGAGTCATCTTTGGCAATGAAAGCTGCAGCCGACGCACATCAACCTCCATTGGAAGGCGAATTACTGGGACAGGTAAAGACTGAGAGGGCTGATTCACCACCCCAGAGGCAACACGGTGGTCTTTGTCATTATCACAGGAGGGCGTTGAGAGTATCTGCCAGAGGTACTGAGCTCCATAGCGCACACAACCCTTCAGGTCCACACTGGCCTCCACCAAGGTGGGCTGGGAACGCCAGATGGCCAGGCGGGGGGCCTGAACCACCTGCACCTCTGGCTCCTCACACTCTAATACACTGATGTTTACCTCCACCTGGGCCAGCACCCAGCTCACCAGGTTACTGCAGTTAACCTAGCAGGGAGAAAAACAAACCGATGAAATCACAAAACTGGGAAGATCTAAAGCTGTCACATACAGCATCTATCTCATATTTTAAAGATCAACATATAAATAATGGATCTATACAGTACATGGAATAATGCGGTTTAAAAAAACCTACTTGGACCAGATAGTGTCCTGGGTGTCTGTACTTGTAGTACACAGTTGTGGTGTCGGTGGGAACTGGAGTAGAACCATCACCAAAGTCCCACAAGCACTTCACAGGAGTAGATCTGGGTGTGACAGAGGCCATCAGGGTCACCGTCTTATTGACGAAAGTGTCCCGAGGTGCTGCATGCAGGGCTGCAGACGTCAGTAAGTTCTGCACCTGGATGAGCTTGGTGATGTTCAGAGAGCGCAGTGCGTTGATGGCCCCCAGGTAAATGGTCAATGACCCTGCTTCTTCTGGCGTGTAGGACACCTGTGGTTGTGTGATTCATTAAAATACATCACCATTTGTGCAGCTTGACAGCTTATGCATCATTTTGTATACTGTCATAATTATAAGGTGAAATATTAAAGTGATCTGACCTCTTTGCCCATAAGTGATGTCTTATGGAGGTGGTGCAGGTCAAATGTCCACAGAAAGTGAACAGGTTTTCCTGTCCGGATGTCGGCCACAAACAATCTCTTCACACCTACGGGGATTGCCTCGCAGCTTCCCAGGATGGACAGATTACGCACCGGCTCCATCACCTCCACCTGCAGGTGTCGCCTCTTGGAACTCACCTGGATTGTCATATTGCAACAAATAAAAATATGTGTACTGTATTAGTTTGATTAAATTATCTTGTTGACTTTGACATGCCAATTAATACCAAAAAGAATAGAATTAGATTTAAAAACAGTATTTCCTCATTTCTGCCTGGAGCCATTGCTGTTACTATATTATGTGATTTACTTTCAAGTGATTCTAGTGGAATATATTTTTGTAGAAAATGTGCAGTGCTGGTGCAGTCATCAGTATATGTTGCTTTCATCATTTTATTCTCAGTGTCAGCAGGTCAGATCAATGGGTAGATGGTTTTGGGTGATGGTCACCCAAAAATTTTTTTGATAATGCAGGGACACAAGTCTGGATTTTTTAAACACTCCACATATCAGCTTAAAGTGAAGTAAGCAGTTGGGTCAAATATCTTGGCAACCATTCACTGATAACTTGATGAATGAAAACAAATATATCAACAATGTTCACAATTACATGCTTGGGGCACAATTGTACCTAAATTTACAAGCTCTACTCATGTCAAGGTCTCCTTGTCAAGAGCAGTATGCAGAAAATTAAACTCTCTTACAGTGATGCCTTGAGGTTGTTACTGTGTGTGCAAAGAATTGTCAGCATAATTGTAAAAATGTACCAATAAAATCTGCATGTTATACCTCTCAGATGTGGCAACACTTATTATATTCTGAGAAAATGGGTGATGCTGATGAGTTAGTGTCATGATAGTTATGTGAGTGATGGCTGTTACAATTAATGTATGATATTTGTATGTTTTTTTTTATCTCATACGAGTGAAAATTGACCAGCCAAAACATCCCTATTACATGCTCTTATAGTGTTTGTTATGTGTCTCCTTTGACTTTACCTGGTTGTGAGCAGTGAGATTCACCATGTATGTATCCACCCTGGTGAATGTGTGGACATAGCTTTGGTTGGGTTGAGGGGTAACAGTGAAATCTCCGCTGATGCTGAGGATCAGATGAACATCCGAGCCTGCTGCCATAGAAATGTTGAACTCCACCTTCTCACCGACTTCTGCAATGTTTTTACTTGCCCTCAGCTCCAACCCCTGAATCTTGTCCTGAACAAAGAAGTCCCTGGAAACCACTTGCCCACTGACATCGTTGGTGGCATTCAGAGTAATGGTAGCTGTTTTCGGCTCATGGAAAATGAGAGAAGTGTTCATTCCTGTGTTTGTTCTTCCTTCCAACAACCATGTCCACCTCACATCGGTTCCTGTCAGTACGTCCCCAAAGAGTGAGACACTGACACCTGTTGCTACGTAACCCTGCTCTATCACAATAGGTAGTAGAGCAGGGTTCACATTGGGTGTTTGAGCAGAGAAACTTAGCCCAGAAATGACTTGCTGGACACTGACTGTCTCTGACACATTCACTGAACTAACTTTATTAGAGACCTCCACAATAACGTGTTTTAGGCCAGGACTGATAAAGGTGTGTGTCTCCCAGGGACCAGTCCCCGGCAGAGTGACGTTATCCACAAACCAGCGGTAACGCAGGTCTGAGCCCTCCTCAGTCCGTACTGTCAGGTTAGTTGGGACATTGATTGCAACTGGGTTGTTGCTGATCTGCAGGTGCACTCCTCTGACTGGCACCAAGAAGTTGATGGTTCTGTTGACAGACAGCTGGCCCAGGAGGTTGGCAGCCCGGAGAAAGATGTCACATCGACCTGGTGTTAAGGAATGAGCCTCCACGGTTTTCCCGCTTATGTTGACGCTTGAGCTGGCGGGGTCTCCCTCTTTGATGATGTTCCAAGTAAAGGTCATGTTGGTTCCTTCCTTCAATCCTGCTTGAAGGTGGAGAACACGGTTTGTGGCAAAGCAGCAACCATCTAATACTGTGCCTCCATCTCCTCCAATCTCCTCCTCTGCTAAGATCTGCAGCCCCTCCAGCTCACGCTGGACAAACAGGAAGATACTCGCTTGTGCCGTTCCCACGTCATTCTCCGCTGTCACGATGATGTTGAAAGTGCCCACAGAGCGGAAGGTGTAGAACATGGTGTGGGTACCCGGGATTGAGGTGCAGCGGTCACACAAGATCCAAGAGAACCGGACACTATCTCCCTCTTCCATTTGGGCCTCAAAGTGGACTGAGGCATTGAGAGGGACATTTACCAAGCTGGCGTTAACGGTTAGTCCACGGACTGGTGCAAGCACAGCAATGGGTAAAGTAGTGTGATTCTTGCTAATTGTATTGGCTGCTTTCAGAGTAATATTGTAGTTTCCAGAGAAGTTGTAGGTGTGGAGGATATTCTGGCCTGTGAGCACATTCCCATCTCCAAAGTCCCAGGTGTAATTGACATTGGAGGCCAAGGAAGAAGTAGTGAAAGCATATGGTGCCCTAAGAGTCAGGTTATTGTAATTAGTGCTGTTATGTTGAATAACGATTGCTCCTATGGGCATCTGAACCTCAATCAGAACACTAGCATTACTTGTGGAGATGTTATTGAAGACTGTTACTGTCACCATGTAATGACCTGGGTTTTTATACATTGTCACTTTACTCCCAGAACCAGGGATGACTACAGGATCTTCTTCTCTGCCAAAGTCCCACTGATAGCTGTAGTTAAATTCTGGCTCAGCTCTGACCTGGAACTGTATCTCCTCACCTACAGCATAGTGTAATTTCTCAAGGGTGAGGCTGATGTTGGTTAAAGCTGGCTGCACACACACCCAGTTGAAGAAGTTGGCCTTGGTGGCCTTGTTGACTCCGCTGGAAAGAAGCAGGGAGAGGTGATAGTTCCCATTTGTCCAGTAGGTGTGTGAGACTCTGGGGTTGCCGTGAAGTGTCTCATTGGGGCTTCCATCCCCGAAGCTCCATTCATAAAGATGAGCTGATGCGTTACCGGAAACCCAGGCCTGGAAGTTGACGGTGGTCCTTTCTTGGACACACCCAGATGGTTCCATCCTCACCACTTGGAAGACAAACACCTGCACTGTTAAGATTGTCCAGCCAGAACTCACAGCGTTGGCGGCAGTCACGTTCACTGTGTAGTTGCCATCTTTTATATAGCTGTGTGACATATGAGGTTCAGATGCAGTGTAGATGGTCCCATCACCCATGGAGAATGTCCATGTGATGTTATTACCTAAAGCAAGGTGCGCCCACACTGTAGTGGGGCTGTGAAGCTCTGTCGGAGAGGAGCTTTCAGCTGTTAAATCCTCAATCTCCTCATATACAAACATCTCGGCACAAGCCTCCATAGAACTGATAGTGTTGTTTACTGATACACAGACATTGAAGACGCCACTCTGTGTATAGGTGTGTGCCACTCGCCGACCTTGCTGCGGGGCAGAACCATCTCCAAAGTGCCAGTCATAGTGGATGCCATAGGGCGAGGGCAAAGGATGAGCCTCAAACTCTGCTGATTTGTTAGCAAGGAGAAGTTGGGGCTCTGTCTGTATATCAACACGAGTGAGGATGCTGTAGACGCTCATGTTGATGCTCTGACTGATGTTCTCATAACGATTGGATACTGACACCAGCGCTGTGTATATTCCTGTAGCGTAAGAGGAAGAACAAAGAGGTGACATTAATCATATATCATTATCGAACCACAGGCTTAAAAAATTGTGACCTTGCATAAGTTGAAACAAAGTCAGACTAAATTGGCTCCTACTCCATTAGTCATGACTGTGTGCAAGCACTGCAGATAGGGAAATGGACGATGGGTCACCTGGCTGAGAGTAGATATAAGTGACGTTGTTGCTTAGAAGGACCTGATTTGGGGAGTCTGGACAGAGGAGGGAGGTGGCGTAGGGAGGCTTGAATTCAAACTCCTTGTATCCCCCGTCACCAAAGGACCATCTGCAGCATAATAAATGTAAAAAAAAAAAAAGTAAAACCATTAAAACAGGACCTTTAGAGAACTACATGGAGCTTAGATGAATAGATGCACTGATAACCATTTCCATCCACACACACACACACAAACACATACACGCTCAATCACTAGCTGGAAAGTGGGAATCTTCTCTGACGAGGCAATATAGGGTTTGGACAGGGAGAAGTGGAAACTCAAAACTCAGGAAGCCTCACTGGACCGAGAATGGTGAGAGTGGAGGGAAACTAAGTGAAAGAGTACGCCACAGTTGGGAGGGTGGGAATGTGAAAGAGGGAGGGAGAGAAAAGAGTAAAAGAGAAAGAGTGAAGAAAAAAAAGGAAAAAGAAGTACAGGGGAAACAGCAGAGCAGAAGGGAAAATTCTTGTCAGCAATCTGCTCTAACCACACGGTTATAAATCCAAGGCTCTGCATGGTATGATTGCTGCAGTGCTATTATGGTGCACGGGAAGACGAAAACAGAGAAAAAGACCAGAAAAGACAGACAGACAGATAGAGGAGAAGAAAGGAGCAGACAAACATAAACAGATGCACAATGTTTTCACTCAGCCTTAAAATTAAAAAAAAAAAAAGAGGAGAAGAGACATGCAGCGAGAAAAAGTTGTCTTTTAAAAAATACTTCTTGTTTCAAATCTATCTGATTTGTCTATCTATCATGCTGTCTATCTATCTGCTCTGTTCATACCGGAAGGTGGCGGTCACAGACATGTCCACGAGCACAGAGGTGGTGAGAGTCTGAGTGGAGCCCTGAGGGACCACATCTGGAACACCCTTTACTGTGAGGTTGGCCATGGGTTGCAGTCGATCCACTGTGACGTTGAAATGCTCTGTAAGGGTGCTGACATGGTTCATAGCCGTCACCTGGAAGAGATGCCACACAACCGGTAAGATGATTGAAGATAAGAAGTTGAAGTCTTGTGCCACATCTAAGTTATCCTTGATGGTGACACAACCCAATGAGGTGCAGTCATAATACTTCCAAACACATGGTGTGACCTCTGTAACTATTTTGATAATCAATTAATCCTCTCATTTTTCTAAGACAAATACTATAAACTGTATTGGTTCTCACTTTTTTAAATGTATATATTTGCTGGTTTTCTTTGCACTCTATGATTTAAAGTTGAACGTCTTTGGGTTTTGGACTGTTAGTCTGACATTTGAAGATGTCACCTAGGGATCTGGGAAACTGTGAAGGCCATTTTTAACAGTTTTCTGACATTTTGTAGACCAACAATTTATGACAAAACAATCAGCAGATAAATGGAGAGTGAAAGTAATTGTTAATTGCAGACCTTGTCACTATGTATTACTAAAAAGTTTCAAAAAGGTCTTAAATAAAACCAAAAATGCTAATGTTTTAATGTGTTGGGCTGAACCAATTCGTACATCTTCTCACAGAGTACAAACTCATCTATTCAGGCTTGTATGTGCAATAGATTTATTTTTTTATCAGATGTAATTAACAGAAAAAAATAAAGAAATCTAAAATATATATCAAAAATGGCTGTGCTCTGTTGAAGCTCTATGTTTTCAAAGGCAGACAGGTTTCACTCTGTCCCATATTTTTGACATGTTGATTGTGATTAAGCTCATCAGTGTATAAAACTGTCAAAACAAATGGAAAACTTTCTGGTTAAACCTACCTCAATTTAATTTCAACTGAAAACGTTAAATGTGCTTGACACATTTTGACAATTTGTTTGAGGATGCCTCATCACAAATACTGGGTGTCAAAAACAAGGCAGTCATATTTTATCTTAATTAAAGCAATTAATATTCTTTCATGAATGGTAACAGAAAAGACAGTTTGACAGTATAACAACAGTTTGACTCACTGAACATGAGAGAGAAACTCACCGTGAGCTTATAGACGGCAGCGTGCTGGTAGATCACATTGAGGACAGTGTTGTAATAGGTGAAGTAGGGCTTGTCATCAACCGTCCATTTAAATGTTGGATTAGAGCCTTCGAGCACTGACGCTGTATAACTCTGACACACACACGTATAAAATAAAAAGATATGATAAAAAGACAAAACACAGTGCAGTATGAATAATATCAAATATGAACTAGGCTCTTAATACTACTACCCATCACCAATTAAATACAGTCATGAACACACAAACTCACCACAACAGACTCCATCAACACCCTGTGGGCAGGGTGCGGCTGCACCACCAATCCTCTGAGTGGCTCTTCCAGGTGGACAACCACAGTCAAGCTGGCTTCTGTCACATTATTGTAGGCCTCCAGCTCGACCTGCAGTGGACCCCTCTGCTCCTCCTCCTCCAAGCTCAGATCCAGCACTGCATACAGGCTTGGCTCTGTGACCTCCACTCCTGACCCTGAGGTCGGCCCAGGCTGACAGAGTGCTGGACTGGATGAAAACTCTGGGGGACAGTCAGACTGGAAGGTCACATTGTGATTACTGCTGCGCCGAGATGCCGTTGTTACATAGCGAGACTGGACACGGAGCAGCAGCCGGGTGTTGTTTGGCTGCAGGTAGAGGGTGCCATTCCCAGGAGGGGGGTGAAGGATTGTCAAGCCCAGAGGAGGCACCACCCGCAATGGACATGATGCTGAGACTTTGTATGATGGCTCAGCAGAAGTCACCTGGAAATGATTGAATCAAATTTGTTGTCAATTATCATGTTAACGCAGCATAATAACCAATATAGAACAAAAAGGGGAGATAATCATCCAAACTTAATGGATGTTGATTGATTAGCCAGTGTTAACACATGGAAAAACATTGATACAATTTTTCATTTTCAAATTACATGAATCCCTATAGAAAGTTCAAATTTAAAATCACACATTTAAAATCCCTTGCACACTGTTAGTTAGTTGATTGCTAATTTATCTAACACAGAAGAACACAATTCTTACAGGAAAAACTTTTAAGTATAGGTTCTGTGTTCTCACGTGGCCTCCTCCAGCATGTTGACTTCTGTCAGATGCATGCTGGGATATGACATACAGCTTTGATGTCTTACCAGCAGGCTGTAGAGTCCGGGCTGGTGTAGACCAGCAGACAGCTGTGCTCCCTGCAGCTGGGTCTCACTGTGTCCCACATAGAGCACTCTGACGGGGCACACTGCTTCCTCCAGCCAGCCTCCCTCGCCATCCTGCACAAGCGCCTCCAGGTCAAGCTCTGGGTCAGGCAGAGCGTCAGCGTCGTGGTCAGCTGAGCTGTCTGTTGACTGTCTGGTATTGTTAATCAAGAACCACTCTGATTGGTTAAGGGCTAAAACAGGTTGTCGCCACAGTGAGTGTGAGGAGGTTTGGCAGCGGAGAAGGGAGGCGGGGCCAGCATCATGCTGCAGGGCGATTATGTCGCCGCGGGAAACCAGGAGGTCCTCCAATTGGTCTTGCACCTGGGAGACACAGGTTGCAAGAGATTGTAGGTTATCAGCAGGTACAGATCAATGTCAGACAGATAAAAGTCACATTGTGTGTCACCAACTTTGTGTACACATGAGAAGAGATTTCTTTATTGAATCAAAACTTCCTCTGCCTGTTTTGTTGCAGTGAAATGGCAGGCCTTGCACAACAGCTGCAATCCCTTAACTGTTTATATAATCCAGCTATAAACACCCTCAAATTAAAGCTGGAAGTCATTAGCTATTTCTTCTGGTCTTATTTCACATCCAAAGCCTAAACACTGAAAACTCTGTCTAAATAACTATCCTCTCACCAGTATGTGTGCAGCTGGTCCTGCTGGTAGTGTGAAGACCACCTCGTTCTGGAGCTTGTATCGGGGTCTCAGTGCCCCGGGGGGCAGGCGATGAGCCTGGGTGCAGTTAGGACAGGACGATGGCTGGCAGGGACTAGAGAGGGTCAGGCACCGGCGCTGGAAAGGACACCACTGCTCTAGTCCGGGGCAAGAGGGTGGATCACTGTCCCTGGTGTCATTGGGGACACAAACAGCCACAGGAGCACAGGCTGGACCTCCACAACCTGAGACACAAGAATTCATTTTTTAATATCATTTAGTTTTTACTGAACATGGTCAGATTACAAAAGAATACAAAACAGATCACCAACTTGCTCAGGGAGACTGTGTACAAGTGCAAATCAGGTATCTCACAATTAAAGTCACAAAAAATGTATTTTAATGCACTGACAGAACAGGTGCAGCAAATTAAATGAGGTAGATTAATTTATTCATATTTGTTATTTTTTTCTGTTTAATATCATATATTGCATATGACAAATTTAAAAAGGAGAAAACTTTTTCATTTAAAAAACACAGAGTGATACTTTAAGGAAAAAGTACAAAATCACAAGATAAACCAATCAGAATCAAAAGCTGATTTGTTGCCTGTCACTTTAAATATAACAAGCATGATGAAGCAAAACTGCAGATAAAAGCAATGAATTATTGGATCAAAGAGATTAAATCAACAAGAAAATCTCTCCAAAACAAGCCAAAAAAGTGTGTACTTGTGGAAAATAAATGTGAAAGATTTGTGTGTGTGTGTGTGTGTGTGTTGTAGTGGGAACATAATTAATGTGCTGGGCTGATATCCATCTCTGAGTGGGGCAGAGCAAACTTGCAGAACTGTGTAATTAATAACACCGTTGCATTATCTTATTATCTCTTGTGTCTCATCCTCTACTGCTGCATTCACAAATTCCAAGTGAAAGCTTCACAAAAACGTGCTCGCTTGTCTTTTACAAACCGCCTGCCGTCTCTGTGGATTTCTGTTTCTCACATCTTTCATGTGCATCCACTCTCTGCTCCTCTGTCTCTTGCACATTTTTTTCTGCTATGTCTCAGTGGAGATGTACAAAAAACACAGAAAGCATCTCTGTCTTTTGTGCTTTGTGCGACATAGTGTTGCCGTTACGTGCCGTGTGTCTGGTGATCTCAGACAAGGACAGGAAGCCCTCAGAAGGGAGGTGACCTTGATTGGTCTTGTTTCCTTTGTCCCAGTTTCTGTCTCTATTCAAACTTTTCTTTCATGTTCACCCAGCCAACATCTTTAGACAAGGTTGGTCAGTATGTGTGTTTTTGTTGTTTATTTTCTAACAGGTGGTTTATATATTTTATAACACCTGGTGATACTCGCTAGGAATGTGCAGATGGTTTTACGTGTCATTTGTGTGTGAGAAAGAGGTGTGTTTCTGTGTGTGACTCACTGGGTAGTAGCAGGTGCAGGTCGTGATAATGACAGTGAGGTCTGTAGGTCTGGAATCGGATGTGGATTTGTGAGCCAAGCTCCTGAGTGACAAATTCCAGGGAGGAAAGACGACCTGCTTGAACAAAACTCAGTGCTGGGAACAGCAACACCTGAGTGAAAAAAAAACAACAACAAAATAGAGAAAAAATGAGAGCAAGTTTGAAAGAGACACAAAGTCTTATGAGAGCAGTAGAGCTATAGTGATTAAATAAACAAGCTGAGATTTCCCCTCACCTCTATGGCACTGCTGGGTGTTTGTGCTGCAGAGAGTGGAGTGGTGGTGGCATGGTGCAAAGGATTTTGGGAGGGAAACACAGCCAGGCCCACCATGTAGATTCCTGCATCTGGAACACGCACTATAGGGAGAGAAACAGAATGAAGTCAAGTTGCCAAAGGAGGAGAGAGGATTGAGGGTAGAGAGGTAGTGCAGGCAATTTACAGGCAATGATGAAGCATGTTTCCTTTTTTTTGCAGGAGGACTGCAGTCCACACAGTTACACATTGTTTTGAGAGAGAGAGAGGGGAAGAAATGAGAGGGAGAGCAAACCTCCGTAGACACAGACCAAACAAAACTACTGTCAAAGATACTAAAAGAAGAACACTTCAGTACAGGATGTATTGGCTCCTTGCTGACTGACACAAAAACAGAGACGGAATCAAAGACCAAAGAAACGCAATTAAACATTCAGGCAGAGACACACTTAAATTCCCCCTGCCACACATATACATTGAGTCTCACACTGTGACATTGAATTTCCCTTCAGTTTTGAAGGTAGTTTTAGTCTGCGCTGCTCTCGCTGACTGTCTGCTGTTGTACATTTTTTAGAGGAATTCAGCCTCATTAAGACTCTTCCTGTGGAGCAGACTGGAGCGGTCACTCCAGTTTAACTTCAGCTTGAGGTTCTTCTGCACCAAGTGAAGTGTTACATTATGAACCTGAGTATAAGGAAGAATATGTCCTATTCCATAATAATTAAATCAGACAGCCTTCTATTCACTGACTATGCAATGGGTAAAAAAAAAAACAAAAAAAAAAACGTAAAGCTGCTGGCTGATTAAAATGGAGCTTGCAGTAGTTCAGGCAGGCACAGAAGTCTTTTTACGGTCACATGTTCTATATACACTCCAATCATGCATGTCCACAACTACTCTCCCATATAAACATTTGACACTCGTTCAACACTGAGCTCTGCATCCTCGCTGCTGCTCTGCTGCCTGCGTTCAAAAATGTAGCTCCCACTCTCTTCCTAGCCACTTCCCTGTATTAGCATTCAGCTGTACGTGAATTTTTAACAAATGTTCATGTTCATTAAATGCTATGTATGAGGCTCTGTCAGGTGGGTTTGTGAGCTCACGGACAGTCTGGGTCAAGATTGCTCAGACTTCTTCCAGAGCATCACATGAGGACACACACACACACACACACACACACACACACACACACACACACACACACAGCCAAACTAAAATGCATATTTCCTGGATGTGCATATTATATGTAGATGTCATCACAGGTGTCTACATCCAGCAACACTTATGTGGGCCACTTCTCATCTAGAAGTGGTCAACACTTTGTGTTTGGACAGATATCAAGCTGCTGCCACATATAAATACCATAAATTGCTTCATGAAGTCTGCTTATCGTCCACTTTTTGATAACTGTAATGTTTTATCCCTTCACAAATTTTACATATAAAACCAGACATTATGATAAATGGGAATACTGAAATGATGCATGTGGCCATATGAAAATACAGAGATGCTTTGCCATAATA
Organism: Thunnus albacares; assembly: GCF_914725855.1. NCBI lineage: Eukaryota > Metazoa > Chordata > Actinopteri > Scombriformes > Scombridae > Thunnus > Thunnus albacares. Next base: position 7,468,392 of record NC_058108.1, on the reverse strand, counting down.
TTCTGAAATAACTATAATGCTGAAAATGATGGAGCGCCGTCTCTGGATGCTTCTTATAAAAGGAGCAATTTGTATCAATGCCAAGTGTGCTCCAATTATAAATGGTGCTTCAGGGAGCACGTCTTGTGCCTGTGATTAGTTATGAAGGAGGCTGTTTGCTTTTCCTTTCTACACTTGTTTGTGCCACAACTAAATTTACATAAAATTGATAGTGAAGAAGGTTGAAATTCTCTGCTCTTTGCCCAAACAACTAAGGAGCAGAGGGATTTGGGGAGACTGCATTTGCAATGAATCTGTACCTCTGGTTTTTCCTCTTATTGCTCTGATTATGGATTTCTAGGCATTTGGACTGCCTCATTTTTTTGTGTCGATGTGCATGTGTCAGTGCGTGTGAGTGTATATATAAAGCCTACCTTGGGGGCTGTACTGGCAGACATAGGCTCGTTTGGCGTGGCATGGGTGTGAACTGGTCTGAGCACGCTGATCGAGTGACACGCACATGTTTCCGCGGGATATCTGGGAACGAGGTGGCTGGCCCTCCTCTCCCTCCTGTGCCTCTGAGCCGTTTGCCCAGCGCAGCCTGCCAGGAGAGTCGACGTCACTCAGTCCCAGCCATACACCTCGCTCCCTAGGGCAGGAATGGACAGGTAACACACAGATTAACACAATGCCTGCTTGGTATTTAGCTATGCGGCTGTTGACAGCTGAAAAATTGGCTTCTGTGCTGATGTGACACACACACACACGTTGTCCTAGGTCACTTTTGGGGACATTACATCGACTTACATTGACTTCTTTGAGACTTACCCTAACCCTAACCATAAGCACTGACCATAATTTACCAATTAGAAACATGGCATTTGTCCCAAATTGGACAAGCCCTCCCCAAGTAACTGGTCTTTAGTCTGAAATTTGTCCCCAAAAGTAGCCTAAGTAGGAAAATACCTGTATTAAGTTCAAGGGTAACTGATGAAAAGAAAAAATCTTTTTCACACATGTCCTTCTGAATGTGCCAGTACTGTCAGATCAGGAACAACAGACCACACACTACTCCTTATAGAACATCCAGACTTGAATCAATATGGGACTCAAGAAGTGACATTGAAGTCAGTGAATTATGTGCCATCTTGCCTTAAACAATCAATGATTGCAGGGCAGAGAGAGCATGAAAATGGGCTTTGATTGAGCCTCAATGGGATGTTACTGAAGGGATGTCAGATATTTTCTACATCCCTGTGATTACAACAGATAAATTGGATTTTCACTCCATGAGTCCACTAATTGACTGCACATTTTCCCCTGCTTCCATTTTTCTCTTTTTCACATGCTGTTAGCTGAAAACAAAATGGTCTTCCCTCCAAAAGAAAAGTCAGTGTATGACTCACTGTGATCTAAAGACTTGTGGGAGAAAACGGAAGCAGCATTTTAGACATTTAGATTGATGCTTGTCTCCGTTGTTTTCTGACATGTCCAAAAACATCACCTGGATAAAAGCAATTTCCTTCCTTTCTGTCTTGTCTTGTCTTTTTTTTTTTTTTTTTTTGGTCAGGCTTTTCTACAATGGCAGACTACTCACATCTGGGAAAAGGACATCTGAAAGGACGGACAGGGGTTAAAAAATACAAGCAGAGAGGGAACAAGAAAAAAGGGTCTCTGTGGCAAAAAACCAAGAGTGATGAAAAAAAAGTTCCTTATATAAGCGCGGGGGTGGAGGAACACGAGAGTGGAGGAGGAGAGAGCGGAGAAGCTCCATCTGCAGCAGGTTTTTTCTTCTCTCATCCACTTTGGTTGATGAGGGCAGGGCCTCTACCCCCACACTGACACACACACACACTATGAACTGTGGACTCCTCCTCCCAGGGTGTTAAAGTTACAATGCAGCTGTGCTTTTACAGATGTGTTTTTAGCGACCTTCTCAGACCTAAACACCAAACACTGGTGGCCTTCATATCAGCGTGAGGCCAGAAAGGTTTTCATCATCACAAAGCAGAATCCAGAGTGTACCTCACATGATGTACATAAACGGTGCATCACACAAACGTTAGAGTACATATAGAAAAGAAGCATAACTATATGTGGAAATATAGTGTTTACTGTCAACAAGCCCAAGCCTGACATACTCTGTTTGCATCTCAATACAAGCTGTATGTGGAAAAAGACTGTAATGGAAGTTTGTCAGTAAGAAAATTAATGAAAAACAAAAGAAACAATAGAAAGAGGTGAATAAATGAAAAAAATAAACCAGAGAAATCAATCAATGCAGTGATCTTCAAGGCATGAAGTTCATGAACAGTAAATAATAAATAATGAGACGTACTGGCCTTGAAAACAGCCTCATGTCTGAACAACACGTGCGCACACACAAACACAAAGAGTCACATTCAGTTAAATGAGCCTCAAAGTTGACGCAGAGAGGGGGGGAGACACAGGAAAAGCACAGTTTACACATGCCCAACCAGACAATGTACTTTTGTGATTTTCAGCAATGAACATGTCAACACCTGTTTTGAATATTTGTAGTCTGTCAAAATGTTTCTTTCTCTGGCACTACTGCAAACAAACTGAGACGTGGTGAGAACTATTAATGTTGTCATGCAAGCAGGGATGAGGCATTTAGTCACAGAGCTGGAAAAATCAGAGAAGACAAACTCTGAGGCCTGATTTTTTCACCCCGTTCAGACAGAAATACTCACTGTGTGACTTTACATGCCAGCAGGTTACGCAGTGCGTCACTTCTGACTATTGCCAGATCCCCACCGCGGTCTGAACACTGCTGTCGAGCATCGGTCCAGCTCAACTCCCCCGGAATGATCTGGAAACAGCGTGAGGACTCGGTGTGGTACACCCCATCCTTTGGACAGTAAGGGGAGGCTGGCAGAGGACAGACACGTGATTTTTCAGATTGCTTGAAGTCAAACTTGCAACATCGTGGAAAGAAACAATCATTATTTTATTTCTAGAAATATGAACTTTAAAGACTTGACTTCGTTTTTGATGAACATTACAAAATTAACTGTACATTACATACTGTACAATACCTGTATACTCTGCAAATAACTTACACATCATTACAAATCACAGTGTTCACAAAGCTGCATTTATACCGTTAGAGAAATAAACTAATATTTAGGGAGCTCTGGTAAATGTGGCAATAGGCACAGAAAAATTCTCTTCTAGGTGTGTGAACCTTCATTTCCATTAAATTCCTGAATAAAACATATGTAATATTGATCGATATGGGTGGGAAAACATCTGATGTCTCAGCTACAAAAAATGGATTGCTCATATCCTTTTCGCAATGTTCAGTCTTTGATAAATACTTGAACAGTAGTTCAAGGGTACGAGTTTCTGAAAGGCTTAGATAAACATGGTTAGGAAAAGGAGGTACAAATACATGTTGGTAAATAGGTAACAAGTAAAACCGGGTATAAAAGTTAAGGAGGATAAAAAAAACCTTGAGGCTTGTTACAGACTGCGTGGCCTTACCCACATGCCTGAGCTGCATGGATACACACACATAAACACACAAAGTATCCAGTTGAGGCAGCCAGAAAGAACTCACAGTGACATTTCTTGTCTTTCATATTCCCACTTTTTCCTCCAGCGAATCATCTTAGTTTCACAAACTCTCGCTTATTACTGTCTCTGCTTTTCTTCTGAAGCTTCATCTGGCACTTTGTAGAAGCCAGGCCCACAATATCTCAAAGAAAAAACCTGGTGCATGGATCAAATAATGGTAAAAGATAAAATCATAAAAATCAACAAATGGAAGAAATCTTTAACTGACTGAAATAGGAGATGAGAAGGGATATGATGAGAAGGGGGATAGGTAAAGTTTGTATGTGGGTCCATATGCAGTACACATCTGAGAGATTGTGTGTATGTGTATGTGTGAAAAAGGAAGATAGGGATACAGTTAATGTGTAACTGCTTTCATACAAGACTTAACTGATGGATCACTCTACTGTGACCAACTGTGAGAGCCTCGAGAAGCTCAGAGAGTGCAGACAGGCAGCAGCAAGGTTTGGACGTCAGTCAGGTACAATCAATATTTTATAATAACACGACTTTGTATAACATAGAGGATGTTGGTTGTGGTGATGAACCCAACCCCACACTGCAGTTCCTCTTGGAGCTTTTCAGTTTGTTTCAGCTCATTGTTTTTGTTTTCCAGCCACAACTTTACTGTTTTGGTCATTACCACCCCTCTCATAAGCCAATTGGAGGCACAGCAAGCATCTGTTTTCAGCAAAAAAAAAAGCTCTAAAAGCCCTCTGTACACTACCTACTCAACATCAAGCAGCAAGTGAAGTCAGTGACTAGCTGGTGAGGAAAGTAGAGCATTTAGCAGCGAAAGAGACAGATATTTGTCTTAGGAGTTGGTGGAAACCAAACCAGAGCTAAAAGTAGAGTGAATATTGGACTCTTATTTGTCAGGTGGACACAAACACAGCTCCAAATGAATTCTAATGTTGCTCTATACTGTATCTGCTGGATGTGTAAATAGGCAGCTGTATGTTAACAAGTTTGCCATATGAACCTAAAAGGTCAATATAATAATAATAATAATAATTAGAAGAAGAAGAAGAAGAAGAAGAAGAAGAAGAAGAAGAAGAAGAAGAAGAAGAAGAAGAAGAAGAAGAAGAAGAAGAAGAAGAAGAAGAAGAAGAAGAAGAAGAAGAAGAAGAAGAATCAAATACAATAATATCAGCCAATATTGTGTTCACAGCTTGTTTTTGTATCAATTTTGTTGACGAATAATTTTCGTCATAGTTTTTGTCAACAACATTTTTCACTGACGAAAACAAGACGGTAACTAAATAAAAACTAATTTATGATGACAAAATCTATTGACACTTTTGTCAACAAATAAAAATTAGACAAAAATGTTAGGGGGAGATGAGTTGGGACAAGATCAGACATATATGGATAAGTTTCACATTTTCACAAGATCCTTCGTAACGCAGTTAAAAAATATTTCAAGCTAATGTTATTTTATCAGCCACCCCAGCTGGTGTGTTTTCGATAAACTTGCAAGATAATACAAGCTAAAGGAAACCACCGCTGTCCTCTACTGATTAGAGAAGTGACCCAGAGTTGCTAATCTTAGATTGTAAATTGAAAGATTGATTGACACACTAAAGATAATAAGTGCAAAGTTTCACTGTCCTCAAATTGAGACAAATATGTAACAAACAGAAGAATGCACGTCTGAAGAAATGTTTACACTGAGCTTTCAGTACCACATCGACGTGTCAAAAAAACATAATGTTTAACTTCATGTTCATGTTAACTTAATGTTACTGTTACTTAGTGTCAGACATATGACGGGAGAAAGGAGCAGAAATGCAGTATAGAGACAGCTTGGAGCTGTATGTATGCATGTGTATGAGCGAGAGAGGGGAGGGCAGGTTAGGGGATGAGAGAGAGAAAAATCAGAACTTGATTTTTTCCCTCTTATTCAACCTCACAAATACAGAAGACCTCCGATGACAAGGATGGGCCGCTGAGTGCAAATAAAGATGGTGCATCTCAGCAGAGTATTTAAACAGATCTTCTAAGCACAAAAGTGAATCTAAAGAACAACATACCAAGGAGCAGGGCATAGCTAAATGGATTGGGCGCACAGGATTAGTGGTCACAACGACTGGAGATGAGGACTTTGTTCTTATGATTGAAATAGTAGAGTATATCTAATTATTCTGGCAGAGTGGGCCTAATGCTCTTTGATGTTATTTTGTTATAGTCTGAGAGGGTCTTTTGTAAAAAAGCAAGAACATATTCTTGTTTCTTTTATATGAGACTTGGTTTTATTTCTATTTGATTTTAAGATAAAGAAACGTTTCAAACCTTCAAACCTTAATACTGTTATGGAATTTTCTTACTTTAGGGGCTATTGGGTTATACTGGCCTTGAGGTGACAGAGTTAGCAACACTGAGTCTTAAGCTGAAGGAGACACTGTCTCCTCTCCTTGAGACTCAGACCAGCTGTCTGCGATGTTGGGGGAAGTGGAAGCCTTTCTGATAAAGGGTAAATCGGTGTTGCTGTGGTTACTAAGGTTAGAGAAGGTGACTGCCTGATTCCTTAGACACCACAGATGACAGGTGACTGTGTAGATTCAATTGGTATAATTAGACAACAGTGGCTAATCATGACCTGTAGCTTCATGCAGCGTGACTTAATGAGTTTGTGAGCCATTTGTGAATGTACAGAAAATTAATCAGAAATTCCAGAGAAACATTTAAATAATGCATTACACTTCAACTAAACCTGTTAGATTTTACTGTAGATTTAGTCCAATAAAATCTTAAAGAGAACCTATTATGCTCATTTCAGCTCTAAATTTTTATTTTTGGACTCCACTAGAGTAGCTTGGCATGATTCACAGTTCAAAAAACTCCTTATTTCTCTTATACTGGCCCTTTATGCAGCCCCTCAATATACACAGTTTCTCACACTCCGTTTTAGCTCCTGTCTCTTTAAGGCCCCGCTCCCTATGAGCCCACTCTGTTCTGATTGGCCAGCTTTATGTATCAGAGTTGTGTAACTTTACCGTCAATGCAAACCAAACATTTCCTGCTTTACTGCTTCAAACTAAGCGTTAGCGGCGCTAAAAATCGGTTGAAACAACAACATATGGAGCTATTTGTTCAGCGGATCAGGTAGAAATAATGCGTGGAGGAAGAGTACGAGCAGAAACAGCCACAGTGAGATGTTTTATGAAGAGCTGCAGTCAACCAGCACACCTCTAACAGGTAAACTACTTATTTTACTTTGCTGTGCTGTGTAATGTTGTCGTGGCTTGGCGTAACTACTCCCAGAGCAGTCTGAAGCTGCTGCTTTATGCTCACAGGGATTACTGCTACATACGTTTACCTCGTTATTTGACACGTCGGCCACTTTTAACATGAACATCCGACATTGTGACATTATATATATATATGTCTGAAAATAAGGAAGAGCATAATACGTCACCTTTAAGATATTTAGTTAACTAAAACTAAACTAAAAAAATGCAGATGACTAAAGTATGACTAAAACTAGATCAAAATTTGCCCAAAGTAGCCCAAAAAATTTGAAGGTTTTTAAAAAGGCCAAATCCTGTATTTCTCACAGATTTTTGGGACTGGCTATGATAATGTGAGTTTGATTATTTGTGAATTAACAGAGAAATTAATTAAGTCTTTCTTTCAACCCCAATGATGGACAAGCATTTAGCATTTTTTCAGAGACATTTATCCTCCTAGTTTTCCAGATAAAACCAACAGAGAGCCACAGAGCAACTGTTCAAGTTTACACCAAAAGGAAAGCCAAAACTAACTGGCTGTTGATTACCACTGATGTAACAATGTTTCTGTAACACTACGATTATTGATCAAATCAATACAGATGTCCGCTGAGTTTCATTAGCCGCTCAGAGCTCGCTTGTTGGAGTATCCTACCTTTGGCAACCTGGACATCATCCTTTCTGATCTGCCAGTCTACATCCACTCCAACAGCACCCCAGCTGACAAGAGTGAACTCGAGACTCTTATTGGCCACAGCCAGAGGTGGACAGCGCAGCTCCAGTTTGGGAGGAAGTGTCACGGTCACCTCCCCGCGTGCAGAGACCTGAACACATGACACAAATTATTAAAATCGCATCATTACGAGCTACACCTGTTACTTTATTATATTATATAAAAATAAAAAAAGATTCCTCATCTTTTCTCTCTCACCTCCTTGTGTCCAGCCCAGGCCATCAAACTGACCGCATATCGTCCTGGAAGTCCGTATTTGTGAGTTGCTGCAGTGACTGTAGTGTTGACCCGAGATGAAAGGTCACCAAAGTCCCAGGACAGTGTTACTGGAGCGACAGAGGAGGCGGCGGAGAAACCGATACAGTCATGGACACTTTGAAGTGAGAGAGGCTTCAGCGAGACCGAGAAGTCCACCGCAAACACATCATGGGCCAGAGTCCACCCACATTCCTGTGCACAGAGGGAACCATGTGAAGAAAAAGGGGCTTTTTGTGTTAATATGCACAAATATTTAAAAGTAAAAGGAAACTTTTTCACTGTTGATTGTTAAGATGTTTGTGGTTTTTCTATTATTTTTATGGTTTTAAATAAATAAACTGGTTTAATAAATCTTATGAGCAGCTCTGATTTAAAAATAACAAATCTTGATTTTCAATTGTTTTCAATTCTGGCTAACTTCTCTGGAGTTCTTCTGTACAGTAGTCATGCAGGAAACTGAATCTGAGGATGTAGGGAAGTTATTCAAGCCGCAGAGGGAAATTGTTGGTCGGTTTAGAGGAAATCCTGAATGTTGTGTTTACAAAAGGAGAAACAAAGAAAGAGAAGGAAGCTACCAAAGGAGGTCACCTTTAGAGACCGCGCTTTAGGATATAAATGTTTAACTATAGTTTTATGAAGTGGTTATGTGTGTAAATTGACTTCTTGACTATGAAACAAAAATATGCATAAAAAAGCGTCATAACCCAGACTATAATTTGTCACATCTGGTGATATTGTTTTGCAGCAATTATTACCTGGGACCTCTGTGTGCTGCATACCTTCATAACTTGGGGCTTCGTACAAGCAGCAGAACATTGAGATTCGCTGATGAAGTTTGGCTCAGAGTTTGTGCTGCAGAGACACTCGTGCCTCTCTCCCAAGCCCCCATAGCGGTGAGATGCTGCAAAACACACACTGTTACACTGTTCACGTGTGAAGTTGCCCGGCGTGGAGGAAGAGAAGATAACAAGCTCGCTCCGTTCCCCTCCTCCGCTGCTGCTGTCCTCAAGACAAGCTGCATAATTCAGACCTGAAAAAGGGAGATGATATATGGCTCAAGTCAACGTAGTTTAACGATGAAACATATTTTGTCTCATATTTCATTCATAATTTTAACCAGCATCAGACCATCTCACCATGGGATCGGTAAAAAGAGATGAACTGATGAATGGTTTATTCCTCTAATATCTGAATTTGTCACCACAAAGAATATAAAAATACAGTATCATTATTTTTATCCTTTGATCTGTTTTAAACCAAAAAGCAACAATTAAGAAGTTCACTTTTCATGCATTTTCATTGATTTTCTTTTTACTTTCTAGTAGATAAAGCCTGTCTACTGATCATCAAGCATGCATTGCTTGATGACATTCTTTCCTTGAGTTGAGCCTCTTAGGCATCAGATTGCATAATGAAACACAGCTCACACCTTACTGGGACTAAAAACTGCCTGAGAGATTAGAGAGATTAATCTAGATCAAGGAAGGCCATGAAATACTACACATGAATCCATAAAGGCAGGATGGTTCCATTACAAAATAAACAGGGAAAGGAGACTAACAAGATTTTTTTTTTGGCTTTTGTCATTTTTGTGAATTATAAAAGTAACATATGCAAGTGTCTGCATTACTGTGTATTTGTTTTGTACCACAGGTGAGCAGGCTGACGTTGAGCAGGGGTTGGTCGCGGAGCTTAGGTGGGTGTTTACACAGCATGGCGTCCGGCCGTTGAACTTGCACCCCTTTCTCCTGGAGCCAGCTGACCAACCGGAACAGCTTACAGTCGCACTCAAAGGGGTTAAAGCTCAGGTCACTTGAAGAAAGGGAAAGATAGTGGATGTGATGGTACTTGAAATGATGTTTCAACTAGCTACAACAAAGATGGCTGAACATTCAGTGTCTTCTTGTCTCACATTAGCTTAAATGATAATGTCTTTAATTATGTGCTGAAATTATACAAAATAGTATAAGATTTTGTAAATATTACAATATAAAACTTTTAATGTATCAACACTCTACCAAAAAGACCAAAAATTTAGAAAACAAGTTAAACATTTCACCTTTTGCATCAAAATAATACTCAAACATTTTGGACAAAACAGTTTTCCAACTTTTAATGGAGCTAGATGAGAAAAATAACAGTTAGCTAGCAAAATGGCTAGCTCCTGCCAAAAAGTTGATGCTGAATACACCTTCCCACAAAAATAAAACAACCTTTTTAGATGTTGTCTTCTAAGCTAGTGCAGTAGCCATGAATACATTTTGTTTAGAGTTGGAAGAGTACAAAAAGCCTGAAACTTCACTATAAGGAGAAGACCCAGCCATTTTTGGTCAGTAGCGTTACAGCTCCAATGTGTAACATTAAGCTAACTCTTACTTAAACCACAAAGTCAGTGTTACAAGATACAAAGTCCAGTTAAATACTGCATCCTTGGAGAAGTGGAAAGGCCTAACTGGCGAAGTTAGGCAAACTTTTTTCCCCCTGCTTTTTCCATGGCAGACTTGACTTTTCGTGGCGGAAAAGGTGCAGTTGTAATAACGTTAATGATGGCTCTGCTCCATTGAAACTATGGCAGTGAGTCAGAGCCAGACAGCACAATACCACAACTAGAGTACTGGCACAACTAAGTGGAATACAGCCATAATTAACATCATTAGTTACACCTGTGCTTTTGTTGCTATGCCATGTCAAAATGTCAGCCATTGAAAAGGACTGTTTTTTTTTTTTAAATGATGTAGGAAAGAGCCAGGGCAAAGAGGTCAAATGAAGGAAGATAGTGTGAATGGAAATAATGGGAAAGGGAAAAGTGACTGAAAAGACAGAGGAGAAATAAAAGAGGCAAACAGGAGGAGGAAAGGATAGAGTAAGAGCACAATAATATGTGGCATTTCTCTCTCCATCTATTATCAACTAGTCTGTTTAGCTCAATTACAGACAAAAACTTTTCTCATCAAAAGTCCCGGCGAGGAATAATTACTAGTCACTAACTCCCACTCTAGTCTGAAATAGTGCTTCATTCATGTTGTGTGTAGGCGAGGTAACTGGAAACGTGCAGCTTATTTAAGCATGTGTGAACAGATGGATGTGTTTCTTTGTGCATATGCCTCTTTATGTGTGTGTGTATATACTGTATACTGTATAAATAGGGTCTAATTATGTTTGATTTATCATTCCATATTTGTTTAAGAGACAACTGACAAAGAGATACAGAAATACACAGAGAATAACAATGAATTGTGATGACTTACATTTGAGTTAAATTGCATAGGTTGTCACATATTCTTTCTTCTATGGTGGTGATTTCGTTGTGGCTCAAATTGCTGATGGAAACAAAAGAGACAAATCATTGTTGGCATTAAAACAGGAGCAAGTCTTTTTTTTAACCTTGCGATGCAACTGGATTCGAGATCACGTGAGAATCTGTCTGCGTTGCGGACCAATCGGCATCTTATGAGGATTCTCGTGTGATCTCACGATCTCTGCCTCACGAGGTAAGATGGTGATAGACAGTGACAGACAGACGGTTCATCCAATCAACTACCAAGTATTTTTTTTTGAAAGTGCCTGCCCTTTTCCAAACAGGTTCCAAGACTTCTCAGAGACTTCTCATCTGACTTCTCATCTGGCGTCTGGGGTGTCAGGTTAAGCCTTTTTCCTTCCGTTTTCTGACTTCACTAATTTGTGGCAATTACTATCATAATTTAAGCAACATTTATGAGGTGTGGGTTTGTTCTCATGTCCTTGTTAACAAACATTAACCATAACACAATAGCTAACTGAATGATAAATCCCAAATGACTGAAATGCTGAGTAACAGAAAACACTTAAAACTTTTGTTTCTAGCTTTTTTCCCCCCTCTTCCCACTCATACGCTTTGTTTCCATGCTTCTCTCTCTCTCTTTCTCCTTCACTCCTCGTCTCCCTTCTCCTTCTCCACTCACAATCATCTCCTTCTCCCTCCCTCCTCTATCCAGTAGGCTACATAATGGGGCCGTTGTGTGGTGGTTTTGGAAGGAGCTGATGGAAACCACCAGTCTTCTCTCATCATACATAGACGCACGCACACATGCACGCATGCACACACACACACACACACACACACACACACATGCTTAAACGCCCATTCAATGGGTGGAAGAAATAAGGTAATGGATGGAGGAAGGGAGAGATGGACAGATGGAGAGAGGGAGGTGGTGGGAGCCTGGAGCAGTAAGCTGTAATTGAACTTAATCGTGCTGTGATTGGTGTGTGTGTATGTGTGTGGGTATATGTGTACTTTTTTTCCTGAATGCTCTCTGGTCCAGCTAGCCCACTCCTGGGATTTCTGCCTACTTAAATCCAGACTAAACCAAGTCTTTCTCTCTCCTGCTTTCTTTTTCATCTCCCTCGCTCTCCCTCTTCATCTCTTCTCCTCTCCACCTTGGATTTGTCAGGTCTGTGTCTTCTCTTGACTTTTGTACTCACACGATTGACAGTGGACCACAGCAGAAAACTCCTCTTGGGAGAACAGTGATCCTGTTCTCTTGAAGATACCTGGAAGATAGATCGGTACATAATTAAATAGATAAATGTATACTGTAGATTGACTGTAGATAGATAGACAGATAGACAGACAGACACAAAACAAATGGATGTGTGTACTACTCACAGCTCTTGGAGGCCAGTGAGACGATCTAGCAGGCTCGTATCGAGGGAGGAGATGCGGTTCTTGGACAGATCTCTGTGGGACAAACCAACATATCCACATTAAAAACGCATGTGAGGACAAGATGATTGCACACACACACTGACACACACCCATGCGCGGTATCATCAGAAGTTGAAAAGTAATTCACCATATAATGTGATCACGTTAGTGCTGGGAAATGAAATGTAATAATAGCAAAGGAGAAGAGAGACAGGGAAACATTTAGCTCATATAAACAGGGGCGATGGCATAAATCCAAGCATACACACAGACACAGAGGCAATTCAAAGTGTGTCACATAAGGCAAAGAAATGCATTAGAGCAACATTTCTAAACGATAAAAAGAAAAAAATAGAAATAGAATACAATGTAGATGTGCCAAAGAACCATAAAAACACACAACAATGCAGGACTTTCTGGTTACAGCAGTCTGGATTGTATTTTCTTTGCTATGACACATCACAAGGCAGCTGTTTTAGGGTCAAAACTTCACATCTTAAATCTTCATGAAGAAAAATGCTTCTGTTTAAACGTGGTGATTTTTTTCCATTTATTCAGTCAGTGTTGAAAGATTTTCACCAGTCCAAGGGTTTTTGAACATGCTCCGACCAAACTGCTTTTCGGATGGCTGAACAGCGTCTGAAATCCTCCCGGTCAGTAACTTTCTGAAACCAACAATCTGACATTCATGCCCACTAAGCTGGATTTGAACTTCTCTCGCCATTCTTTACACGACTATTTCGGCCGCCTTTCGCATGTAAAATCAAGTGCAACGCTGTAAGAACATTTGTCCAAAAGTAGGTGCTGTTATTCCTATTTTTAGGATTCACTGCATCTCACCTCTCTTTGTTCGAAAGTGTACTGATGCTTTGAGGGTCTTCACCAAAAAAGTTAAGTTATTTTCAAATTACACTTGTTAAGTCAAGTTTATTTATTCAGGCAAGAAAAGGATTTACATTGTAAAACCATAAATGGTACCTTCCAACTTTAGACCTTCAATGCATGTGAGAAAAAAACAAGAGTTGCCTAACAATGTGATTAGTGGTTTAATTTGGCAATGAGTTACTGGGATTAATTTTCCACTAGGAAATTGAAATAAACCCCTGTGAGTCAGGCTGTGAATAAAAGGTGGAAAAAGAGAGTTGGAGTTGGTGAGAAAACTAAACAGTGGATAAATAACTAAAGAAGTGAGAAAAACTGAATTGGTTGAACAGTTGAGGTCATTGCCAAGACAAACCAGGAGAGCAAATGAAGAAGCAGGACAGAGCGGAGTTAAGTGACTTCAGTCTCCTCTCTGTGTCTTGACAGCAAAGCCTCAGCTGCACGTGAGAAAGAGGAAACAAAAGGGAGAAAAAAAACGAAAAAAAAAAAAAAACAAGGAGCCAGGAGACAAGGAGCCAGAGGTTGTGAGAGGACAAAATGCACTGTGTGTATGTAAGACTACAAGATACTGCTGGTCTAGACAAAAGCAATAAACTAACTAACTAAAAAAAAATGTACTGGGCTGCCATATTTTCTACTGTCAGTATGTGTTCAGTAGACACTAATTTCACAGCTGAAATTAAAAATGGAAATGTGTATATGAGCTTGAGTGTGTGGGAATGCACTACCCTCTCTCTCTCTTTCTAGTGTGTGTGTGTGTGTGTGTGGTCCAGGTATTCCTCGTGTTGCAGGGACGCAAATCTGTTTACACAGTCATGTTGTGGGGACTCGCCTCCCTTATGGGGACAAAAAGCAAGTCCCTTTAAAGCAAAAAGGGAAGACTTGGTTCAAAGTTAAGGTTAGTTTAGGGTTATGTTAAGGTTAAGGGAGGGTTTAAGGTTAAGCAAGTAGTGGTTATGGTTAGGATAAGTCTCCAGGAATGAATGTAAGTCAATGTAATGTCCTCTGAAGTGATGGAAACACAACTGTGTGTGTGTGTGTGTGTGTGAGAACAGAGCAGGACGCCCATTCCCAAAAGGAAACATCTGTACATTCCAGACAAGCTGTGTAAGAAAGATGGAGACCAAGAGAGAAAGCGAGAGAGAGAGAGAGAGAGAAAGAGAGAGAGAGAGTTCTCCTCTGCTAAACCCATCAGAAGATAAAACGGGACAGCAGAAAGACACTCCACCCACGAGCTGATCATTCACACATTAGGCTGACACCTCGACTTATGTAATGCTGTCAAACATCAGTGCCAGTCGTGTGTGTGTATGCGTGTGTGTATACTACTTGACTTTACATGAAAACTGTCTTTCTGACCTTAAGGGAAACACTGCCGAGACAAGAGGAGATTAAGAGAGAGAGTGTGTGTGTGTGTGTGTGTTTAACATGACCATATAATGTGACCTTCACCATGTCTATTAGCAACAGGCTCCTGTTCTCTCAGCTACCTTTGGACACACATGGTTTTACTTACACACACGCACACACACACATGCACACACACACACACACACACACACACACACACACACACAGACACACACTGCAGAACACACGAGCTATAGCCCTGTGCACGCGTACACACAGCACACACACACACATACACACACACAGAGCACACATATGGTTCTGTTTTACTAACGGTGTGGCCAATGATCTAACCACTCCTTATAAGGCCTGTCTGGTGCCACTTATTCTGAGCTGGAGGATGAGAAAACACACACACACACACACACACACACACACACACAGTCCTCACTGACTACTCTGTGCTCGGGCAGTGGGAATGACAGAGGAGGAGTGGGCACGGGCTCTGGAGAGAATTGGAACAAAGGAAAAGATAAATCTGAAGAGACAGAGAAGTGCTGGGAAATGAAAAAAGACAAAAAATAAAACCACCACTAAAGAAGATTAATATTGGTTTTATTTCCCTCTGCACAAAAACAAGCACAAAAAAGTCCTTAGTCTGATGATGAAATCTGTGATGTAGGTCTGATCGTGGACAGACTGGTATCTGCTGCATCGTGGTGGCGAAGGCCAGCGCTCCACTAACCCACTAAACACAGACTGCTCTGTGGTCGCTTTCATCCCCCTCAGCCTCCCTGCCTGAATCCTCCGCTGCTCCCTCCCCCACTCACTACTTCTCCCACTTTCTTTCCTTCTTCCAGTCCTCTTTTTCCTTCTGTCGCTCCGCTGCTTTGTTTATATTCGGAGGCTGGGCAGACCCATACGAGTCTGACAGGAAGGGGAGCGGGAGCTGCACAGACAAAATCGAGGAGGAGGAGGAGGAGGAGGAGTTAAGGATGATGGAGTTGGAGGTGGAGAAGCTAGGTGTGAAAGGGAAGGAGAGGAGAAACTGGGGGAACGAGCAGTGAGGTCTGGTGAACAATGGCCCCACTGTGGGCTGCCTGTCCCATGGGCTCCTGTCCTACCTGTGCCCTGTCTCCTCTACACTGACACAGCTTCATGTGAGAGAGCTGCCAGCTGGCCATCTCATGCCCGAGACACGGGTGGAGGGGGTGGAAGTAGTAGTTGGGTACTTTCCCTGCTGCAGGAAGAGCAGTGGGAGCATGAAATCAGGGGAATGGGGCTAGGAGCTGGGGAGAAGGGGGTGTTGATTGAAGAGGTTTTGGTCTAAACCATCTAACATTTTGCTTCACAGTCTGCTTGGCTGGGTCACAAACACTCACAAACCTCTCCTCTCCTCCCCTCTATTCTCCTCTCGTCTCCTCTCCTCTTTAGGACATTCTGTCCATTTTTCCAGCTGCTGCTGCCTGGGTTGTCTGGTGTCCAGCTGGCAAGTGAAGGGCAGCTGTGTGCAGCGGTTTAACACACTCACTCAAAGAAAGACACACACACACACACACAGACATACAAACACACAGACACACACTCTCACATGCTGTCAGTGCATGCAGGAAAAACAAAAAATCCTGTAACGATGTCGAAGCGCTCATTGCTCACTCTTTTTCTGGTAAACGAAACAGTAACAATCCCACAGTCGTAAACTGTGGGCGAAGATCAGAAATCAGTTGCAGGCCTACATTGCTTCTGGTGTGAGACTATATGAAGGAAAAAAAACAACTTCTGATTACTTTCAATGAGAGGTTGAACTTGAATGAAAATGGAAAATAATAATTGACATTAACTCAAAATCAAAAAGGCAAAAGTCAAATTCTTATTTTCTTTCCCACCTGTTTCTATGAATTTACACACAAACACACATACAAAAACTGAATGACAATGCCAGGAATGAGAAAAACCTGGTAAAGATCCCTAAAAAACTTGGGAGCAAATGGAAACAAATGTTTTGAATAAACAACAGCGTTCTGGGACCTGCTTCTACTTCTTCACTGTCTTGTTTGATTTCCGACAGTGTAGACATATCATCCGCACATTGCTGAAATCTACGATTAAGTCACTTTGAACAAAAAGCGTCTGCCAAATGCCAAGTGATTTCTCAACTGTCACTTTAGACAAATAATGATTTTCTGTGATTTAGGTTACAGGACTAAAACAGTATTAATTCAAAATAAAGGATAAAATGAAGAAAATATTAACACAACAAAATAAAATTATGTCAAACGCAAAACACCAAAAGTTGACTAAAATATGTTTATAGATGTGCCTTTGATTAGAATTTTATAAACAATTGTGTAAACAAAAAAAAAATTATACTCATTTAAATCTGCAAAAAGATGATGATGGATATTAGTATTAGTTACGTTACTATATCTCACTGGGCTCAATCATATGTGCACCTGGTTTTTTTTACAAATACCAGTTTTGTGCATGAAATAGCGTATGCATGGTTTTTATGTGTATGCATTGTTTATACACCTGTCCCCTGATCTTCTCAATCTAAAAAAAATGAAAATGTAAAGGATGAACACAATTTGCATTTGAACTTTGGCAGGATAGATGTGTGACCTTCTGGAAATGATAATGTAAAACGCTGCCAACCCCACTGAATTTAATTAATGTCACTCCTGCATCACACAAACATGCTAATTAAATGTTAAATGTCGAATGCAATTACAATTTCTTTTATGCCACATATCATGCAATTACAATGACAAACTGCTGTGTTGAACTAGGTTTTCTATGTCCTTAAGCAGACTTTGCGTTTTCTTTGTAGTATTGCTGGACAATAGTTATGTTTGCACCCAAATGTTGCACAATTCATGAGCAGATTTCCTTGAAGGAAGCAAATTAAAACATGTAAATGTATGTCTAAGTGTTTCCACTACCTAGTGCTTTAATATCCTCAAGAGGTAGCAACAAGATTACATGATTAAAAGAGAGCCAGTGTTTTCTGTACATCGGGTACAAGTTGGTATTGAATTGCTGCCGCCACTATAAGATAGCTTTTATGTTACTTCAATTAATGCATTTGTCTCCTCTGTCCACACGCTGTACGGTGCAAACCTTTTCATCTTTTGTCTTTTCTGGTGGAGGCGAACAATAACTGCATTCAGATTTGATAGGAGCTAAAAACTGGAAATATACATTATTCCTCTAAAACAAACATCTAAACACTTGTTCAGTATGTTTATATGAACGGCTGCTCTGGTATTGTCGGATGACCTTGCCAATGCAACGAGGACATGGTGATAAAGACACATCTCGTTTGCGAACACCTCCGCACTTGATGGACTGAAAGAAAAACATCTGCTTCTATGCAATCTATGAAGTACTATACATTACCTCTGTGCACTGCATGTTGGCACAAACCTCCTATCTGATTCAAACTTAGCTTTATGGCACTAACTCGTGTTGTTCTCTCCTGACTAGATCCTTGCTCGTGTTGTATCAACTCTCAGATGCTTTGGATAAAAGTGCTAAATGAAAGTGTAAATTGTAAATTGACAACACTGCACTTCTTCTTCGCTGTTCTTTTCATTGACCCATTTAAAGATTGTTGGAGCAACGGTGTTGACATGCAAACGTCAGATTAAGGACAAATCTACATCCTGTGTGCATAGTTTAACAAAGTCTGAGAATCAAAAAACATAAACACATGTGAGCACTGCTGTGTAAATCTGACACGAAGAGCGCATATGCAGATTTCTGGTCTTGAACCTACAGAGTGTTTTTTTTTATGCATCTGGCCCCAGGCAATGGAGCTGTGTATGTTGGGATTTGAAGCTCCAAATAAACTGACGCAACAAGTGAAACAGAAAGAGCTGAGAAAGCAGAGAGCAATGCGACGATACAAGCAAACAGCAGAGAGAGCAGAAAGCGCAATAATGAAGTCTGTCACAGCACTTAAATAAGCCTCCGACACCATCGAGACGAGCAGGGTTTCAGCCGATCTGGCAGCAAAAGGGGGCCGACTGCCGAAAACGACTTCTTTGGCCGAGTCCTCTATATCCTGAGCTGGGTGACAGACAGCAACACTTCATCCTTTTCCTACTAGATTCATTTTTGTTCATTGTGCTCCTGCTCTCTCAGCTCTTTCTCCTTGTGTTTCTTGTTGCCTCAATTTCACGTTCACCGGCATAATGTAAACATGAATCAAATGTTCTTATACAGCCCCTACAGATTCACAGGCACGAATCCTCTGTGGATTTAAAAATAAGAGATTATGTTTGCATTGTGTTTTCTTTTCTTTTAATTGTGACAAGGTCACATCAGAAAATGACACAGGACATGGACTGCATGGCCATAACTTACAAATGCAAAAGAGGCTTTTTGTTATGAATTTGAATCATGTCATGACACTGAATACAGACGAATCACACTGCTGATTTGCATTTCATTATAATTTCGGCGGGGTTGTAATTCCACAATTTAGAGGCTAACAACTGAATTTTACATGTCCAGCGTCAGAGCCCCTTGTTAGCATTTAGCCCATGCAGGACAGAGTGCAGTCCTGGGATATCTTTGTGTCTGTGCCTCTCTGCACACAGGTTGAACAGACTATACAAACAGGTTGTGCTTCTGCAACTGCATTATGAACTCTCACACACACACACACACACACACACACACACACACACACACACACACACACACACACACACACACACACACACACACTGCAGTCTATAGTCCTGTTTTTTTATATCTAAATGCAGGGAACAAAATCCAATTATCACTGTCTCCAGTAATTTCTGTTGTAAAAATAACAACAGGAGGACAACAGGTTAAGTTGTTTTGCTGAGCTGGAGCTTAAGTCAAATGTGAACACACTGCCATAGTTTGTTTGCAACCCCCCATCTCCCACCCCCCCCCATACACACTTCTCTCTCTCTCTTTCTCTGTCTCTCAACCCACCCCAAGGGGGAAAAATTTTAAATTGACAACATCCAAAACAATGACATGTATCAGGTAAAAAAATGGATTGAGTTAATATAATCAAGATCAGCTCTATATAGGTTTCTCATCTTGATCAAGCTTTCATATTCACTTCTCTTCACATCATAAGACAACACATAGATTAGACTTTTCACCAGGGAATAAGTCTCTGCAACTGCAAGCGTACACATTGTTGTGTTTTTCCTCAGCGGTACCCACCAGTCGGCTATGCTTGTCAGCATGCTAAACCAATCTCTGATGCAGATCTAATGTAGGAAACCCTGGATGACTTCATTACAATGTAGCCCTGAGCTAAAAAGCCATGCATTAGCTGTACATGTGTCATTTCAAGCTGCCATGATAAATTACTTTATGTTTAGGATTTTGAGGGTATTTCAGAACATTTGCGGAGCCAGTGTCAGTTTCTCTTTCATCATATAAACTATGATATTGCAGCTATTTTTCATATATTTCCACTTTTCAAAAGAGGGTGAAATTGTTTTTAGCTAAACAGCGTCTAAGCTTCAGATGTCTGGGTGATTGGTTCCCATGGCAGCAGCTGACTGACACCCTGGGGCTGCGTTGCTAGGAGACACACTGTCAACTTTCATGGTGTGCTACTGAATGGAGCACGTCGAAGCTCTGTATCGCCTCTGAAAGTTAATACAAGACATGTTTTTCCTTTTTTTTCAACAAACCCACATACTACCATTAGTGATTTAAAACGTCTATTATTTTCAAACATTAAACATCGTGCAGTTAAGTTTTTCTTCTACTTGGAAAATGTAAGCTAACTCACTAGGCAACATTAGCATTGTTTCCCACTAGATGTTACTTGTCAGGTCATGTTTTATCAACACCTGCTGAGTCATGGCAGGAAAAAAAAGTATCAAAATGCCCATAAAAATGTGTCTGATCACATTAAATCCACTTCTCTACCATCCAGCTTCCCCAAAATACTGTTAAATCCTCAACGCTGCAGTGTATTTAGCCGTATTTTGGTAAAGGTATGACTGCCTGGAGGATACTGAGAATTCAGATAGACTGCAGAGAAGTGGATTACGCTGCAGGAGGAATATGAGAAGACACTATGGATCTGCTACAAAAACTTGCCAAGATTTGAATCTATTGAAAGTGACTGACTGAATTCAAAACTGACCACAGCCGCTGCTCTCTGTCACGAACAATCTACTGACTTTTTACATCCACCTTGTAAAAGTACAGCGTGCGAGTGTTCGGTACTCAAAGTATAAATTTTGAGTGATCTCTTTAAAAAACATCAGTGTCATTTTTGATTTTTTAGCTCAGTTACTTCTGTCAAACCTACTCTACATTTTGCACCACATGCATAATATGATTAATGTGACTGCACATGCACAGCTGCGCATGTTAATACCGTCAATTTGTCACTGTCAAACCTGCTTAGAATGTTTGCCATACATGTGGCGATTGATGGTAAGCAGGGTGTAAAATAGACAAATTAGATGACTGGCATAAAAAGGCTCTGAGTGTTAAAGAGGAGTGTACTTTGTGTCAGCTGCCAGTTGTGCTGGCAGGTGTGAGCGAGAAAAAAGTTAAAGTTAAAGAGTTTAAAAAACCCTCAAAGACAAAGGATAACTTCAGACCAGAGCTGCAATGATTATCTCATTAATTGATCCACTCTTATCAACTAATCAAATAATCATTTTAGTAATTTTTCAAGCAAAAAATGTCAAACATCTGATGGTTTCAACTTCTTGAATGTGATGATTAGCTGACTTTCCAGTTATCCATGTCATACAGTATATAACCTCGTAGTCAGACAAAACAAGCAAATTGGAGACATCACCGTGGCGTCTGAGAGATTAACGATGCAATTTTTTTCTCTCTTTTTTTAACATTTAATTGGCTAAACGAATAATCAATTAATAGAGAAAACAATCAGCAGGTTAATTGATCGATCAATAATGAAAAAAATCCTTAGCTGCAGCCCTACTTCAGGCTACATCTCAAACACACACACACACACATACAAAGGCCTTCTTGCAAAAATAAGTTCCTTCTTCAGTCTGCCATGTAATCACCACCACCACTTGAGTGAGTTAATCATGAACCAAGACATTTCTGTTACCAGCAGTTAAAAATGACTAAGTGCATGGTCACACACACACACACACACACACACACACACACACACACAGGAGGAGAGGATGGGAGCTATCTCTTCTCTCTCTGTTTCTTCCCCTCGTTCTCTTATTTATGACCTGGAATGTCTGTTCTTCTGTGAGTGATGTCATTAGTTACTATTGCCATGGTAACACAACAAATTCTCCCTCGCATATGGTCGGTACATTCAGTCCCACTTTCCTTCCCCACTTCATTAAAGTCAGTGTGTGTGTATAGGTGGTTGTATGGATGATAACCGGCTCTGGAGGAGGAAAGATAGAGAACAGAACAAGAAATAGAGAGAGAGTCTTGTCTGTATGACAGCTGTGAAGCCTCATGACCCGGTGCGAAGCTAAAACTGCTCCCTGTAAACAGACTTGTTTCAAAAGCTCATTGCCACGCCTCGACTGTGTGTGTGTATATATGCATCTCGTTGCCATGGTGACAACACAAAATTCTCCTGTGCGGGGCAGATAGGACCATGGTGAAGGAGAGCACGAGTGTGTTTACAGTTCAGGTAAACGGTTCACTGCCCAAGAAAGCCAATGATGTTGAGGAAAGTTAACTTTGAAACTAAATTGTTACTTCATTTTATCGCACGGTTTAAATAATCGCTATTTTTTTTACTACGTTAATTTGTGTACAATGCAACTTTTGATGTTATTTTCCCATTTTCCACCAGTCAATTTGAAAAAAATGTTCATGTAGAAACAGAATTATGGACATATTTATATAACTGTGTATACATACATTTATAATAATTTGTCGGGTTATGCTGAATTCAGATGTTCAGTTTTCTTTAAAGCCACACAAGCAACATGGTTAAAGTATCTCTAAAACTAAACACGATCAAATTCCCAACTAAAGTGATACTTTTGGATTCAAACTTGGCTCTTGTACTGCAGTGGTTCCAAAACTTTTTCTGTCAAGCTCCCTCCTTTGAAAGACGAAAATATTTCACAGATTTTGACCCGGCACAGGTGGAGCTGGCAACGTTAATGATAAAAATGCAATATAGCAATTAGTGAAGGTGTTAGTTACACCTGTGTTTGATGAGTCAAAATATCTTCTAAGCAAAAGGTCATTTCAATTTTAGTGTCATTTTTAGGGCTGCAACTGATGATTATTTTCTTAATTAACTGTCCAATTGATTAGCTTATAAAATGTCAGAAAAGTGTTAAAAATGTCAATCACTGTTTCCCAAAGCCCAAGACGACATCCTCAAATGCTTCGCTATTTCCCATCAACAGTCCACAACCCAAAGATATTCTGTTTAATATCATAAAAGACTAAAAGAAACCAGAAAATATTCACATTTAAGACGCTGCAGTAAAGAATTTTGGCTTTTTTTTCCTTAAAAAATGACAATGATGATGAATTTTCTGTTGATCATTGCAGCTCTAATCATTTTATTATCAACTGTGCAGTGAGCTCCGTGTTGGTCATCTGAGTTCCTCAGCAGCTCTCTACTTTAATTCATACGAGTCTCTACTCTCTCCCCCTGTCGTCTGTCCTCTGACTGGCTCACATTAGGTAAGACCCGCCCTCTTGAAGTTTGGCAACCAATCAAAATGACAAATAACAGTAATGTATATATGACAGGTCAAATAATGTCTGATTCAATATGTATGTTCATATCATTCAGTCTATTAAACATTTAACCTTTTTTAAAAGAAAAACAGAAATTTGAAACACTAATTAATCACATTGAAGGAGAACATGAAATAACCAAATAATTGATCTGAGTAACTACACCAACCCCTCCTCTTCCACTGTAGCTGTAGTTCTGTTTAGTATACTTTTGGACAGATGCTGAACTAATTTCTCATTCGCTTTCTCATTTGCTTTCTGTTTACTGTCCCAGGACACACAACGCATCGTGATGATTTATGGCTCCAAAATCTGCACACAAAACAAAAGCTATAATAACCTTAAAAAAAAGAAAAAACCTGAGACCGTTCCACAAGCATTTCCCAGAAGTGACTTCAGAGTTGCATAAACTCTGTATGAAGAGTGAGGAGATTTTTATTATGTGTGTGGGTTGGAGCAGATGGGCTGGTGTGTAAGGGGAATACAAAAATAAATAAATAAGTAAATACTCAACTAACCCTGGATGATTTCCTACCTGGGATGTGTCTTTGATATGGGGGCACAGTGGGAAAGCAGCCGGGGGGAACAGCAGAAGATGTAACTTAATTTTAGGCAATCAGGGAAAAGTCGAAGCAGTTTCCATTACCGTCTGACGTTTCAATTCATCACATGAAAATCTGCTGCCTTTCACAGAAAGAGAAGCTGTATGACTGTAAGGTTTTTGGCTGCCAATGGATTTGCGACTAACAGAAAACACACACAAATCCCGTCCAGGCCTGCAGCGCATGTGTGCATATTTAAGACCAAACTCAATACAGGAATATTTATAGTAGTATCTCATTATCTTTAAGCCTTGATAAAATAGCCTTTTTTCTATCAGAATAACAATTTATATTCTAATTTACCCTCTAATAAATGCAATAACCAGTGAGAACATTCTGTCACCAAATATTGTTAACACAATATAGTATTAAAGCACAAATTCAAGTCAACATAATTACATTCTGGCTAAATAGCTAACACTGCGTTGGTCTAAATGTCCTTATAAAACAATAAAGTATAATGTCAATAAAACTTTTAAATCTTTCCTTCTCCTCTCGCTCTCTCTCTCTCTCTCACACAAACACACACACACACACAACGAGCAGAGACTCACAGCAACAGATGAAGGTCACATCAAATTCCTTATTGTGTTGGAAAAAGTGAACATCAAGTTATTTGTCACCGTTTTAACACAGCAAATGTGCCTGAAATTTCATCTGATGAAATAAACCTCTGTCACAGCGTGAGATGATGAGCTCTCTCTCTCTCTCTCTCTCTCTCTTTCCAGTTTATTGTGATAACAGTCATACTCACACTGGATGTCCTGCAGTACTGGATCATACCAGCTTCCTTTCATTTGTTTACTGCAGAAGTAAACAAATGACTGAATAAATGTACTTAAAAAGTATTCACATTGTGATAACGTGGCGCCCTGCCTTACTTGAAATAAGGAGCACTTTACTCTCTGTGAAGAAATGATTATATTTTGCAGCCATGCTACCAGTGTGGCTCTACAGATCTACTGGATGGATTAACACAAAAGTTGGTAAATGACTTTTATGCATTCATGACTTTTATGCCCCCCTGACTTTTCTTCTAGTGCCGCCATGAGTGGTTTGTTGTTTTAAGTGAAATACCTCACCAACTTCAGGATGTACTGACATGACATTTGGTGCAGACATTCACGTCTCCCTCAGGATTGTATTCACTTTACTTTTCATCTAACACCATCATCCAGTCAAAATTATAATTTGTCCAAAACTTTGCTTTACACATAAGTCTTTTTTTTTTTCCCAAGATTGCTGTTTTGGCATTTTTGTCTTTGTTGTACAGTTGACAGTGAAGTGGCAGACAGAAAACAAGGAAAGAGAGATCAGTATAACATGCAAAAGAGGGAGAACGAGCAGGGATGCTACATCACACAGCAAATACCGCGAAATTAACAAGTTTAACGAGGCAATTGTTTAAGCCGTCATCTTGTAGCTACATTTATAGCATGATGTCAGGATGTGAATGCCTCTGTTTAATTTCGCAGCTCAGTCTGTGTGTAGCAAAAGAGTCGCAGCGGCACGCAGTGAAAACTTCAAGCTGACGCAGCATTCAATCCACCTGACTGAGTGGCATGCACACTCATATGGTGACATACACACTTGTGCACAGTCACACACACACTCACTCATTACCACAACCATTAACAGTATCGACCTGTTATTCATTTACAGCTTCCCTGCTGGTAGATGTATAAAGGACAGTCATGTTCAGTGAGCAATTGACAACTAATCGAGTTCAGATCAATGGTTCGCTTACACTTCCAAGTTCTCAAACCCACACACAGCAATGCTAATAACAAACTGGACTGCAGAGAGAGGAAAAAGTCTAATCTGTCATCATGTTTTTAAAGATGAGGCTTAAAGGATATGGACTGAAGCGACCTTTCCTTTTAAGTCCGTGCGCCTCGTAAAGTTTCATGGTAATCATCATGAACAGGCCAACTCCCTCTGAATAAAACGGAGAGAAAGATGATTTTGGGAGAGCTAACTACCCGATACATTTTTCAGTCCTGCGCTCTCATCTCCCCACCTCAGACAGTCTGAAGGCCATTACCCAGACAAGTCACTGCGAGTAAATGACCTTCTTTTATTCTTTAAATAATGAGCAGATAGGTAACACAGGCCGAGCGCTGCCGGCAGCATTACAAAATGAATATTGTTAAGTTCTCCACTGGATCTTGGCTGTATGTCTCCACCTGCCTTGGTCGACCATGAAAATCAGAATTAATTAAAAGCAAAATCTCTGATTTTATCTCCATGCTTCTGGCTGTAAGGTGCAAGCGGGAAGCAAGAGGCCAAATTAGTGAGGACAGTAATGTTCACAGTCAGTCACCCCCACATATGGCTGCCGCTGGTCCAGTAGTACCGAGGAGGTTTATCCAGACTGATGCAATTAACACTCCAATAGATTTGACATGATTAGAGATCCTGCAGCAGGATCCGTCTCTAATTAATGTGGCGCCTACAGAGCACCCTGCCTCTCTTATGCAAATACTATAACTATATGTCATGTGACATTAAGGAAACCTGTTGAGATGAGAGGGAAGGTGTAATGCATCAGTGCAGCGGCTTTAGTTGTGAAGGATTTCAGCGGAAACACGCACTTCTGAAAAGCTCATGTAAACAATATTCATATGCTTATTTAGTCGAGTCTCTGAAGCAAGAAAGTCCAGAAACAGTGTGCACTGATTATGGGTCTGGTATGTAGGGTAAATCTTTAAGTTAAATAAAAGAAGGTAGTTTGAAGGGAAATGAATAATTGATAACATATGGCTTCCGTCGGCACAGAACAGAATGTTCTCGCTGCAGCAGCACCAGAGGCTGAAGGCTGATCTGCACCACAAACACCAGGCTCATTTTTCTGGTGACCATTTAAACTACCAATCTGAGACACACACACACACGCACGCACGCACTAAAACACACACATGCACACACACAATGTCACTAGCAGTGTGGCCTCTAATAGAAGCCTGAGGTCACAAAAAAAGGTAACCTTTAAGCATATAGTCTTTTATTATTATTGTCCGTCTGTGTATCCAAGTTTTGTGTGTGTTTCTTTGGAGGTTTTTGAGTGTATTTTTCTATATTTTGTTTTCAACAAGCAACACGGGTGCTCAGTCCACAATTTTTAAAGACAGTTTTTTCGAGGCCAGATTAATCCACTCACCACATCTGTCAGACTACTCATGCATAACTAGGGCTGCCACTACCAATTACTTTCATTATTGACTAATCTGCAGATTATTTTCTTGATTAATCACTATGTAAAATATAAAATCTTAAGATAATTGTGAAAAATACCCATCACAGCTTCTCCAGAGCCAAAGGTGACGTATTCAGTTTACTGGGTTTGGACCAACGATCCAAAACGCAAAGATGCCCAGTTTGTAATGATATAAAATGGAGAAAAGCAGCAAATACTCACATTGTTTGGCATTTTTGCTTCACAAGTGACTGAATTAATCAAGTATGATAATCAATAATATAATCAATTATCCAAATAGTAATAGATTAATTTTCTGTCAATCGACTAATTGATTAATTGACT
Organism: Thunnus albacares; assembly: GCF_914725855.1. Lineage (NCBI taxonomy): Eukaryota > Metazoa > Chordata > Actinopteri > Scombriformes > Scombridae > Thunnus > Thunnus albacares. Next base: position 7,440,824 of record NC_058108.1, on the reverse strand, counting down.
CATTGTTTCAGCTCTTTGCAGGACATCAGCAAAAAACAAAAAGCACAAATGAAATGAACTTGGAGTCAGAAGTATCATTTTCTCATGTTTGGATGATGCAAAGAAGAAACATGTGGTGCAGGATGAACAACAACATGGTAAACTGTGACCTCCTGACGGTGGCTAACAAATGGCAAAGTGAAAACAAAAATCAATATTTGTAAATTTGTCATCCCCCCCCCCTAAAAAAAAAGAAAAAAAAAAAAAAAAAAAAAAGGCAAAGCAAAAAAAAAAACAGATAAGACTGAAATGTGAGAAAAAAGGAGTTTATCACGCACTTGCTTCCCAAACTTAATAGAAATTAAGGTTGTTGTTTTCTGTTCAGGATTCTGAGTTGAATCCATTCCAGAGGTTAAAACCTGGTTGAAAATTGATTGTGTTTCCTCTCCAGTGTAAATCCATCTTTTAGCCTGTTAAGCGGCTTTACTTACAGCACGTTGGTGGCCAGCGGGATGTCGGCTGGGGCCCTCTCCAGCCCGATGTTGGAGCAGTTGACGACGCAGGACGGTTGGGGCCCCGCCAGCGCGCAGCTGCAGTTAACGGGACAGGGGCTGCAGCTCCTGCCGCCGTCCCCCTGCGGCCCGGAGCCCCATACCTCCAGGCAGCAGAGCGCCACAAGCAGACTGGAAATGAAACTAAACCTCGGGACGCAGACGCCATGTTTTCGCTTGGATAAAGTCTGTCCATTTCCACAAGGCATAGCTTACTCACATCTCATCGCCTCTGATGGTGTAAGTCCTCTCACTCTGGGAAGAAACAAAATGCACAGGACAAAGGCAAACCCACGCGTCCTTTTTCACGGTTTTCATGTGAGGATACAAACACAGAAGAAGGGATGAACTTTTTGACGCCGTTATCTGCCGTTATATTCCCAGCGTTTTCTTTATTCTTCAGGTCGGATCCCCTTCCTCTGAAATTCTAACGGTGCGTCTCCACAATCCTTTTAGCGAAGAAAAAAGTTTTGGAGAACTTCCTCTCTCCTCCTCCTCCTCCTCCTCCTCCTCCTTCTTCATGCAGTTCCCCCTACCACCGCTGAGACTTTGCTCACAGTTTTATTTCCTCTGCGCCCTCAGTGGTTCTCAAAGTGGGGTCCAGGGATCCCAAGGGGTCGTTGAGGGAGTTCCAGGTGTTCCCAGCAAAAAGGGCAATAATTCATTTTCTCTATAATTCCATCCATAAGTAACACAGTGACAGAATGTGCGAGTATTGTGGTCATAGGTTTCATACACTCTCTGTAATAAACACATCTAAAAGCAAAAATCTTCAAAATAAATGGGGGTTTAATTTGTGTCAGTTGATGTGAAAAGGTTTGAGAACCACTGTATTAAAATATATTGAGATTAAATAATGTCCTAAAAAATCATCTAAATTATGAATATTATTGAGTTTTATCAAATAATATCTGCAGTCTTGCATGGAACGAAACTTCAAAATGAAGTTAAATCATTACAGAAAACTACAACCTTTTGTGTATGTTCCTATCAGGTTTACTTAACTATATGTCATGCTGGGGGGCCTGAATATGCACCATATACATTTTTACACAGGTCATCTTGACACCTTAATTCCATTTGTCATTTGATATTCAACAAATTTGCAGCAGCTAATCACAGACCAATTTAATGATGACAAACTCTGGGCCCGCCTGATGGTCTGAGGTCTGCTTTGCTCAGTTGGTCATCCAGCCTTGATCGCAGCGGAGTGTTAACATAGTGGCTAATAAAGCTTTTCTCAACAGCTTGGTACAGGATCCAGCAGAGGAGAAAAATCCATCCAGTCCATTTGTGAGGTCTCTGAATCATTCAGGGTTTCCAACATCCAACAGCTCCCCTTTTCTTTTCTAATTTATTTATTTTTAACATAACCAGATATTGCACATGACAGTATTATTTATTTAGTGAACAAACATTGTGTTTCATGTGATTGAATAATTGTCAGTGTATACAGTTTATGTCTGCCAGGTATCCTTAGAGGTGTCTTGGAGAGGTTGCGCTGGCAGGTCTCTTTGATGTGTCTTAGGAAGTCTGTCTCCGGGTAGACAGAGCCACTTAAAAAACTCAGCATGACGTGGTGACATTTGAACATGGAATTCAAGTTCAAGTCAAATCAATTTAATTCCTGTTACATTTATAGATGCTGTATTGACACAAAATTGTTAAGCCTTAAATAACTATGTGTGTGGCTAAGACAGAATAAAAGACACATACTGTGCGAAGAATAAGAGAGTTGATTTTTAACCGCACACTTCAGCCACCACTCTGTTTGATAAAAATTGTACCCTGTACCCAAAACCTCCACTATGCATAGATGGATTCTGAAATTCTTTAAAAGGTATATAAAAAAAATCAAAGTACACTTACAGAAAAATGAGAAATCACTTATCAGTTTCTAGCTGTCCCCTCATCTTGACCACCTTATGTGCTCCTTCACCACCAGAGATGTGAAATCTTTCATCAGTGACTTTGAAATGACAATTGTAAAACTTCATATTTTTCAGATATTTGAAAAAAGTGCCTTCCTCCCCCTCTATCCTCCCCTCCTCCTCCTCCTCCTCCCTCTCTCTCTGCAGTATCTCTGCAGTGCAGGGCACGTGTTAGAGGTGTTTCCTGGGTATTTGACTTGGCCGGGGCGCACCCATCCTCCCTGCAGGCGTCTGGTGCTCTGTACAAAGAAAAGAAGACTCCCACAATAACCCTCACACTCTCTTATCCTCATTGGCAGCATCTCAGAGTTCATATCTGAGAAGCACAACAAAAAAAAAAAAAAACCCAAACAAAAGTGTATTGAATTGAGAGGAGATGCACTAAATACGTTCAGTCAAATAACTCAAATGGTTACTTTTGAAAGTAAATAACTGCACTGTGATTTATGTCCAAACATATTATGCAAGAGTACACAACAGTATTAACCCCTTAATAAATTCCTTTAAGTAGCTTTAAAGGATTGGCGGCAATTTTCTATATTTTTCTTATTGTTAAAAAAATCTCATGGGCAGAGCAAAGTCTTTGAAGCCGTTTCTTAAATAAACTATGGTGAACATACTCTTTGGGGACAAGCAACATGTCACCAGTGCAGCAGTGTGATTCATTAATGTATTTTTATTAATTTCTGGACAAGAACAGAGCTCTATGGCACAGAGGAATACTATATATCAGGCTTTGGATACACACATAATACTTGTAAGTAGGATGAGTTCATTGTTGGTTTGGCTCTGCACATGATATTTGCAGACAATAAGAAAAACATAGAAAAATCACCAGCATTATCCTTCAAGGCTCTTTCACACTGTTATACAGTAGCCTGTATATTCTGTATAGTATAGCTTTTTGTTGAACCTATATGATACATAGACTCCACGATTTTCATGGCGGCACAGTTCTATCAAATGGAAATATTCAACACGTGTTGTGCAATATTTTATACATATTGCTACAAAATGTAGCTCTACATGTATTTAGTATTTTTGGGATTTCCACTGGAATTAAAAATTAAAGTTCTCTGTAAGTTTGGCTGCACTGTACAGGAAATAGCCTTGATAAAAACAAGGGTATGATTTATACATTAGAGGCATTTTGGCAAGATATGCTTAAAATGAAGGGGAAAAAAATAGAGAAAAAGTGCATAAAGAGAAACATAATAAAGAAAACGATACAAAATATCCATTATGGCTTAAACTTTCATGACCCTTGCTCCACATAAAAACTATAAAACGTGACACCCTAAAGAGTTGCCAATGAGTTTAACTTTGATGCCAGTCGTGATTTTATCTAAAGTGGTGCATCCTGCACCGTGGACATTTCAGGAATGAAACTTGAGTCTTCATTGGATGGCAGTTGTACTTTCTTATTGGAGAATCTACATCTTCTCTCGAGTCACAACTGTAAGCTCTTGAACCCCAGGTGCAGCCTCTCTGAAAGCTCCAGCACCAGTTTATACGAGGAGCTTTTTAGGTATTTGGTGCTTTTACAGTGAACAGAGACAAGGAAACGGCATAAAGGTCGAGACAATTTGTGTCAAGTTTAATTGTGTGGCCCATAATTAGAGTCTCAAAGGGCTTGGCATTCAGTACAAGGAAAATAAAATCATCTTAACTCAGCAAAGAGAAAACCTCTGCAGAAAATGTCAGCGTGTTAGATCTTACTGCAGCCTGAAGATAAAACATGCATTTTTATTATGTTCAGGTTAGTTAGGTGTGGTTCAATTAAATCAATGAATCAGGTGTTCTGCATATCATGTTATAATTTTACAAAAATTATATTAAAAAGAACAAAATTAGTTACTGCCATTTTAGTTTTACATGTGTGAAAATGTTATGTGTAATACTAGATCACAGGTGATTCCATAAAACAATAACTTGATTAGGTTTAATAACATTGTAATATTAATTTGGCATCCAGTAGATTTTATGCTGATCTGACCATGGAGGACTAGTGGACTGGAAATGTATTATTTTGTATTCATCTGGCCCGGACTGGTCCAGTCCGGGCCGGGTGAAGGTAAAATGAGCTTGGCCCCTGTTTGGTTATGGGGAGGGTCCTCCAGCCTGGCCAGGAAAACAGCACTTACTGAGGCCTCTGTCTGTGTTATTGTAGGGCTACAGGAAGAGCGGGGGAGAAGAGGGGGGGGGAGGGAGGGATGAGGAGAGAATGCAGAAGGTCTGCAGAGGGACGAGAGATGAAGGGTGAAGGAGACGGAGGAACAGAGTAGAGAGGATTGGAAGAACTGTTGTCACAGGGTGAAAGACGGGGCGTTGAGGATGTGGGCATAAAAGAAGACGATAATGATTCAGACGAGCGGAAAGTGGGAAGAAGAAAAATCTTGTGAAAAGAGGTTGATTGTAATTGTAAGAGTGCAACGGTGAAAAGTGAAGAAATAGTGGCTCTAAATTTAGAAACAGCTCTTCGACTATCCCTCTGTCTGAGTTCTTTCCTCTTATTTCAGAGATTACCCGATTACAGATATGTTTATGAATTATTTGGGACAATTGTTGATGTGTCTTTTCTGATTTTTATTACGGTGCAAGCTAAATGTTTGCTACGCACACCTTACATGTATGCAGTTTTTGTGGAGATCTTCCTTTTCTGCTTTCAGAGCTTCGGGAACTGTCGCTGCTGTGAGGACAGTATTCCCACAGAGACAATATACACCGAGAGAGATGATGTAAAGCAATGCAATACTAATATTACTCTATTTGTTTGTGTGTTGATTCACTTACACTGAACATTTGAAATGTGTTTCTGTAGTTTGTTCACCTTAGAAACACCATATACTGTCATCTACTTCAGATACAGTTGAATAACTCAAGACCAATAACAACAAATCAATGGTACCTGGCAGGAATGAAAAGCAAAGGAATCTATCCATCCATCCATCCATCCATCCATCCATCTAAAGCTCACAATAAGCTACTACCAAAAAGTGTATGATCATGTATGTTCAATAAAACCAGAGCAAAAAATGATGCATAGAAAAAGTACAATATGGTCTGACAAGGTACATTTTACTTGTGTTTATTGACATTACATTGTTCAGTGTTCGTTTGTTTAAAGATTTTTCCATTTACAGTATTTATTGAATTATTTTACTTTACTGTGAATGAGGAATACAATGAAGTACCCGGTGTCTCGGTGAATGTAGGGTAGTTATAATAAGCTTTGGTTTCAGCCCTACACCTTTTCTCTCTTATTTAAGAGGATTTGTTGACTGTTTTTGTTAAATGTGCTTATGGGTATGTATTCTGGTTAGATAACATTTGCATTAACTTTTATGTGTCGCAGACCGAAAATAAAGAGTCTACAGTCGTGCTAGCTGTTCTGTGAGGCTGCACTTCTGTGATTCGAGCTAGATAAAATAAATTAAAAAAGAATATCTTGCAATGTACAAAAGGTCACTGAGTTTATGTAATGTTGGTCTGTACTTGTAACATGTCTTGTAGCTCTTGTCCTCTTAATTCTATATTTTATAACTTTGTATGTATAACGTTGTATGTAACATTGTGTGTAAGAAAGAGAAACTGTTCAATATTTTCTTTTCTTCACTTTTAATACAGTAATGCTGATGTACAGAGTAATAAGATGTTACAGCATCTTGTAATCATTTCTCAACTTCTCAAATTGTAAAAAATGTTCTTTGAGAGCTGGACCAATAAAAAAACCCATTCTTCTCCTTTCATTGTTAACTGTCAATATAAAAATCATCATCTTAGATGTTGGCAGTGAGAGTACTGGCAGTGACAGCTATACAACTAAATAGTGAACACACAGAGGGGAATAGAAAGCTTTGAGATATTCATTCAGCTTTGAGAAAATGTGAAGGTTTTATTGTCCAGAAGACATACCAAGGCCAAGAAGTAGGCAGTAGTATTCTCCATCAAACTTCATGACCACAGGTAATAAGATAAACCTACGTTAAGCTACAATCCCATTGGGCCCAGTAAAAACATTGAGCATAAGCCACTCAAGTCCAGTCATGAGAAATCTATAGACTCAAATAAATAGCCGGCTAGAAACAGTTGACAATAGTTCTGAATCTCTCTTTGTGTTATTCTCCACACTGAGGTGCGTTTTCCTTGACGCTGGCAAACTCTGATTCTCTTCATTCTTATTTAAACAGTCAGGTTCACCGGGGACACTTGCCATTCAGTTGCTAACTCTTTAGCAACAGCTTTTAAAGTCAGCTCACGCTCAGCCTGTAGCTCAGGTGCTACTGTTATAACTGTAGCATCAGTGGTTCAATCCTGTCCTCGTGTGAAAGTGTCCTTGAGCAAGACATTCAACCCAAAGTTGCTCCAGGCGTGTGTGCATGAGGTGGAGGTGAGGGGGGATGATAAATCAAAGTCACTTTGGACAAACGCATCTGCCAAGTGAATGTAATGAACTGTTGTCTCATCTCATCGAGGAAGTGGAATCATTTTTGCTAGTTCTTGGTTTCAGTGATGTCACAGCGATACAGATGATTCACTACTTGTGGCGAGCCTCCTGTGGCAAGAAGAGTGAATTGCACTCCTTTGTGTGAAAAGTGCTTGATACCTAAAATGACATTATTAAATTGGTAAACACCATTATATTTAGTTTAAAGCGTTCACTAATTTCTTTGTTAACAACTATAACGCCTGCTTACACAGTATACAGCTGTAGAAATCTGTTATCAAATTATATTTAATTCAAATGTTCATATACAGTATGAACAATTCAAACCCTAATCGAGCATGTGCATCCATCCATTTGTCATTCTCTTTTTAGAAAAGCAAACTGCTTCACTGATTTTACACTTCCTGCAACTATGAATTACTTTCTAAGAATGTGTAGTTGGACATTGATTATTTATACAACAAAATCAGTGTGTATTTTCTATTGAGCATAACTGTGTTTAGCATAACCGGCTCCAAGAAGCAAGAAGCAGCTTTACTACTTAACTTAACGGAACCTCAACAAAACTGGAACATGGATCCATGTAAAAAGGCCTTTTATCCAGATAACTCTGAGTCATGCACTAATAAATATTTAATGTTTGTTATCACTGTTGTTCACTATCAAAAGGGGACCTACAGTGAAGTGTTTGCTATGCTTTGTTAATACAGCTGATGAAATGTTAACTACAGATTACCTATCAGTGGTGATATACAGTCTTTAAAACATAAACAGTGGTCCTGTCACTAATGTTATATGTGCTGTATAAATGTGACAAAAAAAAGATTTTTTTTAAAAGTCAAAACAGGAAAATTGTCAAACATCTTATAACTTAGGTTTTAAAAAAAAAAAAAAATCCTGAACTAGACACACAAGTTGTGCTAAAGCCACACCAAACATGTCGAGTGGGAGTGGGAAGACGTGGATGGCCTGGGGAAAAGACTAGTCTAATTGCATCATCTAATTGCATCATGGGTAGTGCAGTTAGGCTTCAGAGAAAGAAACCTATAGAGAATAAAAATATTCTATTATGAGTGCCCTGACTTTAGAAACATGCAGTACTAAATTGGAGGAGGACTCTGCTTTGAAGACCTGATAAAAAACAGACACTATAAGATATATTTATATATTTGCTGATAACAATTTTACAGTGTGTTTTAACTAATTTATTAACTGTTTATACGGATTGAGAGGCAAGTTTAAATGTGTTTATAAATGTGTTTTAAACTACTGAAGCTATATGATCACAGATATGTTGTACTGTGTTATCAGACTTTCATTAATTGTTTATACACCAGTTATAAATGTACACTATAGTGTGTGAAAAGCCATTTACTAATTGTTTATATACTGTTTATGAATGCTAAATAGGGGGGTTAAAATAAAATGTTACCATTAAGCAACAGTCAGCTGTTTACCATGCGAGACAGCTGGATTCGTGAGATCACGACATCACATGAGGATCCATCTTGTCAGGCTTCAAGTTAACGCTTGTGTCCGAACCAATGGTGGTTTGGACCAATCAGCATCCCATGAGGATTCTCCTGTCATCTTGTGATTTTGTGATCTTGTGAATCTAGCTGCCTCACAAGGTAAGACAATGATAGACAGATGGTTCATCTAATTACCTGCCAAGTATTTTTTGAAAGTGCCTGCCCTTTTCTAAACAGTTTCCAAGGACGACGTCTCAATAGTGTGATCTAATGGGCTATTGATTGTCAGCTTTTCATGATCACAGTTGAATTGTCTGTCTGCGAAGAGAAATGATGACTCAGACTTTGCAAATAAAGAGAGAACAGTGCATGTTTTTGTGTCTGTGAGAGGGGAAGAGAGTAATAAGCAGTGTTTGTTCGATCAATGAACTTGTTTATGAATCAATCAATAAATATTGCTATTTTTACAGAGTTAATCGCTATGTGCTACGTTGACAGAATAAATCAATACATTCAGTATTTAAAGTAATAATCTCAAAGAGTTTCTCTTAAATAAATGCCTGTTAAGTCACTATCGCTGAATGAGGTAACACAATGGTGATTGATTCTATGGTCCACTGATGAAGCCCTTTCATTTGCAGTATTACAAACTGGGCGTCAGTGGCGACATTCCTGGGAAAAATCACAAGTGGCACACAGTTAGTAACGCATTTTCCATCACCTAGCAGTGGTTGGTCTGCCAGAGAGGGAAGGCGCAGCTAATGCAACAGACTCACTCACAAACTGTTAACTGACTGATGTCACACAGGCAACACTGTTTGGATCTCTGGGAAGTGAGGTCCAAAACCACTGACCCACTGGTGGTCCAGACCAATCAGCGCCACAAATCCAGCTGCCTCGCAAGGTAAGACGGTGACAGACAGTGATAGACAGATGGGTCATCCAATCATCTGCCAAGTATTTTTTTGAAAGTGCCTGCCCTTTTCCAAACAGTTTCCATTGATGACTTCTCAGATGGTTCTGTGTAACAAACCATCTGGCATGTCAGGTTAAAACATGCCAACGCCTTTGCACAACCCTGCTGGAAGGTGCCACATTGCTGGATTTTGTGTGAATGCAGAGCTTCATCCTGTCTGCTGTGGCCTCTCTGCTCTGCGTGTGTGTAGCTCAGCCCTGCCCTCGGTCAAGCAGACACACAGACCTGCGGCTCTTTATACATCCATGACACAGAGACAGAGAGCAGAGCGGAGAGACAGAGACAGTGATGTAACCTGGTTGCGATGGTACAAGACCCGATAAGTTTCATTCACTCGAATTAGTCAAATCAAGTCATTTTTTGGAAGTTGCTGTCTTTTTAGTGTCAAATTCCCTCTTTTTGTTACAATACTTCCACTGCGGCTGAACAGGACTCTGCCCACTGTCTACTTTGTGACACAAAGATGGAATTTTTTAGTTAAAAGACTGTAACTGGGGAAGATATCCACCTTATTTGACTAACTCAGACAGCTGAAGTCTCCTATTAGCTTCAAACAAACTTTTAAATACATTTTTGTTCAAAACGACGACGTGGATTTTGTCACCCATCACTTACATCAGGTAGTCTATGAGAGAGAGCGGCTGCACCGGAGATGGGCTCCTGAATACATCTCAAACTTAGACCTAAAAAGTGGGACATTTTGCAAAATAACCTTCAAATCATTTTTAGAAAAGACATCATTAATCAGCAGGAACAGAAGATGAAATATCATCTTTGGATATCTCTCTGGACTGGAGAGTAAACACCGAAAGCAGTGCAACAGGATTTGGAAGCAGGGCAAGCGTGGAGGAGTGCAAGCCAGGCTAACTGTTAACCCATATACAACATCCAACAATCATATTGCCTAATGTTCTCTGGACAGCAAAATGGATGATATAACTCCCCCATCAGTGCTGATACACTGTGCTGCTAACTGCTCTTTCATTTTTCTTTTTTTTTCTCTTGGGATTTATGTGTTTTAATCATTTTTTTAAAGTGAATTTTTAGATATACAGTATATCTTTATCCTCTCTGTTGTTGTTGCACTGCTGTAAGCTGGGAGGAACAGCATTTTGTTTTTTTGTGTTTGCAAATACACATGAAAATAATCTTTGCACATATTCAGATTTGGTTATATAGTTTAGTTTTAAGTTTCACAGATAGACTGCTGAGCCAGGCCGTTCTGCAGTACAGCATGACACTCTGAATAACCGATTTATAAAACAGAAAAATAATCTGGCTACTGGCTCCAAAAGATCTGAGTTCATGAAAAAAGTAAATGCAACGCTGAATCTTCTTACAAATAAATTCTATATAAGGACTCCAGGATAGGATGGCATCTATCATAACACCCAGGTATCTGTGTAAAGAGACTTTTTTAATTTCTACATTGTGGATTGTCACTGGAGGCAGATGACAATCAGGAGGAAGGCCAAAAATAATTTCCTCTGTCTTATTAGTATTAATAGGCATTTTTGTCACAGCATTCAATTAGCCAGTCACATTACACTGGTACTGTCTGGGGTCATAGCTGTCAGTCAGCAGAGATAGTGAAGGGGAATAATCAGAGTATTTTAAAAGAAACTGATTGGGCACACTGATGGTGCAATCTGAAGTGTGCAATGTAAACAACACAGGTGAGCTAATGCAGCCTTGAGGTGCTCCAACTTTAGTCCTGATTGGAGAGGAAAGTGTATCATTTACCTTTCCTTACCTTCTGTTTGTGAGAAAAAGAGTTGCACCAGTAAATGAGGTTTGGATTAAACTGTAACAGTAAATATTTAAAAGCTTCAAGGGTTTAATGTTTCTTGAAAGATTGCCACGTCCTGTAGCATATGTAGTGCAGAAGAATATGGTGTACTTTCTACTTCTCCTAGTTCACACAAACTTTTTTTCTTCCCATACCCAGAATTACAGTTTCTATTATGTTTTTACTTGACCTGCTGGGACTCAATTTATTCCCTGCTTTCCATAATTTTTGTGGATTGCTGTAACTGACCCAGCTCTGGTGCTTACTCTCTCCTAAACCTCCTTAGGCACAATCATGGGCACTTGCCAAAAATAAGCTGTTGTTGCCTATATATAATTAATATTAAACACTAATATGTTTATATATTGAGCAGGAGTATATTCAGCTGCTTGACTTCTACGTGTACCAATTATGATAATTATTATAATGTTAGAATTATCTCTGTTTTGTTGTTGGACATGTTTTCCTGTTTTCCTTTCCTCCCTCTCTTTCTCTCTTTCTCTCTCTCTCTCTCGCTCACACACACACACACACACACACACACACACACACACACACACTGCCCACAGGACAATAATGTCCTCTGACAGGCTGGTAAGGTCAACCCTCGGGCTGTGTGATAGCTTCACTCCAGGGGATTGTTGAGGAGACGGGCATAGACTCTTCCCTCTTTACCCACCTGACACTCTATAGTTATTAACTAAAGAGAGAGAGAGAGTGTGTGTGTGTGTGTGTGTGTGTGTGTGGTATGGGGGGTGAGTTAGTGGGAGGGGGGTCCTCCTCTCCCTGCAACCACACTCCCTGCAGAGAAGGAATACATGGAAAAAAGAGGTAGCATGGGAGGCTACTAAGCAGTGGAAATTATGTTATGATCACGGGAGCGTATAAGCATCCTGACGTATCTGCTTTGTCTGCTGCTACTCTGCTGTTCTGTGTGTGTGTGTGTGTGTGTGTGTGTGTGTGTGCAGAAAGAGTAACAGGTAGGACTTGTCTGTTAGTAACATATTTTCAGATGCCTGACATTTACGTAATTAAAATTAATAAATAGTGTGAGGAAGAAAAAACGTTTTAAAAGCATTTATGAAATGCCACGTCTCAGCCTTTCATGAAATAACATAATAGCACCATTACATTGTGCATTATTATCTTATGCAGAAAAAGTCAATTCTTATTCATGCATGACACACATGAGTATGAACTTAAAGATGTAGATTATATGTTGTGGAAAAAATTATGCAAGCATTTTGCTCTTTCTCCATGGAAATGGATTATGTGAGATTATCCCAAACTTGACATCTTTTATTTTCACCTGTTTGTAAAGTTTGAGTTCTTTACAAATATTCTACATATGATTCGAAGATTGAACTCATCCACCTGTTTCAGTGTTTCTGTTTGATGCCTGGAAAGCTAAATTTCCAAGTCAGTCTGCATGGTTGCAGTGGAAATCTTATTTAATATTAGTGAGCCATTCAAACTCACACTGCTGAACACTGCATTGTTAAAAGTGGCTTTAAATTCATCCCTTTGGAATGCAACAAGATGGCAGCAGCATCCTCTGGGGGCTCATTTTACAGCTTACTACCAGTGACTCAGGATTTGTGCAGAGGAAGCAGAAAAGGACAACAAAAAGGTAAACAAATCATTCCAAATCTTTTCAAACATAAGGAACTCACACAGCAAGCACAAGCAGTGCTAGTATTATCAAAAAACCCACTGACAAGGTGAGAATCACAGTCGTAATGGATAGACAAGATTATTTTTATTTGCAAAATAAGTTGTTCTTGCTGTTTCATTTTTTACTGTTTACTGATACCAAGAAGACTATCTGGGAGAATGAAGGTTTATTTCTTTAGCTCTTAACCGCAATAGCATTCTCAAAGGGCTTCATAGACAGTATACTTGTCACTCATGCAGGAAAAAATCCCAGGAAAAAGAACCTGAAGTAATGGTTACATGGCCTGTGCCCTTCAGTATCCTACTGGGCAGGTTAATAGTCTCAGAGAAGGGCAGATTACCATATGAACCTGATTTCAATACATAATAGTCAAGGATAAGTTAGATTGCATGCTCAAAGTAAAGCCCATACACTCACTGCTGGATTGCTTTAGCTCACTTCAAGTGGAAGGTAAGAAAGTTGTCATATCCATGAACCTTGCAACGAGGCATAACAGACCCTCAATACACACAGCAGTCTTAAGGACAAGTGGAATTTTCAAAAATCAATACAGTGGCCCATCCTAAGAGGTCGCAGCAGCTCCTTGTTGAGAGTAGCCAGTTTGTCACCGTCTATCATACCCACACCTACTTATAACCTTTGTCTTTGTCAGGCAAGGGTGTAGTGTGACTAAAGGGTCAGAACCAAGCGGCAACTACCACAGCCTGAGGTTGAAGCCAATGTGGAAGTACATAAAAGTGCGATACCACCAACGGCCACTAGATGCTGGCTCCAGTAGACTCCCATTCAAACTACGTCAACTTCCATTTTGAAATACTAAGTCAATAATGTTTTTTCACTGAGTCATTATATTATCAAACACTAAATATGGGTTCTCTAATAAGTGTGCTGGTGCTCATTTTGGAAATAATTGCTCTGCTAATAATATTTGACGAATTATCATAGCTCATCTGCTGCAATCCCTGGCTCCGAGCTGGACTATTGTTGCAATATTTCACTAAGTTTAATGTTACTTGATTTTGATAACTGCTGTTTTAGTACAATTTAGCTAAAGTAGCTAATGTTTGAGTGTGCCCAATAAGCTTGTGTTCACTTCTGTCCGAGGTAGTGGGACGTGTTTTCGGAGCTTGAAAGGCAACACCCTACGCTATTTGGAAGGTCCTGGCTCCAAATAGAAAAGATGGCACCGACCATAAGCTGCAACTCTGAGCTTGAAACTGGTTCCAATGCAAACCAATGGGTGACATCACACCTTGCTACATCCATATTTATACACATGGTCAGAACATATTAAACTGGGATGCTTTGTTGCATGTCATTCCCCTCGCTCTCCCCAAATTTCCTCTATCTCTCTCTCTGACTAATAAATGCAAAACGCCAAAAACATATTATTTGTGGGAATACATCATACTTTGCCAAATAGCACCAAATAGCATCAATGACACAGTTGGGCAGGGGTGAGATGTACAATATGGACAGCAAATGAGGAATACATTGATATATGGAATATGTTTTGTTGATGTTGAAATGTGGTAGCAGCTACAGTGGAACATTTAGTTATATCAAGACTCATTGTGTGAGATTGTGCTGGATCAGCTGTGGCTTACTTCTGATGATGTGCTCTCTGAAAAACACTCACCTCGTACTTTCAGATTTGCTGGGCAAGTGATTTTAGCAAAATGCACTGGCCTTTAGTTTGCCTGCCATACACCAGTTAATGGTATCCAGAGGAGTTTGTGACCACTAGCAGTACCATGGAGTGATGTATTTATGAGTGGGTCCCTGTTTTTGTTTGTATCAAGCTTGCTCATGTGATTGCACGCCCTCCCTGCTGTCAGTTTCACACTGTTCTCCTGACAGTTGGTGGCAGTATTGCCAGGAAACATAGCACTGTGGCAATGACAGTGAAGAAGAAGACTGCAAGCAAACAACCATCCATCCATGATTTTGAATATTTAAAAAACTGCTTTGCAGATGTTTTATGTGGAAGAAAATGCATCGAATGTGACACTGGATATAAATGTAAGTTTTTTGTTGTTTACAAGAGAAACCCACAGGGCACCTTTAAATTTCCAGTCAGTGGATGAGGTTATGAAGATTTTTAGTACTGCCTGCTGCAACCGTTACACTAACGTTGATTCTAATCTGAACTGCTGACATTAAAGTCAGCTTTTTTGCAGAGATCAATAGCCATAAATTACAATGTTCTCAAAAGAATAGGCTGTCAATAGTTGGCCCTTACAAGTATAGCAAAACTTGACCCCCCCAAAACACACACACACACACACACACACACACACAAACCTTTAGCGCTTCTCTGTTCCCATCTGATAACATTTCTTTTATAGTTTTTTTCTCCACAGCTGAAGCAATTTTGTTATCATTTAACAAATGATATAGTTATCGTTTCATCTCAGCCATGAAGATATTCAGGGTATATTCAGAGTTCATTTTTCCATGTGATTATTTTAAGATTGTGCAAGCCTCTACTCATATTTCCATAATTACTATTCTATCCTGAGATGTATTTGTCAAAACCAGTCATTTACCACAGACACTGGCCAGAGTTTATAGTATTGATTGGTCTCTTCATTAACATATAGACATTGTGTTACTTTGTTTTTTCTTTTTTTTCTTTTTCTTTTCTTCTGATTTTTCTCATTCGTCCTCTGCTGCCTATATATATATATATATATATATATATATATATATATATGTATACATCATAGTAAGGTACAGTACAGCATACGGTATGTGTGACCACCTGTGCTCTATCATAATGGCAGATGTAAAATGAAGCTCTTGACTCTTTTTTGAAGCAACCTCTTTTTTCAGAAAAGCTCTCCATCGACCTCTCTATCAAAGAAATGCATCAGGGTGATCATCCATCCAATAAAAGCAAGGCACTCAGGGTCTTCACTACAGCTGCCAGACGTCACCATAGTAACATTGGTGACAGTGCTTTATAATATGTTGCCTTGTGCTGTATTGACTGTCACCAGTGTTGAAAGTAACACGTTACTGTAATTCCACTATGCAATTACAATTACTGAAATTTAAATGGGCTCATTACTTGTTACTTTTGTCTTACATGAAAATAACAGACAACTGCAGAGGATAGCAGACAAACCCAGTTCAGGCAATGTGAGCTTGCTGTTCTGGAAATATAGACTATTTTTCCCTCCTCTAGATCAAGGACAAAAATATACTGGTGAGTTGTAGTCTGTGTGCAAATGTGAGGACTTTTCCTGACTCTGACTGTTCTGGAAAATGTACTTCATTTGAAAAAAACAACAACCCAAAAACAAACATAAAACAAGTCGTTCAAAGGAAATTATTTTGTCTTGAGTGATTCTGTGAGTGTGTGTATTTATGTCTGCAGCATCCCCCGCATAATCATTATTGACCTTTATGTGCAGCTATTTGTGGTGAGTTCATAAACTGGAGCTCAAGGTGATACTGGCTGATGTAGGTCTGAATAGTTTGCATTTTTCTTATGGTGTTCTTAGTGTCTCAGATATGTATGTACAGTATTGTGTGTGTTTATATGTGCATCCAGCTTCCAGGTGCATCTGAGTTGATGTTGAGGTTGTAGCTCATATAAAACCAGGTGGATTTCTGCATTGTTGTTCCCTGCATTTCTTTGTTTCTCACAATCATCCATCAGAAGCTTCCTGTGGAATACTGAGGTTTACCTTGTGGTCTGTCCTCAGATAACTTGTCTTGTGTGTATGTGTTTGTATTTTTGCCTACATCTGGCAAACTACTGAAATACCCAGCCTTGTATTTTGAAGTCATAAAGTCATCATGGACTGTGGCGAGTGATGTGTGATATTCAGAAATGTTTGCAGAAGATGCACACTCCCCTATCAACCCTGGACAGCCTGTAGAGCTGATGGCATCTGTGTGTGAGAGAAAGAGATGCTTCATGTCAGCAAAGAAACATACATAAAACATGAGTTGATCTTTTTTTTTTTGTCAGAGTAGCCTCCAGTCTGTTGCACATTCATCTTCATCAGGACTAAATTCAGCAGAATGTGGTTCAGTTTACATCTGGCAGATGGTCTGTATCTAACAGGCTGTTAAGACAGGTGCATGCCTCTCTCTTTGATCCAGCATTTGGCCCTATTACTATCCTGCGGACCAACAAAATCACTATTCAAAACATTTTCACCACCCATTTTTTTCAGTGCCTAAAACACAGAATTAAATTATAGGTCTTAACTAAAACTATTATTGCAAAAACTATTATTCAGACACCAGTTTGATGTCTTGATTACTGCAAAAATTATACTAAATACTATTATTATGAATAACAAAGTAATCACTCAATGAAAATAGCCTGGGCTGCAGTGTGAGTCTTTGTACAATGGATCATACATGCAGAACAGTGGTGGAAGAAGTAATGACATGTTTTACTCAAGAAAAAGTTGTAATACCACAACATAAGAATACTCCATTACAAGTAAAGACCCTACATTAAAACATGTATTTAAGTATTATCAATAAAAATGTACTTAAAGTATCAAAAGAACAAGTAGTCATCAGGTAGAATGGCCCCTTCAATGAGTTATAATGTCATATAATTTATATTATTGGATTATACTGGCACATTACTGTAACACTGAGCAGCATTTAATGTTGCAGGTCGTTGAAGCCAACCTTAGTGTAACTACTTTATATGTCTACAGTACTGTTAAGTAGTTTAGTGGAGTAGAAGTATAAAATAAAATGGAAATAGCCTACTCAAGTTAAGTGTAAGTACCTAAAAACTGTATTTAAGTAGAACACCTGAGTAAATGTTAATTACATCCCACCAGTGATGCTGAAGCAGAAAACGTGCACTAAGATCCCCATGTCTTGATGAAATGTTGACAGGCAGCAGCTCACAATGTAGCAAATCTTTTCTTTCTCTTTCATTAAACTCACCCACGATCAGACTGAACATCCCGATCCCTCTGCGCTTGCTGTGTATTCATGAAGGAGTAATATTTATTCACCCTCATCCCTTCTCTCTCTCTCTCTCTCTCTCTCTCTCTCTCTCTCTCTCTCTCTCTCTCTCTCCTCTCTCTGTCTCTCACTTTCTCCCCTCCTCGCTCTGTCTCTTAACAAATCATATCAAAGAAAGAGCAGAGCTGTGTGGGTAGAAAGTTGAAGCAGAAGCAGTGGAGCTGCTGTCGAAACATCCTGCTCAGCACCACGGACAGCGAACAATTAGCAGCTCGGACACAAGCTATCCGTCGATTTGGGAGAATTATTGGACAATAAGAAGACTGAATTGACAATGTATAGTTTTGTTTGGGAGATTTACTCATTTTAATCCATTATTCGGTCACACAGAGACTTGGGATTATTCACTGCTCGCCAAAGTAAGCCTGTTCTTATCTTGATCTCTGAATAAACCAAAAGTATGCGCAGTTTAAAAAAATGTTGCTTTGCTTTGGGAGGGCATCAATTAACTAAGTGTAGAGTTCAGACACCTCTAGCACAGGGATTACTTTACATTATAGAATACATCCATAACTCAGATGTTGTTATTGAGCTTGTAGTCAAGAAGATCCGTCGTGCGTAAAAGCCGTGGCACTATTCCCGGTGATATTCCTGCTTGACGCACGACACATCGGATGACTTGTGTGTATTTGCAGTGTCACTAATCAGAGATATTACAAACGCATGAGACAGGAGACAGGACGAGAGCAGGTGACAACGACTATACATCATCATTTGTACTCGGCAGGTTGTCGTGCGTAATTACGGATACGGCTCCTTGTGAAAAAAAAAACATTTTATGTGATGTTTTTATTAGTTAGAATGTAGGATACATGGGAACACACCTTTCTTATGGAGTTGGCTCACGATGACGCACGGTGCGCAACAAGATACACACAAGGGTTTTCCAATAAAAAGAGTACAGGTGGGTGAACTCACCGTGTTCAGCTGTGGTCGGAGTGCTCACTTTTTCTCCATGTCACATACACGCGCACACACACGCTTAAATTTGAGGCAAACTAAACTGAAAGTCAGATATGTTAAACCACGTTTTCATCTTTTTCAACTGATACGTTAAGTGTGGTGGCAGCTGACTTTCCTCCTTCTGTTTCTGTTCCAAAGTAAGCGCGAAAAGTAATAGGATGGAAGTGAGGACTTTCTTCTGAATCGGGTGGAAACGGAAGGAAACAAATCTACATCTGGACTTTGTGGTGCCATCTTTGCTCCTCTGCTCTGACAGCTACAATGGAACCTCTGGACCAGAGCCACTGGACTCCTCTATCATCTGACCTCAACTCCTCCTCTGCAACCACGCCCTCACCCTTCTTCTTTTCTTTCCCCCACTTCTCCAACACCTCCTCCAACATGTCCACTCACAGTGTCCCGTTTCAGGGCAGCAGCACTCTGGTGACTGCGGTCATTTCCCTCACTGTGTTCATAGTGGGCCTGACGGGCAACACTCTGGCCATCTATGTGGTGCTGCGCTACGCCAAGATGAAGACCGTCACCAACATCTACATCCTGAACCTGGCTGTGGCCGATGAGCTCTACATCCTCGGGCTGCCCTTCCTCACCACGCAGAATGTGCTCTCCTATTGGCCGTTTGGCTCCTTCCTGTGCCGTGTGGTCATGACGGCAGACTCTATGAACCAGTTCACGTCTATTTTCTGCCTGACGGTCATGTCCATCGATCGTTACCTGGCTGTGGTCCACCCTATCCGCAGCACCAAGTGGCGACACCCGCGCGTGGCCACGGTTGTGAGCGCAGCCGTGTGGGCCGTGTCCTTTGTGATGGTCCTGCCTGTGGTCATCTTCTCTGATGTCCAGGTATAAACCTTTGGCTCTTTCCCTTCCAAGTGTAAATGAGCTCCTGCAGCTGATTCCTGATAAAAAATGAATCATTGTCTACTCAGCCCGAAGTCAGTCAGAACTTCAAGACCACCAAACACACAGATGATCCCTGTAGTTTCATCTAAAAGTATTAATGTTTATTAAACATTTGTTATAATGAGCCATAGCAGTAATTCTATAGTTTTAGTTTTAATCATTGTCATTTTATTTTAACCATGAAGTCAGGCCTCTTTAAGATTAAAATCCTCTTCCAAGAGTGCCCTGGACAAGATAGGCAGCATAAACAAAGGAGCAAAACAAATGAATAAATATATGCCACAATGTAATAATTACATAATTTAAACTTTCTATACAATCACTGTTTTCTTCAGACTGGAAAATTGATTGAGTTTAATCTTTCACAGTGAACATATTGTCTTCAAATTCCTTCTGATTTCATATTTGAGGTTTTGTTGTGTGGTAAAGTTGCAAGTTACAAGTATTGTTGAAACCTCAATCTGCTAAATGGCAACCTGATGTAATAAATAACCAAATCCACATTGAATCTCATATTTTCTCTTCATGCTTGACAAAAACATAGCACCAGAATACAATGCTGTGCCAGAATTATTTTTAACACTTAGTTTCAAATATAAAGCTGCTCTGACTTTTTTTCAATCCAATAGATGAAATGACTTTGTTGTGAAAGGTTTTTCTTGGGGTGAGTGAGTTGGGTGATAATCATTCAACTCTGCAGTTCTTCTTCTTTTCCAACATGCAACTTTACTGTTTTTGTTCACTCTCACTGAACTCAAAAACATTGTTTCCAGCAGCAGCAGGCAGCTGTTCTCAGCAAAAAAAGCTCTGATAAACAAACAACAAAGTAAACAACTGGCTGATAACATAGTAAAACATTCAGCAAATAAAGACACATTTATTTATCTCAGGAACTGTTGGACACCAGAACAGAGCTAAAGGGAGACTGAATATTTGACTTTGATTTATTACATGGCCAGAAACATAGCTCCAAATGAATGCTAATGTTTTGCCGTACTGTATCTGCTGGATGTGCGGATGGTGTTTACAGCTTGTTGAGCTGGCCCCAAGGGGCCAAAATAAATAAATAAAGTAGGTTTAAGAAGTATTTAACTACATGGAAGGGATGCTTTGGTATCTCTTGGACTTTATGGTTGAAATGTTGAGCTGTGATTGAATAAGAGTATGTGAGTTCTTGCTTTAATGCTAAACATGTGCGCTGAAGTAAAACACACTGAAGTCTTTCATTCAGGCTTTCAGAAGAAAATTATTAAATGAAAAAGAAAAGCATGACAGCAAGAAAACACAGAAGCTTTTGAATACAAGACAGGTAGGAGGAAAATGTAACTTCTGTCAAAGTTGCTGTGATACAGGCCTCTGCTGTTCTTACTGAAGGCCACAGGTTTGATAACAATGAGACCACAGGACAAAAAGGTAGTGTAGTTAAGAGTTACCCTTTGGTTAGACATTTATTTCCTGTTAGGACACAGACAAACTAAACACAGTAACACCTGGGAAGCTCTTCCTCGAAGCAAAATGCTCTTTAAAACTCCCAAAAGCAGATAATGACATTCATATTTTGCCAAACACCCCTGGCTGCATAATTTAAGCATTTTGTAAGAGTAGATAATGACTGAATTTTAAATTTTGCCGTAGTCTTTAATATTTACATTTTACTCATGTTTTTTTAATTTCCCTTTAGGACACATTTAACTCCTGCAACATGATCTGGCCAGAGCCACGGGATGTGTGGTCAACAGCCTTCATTCTTTACACTGCCACAATGGGCTTCTTTGGACCACTGCTCATCATCTGCCTCTGCTACCTTCTGATCGTCATTAAGGTGTGTATGTGTGTGTGTGTGTGTGTGTGTGATTAAAATAGCTCATGTCTAAATTAACACTCTACTCTGCATCACTGTAATGATGATTTCCACCATCACCATCATCTTCCCTCTCATTTTCATCATAATCATCATCACTCTTATATCCATCACCATCATCTCTATCAAACTATCTTCGGTGTTTTTCCTGCAGGTGAAGTCCTCGGGGATGCGGGCGGGCTTCACCAAGCGACGGCGTTCGGAGCGCAAGGTGACGCGGATGGTGGTGGTGATCGTGGTGGTGTTTGTGTTCTGCTGGCTGCCGTTCTTCATCATCAACTTCGTCAACCTGGTGGTCATCATCCCGGAGTCCAGCGTAACAGCAGGAATTTACTTCTTTGCTGTCATCCTGACGTACGCCAACTCCTGTGCCAACCCGGTGCTCTACGGCTTCCTGTCGGACAACTTCAAACAGAGCTTCAGAAAAGTAGGTTGTACACTCTTTTAGTGAAGCTTAAAATCTTTTGAACAACTCTCTGTATTGAAATGATGCTTTACAGTTTGTCTTTTCTTCACATTGATTTGCTTGTTTTGTTGTGTTTCTTTTTTCAGACCTCTTAAAACTTCTTAAAACTTCCAGTTTAGAACAGCTGGTTGCATTTTTAAGCTCGAGACTCATGTCACAGAATAAGATGTTTTTGTGCAGGGTCTGACTGATAATTTGGTCACCAACACAAATGAACATGAGATCAATACATGGCAAAAACAATGGATCAAATGACTCCATTTAGCAGTTAGAGTATTTCCAAGAGTTGGTGGAGACCAAAAGTAGAGTGAATA
Source organism: Thunnus albacares (assembly GCF_914725855.1). Lineage (NCBI taxonomy): Eukaryota > Metazoa > Chordata > Actinopteri > Scombriformes > Scombridae > Thunnus > Thunnus albacares. Next base: position 7,418,487 of record NC_058108.1, on the reverse strand, counting down.
TTGGACTTACATTCATTGGGTGGCCAGAAACACGACTCCAAATGAATATTAAACTTTCTCTGTGTCTACTTGAAGTGTAAATAAGCCACTATTTGCTAACATATTCCCAATATCAGCTTCATAAGTTGATAATATGTCAGTGTTGTGTTTTCAGCTTGTTAATGCAACTTTAAGAAAATTTGTTGACTTAAAACAAACCATTAAACATGAATCATTTTGGAGGCATGGTTCTCATGGATATACTATAAGAAGTTGATATAGGACGCCTACTGCACATGTGCAGTTGTGTTTCTCTTCCTGGCCTTGCACAACCTTGTTATTTTAGGTTAACTTAAAGTCACGATATGTAGGATTTGAAAAGTTTGTATTTTGGCACCATCCAGTGGTGGTATCTGGAATAAGGCTCTGACAGCCAGCAATGCCCTGTGTTACACCTCTGCAGATCAGACTCAAAGACCCTGAGATAAATGGGCTACTAACAACAGAAAGACTGCACCAAGTTTCACAGGGATTACCTCATTTTATTATTTTTTATTACTTTTTTTTATTAACAGTTATGGGAATAATATGAAAGATTCTAACTATACACAAGTGTCTACACATTGTGGATTTAAAGGAGCAGTGTGTAGGATTTAGTGGCATCTAGTGAGGTTGCAGTTTGCAACTGAATACATCTCCCCTTCTGTTCCAAGCTAAACCACGAAAATGTGAATGTCCCTCTCTAGAGCCAGTGTTTGGTTTGTCCATTCTGGGCTACTGTAGAAACATGGCAGTGCAACATGGCAGGCTCCGTGGAAGAGGACCCGCTCCCAAGCCCCCATGAACAGCACCGGGCTTTGAAGCCAATTTGACATAGTGGCCAAACCGCATAATTACAACGTCATGTGATGCCATTTGGCCCAAAAACACTTTTCCCCATAGACTTACATTGTGAAAAAGATGCCTGTAAATCAGCGGATAATTTTTTTTTGAGCATGACAACCCCCGACGGTCTAGAAGAGCCGCACATTTGAATTGTTTTATCCCCATTCAAGTTAGCCGGAGGGCTAAACGGGAAGTAGCCAACTCGGCTGGCGAAAGTCGCTAGTGCGCTTGCTATATGGGCCCAATGATCTCGGAAGATCCGGGTAATCTTAACTAGAAGTTGAACTTTTTTGGCTTCATGTGCCACTGAGCAACTTTCATAGGAATGAAAGGGGCCCAGCCTTCGATGCTGTATCCAGTTCTCTTTATACATTTATGCCCGCTCCCTATGTAGATATAAAGGGTTTATTTTGAGGTAACGAAAACAATGATTCTTATTTTTAGGTGATAATACACTAATTAAAACATACCAATGAATATTATATTCCATGTCTGCCAAGTCCGTTCCACTAGATGCCACTAAATTCTACACACTGCACCTTTAAGTTTTGTTTGAACAGGAGTCCATTTCCATTTTCATGTCCATTTCTGTATACCAGTTATGACCTCTCTCCTTTTCTAGCATGGTTATCAAATACTGTTATCTTACTATGTGCATATGGTCAATGGACCTTCAACAGAATGGCTCTTCTACAGCCTCTACAGATAATTTCTGTGGCCCTGCAAGGGCTGTGTGTGAGGATGAGGTGCAAGACCAACGGTGTAGATGACGGTGACCCCAGAGCTCCGCGCACTGAGAAGTCCACGGCGAATGACTGCATCCTGCTCTCCACTCATAACCAGGTCTACCATGATCCCCAGAGCAGCCAGGTACTCCAGGTAAGAGTGTGTGTGTGTGTTTGTGTTGTTGTTGTGTGTAGGCAACAAGTTGTTTTTGTTTGGTAAGAGAAAGAGTAACACTCAATCATAATGATCAGTAGTAAGTAATTCATAAAACATTAGTTTATGATGAACTAATCATGAACAAAACATTAATATATCTTTGTAAATGATTAATTAACGCTGTGTTAACATATCACAAACATTTTGTAAGTCATATATAAATGATTAGTTAATTATGAAATACTCATGAACAAATCATTTGAAGGCTAGATAATTAATTAATGATTATTTGATATAGTATGAATCACCTGTGAGCCATTCAAAGCAATTATTAGAAATTATGTTATTATATGAACATCCTTTGGCTGTAGATTGTTCTCCATCTTAATAGTATACAAAAAGCTTTGCACCTGAATAGTAAAAGTTTATTTTATGCATTTACATGTCCTTTGTAACAGGTGTTACAAAACTGAGGTTTAGAAAACTTTGTAGCATGTTGAGTCCAATAACTCAACTCATGCTTATCAAAAGCTTCAGATGACCCGCCCTGCTCCATAGAACCAGGTTGAACTTGTGCTGGTGGTGCAGATTCTTTGCTGGGGTCGTTTATGTATGGCAGTGGTTCTCAAGCTTTTTCACATCAAGGACCCATGGCAAAAATAGTCATACATTATGTTATTGTGTTACTTATGGATGAAAATATAGTGAAAATAAACTATTCCCCTTTTTGCTGGGGACCCCCTGGGACCTCCTCAAGGACCCCTGAGGGTCCGCGGGCCCCACTTTGAGAATCACTGGTGTATGGAGTCTCCCAGGAATTAAATTCTACTAAAGACACGTAAGTAAGCTCTTATTCAGTGTTTAAATTAAAGTTTTAGCCTTTTGTGTAGAGGTAACACTACAGGATGCAGCTGCAGGATATAATGCGGACGCAGCTGTTCTGCAGAATAACTTCAGTTAATGGAGAGTTATACTACCTGATATAGGATTTAGTGCAATTTGCAGATGGTAAATGAATGTGTGTGTATTTTTAACACTGTACCAATTTGATGCAGTTTGTAAAAAAAGCGTGTTGCTAATTGTGATCAGCGCGTTAGCATGCTAGCCCGCATTAGCATGTTGGTAGACAAACGATAAGTCTGTAATGTCGGTTAATGCAGAGTTTTGCCACCTGAATGGGGATTTATTACAATCTTCATTAGATAAATGCATGTGTTTATTTTTAATACTATACCAATTTTATGCAGTTTGTAAAAGTTGTGATGCTAATCACGTTTAGTGCATTAGCATGTTAGAAACTGTAGCATAGCTCTCAATGTGGTAGCACCCCACTTTACTGTGTATTAATGTGTGTTAGCATTGTTAACTTAGTTAAGAAAATTAAAGTTAAAGCTTCATCAGTTTATTAAGGTGACTGAGGAGAGGGACGTCGTTTGTACTAGTGGAGGAAACTCTACTGTGACTCTGTGAGGCATACCTACATGTCTCTCACCTGCTGCAGCTTCAGTCTGAACCACTGACTGTATATAAATATGGATGACGCGTCTCCACTTCCTGCTGCTATGCAAGAATGAAGCCAAAATATCTCCTGTCCAGGAGGTGCTGTCTTGCTTGTGTAACGTCATTGGGAGCCAGAGTTTGCGCAGTAGAGTTGGGCGGTGGGATGACGGCCCGCGGGACATGCCCCCTCAGCCGTTCTGTCGCCTGACGGAGGTTTGAGAGTGGCTGTCTAAATCATGATGTAAAACTCCCTTTTTATATTGTCAAATAATTAATTAAAGCAAACATCAGAAAAATGAGCACTTGGATAAAATGACAAAAACCATATTTGAGAAAAATTTATTTGACGTGTACTGCAGCCAGCCACAAGGGGGCAATCAAGATGTTTTGGCTTCACTTTTTGGGAGCTGTCATGACGTCCATATTTATATACAGTTAATGGTCTGACCAGCCAGAGCACCACGTTGGTCTGCTGCAGTGTCCAGCCTGAAATTCTCCCACAGCTTCCTCTGTACCTTTCCCCGCCTGGTCTTCATCTGTCTCCTCCATGCTTCAGGTAAAATCTATTAGACTCCTGAGTACAAACTAATGTTGCACATGCATTTTATTTTGGTAGCTTACACCAACAGGTGAAACAAATGTAAAATATCCAAGGAGGGTTGAAATGAGAGCAACTAGACTTGGTTCTAGATGTTTCGCCTGTCATTCAAGGGGCTTCTTCAGGTCTAACTGACTGGTGGGGAGTCCCAGGTATTTAACTTCTGTGGGGTCATTATCAAGGTCATTGATACCACTTAGTCCATTAGTGCTCCTGGCTGTTGTAACAACAGCCGCTTGAGTCGTTGGAGTCACCTGTGGCCAAGTGTAAACAACAGTCGTTGGGGTTGTCACATGAGGCCAAATGTGAATGGTTGTTAAGTCTCCTGGGAAGGGACAAGTGGTGTCGTAGACCTCAACAGAGGAGGAGGTCTACAACCCAGAAGACTTAACAACCATTCACATTTGGCTTCATGTGACAACTCCATCAACTGTCGTTTCCACTTGGCCTCAGGTGACTCGACCCACTTGAACGACTGCCGTTACAACAGCCAGGAGCATTAACGAACCAAGTGGTATCAATGACCTTGATAACGACCCCACAGAGTCTGAATACCTGGGACTCCCCACCAGTCAGTTAGAACTGAAGAAGCCCCTTGAATGACAGGCGAAATGTCTTCAAGTATCTGGAACCAAGTCCAGTTGCCCTTGATTCAACCCTCCTTGAAGATGTAGATGACTGAGAATCTTCACAGACAAATGTAAAATAAATAAAAGCTCAGTCTTAAAGCTGGTAGCAGAGGACAGACTGGCACTGCGTGTGTGTGTTTATGGCTCTTTTATAGAGTATATCGAGTAAAAATGCCCAAAGAAGCTGTTTGTTGTGTTTATTTTTTACAAATAAAGCTTTATATGTTTTGCTCCAGCAAGACTAAAGGAATGAAACATCACCTGTCTCTTGAACTGTGTATTTGTGCTTACATCAAAAATTGTGACAGTGTATTGTTCTAATAATTGCGGTGTATTTGTGTGTTTTAGAGGGAACAGCAGAAAGTCATATGCATCATCAATGAGCGAATCTGAGTGCTGATTGGTCCTGAAAATGTGGCTGATGAATGCTGCACTCTCCTCATCCTGACTGACACCTTCAACCCCAAATATTCTTCCACTTTTCAAACTTCTCAAGTTGGCTCATACACGCTTTTTGTGTGTTCCAGTATGTGTGGCAAAATATGGAGCTTTTTGAAGCTCCTGGTTTAATGGATGATGTTTATAAATGAGACATTTAGCAGCACTTTAAAATTGTCTGTCTGTCATTTTGTAAGCTGATTACTGGAAACTAAACACATTGCAGAGTCAAACTGTAATTTTTGTGGAGGGAACATCAGGTCTGTTTATCCAACTGTCAGAAATGTTTGATCTCTGGTTTGATTCATATTATCTGTTGGTTTCCATGTTAAAGTTTAAACAATGTTTAAATTTAAACTGCAAGAATTGGTTATCAAACATAAAAAACAATTGAATGTTAATAATATATAATAGTTTGTTAAAATGTGAATTGTGTTGATGCTAACTTATTATTCAAAGTATATTTGATATACCTAAAGAAGAAGAGTTGGTGAACATGTAAAAATTTAAAATGGACAATTACAGTTGACTCAGACACAGAGAATCAACTCAATTTTTATTCTCTAAAGTTTTACACAATTTAATCAGGTCAGATATAATTCATATGTTGACTTTAATAAAGGCAGTTGAACTTGTTTTCCTCTATTTTTCACTTATGCTTCACTTGGCTTACTTATTTACACTTTAGGGGGATGCAAACAGTTTGTAAAAGCCTTCTGTACATGCATAAATCTTTGTAAGAGGTTTGAGTAATCTGAAAGTGATAGGTTAGACATTTACATATGATGAAATGTTTACACTTTAGATCAGGGGGATGCAAAAGAACTTTTAAATGACTCATAAATGATTAAGTCATTCATTTGCACATCATTTATAACTGATGAGGATGATGAAAGTAGTTGGGGATGGTATAGAGCTGACACATGGAGTCCCCAGCACCTGTTCACCTGCACGAGGAGCTACATGTATACTGGCAGGTCATAACATGCACAGGTTCACATTATGAAGCACCTGGCCAATACTGGAACACAGGATAGTGATTTATAATATATCAACAAATAATTAATGAATCATCTATTAATTATTTGTTCATGAATATTTCATAATTAACTATGAATTTATACATGGCTTACATCATATTTGTGATATTTTAACATAGAATTAATTACACATTCACAAAGGTATATTAGTGTTTTGTTCACGATTAGTTTATCATTATAAATGTCTTACTACTGATTGTTATTTTTAAGTGTTACCAGAGAAGGTAAAAAGGACTTTTGCAAGAATGATGAAAAGATGTAATAATAAAAAATGTATGTTTAGTGCAGCTGAGCTGAACATCAAGTCATTATTTTTGAGTTGCTGATATTTTAAGGACAGCGGAAAAAAAAAAACACAGATCCACACATTCAGACACACACTCAGTTACTGCGATTCTCTGCATCACCAATGAGTCTGACGCATCAGGTTTGGCAGCTCTCCTACCTAAGAAACGTCCAACACTTCACTTCAATCAGCAGGCAGGTGTATGTGAGAGAGCAACAAATTAAAGAAGGATGGTAAATTACTGCTCCTGTGGAGGCAATGATTAGGGAAAATTCTGAAGGCAGAAGTGACAGATTATGAGATTAGGGTTGAGTGTGTTTGTGTGTGTGTGTGTGTGTGTGTGTGTGTGTGTGTGTGTGTGTGTGTTAGAGAAGAGCTGTCAGAGAGGGGAAAAGCTTTGACTTAGCCAGTGTGGGGCTTCCTAGTGTCCAATTAAATAACTTGTACAAGAGCAGTGAGGTGTATTAGACTGACAGAGTGGCTTTGATGAGACTCTCCTAAAGCTCCTTCAGCTGGTTCAAGGATATCAAAACTACAGCTTCCTCTATAAGTCACATCTTAGAGTATATGTTAGAGTCCAAGTGTTCAAATATTGATGCATGGATCATCCTGTTATTCTCAGAGCAGAAATCATATATCTTCCTCTTCATGTGACAGGAATGCAAAGATAGGAAATTAATATTAACACATACATGCTTTAAACCAGACACTTTTGCACCACAGAGTGTTTTTATATTTACAATTTTGTGGTGGACCGGTCAAAGGGGGGGTTTAATAGTGTGATATGCATGCTGGAAGGTGCAGATTTGTTTCAGGCATGATCTCTCTCTATTCATCCTCCCAGCCAACAAATAATAAATAATCTAGATAGACTTCTCAGCTACACTCAGGTAGTGACCACGCACAGATTTAATGTTGATGCTAAATGCAGAGAGCCGCTGATGACGGACTAACTTGCATAAAATCAGTATAATGTTTTTGGGAGCGTGACAGGGAGAATGATGTGGAAAAATACAGCAAAGTAATTATTATTCAGCTGTTTTGCTGAATCATATTGTTTCTCATGGCCTGGTAGCAAGTGTTCAGAAGCCCAATCTGTAGGCTGGAAATCTCTGCTTTAAACATACTGCAGACTCATGCAGGTAACCGAGAGATGAATTGACCTTCTCCTCTTTCCTTCTCCCTCTTTCCTTCATCAACATGCCTCTCCTTGTTTTTTTTTAATCCCCTTCTCCCCCTCTGAAGATCTCTCCTCACCCTCCAGGCTCGTCTACCTCTCACACAGCTGCAGACCTGCACCGCTGCATCACTACATGTCAATGTCCTTCCACTTTCCCAGGACTCGGACCCACCACCACTACCACCGTAATCTCCACAGCAGCCTACATGATAACCGCAGCTGAACCTCCAACCATTACTGCCCTGACTACACCTTCCTCGTCTGCTTCCATAGCTCCACAGGAACAGTATGGACTGTCTGGTGTTTTAGGGAGAAGCATGGACAAAAGTGTAGAAGATTCACTTCCTGTGTGTAAGGAGAGCTGAGGAGGGGGGAAAAAAGGATATGAGAAGATGGAAGCAGGTAGATTGCATAAGCTGATCAAAATGGGGGAATATAAATATATATATTTTTCTGTGGTTACAATATAAATATCAATTTCTTGGACTATTTTCTCAAACATACACACATATGTGCACTCATTCTAAAACATTGCATCATTTATGCTCCATATCGGTGAAACAACTTCATGAATATTTTTCAAGTCTTGATGTATATCTGTACCTGTACGAATCATCCAGCTATTTTCATTTTTCCCCCTCCATCCAGCCATCTGACATAAGTGCCTTTTCAGCCGCTCTCAGCAATCATCATGACTCCTAAATGGACACAGAAACATTTATACCTTGCTTCTCTCACTTCCTGTTTATCTGTCACACATCATGTGCGAATGTATTCACGTTTCTGAACCAAAAATTCCATCGAGCATATAGCAAAAACCCATTTTTCTGTTTCAAGCTGCCACTCACTATTGTTCGATTTGCCTCTTAGAATGGGTAAATTAAGATGAATGGAGTTCATAATTCACAATGTACATCTGTACAGCTTTGTGGACAGAATCTGCTGTGGTATTTTTTTTTGTACAGTGTTTGTATTTCCAGAAAATAGCTTGTTTGTCAGCTTGTCAGTCACAGAAAATGTGCCTCTTTACCTGCTCAGCATCTTTCTGCGGATATGTAGCCAGCATTGAACACAAAACCGATGACCTCTTTGTGCATGCGCTGCTCTTTACGGGTGTTTGTGGATGTTTTCACTAATGTGTGCGTGCATGTGCATTTGTGGTCGCTTTGCACACGTGTATGTAAACGTTTTCTCTCTGCAGAATATATTGTTGCTAGTGTTGTTGTCTGACCATGCTTTGCTCAGCGGCTTATTTACTGTGCAGCGGATGCTATTTTTTATCAGACAGGCAGCACAATACCTCAGCTCACACAGCCTCCTTTGACTTTGGCCTTTGAAATGTTTATATTGCAGTCATGTCTGCCTGTAAGCTTTTTATTATCATGAAAGGTCCTGTGTAGTTTTTTCAGACAGGGTAGAGATGATCGTACCATGACTACAAAAAATGTATCTTTCTGATTGGCTGGTAGGCGTCTTTTAAAATTGCGTAATAGAACACCTCAGACATACTTACTACCACATCAGCCAAAGCAGGTAACCATAGAAACAATTTTTCTGCTTTGTACAATGTCACCATTTAACTCTCATTGGTGAAACAGACCTAAATATGAGATAATTGGACTATTAAACTTGAAAAAAAGAGTCACACAGATCTTCTTTTTGTCTGTGCTACAGAAAAGTGGTACAAGCACAAAAACACAGAAATCTGTTTTTTTTGTATAAGACACCTTATTGTTGCTGTATTATTGCTTACTGTACTGTACATAATCGCTCTCTATTTTCCGCTCTTTATATCATATCAGCCCACTGCCAATCTCTTTATAAAAGCAGTCATTGTGGTCAGTGTTATTCAATAAAAACTAATTAGAATCAAATAACGCTCACATCAATAGGATGAGTATATTGTAATAGCGCACATTAGTGTGAGAATCAACTTATAAAATCTCAATGATGGATGATTGTGCTTTTCCAACCACTTTTAATCTATCTGCGTACATAAAAAAGGAAATTGGCATGCAGTCAAAGGAGCTGAGCAGGTGAATATAATAAGTTGAAGTAGTGACAGGAAAAATAATGGAAGCTGTCCACATGAGAAGAAAAAAAAAAAATCAAGGTTGTTCATAATGAAGGCTTTCACATGCAAATACAGAGACTATGGTGTGTATTTTACCAGATTATTTATAGTTGTTTGGATGTTTTGGTGCTGTATATTCGTTTGGCTTCAAAATAAAAGAGTGTGATCATAAACCAGACGTTTCTGCTTGCTATTGTCACACAATTACACACTGACATCTGGAAAGTGTCACTACAATCTATGGAAATGATAGAGACTGCCAATTATAAACACAAGCAGCCTGCACCTACATTGTAACCAGACTGTGAGGCAGACAGCATCAACAAGAGGCTGGTGACAAGTGCAGCTTGATGCTCTTCTTTACACGTACAACATCTGGGTTTCCTCTATTAGACCTGAAAACTTGGATGTTTGTGCATTCTCACAGGTGATATATATAGAATATGGTGTAATCATGTCTTTAACTCACATGTCAACAATCTTGTCATGTCTTGCTATATAAGGTCATTTATATGCTTAGCAACAAGTCAGAATATGTGATAGGAATTCTGAGGTTAGGGGCTCAAGGCTACATTAGCATAGCACCCCCGAATCTCTGACTGAACTGTCAGTGGTTGAGTCGCATTGTGCGTAATGTAGACGAGAAGAATGCCTGTAATAAAAAAGACAATGTCTTTGGTTCTGCTGCATCAATTTTTTAAATCTTTTTTTTTGAAAAGTGTCCATCATGAGTCTGATAGTGTTTTAGAATACATTGGCAGAATACTCCAGAGCTCTTAACCACATCTTACAGACACTGCTAAATCAGCAGTAAGAACCTGAAGCATCACATTAGGACTTGGATGGGTCGGAACATCTGGCCAAGTCACAAGGAGTCAACAACAGCACAAACCATTCAACACCACTCAAAAATGTGTTTTTCTTCTTGCTCCTTCAGTCGGATATTTGAGCTTGATGTATGTGCAGAGTTTGACACTAGAAGACTTTTTTCACATTCATCTGCTGACGGGGGAAAGTTTCTCCATGCTCACATGAAATCAGAGTGTAAGGCATGTATCTACAAGCATGAGCTGTGACATCATAACTCGTTTGGAGCCAATTGTAGTCCAATATTCAACTTACAAAAAAATGTGATGTAGAAACTTATAACCTTCAGTGCACAAACACTGAGAATAAACTTTACAGTGAAGTAGGAGACATCTTGTTTCCATCAGTTAAACTTTTGCAATGAAAAATATTTGCATTTTTAATAAGAGAGAAGGATTTTTATGCCTCTTTCCATTTTTATTCGAATACAAACACAGATACAAATAATTTTGCTGCCTCAACAAATACAGATACAAATACAAATATTGGGATCTCTGCACATCCCTAGTTAACACCACATGCAACATCAGCTGTCTGAGCACCAGACCAAGACTGATCACAGCATCGACTGGGAAGGGGTCAAAGGCAATCAACCAAGAGTCATGGATGACCAGAGAAAGATAGAGACAGAGGTTATGACCTCTCCCCATATGTTATCATTTGGCATAGCCATGAGATATGGTCAAAAGCACCAGGAAAAGCCAATAAGTGAGCCTTCTCACTTGAGTTCTTGTTCAAGTTTTAGTGCTGTGTTGACTGGTATGTTGCACCACCATCTTAACTTCATTAATTAATTATTTTTTGGGTGAAGGAGAGGACTGGCAGGAATCACATTATTATATATGACTGTGTCATTATCTGACTGTGTGTGTGTGTGTGTGTGTGTGTGTGTGTGTGTGCGTGAGTGTGTTTCCTCTTTCCCAGAAAGGTCTTATGAGACAGTCCATCTTTATAATGACCAGAGACTGGATGTCAGGTTGACTCTCCTTCATTACTTATGTAGCGTCTCACACACTACCACAGCCAAATGTACACACTCGTAATAGCATAATGTAATTCATTATTCATTAATACATGAAATAATTTATATTATTTAGTCCTCTAAGACTGACATCACAGACATGCATGTGTGTGTGTTTGCATGTGTGCACTTTCAGAGCAGAACATAGATTTTTTTTTTTTATCTGTGTACATTTCATTATCTCAAACACACAGCTGTGAGACGAGGAGAAGGAGGAATGTGAGCAACAATCTTTATTCATTAACTTGTATATTGTGCAACATCAAGCAGATGTGGGAAATGGCTTATTTAGCGTAAGCACCCCTGCTAAGAAGGTTGTTTCCATCTTGGTTAATTAGTTTGGCTGTCAGCAGTATTTCTTTGAAAATCAGCAATAAATTTACATGAAATTTAGTGAACAGAGATGCACCTGGCAAAGGAAAGAAGTAGATTTTGTTGGTGATCCAGCGGGAGAGTTGGACCCAGTAAGAAATACCAGTAATTTAATAGTTTTGTGTCAAGGATTTAATTTCTTTTGTGTCATAGTGCAGACTGTCTTTCGTTATTTTGTGTTTGCTTTTTTTTGTGAGCTCACGTGTGATTCAAAAGTAATGTTGAATTAACGGTTGAATTAATTAATTAACTTTTGGCCCTTAATTATTTTTGGTTTGTTTGCTCTGCATATAAACTTTAAAGCTGCATTAACTGATTTTTTTGTGCACTTGGGGGCAGCAGAAACAAGCCATAAGCACAACACTGACAATGTTTCCCCTTTTTATGTTGTTATGACAAACTTGTTAGCCAATGGTTGCCTGTTTACACATCAAGCAGACATGGAGAAGCAGTAGCATTTATTTGGAGTCGTGTTTGTGCCCACCTGATCAATGTAACTCCAAAATTTACCCTAACCCCCTTTTAACTCTGTTTTGGTCTCCACCGACTTCTGAGCAAAACATTTGGCTCTTTTAGATGTTAAATGTTCCTACTTTGTCTGTAGAGCTTATCAAAGCTTTTTCACTGATATCAGCTGCCTGCTGCTGCTAAAAACAAAGCTGATAAGAACATTGAGTATTCAGTAACATCGATTGAACATAAACAGTACAAAGTGGGCCAAGCTGAAAGACGTTAAAACGCTCTTGAGCTGAGAGGGACTGCACAGTCTGTTATTATTCTCTGTGGCTTCATCACTACTACATTTGATTCAATGTTAACATGAAAATACAGATTGTAGCTGTTTAATTCACATGTGTCACAATGATCCTTACGGGTATTCCTCTCCCCTCTTGAGTGTATTTCTATTTGAAAAGAAAACGTCAATTTGCCTTCTTAACTGTCAAATTATCTGTGGTTTTGAAATGTTAACAACAAAATCATCAGGTGATTGCCATTTAAAAACTATGAACCAGCTGATGTTTGAGAAAGTCCTCAGTCCAAAGTAATAAAGTAATAAAAAAATTAAGAAACAGAAATACTATCTTTGAATGTAACAGGAAGTTTTAGCATTGTTTCACGTTAGCTGAGGTCTGTGTCTTTTGTGTTCCTTCCATGCTGCAATGCTGTGATAGAGTGAGGAAAAAATATGTGTAATTATAACTCTCTGCTGCTGATTATCAACACAATTAACACGTAAGAAAAAAATTTATTTATCCTTTCGTCTTAGAGACTATTTTTATGTTACGCACACTCTACACGCCACCCACACAAACCCTGAGAATCTTAATTACATTTTAATACATTAACATCTGAATAAGTAATCTACAAATACCAACTAATGAACCATACTCATCACATATACTGTAAACAGCTCAAATAAAACTCAGACATTATGACTTAATTGTAGGCTGTAACTCACTCAAACACATCTAGTCCATTTTTACACCCGATCATCAGTTCAGTTAGCCCATTTCTCCTCTATAAGATCATAATTGACATAAAAGACGTGCCAGTCAAATGGCCATCAAAGCTTGTTATAAGCTCCCTGCATAAAGCTTTCACTCTGGATTTAAACCTGACGTTAATCACCAGGGGTTTGACTGTCACTCAGCATATCAGTCTACAGACACGCGGGCAGACTGACTGTTCGCTCCACTGAGTGACTGAGATGATGAAAAGAGTCATGATGACAAGAGTTTGAAGCCCTATTGACATTATCCACTAGAGGAGAAAGGAAGAAGGCTGAGGGAGAGAATTAATAGATAGAGGGCCAGAAATGTATAAATGTAGAAAACGAATTGCAAATGAAACTTTTTAAGCTTTAAGAAGCAGGATAGCATCTTTTGAATATTTGACACTATTCCCAGGGCGCACTAAAGTCGGAAATTTAAATTTATAGTAGATGTAGAGGCTTCAAAAGCTACACAAATTAAAATTTAATGATTAAAAAAAAAAGCACTTGTCCTAATGAAGTGTAGCTGCACGGTAGTTTCTCATTTGCTGTCTCACTTTAATTGTACAATTTAACCCACTACACCGTGCTCAATAACAGTAGTATTAACATTTACTGACAATAAACGATATGTGACTTAATGCTTTATTATGTGTGATACATTATGATGTCTATGTAATTAAAACCAGTAAATGTTTAGACTGAAATCTGGGAATCAGCAACTGACAAAACATCTCATCACAACCTCCATTTAGTTGCTGTCCTGGAGGTTTCGATTGTGTCACACGCTCTTCATCAGCAGATGCAGTTTGCCCTGAAGATGTTCAATTGTGTATTTTCTTTAAGGACTTCTCTTTCAACAATGAGAAAGCACCAGAACAGCTGCTAAATGATCTGTGTGGTGAAATTACTTTGTCAATTGTCCCTAAATTACTAAATAATCTTTCAAAAAACAATATGTAGTTACTGCCAAATAAAGTGCTTTCAGTTTTTTTTTCAGAATTTTATAGCACACACTACAGTAGAAGAAACAGTTATGATGAAGTGCACAGAGTCTGAGCCTTTCCAACAAACAAACAGCATCATGTACACATGTGGCGTCATTTCAAATGTCAAACAGCCACAAACTGACAAAATGGTAAATGGACTGCTCTTATCTAGCACTTTACTACACTAACTGACAAAGAGCTTTACAATTTTTGCCTCTCATTCACACACTGACGGCACAGGAGCAACTTGAGGTTCAGTGTCTTGCACAAGGACACTTCAAGCCACCAACCCTGCTGTTAGTGGACCACCCACTCTACACCCTGAGCCCCAAAAGAACAGAAAGAAAGAGATTCATGTATAATAAAATGGAGGATTCACTTGTGTTATTGTATCACAAGAGAACACATTATGATATTGGTATCAGTCTATGAATAACTTTTCACAAGGGAACATATCACAAAGTATTACCATACTGACACACCCCTACTATCCACAAGAAGTGATGAAATTAAACTTAATACAAAAATACTAGCAGTGACTAACAGCAGCACTCTTTCATGCCTTCAGTATTTGATGTTACGTAGTGGTTGAACAGTTTGTAAAGCTGCAGACTGCATGCTCACACACACGGCTGCGTTCACTGTGTGCAGTGAAGCTCACCGTGCCAATACAGTCAAGAAACTGTACTGCATGAAAATATATGTTTTTCAGAGATGAAAATAGCACAATGCAAAGCTATTTCTTCTGACCAAATTCTTGATCCTTGCCATGCTAGTAAAGTCAGAGCTAAAGGACTGCCCTGTTGATGTTTGATGAGTTGTTTTGTTGGCTCAGTCTGCTTGACCTTTAGCTCTGCTTTTTATTAACAAACAAGTTTAGACACCCACACATACAAGCATGAGCACATTCACAAAGCTGAAAAGGCAGGCCACACACTGAAATCCTCCTCAACTCACCTCTCTCTCTCTCCATATATATATACATACATACATATGTGTGTGTGTATTGGTATCTATACCATTGTTAGGCTTTGTGTGTGAGGACGTGAACATGTGAAAAGTATAAAAAGATGAAAAGGCTGGATTTCTGCAGAAAAGCAGTGAGGGGAATCTATATGAGATATATTATGTCTAGCTGATAAACACCATAATCAGCGGGTAAACATTGTGCAAACACACACACACGACAAAAGATAAACACAGGTGGGCATTTGCAAGCTCACATGTGTCTGTATCCAGTGGGAAGTGTTTTCCCTTATTCTCTATTCCCATTTCAACGATCTCTCTAAACGATATCCTGAATGTTCCTTAACGTAGAAAAAGGGGACTCTCCTGGAGAATGTAACGATCCTACCAGTTTTAATTATTTCAATTTTGTTTCTGAGAAATCACGTTTTGTCCATCATTTTGGAATGGCGGATGGTCTGAATACTACAATACCCATGATCCCAGGCCACCGTTGCCGTGGAGAGGAGGCCAGGCAGAGGTGCAAATCAGAGCAGTAGTGAATTTAAAATGCTTTTTGTTGCAGATGAGAACAAAACATGATGCCAGAGCTGCGGCATCCATCTAAAGTGAATTGATTTAAACTGCAGATTGTTTTTTTGTTTTGTCAACACTGCTCAGTAATAGGATGGCTCTTTCCAACTCTTGGTCATAGTTGATTGCAGACACAGGCCCAAGACTCTGTTCAAAGTGATTGTTAACATTTCTTGTTGGAAAGATGTCCTGCTCACATTTGCTCATTTTTTCCTCCATATCACAGCTGCACTGCGATACATTAGCAAAGCAATCTAAATCAGATCAACAGAGTGGCTAGAACCTGCATCTCAGGCTCTCTTTGATGGCTTCCTATATTGTATAGTATGCTGTAGTATTTTGTATAATATCTGTGCAGAGGATTGTAAGTGTGGATCAGCTGTGGCAGGAAGCTTTGGACTCTCTTTATCTCCAGTGCCAAATAAATGCTGAGGGTTAACTGTTGTTTTTTAACCAAAAGCAGAACCTGAGAGCTCTGCTTCACCTGCAAAAGGTCATTGAATGAGACACAAACAGACTCTTTCAGTTTGACATCTTGCTCCCATGTAGGAGAGGTGGTGGATCTTGCACATGTCTGTGCCCAGGGGCCCATTGTTTCATAATACGAAAAATACTTGTACTTTTGACTTTTTATAAAGAACTAGATACTTACAAATGATGACTGATTAGCTTACACTATTTGTACTATTTCTTTCTCCATATCCTGTGCTATCCAGCTATTCACTCAGCCAATGCGCTCTTGCAGAGCAGTTCTCCTGCCATTGAAATAATAATCATGAAAAATTGACCACATGCTGTGTATCGAGAGGGACACAAAGAGACTAAAAGAGAAAGAGAGAGCTCAGTTGTCAGAGAGGAAACAAAGAGGTTCAGAATATGTTTGAGTCATCTCCTGTGGCCTCATTTTCTATTTTCTCCATGTTGACAGACAGTGTAAGACAGTACAACAGTAAGCATATCATCTTCTGTAGATGATGGAGTCCACCTCTCTAACAATCAATAGCAGGTCCATCACTTTTTTCCTGACCTGTAATGGTAGAGCCCCGGCTGTTAAACCAATCAGTGTAATCTTGAAACTGCCTTACTGCACTGATGAGATCTATCATTTCCCCAATCTTCATCAATGCCCAGTCCGTGGTTTCAGAGGTATTGATTGGTTCTCATGGACAAAAGAAGAAAAACAATCAATGAAGCACCACATGGATCAATCGGAAGTGAGATGCATCTTCATTTCTCTAGGTTTCGTCAAAATATGCTCACAGATATGATACCAAGTGTGATGGACAGAAAAATGATGCAGTGAAGTCCTCATTCTCATAGACATTTTTTGTTAAGATTTTGGTGATTTTTGTTAAAAAAGGACATTTCATAGCAAAATAAATTCCTTTAAACAGTAATGCCATGATCATTGAATAATAATAATGATAATTAAATTCACTCACGAGGGTAAATTGAATCCATGTGTTTTTTGCTTTGAGGCAAACTTTGGTGGACTTTGATCTTTGAGCAATAGGGAGAAGCCGAGCAGTTCCTTTACAGTAACTAGTAACTCTTACAGCAGTGGTTCTCAACCTTTTATGGGCCAGTGCCCCCTTATCCATTATCCAGGTCCCTTACTGCCCCCCATCAATTAAAATGTAGGCTAATTGTCCTCCCTGAATATTAATGTTGAGTTATATCATTAAAAAGCATGTCATTGGATGCCAAATAACAGATTTGTTTAACTGGACAGATGGAATATCATTATCATTACCTTCTCAGGGAGCAAAAAAAACATGTGAATAGAAATTATATTTGTGTTGAATGTTAAACAGATGCAACGGTTGGAAATTTGACATTCAAACTTTAATTAGGTCTCGTTATTGATCACGATCAGCAGCCAATCAGAAAGCGGTAATTTGGTGCTGATGCCAAACAAGAAAGATTCTTATTAATTGTTCCAAAGGAAAACAAAGATCAGCCTACTGAGGAAAAAGTCTGAGGCTACTGGAAAAAAGCAGAAGGATATGTATCCATAGCTAAGGTGTTCAATAGAATACTGGTGGCATTTTTTCTTGTCCTGTGCCATTTTGCTGATATGATATGGGTGTTGTTGTTTATGATCAGAGTTCAAGGGCTTGGCCCGCAGAGGTTTGGTTGGGGCGTTTGGGAGTCCTCCCCTAAGAAAATTTGATGTTATTTGAACAAAAACTATGCATTATCCACAAACAATTTATCTGTCCCGTTTTCCACATATCAGAGACACAACAGACTGTATTAATGCCATCTCACCACTTTTTATTTCCTTCTTGGAATAAAACACACATCACGTCACATCAGACGTTATGATCCCACTGATAAAGATTTATGCTGTCTGTTAATATTTGACTTTTGTTCCAGATTTCTCACTCTAAAGTTCAGTTCACGGTTGAAGATGAATACAGGAAGTTGAGACTGTTTGTAAATCAGCAGACCTTGACAACTGTTTGTTCTTCCTCTGGTTGGTTTCCTGGTTGAATCTGCTGATTAATTTCACCTTCACTCATCCGCTTGATTCAGATTATCTTCAGCATCTAAAGGTAACGTAACCAACAGTTTTCATCATGTTTGTGTCTGGGAAGGTCAAAATGATCTGATAATAGTAGAGATGGTAGTTGTGGTGATGAGTTATGAGTCATATAATAGTAGAGATAGAAATTATGGTGATGAGTTATGAGTCATGTTATGTTTTTGACTGCACTGGGGGAATAAATGAAACTCCAGGAGAAAGAAATAAGAGTACGTATCAATACTCTTATTGGCTCTTTTTCATTACTAAAGAATCAGGGTTTTTAAAGTATTATTTTAAAAAAGAAAAAAAAATTCAGAACAGGATTAGAATAGATTTATGTATGTATGGATGTATAATAAGGGCTGGATATGGCTCTGCTGCTCAGCCTTGCAGCCAATTTTTCCCAGTGGCCACTCATGGCATTGCAGTGAAAAATCCCCCTGCGGCCCAAAAAACATCTTCCCCAGAGACCACCACTGTAAAAGAGACATCTGTAAAACTGTTGACAGGACACCTTGAGTTGCAAACAAGGTGAATTATGATTCTTTCTATTATGAATGTTTGATTCATGGAGGTTTTATATTTGTATAATTTTATTCAAGCCTAGAAAAACTTTTTAAAAATCTTTGTCATCATCACAATGAAAAGTCTAAAGGCCGAGCGGGAACTTGCGCGCGGGGCTGCTGCGCATAATCAGTGCCACACAACACGGAAGCAAACCCAGAAGCTAGAAACTTTTTTGGCGCATGTGCCAGCCAAGCAATTCCTTTAGGACCGAATGGATGCCATTTTTGGTCCGGTATCCAGCTCTTATAATATATCCATGAGTAGTAGAGACTCAGCATTGTTTCCCTTGTCTACACAGGAGGCGATCAGTTACAGTGTTGAGCGTAAGTCACCCATGTTTTCGAAGTGCTCAGAGCCCAACACACAAATTTGTCTGTAGTTACGGAGAAAAATAGACCTGACAGTACTGTGAAAAAACATAGGAAAACCCTGAAGTCTAAAGATGAAATTGTGAAAATGTGCATTTGAAAGTAGGACTAAACTGGCATTAAAAACAGACACAGACAAAAAAAACCCAAGAACACCGCACCCTCTTTTAAAAAATATTGCTTCCAGCGCTCAGTGACATTCTCTGAATGCCCTCTGGTGGGCGGTACTGCCCTGGTTGAAAAACGCTATCTCACAGTTATCAAGCAACTGTTAGCTCAGAATGTTTTCTTTATCCCATCTCAATAACTCTTTATTGAATAAAATTCTGAGAACAAGAGGGAGTAAACAACACATAAAAAGAAGCTTAGAGAGCTATTATGACTGACTCTAGCGCTAGCATCTTCCCGGCTTGCTCGCATGTTAGCCATTAGCTCACCAGCTACAGGTAGTTCATCAATTAGCCCTGCGAGTAGTACATCACCTTGGTTTATCATTTCCTAATTTGAGAGGATGTGCAGATAAACTTTGCTGTGCCACTTTCTGGTGTGATCGGGTCTTTTAAAAGAGACAAAAAATATTTTAGATCCTGTACAGTGAGACACTAGAGGAGGATGTGCCAGGTAAAACTGTGAAAGAGTTGGTAACAGCAGGAGAGAGAATGAAGGACATTTAAGACGAGCCACACAGTTGAGGGAAATATGCTGCAGCTGATTAAGAGCAGAAGAAAAGGCTCCAAAGCAGAGGCAGAAGGGGACAGAGAGATGACAAAAATAGGGAAAGATATAGCAGCTTTAATATTTAACAATCAGAACTAGTCAAACCCAACACCTTTACACAGCGGCTTCTTGGCTGAACTGATTACAGTGACATTCCTGGTCACCATAGCCGTTGTGGCATTTGCACTCCCATATAATTGGAGCAGTCTTTGGAGTCTGGAGGAGAAAGAGAGTCGACATGAAGCCTCTACAGAAATCCTTTTTATGTGTGTGTGTAACTTTCTGTGCATATGACAGTTTGTGTTGAAGCAGAATCATGTCTTTGTTTAAAAGCTGAAGACCTCCTGGCAAGATTATGAGACTTTTGGGCCAGACAACCAGGTCTGCCAGGGAAAGAAATGAGGAGCAGGGGTGTTGAAATATGAAAGGCCACGCTGTCGGCGGTCTGCATTTATCACAGCTCCACAGCACCGGTTTCCCTCTCTCCCTTGTCTCTTCTTCACAATCCACTCTGCTGGCCCTTTCTCATCTCTTAACCACCCTCTCTGCTGTACTCAGCATCAAGCTGTTGCTCCTTTCCTCCTCTTTCCTGACCTTCTTTTTCTGCAAAACCAGGATATCATGTCGCCTGCCCTCAATTCAGTTCAGCTGCTTTTGTCAGCATGAAATTGCACAGCTTATTTCCAATCATGATAACCTCAATAATAAAAAGTCGAATGGATCATGTAAAAATATCTCAATTAGTATGAAGTAACAAGTAGTATCTCATAGACAGTAGAAAAAGAAATATAACACTTATTTCCTAAAAGGAGTACAAACTACATTTCTCACATTTTTTTTCTGTCTTTCTCCCACACGTCCACACACATGCACACTTATTACTGCAGCAGGGAATTATACATCCTTCGCTATGTTTCACACCTTTTTCACACCATAATGAGCTTCTCATGGCCTCTGGTCTGAGTTAGTCCTCTCTCTCAGGCATCTGTTGTTGACAAACTTGGACCTTACAGTCGACCATAGTGTTCCTCCTGGCTCACAGCTCTGCAGGTTTTCTCTGTCTGGTAACTAAGCTGTAATCAGACCCTGATTAGATGGCTGGATATAAAAACAATAGCACTCCAAGTTCTGGACTGTGACTGCTTTATGCATGAATGCATGGAGTTTTGTCTCAGGATCAGCTAACTCTGTTTATCTGTCTTCAAGCTCATTCAAAGGGTGCAAGAGGATTCCAGACAAATTTCCAACAAATTCCTCAGAATATGCACAACGAGATAAACCTACTAAAACCAAGAGGCCACCATTTTTTCAGACTTTTAACAGATTTTCAGTGTTGATTCATCCTGAAGCTATAATGTCACCATGTCTTCCACTTTTGGAAACAACAATTTCACCAATCAACGTTGACATTGACATTATGATAAAGTTTATTATGATTATAAGTTACTTATGTACCTATGTATTGGAAACCGTCTTGTAGTTACACTTTGTGTGACTGGTATACCTATTACCACTTTACCAGAAAGCAACTGATAGAAACAACAACAACAAAATGCTTTTGACAGTTATATTTAAAAGATATTTAAAAGAATTTAAACCAGCATGACTATATATATTATTTTTTGGTCACTTGGGGGCGGTGGAAACAAGCTGTGAACACAACACTGACATTTTATCACCTCATTACCTCAGTTTTGTATGGCAAGTGTTGTTCATTTACACATCCAGCAGATACAGTGCGACATTAGCGTACTGTAATTCACTATCCTTTTTGCTCTGTTTTTGGTCTCCACCACATACTAAGGGAAATATTTGGCTCTTTATATGTTCACCAGCTAGCTACAAACTTTGTCAGCCATTTGGTGTGGGGCAAGAGGAGTACAGTGAGTTTTTAGAGCATTTTCACTGAAAACAGCTGCCTGCTGCATCTGGAAATACTAATGAAAGCAGTGAGAGTGAACCAAACTGTAAAATGTACAAAATGTCAAATTAAAGCTGAGAGTCGTAGTCATTGCTTCAGCTCGCACATCTGTTGTACACATTCATTGTGTGGCCTTAGGAATGTTTTGTATTTATTGATTTATTGTCTAACTTTGACTTCGGTGTTCCTTTTTTCTCTGAAACAGTTCTTTCTTTGTTTTACCCAGAAAACATTCTAATGTTCATAAGCTCTTGGTCTACTGTTTCTGCAGCAGTGATTCACACATTCACCTTTCACACTTTATCCACACTGTCATAAGCTACAAATGATTTGGATTAAAATTCCTCTTCTTCTTTCACATGTCTGACGCAAATAGATCCTTATAACAGTGGCCCCTCAAGCTAGCTACTCCAGACTCTTGTGCTTGTTTTCTATCTGCAGCTGTAATCGCTTGCTAACCCTGCAGGTTTCTGAGCCCTGAGAACTAGGGGTTGCATTTGGTTTCATGTTAGCGTGCCGTTGTTCCTTTTTGAGCCACCAATGATGCAATCTATGACAAGATGTGAAACCTACAAGATAAGTTGAAATCGAACGCCCCTCACAAACTATATAAGTGTTGCTATAACAATCCTCCATCAGCTTGAGTGGATGAAAGCACGTACCGTGAGAAAGTGGCAGTGTAGAGTCAACAATATCAGTACAAAATGAAAGAGGGTATAAAATTAGAAATGAAGTTGTGCCAAGAAATTCTTAAGATGTTTTACTTTCCAGGGTAGCACTAATTGGACTTATGTTTGTTCCTCTGTCTCTAATTGAAATACAAAAAAGACAGGCAGGGTTCCTTGCATCACTGCCCTTGCTTGGGAAACACTTCAAGCTGAAAGAAAACATTTTATGCACTCCCTGGAAGGAAGGAAAAACAAGGAAACAAATGTTTGGCAGACACCTATTACTGTATCTGGGGATTTTGGAAAACGTCCCAAAACTACCTCACACTATCACAAAACAAGCTAGATGCAAGGAAAGACATCGAGACATCTGCATTGCAAATACCCAATTTATTTGAGTAAGCGTTGGCTTGCAAATTGCACATTGAATATATACTGTACATACACATGACACTCGCAAAAAAAACACAGACCATTAAATTAAAATATTCTCATTAATATATGTTAATCTATGTTGATGTTTAACAGAAATATTATCATGAGACACAGAAGTGTGGAAAAAGTTCAAAAAATAGTTCATCCTCTGATGTCACAGGAAAAATTTGTGACCCCTCTCTAAGTACGGTGGTGGTACAACTATCACTATCCTCAGATAGCAAATCCGGCCTGCACCTGACACTTTCAGCACTTTCATCCAGCCCACATACCGTGTGGAATGATGGCACTTGGGCAGTTCCTGTTTCCCGGATCTGGGCCACAAGCAAGCCATAGCAATGCCATATGGCAAACAAGAACAAACCAGATAAACCAGAATTGGCCCACATCCGGCAAGATCACCGCATCTTTACCAAAGATATCTGGGCCAGAAAAAGGCCAGCAGTCATTACCTGAAGTGGCCCACTTCCATATGCTATCTGGGTCATGTAGTAGTAATATCAAGATAAAACATGCAATAAAGTATGATGACAGGGTCACAGAATAAAGTGTAACAAGTCATAATTATAAAATAAGGAGGTCAAAATTGTGCAGTATGTTTCCATATTTCATACCGTGAACATTCAGACAGGTAGATGTTAAAAACAGTGACATACTGTGGACAGATAGACTTATTTTCAAATATCTCATTATTCTACAGATCTATTCTTCTTGCCCCACTTTTTGAATGTTTCATACAACTAAATCACTCAGTTCTGTTATTACTGAATTGCTCTTACATTTTTCATTCATCTCACTCTTTCATCAAGTCTTCAAGTCCCCTGTCAGCCTGCTTACAGCCAGACACAAATTGCACAAATTGGCAGCTGCAGAAACACCCAGTGTGAATGCGTCCGTCAATATATATGATGAGTGTGTACATCAGCAAATGACATATGTGTAAAATGCCATAATAGGAAAAAAGATGTGTAAAAATCTTGAAACAAGATGTGCTATATAAAGGCATATAACCCATCGACACCGACAATAGCTGTTTTGATTTCTTGTCATGTGATGAAATAACAAAGATTACTGTAATCACAAAATAACTGTGATAGAAATAACTATGTAACGATGAGGAAAAACAAGTAGAAAGTTACTGTTAGTCTTCAGTGACAATGAATAAACATATACTACTACTATAGATTTGATCAACTTTCTGCTCTGAGCTTTACAACCTCTTTGATTCTGATAATAGCAGAAAGAACCGAGAGGAGCACACACACGATAGAAGAAGATGCCTTAGGGCACACTAGAGATCATGGCTTTGTTATATTTCTGTTTGGTTTTAAATCAAAGACAGAAACACAGGTAACGTTTCAGCTCTCCTCTTTGAATGACCTTTGTATGCCCAGGGAGA
This sequence comes from Thunnus albacares, assembly GCF_914725855.1. Lineage (NCBI taxonomy): Eukaryota > Metazoa > Chordata > Actinopteri > Scombriformes > Scombridae > Thunnus > Thunnus albacares. The sequence goes on along the minus strand of NC_058108.1, from coordinate 7,394,111 downwards.
GAGAGAGAGAGAGAGAGAGGGAGGAAGAGGAGGAGGGCATCAGAGAAACACACGAATCCCTTAAACCAAACAACACAAATGAAGATCATCATTACTGCAAGAGATGAAAGAAATAATAGATATTGTTTGTAATGTTCAATGTATATTAATATAATTATTTGAATGTAACATTCTTGTTGCCCTCACTCCTACATTTTTTCATTTTGTCTTCATTATCCAGGCTTGGACCTCTATAGGGGATGTGACAGTCTATACAGTGAGAGTCAAAACAATTGATGAGCTTATTGCCAGGGGAAGCAGTAATAGAGGACAACCTCCACATGTCAACTGTTGTGTTGGTTGCAGGTCTGGGATAAAAATACCTACAGTATATCTTTCACTGAGGCAAAGAAATTAAATTCCTTGACAATGATCAGATGCAAGGACAGGTTTCCAATCACAGCAGCTAAATTCAGTTCAATACAACTTTATTTATGACAGACAGGTGATAGGAAATAATGTTAATCGTAAAGATAGAAACAATGAAAGGCTGTAAACTTTTTTTAAAAAAACTATAAGTGAAATTGTTAAACAAATATATATATTAATACATAACTATAAATATAACAATCTAAAAGACACACAAAGGCTGTACAAGCAAAAAGCATTTAACAAAACACCGCTATGAGGAATAAAGAAGGCAGACAGCATCTTTGAACAGATGGTCACAATACTGTTCACGCTGTTTCTCTCACTGTCAGACTCCAAATCCAGCAAATAAAAGAAAAGGTTTCGAGACTCTCAATAACAGATTGATAAAAACGACTAAGAACAACTGTACTCTGCACTGGTTACGCTTAAAAATCAAACACTGTATCCAAGTATTTGTAAGAGCTGACATGTATGATGCTGCTTGTGATGTTATCTTTGCTGTGTCCAAAATCAGTAATTTGTTTTGCACACACTTGCATTTTCTGTGGGAGAAGGAGATAAGATAAAGCATCTACCTGTTTGTTATCAAATTTCAGATGCAACCTATCAAATTCCTCTGACCTCTGCAGAAATCCCTGCAGGGTTGAGAGACAGACACAAATCATCGATTCTGCTGCAAATATCACAAATATCACGGGTTTATGCCCTCTGGTGAACAAGCCATCCACCCTTTCTATAAACCACTAATCCTCATGGAGGACTTGAGTCCAGCCAATCTATCACCCTGACCTCTGCGTCTTTGGCCCCAGCACCTTCAGAAAACCTCTTGCTGTAAGGCAACAGTATACTTACTACCATACCATCCTCTGGGCAATGAATTGAACTGCATATGTCACAGCAAACAGAAACTTATTCCACACACTGGATAGATTTTGAGTCTACACAGCCTGGCTGTAGAAACAGGCTAATAAAGATGGATGTGGAGACTCAATTTGCCATGAGCAGGAGACCGAACCTCAATTCTTAGTCACAGATACTGCGGGACACATAGGATTCAGTTATGGAAAAGCTGTAACTATGGTGGCCACATACTGCAACAAACTGTATCTCTCGTTCTCAGTGCATCCCATTCTTGGTTAACTGCTTCTACCAAGTGGCCAGCACGCAGCATTACATGTGAAACTAAAAGAGTGCAATGCTGTTGATATTACAAGCTTTCAAAGACTCTCAATGGACTCTTTTGCTCACAGAAAAGGTAAATTACAATAATCTTAACAATACAAGATTATGGGGAGACAAAGCCAAACAGGCTGGAATAAAAACTGATTAAACGCAAATAAAACTGATACCAATGAAAATGTACAAACACAAAAAGTAAATGGTGAGGGTTAGGCCTCTAAAATAGTAGCATTGCATAAAGATGGTATTTCAGATGTCAGGTAGTGTACAGTTTGAAACTTAAACTGTTTGATTGTTACTGTTTACTGCCTGAAAACTGTATGACACACTAAACGTGATTTTGGATGCTTCTCAGAGTGACTTTTAATTCTTCCTTGACAAAAAACCTTCAGAACACTACTGACAGGTTTAGCATCATGCTATGCCAATAACCTGGATCATTAAAACCACTTGTATCTGTCACATTTGTGCCACAGTGTCATTATCCACCTACAAATGAAGATATGTAGGCCGTATAAAACACATTCAGTCTAACCCACACAAACTCAGTGTAGTTTTCTTTTTTCTTTTACGTGTGTAACTGCGGTGATTGTATATTTTTGGGCTCTGAGTGCTTCCAAAACACAGGTGACCTACACTCAACACTGTGCCTGAACGCCTCCTGTGTACTCACACAAAAGCTGTTGCTGTTGCTCTGCCTCACCAGCAGTGAAGACACTGGGTTATTTTTATAGTAAACAGGGCGCTCCTGTTTGCTCCCAGTGAGCTCCCCTGGTATGAATAAAGGTCAACCGATATATTACATTTAAAAATCTAATAATATAACAATATAACATCAAATATAGTAAATAAAAAAATGGAAAATATCTTTAAAGAGTTTTGTTGTTTCAAAAGAAAGAAGATAGAAAGGTAGTGATGATGATGATGATGATGATGATGATGATGATGATGATGATGATGATGATTATTATTATTATTGATACACTATAAATGTAGTTGAGATGCGAAATGTGCTGGAATGAGTTATTTTGAAATACAATATGATTCATAAATACTTCAGCTTCTTCACAATGTTGTCCCACCCTCTTTGTGACAATAACATTTGTCTTGTCTTTCTCAGTTACTCTCAAACCTCAGAGGAAGAAGCACTAGCAGGATCTCTCACACACTCTCAGCCTCTTTATCAAGGTAAGCAGCATTAAATCTGTCTGGAGATGAGATCAAATAAAGCATAGAGGAAGGGGAAAGCCTTGGATAAAACAGGAGCTGAAAGTTTCTCTTTTGGACAATTCTGTTCAGACTTACATGCTTTAAAATCAAAGAGCAGCAACTCTAGGACTGTGAGAAAAGTGAGAAAAATCTCTCATCCGGTTACCTTCTCAGTATGCAAAAGTGTTGTTGTTTTTCATCTTTTCTTTTACGACAAGCAGGAGTCTAAAGTGCTGCTGTTAGGATTTGTTTATCCAGTGATCAATCTGAAAGTCACTTAATCCTTTGCTCTGTATTGACTTTCATAGTTAAAAACAGCTCTTTGTGTTGCACTCAAACTAGACACAATTTAACTGTCACCTAATCCTGGAATTTGTGTTTGTGTGTTGCTTTGTTTTCATGTGTGTATCATTTTAAAGGAGACTTTGGTTAGATGTTAGGTTTATGTTAAAGTTTGAGCCCTTATGTTTGAACAGGTCATTTTATTACTTTTATTTGACCTATTAAACATGACAATAAAATACTATAAGTTTCCACAGAGGAATAATTACTGGAACACTTATCACAACAGGAAAAGTAGTGCAGGTGGACAGGTTAAACGAGATCTTTAATCTGGACTCACCACCACACCTTTTTTATTTTCATTTCTCTTCCCACTTGTATCAAAATACATTCTCTGACTTGTACAGAGGCCAAGAGAGATCAATGCACTGCACCTAGCTTTAAGCTTACTTTAAGTAAAGGTATTCACGTGTAGGCCACAAAAATGCTGCAAATAAATAAAACTAAGATACGGAAACACAAGCAAATATAGAATTACTGCAAGTCGCACAAAACCCCCCTGAAGTTTCTGGGGAAGACTAACATATGATGAATACATCGACCATTCGTTCATGATGTTTGAGACAGTTTTGACAGAGTTCAAAAAAGTTCACTCTTGACTTTAGAAACAGTCAAAAACTCAAGGACCACTTTCTGGCATTTTCAGGAGCTTTTAAACACATGTCTCTCACCGGGGAACAGTCCCTGTGAGAGACATGTAGGGGCCACATGTGAAAAATATATTTGAGTTCAGATAAATTTGTCACCCTAATCCTTTTCCATACATTACAATGTTTGACAAACATCTACCTGAATCCATTCAGCTGGCACTCCCCTGCAGAATGACAACCAATACTCCCAGTTTCAATGCAAATTCATTACAATGGCTTGTTTGCATTAGCTGTTGACGGGTGTGTTGTGTGTGCCTAACGATGGGCCACTCATTGTTTTAAAATGCCCTAAACTTGATCAGTGAGTTTTCACACTGAGAGAGAAGTGATGCAAAAAGAGATAGAAGAGGTTCCAGGTTTCACTTTGGACTCAGGTACGCTCCGCATTTAACCATCCGACCTGCTCTGTTAAACATCTGTGCTTTCCTTCATTCAGAGAGATCAGGAGAACTAATGCAGTTTTTTTTTTTGGATTACATAACCTTACACCAGTTCTCAGCTCTCTCTTTCCATACTTTTTTCTGCTTGACAAGCTCTCTTTCTCACTCCATCAGACAGATATCATGGAGAAGGATCCACAGCCTCCCCAGGAAATACCAGCACCGCCGTACCCTGGCCCACCTGTGAACCACAGCTACCCAACTCAGCCTGGCCCTCAACCTGGTAACAGATCAGGGACCTTTAACCGTGTCATTTTTCCTGCTTATGAACCCTCTTCTACTGCAATGCAGCTGTTATTTCTTGAGTTATTCCTGTCATTAGTTCCATTTTTTATCAGCTTGCTTTCATTCTGCTCCTTAAATCTTTTCTGAGTTAATTATCTCCTTCTCATATCCAGGTTTTCCAGGTCAGCCTGTTTACCTGTACAACCCACAACAACCTCAGATCATACAACCCGGTGAGTTTCCCAACTGTTTCTCACAAGTTATAATAACCTCTAATTTGCAGAATATACAGCAAACACTGCAAAAACTTGTTTGTAAGCCGGCTTTGAGTTCAGTGACGGGTTGGTGAGGAGATTCGGATTGTAGTTGTCAGTGTGTTTTTGTCCCTCACAGTGGCCCAGGTGGTGATGGTGCAGCAGTTGCCAACTGATGCTCCTGCAGAGATGGTTTGTCCTACCTGCCGAAACACCATTATCACTAAAATTGAGTACAGAAATGGTTTTCTCACCTGGCTGCTCTGTGGCTTACTTGGAATCTTTGTGTGAGTATTGCACACAACACACACAACTCAGGCATACACACAGGTGCACACATGATGAGGTATTATTTTGACTTTATTCTGATGCTCCACACCAGGTGCTGGCCTTGCTGTCTGATCCCGTTCTGCGTGGATGCTTGCAAGGATGTGGAGCATTCCTGCCCCTCCTGCAACACTGTCCTCCACATCCATCAACGCAGGTGAAGCAGCACCGCAGGGAAAACTCTACTACAACTCTCTCTCTATACTGCAGGTAGAGACGCATGGCTAAACAAACATCTGTACAGGAGAAACAAACCTCAGCTGTAAACACATCTGACATCATTGTAAAATATTCATAGAAGATTACATAAGAGCTGTGATTTCTTCCTTTTTATCTGATGATTTAAAATGTGAAATCATGTTGTAAAAATGTAATGTGAAAATGTATTTTCATTATTATGATGAGCAATATCTTATTTTGTTTAAATAAAACCCAGTATATTGTTTTCTAATGCTTTTTTTTTTTTTTTTAAAAAGTAAGATATCTGTAAATAAAGTCAAATTATCCTTTTTACATGTAGAGTTAATAGGTTAATTGCATTTTGAATGCTGTCATTGAAATTTTAGTTCGATGACATATTGACATGAAATTAATTGTTTATACTTAAACATGGAAAAAAAATCTACTAAATCCGCACTGCAGATGTAAAATGTTTTCTTCAATATTCCTGTCTTTTAAAAACATGATCAGATACATATTGTCATAAAATGTTGAGATAATTAAGTAACTATTATATAATAATCATCTTTAGTTAGGTTGTTTAATAAATAATAATGAATAATAATAAATCTTACATAATCAACTCTGCTTTTACTACTGAAAAATTAAAATAAATAAATCAGCATTTATTCAGCATTAATGTCTTCCGTTTACTGATTCATTCATTCGTAACTTTTCTCTCGACTTTATGACCATAATTAAACAACTGAATATAAGTAGAGATGAAAATGTCACTATTAACAAGTATTAGAAAACCAAAGAAGGAAAAAATCTGTATTGGTTCTTTGACTATTAGAATATGGTTTAAGCTCCCTGTAAATATATGTGGTATTTATCAAATCACATCATCATTAATCAGGGACACAATATTTGAAATGACATCATAAAACCAGTCAAATATATTTCAATGACAACTGCTAAAGAAACACTTAACCTGGCTGTCAGGCTTCTTTACAGAGTGACAAACTAGACTAAATCCTGCAGTGCTGCCTAGAGGCTGTAAGTAAATTACTTTGTCAAAAACATCCATTGTACAGTTTGTATTTTAGTTTCACTGTATCATTTATAAAACATCTCTATAGGTTGGTGCTGTATGTAATGTAAATATTATATTAATATATAGTCTCATAGACTGTCAAATAAACCAATAATATATCAAAATTTTCTGCAGAAATAATTGAAATTATTTTTGTCATTGAGTGGATAGAGAAAGTAATGTAAGTAAATATGTCTGCATGCATCATTAATGCACACATTTAAAGGGTAACTACACACTAAATCATTTTTTTACGCTGTACACATTATCACATTGACTTATTTTGACGTATGATGTTAATACATGTGATTTTTGCAATACACACACTATGTGTAACTGCTTTTTCTGCTCAAAATTAGCTTATTTGTGTTAATTTAGGGCAGAGATCAAATCATTAATTACTGGAGAACAGTGTGATTAATGCCAGCCAGAAGGGCTACATGTACTAAAGGGAGGCATTATTGCAGCATAAAACTTTTTCACAGCAGACATTTTGACATAGTAGGTAAAGAACAGGTGTGTCTAATATCAATAATGATGGCTGCATGCTATTAAAATGTGTCTGACTTGGCTAGCTGCAATATGTGAATAGAAAAGAGCCATCATTAATGATATTAGCTCTGCCTGTGCTTTTCCTGCTATGTCTGTGTGTGTGTGTGTGTGTGTGTGTGTGTGTGTGTGTGTGTGTGTGTGTATGTGTGGGCCTACGACATGTGAAGGAGTCTGAGCTGCTGCTGCTGCTTTTAATTCTGTGTTGTACTTAATGGGAAAGAGACCTCTGTGTATTTGTCAGTGGTGTCATTTAGTGGAGGATACAGAACATGTTGTTTTGTACTGTAATAAATGCAATTTAGAGAGGGAGATACATTTAGAGAGGCAGAGCAGGAATAGAGCCACTGAGTGCTCACAGTGAGTTTTGTTTTTTACCTACAGTATATAATCAGAATTCAGATGATTTTGTGCCATGACTTTAAACACACTGATATAGTACGTGACTGTATTTAATTTTTGGATTGTGATCCACCAATAAACACAAATAAGAGGAAGAAGGAGAGATGCTAGGAGTCACTTTACTGGATCATTTCCAAGGCCAGAATGTCTTCCTGGGTTGGTGGTGGTGGGTTTAGTCCTCATTCAACAATCTTATCATAACTACAACAGAACAGCAAGTGGCCAAGAAAAAAGTTATTTCTATGGTGGATGTCAATACAGCTAATGCTGCTGCGAAAGACTTCATGCTAACTATCAGTGCATTAAACTCAGGACACAAAAACTCATGAATCTAATGAAAAATCTAACACATCCTGGTCACATAATAACTGATACCCTTGAGCTGCATTGTGGTCAACAGGAGTGAAATATTGATCTTCAGCTGTAAATGTTTTTACATGTGAAATAAGGTGTTTCAGAGTCACAACATATACAATACGTTCAGCCCAACAAGCCCTCCCTTCTAAACTTGCATGTGGAGGTTTGTCAGGAGAGATCTGAGGTGGGATAAAGATGGGATTATTGGATGGACCATACTTAACAAGGTCCTATTGGACTGTGGCCGTAGTGACGACTGGATTACCCAGATTAGGACTGATGTCCTGTTAGTCAGCACTTCTCTGTGCTGTTATCTCCCATCTCTGTCTTCTTTTGTTTCTGTCAAAATACTCAAACACACAATGGGTCAAAATACATGTAGCACACCAATACACACATTTCTCCCTTTTAGGCAACAAATTCCAGCTGAACTGGAGAAGGTTTTCTAGACTTAATGTCTGAAGCAAACAGGGATACCAGACAATCATGTCTGTGAGAGGCTTTCACAAGGCAATTCAGAAAGGTGAGGCTAGTCAGAACCTTTTTTTTATTACTTTATTTGACAGGGACAATGCATATTAATAACATTTCTGAAAATATGCCAGATTTAGCCAGAAAGGCTAATTTTCATCTGTAGTCCCTGGGCAGACAAATAGTTGAAAGCACAAACGTTACGAATGAAAGCATTGAAAATACAATCGACAATAAAAGCAGTGAAAATATGCAGAAACGATCAGAGCCTGCACTACATAGAGAAAAGAAAGACAGCTCTGGAGACACACAAAATCAACAAATAGCATGACAACACAATGTTAGGACTGGTGAAGTGTGGATATTATGTACAGAGCCTGTAATAAGCAGGAGCAGCTCTTACACTAAGCATAATCATGACAAATAAGACAACAAACACCATGAAAACAGCTCACTGTTCTAGTGTTCACAAGTTTGATTTCTAATGAACCGGGCTCTTAATGTTGTGGAGAATGAATGGTAGTTGGCACAGTTTCTTATGTGTTGTGGCAAGTTGTTCCAATCCTGAGAGGCTCTGACAGAAAAAGCAGATTTGCCAAAACGACTTAGTCTTCCAGGAGCAAGACAGTCTCCTCTAGTTGTTGCTCTAGTGGTTTGGCTTGTTTCTAATGTGATGTAAATACAGAGTAGTGGAGGAGCCATAATGTGTAACGCGTTGAAAACAAGACACAGTCAACTGTAAATTGTGCTTTTTCAAAATATTGCAATGATGGTTGGAAGGAGGGTGTTTATTGTTTGTTTGTACAGGGATTCTATCGGCTTTAGCATGGTTTTATTGACCTGTGTGGGAGGATCATTGTATTCATGAACATTTTCACTGCATTCAGTTCCTTGCGAATTTGAAATTGACCAGATTAAATCTAACATTCCTTGCAACTCTTTTTTGTGTGACATGAAAGACAGATCTGAGTCAACGGTGATGCCAAAATATTTAAACTCAGACATGATCTGTAGTTGTTGTTTTTTTTTCAGAGACTGTGATATTAAAAAACCTCAGAGTCAGGGAACCCCATCTGAAATATTTAGCCACACTACCAGTGTGGCTCCAAGGATGGCAATGTCTGTGGGACACTCCACAACTTATGGTCAGACATATCTCAACAACTATTGGATGGATTGCTCTTAAATTTGCTTCAAGTATCCACAAAGCCCTGAGGATGAACCCTGCTGGCTTTGGTGATCCCCTGACTTTTCCTCTAGCGCCACCATAAGGTTGACATTTGTGGTTTTGACTGAAATGTCTCCACGATTATATGATATATTGCCATGAATTTGGTAGAAATATGCATGTTCCCTTCAGGATCATTTGCCATCATCAGATCAAAAATTTAATTTGTGCAATACTTTGGTTCACGACTAAATAAATTACCTGCAAAACTAATGACAAAATCATCTGCCTTGACTGAACTTTGTGTTTACTGCTAATTATCAAATATTAGCATGCTAAACTAAGGGGGTGAGCACAATAAACATAATACCAGCTGAATAATACCATCATCATGTTAGCATACTGACATTCACACTGAGGTCAAAGCCCCTCTGTGAAGCCAAAGTACAGCTTTACAGATCTACTAGCATGGCTGCAAACTGTCTTGGTGTCAGTGGTGGATAATTGGGATGGATGGTGGCACATGTAGGCAATAGACCTATGATCAGAAGTGCCTACGTCTTTTTGCATTTTGCTAAATCTTAGTTAATGAAACAATAGAGTCAGTCTTGGCTTCCTAGAACACTCTGTCCCCTGGATATTGGAGAACTATAATGGGATTTAGCTTCCTTCCTCCACAGATACACATGCGACTGAACTCTGTGTGAAAAACTCATTCATCACTTGATTCTTCTGTTATCATCAAAGTAGTGACTCCTGCTGCTTGCATGCTAGCAAGGACTCACTTTCTGGATTAGACTGTCTTGACTGACACAGCAGGGTGCAGGTGTGCTTTCCCTTACTTACATCTGTCTATGTGTCTGTGAGTTTATTTGCGTACCACAAAACCAGCTTTGGCTCCTCCTGTGTTTGACCTCTATCTGTCACTGAGCTCTCTAGTGTCTGTCAGCATCAATCCCTCACACGCTGATCCAAACTGACTCGATTAGCTAACACAATGGCTGTTCCTTGTCATGGTTTTCTTCATGTTGTGTCCCTCTCTAACCCCACTTGAAGCCACCTCCTGGGGAGGAGATTACTCCACTCTAAAGGGAGACTTGGCTGAATCATGCCTTCAAGGGTATTACGTAACATTCCCTACTAGGATGGCCACGTGGCTGCAGGGCTCACCTGTGTTTAGATTGACCATCTGCCCCTCCCAATCCAAATCCCATCCTCACTCTGCAACACATGCCGACTGTCCACGGACATCGTACTGCTGAAGAGATTTCTAATTGTTTTGGTCCAATCTGGTTTACACCACAGGAGTCATAGATGAATCTACATCTCCTACAGCTCTGGGTGTGAGGAAGCATTGCATAAGTGGTATGAGGAGGACATGGAAGCTTGAAGGCTGGAAATAACACAGAGATGTGCAAACAAGTGACTAATACTGGATTGGCTGTGATTTGCTATGCTCATACACTGTACTTATTTCCTATTTTCTTCCTGGTTAGACAGGTGCATGAGCGATTCATACTCCCTGTGTGTGGGTGCACAGAAGTAAAGCTGGGATTGCATCTCTGTTGACACCTCCGCAGATTCAGTGTGAAGCAGGGAGAGAGAAACACAGACATGCAGACAGAATGAATTGAAAGAGGAGGACAGAGGGAGCGAGAGAGAGGCAGAGACAGTGAGAGAGAGAGAGAGGGAGAAGAGTGATAAAGAGACAGATATATTTGACCATGTGGGTGTGTGAAGTATCAAGGCATGCATCATAATTGAGGATTTTTCTTGGAGCAGCTGGACGTGTCATTGTAGCAGCAAGACATTATCGGTCTAACAAAGTGTTATTTTGCACTTTAAAACAGTGGGAGCTGTGTTCGCAGAGACATTTTCAAAGACAAAATGGAAACCGTTTGGCTTCTGCTGCCTCAAGGATTTTATTAACTGGGATTACAAGAACACTTTCATTAGTTGAAGTGATGCCGAAAATGATGAATGGAAAATTATGATGCCCCTTCTTTATCAATAATCAAGAATTCAGGTTAAGAATTTATCTGAGGTGAGTTGAAATGATTGTGATTGAAGATTTATTTTAATGCTCTGGTATTTTATATGCATGTGTGTGTGTGTATTTGTGTGTATGTGTGTGTTGTTTGGACCAATTTGAGTTTCAGACCTTGAGAGTGAGGGCATTGTTTAGAAGTGAGGACATTTTGGCCTGGTTGAGGCTTGAGAGTTAGTTAAGACTATCAGGTTTACATTAAAGAGTGTGTTGTGTTGAGGGTCCTCACAAGTAAGCACAAACATTGTGTGTGAGTGTGTGCGTGCACATGTGCATGTCTCTGTGCTTTGGGTACAGAAACTCGACTTCTCAAAGCCCAGTATGCAATGTAGTCAGCCCACGCTGCTTCCCGTTCCCATGGAAACCATTGCCCAGTGCTAAAAGCAGTTCTTTTCTGTGCTGAGAGTGTATGAGTGTGTGTTTGTGTGTCTGACAGAGAGAGAAACATATTAATCTCTGGTATATAACAGCTTTATTGGATATTATGTACTTACTGCTGTTTTTTCTACCACTGTGAATCATGAAGATCCTGTACTGTACTGTATAAACTAATGAAATTTATCTCTACATATTTCTTTCTTACCTTCCTCCTCTTGTTTATCTGTGTACCTTTCTCCCTCTCTTTCTCTCCTTTAACCCTTTCTCTGTTTCTCTTCATAACCACATCCTCTCTGTCTCTGTGTCTCTAAGATGGCTGTCAGCCCTTTTATCATCATCTGCTTCCTATCGCTGACTGGCTATGGCTCATCCCACCCTTCTCCTCCTCCTCGAGGGTGCAGTGAGAATGTGGAACCTCCGTACAGAGTGCTGTGTGACCTGGAGTCGGTTTGGGGTGTTGTTCTGGAGGCAGTGGCCTGTAGTGGCGGCCTCACCTCTGTGGTCCTCTCTGTGCTCCTGCTGGTCAAACTTCGCTCCATTTCTGACCCCGCCAGGCGCTCCGGCCTGGGGCCTCTGCTCCTGCTCCTGGGCACACTCCTCGGGCTTTTCACCATCTCTCTGGCCTTCCTGGTGGGGAAGAACCAGGCACTCTGTGTGGTCCGCAGGGCCTTTTGGGGGCCCCTCTTTGCCCTCTGCTTCTCCAGCTTGCTAGTCCAGGGGGTGAGGCTCAGGAGGCTGGTGGCTGGCAAGTCGAGCCCATCGGGCAGCTCCCTGGCAGCGCTGGGTCTGGCCTTGGCCTTGGTTCAGGGGATCATTTCTGCCGAATGGGTCCTGCTGACAGTCGTTAGGGAAGGTCACCCAGCCTGCGAATATCCACCTTTAGACTTTGCTCTGACATGCAGCTACACCCTGGGGCTGCTTCTCATAGCCATGGGGCTTTCCCTGGGGGTGGTGCTCTGTGGAGGAGAGTTCGGGGCAGAGGGAGCAGGTGAGGAAGATAGAGAAGAAGAGAGTGAAAAACGGAGATGGAAGTGTAACGCTGTCTGGCTCTTCCTGTCCTGTCTGGCATCAGCATTGCTATGGGTGGCCTGGCTGGGGTTTTATCTTTACGGCAGCCAGGCACTGAGGGTGAAAGGGAAAGGGGAAAGATTGGGAGGAGGAGGAAAGAAGGATGTAAAGGTGTTGGACGAGCCTGCGCTAGCGGTGGCCCTGGTCATTCAGGGCTGGATTCTGCTGCTGTTCCACGCTATTCCAGAGGCGCACCTGTGTCTCCGTAAACCTCCACAATCCAACACGCAAGATTTCTTTGACACCAGTCAGACGTCCCCTCCTCCACATTTCGGAGATGAGCTCCCTGCACACTCTCACCGGCCCTTCCCAGAAAACCAGGCCTTTGCTCTGGAGGAGCACAGTGCAAGTAAGCTTATGTAACGTGTTTGTGTGTGTGTGTGTGTCACTGTGCATGTTCGTGTTTGTATAAAAAGAACCTGTTTTTTATTTTATTAAAAACCAACCTGGGTCAAGTTCTAGTTTGAAATGGAACTTGTGAGGTCATACTTTCTTACATGGGAGTTCAAGCAAAAAACAAGCTTGGCATTTAAGTGTTTTTCAGTAAGTCATGAGGGTACTGTTGCTAGGCAACTGACAACAAAAATGGACATTGCCTTGATCCTTTTCAAAAATGGTGGATGACTTTGTGATTTCTGTATTCAATGTCATGCTTAGGAATGAAAGAGTGGACAACAAGAGTAACCTCTATGGGCTCTGACATTTTTAAATGGTCATCATAAATTTGACTCAGGTCAGCTTGAATTCATGTAATTTACAATGTTTTCTTAATGAGAAATAAGTGTTTATAATGTTTATCCACACAAATCCCAAATCACCCCTGCAGCATCATCCACTTCACCACTGTCCGTCCCTACATTCTGTATGTTACAGCCATATTTCTGCCAGCCTGCTATGTCACAACGTGAACATACTAAAACTGATGAAAGAACGAGATTTTGCCCTGAAAACAGCTCCTAAAGCTAAGCTACATAATCACAAACTGATTCACTACGATAAGGAACAAAGTAGTACAGGGGCTAAGAAAGGCTAAAGCTGACTTTTTCCTGAACATAATTGGTGACGTGGTAATGCTAAATTAATCTGGGAGCAGATAAAGATACTGACAGGACAAGATCACAGAGTAGGAAGGCAAATGGAACTTGAAATCAATGGAAACCTTTCAAGGGACCCAGTCGAAATTGCAGAAGCTCTCAACCATTATTTTATTGATTCAGTGGCCACCATTGCACAGAGTTTCTCTGTGAGTCAAACAAATACTACTCCATCAGAGGCTGCAGCTTTGCAGCCACTATCCCTGTCACTGGACATTGCAGGACTACCCTTTCACATAAGAGATATTCTTGAGGCAGATGTGCAAAGAATAATCAATTCTCTTAAAACATCAAAAGCAAAGGATGTGTATGATATGGATACTGCCATGCTTAAAGATCTAAAGACATCATTAGTCTCTCCCCTCACAAAGATATTAAACCGGTCCTTCTCTCAGGGAGTCTTCCTGATTGCTTAGAAGATGACTATCATAACACCAGTAACACCAATTTTTAAATCTGGCAACCCTCTTAACAGCCCTGTTGCTTGACTTACATTGGTGCTACTGTTATCCTGTCGCTCATATCTGTCCTTGCTTATGTCTGTTTTTGCAAAGCTGTTCTGTAATTTAAGCTGTTCTGTAATTGTTTGTTGTTGCTTTGTTGAACCATAATTTGCTCGGCTTTTATTGCTGCCCAGTTCTGTGTTCTGCTGTTACTGTAACATGCCTTACATCATGATTATTGTTTTAAACTTGTTTCTTGATTTTAGGCTGACTTTAGGTTGCCAACTTCACACCTGGCCAGGGACTACGGATGAAAACTAGCCTCTTGGCTCATTCTGGCATTTTTACAGTAATGTTTGTTAATATGCATTGTCCCTGAGAGATAAACTGAATAAATAAAGTAAAAACTTCAGTTTAACCAAAATTATATGAAATATTTATATGAAATTTTCATCTGGAATCTCCTTTGAAATCATCCATTGCACTCCAGATCAATATCTGGTGTAACATGCAAGATGACTACCATACATGAGTGCCATGTAGGTTTGTTTACAGCAAAGTGTGGCTCACTTTTAGCTACTGTACACAATCCAAAATCCAATCAAACCTCTTGAAACACTTGATTATCCAACAGAATTCTCTACAGGGAGATGCGAGATGTATGAGTCATTTTAATGTGATTGTTCTCCATATTTGAAGCCAAATACACTGACAAAAGGCTAAACCACGAGGAATTAGGATAAACAGAGGAAGGATTTACTTTGTGGTTGAAAGGATGAGATTAAGACTTTTGTGCTAATGGGCAGTGTTGTGTTGGCAGTGTTTTAAACTGAAGTCTCTGCAGTAGAGCTTGTGAATGATGTGTTATTATAGGAAAAATGGCCAGAAATAAGACCCAGGTTGACAAAAACAAAAACAAAAAAGGCCCAATGCCTATTATGACCTGCTATAAGTGATAGCATCCTACATGAACACACAATTTTCTAACAGTTTTGTTGGTGTCACATATTCCTGTGCACAAATCAGGATGTAGGAATATTTGAATCAAAAGACTGTTGGCAGGTTGTTTGCTTATGTTGCTTAATAGCAAGTGAGTTTTTGAGAGTTAAACATCTATTAACTTATACCTAAAGATGTTGTTTTCAAAACCTTAACTCTGACTGTTTCTGTTTTTTTGATCATGAATATTATATATATAATGTTATGTCTTCTGGCAAATCAAAGTCAATTAATAAGAAATAAAACACACCCTGGTTTAATCTTTACACTCAGAATATTTGCGGTGTCAGCCGACTGGTGTGACCGTTTATAGCTTATAGTGGCTGTTAGCTAACTTCAATTCACTTGCTTTATTGCAAAAGTAAAACAAGGAATAAACACTCCATATCTCACCAAGAGACATGCCATTACCTGCTTCCTGCTCCTATTTTCATATGTCTTCGGTCAGGGTGTCTAATAATTAAGTTCTTAAATCAACTGACTAAAAAAAATAGGATTAATTATTAGGAAACAAAGGGAAATTAAATGTCTTGTTGTCCTGTAATAGCATCCAGTGGCTGCTGTTAAGGAAAAGTTATATAGTTAATCGGAACAAATATAATACAGAAGATGTAACACTTGTTTGTGTGACTGACACCTGTAACTATTGTGTGTGATTTACTTTGCTTGGTCTGTCAGCTCTCCGAAGTGGAACATACCACAGCAGCCATGGGAGTATGCGTCCTGGCATTGCCTTCAGAGGTCACGTCTACCAACCAACTGAAATGGCTCTAGTCATGAATGGTGGCACAGTAAGTATGGCGGAAATACACACTCTGTATATTTCACTCTCTCTCAATCACTAAATAACTAGACTATTATAGTTATCTGCTACTTGTTTGTCTCTCTCTTGTAGATGCCCACAGCCCCAGTTAACTACACTGGACGACGATTATGGTAAAGTGGGACAAAACTTGAGGAGGATATACACCAGTGTCACATGTGTGATAGAAGAATTTCCTTTTGCCTAAGAAGGAGAAAGAAATATCAAAGACATAACATATCACACTGGATGGATTGGTGGGAGCAAAATAAGTTTAATGTATTTGTGTTTCTGCATACATGTATGAATTTTAAATACAAACCGCAATAGTATTTTTGCTGAGATTGTCTCATTTGCCTCTTTATGACCAGACTGAACATGAAACGACAAGAGATGGAGGTGAGAGTGAAGCAGCTTCCACAGTTTAGGATACAGTGCATTACTTTGATCAGCTCAGATCAGCATATAGTGTTGTGTGTAATATGTGAATATGCTGAGAAGAAGTGTTCAAGGAGCACTAATGTTGTTAGATATGAGGTATATATACATAGCCTATGATGATCAAAAACCACTGTCCATTGTGATACTGAAGGAAAGTAACTGAAATAGCTGCTGTTGGACCATAAGAGAGTAAAGATTAAAGCAGGATTTGAATGTGGTAAAGAAAACACTTTGTCTGTCTGAGCAGCTCTAAACCACTGCTGTTACCTTCTGATGTTTATTCGCTTCATAAAACCTCACTGTCCTTCTCTTTCTGGTTGGTTTCAAGCTCCAACTCAGATAAAAACCTTGAGGATGTTTATGTAAATTGCCTGTTCAGCTGGGAAGATGAAAAATACCCCTCAGTGTTTTTCTCACCACATCTATCCATTAACAGTGCTACTGGATAATATCCATGTTACATTTAACAGAGCTTGTCCGGGCTTGCTGATGGATTACTGTATCAGATTATTTAAAAAGTGAACGAGGAGTCTACAGCTCACGGGTGACTAGTTTTTAAGCATATCATAAAAAGCCATTTAATACTGCAATACGGTGCAGTATAGGGTATTTATTGTTGGAGGTTGTGATTTTGCACTTTATCAGCGCTAATCATGTCTGGGCATTGTGATATTTGAGATCTATGATCATTTCAGATGCATGTAAAAGTTAAAAGGTAATGTATTTTGTCAAGCTTAATGTATTTTCAGTGTTTTCTAGAATTTTGATATACACATTGAAGAAAATGACCGGTTTTATTGTTGAGTGGAAATATCAGCCGACAAAACAATCTCACCACTTTTAAGCCACATGGATGAGAAGTCATTAAAGTGCTCAGAAAAATGGTATTTTTAACATCTATAATTTAGGAAAACTGTGTGTGCTGAGGAAGAGCATGTGATATGACTGAAAGCTCCAAAACAGCTACTAAATAGACTGTTTTGTCATCCAGTTTTCACTTTTGTTCTCCAAATTTGGACTCAATAAGGCTATGATCATTAAATACTGTACACTTTGTTGAAGATGTATGGCAACATAGCCTTGTATTCTGACATTCAGGATCCCTTTAAATTTTAAATTCCATCGAATATGGAGAAAGCATTCAGCCATCCATCACTGTGAATCAAACCCATGCATACTGTTTACACTAATGACATTACAAAGTTTGGCTCCAAGTCTAGATTGATGTGTAGTTGGCAGTGGCTGTTCAAATGCATCAGCGGCAACACTGAATTCAACCAGGAACAATTTATCCAAGTAAAATACAATTCAAAGAGCTGTGAACATGTTCATGCTGTGACCATTTCTTCTTGCTATCTAACTAATTAACTAAATTGTCATCAACTTTGCTTTTGTGTACAGGTGTGTGCTCTAATATTGTATAATAAAAATATTATTGCAAGATTTTTATGTAATAACCTTATATAACAGAGTTTTACTCAAGTAAATAATCCAAATGTGAAAATGCACTGGTATTTTCCTTTTACGATGCTCCTCTGATGATAGCACTGTCACTGTTTTATGGCAGCGTAACATGAATGTCTGTAATGTGATTTGCACAAAGTGACTAATACATCAGTGCACATTTTCTGTTAAATATTGTCTGGTTGTGAACTGATTTTTCTTCAGCCTCTTGTCCTTTTTGGAACACCAGTGAAGCCACTTTACTGTAGGGATGTGTCACTTTATAGAGACAGAGGATACATAATCTATACCTTCAGCAGGGGAATATATACGATGGCCTGGAAAGCTCAATGCATCGCAAAAAAAAAAAAAAAAAAAATGCAAGCAGATAGAAAAAAAACAAGTGAATGAAGAAAATATTTTCACCACTTTGACAACACAGAAGTAGCAAATAAATAATACAGAAGCAAAATTAGAAATACATCACAAATTTGAAACCCCCTGCAAATGCAGAAATGCTGCAAGTCATATACAACGAAGGAACTATGTTACAACACAAAAGAGGTTTCCAGCGGACACTATAAAAACTGATAAACGTGTGCTTTCTGTAAGGATTACTCTTAAAACGGGTCCACATATAAAACAAACGCTCCATTCATTCACCTCTTCTCTCCTTAAAGGGTCATTTCATCAGATGAAAACTCTGAGGACCTGAGTGAATACACTGTGTTAAAAAATGCATTTTTAAGTGTAGATAATATTTCACAAAATTAGTTTGAGTATTGCTCCTACCATAAAAAGAACGTGTTTTACACTTGTCATATTTCATTATTGCCGGTCATCACAGCAAAGCAAGTTTATGGATTATTGAGGAGCTAAGTGAAGACATGCATGAGGTCTCATCTCTGTGTGATGTGTTGAATCATGAGCCAGTTTATGATCTCATCCATGCCTTCAACTCTAGTCATCACAAAAGGCAAGGGAGCAGCTGTTCTAAAATTCCTCACTGCATGTGGGAGTGTTTTAAAAGTAGCCTTTGCTTTATATAAGCTATGGACCCTTAAATTCATGGCCTGTTCGAAGCTGTAGGTGGAGATTGGGACTGCAGCCCTAGGAAGCTGTAGTTTGAGGCTGCGAATGATTTCCTTTAGTACTGAGGCAAAGAATGAGGCCTGTGTGTGCTTGAAAGTAGTTTGTGTGACATGCTGTCCAACCATGTACAAAGGTAAAAGTGTTGTTCAGAACGGCAACACTTGAAGGGCGAGACACAATAGTTGTCCAGTGGTGCATACTTTCAGCCCCCTCTTGAAGGCATTTATGGTGTTGCTCTGATTTGTACACTACATATCAGAAGTGACAGAAATAGGTGTGTAAAAAGAAAGTTTGAGAGATTAGTCCAAACCCTGCCTACATTCTTACCTCCACACACCCGGCCAATCGTTGAATGATGTGGACATGTGAGATTGTTGGTTTTAGAAACTTACAGAACTTGTTGGACAGCCCTAAAGGTGTAAAGCTGTTGGGGAGGGGGTTTCAGATGCTGTGACTATCCGTGAGTTACTTCAGTTGAAGCATACTGACAACTGGACACTGCAGTTTGCTGCAAGAGGCTCCAGGTAGCAAAATTAACCATGGTCTAAGATATACTTAATTTAACACCTGGTTTGACTTTCCTGTTTGTGTAACCTTTTATCCTGTTGATTTTCTGTTGTTTTCAGTTATTTAAAGTCATCCTCCAGTCAAAAACCTGTTTTTCTTCTTGTTCCTAGAGTTGACTGTTTGAGCATCACTGTGCAGAATGATGTACGTGCAGTTTGACACTAGAAGACTGTTTTCACATTCATCTGTTGAAAATGGAAAGTTTCTCTGTACTTACTAAAAATAGATTTTTAGGGATGGGCCTACAAGCAGGATTTGTGACATCACAACTAGTTTGGAAGTCAATCCTGGTCTGACATTAATTTATGACACGATTATGACAAACACATTTAAATGATTTAATATTCTTTAATAGTTAAAACCAAACAAAATCAAAATAAGACCAATGACATATGTACCATTCATGTCGTGTCAGAATAATCGGAAAAAAAATAGTTCCCAACTGGCAAAATTCATGAGCGCCCCCCTAATTCGGGAAAGTTGGTGAAAATTTTGCTACACGACTTGTCGAAAGTTGATGTCATTTTCTGCATTCACGTGCTCCTCAGATGGTCCCATTTCCCGAGTTGGAAAGTCGTTTTTCCAACTTCAGTGTGTTTATCAGCTTTTAAGTCGTAAAGTGGAAACAACACGGACACTACAAAGATTTTTATATAATAATTATTAGATTATTTTGTCCCAGACTTGTTGCTGAACCAGTACATTCCCTGAAACCACTAAAATATTGCTATGAAATATGCGAATTAGTAAAAAGTTTCTTGTTATCAACCATTTACTTTCGTCCGCCATGTTTATGCATATATGACGTCAAATTTGTGGCATTTGGGTGCCAATATTGTCGCCGACTTTCTCAGATGTTGCTCTGATTTAAGGGTGCGTTCACGTAAATTTTCCCAGTCAGGAACTTTTCGATTATTCTGACACCACATGAATGTACACAATATACGCAGAAACATGGCGGACAAAACTAAAGTATGGGTGATGGTTAAAAAAACCTTTTTATTAATTTATGTACTGCATATAAATTTTTTGCTCGCATGTAGTTTGTAATATGGTATTAGGTTGTAACCGTTAGTTGCTGACCACGTAGATTGAGCTAGATTAGTTAAAAAAAAAAGTTAATCCGTTTCCTTTGCTCTTCGTTGTCACGCAAAAACTGGAAATAGATATCAGTGTGTTGAATAAACACTCTGAACAATAAAAAGAATACATCTTCTTTGTAGCGTCAATGTTGTTTCCACATTACCCACTTCCCAACTCGGGAAATGGGACCATCCGATTAGCAAGTGAATATAGCATTGGTTGTTAGGGACGCCTGGCTCGTTGCTAACCGGAACGAGACAAACTACTTCCAGGTTAAGAAAGTAAACGCGCATCCACGTGAATTATCAGAGAGTAAAAAGTAAGTAAGCCGCTCGTAAAATTAATATTTTATTATACACTATGCAACTATTATATAATAGTCGCACAGGCTGACCGATTAGTTTGTTTCTGCAGCGGTTAAACCTTTAGCTGTCATGTAGCTGCTGTAAGCTAAGTTAGCTGTAGCATGGTTCATACCAAGAGTGGTGCTATGAATAAACTCAGCTCACTCTGCCTGCAAGGTTTTTTTTTATCTTGCTGTGGTTCTGAATTTGTTACATATGCCGTTGAAGATGAAGTTGAAGCATGCATGTTATGAAGAGCCCAGATGTAGCTGGAGGCTGTTGTTTAATATCAATCTGTTAAGTTGGCTCACTTATCAACAGCGGGGCTGAAAGCATTAGAGCTGCAACTCATGGTTATTTTCCTTATAGATTATTTTGCTGATTACGTTCTCAATTATCGATTGACGCTAATCATTCTATCTTTTAAGGTCAGAAAATAGTAAATAATGGCAATCACAATTTACCAAAGCATGAGGTGAGGTGAAGTCACCTACAGTATTTGCTTGTTTTTTTCTAAACAGTCCAAAGCCCAAACATAATTAGATCTATCACATCAGTACAGTTGAGACTGGAATGAGGGGAATGTTTGGCTTTTCTGCTTGAAAGGTTATTGAAATGGTTAATTGATAATCAAAATAATTGGTTAGCATGTTCATTTGCATCTGCAGAGCACTCTGTTCATTTCATGTTTCAGACGGATTCAGATGAGGAAGTGATCTTTGTTTCTGAAAAGTCTGCACCTAAATCCAGTGAGATTACCATTGATCAGGTACTGACACGCAACATCAAATATCCCACTTTTAATCATGATTTGAAATGGAATAATTTGCGTTAACCCATTCATGTTGCAAGAGAGATTAATTGTCGAGGATTGACACATAAGATTTGGGAAAAACTGAACATCCTGGTGCATACAGGTTGTATGGTGTGACAATGTACTAAACTTTAAACATAATACAAGTAGACGCACAAAGCCAGAGAATTACATGAATGTACAACTTCTTAAATAAAAGAGTAATTGGTGTTACTGCATCAAGCGGGTTTGCATCATTTTCATATGTTTTGATTTGATTCTGCTCTCTTCCTGCAGGCGAAGCGACTGGCCCTGCAAAGAGAGATTGATCAGGAGTCCCAGCCCAAGCAGTCAGCCAAAACGCTGGTTAGTATTTACTGCTCTGTTAGTCACAGTCATGCACATATATTCTACGCTCCTGGTTCTGTAATTTCATCTCAGGGAAAGCGATTAACTTCTAGTAATTGTATTTCTCTCACCAGAAAAGCCAGAGGTCTGTTGCTGTGGAGCGGTCAGAGGGAAAGGTGAAAATGAAGATGGAGGATGAGAAGAATGAGAATCCTGTAAAGAAAGAGAAGAAACAAAAGACAGGACAAGCCTCTCTAGCTAAAAACAAAAACTGCACTGTTGATGACTTAGCAGAAGTGAAAAAAGAAAAGAAGAAAGGCAAAAGAGTTGAGGCAGTGGTTAATGAAGAGGAGTCTTGGGATGGATGTGGTGAACAGGAGAAGAAGAAGAAGAAAAAGAAGAAGGAGAAAGTAATCACTGACTCTTTAAATGATGCCAATGGTTCTGATGTCATGGATGGAAATGACGGAGTAGTCAGTAAAAAGAAGACAAAAAAGAAAAAGCTGGCTGAGAATGAGAATGGACAGGACTCGGTACAAGAAAACGGCGAGGAAAAGAGTCAGAAGAAGGATAAAAAAGTAAAGAATAAGGCTTCACAAATTCAACCAGAAAATGTCAAAATAGAGGAAGAGGAGGAGAATGTGCCAAAGAAGGTTAAGAAAGAAAAAAATAAGATGTTAGTTGTGAGCACAGAGGAGACTGAGGAGCACATTAAAGAAAGGAAAAAGAAGAAAAACAAAACTGCTGAAGAAGTTGAAATAAATGTAACGAAAAAGAAAACTAAAGCAGCTGAGAACGGAGTGAAGTTAGAAACACCAGAGGGAGACGTGGATGAGGTTGAGGAGGTGAAAGTGAAAAAGAAGAAAAAGAAAGAAGTCAAAACTGAACATAAAGCTGCAACTAAAGAAGATGAAAGTGAAGTCGAAACACAGGAAATCAAAGACAACAAAAAGAAGAAAAGAGCAGCATCAGACAAAGATACGCCTGAAGCTGCAATTAAGGAGGAAATGGAAGAGAGAGACAAGAGAAAAGACAAATCCACAAAGAGTGAGGTTATCATAGAGGAAGGGAAGACAAAGAAAAAAGGAAAAAAAGAGAAGAGAAAAAATGCTGTGGAGGTCAGCGGAGAAGAGGAGACAGAGCCCAAGAAGAAGAAGAAGAGGAAAAAGGCTGACTTAAACGGAGAAGAACCATTAATACTCAAATGTGAAGAAGTTGAGGAGGAGGGACAGAGTAGTGAAACTCTTGTGATAGCGGCCGGTGACACAAGCAAGAAAAACAAAAGGAAGAAGAGCTCACCTCAGGAGGAAACGCAGGTAGAGGATGTGTGTTCTGAAACCGGCGCAAAAAAGAAGAAGAAGAAGAAGAAGATCAAAGAAGAGGTGGAAGACCAACATGTGAGTGTGTATTGTCGGAGCTTAATGACACTGAGCTTGGATTTTGTTTTTTTTAATTTGTAGCATGGTTAGTAAAACTTTAATCGGGTTTCTTTGTGTTTCAGGAGTCGCCCCAAGTGGATGTGGTCTTCCTGTCAGAGAAGACTGGAAACACTGATGAGATGACCATCAACCAGGTAAACACGTCTCTCACTGATGTTTCACCTCATGAGTCATCATAAATACATTTTATAAAATCATCTTGTTTCTTTAATCTGCTTAAGCTAAACGTCTCCTGGCTGTCAGTTTCATATTTAATGAACAGACATGAGAGTGGTGTCGATCAAATAAGTCGTTTTATGCAATGACGCTTAATGAAGTGTGTTGTTGTGGTTTGGCACAGGAGAGAAGACAAGCTTTACAAAAGGAGATTGACAAAGCTTCTCAACCTCAAAAACCAGCTAAACCTTCGGTCAGTATCAACCCCTGTCCTGGAAAGAAAATATAACAGTGGAATCTCTCTTTGGCTTTTTGCCTTTACGGGGACATATCATGCTTTCTGTGAATTTCTGTTATTTTTATACTGTTATGATGTATGATACATATTTCGGATCGGATTCAAACTTGAATGGATGTATTTGAGCGATTTCCATTTCGAGTAAAGAACAAGAAAAAGAAGTGAAATCCTACTACTATTGTTTGTTTACGTAGCCTCTCGAACCATCAGAAGTCTGTAGAGTGGCAGCTTCTGGAAACTAACCAATCAGAACAGAGTGGGCTTAAAGAGACGGGAGCTAAATCCACCTGTTTCAGATGGAGGCTGAACTGAGGGGCTGCTTAAGGGGCCAGTATGAGATAAATAAGGAGTTTTTTTTTAAACTGTAAATTATGCAAAGATATTCTAGCAGAGGCCCAGTATATAAATATAGACCTGGAAATGCATGATATGTCACCTTTAAAGGGTTACCCAAGTGTTTTAGTATTGCACTGAAATTGCAGGAAATGGGAGAGCTGGGTAAAAAAAAAAAGGTCAGAATGCATTTTCCATACATTACATTTTCCATAATGCAACTTAATAGCATCTTACACCAGACCCTCCCTACCTGATAAATGCTTGTCATTTAAAGTCCACACTGGCAGTTTGTAATGTAGGCTTTCAGTTATAAATATACAGTCTACAAGCCTGAGCTGAGATAATGATGATGTCATCAGGAATATTTTCGGACTTTTTCTGTTTTCACAGGCTGATCAGATAAACTGAGACCTACGTGTCTGAATCCACTTTAACGCTCTTAGTTACTGACATTTGTCCTCAAAATCTCTGTTCTTCAGGGTTTCGGCCAGTGGAGCACGGCCCAGTTTGAAAGCTCTGAACAGCAGCAGAAGTTCCTCAGGTTGATGGGCGGCTTCAAAAAGAGTTTCCAGCCGGCTGCGACGAGCACCGGAGGAGCAAATATGGCAATGGGGAAAGATGGACAGCAGCAGTTACAGCAAAAGCTTTTGGGAGAGTTTGAACGCGCCCAGTCGCGCAGAATGGACTTCAATAACAGGGGGGCGGGACTCGGTTTCACTGCACCGTCCAATAAGAAGTTCGCCATCGACATCAATGCATGTCGATCAGTCCGCTTTGACGATTGATCAAAGTGTGTGTGGTCATCTTGAACAGATGTGTGTGTATGGTTTTTATTTTTTATGTGTAACGTGTTTTAGCTGCAGAGTTGCGCGCTGTCATGTTTGCTCAGTTCCACTGAAGAATCAACCTCTTACAGATTACTATGTAGACCTGTATGTAAATAAATATCAGACAATGAACACAACACAAAATGCCCTTTGTACATACTGTAAATGAAACATATTGTTTAACAGACTGTTAACGTACCAGACTGTTTCTATGAGAATCAGTTTATCATAGGAGTTCATGTGTTAACATTGTAATGGCCTGACAGTGTTGTTTTCCTCATTTCAGTTTTATTCTGTTAAAGTGTTGCAGACAAAAACACTTTGAGCGAGTTCATTGTTTATATTCATTCTCATGATGGTAACAAGTGACTACAAGCATCGTGTGCAGTGTTACATACCATGCTGATTTGACCCGTATCTCGACTGCACATTAGAATATTTTTCACAAGAGGAATTAGAGTAAGAGTGTTCATTAAGGTGTGGAGAGAAAAAAAAAAGCTTGCTGCTTCTTTGTGTTTTAGGAGCAAAGTGAGTCTGATGTTCAGTCACAGCACAGCCATTGAACCAGATTTTTCCTGCCAGTTAAATACTTTAAGTGGAGGTGTGTATGTGTCAAATACTGAATAAAAGTTTTAGTTACAAATCACCATTCCTCACCTTAAGTTTCATTACTTGCATCAGTCTGGACAAAAGGAGGAAACATGTTGATGGTTTTGATAGTCGTTTTATTTCATTCTTGCACATGACCTCTGCTGTAAAGTGAGGAAAGAATAAGGAAGAAGGAAGTCCAAGTACGCTTTGCTTCAAAGAATGATAACATGAAAGCATTTCTGCTTGTTTATTGTAGGCTCACTATTGTTTCACATTGATAATGTGCTAGAAAACAAAAAAGAAATATATGACTATCACATGTCGTACTTCAATATTCTGTGCTCAGTAGCTGTTTCTGAACATAGAGCTCTCTTAATCACATTCATTTTCCTTTAAAAACTAGGCTGTGGACAACATTTGTCCATCAGTTCACTTGAAACTGGAAAAGCTTGAAAGGAGCCTCGGAAGATTAAAGTGTCTTTCAACTAAACTGTTTTTGTCACTTTTATGGACAAGGTATAAAAAACAAGTCAGCCACCTACATGACATCATGCAATCCGAAGTGCAATGTGCACTATGCATCATTTTGGTCAAATCCTCCTTACTTCAGAACACATATAACCACTGCCCTTTGCAATGATTTCTCTGGTTACAAAATGCAGAGTGTTCGTTTTTCTCTTTACACAAGATGCAGTCTTGACCAAACGCTAAAATCACCTGAGCGACCTGATGATGTCATAATTCTTATTAGCAAAACTGAGAGCATCCTGCATCTATGAAAGACACCTTTCTTTACTAGGTGCAAAATTCTGATGCTTTTAGCTTCTCAACATAGTGATCATCTAGAAATCTGGAGATTGTCAGCTGCGGTGTAACATCCTGAGTAAACTGAGTCATTTCTTCTGTTTACAGTTCTCATCAGGCTGCCATCAGGCAATTTATAGGCAACTTTAAAACCCCACACCGCTGGCAAATGCTTTCAGATTTCCATAAACATGTCTTAACAACAGTCGCTGCGTTGTTTATGATGCGTCCTGACAATTTTGCAGTTTGGTCTGATGCTGCATCAGTGTTTTCAAGCTGGCATAATCGTATGATGACAAAATGTGCAGATGGAAAGCTACTTATACACTTAAGAATGACATGAAGCCAGGAAGTAGCCAACGATATGCGTGTCGTCCAGTCTCTCGTAATACATCTGAAACAGAGTCGGGAGGCTGCATGACGACAGTAAGTGAAGGAGAGAGGGGAAGCTGTGTGTTCCTTGTGGGAGAAAAATGTTTCAGGGCTCTCATGCCTGTAGATACTCCGGCTGCACTCGCGCCACTTTGCGGAATTCTTTGGAATGTGTTCGAGGACACTGCATCTCACACCAGCTGATGGGAATCATCTGGGCACCTGGGAAATGTAGTAGAGATGTGATGTTATGTAGAAAAACAAGAGGTATTACAATAACCTTAAGAGTTATTGGAAACTAAAAAATTACAAAACATTACATGCAAAAATACGGTGTATGTGGTGTTATGTTCAAAATCAGACTCTTAGTCTTCCTTCCTGAAGCCTTTTGGTCAGGTTCAGAGAAATGTGGCTCTGCTATAATGGGAGGTTAATCCATAAGAAGCCATGGTGACACAGGTGTCACCAACCCTTTCAATGTTCTGGAAAATTCCTTATACAGCTTTATCCTTGATTTTAACTCATGAAGTCCCTAAGTGACATCTACTGAACATCCTGGTGCAGTCATGTGACAATGTGTGAATCTGTGTACCCGTGACATCACTTCCAAAATGGCAGTGTGCCTGGTCAGCAAATATGACAGAACTAGCTAATTTTAAAAAACTAAAGGTAGGTTTCAACCCATTTAACAATTCTGATGCTTTAATAAGACGTCCTGTATTACATTTAACCTGTTCTGACCACATTTCTTGAACAAATTGATATAAAACAAGTTATGGAAATATCGTTATGACATATATGTTACATTACAGATCTTTGACACTGAAGGTAGAATTCAGAAATGTGTTCCTTGTGGTCCATTTGGTCTGTTTTATATTCCCCATAATTTTCCTTTAAGGAGAAATGGGTCCAGGTTCTTATGGGTTAAAGATACCCTGTGGAGTGGCCTGTGTGAGGCCACTAGTAGCACTATGGAGCAATGTTTTTACAGGTGGCACAGAAACACAGCAATGGAACGCACCAACAACAACAGAGAAGAAGAAACCATTGACGTAAACACTGCAGGTTTCAAACGTCTAAGAAAATTGGAAGGAAATGTATTCAATATGATTTTTTTAGGCCTCGAGGATAAACACAATGAGTTTTGGTGGAAACACTGAATGTAAACAGAAATATCGTTTCATAAGAAAACTCCACAGGTCACCTTTAAGATGAGATTAATTTAGCTGCTTGTCAGAATAGCTGTAAGTGTATTTTGATTCAGTTGATTTATGGGGGAGACAACTAGGCTGGCACAGTTTTAAAATTCTGACAAACTATATAATGCTACAGCTTCATGACTGCTGCTGTTACTCTAAAAATATCTGATGTCTGAACAGTTACACTTGCACCACCTTGTGTTGAAACAGATTTTCATTTGTGCAGATTTGTACTGGAATCCTACTTGATAGATTTAGATAAAAGTTTTGATCTGACAGAAGCAAAAGTCTTGTTTGACTGAGAGCTGACAGTTACCTGCTTCACTGTGTGCCACCACCACCCCCAGTTCATTCTCCGCCGTAGTCAACAGGTAGTTAGACTGCACATCACCGAGAGAAATCTGACATCTCAGGTCAAGGGTTAGCGACACAAAAGTAAACAACATTCATCCACGTCACTGATAATGAGACATAAAACCCAAAAATGTACAACTGTCATGCATTACAATCCTCACACCTAATGTAAGAATACCAACACACGACAAGAAATAATAACCACAAATAACTTCTTTGAAGGTTGATTTTGTTTAAGTCTAAGTTTAGGAATGAAGGAGGCTGAAAAAATGCAGTATGGTGGCTGTCATGGCCGACTAATGTTACACTACAGAAAAAGGTATTTGTCTTTGACCCGGGGGCAGGTGAAGGATACCACTTTCGCCAGGACGATGTCACCAGGTCTGAAACTTTTGTAGGTCTCCACCTGTAACAATAACAAAAGCTTTACACTGATCATGTCATCTCAGTTTCAGCAAGTAAGAGCTGCAGAGAGAGCTGATGATGATCTGAGTGAATACGAGAATTCAAGTGCACCTTGTCTTTCTCTGTCGCTCGCACGTCTTCTTTTCTAGAAAGACAGAGAGAGAGTGAGCTCAGTTTTAGCAAAGACACTGAGTTAACATGACCATAGAACATTACTTCACTATGGAGTTAGTTTTTGGTGTTACCTGATGGTGCCTCTGAAGCGGTCCTTGAGCGGTGTGGAGCCTACATAAAGGATGTGGACCTTGGCGAATCTGGGGTTGATGCTGGTCACCTGTCCAGTCAAAGAACAAGGCAGACCACCTTTTTGATAAACGGATATATATCTAAACTGTGTAGAGTGTAAGATCAGTTAAACAGATCACCCAATTGTAGAATAAATTGATCCGCTTTCATACCTTACAGGTGACTATTGCTCCTACATCTGGTAGTAGTTGTGCTTCTGTTTCCCTCACCACTGAGATTACTGGTAACTAAAAAAAGACAAAAATAAAAACACATTATTTGCACACAAAGCTCACACAAAACCTGTTACTTTCTTTTGATTCCATTTTTTAAAGCACAGCCTAAAGACCTGTCACACAAAATATGGTTCATATCTCATCAGAGGCACTGAACAGACTTATTACTCCATATTCACAAACATTGTGCAATACCATCACTTTGGCACTCTTCCATGTCTAAATGCTTTTGAAGCTTTCCCCACCTCTCTCCCACATTATCTCCGCACCCTCCACATTCCTCACCTCCTCTCCCTCGTTCTTCCTGAGCACATAGCCTGCTAATGAGGAGTATATGTAGCCGTGCCGCATGTACACTCCTGTGCCGGGAATACAGTCTTCTACACTGCATAGTTTGTCACCTGAGCAAGAAGAGAAAGACAGAGGAAGTGTCAGTGAAAGAAACATTAGAGGAGGAGGGTGTTGAAATACCGGAGAAAGTTGTACATATTAAATGTCAGAAATTCATAAAGTGTTTTATAGCAGAGCTATAATGAGCTAGCCTTATCATTTATACTGTTATCTGCTAATTTGATTGATCATGAGACAAGATAGGTTAGGATCTGTGTGGACTACCACCTTGGCAAAACAATTTTCTGGTATAAAGTCTGTAAAGTATTCCTGGGTTGTTGTTTTTTTTTTAACCAAGAACTGTACACAGCTTTAGAAGCTGTAGAAGACCACCCTTGGACATTAGGAATGAAAGTGAAACTCATCCAGAAGCAGTCTTGTCTTGTTTTAACTAATATGACATCTTTGTGTTCTTTGTACTAAAATGCCCTTCATATAAGTAGAATTGTTGCTCTAGAATAACTTCTCTAGAGTCACTGTAAGCCCTTAAACCTTGGTATTAACCTAGGTACTTAACATGACATGAAATGTCAATCCTGCATGATCTTTAAAGGGCTGACACCACGCCAGGTTCCTCCTGCCATGTAATTATGTTTACATTCTACTTTAACACAAAGATAAACCACCATCACACCTCAAAAACAAATTTTGAAAGTGTGAAACATTTTTTGACATTTACGACTGCCAAATGCACATTAAAAGCCATGGGTGAGTCACAACAAGTGCAAGAAGGAATGCTGAAGTCCTGCCTGAGGCGATGGGCAGGGCTGCAGAGGAAAACCTGCCGTAGAAAGTAAATGTCAACAACTTTCAGCCCTGCACGACTACATGCTTGTTTTAACGTAAAACAGGGGGACACACGGCCACTGAAACGTACAACTCCCACTTACGTTCACCTGATACGAGTTACTTTTAGCAGCCACAATTTAATAAGCAACGTTAGCTATGCTACGAGGCGAAACCAACCCCACGCATGGCAGCAGGTGATAATTAACAGGATTTCACATTGTCTGACTACATTTTCACTCCAAACAGCGACGTCTACAAAATCTAACATAAGCAAGAAACTGCTGAACGATGTGAAGTGTAATGTAGCTGCACGCTGAGTTAAATTAAAGACATATTTACGGGACTCACCTGGAACACACAGCTTCATGGGCGACATGTTTTCGAGAAGAGTAGACCGTTCGTCGATTGGCTGTGACGAAAGGCTCGGGTTGATTCTGATTGGTCGGTTAGGAGAAGGAGGACATCCAGCTCGGTCCGCCATGTTTGTTGAGGCACATGGCCCATGAACCACATGCTGATGCGTCATAGCAACACAGGACACATATTCTGACCCGTGTAGCGGGTTGTTTATGAACAAATAGTAATTTCTTATTATTGCAAAGTACCGATATTAAATTAATAGTAAATTTTTCTTCTATTTCTGTTTATTTCTTTTAAATTTGCTCGTTTTATCTTACACTAAATTTATTTTGTTTTTTTTTAAACCCAATGATTTTATGATTTGTCTGTTATATATTGCTGCCTTTGTGAAGCACTTTGTAAGATGGATTTTGAGAAGTGCTCAAAAGATTATTATTATTGAAAACCAAATTAAGAAGACACTGATGCAGATTTTAGACAATTCTGCTGACCAAATACTGATTATTTGCCAATTAATGCTAAGTCATTTTTATAATCTACTGAAATTTGCCAGTTGTTTTCATTAGCATTCAGTGACATGTAATTTCCATGTTGAATTCTGATATGATCACCATAAACACAAACAGATCATGTAAAAATGTATTGGTATAATTTAAACAAATTCATAATTTCACATGTGCAGATTTGATCTGAAACATCCACTCAAACATGCACAGGCTTACTGGCAGAACATCATGGGTAATAATGGACAAACAGATTTAGTCTCATGTAACCCCTTGCAGATTTCTCCTTCATTTGTTAACTGTAAATGTAATTCATCTATTTCATTTTTGTCTCCTTTCTTATTTGTATATGTAAGCATCTGTATATGCACTAAATTCCAAGCAGGAAAAAATGTAATAGTACGGGAGCAGCTACAGAATGAGTACAATATTTCTTATTAGGCTACTTGCTTGAATGATGGACATTATACTGAAAGAAAGATATCAGACACTGATAACAGATTTCATCACATAATGGCTCACAACATTTATTCTTTTTCTCACAACACCACAGCAAACAAAATTCAGCAGTGTAGAGCATATCAACTTGCCCAGTGTTACTTCCTAGGTTATTCTGTTCCCACTCAGTTTGAACTACACAGATTGTAAATTGGAATACTTGGGGTGAATCTGCAAAGTCAGTAAGTTTGCACCTATTCGCTGGTCCCTAATTTGCAATTTGGTCAGTGCATAAATCATATTACAGTTGATATCCATTGTCTAATAATGAAATCTATGTTTCAATACCTTGGTATGTCACAAAATATAGACCAATCAAATCAAACACTAGATTGTATATTTGTGTGGTAGCTGCATCTTAATAAAATAAAGTGCACAATGTGTGTGTGAGTGTGTGCAAGTCTGTGATGACACTAACAGTAAATGACTTTGCTTTAACTTGATAACTGAACAGCACATGATTGATCTGTACTCTAGAGGAGTCTATTACTTGGCCTTGCCCTGAGCAGCCACAGCTGCCATGGCCTTCTTTACGGTCTCCTCGTCTCCCAGGAACTGCATGGGTCCTAAAGGCTTCAGGTTTTTGTCCAGCTCGTACACAATGGGGATACCTGTGGGCAGGTTCAGCTCCATGATGGCCTCCTCTGACATACCTGAGAAACAATAACAGACATGCAGAGCTTATAACCTATTTGCATGGGTGCCTTAAATGCATCTCATCAACTGATGCAGACTGAGGCAAGCTTCACTTCAAGTAGTGACTCAGCAACAGTTGCTGCTAGCTGGATATGGTGGCAAAGATTTCATGGTCATGGTTAAGATTTCTGAGAAGGCTGCATGCACAGCGTTGGGGCCTCATCTTTAAATTGAGTTAGTCAATAAAAAACAAGATGAGCATTTTACCTTTGTTAGTATGGATTTGGTTTAAGTTGGTATGGATAATATTTTCACTTTTACACTTATTCATAATGCATTGTTCTTGAATCAAATAAATTGAAATAATTCACTCTGCCCCAGTTGAAGCTTAGATTGAGTTTTGTAAAAATTAATTAAGCAACTGAAATTAATTCAGGCTGTGGTTTTGTTTAATAACCCTGAAGTATTGTTTGGTTAATGAGATTATTCACTGATTCAGTGTTGCGTAACAGTGAAGTTGTCAATAAATGTAAACGTTCCGAAGCTCTTCTTAAGTCCCTACTCTGTCTCTTACCCTCAAGATGCTTGACGATGCCACGGAGACTGTTGCCATGGGCGGCAATCAGCACCCTCTTTCCCTCTTTGATCTGTGGAACAATCTCTTCGTTCCAGAAAGGCAGTGCCCTGGCAATGGTGTCCTTGAGGCTCTCACAGGTTGGAAGCTGATCCTCTGTCAGGTCGGCATAACGCCGGTCCTACCACAAATGAGAAATTTAATGTTATCAATTGTGTTACAGTGTACAGCTGTACAGTGTATGTAACAGATAAACAGACAATAGTTGATGGTTTTCCTGAGGGGTCACCTTGCTTATGGTCTGATAGAAGTCATGCCCCTCATCCATGGGTGGGGGTGGGGTGTCAAAAGAGCGTCTCCAGATCTTGACCTGAGCCTCTCCATGTTTAGCTGCTGTTTCAGCCTTGTTCAGCCCGGTCAGGCCACCGTAGTGGCGCTCATTGAGGCGCCAGGTCCGGTGGACGGGCAGCCACATCTGGTCGATGCCGTCCAGAACATGCCACAGGGTGCGGATGGCCCTCTTCAGGACAGAGGTGTAGCAAATATCGAATTCATAGCCAGCGTCTGGGGGCGAATAAGAGACAGGACATGAAATATACATCACTCAATAATATGTTAGTAGACAGCTGCATACAAATGTATTTTTATCATAGACCCAAAGACAATAATCTGCATTGTTTATTGCTCCTTTACTGACATTTACACATTTGGTTTTGCTTAGTCAGTGGCTGTGTTGGCCACGTGACAGTGGCAGACTGTCAGCTCTGCAGAATGTGCCTGCAGATGATTTTTTTGGGTCACAGACAACCAACAGGAGTGTGTGTGCCAATAAAATCAAATAATGTGGTGGACACATCCGACACAATAAATAGGTGAAAAAAAAAAATCACTTTGCAAATAGCAGTAATCCATATTGATAATTCAGGCGTCTTTTCTTTGTGTTTTTTTGTCATATTTTGCTTTTTTCACTAAACCTCCCACTAAAAATTATGAGTCTGCTTATGAAAAATGTGACCGTGATAATGAACAAGTATTGTTGATGAAATATTCTCCACAAGGACAGAAAGTGTTTAAAAAAAGGAAACATGTGAAATGAAAGACTCTATACGGTTTATATTGTGATCCTCCTTTTGATTATCTTCGTTTTCTGTTGTATGAAGGCACATATATACATATACATTTACCTTTGTCATAGCAATCACATTTAAAAAGCATGCAGTGTTGGTAGTTGTGTATCTGGTAAGAGGGTACTTTTAGTAAAGTTGCACATAGTCTTGTGTCAAAAGTAAAAATCCATATATATGCCTTCACTATGCTATTGAAATTATTTTAACTGAATTTGACAATAAATAAGTGAAAGTCTGTCTGCTTATCTAGAAATCAGAGCATCGAAACTTTTGGCTGAATCTGAGCTGAGTAACTGAGAATACTATAGGGGCCTTAAATCTGAACATGTGCCAACATCCCAGTGAAATCATCATGGGAATTTAACAGCAGATATCATCATGAAAAATTCACTACACAATACATACAATATTATTTATCAAAAAAAGGTAAGAAAAACATAAAATACAGATGTTACAACAGCACCAGATTGTCTGGCTGTACTGGTGTGCGGAACCATCATGGTGATCATGATGATCTATTGCAGACTGAAAAACTGGTGAAACCATTTCCCACATTTAGGCCACTTCCCTCTAGAAATGCGGAATAATAATACAACTGTTTCACTGAAAAGAATAACCGTAGCCTCGCCTGATAAACACTCTTTCTGTCACTTCCATCCCTCCTCTCATGCTGTCTCTTGCTGTGTCGCAGTGGGCCGACTACCTGTTTCCCCATCCGGCAGAGTTGCATAAGCACTGGCTTAATCCAAAGACCGACAGAAAGCCCGATTAGGCCCTGTGACATTATCTGATACCTTTCAAAGCCTGTCCTCCTCTCTTCGCCTCCTGTTCCCCGGTCTCACTCAGGTCCGCGTCGAACCATCCGCAGAAGCGGTTCTCCTGGTTCCAGCAGCTCTCTCCATGGCGGATCAGTACCAGCTTGTACGCAGCCATCCTCACACAGATGCCCTCTGCGCTGTATTTCCGGAAACTTTGGGGTAAGTGACTCTTCTTCAAATGCGGCAGCAAAGTCTGCAGATTGGTCCTGACTTGGCCGCAACCCCACAGACGGCTACACAGAAGCGGGCGCGGTATGTTTGGTAGATAGGAGAGATGGTGCGATGCAGCACTGGGTCCACTGGGTTTGCTGGTCTGTCTGAACTTGACAGATCTCACGAGGCGAGCCCTTTTCCTCTCTTCCTGCTGATTTCCACCAATCAGAAGGCGAGCTGTGTGCACCGGAGGAGGAGGGAGGCAGGATGATGCGCACAGCGGCACGTCCACACACCCAGCAGTGCATCCTGCGGGCTGGCGTTTGTACATCTTATGGAAAAAATGCTTCTTTTACACAAACGAACATCATGAGTGATGACTATGGTCAGTGGGAAAATACTAGTGTACATATCTTCAAATACCAGTCACAGTATACTACATGTTTGCCATATTAGAGTATTCAAACAGTAGCCTACATCTTACTGGCCTATTATCTGAGATTGCTCCAGCAGCACCAGCAGTCCACTCTTATAACTCCTCCATACTTTCAGCTGTTTAAACCATTCAACTATCAAAATGTGCAGCTCTTTCAGGACATTTATGCCTAAAGAGCTGAACATTTTGCTCATTTTCATCCTCACCCCCTAAAGATGGACAGAATCATTAAGTGTTGATGTGTGGTAGAAAATCTATTGAATAGCTATGCTGCCTCGCTCACAGACGCTCATGCACAGATACCAGAGACTAATTCACAAACATTTATTGAGACTTGTGTGAGTTGAATGTCTGACTTGCACTTTCAGTACCTATTTGGCTTATTTGACTTGAGACTTAAAAGCAAAAACATTCAAGTCTTGAGTTTTGACTTGGTTAATATGAATAATTAAAACAACACCAGAGAGCAAGCATGGCCACACATCTTGAATGTTTTAATTCTTAGATCTAAGCATTGAAAACACTATGCAAAAACACTGTTAGCACATCTTTAAAATACTAAAATGCTGTGTCATTTCAATGCTTAGCAGTCACAGATTTGAAGGTCGCTTAACTTGCAGTTTGGTTATGAAGATGTGACGTGACTTGGCCCTAAGGAGTTGAGACTTGTCTAAGATATAGCCCCAAGAGCCTTAAAAGAAGCGTGACTGATATGAGCATTAATGCATTGAATTTTCAAAGTACAGCAATATGTGGTTAGATAGCATTCATAAGTGATCCAGAATTCTTGACCTGGACACCAGGCGACAGCTGGTGCCACCCCTGAACTTTGACCTTCATGTTGAAGGGGGAAGGTAGTCAAAGTTTGCGTCTCAGCATTTTGGGAGCAACACAAATGGAAGGAGTCAGGGGTGCACACAGTCCATGATGGGGCACATAAGCTCACAAGGCTAATACGATTGGACTGATTATAAACTGCTGCCTTTGTTAATTAGATTTGTGTAGCATTTATACTTCTATGTGCCGGTCTACTGCTGATATCTCCATTAAATGTCAGTGGACATGAGTGACAAAGTCACATGAGCAGGCTGAATAGCATACATGTCATCCTTGTGATGTTGAAACCCCTCAGTTTCATTATAAATACATAGTAAGTTAATTCTTCAGCAAGATTGATAGATGATACTAACAGTAGTTTAAATGTTATTTTTCACCCGAACAAGAACCTTTTACTGCAATGATCATGAATGAACCCATGACACAATGCTCTGCCGTCATGCTTTAAAAAAGACAAACTTTTGTCCAAGGTCTCGTGCAACTAATACTGAACAAAATAGATTAAAACACTTTGGGGTTACAGACAAAATGCATTTGTTATCCACTGAAAAAGGCTGAAATTGAATGTGCTTTTGTTAAAAGATTGAGTGTTGTTGCTCACTAGCAGGCCAATGTTGAGGACATCACAGACTGAAGATAAATAAATATTTAATTTGTTTCATTATTACTGATTAAGCTGTCATGTGACATAAGATTAAAAGTGGACATTGAATTAATGAAATGATGGCAATGACTTTCAATCAAATATAGGAGTTAAAAATGAAATAAAAAATGAAAAATAAAAATGGTTTTTCAAAAAAAAAAAAGTCTTTTCAATGAAAAAAACCAAAAGAATCCATTCCTTTGAATCTAAATGTGTCTTTAGAGAAAAGACAATTTTCCAAGATTTACTAGTTTGACAGTGGCAAGAAAAACGATTTTTCCTCAGTCCTATAATAACTGATATTAATCAAAGGATTTTTAATTTGGAGTTAATTGATTGCACTAACTGCTACGCTCTCACATGTCTTCCGTGGGCGGAAAGATAATCACCAATCAGCGTTAGAGATTGGCTTGTTGACAGGAGTATTTGAACGCTGATTGGTTTAAAATCAAAATACTCAACAAGCCCCGCCTCTTCCCGGAAACTGACAGTCATCTGATTTTCTGTTTTTTTGTTTCTGTGTTTCCTTGTTAGCCAACGTCAGGACTAGCCAACAAAACAACCGTCCCACTTTCTGTCCCTCCTCTGTGTCTTCTCTTTCTCCAGGAGTTAGAAATAACTTGTCGTCCACCTCCAACAAATAATAGAAAAAAAACATGGACGAGACGAGTCCGCTTGTCTCTCCGCTCCGGGACTCGGGTGATTTCAGCTACTGTCCCACAGAGCCCACCAGCCCGCGGGGCGCGTTTGGAGGCACGCCGGGCTCTGTGGTGCGCATCCCGGCTGGCAGTCCGGGGCGCAGCCGGGAGAGACAGCCGCTTCTGGACCGGGACCGTGGAAGCTCGCCGCGAGAGCCGCACAGGAACGAGTTCCCGGAGGATCCCGAGTTCAGAGAGATCATCCGAAAGGCCGAGCGAGCCATCGAGGAGGGTATCTACCCCGAGAGGATCTACCAGGGATCCAGTGGAAGCTATTTTGTCAAAGACTCACAGGGGGTAAGAAGAACAGCTGCTAACACTGATCTACCGACCGCTGCTGCCATCCTAACGGCCCCTTTGGGTGATCCATGAAATCTGAGGTGTTATGTGGGATGCAGTGAAGACTGTTTATGATAAAAGTGCCACTCGCTTCTAGGAAAGGCCTCTTTCTAACTAGCCCGTGATGACTTTGCAAATAGGCTTTAAGACATGTCAACTTGACCCCACATCTCCCCAGTTTAAACCAATAAACAAGACATTTTTAGAATAGGGCAGAATACAATTTCATTGTTCACCAAGGTGGAAAATAGTTTTTCCTTATCTGGAAGTTAAAACATGCATGTGCAGCACATAACAACAACAATAACAACAACAGCATAAATACTTCAAGTAATGAAAAACAAAATATACCTAAAATTTAGTCTTTAAAAACTGAACAAGCCAATTATTGGTGGGAAAAATGAGTTCTTATTTATGTTATTGTATTATCTGCCTAGATTCCTCTGAAGTGCTTTCACAATCAATGTGACTGTGGCATTGCTGGTAGGTTTTCATCATTTCAGATCCTTCTGCCTTAGAAGGGTAGTTTTAATCTGTGAACCTCCATCTCTGACACACAGTCACAATGATGTCAACAGCAACACTCTAGCAGATAACATGCTTTTCCCCGGTTATTTCAGGTATTGCTCCTTCTATGTCTTCTCCTTTCTCTGTATCGCATTTCCGGGTAAAGATCAAAGTCCTAAGGATCTAATCAAATTGAAGAGGTTGAGCACACATTGCTGATTTGTCACAGCAGTTGTAACCACTGTCTTCGAGTCTTTTGCAAAGTGCTTCACATTCGAGACAAATCAGAGAATCACCATATGAATTACTATATTGTTTCCTTACATTTGTCGCCTTGACTCTTTCTAATGACGCCTGTTTCTCAACAGTAAAATTTAATCAGCACTACTGGAGCCAACCAATAAAAATATTGAGCAACTCATTGTCCTCTTATTACGCTCCTATTTATGGGACATGTTGAAAAAGGAAGCGTGTCTGTGGCTTGTGTAGATGGATCCTCATAAATTACACTTGTTGTATTTTCAGTTCAAGATAGGATAGTCTTGGTACTTTTATGTGCCTTTTTCTTCACTGTTACAGCACAGACATAAGTATTCTAGGCTGAGTGTGTGAGGTTTTTATCCAATGACCCTGCTCCCGTCGCCATCCCCCCACCTCTCCAGTTTCTTTACTTAGTCACCAGTGTGCTTAGTAGTCATGTGCTAGCTCTCTGAGGATATAATTCTCTTCTATGACCAAGTTTCATGTTGTAATCGGTGTATGTGTGTAAGTGTGTGTGTGTGTGTGTCATACTAGTGCAACATGTGATTTCTATAAACAACTTAAAAGTAACACCGCACCCAAAAATCTATCTTTTGCTTATGAAACATATATGCTTGAAAGGCATCTATAGAAAGCTTGTAGTTTCAGATTTTACAGAGCACATTGGCCTCAGCTCCTAGTGGATAGTGACACGTTTTCACTGACACAAACAGGCGTATTTTCAAATAATCCTCTTCTCCACTGTCCATCCGTTTGCTCAGTATATTTCAGTTATATTTTAAACAGATTGCAAAGGAAAAAAATCTTTCATTAAAACATTT
The DNA here is from genome assembly GCF_914725855.1 of Thunnus albacares. NCBI lineage: Eukaryota > Metazoa > Chordata > Actinopteri > Scombriformes > Scombridae > Thunnus > Thunnus albacares. Next base: position 7,354,238 of record NC_058108.1, on the reverse strand, counting down.
ATTCACCTCAAAAACAACCAAATCTTGCTTTGCTTTGACTTTCTGTCTCCGCCTTTCATCCTCATTCTCCTTTCTTTGTCTCCCTCTACAGAAGATCATCGGAGTGTTCAAACCTAAGAATGAGGAGCCCTATGGCCAGCTGAACCCAAAGTGGACTAAGTGGCTCCAGAAACTATGTTGTCCCTGCTGTTTTGGTCGTGACTGTTTGGTCCTGAACCAGGGTTACCTCTCCGAGGCTGGAGCCAGTCTGGTTGATCAGAAACTGGAGCTCAACATCGTTCCTAGGACCAAGGTACACATGCACACGCATCTGCATTATAAAAAGCAATAAACCATTTGAGAAATGTTACCTCTCTTGATCAATCTTCTCCACTTCACAGGTAGTGTACCTAGCTAGTGAAACGTTCAACTACAGTGCCATAGACAGGGTCAAGTCTCGAGGAAAAAGGCTAGCCCTGGAGAAGGTGCCTAAAGTGGGCCAACGCTTCCACAGGATTGGACTACCACCCAAGGTAAGCTGATGAATTCTTATTACACCAGTGATGTAATTCAGTGAATGATTTGTGTTCACTGCTTACCAAACAGTGATTGTCAAAGGAAATATTCACTTTTAGAAGTGTTGGATGTTATCAGTTGATTGATGTTCAATGAGCTGTCCACTCTAACCTCATTTGGTAATTACCTTCTTTACCCAGAATAACATTCAGCCACCCAAAGAAAGGTATTACTTTTTATAAATCCCAAAAATGGCATCTCCTCCCTCTCCCTTATTGAAAAATCCAGAAACTATGAATATGCAAATATTTAAACTGCTGGATACAAGATGTCTCCTACTTCACTGTAAAGTTCATTCTCAGTGTTTGTGAACTGAAGGCTTCAAGTTTCAACATCACACTTGTGAAAGTTGAATATTGGACCACGACTGGCTCCGAAGCAGTTGTCGTATCACAAATCACGCTTGTAGGCGCACTTCTTAAACTCAGATTTTCGCTGAGCAAAAAATAAGCAAAATAGCTTCCAGTGTCAAACTCTGCACAAACATCATTCTGCACAGTGAAGCTCAAACATCCAACTGAAGAAACAAGAAGAAAAACACCTTCTAAGTGGACGAGAACTTGAAATGACATGACATGATTTAATATTTAAATTTGACTCTGGCATTAACGTCATTTTAGCTTTCACAACGTCTGTTTGTCAAGTCATCCACATGAATACAAGAAATAACACCGTTAAGCAACAAATGACCCATTTATTTTGTATCCAGGAGAACAAGAAATTCGTTTAAATCATTTCAGTGCACTTTGCTCGATGGCATTACAATATAATGAAATGAACCAAAAATCCAGAGCGCTGAGGGATCTGTTGCTACTCCACCAGGTCGGTTCCTTCCAGCTCTTTGTTGATGGGTACAAGGATGCAGATTTCTGGCTGCGGAGGTTCGAAGCGGAGCCTCTGCCTGAGAACACTAACCGTCAGCTTCAGCTGCAGTTTGAGCGGCTCGTAGTCCTCGATTACATCATCAGGAACACAGGCATGTAGTCATCAGGGCTGGGTCATCATTTCAGGCAGTGTTCTCAACAAAGCACTCTGTGTTGAATTTGAATGATTTTTCTGATCTTCTAGATAGGGGAAATGACAACTGGCTGCTGAAGTATGATTGCCCCATGGACCCTGTCGGGAACAGGGTGAGAATGCGACACACACACTCACACACACAGCCTGAATCTTTACATAAACTTTTTAAGTGTTGATCCTAATGGCGGAATATGTTTATGTTTAATTCCTGTATGTGCCTTCACTCCCTCTCTGCAGGACACAGACTGGGTGGTAGTAAAAGATCCTATCATCAAGCTGGCAGCCATAGACAACGGCCTCGCCTTCCCCCTCAAACACCCAGACTCCTGGAGAGCCTGTGAGCACCTATATCGACTTTGTTTTAACCAATTATGGCTCTAAACCTTGCTTTTAGAGAATCTGCTTATCTCTTTTCAACACTTATGAGAGAAAGTTGTTATAGTATTTTTGTTACAGCTGTCATGTATTTTATATCTGTATCCATCTCTATTTACCTGTCTATATATCCATCATCAAAGTTTCTCTAAAAATGGATTAATATGTTGATTATTTCCTCGATCGATCGATTGTCCTATAAAATGGCAGAAAATGTTGATCACCGTTTCCCAAAGCCCAAGATGCAACCTAAAATGTCTTGTTTTGTCCTGACCAACAGTCCTCAACCCAAAGATATTTAGTTTACTGTCAAAGAAGACTAAAGAAACCACAAAATATTAACATTTAAGAAAGTGGAACCGGAGAATTCTGGCATTTTTTCTCAAAAAATTATTCAAAAACGATTAATCGATAATCAAAATAGTTGCTGAAAAATGTTATGTTGATCATCTAATCGATTAATCAACTAATTGTTGCAGTTCTAATACTAACTCTTCTAGTTCTTACTAACTCTTTAACCTTGTCACTATAGATCACTTATTCCATCACCCTATTAACTCTCCAGCTCGTTACAACTAATGAATATTCATTAAGACACCTTTTCGTTGTCCAATCACCAGACCCGTTCTACTGGGCGTGGCTCTCCCAGGCCAAAGTTCCTTTCTCCCAGGAAATCAGAGAGCTGGTCCTGCCCAAACTCTCTGATCCAAATTTCATCAAAGACCTTGAAGAGGACCTCTATGAACTCTTCAAGGTATGGAGTGACTCTGATTGATTGAGGATAACTCAGTTCTGTGGCTGTAAACATTATGTAAAACATATATGTATCGCGTTTTGTGTCCCATAGAAAGACCCTGGTTTCGACAGAGGACAGTTTCACAAACAAGTGGCTGTAATGAGGGGGCAGGTGAGCAAAACTGAAGGCTTTTATTGTATTTAGATAACATACAGATACACCAGTCCACCAAAACCAAATAGGGGAAGTCATACTTCTGAAAGAAATGGTGTCTACCACTAAAACTGTTACTTCTCAGATGAAAGTCTTTGTATGGAAGCATACATTGAACGTAATTTAAAAACAAATCTTGCCCTTTTTTCTATTTTAAGATCCTGAACTTGTGCCAAGCCCTGAAGGATGGCAAAACACCCCTCCAGTTGGTCCAGATGCCCCCAGTAATCGTGGAAACAGCCAGAGCGCCTCAGAGAGCCAACAGTGAGTCCTACACACAGAGTTTCCAGAGCAGAAGACCCTTCTTCACCTGGTGGTAGGAAAAGAGCAGCAAAGAGGAGGACGAACAGCAGGAAGCCAGCATGTCCATGTGCGGATGGAAGAGAGGACAAAATGGAAATTGAAATAATCATCCTCCCCTCCTCTCCTCTCCTTACGGATACTTTGGTTACAAAGACTGAGTGAGTGGGTGGAGAGATGAGGCCAAAAGAGGAAGAATTTCACAACATATCTTCCCCGTTTGCCTCTGTGCCTTGTGTTGGACGTCAAGAATTTACGCCTAAATGATAAAAGATTCTGTACCTTGTTGCGAGAGAGAGATTTCAGTGAGATGTCAGACTTTTCTGTTGGTCTCCTGGGTGCACATATGCTCACTCACATATGCACGCTAGTCAAAAGCCTCTCATGCTAGGTTTTTGGATGGGAGGTGTTGCATTCCATGTCGTTTTTTTTGTTTTTTTTTCATTACCTCTCTGCCTTTTAATATTCACCTGCATATTCCCTCCCACGCCGTTAAAAGCTCGGGGTTGGTGAAAGCAGTGGTGCCACTAGTGATGATCAGCTTTTTATTTTTTTAACAAATAAGGAGAAGTGTTCATTGTGGTTAAGTCTGAAGATTTAGAAACTGGACGTTCAGTGGTGGTGTGTATGTCTCACTACACAATGAACACAAGCCACGTGAGCTGGTTTCACAGTCACTCGTTGCTCCTCCTAACTGTTTAGAATAGGATCTGCAAGTCATCTGGAGTGATGTTGGAGAGCAGAGAAACTTTTGGTTAAAGAAACACATTGTCTGTTAAGCTAAGTACAACTGGCTTGTCTAATTTTTCTTCTCTCACTGATGGTTTAAATCTGGCGAAGAAGACAAAATTATCCCATCTGCGAGCAGGTAGAGCAGGGTTATGGTGGCTGTCCTAGTCCACAAGCTCCTGTTTGTGTCGGCCATCTTGATTGATCGATTTCTGTTACTTATTCTGACTCGCGATGTGGACCCAAGTAAACAACGAAGTAACTTCCTGCTGTACTGAATTGAAATGTATTGTGACAATGCACTGTATAATTTGTATGTAATATTTAATGATAGATTATAATTAAAACATATTCCATTAATACAGATGACTTGTGTGTTTGTGAATGAGAAACGTACAGTCACATGACACAAATATGAAAAATCATCCACTGCTTTACTGTGTTCTGTTCATGTACACTGGGTTTAATACAACAGTAGGTAATGTCAAAATGTTATAGTATATGCTAATTGTCAAACAAATCATGTCTTTAAAGTTGCTATAATCAATATTTTTATATTAACAACAGATCAAGATACTTTGTGTAATTTGAAAGGAGTCGTTAATAGTGACAAACTCACTGATTATTATTTCCAGACTGCAGTTTTATTCAGCTCTACGGATTGTTTCAGTGTCTTTTTACTCTTTGTTTCAGTTTTATGGGTTGCAGTGTTACTGTTTTGGTTCATTTACACCACTCTCATCAGCACTGTTTCCAGCAGCTGTTTACATCAAAAGCTACCTGCCCAAGCAGACAGACAAAGTTAGTGACTAGCTGGTGAACTCAAGGATGAACTGATTAGATTTTGGTGGTAACAGTTCAAGGTCATTGTGATCTCATGTCCATCCCATTCTCTTGTGAATGCGATCTTTCAGGAATGCCTGGAGCAAATTTTATTACATCTGGCACAAACGGGCAGGATGAACTGATTAGAATTTGGTGGTCAAAGGTCAAACTTAGTACCTTTTATGAAATTCCTTTAAAGTCTTCTCTACAAATATTATGAGTCTGGACATGGATGTTAACTGCAACTTGGCTGGTTGGTGGAGGCATACAACCGTGAGGCGGTTTTGATCTGTTTTTTTAAAAGAACGTGATTCATGGTGGCATCTTCATTTAGACATTTCAGTATTAAGTACTTTAAAGAAAACAACATCTCAGGCTAGAAGTGCTCTTAAAGTGCTTTTCAAACATAAACATTTAATTCAGTGTAACAATATTCTGCCCTAATATACCATGAATTCTGTGGCACGTCCAACATCAACTGTGCAATCAAAAATAACTTTGTGCATCAGAAATTTCCTTCCAGGGTTACACAATACCCCATTTCTGTTAAAACACAGCCTCTCCAATATGCCTGCACTGGAAGAGATACACATTATAATTGTAATAGTTGGACTACTCCCCAAACAGGTTTACGAAAGTTCTCTGGTTTTTCTCTGTGTTGGGGTCTAACATGTAGAGTACATGTTAGCAGTAAGATTCAGAGCAATACAATATATCCCCTCATGTAGAACCAATCATGTATTTCATGACTTCAGCTTCATTGCATCTTCCATCACTGTCTGTGTTGCCCCAAACTCTAGTCAGTTTTTAGTGGAGGATGCGGTGAAGGTAGCGTTCAGAGTCTCTGGCACCCTCCTGCCTTGCCACACCCAACCTCCAAGAGGAGGGTTTGAAGGGATTTTGGTTCTCTGGGATGTCTTCTTCATTCGCCAGCAGAAATTCTCCCGGACTGGGTGCTCGGTCAACCTCCTCACCCTCAACACTGTAGCCAGATAATGGCTCCTCAATCCTGGAAGACAGAGAAGTAACTCTGGTTTAGCTGAACTATTACACACCTACATAGACTATGAACAAATGCTGTTGGAACAACAAGCTCTTAGAATGACTTGCTAATGTTATGCTTCCTTCTTTACATCCCTAATTCCCTTGAAGAAGGGATGGTGGTTGGCGAGATAAAGGTGTCTGCCGGTTAAAGTTGGTTATAGGGATTTGACAGTAGATTGGGCATCAAGGAAGGGTAGAGAATAGCCAACTATGACGCTACTGACGGAGTAAAGAGAGCTTCAAGCAAGAGCCATGGGGAGAAATGAGCTAGCTTGCCACCTGGACACAAGCTAAGGTCTGCTCAACCTCTGCCTTGCCTGGAGGTGGGGGTATGATTTTAACAGACTCGATGATTCCAAAAATATCACTGAAGATGTGTTGAGAAGCATGAATCCATGTATTTGCACAGCCTTTGATTTTTGCCTCTGCCACAACCTCTACAGCAGCAATAAATCCCACCATGATCTAATGTAAATAGTCACTTAAACAGGTTACCTCTACTCAGAAATGAAAAATTAAAAAATCTTCCTTTTAATGAGTGGAAAAGAGCCATTCAGCAACTGAAATAGTGACATTATTGTGTGGTGTGGCACTCGTAATCATCACCCAAATCAAGCTGCACTTCAGACAGAACCCTACTTCATTTAAACAACACTGTGCTGAAGGAATTTTGCTTAAAAAAAAGAAAAAGTAAGCTAATTGGTATCAGACAATTTTTGTTACAGCTCACCATTTTGTTATTACTGCCCCGCCCTGTAGAGACACACTACCATTTTACCATTCTGTGGCACTTCATTACTCCTCCAACAAATCTAATTTCATCTCAGTGAGGAATGTCAAAAGCAAAGTATGACAGTTGTGTGTGTGTGTGTGTGCGTGTGTGTGTGTGTGTGTGTGTGTGTGTGTGTGTGTGTTATGGTATGCAGAGAGAAGAGGACACAGTCTTGTGAAGTCATGCTGAGTTGATTAGGCACATGACAATCTACACACTGCATTTCAAGGCCGGTTTGTAGTTGGACAAGACCTTGAATATTGAGATCGATTGTTTAAAAGTATAAAATGACAGTATTTTTGATTATTAATAAGCAGAGAGAGAACTGAGAACTATTCTGCTACTATTCTGATAGATTAAGAGAATCTTTTCACTCCTTTTCCTTTTAAACTCTTCATCTACGTTTCACTTGTCACATCCTTTTTATACATTTTGCTGGTTTCATGACCTTTGAAACTCACCTGAGGTACCCTGATGTTCTGAGCCACGTGTGGTCTCTGTGTCCTTCTGCCCTAAAGCCTGCTTTATTCCTTGCTCGGACTCGGAGCCCCACCAAGGCCTGGGCCAGCCCTGCCTCATCCCCTCTCTCCTCCCCTTCCTTCTCCTTCTCTTCTTCTGCTCCTTCCATGTCTGCATCCGCCCCTTGCCACACCAGTTTCGCCCGATGTTCAGCGTCTCTGTCTCCTGCTGTCCTGAACAGCCGGTGCAACTGGTGCATGTTTACCCCTGTAAAGATGTTGGAGCATCCAGACTTCCTGCGGCGTCGATTGGAGTGTTTCCACAACACCGGCAGACCATTCTCAGCGGGGGTGGATGCTGGGGCCTCTGCCATGCCCGGAGGGTGGAGAACGTCTAGATGGTGAAATAAGGGCAGGACTGGGGGATAATATAAAGGGGGAAGGCAAGAGGACAGGAAGGAAAGGTAAGCTGAAAAGGGAGGAGAAAGGAAAGAGACCCAATTGGTTAAATGAAAGATAAAGAGATCAAGCCCTCAGCCAGCAGACACATTTCCGGGGCTGCAGCCAAAAAGCCTAGTTACCTTAGCTTCCCTCGTCTGTCTTATCTCATTATTCATGGGTCTTAAGTGCGTAGGGAGAGGTAACACACATGCATGCACAAACACAGTGATGCCAGTGTCATAAAAATCTGGCACATTCAAACTAGATGATGCTCATTTTTTAGCTTCAGCATTCCAGCCTCCTGTATCATTAGACAAATTCTGGCATCCTTATCCTTTTGAGTAATGTTGGAGCTGTATTTGCTATTTCCTGCAAAATGGATATTTTGGAGATACCCTTTGGAGGGGAAAGGGATGACGTAAAAAAACAGAGAGAAACCAAGTTGCTCTGTAATGTTGTTTCCATCCACATTCCTCTTTCACAAAATAGTGGCCCAACCTGGGGGTTGAGACCCCCGCAAGGGGACGCTAGGTATATCTCAGGGGAGATGATGAAAGCGGAGGACAGCAGAAAAATGTAGATTTCTGTTGGAAGAAAATTACCCACATTTCTCTTCTCTAAAATTACTCAAACAAATAAAACTGAGGAAAATAGCTTTGTGGTTAAATTTATAATATTATAATATCACTAACCCCTAACCCTAACTGGTAAAGGTTGGTAACCACTGTCGTAGCCTAAACCTAATACATACAGGTGAAAATCTAGAAAATAAACAACTGTTAAATTGGTCAAAATAGTCCACAAATATGCCTTGTATGTTTTTTCTAGTATCCAATATATTTTCAGTTTTTATGTTAGAATAGCCAATAGCAACAGTGCAGTCTCATGTAATTTCTCATTTACATCTCCAATAATTACCCTTAATTCATTCCATAAAAACGTATCCTGGCTGATATTTTTCAGTATCTGTCTACAACAACATAAACAGAAAATACAGGCAACACTGAGAAAAAACAAAATATTCTACAATTAACATACGTAGAAAAGAAAGAGTTGACTTCTTACCCTCCGCAGTTTGAGTGAGAGAAACTCTGAGCATGCACCACACAGGCAGACAGACAGCCTGATTATTGAACCAGCATCCAGACCACAACCTTCACACCCACTAATGCTGAGCTGACCCACTTCCAGCTGGCGCGTCAGTGGCACACGGAGGCCGTGAGAATTAATCAATCCAGTCATGACGTCAGTGCTGAGGTGAGGTGCTTACCTCAAATCAAGAGTCAGTCTACAAAAAGAAACAAACAAGCAGATCAACAGAAGCCTCAAATGTTCTTCCCACCACTGTTGATTAAGTGTATATTTGCTGCAGTAATGCCACAATTACATCATGTGTTATTTATTAACAGTGATATTTGATTGGCATTGCATTCCCACACACAGGGATGGTCACAAGGCCAATAAGGACACTGAAGTCATGTTCCCAGTATTGTTTCTGCAAATTTGGGGGGTGGAGGCATTTAAATTCAGTGTGTACATGTTGTAGGTATTGAAAGCTATTTTTTAATGTTATTTTTAAATCAGTTTTGGGGCAACTTGTTAATTTAAATTAAAACATAACAGAGGGATTTCATATATCCTGGCAGTGTGGAGAAGCCTTTGAAACAACATGTAGATTATAATGTAGGAACATAAAATTTGCAGAAAATGTACAGAATGATAGAAGAATAAAATTTAAAATAATATGTAAATTTCACAGGAATTCAGTGCCTGTTGACCTGCATGTATTGTCACATCATGTCTTATGTTTACTGCTTTATATAGTTTTCTGTTAGACTAAAGTATCTTCTCTGGGTTTTTTGAAGGAATGTATGAATGATAAATGGAGACTCAATTAGAATGAATGTGTCTTTATAACAACTGGCCACCAAGTGGTGCCATTTTCCTGTTATCTAGGGTGAGGACCTGGTTTTCAATTTTTCAGACTCAAGGCTGAATGACATATCTCTTGCAAATGATAGATTCAACTAGGTGTCTAAGAGAGATATATTGGTATTTATCATTTTCATTTCACAAAGATTAATAGATTTGAAAAGAGCCATCCATGAAAGTGTTGACAACAGCTTGATTGATGAACTGTAGCATCCTGCTTCACTGCATATTATTGTCTCACTTCTATGATGCATTGTGTCTCTTCACGCTCTGGTCTATGACCATCTGTCCTTAGAGGTACTATTGACCAGCAACCCAGAGAGCCTATCACATTCTTCTGTCAGTCATCAGCAACAACAACAACAACAACAACAACAACAACAACAACAAAAGAACTACGATGTCCAAGTTCACCTTGGCTCCACAACAATTTTGATCAATTATTCATTTAGAATAGGTATTTTGTTGGTCAAACAAAATAAGCAATTTCAAGACTCAAGTCTTGAGTCTTGTGACAGGTTTGACATTTGATGGACTAAACGATTGATCCAAAAATAAATAGGTTGGTAATAAAAAATCAGCATAATTTGCACCAGTGTAAAAAAAACAAAACCATAAATAAGAAGAAAAAAACGAGCAAATAAATCTGTCATTGGTTGTGACTCTGCCAAGAACATAATTGAGCAGAAGCCAAGCGGTGTGATTGCTTAGAAATAAGTAGTATAAGTAGTCATTTTCATTAATCACATATTAAATCTGTCAAACCTGTGCCATGTTAAATAAGGGTCATAGGTGTTTATCAAAAAGAGCTGTAATATGAAAGCTTCCACTGTGTCTCAGCTTATCAGAACTAAAAACATGAGCTATTCAATCAAAGATCATCTTTCTCTAACTGACATAATCAACAAGGAACATGAAATTATATATTTCAAATAAAACGATTTTCAACAGTCATTTTGTAAGGTTACATTGCAGCACAATCACAGTGAATGAAAAAGTGGATGAAACTAATTTTTGCTGCGAAACATGAATTAAAACGTATTAGTTTTATAAGCATGAAAAGCTGATGAAAGCAACCATAGAGAGGTCATACAACGCATGAAACATGAACTCATCAAAGTTTGGCCAGTTATTCCTACAGCACCTAAAGGCAAAGCAATTAAACTCAGACTAATTAGCAGGTGTGTAGCAGGACAACTACTTTAAAGCAGGTGTTCCCCAAAGCCTTCATAAGCTACCTCGCCTGTCTCTGAAGCGGACCCTTCTCTTCAGACATGTGTGGGTTTTTTGTTGGACTGCTGAGGGCTCGTCGGGCTTTGGCTCCTGGTGCAGGTGTAATGATTCAACAGCGAGCAAACTATATCAACTGCAAACCAGCTAAAGATAAAGTTGGCGCCATGGTAAGTTCCCAAATGCATGACTGGAAAATGTCTCAGATTTCCTAAAGTGATTTCTGAATGATTTGCAGGAATCTTTGTTTGCCCTGACTGTGATGACTTTGGCCACCCTCGGACCATCTGGTTGGATACTTGCTCACGTGGATTATTATAAAACTCGCAGCTGATGGATGAAGCTCTGCACGGAAGAGTCGCCTACACTTATTAAAACCAGTATGCCTGCTGTTATAACTGTTTTGTTAAAATAATAAACTTAAATTTCTTAAACTCACCTTGTCACTTTTTTTTTCTTTTTTTCTTAATAAACTGGTGCAGTTCAGCCTTTACACCGGTAGGTGTCAGAAGCGGTTGGCGGAAGTGAAACCTCTCGCAATGCTCAGAGATGAGGCTGCATAAGATAGAAAAGGCAGGAAAGTCCGAATTCTGGTGAGATTTTTGTGAATATTTCCAAACCATTGCACAGAGTGAATGCACCATGAAACCGCAGCTGATTGGGAGCAAAAAGCGCCCGTCTGTGACAACTGTAGCCGCATGTGAGGTGGCTCTGTCCCTGCAAGAGGAGCTTGTTGCAGCGATACATGGAGCATTTGAAGTGGCTGTGGAGATCGCAGTTCGGGAGGTGACGGAGCTTGTAGGTCAGGCAACAGGCGACATCTATGAAGAGATGCGACGAGAGAACGAGACCCTCAAACAAAGACTGCAGAGAGCTGAAGCCATGCTGGAGGAAAGAGGTACTGCTCCTGCAAAGCAGACACATCAACCTCACATCAGTCACATGTCGCAAAAACCCAAAGTGCACAGTTGCACGGGGGGCAGAGGTGACACTCCTGCAGGTAACAGCCGTGCACATCAGCCTCATCCAGACCCCAAACGTAACCATGTGAGCAGAGATGAAGAGCGGAGATCAGACGGTGATGTAAGGACACAGCTTATTAGTGATGCTGCTTCAGACCAGGAGAAAAACCGAAATGATGGATGTGCTGCCGCTGCTTTGACTAAAGGTAAACAGCAGTTTTTATTTTCTGCCTGATCACTTTCCTGCCATCATACCTTGTAGGTCAATATAAAGCAGAATATAATACCTCAGATGACATTTTCATACATTTTGTTGACACATGAGTGCGGTTTGTAGTAACACCCACATGCTAGTCAAGACTGAGCTACAAACACCGGTCTCTTCAGTGCTCTTCGTGCAAAAGCAATTGCAGATAGATACATTTGTTTGTGTGTGCACATTTGTACAGGTACCTCCTCAAAAATGTAATTTGATAAATTAATCTACACAATATGGTTCAAAATATCAGTTGAAAAGCTTAAAAAGCTCTCATCACCTCTTAATGCACACTCTCACTAGTTAATATACACAGTTTAACCCAGGTGACAGTCTTAAATGCCTTAAATTTACCTTAAATAAGTAACATTTTAGGATTATACTGGTCTCTTATAAATTCTGTTGTTTTTCTCCTTCAAATGACTTAATCAATGCACATCATTATAATAACTGAAAATAACTTAAGAGGGGTTTTCAGTTCCCTAATGAACGGATTGTCTAAACTCAGCAGTGTACTTAGATTACTGCTTTTGTTCTTTTAAAAGGCTTTCACAGAAAATATGCTCAAGTATCTGCAATTCATAAGAGTGCAAACTTTGCAGGGCAATTTAAGTAATGTTTTAGTGACTTGTGAAAAACATTGAAAAAGGTCAAATGTGCTTCTGATCTTTCTTTTTGCAGATGTCACTGCAGAGATTTCCCCTGTATGTGTGGTGAAGATAGAAAGCATCAACCAACCATGTCAAGACCTGGCAGCTCAACACCACCACTCACCACTACTTCCCAACAGCGAGGACGAGTTCCCAACAGAGCAGGTTACCGTGAAGCAGGAGAAGCCAGAAGAGGAGGGAGGAGGTGCTTCTGCTTGCTGTTTAGACTCAATCAAATTGGAGGATTTCGGCCCAGAGTGCATGTCTGTGGTCCAGTCCACATTGCAGGAGGAGTGGAAACCAGAAGGGCAGAATATTCACTGCCAAGACGCAAACACACAGCTGTCCTGCACCAGGCTGGCACAGGGTAAGATGGAAAACTGTCAAAGTATGAACCTCTATAGCAACAACTATTCAGATTGTTGACATTTGATGCTGATATTCAAGGGCTCGGTTTTTCCCCAGTCAGGGTGGAGAAGCAGCTGAAACAGCTGTGGTCTCCTGTTCCCATGGCTGAGAAGCTCTAGTTTAGACTACTGTCATGATATTGATGGCCTCTATCATCTGCATCATCATGCATTTAGGTGCTGGGGTTCAAAGTAGGCATCTGGACAAGTTGGGCACTAAATACTATTAATAATAAACTTTATTTATAAAGCATAAATACAACAATCACGATAGAATAACAGCTTTACAAGAAGACTGATTAAAACAAAATTATATGCAAACAGAAAGTTAAAAGTTAAAATAATTATGAACATCAAATGTGATTTAAGTTGGCTTCTAAACAGTTGTGCAGTTTGAATGCTTTCAAGATTAACAAGATCAAATAAATGTGATTGTCAGTCTAGCTGACTAATCCATAAGAATGTAATCACATTTGTGTCTTCTTATTGCTGACTGAAGCCTACAAAAAGTAATGTGCTCTGCATTGTTGTTAAAAAATTATTACTGACATCAGATGTTTGCAACTTTACCTTTTTGTTTTTAATATGAAGTTTCTAAGTGTTCAAATTTCCATCAGTTGAACTCCTACATGTGTGATTTTTGTACAGCTCATCCTCCAAACCTGACCACCGGCCTCACACCATCCATAGATCTTCCATCCCTCTCCTCAGAGTTCCCAAACATCCTCCAGCTGACAGAACAAGCTCCCATCCAGGAAGCCTCCCCGCAGGTTTTTGGAGTCCATGTCCGCACCAGCCGCAGTCTCGGCCACACCATCGCCAACATCTATTCCTGCAAGTCCTGCGGTCAGACTTTCCACCTGCCCAGCTTGCTGCGGCGGCATTACGGCCAGTGCCAGCAGAAGCGTCAGCAGCCGGTAGCGGGAAGCAAGAGGACCAGACTGCAACTTTACCCACCGGGCTGCAGCCCCTTCCGCTGCACGGAATGCAACCGAGAGTTCAACCGCATGGAGAACCTCAAGACCCACCTCCGCATCCACACAGGAGAGAGACCGTACACTTGCTCAGTGTGCTCCAAGTGTTTCCGTCACTCTGGGGCTTTAACCAGGCACTTCCGTATCCACACCGGAGAGAAGCCTTACATCTGTGGACAGTGTGGAAAGTCCTTCAGAAACTGTGGGGGGCTCAAATTCCACCAGCGTTCACATAGCAAGTAGCTCCAGTTAAGTGGGACACAACATTAAGGTTAAGGACCAAAATTTTTCAATACAAGATGTGAACAGCTGATTTTATGCAATGCTCAATGTGTTTTAATTTGATCATTTCTTAGTGTAAAGAAATTTTTACAGGATTTTACAGATCTAAAGCTGTTGAAAGAAATTATTCAGACAGTTAAAGTCTGAATTATAGTTGCAGGCATCTGAGTTACAGTGCAGGACAAACAACAGTCCCCCTAGTTGTGACTAGCACAGGCAGGTACTATCAACATTTCAGAGGTGGAGCCTAATCACAGGCTAATATCAGATTTTTGAGAAGGACCATGAATGGCCCACATATATTAATCTAACCTTAAATGATCTCTTGATTTTACATAAACCAGTAGATCTTCTGTCTGTACTGTTTCACTCTTCTCTACCAGGTCTTCCTTTTGAGATGGCAGGTACTGCTCTCACAGTTACAGGAGCTGTCTGTGGTTTCTGTCAAACTATTAATTATTCTGTTATTGAAACTAATCTTTATTCCATTGTTAATGCTCTGTAAGAGGCGTCATCTCATTATTAGACGAGGCAAAAATAGACAAAAGATGGGTACTATGGCTATTTGATGACCATGTCAACCATTTTGCTTCATACTGTATACAATGGCTCAGTATTACTAATTTATATTAAGTGTGTGGAACCTTTCAGTGTGATTCTAAGTGCAATTTTGTCTTGTTTTATGATGAGTCTGTTTACGTTTGTTATTCATGACAATCTCTAAAAATGTAGAAAGATATATTTTGTTTAAATCTTTGTTTTTTAATTATTTATTTGTGCTTAATTTATCCTAATATGCAGTTTTGGTATGACATGTCAGAGAGTTAACGGAAAATATAGAGAAGTATTGAAATTGCTCAAAATCCCAGCATTTCACATGTGTTTTTAATATTTGGTTTGGTCAAAGATGCAAATTAACTTTTACTCCAGCACTGTAACTGATACCAGAAGATGCTAGCAGGTCCAGAAGAAGAACAGCCAGGCCTCTGCAGAGTCCCAGTCCACCTCAACAAGTCTGTTGTTCCATGTCGAATGCAGTCTGAGGGACATCATCTTTTGAGACCGCTGAGGAGGATAGCCCTGTTGGCTCTTTCTATATAGTTGATCTCTAACATTGTGCCAGAGGCACCTTGTGCTGGGTGCCAGTAGAGGGCGACAGGTCATATGAAGTGAAAATGAATTGCCAATTCTGTCTGATGATCATTAGACAAATAACATCATATCAAAACATATAGTATATATCCAAAAATGATTAGGTACTTTTACTGTTTTGATGTGTGTGTTATCATTCTTTAATTTAAATTGTGGTGATGTGTTTTTTGATGTCAGGATTTTATTGTTTAGTTTTATGTTGAATGTCTTGTGCTTCTTTATGTTTCTTTGTCTATTAACATCTTGCGACCTTGTTGGAAATAAGTGTTTTCACTTTAGCATGTTATCTCTTGGATTTTGTTTATGTGTTTGTAATCCATAAATAAATCATACCATATATCATATACATGTATTACTAAATATGCCCTTTACAAGAAGTCATATTAAACACCAACCACAATCTTTACATTAAAAAAAGAGAAATGAAGGTCTTGAAAAGAGTATTGTCAGATATAGCTGGAGGAACTTGGTGCTCAGACAGTGGATTCAAATATAAAACATGTTCAATACCAAACCAGAAATATTCGGGTGTGGAATTACAACTTCCAGCATGTTGCAGCCAAGATTCAGATTGCTTGAGTTGTGATGTAGTTGTAGTTACATGATATTACTGTCAGTCACAAACAGCGGTTTCTGAATGTTGCAGTCAGTAGTTGTTGTTGACATCTTTTTCTCTGCTGCCCTTCTCTACACAGGGTAATTTCTGTATTGTTTATTCCTGACCTTAGGTGAACTTTCTCCCATTCACACAATAACCACTAAGATATTCTGTATAGACTTTAGGCAGCAAAACTGTTACTTTTAGCCAGAATATGCAGTAGATTTACTATAACTCTTTTTTGTTTTGCAGGTAACTGTCCATACCCATACCTGCTTCACTCTGTCTTGCTCTTTCTCTCATGGGCATCAGTAGTATCACACATCACATGTTCTCATATGTCCTCAAACAGCTCGTTGCTGCTGCTGTGTGGAGGAGTTATAAATGATTAGGTACTTATGAACCTGCTGCAGCTGCTAAACTGTTTCATTAAGGCTTAATGGAATCACTCTAGTGTCCCAGGAGATAGTCACGTCCCATCACACCCTGCCCGTTTGTTGACTCAGTAGTTTGATTGGATGTATTAATAAGGAAAAAGAGGGGCAGTTTATGTGTATGTGTGTTTATATGGCTATATTTCCCACTGAAGTGAATATCTGTGTTTCAGGACCAGTGAACTTCTCAACGCAACACAGAGCATTAAAAGTTCAATTCAATTTATATTAAAGGTTTGAAGAAATAATTGCATTGCTACATAGAGATCAGATTCATAGTTTTGCCTATTTTGCCACACTGATACTTCTGATTGCTCTCCTCCATCCTCATTCATATTTTTTCTTTATTCCCTGTATTTGTACCTTTATATGAGCTGTCATCTCTGTTCCCTCTCTCTTATTGACTCCCCACCCGCCCTGCAGCAGTGAAAACAAAGCTCCAAATTGCAGTTGCTGACACAAATGCCATCAAATATGCACACAAAATAAGGCCAATTTAACTTTTGCCATTAGTCTAGTCTACTTAGTAATGAGACTCTATCAGTAAGGAGAGGACGTGCAACTTTTACTGGTTGAAATTTTTTAAACCAGCACTGTTTGTGAGACAACAATCATGAATGAACACAGGAAATGTTGCTGTGTGGGGAATGCGTGGCTATACCTCAACAATAGCCCAAAATAATCCAACCCTCAAACAAGCCCCCATAGTGGTTTTTTTTTTTTTTTTTAGAAAGTCCACATCAATTCATTTCATCATCCAAAGATCATACCACTCTGTGATCGACTACATCGGACGTATGCTCCTTCTTCTGCTATCAATTAGTTGGCCTGAATTGGACGAGGAAGTGCTAACAGCTAGCTGGGACCGAGCAGCCGTCAACAGTCAAAATAGCTGCTTTTATCCGGCGGTTTTCGCAGCAGACAGCGCGGCACTTTTGTAAAAGTACTTCTTTTATACACATTAATGCTCATGGAGGAGTCCGGGCTGCTGTCATGTTGACCAGGCCGTTGAATGTGGAGGCTCTTCCTTCCTGCAGGCGGATGATGTCGGCTAGTTTCGCCTGAGCTTCCCTCTCTCTGCTGCTGCTGCTGCTGCTGCTTCTCTTGTTGGCTGTTGTTGAAAACGTAGGTCGGGGTAAGTTATCTCCCAGATCATATTAGCTGGGCTGAAGTAACTATAAGATATTTATAGTGTCCGTCTGTCAGCATGCATTAACTTTCCTGTCTGACAGCATCTCACAGGCCACAACACTGAGGCCCTGATTTGAGGATGTTGCTTATTGTAGCGAATCAGGTGCTCTTCAGGACACAGTAAATGGTCTAAATTCGTGTGTTACAGCAAAACCAGTCATGTAGCTGAGTGATAGGTTAAGATTACTTGTATAGTAAGAAAGTAGCTCTTTGGAAGATTAGTTTACATCAGTGATCATAGCAGGAGTATGCACATAACTGGGAGAAAGTTTTGCTCACAATCATATGTGCACATTCCTAAATATCCCAATATATATACTATTAAATAGAGATATACTGATATCTGATATCGATCCAATACTGACTCAAATAGCTGGATCTGGTATCGGATACTATTATTTTAATAAATAACTATTCAGTAAATTTATATCTATGTATTTATTTGTGACGTTTTGTTTTACTAAGTTATTACAGCAAAGTTTAAGTCAAGTCTGATATTGCCTTACACATAAAAGAATGATCCCAGTCTCTTCCACACAGTGAGGCATAAAGCTTATTAATTAAACACTGGTATCAGATCGGTACTCAGTATTTGCTGATACCCAAAGCCCGGGTATCGGTACTGAAAAACACAGATCAGTGCATCCCTTCTCTTAAACTTTAATTTCCACTTCTCCAAACTTTTAACTCTCAGTTAACTATTTTTTGAAATAATAAATGTTCAGACAAACTTAAACCAACTACACCCTCTAATAATCTTGTGCAGCTGCAACAATTAGTCAATAAATTGATTTATTGATTGACAGAAAATGAATCGCAAACTATTTTGACAATCGGTGAATCATTCTGAGTCATTTTTTAAAAGAAAAAATGCCAGAATTCTCTGTTTCCAGATTCTTCAGTTTCTGGTTTCTTTATTCTTCTATTATAGTTAACTGAATATCTTTGGTTTCTGAACTGTTAACTGGGACAAAACAAGACATTTTAAGTTGCATCTTGGGCATTTTGTGGACCAAGCAACTAATCAATTAATTGAGAAAGAAATCAATAGATGAATGAAAATTATCTGTAGTTGCAGTTCTAAAATCTTTCATTTACTATTATTATTGCTACAATACTACAGTACTTAATCAAATACTTGGCTGCAACTTGAATTACCAGGAACTCACTCAAAAATGACTCAATTTACAGTACCAAGAATAGTTTTCATTAGATGCAGTGCACCCTTGAAAAGGTTGTATTACTGACCTGAATCTATGGCTCTTTGTGCCACGTAAACAAAACGTGTATCAACAGCTTCATACACAACACAAACTTAACACACATTAATAAGACACATGTAATAAACACACATTTCACTCAGCTTGTCCCGCCTGAATCTAGATGAAAAATGTGTCACACGGTTTCTGCTGAGACTTAAAAGTTGGGAAAAGTGGAAATTAAAGTTTACCACATCAACTCCACGACCTGCTGCTGTTTATTTATCAGATGATAGAGATTAAACATCATACCCGCAGCTTTATATGCTGCTTGTAACTCCATGTAAGCAGGTTTTATAGGCGGGGTCCAGAGCATATTTATTTAGGGGGCTGTGACATTAAGCCGGGAATCTTTTTGCCCTTTCACTGTCAGGATTGCTTTCTTTCCCTCACGCTGTACAGGAATGATGATGCACAGTGCAGCAGCATCCCAGGACCCCTCGCAGGGTGCAGGGGAACGGGGGGAGCTGGTACACTCGTTATCCAAAGAGACTCCTGGGTCCCCAGACGCCTCTGAGTTGGGGAGCCCGCGGTCTACCCCCAACTTTGACCTACTCAACATGGTTGTGTCCTATAAGAGAATGGCACTGTTCCTAGAACCAGTTGCAGATGTGGTGGAGCTGGCACGCTTCCTGCTCGGGTGTGTATGTGTGTTTATTTGTGGCCTGCCTGACAATCAGTTGATGTAATTGCTTTTGGCCTGGATTGCAGGAAGCCATATTTATATTGCAGTTTTCCATGTTGATTTTTTATCCCTCAGGTGGAAGATGCCCGTGTGCTCTCTGCTTGTCTGTATATTCCTCAATGTCTTCTTCTGCACTGTTAATGAAGGTAAGATGAGGCATTAGGCATTAATATTTATCCATCTTTAGTGTGGTGTTTAAAAAGACACTTGAATAATTTATCTACTCACTGTTCTGTCTGCCTCTCTGGTATCAGTGGGTTGGTTCTCAGTGGGTGTGGTGGCAGTGACAGTGCCTGCTGCCCTGGGTTACCTGCAGGACAGGTGCGTGGGCAGATCCTCGGAAGCGGAGCTCCAGAAGAGGCGCTATCATGCTGTACATCGCAGAGACCTGCAGACAGTGCACCTCACTAAACAGGAGGCTATGCTGGAAGTCAAAGACCTGTAAGACAGATGCTGCTGTGGATTGGGCTATGTTCTGTATTGAATGGTTTGGCAATGAGAGCATGTTTACACATGTGTGCAACTGACTTTGGGTATTTAATCCAGATCTGGATCTAAATTTGTTTGCAAAAAATTGTGGAGTAGATGCCACTCCACTTTGCATTATGTGCTCCTCACCTCTGTGTCGCAGTCACTTTTGTAAAAATTTGTTTAGGGCTGCAACTAATGATGATTTTCATTATCGCTTAATCTATCAATTGATATTGTTTTGTCTATAAAATGCCAAAAAGTAGCAAAAATGCCTGTTATGATGTCTTAGAGCCCAAGGTCAAATTTTGTCTGATCAACAGTTCAAAATCCAAAGATTCACCACATTTTTTCACTATTTTTCACCAAAAATGTAAAAATGGATACTTTTGAGGCCTCACAAACTTGTTCAATTCATTTCATACCTCGTAAAACATGTTTTCTTTTTATCCTGCATTGTTTATATCTACTTTCAGTCTTACTTTTATGGCCACATTGATACCGTGTACAGCACATTACAAACTTGTATGGGGTCGATCATCAAAACCAACAACTACAGCTCTGCTAGTGGTCACAGACTGTACCATTATAGCCATTACCATTATTAACCTTGGATGTGAGTGCTGAGAAATGACGATAAAGAAGGTCTTAATCTCAGTCTTAATCTTATAATAATGATTTATAAATTAAAGATTTAATAGAAAAAGTAATTCATAGACTGACAATGAAAATATCCATCAGTTGCCCTCTTTGGAACAAGTTCACACACTGTGGCTTGTACTCATGTGTCCTACATTTATGTGACATTTGTGCAGGACATTTGTTATTGTGTGGGTGGAAGTGTATCTTTGTTCTTCTGGTGTTTGTGTTTGTGGGTGGGCTCATGTTTTCTGTCTTCACCAGGTTGAAGCACCTGGATGACATGCTGTCCTCTGCCTGTCAGTCAGCTGAAACTCTTTACAAGGTCCTGTACTGGGACAATCACACCAAGTCATCAAGGTCTGCATGTGAACACACACACACACAACACACAGAGAAGGCCTTGTGTAGCTGAGGAGTCATTACTCAAGAGCTGCTGTCTTTGGTTATTTGTTTCTGTACTGATGTTGTCAGTAGCCATATTTACATAGATTTACTACAGTAGCACTAACTTGTGGTTACTTTAAACCAAACAGTGTCAAATCCAGTATAAGCATAAACAAATAAAGCCATTGAGTATTCTAGTTTCACTGAAGGGAAACTGATGTTGTAACATAATTTGCGGGGTGACTCTTGTGAACAGCTTATTTGTAATACTGTCTTATTCACACCAAGGTTACTGTGTTAATCACTGTAAGAATATACTGGCTGATCAGTCACTTACATAGTGGTGTGACCTGACATTTGTTAAATCCCCCTCCAGGTTCTATGGAGGCATTTTAATAGTGTTGAGTCTGCTCTATGTCGCTCCTGTGGGCTGGGTGCTTGCCGGGCTCAACAGTGCCATCTTCCTGTGGAACAGAGACTTCTGCAGAGGTGAGTTCATCCTGTCAAATAATAACATGGACGTACACTAACAGGTTAACTTAAAGAGACATTTCGCATGTGGGGTCGTACTTATCCATAGTCAGTGTATTACCTGCAGTATATGTTGGTCCGCACCCTCCAGTTTGGAGAAGCAGGTGAACTATCCCTTTAAGAAAGTAAAGTCAAGTGTTATTTCTTTTGTTCCAGTTTTGTTGGACCTTAGGAAGCTGTTCCATGTGGGCCAGGTCCAGGCCTCAGAGGTGACATGTGAAGAACATGAACAGGGCAACATATTGGACAGAACCCCCACACCAACTAGTCTGGAGGTGAGCAGATGGAGGACAGTGTGGAGAAAAGTGCATGTGGGTTTGAACACTGAAGGATTTAGTGGTCGTGGTTTACATTAAAACCAACCATGGCTGTAAGCTTCTTATCCAGTTTAACCCATGCTCTCAATGTATTCACCCAGTACCATAATGCATATCCCTGCATGGATTTGCTCCATCCTGTTGTGACTTTATTCTCAGCCAAAGGCATAGAAAGGGGTCAGATTCATGTGACTGTATGTTTCTGGAGGCCTCATGGTCACAACAAGGCAACAGTGAATTGAAAAATTCACCCATCAAAAATAATATTATGTTCATCTGTGATCAAGGTTAAAGAATATCTGTTGATCACCCTGCAGCAGTCTGAGGTGCTTTTACAACAAGTATTTATGAATTAATGTGTGTGTGTTTTATTGCAGGATCTGTCTCCCGGCAGTGTGGAGGAAGCTGAGGAGGCAGAGCCTGATGATGAATTTAAGGATGCCATTGAGGTAAATACAATCCTAAAACTTTTTGCCCAAATCTGGGATCCCTTGCTTTTATTCTTTTCGGGCAACCTTTAACTTCTTCCTCATAATATCAGATCTGATGTTGGAATTATGGACATCCGGGCGCCACAATGTGTCTTGTTAGATAAGTGATAAAAGACACATCAGGATAAAACGAATCATTACAGCAGCCATGTGCTGGTAAATGTAAAAGGAATAGTACAACATCTTGGGTAATGTGCTTATTTGCTGTCTTGCAGAGAGTTAGATGGGAAGATCGATACCTCTCTCATATCTCTGCGTTAAATGTGAAAAACCCCTTTCATGCTGACGACATATTTCCTGTTACTTCCTGTTTTCTTTCTGCTTTCCTCTGCACTCAGGAAAATGCAATTTCCCTGCAGGTGAGTGTGTCACCCCAACTCTGTTTAGAAGAGGCTAGTGCACTGCCACTCAGTAATTTTGCTTTTATAAACCCACTTGACACATGAACTGTTTTATTATACAACTATTTCATGTGTTGGAAGCTTGTGTGAGGTTACTTTTGTGGTGTAGCTCCTGCTTTGCTCGTTGAAGCCTGGTTTTGTATGTATGTTCATGTGTAGTCACACTGAATAACAATGCTTGTGGGTAACGTCGTTCTCATGTGTTGTTCTGCTTCTCGAGAAGGAAACGCCTTTGGTTTTAGTGGTGAGTAGATTTCCTGGTAACCCTCCATCAGTCCATCCATCCGTCTGTTCCTGTGTCTGTTCCCTGAGCATGAGTATGCAGTAGTGATAGGTAGTGCTGTATAATTTGCAGGCCCATAATTGTGGCTCCAGTGAAACCATTGCACAAGGACATCTGGTCATTGTTCATCACCATAGAGACGTCATATTGTGTCATTGACATCAGCTTTTCCCTCCTCAAACCGATTTAGTGAGATGGACCCACTAATCTTATGTTGCGTGTGTGTGTTTTGATGGAAACCATATTGTAAACATTTAGGTATTTAATTACAGCATATGAAACACAAATTTAACTTGGTGCATAATGACATATACATCATGCTTTAAGTCACGTTCCCTTATGCTAATTGGTGTTTTTTTGCACACCAAAGAGAAACAAGTTGACCTGTACTCTGAAAGCCTTGTATGTTGAGGGCAGACATTTTTTTTTTTTTTTTTTTTTTTGACATTCATCGTTATCCTTTTATTTTGTTGAGACTATTTCCTTCTAATTCATTGCCCTCTAACTCTCTGGTCCTCTTGTATCATCTTATTGCTGTCATGTGAAGTGGTAGTTTTGCCTGTCAGTGAACTCTTAGGCCTAATCGACAGCTTGGATCCCCTGAAAATCTGAAAATTAAATTTGAACGGGTTCTCAACAACGTGTCTGATTATTTTCCATTTATCGACACAGTAAGGTTTATTTTATATAACAAAATAACAATATATATTTCAGTCAAAGCATTTATGTCATTTGAATGCAGTTTGCTCCGCCTCGGCATATGTAAAATGTTCAATACACGATACACAACTGCACTCGTTCTTAAATAGTTACTGGGATCTAGTTGCTGATGTATGGCTACTCTGCTACTCTGTTTGGCACCGGGACTCCCAATTGTCAAAGGGTATTTTGCACACTGGTTATAAATAACATCACCACCCAGCTTTAAGTTTCCAGAAAGTGGGAACAGGTCTTTTTAACAAGTCTTTTTTGTGCAACATGTAGGTAAGTATAGAGATGTATTGTTTTCTCAGCTCTGTGAGGGGTTCAGTGTCCTCATTTTTGGCAAATAGATCCTGTATAAACATACATCCATTTTTCCATGTACATGCATGTTTGTTCTCTCGATCTATCTCCCTAGTAGTCCTAGTATTTGCCATCATCATGCTTGATTCATTTGCCAAACATCTATCAGTTAAACTGGCTGTAATTGTAATAATAAATTTCATCCAGTTCAGCTGTACTGCTGAGTTCGGCTCAGTATTCTGGCCAGGTTTTCATACTATAAAAGACTTACTCCAATTACTGTAGCTTACAGTGTATGTAAGTGTCTCATTCAGTCTGCCTTTCTCTTTGTCTCTCCCTCCTCCTCCATCTTCTTTAGGAGGATGATGATGGGCCGCTTGGAGCTCCTGAGTATGACACCATCTCTGAAAATGGTCTCCTCAGTCGCAATGAACCAATACGCAGCAAAGTGTCCAAACTGACAGAGAAACTGCGTAAACGTTACCCCACCACCAGCACAGGTCAGTCTGCTCTGACACTGTATTTCCTCCCTCTTATTATACTTCAGTGATGAAAGAAGAGCGTTTTGTGAACAGATGCTTTTCATAATGTTATGTTTCTTTTTCTGTCTACAAAGGCAACTGTTCTAGCTGCAATGCCGTCTTCTCAGTGCTGAAGAAAAGGGTGAGACTGAAAACTTGTTTAAAGATATATTTAGGCATCGCGTCATCATCATATTTAATTTTGTCTTACTTTTCCATTGGCACAAGCTTCAACACGATGTCTCTTCCTATTGCAGAGGAACTGCAGTAACTGTGGCAACAGCTTTTGTTCCCGATGCTGCTCTTTCAAAGTGCTGAGATCTTGCATGGGAGCAACAGGTGAGAAGGGAGAATGTTCGAATATTTCATGTCGACAGGTGACTGATTGATAAAATTGCATGACAGTTGCATCATGTCAAAGCACAGTCTCCTGTCTCTGTTCCTCTTTCTTATCTGCTCTTTGACTTTTGACTGATCACATTGTCTTATTTCTGTTTCTTCTTCAGCTCCAGAGGCCCAGAGAGAGACTGTGTTTGTTTGTGCTGCCTGTAATTCCTCTCTCATCAAGTTACAATGAGATGGCATGTCAGTCTTGTCTCTCTTGGGAGGTCATCCACCGTTTGCACCTGAGCCCTTCAACAAGTTACTGAAACCCTAACACAAGCCTTGGTTTTCAACTTTGAGCACTCATATCTGTTCAGATACCTCCCATATTGAACACCAAGAACCTTTCTGCCTTTTCCAGTTGCATCCCTCCTTAGCTATTCGTGTTGCCTATAGGACTTCTACTGTAATATGTTAGATATTTCCTGTTTCAGTTCTCAATGAAAAACTGGACCTTATGGATCAATGAGACTTACTACAGAGCACAATGGCTCTAAAATTAAAGGACCTTATTTTTGCCCTTTGCTGAGCAGAAGGAAGTGCAAAGCATGCAGGGTGGAGGCCAGGATTGGGCTGGCGCTGTTGAGTGTAACAGATAAGCTTACAGGATGTCAGTGGTTTTGCTTTTACGTGCTTCGGCTTGCCACAAAGTTGATCAGACTTGAATGCTGATATCTTAAAATGCAGCCCTGTGTAGCAGTTCAACTGTGGGGACTTTTCTGTACGATCAAGAATTGTATAAATTTTGCATATTTTTAGATTGGTGATGAATTTGACGTGAGGATGGCTGTGTACTCCAAACTATTTTGAATTCTCTGTGTTCTGATGAACAAAATCATGGATGTACGACCAAAAGAAGCTTTGTATTTGGCTTTGATTGCCACAATGTGCGCAGGCTGGCCAGCCAAACTTTTTTTTCACATACTCAACCCCCCAATCCACTTGCAGCTGGTCACCAATGTCAGCTGATTAATTCTGAGTTTGTCCAAGTCTTCAAGGCCAGTGGTTTTGGTTTACTTTTTGTGTTACTAGTTGTCTGCACCCGTTGCAACCTATGTGCTCCTCCTGTTGGCATGCACATTATTTGAGAGACCTCAAGGCTGTAAGTATGCTGGTATTTGCCCACAGAGCCATCTTCAAGAGCATGTTGTGCAAACTCTAAATTTGATTTCAAGTGCGGTTCTGCCAGTGAAATACAGGAATACTCACTGTGACTCGTGAGTGAGGTTTACTTATTTCCCACCAGCTAGAGGAGCTTAGGCACAAAGGGAGCAGACATTACATGCTGTGAGACTATGATAACTCTATGGCAGTAAACTGAAAATGCATGGCCTGCAATGAATCACATTATGTCTGACATGTTGCCAGTGATGGTGTACTGGAGTAAAAATATGGACAAAGCTTCTCGTAATGATCAAATTGGTGCTTCATTTTGGTCGTCATTTTTCGTATGTGGACATGTGAAATGAGCTTTTTGGAGTATTACAGCAGCCTAAAAGTCTCCTTGAGCTACAGGTCCTTGGAACCCATGTTTTACCTCTAACTGGATCAAAGTCAGCCCAACTGGAGTTAAGTCATTTGAATGGGCTGCACAACCAACTTAAACTGTCAGCAGAGCCTCACACTCTTGCAAGCAGGACTTAAAAGAATTGGTGTGGTGGCATTGTAACCCAAGAAGTGGATCCTAGATGCAACGTTTGTTTTAATCATGATTCAGACACAGATGATTGTAATTGTATGCTTTGCTTTTATTGTAATCATATATAAACTGTTACTGTAAATTGTTCTATATCTAATATATTTAATTTAAAACTCCAAAAGTCCAAGTAATTATTTGACCTAATGATTCATTCTGTATATAATGGCCCTTATTTTATGGTTGAAATATGCCAATATTGAAATAAACTCTGTGATGATTTGATTAACTCAAAGTCAAAAGTGGTAAGTATTTTCTTTTTGAGTTGGAGGTATTCTTAAAGAAAGCTGGTGTCTTTGCCTCAGTTACATGGAGGCCAAGAAAAACGACCATAATAATTTTAATTTAATAAGCAACTGAATACCTAATTGTAAAATTTCATTACTACTGAATGCTTGGGGTTTTGCAATTTCAAAAACTGAAAACGTTTCTGACAGAACGCAAACTGCCTGGACAGAGATCTGATCAGTTCCATTCATACTTGACTTAAACCCAATGTTTAAGTTTGAAACTCATGTTGAATTCTGATGTTTGACCTTCACCGGTCCAACTTAAGCATTTTGAGTTGTTGACTGGAATTTTTTGGATCCAAAAATGACTAATTTAATTTGAACAACTTGAGTGTAATTTCTGAACATTAGATACTTCTGCTACAAGTTTTTGAAATTGCACAACTTGAAATTACCTTGGCTACTGAAATCCAAACAAATTCAGGTAGATAGTTTTCAAAGTAAAAAAGTTCAATGCAATAACAGTTGAAGTATCAATATTAAGTTTTTAGAAGTGATTCAATTTCACAATTGCAGTATGTATTAAGTGCTTATAAGACTATCCTTACAGCTGCTCTTTTCAATGTTTTATATAAACAATGGACCAAATGAGTATGTGTAATGTGAGCAGAATCGCTTGTGATGAAGCCGTAGCCATGAAGAATTATCAGCCGACTCTGCAGTTCTCTTCAGCTCTGTTGAGCACTTTAGCGTCTTTCATCTTATTGTTAACTTATAATTGTTTGTTGGTTCACCCTCACTGCTCTCATAAGCCTTGTTTTTTGGTAGCAGTTTTTTTTTCAGTGACAAAGCTCCAATAAACCCACTGCATGCTATCTGCTCAGAAGGAAGTAGACAGATAAAGGCCTCGTTCACAACTGGCATTAAAATGTGTCTTGGGTGATATGATCACAAGTGGACAACTCTAAGTACAGGTGTGAATGCACCCAGTTCTGATTGCTCAGACGACATTCGGAGGTGGTCTGGGCCACATGTGGCCACATTTTTTTTAGAAGTGTACAAAAATGTGTCCTGGGTCTTACTGAAAGACTGCCTACTCCAGTGACTCTGCATGAGCAGAAGTATGTACTCAATTGCCAACCGTGTCATATTAAAGTGCGAAACAACAACAGGAAGCCACAACAACAGGCAAAATGGATTCTCTAGCCATATTTTTGAATTTCTGGCAGACTAGACACAGGTGGTGCGTTGCTGCCTCCTGCCAGTTAAAAACAACAACGCATTTGGTGTTTGCAAACGGAAACGATGTACGTGTTTATCTGCATATAGAGCGGGGAAGTGAGATCTGATCACACGTGGTCAGTCGAGAGGCATATGGAGACACATTCTAGTGCCTGGTGTGAACTGGTGTACTTAAAGCTGTCCACTTGTGATCAGATCGCCCAAGACACAAGTGAATGCCAGGTGTAAACAGGGCTGAAGGTAGTGTCTAGCTGAAAGGAGCATTTACCGGATAATTCCCTAATGTGTTGGTGGAGAACAAAACCAAGCTAAAAGAGTGAATTTTGAACTTGTATTTGTCAGGTGATCAGAAACACGACTCAACTGAAAGCTATATGTTGCTTCATGTCCTCTGGATGGGCAACTGTTGGATGTCAATTTTAGGGGGAAATGTTGTGTTTACAGCCGTTTCCAGTTTCCCACAATATGGCCAAAAACAATGAATACTTTATTTTGCTTCCATACAATAGAAATTGAACATTAAATTGAAAGTTGGTTAAATTAAGAGTCCAAACTCACAAAAAAAAAAGCTAAATTGGTATGACCTTAACACTGTACTCGTATAAGCCCCGCCCCTTGACCCCGCCCCCCCGCGGCTCACCCTCCGCTCGCCTCCTCCCCGCCCCTCCCCCCTGCACTCCTCCAATCCGTCCCTGTGTCCCACTAAAGCGATTTCAGCGCATGCAGGGACTCGTCCCTACGGCCACGGATGGCAACATGGCGACAGAGGTAAGACTGGCACATTATCTGAGGTTTCCTTTACCAGCATGAACAATAATAATTATCATTTCAGTGAAACCAGCGCGGCTGCAGTTCACATGGTCAATGAGGGCATTGAGACGGCTCACGTTCAAACTGTGCCACACTGAATCAGGACAGACGACTGTGTCCTACATTATCTTGCTAGTTTCGTCCTCCTGTGAGCATTTTTTTAAAGAGAGGACCTCATTAACGGGAATTTTGAAAGTCAGCTGACCTTAATGGAAACAGAAATGGGGCAGAATCAGTGGATCCTCGCCTCGATGTTAAGCTGTTTTGGTGAAAGCAGATCTGTTTTTGTGTGTTGAGACGCCCCGTTAATCCGGTGACAGGCCACTGTGTTGACCAGTGACCACACACACACACACATACACACCGACAAACCCCGTTCAGCACCATGGACAGAAGCCACGCCGCCCTAAACCTTCCTCACTGCTTTTCCAGTATCTCTCTCTCTCTCTCGCTGTCAGTTTGATAAAATGCAAAAATGATAATGATTCATTGGGGGGAACAAACCAACACTCACATTTAGGATAATCCAAATTCACTGCACAAATATTTGAGATTTAAAGAGTTGCAAGATTTGGCTCTTTATCAGTCTGTTTCATCGTGTTCCGCCTGATCGATCTGTTGTGAGCTGTAGTGAAATGTTGCCCCACTCCTGCAAGGTTTACCTCCCTGTAACACCAGAGAGAAAGAAAGAGAGAGAGAGAATGAAAGTGTGTGAGGAAAAGATAGTATGTCCAAAAGCTGGGCTTTGCTCCAACAGCCAACAGGGCAGAAATGAGTGCAGACACCGAGCCATAAAGTGATGGATCACATTCTCCTCCATCATCCTTTACTTCCACAGACCAAAACATCAGCCACTGTTTGCACACATTATAACTGAGTAGGCTTAACTCTGGGGACTCATTAAAGAGACACTGTATCAAACCTTGTTTTATTTGTCTCCTCCTCCTTAGTTCCACAATCTGCAGGAGTTGAGGCACAGTGCATCTCTGGCCAACAAAGTCTTCATCCAGAGAGACTATAGCGAGGGAACCACCTGCAAGTTCCAGACCAAGTTCCCCTCTGAGCTGGAGAGCAGGGTGAGGAGTCAAAAAGCAGTGCTGTGCTGTGTTTTCTTATTGTGTTGCCCTTTTATCCTTGACAAGTTCCAAGTGAACCACACCTGTATCTGGATGTGTATTTGTAGCTATCATAGTGCTTGGTATGAGATGATGCCAGTGTGGCGCGCATGTGTAGGTAGATATTTACTAATTAAAACATTAATAGTAGGCATGTCACTTAAAAAGGTTTCACATGTCTTCATGTTGGAAGGGATAATACCGGCTAAATTCAAAACACTGATTGCTATGCGGTAATTAATGAGTAAAATACAAACAAATTGTTGTCTTAACCCTGCTTTACATGGATATCTTAGCACTGTACAGGAAAGCTTTGTTTCCTTTAGAGAGATATTAACAGTGGTTACAGATGTGCAATGTTGAAGGAGAGGTGACTATACAAAGCAAAAACAGTGTTAGTTTAATTAATGACATCATTAACAGAAATGAAGTGATGTTGTCGTTTACAGTTGTATTTTGGGAACTAAACCTGTAACCAAAACAATGAAAACTGTTCTACTCACCAGGTGACTTTAAAGCTCCCCTCTGACATGTACTAAGACATGTAACAATACTCTGCTTGGAACAATAATTTGTGGTTAATATGGTTTTCCCACAAAAATGTATAATTACCACTTTAAAATGTTTAAAATGACATCTCCTCCATAGATATAAAACTTTAGATGCGACCTGACATAGTGACTTGACATTCTGGGATGGAGCCATATGGTAGCCATCTTACCTGGGTCCAGTTTTAAACTTGCTGTGTTTGGAACCTATGTTGAAAGAGGCTTATGTTCTATTTATAATCCTTGTATTTTTCTACCAACACATACTGTTTTTTTATTCAAAGTAATGAGCATAAGAGAACTGTGTCTGTCTAGACTGAACCAAAGAAACAAAGATTCTGGCAGGAGTTTGATTATTAAAGCTCCAGGAGAACAAATCATGCTTTCAATCATGACGATAATCTTGCAGACAATGATTTTATTTTTTCAATTTTGCATGAACTTAATATGTAAGAACTTTCTTTGGCATTCTGAATGGCTAATATACTACATTAAGGAATACCTTTTATGTAGAAATCCCAAATAGATTGACTATTATGGCCTATATTTGCAGGCAGTTACAATCAGAAACACAAGAGGGAAATATACCTACTCTAGTATATTAATATATTTATTAATGTCATAAATTGTACATAAGGCAAGATAAATCTCTCTTTTTCTCTCTCTCTCTCTCTCTCTCTCTCTCTCACACACACACACAAGTTTGCACAGCTATCCTTGTTAGGACATTGCATTGACTCCATTCATTTTGTACAGCCTAACCTTAACCCTAACCAGGACCTCAGAAATGACGTTTTGCCGCATCTGGACCGGGTTTTGGTCCCCATGACAACTATTGGTCCCAATAAAGTCAATGTTTATACCAGAGACGGTCCCAATAAGGATAGAAAAATGCATATACACACACACACATACACACACACACTGGCAAATACTCATTAACACTGCTAATATCTTAAAGTACATGGGAAAAAAATTCATAGATAAATTCAGGAAATAAATAAATGCACTTCTCCTTGTCGTTACCATGTTGTATGTTTACTTAACATTTGATCAGCATGGAATCAACTGTTTAGCGGTCAAATGTTAGAGTAATATTAATAACTTTGTTATAACATTACTAAACGTTACCTTTGAGCTCTAAGTTAGTGTAGCTAACATTAAAACAATGTTCGCTGGTTATAACTTATCTGTTTAGCTAACAGATCAATGCTGTTGAGAGTTCGCAATCAGCAGTAACTTTGACTTAGAACTCAGCCAGTCTGTCACTTGGTAGCTAACAGAGAGGTTACCTAGTTCACTGCTTTAGTTGGCCAATATGTAGAAAATAAGTTTCTCATCTACTATATACTGATGTGTGGAAAGTGATGCCAGATCCCTGGTCTCTTTGGTCTTTTTAGTAAAGCAATAGGTGCTGCATAGCTGACATCCATAGTTGCTGCCCGCTGGTGGCGATTGCGAACAGACTAGTATCTAGATTAAGATGGCAGATGGTTATCCCATGAGGTATGACGTAATGTCCCATCTAGTGTTTTATGTCTATGATTTCCTCCATCTCTCCCATTAAAAATCCCAGAATCTTAAAAATATGCAAATATTGTTTGTTTCAAAAGTTTAACAGCTGGACACAAGATGTCTCCTACGTCACTGTAAAGTCCATTCTCAGTGTTTGTGCACTGGAGGCTTTAAGTTTCACACTTGTGTAAGTTGCATATTGGACCACGATTGGGTCCAAACTCATTGTGATGTCACAAATCCTGCTCATAGGCCCGCCCCAAAAAATCTGATTCTCAGTGAGCTCAGAGAAACTTTCCACTTTCAGCAGATGAATGTAAAAACAAACTCTGCACAGTGAAGCTCAAACATTCAACTGCAGCAACAAGATTTTTGAGTGGAGGGAGACTTTAAAGATGAAGAATAAGTTAGTTTAAATTTTGGTTTTACATCTTGAAAACTAATATTTTCTGTTACTACCCGTGATTCTGTCCGTGTGTCTCCAGATTGAGCGGACACTGTTTGAGGACACTGTGAAGACACTGAATAACTACTACGCAGAGGCAGAAAAGATTGGAGGCCAGTCCTATCTGGAGGGTTGTCTGGCCTGTGCTACAGCATATCTTATCTTCCTCTGCATGGAGACACGCTATGAGAAGGTCAGACTGGCGATCTACGACCTCATGCATTTTAATGATAAAGTGTGGGGATTAAGTTTCAAGGCCTTTCTAAAACAACGGTCAGGTGCCCAAATCAACAATGACTCATGTTTTTCTTGCCGTAATCATTCCTCCTGTTCATACTGGACATTAAGAGATCCCTTCATAACGCTCTTTTGATGTAAGTGATGACAAAACCCACAGTTCTTCTTCTGTGCAAAAAAAATATTTAAAAGTTTATTTGAAGCCAATATGAGGTGTCAGCTGTCCAAATTAGTCAAATGAAGTCAATATCTTTAAAAGTTATTGTCTTTTTAGTGCTAAATTCCTTCTTTTTGTTACAATCCTTCCACTGCAGCTGAACCGGAAAACACTCTCTGAAGACGCAAAGAGGGAATTTTTCTAAAAAGACTGTGACTATGGAAGATATCAACTTTATTTGACTAACTCAGACACTCTGAAGCCTCCTATTATCTTCGAACAACTTTTGAATACAGTGTAGCTTAAACATTATAGGCACATTTAGAGGAGATCTTCTAATAGCCAGTATGAACTGGAGGGATGATTATAGCGAGCAAAAATCTGTTTCAATATTCATACGGGCACCTGACTGTTGATTTAAGACTGAGTTGAAAAATTGTGAACCTGTCCTTTAACATGCCTTTGATTCCGTACCATTTCTCTCTTTTTCTCCATCCGTGTGTCAGGTATTGAAGAAGATAGCCAAGTACATTCAGGAGCAGAATGAGAAGATCTATGCTCCCAGAGGTCTGCTCATCACAGATCCCATAGAGAGGGGAATGCGTGTCGTATCCTTACTCAGTGTTTGCAGTTGCAAGTAAACAAAAAACATTCACATTTATCTTTTTCTATTCAATTTAACCATTACTCCATGGAAAAAATCTTGGTCCCTAACTACTTTCACCAGATAGAGATTTCCATCTATGAAGACCGAGGCTCCAGTGGCTCCAGCTCAGGCAGCAGCTCTGTGTCCGGCAGCACCGCTCGATGACTGGGTGCCTCCTAAAAACCATGTCCCCCTGATCACTGACAACCCCAGAGGAGAACTTAGGACAGCGATACCACTCCTGTCCCAACACTTAGCGCCATACATCCCTAAGCTACGCTCACACAAAGGATTCACTATCTTTACCTAAGAAAGGCATGTTGCTCCTGACCTGCCATCACTTACTTAAGTTGTTTAAGCTTTTTCTTCACAGTGAGTGCTTAAAACATGCACTGCAACAGTAGTTAGTGTGCTTGCACTGATACAGTAATGTAGGATGGAAAGTCTAAGTGAAAAGAAAAAAAAAAAATCATCTTGCTAGTAATACTTTGTGTGATCGTACCATTACTTTGCCTCCTGTCCTCTTTGAAGTTCCCACAGCTATGTGTCATCTGGTGGGTGAGAAAAGGATGGAAGGAAGTGAGAGGAAGTGTTGAAATATGAGTGAACACCACAAGCCTCATACCTCAGCCACCACAGTTGCACCACGTGGTCCAGATCAGCCAACGCTGCAAACCAACCACAAAACTGGACTTAACGCTTCACCATGTATCTGTAGCTCTGGTTTTCCAGATTTTAGGAAATGTAAGAAGGATGTACCAATTATTTGAGCAGGGCATCACAAGGCTTCACCCACCCAGAGCCCAGATATATTGTACATAAACCTTCTTCCTCCTTCACCTCTGCTGTAAATCATGCTGTCTGGTAGACGCTGAATGTCGTTCAGCCATGTATATAATGTAGCAGATCTTCCACATTGCTCATGTGAAGCCTGCGTTTTATTCGATACACACGAACACGGACACATGCACAAGTCTTAGTACTAACCTCTTGGTTTCACTGAGCGAGACCAACTCTTCCTAAATTTGGATGATTATGCAAAGACATACGGTGCATTGAATGCATCAGTAAGTAGAAAAAGGATGGGTTAAAAAAAAAAAAAAAAAAGTCTTCCTGAATCATACCTGTTGTGTTTTGAAATACATCAACCCTTCCTTGATTTCTGAACGAACTTCCAAAGAACAATTACTGCCGAAAAACTGGCTTACAAATGTGAATGTGTCTTTTCCTTTGGTGACATTTTGTGCAAGAACAAACTTTCGTACTGCTGGTTGTTTGATACACATAGCAACAAGGTGTATATGACTGGTGTCAAATAAATACTGTTTCATCACAGCTATACAGAATTTATCTTTCTTTGTTGTATTGTAAATCTATATAATAGATGTTTCTTATGGCATATGATTTGACCTGTCACTGCAGGAAAAGCTAATTGTCACTCACCACTCTTTAACCAAAAGTCTTTGATAAACCCACTGCATGCTCTCTGCTCTGCACCAAGCGGCTGACAAACAGCCAGATATTTCCCTCAGGAGTTGGTGGAGAACAAAACAGATTGAAAGGAAAGTGAATATAGGACTTGCATTCATCAGATGCCCAGAAAAACAACTCCAAAAGAGTGCTACCGTTGCTCTGTCTGTTGTTTTAATGCTAATAGAGAACTGTATGCTAGCCTGTTAGCATATTAGCTTTATGTGACCAAAAAATGTTTGCTCTAATGTTATGTTAGAGTAAACATAATTCACAATTCATAGAATTTGAGAACCATTTTCATCATCTTCGCTGAACAGTAGAATGTTTTATTAGTTTATGTAAAAGAACATTCTTTGATTTTATTAAACCACTGACTTCATGAACAAATCCTCTCCTCATGTCACCATGGTAATGTTACTACAAAGGACAAATTATTCACAGGAAAATGTTCACAAGGACATTCAGTTTTTTTATGCATAATATTAATTACAAATTGTTTCATGCAGTAAAAACATTGGTTTAGGCACCTGGATGAAAAAACTTTGCTAATTTGATGCATGAAAAGCTTTGGTCAGGCAAATTCCCTCATGTTTGCATGCATGTGTGACTCACTATATGACACTGCAGCATATTCAGCTGGTTAAAGGCCACAATCTCAGTTTAACCAGTCTTCAATTAAAACATGGAGAGTCTAAAGCATGCACTCAGTTCACCAGCGCAAACAGGAAATGTCCAGACTGCAGGATGTCCATATAATAGGACATGATTAAATAGTATATCAAGATAAAACCAATAGACATGCTATTACTGCATATCGTAGGAAGTGCTGGATAAATGCTCTCTTACTGTACCATTGCTGCCCTAAATGCTACCATCCTCTCAGATCTGCCAGTGCAGAGAGAACCAAGACACACTGTAATAAAACTGTCTTAAAACAGCAGGCTTCAAACGTGCAGGCAGAGGTGGAGCGGATGCCATCATAAAATGGAGCCAACGCTGCATGTGATGGAGGGAGAGAACAGGGGAGAACAAGGACATATGGGTGGGGGAAAACAAAGAAAGACATACATAAGGTTAGGACAACACCGTACAAATGTTTGAAACTGAAAGAGATGGAATGAAGGCTAGAAAAGGCAGAGGAGAGGCGTGCAAACACATGGGAGACACTTCTTAATTTTTTCTTATACATACAGTGGTTCAAGTTACTGAAATCAGTGATATAACTTTTAAACTATGAAATGATAATCTGACACACCCAGCATATTGATTGAAGCAGTTTATTTAGGGAGTTTGCCATGGTACATGAAATCTCAACCGTAACCCAGCTGTAGTAGTTAGGTAACCAATGAAAGTGAAAGTGTTAAAAAATAAGTATAACAAAAATATTAAAACTACTCATAGAGTAAAGAAAACAACAAGGCCCCTGTCCCAAAGCACAGAAGAAAGAAAAATAAAATCCGTCCTTTTCCACACTGTTTTTTATTGCATTACATGCGATTGTCCTCAAATACCTGTTGAAAAATAAACATAAAAGAAAATTAAAAAGAATACAAATTAATACTTATACCTTTAAAAAGTCTTTTAAAAAAATTGCCTACCTGCGCAGCGGCCGTTCTTGACAGTGAAGCCTTTACCACACTGAAAAAAAGAAAAAAAAGGAATTTACTGGTATCCAAACCAAATATGTTGATTCATTTGGATTTTATAGAAAGATCTGAAAAATATCATTGAACAACTGTGATTGGAAGAAAGAGAGACTTTCATGTTTTTCTTTTTGTAAAATTGCTTCTAATTGAATTGACGCTGGCAGTAAGAGAGAAATATAAATACTGTGGTTGATTTGATCAGCTCAAAAGACCAGTAAGACAGACTGACTGGAACATTACCCGTGTTCATAACTCATGCCGTGGATCCGTAGTGCATACCTGTGTGTCATTGGCAAGCACAGACATTTCCCCCTCTCTGGGGTAGGCTACTTCCACCACTGAGTTCATTTCACTAGGCTGAAGGAGGCGAGTGATGGAGCTGCCGTCAGGCCAGGAGACCTCCAGTACCGTCACCTTATCGTTTCCTGGGAGTAATGACCAGAAAAATCACTGAGCATCACACGAAGAGGAAAATAAAGCCTTCAAAAAGTCCTATAATTTTCAGTATGTTTGAGGACAACACGATATCACATATTAATGGAATAGTTCAGGATTTTCTGAAGCATGCTTATTTGCTTTCCTGCCAAGAATTAGATGAGAGGATCAATACCACTCTCATGTCTGTGTGTTAAGTATGAAGCTAGAGCAGGGAGGCAATTAGCGTGCTTTAGCATAAAGACTGGAAGCAAGGGAAACATTTAGCCTGGTTCTGTCCAACGTTCTTGCCAAAACCTCTAAAAGTTCACTAATTAACACACTGTATTTCATTTGTTTAATCTGTATACAAACAGAAATGTAAAATTGACAATTTATGATGTACTGGGAGTTTTATGCTGTAGCTTTTTCTTGATGAACAACAGCTGGAAGCAGTGACTTCTTGTGTTGCTCTGAGGCTGTCTGGCATCCAGTTGAGACTTGTTTGAAAGAGAAACTGTTACAGCACATAACTCCCTCTAAAACCACAAATTGTTGTTCCTGTTGGTGTACAGATTTTAAAAATTACATAAATATTTATGTTAATTAATGAGCTTTAGAGGTGCTGTTAGGCTTATTTTTAAACTTTGGACATACCAGTGCTAGCCATTTCCCCCTGGTTCCAGTCTTTGTGCTAAGCTAGGCTAATTGCTAATAAATTGGCTAATTGAAATATGTGTCCCATGTTCTTACGGTGTCTATAAAGTGTGTACGTGTTACTTACCTAAACCAAAGTGGGCAACAGGCTCCATCTCACACAGGTACCCTGAGCCTCCGTCTATGATGCGTGTTTGAGCTCCGTTCTGATTGGTGAAGGCTGTTACCTTGGCACCTCGGGCAAAAGAGCCAAACTGGGTGCGAGGGATGACCCGCAGCCAGTTATTGGACGAGCCCTGAAAACACAGATGACAGGTTAGGTTGTGGATAGTCACAGCTGAGTTATCATGAACAAACACACACGCACGAAAACACATGCACACACCTGGGTGACCTTGAAGACAGAGATTGGCTGCTGGGCGCTCTCTCCATGTGCTAACAGCAGGTCCAGCTGTCCGTCCCCATCTAAGTCTGTCACAGTGCCACCTGTCCAAAACAGGCAGAGAGCTTTCACTGCGCTGACCTACATAACAACCTCACTGTGATGCTTTACTGACAGCTGTGTCACTGTAAATCTCATTCAAACACAGAGATAGCTGAATATCAGAATATTCAGTTCAGGTTACATCATTTTGAGAATGAAACTAGAGAAAATGTATTGTCCAAAGTCCTCTGGTCTGAGTTCAGATATATCTCACCTGTTCCTCTCCCTTGTGGCTCTGCAGCATCTCCCACATTAAGCTCCTGAATCAAAGGGTCTGCACCATCTCTCCTTGATACCCTGTAAACAAACAAACAAGATTCTAAAAATAGCTGATAATGATCTCAATGCTCTGGGATGTGCACCACTGCCAGTTATTCCTTGAATGAAGGATGCCTCTCATTTGAGTTTGGGCTCACATAATTATTGAAATCTTACCTGAACAGCCTGTTAGGGGCGTTGCCTCTGTAGGCAATATTGTTGAAAAACACCTCCAGCTCCTTGTCATTATCAAAGTCGGCAGCGATGACTGTGCGAATAGGGGAGGGGGTGGCAAATCCTCCAGTAGCGATGTTCTGCACAGGAGAACACATAGCTTTTCATGTCAGGCTTTATTAAAATCTTGTCAGTTACAAACGTTTACTTTCCATCCCTCCTTTATTCTTTTCCCTCCACTGTCCTGCTCTCTTTAATTACCCGGAATTTAGAGTCGCTGCCCTGCAGGTAAAGTCTGTGTGGGCCGTTCCAGTTGCCATAGACGATGTCTGTCTTTCCATCGCCATTGAAGTCAGCTAGTGCTATTCCTCTGCCATGCTGGTATCTGTCCTCCACACCTTTAAAGGTTACACAGTGTTAAAGATAGTGTTAAAGAAGATAATGCTGCTATTTGCATTGCATTAACCTCAATATTCTGATAATAACAATTTACCTACAACCTTTAGTTTTACTAAAGCTTAACTATATTTCTGTACTTCTTAAACAAAACAAAAACTAGAATATTTGGAGTAAAACATATTAGACAAAGAGGACATATTTTGAAAGACATACAAATATCTCATGAAGTAACAACTGCACTCATGCTACTCTTATTTAAAAAAAAAAAAAACTCTGCCTGCTTTCAGCTTCTTCTTTCCTGATTTATTCTCACCTGCCTGTCTGGCCATATCAACAAAAGTCCCATCTCCATTGTTCTTGAACAGGAAGTTGGGTCCGTTCTCATTGTCACAGAAGACATCTGACCTTGACTGACTGAGGATCGGTCCAACCACCACGCCACGGCCACCTGCACAACAACCAAACTCTGAATGCAGCAGCTGATTTAGCCAAATTCAAAACATCACACGCTTTATATTCTCCAAACTGACCAGTGTACTTGTTGACTCCAGCCTCAGCAGCTACGTCAGACAGAGCGATGACGCCCTTGGTCAAATCACTGGCAGCCTCGTCCATTTCTAAGAGAGCGTGGGGGCCGATGTTGCCGCTGGCATAGTTGGCCACGTAGACTGAGTAGCGGCCAGTTCCCTGCAGAGAAACAACAGGCAAAAGAGTAGCAGAAGGGTTTTGTACAGAACTGACAATCTCTTAAAAGAACAGGGGAAAGAGAAAGTAGAGAGGGTGAGATGTGAAGAACCAAGCCACTGGACAAAGTAGGTGTACTGACCTTTCTGTCGATACATGCCACAGAGCGTCCTGCCATGCGATTGGCGACGCCACGACGCACATTGAGCTCATCACTGAGCAGATCTTCAAAGCGGCCATTACGAAACTTGAAGAGCTTGTCTGAGTAAGTTGCCCGTCCTGCAAAAAAAAGGCAGTAATAAGGGGGAAAAATGATTCATCTACCTGAAATAACTTGCTGCGGTCATGCACTTTGCTGATCATAACTGACTGATCATAAGAATGAAGTATTTACCAGAGTAAGCATTGTTTGTGTTGAGGAAGTAGATCTCCTCACGTCCATCTCCATCCACATCACAGGCAGTAACTCCAATGGCGTTCCCTGCTCGGTCCCTCAGTGCGTAGTATGGAGAGTTACTGTCATCAATAGCAATGTTTACCATCCTTCTCTGAACGCGGTCATACTTCAACACCAGGTTGGGCCCATTGTACCTGAGGGAGGACAACACACAGCTTTATTTTGCTCACACAATTTTATATAACAAACCTACAAAGTGTAATGAACATTAGCCAAAGCTAAGAGATGTGTAATGATACACTCACCCTGCCACAACCACTTCCAGGTCGCCGTCACCATCCACATCAGTTACTGCCATCCCATAATTGAGCTGTGTCGGATTGTGCAGGCTGTCAGGAGGAAGCATCGTCTGTGTTACAACCTGTAGCATGGGGTCGGAGTTCTGAGCCTGGGACTGATGCCAGAGTCCGAAGAGCAGGAGCAACACACCTGAACCCCACATCTTTGTAACCTGGTGGCACACAGAGCATTAAACATTTCACTTCACAATTCACATGGAAATTTCTTTTTATAGAGAGCAGGACAGACATAATGTAAGTTAACAGGACACTGTGTTGAGCAAATATAATGCACAGACATCCTGTCTTCATGACATGATAGAGAGCATATTAGTTTGCTTCTTTAAAGCAAAATCATTCATACATTTATGGCAAATTATAAGAACATGAATTTAAAGGGAAACTCCACCAATTTTCTTTTCTATGTGTCTCTTGTGAGTCCCGCAACTTTTAAAGATTTAGTAAGATTTGGTGAAATCATGAAACCAAGCAAAAATTAGATATAGAGGTAGAAGTTGAGTAGTGTCCAAAAAACAACAAAAATCAG
This sequence comes from Thunnus albacares, assembly GCF_914725855.1. Taxonomy (NCBI): domain Eukaryota; kingdom Metazoa; phylum Chordata; class Actinopteri; order Scombriformes; family Scombridae; genus Thunnus; species Thunnus albacares. Next base: position 7,313,219 of record NC_058108.1, on the reverse strand, counting down.
AGGAGAGCCCAAGTAGAAGATTTTAAGTATGAGATTTTTTATTCTAAATTCACGAGCGAACACCATTATGTTTTTGCCATTTTGAAAAAGTAATTCTACATCTGAAAAAAAAAAAAGTAAGATACTTGAATACCGCCCTGAAAATGCATATTTTTGCAGCTATACAGTATGAGCACATACTTTATTAACGCTGGATATTTTCTGCATTATTGATTCTTTCTTGTTTCATTGTTAAAAATGATGCAAGATATAATCGTTTGCTCTTCGAAGTCACTGATGTACAATATAATGAATGCTCTCTTAATACACACATGCATGCAGCACATTCCTCATCTATGCCTTCACCTGAGCAGAGCCAGTAACATGCAAGAGTTAAATTCCTTCAGAGACTAAATACTGTCTTACCTGACAACTCTCACAATGTACAGAGATGCAAATGACCCACAAATGGTGTGAGAGCAGTCTGCACCCTTATAATACCATTTGAGACCTTACACAACTTTGCGTTTTAAAATTTACGAAACAGCTTGTGTAACGTGTAGGGCATTTGGCCAATCAGCGACGAACGGTCTAAATAATTCGGATGTTGGCCAATGGCTGACCGGTATTTCTATGAGCATGTGTGTGAGACGCGGAAGTCGGTTCTGTTTGTAGGCGCTGCTAAATAAACACAGTACAGCAATAGCACATAATAATACACTCAGGCGACGGCACATTCATTATTCCTGTCGGGACAGAAATCCTGACTCATAAAGACTGTGCATATTCTGCTGTAAAACAAATTCGACGTCAAAACAAACGAGCTCGTCGTCCTACAGTGGTTCTGCTGCAGAGCCATATAAGAACAACAACTCCCAGAGTTCTCTGCGTTTATCCGACGCCTGCGTCAGTCGTGCGACGGAAATCTGTTGCTAAACAAACCAAATACGGGTAAGCCGAAAGAGGAATATTTATCCTATATACGTGTAGTTAAAATAGTCTCAGTGAAAATAAATGAACAGAATTACATTTTAATGTAAGTCGGTGTTAACTTTATGTTTGTGTCCTCAGTAAATAATGTTTATAGCCTCAGCGAGAGGAAGCTAACTGTAACTCAGCTAACTGCATTATGTTAAATGCTTCTTTCATTTTTGGACTGTGCTCTCGGAGGAATTGCCTAGACCAAGTCGTTGGAATAAAAACGAAATAATACTGTCATTAAACTTATTCAAGACTATTTTGAAATATATTAATGTTTGAGAAAGATTTAACACTTTATATCAGAATCATCTTTATTGGCCAAGTGTGTTTATGTTTTTAGTGGCTCTCAATGTACTTACGCAACATAACAACACAACAATCTTTAGAAATATACACAAGGAATTACTATAAACAGCTGAAACCGTTTCTGTGAACTGTAAACAGGATACAAATAGTGCAAAGAAGTGACCACTTACATTATTTTATTGCTTTGCCTCTTCTCCTGTTTCCGTTGCTCGTTTATCCAGATGTTTTGATAACATCTCTCAATAATGGAACTGGAACAGCCAAAGGAAGACAGTGCTACTGCCCAGCCCTCACCTACACCTTCTTCTCAGTCAAAGAGGCCAAGTCAGGCTCTGTACGTGCCCAAACAACGACTTCAGGGTTCCAAAGACAAAGCTAAGACTCAGGGAGAAGTTAAACCAAGACCCAGGCCTCGCTACACGGACAAAGCACGAAAGAATGCCAAGAACAAGAAGGACAAGGCTGGAGGAGAGGGAAAGACATTACCTGTTGGAGGACAAGATGGGGGTGAGGTACCGAACAGTGACACCAGTACTGATGTGAAGGAAGAGAGGCTACAGGATACAGAGGTGGAGACTAATGGGCAGCCTGACTCAACTAATGTGGATACAGAGGTCACTTCACGGTTGGAGGCGGCATCCTCTCCTGAAGAAGAGGGGGAAGAGGAGAGTTGGGACACCTTGTTCAATGATGATGGGGATTGTCTCGATCCGCACCTGCTTGAAGAGGTGAGAAATTACAGTAGGTTTGGATGAAAGGAAAAAAAAAGTAACCAGAGGAACCTCCCCCAACATTCATACATTCAGTTGCCAGTTTATTTGTACTTATATAAAATCCAAGGTTAAAATGTTCAGGCTTTGTTGAAACTGTTAATGGTGATGCTGATTGAACTTCATGGTCTTTCTGGGGGCTGTAGTCGCTAGTGGTTGTTGTAGAACTTCAACATTTAGTCGATTAATCAGTTGCAGAAAATTAATCATTAACTATGTTAATCAATTAATTGTTTGGAGTCATTTTTAAAGACAAAGTACTAAACTTCTCTGGTTCCAGTGTCTTAATCACACATATTTTCTGGTTTCTTTAGTCTTCTATAATATTAAACTGAATATCTTGTGGTTGTGGACTGTTGGTCGGGACAAAAGAAGACACCTTAAGTTGCATCTTGGGCTTTAGGAAATGGTGATCGACATTTTTCACCATTTTCTGACATTTTATAGACCAAATCATTAATTAATTAATTGAGAAAATAATTGACAGATTAACCAAGAATGAAAATAATCATTAGTTGTAGCCCTTAAGTGATGCTGTTGAATTGAGAGCTGTTTCTAATATATAGGCTATTGCCTCCCCACGTTAATATAAATTAGGGTAGACTACATATTAATAACACTTCTGAGTGTAACACAATACAATCTTATGTTTGCTACATGAAAAAGTTTCCCTGTGCTGAATGGAGACTTTACCATATTTTGATCATCTCACATTTGTAAATTAAAAATGTAATTATGACCATTAAACTGTTGATATCTTAGTATAATGCAATACAACTCAATAGCACCACAAACTACACCCACCAAACTGGCCACTGATATTCAGTATCTTGATATCAGTTTAGAAATAGAAATCGACATGTAAAGTTTTCTGGATGATGGCAGTGACACTGCTAACGGTCAACAAAAAAACAAAATGTTATTTGTAGCTGCCATTCTCAGTATTTTATAATTCTGACCCAGTAACGGCTTTGAACTGTTAAGTTAGACCAGGAAAATGTTTCGGCTTGACTAAGAATATTAAATGTATTTACAATGTACAATGATTGATAGATTTGTCCACCCAGGATTGGACATGTTGTAGATGATGTGCACCAGTTTTCCATAAATTGAGCCTTGTGGTAGTATGAGTAGCTGAGCTGAAGCTGTATATAGTGTTATAGTGAGTCTCACTATAACCTTGCTGATATACTAATGTCTATGTTGTTTACTGTTTCACCACCCCAACCTCCTCCTCATGTGCTAAGCTTTTGGTATTGTTGACTTTACTTGGATCTAATGTGTGTGTGTCAGAATGCAAGTCTTGAATCTGGATGTTGTCTCTGACTAGGCTTTAGTGACACCTGACAGCAGAGATATAAATCAGACTTTATCTGTTTCTTCCTACTTTAATTTCTTTATTCGCCATCATTCTGTCATTTGCTCACACTCCTTCCTCACCCTTCCAGCTGGCTCCAAAGGATGGTAGAAAAAAGAAGTCCATCCAGGAGGCCAGATTCGATTACTACAACATGGACGGAGATTATGATGAGGACATCGACCTCACAGAGGACGAACTCTCTCACATCGTCGAGATCTATGATTTTCCTGCAGAGTTTAAGACCGAGGATCTTCTTAAGTTATTTCAGTCCTACCAGTATGTAAAATTCATTGTACTACTTCTATACTTTTCAAATCTTAATATACTGTAGTTCAAAGTCATCTATATGTTTCAGGTTTCTTTTCAACTCTTCATTTTAAGATCAACTTTGAGTTTTAACTGATCTTAAACAGCTTCTGACTCACTAAAAACAGGAGTCAAGAAAGGTCTCTAAATTTGAAATCTCAGTGACTCAGTGTGGGGTCTCTGGTATCTCAGATGACTTGAAGTACCAGTTTTATCTACCTTCAGGTTTAGTAACCTTTTAGTTCTGCTTAATTGTGACTTTTATGTTTTTCAGACAAAGAGGCTTTGATATTCAGTGGATTGATGACACACATGCCCTGGGTCTCTTCTCAAGCCCCATAGCAGGTTAGTGAAATTCTGCTTCACATCATTTGTGGCAAATGAATTAACTTTTGGAAAACAAAAATCGTCCAGAGGTAAGATTGTCAAAAAAGTATAATGTCTTTATTGAATTGAAGTGGTAAAGACCTTGAGTTATTCTGTGCAGAGCAACTGAAACTGTCAGGCAATACATTCTCCTGATCCTTCTTACACCTCTCATTGGTCTTTTCTTATTTATCCCAGTAACTCCCCTAAAATATCACTGGTTATAATAATATTAAAGAGTACCTCACAGGTTTATTTACTTTGTCTGTTAATGCTTGGCAGACTATTGATTTTGTCAATTCCACTTCTGTGTCATGTCAGCTAAACAGTGTCAAAAACGAGAGGCTATATGAGCTTTAAAGAGTATATAGGCATTACATCATAAATTTCAACACAATTAAAAATACATATGTATTACACTATGAATTTTCCACCACACATAAAAATCTGGGGGGTACCTTACAGTACATTATCCTCTGCAGTAGAAATTGATGTTGTGACACTTTTCCCCGTCATAATGGGAAGAAAACTGTTTTAGTAAGAAGGATCAGTGGGCTTTAGTAGACCGTAACCTCTGACTGAGAAATTCACAACATTATTAACATTAAGTTTGCATTTACTGCTGAGGTATTATATGGTGTTGTAAGTTGTTTCTTTTACTTTGTCACATCATCTTACAAAGTGTCTTTTTCCATTTTATACAAATAATAGTAAACAACCTTTTGTTTCTTTTCCCTTTTCAGCCCGTGAAGCTCTGAGATCCAAACATATGCTGATGAAGTTGCGACCACTCTCCAAATCCTCCCCTGCCATAAAGGCCAAAGCCCGCAGCTGCTCAGGTGCAAACACAGTCGACCGTCTTTCCGGTTCTCTGTCCGTCTGTCTTCTGTTTCTCATATACGTTTAAGGACTAATCTTATCTTAATTCACCTCCCATCCCAAGACTACCTCCTGCCTGCTAAGGAGAGACCTCAGACGAGTGCAGCACTGGCTCGAAAGCTCGTGATTGGTGCCCTCGGTGTAAAGAGCAACCTGACGAAGGAGCAGCGCGAGGCAGAGAGGAAGAAGCTCCAGGAAGCAAGAGGTAAGAGATGAACTGTGGTCTGCAGAACATGACAACCCTAATCTGACAGTCTCACTGCCTCAGTGTTCGCATCACAAGGTTTTCACCACAAGTGGGAGCTGTTTTCATACTTTTCAAAGAAACTACAGTTACAAGTGTAGTTGCAGGTTGATGCCAAGAGAAGTTGCTCTCCGTCCGCTGCTGTGCAGATCATAACAGGTCTATAATCAGTCCAGCAGCTATTTCCCCTCTTAGATGGAACATAAGTATATAAGCACAGAAAACCACAAATGGCTGTCCACTGAACAGCTAGTCAGGAAGTCAGAGCCTTGAGTATAGTGAACTAAAAAAAGCTCCTTTGTTCTTAGCATGGATGCACTGCTGCGCTCGTTATTTAACATCACAACACGCAGAGTAAATGTCAGCGCTGAAGTGCATCATGTGCTGAACATTATGTCCTTGGACTGGATGCCACGTATGGTCATATCCACAACTGGCTGTTCAGTCTGCCTCAGCTCCACAGATCCCTGCATGTGGCAGACTGTTACAAATTTAGAGCAACAAATCATGAAAGTGTTGTTTAGTTAAGGGCTTTCACTGATTGATATGACGAACTGTCTCTCTGTGATTTATCTTTCAGAAAAAAAGCGCCTGGCAGTCAAACAGAGGGAAGATGCTTGGGAGGGGAAGTGACTGGACAGAAAACTACCTCCCTTCTGTTGTTTTGTTTTTATTTTATTTTTTTTAGATTCCTTGATTCAGCAGAGGCTAAAGACATCTTGTACCTCTTCACACTCGATAAAGATTGTCCTTCTCCTGCTCTGTTTTTCTTAACTGGTCACTCCTTCCTACCACTACACTTCCCAGAAATGGATTCCCACCATTTTTTTCCTTCTTTCTGCCACAGTCCTTCACCAACTGCTACTGAACATCTCATCCTCGTCTGTTTGTTAGCCCGCAGTGTTACATCACATGAGAGCGTCCCATTTCCTTTCCCTAACCTTTATCTTCATATTTTGGTTGTGCAGGGTGTGTCGCACAACAGACTCACTTATTTTGATATCTCTTAACATTGCAACGAGGACTGAGCCTCATCACTTGTAAAGGGTAACAAATTAATTTATGTTATTCATGTTTGTCTTTATATGGACTTTTTATGTTTTGTAAAGATGACCCAAGTAAATCCACCTGTAAATTTGAGGGTTGAATTCAGTCTTGTGAAACAGTGCATCATTTTACACAAAGACATTGTTAAGATTCTGTTGGCAGTTGAATTAAAAGTTTTAAAAAAACGCAGCGTGTGTTTACAGTCAGTTTGAGACTCACTATAGTGAATGCATCATAACTGGACACTTCTTATTAAACTTTTACTACAAACCTTTGAATCAGTTCAGTTTGCAGCTGACACCCCTCGAAAGGCCTCCACCACTCAGCAGTTGATTAAATTTAATGTTTGTATTTTGTGTTGTGTGCTTGTCTGTACACAATTTCAATGAGAGGAGTCTTGTTGATGATGATGTCATTTATTCTGAAGGACAAATCTCAACCCGGTGAACAACAAGATATTCCAAAGCAAATCACAGTTATGTGTCTAATATTCTGTTCATGTTCCGTTTAATCTGTGTGACTACTCCTTTACTCTTCAAATCCATTTTTAGAAAAAAATCTGACATTTAAAACATTATAAAGAGCTTTATTATATGGAACTAGTATGATTGGAGAATAAATCCCGAAAATTTAGTAGTATTGGGTTTTAATGTGCCTGCACAGCCAGCAGAGATGTCTGGCCGGTAACCTTGAATAAGCAGATGTTGTATTTAGGTCACACTGTGTACTGTACAAGTATTTCGAGAAAAATAAGTTCTTGAATAGTTCATGTTTAACAATTTAAGGCACTATTTCAATTCCAGTTTTGATAATACGTTTCCACTCCAATTGGTGTAATCTGTTGGTTGAGAAAAATCTCCAACAGTAATGTTCACAATAACTTTCAAACTGCTTTAGATAAAAAAAAGAGTGGTGGTCAAGCTCTAAGGCCTGTGTGTCTTTATTCCTGGAAAGTTAGAATTTTGAAGTGGTAAAATTGGCTCTCTCTAGAGAGAGACAGTGTTTATTGAATTTTTAAGGTTTAACTTCAACCTCAGTTTCCCAGTTCAGAGTAATCTTTCATAATTTAGTATGAGCTTCCTCAAACACACACATCCAGGCTCAAGACTTCTTTGACAGCTGGAGGCAGCTGACCACAGACCATGTGGCAACGCGTCTCATTTACCTTGAGAGCTGCAAATTTATTTGTTTTCGGTTAGTGAACTTTGCATCAACTTCAAACTGAAATATGCTGTTAACTTTTGGCTTCACTAGCTGCAATATGTTGGTGGGAAAAAAAGTAAGACAATAAATTGCTGCTTAAAAGATGATCATTCATATTAAAACATTATGTTGCCTTCAGACACCATTCAGTCTACAGTATTTGCCTAATATTCAATACTACAACTACTTCTCTTCTCTCTCAAATCTGTACTCTCCAGTGCCGCTGGAAGAAAGAGTTTGTGTCTAGATCATTGGCTAAGAGCAACAGAGACATGGTGCCACGTGGCTCATTGTGGGCTAATTAAAGTGTTGCAGCTTCAGAGGAGGCACCACTGCACGTTCAGTTTCTGTGTTCACATTGGTTTTAAATTAATAGCCATTTTATGTGATCCAAATAAAATCTCTGCAGCAACAAATCCCCTTTCAGAGGTCCCTTATCTCTAGAGATGTAGGCAGGATCAGCGGATTAAGAATCAAATGAGCCCAGCACACTTAAGTTGATGAAAATGTGTCTGACAGCATGTGTATTGTGTGTTTTTACGGACAAAATGGGGACAAACTGAATATTAGTAAGAAAAATGCAGTTTTATTTAATGGAGAAGGAATTAAAAATCAGTTAGAGTAGTAGTATTTTTAAAGTTTTATTTATGGCTGCTGGTACACCATAATTTATTTAAACTTTTCCAGGAACCATAAGTGATGAGATTTAAAAATAAAGGCAAAGAGGGCTGTGAATTTTCATATCTTACCTCTCAGTTTGACTGCTATATTCTGATTCATCAACTATACTCTGATTCATTAATTTAAACTTGCATATCTATTGCTGAGAGTCTGGAAAGAGGTGGGTACAACAAAATATGTTTTTGTTTCAGGGTTGGTAGACTTTTTGTAATTTTGCTATTTCTTTTATGTCACTTAAATCTCTTCAAGACAGACGAATAAACACAAAATGTACCCATAACCACCACATAAGCTACACAAGCTTGTGAGACTTTTTGTAGTGTCTAGTGAATAGATCATGCGTCTAATTTGTGATTAATTACATTATTTTCTTGTTATTGCTGGTTATGTTTTTTTAACTGTTGCAGCCAGGCCTTTGCTGGGTTTAATGCACACATAACCCTTCTCTTACATAACTTACTTCCAAAAATGTCTTCCAGTGTGGAATAAAAGCAAATGTGGCCACATTTTCACAGTGAGTTTGCCAGAACAGAAGTGGACCTCCATGTGCGCTGTTGTTCTTGCAGCTGAACTACACGCCTCCTGGAGCTGCTCTTCTTTACCATCATCATGTGAGATCTGAGCCCAGCCCATAATGTCATGCTTTACTGTGGGTTCATGAGGAGGTGATGCACCGCAGAGCAGCCCGCTGGGTGCTTCACACACAATCATTAGATTAAATACACGAACACAAACCACTACTAAGCAAGTAGTGGTCCCGGGGAGTAGCTCTGCCCTCAATGTGCTACACAGAAATGCTGTTATGTCATGGAGCAAATGAAATGTGAGGCATGGTCCAAATGAAGGAACAATCTAATGTCCCACCACAATAAAGGAGTGTGCTGGTGTTGGGTGGCACGTTTCCCAGCACCAAACACTGTCAGCAATCACACCTTACATCAGCCTTCTCCCTTCACAAATTCAACGCTTTGCTACTAATTACACAATCAATCAGTTTGATCATGACCTGAGCAGTCAGTAGCATCTTGGCATTAGCACAACAGTATGTTCTTTAAGATGATAGTGCTCACTTAAAGTGTGATTATTGAACTTTTGAGAGAAGAAATGACAGTGTTCCAATTACAAATAAAAAGCAGAATTCATATGCAAAAATGCACCAGCTGATACAGTTGCTTATGGTGGCTAATGTTAGCAAACTTAAGGTGAATATTACTACATAATGGGGATTACAGTGGCTGCTGTTCATTTAAAGTTTGTCTTCCTTTAATCAAAGGACATTGCAATGCATGATAATAAAATGATTATGTTAATAATGGGAGCAGGTACTGATAGGCATGATATGTTATGTCCAGCGTTACTGTAGGATGGAGTAGGAGTTTCTAAAATTCTCAGATAACAGATAGTTATGGTCTTTATCTTATGGAAAATGGTGGCTAGTAACAGTAACACTGTGCTGCCACTGTCACTAATAAATGATTTTATTTACAGTAGCTATCAGTAGTAACTTTCTTTATGTAACTCACTTGATATTTATTGTCATTTTCTTTACTGAATGTGAAAATGATATTCTTATCTAACTCGAAAGTCCCATACTTAAAGTATAGCTTATGTAATGTGACAGTGGGCAGCTGTGAGAGTTACAAGTGTGTGGTGTGTGTGTGTATGTGTTCATCAGTGGGAATGAGGTTGGAAACAACCATTAAGAATGAGTTAGCTCAGGCTCCCAGGAGAAAATGGGAAACCCAGTCGCTCTTTTTAAACCTTTATAGAAACTGCTAAAGGGAGCAATGGAGTCTAAACTTGGTTGTTATCAGAGTATAAAATTTGCACAAAGCACTGTATAAACTGCATGAACTGCTGTTACTTGTGATTTTGTTATTTATCTTCATTCATCTGGCTTTAAGCAGGATCACTCTAACGAGACTGCACTCCTGTCGGTAATGGAATCATAAAGTACAAACTGTCTCTCTTTGGACGCAGCCAAGATATTTATGCAGCTATGATTCTTTCCCATATGTCTTATTGCATCACATGTTGGGGGCAGGCTGGAGAAACAACCATAAAACCTCTTGAGTCCTTATACAACAAACTCTAAAAACTCTTGACAAAAAGCCAATGCATTTCCATCACTGTAGGGTACTGGAGAAATACAATTTACTGAGCTTTGACAATTTTAGTTTATTCTCAGATTTGTGCCTAGTTTATAATATTTTGAATGGTTTGGTCCCTCCTCCACTATGTGACTTTGTGTACACTTGCTCAGTAAGTTCTATTAGATCCTCCAGAATATCCTCTATACAAGATTGTACCATACCATTTCATCGCACTGCATTTGGGCAGTCAGCTTTCTCTGTGAAAGCCATAACTCAGTGGAATACCCTACCTGACGATATGAAGAACTGTAGTTCTATCAATGCATTCAAGACCAGACAGAAACATGTACTAAAGACCAATCATCTGTGTAACCATTGAGTCTGATTGTGTTCTGTGTGGTTTTTTGCTTTTTACTGTTCGTTGTTGTGCTGATGTATGTTTTTTGTCGGGGACTACAGATGCAAATTAGCTTCAAGCTAACTCTGGTGCAATGTATCTTTAATGTTTCAAACTGCACACTGTCCCATTCAATAAATAAATAAATAAATATTACTATGTTCAGCTAGAGCTGCTAGTCAGTCCTCAGCTCTATTGCTGCTAGATTTGTCAGCTGCCTTTGACACGGTTAACCACCAAATCCTCCTCTCCACACTCACTAAGCTTGGTATCTCAGGATCTGCCCTCTGCTGGTTCATGTCCTACCTCTCAGGGAGATATTTTAAAGTATCTTGGAGTGGAGAAGTGTCCAAACTGCACAGCTTATCCACAGGCGTTCCTCAAGGGTCAGTGCTTGGTTCCCTTGTCTTCTTAATATATACCACATCACTTAGCACAGTAATCCTCCCATGGCTCTCATGGTTTCTCATACCATTGCTATGCTGACTATACCCAGCTCTTCCTGACCACACAGACCACACATTCTCAGCCCAGATCTCATCATACCTTGCCGATATATCAGCGTGGATGAAAGAATGCCATCTTCAACTCAACCTCTCTAAGACTGAGCTCCTTGTCAACCCAGCCAGTCCCTAAATACAACAGATCAGTATCCAGCTCGAATCAGCCCAACTCATGCCCACAAAGTCTGCCTGAAACTTGAGTGTCATGATCGATGATCAACTAACCTTTAAGGTTCACATGGTCTCGATTGCTTGGTCATATCGATTTGCCCTCTACAACATCAGGAAGATCAGACCCTACCTGTCTGAGCATGCACCGTAACTCCTGGTTCAGGCTCTCATAATATAACGCATTGTCTACTCCAACTTCTCACTGACAGGCCTCCTTGCATGTACTCGCATATGACTGTAACCTCTGCAGATGATCCAGAACGCAGTGGCATATCTGGTCTTCAACCAGCCCCAAACGCATGTCACCCCGCTGTTCATATCACTCCACTGGCTCCCAGTTGCTGTCCACATCAAATTCAAAACCCTGACACTCACTTACAAAACAGCAACTAAAACAGCTCCTGCCTATCTGAACTCCCTCATTCAAGTCTACGTTCCCTTCCGCTCACTACACTCTACTAATGAAAGGCACTTGGTACCACCACCACAACAGGTCGCTTACGAGACTCTTCTATAGTTCCTCAGTGGTGGAACAAGTTACCAAACTCTGTTTGATCCGCAGAGTCCCTCTCAACCTTTAAAAAAAAGACTAAAGACCCAGCTCTTTCACGAACAGGGGAAAAAATCTGCTTCTATGCACTCTGTGTACTCTATGCATTGCCTCTGGGCATCTCCTGTTGGCACCTACGTCCTATCAGACTCAAACTTAGTTTTATGGCACTTACTCGTCTTGTTTTCACCTGACTAGATCCCTGCTTGTGTTGTATCAGCTCTCAGATGTACGTCACTTTGGATAAAAGCATTTGCTAAATGAAACTGTAAATTGTAAATTTTCACTATATAGTCAGTTTAAAAAGGGAATCACTGTCTTTTAGTGAATCAGCATTCCTCAAATCTGCAGAAATTGTAATGTTAATCTTTATCTTTGTTTTACATTAGCAAGCTCTGCAGTAAAATAACCATGCCTCAAATAACCATACAGTTTGTCAATCTGATGTTTATTCTTTCACTACCATTAAGTACTGTTGAAGGTGCAATACCGTGGTACAACCAGATCTCATCTGATGTTACCGATGTTAAACAGGTAAAGGACAAACAAGTTAAAATATTTCTCATAATAAAATTAACAAATACAAAAAAACAGCCACACAGGGACAAGGTTCAACTTAAAAGTACATTAAAATTCTGTATAAATTAGAGACCTAAAGAACAATATTCCAGAGAGGTAATATAAAACTGTACATGACAATACATTTGCAATACATTACAATATTTATTCAAATACGGCAAAATAGCACCATGAAATTAAAAAAAAAATCAATTCTAATCCAAAACCATCATCCAAATCATCCAAAAACCACAAGGTTGAAACAGGAAATACTGCATTTGTAATGTGAACAGTGAAAGCAGAGGAAGCATACACAGAGCTCTGTAGACAGTCTGGTACCTGTGTTGATATTATATGGACAACAGCCTATTGAAGTATTGTACAAGTACTCATGTGCCTTCATGTCTTCACTTTCTTAACTATGGTTATGTCTTAATCAAGGGAATTCAATTAGATAAAAAAATGTAACATAAGTTTTTAATATTGTAAACAAGGTTTTATCATGGTGAAATGAAGCTTGTGGTGGCCTACATTGGTCTTTTTCTACTTTTCTGTCTTTCCTTCTTTCTACATTCGTCTTTTTATCTCCTCGACTTTCTAACAGGAACAGTCACTTTGATGATGATCAGTCATGGGATACTAATTAGGCATTTTTCCATAAAGTTCCTCCCTCCTTCCCTCCCGAACCATCCCAGTTTCCCACCCTCCTCCCTCTGACCCTCATGTCTCTATTTACTGGCATGTTTTTTTGTCATTCAACCTCCTTCCCCTGATATGTTGAGGTGTGGTGAGGAGTTGTACAGTTTTTTGTCCTTATATCTGGGTGTTCCTTAATTCACAGGAAGTTGTTGGAGATCTGACGTTGGTGGTCAAACAAGTCCTCGATCTCAGGGCTGTAAGCGTCACCTGATGAAAACAAACAAAGAAGAGAAAATGGAATACACAGCAGCAAATAGGGAGAGTATTGAGGTGTAGAGATGGGATTTATGTGCACTGAAAAAGCTTTCACACTCTACCTGCATGGCATCCAAACATGTAAACCCGTGCTCCATCATACTTGCACCGACAGCGCATCACGTTGTTATGGAAATCAGACTCAGCCATGTCCAAGGTAGGGTTGACCTCCACCTGTAAAAGAAGAGAGACTACAGTTACGATGCTGCAAGATTCAAGTGAGTCATTTATTAACTTATTGATTCCCATTTCCACTGCAAGTCTCGTGCAGACAAAGGTACCACTAGTCCCCACAGCCCTTCGCCCTGGCAATTGGACCACTAGTGCAAGCAGTTAGAGCATCCCAGCTTTTCTCTACTATTGTAATAGGAGTAATTGCCCTGTATGCAGATGATATTTTACTATATATTTAACTTTGGATATAAAATAATTAGTTAAAATCCACACTCATGCCCTTCTGTACTTCAGTCAAAAGTATTCCCTATCTATCGGAATCGACAATCAATGATTCCTTTACCCATCTGGGAATACAGATTCACCCCACCATGTTGAAAACCATTAAGGACAATACTGCATATACCAACTCTAGTATCAAGATAGGTATCTTGGCAGGGTCTGTAAAGATGAATCTTTCACACAGTTCAGTTTTCTGTTTTTTCTTACTGAATTAATTTAGATTGGGAAATTATTTGATCTAAGTTGAACATTACTTCAAATAACTAAGCTCAACAACAGATTAAGAACAATGTTGTTCACAGAACCTGTTTTACACCATTCAGATGCATGTTTTGGGAGTGTATTTTGGGGAAGTTGTCAATTCCACTTCAAAGGATTTAATACACTTTGACTATGTTAAATTTGAAGTTACAGTCAGCAGCCAGCTAGCTAGCTTAGCTTAGTATACATGAAACAGGTGGAAATGGCTAACGTGGTTCTGTTCAAAGGTTAAAAAAAATCTGCCTGCCAGCACCTCTAAAGCACACTAATTAACACATTATATTTAACTATATGTTTGTTTAATCTGTACAAAATACAAATTGTAAAAATTATTATGTGCAGGACTATTTCTTGTCCAGGAGCAGTGATTCCTGGAGTCTCCACTGGTTTCTTGACAAAGTACCTTTCTGAAGTTTTGATTAAGGAAAGGAGTGTCTCTTAATAAAGTAGGGGAACAAGTGAGAAAGTAACACTTTACTTCAGACAGTTAGGAAACAACTGGCTGTCAACGGGGCTCACTTAGAAGCCACAGGATTATTGTTCTCTCTTTTTCTATATGGCTCATGATGTATAAATTGGGGGTTCAGGCGTTACATGACATCACTTTCCACTGTTATCTGTACAGGAAAAAAAGGCCCAGAGATGCAGATGACAGTTTTGGTTTTGGATTTAAATTGCAGCCTATCATTAGGCTGTAGCCATGGTTGGTTGCTATGGTTTGTTGTTTTCCACCCTGTCTGTCTGCCTGCCATATATATAAGAAAAGCGCACAAATGAATTTTCCTGATGCACACATCAAACAGATAACCTGACCACACATTCAATAAAGCGACCCAGTTTCATTTTTTTACATACAGTATAATTTTTGTGGTTCCAATTATATTTATACAGAGCACTATTTAAGATTTAAAATATTCATAATTGTGATTCTTTTTCATTATATTTTCAGCCAAATTTGGTGTCAAGCATTTCATATGTTTTTAATATCGCATGTTGAGAGCAGCCAATGATTTCAGCACATATTTTATAGTCCCAGTGTAAAACATTATATTAACTTGGTGGCAGTTGATGCCTTTTTAAAAGCTCTTGTAATAATGTGAAACAAAAGGCCAACAGCCTGTTTTACAGAACAATGAAGGTCGTCACTGTCATGTAAAAGACTGTGAGGTTGCACAGCTGATTTTTAAATGACAGAGCAATCAGGAGCAATCAAGCTGATGTGAACGTGACTCATCGGCTTTAATGTATGATCCTAAAAATGACTGCCACCCTGTCATTCTTAGTAAAGACCCAAAGAAACACCCAGCTGCATGAAAGATCTGCATTCTCCCCCAATCTCTCACTTCTAACACAAATTTATGAGCTGCTCAACTACTGTTGAACCACAATCCTGGCCACAAACTGCTGCTGTGTCACGTAGTCGTGGCAACAGTGTATCTCTGCTTTATGACATGTATGTGGTTTGATCTCTCGAGACGTAACTCGTCACATTTGTACAGGCTCATACAGTGCAGGAGGACCACTCCTGCATGTAGTTTACATACAGTCCACACATGCAAGCCAGACTTAAACATCTTTATTTTACATAAACACACTGAAAATAATTAGAAACTGTAAACATCATCACTTTACTGAAACTGAGCTATCAAGGAAAAAATAGAACAAATGACAGAGGGAGGACAGATGAGTAGGTCACCACAGCAGATTGGATGTCAGGATGCAGACAAGACACGTGCAGTCGAACCAACGAGCTCAGCTTTTAAACATAAAACTCACTCTGTATGTAAAGTGCTGACAGAGCCTTTCCACTGTCAATAAGCCTGTACTTTCTGCAAATAAGCCCATACTTTCTAAGGACCACAACTAACTACAGTATCGAGCTTCCAGGTTCTAAATGTGAAGAGTTTGCTGGCCACTTCAGGGAGAAAATAATCCACATTAGACCTGGTATCTGCCAGCAGAACAAGCACACTGCACTTTTACCTACAGTATATCCTCTACAGAGTGATGTCAAGGGGCCGGTCCTATAACAGAATGTCTGTTACTAACTGAGTGATGAAGTTACAGCATTGGTTGGCTGAAGGCGGCCGAAGGCCACTGAAGCAAACCAGAATGCATTTTTCACCACCCAACAGCAATGGCAGAGATTAAGCTGTTGTAATTTTCGCTGTAGGATTGTTAATATGTCACTTTATTATGTTTTAATATTTTTTCTCCCTTTCTACACCCAAAATCTGGTGTAATGTATTTTAAGTATCTTTAATGTTATTCTTATGTGTACATGACCTTGAGTTACAGTTACTGTATGAAAAGTGCAATACAAATAAATAAACTTACATAAAAAAACATCTTGAAAATGAATGCTGTCCATGTCTGATGGTAACCAGGCGAAGTACAAATTAAAAGCCCTCTAGCATTTCATACATGGCCCAGCCTTATACTAGGTTTTGACCTAGTCTTGTTAAAACTATTTTTATTTCTGTATCTGAAGACATCCTTGCCATAGTAAATCACTGACTACAGCTGGATATTTTAACACCCAGCAATTTTAGACCCATTTCAAATCTCGTATTTTTAAGCTTAATTTTAAAGAAACTAGTTTTTAATCAGTTAAGTACCTTTTTAAACTCAAACACTAAATTAAAAATGTTTCAATCAGGTTTTAGGAGACATCACAGCACAGAGACAGCCCTGCTAAAAGTAGTGAATCATATCAGAACAAATCTTGACAGCAACAAGCCTTCAGTTCTGGTGCTACTTGACCTGAGTGCTGCCTTTGACACTGTGGACCACCAGATTCTTTTAGATAGGTTAAGTGAGCATGTTGTCCTGTCTGGAATTGTTTTTAACTGGTTTACCTCATATCTTTGCGGAAGAAAATGTTTTGTACGTATAGATGACCACTCTTCCAAACACTATGAGGTTACCTGTGTGGTACCACAAGGATTAATTTTAGGACCATTACTTTTTAATCTGTACATGCTACCCCAGGGCAGTATCATCAGGAGGCACGGCATCTCCTTCCACTGCTATGATGATGACACTCAGCTCTATGTGGCTGTGTCTCCTGATGACACTAGCTGATTAACTCACTTTTTAACTTTATTTTAGATATAAAGTATCAAAGGCTCAGAGAGAGAAACTCCAAACTGCCTCTCAGAAATGCTTTTATGCTGGTTTATGAACCAGGAAAGCCTCTCAGATCCTCTGGTTCTTCTCTTTTAGCTGTTCCCCAAAGCGGAACAAAAACATCTATTGATGCTGCTTTCAGCCGTTACACTCCAAGCCACTGGAACAGCCTCCAGAGGATCTGAGAGGAGCTGAAAATATTAATATTTTTAAACGTAAACTAAAATCCATTGTTTAGTCTGGCTTTTATCATGATTATTTATTTTATTCTATTGTAATTTTTTTTTAACATTTTACTGTTTTACTATAATCTATTTATTTTTTATTCAATTATTAGTATTAGTATTATTTTTTTTGCTTTTTAGTTGTTTTGGTGTACATGAGTCTCTAAATCCATTTTTAACATTCAACGTTTTGTCAGTCGCTTGTAAAACACTTTGAATTGCATTTGTTTGACAGGTGCTATATAAATAAAGTTTGATTGATTGATAATAGCAGGTCTGCTTTCTGTATAAATACAGACTAAATTCACTTTCCTTAAATACGCACACACCCTAAAACTACGTACATTTGTACACCTGAATGGCAGTAAACACAGCCAAGAGCCACTTAGCTGAAATTACAGTCTTTTATCACAGCTTTTATCTCGTGCGCCTTTAGATGTGCTTGCTCTGTTCTTTTCTTTTTCTTCACTTTTGTACGTGACTGTAAGCTACAGAGATCATTGGTGCAATATCATCATGAATGCTGTGTAAAAGAATAAGGTGACAGTTCACTTTGGGAGATGTTTTTTTCCATAATAAAGAAATCTCCTGACCTGGAAGACGTATTCACCAGGTCGTATGTCTGTGATGTCAATCCACTGGCAGTCAATGTCGTGGCGGTAGGTGTCCCAGCAGCCAACTGAGATACCCTGCTGTCCCATGTTATAGCAGGCATACCGCTTATGGATACCTGGGAGACAAAACAGAATAAGGAGAGTTAAAAAGAGAGAGCTATGATGTGTAAATTTTCCTTGCTGTCAGTTGCTGTGGATTTGAATTTGGCTCTTGTACTAAACAGGCTGAAATTATAACGAAATGATTTCAAAAACAGATCTTTTTTTAGTGACTTTCAAATGAATAGAGAGGATCTAAGCTGTTTTAAACTGTCTGTGCTTTGTGAAGCCAAGATCAATTTAGGCTTGGCCTCTGAGTCTGCCGCTGCCTTTGAATGCTCATTATGGGATTTCAGCTTTTCACTTCTATGTATTCCTGATTGTTGTCCTCTTGTTTGTCACAATGTTGCCTCTTGTCTCCAGATCCCCCCCCCCCCCCCAAAAAAAAGTAGATTTATGTGTCATTAATCTGAATTCCATCTCACCATCAGGGCAGTAGGTATCTTCCAGACAGAAACTGGCTTTGTGACCTTCAGCCACCTTGGTCCCGTTGAGGGTCAGCAGATCGTAGTGGGTGAACACCTCAATGCTGTGGTAGTGCCTGAGAGTTGGATCGGGATAGCATAATTAATTCATGAAGAAAGTGAAGAAAAATGGCAAAAAGTTATAGAAAGAAACTAAGCGATCTCTACCGAATTTGTTGCTGTTTTTTTTGTTGTTGTTCCTGCTGGTAAAAAAACCCTGACATTTATTTTAAATATAGCGATCATAAATCCTGTTACGTTGTTGAGAAAGACAGCAATTGTAAAAACACAGGTGGGCAGATGGATATCAATCTAGTGCTGCTCTTTCTCTCATTACACAACCGTTCCCAGGACATTTTCTACCAAAACTGAGTCAGACCATGTTTTTGCTGGTTGGGGAGGTAGTGATTGGGTTGCGGCTGGGAGAGACACTGAGCTGTGCCTTTCGTTTTGGGACACACAAAACCGCAACCGCTGAGATAAGAAGCCAAGCTGCTGTGAACCTCGTCATGGCTCTGAATGTAACAACTGGGTGACCAATGAGAAGGATGTTTATTGTAAACATCATTTTGCAGGGTAAAGGATTGTGTTTATTGCGTTAAATAACAGACTTTTATAAGTTGTGCGATATTTATAGTTCAGATCTCTGCATTGCGCTGCACCCAGTGATCCCGTTTTACTCGTCAAATCTTTAATTCCCATTCATCTTTTGCTGCAGACGTTTAATTCTTTGACCTCTGGTAGCAACTGTGTTTTTTTTTGTTTTTTTTAAATGTTGATTCTTATTTTTCTTGTACCACCTCATAATGATTCCCAGTCCTGTGCCATGGAGGAGGTTATGCAGGTTTTCTCTCCAACCAAGCAGCTAAAATCACCACATTGTTACCCCTATCCGGTCGAAGGCGTAAAATGAGCAGTTGTTGGTTAAAATGAAAACCCGAGAGCTCCTCTAAGTGACACAACTGGCTCATTGTCAACACTGCAGCCTTTAACTTCATCTACTCCCTCATTTCATCCTCCCTCCAGTCTTACCTGTGACACTGGTGCCATGTCCAGCTTTCTCTGGAGGCCCGGGGTCGGAAATCAGCGCGGCCCATGTTCATGATACGTGAGGAGAAGCGCAGCAGGCGGCGGTGTCCGTAGGGCCAGTTCATCCTGGCGGCAGAGGAGGACAGACAGTTCTCCTCGTTGGCGCAGGTCAACAGGTGGAGGGGTCTGTCCTCCAGGTAGGCAGTTTCTTGGACGAGCTGGGCATCCAGTACAAGGTCGGGAGCAGCTGTTGAAGTAAATACGCAGAGTTTACTTCACAGTCGCTGCACAATAAATACAAACTTGTCTGTGTGTTTTATTTTTTTGGCTCACTCTCTACACAGGTGACTCCTGCGGCTCTGCCATCTCCTCCTCTGGGACAGTACACGTTTGTGTTTCTGCGACACTGCTGGATAGACATCTCATTGCCAGTGCAGTGAGTTCCACTGAGAACCACATCTGAAGCATCTGAAGAACTAGGCCAGTACCAAGTTTCCTGCAGAGAGACACAAGGAGAGAATGTGCACACACAAAAACTTTAGAGCTCATTTTTGTGTCGTTGTGTTAAATACGTCTGGAGAGAAAGAAAGAAACTATATTTTTGTAACTATCAGTAGACATTATCACATTTTCCACTCTTTTTCATAATTTTAAAACGGCCTGTTAAATGTTCCCAGCAGCCCCCCCAAAACAGTCTCACACTGCCCTTTCCATGCACAGTTCTATTTTCAGTTTGTTTGCTCTGTGAATTTTTCCCGATCTTTCTTCGCCTCACTTTCCCACTTTTATTTTCAGTGTGCTGGAAGTGGACCTTTGAGAAGCCTGTAATTAGCCTACCTCAGGCCTCGGTAATAACACGGCAGCACAGACACACAAACAGCAGGACAGAGAGAGCGGTGGACATAGGAGCACACAGAACAAAAGCTTAAAGCCAAAAAAGGAGAGAAAAACAGCAAAGACTGAACATTTGTATTCTATTCTGTCGCTCACCTGGTGAGCTCTGGAGGCAAAGCCCAAGCCCAGCTGTCGACAGACCACCATGGCCTCGTTGATGCCCCAGTTCTCGCTGCAGACGGAGCCCCAGCGCTTCACTCCTCTGACCTCCATCAGCACCTCCACACGGCCCTCGGCTGGCTCTCTGCCTCCTGCCAGACGCACCTGGAATTGGATCGAGGGCCAAGACTGTTTTCTTGCGTATCCTTGAACACTACCATATATCAGTGCCTATATGTGAATAAGTGGATATGTTTTTGAGTTTTGTGTGTGTGTGTGTTTCTCACCGTGGCCTGCAAGCCGGTGTTGGGGACATTGCAGCGGACTGCTACATCCTGGCTGTGTTTGCAGGTGTAAAGCGGCACCGGCCTGAAGTGACACTCTGTAAGCGACTTCTCTCTGCCTGTGCACTGCACACTGTTCATGTGGATGGGGCCAGTACCTACATAAGAGGGTGTGGAACGACAGTTGATTGATTCACATGTCTGCTAACCATAGGCCACATGCAAAAAGACACACTCACGCACACTCACACACACACATACACACACAGTACATTAAAGTCTCCAAAACCTGATGGCTCTGCAGCCACAAATGTCCACAGAGAGGGATTAAAAGCCCAGACATGATCGGGACCTCTGATGTGGCTCTGAAACTGAGTTTAGCCAGAGAGCTTTCTATCCAAATTATTGTACACTCCACCAGGGCCACGCTTTATAACCCAAAATAGATACCAAAACGCCAAAATGGAGGAAAATCTTTGAACACATCTATGTTTGCGTAGGTGTGTGAGGCCTAGACTGAAGTCCTATAAAGCCTATAATTTGGGCTTAAATAGCTAAAGATGTCATCAAGTCTAGATTCAAGTCGCTCTTCTCTGACTGCACTACCCATGAGCTTTCAAATGGCTCCTGCAAGGCACAGGTCTGTCTCTTATTTGTTCTTACAACACTGGTAAACTGGCCTGAAATTTGACATTAAAAGTCACAATGCTCCATCCTGACATTTAATCGTGTTCATTATTTAGACATAGCACCACTATAGCACCTACTTTAATAGAGCCCTAAAAGTAACACTCAAATGTTTTTCCATGAATTACTTCATTAAGTCAAGCAGAGAGGAGGAAATACACCCACCATTATAGGACATGCAATGTGCTTATTTGGGCAGAAAGATAATGGCAGGAAATTAACGTGATTACAGAGCTACTGCAGAGGTATGGCACGAATAAAAAGTGAGTGTGTGAAAGCAGGGTCTATTTCCGAGGAAAATGTTTAAATTTGTTTTTGTTAGACACTTTCATGGCTATATTTTCCTGCCCACAAAAAACGCAGCGCCAAAATAATCACAATCTTTCTGAATGTTTGGTCCTGCTCAGCACTGATTGCTTGACATCCTGGTTTCAAAGCTTTGCTAGCTGTTCACATATAACAGGTTTATTTTGACAACAACACAAGGCATTGTTTTGGCCGCTGGAACCTCCTAGTATAGTTTACACTTGTATAATTGGTCATGAGTCGAATTCCTCAACAATCAGCTTCTGGGACAGGAGGAGACATTTTCACAGGGTTTATTTGTCTGCTTGGGTCCAAAGTTCTCAGAGTACTGCATCGCTCCGTTTAGAAATACATATTTAGTGAGAAGTGTTTAGTCTCAAGGATCGTTGAGTTGGACTGATCATGCTCAGGGGTGCGTGGTGAACTTAGGCACCGAATCAAAGTCAGTACTGTTCAGATCATCACCGGTTATCACAGTAGCCAGGGGTCTTTGTGATACTCAACATCAAACATCTCACACGATAACTTCCTTAGTGATGGTGAGTAATGCAGAACGCATCACTGGAAAGCATCACATAGACTTCAAAGTGCAGCGTGACCTTATGTACACTATTTGTGTAGCTAAGTTTATGTATTCTGTCTCACCCTGTCCCAACTGAGCCTTGGTGAGGGCTTCTTTGGCCGTCCCGAAGCCCAGCTCTCTGCAGACCACGCTGGCTGCAGGCATGTCCCACAGGTGGTCGCACACGGTGCCCCACTTCCCCTCCTTCAGCACCTCAACACGGCCCTCTCCGAGACGGGGCCCCGCCTTCAGACGCACGACGGACTGCAAGGAAAAGGAGAGGTGAAAAATGGAACAATTTCAGATTGTTAAACTGCCTAAACAACTAAATTTCAGCCTCATACTTTAATTTATTTTATTCATAATTGTTTTATCATCATTTTTTTCATGTGAATTTTTTTCATGTGACAGACATTCTTTGTACGCTTGTATTGGTAAATTTTTTTCTGAATCAGAAACTGAGATCCTTATGGAAAGCTCTATTCTTTCAGCTAAACTGAAGACAAAAGAATATTTTCTTGACAGTGTGGAACAGCCTGAGAAAATTTAAATAGCTAAATTATTCTGTTAAATGACCCCTCGGGAAAGTTCATGGGTGTATTCTAGGAACAAGCGCCTGGTACATAAGCCAAAAAAGTTTCTTGCTTCCAGGTTTTTGTCCGTGTTGTGCAGGCTAACTGAATATGCACAGAAGTGTTTTACCACTTGGCCCATAGACTTTACATTATGGTGAAGTTACAAACTTTAAAATCGCTTTTCTGGTCTTCATGGATTAAAAATTCCTATACAAAGAATAATAATTAACCTTATTTGCAGTTTGAGGTGTCCTATCAACAGTTTTATAGACGTCTCTGTTATAATGGTGCTCTATGGGGAAAATACTTTTGGACCGCAGGGCTTTGCTGCAGTACTGCTAGTGGCCACGAGGAGAAATTGGCAGCAAGGGTGACTGGTGGCGCTGTATCCAGCTCCCTAAATACATCCATGGGACAGACTGTTCCTCTAATGTTGCTGTTTGTTTGCATGTATTGTAATTCTGCTACTTTGAAGGAATAGTTTGACATTTTGGAAAATATGCTTATTCACCTTGTCAAGAGTTAAATGAGAAGATTGACACTACGCTCATACTTATTAGCTACATATGAAGCAAGAGCCAACAGGCAACCACAACTTGTCTCATTAACCTTTCTGCTTGTGTCCAGATTTTTAGGTTAGCTGTTTCTCCCTGTTATCAGTCTTTATTCTAAGCTAAACTAGCCCACTGGGTCAGTTGTATTCATCTTCTCATCTAATTCTAAGTAAGCAAATAAGAATATGTCCCAAAATGTCAAACTATTCCTTTAATTATAACTCTTCGTTTACAATCTATATTTTTTGGCTTCCACCTCCACACTGACCGGCACGGCGGGTGGTGCAGGTGCTCTGCCATAGCGTGCGAACTGGGGCCCGGGAACACAGCGAACAACAGCGTGCATGCCCCCCCGGCATGGGACATCATTCCTGGGGAGGGACAGCTGGGCCTGGCACTGCGACAAAGAGGGTTCCACACCCTGACATTGCACCTTCTCCACCCAGTAGGCCTTTTTACTGATCTGTGTCCTCAGCCTGGGTGGGGAATGAAGTAGAAAGATAGATGATAGATGAATAGAGAGGTTTGTGATTTGCTATATACATGACCATTTTATACACACGATACAAAGAGTGCTTCAAAGAGTGGATGTTGATTTTACCTGGAGGATGGATCCGCTAACTTAGAGTCCCACTGTTTCCTGAAAGACAAATAACACAATAATTGGATTTTTGTAGCCATGCCAGCAACATAACTCTATGGATGGCAATGATGGTCTGTCAGTCGGTCCAACACTTTTGAATTATTGAATGGATTTGTCGTGAGATTTTGAACAGACATTAATGCTTCCCAGAGGATGAATCCTACTGTCTATGGTGATCCCCTGACTTTTCCTATAGTGCCACCATGAGGTTATCATTCATGGTTAGAATGAAATGTCTCGACAACTATTAGATGGATTGCCACAAAATTTGATGCGGCAAAACTAATAAATTTCCTGCCAACCTTAGGTGTACCTTGTGCTTAGTAAATGTTAGCATGCTAACAGGCTAAACTAAGATGGTGAATATTAGGCCTTAACATGGCTGTAGACTCCTGACAACTGTTCAGCTTTACATCCAGTAGACAAAACAACCAGCTGTCTCGCAGTCTGTGCTCCTCCCTTCTGCCTACTCTCCTCTTTTCTTCTCAATCATCCTTGCCTCTCCTCTTTGACATCTCCTCCATCCTATCTATCAAACCTTAAATAAGCAGACTGGAATCTGAAAATATGAAGGAGACACAACATGAAGGAGATAAACATAGCCCTCATGGACGAGACAGGGTATGAGAGATTTACAATAACGGATCACATAACTCCCTCTTTCTTTCCCTCCTCTCAAACCTCCACATTCTTGTTATGTTTTTTTTTTTTTTTTAGATCTTCCATTTCTACATTCATGGGTATTTCTGTTTCAGTGTTTGTCTATATGTCTACAGTGTATGTCTGGTTTGGGGCATCCGTGTGGAAAAAAAACTAAAAATATGAATAAGCCACTATACATTAATCCCTGTAAGAGGCCTTATTGAGGTCTGCCAACTCCAACAGGGTTTTCAAAACTGTCTAGTTTCATGGGTATTGCCTTAAACTAGAGTCAAATCCTAAAGGGAAACAGTGTGTAGCCTATACACATAATGAGGCTCCCTACGCCTGGACACACACACACACACACACTATGCTAAAATTTAAAACAGCGAAGAAAAAAAAGGGAGTTCAATAAAAAGGATGATTCACAAACCAGGCAGAGTCTGGGAAGTATACTTCTGTGACACACACATTACAACTGACCACATGCATCAACCAGTGTAACCACAGACAGGTGCAGCGTGACTGACGCCTTGAACGTGCCTGAATTAAATGAGTCAGAGGACTAAGTATAGACACAAGAAGAGTTTACCATACAACCAGATTTGTGATGCAATTAAAAATTTTGCAGACTAAAAAGGGAGATGTTTCCTCTCCAGGAGAACCCCAGTATCCTAGCAATTCACAAATTGTTATGCACGTTCCCAACATTAGATGAGAAATGTGTGTGGAGCCAGAAAAACAACTGTAGGGAACATGTGCACCACAATCAATCCAACAACAAGCCAGACACTCAAGGGAAAACTATATGTATCATGTCTGTCACAGTAAAAGGAAAGTTCCAACCTCAGATAAGCTGTTACATTGTGCTATTTTGTGATGTTTGCTGCAGTCAAAGAATGGAGAAAAGTAATTTAGACAAAAAGTCTAACAACAGTCAGCTGGCTTCCTCTGGTGGATACATTTGTTCATCTTCCTCTTCTACAATGAACACATTCAAAGTGGTTTAATCTGCTGAGAAACACTCAGACTTTGACTCTTCCTCTTTCCATCTTGGAATCACATCAAATTGTGGAGTTTGAGAGGTAGAAGTAATGTATATTTAGTCACGTGCTTTTGGCTCCTCTTGACTGTTATGCTCCCCTGTGGTGAATTATCTGGCTTTTCAGCTGCTATATGCTCCGCTATTTTCACCAGTGTTTAGTGTTGAGCAGGTGGTTCTTTGTGGGTTTGTCAGAGCTTTTTCACTGAAAACCGCTGCCTGCTACATCTGGAAATGAGCTTAATCAGAATAATGAGACTGAAAAAAAAGCCCCACAGAGCTGAAAGGAGCTGGTTTGTAATTCAATTCATTATTAATATAAAAATATTGATTAGTTTAGCTTTTAGTATAATTTTCAGCTTTAAATACTTCTTATTTAGTGAATCTTTCTACTGCACTACATTTTAGAGAAAAATATTGTACTTTTTACACTAGCTTGAGTAACTGGTTCCACTGGTTGCTACTAAATTTTACATGAGATAAAACATTGCAATTAGTATCTTTCTCTATTTCTCTCTTGTATAGACTGAACAACTACAACTACATTAATCTTGAAATACAGATCTCTCTTTATGTAGATGAGGAGTGATTTTTTTGTAAATGGGTACTGTATGTATTACAGTGTGTGTTTGCATTCGTCTATCTGCTTGTGTGTCTGTCTGCACAGTTTAAAATATTTCATTACACAGTGGTAAATCAAAAAGAGAGAGACAGACTGTAAGAGGGGTGTTAGTTCATGGGGTGGAGGGGGGTGGAGGAGGCTGAGGAGAGTGAGAGGGGGGTGAGTGCTACCCATATAATTGCCTGCTCTGCTTGGCAGTGTCTACTGTGCGGTCGAGCAGTAGCATGTTGGTTCACACACACCAGACATGCAAATATGCACGTACATATCAACTTTCCCTGCCTTGCCTCTGTAAAAACAAAGCCCTTTAAATCCCCACGTGTCGTTACCCAACGTTAGGACTGCGTGTTGGGAAACAAGGAGCGAGTGATGTAAGACTGAAATCTCTGTGAACTGGGCAACTTTTATAAGCATTGCCTAACTTCACAGCAGAGATGGTTTTCAGACCAATTTCAGTGGTCTTACTGAGACTTGAAAGCACTGTAGATGATGCCTCTTGTCAGGTTGAAACAAAGCACAGTCAACCGCAGCATCAAGCCTCAGGCTCAACAAACAGGTTCTGATGAATCCTTTTAACCAGGAGAAGAGTTCCTTACTCCTCAGGATCATCAGCTAGATGCCAGGTTTTTTTTTATGCAACCCTGACCACACAATACCATAAGCCACACTGGAGAGAGGAGCTGACTGTCAGGAAAGGAGACATAACCTGTCATTATACTGCATGAATGCAAAGCTGCCTGACTGGAACAATCGGCTCACTCAAGAGACAGCAGGTTGCCACACTGACTCCACAACAGCCCTTAGACGGTCCCATCAACCTCCATGGAACGAAAACTCAAAGGGGTCATAATGATGTACTTTCCATGAAATGCGGCTTTTAGCATAATTGCCACAAAGACATAAAAAGTCTCTTAAAAAAGCTGTAACTGAGGAGGGGAGCAACAAGGAGCAGGGGGTGAAAATAAATAAATTAGGGGAACTAAAGAAGTTACTGTGAGCCTCAAAGAGTGTGTGGATTTGATGAAACAAGGGAGCTGGAAAATGGCTTTAGCACTTGCCTTTTGTAAGCACAGCAAAGTGGGGGAGTATTTAAAACATCTGTAAAAATGCGCTGAGCAACTTAACAGGCAGAGACAAAAGCAGTCACACCAAAAAAACAACCACATGGCCACAGGGGGAAGTGCTGACACAGCAAAGGGTGTGCAGCAGGTTCAGTTGAAAGAATATTCTGGATTAAAGGATCTCTCAGACCATAATTACAGATGTTCAAGTGGACACAAACCCCAAAGAAGAGCAGGCATGGCCCACTGCCAGCACAGTTGGCAGCACCAGGAGGATGTGATGTGACTGTTATCATATGGTTAAACAGAAACAGCCAAGTAGGCTTCATCCTCTGGGAACCTTAAATATCTGTTCAACATTTTATGGCAATCCTTGTGGAGATATTTCAGTCTGGACCAAAGTGGTGGACTATCCCACCAACCGACAATGCCCCAGCTAAAAATGGTTATTGTAACCGGATAAGATACGTCACAATTTTAACCTCACACAAATATCTGCCCTAGAATACATGAACACCAGTGGCACTAGATGCCAAAGATCCACCTAATGCGTTTTTTTCAACCCCCCCCCCCCCCCCCCCCCCCCCCCCAGCTGTTTACTGTTGGACAAAAATGGCTGCTCCATTCATCTCCCACGTAGCTGGGTGGAGGTTGACAAAAAACAAACATACTCTAGCCCAGTCCAGTCTTTCAACAAGCTGCTGGTTGGGTTCTTGGCTCTAGGTGTTTTTCAGTGTTGTTGTCTACAGTAGCTTTAGATTTAGAAAGTTAGTATGATGGACAACTAGAGTCTTGTCTTTTGATAATGTCTTTGCTCCATTTGTGACTTGAAGGAAGCACCACTATGAGCAAGACTTATTTGTTGCTAGGGCTGTGGCGGCAGTGGTATACAGGGAAGCTGAGGAGAAACAGCCTGTATCCTAATGCCAGGCAGACCAGGGCAAGACACAAGGCGTAATTTTTGGCGACATGGAGAGACAGATGGTGCAGGGCAGGCCAGCGGTCAGTACAGTCGTCCTGTTAGCCAAGCCATAAAAAGACCTCTGTGGGCAGACAGACTGACACACAGAGGGCTGTGTTTGCGTGCGCACAGGCATGTGTTTGCGTGTTTATTTGTGTGTGCACATGGATTTTGGACATAGTCGATGTAAGGCTTGTAGGGATGTATTAGTGTGTATGTGTGTGAATGAGGTACTGGGGTTTTAATGGTATGTGTGTAAGGGCTTTGAAGGTTTGTGTTGGTGCTTCTGGGGGTATTTATGGCTGCAGTTAAACAGATAAGTTATTAGTTGAGCAAATTATGTGTCTTTATTTCTGGGGTTTTCTGTCTATATGTTATACTAAATATGTATCTTTGACTGGACTACCTAGAAAATGTTAGCACATTGTAATTTTAACAGAAGAAGGTTCAGAAGAAAACACTGTGATTATGTTGCTGGGATTCAACAACTATACAGCTCACATGAAGCTGTTGTTGAATGCTGATGAACAAATCATCATTTTCTCTTTGTTCAGATAATGAAGTGTTCAAATTTTACTGTATAGTACAGTAAAAGAAACCCAGTTTGATTAAACCGGCAACAACTAATTTTGGTCATTTGGGGGCAGCTGAAACAAGTAATGAACACAACGCTGACATATTATTGCCTTTTAAGTTGATATGCCAAACTTTTGGCAAAGTTTTGCAGGTGATACAGAGCAACTTCATCATTCATTTGGAGTTGTGTTTCTGTCCACTTGATGAATGTAAATCCAATATTCACTTTTAGTGCTGGTTTCGTCTCCAAGAACTCCTGCGAGAAGTAGCTAAATGCTACAATATGTTTACCAGCTAGTTGCTAACATTGCTTCTCTGCCATTTGGTGTAGGAGTATGATTGGGAGCATTTGACACCTTTCACATTTGATTAGTTGTTATTATAAAAAATATTTATTATATTCTTATGATATAATAAATATGGGCTTTAAAATATGGGCAGAAAACCCCAGGAGGAGCTTTTCAGAAAGACAGAAAAAAGGAAACCTGTTGAGTTACAGATGGAAGAGCAGAGGCTAGCTCGAAAAGAGCTCAATGCTTAATAATAGGATGATGCTGTGAATGTAAATTGTGATTTGACTCCTCATTGTTAAATTATTTTAACTAATGATTTTAACAGAGACATACACAGAAATCAAATTGTTTCAATGGTGAATCTATTTAAGTTCAATAGAGGTGAGTACTCAGTCATTCTTGCAGGCTACCGCATTAGAAAGTGCTGCTGCGCACAGTTTTCACTGGGAGTTTCTTAATTATATGAGATTAGAAACCATGTTTGGGAGGTTTCATGTGAAGACACACGCCATGATGATGATGATAATCTTGTAGTAATAACATACTCTCTAGGACTATTTTAAAGTTCTGTGTCGAGCCTCACTCAGCCAATGGGGCAGACAGACCTGGCCAGCAGCCGGGCTCGGCTGATGCCACAGTGGACATGCCAAATGTGGTTGTACTAATGACAGCAGTTGTGGTTAACCTCTACTATGGGGGGGATGGAACAGCAATCCAGGCATGGGGCCGCCTAATCCGCAAAGGGATGTGTCCACCACACTTTTCCATCCCTTTCATAACCATACACACACATATGCATCTGTGTGCACACTCACTCTTTTTCTGTCTCCCTCCTTCATCCACTCTCACATACTCACCTGTAGGCATTTTGGTCAAAGGCTTCTGCATCAGGGAATCCTAACATGCCACAGACGACACGGCTGCTGCTGAGGTCCCAGCCCTGGCTACACACATGACGCCACCTCCCAGCATGCTTCACTTCCAGCACTCCCTCTGTCACCAGACTGCCATGATTGCTGGAGAGCACAGGCCGAAGACGAGCCTCCTCTAAGTGAACCCTTGAAGATCCCTGTCCACCAGAAAACATGCAATTTTTAAAAAGATGATAAATAATTGAGTATGGCACTGCTTTATACAAAAAAAGGTTTTATGTCAGGGGATAGAAATGGATCTTTTTCACTTGCTTTGAAGGCTTTGCTCTAACCTCAACCCACTGTTTTAGTGTGCATGACAAGCTTTTGTCATGCATACTAAAACAGGATTAATCTGAGTTAATAGACATGACTTCATTTCTGCTCAAACAACAGTTGTTTCACTTAATTAACTGCAAACAGCACGTAATCGAGAGAAGAATAACATGATAAGATGATATGCTATGTCTCTAATCATCATACCCTCTAATCATCCACATTACATAGGCAACAGGAAGAAAACTACCAGAACACAGAGTTTGTTTAATGTGTAGGGATATGTGTCATGACGATAACAAAATAGTGAAGACAGTTTAAACTCTCCAAGTTGAAAAGAAAGCCAAACACAAGTGATAAATATCTTGCCATTTCCTTGCAAAGAACTGGGACTCTTCAGCTACTGGTGGTTGGTTCCTAAACTTCAGGCCCTGCTGGTGCTTAAGAACTGGATCTGGAGAAGGTCTGGTTTTAGGTTTGTCTCTAATTATACATGCCCACTGGCCTGTGGCTCCACAAATGACATTTATGTATGGGAGCCTGAATAAAGCTTGAGCAGTTTACTTCTTTGGTGTGTGCTAGAAGTTGTGTGTGTATCTATGCCCGTGTGTGTTTTTACCTGTGTGTAGTGTGCATCTGTCTCCATTCCCATGCCTGGATAAACAGGCTCTGGTTCAACATGGTTCCCACTGAACTGCTGCCTGTTCACCTGCCCCTGTGCCTCCTGTCTCATTGCTTGTGGACCGCTCCTTGCTGTCTCCTGTCTCTGCCTGTAGGTAGCGCCATTTGCCAGATGTGTAGGTAGCTGGTGCCCTTGAGGCAAGGCTGGGTTGACCTGCTGGTCTCCTCTGGGACGATTCCGTCGCAAAATCTGGATCTCGTGGCCATTCTCCTGTGGCGAGATGCTGCTGCGACGTGAAGAAGATGGGCCGCGATGAAGGGCGATTTCATGGCCTCTTGCAGATAAAGAGGTTTGGGATTGGGCTGCAGGTGGAGCTGGGGGTGACACAGACTGCGGTGGATGGTTTCTCTGTCTTGGTTGGTTTGGCTGGCGCCTGGAGGATGAAGGGGCCTCCTCCAAAGAGATAGAGGGGGAGCCAGGTCTCCTTTCTGGGCTGCAAATGACCCCCAGGTCCTCAGCGTGGGTGCAGTCATTGACTCCCCAACCATTGGAGCGACACTCTGCAATAGAGAGCTCTGTGCCCATGCAGCGCACATTGTCCAACCAGATCAGACCTAAGAGCAACAAAGGGTGGTAAGTCATTGAATCAAGAGAAATAAAAAAATCAGTGAGCACTTTAGGTGTTCAAAACAAAATGTTCTTGGCAGGACATACCTTGTCCCTGGCCAAACTTGGCACTGTGTGCCCACGTAAAGCTGCGTTGAAAGCCCAGCTGTCGGCAAATCACATTGGCCAGGTGCAGATCCACCTCGTCATCACACACTGTACCCCAAGCGCCATTGTAGAACACCTCCACACGTCCCTCGTTTGCATTGCGCCGTCCTACACCTGCGAGACGTACGAGCACCTCCTGGGCAGACAGCGGAGGGGTGTAGAGAAGAAGGAGGAGGAGGAGTGTGGACAGGGAGCTGAGGCACACCATCCTGGAGAGAAAAAAAGGAGAGTGAAGAAAAGCTGGTGCGAATGAAACAGAAGCAGTGTGACATCAGGTGAAGACGAGGGGAATAAAACAGAAACCGGAGAATGTGAATGTAAAGCAGGAACCCCAACATAAAAATGCACATGGTACCACAAAAATCCCCCAAATCACACAAAGCCATGAAACTCACATTCCTTCCTCTGACAAAACATATAATTAGAAACTGTTCTAACACTTATGGGACATTCCACAGTAAAACAAAAGAAAAATAGATCTTTTTATCTTTTATAATAATCAAAGTCATTTAAAGGACAGTCAGAGGCTTGAGCACAGCCCTCAGTCTGAACCAGTCAGGGCAAGGGGGTAATAACCAGTGCTAAATGTAGCCTCTACATCCAGCCAACGGAAACTTTGGCTTTCCGCAAACCCTCAAGCTTAGCTGCATGAATTTAGCCAACAGACACAAAAGCAAATAAACACTGTCATAAAAATCTTCTCACACATAAATAAAACATCGGGTCTGCTCCTGTGAGAGACATTTTGGTTAATGGGCAATGATTGATTCATCCTTGGTCCATCTCTAAAACCTTTTTCTTCTAATAAAGAGGAAGAAACTGGAGAAAAGGAGCAATCTGAGGAAGAGGAGAGGATGAGAGAGGCATGTTAAAGTAGGGTCAGAGGTCAGTCAAATTCTGCTCTACACGTGGATAACATGCCAACATACATAAATACATCTAATAAGATAAACAAATATATGTAAATCAAAGCAGTAACTCAGACTAATGAAGGATGAATTAAAATTGAGATGAGTGTTTGATGAGTTCAGACAGCTGCAGGGATGAAATCATATATCATAGAGGAAAAAGGGGACTGAGGTAAAAAATTAAAAAAGAAAAAACAACAAAAGACAAAAGACAAAAGGTGAAGTGAAGAGAAGACAGAAAAATGCTGAAGTTGAACTCACCTATCTGTTGATCTCAGCCTGGATTCACTGAGAGAAAGAAGGGAGAGAGCACTGGAGGAAAAGAAGGCAGTGAGTTTGGTCCTGATGTCTCTCTATTCTCCTCTTCTCCCTCCCTCTTTATTATTCTGTCACTCCCTCCAATCTGCTACTTTATCCATCCCTCCCATTTCCTTCATTTATGCAACTTTTCTCTTCTTTTCATCTGGTTACGTTTCTCCTTTACATCACCTATCATCCATCAAAGGAAAACTAACTATAGAAATCAATTAAAACACAAAGGAAAGACAATCCAAAATATAGCAAATTAGTTAGTTTTTTGGTATTTCAGCTGCCATATTTGAATATCAGTATTTAGCTGATTGTGTCATAAATAGTGCACCCCAAAATCAGACTTGTTAACACTTGTTTTATGTACATATGCTGCTACTCTGCAGCAAGTACAGTAGTTTAACTCAAACCAACCTCTCTGCTGCAGGCTGGTCACGTGGTTTGGACACACAGGCCACGTGAGTTCAACTTATAAAACACCAAGATTTTATAAGGATCTCTCTTCTTTTTCTCTCCTTATTTCACAACGTGCTCACATGCATACACTTAGTTCTACAAGTGAATATTTCTAGTCTCACTCTATAGTTCTCACTCAACCATGATTCTCATTCTCATTGTAACACTTCATGTATATATACATTAAATAAAAAATAACTTTCCCATCTGATGTCTGAAAGGGGGTGTGTTTCTATCCCGCACAATGGTAAAATCATATACACACACAGACACACACACACACACACGCCTTGGCAGTATCCTCTGCCCACAGTTAGTGGTGTCATGAAATAAATACTATGTATGCTGCAGCAGTAAGAATGGAGCTGCCAGTCTGAATGTTTTTTTCTCTCTGCATGAAGTTAAGTTTCATAACATCCTTAGTCGTGGCACCTCCTCGCTTGCAGGAAGCTCTCTCTAAGAATAGAGATGGATGGTGGCTCACATTTACGTAAACTAAGGGCAGATATTCCCATAGATGAGCTATGAGATGACCCCAAAGTAACCAAATATAGGAAAGAAGCAAGAAATCTACAGTGATGAATGTAATTTGTCAAGAAATGCCTTTAAAAAGTCAAGAGTCCCTTTTGTTGGAAGTTTACCTTCTCACATACAAAGTTTTATAAACCTGAGTGCAACTCAATGAAAATGAAAAAGTTGTGTTATAAAGTGATTAGAATGAATAGTTTTTAGTATTTATAACTGATTTAATCAATATCCTAAACTTGTGAGTAATTTTTTATATAAAGCTGGTGAAATATTCCTACAATAGGTTTTTTATGCTGCTTGTGTGTCAGCTTAGTGTAATAATGAGATATGACAGGACAGGAGATATTGAGGCTCAAGAGCTCACTCTAGTGGAGTAAATTATTACTAGTATAGTGGAACACCAGTCTCAAACATGACAATACTGGATCTTGAAATTACATACTTACCTACTTTATTACTATTACTACTTCTTTGTTACTTCTGTAACATATTGTAAGGTAGCATAATCCATGCAGTAAAGAGGTGCTATTATTTTTGTTGTCAATGTCATTGTGTTACTAGTTTTTGTTGGAAGACAAATACAAAAGTTAATCCTGAGATATGTTTGAAGTGTTGCATTATGGTTGCATTATAGTGCATTTCGGATGTGAAAGTAACTGTTTTGCATAGTTGCATGTTAAGAGAACTGTGTGAAGAGTTTTGAACGAGTGAAGTCACTACAGAGAAATGTGTTACATCCTGTTTATTTTGGTGTTTCCTGTCCACAGCTTTGGGTTGATCATCTGACTTTTGGGCTGAACTATGCAGCTCTCTCTCTCCACCTTCCTGGAGCACCTCTATGGTGTCTGGTATATGCTCTTCATTTATCTTTTCATTTATTCCAATAAACTTTCATGCAGTAAACTTCTATCCTGGTATTGTATCCATTGTGTTTGGTGTTCAAGTCAGCCATAACACAATAAGGCTCATCTGGGATATAAACCTAGTCCTTTAGTTTGTGGTTAGTTAGTGAAGTCATTTATGTGTTGCCACATGGGGTAGTTTGTTTAACTTGCCCAGTTGAGTAAACCGGCAGGTTTTGGACAGACCAGCACCACTTTGTTATTTGTGTGTGGTGTGCCTGGGTGCACCACCAAAGATAAGTATGTAAAGTAAGGTAGTAATCCCTTCAGGTAGGAAGGGAACTGGGTTAGTTCTAGAGTAGTGGATTGAACATATAAAAAAACCCCAACTCTGTCTTAAGAGTAGCAGGTTACAGCACATGATGACCTCTGTGTGGCCTGCTTTGTGTGTGAATGAGCCTGTGGTGTAGGCAGAAATTGTATTTTGGGTGGGCCAACACAAAAGTGAGTGAGCCATTTTTTTCCAGAAATACTGACTTATGAAAAGTTATAAGAAGAAGAACAAACATAAAAAAACTGAAAAAACGAGTGACCTGTTTACTTTGCAACGTTCTGCATCACAAAGGCAATAACAGCAAAACACTGCCTTAACATGCTCAACCAACAGCAACAGTCTATAAAGGCTGTCTCTTAAAAATAAGTCTTTATTTAGTTAAACAAAGGACTGAAGATAGTCATTACTCTGCTGGACAGCATAGATAAAAAGTGTCTTCTATAGTCAGTTCAGTCTAAAATACAGTATATTTGCACAGGCAAGACCAGCTGCTCGTTGGCTTTACAGTGAACGACACTGTTAATTAACTATTTTATTGCATAAAGTGGCAACTAAACATAAACCCAGACAGCAGAGATGTTAACTGACAGAAATCCCACATGTAATAGATTATCCCTTGTGCATTCATTACAGCCTACAGCTATTGTTTGCACGAAAAAACAAATCTGCACATTTTACAGAAAACTGCATCCTTGCACTCTATTCTATCAAGAAAACTATCCATACCACTGTGACTGATTTTCCATTCTTGATTGTGCAGGCAAATACATATAAATTTAGCTGTGAATGTGGTTCATAAATGGCACATAAATCGGCGTGTGAACCCATAGCCATGAAAACATGATTTCAGTTGGAAACCCCCCAAAATCCCCTCCCATAAAATGTTTGAGTTTATTAAAAACTTGCAGAGATCCCACCACAGCAGAAGTGGTACATAAGTACATCTCCCCATTGAGAGAGACACTGTGTGCATTATGCACAAGGCCAACACCCTTATTGTCTGTTCAAATGTTTGTTCTAAATATAAAAATATGTCATTGCTCTATTTTTACATTGAGGCTTTCACATTCACACCAGTTATGAACTGCTTATACAGTAGTGTTTGATTAACAACTAAACTGATATAACAATTTTAAGCACCTGCACTCTTGGTAAGAAGTTCTGGATGACTCATTTTATTGACCTTTTGACAAAGTGATTAATAAATCAGAAACCAGTGTATAGCAACAGTAAGAAAATCAGTTTTTAATCATGTGAGGGACTGAAATACAACTAAATATGTTTACTGAGTTTTCGGGCTCACTGATAGAAACAACACACCACCACAAAGAGACAAAACAATTCAAGATTTTAAACTTAGAAAAACTAGTGAAGCCAAAGCAAACTCCACACAAAAACTCAGAGTCATCGTCTTCAGTATCCTGATAGTGTGGAGATTGTTGGGTAGCGTTTACGGTGAGTCATGCATTTGTCTCTCTCTATGAACAGCGAGTTGGTTTTACACATTATGTCCTTCTCAAGGGCCATGCGGGACTCCTCCAGGTGGGACAGGGAGCCTCTGGCCTCGCTCAGCTGCTGGTGCAGAGACGCCAGAGTGGCATCAATCTGCCTCACCTCCCCTTCCAAACTACAGACACAGACAGCAAAAGAGGAGATGGAAAGAAAGAAAGATAAAGAGATCAATAGAAAAAGCTGGGACACTTATGTGTGTGTGTGTGTGTGTGTACCTGAGCTGGGGTTCATCTCTGCAGAGCTCCATGTTGGGTCTGAGGGACCGAAGGTAAAGCCTGGACTGAGCTACTCTTAAAGGAGCCTCTTTGTTGTGGATGGCCTGCTGCAAAGCCACGATGTTCTTCTCCTGGGCTCCAATCTGCTCCAAGGTCTACACACACACGATCATACAATATCAATCCAAATCAATGAGTCAATCTCTTTGTCTGCCTGCCTGTCTGTTTGTCTACCTGTGTGAGCTTCATCTCCAGCTGGGTCTTGGCCTCTATCAGCTCCCCACAGCGCTGGCTGAAGGCTTGGTCCACACTGGAGCACTGGACTCTCAGATCGTCAGTGGTGTCCAGCAGCACTTGTTCCACCAGCAGTCTGACACACAAACAGAAAAACAGTTTTTTTTTTCCTGAAAATGTTAAAACAATGAACTCCAGTTTCACTTTCAGCTCCCATCACACTGAGGCTAATCTGCCTGACACAGTGGCAACAGAGAGCGCTCTGACCTGAGACTGTGAGTGGCATGTTCCTCCTGCAAGGCCTTAGACAGGTTGTCCTGCGTAAACTTTGTCCATGACGTGTGGTTACACATCCTGCAGCAGACCAGAAGCCAGATTGTGCATGAAAGGTTATTGACACATTTCCTCATCTTTATTCACATATTTACAGTACCAGTCAAAAGTTTGGACACACCTTCATATTCCCTTAAATAAGAAAGTGTGTCCAAACTTTTGACTGGTACAGTATGTCATGTTTGGCTTTCATCAGGTGTGGTCAGATTACCAATGGATTGGCTCGGGTCTACTGTAGCGCCCATGGTTTTAGCATTTGCATTTGTCGCAGTTTCTGTAACAGGATGGTATTTTATGGGGTGAAGTTGTTAGCCCCACACCCAGCCCCCAACCTGGAGGGCCAGGTGCTGCTTTTCGTCTGGCCTCTACCCTGAAACCTGCCTGGCTTGGTTGGACCTGCTGGGGGTATGACCCCTGCCGGTATAGCCTTCAGAGTTATGGAGGCAAACAAGCAAGGTAGCAACACAAGAGGTGTCGCAATGTGGTGCTGGAAATTAAACACTGGTGGCTCCAATGGCTCGGACATGTCCTCAGAATGGACCAGGACTGCATTCCTAAAGTTGCCTTGAGATGGACTCCACCTAGAGAGAGGAAACAAGGGAGGCCAAAAACAACCTGGCAGAGAACTGTGACCTCGGAACTGAAAATGGCTAATCTAACTCTAACTACACAAAATACTGCACAGGATGGGACCAGATGGAAGCAGGTAGTCACGGACTTATGTTCCACAAAGGAACGAAGAGGATTAAGTAGGCAAGCATGTCATGTATTTATACACAGACTCACTGGTCCTGCACAGTGGCTGAGCTGGGGTGGTGCCGTGTATCTGGACTCATATTAGTGTATCTCCCACTGAGGTCATCAAAGTTGTAGGCCTGGTACTTATCAGACCAGTCCATCTCGAGCATCTGCTTGGCCTCTCGATTCATCCTGACACACAGAGACACAAATCAAAAGAGGACCAGGGATGACGTTTTATAATATTATAACATTTATAATATTTATACATGTTATATTTCTCATGTTGGGCAGCTTAAGTTCCAGTAAACAGGGTTTGACACTCACTTTATCTGGCTGACAACCTGAGTTGTAGTTCTCTTCAATAAAGCCTGGATGCTCCTTATCAAGTCCACTTCCTACAAAAAACACAGTTACACTCCTGGTTAATGTGTCACACTGAGCCCTCTGCTGGAGCTGTTTCATTGTTACACTGAATCCAGTAGACACTTTAAGCCTGCTTTAAGCCTGTTACTGTAAGACTAGGGCTGCAACTAATGATTATTTCCATTATGAATTAAACAGTCAATTATTTTCTCAATGAATTGAGTAGTTATTTGGTCTATAAAATGTCAGAAACTGTTGAAAAATCTCAATCGGTTTCCCAAAGCCCAAGATGCAACCTAAAATGTCTTTTTCCCTGACCATACAGTCTGCAACCCGATGATTATCGTTCAGTTTATCGTAGAATACAAAAGAAATCAGAAAATATTCACATTTAAGAAGCTGGAATAAGAGAATTTTGGTATTTTTTCTCAGTCTCACTCAAAACTTATTATCAAAACAGTTGCTGACAAATTTTGTTGATCGATTAATTGATTAATCCTTGCAGCTCTATACAACAATGAATTCATTTTTTTAGAGCAGAAACAATGACACAAACATTGATTAATCAATTGACAAAATATTAATTGGCAGCTATTTTGATAATTGATTGAAAATGCCAACCTAGTTCAAACTTCTCTGTTGCCACTTTTCTTTATCTTATGTGACAGTAAACTGAATATTTTTGGGACTTTGGACTGCTGGCTGAACAAAACAAGCTATTACTATTTTAAGAAGAAAATAATTGAAAATAATTAAAATATTTGGGAAATGAATCAATAATGGAAATTATCATTAGTTGTTACCTTAAGATTTTGGACTAAATATTGATGAGTCCTTAAGCTGCTGACTTCATAAGTATTCATTTTGACATTTTCGTTTATTCTGTGAAAATATTTGCTGTATTTATGTACCTTTATCATTCGCTTTTAGTTATCCATTATTTAAAATTAATTGATATATTTTTAGTTTAAAATTCACATTGAACTCATCAATTCACAATTTTTTATTCATATTTCTTTATTTTGTTCATTGACATTAATCACAATGATTTAAAGTGATGCCCTGTTTCACTTTGACACACATCTCCAGTTCACATTGACCTCTATGTTCACCTTTAACAGTTCCTCCTCCACTGTGTCTCTGACCAGGTCTGGTCCCAGTCTTCTTGTCCTGCAGTTCAGATTATCGGTAGCGATGGCGTACGGAGTCTCGGTGGCGTCCAGCGCCTTCTCTAGCCGCGTCTTCAGCGCCAGCAGTGACTCGGTGTCGGCCAGCAGCTGCTCGATGTGCCGCTGCAGCTCAGACCTCCAATGGTGGATCTTCTGGAGTCTCTCTCCCAGATGACATGTTCCCTCGGCCTGGGTCCTTAAAGTCGCCGTCTCGGTGTCCTGGTACAGAGTTTTGGACCCTCGCTGGATTCTCCGGGCTTCATGTTGGTCGGAGCCTGCCTGCTGGAGGATGCTATGGTATTTGGAGAACCACTCAGCTGGGGTGTATTTAGCGGAGCGGTACCCCGCGGTGGCTGAACCCGAGGACGGCTGCGGGACCTCCGGTTCTACTGGAGGCTCCTTCTCCGGGACTCCCTGGGCCACCGCTCGGCTGTCAAAGTGTGGCCGTGACACTAAAACCTCCCAGCTCATTTTCTGACAATTATAGGATTCTTACTTGAAAAAAACACATCAAACTGTAACAAACAGCTACATCAAAAGTTAAAGTGTCAACAGTGGTGAACAGTTTTCAGTCCCGAGACAGTTTGTTTGGTGTTGCCTGGTTACAGGTGCTGGCAGGGGCAGCTTTGGCTCAGGTGACTAATTATTAAATGAGCTGATTGAAGGAGAATATCACTTATTAAACAAGTGTAACATACACAGTACAGTTTACTGAAATAATCACTAATAAAAACCTCTAATAGCCAATAAACTGTTCATACTCTGACCCTTCACACTGTCCCCTCATAATTAGTCTGTATACAAAATCTCTGAACCACGAATCCATTTTTCATTCATAAATACCTCATCAGTCAGCAGTAAACGGCTGATTAATCCTTAATTAAAGTTTCAGAGAGCAAAGAGAGTGAATTCTTTAGGTTTTACACTATTTGTTTATGAAGAAAAAACATTCACAATCACTATCACTACAACTACTACTATATTATGGTCTCATCTTACATAAATCAGGAGAACATAACAGCCAGAATGATTTCAGTGAATGTTATTGAATGTGGAGAATGCAACAACAGTTTTGAATGGTGATTTTTGAATAAATATCGGCCAAATTAAACCCGAAACACTCCCTGGGTCACTTAGAAAAAGTCATTAAATTTCAGGCTAAAACAATGGTGTTTGGGGTGTTTTTACTGCTCTGAAATGTAAAATTGGGTTGAATTTGACCTGAATAGTATGTAAAGGTAAAACTGTAATGATGATATTTATATATATACTGTATATTCTATATGTTTTTCCCTTACTGAGCTTAAACCTAAGATTTTTACTCTCTCATACTTGTGCAATGAGACGAAACAGTAAAGACCTTGAATACAAGTTTACAACACGGCAGACTGAATCATGGTTAATGTTTTGCATGTGTTTGTGTGTGTTTGAGCATATTGTGTGTAAAACATACCTTGCACTTTGTAATACTTATAAACCCTAACAAGGGCAAATGTGAGGCTCAGCAGGACAGGCAGAATTGCAGGGGCAGTAAAGAGGGGGTAAAAAGCATGTATTTATAATGTAGACATAGAAGATCAGCTCATAGATGGTTGTAGTTGAGTCAGCTAAGAAGCGACATAGAGAGTTTTGGCCAAATGCTAATGATATGTTTCTGTGTTGAGTGTAATAAACATGTAATGATCACTCTAAGACAGAGATCAGAGAGAACATATACACACAATAACTCACCTAAAATAAAATCAGACACCACATTAGCATTAAGTAAAAGATCGGAATACTTCTTCCACCACCAGTGATAAGTCAAAACACGTCAGCTAATGCCAGTTTTTGGAATTACATTGCTTGGAAACCACTTGGGACCAAATTTACTTAATGCCAGCTGTTGACAACAAATAAAGCAACACACTGAAAATTTACAGAGTGCATGTACCTTCATTAAAGTCTCATTACAAACAATTTCTGTTGTACGTCTTTGTTTGTACATCATGATTAGTAAAAAATATCCTATCAGTGACAATCAGGAAAGTTTGAATCAGGCCATATGATTATAACCTGCTAGGTCATTCTTTTTTTAAATATATTTTGGGGCATCTTTATGTCTTATTGGATAGCAACAGTTGAGATATGACAGGAAACAAGAAGAGATAGAGATGGGGGATGACATGCAACAAACTTCTGCTGCTGGAATTGTATTGTGGATATTGTGTTTACGTGGTATACGTCTGAACAAGTAGACTACTGAGGCGCGCCTAGTCACTGTTTCTTACTGATGAGTAGACTGCAGACTCGGTCATTTCTACTTGACAAGCTTTTTTATGTTGCCCTATATTTGAAGTGTCTAAAGATGGATTTAGGGTGGTTTGCACTTGAGCAATATGTCAACTGACGGTCCCAAACAAATCAAGCATTATTGTCCTACTTTCAGTGGTGGGTGCACACTTCTCATATATTCAGCTGTATTGTTTGTTGCTCATTTCATAATCTTACCTACAGACAGTTGAATCTTGGTGTTGTTACCAACACTCCACTGCGGATCTGAACCAGACCAGTATGTCCCAGCATCACCTGCTCTCAGCTCTGTGGTCCGTCCAGTCTGAGCTTCTTTGACTTGTCACCATGACTCTACAGTTGTTACGGTAGTCTCCCCTTCGGAGGAACTTCATGTTTGTCCTGTGTTTTGGTGAATAGGGACACTCCATAGTTACTGGGAGTCCCACAATGGTGCTCAAATTGTGGGATTTCACACAGCACCACTCTGTCAAAGAAAAGACAGTTTGAGCAAAATGATTTAGCAATTTGACAACAGTGCAGTTTGCAGTCAGGATAGTCTGTGTATTTCTTTTATGGTAAGCCTTTTCTTCAAATATATTTCTGTCCGATTATATATAATCTTCAGAAGCCCACTATTCAAACTATCCCAGTGTCTGTTTCACACAAAACTGTTTTCTTCAGGCACATTCTTTCTTGTTCAGTGGATTTAATCATGTACAACTCTTTAACACTCATCCCTATGAAAATCTATATCTATAATAAGTATATAAAAAGTAAAAAAGCTTAGATATATGAGATATGAATAATGAAAATATCAACAATGTAGAAACATGTATCCCTCCTCCTCCTCATCATCATCATTTATACTGTATATTTGTTTGTTTACCTGGCATTATGTTCAGCTTTACTTCAGTGTAGATATCCCTTCTGGCACTGGTCAGTTCACACCAGTATGTCCCAGTATCCATAAGACTAAGATCAGAGATGGTCACTGTGAAAACCCATTTCTTTGTGTCAAGAAATCATAGATGGAGTATCTGTCCTTCCTCACTTGTGTAGTTGTAATAAGAACATTATTGTCACCACAGTCATTCCTGCACAGTTGTTCTCATAAGACCCCCCCCCCCCCCTAATTCATGACAAACTGATACCAAACAGTATTTAACTGTCAGAGCACATCCGTTGTGATGTCTTCAGTGTTATATTTCATTTTTATCATGCAGACATAAATCCTAGCTGCATTAATGAAATGTGTCATAATAGATACATTTCTATTATGACAAAGCTATCTGACATAAACCATTGTATTTGCTGAAATAAATAAATGTGTTTATATTATACAAATAACTTTCTGCAGAGAATGAACAGCAAATTCTGAAGGCTCCACGTCTTCGTGTTATTTCAAAGAAACATAGCAACTACAGCAGATGTGTGTTACTGTGTGAACTGTTTTCACAGTTTGTATGATGTTGAGAATATTGTCTGGGTAAATATAACACCCACAATATATGTTCTCAATATGTTAAAATCTCTCTTTTCCGCATTCATGCTAACAGTATTTTATCAACTACAAATTATCACACTACTGCATCTTTTTGTGAAAAGATTTATATGATTGCTCTTAAATGATAAATACGCCACATACTGTATCATAGTATTCAGTTTTCTCAAATGTACACAAATGCAACTGAAGAGTGAGTGAAATTTATTCTTCCACATGTATTTACTGTGCTCGCATTTTTGTGCAAGGATAATTGCTGCTGTGTCACTTTCAAAGTATTTATGACAATATAAGGTACAAATATAAAATTTAGGGACACACAAGAAAATATCAAGAGAAAACTTGTATAGCTGTTAACTACCTATGCTTCCTTTAAGATGAAAAAAGTAATGAAGCTCAGACTTGTTAGAGATCATATTTTTGGCTGATGACAGTGTTAAGTAAAATGTGGATTGATAGACAAAGAAAGAAAACAGGGGGCCCAACTTAGATTTCTGCTTAGAGAGGTCATCATCGAAACAATGTGACAGTTGATGAAGCTGTTTCCTCAAGATGCTGGACTGAGAGGTTTAACACATATTGTGAGGTGCAATAAAACACATAACACACTGCTGTTAGTGTGAAACTATCAGTTCCCACACTCTCACAATACATACAGTTTGAAACCTGGTGTTTGAACACAAAAGAAAATACCATCAAGGGAAAACTGAAGGACAGTGAATTAAATTTTGAAGTTAAATTGTCAAATTACACACACAGACATTACATATT
This sequence comes from Thunnus albacares, assembly GCF_914725855.1. Lineage (NCBI taxonomy): Eukaryota > Metazoa > Chordata > Actinopteri > Scombriformes > Scombridae > Thunnus > Thunnus albacares. The sequence goes on along the minus strand of NC_058108.1, from coordinate 7,268,721 downwards.
TGTTTGTTTTGCACTATGTCTAACTTAACTTCAGTGTATATATCATTTCCAAACATACCCCAATATCTCCCAGCATCCATGAGCTGAAGATCAGAGATGGTCACTGAGAAGACTCTTTTCTCTTTGTCATCATATATGAAGGATCTGTTGTTCTGCACTTGTGTAGTCATAATAAGAACATCATTGTTGCCCCAACTTCTCTCCCATTTTAAAAATAGGAAAAGTGTGTGCAAAACTTTTCCTAGAAAAAAGTTTCACAGAATCAATGAAACCTCTTAAATTAAATGAATATATATGAGATCAACAATATGGACTAATTAATAGTTATTAATGGGCTGTAGGATTGTAAGTGTGTAATCCTGAATTCAGTGTAACTGTAGAACAGCACCAGCAAAGGACTCAGTGTATCTAAAGGTCTAAGTGTACTTGGACATCTATCTTTGTGAGGACTAATTTGAGTCTCAGACCTTGAGAATGAGGACATTTTAGCAGTAAGGACATTTTTGCAAAGTGAGGACTTTATGACAGGTGGTTACCATGGTCGGAGGTGGCCTTCCTAGATGACACAGATAGATGACTGCATAGATTCATGGGCATAATCAGACATTCAAACCTGAATGTGCTGATGGTGACCTGAAGCTCCATGCAAGTTCCTTGCTTAGAAACTAAATGAACCAATAGACTAATTTTTCATATTGTGGGATGATCTGTTGGGGTTAAAGACCAAAAGTCAGACCTTCATCTTCAGAACGGCAAGAGACAACATCTAAGTGCAGTTTGATCCTTATTGGATGAACATGTTTGACCCTCTCAAGTCGGGGACTGCTCCACACTATATGTTTTAATGATATCTGGACTGATCAGTTAAAGGACTGCTGTTAGACACCTTTGTATGTTGATTTTTTTTTAACACTGTCAATTTGATGTGCTGCTGTACAGACCTGTGTTCGATCATTATAAATAAGAACCGTTGCTAATGATGGGTTCTGGGTTTTCTGGAAGACAACATCGGTGTGTTGTAGGATCTCTATGTGAATAACCACCATTGTAAAGATGCATTGTGACTTCTTTCATATGACAATATTCTAATGTATACCTTTGAATACTATAATGTATGCATGTTCCATGTAACCAATGAACTGCTTTGAAAAAAATGTGCAAAATATGTGGAGAAAGCTGATAAGACAATCTTAGGGAGACCTCCCCTTGGTCCCCGAGTATTAAAAGACATGTCTCTTTTGAGGAGCGCAGTTGATAGACAAGCTTTGAGTTTGCAGCAGAGATCTTTGCCTGATTTTTTAATACTTTTGCTTGCAATTTAACTGATAGGCAGTTGGTAGAATAGTAGTAACTCAAGCCCTACAGCAGAACTTGTGAACAGTTAAATGGCACCAAACCAATAGGGACAGTACTTCATAGGACTGTGGCCTAGGCTCCTAAGCAGTGCCCAGATTGACACTTGTGTTAGATTTTGGAGTACATCAGAATCAGCTAACAATACACATTTTAATTATTAATTTTATTTATTATTTAACAGTTACAATGCACAATACATTTTTTGTATCAAATAGAGCTAAAAGCCATTTCCATCTGTAGTTGCTGGGCAGAGGCCATCAATGATATGAAGACATCACTGGTGACCTCCACCCAAGTTTGACAACTTTTACTTGCAAAGTTGCAAAATAAAAGATAACAGTTGTGGTGAACATTTGAAATATTTTGAATACAGACACAGTAACACAAAGCACAATAATTAGTTACACAGTTTATTTGCATGCATATGTGTGTGTTTTCCTGTTAACTGTGTGTGCAACTGTGTGTGCAAGCAGGCACAATGGAAACCACAGTGTGTGAAAAGTTATTGCATCTGACAAGAAAAGAGAACAGAATGAAAAATATCCACTTCCTGAAAACACACATCAACAGCCCACTCATCATTTATCATAACTTCAAGGACAAAACAGCAGAAGGGGCACCAAATATCAGTACTGTGCCCTCACTGCATTCATATTCTCTTTAACTGTGACGATGTCCACTTCATGCATAACCCCAACCATAATCTGAACCAGAAATCAAGTGTTACCATTAACATGTAATGGTTTACCTTGTATGGACTATAATGTGGTCATAATGGGACTTTGTGAACAGATATTTGTCCCCACTTGGTGATTAAAAGAAGTACACACACCTGTGATAGGTCTACTAGAGGTTTGTGTGACTTGTGATGTGACAGGTTCCACAGTGCTGGTCTGCTGTGGAAAAACTGTCAGAGGAAAAGATTATAACGACAATCACTGAATCAGCTCATTCTGAATAGTAAATGAGACCATTTGAAAAAAAAAACCCCACCATAAATCACTCACAACTAAAACTTAAACAAGCACTAATTGCTGTTTGTCTGATGATGAGTTTTGATTAAGCAAGAGACATTTGGTCTCAAATTTGGTTTAATAAAAGGCAGAGGAAAACAGAAAAGTCTTCAGCTGTGATTTAAAAGAACTGAGGGTTGCAGCAGACCTTCAGTTTTCTGGGAGTTTGTTCCAGATGTGTGGAGCATAAAAACTTAACGCTGCTTCTCCATGTTTAGTTTTTACTCTGGGGACAGAAAGCAGACCTGTCCCAGATGATCTGAGGGGTCTAGATGGTTTATAATGTCGCAGCAGATCAGAAATGTATTTTGGCCCTAAACCATTCAGTGCTTTATAAACCAACAGCAGTATTTTAAAATCAGTTCTTTGACAGACAGGAAGCTAGTGTAAAGATACTTTAATACTTTTTAATTGCATTTAAATGTATTTTTAGTTGTGTTGCTTTTATATTCTGTCTTGATGCTTTTTATACTTTATATAAAGCACTTTGAAATGCCTTGTTGTTGAAATGTACTATACAAATAAACTTGCCTTGCCTTGCGTAACGTGTGTGTGTGTGTGTGTGTGTGTGTGTGTGTGTGTGTTGGGCTTTATACACAATTTAATTATTCATTTATTTATTGTCTATTTAACAGATACAATGCACAATACATTTTTTGTACCAGATAGACTATTTCCATCTGTAGTTGCTGGGCGGAGGTCACCAGTGATGCGAGGATATCACTGGTGACCTCCACCCAAGTTTGGGAACTTTGCAAAGTTGTGAAGTAAAAGATGAAACAGTTGTGGTGAACATTTGAAACATTTTGAATACAGACACAGTAAAGCATCACAACCTCTCAGAGTCATTCTCTATATTCCTCTTTGAAATACATCCATTATAGACATTTAACAACATTGTTACATTCTGCTTTGACTTTTTAGGAGCCAGTGAAGTCGCCCCCTGCTGGCCATTAGAGAGAATGCAGGTTTATTTAAGCTTGCTCTAAAATACCTGATTTCATACAGTTTAAACTCTTCCTGCTCTCATCTTGTTTCAAGTCCATTTAATAGCCACGGCTCTACTGCACTGCTTTTTCTCTCTTTGAATATCTCTGGGATATGTTGTCATGTCCTAATGTAATAAGAATAATCACTTATTTATTTCAATTCATCAAATGTTTGGAACTGACAATCGATGGTGTGGCGATAGTGTTTTTTGTACTCCCATTTTTATAGTGCAAACAACAATGCTGAATTGTTTCAATGATGACTGCTCTGTGAAGACAGGTTTCTCTTGGTTTTGTTTATTTATTCACTTTTTTAAAGGTACATATACATATATAAAGGTAACTGCCTGAAATGGTTATCCACAATTTCTTACAAGGAGTGCAGGTGTGTTAAATTGTTTGTCATAATGAGTGTAAAAGGCTATAGTGTAAAATCAGAGTTATGCCAACAAATATATACATGCTAACAATAAAACCATTTTGTACAAATAATCACAACAAAACCTACTGTGGCTTTTAAGTCAGACAGTCAGAAAATTGGACCACAGTGGCACATGAAAATGTTTTCATATGAAGACAATACAAACAAGATAATTTGAGTACAAATGCATCGTTGACCAAAGTTATTTATACTGTTCATCTCTTATTGGCTTTAACGTAAACTTCATTACAGTAGATGTCATCTGTTGTGAAGTTTTGGTACACAGAATCTTGTTGATCTTCACCAGCATCCTCATCCCCACGGTGCCAGGTGCTCTGCTGTTTAGAGGTCCCCTGCTTTGAGCTCACGATCACTTCCTGATTTTCATAATCCTAAAAAAGAATCAGTAAAATTGAACAGATAAGAGGGCAACAGTTTGAAGAGAATTAATGTTGTAAATGCACCAGTTATTATGAACATATTTTGAAATATATTAATTCTTTAATTATATGTTTAATAACCTTAAATTATAGACTATATTATTTTTGCACCTCTACCTCTCTAAGAATGGCGATGTCAGTCAATTGGTCGATGTGTCGGTGCAACTCTTTGTTCCGGAGCAAAACATCTTGTCATTTACAGGCAAGATTACCAGGAAATTCAGTGTGAATATTCATGGTCCAAGAAAGATCATTCCTAATAATTTTGTTGATCCTCATGACTTTTGATTCAGCACCAGTGTCCGATCAAAATCTTTCCAATGAAAAATGCTTACCAAAGAACTGAAATTAACATGATATTAACTGAGTACATAAATGCTCCCAAGAGGATGAAACCCCGTCAGTTTTAGTTCCTGAGGTTACCACTACCACCAAATAACTTACACAAGATATCTAATAGTCTAACAGGCAGACTGCAATGAAATTTGCTCAGCACATTCATCCACCGTCTTTTCACTAGTGACATCCTAAATACAAACAACTTCATATATTCAGACCCTCTAATGGTTGAAATCATCAGTATGTTGTTTCTGTCTCACATGTTTGTAATGTGGACTGTAACGAACTCTGCAGTCGTTCAAGTTTAATTTTCTTACATTGTCCTCACTCATCCCATCATCTGCTTCTGCTGTCTTAGTGGTTCTGTTCTCGTTGATTCCTGGAAACACAAAGCACAATAATTAGTTACACAATTTGTTTGTATGCATATGTGTGTGTGTTTGACTGTTAACTTTGTGTGCATGTGTGCAAGTTTTGTGTAAATCATACCTTGCTCTTTGCAGCATCTGTATTTATAAAGTACAACCAGGGTAAACGTGAGAGCGAGCAGCACAGTAGGCACAATGAAAACCACAGGGTAAAAGGGGAGTGCTGCATCTGGTACAAGACGAGAACAGTATAAAAATATCCACTTCCTGAAAACACACATCAACAGCTCACTCATCATTTATCATAACTTCAAGGACAAAACAGCAGAAGGGGCACCAAATATCAGAACTGTGCCCTCACTGCATTCATATTCTCTTTAACTGTGACAATATCCACTATATGCATAACCCCAACCATAATCTGAACCAGAAATCATTAACATGTAATGGTTTACCTTGTATGGATTATAATGTGGTCATAATGGGACTGTGTGAACAGATATTTGTCCCCACATGGTGATTAAAAGAAGTACACACACCTGTGATAGGTCTACTAGAGGTTTGTGTGACTTGTGATGTGACAAGTTGTTCCACAGTGCTGGTCTGCTGTGGAAAAACTGTCAGAGGAAAAGATTATAACGACAATCACTGAATCAGCTCATTCTGAATAGTAAATGAGCTTAAACCATTTGAAAAACCCCCACTATAAATCACTTACAACTGAAACTTAAACAAGCACTAATTACTGTTTATCTGATGATGAGTTTTGATTAAGCAAGAGACATAAATAGTTGTGAGACACTTTTACCATGTTTTGTACCACAAAAAAGGCATTTTTACAATTACTGTGTGGTCTAAGGTGTTAGGAGATTAGAAGGAGAGATGAAAACCAGGATGTCATGGTTACATGATGCAGACCTGAGCTTCCTGAACCACCGGGACACCCAGGTTTATACAGTGAGAATCAAACCTAGACGTAACTTACAGCTACACTCATATATTCAGCTGTATTGTTTGTTGCTCATTTCATAATCTTACCTACAGACAGTTGAATCTTGGTGTAGTTACCAACACTCCACTGTGGGTCTGAACCACACCAGTATGTCCCAGCGTCACCTGCTTTCAGCTCTGTGATGGTGACCAGGAACGAGCTGGAAGCAGCATCATCTTGCAGTGTGAACCTGTGGTCTGTCTGATCTGAGCTGTGTTGACTCATCACCATGACTGTACAGTCGTTACGGTGGTCTCCCCTACAGAGGAACTTTATGTTTGTCCTGTGTTGTGGTGAATAGGGACACTCCATAGTTACTGGAAGTCCCACAATGCCGCTCACAGTGTGGGATTTCATACAGCACCACTCTGTCAAACACAAGGAGGTTTGAGCAACATTATTTAAGAATTGAATAATACTGCAGTTTGCAATCAGGTCAGATTAGAAATGGATAAGAATGTTTTTCATGCTACGCCTCACCTTCAAATATTTAATATATTTAGACCAATACGATATAAGGGAAAATCAAAGCTTTCAAAAACCAGTTTTTCTCAATATCTGTTTTACACAAAATGATGCTTTCTTCAGGCTGAATCACAAACTGTAAAATCAGTTCATTGGAAATGATGAGTTAGAGCCATGACCTCTCACCTTTGACTTCTAGCTCAACACCAGAGAAGACATCCAGGCCGGTGTTTCTATGGACACCACAAAGGTACATCCCAGAATCCTTTTGGGTCAAATTGGTAATGGTCACCGTGAATTTGCTCGAGATTTTGTCATCGTTAATGCTGAACTGTCCATTTTGTTTAATGTCAGAGGTGACTACTGCCTGCTGCAGACAGGTGGAGGGCTGGTTTCCTCTGCAGATGTACTTCAGGTTGTTCCTGTCCTCAGACTTGTATGAACAATTGATGGACACTGAACTGTCCTCATAACCTTGGACTTTGGCGAAATGGTCACAGCAGCGGTCTGTCGGTAAGATAAACAACATCAGAGACGGTTACAGGCGCAGACTGAAGTATTGACATTCTTGAGTAAGAGTAGCAATATCACAGTATTACAAGTAAAAGACCTGCATTTAAAATATTACTTAAAGTACAGAAATTTTATTAGCTAAATGTCCTTAAAGATATAATATATTACTATTCTGCCTTAAAATGTCTAAATATGACTGGACCTATGAAGGTAACAGTCCGTTTAATTTGGTCGTCTGACAATGGCGTCATACCCGCTCTATGAAAGAGTATGTGTGCACAAGATGATAATCATCTGGCATGTGCATGCGTTGTGGTTGCCTGCCACAGTGGTGTCTACCAAAGACTTAACGCATACAAGATAATATGTTGGCATTGTAGGTGTCCACCAGAAACTGTCATAAATTGACTTTTATTCAGTTTTAAGCCATGTTTTTACAATAACTTTTTAGATCTTGGTCATTTTTAAGTATATCTTTTAACCGGATGAAGGATTTTAGTGATCAGATGTCTAGATCTTAATTTATCAGACAAACAAGCTGAGCAAACGTTAGTGGCAGCTCAGCTCATACAGAGCCCTTCTGGATGTCCTCTGTCTCCAAAACAGTATTGGAGAAACACTGATTTTTTTATGTCAAACTGCTTTATTCAGTGTTTTTACTGGTTTTAATCATTGTATACGTTTGTTTTGAAGAGGAGGAGACCTCTACGGATAATTCAGCTCTCAGTAAAAATGAATGATGAACACTGAAGGAATCCTAACTGGGAGAAGCTGGTTTTTTAACAGTGAATACAACAACTCCCATGATCCCACTCTACTTCACAACGTCATAAAACTTCATCCTTTGTTATTGTTTTGATTGAGAGACCCCGAGCGGCAGAAATTACATATTGTGTGTTCAAAGCATCAAAAGTAAAAGTGCGACAGAATGACCCCTGTAAGTAAATCAAAAAAGTATTCCAGCGCACACCAGGATATTAGGGTTGACACTATTTTATTAACGGCTTACATTAAAAAAGCAAAAAGAGCAAACTACGTGTTTTGTGAACTCGCACCTCCCTTTGCTTTTTAATGTGACCCGTTAAAAAAATAGTGTAAGTCTGTCTGGTTACCTGGTGTCTGTAGGAAATATGACATAAAGAAAATATGATTCTTTATTTTAATATAGACAATAATTATTTATCCCTTATAATTAATATGCAATGTATAATGTATATTGAAATTATGAAAATGATGAAACACTTTATAAATTGTATTTTTTGACAGTTAGTCGAAAAAAAATCAATCTGTTTGTTTTAAGAATGTAATGAGTTTGTTATCTAAAAGCTCTGTATGAATAAATCTGTTTTTCTGTATACAGTTGGTGTAATATAATGTTGGATATTAGTTGTCAGTAGTTACTTTCAAAAATTAAAAGTTTATACTAACTCTACTGAAGAAAGTCCTAATATCCTGGTGTGCGCTGGAATACGTTTTTGATTTACTGTATTTTCCCTGCATTAGCTGGCACCCAAGAGAGGCACTGCTGCGCTCGGGGTATCTTCAGTTTTTTGACCCCTCTAAGTGTTATATTGCCACTGGATTATTGTTACTGATATATCAACATGTAAGTAGCATTTAAATGCTATAGCTAGTCAAGCAGTATTTTCTAACCATTAACATATTTTTGGTCAGTTTAATCTATAACATGGCATCATATTTTACATGCTAATCATATATTTCGTATATAAAACATCAATCTTCAAAGTAACTAGTAAGTATATCTGTCAGATAAATGGAGGGATGGAGGATGTAAAATAAAAGTGCAATACTTTCCTCAGAAATGTAGGGAATAGAAGTATTGAGTAACAGATGTGTACTCAAGTAAAGTACAAGTGCCTCAAAATTGAAACAATTAATTAAATATGTGTTTTATTACATTCCACCACAGAAGTCAAATTCAGTACTGAGATTATTTATTTACCTGGTTTTACATCCAGTTTTACTTCAGTGTAGATATCCGTTAAGATCCTGCTCACCCCACACCAGTATTTACCAGCATCCATAGAACTAAGATCAGAGATGGTCGCTGTGAAGACTCTTTTATTTTTGTCATCATCAATGGAGTATCTGTCTGTCTTCCCTCTTGTGGTCGTAATAAGAACATCATCATCGCCACATTCATTCCTGCACAGGTATTTCTCATAAGACTCATAACCCTCTTCATAGGGGCAAGAAACTTTAGTTTCTCTTCCTTCATATCCAGACACACGGATCAACCCTGCTGCGCTGATGACTTGACTCGAAGCAACTGCAAAGAGAAATCATCATGACATGTAAAAAACACCTGGAAACAGACTTTGTTCATGGTTTTTAAAGTGAGGTTCACACACCTTCTTATCCATTTGTCACTGAACATTTGAATCAGTTTTTATTTGTTATAGCTGTATAATGAATTTACCAAAACCAAGATCAATACCAAGGCAAAGCCAGACCACTTGTATTTGCATAAAAGTAGATATATTTAATCAGTTAATATTACTTACAGCACAGGGTGAACAATAGGTTTTGAAGGCTCCACATCTTCAATTCTTGTGAAAAGGAACAGAAACCACAAGCTAAGTATGTCTTACATTGAAAATGCTACACCCACCATGTGGTGACGTGCCATTCAGATGTTGAAAATTGTCACTTCTGCATTTAGATCACCAGTGTTTTATTATCCTTGGAGTCAGATCAAGTCAGGTCAAGTCAATTTTATTTGTATAGCCCAATTTTACAAATTGCAAACTTGCCTCAGGGGGCTTTACAATCTATACAGTATACAACATCCTCTAACCTTACACCCTTGATTCAAATAAGGAAAAACTCCCTAAAAAACCCTTTATCAAAGAAAAAATGATTGTAACCTCAGGAAGCACAACAGAGGAGGCATCCTTCTACCAGGACGGACAGATGTGCAATCGATGTTCTGTCTACAGAATAGAACAAGGAATCAGAAAGATCTGAATGTGCACGTGAGCCTTCAGACTGCTTCAGGAAACAGAGGGTCAATGTGCTAGGTGAATGTGATGAGAGAAAGAGAGAGAAAAAGAGAGAGAGAGAGAGAGAGAGAGAGAAAGAGAGAGAGAGAGAGAGAGCGAGAGAGAGAGAGAGCGAATGGGTGGTGGTAGTCCTGGAGAGATGCTCACCACTAGAGGGAGCTTTGTTCACATATACTGTAGGTAAATTTGCTATAGTAGTATTTGGTATCAGTAGTTTTTTTTCATTTACACCTATTATTGGCATGTCATTTTCAATCCAAAAATTATTCTGAATTATTAATATAACACAGAAGCATATCTTGTCTTGTTAAGCTCTTTTACTGATCAATTAAAGCTGATTCAAATAAACTGAAATGCAAATCCTGCTGATTTTGTTAGTACAATCCTACAACTTCTAATATTTGCCTTTCTGAGTCGACTGTCTGAAATACTTCATAAGATACTGATTTCATAATGTCCTTAAAAGGTTAAAAATGCTACTCAACTATTCATTTTCCACCCTGCTGTGTGACCATGACTTTCTTCAGTTGAGTTAGTATAAACTTTTAATTTTTGAACAACTAATATCCAACATTATATTACACCAACTTTATACAGCAAGACAGGTTTATTCATACAGAGCTTTTAGATGACAAACTTTTCAACTAACTGTCAAAAAGTACAATTTATAAAGTGTTTCATCATTTTCATAATTTCAACATACATTAAACATTATACATACATTACAAGGGATAAATAATTGCTGTCTGTATTAAAATAAAGAACCATATTTTCTGTGGATTTTTAAGTCTATGTAAACTTCATTCATCAGTCTTTGTGTCATATTTCCTACAGATACCAAGAAACCAGACAGACTTACAAACTAAAATATTATGCCACCTTTAAAAACTACTGACCCCACCCTGACCAATGCATTATAAAATGCCAGTGTATGTGGGCGAGAGCATGCGTGTGTGTTTTCCCTGAGCTCAGCCATTCCCTTGACTCCAGCTGACCGCTCAGCTGTGCCCCTCGCATACTGCAGCACAGACTGTTTCCATATCTCACAAGCTCTCACACCGAAAGGCTAACATTAAGACCCCTGTGCAGAGGGTTAACTGTGTCCTGAATTAGCGAGGATGCCAAGGGGAGCTGGGCTGTTGCCAGGTTGGATTGCCAAGGGGTGTTGAATGTTGCTATAGTGGGTTTCTGCAGTGTGGCCTGTTTGCATGTCGGCAGCGTGCAGAACGCGTGTGTTGTGGTCTTCTCAAACTACAACCCAAGACAAACACACACACACACACACACACACACACACACACACACACATCCATATAGCCCTCAGTCTGTATGAAGCTGGGGTGTTATTTATAGATAATCCTCTCAAGTCTTAAGGGTATATCTTAAACCTTCAAACTACAGTCCAGACAGTATTTGGACACTTACATATATTTTGTTCTTCAGGCTCTGTGCTTCAGCACATTCTATTTGAAATAAAATAGTAGATACTACATTAAAGTGCCAACTCTCAGCTTTAACTTGAGTAGGTTTACATTCATATAGAAAGTACTGTGACATTTCTAGTTTTCATGAGTGCACCTGCTCTTTCAGAGTGTACCCAACTGTTGATTTTAGCAAACCAGCTACCCTTAATACCTCTCTGACAGATTTTTTGCAGTTTTCCTTTTCAGACTCATTATCTTCTTTACACGCATAGTCATCTCTTTACTCCCCATATTGAGCATGAATTGAAAACAACACACAGCTGCCCAAGAAACATCTAGTAGCCAAGTGTCCAATTATGTTTGAACTCCTAAACTTTGGGCACTATGTGTTAAAAGGGTTGTATCACCCACACAGTTCTTTCTATGTTGATGTAAACCTTCACTCTGGAAGAATGGAGATGGAAAGATGGGGGTTTTTACTAGGTAGTGATTCTAGCGAAAGATGCAAATGAGTTGCATTAGTCTCCGACTTTATGGAAGTGTACTAAATTATTTGAGTACCCCTGTAAGTGTTTGGAAGTGTTTGGCAGTGTGTTTGTCTCTTTGCCCCACAGGGAGGAGGCATTACTGCAGACTTGTGACAAAAAACATCATCATGCTTGCACACCTGCATGCTGACAATGATACTTGTCAGGAATAAAAGACGGTTGATTTCACTGTGTAGTAAAGCAGACGTGGTTTGTATCTGAAGACGTGCACGTCTGTCTGTGTGTGTGTGTGTGTGTGTGGGAGGGGACATTCCATCCATTCTTGCTCTTCCTGAGGAAAGAAATCATCACACACACACATACAATTGCTGACAGCAGGCAGAGGGAGAGGCACACATACACTCCTCTACGGTCATCTACAGTATACATCTGCCTCTTCTTTCAGCTTTCTCAACCATCCAGCAGCCTACATACATTTTACTTTTGGTGAAGTAAATTAATGCATTGTGTATGAGCGTTAGCTCAGGAATAGCACTGAAGTTGTGCTTTCATCAGTTTCTTCATTCATGCTTCACCATCAGTTGCTCATCCACTTCCTGGCTACAAGCTGATTAATAACATCCAATCATCTTAATACATATTTATAATATCACACTGATATGAATATGTTTATGCCCACACAGTTTTCTGCAGCAGCTCCGACCACTTCCTCCTAATGATCTCAGCTTTTGGTACTTTTGACTGAGAATATCCATGTATGTCTATCTTGCTGCTCAAATTCTTTGAAAGACCATTTAAAGAGCCTTTCTTGCCAAATCAAACTGTATAACAATTTGGTCAGTTCCTAAATGATCAATTAGTTATCTCTGACTGACATAAGAAAACACAGAGTTGCATTTGTGCTTATAGTTTAGCTTGTATTGTAATTCAAACACACACTCCTTTTTTCATGAAACCAAAGGGAAAAAACTTCAGCTCATTAGCTATTGAACTGGACCTGGTTGGCTACGTTGGAAAAAATAATTGCTTCTCTCTCTCTCTCGGCCGTGCATGAAAACACACACACACACACACACACACACACTCACAGTCAGTTTTCATCACTTCAGAGGACATTACATTGACTTACATTCATTTCCTCGAGAATTAGCCTAACCCTAACCTTAACCATAACAGAACCCTAAATTTACCTTAACTTTAAACGGCTTCACTCTGAAATGAATGATTTACGGTAAGGGGACTTGCCCACAACATACACACACAGAAGCAGAGAGAGGATGCCAACTAGAGCAGTGGCTCATCAAAGCTCCACAGGGGTAGTTACGCCAGTGCTGACGCACTGCGGCTCCCCTGCCAGCTAATGGTCACTGAACACTCATAATGGATTTTTCTTTTGGGTAGTTAGGTGAATAATATCTCTTTGTTTGCATCCATGGGGGCCAACAGAGAGGCTGGTAACTTTTGGTCCTACTATTAACTTCACTTGCCAGTTGTTTTTAATTATCTGCACCCAAACCACAGTGAGCCATAAAGTGACACATAATAGATATGATGCGGGGTCCCTAATATATATATGTGGAGAGAGAGGAGTAGACAGATCAAATGTATACCTTTTGTGAATTAAAAAAAATGACAGATTGAAGGATGGATTTTTATTTTCTGTAAATATAAAGACGCTTTGAACTCATTAGCAAAACACGCACACTTAAGTACATAAAGACTCACAGAGCTGCAAACTGTACACTTCTGTCAGAAGACTCCTAAATTTTACAGAAAGCTTTTTACAAAGCAAACTTTCTTTCAAGAATGACCACGCAAGCCGTATCATCATGAGAATAAAACCTTTAACCAGTCAGGCACAAAATTAATTTAAGCTCATCATTCATTCATTGTCTCACTCATGCACAAACAAATTTACACACACAGTATACAAGTACAGTCAAATGAGTACTTCTAAACAGTTTAGGCAGCACATTGGCTACTTAATTGTTCAAACTGTTATTTCTGCTGCAGGGCAGCAATAAGTTGCACAGCATTCAAAAGAGCCTGCAGAAGTAGCCTTTAATGATGGCTGGCGGTCCGTAACCCTGCTTATCTATTGGGCTCAAAATAATGTAGCTCCATCCTCCAAATTTCAGCCTCTTCCTCTTTGCGTCTTCCTCACTGACTTTTTCATAATCCTTCACCCTGTTTTATCCAGAACCATGAGGAGATTTCTCAGTCTGTGTCTATTTGACAGGGGTTTGTTCCCGCTCCCTGTGCTCTGATGTACAACTTCAGGAAGTCCTTGTAGCGAGGTGCGCAGCCAAGCCAGGCTTCGCCAAAATGCACATAGCCAGTCAAAAGGTACTCATCCCCTCCAGGATGCACACCGCACTTTGCGGGAACGTTGACATGTCCACTCCAGCTTCGCCCTCTGACTCCACCCCAAGCGAACAACCCACTCTTCTGACGGAACAGCCGGCTCATAGTCACCACAACCTGGAGGTGGTCGTTTGTATCTGACGCCACACCTTGAATGATGCCACTGCCCGCTAGAGAGACAAGAACAGGAGAGATCAAGAGAAGGAAATTTAAAGATCCCCTCCACACATGTTTTAAGATGTATGTAAAATACTCTACTTTGAATAGTAATTTGTGTGTAATATGTTTTTTTCCACAAAAATGTTCGATTATCTTGTTAAAATCCTTAAAACAACATCTCCTCCTTCTCCCTCATTGAAAAATCCAGAATCTATGAATATGCAATTTTTTTTTATTTCAAAAGTTTAACTGTTGGACACAAGATGTCTCCTACTCCACTGAAAGGTCCATTCTCAGTGTACGTACACAGAAAGCTTCAAGTTTCCTCATCACACATGTGTAAGTTGAATACTGGACCACAATTTGCTCCAAACTAGTTGTGATGTAACAAATCATGTTCATAGGCCCGCCCCTTAAAACCAGATTTCCGATGAGCTCAGAGAAACTTTTCACTTTCAGCAGATGAACATGAAAACAGCCTTCTAGTGTCAAACTCTGCACAAACATCATTCTGCACAGTGAAGCTCAAACATGCAAGTGACTGAATGCAGACTAATGAATTATGGTTAGCTAAAATGCAAAAAAAAGCGTGAATTAAAGGGAGACTCAGAAAAGCCAAGAGGAGCTATACACTCAGGTGATAATTCTCTGTAAATACATTGTTAATATAAAAACAATATCAATTTCTAGCCACTTTAAAGGTGCAATGTGTTAGATTTGGCCATCTGCTCCAAACAAATAGGGGGCAGCACCTGCCCCCCCTTTTTTATCACTCACTGAATATAGCGTAAAACTTACTGTTTACAGTAAGTTGGGCTATCGCACTGTCAAGATATCAAAATGCTATGGAGACATTAGAGCCAGCGGTAAATTATCAAAGAGCTGCACAGATCAGTTCATCGGATCATGCAGCTGAGATGACGAGCTGTCTCACCCAGCCAGCGGCTACAGCAGCAGATTTTCCAACAATGTCAGCGCAAATTTCCAAATAGGCGTTACTTGGATAAACTGACCACATATTGGGAATCTAAATGGTTACTTTAATAAAGTGACATATTAACAGTCCTACAGTGAAACTTACAACAGCTTTCAGCCTAGCTCAAAAACTTCTTCCTGTCATATTGGACTGAGGGCAGACTGGACGCTACAGTGACTCACTATCACCCCTGACGTACAAAGTGGTATTACGAGACAGGACGGACCAGGGCTAGCTGGTTCGCATGCTAACTTCAGTAGACATCTCTGCAACACAATACATAGATGTCCTTGACATAATGACAAAACTGTTATTTCTTCACATTCTGTTGGTAATTTTAGTTAATTTTTTTAACATTTTAAACTAAAATTCTTCCAAATCTTACATAGTGCACCTTTAAAGCAATGAAGCAGTGTGTGTGTGTGTGTGTGTGTGACAGTCTATGGTACTGTAAGTGTGTATCTGAGTGTATGGATTTACCAAAGTCACTGGTGCACACAGCCATGAGGACCTCTTCATCTGAACATGGTTCACAGGTGACTAAAATGGAAAACATGAAAAAAAGAAATGACATGAGACGCTCTTTGTTAAATACTTTAACATAAGAAATCACTGCTGTTCTTATTTTCTTTCCTCATTAGCTTTTGTATCATCCTGTGAGTTGTTTCACCCCTTAGTCTGGTTCTGGTTCTCTCTGTTTCTCTTTATTGGTGGGAGTTAATGAGACAAAAGAGACATCAAGAGAGTATGTGAATGAGAACAGCAGGTGAGGGAAGAGACGTAATCAGAGAATTACCCCTTGACCCTGTCAGCTATAAAAACAGCTATAAAACACAGAGGCGCGCGCACACACACACACACACACACACACACACACACAAAAACAGACAGACAGACAGGCCTGGACAGGCTTTCTTCCAGTTCTCCTCTCCACCCACTGCCCTTCCCTTCCACCAGACTGCTTTACTCATACGGGTGGGCTACCCAAAACGCCCTGCTTTGAGGGGGGGTTTGCTCTTGATTGACAGTTGAGAGACGATTGGCTGACTTTTCTGCTTGACCCAAACGTGACCTTTTGATTGCCCTGCTTGTTTTCATAAGTCTGGCTGAGACGAGAGAGTGTGAGATGAAGAAACAAAGGTGAAACAGTAATGTGGGCAAAAACTTTTTTTAGCCTAACTCTTGTCTGTCACTTTCACTTATGCCACTGAACAGGCAACCTGTGTCAAGGCAGGAGTTTAACAGACCATTTTAGACAACTACAGACAAATTTTGGACAATCGACAAAACGCCCAACGGTGTGAAAATTTACGTCTAGACAACTGAAACTGACTTGAAACAGATAATCTATCACAGTGAATATTTTGCCTTTTTCTAAAATGTTTTTCCAGTGTTATGATCTTAGATTTGACAGCTTGAAATGTGTGGTTTGAGAGTAATAAAACTTGAAATATATGTTCTGAACTTGGTAGTGACTGTTGAAACTGAATACTATGATTTGAACTTTTAAAAACTAGCTCAAGTAAAAAACAAAAAAACCCACGTTGACTCAAAACCCACATCTTACATTCTCACTGGTCACACAGAAAATAACACAGAACTCAAATTCTTGGTGGCACAAAACTCAACACAAAGGCTGAATACAAATAAAGACCTCATTTTTTTTTTGTCCATGTTACATAAAATATATATCTGCCAAACAATAAACACATGCTTGAATTCTCTTACCTAAACCAGGGTGCAGGTATGGGTACATATGTGCCCCCGGCCCCTGGCTGGGCACCAGCTCATATTGGAAAGCCGTGATCCTCCGGCTGATGTCTGTCTGTGGGACGGCCTCCACAAACAGAGCCCCCTCCGCCAGGCTGAAGCAGTGCACTGTGCCCTGAGCCTGTTCCCCCTCTGCCAGCAGCAGCTTCAGATCCCCAGCTCGCTCCAGATACACATGCGAACCCTAAACAAGGAGGGTCAAAAGGATACTTATAATTTGACAAAACACTGCCTTCAAATAAATATAGCTCCTCTATGATTCATTTAAACTATAAATACACTGAGGCAAGGTCATATGATGATATAGACGTTGTACTCTACCTGGGAGTAAGTATGGGGTTTGATGCACACATGGAGACCTGCCATGTGTCCTGATGAAGGTTCTGTGTTTGGCCTCAGGTTGACAATGATGGCCCCTGTGGGGTAGAGCCACTCTAGCGAGCCCTGGGAGCAGCGTAAGTAGACCTGCTCCACGTCTCTCCGATGGGACTCATGGCTCAGACCACTGCAGTGGAGAGGACAGATTGTCTTTTTATCCTCCCTTATTATCCAGGGTGACTTCACTGAATCACATCAAATAGCTAAAATAATCCAGCAATAAGGGAATTTGGATCAGGGACAAAAATAAAAAAATCTATAAGGATATGCTGGAAAACCATTGTTAAAAAACATATATAAGGGATTTTTATGAGAGACAAAATCATTCATTTGCAGCACTGACTACTTTGGTGCAGCTGTCTGCCAACAAATCTTTCACTTGGACTGATGTGGTCGCTGGTCTCAGATGTGGATTAGCTACCTCAACACCAGGAACTGATTGGGCTATTAAGTCGTTAGAAGTCTGAAGCGGGTAAACTTTACACCAAGTGCGAAGTACAGGCTCTCATTTTTTATGACTTTGGCACTTGGAGGAGTGATCAAAGGCGCCATATGGCTTTATTTACTTAAGATAGGAGCTGGAGCAGAGACATTCCTGTGATCATAAGTGTATGAATCACATTTCAAAAAAGTTGACTTTAGATGCTGATCAGAATAGTCTCTCAGTAAGACTCCTGCTGCCTTCCAGACATCCTGTATGATTAGTTTTAGTCGTTTCCTTTCTGAGAAGTGATTCTCTAATAAAATAAAATACTCATCTATAGATTACTGAGATCTGACGTCATTTAATGTATGAGTAATAATCACAAGCAAATGCACAAAGCGGCCAGAAACATCCCTGACTCAAAATGAAAGTCACTAATTTCCCTGTGGCCTTCCTGTGCCCTTCCTGAGGATTGCATTAAATCTTAATTAAACATCCGTGCGTCTAATCATTCTTCTGAGCTCACTGAAATCCCGGATAATGTGCAACATAATCAGTTCAAAGACACAACCTCCCTCTCACACGACTGAAGTTTCTTTCATGTCTCCTCTGCATCCACACGATTACACACAAAGTCACATCCATGAGGAGCGGGATCATTTTACAAAAAAGGATTATTCAGATGAAAATAACAACTCTACATACTATAACCATCCTGAAGGATGTATATTGTGTTTTCTTTGCAGTCGATCATAACAGTATACTGGTTCCTTTGTTCTCCATCCTCACCTTCCTCGCCAGCTACACTGGTCGCTGGAGTACTGTGCCGCCGCCCGACAGAGGAGCACAGCCGTGATCCACTGCACAGCCCACGGCCGGAGCATGCTGGCCAGTCCGCCCCGGCGGTCACCGGATCCCGCACACCAGACCAGACCAGACCAGCCGCGCTCTGCAGCTCCCGAACCGCAAGATCCAGTGAAATATCCCGTAATGCTCCGTTCAGCGCCTGCGGGCTACATGGCGAGTTCAGCCGAGGCAAAGGTTGCGTCTGCCGCTGCCTCAAAGCCACAAAAACATTTTGACAAGAGGTTTGTAAAAGGAGCAGAGTGCGCGCGCAGCGGGACACAGGGGCTGTTTAAAAAACTTTCGCCGCGCGCTCCGCTTCACGTCAGCGGGGGCGCGTGCCAGCAGAGGATTCTGCTTGAGTGACACGCGTGCGCTCGCTCCAAACCACGCCCACAAATTCCCCTGAAAGATGTGTGTGTGTGTGTGTGTGTGTGTAATTTCGATAAAGAAAACATTCAAGTGTTTTGAAAAATAAAGAACAACAAAGAAAAAAGAAATAATAAAAGAAACTTGGCCCCGAAATAAAGGCCAAATGCATCAGGAACTTGACCAGAATGAGCACAAATGAAAATCACATTTAAGTAAAAGCAAACAAAGTATAAATTATCTTTAAAACGACTTGGCTTTATTCCTTTAACCATATAGATTCCTTAGACAATTTCTCTTCTATTCAGCATGTCAGCTCCTCGTGTATTTACGTCCAACAGGTCCTTTAAAATGCAAAGAGACAAACAGTAAGTCTGTTTGAGTGTTTGTGTGTGCGTGTCGGCTTTATAAACAGATGGATCATATCATCGCAGTGAAAATTAGAGCAGCATGCAGATCTGGAACAGCAACATCCTCACCAAAAGCTTCTGCAGTCAGTGCCAAGCCTGTTCAGATATTCAGGTTACTGGACACAAAACTGACAATGGGCTTCAAGTGGGACTTCTACTTTACTCTTGGTACCTGATGTTAGGCTATAGTATTCTTGTTTCGTTCCTCATGTCACTGCTGTGTTTGTTCCATATCGTATAGTCTTCTGAGAGAAAAAAAAAAGACAGGCCCTGACATAACGAGAAATCACACATGTGCTCTAAACGCCTGTTTGGTTCTCGGGCGGTTTTCCCGTGAGAAAACAGTCGGAACGGCAAGCATGTTACTGACTCGTCACATTCCCCCAGACAGCCAGAGCAATGTAACGCATTTCGAGAAATACCTAAAGACAGACTGTCTTACACCCCCTCCCCCTCCCCCTCCCTCTCAGCCGCCCCCAAAACTCCCCCACAAACTCTTCCATAATGTGGGAATTTCCAATATTGCCAGGAGCCTCTGTGTTGACAAAGCCTACAAGTTGAAGTGACTCATTCAAGGAGCGATTCAATTGTTTTGCCCATTAAATTTTATAATCTTGGTCCAATATGCAACCTACTGTACACAAGTGTGATGTGAAAACCTCCAGTGCATATACACTTGGACTTTTCAGTAGGATACATGGTGTCTAATAGTTAAACTTTTTAAATGAACAATATTTGCATATTCATAGATGATGGATTTTTAATGAAGGAGAAGGAGGAGATGTCAATTTGAAGCATTTTTTTAATGAGGTACTTGAACTCTTTTGTGGGAAAACATATCAGACACCACTCCAGATTCAAACATTATAGAGCCCCAGTTACAACTTATAAACCTTGTATAAAATGTGCCTTATTAGAAAAAAGTACAGCCAAAATTATTTTCACACAAATGCATCCAGGTTACTGCTACCAAACAAAAACTGTGACGTCAAGTTCCTCTTCAAAAGGAAAAAAAAGGCATAAAATAAATAAAAGACTGGATTTGGTATGAGGGACTGCTTTAATAAGGGACTTTCAACCCCTCCTGTGTCTCTTTGCATGAAACGTACAACTCTGTACCACTGTAAAGCACATTTCAGCCCCTGGTATGAAATATATGTAGCTTCACTGTAAACACAACTGAAGCCCAAAGATCTGGAGGTTGCAGAGGGAGTCTGACCTGAGTCTAATCCTGTCACCACAGCGGAGGAAGTCTGAGCTGCTGATGTGCTGTTTGACCTCATGTGCTCCTTCACCATGTGAAGTATTTACAGAGCAGCAGAGCCTCTGACCTGCGCGCCGTATCCTCCTGCCGTCACCTGGCTCTTCTCAGGCAGCCTGACAGGAGGAACGCTTCGTCTGTCCACACGCTGCTTCCTTACGGAGCCACACACACACATTCCTCTATCTCTGATTTCAACCTTCATGACCCTCACTTCCTCGCTGCTCGTGTGCAGCGTACTGCTCTCTCTTTTTAAAAAGCTTTATTTACCCAGGGGGACATCTGAGCAGTGTCGGTTCGCACTCTTGAAGTGCCTTGCTCAAGGGCAGCTTGACAACACAAGAAGGGAGAGCATCACTCATTCAGCTTGCACCACTGACAACTTCATAAGAAAGAAGATGGCAGTGACTATGAAAACAGTGAAATTGAGAAAAAGTTAACTGTTGACTGGCCAGAAAACTGCATAACAGAGAGACTGTAATAAGTTAATTTTATGCCTGTTTAGGTGCCATTAAGCCAACGTAAGACCTAAACAGGCAGATACTGCACATGTAGGCCTGGCTACAAGCAAAATGCACCTTCTTTCAGCTTTCTTGTTCATTTGAACTAGTTTGTCTGTCTGCCTGTACACTTTTAATATTTATAGCATATTGATCTACAATTTAAAACATTTTAAAAGGTAGTTTAACTGCACCAAGTCAAGTGAATTCTATAAAAGTCATAAACTTACGATTTAATATAGCTGCTACTTTATGTAGTTATGTGAAATTACCAAGATATTGGTTCATCTAAATGGATGTTTGTCAATTAAAAGTACAAAAAATATGTAAATTTTGTGTTAGCTTAGCTATGGCTAGCCTGTCTATCTCAACAGCTACAACAGTAACAGTTTTCATTCCTGTTTTAGTGGTTGTCTTTCCTGATGTGACAACGGAAATTACACTTGTCTGTAGCATAATGATTTTTTTTAAATGGTGAGAAAGACGCCAAAGTCATGTTCTGGTTTTGACTCCATTTTGACTACATATGCAGATACTGCGGATGAAGATTTATACATTGAACACCATTGAACCAAATGGATGATTTGCAGGCATTTTAAATACGTCTACACTGCCACTGCCTCCTGTTACTCTGATGAAGACATGCTTTATGTCAAAAAACGTTAGCTGCACCTTATCAAAAAGCTATTATATAACCGTGTACTCCAGATCTCATCATTCCAGACGATGTGGTTACTGTGCTCATAGCAGTTTTAGTAACAGACACACCTCACATGAAAAAAGAGAGAGATGTTGAAACAAAGGAATGTGGTAAAGTTCCCGGTTAATGAAAAAGCCTTCAGTGTCTGACCTCTGTGGTCTCTCATTACCCAAATACACCCAACTCTTAACTCTCTTATCAGCTGCACTGCCAGAAAACACACAGCTTTGTGTGTATGTGTGCATTTCTTCTACACACGTGCAGGTTTATTTGACCAGTGAAGTCAAACAGGCTACAGGGTCAGGGTCATTTATTGTGCGTGTGTGTGTGTGTGTTATCAGGTCTGATGTCTGCAGAGAGACAGAGTGTAAACACTGAGTAAAGCTCTGTTTACTCTCTCTGCAAGTCTCTTTCATAGATTCTCCATTAGAGCTCACTCTGATCATCTACCAAGTGCTTTATCATGAGTGCAAAGTGGGTAAAAGAGACAGGATGTATTTAGACGGAGCGCGGTCTTACTTAAACAACTCGCTTTGGTTCGTTACATTCTAAAATATATGATGTCAATTTAGTGGACATTTATCCAAAGCACCTTGTAGCTCCAAGACTTTGAATTTGAGTGGCCACAGTGAGAAGCAATAACTGTCAACCTTGTAGTTTCACTCAAATATTTAGCAACAGGCGTGGTGAGCAGAGCTGACAAATGTATTCAGTTTTTACTGACAAGATGTGATGAAGGATTCAACTACGTTACAGATTTATACAGATGTGTCTACAGTCTGATGGGTATGTCTCTAGTTTTGCAGGTATTTAGTTATAGGTTAAAGGATCACCAACGCTGATTATAATTCATGGTGAGGGAGACATGAATGTTTGAACCAGATTCCATAACAATCCATGCAATAGTTCTTGACATTTAACTAAAAGACACAAATGTAAACCTCTTGGTGGCACTGGAGGAAAAGTAAGAGCATCATTAAAGTCATTATTTTGTAGCAATCCATCAAGATATTTTAGTCTGGATCAAAGTGGTGGATTGATGAAGTGACAGACATTGCCATACCATGTTGCTGTTGTTGCCAGAGAGTCACTAGAGAGGCTAAGAAGCAAAAACCAAAAAACAACCTAAACCACAAGTTACAACACTTGCGTCACAGATCAATAGATACAATATCTGTCCAAAAAAGTGAAATTCTGCAAAGTGGAGATGAGACGATTCATTAGTGAGAAAATTACATAGCAATTATTTTAAGTTCTTTTCAAGCAAAAATGCCAAACATTCCCTGGTTGCAGGTTCTTAATTGCAAACATTTTTTCTGCTTTTCCTGGTTTGTATGGATTTAGCACAAGCAACAACTACCACGGCTTGAGGCTGAAGCCAAAGCAGACATATCTTAAAGTGCAACGCCACCAAAAAATCTCCAAATCTCTGCTAAATTTGGGCCCTCTAATAAGTGTGATGGTGGTCAATTTGGAACTTATTGCTCCGTTAATAAGATTTGAAGACTTATATTAGCTTTGATGTGCTGATTGACAGCTGTGATAGGTAAGTTTAATGTTACTTGATTATGATACCTGCCCTGTTAGTATGATTTAGCTTAATTCATTGACAAAACTGCTGCCAAATGAATTTATGATAAAAATAACCAGCCTACTGCAAAGACATGACATCTCTGAGGAAGACACATCACTGTTTAAGTGTTTGTGTGTAGAGACACGGAGCGGGAAGAGGGTCTAAGTGGAGAGTAAGTGCTAAGTGGGTGTGATATTTTTCTCAGCCCCTATACAGAGCTGTACTGTGGGTGGCAGAGGTCTGGGGTTTTCACCTCAAACCCCAGCTGAATCAGGCCCAAACAGTCCTGCTATTCATCAAACACAAAGAATTCAAGTCAAACTTCGAATACGGTACGGTGATTCTGTACATTCACACTGCTGTGCAACTGTATGTTCAGTCTATGACAACAAACAAAGGTAGTGGAAACAAAACATTGGCAAAGTTGAAGACCCCCTTCAGTTTTTTTTACCGTCACTGCCGCTTCCCTACAAACTGCTGCGGCCAGATTTACAGTAAAGCAGACCGCCTCGCCGACCCAGGAAACACCGGGGAGATTTGTGGGGAAAGGTCTGTTTACCTTTGGGCAGAAAAACTCCACACTCTGTGAGGTAAAATAAACTTTTTGTGCGTGTTTATGTATCAGAACTGTGCTCTCTTAAAGAGGTTATTGTTCTTTAGATTTCATAAGAGACCCAGAGAAAGAAAAACAAATACGTACAGTATCCATGTTTGTACATTTGTAGCAGATATATGCGTGTATCTGATTTTGCCTGGTTGCATCAGAGTGTGACTGTTAAGAAAGCTATGTAAGGAGTCTGCTCATAAAACATGCCACCGTGGATAAGTTTACCCTTCTGTCATCACTTCTTTAACTTCAATACAAGTTCAAGTATACAGGTTGGCCAATACCACATGTCTCAGTCTACACAGTATTAGAAAACAACAATAAGATGATTCCTCCAATGGTCAACATTGACAGTCAGCCTTGCATGATAAATAGCTGTGCTCCAATAAGTAAAATGAGGAACCCAATGCCCTCCTATTTGTGATTGAATAACCAAAGCATCCCTCAAATTCTTCTTTCTTGCCACTTCTTCCACCTGGAGGTCAGGTAATGGTTCCTTTTATAAGCCTAAACATTCATGTTCAAGATTTTAAAAAGGTAGAGTTTTTGTATTTTGGGAAATATGCTCATTCACTTTCTTGCCGAAAGTCAGATGAGAAGATCGTCATTATGCACATCTGTCTATTAAATATGAAGCTACAGCCAGAGGCAGGTTAGCTTCTCTTAGCACAAACACTGGAAACTAGGGGAAATAGCTAGCCTGCCTCTGCCAAAAGATTAAAAAGATCCCCCAACCAGCACTTCTTAAGCTCATCAATTAAAACGTTATGTCTTGTTTTGAATCAGTACAAAAACTGAATGAAAAGAGTCTTGGCCAAGAAATAGTCACGCTCATAATCCCTGTAAAACCACAACTTGGCGGTTTTATACTTATATTTTTTTGAACAGATTAAACAAATAAAATATGACAGGCTAATTATTGAGCCTTAGAAGTTCTGGTCTTTATGTCTTTAAGTCTTTCTGCTAAGCTAAGCTAACTATCCCCCGCTCAAGCTTAATATTTAGCGTACAAACAGCAGAGTGCTATCAATCTTCCTGTCTAACTCTCGGCCAGAAAGCGAGTCAGCATATTTTCCAAAATCTCGAAATATTCTATTAAGCTACTCTGAAAACAAACGACAGTAAAAACCAGTGTACTGTGGTTCAGGTGTGCGGGAGGGAAATCAGGATTAGGATGGACTGTTGTGCCTTTATAAGCAGGTGTGTCAACTTTGCCAAAGTTGCTGAGAACTTGAGACTTCTCAAACTCATAAAAGTCTTTTAACACTGAAAATACATTATGTTCTTCTCCTTCTCTCGTCCTGCTATTGTCCTTCACTCTATTCCAATGTTCAGTTCACTCTTTTCCTCTTATCACCTGCCCATCCCTCAGTTTGTGTGTGTAAGTAATCCACTCCTGTGCATTCCTCTGCACTGTTAAAGATGCAGCGCCCCTCTCTCTGTCTTTGCCACCACTCCAAGCTCTCCAAGCTGTCAGTTGAAATGGTAGTAATCTGTTCCTTCCTTCAGCTGCAAAGAGTTGAGGTTTTCCTCCAGAACGCCTCCTGTCATGTCCTAAACATGAAACAAAAGGAACAGAAAAGATTATTTAAAGAAAAATTTTCCATAACAACAAAAAGCAAACATTACAAAGTATTATCCTGCGATCTTCTGATCGAGTATCGGCTGATTGGCTAAACTCAGCTTTTTCTTTGCAACAATGGTCAACTACTGTTTTCAGTGTTGTCTACTGTGTTCAAACTGTAGTGAACTAAAGCCAAAGATTATACAGACTAAAAAGAAAAGACTTACCTACAGTAAATTAGATATATGAGCAAAGTTCAGATGAATTATATTTTTGATGGTTAGAGTTATTTGACATCTGGGTGAAAAACTTGTGTGATTGAGTCCAGGTGTTTATATGTGTGTGTGTCTCTTAGAGAACAAGAGAGAGAGAATGATGGAGTCCAGGTCTCCTTGCCCTCTGCCTCTGATTACTTCTCCCAATTCCCATAATTGAGCAATTAGTAGCCCCATAGGTGGGGTCACTCAGGATTTGATGTCTGAACCTTGCTGGGTGATAAATAGGCAATTTGTGATTTGGCTGCTTGAATAGCTTGTGTGTGTCTGTGTGTGTTATTGTGTATTAATAAAGAAATGAACAAACATCTATGCAGCAGCTGGGAGTTAACTCCAGGACAAATTTAAACCCAAAATGGAATACGTGTAAAATGAACAGTGGCGAAAACATTTGATGTTTTCAAAGATCAGGCTGCTGTCCCTACCCATTTCCTGCCTGCCTGCCTCCTGTCTGTGTGTGTGTGTGTGTGTGTGTGTGTGTGTTATGTCCTGTGCCGGGCACACGCCCTTGATCATTATGTCGTTAACTTAGATTACAGACCTAGGGGACAGATGGTCAGAAGCGGCAAATATACAACACACAAACACGTTTTCTGCTCACCAGTTTAACACAGATAATGAAGGGGGAGGAGGCGTCTTTGTAGTGCAGAATTGGGATTTTTGGCTTTGGTCTTTCCTGGAGGGACGTCGACAGAAAGAGAGGCATACAATCCACATATCACTGTTGGTTACAGCGTCATAGAAATACACTGTATACATGTAAATCAGTTGGATAATGATCATTTTAACTACAGCGTTACAGCTAATATTCTTGGTTTGATAAACTTGTAGCTCTGCTTACTGTCGTTTCAAAAGAGACACTTAATAAACATATTGTGCTCTGTATATATCAGCTGATCTCACCTTAGAGTCCTCATATGTGTAGAAGCCTTTCTGGATCTTGTTCTCATCCACATCACAGAAAGCTTTGACCTGATAAATGTGACGTAATGCTGGTGAATGCTGGCACACACATACTGTACCACAACTACCACCACATCTGTCCACTGAGAGACTGAATACAATTAAATAAATATACAACTTTATAGCAGGAGGTAACATACTTTCTTCTGATTGGTCAGGCTGAGGCAGCGGTACAGCTTCCGGCCCTGTTTCCCAGCGTTCCATATGGTGAAGCGCTCCCATTGGCTGAGGACTCTCTCCTGCAGAAAGGCCACTCGCTGGTTCCAAATGGTTTCCCTGGAAACCGAGATGTTGGAGAGGATCAGAGGATGGACAAACACAGATTGTTTTATTCATTAAGCCTGTAACAATATTTCTTTATGTCTGAGAAAAGAGGAAATAATAGGTAAATGTGTGTCATGGTGTCTTAAACTAATCACAGGTCAAATAAAAAATGTGTTTTCCTTCTTGTTCCTGCAGTTGGATGTTTGTGTAGATTGATGTATGTGCAGAGTTTGACACTAGAAGTTGTTTTCACATTCATCTGCTGAAAGTGGAAAGTTTCTCTGTGCTCACAGGAAATGTGACTTTAAGGTGTGAACCTACAAACATAATTTGTGACAACTATCACAATTAGTTTGGTGCCAGTCGTGGTCCAATATGCAACTTTCACAAGTGTGATACTTGAAGTGAACAAACACTGAGAATGAACTTTACAGAGAAGTAGGAGACATCTTGTGTCCAGCTGTTTAACTTTTGAAATGAACAATACTTGAATATTCATGAATTCTTGATTTTTTTTTTTTTTTTTTTGTGGAAAAACCATATTGGATGCAAATTATTATTCAAGGCAGAATATTTTATGCCTTAAAACATGACTGGAACGGATCCCAACTGGAGAGAAGGGCTGCCAACTTTAAAGGATAAATCCTGTTTATTACAACTTAGATTTTATTTTATTTAGGTTTCAGCCATCATTCCTATACATAACAAAAGATTCTCTCTTTAATTTAAATGCTGAGTTTTGGACACACAACGTGGCTGAAAAAAAAAAGAAGCCAGACAGGCCAAGAAACACGAGCAGCCAGGTTTAAAACACACTTATCTGATAGAGAAAATGAAGGGGCGAGAGTTAACATATTCCATCTTCTGTAAATATTCATTACAGGCTGATTTTGCGGTTAAACTCTAACCACAGGTACCATACTTGCCATAGTTGTGCCCTCATATAGTTTTCTTGAGCAATGAAGGATTATTACAGACATTCCAGCTGTGTGAAGGATTATTACAGACATTCCAGCTGTGCTCACTTTCTGTTTTACAATCAACTGCAGTGGTTTATATAATCTGTGTTGGTTTCTTTAAAGTATGTCTCATCATCTGACTTCTTACCTATAACTGGTGGAAATGATGGCTAAAACAACAAAAATAAGACTCAAGTTGTGATAAAGCAGAATGATCCTTTCTGTATCAAACCATAAATGATGATTTAAATTCATTTTCTGAAAACATTCACTGCATTTAATAAAAACAATAACTGAGTTGAACTGATCTGATCTAAGGTCAGAATTTTTCAAAGGGGGGTGGGGGGGTGGAGGAACTATCTCTATTTTAAATGGGCTTGTTTTCCTGTTGCCTGCACTTTGACTGATATGTGCAGCTGTATGCTGACGTCTCTCTCTCTCTCACTCACTCACACACACACACACACACATACACACACACACACACAGGCGCATATTTTCGTAATCTTGAGATTCTTAGAATATGTTTTAG